>NC_138962.1:59730000-64530000 GCF_055761805.1 Camellia sinensis | reverse complement strand
GTCCCCTCTGCACGAGCGGACATGGGCCGCACGTGTGGTCCCCCTTCCCCGCACGAGCGGCCAAAAGCATAATGTAATCTCCAATTTTCCTTATCTTCCGTACGTGCGGCCATGACCTCCACACGTGCGATCATGCCCCTGTTATGGCAGTCCGAACCAAGATGCAAACTCAACAAAGCCCACACATGGGTGGGTGGAAAAATAGGTACACCAATGAACTTTTTAGGATATACAATTAGCATAAACATTCACAAACTAAATTTTGATTTATCAAAATTTTAACTTATAAACACAATTCAATTTCTTTCCAAAGTTCTATCTATTATTGGGCTCACTTATACACATACATATATATATAGCCATCTACTCACATAATCCAAACACATAGGTGAGTATTCACATGAAATTAACAAGGAAGTAAGGTGTAATTTTTTCATATAACTCAAATTAGTTTCCAAGACAACCATATGGTAAACATAACTTTCCAATTAGACAATCATCACATACAAAACTTCCACATAACCCCTAGCTCTCTCAATTCAAAGGCATGCTCACTCAAACCCAAGAAGGAGCTTAATTTAAGATGGAGTTTACATAACTCGATTTAATCTCTACAAACCCTCACAATTTTTGCCCCGATTCCCTTCCTTGTTGAACTCTCCTTTTTTCCTCTTCTCTAATGCTCTCCAGGAGATATTTATCAAATGAATTTTCCAAGTCAAATGTTTAAAGAGCATTGATATTTATATAAAAATTGAATAAAGACAAAAGTTAATCAGTTTAATCATTCCTAATCAAATTTTTACAAAAATGCTTATTATGACTTAAAAATTATGCTGATCACAAATGTAAAATCAATTTCGGATTATCAAGCCTCTAAGGCTTTTAATTTCTGATCCAAACATTCTAATTGTAACAGATCTTTCTTCTATTAGATAGATATGCATCCATAATCATAGGATTCACTTAATTAAGCTTAATTCCACATAAAATTTCACGATAAGCATTTAAAAGCGCAGAATTAGGGGCTGAAAATATGCCAGAATCATATACGAGGGTCGGGTTATTACACTCTCCCCCCCTTAAATAATTTTGGTCCCCCAAACTTTTTTTACCTTAGGGTAGAAACAGATGCGGATATTGGTTTTGCATTTCCTCTTCTTTTTCTGAAGTTGCTTCGGTTCCGTAATGTTCTTGCCATTCAACTTTTACCATTGGAATTTCCCGATTTCATAACTGTTTCACTTGCCGATCCAGAATTCGAATTGGTTTTTCCTCATAAGTTAACCTGTCATCCAACTCAATTTGGTGGTAATCTATGACATGAGACAGATCCGAAAGATATCCTCGAAGCATAGAGACATGGAATACGTTATGTACTTGACTCATACTCGGTGGAAGGGCAACTCGGTAAGCCACCGGACCCACTCTTTCCAAAATTTGAAAGGGACCAACATACCAGGGTGTTAACTTACCCCTTTTCCCGAATCTTGGATGTCCTTTCAGCGGAGTGACCTTCACAAAGACATGACATCCACTTCAAATTCCAAATCCCTTTGTCGGTTATCCGCATAACTCTTCTGCCTATTTTGAGTAGTTTTCAATTTTTCCCGAATAATTTTAACCTTTTCAGTTGTCAACTGCACAATTTCAGGCCCTGGCAATGATCTATCCCCAACTTCGGCCCAACACACGGGAGAACGACACGGTCTTCCATACAGAGCCTCATAGGGTGCCATTTCAATACTCGAATGGTAACTATTACTGTATGCGAACTCTACCAACAGTAGATGGGTTTCCCAACTTTCTTGAAAATCCAGCACACACATTCGGAGCATATCCTCTAGAGTTTGTATCGTTCTCTCGGATTGACCGTCAGTCTAAGGGTGGAAAGTTGTACTGAACTTTAATTCTGTACCCATTGCTTCCTGCAGACTTTGCCAGAATCTTAAAACAAACTTTGGATCCCTATCTAACACAATTGAGACCGAAACACCATGAAGCCTTACAATTTCATTTACATAAATTACTGCAAGTTTATCTGCATTATACTAAGTCTTCACTGGTAAGAAATGAGCGGACTTGGTTAACCGGTCTACAATGACCCATACAGAATTCATACCCGAGGAGTCCGTGGTAACCCTACAACAAAATCCATGGTCAGATGTTCCCACTTCCATTCTGGGATTGGAAGGGGTTGTAATAATCCTGCTAGTCTCTGATGCTCCGCTTTTATTTGCTGACATTGTAAACACTTAGAGACGAACTCCGTGATCTCTTTTTTCATCCTTGGCCACAAAAAGTTTTGTTTCAAATCCCGGTACATTTTAGTACTCCCCAGATGCAGTGAAAATTTCGAGGCATGTGCTTCTTCCATTAATTTTCGTTTAAGTTCCAACACATTGGGGACACATATTCGATTTTGAAATTTGAGTACCGAGTTCATCAAACTGAATCCCGGTTTCGGTTTTGTTTCCATCTCATCACATATCTTCCTTAGAGTTCCATCTTCCATTTGACGTAATTTGATCTCTTCGAGTAAGGTCGGTTGGGCCATCACTGCTGCCACTATGGCCTCCTGTTCATGCACCACAAAATCTACCTTCATTTTATCCAATTCAATTACCAACTCCTTTCGCTCCGTAAACAGATTTGCCAAATTTCCCACATTCTTTCGACTAAGCGCGTCTGCAACTGTGTTGGCTTTAACAGGATGGTAATGGATCTGCAAATCATAGTCTTTAATAAGTTCCAACCACCATCGCTGTCGCATATTCAGCTCCTTTTGGGTGAAAAAGTATTTGAGACTTTTATGGTCGGTGTAGACTTCGCAAGTAGTGCCATACAGATAGTGTCTCCATATCTTCAAAGCAAAAACTACTGCTGCTAGCTCAAGATCATGTGTGGGATAATTCTTCTCATGGGGTTTAAGCTATCGAGAGGCATAAGGAATAACCCTTCCGTTTTGCATAAGCACACAACCAAGTCCTTTATGAGAAGCATCACTGTAGATCACGAATCCTTCAATACCAGATGGCAAGGCAAGGACTGGAGCTGTAGTTAACTCCGTTTTCAATTCCTGGAAGGTAGATTCCCGTTGTTCTAATCATTCAAACACGACCCCCTTTGAGTCAATTATGTAAGCGGTACAGGGATTTTGGAAAAATCTTGGACAAACCTCCTGTAATATCCGGCTAATCCCATAAAACTACGCACTTCAGTCACATTGGTAGGAGTTGGCCAATTCACGATCGCATCAATTTTGTGTGGATCAACAGAGATTCCTTCATTTGTTATTACATGCCCCAAGAATGCTACCTCGTGTAGCCAACATTCACATTTCTTCAGCTTTGCATACAGTTTCTTTTCTCGAAGTGTTTGAATAATTAGACGAAGATGGTCCTCATGAGCTTCTGTACTCTTCGAGTAAATAAGGATGACATCGATAAATACCACCACAAATTCATCCAAATAGGGCTTAAAGACGCGATTCATCAAATCCATAAACGTTGCTGGTGCGTTAGTAACTCCAAAAGACATAACCAGAAATTCGTAATGGCCATATCGGGTTCGAAAAGCTGTCTTCTCAACATCATCAACTTTGACCTTCAATTGGTGGTATCCAGATCGTAAATCAATCTTCGAAAAGACTTGTGCCCTTGTAGTTGGTCAAATAAATCATCGATCCGCAGTAGTGGGTACTTATTCTTGATCGTTACCTTATTGAGCTCCCTATAATCAATACAAAGTCGGAGTGTTCCATCCTTCTTTTTCACAAACAGAACTGGTGCACCCCAAGGAGACACACTCGGGCGGATGAACCCCTTATCAAGTAAATCTTGCAACTGAACCTTTAATTCCTTCATTTCAGCTGGTGACATTCTATACGGAGTCTTAGAAATGGGTTGTGTTCCCGGCGCTACTTCAATTGTAAACTCAATTTCACGATCTATTAACTATCCTGGTAATTTTTCTGAAAAGACATCCAGAAATTCACGGACAACTGGAATCATGTCAGTATCCCCATTCATCACTTGCCCCTCCAAAACACTGCATAAATACCCCTGACACCCTTTCTGAATTAATTTACGAGCCTTTACTGCTGAAATCAAATAAGGTGAAGAAGTCACTCCCTGTCCCTGAAAAGTAGACTCTGATTGTCCCGGAGGGTGGAAACTGATTTGCTTAGTCAAGCAGTCTATAGTTGCACCATATTTACTCAACCAGTCTATAGTTGCACCATATTCACTCAACCAGTCCATTCCCAGAATAACATCAAAATAAGTCATGTCGAGAGGTAACAGATTGGCATATACCCGGACATCCCCAAGTTGGAGTTCACAAGCCAAATATACAGAAGCACAGATCATAGGGTCTCCCAAAGGTGAAGACACACATAACATATAAGACAATTTTTCCTCAGACTTATCTAAATTTTGCGCAAATAATTTTGACACAAAGGAATAGGTAAAGCCAGAATCAAACAATACATGAGCAGAGTGACCGTGAACAATAAATGTACCTGACACCACTGTTGCCGCATTTTGCACATCTCCTGGAACCAATGCAAATACTCTACCTTGTCTCACAGTGTCTTTATTGTTAGCAGGTTTGGCAACTGACTTGGTGTTGGAAGTTGGTGTAGACCCCGCTGAACTGGTAACAGCCCTATTGCCATTTTGTTGGTTCCTCTGAGGGCAATTCCTTATCAAATGACCCGTTTTGCCACACCTAAAACAGGCTTCAGACTTCCGATAGCACGTTCCACGATCCTTCTTTCCATATTCTGAACAAACAGGAATTGAATCCTGACTAGGGGAAGAAGTATTTGAAGTCCCTGAATTTTGTTTCTTGTTTGGTGGAGTAGTTGACCCCTTTGACCATTGAATATTCTGCCACTTTCCTTTCCACTCGGAAATCCGATTCTGAGCAGCAAGGTTTCCCTCAGCTATAACAGCCCTCTCTAACACATCAACATAAGTGGGTAACTTCAACATGTTAACCCGGTCCAGGATAGCACCCCGTAATCCCCTTTCAAATGTGCATGCTTTCTTATAATCTGTGTCCACCATATGAGGTGCAAACTGCGCTAATTCTGCAAATTGAGCTTCATACTCTGCAACGGTTTTATTTCCTTATCTGAGAGTTTCAAATTCAGTCACCTTCTTATCTCGCATACTTTGAGGAAAATACTTATCATAAAACAATTCCAAGAACTTGTCCCATGTCAATCCTTGGTGTATAGTTCTCTTAAGCATCCACCATCTCCGTGTCTCGTCCTCAAGAGTGAAGGCAGCCAGTTGCACTTTTTGGGCTTCGGTACAAGGGAAACTTCGAACAACTTCTCTATTCCCAACACCCATGCTTCAGCTTTCATTGGTTCTATTCCTCCCTTGAATGATGGTGGTTTTATCTTTTTAAACTCCTTGGTAAGGGTGATGGTCCGGTCTTCAACAT
Organism: Camellia sinensis; assembly: GCF_055761805.1. Taxonomy (NCBI): domain Eukaryota; kingdom Viridiplantae; phylum Streptophyta; class Magnoliopsida; order Ericales; family Theaceae; genus Camellia; species Camellia sinensis. The sequence continues at coordinate 64,524,543 of NC_138962.1, read as the reverse complement.
GGAAATCTTGTGCTACAGGTAGAGGTACCGGTGGCGGTGGCGGTGGCGGTGGCGGTGGTGGTGGCAGTAGATGTTGTGGCTGTTACTGCTGTGCCGTAAAGTCTTGGGCATTTCTATGATCATTCTCTCCATCATGTTCAACCGTGCAGAAGTAGCATCTTCCGGGTCTTCTATCCTTGTTCTCACCATAATCTACATAACAATCAATTATATACAATAGACATAGTTTAAAATTGTTAGCATTAGCAGAGTACATTTAACGTTGCCATCGATCTTTTCATATGCTTTCAAGATGTCATGCACGATGCCTAAGTCTTTTCTAGACACCCTAAAGCTCAATGGATCCATGTGTAAGATAGCAACTCGTGCTCTGATACCACTTGTCACACCCCAAACTCGCCCCTAAAAGTTTAGGCATGACCTATTCAGAAACGGATATTTAACATGATATACATAACATACGAGGTCTGAACGAAAGCATTAATATCACAAAATAATATAAAACAATCTCCATTGAGCTACCACTACTATGCCAGGATCACAAACATCGCAACAGGTAAATAATATACAGAAAACATACACCTGGGCATTGGTTAAAAAACATACACATATACAGACCCAGCCCATGATTGGGCGTATAACAAAACATTGGAGGTTACGGGAGTTATGTACATTCAACCTCAGACAGACAATTAGTGTACAAGCCCACAGCTTAACAAATCTCCACAAAAAAAAAATAAGCGGCTTCATCTAGTGCCTGGACACACAGAGGTTGACAAAAGAGAACGGGCATCATGGGTTAGGACTGACCTCCCGGTTTGTTACCTACAGAAGCAGACATAACACAGAGTGAGCCAGGCTTAGTGAATAATAGTACTTAAACAATTTGATGCTCAACTTAAATCATGATACATAACAAAGCGTATGTAAATGCAAAGATCATATGGTTAATCTGATTCTATACTAATTTCAGAACGGCCTTAGGCCCAGTCTTTAAATAGAATGGCTTTAAGCCCTTGAACAGAGTGGTATTGAGCCCTTAAACAGTGTGGCATTAAGCCCTTAAACAAAGGGGCATTAAGCCCTGAATGCAGAACGGCCTCAGCCCTGTTCATGCATGTATGAACCCAAGAGGTGTCTCGCACGGATTCTAGAGGTGACTCACACTGTAGCACTTAGTTCCGTACAGCACTTTGTTTCATACCAGAAAATACAAATTGGCCATAGGCCCAGATATCGTCAGAGCAGACTAGTTTCAGAATCTTACAGAGTTCCAGAGTCATATGAAAGTATCCACATCCTTTCCATCATTCATTCACATTCTTTCAATTATTCACATAAGTTACATAATTAACACGCGATAACAGAATGCTAATGGTAATCATTATCTGTAAGTAAAGCGTACTACGATAGTACTACTACTCACAATGTTGTGGCGGAGCAATGGTTCCTTCCAGAGTGTGTCCTACACACATATATAACACACACATTAGTTTCTTTTTCTTGTTAAATCATTTCATGAGTCATTACGTTTCGAATGAATTTACAACCATCTTAAGATCATCAAAAAATTATTCTGAAAATATCAAAGGGTCGAGCATGGAAAACTGAGTAGACATTTTTTCCCAGCCTGGGCCGCACGTGCGGTCCCCCTTCCCCGCACGAGCGGCCAAAAGCATAATGTAATCTCCAATTTTCCTTGTCTTCCGCACGTGCGGCCATGCCCCTGTTATGGCAGTCCGAACCAAGATGCAAACTCAACAAAGACCACACATGGGTGGGTGGAAAAATAGGTACACCAATGAACTTTTTAGGATATACAATTAGCATAAACATTCACAAACTTTAGTTTATCAAAATTTTAACTTATAAACGCAATTCAATTTCTTTCCAAAGTTCTATCTATTGTTGGGCTCACTTATACACATACATATATATATATAGCCATCTACCCACATAATCCAAACACATAGGTGAGTATTCACATGAAATTAACAAGGAAGTAAGGTGTAATTTCTTCATTTAACTCAAATTAGTTTCCAAGACAACCATATGGTAAACATAACTTTCCAATTAGACAATCATCACATACAAAACTTCCACATAACCCCTAGCTCTCTCAATTCAAAGGCATGCTCACTCAAACCCAAGAAGGAGCTTAATTTAAGGTGGAGTTTACATAGCTTGGTTTAATCTCTACAAACCCTCACAATTTTTGCCCCAATTCCCTTCCTTGTTGAACTCTCCTTTTTTCCTCTTCTCTAATGCTCTCTAGGAGATATTTATCAAATAAATTTTCCAAGTCAAATGTTTAAAGAGCATTGATATTTATATAAAAGTTAAATAAAGACAAAAAGTTAATCAGTTTAATCATTCCTAATCAATTTTTTACAAAAATGCTTATTATGACTTAAAAATTATTCTGATCACAAATGTAAAATCAATTTCGGATTATCAAGCCTCTAAGGATTTCAATTTCTGATCCAAACATTCTATTTGTAATAGATCTTTCTCCTATTATTAGACAGATATGCATCCATAATCATACGATTCACTTAATTAAGCTTAATTCCACATAAAATTTCACGATAAGCATTTAAAAGCGCAGAATTAGGGGCTGAAAATATACCATAATCATATACGAGCGTCGGGTTATTACAGAAAGGGTGCAGAAGGGTCCATCCCAAAAGGAGGAAATTGGGGGTCATTCACTATCTCCAGCCAGTTAGAAGAACAATGTTTGGCCTTCCTAGCCAAAAATGAGGGACGAAATCCCAAAGTCTCAATTGGATAAAGGAGTCTTCTGCACTATTCTCGTTGGTAGGGAAGCGGTATACCACGCCGAAAGCAGGTTGTCCTCTAGACAACGATGACGATCAATGGGTACGTAAGGATATACTACTGAGCTTCGTGAAGAAGGAGGCACTAGAAGAGGATCATCGAATTCAACAATTCTGTGATGAATCCGTTCCCTTATTTAGGGTTGAACTGGTGTTAACCAAGTATCCTAACAAGTATTTCCAGAAGAAGAGGAAGCAACTTCATCCCATACAGAGAGTTTTTGAGCAGATGAAGAGCTTCCAAGATCCATTTGTGCAAATGCTTAGTCCAGAGGTTCGTACGATTCAAAAGTTTCCATAACTTGTATAAATTGGAGCGGATAAGTGTGGCCAATAAATACATGAAGCTTCTTTTGAGGTCAGTCATCATTGTCAAATATCTCCTCGTATGCTTGATCAATGTAGGAGATGGCTTGATTGGCCATTGAAGGTGTATTAGTTTCATCGTATTCGTAGATAGTGGAGGGAATGTTCAAAGCGTAAGAAAGAATTTAATGAAGTTTAGTGCTTCATTTTTAAGAAGACGGTTATACTTTAGCCAAGTTCATGCACTTCCTAGGACGTGGATAAAGTGCACTGGTCCACTAATATCACTAAGTATTGGGTATATTAGTGCGGGGGTAATGTTGGCTATATGTTTTGTACAAGCCAATCGCAACTTAACACGTGGCTAGTAAAGGGTATTTTGGAGAGTTAATGTAAGTCTCCAATCAACGGTAGACACGTGGCAGTTCATATTGGTAATGGTGGGTCTGCGTCGCATGGAAGCAGTGAGAAGGTGCGAGGTGACGTGGCCCAACAGTTACTCGCAATTCAAATTCAAATTCAAATTCAAGAGGGAAGCCCAACTGCAAAGAAGGTGTCGTGGAAGCAGATTGTTCAGGACCAAAACCAAAGATCGTGGAAGTGTATTTCGATGGTTGGAAGCCCACTTCGACGGTTACCATTGGGAAGTATAAGAAGAGAAGGCCCCAGAATGAAGGACCCAGACTCAGATCCAGAAACCAGTTTATTTACTTCATATTTCTTTCCAGTTTTGCATTTCCAATTCTTTACATTTTCAACATTTCAATTCCTGTACTGCACTTCAATTCCTAGGAATAGTTTCAAATAATCGTTGCTGTAAATCTTTTCAAGGCTATGTCATTTCATTGTAAGTTCTTATTTACTTAATGAAATTCAATTTCTGAATTTTTTTGTATCTGTAATCATTTGTAAATTTCTCCTAAAAAAGCTACCAATGAAAGTCATCTTCATTGAGACTGAAAGAACTTTAACATAATTGTTTGATAATTGGTTGGCAATTAAAATTCTGTAAAGACTTATTGATCATTGCTAGCACATTTTAATTTACACAATTAACTTTCGAAAGCCAAAAAAACCAATACATTTTAAATATTTTCTAGGTTTTACTTTCATAGTCAGACTTTTCCTTTGACGAAATGTTTTTAGAAAATTTCTTTACATATAGACTCCGATAAGGCACTGACCCTGAAAGTCTTAATGCATATTTTTGTCCAACTTTTACATCGGTGGGCCTAATATTTTAGAAAATTTCTTTACGTATAGACACCGATAAGGCAGTGACCCTGAAAGTCTTAATACGTATTTTTGTCCAACTTTTACATTGGTGGGCCTAATATTTTAGAAAATTTCTTTAAGTATAGACTCCGATAAGGCACTAACCCTGAAAGTCTTAGGCCCCGTTTGTTTGGGGTTATAGGAAGGGGATTGGGACTATTAATACCTTGGTATTATTAATACCTTGTTTGTTTTGAGAGATGGCCTTGGGACTACTAATACTTTGGTATTACTAATACCCTTGGAATGGGGATTCATAGTGAGGAGGAAGAGATGGTATTAAAAAAATAATGAGAGGATTAGAAATTTTTTTATTTTTTTTATTTTTTATATATTGAGAATTTTTTTAAAAATATTAATGTTTAATTTTTATATTTTTTTATTTATTTTATTATTTTATATAAAAATAATTTAACAATTTTTCACTATCAATCACCTCCATTCTAACTCTAAAAACAAACAGGACCTTGATGCGTATTTTTGTCCAACTTTCACATCCGTGGGCCTAGTATTTTGGAAAATTTCTTTACGTATAGACTCTGATAAGTCTCTGACCCTGAAAGTCTTTTGTCCAACTTTTACATTGGTGGGCCTAATATTTGATTAAAGGAATGTTTGATTAATATATTTGAAAGCAAGATCAGTACATTTTGTGGGTTATGAATGAATTTCAGTTTCAACGTGACATTTCGTGATAAGAATATGCGCTTATTCTTTCTCGTTTGAAAATAGATTATGTAATAATTTTTTAATTTTTTATGAAAAGAAATTAAAAAAAAATAAAAAGAGTAACGTAATAATTTATTGTGACTTTTTAACTAATGTATTTAGTAGAAGTGTAACTTGGACGGACTTAATCCGAGCAATCTGAATTCAGCCTAATTTTTTTAAGGTTTAGATAAGATATTCTCAAATTCGGTACGGGCTTGGGCAAAAATTCAGAAACTTGAATTAAATTTGGACGGACTTGGACAAAAACGCTAAACAACCCGAACAATTCAAAACCCAAATTATACATATATAAATATATAAAAATATTAAATATACATATAAATTATTAATTATTACATGATATTAAAGTAATTTAGATTATTAAATCATATTGAATATATATTATATATAAATATAAGATAAAATCTTAATTTTTTTTTTTATTTTCACTTATAAATTGTAGAGTTATGCTAAGGACCCTAAATAAATTATCAACTTTTTTACCAAACCTCTCACATCAGTGTATGACCCACACACATGTGATTTGTGTGGGTCTCACACCCATGTGAGAGGTTTGGTAAAAAATTGATAATTTATTTGGAGTTCATAGCATTTTTCTAAATTGTAAGGACTACTATAGCGGTATCTGTCTTACATTTTATAAATTGTTTGTTTTGATGGTATTAATGATTTTTTATAATAAAAAAATGTAAATAAAGTCAAATTTTAATAATTTAATAATGTAGTTGTGAAAAAAAAAAATTTGAAACTCATATACAATTCGGGCAATTCGGATTTTACTTGGGTCAGGCTTCGGCAGGCAACCTCGAGTTACAATTTGAGCCTAGGCAGGCCTGGACAGATCTCAGTACAACTTGGGCTGGACTTGGGCAATCTCTCAACCTAACTGAACCCACCCAAGTTGCACCCCTAGTATTTAGTCTCCAAACGATTCTGTTTGATAAGGTTACTAGAACTAATTTAGTTCACTAAAAGACAAAATAAATTAAAAAATTCATAAAATAAAATATCACATCTAAATCCTAATTATTTTATTTTTTTATTATAAAATAATAAAAATAAATGAAATTTTTTTAATCAAACTATAACAATCAAAAAAAATTAAAAAATCAAGTTAAAAAAAAAAAATCATCCCTTTTGCTCTTTCCTACCAAATAATTTGGAGAATTATGATTTAGGCCAGGTTTGGCAACTTATAAAAAAAGTCAAAAAGTCACTATCCTATTTAAGTTACATCATCTTATTTAAGTCACATCACCTCTCTAACACATCACTTCAAACTCAACCCATATTTTATAAAAAGTCAAAAAGTACACTTATTTAGAATATCCCAAACAACCCCTTAGTCAGTTATCCGCACAAAAAGTCAAATGTTTCTTTTATTTTATAAATAAAGAAAAACATTAAAAAAAAATGTTTAAAGTACTTTTAAGGGAAAATTAGGTTGTAATAGTTAACTTTCTAAATTTTAAATCAAGTTTCAATCAACCTTTTGTCATTTAACTTTAAAAAGCTAAAGGAAATCAAAAATGAAAGGAATAAAGTGAGAATTTGGAGAAAGTGTGAGAACTAAAGTAAAATTTAAGTAAAAGTGTAGGGATGCTAATAAAACAACAAAAATATCACATATGTTTTAAATGATAAATTTCATCAATTTTGTTAGCAGTGTCTGGATGAAAGAATAAAATTGCAACTTAACTTAAGGGATTGGCTATTAAAACTAAAAATAAAGGGATTAGAGTAAAATTTTGATAATTTATCCAAAAATTTATATGAGTTAGATTCAACTTAAATTTTAAAATTATAGGTATTCCTTTTAGTCTTTTTCTCTATTTTTTTCCCAAATTTAACCTTATGCGATCAAACCATCTTCTTCATGATAGTTTATAGGAAACATTAAATTTTAGTGGAATAGTGGGAAAATATATATTTTTATGATGGTACAATTCTCTTGTGTGTATTTTTTGCAAATTCATTCATGTGTTTGGTATAACTCTTCGTGTGTGTCAGAGTTGCACCCAAAAAAAAAAAAAATTCATTTGTAGTGTAATTTTTTTCTCATTGCTTCATGTATTTATAATTTTTCCTAATTTATATGCCCATTAAAGCCTCACAATTTGAAATCCCAATTGATGTATGTGTATATCTATGTATTCCTGTACGTTTAATATATGGGTGATTCTATTTACACACCACCAAATCTCTTAGTACACACAATTTTCATACTAATTTTTTTTATTACACTTATATCCCTTTATTAAATTACCATTTTGGATATATTTCTAAACCCTACACATCTTTCTTCTCTCTGCAAAATTTGGTGCTAGTGCCGGCGTCGGCGTCGCCATTTACAACCTCACAGCACCTCCCCACCCCTCCTAGTCACTTCTACCAACCATCTTCTCTCCCCAGCACCGTCCTTCTTTCACTCCTTTCATTCTCTCCACCCCTCCGTGAGCTGTTCCTTAGCGCTGCCGTAAACCGACGAAGAGAGTAGATCGTGATCTCACAATCACAATTAAGAAAGAGGGAGTGCGAGAAATCACAAGTGGGTGAGAGAAAGCGCGAGAGAGATCGCAGATGGGTTGCAGAGAGAACACTAGAAAAATCTATCAAGACTAGTTCAACTTTGTCGATTCATGTTCTTCTCCTATTTTTCTCAATCTGACTAGTCTTTAACAAATCCATCTTCTTGTTCTTCTTGTTCTTCTCCTTCTTCTTCTTCCCTTCTTCATCTTGAATCATTAAATAAATTCTCTACTATTCTATCACAGATTGAGAATTGATTCTCTGTTTTTCATCTCTTTGAGTAGACAATGTTGAAACAATCTTCTGTGTAGAATAAAAAATGTGAAACAAATCAAACAAATAAAAATAATGACGTACCGAATTTATTTTATCGAAATGAATAAGTAGAAAAATAGACCAAGTTGAGTGTGTGACATTCTTTCCTTAAGACAGATTCGTCCCACTTCGGTGCTTACGAATGAATGGCGTCTATCTCCCAGGATAAAACGATCTTTACACAAATTGTAGTAGCACTCCAAAAAATTTGTACGCCAAACAAAACTTGTGTTCTACACTCTTTGAATTTTCCCTAAAACTAATATGAATAACAATGCAAAAGAGATCAAAAATAGAAAGAGCAAATGATTTTTTTCTAGATTTCAGGATGTTTAGACTGCTGGAAATGGGTCTCTATTTATAGGCAACTTGGTGACCATTCAATCTGTCCGAATAGGTACAAAATGAAGTGAACAGGTGTAGAATTCAAACTGGACAGATCTGCTGGCAGTTTTATAACTATTACAAACAGTTTGAATTGGCTGGAATTGGACAGGCAAGGCACTGTTATGGAAAGTTTAAAATTGAATTCAAATTTGAATTAATTTTGTCCAGGAAAAAGAATTTTTGGAAAAAATTCAAATAAATTAATGTTAGAACTAATCCACAACCTACAACCCACAGCCGTGCACGGCACGACTCGGCTGGACGGCGGCGGCGGCATGTGCATGTGTGGTGTTTTGAGCCAAGGTTCAATTTGTTCATAACTCCTCCCTTCTACGAACTTGGGGTGCCCCTTGAGACCCAACCCAAGTGTTGCCACCTAGAACTTATATACACACATAAGTTCTCTTAAGTTTCCAATGTGAGATAATCATTTCAAGGAAACTCACATTTACTTCTTGAATTGTCCATTCCACGAACCCGAAAACGACATCAACTTCCCATTCACTCATAAATGGATTTGACGAATTGTTTGCATCGTGTAACACACTATGCTGTAAGGAACACGTCACCTTTTTGGACCTACCCCAAAAGACGTGTGGGCCCTATTTAAATTTGGGCTCAAAGTTGGCCCAAAATAAACCTATAAAACTATATTTTTCCAACAATCCCCCCACATGAATGGAATTTGACGAAGAGAAAATGCAACAACATGATCTAATTACAGAGAGTACAGAAATTGAGAATATTCTGCAAATGATAAATAGCTTTTGGCTTTGAACCTTCCCTTGTGAGACATTATCGGATTTACTAGGTAACCAGTGAACATGATGTCTTGAACTGTTCAGCCATTTGTATAAATCAAGACAATAGAACTCACACAGTATATTACCAGACACAATTTAGTTCTTACGATTGTGTTCATTTTGACCCTGAACAATCTGTTCTTTCATAAGTGCTCTAGAGCATTGTAGCCCTTCATAAATCTCACCAAACCGCCCAGTTCACACTTATATAGGTGATTCTTATGAAATGAATCCTGCCATACTCCACTAGGTATTCCTAGATATAAGAATTATTAAACGCTGCAGACATCATTATTTTATCATTGAATGGGTAGGAGTTTAACTCCCCAGTGATCCTTATGAGTCATACACAACTCAATTGTCCCTTTGAACCTAGACCTTGAGATCTCCAGTCAACTAGATTGGGTTGTCATTATGGTAACTTTTATTTAATAAGCTTAAGTCTCATTCCCCTCGATGAATTCTCAACTAACTCTCTTACCAACCCTTTGGTTAGTGGATCCGCTATGTTATCTTTAGACTTCACATATTCAATGGAAATAATTCCATTAGACAATGGAAATAATTCCATTAGAAAGTAGTTGTCTCATGGTGTTATGTCGACAACGAATGTGTCATGACTTACCGTTATACATATAACTATGTGCTCTACCTATTGCTGATTGACTATCGCAATGTATGCATATAGCAGGCACCAGTTTTGGCCACAATGAAATATCTTTAAGGAAGTGACGAAGCCATTCTACTTCTTTCCCAGTTTTATCTAAAGCTATAAATTCTGATTCCATAGTAAGCCTAGCAATGCAAGTTTGTTTTAACGATTTCCACGGTACAGCCGCCCCACCAAGAGTAAAGACATACCCACTGGTGGATTTTGAGCCTCTAGTATCCGATATCCAGTCTACATCATAGTATCCTTCAAGTACTACTGGATATCTAGTATAATTAAGCCCAATGTTACGAGTAAATCAAAAATATCTTAGAACCCTTATAATTGTTTTCCAGTGTTCTAGTCTTGGATTACTCGTATATTTACTTAATTTACATACTGCATAAGCTATATTTGGGTCAGTGCAGTTCATTAAGTATATTAAGCTTCCAATAATTTGGGCGCACTCTAATTGAGAAATACTTTCCTGTACATTCTTAAAAATAAACAAATTAACATCCACAGGTGTTCTAGCAAGATGATCATCATCTTTGCTAAATTTGTCAAGTATTTTCTTAATGTAATGTGATTGTGACAAAGCATATCCTTCTGATATTTTGGTAATTTTCATACCAAGAATTACATCAGCAATGCCCATATCCTTCATGTCAAAATCTTTATTCAATATTTTCTTGGTAATGTTAATTATATCAATATTACTACCTATGATGACCATATCATCTACATAAAGGCATACTATAACATAACCATTGCTTGTGTTTTTAATATAAACACATTTGTCACATTCATTAATTTTGAATTCATTTGACATCATTGCTTTGTCAAATTTCTCATGCCATTCCTTTGGCACTTGTTTAAACCATATAATGATTTAACCAATTTACACACTTTCTTTTCTTTTCCTGGAATAGAAAATCCTTCTGGTTGTTTCACGTAAATTTCTTCATCTAACTCACCATTTAAGAAAGCGGTTTTCACATCCATTTGATGAATTTCTAGATTGTACAACGATGCAAAAGAAATTAGCTTTCTAATGGATGCTATTCTAGTAACCAGTGAGTATGTATCAAAGTAATCAAGACCTTCTTTTTGTCAAAAACCTTTGTCAATTGATCCATCCGCTTTTATTTTTCTTTTGAAAATCCACTTGCATCCAAGAGGTTTACAACTTTGTGGCAAATCCACCAATTCCCAAGTGTGATTTTGCAAGATAGATTGAACTTCGTTGTTTACAGCTTCTTTCCATAAAGGAGCCTCAAGACTGGACATAGCTTCTTCAAAAGTTAAAGGCTCATTTTCTAACAAAAATGTTAGAAAATCTGGACCAAAAGATTTTGAGATTCTAGCACGTTTACTACGCCTAGGTTCCTCTTCCTCATTTTGATCTATCTCTTACTCTTGTTCTTGATCATGTTCTTGATCCTGACTGGTAATAGCATTGTGAGATCTTTTGTTAGTACTAGTCTCTTATCCAGTCTTATTTGGAAATATATGTTTAAAGAACGATGCATGCCGAGATTCAATTATAGTATTTACATACATTTCAGAATGTTCTGACTTATGAATCAAAAATCGATATGCACTACTATTCATGGCATAACCAATGAAAATACAATCAACAGTTTTAGGACCTATTTTAGTCCTTTTAGGACTAGGAATAGCCACTTTAGCCAAACACCCCCACACTTTTAAGTATTTGTAGGATGGTACTCTCTCATGCCACATTTCATAAGGTGTTTGATTCACTTTCTTTCGGGGTACTTTATTAAAAATATAATTAGCAGAAAGTATTGCTTCCCCCCACAAGTTATGAGGTAATCCAGAACTGATTAACATGGCATTCATCATTTCTTTTAAAGTCCTATTTTTCCTTTTAGCAATTCCATTTTGCAGAGGTGAGTAAGGAGCGGTGGTTTGATGAATTATTCCATGTTATTTACAAAACTCACCAAAAGGTTATTCATATTCACCACCTCTATCACTTCTAAGTTTTTTAATTTTCTTACCAAGTTGATTTTTAACTTCATTCTTGTATTGAATGAAAGTTTCCAAAGTTTCATCCTTGGTTCAAATTAAACAAACATAACTATATCTAGTATAGTCATCTATGAAAGTGATAAAATATTTTTTCCTGCCTCTAGTTTGAATTGATTTAAAATCACAAATGTCACTATGAATTAATTCAAGTGGCTCCGTACTTTGTTTAATTGAATGAAAAAGAATTTTAGTTAATTTTTCTTGAATGCAAATTTCACATTTATGATTTAAAATCAATGTCAAATTTAGGTAAACATTCCATATTAATTAATCTACGCAAAAATCCATAATTAACATGTCCCAGTCTAGCATGCCACAAATTTGAAGATTCGAGCAAGTAAGAAGAATATGTATTTTTATTAATAACTGAGGGTACAACGGTCATTACATTCATCTTGAAAAGGCTATCAGACATGTAACATTTTCCTACATACATCCCCTTTTTGGTAAGTACAAACTTGTCACTTTCAAAAACTAACCTAAACCCATTTTTACTCAACACAAATCCAGAAACAAGATTCTTGCGAATGTCTGGTACATGCAGCACATTGTTGAGAGTGAGTTCCTTTCTAGATTTCATCTTCAAAATAATTTTTCCTTGTCCTTCAACTTTAGAAGTCGAAGAGTTGCCTATAAAAAGTTGTTCACTATTGTCCACCACTGAATAAGATGTGAACATCTTTTTGTCAGCACAAATGTGGCGAGTAGCACCAGTGTCCACCTACCATTTTTTAGGATTTCCGACAAGGTTTTCCTCGGAAACAACTATAGAAAGATTTATGTCATCTACACTATTGGAAATTTTGTCCACTTCGGTCATAAGAGCTTGAGCAGCTTCTTACTTGATCTTCCTTTGCCTTTGCGCTTGCTACGACAATCTTTGGCCTGATGTCCCTCTTTGTCACAGATGTAACATTTACCATTAAACTTGTACTTCTTATTTTCCCCTCCTTTAGAGCCTTGTGCAGAACTTTCTCCAAAAAACTTTTGTTTCTTTGCTTTTGGAGCTTGTTCCACCACATTTGCCTTAGACTCCATGGGATGCTTACCAGTCTGCTTCTCAGAATTGTGGTTGTCCTCCTCAATCCTCAAACGCACAATTAATTTCTCCAAATTCTTTTCTTTGCGCTTGTGTCTGAGGTTGTTCTTGAATTCCTTCCAGCCTTGTGGTAATTTTTCAATTAAGGAAGCAACTTGGAAAGATTCACTAAGAGACATGCCTTCTGCATGAATGTCATGCAGAATGAGTTGGAGATCTTGAACGTAGATAATCACAGTCTTGGAATCAACCATCACAAAATCCAAGAATTTGCCAATCACAAATTTCTTTGAGCCAGCATCTTTTGTTTTGCACTTTTTCTTTAAAGACTCCCAAAGTTCCTTTGTTGTTTTGATAGGACTGTAGACGTTATATAATGTGTTGTCAAGTCTGTTCAAGATGTAGCTCCGGCAAAGGAAATCAGCATGTTTCCGAACATCGACCGCAGCAACCACTTGCTGGTCGGTTTCATCCTCGTTTAGAGTAAGAGCATCCTTACAGAGAAAACACGCCAGGTTGAGAGTAGTAAGATAAAACAGCATTTTCTGCTGCCATCTTTTAAAATCAATTCCTGAGAACTTCTGGCTTCTCACTGTGATTGACTGGCACATTTACAACAAGAGGAAGGGTTGAAGCAATTACAGCCACCATACAAGTACGTATTTGAGCATTAGTTTGACCAGTTTCAATAACCATAAATTCTAAATTATAAAAACAAAATTATAATTAGAATTTTATACTACACAGAAAATTTAAACCAAAACCACAGAATTAAATTCTGTAAAAATAAAAAAAAAAATTGTAACTTTTATTTCCAATTAATTTGAAAATAAAATAAAATTTTATTTAAACAAATTAATTCCACACAGAAAATTAAATTTCTATAACACTTCAAAAATTAAAATACTGAAACAAAATTTTAATTAATGAAAACTCAAAAATTATTTCTGAAAATCAAAATTAATTTCTGACCAACTTCACAAATAAATATTCTGAATTGTTAATGGCTACCAGTACATTACTACTAGTTGTCAAAGAAAATAAAGAGTATATTACTACTATTTTTCAATAGTATATTACTACTATTTATTTTTCCAACCAGAATATTATTTTGTAAAATCACAGAAAATAATTTCTATAAGAAGAAGAAAGAGAAAATGAAACAAACAAAAAATTCTATTTGAACAGAATAATTCGAATATATCTTAAGATTGTTGAAACAATTTTCTGTGTAGAATAAAAAATGTGAAACAAATCAAACAAATAAAAATAATTACGTACCAAATTTATTTTGCCGAAATGAATAATTAGAAAAATAGACCAAGTTGAGTGTGTGACACTCTGTCGTTAAGACAAATTCGTCCCGCTTCGGTGCTTACGGATGAATGGCGTCTATTTCCCAGGATAAAATGATCTTTACACAAATTATAGTAGCACTCCAAACAATTTATACGACGAACAAAACCTGTATTCTACACTCTCTGAATTTTCCCTAAAACTAATATGAAGAACAATGCAAAAGAGAGCAAAAACGGGAAGAACAAATGAATTTTTTTTTTCTGGATTTCAGGATGTTTAGACTGCTTGAAATAGGTTTCTATTTATAGGTAACTTGGTGACCATTCAATCTGTTCGAACAAGTACAAAATGAAGTGAACAGGTGCAGAATTCAAACTGGACAGATCTGCTGACAGTTTTGAACCTGTCCAAACTGTTGGCAATTTTATAATTGTTACAAACAGTTTGAATTGGCTGGAATTGGACTGGAAAGGCACTGTTATGGACAGTTTAAAATTGAATTCAAATTTGAATTAATTTTGTCTAGGAAAATTAACTTTCCCGCAAGAATTTTGGAAAAAATTCAAATAAATTAATGTTAGAACCGATCCATAACCCAGCATAGCCGGGCCGAACAACCGACGGCGATGGTGGTGCGCTCGTGTGTGATGGGTTGAGCCAAGATTCAGTTTGTCCATAACTCCTCCTTTCTACAAACTTGGGGTGCCTCTTGGGACCCAACCCAAGTGTTGCCACCTAGAACTTATATACACACATACGTTCTCTTAAGTTTCCAATGTAGGATAACCATTTCAAGGAAACTCACATTTTACTTCTTGAATTGTCCATTCCACAAATCCGATAATGACATCAACTTCCCATTTACTCATAAATGAATTTGACGAACCGTTTGCACTGCGTAACTCACCACGCAACAAGGAACACGTAACCTCTTTGGATCCACCTCAAAAAACGTGTGGGCCCTACTCAAATTTGGGCTTAAAGTTGGCCCAAAATAAGCCTATAAAATCGTTTTCGTATCGTGTCATATCGAGTTCGTATTCAAAACAATCCATCACTAATACGGCCCATTTAATTAAACGTGTCAATTATCTTGACAATGACCTGACCTACTTATAATCGTGTTAATCCGAACACGACATGCTTAATACACTTAGCAATAGTTCATGTTTCAGATTATAACAAATTGTACCGCCTATTAAAAAAAAAACCCCCTTATTTCACATCACAAGCATAAGAATAACTTTTTTAAAATCTGTTTTTCTTTTGAAAAAAATTAATTAAACAGAAAAACTGGTTTCCTGGAAAAAAAAAAATACTACTCATTATTTTTATATTAATTTTTCTTTTTTGAGGTGAATAACTTTTATCAAACTAATTTATAGTTTGTAAAACAAATAGAGAGAACAAATTTTAAAAATTAAATCAAACAGAGTGAATAATAAGTATAACAAAAAATATATATATTAATAAACTAACTAAATCAAACAAAGTAAATAAAAATTGTAACATAAAAAATATTAATAAACTAACAAAATATATTATAATTGCCAATCTCATTGACTCACCATTGCAAGTTGTAACTCAAAAAATTTATAGCTTTTGCTTGATTGAAGAGTTCTTCAAGATTTTAGGAGAGAAACAATTTATCAAATTACAACCGACAGTCAATTTATCATTAATTTAGGGTTGCACTTCATTAGATGTATATACTACATAGAGATTTAAGTTTTAATCTAACGGATAAGAATGATTACTCAAAATCTTATGATTATTAAATTTATGTTGTATGCGAATCAATAGCAAGTTCGTGTCAACGTGTCGACACGAATTTTTATGCTGGTCAAACGTGTTTATTTTGAGTTTCGCGTGTTAATGTTTGTATTTTTAGATTGTGTTATATTTGAATTCGAGTAAAAAATTAATTAATCCTAACTTTCTGATTACGTGTATGATTTAAATCGTGTTATGTGCAAACTTCTGATCCCAGGCACAAGACCTTAATAAGTTCTCAAACTTTTTCTTTTCCTTACTTTATTATATATTTCCCCTTTTCCTACGGGTCAACTAGGTCAATCCTCTTTAGTGCTTTTATAATAAAAAGAATCAAGTGGGTCAGCGTTGATAATGCCGACTTAAATATTTGGATAAAGTCCATGCCTCTCTTAATCAGTCGTACTTTGACTAAGCTTTGCATAACTCTGAGATTACCGAGTCTCTCGAGAATTGAGGGCGTCTGCGTTGATAATCCCGACTTAAATATTTGGACAAAGTTCATGCCTCTCCTAATCAATCGTACTTTGCCCAAGCTCTGAATAACTCTGAGATTACTGTCTCTCAGGAATTGAGGGGTCAAGAGCCTAATTATTTACCCTCACCATACCTTGTTGATAATAAGTGTTTATCAGTGATTGCGTTTAGCCAATCCAAAAAAGGAGAGGAGACACACCATTGGGTGAGGGAAAGACGAGGAAATGCCGAGTAAGGTAATGTTGTAGGAAAGGATGTAGGGTCGTGCTTAAGTGTGCAACCCCCTTAAGGTTGCACACCATATGCAACCCAATTGTTAGCCGTTAGATTACAATAATTGATCAAGACCATTGAATTGTTTAATCGTGAAAAAGTTAAAACCGGGGCAACCGGTTAATGCTTGTATTTGCTTGATTGCATCCCACTCACTCTCTGTATTTCGTCTCTATCTCTCTCTGTTCTCCTCTCTGTGTAAGGTTGAGTCAGTGTAACTGTTGATTTCCATTAACAAGGGGAAGCCCCTGTTGGGTTCGTTCCATTGACGAAGCTCTGTAGGGAACAGTATAACGGGCGATTTCCAACAACAACGTAACTACAAGGCTGTGTTGGTTCCATTGCTGAAGTGAAGCCCTTCTCTCGAACTAGATATGAGGTATGGAGCTGTCTCCCTCTCTGTCTCTCTGGCCCATTCACTACAGCTATTTTCCCTCAACTAAACCCCTATCCTAACTTCAACCGCTCTACGCTTCGCTCCAACGGAAACCCCTCTATTGGCAGCTAACCTTTCTCTTTCTCTTTCTCAAGCGAGTGTTTGTGTTTGCACAAACAGGTAAACCGTGTGAAAATGTCATGTTTGTGTTTGTGTTAACAATTTTCGGTCATCAAGTAATTGTTTGTAGTAATGTCATGTGCAGTATGGCCCCAGCGGAAGTTAAAAGGGAAGGTGATGATTATGACATTCCAAATGAAGCAGATGACATTCGTTTGATGAATGAAAGTCGGGCAGAACCTGATCATGGTTGCGAAGCTGGTCCGAGCAATGAAGAAGCAACCAACATGAACGTTGAAAATGGCGGAGCCGATGTGAAAAAAGAAATGGTTGACGATGCTCATCGCAATGACATGGTTGGTGATGTTGAACGTGCTATTCTGGAACAGAAATTTGATTCGGTCGAAGATGGAGAAAATTTCTACAATGCGTATGCTAAAGCCAAGGGATTTAGTATACGAAAATCCAGATTTAACACAAATAAAGAGGGAAAGGTCGTCAGTAGGCTGTGGTTGTGTTCAAGGGAAGGTCAGAGATTACCAAAATACTTGGACCGTGTTGCTGAGAAGAGTAGAGCTCCCAAGGCACTAACAAGAGTAGGTTGCAAAGCCTAATTTCGCATACGGTACGATGCGGATGCTGGTGAAGAGGGAAAGTATGTTGTGACTCACTTCGTCGCAGACCACAACCATGAATTGGTGGAACAACACTGTGTGATGTATCGGAGGTCACATCGCAGTTTAAACAGCGCTGACAAAGCTCAAGCAATGGCTATGCGCAATGTCGGTGTGAAGACTAGCCAAATCATGGACTATATGGTAAATCAGTCCGGATCTTATGAGAATGTTGGTTTCATCCTTACGGATCTGCACAACCATATTCAAGCCGAACGTAGAGCAGAAGTTGAGGATGGTGATGCGCAGGGTGCGTTGGTTTACCTATGCGCAAAACTTGATGTTGATGCACATTTTTTTTACAAGTATGATGTGTGTAACGATAACAAGTTACAAAATCTGTTCTGCGCAGATTCGAAATCGCGGGCCGACTACGCAAAGTTTGGTGATGTGTTGACATTTGACTCAACTTACAGAACCAATGCATACAAGAAACCTTTTGTCATGTTGGCTGGTGTGACTAGCCACTTTAGGACCACGATATTTGCATGTGTTTTGCTAGCTAATGAGACAATTGAGACATACACATGGGTTTTGGAAACATTTATGGAGGCGATGGGCAATAAAGCACCTGTGTCCGTACTAACAGATGGGGATAAGGCGATGCGAGAGGCAATCAGAAGAGTATTTCCAGATGCAAGACATCGATTATGTAATTGGCATCTTGGGAAAAATGTTGTTTCAAATGTTCACATAAGTGGCTTTGCACATGCTTTCAAGCAGTGCATGGACATGGAAACGGATGAGACAAAGTTTGAGCATGGCTGGACGACAATGGTCGAAAAATTTGGACTTCAAACCAACAGTTGGGTGTTGGAGACATATGAGAAGCGTCATATGTGGGCTGAGGCATATCTGCGTGGACATTTCTTTGCTGGGATGAAGAGCACTCAGCGCTCGGAGTGTATGAATGCTTATTTCAATCCCTTCCTCCAACACAAATTGAAGCTATATGAATTTGTTAGGCACTATGCTCTTGCAAGGATAAGGTATAACGAGGCTGGAGATGATGCTGAAACAAATAACACTTTTTCGGTATTGATTACTCCATTGCGAGATATAGAGAGACATGGAGCTGAGCTATTCACCCGAAATAT
Source organism: Camellia sinensis (assembly GCF_055761805.1). Classification (NCBI taxonomy): domain Eukaryota; kingdom Viridiplantae; phylum Streptophyta; class Magnoliopsida; order Ericales; family Theaceae; genus Camellia; species Camellia sinensis. The sequence continues at coordinate 64,505,521 of NC_138962.1, read as the reverse complement.
ATTTAGAATGTTCCGTGATGAAATCTTAGAAGAGGGGAAGTTGAATGTCAAGGACGTGTTCCCTTTGCCGGATGGTCAAAAATGCTACTATATTCATAAGTACAAAGTGAAGGACAGATCATGGATAGTAACACACAGTCCAATGGATGCTGCAATGAGATGTTCTTGCATGAAGTTTGAGTCGTTGGGGCTACCTTGCTGCCACATGATATGTGTTATGAAAGCTGAAAATTTAACACAAATTCCCCCAACTTGTGTGCTGCATAGATGGACAAGGGCTGCAAGCAAGAATGGCCAGCAATGGCCTCAACCCTCAATTGATAGCACTACAACACAGACGGCCCGGTATGGGATATTGTGTTCTTCCTACAACGAAATGTGTTTCTATGCCTCGCAATCAACAGAAGGTTTCAAAGATGCTAGGGATGCATGTCTTCCGATGACGAGCTGGATGAAGGAGTTATATGAGAGGAATTTGAACGGTGGGAATGGAGACAAAGTGAAACATTCATTCCGTCGACAATTTGGAGTAGAAGATCCTGATGTTATGAAGACAAAAGGGAACCCAGGACGGGCCTCGTCCAACTGTCGAAGACCAAGAAAATGTGGGAATTGCAAATGCATTAGGCACACAAAGCGAACGTGTCCTAAGGTTCGGTTTAGCCGAACAGTGGGTACTAACTCAGATGCAGATACACCCCACATAATTGACCGTGAGTACAATGCGGAGTCATTGCCCGTTCGCTGCAAAACTGGGTTGGTGGATCCAAGTACACCGCACATTAAGCAACGACGACTATTTTTCGATGTTTCTCCTGATTCCAAGTAGCCTGTGGGCCAATACGATAGTGTTGAATTAGCAGTGTGGAAAAATGATTCGAACACAATTGATGAGGTGAATCAGGTAATTGTATAATTTGTATGATTTACTTATTCCCTTAATTTATTAGGTAGACAGTACTAGCCATTGAAAACACATGGAAATAATGTATGTAGTTTTCATTTTGCACGGATTGCTGTACGTAACATGTAAATAATTGGTTATGTACAATGCCAGGAAATGGCACAACGTTACTTATGTACAAGGCCACGAGTTGTAAATTTCCCATATTGTTTAGAGTGATGTTGTCATTTGTGTTTCCAGTGACTTGTCATTTTCAAAACTAATTGAAGGTGAGGTGAGATATATATGGGTTGTCTGTGTATTGTTTTGGGTGGGAAATTGGCTTATGTCTGTATTCCAAGATTCCTATTGCGGGTTGCTTGTTTCTGTTCCATATTTGGTTGGATCTAACTGAAGGGTTTTTTGCGGTGTGGTTTATCAACTAACGATGTGTTTTGCTTCGTATTGATTTGTTATGACTTGTGTCGGTAAATTAGTATTATATTTCGAGTAAAATACGAATTTTGTCCAAGTGGGTTTGCAAAATTACATACCAGCACATGCATTTTGTATATAATCCAAGTGGCAGTTAATTTTAGGTGTTACTTGGAGAAAGTAACCCAACGAACTCGTTACTTTATCTCCATGCCGATTGGTATATGAATTACGAGTTACAAACAGGAGTTGTGAAATTATTTAATGTTTACTATGGAAGTATGGGTTTATTGTTAGTAAAATTATGGTGGGCCTATATCGACAGCAACGAAGCAGTAATTTAAAGTTGACAAGTTCAAGAAGAAAATCAAGCAATTGTGGTATTGGTTCAAATGCCTGAAATGGATGAAGACTTCTTTCAATGAACTGATGGTAACAAAGTAGAAAGTAACAAAGTAGAAAGTAAGTTGTTGTGTTGTTGTGTTGTTTATAACAAAGTAGAAAGTAGAAGGGAAAAAACTACACAGAAGTTACAATGTAGAAAGTAAGTTGTGTTGTTGTTCATGTCCTCTCTCTCTGCAAACATTCTACCCTTTATAGCTATAAAATTCCCACGACCCCATGATCTGCCAATTCTGCAACTGTTTCTGTGCAACTTCTGTAACTGCACGGTCATTTCCGTGTATTGAAACCACATAAAAGCTTCACTTGTACCTGTCGAAGTGCATATAATTGAAGTTGCCAGCTGTGCCCAGGTCCTTTTAGCCTTTCCTCGACAGATACAAACTCCCAATTCGTTCATGTTTCCTCTTGGTGGGTGGCCACTAAATCCATGAGCACTGCCAGTAACTGCTCCAGCGTGTAAGTCAGGTGGCATGCAAGATTCAATGTTAGTTGAATGGAGCAGCTGTTGGGAGGATGTGGGAAAAATAGGTGCAAAGAGGAATTTTTAATCTAATATCCAATCAGAATGTAGCTAAAAATATGAGTGAACTTTTTTTTAAAAAAAAGTAGTTCCCATTTTTTTGATTATAAACCCGAGATGTATATTTTGTTTTTGATAGAAATAAGTTGTGTATTTTCGTTATGTAAAATGTAGGACAATAATTGTGTTTAAGTCATTACAATACAGAAAAAGGTTATTTCAAACATATTTTCAAGTTTACCGACATTGAATATATTTTGATTAAATTACAAGGAAAATTCAATATTTGGCAGAGTTTGATGATTCATAGTCAGGGGCAGTAACAGTGAGTGGCCAAGTGTTGCGGTTCATTGGCCCAGTTTGCAAGGATTGTGGTTGTGTTTAGTGGACAATATTCTGTCGATTTTTGTCTCATAATGATGAGGGACATGCCCCACAATGGTGAAAAGGAAAGTCGATAGGGAAGAGTCAATATTTGGCAGAGTGGACTTGAAGATTCGAAGTCAGGGGGCAGTTACAGTCGTAGTTATGGTGTAGACGTGTGGGATCATGCAATGATGGGCCACAAAAACAGTATACGGATATCGAAACCAACGATCTCCGCTCTAGACATTCCAAGTATACTAAACCTCCACTTCTATCTGTCGATCTCCCTTTTCTTGTGTTTATTTCATGGCCACCAACTGTTTGAAACTTCTGTCGACAGAGCAAGGCTCCTGCTTTGTCTCATGCTTCCTCCTGAAAGTATGCCCAGTAACTCATAATGATGAGGGACATGCCCTACAATGGTGAAAAGGAAGGTCGACGGGGAAGAGTCAATATTGGTTTTCAGGGGACTTGAAGATTCGAAGTCAGGGGGCAGTTACAGTGGCAGTTATGGTGTAGACGTGTGGGATCATGCAATGATGGGCCACAAAAACAGTATACGGATACCAATACTAAACCTCCACTTCTATCTGTCGAGCTCCCTTTTCTTGTGTTTATTTCATGGCCACCAACTGTTTTAAACTTCTGTCGACAGAGCAAGGCTCCTGCTTTGTCTCATGCTTCCTCCTGAAAGTGTGCCCACTAACTCCATGACTGGTGGTAAAAACTTCCCTTATCACTTCTAGGTGACCCACATGCAGAGAGCCCACTTTCAGGTCGTGGACATTCCTTCAGACTTGGCCACATGCCCTCGATTAAGTGGACCATCTGTCGACAGAGACTGGCAAAACTTGGTGCAAACAATGGCCCCCATGTTCAAGTTAAATATTGCGGAAGTGATTGAGACCCCCACCAATCACCACCTGCCCCCCCCCCCACACACACACGTGGGGGCTGCTAATTGGAGAAGGAAAAAAAATAAGAAATTGAAAAAAAATAAAAATAAAAAAAGTAGCCAATCAGAGAGAGAGAGGGTTATGGGGTTCCCCCCTTGTGGGGGTCCAAGTCATATGATATTTAACTTCAACGAGGGGGCCATTGTTTGGGCCCAATAGCAAATTTCTTAATACAGGCCCAAAACAAACATAAAGTACAGCCCAATATAAGAGCTTTTAAATATACTGGCCCCATCATAAGCTATAAAAGACCCATCCTTTCAACTTCAAACCACTTCATTTCCCTCTGATTCGAACTCCCCAGACTGTACTCCTTCTTCTCAACCATAGCCATTCAAAACCAGAGCACCACAAAACCCTAAGCCATGGCGCCGAAAAAATCTCAACCATCTCCATCTGAGGAGAACAATGAAGACCTACTCCGCTTCCCAGACCTTATTAGAGCACGTATCGCTCCTCTAAAATTTGCTGCAACTCTATTGCCCAGCACAAGCTCTGTCGCTATGGATACTCTAGGCCCTACCTTCGCGTCTTACTTCCCAGACGAGCTAGCTCCATACTATCCCCTTGGTAATGGTGAGAACCTTCTTCTCAACCAAGCTGGACTCAAGTGGACTAACTGGAATGTCAGCAAAAACCCACTCAGAGGGTGGAGGTCACCAGACTCTGATTGGCAAAGCTGGGCCAGGAGAATTGAAGGTCACGACGCTGAAGTATGGAAGCACCAGGGCATTGGTGACACAATTAGACTGTCGACTAAAATTTATGATGTGGACAAAGGGCTGATTACTGCTGCTGCATGCTTTTGGTCGCAGTCTAGTAACTCCCTACTCCTCAATTTTGATATGATTTCCTCTACCATCTTAGATGTAGCTCACTTGACTGGTCTCCCAATCTTGGGCAATCCAATTCATGCTCTCCTTGAGCCTCCAAAAGTGACATTTACTTTAAACACTGACATGTGCTATACAGATTTTGCCAAAAAATACCAAGGCAAGCCTGGTTCCCCTGTCGATGACAAAGAAAGAACTGCTTTTTACTTACTTTGGCTTTGTGAGTTTCTTTTTTGTGTCCCTGGGTACAAGATCACGAAAGAATACCTCCCCCTTGCCTTGTGTATGCAAGATGGCCAACTTATGGCTTTAGCCCCTTATCTTCTTGCCACCCTTTACAAGGCCCTATTTTCCTTTGTCGACAAGAAAATTTCTGGCAACTGTGGTGGCCCCTTCTGGCTCTTCCAGGCCTGGTTGTATGCCTATTTGCCGGAGGCACGACCCCCACCACCTAACACCTTAAAACCTGTTTGCTACTCCTATGCTGAGCAACTGCTCACTTATACCAACCAACCCATCCTCACTTTCAGAAATCTTCTTACCATGTTTTACAACCTTCCTTCGCAGAGACCTTCCGACCTGTACCTGCCATTTCAAAACTTTGAATTCTCCTCCAGTAGACTTTGCTTCCTCTTCACAGACCCTTCTGATTTACACAATGAGCAAGTCCAAGAACAAAATGAGAGTTGGAGACACATTCTCACCTCTAGACATGTCTTGGTTGGCTGTTCCATATCCTTCGCCAAGCTATCCAGCTACAGTTTTGAGACATACTGTCCCAATCAATGGTCCAGGCAATTTGGTCTTTCCCAGGCTATCCCTTATCCTTATTTCCACCCAACCATCCATGAGGAGATTGGGCCCAGAATCCACTTCAAAGATCCTACACAAGCTGAATCCATTCTGACAGAGAACACCAAACTTTTCCAAGATTTTGGCCCCTTCTTCTTCAAACCTGCTTCGGACTGCTCGGCTGCTTTTGATCATTGGTGGGGACTTATGTCTGCCAATATTTTCTGCAAGCCACTTAAAAGCTGCCTTAACGATACTTGTATTCATATTCAGGGCCGCATATCCTCGCTTTCCAAGCTTAGGGCTACAGGTATCCTTCCTTCATATACTTCATATCCCTGACTGTGTCATGCAATTTGTTTTGTTTTTTTCTCTACAACACTAACTTGTTTAACCTTTGACAGCCAAAATTGGGCCTGCTGCTGAACCATTGGTTAGGGACCAACGTAAAGGCAAGGATCCAATGGATGCAACTACTCAGACAAACACCCCCTCAGTTCCGAAATTAATGGCAGACTCTTTCGCAGCCGCGCAGACACAAGCACAGAGAGGAACTACCACCCGTACCCCTGCCGAGACAGAGGTCACGACGAAGAAGAAAGAAGAGCCTTCCACTGCTCCTGCTCTAAGCACAGACCTAAGTGAGTGGGATATCCCTCTCAGCCAAATGGTTGGCCAAACAACATCAAATCCTTCAGGGCAGCTCTACCAAGTAAGCCTTCACTTTACATATTTACAGCATCTCAATTTCCATTCACGCCCGACTGATCACTTACTTTTGTGCAGAGAAAAAGAAGGAGATTACTCCTTGCTGCTGCTGATGATGACGATGCTTCCACTTCTCCTCAACACATTCATCAAATTCCCAGTCCAATCAGCAATGTACCCACAGAACCCACTGTACAACCAACTCCACCACCACCTGAAGCATCGCAACAAACTTCCTTACAACCTGCTTCACAGTCTTCGCCACAGCAATCTACACAGTCTGCATCACAACATCCTTCCACTTCTCCTCAACACATTGTCCCTTCTGTCTCTAGCCCTCAACCATCACCATCCAACCCCTCCAATTCCCAAACGTCAAACAAAGAATCACAGAGGATTGAATTTGACATTTCAATCAACAGCCAATCCTCTCCAACAGATGACAACACAAAATCCCCTCAACTAGAAGTTCACCACAACCAAGGTAAATAGAAATACAAATGTTACTGTTCGTTTGGGAAAAAAAAAACTTCTCTTTAAGTAACTGGTATTGTTCTCCAATTTACAGGGATGGACATAGTACAGGACTCATCTCCACGACCAATGGGCGAGACAGAACTTGAAGGTCCTCATGACTTTCCCCTGTTAGCAGAACCAGAGAAAGAGCCTCAAGGCACTGATGCTGCCATTTCATCAGTACCAGAAACAACTCGTCCTGATGCCACAACCACAGCTAAACAAGGCCAACCGTCTGCGTGCACGTTATCAGGACAGGTACTACCATTTCCAACCTCATCCTATTTACTCTTTATTACTTGCAAGCATATATTCTCACCAAACTATTAATGTTCACAGGCCGTCGGTCCATGCCAGGATATTTGGGCCGAACTTTCTATTCTTCAACAAGATCTAGACGAAATATCCCCATTGCCTCAAAGGCTACATCTATTTGATGCTGAAACTCAACAAACCTTAACCACCTTCATCAACCTCATTAACAACCCAGTTGAAGAAATCATTCTCCACAAACCTGATGAAACCTTGGCCTGTCTTTCTGCTGTTGTAAACCTCTCCCCTAATCCTTTCAACCCCATTCAACTAAAGCAATTGGCCAAGATCATCACGGAATGGCCAACCCTTTCAGAGATGGTTCAGACTTGCTCGAAGGATATTCAAACCAATAAGGATTTCCTAAACGAAGCCCACACCATATCTACTTCGCTCAAACTTAGCCAGCAAACCTCTGCAGCCATTCTTCAGCAACACTCAGCACTTGAACTTGAGGAAGCCAAACTCATGGCAGAACTTGCCTCTGTCCGGCAAAGAAAGGCTCATCTGCAGCAGCAACATGACCAGCTTAATCAAGAAACAAGGATGATGCTCTCCCAAATTAGACATCGTTCTGCATCCATTCAGACAACTAAAGCTGAGTTGGACCAAGCCCAAGCCATGTTGGCAGATGCTCAATCAAAGTGGGGTGTTCTAGCCGTTCTGTTTTCCAAATCCTAGGCTAGTTTATATATGTATTCTTTTGTATTGCACACCTAGGAATGATTTGGAAAGGTAGGAATGATTGCCTTTTTAATGATAAGATTGTTGATGGGCCTGAATTGGCTGAGATGGTGAAAGTGAGGGTTGCACTTTGCTGTAAGCAAAGTTATAGAGGCCTACAATATTCAGTGGACGACATATATTGTATTCTGGATAGTATCAAAGTCTGATTGAGGGGGTGGTGTTTGGTGTTTTTTGCTAGAAGGGTGCAGGAGTTTGGTCAATCTGTGGTATGCAGGATTTTGGTCAGTCTGTGGTATTACCATATCTTCTTGGTGGCTACTTTTGCTCTGCTGTGCTTCAATGTTGCTATGCTTTGCCTTATTTTTGGCTTGTTGCTCTGGCTTAGTTTATGGGGTCAAGCATGCTCATTTCTGGTTGCTGCTCTGCTGTGCTTTAACTCTGCTCTGCTATATATGTACTCTGCTGCTGCTATATGGGATCAACGAATAGGCTTAAGTCTGCTGCTGCATATTAGCCTTTTTGCAATTGTTTGAATGATGTTTTGGTGTGTTGTATTGGAAGTCTGCTGCTGGATTGGGGAAAGTTATTGGAGGTCTGCTGCGGGCCTTGTTGTAATTGTTGGTCTGCTGCTGTAGTTATTTTTTTTTTTAGAGGTTGAAGGATTAGGCTCAAGTCTCAATGGAGGTTGAAGGTTCAGGCTCAAGTCTCAATGGTGGCTGTATGGTCTGAAGTTTGTTCATGCTGCCTTGGAGTTTCATCTGGTTGCCCTGTTATGTGGTTTTGTGAGGATGGGCTTGGAGTTACATTCTTATTGTTTTCCTTCTGTTTTTGTTTCTCTTCGTTGGTCTCTCACCAACTAGGAGGTTGGAGCTTTTTTAGCTCCAACCTCCTCTTTGTTGATGTATCATTGACACCTTGTATGTGCTTTTTCATCAATACAGTTTTTTGTTTTGCTGAACAAAAAAAAAAAATTGAATATCAATACTCTGTGTTTTTAATGGTCTGTTGTATGGTTGTTTTTATTTTTTGTGCAATTTTTCACCGTTTGTGCATTGTTATGAAGTAATCAATTCCCCTTCAAAGTGCATTATAGTCACCGCTATTTGTTTGTTCTGTGGGCTTTTTTTTGCTTTGTTTTGGACAAAATCATGGCATTCAAAAAAATCGAACAAACATAATTCATGTGGTAAAAGCGAACAAACATTACTACTTTCAACTTGCATTGTTTGTTGGACAAATATCACATTGCACTGGACAAACATTACTATAGTCATTTGGGCAAATATGACATTGCATTGTTTGTTCTGTACCCATAACTTTGGAATTATGTGTATCACATTACGTACAGGCCACGATAAAAGCAAACAAACATTACTACTTTCCCTCGTTTGTTCCAGTCCCAAACATTGGAATTATGTGTACAATCAATACGCATGGGAAATTAGTATTATCACAGCTGCGACCTAAAAAGTTGTCACGACAAGCTGATGCAGTAATCCAGTTGTGGTTGGGCATCGAAATTACACTCGTACTGGCAGGCCATGATAAAATCGCTGCCCTATTTGTTGTAATTGCAATCAATCACATGCACGAACGATACTCGCCCATCTTTGTATTGTTCACATCCATAACAAAGTCAAGCACCAACTTCCAGCGCACAGAAGGATGAAACTATGTACAGAAAGCGAATAACACAAATCAGGTACAGTTACAGCGGTAGGAAATAAACGGATTTATTTCGCAATTGGAAATTAAGCGGTACAATGTACCTTGTGTGGACCGCTGGGTATATCAGGCCGCTGTATGTACTTGATCACAAACATCCCATAGTCGAAAGTGCTACAAATGAAATGTAACATTCAGTTTCTCGTAAAATATAAGCAGGTTCGTTAAATGAGTGATTAAGGAGTGAAGTCAATGTGACGCAGGGTTTATGGATTACTCGTCCAGCTGTTGTAATGGCCTTTGTTCTAACATGCGGACCTCAAAGGTACGCATGTCTACAGCATATTCATTTCCAAACTGTAGTTGCAGTAAGGCATGCATTGTTTGAACCTGTTGCAGAATGAGACGGTTAGTTTATGTGAAGGATGTGATAGTGCGGAAGTAGATTTGTGAAATTCAGCACGACATACCAACATTTTTGCCGCGTTCAGCTTGTTGGTGTCCAGTGTGGCGGATGCCAATTAGTCAAATAGGTACGCCACACGGTCTACCATATCTATTTTTAGGCACACCCAATGTACTCCTCTATAATTGAAAGGCATGTAAATCTACACATAAACACAAGTGAAGACATTGTTTAGAGGGCATGCGAACATGTACGCACTTTCATATTTACATTGACATTCAAGTAAATGGGATCGACATTCATAGTACCGACATTCATATTAAATCTACTCGCTTCAATGGGATGGACATTCATATTACCTTCTGACATGCATCAAGCACCCCAGTATATCTGTCATGTCCAAAATATGATTTGACGATATTTTCATGGTTCAGAGGTTGAGTTTTTTGATTTAATATCAAAGTCTGCATGTTTAGTGTGTAAAGTTCAGTCAGCCAAAATTTTCTGAAAATATGTCTTCTGCAATACACAGCCGACCTAAAACACTTACTTACCGACACATATACTGGAAAGAACCACGCAGTATGCCTCTCGTCTTTGTGTACTTGCCGCTGTCCGTTAGTCAATTGAACCGCGACCAAGTTGATTGGCTGGAACATTGTAACAGACCAGGCAACTTGCGAAATAAGGTTTGCCATTTGTTTAAATGTAATACGAAATAACAATGTCCCTACATGGATATGTCCATCATGCAAATATAGTGGAAATAACATTGTCAGATGCCACGACTTACAGTGTCGGATAGCCATGCCCCTGGTTTCAGCGTGCGCATGTCACGTCGCGTAGCACATTCGCAAGGCATTTCATGCAGATTCATAGACACGACAATGTCCCTACATAAAACGTATACATCAACCAGTAAGAAGCAACCTACAGCCTAGTAACACTTAAACGTATCTGGCTTAACTCTACAACATAAGATTAGTTTTTTCTACTGTACAACTATGGCAGATATTCCTGATTCTACTAGGCTCTAATCCAATGAAGATTAGTTTTAAGTTTTTAAAAAACAAAATGAAAAGACAAAGTTTTAGATATTACAACTCATGACATGTCCAATAGTATTTGCTAAAATAATATGTGAAAATTGAAATGCTCATTTACAGGTCAGCAAGTTAAAAAAAAAGAAACACGTTTTTTACAAATTGGAGCCAACAATATCCCAAAATGATCAAAATGGAAAATGTAAGCAGAGTAGAAGAAAATAGCTAGGGAAAATTGCACTTCATTATAAGTTTTCAAAAAAAATTGCAAATCATTGGTAAACTTTATTAAGTTTCATAATTAAAATTATAAAGGTTTCCATGAATTTGTAAATATTTTTGTGAAAATATCAGTGGTTTGCAATTTTCCCAATAGGTACATGTGTGCAGGATAAGACCAAAAGAAGAAAACTTCAGACAGGAAATTTAGCCACTGATCTTTCCGTAGCCCACTGCATTAAATTCAAAGAAAATCCTACATACGACATGGATAAACCCATCAAAATCATAGAGAATGAAAAATTAAAGAACTGATACCTACAAGAATCAAATAAACATAGCACGACACATGAAAATTGTGGAATTCAAACTTATTTCACAAATACTACGGAACAGGTTAATTGCGAGTACTAAACTCATCCGTACCTTTCATTGTTTCTGTCGTCAAGTACAGAGTCAACAACTTCGTCTTTGGCCGCTGATAAAACCTCTATGCTCTCCAGTGTTATCAAGTCCTTCTATCAATATAAACAATCAAGTAACATCAACTCCTCCTATTAATATAAACAATTAACTAACTCACCACTGTTCAGAAATTTAATTTGCAAAGTACATAACACATCCTTATGCATCTAAAATTGGTGAAGCGATGTCTAACCTCTGAACGGAACCGCTTGTCCAACCTGTGCAGTTTGGACAGGACTTTGTCCGAAATCTGTAAGACAATTGTACAACATTTGTTACTGCAAACTTGCACTAGAATGACAAATATTAAAATACAACACAAATAATGGTTCTATTATGATCAGTAATGCTGTCAGCATCAATTGGTAATGAAACATACGAAAGGTGAAGTGATGTGGCGACTTGGGAATTTTTCGGCAGTAAGTCGAGTACTTATTTTGCTATCGTTGCACGAATGCATATCCCCTACGTCTGTCGCTTCAACACCTCTTCCTCTTCCTCTTCCTCTTCCTCTTCCCTTTCGTGTGCCTGTTACAATTTGTCCCGCTCCCAATGTTTGGGCAACCTTACCAGCAGAAGGATGCATATTGTCTGCTTCTCCTCGCATTGGTGGCAAGGTTTGCAAATCATCAAAGGAAGATAAACTCTGTTTTGCAACGTTCTTCATGGCCAAAAACTGAACTGAAAGAGATTTGCTTTCTTCGCTTGCGTATGTTTCCTCCAACGCAAGGCCACGGTTGTTGTGCATGTCCCCAACTTCTTGGACAGTACGCAACTGTCCAACGTGCATATCAATTATCTCATTGGACAACATTCCATTCACATAATTGTCCTCCCAATCCACCCCCTGTAAATCTTGACCATTACCCTCATTTGGGCTACCATAATAATTTGGGAAGACCACGCCGCCATCATGCAACTCGACTCCCATGGTAGGGTCAACACCCTTTTCCTCTGAGCGAGCCAATTGTGCTGTTTCCGATAAACCTGCCAGCACTTGCTGCATCATTTGCTTCATTTCAGCAATATGTGTCTGTTCAGTAAACGGTTGTTTCCCAGACAATATAGCTACAACCAGTTCGTTCAGCATTCCTTTCAGTTCACCAATGCTGGAGGATATGTTAATGTTACAATTTCTTTCAGTCGACTCCACCTAATCACACAAACACATACATTAACCTGCTACGATATTTCATCTTCAAGTAACCTCTGTGAACTGCGTGAAGCATGTGTACTGATTGTTTTTGCTTACCTTTGCATTGTCAACAGCTTCCTTCCCTCGGAAATTGAGCAACATGTCCCTTATTTCTGCATTGCTATGAAGCACTTGCTTCATGGTTTCCTTCAGTTCACCAATGTCGGTCTCAACCTTGCTCAAACGAACATCATCAATCCGTGGTTTCTGTTTGTTATTGACATGGTGTGTGTCAATTGCGTCATCAATGTCGTTGCTTTCCGCTTTTGTTGGATGAAACTCCACCTAACATAGTTGTCAAATTGGGATTCAAATCATAAATGAAAATAGTAATGCATTGAATCGTTAATCGATCTCAACTGTGAATCGTAAAGTTTCGGTCTGCTTTCTTAAGTTGCACACAACATATGTGTACACACTTTACATATTAAATATATCTAATAAAAATTAATTACTCCATTTGTCTGAAATGAAAAAAAAATTTGTTGTAAATGATGCTCATCTGGTGTGGATAAAAACTTCACAGTCGATCCCATGTTTACCACTTTACCTTTTCCCAATTACATAAACAAAGAGAAACTTTCAATTACAAACTAACTAACAATAACTGAACAACAATGTTTTGACCTTTTTACAAGGTTAAAAAACCAAAATCTTCAAGCTTTTTCAAAAATCTGACTTCAGGGCTTAACCAAAATTCATTTCGTAACGGAAGTAGTACATAAAATTGAATTTGTAAGGCTACAACATCGTCCACATGGAAACTTCATGTTTTCCCCCCAAAAGTTTGAGTATTTCAGAGTAAATAGGGAGGGACAAACTGAAAATATGATGTACGCTAAGGAATGGGTCACTGTTTGTCACTGCTTGTCACCTAGTCATAAGAACACAAATTCTATCTGTCACCGTTATCCATAACACAGGTGGGGCAATGCTGTCAAATGTGCAGAACGAATGGGTTGATTACCTCATGTTACTGCAACATTTGCTTCCTTCCCATAAGTCGCCTCGTCTCCCGTATTTCGGCATCACCCTAATCATTTAGCCAAGGGATGGAGCGTATAGTAGCCGACGTACTCTTACAGGGAGGGGCAAAACGATCCAAGTAAAATAGCTGCATTATAAGGGGGAAAAGATATTTACTATACACTTCCGAGCAAACTAATCCGTATTCGCTAACAATGCATACAACTTACAACACAATCATATGTATGTGTTTATGTGTCTCGATGGCAGAATCCCCATGCAGCTTTCCGATTAAAAAGATAAGCTTTTCGTGGTTACAAAAAATGTGGCCCGTACAGGTATATTTGTCATGCTGTTCAATAACAGGTAAGTTTGTATTTCGCAATGACTGCCATTTTATTGAACCATATGCACAGCAATGGATGAAATATGTAATCGGCATGGTACAAACAAACAACGGTCGATTACGTTACCATTAGAAGGAAAACACATCCAGTTGCCTCGCGCTGAACTTTCATCTTATACTTCCAAACACCTTTGACAAGGAATTGCAGTGTCACCTTTGCCCAATTACAATCCCCCATACCGGTCACGTCCTTCACGGCATGAACGAACGATAGGCTCAACGCGGTCATTGTGGTAGGACACAACATGGCCCCCAACACGTACAGCGCAAACTTCTGCCGAAACTCGTCATCCGCACCATCACTCTCAGTCAGATAAACTCTCAACTGGTTCAAAGGAATGATTCCCTTAACAGCTCCAACCTCTTCGTAGATATTGGGATATGCGTCTATTGAACCAGTGAACTGCACGTCATTGCCTTCTAACCGTATACCCAATAAGACATGCACTTCCTCACAGGTGAGCCTCAGGTGACGGCCATGAACATCAACGAACACGTGTCGGGATCGAAGTTCTGTACCAACCATTGGCACATGTTGTGATCTATATGGGTACACTTTAACCCGAGGAGGCCACCGAACCCAATATCAATGACTGCCTGCTTTTGTGCTTCGTTACACCGGTTCACGATATGAACAATTGCCTTCAATGATATGTGGACTTGCATTTTACTCTGCAATGTTATTAACGTGAACATTAATACAAAAAATTAACCAACATTGTGTCGATAACAGGTCCTCCCCAAATGCAGTTACGAAAACACTAAGCACATAAGTACCTTTGCAGATTTCTTTGCAACTTCTTCGCCCAGTTCCTTCGCACTTGCCTTAGCCATGTCCTGAAACCTCTTCTTCTCATCACAGGGGAGTTCCTTCCACCTTTCCCCAATATCCTTTCGGCTCTGTAAGTGTTACACCAACGTGACGCACATACAGGACAAATAGGAGCTGTAAGTCCAAAATAATTGTCACCAAAAGTTGTATCACTCGCAATGTGTGCACATTTTCTGGTATTTACATATGTTTGCACATACAAATTACTATTTCGCACACAGTTGAAATAAAAACGGACATGGAATTTTACAAATAATCGGAGTTTATAAGAACATGCAATATGGCGTCTATGACTGCTGGAAATCGCTAAATGCGACACAATAGAAGCACATGACTGGTGTGCGCATGGAATAGAAGTCCATACTTTGCTATCACAGCAATCACGTGTTTCCATCACGGTACTCTACTTACTACATGTCTGCACACTAACCATATTCGGTCCGGGGTTGTCTGCTTCTTGTCTTTCCTTGAATTGTTCCTGGCTGCAACCATTGTCAATTTCGGCGCAAGTATATGTTAGATATGGATGGATATATATACATATATGTACACAATTTGTGACGCAAACAAATTTGGTCCCAACTACATAATAATGCATCCGTAATGTCCAATTTTGGTTGCTAAAAATATAATAACCACATCATTTCTGCAACAACAATTATAAATGGTCCAAATTATTTTGGCCCTTACTTTTGGTCTCTAAAATCTTAATTTCTTGTGAGTACAAACTGAAATCTGCACAGGCGCAAGCTATGAGTTCAAAATATGTATTGCAGAATTATGCAAAAATACTGTCGCACGTTTCTGACGAGAGGGATTCGTACTGTGAGCCGCTTTGAAGGACACGGATCGAACCTGTAAAAAATAAATGGCCCAAGTGGCCACTTTCGACGAGGGGGCTCGGTAATGTCAACCCTTTCCATTCGTGAACCTTTGCCACTTGCCTTCAATGTTTTCCTTTGCCTGTAACAAATATCAGCATAAATGAAATTTTGTTCAAGGCCAAATTACATCGGTGGTATGTACGTTTTGTGCATTCTATCATCTTCGTCGGTTAACTTTAAAGTTAGTCAATCTTGCCTTCCCATTTCAAAAGTTATGCCATTTTCGTGAAATTGGTAACGTCGTTTTTCGTTGTCACCGAAAATTATGAACTGAAGTAGTTTAGTATAACTCAGTGAATTATGGATTTCACAAATTCTCTCCGCAGAATACGCGACATGTGCCATATGTACACATATTCTGGTAAGAAATGGACACAGTTTTAATCCATTACACGAAATTCATGGTGCAATTTGAGGCTATTGCAAATGTGTCAAACTAAAATCGCACAACCTCCTGATGGCAGTACATAACGGCACAATATGCCATACACAAACAGGCCGTGGTATTTAGTAGGTACAAGAAACATAACCTTGCAAACCTAACTGTATCAAATACTGAACGACATAAACTCACAGTTGCTTCGCATTGTCTGACATGTCGCCCATATCCAATTACGATAATTCCTGCAAAGAATTTCATGCAATATTCATAAGGATGCAGAAAGAACGTTACTCCCAAATTGTAACAAAACGAAATTGACTGTTAACAACTTACAATTAATGGACCATTAAGTCGTACGTGCATTGTACGAGTGGTACTTTTCGTTTATTTTCAACTACGATATGTTGTTGTTAATTTATGCAGATATGGCATGCCACTGTTTTACGAAAATTAATTGGCCATATGTTGTACTCATTTTATAGTATTTACGACTTCAAGCCCGAATCAACAACCAATGCGCACACTTGAAACAGGACCACATCGGACATTCAACCCAACAGCACCCATACGCAACTTACCTTCATGCAGAGAAATAAAAACCCGACTACACTGCTCAACGAAGACCGTTTGTCACTTTGGAACTCGTCAATGGCAATATCAGTTTGTCACCCGTGTAGTTTGTATACCTAATCGTACATATGGTTTCAATGACCTAAGGAGGAACAGTTTAATAGTTGAGAAATGGTAATGTCGTGCGAGTGGAACACAGTAGGGCATAATAATAATGTGCTCCGAAATAAAAAATAGACAGACTCACACATGCCCGAGAAAATGGTGACTGTTACCGTCGGCGACCTGGCGCAGTCGAAATGGAGAGACAGAGAGAGAGTGTGTTACTGGAGGTGGACAGCAAAATCGAAATGGAGAGAGAAGGAGGGACAGCAAAGTTGCCGAAATTTGAATGGGAAATGGAAATGAGTTGGTGAGATTAGAAAGGCTACGGCATGTGGGACATCATGAAAAGTACTGCATCTGTGGGATTTCAAAAGGGCTGTCTGGCGACTTTGGTTTTTGTTCCAAATTTGGGAGGGAAACGGAAACGTACGTGACACTACATATGAAGGCCAAGTTTGGCAAGTTGGGAAAAAAAATCAAAAAGTCAAAAAGTTATTACTATTCACAAGAAGTCAAAAATTACGCCTACACAACTCCGAATTCTAATTTTTCCTTACACATTAATTTATACAATTTTGTAATACACATTTTTTCATAAAAGTCAAAAAGTTAACCCAAACATCCATATTTTTTTCCTCATTTTTTTCATCCACAAAGACAAAAATTGCACTTTTTTAGTCCAATTTTTTTCCTCACTTTTTAAATATAAATAAATGTACTTTTTCACTTTTTGTTAAATATGAGTTCCGTTTGGGTTGGGGGTTGAAATGATGTGTGTGAGAGGTGATGTGACTTAAAATAATGTGATCCAAGTCAAAATAGTGACTTTTTGACTTTTGGCTTTTTGTAAACATGCCAAACCAGCCCTAAAAGGTGGTTAGGAAGTTGCTATTTTTATGTTATTTTAGTATTTTCATATTTTTTAAATTTAATTTTTTGTGTTTTCAAAGTAATAGATTTTGTTGTACTTGAATATGATGTTTGTGACAGGAAATTTGCACTGATTATATGTGTTAATGCTGTTCGTCCCAGTGAATGGATCAGACAGGTCTAAGCTCCTCCAGCCCGTGTCCAAATGATCAAGCCCACCAGATAACCTGCAGGCAAGTTCAACGGGGAACGGAGTAGTCCTCCAGCGAACTCTCTGACGAGCAAGTTAGGAAGAGAAGCAGAGTATATGGGAGAGGATTCGAGATAGAGAACTTAACCTTTTTCTTGTCTACAACATTTACTTATATCCTTTTGTTATCATTTCGTTGTCCCTTCCGACCTGCTCTCCTTGCCGAAAGCCTATGCTGTAGCTTACCTTGCTCAGGGTAAGGGGGTCCTATTCCGACGGAGAGGTGTTATCGTAATAAATGCTTTGATGAACTGCAGATCTTTGTCAATAACTTTGCAGATCTTTGTCTGCTGATGTGGCTCGTCCTCCACCCGCCGCGTATCTGAATGTTGTTGGTTCTTGGTGCCATATTGGATTCCAGCTATTCCGGACTCCATCGGCAGGGTTATGCATTGGGCCCCGAATAATGGGCTCTGGTTATTTATAGTGGTTCATGGCCTTTGTGGGCCTGTCTATGTCAGTAGTCCCCCATTCCCGAGTGCAGCTTCAGACCAGCGAAGGGAATATGTATGAGGAAGATGGGTCCGACCGGGATGGGCGGCCGAGTTGGTGAGGCGAGCGTAGGATTGTCCGACCGTGGGGAGGGTTGATCGCGCGAAGGCCGAGCGGAGGGCCTACCGGCCGAGCGAAAGGGCCGACCGTGAAGAGGAGCGATCGTGAGAGAAGGCCGACCGTTGAGGGCAGGTCGACCCAAGGGGCCGACCGTGAGGACAGGCTGACCGTTGAGAACAGGCCGACCCAAGGGGGCCGACTGTGAGGACAGGCCGATCGCGCGAGAAGGCCGACCGTGAGGGCAGACCGACCCAATGGGCAGACCGTGAGGGCAGGCCGACCCAAGGGGCCGACCGTGAGGACAGGCTGACCGCGCGAGAAGGCCGACCGTTGAGGACAGGCCGACCGTGGGGAGGGCTGATCGTGTGAAGGACGGGTGGATTGGCGCGGGGCTCAAGGGGCGACGTGGAAAGTGATGGTTGGAAGTAGAAAAGACAGGGTAAGGGGGATGGACAATGCATCGTGGCCGTACACGTGGCCATATCCCGCAAAAGGGGGGAAGATTAGGCGTTGGATCAGAAACGAAACGTTAGGTCATTGTGGGTGTTGAAGAGACGGTTTTGGCGGATGATTTTGAAAAGTTTTGAAGGGGGAGAAGTGGAGGGGGCCCCAGGAAGGGTAGGTGGGCCAGAAGTAGTGGATGTTGCCTCAGAGGTCATGGAGGTGGTGCCAGTGGTGGCAGCGATCGCCGCAGGGGTCACAAAGGTCGTCCCCGAAAGGCAAGTGGAGGATGAGGCTGTTGGCCCTGGGCCAAGGAGGGAGGGACAGCCTCAGGGGGGTCTTGTACCTCAAGAAGGAGGAGTCGGTGGGACCACGGCGATGTACCATGCTCGTGCAGTGGCGGGGCGGCTGGAGGGAGAAGAATGCCTAGCCAGAGCAGGGGCAGATCGCCTTGTAGGGATTGTAGAAAAGGCAGCCCTGCGCTCGGCCTCCAGATTCAACGAGACTGAGCTGCTAAGGGGGTTATACTCCGCTCAAATGGAGGTAACCACCTTAGCAGGGGCCCTGCTGAGGAAGGCGGGGGCTGCCAAACTCAAGGCAAATGAGGCCAAGGCCCAGCTTGCAAAGTTAAAGGAGAAGAGTGCAAGTTGGGAGAGTGCCCACACTGAGCTACAAACGGTTAAGGCGGAGCTGGAGGACACACGCCGCCAGGTTGTGTCGCTCGAGTTCCAACTTGCTGGCGAGCAGAAGAAGTTGGACGAGGCCCAAAGAGCCTGCGTCGTCGCGATCGAGCAACATGAAGAGGCTATGAGCAATAATGAGGAGCTGGTCAAGCAGAAGGACGAGGTGGATAGCAGAGTGGGCGATCTCCAGAGGGAACTGGAGGGCGAGCGCGCCAAGGCAGGGGAGGAGAAAGGGAGGCTCCATAGGGAGTTGGAAGCAGAGAGAGTGAATAAATCAACTTGGTTTTTTACAGGTATGATATACTGAATAAATCATAAAATATGAACGGTTCGGATTATCAAAATTGGGCCTAAAAGTAGGCCCCAAGGCTCTGCAAGGACGGGCACAAGGAGGGGCTTGTAAGGAGAGGATCCTCGTACGGGGAAAGGGGGTCCCAATCTTAATTCATACTGTCTTTTGTTAGTGATTTTTTGGCTTATGGACTAAAAATTAAAATAAAGATTGTTTGGTTTGTTTTTGGGAGAGTTGTTTTTGAAAAAAATTTTGGGGAGAGAGTTTAAAAAAAATTTTGGTTTGTCTGGTTGTATATTTTGGGAGAGTTTTTTTTTGGGAGTTTGGGATGATTTGATATTTTGGGAGAATTTGAGTAGATGTGTGTGAGAGAAAAAGTGATTGGGAAGGAGAGAGGAGAGAGAAAAAGTGATTGATTGATGTGTGAGAGAGAGAAAGTGATTTTGAAAATTTTTTTAGAAAAACTCAAACCAAACAATTTTTTAGAAATTTTTTTCTTTAAAACTCGTCTCCCCAATGCAAACCAAACATAAATTTTCATTTTCCCGCTCTATTATACAGGTTATACAGAGTATACACCTCAATCTCATTCTCACTCCCCCTCACTGTCACACTCACTCCTCCTCCACCGAACCCAGCCTCACCGGCGACCACTCCCGACGGCCACCCACTCGTAAACCCAACCCACCGCTGTAGCCCTCATTTTCTCTACTTCGCGAACCATAGCTCGACCGCGACCACCATCGGCTGTAGAGAAGGAATTTGTTTACGATAACGTGGGCTTTCAGGCCATAGATGAACTAGGTTCGTCCTCCAAACGCTGAAATCAAAAAGTTAGGGTTGTGATTCACAAAATAGATTTGAAAATTACTGTTATGCAGATAGATAAATGGTATGCTTGAAAAATGTGGCACATATTGTGACGAACATTTATGCATTTACCTTTTAGAGTTAAAGTATAAATTTTGCAGAACGTAGTATGAATACGCAGAAACTGATCCAACATAAAATGAAAGGATCACATCTTTGCAGAACATAGTATGATTATGCAGATTGATAATTAGTTGAACGAATGCATATAGTTGTGTAATTTTCAATGTGTGATTGATAATGTGATTTTGCTGAATTTGTTGTCAATCACGCATGAATTGTTGTAATGAACTGCTATCAACTAATGTGTTAGTTGCGTGACTTGAATTAACTATTATCAACATTGATAACTATTATCAAACTGAACTTAAATGTTCATAACTATTACTGATTTGTTGATAAGTATTTCAGTGTGCTTTGTTGAAAATCACATGTGTCATTTGTTGATAACTATTTCAGTTTGAAAACTACTGAATCACAGTCTCCAACAATCTGCCCCTAATCATTTCACTTCAGCATGATTTGTTGATAATAGTTGTTTAACATGTGTGATTGATAATTTACTTGACATTGAACTGATATGTTTGTAAAACTGCCATGTTTGTTCAGATTGAAAATGCTATGTGTGTAACATGTATGTAATTAATCACAAATGCTATGTTTGAAACTGCTGTAGTTGTTCAGTTTCAAAATGCTATGTGTGTACATTGAGCTGCGATGTTTGTTCAAATGCTATTAATAGTTTAGTCTGTGTAACCTCTGTGCAAATGTTATTAAACATGGCAGTTTGAACAAATAGATGTTTTCAGTAAAGACACACTCTGTCCCTCAAATTAAACTAGACCTGCTATTAACCCCATCAAACAGAAGCATAGCAGAGCACTACAAATTTCTCATGTATGCAGATTTAAAAAATGGCTTCTTCTTCTAACATTAGGAACATAAGATTACAAACGAGGCTGTGCAATTGTGGAAGAACCGCTGCCATATGTATTGTCAGAACAATAAGAATGGAAATGAAGGGCGTTTGTGCTTTCTTTGCCCATCAAAATATGTAAGTATGTATTGGAAATTGTAATCCTTTATTAGTCACAGTAATATTTGTCGTATTCAACTAACTGATTGTCATGCATTGTAGAGTACTACTCCCACTCCCCATTGCAATTACTTCAAGTTCGTGGCTGAAGATGATGAAGGCGTTATGTCCACAATCCCTTCCAACACTAGAGCTGGTGATGCTTTAACAGTAGAACACTTCAACGATGTAAGGACGAGGCTTCATGACTTGGGAAATGACCATGGTCGAAGGCTTGAAAGGATAGAAAATATTATCAAAGCAATGGTGTATTTCATTATATTTTCTAGGGCCTTGCTACATCCCCCTAATTTTTGGCCCCCTAATCCCCCTAAATTTCAAACCAAGGCAAAAAAAAAAAAAAAAAAATTTGCCCAAAACGACGTCGTTTTGGGCATTAGGGGGATTAGGGGGGGCATTTTTAGGGGACAAATCATTTTCCTATTTTCTATCATTGACAAATGATTTGTCCTCCTAAAAATGCCCCCCCTAAT
Source organism: Camellia sinensis (assembly GCF_055761805.1). Classification (NCBI taxonomy): domain Eukaryota; kingdom Viridiplantae; phylum Streptophyta; class Magnoliopsida; order Ericales; family Theaceae; genus Camellia; species Camellia sinensis. Next base: position 64,483,443 of record NC_138962.1, on the reverse strand, counting down.
CCCCCTAATGCCCAAAACGACGTCGTTTTTTGGGCATTTTTTTTTTTTTTTTTTTTGCCTTGTTCTGATTTTTCGGGGGATTAGGGGCCCCCAAATTCGAGGGATGTAGCACAGCCCTTCTATCATTTTGTACTTGATCATGTAACTTTCGTACTTCTTTGTATTTTGGGAAATTGAATAGAAGTTTGTACCAGTTTTTGTTGTATTGTACTTCATGATGTAAGTAATGCTTATGGAATGAATTTTATTATGATGTAACTTACGTAACTTACTTAATAGCTTTGTGGAATGAATTTTATTATGGAATGAATGTACGGAATGAATTTTATAAGTTATTATGATGTAACTTATAATGTTAGTCTGTAATGAATTTTGGGAAACATTGGTGTCATTGTAAGAGCTTTGTGGATGCTATTTGGCAGATCGGTGGACGAATTTTGTGGATGGTATGTGGATTCATTTTTGTGGATGCTATGTGGATGAATTTTGTGGATGCTTTGTGGATAACTGAATTTTGTCGGTGCATTGTCACTTATCTGTGGCCTGTTATCTGTTGCAGGTTCTCTTATCTGGGTGCATGAATTTTGGTTGTAATGAACAACTTCTGTTATGTGTTGCAGGCTTGTTTGTAATTAACAGATTTGGCAAATCTGTTATCTGTCAACTAGTATCTATTTGTCACTTATCTGTGGCCTCAACTATTATCTGTTAGCAAGTTGAAAGCAGATATAGAATGCGTGGTACATTTCTTCACCATCGTGATGACTTCTTCATTAATGAATATCAATACTCTGTTTCTACATGGTCTATTGTATATTTTTTTGTTTGAAGGGGAGCTGATTAGTTCATAACAATGCACAATGGAAAAAAAATTGCTAATGCACAGGTTGACCCCATAGGGTATGCTTCCACACAACCGTTGTGTTTGAAAAAACAAAACATTTTGTGCCCATATTGACGTTAAGAGTGTATGAGACCGTTGGCTGGTTGTGCACAATTTTTGTTTGCAGTTACAGCTTGTGATTCCAGTCAATGATTCCGACACTTAAACCTTATTGTCCATAGTGAACGATTCACAAACATGAAGTAATCAACAAAACATAGGTTAATGATAGTTTCTGATATCGGTCATTAACATTACAAAAAAATTACCTTGTCATCGTACCAACAAAAATCATAAGACAGCTTTTAGTCGAGGACGGTGACCCAAAAAAATACCTTCAACAAAGTGGACATGATGAAGACGTTAACGCATGCACCGTTGCAATGGTTAGCAGAGTATGACGGTCTGTTAGTTTCTAACTCGTTTATTTTCGCGCGACGATGCCATCTTACAAGACTACGCTTACTATGTCATACACATGTCCAGCTCTGCTAATCCTCGCTCAAATCAACAACCTCGGAGTCTGAGTAATCTGAAAGGTCAGGGTCCGACACCAGTGCAGGATCCTCCATTATAGCCTTGATCGCAGATGCCGGGTTCGATCCATGTATCTTCGACTCTGCCTTTGCGTCCTCTATCCGTGAGTTCCTAATGAGTCGACGAGTCATTTGATCAACCTCACTTTGCAAACGATGCCTAAGTTGGGAGTCGCTGACATGAGGGAATTGCCGCTGCATTTCAACCGATCGGGCTTTTGTGACCTTCAGAAAAGCACATCGACAGTGGTGTTCACACTGAACTCCTTTGGCAAACAGTGAAACTGGAATTCCAAAATACTTCCCCAGGCAAGCATCTTGTATTGAGGTGCAGTTGTAATCCCGTAGAGGTTCAAAACTCCACAGTGGGAACCCTGTTTCAAAGAAACGTCGATCACCAAAGGAATTGATATACCCACCTGCATAATCCAATTCTGGTGACTTCGGTCGGGAGCTGGCAGCTGTTGCAAGTGATTGTCCACGACCATGTTTGTCGTGGTGTGCATCCATAGGTGTGAAGGTTCTTGATTGAGTCCAACTTTGTTTTCGCAGGTTCACGAAGAATATATGGACGCAAAAATAAACCCAAATGCAAAGGAAACAACACTGGTTGCAAACTTTTTTGTGGTTGGTTGTCAATGTTAAATTACCTTAAACCCGTAGTCATTAATACGTTGGTGGTAGGTTTAAAGATGTGAACACACTTATTGTTGTTTGGTGGCAACAACTACCCAAACTGCGTAAAAGCAACTTAATGACTGCGGGTATTTCATTTAAAGGTTCGGTGCAATTGAAACGGCATATGTATCTGATAAGAGCAATTTTGCTAACCTTTATGGATGAGTAGACATGTAATTGGGTTGGGGCACAAATACAAATGACGAATGTGAATGTATGATGAACTGTGGGTGTGGAAATCAATGACAGTGGGATAGTACTGATGGAAGGTACAATGCATGTGTGTTGGAAATGCCAAATAATGGACGATCAGGGGTATTGAACGGATGACTTGGTGCATGCAAGAAGGAACGAATTTTTGCAAGATGAATTCGGCCAGTTTGAGAAATTAATACGATGTATATCACAATGCATGAGGTCTTCTGCAAACATACAAGTCATGTACCATATATTACAAATACTTACAGCATAGTGTTGTGTAATATTATGAATCTGTACATTCCTTTAAAAAAGTAGTCAGTAAAATAAACCATACACATATTCCTATAAAATGTCCGATTCAAACAAGATTGAAGCTATTGTTGAAGCTCATGGTGCTCCTGTATTCCAGTAGTTGCAAGCTATCTACGAAAGGCTGAATGAAGTGGACACACGGTTGTCAAGTTTGGAGCAGCAAGTCGACGCTATCAAGCAGAACGTTGATTGGCTGACCGATGACAAATTGGCGGCGGACGAAGCGAAGTCTGATAAGACAATGGATGAGGACAGTCAATCAGACAGTACGGACAACTCTTCAGAAGACGCTGCTGATGATGCAGCAGATATGTAGATTTGATTTATTTTTTTTTTAACCTTCCCTGTAAGCCATGAAAGTTTTGTTTTGGCTGGAGTCATATGTGCTAATGGGCAGATATATAACTTACCTACGAAGAGTATTAAGTTTTCATTCATAATGTGGTTTCTTTCATTTTTGAAAATTAATTTTCCCTTTTTTGTAATTAAATTATAAATTAACTTCGGTAACAAAAGCAGCCGTAAATTATATACAGTTACAGTCGCATTCATCCGAACAAGAAACATGCGTAAAGAAAATAGTGTTAAGTCAGCAGCCACATCGACATGTTTGATCCATGTTTACATTTGACTTGCACTTTGTAGTTGGTCCATATTTACATCGTCCAGCAAAAACAATACTGGGGAGCCATAATTAACATCCATATTGAAATCAAAGAATAAAAAATTAGTTAAAGTCCTATTGCCACCCAAATTACTGGCGTACTGGCAGCCCATTCCCATCACTGGCCTAGCTTGTGGCATTGCTCATATGAAGGCACTCCCGGTACTCTGCGATCTTTGCATTATTGACATCCATAACGATGTCAACCAACAACTTATGACGCACAGAGGGAGCGAACTTTGTACACAAAAATCATAAGACAAATCAGTTAAAATTACAGGACATACGAGGAAGGATTTGATTGACAAATGGAAATTAAACGGTAGAATGTACCTTGTGTGGACCGGGGCTTAAATCAGGTTGCTACATGAATTTGATGACGAACATCCCACAGCCAAACGTGCTACAAAAATAATTTCACATTAAAGTTGTCGTCAATACTTAATAGGTTCGTTAAGTCAGTCATGCAGCTTAGACATTAATGTGAGGGAGGGATTGTGGATTACTCGTCCAGTTGTTGTACTGGCCTCTCATCTAACATGCAGCGGTGGAAGCTACGCACATCAGTAACATAATCATTTCCAAAGTGTAGTTGCAGCAAGTCGTGCATAGTTTCAACCTGTTCCACAAGGTTGAAGTTGGTTTACGTAAAGGATGTTCAAGTTTTTTGTAGTGTTCAGAAATGCACCAGAAGGACATACCAAAATTTTAGCTACATTTAGCTTCCTTTTGTTCGGTCGGTTGGATGGGACTGAGTCGAATAGGTAGGCTACACGGTCCACCATATCAATTTTAATGCACAACCAATGCACTCCTCTGTAATTGAAAGGCATGTAAATCTACACGAAAACACAACGGCAGACCTTGTTTAGAGGCCATGCAAACATGTAATGGCTTTCATATTTTCGTTTTAATATAACGGGATGAACATTGATATTACCCTTTGGCATGCATCAATCGCACCAGTGTATCTATCATGTCCGAAAAATGATGTGACGATATGTTCATGGTGCAGAGGTTTCATATCTTTATTTAGAATCAAAGTCTGCATGTGTAATGCATAAAGGTCATTGACGGAAACATTTGTCAAAATATGTCATACACAATACACAACGTAGCTTTAAACACTTACTTACCGACAGATATACGGGAAAGAACCAATCAGTGTGCCTCCCGTCATTGTGTAAATCCCTCTGTCGATTAGTCAATTGCACCACCACCAAGTTGATTGGCTGGAACATTGTATGCAAGACACAAGGCAAGTTGATTAGAAAGGTTTCTGAGTTAGGGGTACTGAAAAACGCAAATTCATATTTGTGCAGCCAACACTTACAGTGTCGGATAGCCACGACCCTGGTTTGAGCGTGCGCATGTCACGCCGGGTGCCAACTTCACATGCCCGTCCATGAAGATTCATGGAAACAACAATGTCCCTACAAGCGATAAATGATCCTTAGAACGATAGTTATTTCACAGTGGACTGTCATTGAAAATTTGCAAGTAGTAAATGAAATAATACATTTCATTTTTGCTATCGTCAAATACATAGTGAAGAAGTTTTTGTTCCTCCGCCGATAACAACCCTTCGCTGTCCAACATCGTCAGCGAGTCCTACAAAAATAAACAGCCAACTAACAGTACACATTTCATAAAAATATTGAAGCTTACATTACAAGGTCGGTAGTCATAAAAAAGAACGTGAAATGATGTAAAAACTGTGAGCCTCAGAGTTTTCTCAACTTGTGATGTTTGGTGCGGAGTTTGTTAGAAATGTGTACTAACATATGGCAGCAGTCATAACTGCAAACATGCAATTCTTTGACAACTAGTACAATACAACACAGATGATTGTAAAATTACTGATTCACATTATTGATGTGGGCATGAATTGGGTATTCAGAACTTGTGGGGCATTAAAGGCAGTATTTGTACCTTGTTCACGTTGTCCACACCATCAACATCCACAGGTGAACTGCTGTCGTCAACTCCACTATTTGTTTTGCTATCGATGCACAATTGCATATCCCCGACCTCAGTGGCTTGAACTCCACTTCCGCGCATTTTCCCTTTTCCTTTTCCTTTTCCTCTTCCCTTTGCACTTCCTCTAACGATTCCAGTTGCTCCCAATGGTTTGCCAAGCTTAGTAGGAGAAGTATGCACATCGCACGCCACGTTCTTCACGCCCACTGACTGAAGGTCAGGGCTGTATTTATCTTTAGTTTCATATGTTTCCCCTGACTGAAGGCCTCCCTTCTTGTTGTTGTCCCCACCTTCTTCGATGTTCAGCTTGTGCCCATCATGAAAATGACTTTTGTCCCTTGCCAAGGTTCCCTTCAAAATCTGTTGTTGGTGATCCACCCCTTGTACATCTGAAATATTACACTCCATTGGGTTAACTTCGTCAGATGGTTTGGCCACGCCTGCCGGTTGCGGTGTAGAGAATATACCTTCGATGAGGTGGTGTAGCATTTGCTTCAGTTCACGTAAATTGGTTTGTTCAGTGAACGGTTCGTTGTAGCCCAAACTGAAACGTTGAAGCAGTTGCTTCAGCATTTCCTTCAGTTGAGCAACATTGGAGGAGAGGTTAATGATACACACATCATTGCCTTCCACCTAATCATACATACACATTCGTGAACTTAGTCTTACAAACCATCTTCAAATGATGTGGCTCAACTGTGTGAAAATTGCGTAATGCTTGGATGGATTACCTTGTTATTGCCAACAACTTGCTTGCCTTCGAAATGTCGTAACATCTCCATTAAATCTGTTTGGTTGTGGAGAACTTGCTTCATCATTTCCTTCAGTTCACGAATGTCGGACTCCAAATTGCTCATACGGACTTCATTGTACTGTCCTGTTTGTTGGTTCTCGACATGGCATGCATCCATGTCAGCATCATCAGCGTTACTGTAATCAAACTCCACCTAATCATAGAAACGCATAAATGAAGTCTGACATTGTATGTTGAAGACAAGTGGGTCGATGGTGTGAAATGTGCACAGTGGTAGGAGTGCTTACCGCAATTGTTGGGAAATTTTGCTTCCTTCTGATACGTCGTAGCGTCTCCCGTATTTGGGTATCACCCCAATCATGAAGCAAAGGTGTGGACCGCGTCGTAGTCGAGCTTAGACAAACACAATCAAGGTACAACAGCTGTGGACATTAAGGGGCACACCATAATTAAGTTGTTCTTCCCACAAAAATGAACTATATTCAGTAACAATGACATTCATTATTCTCAATTTTGCAGTGGAACGTACATAGCATACCGATTTTGTTGAGGATGCTGTCAACTTTATAGGCACATATCATGCAATGTTTTTTGGGGAAAAAAATGTACAGCACACCAAGGACTTTATTGATGAAACCAAGAAAAAAAATTTATGTACTTGTTCCCCTCTTCGCAACGTAGTTTTAATTGGTTCCTCCATTGAGGTTCGGCATACTTTTTTCCCTGTACTCTTTGTTCTTAAATTCATGACAGTAGTCACACAAAATATATTTCTGCAAGTACCATACTTGGTCAGGAAGAGTGTTGTTTGTCGTACTCACAAAGCAGGTACCATTGTATGTCCCAATCAAGGCCAATTTGTTGAACCATGACAGAACAATGCATGAAACACATGAAGGGGGGAATGGAAAAAAAATCAAGTTATTGGCATACCATTAGCAGGAAAACACATCCAGTTACACCGCGATGACCTTTATACTTGCGAACACCGTTGTGAAGGAATTGCAGTGTCAACTTTGCCCAATTACAAGCTCGCATACGATTCACGTCCTTCACGGCATGAATGAACGATGGCTTCAACCCGGTCATTGTGGTAGGACACAACATGGCCCCCAACACGTACAGCGCAAATTTCCGCCGAAACTCGTCCTCCGCACCAACAGTCTCGGTCAGATAAAGTCTCAACTTGTTCAAAGGAATGACACCGTTAACAACTCCAACCTCATTGTAGATATTGGGATATGCTTCTAATGACCCAGCCAACTGCACGTCATCGCCTTCACACCGTATTCCCAATAAAACATTAACTGCCTTACACGTGAGCCTGACTTGACAACCATGAACATTCAATGAACTACTGTCAAGATCGAAGTTATATACCAACCATGTGCACAAGTCGTGATCTATACGTGTACACTTCATCCCCAGGAGGCCAGCAAACCCAATGTCAATGACTGCCTGCTTTTGTGCTTCGTTGAACCGGTTAACTAGCTCAACAATTGACTTCAATGATATGCGAAGTTGCCTTTTACCCTGCACATTTTTTACCCTTAAATTAATACAAAAATACAACCAACAATGTCAGCAAAGCAGGACCTAGCCAAATGCATTTACGAAAACATAAAGTACGTAATGACCTTTTCAGACTTCGGTGCACATGGTACTACTTTGGCGTGTTCCTCAGCGCTCGCCTTAGCCATTTCCGCAAACCTCTTTTTCTCATCAGAGGGGAGTGCCTTCCACCTTTCCCCAATCTCCTTTCTAGTCTTTAACCAAGAAAATGACAGACGTACAAGACAAGTAACAACTATGAGTCCAAAATTACTGTAACTACAACTTTATGCCAAACGCAATCCACGTGCATTGTTGGTAATTAAATAAGATTGCAAATACAAATAACAGTTGCAGCAAAAAGTCAGCGACAAAACGTAGCTGGACTTTTACAACGAATTGAAATTTACAAAAACAATAGGAATGTGACATTATTACATGCTACAATCCTACAAACGCGAAACAATCAGAAGCCCACTACGACCATTCAACACAACGTGTGGATAGCAACCCAGCGATGTGTTTCCATCATAGTGTATTATAGAGAATACAGATTTCGACACTCACCATTTTTCGTCGAGTGTTGTCTGGCCCTTGCATTTCCTTGAATTGTTGCTGGCTGCATGCAAGCATCGTCAAGCTTATCATCACTAAATGTGAAATATAAATACATATATATATATATATATATATATGCAAGTTTTTATGTCAAGCTGGCCCCGAAATCGGCATAAGACAGCTTTCGTACATCCGGGACTGAATCGACACCAATTTAAACATTTTCAGACATGCGGAACAAAACCAATTTGAAACATCACAAACTGAACTTCGACGAGGCGCGTAATTTCAGTACGAAAAATGTAATTCCAGACTGTCAAAATAAACAACTAGTACCTGTAACAAATGAATGGTGCAACTGGCCGCTTTCGACAAGAGCCAGCGATAGTGTCAGACATTTGGATATGTTGTTCGGCAATTGTCTTCAATCTTTTCCTTCCCCTTATGAAAGAGCAAATCATACAAATTAGATTTTAGGGAAAATTACAGGGGTGGTATACACATTTTGTCCATTGTCTAATTTGGATCGATGCACTTTAAACTACCTAAATTGTGACAGTCCATTTCAAATTTCGTGGACATTTTCGGTCAAATTACTAATGCCGTTTGTCATTTTTAAAACAAAGATTGTAATGTCAATTGATTGAGATTATGTAAGTTCAGTAAAGTTATAAGTTGACTACAACAAAAAGTACAGTTGCCACGTATATGCATATTTTCTGATACAAAACAGTGAAGAGTTATAATCAAATGGACGTAATTGAAACAAAAGTTCAAAATTGATGCTGCAAAGTGAGGCCATTCAAAATTTGTGCAAAACAAATAACACAAACACAAAAGTACAAGGGCTGCTGTAAGAATTGATCCGGAAAAAAATCAGCGTATTCCTTGGTAATGGATTTCGTTTGTTTACAAACATATGTACGAAACCAACTGGTAGCAAGTCTTTAAGGAGAAAACTAACATTGTTGGTGCGAGGTGACCAATATCCATCAGATGCAATGACGACAACTCCTGCAAAGTATTCCAATCAATATTTACAAGAACACAAACAAACGGCTGCAACATGTGGCTGTTAACCTCAAAATTTTGCGTAAACACAGACAACAACATGCAGAATTTCCCAACACATATACAGATTTTGAAACAGACAAAAGAAAGGACACACATCAAAATTTTGCATTTCGTTCACACAGCTTACAATTAAAATAATTATGTGTACAAGCGATAAATGCATAATTTCCCAAATATTGAAGAGGAAGGACTACATTATGTTTTTCATTTATAGGGCTGAAGGACTACACACACATACTTTTATGAAGGCCCGACTACAAAGGACAAAGAAGCAACTGAACTATTTCATGACGGGGTTAAACAATCAGGACACGATTCTTCTGTCAGAGAAATTGGTGCTCATCCCAGGCACAAAAACCAGATGAAACCCCATCCATCAAGTTGAGGGCTTCAATTTCCTACTAAGCAACTTGGTTGCAGAGAATCGAGGTGGCTGCATCCTGGCCCATGCTCCATTACCTTCGGGTGGTCAGACAGTGGACAGATAAGAGAAGAATACTTTTCCGGGCGTAGAAGCAAGTTTCATCAATTGTATGTCACAATGAAACAAAGTAGGAAATTGAAGCCCTCAACTTGATGGCTGGCCTTTCCAACAACTTAAGCAGCCGGAGACAATGGCTGAAAACCAATACCTTCTCCCCACCTGACTCGGACAAGCCTAACAGATTAAGGAAGAAGTTTGCCTTCAGTCCTTGTCTAATATCCAACTTTTCTAAGATGTGGTCCATCCGGGCATCGTCAATGCCCTCTGTTTCTGTGGTTGACGTGTCTATAGGTGAACTCTTTAGGAGGGATCCCATTTGTGCGTGCACATACAGTGTGCTCCCATCCGATGTGATGTTCAACTTCTTAACTACGTTGTTCAATTCTTCAACTTCACGAACTGTCGTAAGGGTGAGGTGAAGAAATTCATAAAAGTCAACAAGCCCAGGCAATTCACGAAGAAAATCTCATTCGTAGAAATGGACAACCTTGCCTGCCATTGCACGCAACTTTTGAATGACGGTTACCTTTCTCTTGAAGTTATCATCTTGCATATATATACAGCAGTTACATTTGAAGAGGAAGGTAGCTGTCATTCATAAGTTCCGGGCTGTCTGGACTTTATTGAACGAGTTCATGAAATGCGTACTCTCATTTGTCCTTTTTTATGACCTTCGTGCAGAATGAGAATGGATGGGTACGTTAGTAATATTTGTTGGCAGGCAGTGGCAGTCTTGCTTGTTTCATTGTCACATACAATTGATGAAACTTGCTTGTACGCCCGGAAAAGTATTCTTCTCTGATCTGCCCACTGTCTGAGCACCCGAAGGTAATGGAGCATGGGCCAGGATGCAGCCACCTCGATTCTCTGCAACCAAGTTGCTCAGTAGGAAATTGAATCCCTCAACTTAATGGCTGGCCTTTCCAACAACTTAAGCGGCTGGAGACGATGGCTGAAAACCAATACCTTCTCCCCACCTGAGTCGGACAAGCCTAACAGATTAAGGAAGAAGTTTGCCACTGCCTGCGAACAAATATTACTAACGTACCCATCCATTCTCATTCTGCATGAAGGTCATAAAAAAGACAAATGAGAGTACGCATTTCATTTCTACGCTCAATCAAGTCCAGACAGCCCGCAACTCATGAATGACAGCTACCTTCCTCTTGAAATGTAACTGCTGTATATATATGCAAGATGATAACTCCAAGAGAAAGGTAACCGTCATTCAAAAGTTGCGTGCAATGGCAGGCAATGTTGTCCATTTCTATGAATGATATTTTCTTCGTGAATTGCCTGGGCTTGTTGACTTTTCTGAATTTCTTCACCTCACCCTTATGACAGTTCGTGAAGTTGAAGAACTGAACAACGTAGTTAAGAAGTTGAACATCACCTTGGATGGGAGCACACTGTATGTGCACGCACAGTTGAGATCCCTCCTAAAGAGTTCACCTACAGACACGTCAACGACAGAAACAAAGGGCATTGACGATGCCCGGATGGACCACATCTTAGAAAAGTTGGATATTAGACAAGGACTGAAGGCAAACTTCTTCCTTAATCTGTTAGGCTTGTCCGAGTCAGGTGGGGAGAAGGTATTGGTTTTCAGCCATCGTCTCCGGCCGCTTAAGTTGTTGGAAAGGCCAGCCATCAAGTTGAGGGCTTCAATTTCCTACTGAGCAACTTGGTTGCAGAGAATCGAGGTGGGTGAATCCTGGCCCATGCTCCATTACCTTCGGGTGCTCAGACAGTGGGCAGATCAGAGAAGAATACTTTTCCGGGCGTACAAACAAGTTTCATCAATTGTATGTGACAATGAAACAAGCAAGACTGCCACTGCCTGCCAAAAAATATTACTAACGTACCCATCCATTCTCATTCTGCACGAAGGTCATAAAAAAGACAAATGAGAGTACGCATTCATGAACTCACTCAATAAAGTCCAGACAGCCCGCAACTCATGAATGACAGCTACCTTCCTCTTCAAATGTAACTGTTGTATATATATGCAAGATGATAACTTCAAGAGAAAGGTAACCGTCATTCAAAAGTTGCGTGCAATGACAGGCAAGGTTGTCCATTTCTACAAATGAGATTTTCTTCGTGAATTGCCTGGGCTTGTTGACTTCTCTGAATTTCTTCACCTCATCCTTACGACAGTTCGTGAAGTTGAAGAACTGAACAACTTCGTTAAGCAGTTGAACATCACCTGGGATGGGAGCACACTGTATGTGCACACACAGTTGAGATCCCTCCTAAAGATTTCACCTACAGACACGTCAACCACAGAAACAGAGGGCATTGACGATGCCCGGATGGACCACATCTTAGAAAAGTTGGATATCAGAGAAGGACTGAAGGCAAACTTCTTCCTTAATCTGTTAGGGTTGTCCGACTCAGGTGGGGAGAAGGTATTGGTTTTCAGCCATCATCTCCGGCCGCTTAAGTTGTTGGAAAGGCTAGCCATGAAAGTGAACGCTTCAACTCTTGATTCAGAATTGGGTGTGGGAACAAATAGCTCTCTACAAAATTTGGAAATCGTCATCCTCATTTCAACTCTTTCAATTGGCTTTCCTATGTTTTAAGTTGAATACCGTCAACTATGCATGAACTTCAGCACTGAAAGAAAGAGTTGTTTACTGTGTTACACGGACTCGGGTACGGGTGCCGGGTGCGGTATGTATATACAAGTCCGACTCATTAAATCTTAACCCTACATTCAATGGTACACGGTGTGGGGAAAAAATATCATATTTTTAATGTAATATGTGACATAAAATGGTACTATATGTAACTCACAGTGTCAAAATCACATTTATAGTAATTTCACAATAATTTGCACATATAATAATTGTGTTTTATACAATTATATAAGAAGTGTCCGTTGAAAAGTATCCGACACATATCCCATACCCTTGTCCGACTCTCAGGTGTCCGACATAGGTATTTGATCTATTTTGAAGAGTCTGTGTACCACAGATTGTTTCTAAACATAAGTTTCGGCAATATAAAATCACCGAGTACTACAAAATTTAAAGCAGAATTCAACCGAGTGTGCTACCTGTTGCGGAAACAAGATTAGTCATTGTTTGTTTATCGAGTTTCTTATTTTTGCTTTTTTGGCTACTCGAAAAAAAAAATTGTTTTTCCCGTGCCAACATTACACAAATTTTTTTAAAGTCTTATTTCGTTATATATAACCCAACCTAACAAGTTCGCCATGTAAATGCAGAACACCTTTTATGCTTGTTGCTAACTACTATGATACCTATGTTCAACTTGCAGCACTGATAGCAGAGGGAAGACTTCCTATTCGAAAGGGAGAAAATACAAAAATCGAGTACAGAACAGTTCCTATTGGGTCCATTTCGGTTAGCAGAGGGAAGAGTTCCTATTCGAATAGCACAAAATACGAAAATGGAGTACAGAACAGTTCCTATTGGTTCGATTTCGGGTTGGGTGTGAAGGTATATGCAAATGATAGAAGACAAACAAGGAGACAGATAATGTACCAGCACGAAATAAAGGAAATACCAACCGGATCAGACGAACCGACGGTGGTGCTCGATTAACCCTTGCGGTTGTGCTCCACCGACAAAAATCAACTTAAAAAAAGTATTTATGCATCCACTTCCATGGCTAGCCTTCCCAAGAACTTAAGCTCAGCACTCAAATATTTTTCTCTGTAAAACCCTATAGCTATGGGGAAATGGAACAACGGAGAGACGGGCAGAGAGAAAGACAAACAAAGAGAGAGGTCCGAGATGGAAGAGAGACGGACGGGCAGACGGAACTTACACCTCTTCTGAACACTTCGGCATTTTTTAAACTTTTATACTTGTTCTGACAACCTACACCTTTTAATGAAAAGTGACATCATTTATAAATTAATTTTCTTCATAAAAGTTACACCTTGGAACTTTATATCTTTACATTAATTTTCTTAATAAAAGTTACACCTTGGATCTTTTCTAAAAACGAAACATTCAGCTTTATTGGGATTGGTCTTCTTTGGGAACTTATATCTTTTGTAAAAACGAAACATTCAGCTTCGATGATTGGTCTTCTTTGGGAACTTGTACCTTTTGTAAAAACTCACAAAGTTTACAACTATTCCTAAAGTTTACACCTTTCCTAAAAATTTACACCTTCTCTCGGAAATATTTACAACTTCTTGAAAAATTACACATTTTGTGGAAAAACCTTTTTCATAAAATTTACACTTATTATTTCAAGTTACACCTTTAGTGAAAAACAAAACTTACATCTTTTCTATGGTCATTTACACCTTCTTCGGACAAACATACACCATATTTGAAAATGTTATACCTTTTGTCAAATAATTTCTTTTAACAAACTTTATCAAAAGCTTATTTTCCATAAAACGTGTAAATTTTCAAAACAGGTCTAACTGTCTTCACCAAATATGTAACTCCTATTTAAAATGTGTAAAAATTTTTAAACATGTTTGCTTCACAAAAGGAGTACCTTTTTAGAAGAGGTGTAAGCTTTTAAAATAAGGTGTAAACTTGCTGAAAACATATTTTCCATAGAAGGTGTAAACTTTTTAAAAAGGTGTAAGTTTTGCTGGCAGAAAAGTTGTAATATCCCATAAAAAGTGTAAATTTGATGAAAAAAGTTATTCACAAAAGCAGTAACCATTCAGAAACGGTGTAAGCATTCCCACAAAAAGGTGTAATCATTCAGAAAAGGTTTATGTTTTTAACAAAAGGTATAAATTTTATTCAAATACTCCTTCCATGCAAGGTGTATATTTTCAAAAACATGTATGTAGTTTTCACAAAACATGAAAGTTATGTCACAATGGTGTAACTTCCCATTGAAGGTTTAAATTTTAGGAAAATATAATTCAGATTTCCATAAAAGGTGTAAGCATGTTCAGAAAAGATGTAACTTATTTCAAAAAAGGTGTAAGTTCTGTTCTCAGAAAAAGTGTAAGTTCCAATAAAACGTGTAAATTTTTTAATAGACATGATTTTTAATAAATTAGTAACATCTCACAAAAGGTTTAAGTATTTCAACGAAAAGGTCTAAATTTTATAAAATAAATTATTTCACAAATGTGTAACCTTTCACAAATAGTGTAAGTTTTTTCACAAGGGATGTGAGTAACTTCACAAAACGTGTAAGTTCCGTTTTTTCCCCCCAAAACCTGGAAGTTCCTAAAATCCAATCACACTGTATTTGTCTTGTTCAAATAATGGCAATGTGAGAGAGAAGGGCGTTTCGGAGGGCTTGGCCTTTCTCTGAGTAAAACTCCGTTTCAGAGACGACGAGTCTGGGAAGGCTTGGAATAGCGACTCCAAGTCCAAATCCAACCAAGTATGTCAATGTAAAAGAGAACCGTTTTTAATATAGAGAAACGGACAGACAGAGAGAGAGAGAGAGAGAGAGAGATAGACTGAGATCAACAGACATAGAGACCTAGATGGACACTGATCGACAGAGGGACCGAAATCAACAGAGATCGACAGAGAAGAGACCCACATGGACACAGACAGACCAAGATCGCTGGAGACAGACCGAGATAAACAGGGATCGATAGAGAGAGACCGACATCGACGGAGAATAGGCCGACATCGACACAGAGAGACCAAGATCGATAGCTAGAGAGAAAAAAACCTTTGATTTGCGGCGGCGGTGCCAGTGGAGGTGCCGATCTCAGAAGGCTGTGAGCACCGGAGGCCACCGACGCTTGGGTGGTCAGCGGGGGTCACGAACCCTTTGATTTGTTCAGTGGTTGTCCCAATTTGTTTATGAACACTTCGAAATGTTACTCCTTTTGTGTTTACTACGAATACTTTGAAATGAACACTTGATGTTACTCCTTATGTGTTTACGAACATTTTGAAATGAACGCTTTGTTACTCCATTTGTGGTTATGAACACTTTGAAATGTTACTCCTTCATACTTTTCGTGAAAATACTTACACCATTTTTGAAAAGTTACTCCTTTTGTTCAAGAATTTTTACCGTTTGTGAGCGGCAACTTCGTCAGAAGTCACTTATACCATTTGTGAAAAAAAAAATTCATAAAATTTACACATTATGCTTAAGCTTACACCTTTTCGTGGAAGGGCTTACACCATTTTTGAAAAGTTACTCCTTTTGTGTAAGAATTTTTGGCATAACATTTATACTTTAACTTCCAACTTACACCTTTTGTGAAAGCCCAATTTAAAGCATCTTCGGAAGTCACTAATACCTTTTGTGAAAAAAAAAATTCATCAAATTTACACCTTTTGCTTAAGCTTACACCTTTTCGTGGAAGTGATTACACCATTTTTGAAAAGTTACTCCTTTTGTGTAAGAATTTTTGGCATAACATTTATACTTTGTCTTCCAACTTACACCTTTCGTGAAAGCCCAACTTAAAGCTTCGTCGGAAGTCACTTATACCTTTTGTGAAAAAAAAAATTCATCAAATTTACACATTTTGATTAAGCTTACACCTTTTCGTGGAAGTGCTTACACCTTTTCGTGGAAGTGCTTACACCATTTTTGAAAAGTTACTGCTTTTGTGTAAGAATTTTTGGCATAACATTTATACTTTTTCTTCGAACTTACACCTTCTGTGAAACCCCAACTTAAAGCTTCTTCGGAACTCACTTACACCTTTTGGGAAAAAAAAATCATCAAATTTACACCTTTTTCTTAAGCTTACACCTTTTCGTTAAAATACTTGCACCATTTTTGAAAAGTTACTCCTTTTGTGTAAGAATTTTTGGCATAACATTTATACTTTTTATTCCAACTTACACCTTTTGTGAAAGAGTATATAAGCACAAAAGGAGTAAATGTTATGACAAAAATTCTTACACAAAAGGAGTACATTTTCAAAAATGGTGTAAATATGTTCCCAAAAAGGTGTAACCTTAAGCAAAAGGTGTAAATTTCATTAATTTTTTTTTTCACAACAGGTATAAGTGACTTCCGAAGATGCTTTAAGTTGGTCTTTCACAAAAGGTGTAAGTTGGAAGAAAAAGTATAAGTGTTATGCCAAAAATTCTTACACAAAAGGAGTACCTTTTCAAAAATGGTGTAAATATGTTCCCGAAAAGGTGTAAGCTTAAGGAAAAGGTGTAAATTTCATTAATTTTTATTTTCACAAAAGGTATAAGTGACTTCCGAAGATGCTTTAAGTTGGGCTTTCAGAAAAGATGTAAGTTGGAAGAAAAATTTTAAATATTATGCCAAAAATTCTTACGCAAAAGGAGTAACTTTTCAAAAATGGTGTAAGCACTTCTACAAAAAGGTGTAAGCTTAAGCAAAATGTGTAAATTTTATGAATTTTTTTTTTCACAAATGGTATAAGTGACTTCCGACGAAGCTTTAAGTTGGGCTTTCACAAAAGGTGTAAGTTTGAAGACAAAGTATAAATTTTATGCCAAACGTTCTTACACCAAAGGAGTAACTTTTCAAAAATGGTATAAGCACTTCCACGAAAAGGTGTAAGCTTAAGAAAAATGTGTAAGTTTGATGAATTTTTTTTTCCACAAAAGGTGTAACTTCGAAGAAAAAGTATAAATGTTATGACAAAAATTCTTACACAAAAGGTCTAAGTTGGGCTTTCACAAACGGTGTAAGTTCGAAGAAAAAGTATAAATCTTATGCCACAAAGAGATGTAAGTAACTTCGCAAAACGTCTAAGTTCCGTTTTTTCTCCCGAAAACCTGTAAGTTCCTAAAATCCAATCACACTGTATTTGTCTTGTTCAGATAATGGCAATGTCAGAGAGAAGGGCGTTTCGGAGGGCTTGGCCTTTCTCCCAGTAGAACTCCGTTTCATAGAAGACGAGTCTGGGAGGGCTTCAAATAGCGATTCTGAGTCCAAATCCAACCAAGTATGTCATTGTAAAAGAGAACCGTTTTTAATATAGAGCAACGGACTGATAGAGAGAGAGAGAGAGAGAGAGATAGACTGAGATCAACAGACATAGAGACCGAGATGGACACTGATCGACAGAGGGACCGAAATCGACAGAGATCGACAGAGAAGAGACCCACATGGACACAGACAGACCAAGATCGCTGGAGACAGACCGAGATAAATAGAGATCGACAGAGAGAGACCGACATCGACACAGAGAGTCCAAGATCGATAGCCAATCTTTCAAAAAACCTTTGATTTGCGGCGGTGGCGGTACAAGTAGAGTTGCCGATCTCGGAAGGCTGTGAGCACCGGAGCCCACCAACGCTTGGGTGGTCAGCGGGGTCACGAACCCTTTGATTTGTTCAGTGGTTGTCTCAATTGGTTTATGAACACTTCGAAATGTTACTCCTTTTGTGTTTACTACTTTGAGATGAACATATGTTACTCCTTCTGTGTTTACGAACATTTTGAAATGAACCCTTTGTTACTCCTTTTCTGGTTATCAACACTTTGAAATGTTACTCCTTCATACTTTTCGTGGAAATATTTACACCATTTTTGAAAAGTTACTCCTTTTGTGTAAGAATTTTTGGCATAAGATTTATACTTTTTCTTCGAACTGAAACCTTTTGTGAATGCCCAACTTAAACGTATTTCGGAAGTCACTTATACCTTTTGTGAAAAAAAAAATTCATTAATTTTGCACCTTTTGCTTAAGCTTACACTTTTTCCTGAAAATACTTACACCATTTTTGAAAAGTTAGTCCTTTTGTGTAAGAATTTTTGGCATAACATTTACACTTTTGTGCTTATATACTCTTTCAAAAAAGGTGTAAGTTTGAAGAAAAAGTATAAATCTTATGAGAAAAATTATTTCACAAAAGGAGTAACTTTTGAAAAAAAATATAAGCAGTTCCACGAAAAGGTATAAGCTGAAGCAAAATGTGTAAATTTGATGAATTTATTTTTTCACAAAAGGTATAAGTGACTTCCGAAAAAGCTTTAAGTTGGGCATCCACAAAAGGTGTAAGTTCGAAGAAAATGTATAAATCTTATGCCAAAAATTCTTACACAAAAGGAGTAACTTTTCAAAAAAAATATAAGCAGTTCCACGAAAAGGTATAAGCTTAAGCAAAAGGTGTAAATTTGATGAATTTATTTATTCACAAAAGGTATAAGTGACTTCCGAAAAAGTTTTAAGTTGGGCTTCCACAAACGGTGTAAGTTCGAAGAAAATGTATAAATCTTATGCCAAAAATTCTTACACAGAAGGAGTAACTTTTCAAAAAAAAATATAAGCACTTCCGAAAAAGCTTTAAGTTGGGCTTCCACAAAAGGTGTAAGTTCTAAGCAAAAGGTATAAATCTTATGCCAAAAATTCTTACACAAAATGAGTAACTTTTCAAAAAAAATATAAGTAGTTCCACCAAAAGGTATATGCTTAAGCAAAAGGTGTAAATTTGATGAGTTTTTTTTCTCACAAAACGTATAAGTGACTTCCGAAAAACCTTGAAGTTGGGCTTTCACAAAAGTGTAAGTTCGAAGAAAATATATAAATCTTATGCCAAAAATTCTTACACAAAAGGAGTAACTTTTTAAAAAAATATAAGCAGTTCCACGAAAAGGTATAAGCTTAAGCAAAATGTGTAAATTTGATGAATTTATTTTTTCACAAAAGGTATAAGTCACTTCCGAAAAAGCTTTAAGTTGGGCTTTCACAAAAAGGTGTAAGTTCGAAGAAAATATATAAATCTTATGCCAAAAATTCTTACACAAAATGAGTAACTTTTCAAAAAAAATATAAGCAATTCCACGAAAATGTATAAGCTTAAGCAAAAGGTGTAAATTTGATGAATTTATTTTTTCACAAAAGGTATAAGTCACTTCCGAAAAACCTTTAAGTTGGGCTTGCACAAAAAGGTGTAAGTTCGAAGAAAATGTATAAATCTTATGCCAAAAATTCTTACACAAAAGGAGTAACTTTTCAAAAAAAATATAAGCACTTCCACGAAAAGGTATAAGCTTAAGCAAAAGGTGTAAATTTGATGAATTTATTTTTTCACAAAAGGTATAACTGACTTCCGAAAAACCTTTAAGTTGGGCTTTCACAAAAGGTGTAAGTTCGAAGAAAAGGTTTATGTTATGCCAAAAAATCTTACACAAAAGGAGTAACTTTTCAAAAAAAATATAAGCAGTTCCATGAAAAGGTATAAGGTTAAGCAAAAGGTGTAAATTTGATGAATTTATTTTTTCACCAAAGGTATAACTGACTTCCAAAAAAGCTTTAAGTTGGACTTTCACAAAAGGTGTAAGTTCGGAGAAAACGTATAAACCTTATACCACAAAGATATGTAAGTAACTTCGCAAAACGTCTAAGTTCTGTTTCTTTTGTAAGTTCCTAAAATCCAATCACACTGTATTTGTCTTGTTCAGATAATGGCAATGTGAGAGAGAAGGGTGTTTCGGAGGGCTTGGCCTTTCTCCCAGTAGAACTCCGTTTCAGAGAAGACGAGTCTGGGAGGGCTTGGAATAGCGACTCCGACCCCAAATCCAACCAAGTATGTCAATGTAAAAAAGAACCGTTTTTAATATAGAGCAACGGACAGACAGACAGAGAGAGAGAGAGAGATAGACTGAGATCAACAGACATAGAGACCTAGATGGACACTGATCGACAGAGGGACCGAAATCGACAGAGATCGACAGAGAAGAGACCCACATGGACACAAACAGACCAAGATCGCTGGAGACAGACCGCGATAAACAGGGATCGACAGAGAGAAACCGACATCGACACAGAGAGACCAAGATCGATAGCCAATCTTTCAAAAAACCTTTGATTTGCGGCGGCGGTGCCAGTGGAGGTGCCGATCTCAGAAGGCTGTAAGCACCGGAGCCCACCGACGCTTGGGTGGTCAGCGGGGGTCACGACCCTTTGATTTGTTCAGTGGTTGTCTCAATTGGTTTATGAACACTTCGAAATGTTACTCCTTTTGTGTTTACTACTTTGAGATGAACATATGTTACTCCTTCTGTGTTTACGAACATTTTGAAATGAACCCTTTGTTACTCCTTTTCTGGTTATCAACACTGTGAAATGTTACTCTTTCATACTTTTCGTGAAAATATTTACACCATTTTTGAAAAGTTACTCCTTTTGTGTAAGAATTTTTGGCATAAGATTTATACTTTTTCTTCGAACTTACAACTTTTGTGAAAGCCCAACTTAAACCTATTTCGGAAGTCACTTATACCTTTTGTGAAAAAAAAAAATTCATCAAATTTACACCTTTTTCTTAAGCTTATACCTTTTCGTGAAAGTGTTTATATTTTTTTTTGAAAGTTACTCCTTTTGTGTAAGAATTTTTGGCATAACATTTATACTTTTGTGCTTATATACTCTTTCACAAAAGGTGTAAGTTTGAAGAAAAAATATAAATCTTATGACAAAAATTATTTCACAAAAGGAGTAACTTTTGAAAAAAAATATAAGCACTTCCACGAAAAGGTATAAGCTGAAACAAAATCTGTAAATTTGATGAATTTATTTTTTCACAAAAGGTATAAGGACTTCCGAAAAAGCTTTAAGTTGGGCTTCCACAAAATGTGTAAGTTCGAAGAAAAGGTATAAATGTTATGCCAAAAATTCTTACACAAAAAGAGTAACTTTTCAAAAAAAATATAAGCGCTTCCACGAAAAGGTATAAGCTTAAGCAAAAGGTGTAAATTTGATGAATTTATCTTTTCACAAAAGGTATAAGTGACTTCCGAAAAAGCTTTAAGTTGGGCTTCCACAAACGGTGTACGTTCGAAGAAAAAGTATAAATCTTATGCCAAAAATTCTTACACAAAAGGAGTAACTTTTAAAAAAAAATATAAGCACTTCCACGAAAATGTATAAGCTTAAGCAAAAGGTGTAAATTTGATGAATTTATTTTTTCACAAAAGGTATAAGTGACTTCCGAAAAACCTTGAAGTTGGGTTTTCACAAAAGGTGTAAGTTCGAAGAAAATGTATAAATCTTATACCAAAAATTCTTACACAAAATGAGTAACTTTTCAAAAAAAATATAAGCAGTTCCACGTAAAGGTATAAGCTTAAGCAAAATGTGTAAATTTGATGAATTTTTTTTTTCACAAAAGGTATAATTGACTTCCGAAAAACCTTTAAGTTGGGCTTTCACAAAAGGTATAAGTTCGAAGAAAATGTATAAATCTTATGCCAAAAATTCTTACACAAAAGGAGTAACTTTTCAAAAAAAAATATAAGCAGTTCCACGAAAAGGTATAAGCTTAAGCAAAAGGTGTAAATTTGACGAATTTATTTTTTCACAAAAGGTATAAGTGACTTCCGAAAAACCATTAAGTTGGGCTTTCACAAATGATGTAAGTTCGAAGAAAAGGTATAAATGTTATGCCAAAAAATCTTACACAAAAGGAGTAACTTTTCAAAAAAAATATAAGCAGTTCCACGAAAAGGTATAAGCTTAAGCAAAAGGTGTAAATTTGATGAATTTATTTTTTCACAAATGGTATAAGTGACTTCCAAAAAAGCTTTAAGTTGAGCTTTCACAAAAGGTGTAAGTTCGGAGAAAACGTATAGATCTTATGCCACAAAGAGATGTAAGTAACTTCGCAAAACGTCTCAGTTCCGTTTTTTTGTAAGTTCCTAAAATCCAATCACACTGTATTTGTCTTGTTCAGATAATGGCAATGTGAGAGAGAATGGCGTTTCGGAGGGCTTGGCCTTTCTCCCAGTAGAACTCCGTTTCAGAGAAGACGAGTTTGGGAGGGCTTGGAATAGCGACTCCGAGCCCAAATCCAACCAAGTATGTCAATGTAAAAGAGAACCGTTTTTAATATAGAGCAACGGACAGACAGAGAGAGAGAGAGAGATAGACTGAGATCAACAGACATAGAGACCTAGATGGACACTGATCGACAGAGGGACCGAAATCAACAGAGATCGACAGAGAAGAGACCCACATGGACACAGACAGACCAAGATCGCTGGAGACAGACCGAGATAAATAGGGATCGACAGAGAGAGACCGACATCGACACAGAGAGTCCATGATCGATAGCCAATCTTTCAAAAAACCTTTGATTTGTGGCGGCGGTGCAAATGGAGTTGCCGATCTCAGAAGGCTGTGAGCACCGGAGCCCACCGACGCTTGGGTGGTCAGCGGGGGTCACGACCCTTTGATTTGTTCAGTGGTTGTCTCAATTGGTTTATGAACACTTCGAAATGTTACTCCTTTTGTGTTTAGGACTACTTTGAGATGAACATATGTTACTCCTTCTGTGTTTACGAACATTTTGAAATGAATCCTTTGTTACTCCTTTTCTGCTTATCAACGCTTTGAAATGTTACTCCTTCATACTTTTCGTGAAAATATTTACACCATTTTTGAAAAGTTACTCCTTTTGTGTAAGAATTGTTGGCATAAGATTTATACTTTTTCTTCGAACTTACACCTTTTGTGAAAGCCCAACTTAAAGCTATTTCGGAAGTCACTTATACCTTTTGTGGAAAAAAAAATTCATGAAATTTGCACCTTTTGCTTAAGCTTACACCTTTTCCTGAAAAGACTTACACCATTTTTGAAAAGTTACTCCTTTTGTGTAAGAATTTTTGGCATAACATTTATACTTTTGTGCTTATATACTCTTTCACAAAAGGTGTAAGTTTGAAAAAAAAAAGTATAAATCTTATGAGAAAAATTATTTCACAAAATGAGTAACTTTTCAAAAAAAATATAAGCAGTTCCACAAAAAGGTATAAGCTGAAGCAAAAGGTGTAAATTTGATGGATTTATTTTTTCACAAAAGGTATAAGTGACTTCCGAAAAGCTTTAAGTTGGGCTTCCACAAAAGGTGTATGTTCGAAGCAAAAGGTATAAATCTTATGCCAAAAATTCTTACACAAAAGGAGTAAGTGTTCATAAAAGGTGTAAATGATTTCACAGAAGGCGTAAGTTTTCAGAAAAAGGTGTAACTTTTCAAAAATCAGTTACGCCTTTTTCTGAAATTCCTTACGCCTTTCGTGAAAACTTATACATTTTTTGTGACCATTTACACCTTTAGTCATATAATATATTATTTTATTAATTTGCCTGGAAAGTGACTTGCTTAGCAGGTCACCAATGTGTAAGTTTTCAAATATTTTCATATAACCCAATACATACAAATGTGTAAATGCAAAATAGAAGGGTGTAAGTGCCTTGCATACCATATGCAAGGCACACATAAGAAAAGTCCAAGGGGGGGTATATCATATATAAATTATGATATTTAATTCAATCTTATAAGAGTCTTAACTAAAATAAAAAATTAAAAAAGTTACATAAGGAGCTCATTTGGGAAGGTGGCTATTTTGATTAGCTTTTTACTATTTTAGCTTGACTAAAAAAGTTGTGCTTAGAAAGATAGCAGGCTTTTTTTGTAGGTAATTTGATGGTTATGAAAAAAAAAATGAAATAATTATGATTTAGATGTGACATTTTATCGTATCAACTATTTGACTTTATTTTGTCTTTATTGACTATTTTAGCGCAAAATCTTCTTTTCAAACAGGGCCAAGGTATAACCAAAAAATGTTTGGATCATAACCAAAACAATATCATAATCAAAAAGTTACTAAATTAGCCAAAAAGTCAACAATCCATACAAAAAAATTAAAGATTCTCTTTTCTCTCTACTTTTTGCACATCTTTTCGTAAAAAGTCAAAAAGTCGTCCCAAACATACTAGTTTTTTTTAGCTCATATTTTAGCCAAATAACAAAAAAGTTATTAAATTAGCATGTTCCCAAACGAGGCATAACTAACACAAAATGTATATAACTAAATCATACTCAAGTTTTAACTAACATTTTGATAGGTTATAACCGAAGATCTCAAAGATTGTAATTAGGAGAGAATTTCTCATATATATATATATATATATATACTTTTTTAGAGTCTCAAATATTCTTTTGTATGTATATGTATGTATATACAATGTGGCAGTCATTATGCAATTGGTTTACTATTATGTCATTGCATATTGCTATCCAAATTCAAAAATTAGACTAATTTTCTAAACTCAGTAATGTGTTAAGAATATGATTGGTTAATAATTAAATATTCTCTAATTATAAACCAATCATCTTATTAACACATCAATAAATCTAAAAAGTGAGTCTAGCAAGTGAATTTGTATATCATTTTTTTACTAATTAACTTTTTTGTGTGTGATTGTTTGTCTAATTTACCTCCCTACAGTACATTTATTAATTAGTCATTAAGCTTCAACCAACCTCTCACAATAGTCTAATAATCGGTGCTTTGAAATTTTAACTTTTTACTCAAGGAACATAATCTATTTCTGTTAAAACGATGTTGTACATAATTACATTTTTTAAATTTTTTTTTCTTACTTTTAAATATAAAATAATGAGATCCATATTTATAAATACATATAAAACTCACTCACTTGTATTTTGGAGTAAAAAAATGAGGTAAAAATATAATTCTGGGTAACATTTTCTTTTTTATTGTAAGTTTACGAGTAGATGGTTTGTGAGTTCAGCTTCTGTTAGCTATTTCTATATTCTGAACTATTAAATTTTGAAAAGAATTACAATTCAGTGATATTTTCATAAAATAATAACAAGTTAATAGAAAAATTAATTATTTTAATTATTAATATTCATAACAAATTTCACTGATTTAAAATTATTTTTAAAAACTACACCGAATTATAATTGTTCCTAAATTTTAGAGGGGGAATTAGCATCCAATGGTAATATAAAAAATATATTACAAATTCATGAAAAAAATTTAAATTTTTATTATTAATATTAATTAAAAGTTTCACAAATTTATAATTTATTTTTAAAAGTTTAACTATTAATTTTCCAATTTTAAGAGACTGACGAAACATTCCAAGCTGATCTCCATATTAGCATTTAACTCTCTCCTTGCCGTCTTTGACCCTTCCAATTTGGAAAGCCCAGTCTTTGTGGAAATGACTAAAGATAAATGATGTTTGAATTTGTTGATTCTTCGAAAATAAATTTATTTTCTAAATTTATTAATTAATGAGAAAATTAATAAAACATCTCTTTTCAACTTTGGGTAGTAGAAGAGGTTTAATATGTTTTTTTTTTATTATTATTAGTTAAGGTCTCTCAATAAAATTTCTCAGTGATAATCCTAACTTCCAATCCAAGACCGGCCTTACAGCTAGGCAGCTCAAGCGCCAGCCTAAAGCCACATTCCTGTGAAGGTCTCATAATTTTATTTATTTTTAGTATGTTTTTTTTTTTGATCAGCAAAGAAGGGAGACGTTATTGATGAAATGAGCCAAAACAAGCAACAAAATACATCAATAAAGGAGGGAAGTGCAAAAAGCATCATAGCAAACACTCCACAATCCCAACTAGGTTGGCACCAAGGAGGAAGCACAATCATCTGCTAGCACTACACCCACAGATTGGCGAGAGACCAATTCAAAACAAAGAAATAGAGACAGAAAAATAAAAACCTCCCAATCACACAGCATTCCAAATCTGCCAATTTGTATCCCAAGACTGCATCGATTTGTAGCAGACCACCCATTCACACCAGTAGCAAACCCAAATCAAGACTTTTGTAGCCCAAGGCTGTTGCACTCTCCTAGTGTAACCCAAGTCCAAACTGCCCAGACAGCAACCGGTGATGATTGTTGAATGCTCCATTAGCAGCCAGCTAAGCACAGAATTATGCATCCAAACCAGAATTGTGCTGCAACAATGGCCAATTCAGAAGGCTGACTACCAGCACACCTGCGTGGGATCAGAGGAAAGAGCACAAACAGAACAGGGCACCCCCTTCAGCCATCAACACTTGCAGCCAGCAGAGCTTGACCTGCGTCTATTAGTAGAACAGAGTTCACCAACTAAGATCCTAGACAACACCTGACTTGTGAAAAATTAAACACGACATCATTGACAGAAAATGAAGCATCCCTGAATTGAGATCTCATCCACATTGCTAACCTCACCTTGATACATTCACACAGGGCCTGAAAATTGGGTTGGACTGCCTTAAACACACACTCATTTCTATAACTCCACACAGACCACAACACTGCTGCTGGGAGGGTCTTCCACACCAGATTTACTTTTTTCCTAAACTTCCAACCCAGCCACCAGATTAAGAGACCATCTATGGATTTGGTAATAACCCATTGAATACCCCACCAATCGATAATAGCAGACCAAATTTTCCAAGTAAAAGAACAGTGAAGCATAACATGGTCAAGAGATTCTCTGGCCTCGTGACAGAATATACAATTAAGGACTTCTTCCCCCTCTAGAATTCCAACCCTATGAAGCAAATCTTTGGTTTTCAATCTTCCTCTCCAAGCTAGCCAAGAAAAAAATTTGGCTTTCGGTGGGGAAAAATTATTCCAGATAAGATCGACTGATCTGTGAGTAGGACCATCATTGAGCATACCCCAAGCATAAACAGCATTAACCTTAAAAGTACCTGGCTGAGCAGCCTTCCAACCCAAACTGTCCGCTACATCACTTCTGAGAAGAGGGCCTGACCCTAGAGCAGTGGTTAACCTGACCAGCTCTCCTTCTTCCCAAGCCCGAAGTAGTCTGTTGAAGTTGAAAGCCCACCCAGATTGACTAACTCTTCTGGCTACTTGAACATTCAGGGAAATCTCTTTATCATTAACCAACTGGAATAATCTAGGGAATTGGCTTAAAAGATTTGTTGAACCCAACCAATTGTCTCTCCAGAAACTAATTCTTTGCCCATTACCTATTAAGATTTCCACATTATCCTTGTAAAATTGGATAATACTGCCATTCCTCTGCGCCACTGATAAGATGTCTTTCCAAATCTGGGATATAGGACCATGAACTTCCTTATCAAGGAACCATCTACCCCCATCTGAACCATACTTTTCGCAAATAACCATCTTCCATAGTGCCTCATCCTCTTGCCCATATCTCCACCACCATTTTAAAAGCAAACTATCGTTGGCTAAGCTGATGTTTTTTATCCCCAGCCCTCCTTGTTTCACACTCATACACACTTCTTTCCACCTGACTAAATGCAACTTCCTACTACGCTCAGAGTCACCCCACAAAAATGATGCTTGAATCCTATCCATCTCTTTAGCAACACACGCAGGTATTTTAAAAAGAGACATGTAATACACAGGTAAAGCAGACAACACGGACTTAATGAGTGTGACTCTACCAGCAAAAGATAACACTCTTCTCTTCCACCCAGTTAACTTTTTCTTGAAATTCTCTACAACTGGCCTCCAAGTCAAGCTCCTGCTAGGGCTGGCTCCCAGTGGTAATCCTAGATACTTCAATGGTAATTTCGTGCTTAGACAATTCAATCTCCTTGCAAACTCGTCAACCTCCACTTCTGCCACACCCACCCCACACACAACACTTTTGGCAAAATTGATCCTTAGTCCTGAAATTACTTCAAAACACCTAAGGATTCTTTTTATAGCCAAAATTTGTGACCCTTCAGCCTCACAAAACAGCACTGTATCATCAGCAAATTGTAAGTGAGATATATTCAACCCATTGGCACCTACAGATATACCTCTAACCAAACCCATATCTTTAGCTCTTGATATGAGTATATTCAGACCCTCAGCTACAACATTAAACAAGAAAGGGGATAAAGGATCACCTTGCCTTAAACCTTTTTGAGGGCAAAACTCTGTTGATGGTGACCCATTAACAAGAATTGACACTCTAGCAGAAGAAATGCATTCCTTTATCCATTTGGTCCAGGTAGGTCCAAAACCAAAATTCTCTAACATTTGAAAAAGGAAATTCCAGTTGACAGTGTCATAGGCTTTTTCGAAATCCAACTTAATGATTAGCCCCTTTCTGTTAGTCTTCTTCCACCAATCCACAATCTCATTTGCAACAACAACACCATCCATAATATTCCTACCACTTAAGAATGCTGATTGAACTCTATCAATGATTTTTGGCACCACTACTTTCATCCTGTTGGCCAAAACTTTAGCCACCACTTTATAGACTGAACTGATTAGGCTGATAGGTCTAAAGTCTGTAATTGCTTCTGGGCTCACTATCTTGGGAACGAGGGTCACAAAGGAACAATTGATTCCATTACCCAATACACCATTATCATGAAACTCTTGCATGAATTTCATAATATCATCCTTCATAAATTTCCATCCCTTTTGGAAGCAAGTGAGATTAAAACCATCTAGCCCCGGGGCCTTATTGCCATCACATTCCTTTATTGCTGCCCAAACCTCTGTTCTTGAGAACTCCTTCACCAAACAAGATTGAATCTGGTTTTGATCAATGCTTCTAAACTCACCCCCTAGCCTTGGTCTAATCTTCCAAACTTCAGCGAACAAAGTTTTAAAGTGAGCTGCCACTGCTTGTTTTAACTCCGCAGGATCCTCATATAGAGTACCATTAATCTTCAGTGAATCAAGGACGTTCTTACTATGCCTTCTCGATGCCATAATATGGAAATATCTGGTGTTTTTGTCCCCTTTTAAGGACCAATTCAGTCTGGATTTCTGCAGCCATAGCCACTCTAGCCTTTTTCTAAGCTTCCACACTTCATCTCTGATCTCAGTTTTTTGTCTAACTTCAACTTCTACAAGATCTCTCTCTTCAGCTATTAGATCCCACGAGTGTAGCTCAGCCTCAGCTTCTTTGAGCTTGGACTCCACATGCCCGAATACCTCCACATTCCAAATCTTTAGAGCTTGTTTAAGTGTTCTCAATTTCACCATAATTCTGAATCCAGCCCATCCTTCCACTTGTGTACCAACCCAAACCTGTTCAACTTCTTTAAGAAAGCTGGGATGAAGCACCCAGGCATTTAAGAATTTGAATGGTTTGGGACCCCAATCCTTATCATCTTCCTTCAATAAAATTGGGCAGTGGTCAGACAGTATTCTAGGCAGGCCCCATACCTTAAATTTAAACCACACAAGCCATTCCGGATTTAATAGGAACCTATCGATCCTACTCCAGCATGCACCTGACTGTGAATTACTCCATGTATATTTCCTACCAAGCATAGGAACATCAACCAATTCAATATTATTTAAAAATTCATTGAACTCCTCCATCCCCCTATCTCTTCTCACACAGCCTTTCCTTTCTCCAATAGCTTTAATTTCATTAAAATCCCCCCCTAAACACCAAGGTTTTGGGAAGGATGCTTTCAGGTTATAAAGGACTTTCCACAGTTTACTTCTACCTCTACAATCATTAGGGGCATAGACATTACCAACAACACAATCAAAACTGTGATAAACCATACCTGATAGCAGAATAAAATTCCTAGAACTGCAACAATTCTTCACCTGAAACACGTGGGGTTTCCATAGACATAACAAACCCCCTGCACTCCCTACTGCATCCACCTCCATATACCCCAGTGCATCTTCTGCCCATAGAGATCTGACAAATCTTTCATCAATACTTGACTTTTTAGTTTCTTGGATCAACACCATATCCACCCCTTTTGCCTTTAAGAGATTTCTGATCCTCCTCCTTTTCTCAGGCTTACCCAAGCCTCTAACATTCCATGAAAGAACTTTCATTATGGAACAACTTTGACTACAAAATCCCCAAACAGGTGCAGACTTAAGCACCACCATTCACCCCTTTTTTGGTTAGTCTTTCCTCATCTTGCCTGTCCATCTCCGAAACTTTCTGGATAACACTCTCTTCATTAACCCCAAAGTCAATACCCAAAGCTTTCCCCACCTTCACGGTTTCTTGAGCTTCATTTCGGCTTAGAATCTGTTTATAAGCCCCACTACTGATTGACAGAGATGAAGACATCACGGCTGCCTCAGCTCTGAATATAGCTCCTCTGTGAAATCCTTGGCAGAATTGGTGAGTAGAACGTAATTTCCTCATTTTTCTTTGGCTTTGCCCCTTTATTTTAGTGCCCGAAGCTTGACCACACACAGCCACTTTCTTTCCTTTGTCTCTTCCATTTTCTGGTGGTTGCGCAGGGACTTGTTTTTATACTAAAGGCCCATATAAAATGCACAATTCTTTCCTTTATTATGTTCTTTTTTTCTTTTTTTTCTCCCTCTCCATTAAGGGTGAAAGTGATTTGATTTGGTTTAGTCAAGGATAGAAAATTTTAGAACAAGACCTAACCATCTAATTTTGTAGTTGAGGAATCGAAATCAATCACATATTATGGTTTAATTATGAGAGGTTGATCGATACCCACTAAAAATAAACGAGAAATTGACAACAGGCTTTACAAGTTTTGTGTAAAATCTATAAAACCTCACATCCAAATAAATGAAAAGAAATTATAGAGATGCTCTATAAATGTATTAATATTAATAATACATGTAAGAGTTTCTTTTGTGGAAAGAAAATTTTCAAAATTAAAATTGATAAAATCATATCGAAGCTCAGCTATATTTAAAGAAAAAATTAAGCAAATTAACATTACAAAAACTTGATTAAAAAAGTTTAGTTAGCAATTTTGCATCATAAAAAGCAAGAAAAAATAATTTCAAATGAAAATAAAATATTAAAAATTATTATTGTAATTTAAATAGCAAAAGGTCACATTTTAAAATTTTGCCTTAGGCCCCAAAAGGGTTGACCCGTCCTTTTTGGGGGGGGGGGGGGGGGGGGGGGGGGGGGGTTGTAATTTGGTTGACCCGTCCTTGAGTCCAGTTATGATGCATTTTTCCTTCAAAGTTTTTATTGATGTGTAATCTTTTCCTACTGGTTTATCATCAATAAGTTCGCTTTTGCAGATTAAAAAAAATCCGGTAGAGTAATAAATTTTTATTTTTTTTAATAATTTGATACCCAGCTTATTGAACTAACTAATCTAAGGACCAATACCAAAAATAGCGTGTAACTAGAAGAAAAAAAAAACAAGCTAAAGAAATACCTGTTATAGAAAATAAATAATTAATAACAGCTCCATAATACGAAAAAAATAAAATAAAAATGAAAAAAAATACTTATAATAAGAAAAAAAACAATTCATTAATTTTTATTTTTAACAAATACTTAGGAGAGAGAAAGAGATAACAAAAGACTTTGACTGAGCACGACATGACCAATTATACAAAAAATAAAAATAATAATAATAAATTAAATTTTAACACATAAACTTTTTATTTAGGTGGTATTTGATAAAATTGAAAATTAAAAATTAAGTATTAATGAATACTGAATTTTTTAAGATAAAACTGTTTGATAAAAATTTAAGTGTTGAATTAAAAATAAATTATTTTATATGTGTAAGTCAAATTTGAAAATTATTATTTTTAAATTGTATATTTTAATTTTTATGTTGTGGTGGTGATGGTTGTGGCGATAGTTATAGTGATGGTAGTTGTAGTAAAATGATGGTAGTGTTTATTGTAACAATGATAATGGTAATGAAGGTGGTGGTGGTGATGATGGCGATGGCGGCGGTAGTAGCAGTGGCAGTGGCAGTGGCAATATGGTGGTGGCGGTGGCGACAATGGCATGATAGTGGTGGTAGTGGTGGTGGTGGCATGGTGGTGGTAAGTTTATAATAGTGTATATTGATACTTATGTTTCGTATTTGTAAATTCAGTAAGAATTAAGTGAGTTTCATATGGTTTAAAATTTTCTTAAGTTTTAGCCTATATTTTAAGAGTAAGTGATATCAATTGTGATTGTTAAACGGATTTAATTGATTATCAATTAATGAATTCAGTTTTAAATGCTGAATTAGGTTATCAAATATCCCTTACTCTACACGGTCCACGCATTGTTAATAAATATTTTTCCACACGGGTCTCATTCTTGAAAAATTATTCATTGCCCCAAGGCCAAATCTAGGTGATGTCCCAATTAAAATATTATTGGTAGACATAATAGGTCTCACTACTTGTTTGCCTCATTTGGGAAGGGAACAGTGAACACTTATCCAAATATGAATGGCATGGAGAAATACTTCTAGACTACTAAATAACTTCCCCAAAAACATCATTACTACATAGGGATAATTCTCTGGTACATACCCATAAAAAAGTTATGTATCATATATCTCAGTTATGATTTTTATGGTCTTTAAATATAACATGTGGTGTTAATTATAACTTAGTTATGATATTATTTTAATTATAATTCAAAAAATCTTCAATTATATCTCATGTAATGCTTGGCTATAATTTCTTCTTTTCTTTTTTTAATTATGACTGAAGATGATTTAGTTATGAAATTTGTGATAAGTAATATCAAAAATAACATAATTTACATATGAAAGTGCGTACAATAAAATTACCTTACAAGGATATGATAACAGGAGGGTTTAGGGTTTACTAAACATACGTAACAGTAGAGTTAATTATAATTATAGAATTCTCCTTTACTTGATAACATAAACATTAAGTAGCTGTTTGAATATTGGCTTTTTGGTTAAAATAATTAAAAAACTAAAATACCTAATTATATTTTTATTTTTATTATTTTACACATTTTTATAAAAAAAATTAAAAAGTCAATTAAAATAGTAACATCCCAAACGTATGGATACCTATTATGTATGTCAACAATGATTCATCCCACTAAAAGCATCACCACTAATACCACTAATGCATTAAAAAAGTTAAAAAAAAAAAAAATATAACTCCAAGACCAAAACATCACATCATTAATGACGGGACCCACTACCACCTAGCATTTAGTGCTAATTAGTGCTCCCAAGCATTTATTCTTATGTATGTATAGCAATGATCTTTTCCTCATAGCATACGTAATAACATGGGTAATGCTGCTATATATAAGTTATGATAACCGCAATTGTCATAGGTCATAATTTAAAAAGGAAAAAAAAAAGTTATAACTAAACACTATGGGGTTATTTTGGGTGTCTTAAATAAGTGTACTTTTTGTCTTTTTAGATTAAAAAGTTGAGAAAAAAAAAGATAGATGTTTGGATTAATTTTTTGTCTTTTTATAAAAAAATATGTAATAAAAAATCATATAAATAAATGTATAGGAGATGTAACGTAGAATAGGCTGTACGGTGCGTTTTCTGTGAGGGAAGAAGATAAGAAAATGATTGCCTCCTTCGCGGGGCAACCATTTGGATTGTATTGTTCGGCCCGTGGAGTCTACCACGAGTCCCATTTTAATAATCTGAACCGTTCAATATGTAAAACTCGCTGAGTACTAAATGTTTGTAAAAAATCACATTGATCGGATATCGAAATCACATTTATCGGATTAGTTTTTGTTCACTAGTTAACTATAACACTATCCCTTTTTTTTATACAAAACTAATTCATCATATAGTTAGCAATATCCGATCAATGTGATTTTTTACAGGCCTATAGTACTCAACGATTTCTACATATTGAACGATTCAGATTATCAAAATGTAATCCGTGGTAGTCCCCACAGGCCAAACAACACAATCTAAATGGTTACCCACAAAGGAGACAATCATTTTTAAGACCAATACAGCGCACGGACAGCCATCATTTCTAAATGGTTACATCACTTCATTTTTAAGACCAGTTGTGTTGTATTTTTTATGTTTAATTTTTTTTTTTTTTTTTTTTTTTTGTAAATAGTGATGACTTTTTCACTTTTTAAGTAATTTTTTGACTTTTTACTTTTTTTACGAGATGCAAAACCAGACCTACATAAGGTATAATTAAAGAACAGATAAATTACAGTTTGTACCATATCTCAATTTAATCCATACACATAAAATCATAATAGTTAACCCCTTACACTTCCAGTCAAGTGTCAACCTATGATGGAGGAGTTGAGTGATCTGGTAAAGATAAGGGTTGCATTATGGTTTAAAGCTTATTCAAGAGATTGTTTGTAGTCTGTTCATGATTTGGTGGATAATTTGCAACGATGAAGATACTATTCTAAAGTTCTGATTGGATTGGTGGCTGATGTACTATTCAAGTGTGGTGTTGTTGGGTTCTTTGGCCTTTTGTTGGTTTCTCATCAACTTAAAGCTTGTGTTTGCACATGATTGTGTAGGCTTCTAGTGCTAACTTAGTTAAGATTGGGAAGATTCTATTTAGATGCTTGTAGCACTCCCTCGTCTTTATTGATGTATTCCTCATATATATATGCAAATTTTATCAATAAAGTCTTTCTTCTTTTGCTAATAAAAAAAACAAAAATCAGTAATGTGATAAGTATATGACTACGAAATGAAGGCAAAGGAGGAAAATCACCTCCATTTCTCGCTTATACACATTTTGTCCTAAAATTTATATCAAATTATGACTGTATTAGACTAAAGCAAAACATATATTGTGAATGATTAAGGAAATGTACTAAGGATTTTGTAGAAATTGAAATCACGAAACTCTATTTTTCACAGTAAAATAATCTTCTATCTATTCATCTTCATTTCTCTTCCATTTCTCTACTGTTTTTTTTTTTTTAAATTTCAAAAACTCTATTTTCTTGTCTCTTCATCTCAAATTTCAGCATATGAACATATATATTGTATTATATAACTCTGACATGTTTATCACGTGTAAAAAAAATATGCATTGGTTGAAAATATGGATGATTTTCCTCTCTTATTCTTATTTTGTAATCACATGCTTGTCACATGATTAGATTTTGTCAAAAACTTAAATAATAGAGTAACAGATTGGGGATATTAATACTTATGTAGAGACTAAAGTGAGATTTGACGAGAAATACATGAAGTTAATTATCACGATTTCATGTGTGAGATTTGACTAGAAGTATAGAAGGTTGATTGTCACGATTTCATGTATAAGGATCAAAGTGGAATTTGATGCAATGTATAATTTACCAACCAAAGTGCTCTTGAATTATAACCAAAATAATATCATAATTAACATCACAATAATATCACAATAAACCATAATCAAAATTATCAAATTGGTAACTAAAATTGCATAGGATACACAAATTTCCCTACATCAATAATGACACTGGAATGATGCACGGCCTTAGAGCATCCACATCAAACTAACTAAAGTCATTTTTTAACTAGTTTGATGATACTGTTCATCTGCATCAATCTCGCTACAGTAGGTTGTCAATTTACGAGTGCTACGGTAACTCGTTACAACAAGCGAGACACTGTTCATCATTACAATAGTGTTACCGGATGTCCGGCCGGACGTCCAGTCGGTCAACGGCCATTTTTTTTTTTTGTTGCTTTTTTTAAGAATTATTTGGCTAGTAACTTATCAATTTAATAAAAAAAAGAAAGACTAACAAACACAATAAGAAAAAAATATTTAATAAGAATAAGGTAGAATAAAGAGTTTGATGCAGTAGGTGTTAAAAAGTGATTAACTAAAATAATGAAATAGTTTTAATTTGAATAAAAATTTAAAAAGTTTGGTGTGTATGCTCTTACAAAGAGAAATCTGATAAGTCATTGCTTTATATCACTGTCTATACAAATATTTAAAATTAATTTTTTTTTGGTAAAAGAAATAAATATTAAAAAAAATATCTAAAGTGTATAATATTTTGTTATATATTTGAAAAATATAAAATGTTAGGAACTTCATCTAATATAACGCACTCCTCAATCACAAATCATATATGAACAGCCTTGATAGATATTGCTATATATACATATATCTATATATATATATATATATTCCTGATTAATCCTTTGTTGGACCAATCTTCTGTGTAAATAAAATAACTCCAAATAAATTCAAACAAAATAAATAAAAACATACCAGATTTATTTTGTCGAACCAAATAAAAATTACAAAACCAAGTCGAGTGTGTGACACTCTGTCCTTAAGACAGATTCGCCCTGCTAAGGTGCTTACGGTTGAATGGCGTCTATCTCCCAGGATACAATGATCTTCACAAATTTATAGAAGCACTTCAAATAAATTTGTTCGGCGAACCAAACCTGTGATCTATACTCTCTTTAATTTATTCTAAAACTAAATATGAAGAATAAATGCACTCAAAGAAAAATTGGACAGCAAAGAGACAAAAATATCAATCTATATTTCGTACTGCAAAATAAGATGACACGGACTGAATTTTTCCCCGGGTACAAGAATGCTGGATTAAAGGCTATATATATAGGCAACCAAATTTAGCCCCGAACAATTCCCAACCAAAGTAAAAAGGTGAAGTGGTGAAGACGGAGAGAAAATTAATGTTAAACCCGAAGAATTCATGCAATAATTTGAATTTAGAATTTTCGGACCCACCCCAAAACACGTTTGGGGTCCACCCAAATTGGGTTAAAAAATATGCCTATATAAAACCATTTTTTTCCAACAATCCCCCACATGAATGGAAGTTGACGGAGAGAAAATGCAACAACATGATCTAATCAGAGAGTTTAGAAATTGGAAATATTCTGCAAAAGATAAGTAGCTTTTGGCTTTGAACCTTCCCTTGTGAGACACTATCGGATTTACTAGCTAAACAGTGAACATGATGTCTTGAACTGTTCAGCCGTTTGTGTAAACCAAGACAATAGAACTCACACAGATTATCTCCAGACACAGTTTAGTTCTCACTATTGTGTTCATTTTGGCGCTGAACAACCTGGTCTTCATGAGTGCTTTAGAGAATTGTAGCCTTTCACAAATCTCATAGAACCGGCCCAGTTCACACTCACATAGGTGATTCTTATGAAGAGTACCCTGCCATACTCCACGAGATTTACCTAGATATAAGAATCATTAAAATTTTACTTAACCTCAAACGCTGCAGACATCACTATTTCATCATAGAAATGGATAGGAGTTGGACTCCACAGTGATCCTTTTGAGTCAATCACAACTCGGTTGTCCCTTTAAACCTAGATCTTGGGATCTCCAGTCAACTAGGTTGGGTTGCCGTTGTGGTAACTCTTATTTAATAGGCTTAAGTCCCATTCCCCTCGATGAATTTTCAACTAACTCTCTTGCTAACCCTTTGGTTAGTGGATCCGCTATGTTGTCTTTAGACTTAACATATTCTATGGAAATAATTCCATTAGAGAGTAGTTGTCTTACGGTATTATGTCGACGACGAATGTGTCGAGACTTACCGTTATACATATGACTCTGTGCTCTACCTATTGCTGATTGACTATCACAACATATGCATATAGCAGGCACCGGTTTTGGCCAAATTGGAATATCTTCAAGGAAGTGGCGAAGCCATTCTGCCTCTTCCTCTGCTTTGTCTAAAGCTATGAATTCAAATTCCATAGTAGACCTAGCAATACAAGTCTGTTTAAAAGATTTCCAAGATACAGCCGTCCCACCAAGAGTAAAGACATACCCACTGGTGGACTTCGAGTCTCTAGTATCCGATATCCAATTTGCATCACAGTATCCTTCAAGTACTGCTGGATATCTAGTATAGTTAAGCCCAATGTTACGAGTAAATCGGAGATATCTTAGAACCCTTATCATTGCTTTCCAGTGTTCTACTCTCGGATTACTCGTATATCTACTTAATTTACTTACTACATAAGCTAAATCAGGGCAGGTGCAGCTCATCAAGTACATTAAGCTCCCAATAATTTGGGCATACTCTAATTGAGAAATACTTTCTTGTACATTTTTAGAAAGATACAAATTAACATCTACAGGAGTTCTAGCAAGATGATCATCATCTTTGCTGAATTTGTCATGTATTTTCTCAATGTAATGAGATTGTGACAAAGCATATCCTTCTGATGTTTTGGTAATTTTCATACCAAGAATTACATCAGCAATGCCCATGTCCTTCATGTCAAAATGTTTATTCAACATTTTCTTGGTAGTTTTAATCATATCATTATTACTACCTATGATGAGCATATCATCTACATAAAGACATACAATGACATAACCTTTATCTGTGTTTTTAATATAAACACATTTGTCACATTCATTAATTTTAAATCCATTTGACATCATTGCCTTGTCAAATTTCTCATGCCATTGCTTTGGCGCTTGTTTTAAACCATATAACGATTTAACCAATTTACACACTTTCTTTTCTTTCCCTGGAACAGAAAACCCTTCTGGTTGTTCCATGTAAATTTCTTCATTTAACTCACCATTTAAGAAAGCGGTTTTAACATCCATTTGATGAATTTCTAGATTGTATAGAGATGCAATGGCAATTAGCATTCTAATGGATGTTATTCTAGTAACCGGTGAGTACGTGTCAAAGTAATCAAGACATTCTTTTTGTCTAAATCCTTTGACTACAAGTTTTGCCTTGTATTTG
Organism: Camellia sinensis; assembly: GCF_055761805.1. Classification (NCBI taxonomy): domain Eukaryota; kingdom Viridiplantae; phylum Streptophyta; class Magnoliopsida; order Ericales; family Theaceae; genus Camellia; species Camellia sinensis. Next base: position 64,444,642 of record NC_138962.1, on the reverse strand, counting down.
TCAATTGATCCATTCACTTTCATTTTCCTTTTGAAAATCCACTTATATCCAAGAGGTTTACAACCTGGTGATAAGTCCACTAGTTCCCAAGTGTGATTTTGCAAGATGGATTCAACTTCACTGTTGACAGCTTCTTTCCATAAAGGAGCTGCAGGACTGGACATAGCCTCTTTAAAAGTTAAAGGCTCATTTTCTACCATATATGTTAGAAAATCTGGACCAAAAGATTTTGAGGTTCTAGCACGTTTACTACGCCTAGGTTCCTCTTCTTCATTTTGATCTAACTCTTGTTCTTGATCATGTTCTTGATCATGTTCTTGATCATTACTAGTAATAGCATCAAAAGATCTTTTCTTATTACTAGTCTCTTGTCCAATCTTATTCGGAACTACATGTTCAAAGAACAATGCATTCCGAGCTTCAATAATAGTATTTACATGCATTTCGGAATGTTTTGATTTATGAATCAAAAACCGATATGCACTACTATTCTTGGCATAACCAATGAAAATGCAATCAATGGTCTTAGGACCTATCTTAGTCTTTTTAGGACTAGGAATAGCTACTTTAGCCAAACACCCCCACACTTTTAAGTATTTGTAGGATGGTACTCTTCCATGCCACAATTCATAAGGTGTTTGATTTATTTTCTTTCGGGGTACTTTATTTAAAATATAATTAGCAGAAAGTATTGCTTCCCCCCACAAGTTCTGAGGTAATCCAGAACTAATTAACATGGCATTCATTATTTCTTTTAAAGTCCTATTTTTCCTTTCAGCAATTCCATTTTGCTAAGGTGAGTAAGGAGCGGTGGTTTGATGAATTATTCCATGTTCCTTACAAAACTCACCAAAAGGTGATTCATATTCACCACCTCTATCACTTCTAAGTTTCTTGATTTTCTTACCAAGTTGATTTTCAACTTCATTCTTATATTGAATGAAAGTTTCCAGAGCTTCATCTTTGGTTCGAATTAAATAAACATAACTATATCTAGTATAGTCATCTATAAAAGTGATAAAATACTTTTTCCCACCTCTAGTTTGAATTGACTTAAAATCACAAATGTCACTATGAATTAATTCAAGTGGCTCCGTACTTCTTTTAATTGAATGAAAAGGAGTTTTAGATAATTTTGCCTCAACACAAACTTCACATTTATGATTTGAATCAATGTTAAATTTAGGTAAACATTCCATATTAATTAATCTACGCAAAGATCCATAATTAACATGTCCTAGTCTACCATGCCATAAATTTGAAGGCTCAAGCAAGTAAGAAGAAGGTGTAATATTATTAATAACTGAGGGTACAACGGTCATTACATTTAACTTGAAAAGGCCATCAGACATGTAACCTTTTCCTACATACATCACATTCTTAGTAAGTACAAATTTATCACTTTCAAATACTAGTCTAAACCCATTCTTACTCAACAAAGATCCGGAAACAAGATTCTTGCGAATGTCCGGTACATGCAGCACATTGTTGAGAGTGAGTTCCTTTCCAGATGTCATCTTGAGTACAATCTTTCCTTGTCCTTCAACTTTGGAAGTTGAAGAGTTGCCCATAAAGAGTTGTTCACCATTATCCACTGAAGAATAAGATGTGAACATCTTTTTGTCGGCACAGATATGGCAAGTAGCACCAGTGTCCACCCACCATTCTTTAGGATTTCCGACAAGATTTGCCTCGGAAACAACTGCAGAAAGATTGATGTCATCGACACCATTGGAAATATTATCCATTTCGGTCATGTGGGCTTGAGCAGGCTTCTTGCTTGTTCTTCTTTTGCTTTTGCCTTTGCTACGGCAATCTTTGGCCCGATGTCCCTCTTTGTCACAGATGTAACATTTGCCATTAAACTTGTACTTTTTATTTCCCCCCCCCCTTTAGAGCCTTGTGATGAACTTTCTCCAAAAGACTTTCGTTTCTTGGTTTTTGAAGCATGTTCCACCACATTTGCCTTAGACGCCATAGGAAGCTTACCAGCCTGCTTTTCCGAATTGCGGTTGTCCTCCTCAATCCTCAAACGCACAATTAACTCGTCCATAGAAATTTCTTTGCGCTTGTATTTGAGGTAGTTCTTGAATTCCTTCCAGCCTTTTGGTAATTTTTCAATTAAGGCTGCAACTTGAAAGGATTCACTGAGAGACATACCTTCTGCGTGAATGTCATGCAGGATGAATTGGAAATCTTGAGCTTGGATGATCACAGTTTTTGAATCAACCATTACAAAATCTAAAAATCTGCCAACCACAAATTTCTTTGAGCCGGCATCTTCCGTTTTGTACTTTTTCTCCAACGATTTCCAAAGTTCCTTTGCTGTCTTGATTGGACTGTAGACGTTGTATAATGTGTTGTCAAGTCCGTTCAAGACATAATTCCGGCAAAGGAAATCGGCATGTTTCCAAGCATCAACCGCAGCAACCACTTGCCGGTCGGTTTCATCCTCTTTCAGGATAGGAGCATCTTCACGGAGAAAACGAGCCAAGTTCAGAGTTGTAAGATAAAACAACATTTTTTGTTGCTATCTTTTAAAGTCAGTTCCTAAGAACTTCTGTGGCTTTTTACCGTGATTTACCGGTACTGTTACAACAGGAGAGGGGGTTGGCGTCATTGCAGCCACCACAGTAGTACTTGTTTGGGCATTAGTTTCAGTAGCTATCAATTCTAATATATAAAACAAAACTATAATTAGAATTTACACTACACAGAAAATTAAACCAAATTCACAGAATTAAATTCAGTAAAAAATAAAAGAAACAAGAATGTAACTTTTATTTTCCAATTAATTTGAAAATAAAATAAAATATTATTTAAACAAATTAATTCCACACAGAAAATTAAATTCTGTAAAATAAAAGAAATAAAACTATAACTTTTATTTTTTCAATTAATTTGGAAATAAAATAAAATTTTATTTAACCAAAATAATTCCACACAAGAAATTAAATTTTGTAAAATAAAAGAAATAAAAACTATAACTTTTATTTTTCTAATTAATTTGGAAATAAAATAAAACTTTATTTAACCAAATTAATTCCATACAAGAATTTAAATCTCTTGTAACACTCCAATAATTAAAATACTGAAAACAGAATTTTAATTAATGAAAAACTCAGAAAATAATTTCTAAAACCCAAAATTAATTTCTGAAAAAATTCCACAAAAATATATTCTGAATTGTTAATGACACCAATATCGCACTACTAGTTGTTTGTCAAAGAAAAGAGACAGTATATTACTACTATCTGTCAAATAGCATATAATCACTATTTGTTTTTCCAACCAGAATATTATTTTGTAAATCCACAGAAAATAATTTTCTTTCGAAATTATTTACGAAGAATGAAAAAATGGAAACAAACGAAAAATTCTGTAAACAGAATAATTTGAATCTGTCTTAAGATTATTGGACCAATCTTCTGTATAAATAAAATAACTCCAAATAAATTCAAACAAAATAAATAAAAACATACCAGATTTATTTTGTCGAACCAAATAAAAATTACAAGACCAAGTCGAGTGTGTGACACTCTGTCCTTAAGACAGATTCGCCCCGCTAAGGTGCTTACGGTTGAATGGCGTCTATCTCCCAGGATACAATGATCTTCACAAATTTATAGAAGCACTTCAAATAAATTTGTTCGGCGAACCAAACCTGTGATCTATACTCTCTTTAATTTATTCTAAAACTAAATATGAAGAATAAATGCACTCAAAGAAAAATTGGACAGCAAAGAGACAAAAATATCAGTCTATATTTCGTACTGCAAAATAAGATTACACGGACTGAATTTTTCCCCGGGTACAAGAATGCTGGATTAAAGGCTATATATATAGGCAACCAAATTTAGCCCCGAACAGTTCCCAACCAAAGTAAAAAGGTGCAAACTGTTGCATGAATTCTTTTTCAAAAAGGTTTGAAAAATGTAAGAACAAATTTCAAACAATTTGAAAATAATGCCGTTGGAGAGTTTCAAACTGTTGGTCCTATATTATTATATAAACTGTTTGAACATATATATATATATATTAAACTATTAAATATATATATATATATATATATAACAAATTGAATAATATAATAAATAAAGAAAAGAAGTATAAATTTTAGAAAACTACTTAGGAACCCAAAATTTGAATTTAGAATTAAATTAAATTCTCACAATAATTTTTATTGAAAAAATTCAAAAGAATTTTATCTAAAAAATTAATGTTAAACCCGAAAACGACGTCATCTTCCCATTCACTCATAAATGGTTTTGACGTTCCGTCTTCACCACTTCACCTTTTCGGACCCACCCCAAAACACGTTTGAGGTCCACCCAAATTGGGTTAAAAAAAATGCCTATATAAAACCATTTTTTTCCAACATCCTTAACCATAGCTAAGAAAAGAACATTAATCTGTTCAATGGGTAGCATGAAAAGCCAAGAATGCTCCTCCTCCAATATCTCTACTACTTATCACGTGTTCTTGAGTTTCAGAGGCCAAGACACCCGCAAGGCCTTCACTGATCACCTCTACACAAGTTTGGTGCAGGCAGGATTTCGTACATTCAAAGATGATGATGATATAGAAAGAGGAGAAAATATTAAGTTAGAATTGCATAAAGCGATTCGGGCATCAAGGATTTCAGTAGTTGTGTTCTCGAAAGAATATGCATCTTCAAGATGGTGTCTTGACGAACTTTTGATGATCCTCGAATGCAAGAGGACCTCTAAGCATATGGTTCTACCTGTCTTCTACGATGTCGATCCTTCTCAAGTTAAGAACCAAACAGGAGGCTTTGCAGAGGCATTTGCAAGGCATGAGAATATTGAGGCAGAAAATGATGTAGTAAACAATGAATGGATGCATAAGGTAAAAGAATGGAGGGCTGCACTTAGAGAAGTTGCGGATTTGGGAGGGATGGTTTTGCAAAATCAAGTCGATGGGTACGGTATTTTTTTCTATTTCTCCAGTCCTTGAAATTGTCATAATAATCTATTTATTTGTGCTTGTTGGAAGTATTTTGATAAAGCCCTTGTTGTTAGTATTGAAAAATGTGTAAAAAATATTTTGAAATGTATATTTGTAAATGTTTAAGCAGTTCAGATTTTCGAAATGTACCCAAATCAGAACCCACAACAGCCCAACAAAACTCTCCAATCGAACTGGAGAGGAGTCTGTCCAATTTCTTATATATTGTGTAAATGGTATTTCATAACAAAAAATGTAAATAAATCTAACAAGTCATTATTTTTATTCTTTTCTAAAATTTTTGAACTATGAAATAGAACTCATACAATTCAAGTTTCTTAGAAAACCATCAATTATAATTCAAGTTTCTTTTATCAATGTGAAACACTTAGAGATCATTTGTAAAATCTCTTACTAATTTTCTATTTCACCAGTATTTCACAATGTATGTTGAGATGATCTCTAATTGTTTCACATTATAAGTAATAGCATCAATCCATTTTATCTATATAAGAGATACATGTCACGTCTTTTTTTTTTTTAAAAAAAAATTAAAGACAAATGACCAATTTTATTAATAAATTATCAAATCAATTCAATTAACATTTTTTAATGATATTAAAATTTTATTTCAATTAATAATTTAAGTAATTTTATTATTATATATTAGAACAGTTAGAAATTTTATTTTTTAGTTAATTCCGTTAAATAAAATATTTTAATAATAAAATATTTGTAATTTTTTAAATTACAAAAAACAATTTGTATGTTAAGTAAATTTTAAAAAATATATTTATGATTTACCTTATTTTTTACAACTACTAAATATTAAAAAATTGCAATATAGAAAGATTGTTGATTGTGTATGAATACCACCAGGAAATGATTACTCAAAATCAAAAGCATGTTGGTTTGCACAAAGAGTAATGGCAGGACTCTAAATATTTTATTAATATTTTTATTAAATATTTTATGGGATTCACATCGAACTCATATAGTGTGGATCTCACATTTATGTGAGATATTTAATAGAAATATTAATAAAACATTTGGGATTCCTAAAGCAAAGCATAAAGAAGCCAAGAAGTCACTGTTTAAAGAGCAGAGTATCCCTGAACCCTTTTTTAGTTAGCGTTGTCATTAGAAGGATCCATCAAGAACCACTATGTGTTTTCTGTAAAAATGTTAGGTGCATGCACAAAAATAAAAAGAGTACAAATTTATTCACACACTCTAAGAGTGCATGAAATTACACCTTTCTAAGGTATATGTGGAACCATCTCACTCATTCACCAATAGGAGAATATTCAAATAAAACTCAATATATAAAGTAAACTCTATGGCTTAGATTCATCTTGGGTTTGTTGTCCTTCACAGTAATTTTTGAACCAAAGTTAAAAAGGTCTTCCCACAAATCTAAACCCAAACATACATAAAATGAGAGTTTAGAGGACTAGACAAAGTAAAACACTCCGTTTTATGGGTCAAGAATTTTCAAAGAATCCTGATGTAAAATGAGAGTTTAGAGGACTAAACCAAGTAAAACACTCCGTTTTACGGGTCAAGAATTTTCAAAGAATCCTAACCTAAAATGAGGGTTTAGAGGACTAAACCAAGTAAAACACTCCGTTTTATGGGTTGAGAATTTTCAAATAATCCTGACGACGACCTACGCAGAGGCTTGCACCCAAGCGCACAAGACAAGAATCAAGCTAAATTCAACATATATTATTTACAGTGAAAAATGCTAGAAGAGACCCCGGTATTCTATCAAAAATTTTACCAATCACATGAGTATTGGACCATGCTTTTTTAAGTATTTGATAAAAAATTTAATAATAGTTTTTTGTATCCCTAACATTACTCATTGACTTGGGTATAACAAGTCTAGGGGGGTGTGGGATGATCGTATTTTCAAAAAAATTTAAATTTTTTTATATTATATTAATAATTGGTAAGATAATTTTAAGTTAATATACTTTGCATCCTTAAAATTTGAGTAGTTTGCACACTTAAAATTATATAGGTTCAAGTTTTATCAAATACTAATCCATTTTTTGAATAAAAAAAAATACTAATCCATTTTATTTGTTATTTATATTATTTATTATATTTTTATATTGTCTAGTTTTTTTTTTTTTTTTTTTTTTTTTTTTTTTTTTTGAGGAAAGGTTATGTTGTTTAGTGTTATTTATATTTTATAGTTACACTTTTTTTAGATGGGAATTATTCTATTTATACTTATTTATTATTATTCTTTTTTTTTTTTGATATGTTATTGATGTTTTTTTTTCTTTCATTAAATTATACTTTAATTTGTTCTATGCACCTTATTTTGCATTTATTATTATTTGTTGGGTAAATTACACTTTACATCAAATCTCATTTTGATCCCTACACATGAAATTGTGGCAGTCAACCCCTTGCACTTTTTGTCAAGTGTTAATGTCCCCCTTTGTTATTTCATTGTTTAAGCCTTTAACAAAATTCAGTCATGTGACAATCATATGACTACGAAATAAGAGTAAGAGAGAAAAATCATTTACATTTTCTATCAACACACATAGACATGTAAGAGTTATATAATATTATATATATATATATATATATATATATGTTGAAAATAGAGACGAAGAGGTAAGAAAATAGAATTTTTAAATTCAAAATAGGTAGCAGAGAAATTAAAGAGAAATGAAGAAGAACAGACAGAAGACATGTTAATGCGGAAAACATAACTTTGTGATTCCAATTTCTGCAAAACCCTAATTCATCTCTTTAATTGTTCATAATCTGTAATTTGTTTTAGCCGAATACAATCATAATTTGATATAAATTTTGCGACAAAATATATATAGATGGGAAATATGGGTGATTTTTCTCGTTTGCCCTAACTTCATAGTCATATGTTTGTCGCATTACTGATTTCTGTTAAAGACTTCCATGGTGGAGTAACAAAAAAAAGACATTGGCACTTGACCGAAAGTATAAGGGGATGACTATTACAATTTTATGTGTAGGGATCAAAGTGTAATTCGCTACGAAATGTAAGGGTGAAAAGTATAATTTACCCATATTTGTTTATTCTTTAGAAATGAGAATACTTTCTAGAAATGAAAATATTGTCTATATTCATCATTGCAATCTTAAAATGAGCTCATAAAATTTAGGACAAATTACACTACAATCTTTGTACTTTAATCATTGTGTCATTTTGGTTTCTGTAATTTCAATTGGAACGATTTTGATCCTGAATTTTTTTATATCTCAAATTGGTCAAATTGTTGGCAATCTTTTATGGCAAATGCACACATGAGTGGCATGTGCTATACTTTTAGCAACAAAATTGTAAACTCGATCGATTCAATAACTTAATATCAACCAATTCAATGAAAATTATCTGTTAAAAATCCTAACAACGTTATCAATTAAACCAAATTGAAACAAAATTTAAAATTAAGGATTAAAATTGAACCAATTGAAACTGTAATTACTAAAATGATACAAGTAGTAAAATATAGGGACTATGATATAATTTGCCCCAAAATTTAATATTGTTTATTAAAAGGAATTATCATTTTATTCATAGAAACATGCATTTATAACTATGAATTTTTTTAAACTAAACTGTGTAAAAAGATAGAAGATAATATTATAACAAGTTACTTGATCACATTTATTAGGAAAGATATTCTTAAGATTTTGATATCAAGTTTATCATATATATATATATATATGTATTATAAAAAGTGACAATCACAATATTTTCAGATAATTAATTTCAGTAGACATAATAATAGTTACTATTTTTGGTAAGTTAATATAGACAAAAAAAAAATGTTCAATCATATTTGTATACTCAATTATGTTTACAAAAATAAAATAAAAAAAATGCCTGGTTAATAGTATTATTATTTATTTGTGCTGATAAAAATTGAATTAAAATTTTATAATATTTTTTTCAATTAAAAATTACTTGTGTTTTTGTCCCTCTAAAAGCCTAATCCTAAATTCGTTCGTGAGTACAAACGTGATGAGTTCACTATCATTGTTGGTAAAAAATTTAATTCAAACCCAATCGATAGTAATTCAATCGATAGATATATATCAATTTTTAAGTAAACATAAATAAAAATCAGGCTTTATAGTTGAGTTCTATACCTTAAACAAATTAAAGACTTCTCTGGAAGTAATTAGGAAAAGAAGAGATAGAATAGAAAAGAATATTTATTAATTCGAATGAATTGTCACTTGTCACTAGTTACAAGAACTTAAACAAGAACAAAAAAATTGAAGAAATATAGCAATATCAGAAGAAATGAAGAGAAATGGGAGTTAGAAAAAATCTACTAGTTTTAATCTACTCCTAAAATACTAAGTTAAACTACTCCTGAATAAACTTTTGGTGAGTGTGATTGGTGGTTGTTGATGCCCTTTTTTATTCTTCAAGTCTTCTTTTATACTTGCTTGGCCACCTCATGTTGTAGCCATCAATCCATGATCTTTCTTGATCTTTGCTCCACTCAACCATATCCCATATTTGATAGGAATCATGTTGCAGATTTGGTGCTTGATTTAAGCTTGGCTCCTTCATCTTAGCAACTAACTTCAAATTACTGCAATTGCTAACTTTCTAGCCCTCCATTTAACATGTCATCATGCCATTTTCTTAACACATCTATCACGCCACGTTAGCATGTTTGTCAACATATAATAATAATAATAATAATAATAATAATAATAATAATAAAAAATGTGGCCAAGTTTATTTTTAAAAATAGTCTATGGTATTAATCGACAGACCATAATCGAACTTGGTTATAATCAATCAGGCCATAATCGACAGAAAAATAAAATGTAATGCAAACAATCATACGTCTAAACTTTGGGGTAGTTTAATGAATGAGATTGAATTAGAAAACTATTTAACAATTACTAAATGCGAAGGTCTAGCATTTACCAATTTTAAGACTATATATTGCAAAGCAGAAAAAAATAAATGACAAAATTTTTGAGTTGTGCACTGTATATAATAGAATATATGTATATATATACTATAATGTTAGCATATTGGTTAAATCTTTTTGGAATGTGTTACTATTTTTATTTATTTTTCTTGGTTATTTAACCTTTTTTTTTTTTTGAATTTTATATTGACCAGTTACCTGGCAGTGAATTAATTTGGGATAAATTGTACTATTGATCCCTCTAGTTTGAACAAAATTTCATTTTTATTCTTATAATTTCAATTTAAATAATTTGGTTCTTACAATTTTAATTTTGTTATAATGTGATCCCTCCATGCATTGCTAACATTTTGAACGGAAAAAAATCAAGCGCAAAACTGAAGGAACTAAAGTGGAATTCAAAACAAATAATAGGAACCATAGGTGTAATAAATTTGTTTTGAATTTCACTTTGGTCCATCTAATTTTACACATGGTTTTTTTATATTCCGAATTCTTACAATCCAGTTTTGCACGTGATCTTTTTCCATTCAAAATTCTAACAGTAAGTGACGAAAAAACTATATTATAACAAAATTGAAAATATGTAAACCCATAATGGATCGGACCAGACCGGACCGGCTGGTTGAACCGTCGACTGGTTGGGGTTCCAGTCCGGATATACCCTATAAACCGTTTGAAATTAAAAACTGACCTATTTAGAATATATATATGTTTTTGGAATATATATATGTTTTTTGATTTCTGCTAATTTTTTTTTCTCTCTTTCTTTCTTATTTTATATATATACATACATATACATATAATATATAAGAATATAAGAAAATTTTAATTCGAAACTCTCTTTCAAGGGTCTCCTCTTGTGAGGAATCCCATTTAGGAGCTTGAAATTATTGTGTAAATCTCCACCTATTTATAAGAAAAAATTCTTTCAAAAAAACTCAAGAAATCCATGTAGGATTCAATCAAATGTATTGGAGGGAATATTGAAATTTTGATATCCCTCCAAAATTTTTGCTCTTCTTTCAATCAAATTATTTGAATTAAAATCATATGGAGGGAATATTAAATATTTGATTTCTTCTTCCAAAATTAAAATTAATAATATTTTAAAATATATTATTATATTTTTCAATAAAAAAAATATTAGGACAAATATTTAAGATAATTTAATATTTTTAATTTATAATTTTATTACTTATATTTTTATTTAAATATAATTTTAATATATTTATTGCATCACGGTTCGATTCCGGTTCAACCCGACGGTTGAACTGGTGACCCATCCACTCGATCTATTTTTCGGTTTGCTCACCGGTCCGGTTTTTAAAACATTGAACCCATTTTTTGAATTAAAATTAAGAGACTAAAATGACACTTCACTTAAACTACATCAACTAATGGTGTTATTTATCCATTAATTTATTTGTTACTAATTTGCACATTATAGTTTTAATTTACCTCAAATCTTAACATGCATATTGTGATTGCAATTTTAGGCGTGAGTCAAAATTTATTCATAAAATTGTTAAAGTCATTGAAGACAAGTTGAACCGCAAGATTTTGAGCGACGCACCTTCCCTAATTGGAATGCATTCTCGAGTCACGAGCATTAACTCATGGTTACAAGATGAATCTACTAATGCCGGTGTGCTTGTAATTTGTGGAATGGGCGGGATAGGGAAGACAACTATCGCCAAATTTGTGTATAATTTAAATTACAAAAGATTTGAAAGTAGTAGTTTTCTTGCAAATATCAGAGAAGTTTCAGAGCAACCAAACGGATTAGTTCGTTTACAAAGACAACTACTTTCGGACATTTCCAAGAGGAAAAAAGAAAACATACATAATGTTGATGTAGGAAATATTAAGATAATGGAAGCCATGTCATGTAAAAGAGTTCTTGTTGTTCTTGATGATGTAGATCAATTGGACCAATTAGATGCAGTAATTGGATTTAAGGATTGGCTTCATCCCGGAAGTAAAATCATGATAACAACTAGACATGAGCGATTAATGCAAGCTCACAAAGCTCATGAGGTGTATAAGGTTGAAAATTTTGATGAAGCTGAATCGTTTGAGCTCTTCAGTTGGCATGCTTTTGGACAAGACCATCCTATGGAAGGCTTCATTGAGCACTCGAAAAGGGTAATACAATACTGTGGAGGACTTCCACTAGCTCTTCAAGTTTTGGGTTCATCTATGTCTGGGAAAAGTTCACATGTTTGGGAAAGTGCAATGGAGAAATTAGATGCAATTCCTGAAAGTCAAATTGTGAAAAAACTCAAAATAAGCTACGACTCCTTACAAGATGATCATGACAAAAATTTATTCCTACATATTGCTTGCTTCTTCGTTGGGAAGGACAAAGATTGCTTGATAAGAATACTAGATGAATGTGATTTCTACACAACGATTGGTATTCAAAATCTCATTGATAGATGTCTTATTACAATTGATAAAAGTAACAAGCTGATGATGCATCAATTGCTTCGAGATATGGGAAGAGAAATTATTCGCCATGAATCACCTAAGGAGCCTGGGAAACGTAGCAGATTATGGCATCGTAAAGATTCCTTCAATGTATTAAGAGAAAAAACTGTAAGTAGCATGCTACTTGTGTATATGAATACTATCTCATATTTGTGTTGATACGTACTTATCTGTGGTATTTTCGTCATTTTTTTTACGTCAACAGGTCACTGAAACAATAGAAGGCCTTGTCCTTGACATGCATATGTTAAGGGAAAGCAAGTCTTCAAAGTTAATTCTTCGTGCAAATATTTCAAATCTAAGCCACTTCAAAGAGTACTTCTTTGACAAATCATCGGTGGATCAAGAAAATGCACTAAACCGACGTCATTTTGGCTTCCTCTCCTTGCACCCAACAAGCACTGAGCAAAGAAATGCAAATGATGTAGGCTTCAAAACTGATGCATTTGCAAGAATGCAAAAATTAAGACTACTGCAACTAAATTATGTACAACTCAACGGAAGTTATGCGGAATTTCCTAAAGGATTAAGATGGTTGTGTTGCCATGGATTCCCTTCAAAATTCATTCCCAAAGATTTTCCTCTAGATAGCTTGGTTGAGCTTGACATGCGTTATAGCAAATTGGAACGAGTTTGGAAGGGAACCAAGGTATGACATTTTTGTTTCTTTATTTTATTAATTTTTGATTATTTTTCCAATTATTTGGGTTTGTTGATAATAAAATGAGGTTAACACCACCTTGTCCTTCTTTTGCAGTTTCTTGGCCTATTAAAAACCCTTAATCTCAGCCATTCCCACAGCCTTACAAAAACTCCTGACTTCTCGCTACTCCCCAATCTAGAGAGGTTGATTCTTAAAGATTGTACTAGTCTTTTTAAGATTCACGAATCCATTGGGAACCTAGAGAGACTTGCTCTCTTGAATGCAAAAGATTGCAAAAAACTGAGGAAGCTACCGAGAAACATTGTTATGCTCAAATCTCTTGAAAAACTTATTATTTCTGGTTGCTCAAATCTTGACAAGTTGCCACCGGATATGGGGAAGATGGAATCTCTAAAAGTGCTTCATGCAGATGAAACTGCCATAGATCAGCTACTCTCTACAATTGGGGAGGTCAAACCATGGTATGCGTTTGTCTGCCCAACGCTACCAAAACCGAGAAAAACTCCAGAAATTTCATGGGTTTCTTTACCTCAGTTCTTAGTAAACCTAAGTCTTGTGGACTGCAATTTATCAGACGATGCTTTTCCAAGGGATTTTAATAACCTTCCCTTGTTGCAAAACTTGAATCTGAGCAAAAACCCGATTTGTACTCTACCAGATTGCATCAAAGATCTGTTTGGGCTTCAGACACTTCAGTTAAATTCATGTACAAGGCTTCAATCACTTCTAGGCCTACAAAGTGTTGAAAATTTGTTTGTGGGGCATTGTACATCACTGGAGAAAATAACATATCAATCGAATATGTTTCGCTCACAAATTGAACATACTAAATGTGATAAGCTGGTTGAGGTCCAAGGCTTATTCAAGTTGCAACCTATAGGAAAGGTTGAAATGGAAATGATCAAAAACTTGGGTTTATTCAATTTGGAGGCCATGCCCATCCACACTGAGGTGTACTTACTAAATGGTACATTACTTAATATAGCCAAGCATCCCATCCAGGTGCTCTCCCTCTCTCTCTCTCTCCCCCCCTTTCCCTCTCTCTCTCTCTCTCTCTCTCTATATATATATATATATATCATGAATAGCTCACATAACCAAACACTACCTAAGACCTTTTACCTTCCCCCGATTGTGACTTCCTGTCACTATTGTTTTGGTAGATTTTTTATTTTTTATTTTATCAGCAAAAGAAACTATATTGATGAAAATCAGATGTACAGAATACAGAGATGAACATCAATAAAGGGAGGCAAGTGCCTAAGCATTAAAGCAAACTAGACGATACCAACTAGGTCAGGACCAGAAAGCAAGCCAATCATCCACTAGAACTACATCAAGGCTGTAGAGAAACCAACCAAAAAAACAAAAAAACAAAGGAAATAAAAACACCCCCAACACCAAGGCTGATAGAATTTAAGTGTCAGTTCCCTAGGCTGTATAAAAACATTGCCCTTTCTTGAACTTAAGAAAATTTCTAAATTTCATAGCAAAAAAGGCAAGGTCATCCTTACAAACTCTTCATCTTCAAACTCAATTGTATCCTCTTTAACATCTTTTAAGTGCAATATTCTTTGATTTCTTTATAGATACATGCCCAGCTCATTGGTTTAAAGAGAACCTACTAGCTCTTCTCTGGTATGACCAAAATTGTTGCTTTCTTCAATACAATGATATTGGCTGTAAAACACTCTGGAAGAGGCTTCAACTAGCCTAGAAAGGGAACATAGGCTATACTTAATTCAAATATACTAACCAATTAGAAGAAGAGAAGGAAAAAAATGAGCAAAGCAAGAAGAGCAAGCAAAACATTCACTACAAGGACACACCAATTTATGTGGAAACCTTACGAAAAACCATAGGCACAATGACAATTAGCAAATCCACCACTCAAGAAAGAATTACAAGATAATAGTTTGACGATGGACAATTCTTAGTACCAAGGATGCGTAACTCTACCTTACAAACTCTTGTTCATTCGCCGGCCCATGGGTAGGTCCAGTCACAATTGACCTCGTCTTGAAATGAGATTGATACTCCACGGAATGCCTATAATATTTGATGTGTTCATGGCTTCAATGAACAATCGCCCGCTGAAAGAATGGAATGAGTGATTAAGGGGTTTGCTAGTGTATCTTGTTCAGCTCAGGTATATATAACACCTTCATTAGCTAGGTGTTTGAAAAGGTGATACCAATGACAAGAATACAGATAACAAAGAACCAATTAGCTTGCAAAGTACAAAAAAGAACAAGAAATCATTCTAGTCAAGTTTATTAGACTAACTAGACATAATTGAAAGTTCAAATATAAAATACAATGGATATGCACATGATATTTCATGAAAATAATTATACGCAATACATATTTTGTTTAACAAGTATGAATAGATTTGATGTGTGTGCCATGCATAATTTGCAATGAACTCTATTTTATCAAACGATTTGAGGTAACTTTTGATTTATCATCAACAATTGTTTTTAAATGATCAATGGCTTGTAGCAACATGACACGTAATATAATGCAATGGATTGTAAAAATTATGAGTTCCATAATGCAGGGTTTGTATGAGTTCGATGTTGTATTCAACACATTTTTTCCAGGGAGAGAGGTTCCAGGCTGGTATAGCAACAAAAGCATAGGATCCCCAATATCTTTTATTGTGCCATCACCGCACAATCTAAGGATCCGAGGCCTGAATGTGTGTTCAGTATATGCACTTTTTTACGGTGAGGAGGCTAATAAGGCATGCCCTGGGGATCGTCATCAACCATTATTACATGTTGAAATTAGTACCAGAAGCAAGTCTCTAAACTTGAAATACGGCCCAACATGTATTGGCTTTCCTGAAACTAATGAAGATATGATATGGCTAAGCCATTGGAGCGTTGGGAATCAACTGGAAGGTGGCGATGAAGTGAATGTTTCAGTAACTGTGGGGACAGTGTTTGAGTTAAAAGAGTTTGGAGTTGATGTGGTATATGAGAAAGAACAAAACCAGGCCAGTGCTCAAGACAAGGCTTACCCTTTTAATTGTCCAGAATCATTACATCTAGTGAGGACAGGAACATACATCCTCAGCAATCAAGCATTGTCGAAAGATTATATTTTTGCTCCATTACCTTGCTCAGGTTGGCATAAATACGTACTTCAAGCCTCCACAAAAACTACAGGTCTGTCTTGTAGATTCTTACATTTAGCATTAAAAACTATAAAAGAGTCGAATCTGAATCACATATTTTTTTTGAGTAAAATTATGGATACTTTTCTTGCTAACTAAGCTTACTAAAATCCAAAATAAATATAAAAAAAAGTACAAAGGTAAACAGGAAAAAAAAAATATTTCTAACCTTTTGATGTGTTTTACTGATTTGTATGGTTTACAGATGTAGAAGAAGAAGAAGAAGAAGAAGAAGAAGAAGAAGAAGAACGACGACAACAACAACAACAACAAAAGCATCATAAGAGTGACCAGATGGGCAAAGTAGTAGGAATGGGCAATAAATATGGTGATGGCAGTCGCAGAGGCCCCAAAGCAGTTGTTAGCACTAGTTACATTGTAAGAATAAAGTAAATAAGCAACGGTAAATTTGCTGCTTGTAAGCAACATTTTGGTGGTGAAAATAGGTATCTTGTCACCAGTATGACCCTTTGCTTTCCTAATATTCATGCTGTTTAGTTGCACCTCTATAGTTTTTATGAGCAGAACTTTAAATATCTGTGAGAGAATGTCTCGTGAGTAGAGTCATCATACAACAACATAATGCATATGGGGTTAAAAGAATTACTGATCATTTGACAATGAACATAAGCTTAACAAGAAAATAATGAATACAACGATGTTTTGTCACAATTACAAATACTATTCAAAGAAGAATTAGAATATTGAGAGTCATTGTAAGAATTCTACTACTGAAATACTCTAGCAAATTTAGGCACTACCTGACACCAATGTTCTGCTATATGGTTAAGCTATTTTAATCAAGATGCAGTGCTTGTTTGCCTATTATGTATGATTTGCCTATTATTTATGATTATTTGTCCTCAATAATATTGGACTTTGGTGATTGGATGCAATGCATTGCCATTCTGTTTGTACATTTGGTTCAATATATCATAGATGCATGGGATCATTTGGTTAAAAAATATCATATATTATACTAGAAAATTTAAAATAATTAAAAATTATAAGGATTTGTTCCCCCAAACATATTTTCACACCCCTATAGTGATAATCCTAGATCCATATGGAAGGAGACCAAGGGGCCATGGCACCTCCAAAATGGCAAATAACTGACAATTTAGAAGAAGGCCTTACGAAATCTAAGAGTGATTTTCAAAATTATTAGTTGTTTTAGGGATAGTTGGATTAGCCTGATGACAAGCTAGGTTAGGTTTGGGATGACATATTATTTCTTATATTTAGTTTATAGTGTGTAGTAAGCATGGGTGGTGTAGAGACCCCAATTATTGTAATTTCTTTTGAAACCCTAACCTTGAGATTATTACGATTATGACCCCTAAATTTTCACTTTATCACAAGTTTAACCCTAAAATCGAAAACACATCATTGGCGAATCTGTATAAGCCCTAATCAATCCCTGTAACTTAGTAATCATTTCTAGCACTCTAATATTAATTATTTAACTCCCTAATTCTAGATTAATCACTCTAAACCCTAGTTTCTGATTTTCATCACTTTCGTTCGATTATTCATCTTTTAAAATACAGTTAAAATAGGTATTCTCATTCATAAATTGAGATCAGTTCCTCACACTTTATTAGAATTTCACTTCAACCCCAATTCAAGTACTTATATATATACACACATAGTTGTACCTTGTCTTATCAAATATTTTTGTATACAAAATATCTACATTATATATGTGAATTAGTAAACAAAATAATTTTTTCTTTTAAAAAAAATCCCTCTCACGTGGCCAACCACCCCTTGATTGTATATATGTAATGTACTATGGGAGCATCAAGCATGAATTCAAGGAAGAATTTGACCAAGGACCCCTAAATTAAGAAAGTTTGTCTTGTACTAATGTATAATCTAGTTCTAAACCAACTAAGCCAGATTTAAGTCTAACCAAATCACACTTAACCCTCTAATCAACCCTCATTCCATTGCAATTCAACTAAATACAAGCTCATTCCATTCAACTTTAACCAATGGACATTTCGGACCTTTCACTACTTCTTTTTTCCTATAAATACACCACCTCCCTCAACACTTTTGCACATCATGTCACGCCCCACTTTTATTTACTCGAGGTATTACCAAATTCATTAACGTAATTTAATTTTAGAGATAACATGCGGAAAAAAACTCATATATTCAACTCGTAGAACTGAATAACAATTCTCTCATTCGTAAGCAAAGTAAATACAACATGAGCATATTTAAATAAATTTCCCTTGGGCGTACATCATTTAAGATTCAAAAAGAAGGGTGTAACCCTTTTACATATATGGCATTCCGCCAACACAAAATAGGCCCCGTGGCCAAAAATAAGGAGATCCAATTCTTGTAGCACATCCTGCTTAACACTTGAAAAAGATTCAACAACGTGGGATGAACATATAGTCCAGTAGGGATCTCAACATGATCCTCAACAATAACAACTTACAGATAGCTATGATCATGAATACCCAATCTCATACTAGAATAGTAATGTGACAGTTTATACAAAATATACATAAGTATGATATTTTCTCTAAAACAGCCATTTCTTTCAACGCTATAAGCGATTCATCTTTCTTTCCTTTTCATTACCACTTGTTCCCAAACTTTCACAACATTAACACTTCTTAGTAAATAATTCCACTAAGCTCACTACTTTCTTCCATTTTTCCATACTTACAACAGATGTGCCTTTTTCAAAACATATTTTCAAAATACTCGATTTCCTTCACACTTTCCAAATCCTGAAATGGCATTTTGGTTTGTTCTCAATACGTTCATATCCATACATGCATGCCTTTAAAAAAAGGGAGATAACAATCATCAATATGTATAATCGACAAATGAGGCAACTCGACCCTCCAATACTATAACCATCGCAATCCATAATATACTCAGATACATTGAGACAACAACAATAAAACTCAGCTCTACCGGCTATATGCACAGTAAGCCAAGGATACAAATCCTACAACAAATGATAAGTCAAGTTCCTCAGACACAAGCTGAAAGGTAACGGCATCTAATCCACATTCTCCAAACACAAGCTGGAAGGTAATGGTACCTCGTCCACATTCTCCAGACACAAGCTGGAAGGTAATGGTACCTCCTCCACATTTTCCAGACACAAGCTGGAAGGTAGTGGTACCCTTCATTATAAGCGCGGTATATGATACCAATCATCTCAATATTATGAATTCTTTCTAGCACTTCATTACATATAATGTTCAATTGACACAGATGTAATGCATACACAACCATTCAATACAACAATGTCATCCTCCACTGATGACCAAGGACAAAACCTCTAGATGCATGTATTCAGTACATCTATTAAAAGACTCAACTATCGTGGGATCTTAAACCCAACATTGCCACAGGTATGATAATTACAAATTAAATTCCCCCAAAAATGTTAACAAGAAAATAATGAATACAACGATGTTTTGTCACAATTACAAATACTATTCAAAGAAGAATTAGAATATTGAGAGTCATTGTAAGAATTCTACTACTGAAATACTCTAGCAAATTTAGGCACTACCTGACACCAATGTTCTGCTATATGGTTAAGCTATTTTAATCAAGATGCAGTGCTTGTTTGCCTATTATGTATGATTTGCCTATTATTTATGATTATTTGTCCTCAATAATATTGGACTTTGGTGATTGGATGCAATGCATTGCCATTCTGTTTGTACATTTGGTTCAATATATCATAGATGCATGGGATCATTTGGTTAAAAAATATCATATATTATACTAGAAAATTTAAAATAATTAAAAATTATAAGGATTTGTTCCCCCAAACATATTTTCACACCCCTATAGTGATAATCCTAGATCCATATGGAAGGAGACCAAGGGGCCATGGCACCTCCAAAATGGCAAATAACTGACAATTTAGAAGAAGGCCTTACGAAATCTAAGAGTGATTTTCAAAATTATTAGTTGTTTTAGGGATAGTTGGATTAGCCTGATGACAAGCTAGGTTAGGTTTGGGATGACATATTATTTCTTATATTTAGTTTATAGTGTGTAGTAAGCATGGGTGGTGTAGAGACCCCAATTATTGTAATTTCTTTTGAAACCCTAACCTTGAGATTATTACGATTATGACCCCTAAATTTTCACTTTATCACAAGTTTAACCCTAAAATCGAAAACACATCATTGGCGAATCTGTATAAGCCCTAATCAATCCCTGTAACTTAGTAATCATTTCTAGCACTCTAATATTAATTATTTAACTCCCTAATTCTAGATTAATCACTCTAAACCCTAGTTTCTGATTTTCATCACTTTCGTTCGATTATTCATCTTTTAAAATACAGTTAAAATAGGTATTCTCATTCATAAATTGAGATCAGTTCCTCACACTTTATTAGAATTTCACTTCAACCCCAATTCAAGTACTTATATATATACACACATAGTTGTACCTTGTCTTATCAAATATTTTTGTATACAAAATATCTACATTATATATGTGAATTAGTAAACAAAATAATTTTTTCTTTTAAAAAAAATCCCTCTCACGTGGCCAACCACCCCTTGATTGTATATATGTAATGTACTATGGGAGCATCAAGCATGAATTCAAGGAAGAATTTGACCAAGGACCCCTAAATTAAGAAAGTTTGTCTTGTACTAATGTATAATCTAGTTCTAAACCAACTAAGCCAGATTTAAGTCTAACCAAATCACACTTAACCCTCTAATCAACCCTCATTCCATTGCAATTCAACTAAATACAAGCTCATTCCATTCAACTTTAACCAATGGACATTTCGGACCTTTCACTACTTCTTTTTTCCTATAAATACACCACCTCCCTCAACACTTTTGCACATCATGTCACGCCCCACTTTTATTTACTCGAGGTATTACCAAATTCATTAACGTAATTTAATTTTAGAGATAACATGCGGAAAAAAACTCATATATTCAACTCGTAGAACTGAATAACAATTCTCTCATTCGTAAGCAAAGTAAATACAACATGAGCATATTTAAATAAATTTCCCTTGGGCGTACATCATTTAAGATTCAAAAAGAAGGGTGTAACCCTTTTACATATATGGCATTCCGCCAACACAAAATAGGCCCCGTGGCCAAAAATAAGGAGATCCAATTCTTGTAGCACATCCTGCTTAACACTTGAAAAAGATTCAACAACGTGGGATGAACATATAGTCCAGTAGGGATCTCAACATGATCCTCAACAATAACAACTTACAGATAGCTATGATCATGAATACCCAATCTCATACTAGAATAGTAATGTGACAGTTTATACAAAATATACATAAGTATGATATTTTCTCTAAAACAGCCATTTCTTTCAACGCTATAAGCGATTCATCTTTCTTTCCTTTTCATTACCACTTGTTCCCAAACTTTCACAACATTAACACTTCTTAGTAAATAATTCCACTAAGCTCACTACTTTCTTCCATTTTTCCATACTTACAACAGATGTGCCTTTTTCAAAACATATTTTCAAAATACTCGATTTCCTTCACACTTTCCAAATCCTGAAATGGCATTTTGGTTTGTTCTCAATACGTTCATATCCATACATGCATGCCTTTAAAAAAAGGGAGATAACAATCATCAATATGTATAATCGACAAATGAGGCAACTCGACCCTCCAATACTATAACCATCGCAATCCATAATATACTCAGATACATTGAGACAACAACAATAAAACTCAGCTCTACCGGCTATATGCACAGTAAGCCAAGGATACAAATCCTACAACAAATGATAAGTCAAGTTCCTCAGACACAAGCTGAAAGGTAACGGCATCTAATCCACATTCTCCAAACACAAGCTGGAAGGTAATGGTACCTCGTCCACATTCTCCAGACACAAGCTGGAAGGTAATGGTACCTCCTCCACATTTTCCAGACACAAGCTGGAAGGTAGTGGTACCCTTCATTATAAGCGCGGTATATGATACCAATCATCTCAATATTATGAATTCTTTCTAGCACTTCATTACATATAATGTTCAATTGACACAGATGTAATGCATACACAACCATTCAATACAACAATGTCATCCTCCACTGATGACCAAGGACAAAACCTCTAGATGCATGTATTCAGTACATCTATTAAAAGACTCAACTATCGTGGGATCTTAAACCCAACATTGCCACAGGTATGATAATTACAAATTAAATTCCCCCAAAAATGTGTATTCAACACTTATGCTTATTCTCCCATTTTCAAAATCAACATGTTCCTTCACTTATTCCAAAAACACTTTTCTTCCTATTTCACAAAAAAAACCAATATTATTCCTTTCATTTAATGAAAACCCAATGCCATTCTATCATATCTTTCCAAACCAATTATGCAATTTAATTCATAACATTACACTAGGGTTTTTCTCCCTATTTCTCAATATTGAGCAAAAAGGCTCAAATATCAACAACAACAACAACAACAACAACAGCCTCATTAGAGACCCCAAATACATTAGTATTGGCCCAAACAACAAAACCCCTCTTTTAATCTATCAAATCAAATATAAATTAGGTCTTTTCTTTATTTCAACAACAATATGCTATTTTACTCCACAAATAGTCCAAAGAACAACCAATGACAATGAATCCATTTTCAACCAACCAACCCTAGGTTCTTTCTCATGATTTTCACACAAATCCAACATGGACATAATTTTCATGCAATACAAAACTACCACATGTCTATCTATAGACGAAGCATTGTAAAAGAACAAGGAAATCCCTGCCTCAAATTCGGAGCTCAAATGGAGAAGATGGAGAAAACTCGAAGTGCTCCAAACCCCAACTTTTTCGGATCAAAATGTAGCCCTCAACGATCCCCACACTTTTTACAAAGGCCGAAGGGTAGGGGAGCACTCCAATTAGATCAATCCCTAGAGAGAAGGTAAGTTTTTAGAGTGAGGTGCTCTCCAATGGAGTTTTGAAAAAGTAAGAGAGAGAAAGGAAATCAAAAAGTGATCCAAAAAGGTGAAGTCCCGAAGTGATATACAAATAGGTCCGCTCGAGCATCAAGCACAAAAACTGCACCCGCTCGAGCATATGAACACACGCTCGAGCGCCAAGACACAACTGCAAAATACACCCGCTCGAGCGCGAAAGGAAGTCCGCTCGAGCGTAGATTCACCATGTCCGGTACTTTCACAAACACAGAACACCCACTTGAGCGCAAAGAGGTCCGCTTAAGCGCGACCTGCTCGAGCGTAAGGAAACCCGCTCGAGCGTGAAAAACACAACTGCAGAAGTTTTGCAGAGGCACAGATACTGGAAGTGTGAAAACTCCGCTCGAGCGTGAAATGTGTCGCTAGAGCGGACAACCAAAAATCAAACTCTGCTTGAACGCAAAAGGACCCGCTCGAGCGTACCACCAAACAACTGGGCAACAAGGAATGGGACTAAGGCTCAACCAACCTGTAACAACTCTGCCCAAAACATCCTAAAACTCAAATACGAAGAGTAAAGGACAAAAAAGAGAATACGACAACAACTCATCCACCGAACCGAGTCCGGAATACAAAAAGAATAAAGGGAGGAAAAATCGGGATCGCTATAACCTTCCCCCTTTAAAGAATTTCGTCCCCGAAATTAAGGAAATGCCAAAACACCAGGCCAACAGATCACAAAGGACCCAACACCCAAGCACTTAGGAAAGAAATAATTCTCACAACAAACCTCCGGTTCACTCTCACAAAAGAAAGGCTTACCAAGGAAACATGTTCCAAAAGACAACCCTTAGGCACGAAAGCCTCAACAAAACTACACCTCTTCCCGAAACAAATTACCAAAACACCCGACTAGCACTCCAAGCTAAGTCACTAATCAACAACCAAAATTCCCAACAAAACAACCAAAGCAAATCGTTTGCATAAATATAAAGAAAATCATTTTCTTGTTCATGAAACAATTCTCAAAGATGTTCAAATTTTCAATGCTGACATTTCGAAATAAATCTTGCATTTCCCGAGTGAAACTCAAAAGTTTTGTAAACATTTTTCACAAACACGGTGTTATCCAAAATACATAACCATCCACAATTTATTTGCCACAAAAACTTATTCATTAGGAATTCCTCAAAACCTTTAAAGTAAATCAATTTCTCAACATTTTCCCTTCTTAATAACACCCGTAGATGGCCCATCCACTAGGAAAAATTTTGCTTTCCATTCCTTTTCAAAATAACGCTAGCAACATCCATTACTCTCACAGTGATGCCATTACCAACACAAAACATAACATTTCTATAATGATAGTTAATAGAAATAAACACTTTGCTATCAACACATAAGGCATAAGAAATTCATGGTTTTGCAATTTCATCCCACCTTCCTTTACTCAACCAATTTAAAATCAAAAACATGGTGCATTATCTAGCCAACCAATTTCCATGAGACTACAGCTCATATAAAAATACTTCCATACCTCATAAATGATACACATTTTGGTGCCGCATCAATATCAGACAAAAACACTTTTATACTTCACAAATGATACACATTTTAGTGCTGCATCAGTATCAAACAAAATCCGATTTAGAGGTCCATCCCCCATCTTCCAATAAACCGTGGAGTACATCCCTCATCTCCTCCCACACAAAACAATGTATATAAACAATTATCATATACAAATTCAATCAATCCATATAAAAGTTTGATGTATCATACCAACCTCCATATTCAATGACACATTCCGGGTGATTAGTTTTAGTTTTCCCCGATCAACACACAATGCCTACAACAAACAAGGCTACTCTCAAGGTGACCAATGCCAACCCAAAACCCGATGCCAACAAGCTGACTAATCAACTAAATAAACCTTCATACTCAGTAAACCACACACTGAAGTGTCACTCAAACCACTAACCCCAAGCACGGAGTTCCTTACACAAGCCCCAAAACGTTGGAATCTCACCGGATTTCTTAAGATTGAACCACACCATCACTGCTTCTAAGGGAATCATTATCCCCCCCCCCCCACGCTTACATTGCAAACCTGCCCATCTCCCCAAGTCAAGACTAACATGGTCAACCCCAATCACACAACCCGAACACAAGGGGCAATTCTAATCAATGCTACTCTCGTTACCCGAGAACACAAAACAATATACCGGTACCATTCCTACTAACCCGAGATACAATTCTCACATCCCCTCAAACATTCTCACAAAACCTTGCCAGTACCACGCACCCTCGAAACCATCACATCAATCACATTCACCCACGAATTCCCCATTCTCAACAAACAACAATAAAAGTGAACAAGGCTCACAGGCCGTCGCATAACTAACTCATAGTTCAGTACAAAGCATGCAACAACACTAGGATCATTGATCCCATTAACAACTTCTCAACAAAAATATAAGAGAGGGTTTGAAATTCCATGCATGCCCTCATTACATAAAGATTAAACAATCAACAATATGCATACACATGCGATACATAAACTTGGTGCCTCAGTACCCAACAATACACCGGTTAACAACAAAATGATTCATATAATATATCACCGGCCAACAATACAAAAGTCCCTCTGTAGGGTAATACTACAGGGCAAGCTAATAAGTTGCCCCTCGCGAGGCCCTCGAAGCCTGGCCTGTCCGTTTTTGGTACCTATAATGTCCCTGACTGGACGGGTACAACTGAGTCTAACTGGGTTTTGAAACACCTGAAGAATTCACACGCAAAGGACATAAACGTTTAACATGGCCCAACTGACCACATCCAAAACAACCAGCAGACCCCCTACTCTGAGACTGGTCTGAAACGTGAACCTCACTGGGCCTTCCAACAGAAGAGTCTGAAACTCCTGACGAAGAAAGAGATTTAGCCTAGGACTGAGCATACTTTCGCCTCCACCTCTTACTGGGTCTAGAGTACTTACGAACCGTAGGAGTTACC
Organism: Camellia sinensis; assembly: GCF_055761805.1. Lineage (NCBI taxonomy): Eukaryota > Viridiplantae > Streptophyta > Magnoliopsida > Ericales > Theaceae > Camellia > Camellia sinensis. Next base: position 64,418,432 of record NC_138962.1, on the reverse strand, counting down.
AAAATGGTCTCCTCCCCATCCTGACCATCCTTCACAACCATGGTCTCCACATGGGCCACCGCCTCGACTAGAGTATAACAATCATTCCAAAAGGATCCAGCTACTTTCTCCCGAATACTAAAACACAACTGGCTTTCAAACTCATAACAACGACGCTCCTCAGTTGCCACCAACTCTGGAGCAAACCTCGACAGATTGGAAAACCGCATCTCAGGCTGTGCCACAGGAGTATCATCCTGATGCAACTCAATAAACTGATCCCCTCAACCTTTCCCGAGCAGAAGGAGGGAAATACTTGGCCCAAAAGGTCTCGGTAAAAGTAACCCACATGCCACCTACAGTATTCTTAGCATACTTCCACCAATAACTCGCATCTCCTTTCAACTGAAAGGTCGCCAAAGAAACCCTCAACTCCTCATCTTCGACTCTGAGCATGTCAAGAGTCTTAGTAACCTAGTCTAACCAACTCTCTGCCTCCAATGGTTTAGCATCCCCCACAAACTCCGGTGGGCCGGAGCGGAAAAACTCCTTAGTAAGTTTGAGAGTACGCCCGCTGCCACCCTTAGCGCGAGCTAGGGCGTCCTGCACTGCTCTCACAATCTCACGTGCGACGTCCTCGCCAGCAGTCGATGCTGTAACGGTAGGTGCTAAAGGAACTGCTGCGCCTCTACCAACACTCCTACTATTCAACCGACCTCTATTCCCTTGTGTAAACATCATATAAAACCCAAAAACCAAAACCACACTTAATGCATAACACAATAGCCTTCTCCGAGGCACACAATTACTATTATTAAGCCATAAGACGCATTTTGTCGCTAATCATACATCTCTATTGCATATAGACATCTAAACATGTAAACACATGATCGAATCAAGTCCACAAAGATAGCCACTCATCCCGGAACTCTCAAGGAATTCCTATCTGAAACCACGTTGATCAGGCGTGCTTCCAAGAGGACCTCAAAGCAAGTTCACCGGCTATGAATACTATCTAGGAAACTTAATCCCATGCTCATATAAATGCACAAACAAGTCCTAGCATTCATGTTAACTATATGCAACGTCCTCACCATACGTAGTAAACCCACTATGGTAAAAACCACCCCCACGAGCCCAAAGTATTCAAACCCGGCTCGCTCTGATACCAAGTTGTCACGCCCCACTTTTATTTACTCGAGGTATTACCAAATTCATTAACGTAATTTAATTTTAGAGATAACATGCGGAAACAAACTCATATATTCAACTCGTAGAAGTGAATAACAATTCTCTCATTCGTATGCAAAGTAAATACAACATGAGCATATTTAAATAAATTGCCCTTGGGCATACATCATTTAAGATTCAAGAAGAAGGGTGTAACCTTTTTATATATATGGCATTCCGCCAACACAAAATAGGCCCCGTGGCCAAAAATAAGGAGATCCAATTCTTGTAGCACATCCTGCTTAACACTTGAAAAAGATTCAACAACGTGGGATGAACATATAGTCCAGTAGGGATCTCAACATGATCCTCAACAATAACAACTTACAGATAGCTATGATCATGAATACCCAATCTCATACTAGAATAGTAATGTAGCAGTTTATACAAAATATACATAAGTATGATATTTTCTCGAAAACAACCATTTCTTTCAACGCTATAAGCGATTCATCTTTCTTTCCTTTTCATTACCACTTGTTCCCAAACTTTCACAACATTAACACTTCTTAGTAAATAATTCCACTAAGCGCACTACTTTCTTCCATTTTTCCATACTTACAACAGATGTGCCTTTTTCAAAACATATTTTCAAAATACTCGATTTCCTTCACACTTTCCAAATCCTGAAATGGCATTTTGGTTTGTTCTCAATACATTCATATCCATACATGCATGCCTTTAAATAAAGGGAGATAACAATCATCAATATGTATAATCGACAAATGAGGCAACTCGGCCCTCCAATACTATAACCATCGCAATCCATAATATACTCAGATACATTGAGACAACAACAATAAAACTCTGCTCTACAGGCTATATGCACAGTAAGCCAAGGATACAAATCCTTCAACAAATGATAAGTCAAGTTCCTCAGACACAAGCTGAAAGGTAACGACATGTAATCCACATTCTCCAGACACAAGCTGGAAGGTAATGGTACCTCGTCAACATTCTCCAGACACAAGCTGGAAGGTAGTGGTACCCCTCATTATAAGCGCGGTATATGATACCAATCATCTCAATATTACGAATGCTTTCTAGCACTTCATTACATATAATGTTCAATTGACGCAGATGTAATGCATACACAACCATTCAATACAACAATGTCATCCTCCACCGATGACCAAGGACAAAACCTCTAGATGCACGTATTCAGTACATCTATTAAAAGATTCAACTATCGTGAGATCTTAAACCCAACATTGCCACAGGTATGATAATTACAAATTAAATTCCCCAAAAAATGTGTATTCAACACTCATGCTTATTCTCCCATTTTCAAAATCAACATGTTCCATCACTTATTCCAAAAACACTTTTCTTCCCATTTCACAAAAAAAAACCAATATTATTCCTTTGATTTAATAAAAACCCAATGCCATTCTTTCATATCTTTCCAAACCAATTATGCAATTTAATTCATAACATTACACTAGGGTTTTTCTCCCTCTTTCTCAATATTGAGCAAAAAGGCTCAAATATCAACAACAACAACAACAACAACAACAACAACAACAACAACAACAACCACCACCTCATTAGAGACCCCAAATACATTAGTATTGGCCCAAACAACAAAACCCCTCTTTTAATACATTAGTATTGGCCCAAACAACAAAACCCCTCTTTTAATCTATCAAATCAAATATAAATTAGGTCTTTTCTTTATTTCAACAACAACATGCTATTTTACTCCACAAATAGCCCAAAGAACAACCAATGACAATAAATCCATTTTCAACCAACCAACCCTAGGTTCTCTTTCATGATTTTCACACAAATCCAACATGGATATAATTTTCATGCAATACAAAACTACCACATGTCTATCTATAGACGAAGCATTGTAAAAGAATAAGGAAATCCCTACCTCAATTTCGGAGCTCAAATGGAGAAGATGGAGAATACTCGAAATGCTCCAAACCCCAACTTTTTCGGATCAAAATGTAGCCCTCAACGATCCCCACACTTTTTACAAAGGCCGAAGGGTAGGAGAGCACTCCAACTAGATCAATCCCTAGAGAGAAGGTGAGTTTTTAGAGTGAGGTGCTCTCCAATGGAGTTTTGAAAAAGTAAGAGAGAGAAAGGAAATCAAAAAGTGATCCAAAAAGGTGAAGTCCCGAAGTGATATACAAACAGGTCCGCTCGAGCGGAGAAAAGGACACTCGAGCGTCAAGCACAAAAACTGCACCCGCTCGAGCGTATGAACACACGCTCGAGCGCCAAGACACAACTGCAAAATACACCCGCTCGAACGCGAAAGGAAGTCCGCTTGAGCGTAGATTCACCATGTCCAGTACTTTCACAAACACAGAACACCCGCTCGAGCGCAAAGAGGTCTGCTCGAGCGCGACCCGCTCGAGCGTAAAGAAACCCGCTCGAGCGTGAAAAACACAACTGCAGAAGTTTTGCAGAGGCACAGATACTGGAAGTGTGAAAACTCCGCTCGAGCGTGAAATGTTCCGCTAAAGCGGAAAACCAAAAATCAAACTCCGCTCGAGCGCAAAAGGACCCGCTCGAGCGTACCACCAAACAACTGGGCAACAAGGAATGGGACTAAGGCTCAAACAACCTGTAACAACTCTGCCCAAACATCCTAAAACTCAAATACGAAGAGTAAAGGACGAAAAAGAGAATATGACAACAACTCATCCACCGAACCGAGTCTGGAATACAAAAAGAATAAAGGGAGGAAAAACCGGGATTGATATACATCAAACACATACATACACATAATTTCAGCTGGAGGGAGAGAAAGAGAAGAGAAAGTGTAAGCTTTGAGAGGAGGAAGAGAGTGAGCAATCTTGCACAAACAACCCTTCTAAGTAAACAAGTAAGCCACAACACAACCCTCTCTTTTATTTTCTCATTCAAATACACGATATTAGAGGCTTCAAGTATTAATTTCAGAAGTGTATACATGGTGTTCATGTGTTTAAATATGAAGAGTTAAGCTTTGATTGCCACCTTGCATGTATACTCTCTTAAAATGAAACAAAAATATCATTTTTTATCCACTTCTTACATTATTTCCAAAGGCATATCTTCAATCTAAAAATCTGAGTTATTTATATATTATTTAGCATATTTTCATCATAAGAGAAGCGAAAAATTTCTCATGATTGCACTCTTTTTCTATTACTCTTCTTAATTCAAGTGTTATGCATGAAAGACTGGTATTTTCAACCCACTTTCAAAAATTCTAGAAAAATGAAAAAAAATTCCGTTGACCTCATTTTTATATCAAAATCTTCCTTGTTAGCTTTCAAGCAAAAACGGTTTTATTGAAAAAAAAGTGAGTGATTTGACAGAAAATTCGATTTTCGTAATCGTCGACGAATCTGGACAGCATTGGAGCATTTCTTAAATAATTAAAAATCTAGGAAAGCTATCCTACTTCCGAAAAATGATCTAGAAACTACATAAAATTCTATACAAACCTTCGAAAGGCTGAGTTCGGAAAAAAAATCTGAAAATGCCTCTTAGATTGTGATCTTTAAAGTACATTGAATCTGAAAATTTATTTTTTGTTAATGATTCATGTTCTTTATTTCTTGAATGTGCTTTTATCACCTATTTGAGCCTTAGTATGACATTGACATGTGTTTGTGAATATATTTCTTTACAATGGTGCTTTGATGATGGTCATACTTGTGTAGAAATTACTATCTCAATAGCTTATTCTAACCTTAACTTAAAACATCTAACTCAACGGGAAACTTTATTGAGGTGGTAATTGGTTTTCGACCAGTTGAGTAACTTTATAAGATAATACTTGTGCTACAATTGAATTGGTTGGCGGGACATGTTCCCTATTGAAAGTAAAGTCTTGCGCAAGTGGTTATTTTAGAACCATTAAATGGATTGGTTGTATTCAGACTTTATGTGGTTTCGGTGTGATAAGGTTGGAGGAGGTTATGAGCAAGGCCCTTAGTTTTACCGTCTTTTTTGAGGTCTTCGGTTAGCACTACGCAATATGTAATTGTTGTAGGCATCCTAGATAAGGTCTGCAAAGTAGCAAAAGATGGGGCATACCGAATAATCCTAATCCAATTCTTGGGGTTGGAAGAATGAAATCTCTTTAGGGGAATTCTAACGCACTAACAGCTAACTTTATAACCATTTGTCCTTTACTTGAATATCATGCTTCATTAATTGTTATAATTACGAATTGTGTATTGAATTAGAAAAAAGAGATGGGATGTGTGTGCATTTACTTAGCATTCCATGTTCGTAGCGTTTCATGCCAGGTATTGAAGATTATTAGCCGATCGAAGGTGAAACTAAAGTATTTGAAGATATATGGTTACCCTAGAAGAATTAAAAACTAATTTTGTTATGTCGCTTTTGTAACTATGTTTTGGGATTATAAATGTTAAAATCCTTGTTGTATTTAAAACATGATCTTGTAATGATTATTTAGCTTATATATATACCTATATATCTTTTGTGTAAACCTATCTTTATTTTCTCCGTCAACTTATGTAGACCTTATGTTAATACTATATTAAGATATGTCAAAAATAAAAGCCAGCCTTTGTTAGTAGCAAAATCTAAAAATAAAAGCCAGCCTTTATTAGTAGCATTTTGTCGAGTACCTATCAGACATAAATAGCATATATGCATGATTTTTCCTTGCTATTCACGGACAAGCTATAATAAAAACTAAAAAAAAAAAAAAAAAAAACCCAGGAAAAGAAAAGCAAAATAAATCCAGTTTTGCATTCCATGCCAAAGGGTTGAGACAACAACATAGATCCAAGATAAAGAACAAACCGTGCAAATGAAAGAGGGCAAACATAGACCAGGATACAGAACAACCGAGTGAGAGAGAGAGAGGGTACCTCGTGAGCATATTTGAAAATTTGGAGCAGCAAAATCGTGCAAGTGAAAGAGGGAAGAGGAGAACGCTGCCGTTCACAAACAGTCGGTTTGGATGGGTGATTTTGAGAGTACAGAAAGAGAAATTATTAATTACAATATATATATATATATATATGAATTTTTAATTTTATCAATTTTAATTTTAGTTAATTAATTTATTTTTAATTTAAATTATTTATCTTAAGTAAAATTAGGGATGTATGTGGTACGGTTTGATGCAGTTTAATAATAAAATTAAAACTATACAGATGTGGAGTTGATAAATTTGTTATCTATAACTAAATTGTAGTTTGGGTGGTTTAATGGTTTCAACCTATAAGTTGATTGAAAAATAATCTTAAATTGTTATCAACCATTTAGATAATATATAATATTAATTTATACAATATTTTTCATATATATATATATATAACACTAATTTATATTAAATTTTACATTTCAAATTTCTTTCACCAATTTTTATTTTATTGATAGTAAAAAATATATATGTATTAACTTTGGCGGGCGACGTTGTATTCAATGCGAATTATAAATTTCAAATCATAAATCAACTTACAATTAGCTAACGGATCGGTGCAAAATGAGCGTTGTTTTGCAAAGCCTGTGGTGTGCTTGTGCACCCACTTTAGGGTGTATATAATATTCACCCTATTACAAATTTGTATAATTTTATCACAAAATTTTATAGGGATTTTTATTGATAAGTCTAATTTAGAAGTGTTTTAACTCAAGAAGTCCATGAAGGAATTTTTTAACCCATTTAGTCCCATGTATGTATAGTTTTATTCCATAAAGTCCATTTTCTTGATTTACACTATTTTCTTGGACACTTATGCCCTTATATTTAATTTTGATACCCTTATAAATATTTTTTGAACGATTAGCAATTTAATGATGTGAACTTTCATATTTTAAAATTCATATTGGTAGGAATGTAAAATTGGCCCGTGAGCGGCCCGAAACCCGACCGCGAGCCAGGGTGGGCCCGGCCCGTTGACAATGTGAATATTCACATTGACATATTAACATTCACATTAATAGAAGTGTAAAATTGACCCCCGTCCCGTGGCGGCGCGAAACCCGCCCGCGACCCATGGCCGGCCCGAGGCGGTCCCGGTCCGGCCCGTCGACAATGTGAATATTCACATTGACATGTTAACATTCACATTGATAAGAGCATAAAATTGGGCCGCGGCCCATGGGCGGCCAAAAGCCGGCCTGCGACCCGGGGCGGGCTCGGCCCGGCTCGCTGACACTGTGAATATTCACATTGACATGTTAACATTCACATTGATAGGAGTATAAAATTAGCCCGCGCCTCGTGGCTGCCCAAAACCCGCCCACAGCCCGTGGGCGGGCCCGGCCCGGCCTGTTGACAATGTGAATGTTCACATTGACATGTTAACATTCACATTGATAAGAGTATAAAACTGGACAGCAGCCCAGGGCGGGCCCGACCCGGCCCGGCCCGTTGACAATGTGAATATTCACATTGACATGTTAACATTTACATTAATAGGAGTGTAAAATTGGCCCCCGTCCCGTGACGGCGCGAAACTCGCCCACGGCCCATAGGCGGCCCGGGGCGAGCCCGGTCCGGCCCATTGACAATGTGAATATTCACATTGACATATTAACATTCACATTGATAAGAGTATAAAATTGGGCCACGGCCCATGGGCGGCCAAAAGCCCGCCCGCAGCCCAGGGCGGGCCCGGTCCGGCCCGTTGACAATGTGAATATTCACATTAACATGTTAACATTCACATTGATAGGAGTGTAAAATTAGCCCGCACCTCATGGCTGCCCGAAACCCGGCCACGTGCCGTGGGCGGGCCCTGCCCTGCCTGTTGACAATGTGAATGTTCACATTGACATGTTAACATTCACATTGATAAGAGTATAAAACTGGACAGCAGTCCAGGGCGGGCCGACCCGGTCCGGCCCGTTGACAATGTGAATATTCACATTGACATGTTAACATTCACATTAATAGGAGTGTAAAATTGGCCCCCGTCCCGTGGTGGCGCGAAACCCGCCCGCGGCCCATGGGCGGCCTGGGGCGGGCCCGGTTCGGCCCGTTGACAATGTGAATATTCACATTGACATGTTAACATTCACATTGATAAGAGTATAAAATTGGCCCGCGGCCCAGGGACCGCCAAAAGCCCGCCCGCTGCCTGGAGCGGGCCCGGCTCGGCCTGTTGACAATGTGAATATTCACATTGACATGTTAACATTCACATTGATAAGAGTGTAAAATTGGCCCGCAGCCCGTGGGCAGCCCGAAGCCCAACCGCAGCCCGAGGCGGGCTTGGCCCGACTCGTGACGATGTGAATATTCATATTGACATGTTAACATGCACATTGATAGGAGTGTAAAATTAGCTCGCGCCCCGTGGCTGCCCGAAACCCGCCGACGGCCCGTGGGTGGCCCGGGGGGGGCCCGGCCCGGCCTGTTGACAATGTGAATATTCACATTGGCATGTTAACATTTACATTGATAAGTGTGTACAATTGGCCCGTGACCCGTGTGCAGCCCAAAGCCTGATCTCAGGCCGGGGCGGGCCCAGCTCGTTGGCAATGTGAATATTCACATTGGCATGTTAACATTCACATTGATAGGAGTGTAAAATTGGCCCGCAGCCCGTGGGTGGCTCGAAGCCTGATCGCAACCCGAGGCGGGCTTGGCCCGACCCGTGACAATGTGAATATTCACATTGACATGTTAACATTAACATTGATAGGAGTGTAAAATTTGTCCGCTGCCCGAAGCTCGCCCGCGGCCCGGGGTAGGCCCGGACCCAAACCCGAGTCGCCCACGGGCTTCAGGCCGCCCGTGGGACGCGAGTCAATTTTACATTCTTATCAATGTGAATGTTAACATGTCAATGTGAATATTCACATTGTCAACAGGCCGGGCTGGGCCCGCCTCGGGCCGCCCACGGGCCGTGGGCGTATTTCGGGCAGCCACGGGGCACGGGCTAATGTTACACTCTTATCAATGTGAATGTTAATATGTCAATGTGAATATTCACGTTGTCAACGGGCCGGGCCCGCCCCCGCCCGGGGTCGGGCTTCGGGCTGCTCACGGGTCACGGGTCAATTTTACACTCTTATCAATGTTAATGTTAATATGTCAATGTGAATATTCACATTGTCAACGAGCCGGGCCGGGCCCACCCTGGGCAGCGGGCGGGTTTCGGGCAGCCCACGGGCCACGGGCCAATTTTACACTGCTATCAATGTGAATGTTAATATGTCAATGTGAATATTCACATTGTCAACGGGCCGAACCGGGCTCGCCCCGCGCCGCCCACGGGCTTCGTGCCGCCCATGGGACGCGAGTCAATTTTACACTCTTATCAATGCGAATGTTAACATGTCAATGTGAATATTCACATTGTCAACAGGCCGGGCCGGGCCTACCCCGGGCCGCCCACGGGCCGTGGGCTAATTTCGAGCAGCCACGGGGCGCGGACTAATTTTATACTCTTATCAATGTGAATGTTAACATGTCAATGTGAATATTCACATCATCCACGGGTCGGGCCGGGCCCGCCTAGGGCAGCCCACGAGTCGCGGGCAGGTTTCGGGCCGGCCACAGGCCGCGGGCTAATTTTACGCTCCTATCAATATGAATGTTAACATATTAATGTGAACATTCACATTGTTAACGGGCTGGGCCGGGCCGGGCCCGCCCCGACCCGGGCCCGGGTTTCGGGCTGCCCACGGGTCATGGGCCAATTTTACACTCTTGTCAATGTTATTGTTAATGTTAATATGTCAATGTGAATATTCACATTGTGAACGGGCCGGTCCGGGCCCGCCCCGGGCGGCGGGCTAGTTTCGGGCCGCCCACGGGCCACAGGCCAATTTTACACTCCTGTCAATGTGAATGCTAACTTGTCAATGTGAATATTCATATTATCAACAGGCCGAGCCGGGCCTATTTTTTTGGCCTGTGGGCCGGCCCGGCCCGACTCGAATTTTTCCGGGCACCCAAGGATCTACATGGGCCGGGCCCCTACACATTGACAATATGAACATTTACGCTGACGGTGTGAACATTCACATTAAGGGTATTTTGGTAATTATGTCACCCATAGGGCTTATTGAAATATAAAAAAATAATGTGAACTAAATGGAACATAAGTAGATGAAAAGGGTATTTTGGTCTTCTTATCTCAAATTGGACCTAATGGAATAGTCAAAAAGAATATGGGTTGGATGGAATAAAGCTCTTAGAAAATGGATTTATCAAAAAAGCTCCCAATTTTATAATATTAATCACAAAATGTGTAATCTTATCACAAATTAGCATATAACAAAATGTCTAAAATTTTGTAATTCATGTAACAAAAGTTTATAGCATGGTTACGATATTTTTGTTATGCTAATTTGTGGCGAAATTACGTATTTTGTAGTCAATGTTACATGTGATAAAATTATATTAGTTTATTGTAGGGTGCGTATGACATACATCCCCAAAGGGATTCACACCATAGGGTTTTCCTTTATTGCTACCTTACATGGGTTTTAGACAATATATTAGCAGTTGACCCGTGCAATGCACCTATTATTTTTTTTCAAAAATATTTAATGGTACAATATGTGTTATAAAAGAATAATTTTAATTTTAATTAAAATTAAAATTAAATTAAAATTAAAATATGATTTTAATTATTTATTTTGATAATATTGGCGCTATCGTTTTATAAAATTGTTACTTTAATACTTATATATATTAATTTTAGTTAAATTATTTATGTATTTTGATAATTATAGTTTTATTGTATTATAAAAGTGTAATTATCATATAACAATTTTGTACGATATATATTAAATTATAAAATAGTAAAATAAATAGCTATTTTGATATGAAAAATAATAGTTAAATTATAAAAAGAATTAGTAACATAAAATTAAAGCAATTCTAACTATTTAATTTTCTTCTATATTCATTTGGAAAATAAAAATATATAGAAATAGAAATAGAAATTATATAAAATTTATTAAAAAATTAAATATTAATATGCTGTAGTTGGTTTATCATATAATTATTTTATATGATATATATATATATATATATATATATTAAATTATAAGATTGTAAAATAAATACTCTTAATTAAATTAAAATGTCAACTATATAAAAAAAATTCAACAATGACTAACTAGGAAAGAATCACGTAACAACATTTAAAACCCAAAAAGAAAAAATAATAAAAACATCCAAACGATAGATACATCTTAATGTGTGAAGTGATTAATTATATGTAATGTTATGCCAAAACATAAAAGAACTTTTTGTTCAACAATTAAAAAAAGTAACTCAAGCAGTAAATTCAAACTTTAGAGGTTCCTTAACAGTATCTATTATGTAGGTTTTTCCTGCTGTGAGTTGTGACTATATAAAATAATATAAGAAATGAAGTATAATTTTAATCACTATAAAATTTAAACGACAAATTCATAATATAAAATAAGGAAAAGTACCATTAAATTTCTAATTTGGGAATGTTAACCCATTTAATCCCGACGGTTTTTTGTTAGACTAATAAGTCTTATTTTATGTGAAAAGACATTAGTATCCATTTTTTTAGGCGTCTAGGTCAGTAATTGAGGGGTAATTTTGAATTGATGCTTATTTATAATTTACCGAATTATCCAAGAAACTTACTATAAGTCTTTTTTAAACATGATCAAAACATCAACAACATCACACATTAACAAAAACATCATCAAACATCATAAAAAAAATACTGCGAACAACAACATCATCAACATTCGAACATCATCACCAAGTCAGCGATGTTCTTCAGCGGCGTTGGAGGAGATTCAAATCAGATCAAGGGACTGCGAGGTGGGTCGGTGGTGTTGATGGGGAAGAACACAGTGATGTTCTTTAGCGATGTTCTTCAACGGCGTTGGAGGAGATTCAAATCAGATCGAACCAGCTTCAGAACATTCGCAAGGGACTGCGAGGTGAGTCGGTGGTGTTGATGGGGAAGAACACAGTGTTTTGCTTCAGCGATGTTCGAACTTCAGTGATGTTCTTCAGAATTTGGGATTGACCCATATGTAACTTTTGGATGAAGAACTGATCTTTTCATCAGAATTTGGAAATTCAGAGGAATTTGAGTTCTGGGTATCTTCTGAAATTGGGTCTTGAAAGAGAGAGAGAGAGAGAGAGAGAGGGGTGCAGGTTGTTTGATGATGTTGATGTTGCAGAATATTAATCATCATGAACATCAAACACCCACAACAACATCAGAACATCAGATTCATCCACAACAACACCCACGTCCAAACACCCGCATCAGAACACCCACAGCAACACCCACAGCACAAAAAAATCTGATGTTTATTAATCTAAACAAGGGGAACATCAGGTCTCCCAATATCAGATTCATTGATGTTCCCCTTGTTATTTGCATCTTATCAGCACAAACATCAGCACCAACAATGGCAGCCCCTCCGGTTTATTAATCAATACGAACATCATCTTATCATCTTCAGTTCTGACTTGTGAGAGAGAGAGACTTGTGAATATTTTTTCTGCGGGAATGCGATGAGAAAGTCTTTGTCAATGATGGTGGTGCTGATGATGTGGACTGATAAGTTTCAACGTCATTAATATCATGTAAATTTTAAATGAATTAATATGGACAAAAATTGTAAATTTTATATACAATAAATCAAAAACGTATATCATACCAAAAATAAAAAGAATTAAATGGTTTAAGAAAAAACACTCAGGACTAGATAGAACAACATTTTTCAATATGAGATTTATGAGTAATTTTTCCTATAAAATAATATAGAATTGGTATTAGGTATAGAATAATGTACACAAAAATAAAAAGAAAAAAAAGTAATTTAGCATTAAAAAAAATCCTAATACACTTGAAAGAATAAAGAAGGAAAACGTGAAAGGCAAAATTATGATTGGATTTGTAGATTGTTTCAATTTACCATGAAAAATATATAAAAAATAAATATTTATCAAATAGAATCCATATAAAAGTAATAAAATTAGTATAATTTAAATTAGACTTAGATTTGTATAAAACTTTATATGTAATTAAGAAAATAAATATTGGCGTAGCTCTCTTGAAAAAAAAAGAAGTCATTATAATATGCTACCTAAACATAAGAAAAATACTACTTTTAATAATATATATATATATATATATATATATGTATGATTTTAAGACTGCTGTAATCGACCGGCCACGGGAGATCAGGTCAGTTTGGGCGAGGAAAGCGCTTAGGGCTAAGGGGCGGGATTGGAATGATAGTTGTATTACTCTATTATGTTTTGGTGGATTGATATTCACTTTATTGTTCTTCTAAATCTGGTTTTTATTTTTTATTTTTTATTTTCATTCTTATTGATTTTGTTTTGATAGAAGCTTGTCACCTTTTACAAATGGACGTTGATGGTGGTGGGAATGGTGTGGTAGTGGGATAGGTATGCATTAAGGTTACATTTAAGAGCCAAACATATGAATATGATTTGAGGGTGTGTAGGTTTTAAGAGTTTTGAAGTATATGGACGTTGATGGTGGTGGGAATGGTGTGGTAGTGGGATAGGTATGCATTAAGGTTACATTTAAGAGCCAAACATATGAATATGATTTGAGGGTGTGTAGGTTTTAAGAGTTTTGAAGTATATGGGTAGTGATGGAGATGCGTATTTTCATAAATTTTATATTATGATTTAGTGGGTGGGTGAGTGGGTTTAACTATAAAATGGAATCTCGACCCCAAGATAATTCACATTTTTTTTCGTAATTTTATTTGATATTATTGTTGGTAAAAAAATATAAAAGAAATAATAATTCAAAATATTAATTGAGTTGCTAATAGTGACATTTAAATATATTTTATAGAAATTTAATTCTTTATTTTTGTAAACATTAGTCTACTAGCATTTTTGTTATAAATGAATGATAGAAATTAGGATGTATATTTTGATATTCCACTGCCATTCGTGATGCCTAATTGTTGAATAGTAGGAGTGGGTTGTTACGTACCGATTCATTGGATATGCAAGTTCTACACTAAGCACTTTGCAAGCGCATTAGCTTGTGAGCGGCAGGAGAAGTAGGGTAGATCACATCAACTCGGTTAGTCCTTGAGCATAATGCACGGGGGTACGCAGTACTACTCGTGAAGTCGGCTTCTCGAAAGGATAATAACTGCTTAGTTCGTGACAAGTGATACCAGAGCCAGCCTAGAGGTACTGTGATTGGGACGGTATGTGGGACTTACACCAAGCACCTTCATTGTGGTGTCCGTGTGGTGCAAGTTTTCCATAGGTAGGGGAACATACAAGCGTAGAGTCAAGCAGGGTAATGCCCTCCTAACGGATTGACAGTAGTAGTATGTCGCGTACTTACTTATTGAAGATGCGAGTTCTACACTAAGAACTTTGCAAATACATTAGCTTTTGAGCTGCAAGGTAGGCAGACAGGTAGGATAGATCCCTATCAGATCACCAGGGTTGGTCCTTAGACATAATGTATAGGGGTACGCAGTACCATTCGTAGAGTTGGCTTCTCAGAAGGATGACAAGCACCCAGTCCATGACAGGGCGGTGACATATGTGATGTATAATGCTTGTACATGCCCTAATAAGTCAATTTTAGTGGCTTTTCCAAAGATGGAGGGTAAGATCGAACTATCAGAAAATAGAGACTTACAATATTATTACGTTTGTTTTAAAAATTTGTCATAAGATTAAGTCCTATTTTGGAAACCTGGCTAAAAGTCATTACCTGTTGTGAGTCACATCACCTCTCTACTTTTTTACATGTTTTTTAAAAAAATGTCAAAAAATCAACTTTTAACTAACTTTCCAAAACAAGCCTAAAAGTCCCATAAGATTATAAAACCCTTCCAAGGATAAGATTAACAATCCCATGAAGGTGGTGGTATTCAAATCCCATCCCATAATATTAGAGGTGAAATTATTATTGTCCCCATTTTATAAAAATAATTAAATATAAAAATAATTTTTAATAACAAAATATAATAATATAATAATATATGGGTAAATTACAAATATATCCCCTCAAGTTTGATTAAAATACGAATTGTCCCCTGTGGTTCTGGAAATTACATTCCACCTCTTGAGATTTCAAATTTCATAACAAATCACCCCTAGTGGTTCTGAAAATTACATTTCACTCCCTAAGGTTTCTAATTTCATAATAAATCACCCATTTTATTAATAAATTATCAAGTCAATTAGCAGTTTTTAATGATGTTAGAAATATGTTTTAATTAATAATTTAGATAATTTTATTATTGTATAAAAGAGCAATTATGAATTTCATTTTTTTAGTTAATTCTGTTAAACAAAAAATGCTAACAAAGGGGTATTTGTAATTTTTAAAATCACAGGAAACAATCTGTATTTTAAACAAATCTCAGGGGGTGTATTTGTAATTGAGTGGGTAATTTTTGGGAAAAATTGGGCCGAGCTAAGAGAGGGACTGTGGCCCAGAGTATGAAGGACTCATTAAAAGGCCGTAATGTTATTCCGACCCAGAAGGGATAAAGTTACTTCGGCTAAGATGATGTAAAGTTACTCCGGTCTGGGGTGGCTTGGAGTAGGTCCGGTCGCGGATTTAGTCCGGTCGTGATGTCCCCTGAATAGGTCAGTCTGATGGTGCCTTTGAGTTAGACCGACCTAGGAGTTATACCGGTCGCAATATTTTAAAGTTTGGTCCAACCGTGCCATGGGTTGACAGGAGAGAACCGAGGTAAGTAGGAAGAAAAAGCAGAACCGAACTAAGGAAGTTCGGCCTACTCAGTGGCTCTACATAGTCAAGTTATTTCGGTCATATGGTAATTCGGCCATGATGAAGACCATCCCACTTGGTTTAAGCAGTGGGGGGGGTGTAAAAGGATAGGCATTATCCTTAGGAGAATGAATCCAGGGAGGACTCTGCATGGAGGAGTACAAGTCCTACTAGGATTGTGCTACTCGAAACCTATAAAAGCTCACAAACATCACCTTGGAGGGGGTAACAGAACACAACTTTGCTTTTTGAGTACTCAGAGCTTTGTCTATTTGTCAAGTTTACTGACTTAGGCATCGGAGTGGTTTCCGGCACACACCCGCCGGCTAGCTCACGTTTGTGTTTTCAAGTGATAAAGCGACGTCGTGCAGAGAAGCGTGGATTTGGTCAACAGGATTATACGAGGAGAATTATTTCATCCCCGTACAATTGGCGCCGTCTGTGGGAAAGCCAGACAGAACAAGACCTCTTGACTAAGCTTCTCCCCTTGACATTCAATGGCACACATTGAAGAATTGCCGCAGTCCGCCATCGACGGACTAACTCCAGAAGGGGGCGCAAGGCGTGAAGAATTACCTTCTGTCCCTCCCATGGCGGACTTGGAGCCCCAACGACATACCTCCAGGAGGGATACTAGGGGAAGACGGACTCACAGCCCCCGTCAATCCCATTCTCAAAGTCCCGACCGGCAAAGACGAAGGATTGACCCTCAAGCTCAGGAAGATCGCGTGAAAGAGCAAGATGAATTGATAAGAAGGATGGCGGCGGACATGGAGGCCTTGAAACGCCAGATGAAGAAAAAAGAAGTGGCGACAGGAGAGGGGCGCAAAAACAAGACGCCCCCTCGCCACTCAGAAAATCGTAGTAGGAATACTACACCCTCGCAAGGAGAGAGCAGAAGCCTCAGGACAAACGACACTCAATCCCGGTCATCCAAAACTCGTGATTCCAGGTCTGAGAGGACGAGATCTAAGAGATCATACACTGAAGGAAGCACATATTGGCCTTCACATTCGCACCAAACCAAATCTAGACAGACAGAGCTGCCCAGGTCATCCGACTTACGAACCGTGCTCGAAGAAAAAGCACGATGCAAGGAGGATGCCAGGGCACGAGATCCACACAGAGTCTCTGCCTTACAGCGGTTGGCTCCTCGGACGCATGGAAGCGTCGAGGTTGGAATGCCAATACTGCGCCCAGCATACGAACCAACGGACAAAGCCTTAGCAAGACTACAGACTTCACCGTTCGTTCCAGCAATCGAAAACGCGCCCCTACCATCAGGCTTCCTTCAACCGAAATTCACTACATATGAAGGGAAGACGGACCCGTATTCACACTTGAGCCACTTTCGCCAAGTCATGGCCGTATACAGGCGAAACGAGGCCTTAATGTGCATACTCTTCCCATCAAGCCTTGGCGACCTAGGCTTGACTTGGTTCGAAAAACTTCCAGAAGGCAGC
Organism: Camellia sinensis; assembly: GCF_055761805.1. Taxonomy (NCBI): domain Eukaryota; kingdom Viridiplantae; phylum Streptophyta; class Magnoliopsida; order Ericales; family Theaceae; genus Camellia; species Camellia sinensis. The sequence goes on along the minus strand of NC_138962.1, from coordinate 64,401,052 downwards.
ATAGCCTCCTGGGCTCAATTAGCAGAAGCGTTCGTAACAAGGTTCCGAACGAACACTAAAACCCCGGTGGACCAGCTTCTCTCCATCGACATGGGCGAAAAAGAGACCCTCAGATCTTACAACAGTTGCTACTGGGAGACATTCAATCAGATAGGGGACTGCCCCACCAATCTCGCCATTGCACAATATAAAAGAGGCCTTCCAGTTGGGAACAGACTGAGGGACTCGATTACCATGACGCCACCCCTCACTATGGAAGCCCTGATGGAAAGAGTGCATCAGCACATCAGGGTAGAAGAGGATGGTGCACGTGCCAAAGCAAAATCTAGTGCAACCGCAATGCCAGAAAAGAAGACCTCAGCAAAGGTCAATACAGTAGATCGTCAGAACAAAAACGGACGTGGCAGACGAGATAACGGAGAAGACCCTGATAAAAGATGGTTGAGAATCCGTACTGCCATAACCACGGTGTTCAAGAAACCGATATATCAGATTCTTAGCGAAATAAGAGATGAGCCTTTCGTCAAGTGGCCAGCCAAGCTAGGAGAAGCTCAGAAAGACTACGATGACAGATCACGGTGCACCTTCCACAAAGAAAAGGGGCACCGAACTGAGAACTGCACGCCGTTGAGACAGCACTTGGAAGAGTTGGTAGCAGCTGGTCACTTGGACAAATACATTGAAGGAGGGACACAGCCAGCCCCCCAGGATCATAATAACCCCAATGGAATGCCAATTGACGCCCCACCACAAGGCATCATCAATGTAATACATGGAGTCTTTGAACCTGAGCGCGTATGCGAGCTCAAGGGATCAATCAAAAAGGCTGAACACTTTAGAGAGGTACAAAGTGCCCAACCTGCCTTTAAGAAGGGGAAGACAGAGGCAACAAACGTCATGTCTTTCTCAGATAAAGACTTAGACCGAATATACTGCCCCCATAATGATGCCCTGGTCGTCACTCTCCGAGTCAAGGATTTTGACGTCAAGCGGATTCTAATTGATCAGGGTAGTTCATGTGAGATCATGTACTACGAAACATTCAAACAGTTAAAGCTGCAAGACAAAGACTTGGCGCCTGCCATCTCTCCCCTGATTGGGTTCAACTCCATGCCAGAATGGCCCGTTGGCAAGATAATTCTTCCGGTCAGAGCAGGAACCGTAACAAAACAAGTGGAGTTCTGGGTATTGAAAGTCCCCTCCACTTGCAACATCATTTTGGGCAGAACATGGCTGCATGCCATGCGATCGGTGGCGTCATCCTACCACCAAGTAATGCGGTTCCCCAACGACATCGGTATAATTGAAGAAGTCTATGGAGATCAGATCATGTCAAAACAATGCTTCGCCACGGTGAATGGCAGCCGCGCTGCCAAAGGATACGTTCATTCGGTGGAAGAACCAGAAAGCAATGAACTATTCGCGGACATCGGTAAAGAGGCTGATCAGAAAGCGGTGGAGGACTTGGTGGAGGTAAAAATAGATGAGAAGAACCCGGATAAGTTCTTCTTGCTTGGCTCATCGTTGTCCAGCACTGAGAGATTAGAAGTCTTGGAATTCTTGACCTCTAACATCGAAGTGTTTGCCTGGACGCCCTACGACATGCCAGGCATTGATCCAAACTTCATCAGTCACCAACTCAATGTCCACCCATCCGCCAGACTAGTCATTCAACGCACACGCAGATCGGCACTCCACCACGCCGAAATAGTGGCAGAAGAAGTAGGCAACCTGCTGGAGGCAGGAGCAATTAGAGAAGTGCACTACCCAAGATGGATCTCCAACACAGTCGTAGTGCCAAAAAAGAATGGTAAATGGCGTGTCTGCGTCGACTACAAAACTGTCAACAAGGCCTGCCCAAAAGATAGCTTTCCTCTACCAAGGATAGATCAACTGGTGGACCTAATGGCAGGACACAACTGACTTAGCTTTCTGGATGCATACAGAGGCTACCACCAAATCGCCATGCATGAACCAGACCAGGAGGTCACGTCCTTTACAACACCAAGGGGATTGTACTGCTACAAGGTCATGCCCTTTGGCCTAAAGAACGCAGGGGCGACATTCCAACGGATGGTCACCAAGATGTTTGAACCATTGTTAGGCAGAACAATGGAGGCTTACATCGACGACATGGTGGTCAAAAGCAAGGATGAGAATGACCATCTTAAAGACCTAGGCGAGATGTTCCAGATCCTGAAGAAACACAAGTTGCGCCTCAATGCGTCCAAATGCGCATTCGGAGTTGGATCTGGCAAATTCTTGGGCTTCCTTGTGACCAACCGGGGTATAGAAGCAGACCCCTCTCAGATTAAAGCAATCCAGGAGTTGGAGAGACCAAACTCAGTCAAAGAAGTGCAGCATCTCACTGGTATGGCGGCTGCGCTCAACCGGTTCATAAGCAGGTCATCAGACAGGCTACGACCATTCTTCCAAGCTTTAAAAGCCAAGTTTGAGTGGGATGAAGAATGCCACCAAGCTCTGGAAAGCTTGAAGGAGTACATGTCTTCCCCACCACTACTTGTTACTCCAGTTCCTGGTGAAGAACTCTTTTTGTATCTAGCAGTCTCTCAGCACGCAGTAAGCGCAGTGCTGGTTCGTGCAGAAGGAATACAACACTTGCCCATTTTTTATGTCAGCAAGACATTGTTGGGAGCCGAAACAAGGTACTTGCCCTTGTAAAAATTAGCATTAGCCTTAATGATGGCCTCCAGGAAATTGGCGCACTACTTTCATGCCCACACCATAGTCGTCCTCACAGCATTCCCACTAAAAGCTCTGTTTGAAAGGGCGAACTTTAGCGGGCGAATTTTGAAGTGGGCAGTAGAGTTGGGACAATTCGACATCAAGTTCCAACCCAAGACCGCAATAAAAGCCCAATCTTTGGCAGACTTCGTCGCAGAGTTTACTCCTGGAAGTCATCATATCTGCCCAGTCGACCTAACTGACACAACCGAACTAGGGACGGAAGTTGACGCCGGAATAACGCAACCCCTAGTAGAATATAGTCAGTCAAGCACCAAGGCAGACCATACTAAGGACAACAAAGAAGAGACAAACAAAGATTCACCAACAGTACAATCAAATGACGAAGGGCAGACAGCAAACATGGACTTTGAAGAAAACACCATCCTTGACCCCATGACATCATCTGACCCCTCCACGTGCTGGAAGTTGTTCGTTGGGGAGATGTGGAAGCTCTTTGTGGATGGAGCATCCAACCGGCATGGTGCAGGACTTGGCATAGTCCTCATCTCCCCAGACGACCTGGTTATAGAGCAAGCAATCAACCTTGGATTCCCAACTTCAAACAACGAAGCGGAGTATGAAGCGCTTCTCGCAGGACTCAAATCAGCATACTACATGAAGGCCACCGAACTAATGGTTTACAGCGACTCACAACTGGTGGTAAATCAAATTTCTGGCGACTATGAAGCAAAGGATGATAGGATGGCCAAGTACCAAGAGTTGATCAGAACAGAGATCAAGAAATTTGAAGTAGTAAGGATAGAGTAAATCGGCAGGGAGGAAAACAGCAGAGCAGACGAACTAGCAGGCTTCCCCTCAATGGCAGACTCCTCCATACCTCATCCACTACTGATCGACTACTTATCAAGACCAAGCATAGAAGACCCCGAAGCAGAAGAGGTATGTTGCGCAGAACTAGGCCCCTCTTGGATAGATCCCATCATCCTGTTCTTAAAAGACGGCATCCTACCAGAAGAGAAAAAAGAAGCCAATAGAATAAGAGCAAAGTCACAGCGATTTTGGATATCTCCATCTTTGGCATTATACAAGAAATCATTCTCAGGGCCTTACTTAAAGTGCGTTCATCCCAGCAAAGTGGAAGCATTCTTGTTCGAAATACACGAAGGAGTGTGCGGAAGCCATCAAGGGGGAAGATCTCTAGCTTACAGGGCAATTTCGCAAGGATATTGGTGGCCATATATGCAGGCAGACTCAGAAAAATATGTGAAGAAATGTGAGAAATGCCAAAAATTCGCACACCAAATACATCAACCAGCAAGAGAACTCCTACCATTAACTAGCCCATGGCCTTTCGCAATGTGGGGCTTGGACATAGTAGGACCACTTCCAACAGCACCTGGCAACAGAAAATTCTTTCTCGCAGCAACAGACTACTTCACAAAGTGGGTGGAAGCAGAAGCGTTGGCATCAATCAAAGAAAAAGATGTGAAGAAGTTCGTTTGGCAGAATATCATCACTCGGTTTGGCATACCAAAAGCACTGATCTCAGACAATGGTACTCAGTTCGACGGCAGAATCTTCAGAAGCTTTTGTGAGGAGTACAAGATAGAGTTTTACAATTCTACACCGGCATACCCACAAGCAAATGGACAAGCAGAAGCATCAAATAAAGTCGTCTTGGATGGACTAAAGAAAAGGCTAGAAAAGGCAAAAGGCAAGTGGGCGGATGAACTTTCTCATGTTTTATGGGCTTACCGCACCACACCTCGGCGATCAACAGGAGAAACACCATTCTCCTTAGCCTACGGAATGGAAGCAGTAATCCCACTAGAAGTTGGCCTCCCCACAATTCGAAGCGAAAATTTTGACCCAAACTTAAATGAGAAGCCATAACATTGGAACTTGACCTTACAGAAGAAAGAAGAGAGAGAGCACTGGTTCACATCGCCGCATACCAACGAGAGTTAATCAGAAAATACAACAAAAAGGTGCATCCAAGACAATTCAAGATCGGCGATTGGGTACTGCGCAAAGTAATGGGAAACACCTTGGTTCCAGGAGATGGCAAGTTAGGGCCAAACTGGGAAGGTCCTTACAAGGTGATTGGGTTAGCAGGCAAAGGGGCATACCACCTAGAAGACAAGGATGGCAAAGCAATCCCTAGGCCATGGAACACGGCCAATCTCAAGTTATTTTACTTCTAGCTTTTCTTTTTCAAACATGTAAATTTTTCTTTCTTCAATAAAAACAAGCAATTCTTTTCAGTACAAGTTGTTCTTTGTAAGAGTTAGCTTTTAGTAAAGTTTAGATACATTGTAAAACATTATTCTAAGTTAGCTGAAAAAACTAACTTATAAGTTGGCTGGATTAAACCAACACCCTTCCTAAGCCCAGGATAAGGATCCAGGCTGCAGGACGTTTGGTCGGAATAACCAAACATTGTTCTAAGTTAGCTAAAAAAACTAACTTAGAGGTTGGCTGGAATAAACCAACTTTTGTTACTCTTCAGCCGAAGTAAGGGTATGGCTGAAGAGTGGTTGGCTGGATTAAACCAACTCCTGTTACTCTTCAGCCGAAGTAAGGGTATGGCTGAAAATAGGTTGGCTGGATTAAACCAACACCCTTCCTAAGCCCAGGATAAGGATCCAGGCTGCAGGACGTTTGGTCGGAATAACCAAACATTATTCTAAGTTAGCTGGAAAAACTAACTTATAAGTTGGCTGGATTAAACCAACACCCTTCCTAAGCCCAGGATAAGGATCCAGGCTGCAGGACGTTTGGTCGGAATAACCAAACATTGTTCTAAGTTAGCTGAAAAAACTAACTTAGAGGTTGGCTGGAATAAACCAACTTTTGTTACTCTTCAGCCGAAGTAAGGGTATGGCTGAAGAGTGGTTGGCTGGATTAAACCAACTCCTGTTACTCTTCAGCCGAAGTAAGGGTAGGGCTGAAGAATGGTTGGCTGGAATAAACCAACTTCTGTTACTCTTCAGCCGAAGTAAGGGTATGGCTGAAGAAGTGGTTGGCTGGATTAACCACTGTGTACTCCTCAGCCGAAGTAATTATATCGGCTAAGGAGTGGTTGGCTGGTAAGCATAGTTTAACCACCTACAAACCGAAATAACAGTTGGAGTAGTAGAAGGCATTACAAAATGCAAGCATACGAATCAAAACCGGAATAAGAGTTCAAACAAAATTTTTCATTCATTGAAAAACAAGTACAAGAGGGGCATAGCCCGGTTACAAAGACGAAAGAACAAAAAAGGAAAAAGTACATAATCAAGAAAAAAGTTCTTCAATTTTCGGCGTCAAAAGCTGCATCACCATCAACTTGAAGACCGGTTTCAAGAGGAAGTTCGCTCTCGGTTGCCAGGATGGTTTCAGTTGGAACCACGACTGCGCTTGGCTGTTCAATAGGTAGGTCCTCTACCATGGGCTCCAATCGACGTGGTGGGTCTGCACTAACAACCGGAGTATCTTCGGAAGCAGAGGAGTCGTCGGAATCTGAGTCTTCTAGAAACTGTTGCTGCATAACATTCGCATACTCTGCAAGGGATTTCGGTATAAAGTAGGCTGGAGGGTCGAAAACCTCGGTCTGAGGATCATGACCGAGCTTCTCAACGGCTCCCCTCCAGCCGCACTTAAAAAACAACTCCTTGGCAGCCTCACATTGCTTGACGTATACATCCTCAGCCTTTTTGAAACCTCTCTTTTCGGCCTCTTTGGCGCTCTCCTTCGCCTGGGTTATTTCGGCGTCTTTTTTCTTTTCAAGTTTTAACAGCTCGCGCAGGTACTTGTCCTTCAGAACAATGGCAGTCTTTTGTTTTTCGGCTTCGGCCGAACTAACCATTCCGGTCAGTCGGCCGACCTCACCTCGGAGTTCGGCCATTTCCTTTCTGGCCTCCTCCAGCTCGGCCGTTTTCGCCTCAGCCTCTGCCGCTGCTTGCCTAGTTACTTTCCTAAGCTCCAGTACTTTCCTATGGGTGATTTGGTTTTTCTGAAGGGCCTGACAAAGCAAAGATTTCCCTTTAAATCAAAGTAGAAGTTGAAAAAAGAAAGTAGACAGCAAAACGACCGAAGTTGCTTACCAGAATCATGGATTTTGTCATTGACCGGATGGCCTTTAGTTCGGTATTCAGTTGTTTTTGGTGATGCTCCATGTCTTTGGGGAGGCACACTCCCTTGGCCAGGTTAAGGGCCAACAAGTGGTCTTTTTCAGCAACAACCGAATCTGTATCTCGGATGTCTCGATCGTTGAAGGTAAGTTTTGGTGCCCAGCTGCCGGTAGTTCGGTCAGAAGGTACCAGTTGGGGGCTCGGTGGCAAGCTCGGCGGAAGTACGGGTTCTGCTTCATCAACCAAAATTTGTTCGGTCTCAGCAGTCCGGGCGCGCTTGGTTCGGCGAGAAGAGGACGGCTGTTGAGAAGGGAGGGCCACAACAGCAGGTTGCGATTGGCTGGGTGGTGTTACTTCGGGCCTAGTTGTTTCGGTTAGAAGGGCCCTGACTCTGCTTTTCTTTGCCATCTCTTCTTCTGCAGTTAATGGAACAAGTCGTATTTCGGGCAGGGTTGGGTCCGGTTCAGGTGCGTCTTCAAGGAGGAAATCGGTCACTCGGGCTTTTCGGCGACCGCTATATCTGTAGGTCGGCTCAAAGTTTAGAAGCTTAGCCCAACTCCTTTCTTCAACACGTAATGCGGCTCGGAGTATGTTCAGACTTGGGTAACTATAATAGGAAGCAAGATGAGCTAAGTCTGCAAAAAGGATACAAACTGTTAGATCGGTTGTGACATCCGAAACCAAAGTACAAGAAAAAACATAAAACCGAAGTAAACTCTACCAGGTTTTCCTTTCTTCCAGTTAATACTTCGGCCTGGGATTTGGGCTTGCTGATCTTCAAAATTGCCCGATACCCAGAAAAAGTCGTCATCATTAACGTCCTTATCCGGCGTGTCTTGTATTATCTTTTCTCTATGGCGGCGTATCCTATGGTAATAAACCCAGCCATCTTCTTTGGAACCTATGGAGTACTGGTGGAAGATTTCGGCTAAACCGAGGTTCAGACCTGCTTGGCGGTTTAGCTCGGCTATACCCATTATTATCCGGTATGTATTGGTGGATAGCTGGGTTGGGCATAGTCTGGTTTGCCTAAGAAATTTACAAACTAAAGGCTGGACTGGGAACCTTAGTCCGGTCTCTATTATTGAAAGCAGGGTAAAGGGTACAAAGCCTGCCTCACCCCAGGGTATGATATCCTTCTTGGCAAGGGTAACGTGTACATCGTCTGGAATACCATAATCCCTTCGGAATTCGGCCATGCCACCAGGGGTCTCTACCAAATATCTATACTTACCCATCTGGTGTATAATTTACGAATAAATTATATCGGTGCAAAAATCGTGCTCAGTAGCTCGGTTGAGCGCACGCAGGAGTGCCTGGGTAACCTAAGTCTGCAAAGTAGAAAACAAAGGGGTTAAGCACTGATCATTGGACCGTGCTACAATTTAAAAGCAAGGTATAAGAGCCCTACTTCGGCCTCATAAGTTGGTTTTACCTCGGTTCGTCAAAAGGTTTGGTAGCTCGGTTTGAGCAGGTTGCTCGTTAGACCGGCTCATCGTCTAGGGGCAGCTTTCTGAGTTCGGTCTAAAAAACTAAGAAAGCTGGTTTAGCCCCAAAGGCCTAAATAGGTTGAAGTTTGAAAAAAGTTACTTCGGTTGAGCCTCTAGGGGCAGCTTTCTGAGTTCAGTTTAGAAAATAAGAAAGCTGGCTTAGCCCCAAAAGGCTTAGTTCGGTTGAAAACCGAGGTTCCTAGTTTGATATGTTCAAACCTCGGTGATCTTATTTCGGCTAAAGTAAATCAGGAGTTGGTGACTCGTTGAAACTTTTATTATTTATTCAAGTTCTAGTTCGGTTATTGACTACAATGATCTACTTATATAGGACGAACAGTATTCTAGTTCGGTTGCTACCTAATTTTGGATCTAAGACTAGTTCATAACACGCATGGGTTCTGTTAATATTTTTTCATAAAAATACAAAGGCAAAGCAAAAATGGAAGAAAGTGTTTTGCAAAAAATACGGTGAACAAAATACATAGAACAGATACGAAAGCAAAATAAAGAAAGCAAAATGAGTTTACTTACCATGTTGAAGAAGAGGGATCTGAAGATGGGAAAGTGGCAGCAAAATCAGTCTTCAGAAGCAACGGAAGAACAACAAAAGCACAGAGAGAGAAGATGAAGAATGGAAGGTGAATGATTCAAGAATAGAAAGGTTATTTTGAGAAAGAGGAGAGAGAAAAAGCGGCAAAAAGGGGCGGGACTGTTCAAAAATTTCGAAGTACGAAGGCGGCGTGATAACAGCTCACAGCCTATCAGAACCTGCCACGTTTCATTGGAAAGTGAAGAGTTACAATCAGTGATTGAAGAGACGTTTTGACCGGACAAAGTAAAGCCCGAAGTAAAATTAGCTCGGCTGGAGAGGCTAAAGGGTTTTTAGCTCGGCTGGAAAGGCTTAATAACTTCAGCTCGGTTAGTGGACTTGTAATCCCAATCATGCGTTGCAGATGGAATTAAGGGGCAATTGAGAGGGTAATTTTTGGGAAAAATTGGGCCGAGCTAAGAGAGGGACTGTGGCCCAAAGTATGAAGGACTCATTAAAAGGCCGTAATGTTATTCCGACCCAGAAGAGGTATAATTACTCCGGCCCAGGAAGGGATAAAGTTACTTCGGCTAAGATGATGTAAAGTTACTCCGGTCCGGGGTGGCTTGGAGTAGGTCCGGTCGCGGATTTAGTCCGGTCGTGATGTCCCCTGAATAGGTCAGTCTGACGGTGCCTTTGAGTTAGACCGACCTAGGAGTTATACCGGTCGCAATATTTTAAAGTCTGGTCCAACCGTGCCATGGGTTGACAGGAGAGAACCGAGGTAAGTAGGAAGAAAAAGCAGAACCGAACTAAGGAAGTTCGGCCTACTCAGTGGCTCTACATAGTCAAGTTATTTCGGTCATATGGTAATTCGGCCATGATAAAGACCATCCCACTTGGTTTAAGCAGTGGGGGGGGGGGGGTGTAAAAGGATAGGCATTATCCTTAGGAGAATGAATCCTAGGAGGACTCTGCATGGAGGAGTACAAGTCCTACTAGGATTGTGCCACTCGAAACCTATAAAAGCTCACAAACATCACCTTGGAGGGGGTAACAGAACACAACTTTGCTTTTTGAGTACTCAGAGCTTTGTCTATTTGTCAAGTTTACTGACTTAGGCATCAGAATGGTTTCCGGCACACACCCGCCGGCTAGCTCACGTTTGTGTTTTCAGGTGATAAAGCGACGTCGTGCGGAGAAGCGTGGATTTGGTCAACAGGATTATACGAGGAGAATTATTTCATCCCCGTACAGTATTTTACCCATAATATATTTATACCAAATATATATCTATATAAATAATATAATACCCCAAAAAATATATATTATATTGGGCTCTTGGTTAAGAAATCCAATTTCAAATTTTCTTGGTCTAAAGGTTCAGGCACTGATTTTCTTTGCCCATAATATGTAAAATGACCAACATATCCTTCTGTATGTAAACCATATACAGCATTGTCCAAACCCTAAACACTCACACTCCTCTCTCTCTCTCTCTCTCTCTCTCACTCTCCACCTCACACACTACGACGACAACTGCAACGGCAATGTTCCGGTGTTTCACAGACGTCATCGTTGCTTTGACTCACCGCTCCTATCTCTCTCTCACAATTTCGAAGAACCTAGGCGGAATAGGAGGCGGAACAAAGGTGGTGGTGGTGGTGAATTCTCCGCCATTGTAGATCGATTAGAGAGATTGATACAAATCTCAAATCTTAGATCTACACAGATCGACACACGACGTTTTCATCCTCAGATCTGATATCACGAATAGATCGTAGAAAGCTATAGTTGATCTCTTTCTCTCTTCACATCTCATTCTCTTTCTCTCTCTTTATAACTCCAATGGCGAACAACGACATGACCACCTCCATTGAACAGATCATCTTTTTTCTGATTGTCTCTCTCTTTTTCATTTCGATAAGAGAACAAAGTTCACTGGTGATGATAGATCTCGTCGACAACATTCCAGATCTGGAGTGCGATCGGTGAAGAAGATGATCGGAAAGGCGACCCCAGCCATTGCTCCTCTGTTGCACTCGTCTCTACTTTTGCATCTCTCTCTCTCTCTGACACCCTAAATATTTAATTAACACCACGTTACTACGAAAAATAAATAAATAATAATAAAATAAATATATGAAGTAATATATCTAATTACATACATATACATGCTAAAGATGTAATTTAATTGGGCATTGGTTTATCAAAAATAAGATGAATATATTTACTTGGAGGCCAAGGTAACACAACAATTAAATTGGAGGAAAGCTAGGGACTATGAGGAATTCAAAGAAATGTGTTCAATTTGTTGAACTAGTGACACCTAAGCATCTGTGTTGTCTAGGATGAGACAAAGGTGATTCATCAGTTTAGGGACATAAATGTAGGATGAGTCATCACCCAGGCCATGTGTATATAAAATGGAGTCACGGGTAGCCAAGGAAAAAAAAAGGAAAAAAAAAGGAAAAAGGAGCCTCAGAAAGCAGTAAAAAAAATATATATATTAAGAAAAGGCTAAGGCTCAATATTAAGGTGAGTTATATTATACCTCGAGTCACCATAATATATTTTATGTATGTTTTGAGTTACAATAATTTAGTTTACCCAATTTGTGTTTTATAAATTATATTAATATTTCAATTACGTTGATTATTTTTTCAACTCTATTTGCCTAAATTGAAACTCATGGATAGATTTGTTTAAATTTTAAAAATTATTTGACAATGACCACGGGAGTCCCATTCCTTGGGGGACTTAAATAAACTATTGACTTCTGATTGGTCACCTTGTGACCCTCTGTTTGTCATAGATCCATTGACTTCTGTTTTGACTATCACTCCAGTGACCTCTATTCAGTTTAGTTCTATACTGTGGTTATGGTTATTTATTTACATAATTTCTATATTTCAGTTTCTGCCACTTTGAATAATTTGTTTAATCAAATTAAGTTATGTTAATATTTTAGCTTCAATAACTATCCATGGTTATTTTTGTATCCTCTATACTCTTGGCATAATATTTCTCACTCTGCTGTGTGCTTATAGCTGTTACTCTTTCAGGTGATGAGATGTAAAGAAGAACTGTAACCTCGTATAGTGGGACCCACACGGAGTTTGATGCCGACCTATTACATTTTTTTTTTACTTTTCATTTTCTTCTTTTTCCTAAAATTCTGTCACCATAGAATAGAATAATAAAAGCCCCATAGATATATTTTCGATCACTAACGAAGTAAATTATCTATTTAATTATTTTCATACGTATATTTTGCCTCTGCCAGCGCCCATTTAATGTGTTAAGATTAGAATTAATTAGTAAGTTATGATTCTAGTCTTAAGCCCCTGGGGTTGGGTCGTGACAAAGGTGGTATCAGAGCCAGATTTTTAACCTTCCAAGTAGAATCTTATGTTTGTACCACGACTAATTCTGGTAATGTAAGGATGTCTGAGTTTATTCTTAGTGAGGCATTCTGGAATGAATTCGAGGCTATGAGTCTGGAGGGAATCTTGACTGAGCATCACGACCTCGCCTAGCCAGAAGGATAGGGAGATTCTGAAAACATAGTCAGGCGGCTATATCCGGGCCTCGACCAACTGATGCATCGGCCAATATATGTACTGACCGATCCTGATGATGTAGCATACTTATCGTGGAGGTAGAGTCGTGCCTACATACGCAGATGATATATCAGACCTACTCGCGTAATCAGCCTTGCCCCAGGATTTGACCGCACTCACTACATAGTAGGCCCTTTGCCTCCAGATTTTGCCGAGAGGAGGGGAAATGTTTACCCCGAAAACTACATATTCACCAACATCCCTAACCCTTTGGAAATTATTAATATCCTGATTGTTGATTTTAGCAATGACTTAACATACGTCGAGACATCAGGTTGGATTGTCAACCGAGTGTTTTGGGGATACATACAGCCCGTCCTCATTTACAAAGTTCAAACGGCGTGGGTTTGTTTTGGCGTAGCACAACTAGGATGGGAATTTGATCTTCTTATGCAACATTACTTTCTGTGGTTATTTGACCCGCAAATTTAGATTTGGTACAGAAGAATTCTTTTTGTGAGCTAACCATAATTAGTTCTGATCCCTATTTTGTTTTTGGTACTAAAGGGGTTAGACAATAACATAACTTTTAACCTTTGGCATAAGGACGTAATGTGATGTCACATTTATTAAGTTATTTCACACTAAAATCTACTTTGTAGTAATGGCCAACGATGGTAACAGAATCGAGTCATCAGTCAGCGGAATTGAGTCAATGGAAAGAATCATGGAAAGAGTGGCTACCAGCTTTTTGCAGGCCTTGCAAACCAACATAAACAATGGGATATTAGAACGGTGAGAAAGGCTTGTTACCATAAAACAATTCCAGGATCTGAAACCCACCACATTTACCAGCAGTCCAAACCCAATGGTAGCAGAAGCTTGGGTTAAAGATATGGAAAAGATTTTTCACGCACTACCCTGCATCGAAAGATAGAAGGTAACTTTTGCCATTTTCACTTTTAAAGATGATGCGCAGGAATGGTGCCTTCTTACCTTAGAGAAGGAAGAAATCGTGACTTGGGCAAGATTCTTGGAAGTATTTTATGAAAAATACTTTTCGGACTCACTACAAAAACAAAAGGCATCAGAATTCATGAATCTTAAGCAAGGAACAATGACGGTAGCCGAATACGAGAGCAAGTTCACACAACTAGCTCGATTTTTGCATATGTCATCCCCATCGAAGCTCGAAAAGCAAGGCAATTCGAAGTAGGATTGGATGTTGAAATCAAAGATAGCCTTGAGGTTTTGAAACTAAAAACCAATACAGAAGTGGTAGACCGAGCTTGCATTGCGGAAAAAGGGATTAAAGTTTCACGCTCTGGGGAACCAAGCCAAAAGAAGCGATTTTGGGAAAGAGACAACAGAAGATCCGGTGTTGCGCCTCCTAAAAGGGTGAATACGAGCACAACCAATTCAGGCAATCAAGGTCCTACTAACCCTAAATGTGGCACTATTCTAACTTGTCTTACTTATGGAAAGGCTCATTAGGGACAATGCCATCGAGATACGGGAGCATGCTTTAAATGTGGTCAAGTTGGCCACTTGTAGAGGGATTGTCCAAGCTTACCAATCCTACAGCCAACCCCTCTAGACCAATCAGAAAATCCGCAGGAACTGGATGAGGGAGGAAGGACCAAAAAATGCCAAGGAAAGGCCTTTGCCTTTGTACCTAGAAAATCAGAAGTTATAGAAAACGTTATGTTAGGTCCACATTTTGTCTATGGTCATTTAGCTCTTGTTTTCATTGAATCTGGTTCAACTCATTCTTTTGTTGCACCACACTTTGCTGCCAAGTTGGCATCAACACCCAAACCCTTAGGATATATATTGTTTGTGTCTTTTCCTTCTGGTAATTCCACCCTTAGTGCTGATGTGTACAAATCTTGTGCTATATTCCTAAACGGAAAAACCTTATAAATGAACTTGATTCCCCTCCACATTGGTAACTTTGATATAATCTTAGGAATGGATTGGCTGGTTGCCAACCACGCCTCTATTAATTGCAAAGCCAAAAAGGTCTCATCCGGTTACCAAACCAATTCGAGCTTGTCTTTGATGGAACTGGAGTTTCCACCCCTCCATGTGTGATATCCTTCATGATAGCCTAACGACTTCTAAAAAAGGGGTTGTTGTAGTTATATCTGTTATGTGATCGATACTCAACAAGAGGCCTACACACTTGATGCAATCCCCGTGGTTCAAGAATTTTCGAATGTATTTCCTGAAAACCTACCTGGTACCCTGGTTGACCAGGAAACTGAGTTCACCATTGAAACCCAACCTGGTACCCAACCAATCTCAAAAGTCTTTTACCGCATGTCAATAACGAAATTGAAAGAACTGAAGACCCAACTCCAGGAACTACTGAACAAAGGTTTCATTCGAGCAAGTACCTCGCCCTAGGGAGCTCTAGTACTGTTCGTAAAGAAGAATAATAGCACCATGAGATTGTGTATCGATTATTGAGAATTGAACAAGGTCACCATCAAGAATCGGTACCCCCTGCCACGAATCGATGACTTGTTCGAGTAACTTCAAGGTGCCCAAGTATTCTTGAAAATTGTTTTGCGTTCCGGTTAACATCAACTAAAAGTTAAAACAGAAAGCATCGAAAAGACTACATTCAGAACACGTTACGGGCACTACGAGTTCTTCATCATGCCATTGGACGTCACAAATGCTACAACAGCCTTCATGGACCTCATGAATCGGGTGTTCAAACCCTATCTTGACGAGTTGGTCATTGTCTTCATTAATGACATTCTCATATACTCCAAATTACCAGAAAATCATGAACACCACTTCCGAAGAGTTCTACAAACACTACGTGATCAGAAACTTTATGGCAAGTTGAAGAAATGCGAATTCTAGATCATTAGTGTACACTTCCTCGGTTGCGTCATTAACAAAGATGGTATCTCGGTTGACCCTCAAAAAGCTGCAGCAATCGTGGATTTGCCAAGACCTAATAACATGTCTGAGATTCGAAGCTTCTTGGGTCTAGCCGGCTATTACCGATGCTTTGTGCAAGATTTCTCGAAGATAGCATCACCCTTAACGCAATTAACTTAGAAGAACACACCCTTTGAATGGACTGACAAGCTGGAACGTTGCTTGACAGCGTCTATACTAGCACTTCCTACGGGAATGGAAGGGTTCATAATTTATAGTGACGTCTCATACAATGGTTTGGGTTGCGTCCATGCAAATTGGAAAAGTCATTGCGTATGCCTCGTGTCAACTAAAGACTCACGAAAAGAACTACCTAACCCATGATCTAGAATTGGCTACGGTGATCATTGCCCTCAAAATTTGGTGTCTTTATCTCTACGGTGCTACTTGTGAAATTACACATATAACTAAAGAGCAAATAAATTACACTTTGATGGTGTGCTAGCAGATGATAGGGCGGATTTATGGTGCCAACCTAGTTGGGATTGGTTTGTTTTGTTTTAATGCTCTTTGCACTCGTCACTTTCTTTATTGATGTAATACTCTTTTGGTTATCAATAATATTTATCTTTTGCTGATCAAAAAAAAAATAATAATAATAATAAAATTACACTTTGCACCAAATCTCAATTTGATCCTTACACATGAAATCGTGACAGTCAACCCTTTACACTTCTAGTCAAATGTCTATGTTCTCTTTTGCTATTCTATTGTATAAGTCGTTAACAGAAGTTAATAATGTTGAAGGATTGTTGGATTGGTGGAGAGGTTTCAAGTGGAGGAATTTTGAAAACAAAATCTAGAATGCTAGCTTGTGTTTGCACATGATTGTGTAGGCCTCTTAGTGCTAACTTAGTTGAGATTGGGAAGGCTCTATTTTGATGCTTGTAGCACTCCTTCGCCTTTATTGATGTATTTCTCATATGTATATGCAAATTTCATCAATAAAATCTTCTTTTTTTTTTGCTAATAATAAAAAAAAATTAGAAATCAATAATGTAATAAGTATATGACTACGAAATGAGGGCAAAGGAGGAAAATCACCTCCATTTTTTGCTTATACACATTTCGTCCTAAAATTTACATCAATTTATGACTATATTAGGCTAAATCAAAACACAGATTGTGAATGATTAGGAAAATGAACTAAGGATTTTGTAGAAATTGAAATCACGAATCTCAATATTTTTTCATAAAATAGGATTTTTTTTTTCATTTGTGGTAAAATATTTGGTAAAATAATTCTATTTTTCACAATAAAACAATCTTCTATCTATTCATCTTCATTTCTCTTCCATTTCTTTACTTTTTTCTTTTTCAAAAATTCTATTTTCTTATCTCTTCATCCCAAATTTCAGCGTATGAACATATATATTGTATTATATAACTCACACATGTTTATCACATGCGTTAAAAAAAAAAAAGAGTAATAGATTGTCATGATTAATAGATTGGGGACATTGATACTTGCACTACTAAAGAAAGGGTCTTTTGAGTCGGTTTTTTGAGTCGGCAAATTTTACCGTCGCAAAAGGTAGCCTTTTTGAGACGGCACAGAGTTACCGACTCAAATACCAAACCTTTAGTGTCGGCACCGTTGGCCGACACAAAAAATTAATATTTGATAGTATTATTTGAGTCGGTTGAATTTACCGACGCAAAAGATAGACCTTTTGAGTCGGCATAGACCTTTTGCGTCGGCAAATTTGTGCCGACGCAAAAAATTAGACCTTTTTGTGTCGGCAACTGATGCCGTAGCAAAAAAAAAATTTATAACCAAGATATATATTTATTTACTTGATTATATTTAATAAATATATTTATTTATACATATACTTTTATATTAATATTGAGTGTATATACTATAAATAATATATATCTCGTTTAATATCTGAAAGAGGTGTGGTGGTGAAGTGGGTGTAGTGCGTTGACCTTGGGTCAACTTGTCCAAATGGGTGTGTGTTCGAACCTTGGGAGCCTCAGTGAGAAAATTATGAGTTAAATTTTTTAAAACATTTAACCACTTTTTGAGTCGGCAATCTACCGTCTCAAAAAATTAAAACTTTTTGCGTCGGCAGATTGCCGACTCAAAAACTTTTTGCGACCCCACCATTTTCGTCCCTTGAGTTGCCGTCGAAACGCCGTCGCAAAAAGTTTTTGCGTCGGCAAATCCGCTATTTGCGACGGCAAGCTGCCGACTCAAAAGCCCTGCTTTTTAGTAGTGTTGTCACGTGCTTGTCTTATTCTTATTTTATTTTATAATCACATGCTTGTCACATGACTAGATTTTGTTAAAAACTAATAGAGTAATAGGTTGGGGACATTGATACTTGTATATTGACCAAAGTAGGATTTGACCAAAAGTGCATGGAGTTGATTGTCACGATTTCATGTGTGAGATTTGACCAGAAGTACAGAAGCTTGATTGTCATGATTTCGTGTATAAGGATCAAAGTGGAATTTGATGCAAAGTATAATTTACCCACAAAAGTGCTCTGGAATTATAACCAAAATAATATCATAATTAACAACACAATAAATAATAATTAATACCACAATAAGCTATAATTAAAATTATAAAATTGGTAACTAAAATTGTATAGGATACACAAATTTCCCTACATCAATAATGACACTGGAATGATGCACGGCCTTACAAAGAGAAATCTGATACGCCATTGCTTTATATCACCGTCTATGCAAATATTTAAAATTAATTTTTTTTGTAAGAAATAAATATTAAAAAAAAATATCTAAAGTGTATAATATTTTGTTATATATTTGAAAAATATAAAATGCTAGGAACTTCATCTAATGTAAAGCACTCCTCAATCACAAATCATATTTGAACAGCCTTGACAGATATTGCTATTTGTATATTCCTGATCAATCCTTAACCATAGCTAAGAAAAGAACATTAATCTGTTCAATGGGTAGCATGAAAGGCCAAGAATGCTCCTCCTCCAATATCTCTACTACTTATCACGTGTTCTTGAGTTTCAGAGGCCAAGACACCCGCAAGGCCTTCACTGATCACCTCTACACAACTTTGGTGCAGGCATGATTTCGCACATTCAAGGATGATGATATAGAAAGAGGAGAAAATATCAAGTTAGAATTGCATAAAGTGATTCGGCTATCAAGGATTTCAGTAGTTGTGTTCTCGAATGAATGTGCATCTTGAAGATGGTGTCTTGACGAACTTTTGATGATCCTCGAATACAAGAGGAAGCATATGGTTCTACCTGTCTTCTACGATGTCGATCCTTCTCAAGTTAAGAACCAAACAGGAAGCTTTGCAGAGGCATTTGCAAGGCATGAGAATATTGAGGCAGAAAATGATGAAGTAAAAAATGAATGGATGCATAAGGTAAAAGAATGAAGGGCTGCACTTAGAGAAGTTGCGGATTTGGGAGGGATGGTTTTGCAAAATCAAGTCGATGGGTACGGTAATTTTTTCTGTTTCTCTAGTCCTTGAAATTGTCATAATAATATATTTCTTTGTGCTTGTTGGAAGTATTTTGAGAAAGCTCTTGTTGTTAGTATTGAAAAATGTGTATACAATATTTTGAAATGTATATTTGTAAATGTTTTGAAATATCTAAAATGTATATAAGATTATAAATATTTTGAGATTATATATTTCTTTTAAGTAAATTACACTTTGCACCCCTGCACTTTGCACTAAATCTCACTTTAGCCCCTATGCATGAAATCGTGACTGTCAGCCCCTTACACTTTTGGTCAAATTTCACTTTAGTCCCTACACATGAAATTGTAATAATCAACCCCTCTATACTTTTGATAAAATCTCACTTTGATCCCTACACAAGTGTCAATGTCCCATTTCTATTATTTAGTTGTTTAAATCTTTAACAAAATCTAATCATTTGATAAGAATGTGACTACGACATAAGGGTAAGAAAGGAAAATCATCTACATTTTCCACCAATGCGTACTTTATTCCAAAATTTACATCAAAATATAACTGTATTAGGCTAAAACAAAATGCAGATTGTGAACAATTAAGAAGATGAACTAGGATTTTGCATAAATTGAAATCATGAATTTTTTTTTTCACGGTAACATAGTCTTCTATCTATTCATCTTTCTTTCTTTTTGATTTCTTTGTCGCATTTTTTTATATTTCAAAAGTTCTACTTTCTTGCATTTTCGTCCCAATTTTTATCATACAAACATATATATATATATATATATTGAATTATATAACTCTTATGTGCTAATCACGTACGAGAAAGTGTATTGGTGGGAAACATGGATGATATTTCTCTCTTACTCTCATTTCATAGTTACATTTTTTGTTATATGACTGGATTTTGTTAAATATTTAAAAATGAAATAACAGAAGAGGGACATTGACACTTCTATAGTAGGGACCAATGTGGGATTTAAGTAAAAGTGCAGAGGGTTAACTCTCATGATTTTATATGTAGGGACCAAAGTGGGATTTGATCAAATGTGTAGGGGGTTAATTGTCCTGATTTCATGTGTAGGGACCAAAGTGAGATTTGGTGCAAAGTATAAGGGTGTAAAGTGTAATTTACCAACTCGCGAACTAATGGGTCAGGTACGGGGATACTGCTGCCCATAAGGTGCAGTAGGGGTGAGTAACGGATATTCCGATCCGTCCAAACCGACCGAATCGAACCGATCCACCGCATTTTGAACGGATGCGTGATGACGAATGGATGGTTGCGGATTGATTTTTTTTAATCCGCCTAGTTTTGGACAGATGGCGGATTTGAGATTACTTTGGCTGCAACCGAACCGCCAAACCGTGAACATCCCTAGCAATTTGTAAGACTTTGTGTTTTCAATTTGTTTAGATATTCTGTTTGTGTTTTTAATTAAAAAATAGTTTAGATATTCTGTTGTGTTTTCAATTGGGAAATCCTTTTATCAAACGGCAACTGTTGATATTTGTATTTTTGTGTAGAAAATATAAGGCTTAATTTTATCATTTAAAAAAAAATCAAATTAAATAGTTTTGGAATAAAAAAAATAATGAAATAGCTTTGATAATGCATGATTTTTTTATATGTATTTATTATTGGTATTTGACAATTTATTTGATAATTTTTTGGTTATGTTGAGTTGGATTATTATCTAAAAAAAATGTTGACAAGTTGTTGTATTATGTTCAAAATTTATAAAAGTTTAAACCGCCAAATCGATTCGTATCCATTTGCCAATCTGCCAATTCGCTCAATTCGCATCCGTCAATCCAGCGGATGGATTTTTTTCAATTTGCCAATCTAGTGAATAGGTGACAGATTGAAGGTTCTCTGCCCGCAACCGAACCGCGAGCACCCCTAAAGCGCAGTACGTGCTACTATCCCTTTAAATGGCCACGTCTTGGTGAGGCTTTGTTTTTCCTCTTACTTGGTCGTTTTTGTAAACCACTATGATTTCCAGGGCTTGAGAAGTCATTTGCTGATGGATTTGTGCACTTTAATATGGTATTTGTAATATATGGCATACTAGTTGTACAAAATAAGAATTACGGATAAAAAAAATTTAATTTAATTTTAATACATGACTAATGGAAGATAGTGTTGTTGGGCTGTGGTGGGTCTTGATTAGAACCTATTTTGATGATTTAAACTATTCAATGTGTAGATTTTGTTGAATATATCATTCCTGCAAACAAAAAAACCAAGTTAATCGAATATTGATAGTCATTTGATCAAATCACATTTCTATCAATAATTTATTGTGAAAATCATATACCGTTGACACAAATGTAATATGATCAAATGGTTATTGATATTCAATCAATATAATTTTTTGTAGAAATGATATACTCAATAAGATATACACATTGAACAGTTTAGATTTTTGAAATGGACCTGAATCAGGGCCGAACACGACCCAACAAAACTCTCCAATCAGACTGGAGGGGAGTCTGTCTTATTTCTCATATTGTGAAAATGGTATTTCATAACGAAAAATATAAATAAATCTAACATCATTATTTTTATTATTTTCTAAAATTTTTGAACTATGAAATAGAATTCATTTAATTCAATTTTCTTAGAGAACCATCAATTATAATTCAAGTTTCTTTTATTGCTGTGAAACAATTAGACATCATTTATAAAATCTCTTACTAATTTTCTATTTCACCAGTATTTCATAATGAATATTGAGACGGTCTCTAATTATTTCACATTATAAGTAATAGCATCAATCCATTTTATTTATATAAGAGATACATATCACTTTTTTTATTTTTTTTATTTTAAAAAAAAAAAGACAAATGACCCATTTTATTAATAAATCATCAAATCAATTCAATTCAATTAACACCTTTTAATGATATTAAAATTTTATTTCAATTAATAATTTAAGTAATTTTATTATATATTAGAACAATTAGAAATTTTATTTTTCAATTAATTCTGTTAAAAATATATTTTAATAATAAAGTATTTGTAATTTTTTAAATCACAAAAAATAATTCATATGTTAAGTAAATTTTAAAAAAATATATTTATAATTTAACTTGTTTTTTACAACTACTATACTAAATATTAAAAAATTGCAATATAGAAAGGTTGTTGATTGTGGATGAATACCATCAGGAAATGATTACTCAAAAGCATGTTGGTTTATCCAAAGAGTAATGGAGGGATTCCAAATGTTTTATTAATATTTTTACGAAATGTTTTATATGAGTGTGAGATCTATATAGGACCCATATAGTGTGGATCATACACCTATGTAAAACATTTGATAGAAATATTAGTAAAACATTTGGAATTTCTAACATTTTTTGTTATCCCCACGAAGGATGCGTGTGTAAATTAATTGTGTAAATAAAATAAACAACAAAATAAATTAATTCAGAAAATAATTTTAAAAATTAAATTCTGAATTAAACGCTTATAGAAATTAAAGTCGAGACTTGTGTTGGATACAATCTCCTTAAAGTAGATTTCACCATCGCTTCGGTGCTTCGAGTTGTAACGGCGTCTACATCCTAGGATGCAATGACTAACACTTGAATTTTGCAGCACTGCAAAACCAAGCCTTGCGAACCAAAATATGTTGTAACTCTTTCTCTTTCTTTTCCTAAAAAATAAATGCAAAAAAGATACAGAGAAACACAGAGAAGAAGGACGAAATTCTGATGGAAAAATCTAATCAAATGAATTGCTGGAAGTAGGCTTTATATAGGCAGAATGGTGGTTGTTCGAACAGGTACCAACATATAGGCAACTGTTCAAATAGGTTTCAACAGATAGAAAATTTGTTTGAACTGTTTGGACAGTTCCAGATCTGTCCGGGAAAGGATTCAACAGGCTCAAACCTGTTCGTGTGGAAACCAACAGGTATAACCAGTTTGGACCTGTTTGGGTGAGGAAAAAAAAACCTGGACCATAATTATTTTAATTTTTGAAACTGAAATTTAAAAATAAAAATTATTTTTGGCCCAAAAAGATAACTGTTGGGCTGGGCAAGCCTAACCCAACCCAACCTTACACCATGCACCCGTGCAACCGATTGGACGGACGGCGGCGTGCGTGTGGTTTTTTGTTTTGGGTCCAATCGGTCTAGCCTATTACACCCATAACCTCATCCTTTTACAAACTTGGGTACCCCTTGGGGCCCGTCCTAAGTATCCTAAGCTAAGGTATATAAACTGAAACAAATCCTTAAGCTTTTCCAATGTGGGACAAGCACATTTCACAGATGTGTAGTAAACCCACCTAAGACTAGTTCCACAAACCCGAAAATGCTCGTTGAATTCTCATTCATCCGGAAATGATTTTGAGCAACCAAATACATAGTTTTATTCACTATGCGACATTAAATATGAACCCAATGAAAAATGTTAAAAATAACGCTTGGGTCCCACCTCAATTAATTCTCAAAGTTAGCAAAAAATAAGAATTTTTAAAGCCATTTTCCAATAAACCCCCACATGGATGGAATTCACAATAACGGACATACAACAAGATGCTGACAAAGAAAGAGTATCTTAAGAAGATACACCATATCGAGATAGGTAACTTTTGGTGTTGAACCTCCTCTAGTGAAAGCCTATTGGACTTACTGGCTAAGTAGTGCGATGCCTTGAACTATTCAGCTGTTTGTGTAAGCCAAGACAATAGACTGCACATAGTGTATCCGCAGACACAGTTTGGTTCTTACATTTGTGTTCATTTTGGCCCTCAACAGCGCCTGGTAATTCATGAGTGCTCTAGAGAATTTAGCCTTCTCAATTCTCATAGAATTGGCCCAGTTCACACTCATATAGGTGATTTCTTGTTAAGAGTATCCTGCTATATCCCACTTGGATGTCCAAGCTATAAGAATCATTAAAAGCAAAGCTTATCTTACTAACGCTGCAGGTATCACTCTTCTTATCATAGAAATGGATAAGAGTAAACTTCCTTAGTGATACATGAAGTCATCCATAACCTTTGAACCTAGATCTTGGGATCTCCAGTCAACTAGGTTGGGTTGCCATTATGGCGACTTTTAAGTAATAGGTTTTAATCCCATTCCTCTCGATAAAATAGTACACTTACTCTTTGGCTAGCCCTTTACTCAATGGATTTACAATATTCTCCTTTGACTTTACATATTCTATGGAAATTATTCCATGTGAGAGCAAATGCCTAACGGTATTATGTCTTTGAAGGATGTGTCGAGACTTACCGTTATACATATGATTCTGTGCCCATCCTATTGTTGCTTCACTATCACAGTGAATGCATATAGCTGGCACAGGTTTAGGTCACATTGGAATGTCTTCCAAGAAATTACGAAGCCATTCTGCTTCTTCTCCCCGTTTTATCTAATGCGATAAACTTAGATTCCATTGTCAACCTTGTTATGCATGTCTACTTGGAGGATTTCCAAGAGACTGCAGCACTTCCCAGGGTAAAGACGTATCTACTTGTGGATTTTGAGTCTTTAGTATCTAATATCCAATTTGCATCACTGTGCCCCTCGAATATTGCTGGATATTTGGTATAATGAAGGCCATAATTCTGGGTATGTTTTAGATACCTAAGTACCCTAATTATCGCTTTCCAATGATCGGACCCTGGATTACTTGTGTACCTACTCAGTTTGCTTACAACATAGGCTATATTTGGCCTAGTGCAATTCATTACGTACATCAAGCTTCAGATTATCCGAGAGTACTCTAATTGTGATATGCCTGCACCTGTATTTTTTGACAAATAAAGACTAATGTCAACAGGTGTTTTAGCAGGACGGTCGTCATGCATTCCAAATTTCTCTAGAATCTTCTCAACATAGTGAGACTGAGATAAAGCATACCCTTCAGATGTTCTAGTAATTTTTATTCCTAAAATTACATCTGCTACTCCCGGATCTTTCATGTCAAACTTTTTGTTCAACATTTTCTTTGTGGATTTAATCATGTCATTATTGCTTCCAATAATGAGCATGTCATCCACATAAAGACAAACTATGACATAGCCTTTGTCTGTGTTTTTAACATAGACGCATTTGTCACATTCGTTTATCTTAAAATCATCCGAAAGCATAGCGTGATCAAATTTTTCATGCCATTGTTTCGGAACTTGTTTTAATCCATAAAGGGATTTGACAAGTTTACAAACCTTTTTCTCTTGGCCAGGAACTTGAAACCCTTTCGGTTGTTCCATATAGATTTCCTCATCTAACTCGCTATTCAAAAAAGTTGCTTTAACATCCATTTGATGTATTTTTAGATTATACAAAGCTGCAATCCCAATCAACATGCGAATAGATGTTATTCTTGTCACTGGTGAATATGTGTTAAAATAATCAAGGCCTTCCTTCTGCTTGTATCCCTTAACAACAAGCCTAGCCTTGTATTTATCTATTGAACCATCTGCTTTCATTTTTCTCTTGAATATCCACTTATATCCAAAAGGTTTACACCCTGGTGGAAGATCCACCAGTTCCCAAGTATGATTTTGCAATATTGATTTAATTTCACTATTCACAGCCTCTCTCCACAACGGACCTTCAGGACTTGACATTGCTTTCTTGAAGTTTTGAGGCTCATTTTCTAACAGGTATGTCAGAAAATCTGGACCAAATGATTTAGAGATCCTAACCCTCTTGCTACGTCTAGGTTCATCTGATTCATTATCATTGTGGTCTTCACTGCTATCCATAGTAGTATCAAAAGTTCTTTTATTTGAACTTTTCTCTTCAGTTTTCTTGCATGGAAAAATGTGTTCAAAAAACGATGCATTCCTTGACTCAATAATAGTGTTTACATGCATATTAGGATTTTCAGATCTATGAACTAAAAATCTATATGCACTGCTATTATTTGCATAACCAATGAACACACAATCAATAGTTTTTGGTCCTATCTTAGTTGTTTTGAGACTAGGGACTGCCACCTTCGCCAAACACCCCCGCACTTTGAGGTAATTGTAGGTAGGTCGTCGACCTTTCCATAATTCATAAGGTGTTTGATCGAGTTTCTTGTAGGGTACCCTGTTAAGGATAAAGTTAGTAGACAAAATCACCTCCCCCCACAAGTTCTGAGGTAACCCTGAACCAATCCACATGGCATTCATCATCTCTTTAAGAGTTTGATTCTTTCTCTCAACAACTCCATTTGACTGAGGAGAATAGGGTGCAGTGGTTTGGTGAGTGATACCATGTTCATAACAAAATTCTTCAAATGGTGCATCATACTCATCACCTCTGTCACTCCTCACTATCTTAATAGTTTTGCCAGGTTGATTTTCAACCTCAAGTTTATATTGCCTAAAAGCTTCTACGGCTTCATCTGTACTTCTCAATAAGGGGTTGTTTGGAATGACTTAAATAAGTGTACTTTTTATCTTTTTATGAAAAGATGTGCAGAAAAGTAGAGAGATGATGTGATGAAAAAAAGATAAAAAGATAAAAAATATGTACTTATTTTAGGTTGCCAAACTTGACCTAAGTAAACATAGCAATATCGAGTGCAATCATTAATAAAACTAATAAAGTACTTCTTACCTCCTCTAGTTTGAACAAATTTTAAACCACAGATATCTGTGTGAATTAAACCTAGAGGTTCAGTACTTCTTTCAACTTTATTAAATGATGCCTTAGTGAGTTTTGTCTCAACACAACTCTCACATTTATGATTAGGATCAAATTCTAAGTTTGGTAAACATTCTAAAGCAACAAGTCTACGTAAAGAATTAAAATTAACATGTCCTAATCTACCATGCCATAAAAAAGAGGACTCAGCAATATAAACAGAAGATGTTCCTATTATTAAAAGCCAAATTAGATACAACCCTTATTACATTGAGCTTAAAAAGCTTGTCACTCATGTAACCCCGCCCCACATACATTCCACTCTTGGAGAGTACAACTTTATCAGATTCAAAAACTAATTTGAACCCATTCTTGATGAACAATGACCCAGAAAGCAAATTCTTGTGAATCTTTAGCACATGGAGTACATTGTTAAGAGTGAGTTCTTTTCCTGAGGTCATTTTTAACACGATCTTTCCTTGTCCTTCTACAGCTGATGTAGAGGAGTTTCCCATAAAAAATTGTTCTCCACTTTCTACCACTTTGTAAGTTATGAACATTTTCTTATCTGCACAGATATGACAGGTTGCTCCAATATCCACCCACCACTCCTTGGGATTACTGACCAAATTTGCGTCAGAGACTATTACAGCAAGATTGATGTCTGTCACTCCATCGGAAATATAAAAATCCTCGGCTATATTTGGCTGTGCTGGCTTTTTGCTCGAACTCCCTTCGTCCTTGCGAACGTGACAATCCTTAGCACGATGCCCATCTTTGCTGCACACAAAACATTTGCCTTTGAACCTCTTGCTGAACCCGTTGTTGATCCCTTTGTTGATCTTACTAGTGGATCCTTGTTGCAGACCATTACCATCATGCTTCCGCTTTTTGTTGTTGAACTTTGACCCTTGTTCATGTTCCACAACATTTGCTTTAGCCTGCATGACATGGTTTCCTGACTTCTTGTCGGAACCATGGTTGTCCTCCTCAATTCTGAGTCGCACAATCAATTTCTCCAATTTCATCTCCTTGCGCTTATGCTTTAGATAATTTTTGAATTCTTTCCAAGATGGTGGCAATTTTTTAATGATTGCCGTAACCTCGAAAGATTCACTAAGAACCATCCCTTTCGCATGTATGTCATGGAGAATTAATTGGAGATCTTGAACCTAGCTAATAACTCTCTTGGAATCCATCATTTTAAAATCCAGAAAACGGCCAACAACAAATTTCTTTGTACTGGCGTCCTCTGTCTTATACTTATGATCTAGAGATTCCTACAGTTCTTTAGCAGTGCTTTTGACACTATACACATTGTACAGTGTATTGTCCAACCCATTGAGGATATAATTCTGACATAGAAAATCACCATGTTTCCATGCATCGACTACGACAACCACTTGCTGGTCAGTTTCTCCCTCGTTCAGTGCCTGTACTTTTTCATGAGTGAAGCGAGTCAAATTCAATGTGGTAAGATAAAACATCATCTTTTGTTGCCATCTTCTAAAATCATTTCCATTGAATTTTTTTGGCTTCTCCCCATGATTTACTAGTATTGTTGGAGTCATCACTGGCACAACAGGTGTGGGGGTTTGAGTAATAACAGTCTCAGTACTGTTAATTTCAGTTGTCTTAATTCTGACAAAATAAAAATGTACTAATCACAAATTTATACACAAAAGAAATTACTCACAAAAATATATAGGAAAATATTTTGTAACAAAATTTCAATGATAAACAATGTATTACTACTATGTTATCAAAGAAATCATTAAATACTATATTACTACTATTTAAGAAATTAAACAGTATATGACTACTACTTAATTTTTTGAAACAAAATATTCATCTGTCTAACACAAAAATAAATAAAAATAGAAATCTACTTAAGATTGTTATCCCTATGAAAGATGTGTGTGTAAATTAATTATGTAAATAAAATAAACAACAAAATAAATTAATTCAAAAAATAATTTAAAAAATTAAATTCTGAATTAAATGCTTAAAGAAATTAAAGTCGAGGCTTGTGTTGGACACAATCTCCATAAATTAGATTTCACCCACGCTTCGGTGCTTCGAGTTGTAACGGTGTCTACTTCCCAGGAAGCAACGACTAACACTTGAATTTTACAACACTACAAAACCAAGCCGTGAAACCAAAATATGTTGTAACTCTTTCTCTTTCTTTTCCTGAAAAATAAATATAGAAAAGATGCAGAGAAACACAGAGAAGAAGGACGAAATTCTGATGGAAAAATCTAATCAAATGAATTGCTGGAAGTAGGCTTTATATAGGCAGAATGGTGGCTGTTCGAATAGGTGCCAATAGATAGGCAACTGTTTGGACAGATTTCAATAGATAGAAAATCTGTTTGAACTGTTTGGACAGTTCCAGACCTGTCCGGGAAAGGATTCAATAGGTTCAAACCTGTTCAGGTGGAAACCAACAGGTATGAAACTATTTCGACCTATTTGGGTGAGAAAAAAACAAAACCTAGACCTGAATTATTTTAATTTTTGAAACTGGAATTAAAAAATAAAAATTGTTTTTGGTACAAAAACATAAGTGTTAGGCCGGGCAAGCCCAACCCAACCTCACACTATGCACCGGCGCAACCGACAGGGCGGACGGCGGTGCGCGTGTGTGGTTTTTTGTTTTGGGTCCAATGGGTTTAGCCCACTACACCCATAACCTCACCCTTCTACAAACTTGGGTACCCTTGGGGCCCATTCCAAGTATCCTAAGCTAAGGTATATAAACCCAAATAAATCCTTAACCTTTTCCAATGTGTGACAAGCATATTTCACAAATGTGTAGGAAACCCACCTAAAACTAGTTCCACAAACCCAAAAACGCTTGTTGAATTCTCTTTCATCCGGAAATGGTTTTGAGCAACCAAATACACGGTTTTATTCACTACGCGGCATCAAACATAAACCCAATGAAAAACGTTAAAAATCACGCTTGAATCCCACCTTAATTAATGCTCAAAGTTAGCAAAAACTAAGGATTTTCAAAGCCATTTTCCAAAATTTTTCTTATACAAAAAAAAGAATAAGAGAAATAAGCAAAGCATGAGCCAAAAAGTCACTGTTTAAAGAGCAGCAGTATTCCCAGACCCTTTTTAATTAGTGTTGTCATTAGAAGGATCCATCAAGAACTGCTATTTGTTTTCTTTACAAATGTTAGGTGCATGCACAAAAAAAAAAAAAAGAGTACAAATTTATTCACACACTTTAATTTTGTATTTGGTTAGAGATTTGAGAAGGAATTTAAAAAGAAAAAAAGAAAAAGCGTATAAAACTTTGTAAATTATAAGTATATTTTATTCACATTTCATCTATTTTTTGTTTTTCCTTTTCAAATCTATTCTCAAATCTCGCAATTTAACACGACGTAATAGTGCATGAAATTGCACTTTTCTAAGGTATATGTGGAACCATCTCATTCATTCACCAATGGGAGAATATTCAAATAAAACTAAAATATATATATATATATATATATAAATTAAACTCTATGGCTTAGATTCATCTTGGGTTTGTTGTTCTTCACAGTAATTTTTTGAACCAAAGTTAAATAGGGAAAATACTTGGGACCCCCATTTTGGGGGCCCCTATGACCCCCAAATGATTGTGATTGGTTGTGTGTCTTTTTTTTTTTTTTTTTCCTATCTCTCTGACACGTGTGTAGGGAGTCGTGGGGGTGGGTGTTTGTAGGGGTCTATATCATTTCTGGTTAAATAGGTTTTCCCACAAATCTAAACCCAAACATACATAAAATGAGAGTTTAGAGGACTAAACCAAGTAAAACACTCCGTTTTACGGGTCAAGAATTTTCAAAGAATCCTGACGACGGTCTACACAGAGGCTTGCACCCAAGTGCACAAGACAAGGATCGAGCTAACTGCAACATATATTAACAGTGAAAAATGCTAGAGGTCCAAGTATTCTATCACCAAATTTACCAAACAATCTTATAAGTATTGGACTGTGGGTGTTGATTTTCGACCACACAACCAAAGAGAGAACTCAGTTGGAGAGCACCAGTAGAATGTATTAAGCCCAACAACCTGTAACAAAAAGATGAGAATTCCCGCGGTGGTTCGTCCACCCGGGGGCACTCCGATGATCAAGTCAATAAATTTTATCTCTCACAAATATTAAAACAGTACTTAATACACAAGACAAAGCATCACAAGTAAAAGCATACCTTAGACCCACAAGGGTGCCTTACTTTTATAATGATCAGTGTCCAATTTCTCCTAGAAGTCTTATTTCATAGGACTCTATCCTTTACAAAGATAACATCTATCACAACTCACACTATTCAGATTAAGATGAACTCCCTCAAGAGTCCCATCTCTATCCAAATAGGTAGCTTTATGTCATCTAGGGCTTTAGTCCTCTATCCAAATATCTTGGATTCTAGTATCCTCGCAGAATACCTCGACAGTGCCCCAAACATCTCAGCCGACATGATTTGCCCACATGGCACCTTGGTTGACACCTCAACGTCGCCTTAACCACATGACGTTATCTCAAAATACTTCTCCATAACTGCCCCCTAGGTTCTATTACCTCGACAACCTGAGGTGACGGAACCTATATCGTTTCATCTTCCAACATGCTAGAGATACTCTTCTGACCGAGATCAAGACTCACCGGCGTATCGAAACAAGGGCTCAAATGTCCACTCGTCAAGAACCAAGAATCAAGAACCATCATGTTCTATTTCATCTGGGTCCAACATCTTGACAGAGATCACACTATTAGCAGAGATCATGATTCACTAGTTCAAGAACATTAAGACCCTAGTATCAACTCATCAGGAACCAAGAACAAACAAGTTCTATCCTATCTAAATTCAACATGTCAACCGAGATCATCATCTCAACCAAGATCAACATCCTAACCGAGATCATCATGTTATCACCTTGTTGGTTCGTATCAGTTACGCATCATTCTATCACATCAAAACTGCCCACGCCTTCTAATAGGCTCGTTGTCCAAGGCAATTACATAATGTTTCACCACATTTTCGTTTTTGGACAAAACTTCCTTCACTTTCTCTCTAGTAGTCTCCATTGCCATTCCTTCGAAGCTTTTCCTATTACAACTCTGGTCACCACTTTTGGCATGCACTCAGCAGTTCCGTTCCGATCAGAGCATTGTCTGACTCTGTCGAAACCCATTCCAGCATTTACTTCCTCGGCTCCACTTTGTAAGTCCTCGATTTCTTTTATTTTAACTTCAGTTCTCCACTGTTTTCAAATATATTCCTTCTGTGGATTGTTACACATCATACACAGTATCTGTATCTGCATCTACATTGCCATTTTGTATTCATATTTGAATCCTATTGTTCTACATGCCTTCGCTTGCTTTTACTCATATTTTGTCCTCCATGTTCTTGAGCCCATCTTCATATTTTTTGTACTTGACACATATCTTCTGCCACACTGTCACCGAATTCTATCAATTTTGTTCATACCCTGAATCTGTCAATGCTCTATTTTTCTTGTATTCTTGAATCTTTGATCACTGTTTCTTGTTTTTGAAACCTGTTTCTTTGGTCTGTTCTTGCTTGTTAGTAGATTATTGCCTCTAAATCTTGTACATTTGCATAGACTTAGGTTTAGGATTTGCTAGAATCTACACTTAGGAAAACTGAAACAAATTTTGCCCCAAAGCCTTCCTCAGAACCTTGAAACTGATAACCCAGCAATCCTTAGGGTTTTGCAGAGGTCTTTAATCCATATAGTCCAACCTTCCTTGCGAAAATTGTCCTAGCCGAGGTCATGGGGATGTTCAAATAGAGGGTAGACTCCTCCAATAAACTAGAATACTTCCGTCAGGAATTCTCCATTCTAGCCGGCGTTCATCTAAGGTTGGCTGGAGAGGAGGATTCCATGATGCCTGGAGAGACATATATGCCCTTCCCTGTAGTATCTATCATCGAGGGTATAGTCAGATTCCATCTTGACATCTTCTTTTGCTTTGGGCCAAGGTGCCTTTTTTTGTATCTGAATAAGTTCTCTTTTTGAATGCAAGTCCTCTTTTTGACTAAGTGTTGAATGCTTGTCTATGTCTTTACTGTCTTGTATGATTCCATACTTAGAATATTTTTGTACTTCTCCCAATTATACTTTAATTGTGTAATCACTTCAGGTTAGAACACATCTGGCATGTACCACCTCGGATCTACTTCATCTCGGGTCCACCCTTAGTTGGTCACCTCGGACCAACTTACCTCGTAGTTCACCTTTTACTGTGATCTCGGCCAACGGGCACTTTATAATTTTTTTTTGAATAACATTCAACAAGTATTGCTTCCTTACTTGTGCTTGTTGTCTTTTATCAAGACTTTACACTTCTAACATTTCCAGGTTTGACGACCTGGTTAGTGATCTCGTGTAACCAAAAATTCGAGTGCCCCTCATCTGGATACCTCGGTTGACTCCAACTTGTAAATTTTTTCAAAAATTTCAACAAGTGCCAAGCCTATTCCTACTTCCTTCATCTAGATACCTCAGCTAACTCCAACTTGTAAATTTCAACAAATGTCAAGCTTATTCTTTATTCCTGCTTCCTGCTTCATGTCCCCCTAATGTGAACCTAAGTATCACTTTTGTTCACATTAAGCATGCATCTTCAATTTTACAGAAGTCTGATTCAAACAAATCTTAGCCTAGGTTTTCTACTTCGGTGTCTTTGTTAATCTGACTAGATCAAACTTAGTTCAACTCTGCCGTTATGGCAAGTCTAAGTTATTCGTCATGTTTCATTCGGAAACATCGCTAACTTAGTTCAACTCTACCATAGGCAAGTTGAGTTCAACTCTACCATATAGTAAGTCTATGTTATTCGACATGTTTTATTTGGAAACATCGCCAACTTAGTTCAACTCTACCATATGATAAGTCTAAGTTATTCGTCATGTTTCATTCGAAAGCATCGCCAACTTAATTCAACTCTACCATATGGTAAGTCTAAGTTATTCGTCATGTTTCATCCAGAAACATCGCCAATTTAGTTCAACTCTACCATATGGTAAGCTAAGTTATTCGTCATGTTTCATTTGGAAACATCGCCAACTTAGTTCGACTCTACCATATGGCAAGTCTAAGTTATTCGTCACATTTCATACTGAACGATCACAAACTTAGTTTAACTCTACTATCTTGGCAAGTCTAAGTTATTCGTCATGTTCGCTAGGAAAACATCGTTATGAGACTTTTCGGGTTTATCACATAATTATGGATTTTAACAATATTTTCATGCATTTTAATATAGGCTTTGGCATCCTTTTGCATGTAAAGCCACCAGAATCCCTGCGATATAGCTCTGTGGGCAAAGGATCTGCCCTCTGCATGGCTTCCACATACTCCTTTGTGGACCTTGTATAAAACGTCTTCAACCTGGTATGGATGTACACATCGTAATAGAGGTCCAGTAAAAATCTTTTATATAGATGGCCTTCTACTGACATGCAGAACTTGGCCAACTTTAGTCTGATCTTCTATGCTTCCTTTTTGTCTTCTAGGATCTGGGATCTGCTTACTTAGATTGAGCTCTTCTCTTCTCGGATCTAATCATCTGGGCCGAGATCTTATTTTCTGGAATCTGGGATTTACTTACTCAGGCCGAGCTATTCTCTTCTCGGACTTAATCATCTAGGTCGAAATCTTGTTTTCTGGAATCTAGGATCTGCTCACTTAGGCTAAGCTCTTCTTTTCTCAGACCTAATCATATAGGTCGAGATCTTGTATTCTTGAATCTAGGATCTACTCACTCAGGCTGAGCTCTCGTCTTCTCGGACCTAATCATCTAGGTCGAGATCTTGTTTTCTGGAATCTGGGTCTGCTCACTTAGGCTGAGCTCTTCTCTTCTTGGACTTAATCAGCTAGGTCGAGATCTTGTTTTCTGGAATCTAGGATCTGCTCACTTAGGCTGAGCCCTCGTCTTCTCAGACCTAATCATCTAGGCCGAAATCTTGTCTTCTGGAATCTGGGATCTGCTCACTCAGGTTGGGCTTTGGTCTTCTCGGACCTAATCATCTTGGCCGAGATCTTGTCTTCTGGAATCTAGGATCTGCTCACTCAGGTTGAGCTCTTCTCTTCTCGAACCTAATCATTTAGGCCAAGATTTTGTCTTCTGGGCACCAGTTTTGGTTGCGGGTGCCGGCATGTCCTTTAATGGAGATGTCGGCCGCATCACGTTGTTTTGCATCATGAGGTTGACCACTGTCTGTAGATCTTTTCTCCGGCATCTGTCCCTCCATACCTGAAGGTCGCTTTCACGGTAGTATTCATCTCGGCTGTCCTTTTTGTTCCCTTCTCGGCCTTTGGTGACATTATTCGCCTCAGGATTCACTTCTTGCACTTTTCCGTTATGGTCCCCGCTTTCAGTGTTAGGATCCACATGCTTATCATCCTTACTGTGGATGTTGTTTCCAATACTTACTTCCTGTCTGTTGTTGGCCATCTATCCTTACTAAGTTCCCACAGACGGCACCAAATTGTGGGTGTTGATTTCGGACTACACAACCAAAGGGGGAACTCAGCTGGAGAGCACCAGCAGAATACATTAAGCCCAACAACCTGTAACAAGAAGATGAGAATTCCCGTGATGATTCTAGGGCTGAGTAAGGAATCCGTGAAATCCGTAATCCGATCCAGTCCAGTCCAGTCCAATCCAGTAGGTTTGGATTGATTTTTTGAATCCGTGGTTCGGTTCCGGATTGAAAAATTAAAAATCCGTAATTCACGGATTGGTTCCGGATTGAACCCCACGGTTCCGGATTGGAACCGATCCGGACCGTATACAAATAGTCTATATTTTTATTATACACCCTCCTGTATAGTAACTTCTTTGATTTCATATAAAATTTAAATCCAAACCTAAACTTACATAGTATCTTCTTTTATTACTTTTGTTTGCTAGTTTTTAGTGTTAATTTATAATGGTCTAAATACTTATGGTGGAACTAGTTTTCTTATGGTTGTTTAAATTCTAGAATAGTTTGTCGCTATTATGAAAAGACATGTTGCTATTGTGAAACTAATATAGTGCTATATTTATATTTTTATGAAATTAAAGTGTTATATATATTTTTTTGTTATTTAATTATGTAAATCCGTGGTCCTAAACCGATCCAATCCGTGTTTAAATGGATTGGTTCGGATTGGTTCGGATTGGTTCCACGATTTAAACGGATTGGATTGGTTCCAATTTTTCAAGATCCGTAGATAACGGATTGGTCCTGATTTTACTTCAATTCGATCCAATCCGGACCATGCTCACCCCTAGATGATTCGTCTACCCGGGAGCACTCCGACAATCAAGCTAGTAAATCTTATCTCTCACAGATATCAAAACAGTAATTAATACACAAGTCAAAGCACCACAAATAAAAGCATACCTTAGACCCACGAGAGTGCCTTATTTTTATAATGATCAGTGTCCAACTTTCCCTAGAAGTCTTACTTCATGGGACTCAACCCTGTATAAGGATAATATCTATCATAACTCACACTATTTAGATTAAGATGAACTCCCTCAAGAGTCCCATCTCTATCCAAATAGGTAGTTTCCTGTCATCTAGGACTCTAGTCCTCTATCCAAATATCTTGGATCCTGGTATCCCGCAAAATACCTCGGCAGTGCCCTAAACATCTCGGTCAACATGATCGGCCCACGTGGCACCACGTGGCGTTATCTCAAAATACTTCCTCACATGGACCATACTTTTTTGAGTATTTGATAAAAAAATTTGATAAGATTTTTTTGTATTAGTAACATTGCTCATTGACTTGGGTACAACAAGGATAGATATGGGGGGCATGGGACGATTGCATTTCCAAAGCATTTTAATTTTTTTAATATTATATTAATAATTTGTAAGATAATTTTAAATTAATATACTTTGCATCCTTAAAATCTGAGTAGTTCGCACACTTAAAATTATAAAGGTTCAAATTTTATCAAAACACTAATCCATTTTATTTGTTATTTATATTATTATTATATTTTTATATTGTTTAGTTTTTTTTTTCTTTTTTTTTTGAGGAAAGGTTATATTGTTTAGTGTTGTTTATATTTTATATTTATTCTTTTTTTAGATGGGAATTATTCTATTTATACTTATTTATTATTATTCTTGTTTTTTTTTTTTTTTGTTGGCATGTTATTAATGTTTTTTTTTCTTCATTAAATCACACTTTAATTTGTTCTGTGCACCTTATTTTGTATTCATTATTATTTGTTGTGTAAATTACACTTTACACCAAATCTCATTTTGGTCCTTACACATGAAATTGTGATAGTCAACCCCTTACACTTTTGTTAAGTGTCAATGTCCCCTTTTGTTATTTCATTGTTTAAGCGTTTAACAAAATTTAGTCATGTGACAAGTATATGAATACAAAATGAGAGTAAGAGAGAAAAATCATTTACATTTTCTACCAAGACACATAAACATGTGAGAGTTATATAATATTATATATATATATATATATATATATGTGTGTGTGTGTGTGTGTGTTGAAAATAGAGACGAAGGGGTAAGAAAATAGAATTTTTTAATTTAAAATAAGTGGCAGAGAAATTAAAGAAAAATGA
Source organism: Camellia sinensis (assembly GCF_055761805.1). NCBI lineage: Eukaryota > Viridiplantae > Streptophyta > Magnoliopsida > Ericales > Theaceae > Camellia > Camellia sinensis. The sequence goes on along the minus strand of NC_138962.1, from coordinate 64,364,022 downwards.
AGAAGAATAGACGGAAGACATGTTAATGCGGAAAACATAACTTTGTGATTCTAATTTCTGCAAAATCCTAATTTATCTCTTTTATCGTTCACAATCTACAATTTGTTTTAGCCGAATACAATCATAATTTGATGTAAATTTTGGAACAAAATATGTATAGATGGGAAATATGGGTTCTTTTTCTCATTTGCCCTCATTTCATAGTCATATGTTTGTCGCATTACTGATTTCTGTTAAAGACTTACATGGTGGAGTAACAAAAAAAAAAAAAAAAAAAAAGACATTGGCACTTGACCAGAAGTGTAAGGGGTTGATTGTCACAATTTATATATAGCGATCAAAGTGTAATTTGGTACGAAATGCAAGGGTGAAAAGTATAATTTATCCATATTTGTTTATTCTTTAGAAACGAGAATATTTTCTAGAAATGAAAATATTGTCTATGTTCATCATTGCAATCTTAAAAAAGAGTTCATAAAATTTAGGACAAATTACACTGTAGTCTCTGTACTTTGATCCTTGTGTGATTTTGGTTCTTATAATTTTAATTGGATCGATTTTGATCCTGAATTTTTTTATATGTCAAATTGGTCCAATTGTTAGCAACCTTTTAAGGCAAATGCGTACATAAGTGGCATGTGCTATGTTTTTAGCAGTAAAATTATAAACTTGATCAATTCAGTAACTTAACATCAACCAATTCAATAAAAATTTTCTGTTAAAAATCCTAACGACGTTATCAATTAAAAAAAATTGAAGCAAAATTTAAAATTAAGGGTTGAAATTGAACCAATTGAAACTATAATGACTAAAATGACATAATGTAGAGACTACTTATATAATTTGCCCTAAAATTTAATATTTTTTATTAAAAAGAATTATCATTTTATTCATAGAAACATGCATTTATAACTATGAATTTTTTTAAAACTAAACTATGTAATAGGATAGAAGATAATTTTGTAACAAGTTACTTGATCACATTTATTAAGCCATCGCTTGGGAAAGCAAGATTGAGGCTTTTTTTGACTATTTTAGTCACAAAAAATACAATAGGTTTTTTAGCCAAATAAGACAAAGTATCATATCTAACCCATAATCATTACATTCTTTCTTTCACACCAAATCTAAAATAGCCAAAAAAGCCAAAAGCTCTTCCCAAACCAAGCTTTTTAGCCCCAGGCTAAAATAGCCAAAAAAGTCAAAAAGTTAAAATGTCAATCCACTTCTTAAACGAAGGCTAAAAAAGATATTCTTAAGATTTTGATATCGAGCTTATCATAGATATTTTTATATGTATATTATAAAAAGTGACAATCACAATATTTTCAGATAATTAATTTCAATAGACATAATAATAGTTACTATTTTTGGTAAGTTAATGTAGACAAAAAAAAAAATATATGTTCAATCATATTTGTGTACTCAATTATGTTTACAAAAAAAAATGCCTGGTTAATAGTGTTATTATTTACTTTCTGTGCTGATAAGAATTGAATTAAAATTTTTACAATATTTTTTTCAATTAAAAATTGCTTGTGTTTTTGTACCTCTAAAAGCCAAATCCTAAATTCGTTCGTGAGTACAAACGCGATGAGTTCACTATCGTACGTCTAAACTTTGGGGTAGTTTAACGAATGAGATTAAATAAGAAAACTATTTAACAATTACTAAATGCAAAGGTTTAGCATTTACCAATTTTAAGACTACATATTGGAAAGCAGAAAAAAATAAATGACAAAATTTTTGAGATGTGTACGGTATATAATAGAATATATATATATATATATATATACTATAATGTTAGCATATTGGTCAAATCTTCTTGGAATGCGTTACTATTTTTTATTTTATTTTATTTTATTTTTTGAATTGTATATTAACCAATTGCCTCACAGTGAATTATTTTGGGGTAAATTGTACTATTGATCCCTTTAGTTTGAACAAAATTTTACTTTGATCCTTATAATTTCAATTTAAACAATTTGGCCCTTACCGTTTTAATTTTATTATAATGTGATCCCTCCATCATACATTGTTAACATTTTAAACAAAAAAAAATCAAGTGCTGGAGGAACTAAAATGGAATTCAAAACAAACAATAGGAACCACAGGTGTAATAAATTTGTTTTGAATTTCACTTTGGTCCATCTAATTCTACACATGATTTTTTTATGTTCCGAATTCTAACGGTCTAGTTTTACACGTGGTCTTTTTCCATTCAAAATTCCAACAGTAAGTGACGAAAGAACTATATTATAAAAAAATTACAAATATATGGACCCATTGTTCAAATTAAAATTAAGAGACTAAAATGACACTGCACTTAAACTACATCAACTAATGGTATTATTTATCCATTAATTTATTTGTTACTTATTTGCACATTATAGTTTTAATTTACTTCAAATCTTAACATGCATATTGTGATTGCAATTTTAGGCGTGAGTCAAAATTTATTCAGAAAATTGTTAAAGTCATTGAAGAAAAGTTGAACCGCAAGATTTTGAGCGATGCACCTTCCCTAATTGGAATGTATTCTCGAGTCACGAGCATTAACTCATGGTTACAAGATGAATCAACTAATGCTGGTGTGCTTGTAATTTGTGGAATAGGTGGAATAGGAAAGACAACTATCACCAAATTTGTGTATAATTTAAATTACAGAAGATTTGAAAGTAGCAGTTTTCTTGCGAATATCAGAGAAGTGTCAGAGCAACCAAACGGATTAGTTCGTTTACAAAGACAACTACTTTCGGACATTTGCAAGTGGAAAAAAGAAAACATACATAATGTTGATGAAGGAAATATTAAGATAATGGAAGCCATGTCATGTAAAAGAGTTCTTATTGTTCTTGATGATGTAGATCAATTGGACCAATTAGATGCAGTAATTGGAACTCAGGATTGGCTTCATCCCAGAAGTAAAATGATGATAGCAACTAGACATGAGCGATTAATGCAAGCTCACAAAGCTCATGAGGTGTATAAGGTTGAAAATTTTGATGAAGCTGAATCATTTGAGCTCTTCAGTTGGCATACTTTTGGACAAGACCCTCCTATGGAAGGCTTCATTGAGCACTCGAAAAGGGTAATACAATACTGTGGAGGACTTCCACTAGCTTTTCAAGTTTTGGGTTCATCTCTGTCTGGGAAAAGTGCACATGTTTGGGAAAGTGCATTGGAGAAATTAAATGCAATCCCTGAAAGTCAAATTGTGAAAAAACTCAAAATAAGCTACGACTCCTTACAAGATGATCATGACAAAAATTTATTCCTACATATTGCTTGCTTCTTTGTTGGGAAGGACAAAGATTGCTTGATAAGAATATTAGATGAATGTGATTTCTACACAACGATTGGTATTCAAAATCTCATTGATAGATGTCTTGTTACAATTGATAAAAGTAACAAGCTAATGATGCATCAATTGCTTCGAGATATGGAAAGAGAAATTATTCGCCATGAATCACCTAAGGAGCCTGGTAAATGTAGCAGATTATGGCATCGTAAAGATTCCTTCAATGTATTAAGAGAAAAAACTGTAAGTAACATGCTTCTTGTGTATATGAATACTATTTCATATTTGTGTTGATCTGTACATATCTGTGGTATTTTCTTTGTTTTTTTTACATTAACAGGGCACTGAAACAATAGAAGGCCTTATCCTTGACATGCATATGTTAAGGGAAAGCAAGTTTTCAAAGTTAATCCTTCATGCTAATATTTCAAATCTACACCACTTCAAAGAGTACTTATTTGACAAATTATTGTTGGATCGAGAAAATGCACTAAACTGACATCGTTTGCACTTCCTCTCCTCACACCCAACAAGCATTGAGCAAAGAAATGCAAATGATGTAGGCTTCAAAATTGATGCATTTGCAAGAATGCAAAAATTAAGACTACTGCAACTAAATTATATACAACTCAATGGAAGTTATGTGGAATTTCCTAAAGGATTAAGATGGTTGTGTTGCTGTGGATTCCCTTTAAAATTTATTCCCAAAGATTTTCCTCTTGATAGCTTGGTTGAGCTTGACATGCGTTATAGCAACTTGGAACGAGCTTGGAAAGGAACCAAGGTATGACATTTTTGTTTCTTTATTTTATTAATTTTTTATTATTTTTCCAATTATTTGGGTTTGTTGATAATAAAATGATGTTAACACGACCTTGTCCTTCTTTTGTAGCTTCTTGGCCTATTAAAAACCCTTAATCTCAGCCATTCCCATGGCCTTGCAAAAACTCTGGACTTCTCGCTACTCCCCAATCTAGAGAGGTTGATTCTTAAAGATTGTACTAGTCTTTTTAAGATTCACGAATCCATTGGCAACCTAGATAGACTTGCTCTCTTGAACGCAAAAGATTGCAAAAAGCTGAGGAAGCTACCAAGAAATATTGTTATGCTAAAATCTCTTGAAAAACTTATTGTTTCTAGTTGCTCAAATCTTGACAAGTTGCCACCGGATATGGGGAAGATGGAATCTCTGAAAGTGCTTCATGCATATGGAATTTCCCTAGATCAGCTACTCTCTACAATTGGGGATGTCAAACCATGGTATACATTTGTCTGCCTAATGCTACCAAAACCGAGAAAAACTCTAGAAATTTCATGGGTTTCTTTACCTCGGTTCTTAGTGAACTTAAATCTTATGGACTGCAATTTATCAAACAATGCTTTTCCAAGGGATTTTAATAACCTTCCCTTGTTGCAGAACTTGAATCTGACCAAAAACTCGATTTGTACTCTACCAATTGCATCAAAGATTTGTTTGGGCTTCAAACACTTCGGTTAAATTCATGTACAAGGCTCTAATCACTTCTAGGCCTGCAAAGTGTTGAAAATTTGTTTGTGGGGCATTGTACATCACTGGAGAAAATAACATATCAACCGAATATGTTTCGCTCACAACTTGAACATACTAAATGTGATAAGCTAGTTGAGGTCCAAGGCTTCTTCAAGTTGTAACCTATGGGAAAGGTTGAAATGGAAATGATAAAAAACTTGGGTTTATTCAATTTGGAGGCCATGCCTATCCACACTGAGGTGCACATGCTAAATAGTATATTACTTAATATAGCCAAGCATCCCATCTAGGTGCGTTCTCTCTCTCTCTCTCTCTATATATATATATATATATATATATATAATGAAGAGCTCACACATAACCAAACACTACCTTAGACCTTTTACCTTCCCCCGATTGTGACTTCCTATCACTATTGTTTTGGTAGAATTTTAAGCGTCAGTTCTCTAGGTTGTATAGAAACATTGCCCTTCTTGAACTTAAGAAAATTACTAAATTCCATATCGAAAAAGGCAAGGTCATCCTCACAAACTTTTCATCTTCAAACTCAATTGTATCCTCTTTCACATCTTTAAGTGTAATATTCTTTGATTTCTTTAGAGACACATGTCTAGCTCATAGGTTTAAAGAGAACCTACTAGCTCTGCTCTGATATGAGAAAAATTGTTGTTTTCTTCAATACAATGATATTGGCTGTAAAACACACTGGAAGAGGCTTCAATTGGCCTAGAAAGGGCACATAAGCTATACTTAATGCAAATTTACTAACCAATTAGAAGAAGAGAAGAAAAAAAATGAGCCAAGCAAGAAGAGCAAGCAAAACATTCACCACAAGGACACATCAATTTATGTGGAAACCTTAGGAAAAAACCATAGGCACAATGAGAATTAGCAAATCCACCACTCAAGAAAGAATTACAAGATAATAGTTTGATGATTGACAATTCTTAGTGCCAATGATGCGTAACTCTACCTTACAAACTCTTGTTCGTTCTCCAACCCATGGGTAGGTCCAGTCACAATTGACCTCTTCTTGAAATGGGATTGGTACTCCACGGAAAGCCTATAATATTTGATGTGTGCATGGCTTCAATGAACAACCGCTCACTAAAAGGATGGAAGGAACCGACTGAAAGAATGGAATGAGTGATTAAGGGGTTTGCTAGTGTATCTTGTTCGGCTCATGTATATATAACACCTTCATTAGCTAGGTGTTTGAAAAGGTGATACAAATAACAAGAATACAGATAACAGAAAACCAATTAGCTTGCAAGGTACAAAAAAGAACAATAAATCATTCTAGTCAAGTTTATTAGACTAACTAGACATAATTAAAGTTCAAGTATAAAATACAATGGATATGCACATGGTATTTTCATGAAAATAATTATGCACAACACATATTTAACAAGTATGAATAGATTTGATGTGTGTGCCGTGCATAACATGCAGTGAACTCTATTTTAGCAAACGGTTTGAGGCAACTTTTGATTTATCATCAACAATTGTTTTTAAATGATCAAGGGCTTGTAGCAACATGACACATAATATAATGCAATGGATTGTAAAAATTATGAGTTCTATAATGTTGGGTTTGTATGAGTTTGGTGTTGTATTCAACACATTTTTTCCAGGAAGAGAGGTTCCAGGCTAGTATAGCAACAAAAGCACAAGATACTCAATATCTTTTATTGTGCCATCACTACACAATCTAAGGATTCGAGGCCTGAATGTGTGTTCAGTATATGCACTTTTTTACGGTGAGGAGCACGATAGGGCAAGCCGTGGGAATGGTCATCAACCATTTGTACTTGTTGAAATTAGTACCAGAAGCAAGTCTCTAAACATGAAATACAACCCAGTATGTATTGGCTTACATGAAACTAATAAAGATATGATATGGTTAAGCCATTGGAGCATTGGGAATCATTTGGAAGGTGGCGATGAAGTGAATGTTTCAGTAATTATGAGGACAACGTTCTAGTTAAAAGAGTTAGAGTTGATGTGGTGTATGAGGGAGAACAAAAACAGGCCGGTGCTCAAGACAAGGCTTACCCTTTTAATTGTCCAAAATCATTACATCTACTGAGGACAAGAACATGCATCCTTAGCAATGAAGTATTATTGAAATATAATATTTTACGGCCATTTGGCTCAGGTTAACATAAATACGTACTTCAAGCTTCCACAAAAACTACAGGCGTGTCTTGTAGATTCTTATATCTACCATTAAAAACTATACAAGAGTTGAATCTGAATCACACATTTTTTTGGGGGTAAAATTATTGTTACTTTTCTTGGTACCTAGACTTACTGAAATCCAAAATAAAAAAAATACAAAGGTAAACAGGAAAAAAAATATTTCTAACCTTTTGATGTATTTTGCTAATTTGTATGGTTTATAGAAGAAGAAGAAGAAGAAGAAGAAGAAGAAGAAGAACAACAACAACAACAAAAGCATCATAAGAGTGACCAGATGGGTGAAGTAGTAGGAATGGGCAGTAAATATGGTGATGGCAGCCGCAGAGGCCCTATAGTAGTTGTTAGCACTAGCTTCACTGTAAGAATAAAGTAAACAAGTAGCAGCAAACTTGCTGCTGTAAGGAACATTTTGGTGGTGAAAATGGGTATCTTGTCACCACTGTATAACCCTCTGCTTTGTTAATATTCAAGTTGTTTAGTTGCACCTAAATAGTTTTTATGAGCAAAACTTTAAATAGCTGTGAAAGAATGTCTCTTGAGTAAAGTCATCATACACCAGCATAATATTGCATGTGGGGTTAAAAGAATTACTGATCATTTGACAATGAACATAAGCTTAACAAGAAAATAATGAATACAATGATGTTTTGTCACAATTACAAATACTATTCAAAGCAAAATTAGAATATTGAGAGGCATTGTATGAGTTCTACTAATGAAATACTCTAGCAAATTTAGGCACTACCCGACACCAATGTTCTGCTATATGGATGAGCTATTTTAATCAAGATGCAGTGCTTGTTTGCCTATTATTTATGATTATTTGTCCTCAATAGTATTGGACTTTGGTGATTGTATGCAATGCATTGCCATTCTGTTTGTACATTTGGTTCAATATGGCATAGATGCATGGGATCAAGGATGGATCTAAGGGGGAGGGGGGCACCACACCTGCAAAATTATTAAAAATATCATATATTATACTAGAAAATTTGAAATAATTAAAAATTATAAGGATTTGCACCCCCAAACATATTTTCGCACCTCCATAGTAATAATCCTAGATCCGTCCCTGCATGGGATGGAGACCAAGGGGCCATGGCACCCCCAAAATGGCAAATAACTCACTATTTAGAAGAAGACCCTATGAAATCAGAAGTGATTTTCAAAATTATTAACTGTTTTAGGGATAGCCGGATTAGCTTGGTGACAAGCTAGGTTAGGTTTGGGATGACATACTATTTCTTATATTTAGTTTATATTGTGTAGTAAGCATGGGTGGTGTAGAGACCCCAATTTTTGTAATTTCTTTTGAAACTCTAACCTTGAGATTATTACAATTAAGACCTTGAATTTTCACTTTATCGCAAGTTTAACCCCAAAACCCAAAATACATCGTTGGCGAATCCGTATAAACCCTAATCAATCCCGATAACTTAGTAATCATTTATAGCACTCTAATATTCATTATTTAACTCCCTAATTCTAGATTAATCACTCTAAACCGTAGTTTCCGATTTTCATTGCTGTCGTTCAATTATTCACCTTTTAATTCAAAGCGAAGTAACACAAACCAAAATATTTTTTCCTATCACTATTTTAATTAATTCTACACTTAAAATAGGTGTTCTCATTCATAAGTTGAGCCCAGGCCCTCACACTTTATTAGAATTTCACTTTAACCCCAATTCAAGTACTTATATATACATATATAGTTGTACCTTGTCTTATTAAATTTACTTGTACAAAAAAATGTCTACATTATATACGTGAATTGTACACAACATAAAAAGAAAAATCCCTCCCACATGGCCAGCCACTCCTTGATTGTATATATGTAATGTACTTTGGGAGCATTAAGCATGAATTCATGGAAGAATTTGACCAAGGACCCCTAAATTAAGAAAGTTTGTCTTGTACCAATGTACCAACCTAGTTCCAAGCCAACTAAGCTAGATTTAAGTCTAACTAAATCACACTTAACCCTTCTAATCAATCCTCATTTCATTACAATTCAAATAAATACAAGGTTATTCAATTCAATTCTAACCAAGGGACACTTTGGACCTTTCACAACTTTTTTCCCTATAAATACACCACCTCCCTCAACACTGTTGCACATCACACACACACACACACATACACACACACACACAATTTCAGCTAGAGGGAGAGAAAGAGAAGAGAAAGTGTGAGCTTTGAGAGGAGGAAGAAAGTGAGCAATCATCCACAAACAACCCTCTAGGTAAACAAGTAAGCCACAACACAACCCTCTAGGTAAACAACTAAGCCACAACACAACTTGATACTAGAGGCTTCAAGTATTAATCTGAGAAGTGCATATATGGTGTTCATGTGTTTAAATAGGAAGAGTTAAGCCTCGATTGCCACCTTGCATGTATTCTCTTTTAAAATGAAACAAAGTTATCATTTTCTCTCCGTTTCATACATTATTTCAAAAGACATACCTTCAATCTAAAAATCTGAGTTATTTATATATCATTTAGCATATTTTCATCATAAGAGAAGTGAAAAATTTCTCATGGTTGCCCTCTTTTTCTAGTACTCTTCTTAATTCAAGTGTTACGCATGAAAGATCGGTATTTTCAGCCCACTTTCAAAAATTCTAGAAAATTGCAGAAAATTTTTCTTGACCTCATTTTTATTTCAAAACCTTCCTTAAAAGTGTTAACTTTCAAGCGAAAATCGTTTTGTTGAAAAAGAGTGAGTAGTTTGAGAGAAAATTCGATTTTCATAACAGTCGACGAATCTGGACAGCACTGGAGTATTTCTTAAATAATTAAAAATCTAGGAAAGCTATCCCATTTAGAAAAGTGATCTGGAAACTAGATAAAATTCTATGCAAATCCTAGAAAGGCCGAGTTCGGGAAAAATATGAAAATGCCTCTTAGATTGTGATCTTTAAAGTACATCGAATCAGAAAATTTATTTTTTGTTAATGATTCATGTTCGTTATTTCTTGAATGTGTTTTTATCATTTGTTTGAGCCTTTGTATGACATTTACATATGTTTGTGAATATATTTCTTTACAATAGTGCTTTGATGATGCTCATACTTGTGTGTAAATTATTATCTCAATAGATTGTTCTAACCTCAACTTAAAACATCTAACTCAACGAGAAACTTTATAGGGGTGGTAATTGGTTTGCGATCACTTGAGTAACTTCATAAGATAATACTTATGTTACAATTGAATTGGTTGGCGAGACGTGTTCCCTATTGAAAGTAAATTCTTGCGCGAGTGGTTATTTTGGAACCCTTGAATGGAGCAGTTGTATTTGGATTCTAAGTGGTTTCGGTGTGATAAGGTTGGAGAAGGTTATGGGTAATGCCCTTATTTTTACCGTCTCTTTTGAGGTCCTCGGTTGGCGCTATATGGTACATAACTGTTGTAGGCATCCGAGATAAGGTTTGCAAAGCAACAAAAAAAAGGGCATACCGAATAATCCATGTCTAATTTTGTGGTTGGGAGGATGAAATCTCTTTGGAGGATTTCTAACTCACTAACACCTAACTTTATAACCAGTTGTCTGTTTACTTGAATATCATGATTCATTACTTGTTATAATTATAATCGTGTATTGGATTTGGAAAAAGGAATGGGTGTGTGTGTGCATTTACTAAGCATTCCAAATTCATGGCATTTCATGCCAGGTATTGAAAACTATTAGCCGATCAAAGGCGAAGCGGAAACATTTGAAAACATATGGTTACCCTAGAAGAATTATAAACTAGTTTTGTTAAGTCCCTTTTGTAACCATGTTTTGGGATTGTAAATGTTAATATCCTTGTTGTATTTAAGACATGATCTTGTAGTGATTATTTTGCTTATATATATATACCTACGTATCTTTTGTGTAAACCTATCTTTATTTTCTTCGTCAACTTATGTAGACCTTATGTTAAAACCTTATTCAGATATGTCAAAAAGGTAACTTTGCTATGGATTTAGAAAGAAGACTATTTTGACTTCTCGGATCTTTTCTTATGATCTTACTTGGTTATTAACCAAAGAATCCATTAATGACGTTTCCTAGACTTCCACTTTAGAGTAGATTTTGGGTCGTCCCACTTGTAACCTTAGAAACACACTGTATTTATTTGTTAATATATTCCTTGATATTCCCGATTTTTGGGGCTGGCAAGTCTGAACAAAATTTTTAGAAAACTTTAGTCTACTTTGATGTTTTTTTTAATCTAAATCTATTTTCGTTAAGTAAAACCGACGAAAAAAATTGTATTTTAGATATGAATGGCAATGAAAAAGAATAGCACATTTTATGTACATCTACCTTAAGTTTAATCGCTAAAGTGACTTTTTTGTCGATTTTACTTAACCAAAATAGACAAATAATTTATATTAAAAATAAATCAAAAGATTAGTATTTAAATTGATAAAATTAAAAGTTGATAATTTATTTTGTTATTTGGGTCAAACCTAAAGTTTTTTTGTTATAATTTAGTGAGTACAGAAAGAGAAATTATTTATTAAAAAAAATTATGAATTTTTAATTTTATCAATTTTAATTTTTAACTTTTTATTTATTTTTAATTTAAATTATTTTTCTTAAGTAAAATTAAGATGTGCATGGTGTGGTTCGGTTCGATTCGATTTGAGAATAAAATTAAAACTAAACTATAGATGACGGATTGATAAATTTGTTATATGTAACCAATATTTAGTTTGGGTGGTTTAATGGTTTCAATTGAAAATTAATCTTAAATAGTTATTAAGTATTTAAATATATATAATATTAATTTACATAATATTTATATATATATATATATAACATTAATTTACATTAAATTTCACATCTCAAATTTCTTTCACACTAATTTTTATTTATTGATAGTAAAATATATATGTATATATGTTAAGTATGGCGGGCGACGTGGTATCAAAAGCGAATTATAAATTTTATATAGTAAATCAACCTACAATTAGCTAACCGATTGGTGCAAAATGAGACTTTGCAAAACCTTGGGTAAGCCTATGGTGTGCTTGTGCACCCTCTTTGGGATATTTTATCACAAATTAACTTAATAAAATGGCTAAAATTTTATGATTCATGTAATAAAAGTTTGTGACTTCGTTACGACATTTTTTGTTATACTAATTTATGACGAGATTAAGCATTTTCTAATTAATATTCTGAAATTTTATAATAAAATTATACTAATTTATAGCAAAGTACATATACATCCCTAAAGGGATTCACACCATAAGTTTTTCGCTTATTGCTACCCTACATGGATTTTAGTCAATATATTCATGCAAGAGTCAATTGGTAATGGGTGGTGTTTGAAGCTTGTAATTGCAAAGGATTCTGAGACTGCTGTAATCGACCCACCGAGGGAGATTAGGTAAGTTAAATAATGATTGAGACCTCTTTTTTTTGAAGACCTTCATAATTTTTTTTGAATCTCAATCATTGATAGTGTGGGCTCCACACATACATCAATTGTTAAGATCCAAAGGGGATTGTGGGGTCTCCAAAAAAAAGAGAGTCCTAAGCATTTTCCCAGGTAAATTTGGACGAGGAAAGGGCTTAGGGCTAAGGGGTGGGGTTGGAATTGACAGTTCTATTATTCTATCATGGCCTCATTTGGGAAGTTGGTTATTTTAGTATGTTATTTTAGTAGGCTAAAATAGTTGTGTTTGGAAAGGAGGTTAAATTTTTTTGTAATTAGATATGATGTTTATGAGAGAAAAAATAACATGATTATAGATTTGATGTGATATTTTATCTTATTGACTATTTTAACTTATACTCTGTCTTTGGGAAATGTTTGGAACCCCTTTTGGGGATGACCCCCAAAGTGATCATGGTCTTCCATGTATGTGTGTGGTCCACTCATGTATGTGTAAAGTCCACATCATGAGTGGTCCAGATTTATGAGGGTCTTATGGAAATCTTGTGGGGTGGGGGGTCTCAATTATTACTCTTTTGTCTTTTTATAAATTTTAGCTAAAAAAAATCCAAACCCAACTTGCCAAACACATTGGTGGATTGATATTCACTTTATCTGGTTTTTATTTTTTTATTTTTTTCATTCTTATTTCATTTTGTTTTGATGAGAAGCTTGTCACCTTTTACAAATGGAGGTTGATGGTGGTGGGAATGGTGTGGTAGTGGGATAAGTATGTATTAAGGTTACATTTAAGTGCCAAACATATGAATATGTTTTGAGAGTGCGTAGGTTTTGAGCATTTTGAAGTATGTTGATAGTAATAGAAGTAGATATTCTCATAAATCTTATGTTATGATTTAGCAGGTGGGTGAGTGGGTTTAATTATAAGATGGAATGTCCCAAAATAATTAATATCATTTTTAATAATTTTATTTGAGGTTATTGTTGTTAAAAAAAATAAAAGAAAGAATAGTTCAAAATATTAATTAAGGTGATAATAACAACATTTAAATCTATTTTCTAGAAATTTAATTCTTTATTTTGTAAACATTAGTCTACTAGTATTTCTGTTATAAAGGAATGATAGAAAGTAGGATGTATATTTTGGTGTTCCACTGCCATTCGTGATGGCTAACCGTTGAATAGTAGGAGCAGGTTGTCACATGCCAACTCATTGGAGATACGAGTCTTACACCAAACACCTTATAAGTGTATTAGTTTGTGAGCGGTAAGGCAAACAAAGTAGATCACTGTCGTATCACCTAGGTTGGTCCTTGCACATAATGCATGGGATATGCAATACCACTCGTGAAGTCAACTTCTCGAAAGGAAGACAAGCGCTCAATCCATGACAGGGTGGTGACATATGTGATTGATAAAGGTTGTACATGCCCTAATAAGTCAGTTCCCATGGCTTTTCTAGAGATGGAGGGTAGGATCGAACTACCAATAAAGAGTGACTCACAATATTATTATGTTTGTTTTAAAAATTTATCATAAGATTAACAGTCCCATGAGACTATAAAACTCCTTCGAAGAGAATTAGAAATCCCATAGGAGAGGTGGTATTCAAATCCAATCCCATAATATTAGAGGTGAAATTATTATTTTGTCCCTCATTTTATAAAAATAAATTTTAATATTAAAATATAATAATATATTTATACCAAATATATATCTATATAAATAATATAAAATATAATTTTTAATATTAAAATATATAAAAAAATATTAGAGATATTTATAAAATTTCAGGTAGTTAATGACAAAATAAATAAAAATTCTTACTAATTCAGTAATTATCAAACAAATATAATTTTTTTTAATCACATAACTCAATCTTTGGAGATAGGGGATCTTGGCCACTTCCCTGTATACAATGATGGATCTAGGGGTGCGGGCAGGGCATCGCACCCCCAAAATTTTTAAAACCTATATCTATTATACTAGTAATTCATAAAATAATTTTAAACTTGAGTACGTCGCACCTCAAAATTTCAGTAGTTTGCACATTCAAATTATTTACATTACTAAATTTTAAAAATAGTTTTTAAATTGAGTTTTATCAAATATTGATCTATTCTATTTGTTATTTGTATTATTTGTTATATTTCTATATTATTTAAAGTTGCTTGTATTCTTTTATTTGTTTAAAGTATTTTTTCTTCTTTTATAAATCACACTTATATTGCTTATACATCTTATTTTGCATCCTTTCTTGTTTGTTCATTATCTAGAAATAGGAATGTTGTTTGAAAATAAAAATAGTCTACTTCAACATGACATTCTTAAAATAAGTTAATAAAATTTAATAACGCTTATTGAAACGGATTATCATTATACTCATAAAAACATACATCTTTAATTATTTTTTTTTTTTCAAAACTAAACTGCGTAATAAGATGGAAGATGATTTTGTAACAAGTTACTTGATCATAGTTATTGAGAAATATATTAATTAAGGTTTTGATATCAAGTTTATCGTAGATGTTTTTATATATATTATAAAAAGTAGCAATTACAATATTTTCGAATAGTAAATTTTACTAGACAGAGACATAATAATAGTTAATATTTTGCTAAGTTAATGCAGATAAGAAATATGTCTAATTATATTTTTGTTCTCAATTATGTTGACAAAGAATGTCCAATTAATAGTAATATTATTAATTTTTTGTGCTAGTATAAATCAAAATTTAAAATTTTATAATAATTTTTTTCAATAAAAAGTTACATGTGTTTTTGCCTCACAAAGCTCAAATCGTTGATCCATTCCTGCTTGTATACTTGCATACACTGACACAATCCATTTTCTGACAACCGATGCCTTTGATCAGTTTCCATATGCACACATCACTCTCCCATAAAAAATAAAATGAAAAGTCAATGCGTGTGAACATCATCACTGTTGGCCCTAGAGGTCCTCTTGCCTTCAAGGATTTCAGTAATTGTTTTCTCAAAAATTTTGCATCTTCCAAATGTTGTCTTGACGAACTTCTGACGATCCTTGAAGGCAAGAGGACCTCTAAACATGTAGTTATACCTGTTTTTTATTATGTGGATCCGACTGAAGTCAAGAACCAGAAAGGAAGTTTTGCAGAGGCGTTCATGAGACATGAGCATATGGAGGTAGAAAATGATGAAAGAAAAAATAAATGGATGGAGAAGGTGAAAAAATGGGAGGGCGACACTTAGAGAAGTTGCAGATTTGGAAGGAAGGGTTTTCCAAAATCAAGCTGATGGGTAATTTTTCTCCAAATTCCTTTAGAATTCATGATAATTTATTATGCTTTTTGAAAGTATCTTGAGAAGTGATCAAGAATCACTATTTGTTTTTTCTCGTGCAATAACCCAACCTCTTTTTAATTCAAATAACAACTATAGGAAGCATATTGAAGTAAATTGTTACACAATAGAAAAAACCAAAATACAATTACAAGAAATATGAAAGCATGCAAGTATTTTTTTAGGATGGCAACAGTTAGGCACGGAAAGGAAAACAGTTTTAAGTCCTAAATATAAATTTTCCAAAGTCAAGGAAGATTTCCAGAGGCCATTTGGGAAGTTAGGTAGTGTTAGGTAGAGTTTTAGAATTATGATTTGAGAATAGAGTTGTATTTTGAGTTTGTGAATTTTAGAATTATGATTTGAAAAGAGAAAATTTGTTTGGTTATGAGTTTTGAATAGAATTTTGAATTGAGTTTTGAATCTTTGATGTGACACACTACAACAAAAACATACTTTAGTGGCATTCCACTAGTGGCATATGTTTAGAAAATGCCACAAAAATAATATTTGGTGGCACGTTTTTGAAAAATGCCACTAAACGACAAACATAAAAGGCTCTAGTGACACTTCAATAAACAAGTGTCACAAAACTACAACAAAAAACACACTTTAGTGACACTATATTAGTGGCATGCTTTTAGAGTTTTCAAAACTTATAACAAGTGGCTCTAGTGAAAAGAGTTTTCAAAACTTAATTAAAAAACTTATAACTCATAACCAAACACACAATTCAAAACTCTATTGAAAATTTGATTCAAAAGCTCATAACCAAACTCTTTTTAAAATTCAATTCAAAAAAATAATTTGTCATTTTGGTCTAAAAAAGTAATTTCTATATGTTTCGGTCAATCAGCCGGACAATCGGGTAGACCAAAAATTCAAAAATTGTCTGCTTTACCAAACATGTTTTCAAACTGTATTTTGAAATTGGTTTGGAATCATGATTGGAAAACTCTAACCAAACATAGTATTAGAATGTAAGGTTAGAATTAATTTTCGAAAACTTCACCAAACACATTAATGGCTTCCAAATGGTATTTTTCCTGCTCTTAAAGAATAAAATTTTACTCTGGCTGCATAGGTGAATAGTTGGAAATTTTAAAGAACTTTTAAAGTTTATGGTGTCATAAGCATAAATGGAGAAGGTAAATATATGGCGAAATTAGAAAGCTCTTCTCATTAAATCACATATTCAAATGGATATAGTTTAACCCAGTAGTGTTTTCAATTCTATATTCATCCGTTATATGAACAATAAACTGTCACTTGTTATTAATTTGCAAAACGCCTGTTTAAGTAACTTCTAGTCATGACATGCTTATTGTGATCTATTTACCATTTTCATTGCTATTTTTAGGCACGAGTCAAAGTTTATCTAGAAAATTGTTAAAGTGATTGAAGATAAGCTAAACCGCAAGATCTTGAGTGATGCACCTTTCCTGATTGGAATGGATTCTTGAGTCACGAGCATTAACTTGTGGTTACAAGATGAGTCAACAGATGTTGGTGTACTTGTAATTTGTGGGATGGGGGGGAATAGGGAAGACAACCATTGCCAAATTTGTGTACAATTTAAACTACAGAAGATTTGAAAGTAGCAGCTTTCTTGCAAATATCAGAGAAGTTTCAAAACAACCCAATGGATTAGTTCGTTTACAAAGGCAACTTCTTTCAGACATTTTAAAGAGGAAAAAAGAGAAGATACATAGTGTTGATGAAGGAATTATTAAGATCAAGGACACCCTGGGTTCTAAAAGACTTCTTATTGTTCTTGATGATGTAGATCATGCTGACCAATTAGATGCAACAATTGGAATTCGTGATTGCTTTCATCGTGGAAGTAAAATCATCATAACGACTAGACATGAGGGGCTGTTACAGGCTTACAAGCTGATGAGTTGCAAAAGGTTGAAAAATTGGATGAATCTGAATCATTTGAGCTCTTCAGTTGGCATGGCTTTAGACAAAACCATCCCATTGAAGGTTTCATGGAGCACTCAAAAAGGGTAGTGCAATATTGTGGAGGACTTCCACTAGCTCTTCAAGTTCTGGGTTCATCACTTTTTGGGAGAAGTATAGATGTATGGGAAAGTACATTACAAAAGTTGGAATTGATCCCCAAAAGTCAAATTGTGAAAAAAAAATTAAAATAAGCTATGACTCGTTACAAGATGATCATGATAAAAATTTATGAAAAATGCTTGGGAGCACTAATTAGTGCTCCCACTAATTAGGTGGCAGTGGGTCCTGCCATTAATGATGTGATGTTTTGGTCATGGAGTTGTATTTTTTTTTTTTTGAATGCATTAGTGTTATTAGTGGTGGTGTTTTTAGTGGGATGAATCATTGTTGAAAATTTATTCTTGCATATTGCTTGCTTCTTTGTCAAAAAGGACAAAGATTTCTCAGTTAGAATACTAGATGAATGTGATTTCTACACAACAGTTGGGATTCAAAATCTCATTGATAAATGTCTCATTACAATTGATAAAAATAACAAGATGATGATGCATCAATTGCTTCAAGACATGGGCAGAGAAATTATTTGCTAGGAATCACCTAAAGAGCCTGAGAAACGTAGCAGATTATGGCATCATAACGATTCATTCAATGTATTTAGAGAAAAAACCGTAAGTAACATTCTACTTATGTATGTATGTGCTTGCTACTTATCTTTGGTATAATATTATTTCTATAGTGATCCTAGTTTTTCCTCCATTATTCATTGTATTCCGGACTCGGTTCCGTGGGCGGTTGTTGTTGTCTATATCTCTTTTTCGTCCTTTAATTCTTTGTATTTGAGTTGTGGGATGTGTTGGGTAAGCTTGGAACAGGTTGGTTGGGTGTTGGAATAAATGGTTGTTGTCCAGAATTTGGCATCTTCACTCGAGCGTGGCTTTTTGTGCTCGAGCGAGCCTTGGGTTTTTGCTTCTTTGTCCGAGTGAAGGTTCTTGCGCTCGAGCGAGCTTTTTGTGATGTGTCTCTTCGTTCGAGCGAACACTCTTGCGCTCGAGCATGCGTCTGCGTCTGCGTCTAGATTAGACCAGAAGGCTGGTATTCTTCGCTTGAGTGAGCTTTCTTTCACTCGAGCGAGCGAGCCCTATGTTTTGAGTTTCTTCGCTCGAGCGAGAACTTTTTCGCTCAAGCGTGCTTCTGTGTTGCAGACCTGAAGCTTTGTATTGTTCGCTCGAACGACGCTTCCTGCGCTCGAGCGAGGTTTTTTGTGTCTGGTCGCTCGAGCGACCACTCATTCGCTTGAGCGAGCCTCGTATATATCAAATCGCAGCAGCGTGATTTTAATCACTTTTTCACTCCAAACCCTAGATCTGACTCTCTCTCTCTAAACACCCCTTCTCTCTACAAATACTCTTGATCTAGGTTCTTCTACCATACTTCATTTGTAAAAAGGGTGGAGTATCACGTGGGCTACATTTTGATCCGAAAAAACTTGAGTTTGAAGCATCTTGGGTTTTTCTCTTCTTCTCCTTTGAGTCTCTCCATTTGAGGTAGGGATAATCTATTCCTTCTTATGAGTTTTGACATAAACTTTGGTTATTTTGTATAGATGGTGGTGTTTGGGAGTTATGGGCATGGTTAGGGTTTGATTTGAAAATTATGAAAGAGGGGTTTCCTTATCTGGGCTTCACAAGTGTCTTTGAGACCTTGATAATGGGTTAATAGTATATTATGGGTGAAATTTGGCCTTGAGTGCAATATTTGAGGAAATGGAAAGATTTTCCCTAATTGGAATTAAATAAATTATTTGGTATAAATATGAAATTGAGTTGAGAATTATGAAATTGGAGGAAATTGTGATTAAATGGTATAGTTGGATTGATAAATCACTCACCTATGGAAGAGATGATAAATTATCTGTTTGATAAATTTATTTATCCGTTTAGAAATAACTGTTTTGGGCTATCGGTGGAGGATAGTCATGATTGTTGTAGAATTGCATGATGATTAGGTAAATTGAAACTAATCAATTGGAATATGACGGTTGGATTAACACATTGAATATGTGCTTTCATTGATCATTGTATATGATAAACTGTTTAAATACATTATTTGGGAGGAGAAAGAGGATGTACTCCATTGTTTGGGAGGAGATAGGGGATGGACTCAATTGATAACTAAGTTGGCCGGAGTGTCCAGGGTAAAAGTCCCGAAACCTTATATACATCTAAATGATGTAGATGCTTGAAGTGTTGAGAATATGAGTTGTATAGCGATCCCGGTTTTCCTTCCATTGGTTATTGTATTCCAGACTCGGTTCCGTGGATGTCTATTGTTGTATATATTGCATTTTTGTCCTTTAATTCTTTGTATTTGAGTTTTAGGATGTGTTGGGCAGGTTTGTAACAGGTTGGGTGTATTTTGAAGCAAGTGGTTGCTGCCCAGTTTTTGGTGTCTTCGCTTAGCTTTGCGTTTTAGTTCCTTCGCTAGAGCCAGGGTTCCTTCGCTCGAGCGAGCTTTAAGTGGTGTGTCTGTTGGCTCGAGCGAGCATTCTTGCGCTCGAGCTTGCGTCTGCGTCTAAGTCTGGACCTGAAGGTTGTGTTTCATGGCTCGAGCGAGCTTTCCTTCGCTCGAGCGAGCGAGCGAGCTATATGTTTTGGGTTTCTTCGCTCGAGCGAGATTTTCTTTGCTCGAGCGTGCTTCTGGGCTACAGACCTGAAGCTTCGTGTTGTTGGCTCGAGCGAGGCTTTCTGCGCTCGAGTGAGGTTTCTTTGTGTCTGGTCGCTCGAGCGACCACTCCTTCGCTCGAGCAAGGGTCGATTATATCAGTTTGCAACAGCGGGTTTTGACTCACTTTTTCATTATCTTCTTTATTCAAACCCAAGCCCCGGCTGCCTCTCTCTTTAAACCACCACTTCTCTCTACAAGAACTCTTGATATAGGGTTCTCCTACACTATTTCCTTTGTATAAAAGCTAGAGCTTGGTGTGGGCTTCGTTTTGATCCAAAAATCTTTGGATTTGGAGCATCTTGAGTTTTCTTCATCTTCTCCATTGGGTCTCTTCATTTGAGGTAGGGATAACCTACTCCTCTCTGTGGGTTTTGACATAAATGTTGGGTATTTTGGATAGATGGTGTTGTTTGGAAATTTTGGGAAAGTTAGGGTTTGTTTTAAAGTTATAAAAAGGAGGTTTTCAATTGTTAAACTCCATGTGTATGTGAGACCTTGGAATATGGAATTATTGTTGTTAAATTGATGAAATTGAGCCTTAGGGTTGATATTTGAAAAAGGGAAAAAATGCCCTAATTATACTTGAATAATTAATTTGAATAATTAATTTGGGAAAATATGAAATTAAGTTGAAAATCATGAAATTGGGAAATTATGGGATTGAATGGTGTAGCTGGATTGATTAATCACTCACTGTAACAAGCCCGCGGAGGGAGGGGACCTCGCTACAGTTCGGACTCTCGATTTTTGTGTCGCGGTTCTAAATCTGAACCAAAGAGTCCAAATCTGGCAAATCGTTTTGAGAAACAGATTTTTGAAAAAGTAGTGCCAAACATGGACTGCTTTGCCAGATACAGAGTCGCCACCTAAATATTTTTTATGGGAGAATTTAGGAAACCCTGACTCGGTGCCGAAGGCCACATGTCCGTCATCACCGGAGTTGTCTCGGCTCGGGAGCTTGGGTACGATCGGGGAAGGTCAGCTATGAGCACCCCCTTTCGCCCGGTCCGAAGACCGGCCTCTACTAACCGTGATATCCATATTTGAAAACTTTATGTGTTCTTATTCCAATTATTAGCCTAGAATTACTATGTTATGCGCGCAGCAAACAAGTATAGACTAGATTGCCTAATTTGGAAAGAAACATTGCATATCCGTTTGTTTTGAAAATGCTTTGGAATTTGCTACTTGCAAGTAGGCTAAAACACAGATTTCAATGAGTTTTTCCAACTCAAACATTCCAACCTTCACCCACAGGCATTCAAGACAGTTATAACACATAAGCATCTAGCCACATGTTAAGCATGCTGTCATGGTAACATTCACACTCATGTGATATGCTAAAGCGGAAATACTTACATAGTACTCCGTGCCAAAACAAAGAACTTGTTAGCAAACATGCATGATCCAAGTCCATGTGAAGTGCCTAATGCATCGCATACAAAATGTTGCTAGAATAGGCTCGGCTATCCTAAACATGTCATGTGAAAATGCACAATTATCACGTATTCAGTTTGGGAATTGAAGTATTGATGCAGTTAGCGTGATGTACCCAGCCTAACGCATGCAATACAAATGCATGGATGCTAACATGCATAGCATAAGGTATGCTAAATTAAACGTGCCCTAATCTACCATCATAAGCAGGTAAATAAAAGGGAAGAAAGACGTGAGGTTGGAAGACATACACACACTCACGCACACTTATTACAGATTTGCCCTCGCTCGGAGGGACCGAATAAATATTACAAATTAATTAACTACGCAAGCTAATTAATATTACAAATTAACTAATTTAATTAACAAATTGAATAAATTAATTAAAGCAGGAAAACGCCTCGGGAAGCGCGCCACCATGCGCAAGCTGCCTCTGTTTTCCTTCCTTTCCTCCTCTGGAGGCTGTCAAAACCTCAGGACTGCATCCTTGGACAGAGGGGATCACCACCGGCTGAATGAAACTTCCACCGGCAGTGTAGTATGGCCATCGGCACAAAATAAGGTCTGTCGGCAGAGAAAATGGTGCCGGTCGGCACATTACACTGCCGGTCGGCAGAGTATTCTTGCAGAACCTGCAACTCATAGCAACAGAGGGCAAAACAAGGCATGGCAGCATATTTCAAGGCATGTATGCACTAACCATGTCTCTTATCATTGTGATGACTCAAAGGGACATGTGCCTCGGTTCTCGGACCACCAATCACGCATTTCCATGCATGATGGCCCAAAGGACCAAGTATGCAACTTTGATTTAAAATGCATGCAAACCAATCAAACAAATTAGGCCCAATTCCTATCACCAATTCAAGGAACGAGGCATGCATGCAAGATGCAATGCAACCTAGGCATACAAGCTAAGGATGCAACATGGCATGGCAAAACACTTATGCAATCATGCAAGCATACATATGGCAATGCAAATGGATGGCAAGATGGACTTATACATGAATTAGGCAGCTCTAATAAGGCCTAAAACAGTGGCCATAATGACCAAAACAAGAAGCCAAAACACATGCACACATACACATGATGGAAGGCCTACA
This sequence comes from Camellia sinensis, assembly GCF_055761805.1. Lineage (NCBI taxonomy): Eukaryota > Viridiplantae > Streptophyta > Magnoliopsida > Ericales > Theaceae > Camellia > Camellia sinensis. Next base: position 64,341,061 of record NC_138962.1, on the reverse strand, counting down.
CTTGGGCACAAATCAAGCAACATTCAAGCACACTTGAAAGGGATAAACAAGAGCAATTAGCATGCATTATAAGCTCTAAAATCATGCTAATACATGGTGCCAAACCAAGCAACAAATCAAGCCAAGCATGCACCAAATGGCCTAAGTGTTCAAAGCAAATCAATGAGGCATTGAACTACACTTAACAAGACCAAACAAGGCATGCAAAGAGGGACCAAAATCAGAGGTTTAGCATGTTAAAACAAAAGCTAAAGGACTACTTAGATGGCATCTAAATGGCCCAAATACAAAAGGCATACACCATGGCCAAAACATGGAGCATTGCAACACATGCTTTCAAAGCATTAAAGAGACATGCAAGGCAATCAAACAAGCATGGAAATGGGACTGAAATGGCATGTAGGATGATTCCAAATCATCAAAACAATGCAAAGATGGTATGCTACACATGCACATACTCAAGGCCAACAAGCCCAAATACAAAGGAGCTATATAATGCATGCAAAGGTCAACCCAAACGATTATGGACAGAGCTAAAACATGGCAAAATAAGCACATAATCTTCACAAATACAAGCCTAAAACATGCTCCAACAAAGGCTAACAACCTAGAACATGTTAAGGCACAAATAAGGCATTACATGGCAACTATGCTAAACATGCATGGAGTTCCAAAACCAACTTGAAATCATGTTATATTATGGATATATAAGCATGAAAAACAAACCAAACATGCTCAACACACACTCCAGCATAGGCTTCCTTAAGAGGCCAAAACATGCCCTTTTCAAGGACAACAAGGAGAGGGGGTGGCCCTCTCCTTCTTGGGACTTCAAAGCATCATCTTCACCACTGAAATCCCTCAAGATTTCAGTGGTGAAGAGATCTCAACACCAAAATCCCGGAGCTAACACAAAATGGTCCAAAAAGAGGCCTTTCAAGGCCTAAGGGTGGTCAACAACCCTCAAACAACAAAACACTCTTAATAGAAAATAAAGAGGGCCTAAAAATAGAACTTTTTTATGTTATACAATAAGCACAAAAACAGCTCTAAGATAGGTATAAAATTGATGCAAGAATGGGGAAAAAAAGGACTAGAATCTCACCCTTGAAGACCCCTTTACAAATGGTGCTCCAATGGCCTCCTTGAGCTTGAATCCAACACCAAAATCTCAAGACACACTCTTTAGAACCTCAGCTCCAAGAGGAAGGTGAAACACTAGGTGTTTGTGTGCAATAGTGAGACACAAAACACCTAGTGTACAAAATGGGAGGAAAAGAGAGGTAGGTGAGTGTATCTAACCCTAACCCTAGAAAAACCAGAGCTCTCCTCTGTCTTCTCTCCCCAAAAATGTCTAAAGCCTCTCTCCTTTTGCCTTAGAGAGAGCTCCTCTCTATATGCCTCTTGTAAAGCTTACAAGACAAGCTTTGCAAGAGGGAGATCCCTCCACGTGTATGGAGGGGAGCAAAAGCAATACAGCTGTCTAAAAATATTTGCAAAAGCAGATGAACAGCAATCGGCCGGCCAAAAATGCCATCTTGGCCTAAAAGAGTGCCGACCGGCAAACTATATTGCCGGTGGCAGCAAAAACCAGCCGGTGGCATCTAGCCACTGCCGGTGATGGGTGGGGGTGGTCAACAAGCCCCACCCTGCCTCTCAAAGGCAAGATGCAAGTGTTTGGTGCAAAACCAGACACTAAACGGTCGAGTTCGGAGATCCTGAGGCAAGGCGCGTAGTCGAGGCCTCCGGGAACTCCAAACGAACACAAACATGGATAATCACCGAGTGTTCAAATGGTGACGTCCAAGTCTTGAGGACGGTCAAAAATGGGGTGTCTACACTCACCCATGAAAATGTGGATAATTTATCTGTTTGATGAATTTATTATCTGTTTAGAGATAACTGTTTTAGGCTATCAATGGAGGACAGTCTTGATTGTTGTAGACACTGTATGTTGATTAGGGAAAACTGAAACTAATCAAATGGTTAAGTCATTGAATATGACGATTGAATTAACACATTGAATATGTGCTTGGATTGATCATTGTATATGATAAACTGTTTAAATACATTGCATATGTATCTTGTTTGGGAGGAGATAGGGGATGTACTCCATGCTTTGGGAGGAGATAGGGGATGCACTCTCAAACCTGTTTGGGAGAAGATAGGGGATGGACTCCATTGATAACTAAGTTGGTCGGAGTGTCCAGGGTAAAAGTCCTGAAATCTTAATCACGTTTGCATAACGTAGATAATTGAAATATTGAAATGTTTTAATATGAGTTTTAGTCTCATTTGAATTGTGGATAATGGAAGTGCTTTAACATGAGTTGTAGTCTCATTTAATTGTTGGCTAGATAATGAGCCATGTTTATGAATTTGAATTGGATAAGTAAAGGAAAGTGGAATGAAACACGGATGTATTTGTCATAGTACTGGGAAGTGTTGTAAATTGGTTTACAAGTGTTAACCATTTATTGAATGCTAATGTTTTAGTTATTGCTCATATTTGGTTTCGCGTATCTCTACTGGGCTTTGGCTCACCCTATATGGGACATCATTTTCAGGTACAAGTGATATGCCACCTCCAAGGACGCAGCTTGGGAGGCTTAGAGGCAGAAAGATCCTTTGTTATTATCTTTTTGTATTACATGTAAATCAAGCCAAGGGCTTATTTTGTATAAAGAGTTAGAACTCTTCTTTTGTTGTAACCAAGTGTTGACTTGGAAAGTTGTGAGCCTATAGGGCATTTACTTTTGTTGTCAACATGTAATATCTCTTGTAAGAATACTCTGACGTATGGAATATGATATCTCTTTCTTGTATCATGAATGTATGATTTATGGGTTTATTTATGAGGACATTACAAGTTGTAGTCTCATTTTTGAATTGTTTGGATAAATAATGAATCATGTTTATGAATCGATTTGGATAAATAAATGGTATTGGATTGAAATACGATTGTAAATGTTGATTAATTTTGAAAAGGAGATATGTTAGTTTACAAGTGTTGACCATTTATCGAATTCTAATGTTTTAGTTATTTTTCATATTTTGTTTAGCATATATCTACTGGGCTTTGGCTCACCCAATTTGGGGTACCATTTTTAAGTACAGGTGACATGCCGCCTCCAAGGTGTTAGCTTGGGAGGTTTAGGAGTTGAAGACTCTGTTTGTTATTTGTTTTGTTGATTACATGTGAATTCAAGCCAAGGGCTTTATTTGTAAAAGAGTTAGAACTTTTCTTTTGTTGTAACCAAGTAGCAACTTGGGAAGATGTAAGCCCGTAGGGCATTCTGTTATGTTGTAAACATTTGAAACTTATATGAAATATCCCTTTGTAATATTAACCCTGATGTATGTATGGAAATGTGATTTATCTATCATGTATATAGAACTGTTAGAGGATGGGATTATGTATTATTTTGAGGGCATTACAACTTGGTATCAAAGTGTACCGGGTTTAAATACTTTGGGTACGTGGGAAAAGGTTAGTACAATAATGGGTTTGTCTCGCTTGTTAGAGACTTATGTATGATGTTATGTGTTTATATGATAACATGCTTACGTGACTATGTGGGTATGGGATTTAATTTCTAGGATGTTGAACGGGTCTATGGGTTTCTAGGAGTCCTGTTGGAAAGGCACTTGATCATAGCCATTTCTAACTAGAACTCTAGTAACGCCACGTGACGGTCATTATTTGGAAATGAAATTCGTAAGTGCTTATGTGATTAGGTGCTTATGTGGAGTGAATTACAGTTGTCCATTGTATTAGGACGTGAATGAAATAGCTTCGACACATTTGTGAATGTGCTAATCCTTTTGTTACCTTTATTAAGATGTCAAGACGAGGACGTGGTGGTAGGCGTGGTAGGCCTAGGAGGCAGGAGATGCCTATACCAGATGAAATTCTGGCGTCGGAAGAGGGAATTGGTCAGGCCAACGTGGCCAAGCCAGTAGGTCAGCAGGCCATGCGCACCTTAGTTCGCAAGATGGCAGGAGCACTGAGGGAATCCATGGACATTCTCAAGGCTGAGAATCAAGTCCAAACCCATGTAGCTGAGGCAGGGCCGTCCTTTTTAAAGAGGGAGTTCTTTCGGTCGAATCCGGACGAGTTTTTGGGTGACCCTAAAGAGCCACTGAAGGCTGATGAGTGGTTAGAACAAATGACGAAGACATTTGAGATGCTTGGCATTGAAGATGAGGTTTGAAGGTGACCTTGGCGTCCTTCCAGTTGAAGGGAGATGCGGGTCGGTGGTGGAAGTTTATTCAAGGGCGTATTGGAGGGACTTGGGAGGCTTTTGTTGATGCCTTCTAGGAGATGTTTTTGCTTTCCACTGTTAGGGAGAAGTTGAGGGATCAATTCTGTTAGCTCAAGCAGCTAGATACACCTATGGCAGAGTTTGAAACCACTTGTACTAGCTTATCGAGATTTGCTCCAGAGTTATGGCGACCGAGAAGCGTAGATGTTTGGAGTTCGAGGAGAAATTGAGGACCAGACTCATGTTTCGAGTGGCCGGGTCCATGATTAGGGAGTATGGGTGCCTTGTGGAGGCTGCAACCCATCTTGAGACTATCATGCATGCTGAGGAGGAGAGGATGAGGGGCCCCAGGAAGAGTCAGGATGGTTAGGAGGATGGTAAGAGGCAGAGGGGTTCTAACCCTCAGCATTCCTAGGGAGCGCATTCTAGATCTACCTTTCCAGTACCGAGTTCAGGTTCTAGGAGAGGCGGTTAGAGAGACTTCACCTGTTACAAATATGGCCAGCTGGGCCACAAGTCTCCATCTTGCCCGTAGAGGGGAGGAGGGCAGCGAGCAGCTTCATCTTCGGCTCGTTCTTAAGGCTAGAGTCAAGGTAGAGGCTAACCACTCACTTGTTATCAGTGTGGGCAGGTGGGGCACCTGAAGAGGTTTTGCCCATAGTTAAGTGGCACATCTAGTGCGTCTGGTTCGAGACAGACACAGAGTCACCAGTCAATTTAGTCAGTACAGGCCTCGAGGGCCAATCAGGAAGCCTCTTCGACTTAGTCCGTGCAGTAGTCTTGTGCTCCGAGAGGTGAGTAGGTAGATTAGAGACCTATAGGGCGCGTGTATGCTATTACAACGCCAGATCTTGTACCGGCTCCATCAGTATTGAGAGGTACCTTTTTGTTTTGCAACTCGGTTGTTAATATGTTAATTGATACGGGTGCATCCCATTCTTTTATATCTTCTGCATTTGCATCTGTTTTGGGGTTGGAGTTGGCATAGTTAGCGTCTCCTATTTGTGTTGTATCACCCATTGGAGGTGAGGTAGTTCTGAAGCAGGGGTGTCGGGGCTGTGATATAGAGGTCACCGACCGTCGACTTCCCATTTCTTTTGTATTGATGGACATGTCTGGGTTTGATGTGATTTTGGGTATGGACTGGTTATCGTCATACCGGGCTGTCATAGATTGCTACCGTCAGAGGGTTACTGTATGTACCTTGAGCAGTGACTGTTTTCATTTCTTGGGGGATGGGGTTGGTAGAGTCTTACCACCGGTGTATGATCCGCGAGGGCAGAGTGAGCTTAGTTGTCTTCTTGCTAGCTTTATGAGTAGTGAGTGTGACGAGACTGGAACTGAGTTGCCAAGAGTGGTTTGTGAGTACTCGGACATTTTTCCCAAGAATCTCGTTAGTTTACCACCCCATCGAGAGATCGAGTTCTCTATTGACTTAGTGCCTGGCACGACATCGATTTCTATGGCACCGTATCATTTTTCCCCAGCCGAGTTGAGTGAGTTGAAGATTCAACTCTAGGAGTTATTAGATAAGGGTTTTATTCACCCTAGTACTTCGCCTTAGGGAGCACTGGCTCTCTTTGCTAAGAAGAAACATGGGGCTTTGGGACTTTGTATCAATTACCGAAAATTGAACCTGGCTACGGTTAAGAACAAGTACCCTATGCCTCGTATAGATGATTAGTTTGATCAGTTGAAAGGATCCCGCTGTTTCTCTAAGATAGACTTGATATCAGGTTACCATCAATTGAGGGTCAGGGAGGAGGATATCCTGAAGACAACATTCTGTACGCGGTATGGCCATTATGAGTTTCTGGTGATGCCTTTTGGGCTTACCAATGCACCGGCTATATTCATGGACTTTATGAACCGGATCTTTTGAGAGTTCTTAGACCGCTTCGTAGTCGTCTTTGTGGACGATATTTTGATTTATTCACATTCTGAGGAGGAGCACGAGGAACACTTGTGAGTGGTGCTTGAGTTGCTTGGAGCCCATAAGTTGTATGCTAAGTTTGGGCAGTGTGAGTTCTGGCTAAGAGAGGTCAAGTTCTTAGGCCATGTGGTATCCGAGAAAGGGGTGACTGTAGATTCATCCAAGATAGAGGCAGTGCATGATTGGGCACAACCTAAGAATGTCTTTGAGATTCGTAGTTTCTTGGGGTTGGGCGGGTATTACTGCTGATTTGTGAAGGATTTCTCCAGGCTAGCTATGCCGTTGACTAGATTGACGCGGAAATGGGTCAAATTTGTATGGTGTGAGACTTGTGAAAAGTCGTTCCAAGAACTTAAGATTAGACTTACCACTGCTCCAGTCTTGATTATTCTGGAGAGGGATTTGGGTTATGCAGTGTATTGTGATGCCTCACGAGAGGGTTTGGGTTGTGCATTAATGCAAGAAGGAAAAGTAGTAGCTTATGGCTCACGTTAGTTGAAGACACACGAGAGGAACTATCCTACTCACGACCTAGAGTTGGTAGCTGTCATATTTGCCTTGAAGATTTGGAGGCACTACCTTTATGGTGAGAGGTTCGAGGTATTCTTGGATTATAAGAGTCTGAAGTATCTATTTACACAGAAGGACTTAAATTTGAGGCAGAGACGGTGGATGGAGTTCATAGAAGATTATGACTTCGAGCTACATGATCATCTGGGGAAGGCCAATGTTGTGGCTGATGCCCTAAGTAGGAAGTCCATTGGCGATGTAGCATGTATTGCTATCCGAGAATGGGATAGGAATTTGACTTGAATCTGGGTGAGTCTGTTGAGTCTGCAGCCTTGTTTTCTGTAGTTGCACAACCTATACTTGTGAATTGAGTGTTAGAGGCACAGAAAGATGACCTTGAGGCAGAATCTCTCCGGGGGAGGATATCTAGTGGGAAGGTAGAGAAAGGTTTGACCATGTATCCTGACCTGGGTGTGAGGTACCGAGACCGTTTGTTTGTACCAGAGTCTTGCTGAGAGGAAGTACTTCGAGAGTTTCACCATTCACGCCTTGCGGTGCATCTGGGAGGCACAAAGATGTATCATGATTTGAGTTGCCAGTTCTGGTGGAGAGGTATGAAGAAAGATGTGGCGGTGTTTGTGTCAAAGTGCCTTACTTGTCAGCAAGTGAAGGATGAGCATCAGAGGCCAGCGGGTTTGTTGCAACCCTTGCTTATTGCTGAGTGGAAATGGGAGCATGTCACGATAGAATTCGTTGTAGGTCTTCCGAGGACTTAACGGGGTAGTGATGCCATTTGGGTGGTAGTGGACCGGTTGACTAAGTTAGCACACTTTATTCCTATGTGCGTGAGAGATTCGGTAGATCACCTTGCTGACTTGTATATTCGAGTTATAGTGAGGTTGCACGGGGTCCCAGTGTCGATTGTTTCAGATAGAGACCCACGTTTTACTACAAGGTTGTGGCAGAGTTTGCAGAGTGCCTTGGGCACTAGATTGACCTTTAGCACAGCTTACCATCCTCAAACTGACGGGCAGTTTGAGTGCACCATTCAGATACTTGAGGATATGTTTCGAGGCTGTGTCCTTGACTTTAAAGGGTCGTGGGAGAGACACTTACCCTTAGTGGAGTTTGCCTACAATAATAGTTTCCAATCGAGTATTGGTATGGCACCGTTTGAGGCCTTGTATGGCCGACCGTGTAGATCCCCAATGTGTTGGGCCGAGGTGGGTGATGCACCTCTGTTGGGTCCAGAGTTGGTTCGGGAAACGATGGAGAAAGTGGCACTTACCCGTAGGAGACTTGTTACAGCCTAGAGTCGCCAAAAGAGTTATGCCGACCGTAGGAGGAGGCCTTTGTCATTTGAGGTGGGTGATCATGTCTTTCTGAAAATATCACCTAGGCGGGGTTTGATGAGGTTCGGGAAGAGTGGGAAGTTGTCCCCTCAGTTCATTGGCCCTTTTGAGATCCTTGAGCAGATTAGGGAGGTTGCATACCATCTAGCTTTACCGCCGCAGTTGTCCGGAGTGCATGACGTGTTTTCATGTTAGTATGCTTCGGAAATATGAGCCGGATCCATCACATGTGTTGGATTAGACCGACTTAGAGGTAGATGAGGATGCTTCGTATAAGGAGAGACCGGTGAGGGTCTTGGATAGACAGGACCAAGTTTTACGAGGGAAGACGATTCCCTTGGTCAAAGTACTGTGGAAACATCACGGGGTTGAGGAAGCAACTTGAGAATGTGAATTGGAGGTCCAAGAGAAATATCCAGACTTGTTTGTTAATGCTTGACTATGTGTTGAGAATATTGTTTCGGATTATGGAAGTATTGAAATTGTTAAATATATTTCAGAAATGTGAGTTCAATTTAACATTGTATATGTTGAATGCGTTGTAGAAATGCAAATATGTTAAGGAATTATGGAATATATGTATTGAAATTTGTTGAATTTCAAAAGGATGGATATTGATAATGTATATTAAGCTATATATTGGTAAGTTGTTCTCTTGAGAAGAGATGGAATGATCAGTAGTGGATCATGTTGATAAGAGTTGTATTATAATCATGTTGAGTATTGAAAGATCACAATTTTGAAACTTATATATCTAATTTCGGGGACGAAATTCTTTCAGGGGGGCAAGTTATAGCGATCCCGGTTTTTCCTCCATTATTCATTGTATTCCAGACTCGGTTCCGTAGGCGGTTGTTGTTGTCTATATCTCTTTTCCGCCCTTTAATTCTTTGTATTTGAGTTGTGGGATGTGTTGGGTAAGTTTGGAACAGGTTGGTTGGGTGTTGGAACAAATGGTTACTATCCAGAATTTGGCATCTTCGCTCGAGCAAGGCTTTTTGCGCTCGAGCGAGCCTTGGGTTTTTGCTTCTTCGCTCGATCGAAGGTTCTTGCCCTCGAGCGAGCTTTTTGTGATGTGTCTCTTCGCTCGAGCGAGCACTCTTGTGCTCAAGCGCGCGTTTGCCTCTAGATTGAACCTGAAGGTTGGTATTCTTCGCTCGAGCGAGCTTTTTGTGATGTGTCTCTTCGCTCGAGCGAGCACTCTTGTGCTCAAGCGCGCGTTTGCCTCTAGATTGAACCTGAAGGTTGGTATTCTTCGCTCGAGCGAGCTTTCTTTCGCTCGAGTGAGTGAGCCCTATGTTTTGAGTTTCTTTCGCTCGAGTGAGTGAGCCCTATGTTTTGAGTTTCTTCACTCAAGCGAGAACGCTTGCGCTCGAGTGTGCCTCTGCGTTGCATACCTGAAGCTTTGTATTGTTCGCTCGAGCGATGCTTCCTGTGCTCGAGTGAGATTTTTTTATGTTTGGTCGCTCGAGCGACCACTCCTTCGCTCGAGCGAGCCTCGAATATATCAGATCGCAGTAACGTGATTTTAATCACTTTTTCATTCCTTTTTTCACTCCAAACCCTAGATCCGACTCTCTCTCTCTCTCTCTCTCTCTCTCTATACACCCCTTCTCTCTACAAATACTCTTGATCTAGAGTTCTTCTACCCTACTTCCTTTGTAAAAAGGGTAGAGTATCATGTGGGCTACATTTGGATCCGAAAAAGCTTGAGTTTGGAGCATCTTGGGTTTTTCTCTTCTTCTCCTTTGAGTCTCTCCATTTGAGGTAGGGATAATCTACTCCTTCTTATGAGTTTTGACGTAAACATTTGTTATTTTGTATAGATGGTGGTGTTTGGGAGTTTTGGGCATGGTTAGGGTTTGATTTGAAAATTATGAAAGAGGGGTTTCCTTATCTGGGCTTCACATGTGTCTTTGAGACATTGATAATGGGTTAATAGTATATTATGGGTGAAATTTGGCCTTGAGTGCAATATTTGAGGAAAGGGGAAGATTTTCCCTAATTGGAATTAAATAAATTATTTGTTATAAATATGAAATTGAGTTGAGAATTATGAAATTGGAGGAAATTGTGATTAAATGGTGTAGTTGGATTGGTAAATCACTCACCTATGGAAGAGTTGGTAAATTATCTGTTTGATAAATTTATTTATCTGTTTAGAAATAACTGTTTTGGGCTATCAGTGGAGGATAATCATGATTATTGTAGAATTGCATGATGATTAGGTAAATTGAAACTAATCAATTGGAATATGCCATTGAATATGACAGTTGGATTAACACATTGAATATGTGCTTTAATTGATCATTGTATATGATAAACTGTTTACATACATTGCATATGTACATTGTTTGGGAAAAGATAGGGGATGGACTCCATTGATAACTAAGTTGGCTGTAGTGTCCAGGGTGAAAGTCCCGAAACCTTATATACATCTGAATGATGTAGATGATTGAAGTGTTGATAATATGAGTTGTAGTCTCATTTTGAGTTGTTGATGATTGAAGTGTTGATAACATGAGTTGTAGTCTCATTTTTGAATTGTTTGGATAAATAGTGAATCATGTTTATGAATCGATTTGGATAAATAAATGGAAGTGGATTGAAATACGATTGTAAATGTTGATTAATTATGAAAAGGAGATATGTTAGTTTACAAGTGTTAGCCATTTATCGAATGCTAATGTTTTAGTTATTTCTCATATTTGGTTTAGCATATCTCTACTGGGCTTTGACTCACCCTATTTAGGGCACCATTTTCTGGTACAGGTGACATGCCGCCTCCAAGGTCTTAGCTTGGGAGGTTTAGGAGTTGAAGACTCTGTTTGTTATTTGTTTTGTTGATTACATGTGAATTCAAGCCAAGGGCGTTATTTGTAAAAGAGTTAGAACTTTTCTTTTGTTGTAACCAAGTAGCAACTTGGGAAGATGTAAGCCCGCAGGGCATTCTGTTATGTTGTAAACATTTGGAACTTATATGAAATATCCCTTTATAATATTAACCTTGATGTATGTATGGAAATGTGATTTATCTATCATGTATATAGAACTGTTAGAGGATGGGATTATGTATTATTTTGAGGGCGTTACAGTTTCTTACCTTAACAAGGAAGGCCTTGTCCTTGACAGGCATATGTTAAGAGAACCTACGTCTTCAAAATCAGTCCTTAGTGCCAATATTTCAAATCGTCATCGCTTCAAAGAGGTTTTTTCACTGAATCAACATCGCTTCGGCTTCCTCTCCTGTCATCCAGCCGGCATTGAGCTAAAAAATGCAAATGAGGCATATTTCAAAATTGATGCACTAGCAAGAATGTGCAAATTAAGACTCCTCAATCTTAATTATGTACAACTCAGTGGAAGCTATAAGGAATTTCCTAAAGGATTAAGATGGTTGTGTTGGCAAGGATTCTGTTCAAAATTCATTCCCAAAGATTTTCCTCTAGAGAGTTTGGTTGTGGTTGACATGCATTACAGCAGCTTGGAACGAGTTTGGAAGTGAACCAAGGTATGATATTTTTCTTTCTTTATTTTATTATTTTTATTTTTCCTTTTTTTTTTAGGGTTTTCAGTGATTAAATGATTGTAACACCCTTTTGTTTCCTTTTGTAGTTTCTTGGCCAATTAAAATTCCTTAATCTTAGCCATTCCCATGGCCTTGTCAAAACTCCTGATTTCTCACAACTCCCCAATCTAGAGAGGTTAATTCTTAAAGATTGTACAAGTCTTTTTAGAATTCATGAATCCATTGGCAACCTAGAGAGCCTTGTTCTCTTGAATGTAAAAGATTGCAAAAATCTAAGGACACTTCCAAGAAACATTGCAATGCTAAAATCTCTTGAAAAGCTTATTGTTTCTGGTTGCTCAAAACTTGACACATTGCCACCGAATATGAAGGGGATGGAATCTCTGAAAGCACTTCATGTAGATGGAACTCCTTTAAATCAACTGCTCTCTACAATTGGTGAGGTCAAACCATGGCATGCACTAGTTTGGCCTTTGGTATCAAAGCCAAGAAGAACTCCAGAAATTTCAATAATAATTAAATAATAATAATATTACAATCTCAAATATTTTGGTGGTGAATCTTGAAGTGCAAATTAAATATTTGGAAGGTGTTTTAATTAATTTTAAAACCTAAAATAAATTTATGGTGAAAGTCTTTAATTTAAAGGCAAGATTTATTATTTAAAAAAAATAAAATAAAATTACGTGCCAAATTAGTAACCATATTTTGATCTAATAATATTTGTATTTTAATGGAGATAGAAATTAAAATAATATAAAGAGATAATAATTTAAAACCTTTTGTTTAGATATATAAACAGCAACCCTAGTATTCCTAGCAGCCACAGTCGCAGTAGTGAGGAGGAGGGAGAAAGAGTGGGAGAAGAGTAGTCGCAATCCAAGTCTTGGACTTAGGTTTCGTAGTAAGGAGGTAAGCTTTTGAATCCTATCTTCCTTTATTCCTCATCTTCCTTCCATTATCTTAATATATCCAGTGGGTTAATTAATTGGGTAGATGATGGATGATATATTATTATGCCTAACCAAAATTATATTGCAAGGATGATGTATACATCGGTGGAGTGTTTCATGAGAGTTCATACACCCAATATTGTAGTTTAGGAATTAACTAAAGATGATGTTGGGGGACTGATTTTTTTAGCAGGTCATGGGCCTTTGAAGAACCAATGTGGGTATGCAATAGTATTCTAGAAATTTTAATTGAATTTCATATCTGAATTTTCTCATAATTTTTGGGAGTCAAAATCCATATAAACTGATGCATTCAAATATGTCCAGAAAACTAATTTAAAACAGTAAGTTCGGAAGTATCGTTCTCTTTGGGTATAGATCCGAAAATTATCACACTAGTATCATTAGAACCGGTTACGAGTCTAGTTTCGTACATTTTTGGCTTTGTGTTGATTGCTCATGTATACTAAGAGAACCATTAATATTTTTAAAGTGCTGCAGAAAACAACCTGTTTAGATATAATTAATTGTAGATAATTATTTTGTTACGAAAATCAAGTAATACCAATTAGGTTTGAAACTTAGGATATATTAGTTGATATCTGGAGGGTTTTGGAATTTTTCAAATAACGTGGAGTGGGTTTTGTAATTTTCAAAGTTAGCGAATAGATTGGGAAAACTTGTTTAAAATTCTGTTTTATCTTAAAGTTACTTTTAATTAAGTTTCGATCTGAACCCATGTCTTGGGTAATTTTAGACCTTGAAGAACATGAGCTTAGGTAATATTTAAGGGTAATGGTGAGTTGGGTTGAGCTGTGTTAGTGCACTTTAGTACGGGGTACTTAGTTTATTATTCTCTTTAGTATTTTTAAATTAGTAGTGACGTGTAGTCTTCATACTTGGTTCAGGGCACTAGTTGGACTTTCATACTCTGTTCGAGGATTATATTATTTCGTTTTCAGGTGAGTAGTTTCATGCTACATATTTTTATAAATGTTTACCTACCCTGAACTGCTGGAAAAATTATTTGTTTTTGGTCTCATATTTATAATGGTGAACTACCATGTTTTGCAAAACTAATGTGTATTGATTATCGGGACCATTTGTTTACTTTAGTCCAAGGAAATTATTCCACTGTGTGTGGTGACTCTGGCCACTAGGGAACAAATCTGGGTTGGGCTGTGATGACTCTAATGCTCAACGATTGTGAGGAAAAGGCCTAGGTTAGGCTAGGTGACCTTCAATCGGATCGTCTTAGAGAAAAGACCCGGGTTGCCACCCTGAGGATGACTCTTAGTTCGGTATTGGATCTAACGGGGCTTATTGCCTTGAGAATTGTGTGGCATGTTACTTGTTATTCTTGGTACCCAGAAAATTATTGGTGCTCATGTTGTAATCTGTTTTAAGTGAAAAATGTCATTTATCATGTTCTTGAGAGACATGAGTATTTTAACTGTTGAACTGTGGAACCTTCTTTTTGAAATAGATTGTCTTTATCAAACTGCATGCCAATCTAGTTTCTGTGATATATATCTTATTTTGGAATTGAACCCTATTTTCAAAACTGTATTTATTATCCATGTTGCTACTCACTGAGCTATTAGTCGACTTAGTTGTTTATCATTTTCAAGTGTTAGAAGGACTTAGAGTGGACTCATGGCATAGCGGAGACTCAATTACATGGACCTCGAGGACATTCATTTAATTTGTTTTAGGTTGTTATGTTGGGTTTTGTGCTTACATTGTGGTTGGGTTTTATTTAGAATTATTTTATTTTGTGGGCAGTTTGTGTCCCATTTAGTATATATATATATATATATATATTTAGGAAGTTGGTTATGGCTTGTTTTTCACTTATGGCATGTCACTGGATTGGGTTTTGATTTATTTATTTTTGGGCTATCATTACATTTATTCTTTATGGTTTTGGGTTCATGTTTAGGCTTAGGTGTGCCTTGGGCTAAGTGCCTGTGGGCCACGGCCAGTCATGTCCAGATTTGGGGTGTGACATTTTTTTACCTAGGTTTTTAGTAAGCTTAAGTCTTGTGGATTGCAATTTATCGGATGCTGATTTTCTGAGGGATTTTAGTAACCTGCCCTTGTTGAAAAACTTGAATCTGAGCAAAAATCCAACTTCTAGTCTACCAGATTGGATCAGAGGTCTGACTAGGCTTCACACACTTCATTTAAATTCATGTACAAGGTTCTAATTTCTTCCAGGCCTACCAAGTGTGGAGTTATTGTTGGTGGGGCATTCCACATCACTGGAGAAAATAACATATCAATCAAATATGTTTAGCTCGTAATTACTCGAACATACTGAATATCGTAAGCTAGCTCAGATTCAGGGCTTATTCAAGTTGCTACCCTTAGGAATGGTTGAAGCAGAAATGATGCAAATCTTGGGTTTGATCAACTTGGAGTCCTTGGCCAACATTCAGGTCTTCTTTATGAATGGCTGTAATATAGGGAAGTGTCCCATCAAGGTGCTCTCTCTCTCTCTCTCTATGTATATTGCAATGGATTGTTAAAATTATGAGTTCCACAATGCAAGGCTTGTATGAGCTTGATTTTGTATTAAGCACATTTTTCCCAGGGAAAGAGGTTCCTTTCTGGCTTTGTTATAGAAGTACATCATCATCGATATCTTTTACTGTGCCTTCACTTGATGATCTAAGAATTTGAGGCCTAAATATTTGTTTGGTATATGAATTTTACGTTGGTCGGGATAGTTGCTCATTAAGCCATGACAAGAATCACCAGCCAATTTTATGTGTTGAAATCAGTATTGGGGACAAGGCTCTAAACTTGAACTATGGCCCAACATGTTTTGGCTTTCCTGAAGCCAACCAAGATATGATATGGTTAAGCCATTGGAGCATTGGAAATCAACTAAAAGGTGGCGATGAAGTGAATGTTTCAGTGACAGTGCGGACATTATTCAAGTTAAAAGAGAATGGAGTTTATGTTGTGTATGAGAAAGAACAGAAACAGGCTACCCAAGATAAGTTTTATCCTTCTTGTTCATAGTCGAATTATATAGTGAACACCATAATGTACAACCTCAACAATCAAGTATTCCCGAAAGATGATGCTTTAGCTTCAATATCTTGCTCGGGGTGGGAAAATTACATATGTCAAACCTTCGCAGAAACTACAGGTCTGTGTCTTGTAGATTTTGAAATCGACATTTGATAGTAAGAAGATAAAGAAAAGTAGGGAAAACAAAAAATTTCTTTCTGACCTTTAATGAATTTTGCTGATTTGTATAGTTTACAGATAAAGAGCAAAAGCATCCCAACAGTGGCATGATGGGCAGAGAAGGAGGACACAAATCAGTTCTTATTACTTCACAAATGAAGTGCAGAAGTAGTGGTCATTTTGTTGCTAGTTAGCAACGTTTTCATTCAGTGGTGAAAATGCATATCCGCTTACCAAAATAACCATCTCCTTTGCTAGTATTCATGCTGTTTATTTGTAAATAAAACTTACAGAGTTGGAAAAAATAACTTGAAAAGTGCCTAGAAAATGAAATATATGGTATAGATTCATATAGTTATAATCATAATGAATCTGGTACGCACACTTTATTTTCTGGTCACTTTTCTGATTACTTTTTCTAGCTCAATACCATTGTTGTAGTTACAGAACTCTGATTTTTGGAACAAAAATTTTAAATTGCTATGAAAGAGTGTTGTGTGTTTGAGTCATCATGCAACAACAAAATGTGTGGAAGTTGAGATTTCACATTTGATAATGAATGCAAGCATAACAGAATATAATGAATGCATGGATGTTCTGCCACAAATACAAGTGAAAGAACTTGGCCTAAGCAGCATATAAGGGAAAATTATTCAGTAGCCGCATAGCAAGTCTATATGGTGCTTAGCTTGATTGTTATTGGTTAAAATAGTAGGATTCGGTACTTTTATGTTAGTGTAAGAGAGATAACATGACATAAATGGTGTGAAGGATTACTTCAAGATCACTGAATAACTTCTCCACACTCAGAATTTAGAGATCACCTATGACTTGAGCAAACAAGAGAGGTGTTAAACCTTAGGCCTTGTGTTTGTACATTTGGTTTGATAGACCGTGTTGTGCTTGTCTAAGCTGGTCTCCCTTTAGACACATTCTTACCCAAGTTGAAGAAAGATTTATATATGCATTTTGTGCTATTTCAAAACAAAAGTACCTTTCTGGGTGACTTATAATTTTGAAAATGAAAAGAAAAAAAATTAAGTGGGCACAATTTATGCTTAGAACCAACCAACCAACCTTGAACAACTGAAAATTTTCATGTTGAATCAAATTCATTCAATTAATTTTTTTTAAAACTTAATAAAATTCATAAACGAATTTAAATAGACTATATCTTGTGGATTTAATTAAAATTAAATTTGAATAAGTTAGATATAGATACAGTATAAATTGATACATTATTTAGTCTAATATTTTACATTTTACGTTTCATTTTAATTACAATTTTATTTAACTTGGTTTTTTTATGTATTTATTATTATTATAAAAAAGGGGAATAAAGTGACAAGGCAACATCAATTATATGCACCTGGCCATCTCCAATGGTTACTCAGATTTGTCATCAAATTTGAATTTGGTGAAAAAAGTCACATTTTTTTTGCTCCAATAGTTTCATCAAATAGGTATCAAATCCAGGATTTCAATTTTCTTTTATCAAATTGAGGACCAATGTGCCTTTTATCAAATCACTGTTCAAAGCCGTTGCCGGATGTCCCCCTGGATGTCCTTCTGAAAAGTTGTGAAAAAATTACACTAGTCGGTCGACCACCTCAAAGCAAAAAAAAAAAAAAATTTACATTGATCAATAGACCGGCCAAACATCTGCCCGGTCGACTGATGTTCTGATGAAGCTACAAAATCTCCATTGGAGCACTTAATATTAAAGGAAGCTTTTACTCAAATTTGATATAAAAAATAAAAAAATAAAAAATTGATGCACCATTGGAGATGCTTTAAGACTGTCTCCAATGGTTACTCAGATTTGTCATCAAATTTGAATTTGGTGAAAGAAGCCTCCTTTTTCTGCTCCAATAGTTTTATCAAATAGGTATCAAATTTAGGATTTCACTTTTCTTTCATCAAATTGTGTCTTTTATCAAATCACTATTCATAGCCGTTGTCAGATGTCTTCCTGGATGTCCACCTCAAGGAAAATATTTGTAAAAAAATTGAACTGGCCGGTTGACCGGCCGAACATCCGCCAAGTCGTCCTTCCGGTCGACCAGTGTTATGATGAAGCTCCAAAATCTTTCGTTGGAGCACTTGATATCAAAGAAAATTTTTACTCAAATTTAATAAAAAAAAATTAACGCACCATTAGAAATACTCTAATAAAACATGTTGTCGTTGTTAGGCCAAAGGGATGTGTAAGTGTGAACCCATCAAATGTAACATCATTACATACATCACTATTCACTTAAACAAGTAATGATATAGTAAGGGGCATGCTGTTGGATTTTGAGGCTACTGAATTACTTTAAAAATCAATACAATAGTGTCTCCTATTATGCTACTATCTCTGAAAGTAGTCCTGGGGTAGTAGAGATGGTGACCTCCTCCACTTGCATATTTCTTATTTCTTTTTCTTTTTTTTCTTCTCAATTTCCTTCTCTATTATATAATGAAAATTAGAGAAAGTTACCGTGTAATAGAGACAAATTTAAAATATGGCGACGGAGAAAAATGAAAATAAATAATCTCATTCTCAACTATGACTACTTACATCTTTACAGAGTAATATAAAGAAAGAAAGAAAGAAAATTGAAAAAAAAAATCCTAATGTATTTGCAAAAGGGAAAATGGAAAAAGGATGGACAGAGAGGGACGATGAGGGGTTGGTAGAATGGGGACCCTGACTGTAGATAATAGAGGAATATGGAGGAAGAAAAGGAAAGGAGGAAGAGAAGTGTTTGACGGGGTAAAAATGTAATCTTATGATACTTTAAATTTTTTTTTTTAATTTTCATGCGTATTACAATTAATTTTTTTTATCCTGTCTACTATTTACGATTATTTTAAATTCTTTTTATTTTTATACAATTTTCCAAAAGAAAATAAGAAGGAAAAAGTCTGAAGAAGTTGTTTTGAATTGACTACCTTTTTGTGATGTTGATTTTATGCACATGCATTACCTACACTCCACATATTAATCATCTAAAATACCTAAAGTTTCAATCCATTAAATTAAGGGAAAAAAAATGGCAAGTTATGGATAAATCATGAAATTTGAAAAGGTGGTCCAAGTAATCCTTAGATATATTTCATATTCCGTTTGGTCCTGGTGGATGAGGTGTTTTGAAAATGCCCTTGCTTTTTGGGTTGTGTGTAAAGACGGCTTGAGTAACTTTTAGGATGGGGTGTGATTGGGTGTCACGTGGGCAAAAAGCTCTATAGTAGTTTTTGTTGTGTTTTAGTTGTATGACAGTGTGACGTCATACCAGTTATAACCAGACCCGGCTGAATTGGCCTGCATGTTATGCTATGGAAACCCCCAAATCAAGCAACAGTGTCACTTAATCCCTAGTTTTTGGTGTTACCATTTTACTATTATTGGAATTGGGTGATTGTGTGGATATTGATTTGGGATTCAGAGAAATACGGCAGGGTTTCGTGTGGGTTGGAGTGAGTTTGTCCTTGATTTTTTTTCGAATTTGTGTGTTGGAGGCACAGTGTATTGTAGGGTTTTCAATGGTGGTCGGTGTGTGTAAGTTATGTTGGTCGGAAAATCGACGTGTGGACGAACTGCGACAGTGGCAATGGCGCACAAGCATAAGTGTGTTTTGTTGGTAGTATTGTTATGTTTTCATTTTGAAAGTAATTGAAGGGTGGGTTTGAATGCAGATGTGGTGTGTGACATCTGTGTGTGTGTATTATTTACATGTGTAACATGTGTGTTTCACTATTAAACACTTATGTGTTTGCATTTGTATGCAATGTGTTTGTCGTCCGGAGTGTGTCAACTTATTGTGTGTTGGCATGTCTTTATTGATGGGGTTTATTTTTGAGAAGTGGATGTTGTGCGTGAACGCATATGTGGGGATGTGAAGGGAATAAAAAGTTTGTGTGATATGCAGGTGTTTGGTCTCCACCTTACGTACTCAATGTGATACTCTGTAGTGTTTTTTAAATAATTTGTCTATTACCTATGTGTGTCACATGTTGACATGTGTATGTAAATGTGTGTAGCCCAGATATTCACTTGTGTTGAATTGTTTATGTGGTTGTTTGAAGTGGTTCATGATGGTGTTGTGAATGTAACGTACGACGACGTAATCAGGTTGGGGGGGCTTTAATGTTGCAATGTATGTTTTTTGGTGGTTGTAAATGGTAGTCCGGTAGTTGTGAATGTTGTTAGAAAGATTAGTTGGTGGGCCGAAAAATGGTATGATGGGTGTGTGTCATGGGGTAGCTGTTACGATTGGTGCGTTGTCAGAACTGGGTAACGTTAAATGTGAATGTGCCGTGTGTGTTGGCTTTTATTGTCAACAAGTGTTTAATGGTATGGAAAAGTAGGGGTGGGGTTGTAAGTTTGCAAAGTGTGTTATTTGTTATTTGTCAATGGTATTGGGAATGGGAATTGGTCCGGTAAATGGTAACGTGTGAACTGTACATGGAAGGTTAAAAAATTTGTTCCAAACAACAATTGTTGTGATACATGCTCTTTTAGTATATGTTATGTTGTTTGGATCGCATCCTGATTGTTTTTTTTTTGAAACAAAAGATGTTGTGTGGATGAAGAGCCCGTAGACTAGGTCAGTTAAGCATAAACGTCTAGAGGCTTCAAGTATGGCGTCGTCGTCGAGGCTTCGTGTGAGGTTACAGGGGCACGTTTTGTTTAAACAGCCGTAAAGTGTTGGTCATAGAATTCAGTCGCCTTGGAAAAGCAACACATCGTATAAATTTTTGGTCCAACATGTTAGGCGTAATTAAGGTTGTTTTCGAGTTGGGGTTGAGTGAAAGGCACTTTTGGCAGCTGAGGCAAACACTGTTTTGGTTAATGTTTGAAGCCATCATTATCAACAAGTCAGACTTCAATGAGTACAGAAAATGTGATGAGTTGGTGATTAAAATTTTAAGGACATTAAATTGGCGTGACGATGCATTCTACGTTGGTGGTTGTCCAGTTAAAGTGAGTAAAGCTGACATTAGGTTGCTTTTTGGGCTGCAGAGTGGTGTACAGCATTTGAACCTGACTCCGAGCACATGCCCTGCATCTGATTTCATTCAACGGCGGTGTAGTGGCGTAGGGCGGATAACAACTAGTCTGATTAGAACTTTACTTGATGATGTGGTGAAAGGTAATTCAAAGCACAATGAGGAAGACACTGCTAAACTGTTGTGTTTGTATGTGTGTGTGAAGTTGTTTTTCTCAACGTCTAGGGAGATGATGAGTTGGGTGTTTGTTTGGTACGTGGACAATTTGGACACTGTGCAAAATAATAATTGGACGGTGGCAATTCTAGACACCCTGATAGGGTCCGTGCGAGAATTTTATTAGACACCGAAGAAAGTTACGGGTAGTGTCATCATGCTATTGGTATGTTGTTGATGTTAACTGCTACTATTATTTGCTGATGTCACACATCCTGAATGATGCGGATGTAAAGTTTTGCTTCATATGTGTTTAAAATTGTGTTGGTTGCATGAAATAATTGTTGTTGTTTTTGTGAATGCACAGTACTGGCTTTGTGAGCATACGAACATTGTGTCTAGTACTAAACCCATAATGTTTCCGCAATTTTTGAAGTAGAACATTAGTTCATTGTTGGCCAAAACACGTGGTTTGGATTTAACATCTACGTCACATTTTGAGGTGCATGAGTACATATTTGATGTTTGTTATTCGTGTGTGTTTAACACATTCACATTTTGTTTGTTTGTAGTAGTCTCATATTGATATGCATTATTTATGTGGCAGGTGATTCCTTGTGAACCAACAATATGAGAAGGTTATAATAGCTTGGGAAGAGTTTGATGGTGGGAAAGACACTAATGTTGATGAAGATCTAGAAATGGGTGGAGAATACAACAGCGATGATAATGATGGTGTTGGTGGTGATAGTGGCAATGAGAACGATGTGAGTGTGGGTGATGATGGAAACGAAGGTGTGGTTGGGTAGCTGTTAAACGAAACATAAGGGGCAGTGGTGATGGAAGATGAAGTGCAGCGGAGGTGGATGTGGTTGTGGTTGCAAAGGGTAAACACAGTGTTGCGGTGGATGGCACAAGTGTTGACAATATTGGTGGTATAGTACGTGGAGGATGGGTGGCACGTGTGGGTGATGGCAGGGGGGAACTGGAGACAGTGTTAAATGAAATAGACGCCCTTCAGACATAATGTAGACTTAAAGATGCCATGATTGTGGAGTTGGAAACAGAGGTTGACCAGTTGAAGAGGATGAAAGAAAAACAAGCTGTGGATATAGTTGATGGTTTCACCTTAGTTTTCAAGGTGAACGACGACGAGATGAAGAAGGTGGTAGAGGAAAATGGTGATCTACGGAAGACGATATACGTTCTGGAGGAGCAGTTAGCTAAACAAGATGTGCACAAAATCACACAAGCATTGCGTATGGTGGATAGCGGATGCACTGATAGGGGGGATGGCGAGGCAGTTAGAATTAAGGATGGAACCTGAAGTGTAAGGTGAGAAAGGGACTTAGACTATCAACTTTTGATTACAATAGTGTGGGAAACTTGAGGATAGGGTGTAACGTTGTGGTTGATAATAAGGTAGTGGATGTTGGACATAGCGGTGTGGGACGTGGTAACACTAAACGAATTATTGACGTGGATGCGTTTGCGGTCAGGAGCAGGGAGTGGTCTAGTTTTTCTTTGAACAACTGGCTAAGGGTGTGGAAAATGATGACTGAGGTGGAGAAAGATAAAATCAAAGACGCTTATAACAAAGATGGGGACATGTATGAAATTTGTGCGTGATTGCAATAAGATGGTGTTTACGTGTACACGTATTTGACATACATTGTCTTTGTACTTGTAGGGCGGTTATGTGGGCTAGCAATGGACATGATGTGTGTGTGTACTTTGCTTGGCAACGTAACTAATTGGTTTACAGTACTAGTATTATTGTTTGCATGTATCGTTTTTTTTAACGTTTGGTATAATAATGTACCATTTTGTGGCATGTGGTAAACACGTACGCAGTCTTGTTGATGGAATAACAAGGCAGACTTGCTATTGGAGTGGAATTCCCAAATAAGTCATACATTTTTAGTAGTATATGCCTTGTGTGTTTGTCATGTTTGATTTCAAGTTCCATTGGGAAGCTGTGTGTTGCATGTTTGGAACAATAACACAAAAAATGTAATGGGGGAAATAATGATGTAGGATATGTTAAAGAACGAAAACACTAAGGCACGGGATAGGTTTGTGTTGGACAACTTCATGGGATGTAAAGATTGTCAGTACATCCACTTCCTAATTTATTTCCGAGCGCACCAGACACTAGTAGTGTATGACACTGAAATAGGTGACTAGAAACATTACAACTCTATGAGGCCTCAAGCTGGAATGGAAGACAAACACTTTAATGAGGTGGTGTTTGTGGTGAGTAAAGTGTATCACTATCTATGTGGTATTGGGTAGTGTTATGTGTATTTAAGTTGGGTTTGTTTACTAATGGACCGGTATTGTTTTTCAGAGGGACACCATTCTTGAAATCCAGCGAGGAGCCGTGGCTGGGTTGGGCGATGACAATGCGATGCAGATTGCTGGTATGGGTGTGGATAGGTTTGTGTTGGACACCATTCTTGACTGTTCGCAACAGAAACACAACTCGTACGTGCTTTTTCTGATTAATTTCAAACAGTATACCAAATGTAATCCGGTATATGGTTTTTTAGAGGCGTTAATAAGTTGTGTGTGTTTTTGTTGTCACACATTGCAGGGAGGATTGCGCGATCATTATGTGTGCTGTGATGCGTTAGTATATGCACCATGTTGATGTCAACAGATCGTTGCAGGGGGATAATTGTGTTATTCTGTGTGCCAACATGGTTAAAGGGTTTGTGAATGACCATGCTAGGGGGTTAAAGGACATTGCATGAAATAGGGAAGTGTTTGTTTTTGTGGTTGGGATTGATCTATCGTTTGATTTATTGTGTGACAATACGTTGGTGTTACGCTAAAGTGAAATTTTTTGTGGGGTACTTTTTGCACAATGATGAACTTAGTTTATTTAGTTTGAGTTAGTTTTTGTTAATGTTTGGATTGCTTTTAACGTTGGGTATTAAATAATGAATAATACCAATTGCGGATGGCACTTAAACAATTGTGTCTTATGTTACAACTATGATGGTGTTTTGTGAATTTATTATTTTAACTTTTGTATGTTCGTCATATATTGCTGATCTAAGTGGAAAAGACGGCATTGTTTTGTTATGTATCTACGTGTGTGCCTGTTACCACGCGTATGGTGTTGATGGGGGGTTTGCACTTTGTGTGAGTAGGTGTGAATGAGTTGAGTGTGTTATGTTGTGTGGAGACAGTGGTTTAGTTTGGTGAGTGTGGTATGGGTGTTTATATGGCTGGATTTGTGTCTGGCTGTAAGTGAGAGTGCTGGGTATGGTGCAGAAGATTGGGTTGGTATGGTTTTTGTGAGTTGGATGTGGTGATGTGCTATATTGGTTCTTTGCAGGTCTTCCAGTTGTGGTTTCCCATGAGGCCACACCTACTGCAACGTATAGGTTGCACTTCCTCGCAGCGTGATGGTATCTTCTTCTTCTTGGGCCTACCAGGTGGTCTTTGACAATAGGTGGCAGTATGACAAAATTGTGGCCATGGATTTGGGGTTGTTCGACTGTTGGTATTGATGTTATGCTGGGTCTGTATGACAAACGATATTCTGTGGCATGGAAATAAGGCTCAATTAGTGTGTACAAATCTTGCCCACTTTTCCGAGTGGCAACAATGGCATGTGCGCATGGGAACCCATTAATCTGCCACTGGAAGCACAAGCATGTGCGTCTGTCCACATTGACCATCACGGACGGGTGTGAGTGTACCTCATACACTGTGGGGCTTGATTGGCTTACAGTCCATGACTTTCCATCATTGTATGATTTTTCTAGGCGTTTTTCCATTTTTGGACATAATACACCATGCCATTTAAGTGACGTTTCCTGTCTGGTTGACATCTGTCTCATTATTTGTGTTCTTATACTATCCACCAAATGGGTTATTAGAAAGTGATGTGCCTCAGAAATCCAGTTGTTGAAGGATTCAGTAGCGTTGGAGGACATCTCGCCATACCGATTACCTCTGCATTACAGGGTGTTTGCCAACACAAAGGCAGCGTTAGTGTACGTAATGTATTATAGCACAATGCGGTGTATGTTAAAAATGAAAGGTATAAGTGGAACATGGTAAGATATGCACCTAAAATAAGCATTCGCCCAATATTGTGGAGGAAGATTTTTGAGGAAATGGTTTGCAATTTTCTTACCGGAATTGGTGAACTTTCCTACCATCTTTTCAAATGCATTAACAGTTGGTGCATAAGCACAGTTGTTGAACTAGGTTATCAACCCAATCCGATGCAACTTGTTCATATATTTCAGCTTGTCCCTTAGGTTCCTTTGAAGGTGTTGCATGCAAAATGCATGGTGAGCATTCGGGAATATAATGGGCATTGCCTCCATGAGGCCAACATGCCGATCTGATATGAATGTAAACGTCCTGTCATCACCAAGTGTGTTACGAAGATGTTGCAAAAACCATGACCAGTTTTTTGCATTTTCTGTGCCAACAATCGCAAACGTGACTGGGAACAATCCTGAGTGGAACTATATTGGTAAGTTGTGTGTAAAGGTGTCGTTGTATGTGTGGCAGTTAAAATGTTGAAGTAGCAGGGACATCTTGGGCGAGCATGGTTGTGTGACATATGTGTATTATATTTATGTAAATGTTAGATATATCGTGGTTTCCATCCTTAGATGTGGCAGCAAGTAAAATCCCTTTGAACCCCCCTTCAAGAAAGTGCCATGCAGGAAAAGTAATAGCCAGCAATGTTTGAATCCGTCAATGCATGCTTTGAATGATATGAAAAAACGTTCGAACCAGTTGCCATACTCATCACAATCAATATTGATATAACTATCCAAGTTGTGTTCTGCCACGGCCCCAATGTACCACCGTAGTTGATCGAAAGATGCACTGTGGGCGCCAAATAACTCGCCTCTGGCTTTTTCGACACCTAACCAAGCAACACGATAACTTGTTTCAAGCCCGTAATTTTTTTTCAAATCAAATGCAACATCAGTTGGCGTGGTCAAAGGCTTGTCGCGAATACGGTGTGTGAAAATGTCAGACACCAAGTCTGATCCAAAACGACGGTTGTTGATTGTACGAACAGTGATGCCACAAATGTGTTCAATGTTCCATTTACGAAGGTAGAAAAACCCAATAGCATCCAACACTCACGCGTGTACCAACCGAGTGCAACCCTTCGAGTCTCGCAGCGAACACACAACAATAATTCGTATCGAGTTGTTCTTCAAGTACTTGAATTCAAAACCACACTCCACCACATATTTGCAAAGTACTATCCGAAACTTATGCGCATCCCCTTTGAAACTCTGTCCCACATGAGTAATCCGGTTAGCCCATGTTGCTGATAAGAATGTCTTTTCATCATGTGGATAGTAATTTGGCAACAAATCGACATCAGAATCAATGTCCATCTGGTGAACACCGCGTTCGACACCGCACGCGGGGGGGGGGGGGCTTGATATGACATCCACAAAATCATCTGCTGTTGTTAAACCTACATGACTGCGGGACTCAACCATAACGTCGATTAGTTGCAAGCGGAAAGAGTATGTAAGGTGAACCATATTTTGCATATTTACATCATTTTGTAATGAGATATTGTTGTAATCCAGAATCTTGAAAAACAAGCAAACATTACCCGGCGTAAGGCTACCGAATTTGTCACACACAAAATTAACCTGCTGGACAAATGTATAAGGGGATTTGAGATTGTATGCAATATTGGTGGATCGGTAACAACACAACATAATAATGTCATCCATCCCTGCATAAAAATTAGTAACAGATGATTTAGAAGGTAGGGAATAAATTAACAACACATAAACAATTTTGTGTATGCCGTACACGACAAACCAAACTATACATTACACACGATTTGCATAATGCACATGGTAAAAAACACATCAGGAATGGGGGGGTGCCACAGACAATGCCCAAATCTTAGGCAACAAACATTGTACATAGGGAAAAACAACAGCGTACCTACCGACGTATATACTGACGGCGTTGAACTAGCAATCTCGATGTAACCCTAGAGTGAAATGGGTATGCGAATAGATATGTGCCTTCTCTGTGCTCTGACTATGGTGACCAAATGTTTTGCAATATTCTCCCCCCTCACACATAATCACATACCACACAAGATGGATATGAGGATATGGACATGATCCCTAATTTTGTGTGACCCAGTAAAGGAAAGGGTACAAACGACCATAATATCAAAATAAAAATCAAAACAGGACCTACTGGTGATAATGTTATAACTAATGGGATCTACCAGTGTATGTGTAAATCGGTAGGACTAAACGGGCTTGCTGATGTTGATATGGGATTTTTGGATAATTTTCCATTAATTATTTTAATTCGTTTTATTTTATGTTTTTTGAATTTTAACCTAAAAAATGTTAAAATTTCATTTCCTAAAAAGAACTACAGGGTGAAGACTTGGTGTAGCTTGCTTTTCGTGTTCCTTTAGGATACGAATAGCCGTACAGTTTGAACTCCAATGGTTTTGAATCTAATTCACAAGTGCAATGTGAAATAAACAAACACAAAAGAGCCCAAATCTGGAAAATCTTCTGGAAAATCAATAAATTAACAACACATAAACAATTGTGTGTGTGGCGTACACGACAAACCAAACTATACATTACACACGGTTTGCATAATGCACATGGTAAAAAATGCATCACGAATGGGAGGGGTGTCATAGACAATGCCCAAATTTTATGCAACAAACATTGTACACAGGAAAAAACAACAGCGTACTTGTCGACGTATATGCTGACAGCGTTGAACTAGCAATCTTGGTGTAACCCTAGAGTGAAATGGGTACACGAATAGATATGTGCCTTCTCTGTGCTCTGACTATGGTGACCAAATGTTTCACAATATTCTCCCACCTCACACATAATCACATACCACACAAGATGGATATGAGGATATGGACATGATCCCTAATTTTGTGTGACCCAGTAAAGGAAAGGGTACAAATGACCATAATATCAAAATAAAAATCAAAACAGGACCTACTGGTGATAATGTTATCACTAATGGGATCTACCAGTGTATGTGTAAATCGGTAGGACTAAATGGGCTTGCTGATGTTGATATGGGAGTTTTGGATAATTTTCCTTTAATTATTTTAATTCGTTTTATTTTTTATTTTTTGAATTTTAACCTAAAAATGTTAAAATTTCATTTCCCAAAAAGAACTACAGGGTGAAGACTTGGTGTAGCTTGCTTTTCGTGTTCCTTTCGGATAGGATTAGCCGTACAGTTCGGACTCCAATGGTTTTGAATCTGATTCACAAGTGCAATGTGAAATAGATAAACACAAAAGAGCCTAAATCTGGCAAATATTGAAAATCAATAAATTAACAACACACAAACAATTGTGTGTGTGGCGTACTCAACAAACCAAACTATACGTTACACACGATTTGCATAATGCACATGGTAAAAAATGCATTAGGAATGAGAGGGGTGTCACAGACAATGCCCAAATCTTATGTAACAAACATTGTACACAAGGAAAAACAACAGCGTACCTGCCGACGTATATGCGGACGACGTTAAACTAGCAATCTCGGTGTAACCTTAGAGTGAAATGGGTATGTGAATAGATATGTGCCTTCTCTGTGCTCTGACAATGGTGACCAAATGTTTCACAATATTCTCCCCCCCTCACACATAATCACATACCACACAAGATGGATATGAGGATATGGACATGATCCCTAATTTTTTGTGACCCAGAAAAGGAAAGGGTACAAACGACCTATTATCAAAATAAAAATCAAAACAGGACCTACTGGTGATAATGTTATAACCAATGGGATCTACTAGTGTATGTGTAAATCGGTAGGACTAAATGGGCTTAATGATGCTGATGTGGGATTTTTGGATAATTTTCCCTTAATTATTTTAATTCATTTTTTTTTTTGAATTTTAACCTAAAAAATGTTAAAATTTCATTTCCCAAAAAGAACTACATGGTGAAGACTTGGTGTAGCTTGCTTTCCGTGTTTCTTTCGGATACGATTAGCCCTACAGTTCAGACTCTCATGGTTTTGAATCTAATTCACAAGTGCAATTTGAAATAGATAAACACAAAAGAATCCAAATCTGGAAAAATCTTTTGGAAAATCAATAAATTAACAACACACAAACAATTTTGTGTATGCCGTACAAGACAAACCGAACTATACATTACACACGGTTTTCCA
This sequence comes from Camellia sinensis, assembly GCF_055761805.1. NCBI lineage: Eukaryota > Viridiplantae > Streptophyta > Magnoliopsida > Ericales > Theaceae > Camellia > Camellia sinensis. The sequence continues at coordinate 64,311,960 of NC_138962.1, read as the reverse complement.
TAATGCGCATGGTAAAAAACACATCAGAAATAGGGGTGTCACAGACAATGCCCAAATCTTATGTAACAAACATTGTACACAGGGAAAAACAACAGCGTACCTACCGACGTATATGCTGACGGCGTTCAACTAGCAATCTTGGTGTAACCCTAGAGTGAAATGTGTATGCGAGTAGATATGTGCCTTCTCTATGCTTTGACTATGGTGACCAAATGTTTCACAATATTCTCCCCCCTCACACATAATCACATACCACACAAGATGGATATGAGGATATGGACATGATCCTTAATTTTGTGTGACCTAGTAAAGGAAAGGGTACAAATGAACATAATATCAAAATAAAAATCAAAACAGGACCTACTGGTGATAATGTCATAACCAATGGGATGTACCAGTGTATGTGTAAATCGGTAGGACTAAATGGGCTTGCTAATACTGATATGGGATTTTTGGATAATTTTCCCTTAATTCTTTTAATTCTTTTTTTTTAATTTTAACCTAAAAAATGTTAAAATTTAATTTCCCAAAAAGAACGACAAAGTGAAGACTTGGTGTAGTATGCTTTTCGTGTTCCTTTCGGATTCGATTAGCCGTACTGTTCGGACTCGCATGGTTCTGAATCTGATTCACAAGTGCAATGTGAAATAGATAAACACAAAAGAGTCTAGATCTGGAAAATCTTTGCAAAATCAATAAATTAACAACACAAACAATTTTGTGTGTGCCGTACACGACAAACCAAACTATACATTCCACACGGTTTGCATAATGTACATTGTAAAAAACGCATCAGGAATGGGGGGATGTCACAGGCAATGCCCAAATCTTATGCAACAAACATTGTACACAGGAAAAAACAACAGCATACCTGACGACGTATATGCTGACGGCGTTGAACTAGCAATCTCGGTGTAACCCTAGAGTGAAATGGGTGTGCGAATAGATATGTGCCCTCTTTGTGCTCTGACTATAGTGGCCAAATGTTTCACAATATTCTCCCATCTCACACATAATTACATACCACACAAGATGGATATGAGGATATGGACATGATCCCTAATTTTGTGTGACCCAGTAAAGGAAAGGGTACAAACGACCAAACTATCAAAATAAAAATCAAAATAGGACCAACTGGTGATAATGTTATAACCAATGGGATCTACCAGTGTCTGTTTTTTGAATTTTAAACCAAAAAATGTTAAAATTTCATTTCCCAAAAAGAACTACAAGGTGAAGACTTGGTGTTGCTTGCTTTTCATGCTCCTTTCAGATACGATTAGCCCTACAATTTGGACTCCCATGGTTCTGAATTTGATTCACAAGTGCAATGTGAAATAGATAAACACAAAAGAGTGCAAATCTGGCAAAGTTTTTGGAAAATCGATTTTGAATAAAAAATTCCAAAAATGAACTACATTGCCAGATTACAGAGTCGCCACCAAAATTGTTTTAGAAAATTTAGGAAACCCGGGACTCGTGCCAAATGCCATTAGTCCGTCATCACCAAATTGTCTCGGCTCAGAACTTAGATACGAGAGGGGAAGGTCATGAATTGAGCACCCCGCTCACCCGATCAAAGATCTACCTCTACTAATCATGATGTGATTTTTATTTATAATATAAGTTCTTATTCCGATTATTAGGCTAACTTTACTAGGTGATGCACACAAGTATTGACTAATTTGTAAAAGTTGGAACATTTGATTTAATGTTTGTTTGAAAAAGTGTTTTGAATATGCATTACTTGAAAAAAGTGAGTTTGTATGTACATTAATCAATTTATTCCAATTCAAACAATTAACCTTCATCCACCGGCATTCAAACATGTATATCAAATAAGCACTTAACCTCATGGAATCATGTTTTGATGACATGGAAACAATCACACGCATGCGGTTTGCTAAAGCAATTAAATGTTCACATAGTACTCCGAGGCAAGCCAAAGAAAACAAAATAGTTAGAAACGATGCATGCTCTGGCATAATGCAATATGACTAATGCAACACATACAAAATGTAACTAATAAGCTCGGTCACTAGCATGGCATACGAGTCCATCCAAGACATGTGATATAGCACGTATTCAAGGAAGTAATAAATGACAATGTTGTTTAAAATGATGAACCGAACTCAATGCATGCAAAAAAATGGATGCAAGTCATGGAAGATGCTAAGTAAATATGATGCTAACATTATAACCGGAAAAATAAAAGGGAGAAAGAAATGGGGGTCGGAAGACATACACAATTATTACATTTTTTTTCCTCGTGCAAGAGGGTCCAAATGTCCGTGTGTCCGAATAAACTAACTATTACAAACCTGAATGAATACTAAGTGGCCAAATTAACTAATTCAAATGAATTGTAAATTAACTAGCTATCTAATTTTATTACAACAAAGGTATTATAATAATACTAATTACAACAATAATGAAATTGTAACAATAATTACTTATTACAACAATAATAACTATAATAACGATATTAATACAAGCACAAATGAGGCATAAGGATTGCATGCACAGTATTCAGAAACTGCTTTGTGTGCTCAAACGTGCTCTGTTTCACCTTCAGTTACTGCCCTTTGTTTTCTACAAAACACTCTGTTTACCAAACATTGGGAGCTGGCCGGCCCTAAATGAGATTCGGCCAGGTCCAAAAAGTGTCAGTCGTACCCTAATTTTATGCCAAAAATGTTTTTGTGCTCTGAGGTTAGAACAGTGTAGACAGAGCCTTTCTAGGCCATGTTTGTCTCTTTTGCTCTTTTCTGTCATGGATAGCCTCAAGAGAAGAATGAAGTAGTTTCTAAAACCATCAATGAGCAAGTTGATTGCTTGATAATTTCAGACATGATTTTGGACAAAAATCAATGAATGCAATGAATAACAACCACCCCTCCCTCCTATCATGGAGTGAGCTCAAAGCCTAGATAGAGACACATCAAGGTTCATCAAAACACCATGAATTAGTGTATGATGACCCTTGACGCGATGGACTCGACATAATGTCCGGTCGAACCGAAGCAATATAACTCATTTTCTTTATGTTGGTTAGTTCATTTTAAGCCAATTTTACTAGTCATTTCCATTCTTTAATCAATTTGTCTGAAGTGATAGTTAAGTCCACTAAATGAGAAGAAACGTCAAACGAGAGGTGATCCTAAACATGAAAGAGAGACCATGTCGTTGATGATGAACCTCTGTAGAGATTAAGCCATTGAGTATAGATCTCTTTTTCATGCTTTGAACAACCATCAATTGGTTGAAATGGCTTTCAAACAAAAGAAGAAAAGAAGAAAGGACGGAGGTTGCAGAAATGAATGCTAAATTGATTATTAAAATGATACTCTCACTACAAGAAATTGCACTTTTGGAAACTACTTTTGGCGACACAGTGATCAATTTCGTTGGTAAAAGTATACCTTTACCAACGCAATTTGCTATCATTGCTAAAAAAGCATAACATTCTTTTAGCACCAAAATTTTTGGTTGGCGCCAAAATTTTAGAACTTTTAGCTACGAGACTTATGTTTTAACAACACAATGAGCGTTGCTATTAGTGTGCATACTTTTGGCGATGACAAGTTGGCGTGGGCAAAGAGTTAACCATTTAGCGACGATAACACTATTCATCGGTAAAAGTTTTGCTAGTGGAATGATGTGATTTAGTGATTTGTATTTTTTATTACAATTTTTCAAAAAGTTTTAAATATTCGAATTACTGAATTATAAAATTAAAATGATCATTGAATTAGATCACAAAATGAACGGATTAACACTACAACAAAACTAAGTTTTTACGGCTTCACATCAACGACATACAGTAAATGCAAGCCGTGGTTTCTCATTTTTACGATTTACTTTTTTTGCATGTCGTAAATAATTTTCCAATCACGACATGTCTATTGCGTAGGTCGTGAATGCTAATAATGATGATTTTTTTAACACTTGCAATGTTAGTCGTAAATAATAAAGTTTTTTATGACATGCATATAGCATGCCGTTAATAGATTAACTATACACGACACATGTATGCTAGCTGTTAAATATATTTCACTTTTTACGGCGCATAATTTATGTCATGAATAATATGAAAAAAACATAGACGCCAAAGTAAAAAAAAAAAAAATTAGGCGCCAAACACTAAAATACATATTAAAAAAAAAAAGTCAAATACATTCAACTCTTGGGCTTTTTATAATCAAAAGAACTAGGGTTCGTCAAAAGGCAGAGAGTGACCGACCGTAACCCTTGCTCCACCATTATTGCTCTTTCTGTAGTGAGAAACAAAGGCAAAGGCAAAATCAAAAGCCCCATCACAATTTTGAACCATCAAATTGCCTTCCTCTAAATCCCTCAAATGCGTCCATCAATCGCTTACTCTATAGTTTTTCCAGTCGACAAGATGACCGAATCGACATGTCGAAGTACCAAGAAGCTTTTGCGAAGAGGATGGCCACGGCTGGTCTCAAATCTCATCACCGTATCGGTCTCTCTCTCCATACTCTCTTCTATTTGTTTGAGTCTTTTTTTTTTCCACAAATATTTAGATTTGTTGAGTTTATTTGTTTTCATTTTCATGGGTGAATTGGATTCTGGACTGTTAAATTTCACCAATCGTTGGGCTGATGTTGATGACTAGGGCTACCGCTACAGTTTCTCTGTTGCTGTATTTGTGTTGTCTAGGCTGTCTCCGCACTGTGCTGCCTTTGTGTTTGTTGAATTGGCCTTTTGTGGCTTGTTTATCTCATTTGCTGGTTGTAGTTTTCTTTTTGTTGTTGGTTGCTTTGTGTAAGACCCCTATCCTCTGCTGGACATGGTTCTTGAACAATATTTTGTTCGGTTTGCTCTGTGTGGTGCCTATGCTCAATGAAGATGGTTGAAGGCAGGTTTTGTTAGATAGTTTGTTAATTTTTTTCCCTTGTTTTAGATGTTTTTTTTGTTGGCTGTTGTTGTGTGGCTTTGCTTCCGTGGTTTCGTTACATGTGGCTTCTTAGCTGTTGTGTTGTGTGGGTAGGGCCTGGGGCATGCCCCTTGTAAACTTGTAAATTTTTCTGTTCTATTTTAGTCTTATTCACCCAAAATTTTTTTTTTTTCACCAATTGAAGCCAATTAGTTGTTCGCATTAGGCAATACCAGTGAGATTTTACTTCATTCTTTCCAAATGACCTAAATATGAGCAAATATCAAAATGAGGAATCAGTAAAAATTGAGTATTTTCCTCAGCTACTCCATTTGGTAATTGGGAAACAGAGGATAGTCTATAAAAACCAAATCTTGAATCTTTTTTTTCTTCTATATTTTCTGAAATAATTTTTAGCTTTCACTGTGAATATTTCTTCTCCTCCTAAGTAGTTGCAACCTGCAAGGCAGTTCTATTATATTGAACAATTCTTGACCAAGATGAAATCATATTTTCAGATTCTAACTGCTCCAAATTTTTCTTGTTAGGTGAATATGAGCATTGCAATACTTCCATTGTCACAGGAGTTTAACTGGAACAGTGCAACAGTTGGTCTCATTCACTCTTCCTTTTTCTGGGGCTATTCTCTCACTCAGATTGACTCAAACATTGGCAGTTTTATTGCAATACTTCCAATGTCACAGGAGTTTAACTGGAACAGTGCAACAGTTGGTCTCATTCACTTTTCCTTTTTCTAGGGCTATCTCCTCACTCAGGTTGACTCAAACATTGGTAGTTTTTGCTTTTTAGAAAAGGCAATTTTAGAATTTATGTTAAACTCCATAAAAGTGCTTTTTCTAACTTCCACCACCCACATATATGGTTCTAAGGGGTTTAAAATTGTTATTTTTTTTTTCACTAACTCAGAACTAGCAATTGGTTCTAATCTTCAAATGTCATTTATATGTTGTATCAACCCTGATACTTGGACTTTTAGAATTGTAATGCAGATATATCTAGCGTGCACACACATACTCACACTACCCTTCTTGTTTATCACCTATAGTGGGTCTTGGTCCTTTTATCGAGGAATAATTAACTGTCACGATTTTGAATCTGTATGTCTCTGGCTGTCATCATCTAAGCCAGTGGTTGAAATTGTAATCCACACACTTTGGTGATTGTACATTTGAAATAGTGATCAACTCTTCATTGCTCTTGATGAGATATTGTCCTTCCATGTAATTTTTTGTTTTATTGAAGGTCAAAACTTAATTCTTGCCATCCTTCTTTACTAACTGCATTTTGTTTATATTTCTTTGGCAAATAGATTCTTGGAGATATCTGGGCAGATAAAATTAGTGGGAAACTAGTATTGGGTTTTGGAGTGATCTGGTGGTCAGCTACAACAGTTTTGACACCTATTGCTGCCAGAGTTGGGCTTCCTTTCTTGCTTGTCATGTGTGCCTTTATGGGGATTGGTGAGGTTAGCCTATTCTTATGCTCCTTTGAGGTGCTTTTATGGTTTACTGGACTATGATGAGCTTCACATTCCCGTGTTTCATCCTTCAATTTGGGGTTTCTTCCAAGTACTCTTCAACCATCTCCAGAAACCATGGTTTTTTTGTCTTCTCCACCAACAAAAGAAGATATAGTACACCTAAACCCTTATTGTCTCAACAGGTAACAAATTTTTACAAACCTAAATGTATGCATGAGTGACTACATACGTATACACAAACAAATTCAGAGGATTGTGAGTTTTGTTTCTGACTTATGTATCTGTATATTAATCAGTGGGTAGTCAAGTGAAGCAGAGTTACTGGTGGTGGTTGGCAGTGGAGCAGCAGGAATTTATGGAGCAATTAGGGCTAAAACCATTGCACCAAATCTGAATGTGGTTGTTATTGAAAAGGGGAAGCCCTTGTCAAAGGTTTGTTTTGTTTTTGGAGTGTATATATTTGGGTTATTGTGCATAGTTAGATAATTAGAACACTATTGAATTTTTTGTGTAACTTAAAACAATATTCATTTGTTCAGTTAGTAAATTATATGTGTTTGTAATTTTGCTGAAGTAAATGATTTTCTATTTGGAAGTTTAAAATTTCTGGAGGTGGCCGATGCAATGTGACAAATGGGCATTGTAGTGACAATTTGGTGAGCATTTTTATGTTTCAAATTTACTATGTCTACACATACATTTCTGTAATGTGAATTTGTTATTTAATGAGAGCATTATGGTTATAACTAATTCTTGAACATCATATAGTTCTTTGAGTTTAATAATGGGCCTAGAGTCCTTTTGATTTTAAAAAAAATATCATTTTGGCTTATATGTAGTCCATGCCACCAGAGTAATTTTGTGAAGCCTGTTTGTATTACTTGATATGTATAAAGAATAAACATTTGTTATCTTGTTGAGGACTTTAGCCAAGCACTCCATGCTTTGTCCAGTTTTTGATCAGCTCTTATATGGTGGGTTGAACTCTCACTTGATGGCAGTTTTGCCCTTGATTGAAAGGAAAAATGTCTACTGCATTTGACTTTCTTAAAGTGATTCAACTGATATCAAACACTTGTTCTATTTTTCTTTTTGCTGACTTGATCAATATCTGGATCCTGTGTTAGTATTGTATTCTCAATTTTTATTTATCAATTTTATTTATTTATTTTTATTGTAATCTCAATTTCTCTCGTGCCATAATCTTAAGGCTATATGTTTTATATATAGAGATTACTCAGCTTGTCATTGTTTTCTTTGACGTGGAATAAGATGTACATCAGTGGGAAGAGTGTAGAAAATCATTACTGCGAGATCCTGGGCTCCCCAGTTCTAGATTTGGATTTTCACATGGGTTTCTCACACTAGAAGTTATGACATTTTTTGGCCCATGTTGGGCTTTGGTGGAGTATCTTTAAATTGAAGTAGCTATGATTAAGACAAAAAGGAAATTAAATAATCCAATGATTTTTTTGAATATTCTTGACTTTGAAGTTCCCCTGTTATCTTACATGCTAAATGAAACCAAAATACAAAATAATTTCACTAAATAGCTTGTTTTAATTGCATGGATTGAACTCAATCTGCCCTCTTTAGTTGCCTTTGTGTATATATATTTTAATTTCTATAAATAAAGTATTCAGTTTAGCTGAAGTGTCTTACGTAATCATATGATGTTCATAATGCTGACTTTCTGAATAGATTTTGGCAGAACATTATCCTAGGGGTAATAAGGAACTAGGCTCTTTCTTCAGTATGCATGGTCCCAAGGATACCATGTCCTAGTTTTCTGATCATGGGGTGAAACTGAAGGTCATCTAGAAACTACACACTTTTGCTTTCTTTCTTCTACTTCATTTATGCTGTTAATGTTTTCTTTTACAATATCATGAATTGGCTTCAGTCATTTATGCTTAGAATCAAGTGTTACCATTCTGGTGTCAGACTGAGGATGATGGAAGGGTATTTCCAATCAGTAACAACTCATCTTCTGTAGTCGATTGCCTTTTGTCAGAAGCAAAGCAAAGGGAGGTATGTATTTGTATTAACTATTGCATGTACCGTCTGTGTACTTCTCTTACTATATTTATTTTCATAGTTCAATTTATTTATCTTTTTCGGTAGATGCTGTTTGGACCCTTTTTTCCACCAAACCTCAGTCAACCAATCCTAACATATGAGTTAATTTAAAGGTTTGAACTGTCAGATGGTTAGGTTTCCTAATCAGGCACTTTGATAATACCTTTCTTAAGGCAGCCATTGGTGCCAAGTTCAAATATTGCATATAAATTCTATTATTTAGCGTTAATATACATACATATATTAGTGAATGTGAAAGATGAAACTCATCATGGAATACGTGTATTTTTTTTTGTTTGGTGCGACTTACTGGGGTTGCTTTTGATTTTTAGTTATTTATATTTTTGAAAATTTGTGGCAACATAGGTCCACAATTGATTGTTGCGGCATGGGAAACAACAAGGACTATCTGTTTAGTAATTGATTGGTGATATGAGTCACGTGGTGTCCCTAGAGCATCAAATAATTTTCCAAGATTAACATTACCATGTTCACTGGAGGTTAGAGACTGGCAATTATGTGCTCTTGATGTCAATAGTAGAATTATTAGTGGGGTCTGATTGTCACCATCCTGATTTTTTCAAATCATTGTTATAGCTTTAGCAAAGATGCATGCACTCATCATGGTTGATTGAAGACAAGCAATTGGACAATTCAACAGCTTAAAATGCTGAAAAGAATAAGAAAAATGATTGGTAGGTTAAATTTGAGTTTGTCTCAAAGTCTGAATTTGTGTTTGCCGGTTGATCGTTTGGTTGACAGGTGAAATATTTGTCTACCGCGGTTGTCACCCAGCACTGGTGGCTAATGGTTGTTGCTTGTTAGTCTACTGTTGCTGCTGCTGGTGTGCTGTTGCAGAATTTTGCTGGGCTGCTGCTGCTGTAACGTTGCTGTGAAGTTGGCTGCTACTAGATGTTGGTCTGCTGCAAATTTTGGGGGTTGTTAGTTTCATGTTTTCATTTTATTATCTGTTGTTTTTACTATGGGTTCACAATCTGGATGTATTTGAGTATTTTAGTGAGTTTACCCTTTCAGGTTTTATACACCGCTTCCAAAAGCATGTTTTTTAGCAGTGTTTTTTTGCCTAGACATACTCTTTAGGTGATTTAATATCAATGTTCTTAGAATGTAATAGTAGTGCCCGAGGGATGCCTCTTGTAAATATGTAAATCTTATAAAAAAAAATATAAATGATTTTCAATTTTTTTTGCCGCTACAAATTTGTCGTTTCCAAAAAGTAAAGCTTTCTTGACAAACAACTTGTCGGTAAATGTGTAGCCAAAAGTTTATTTTTGCCCACTCATATTTTGTTGCTAAAAGTGTATTTTTTTCCAATGCCAATTTGTTGCCAAAAGTAAAGCTTTTTCGACAACCAAATCGTTGGCAAATGGCAACATTTACCGACGTAAATGTGTCGCCAAACGTTTACTTTTGTCGACGCATATTTTGTTGCTAAAAGTATATTTTTTGCCCATGTAAATTTGTGTTGCGAAAAGTGCCACACAATCATCATATTTGAATGACTTTTACCAACGCAAGGTAAATTGCCGACGATGGATGAAGGCTTTTATCGACGACTATGTTCGTCGCTAAAGGCATTACTTTTACCAATGCAATGATAACTTCGTCGGCAAAAACTTTTGCCGACTTACTTTTGCCTACGGGTTGCCAACGTAGCTTTGTGTGTCGGCAAAACTCTTTGCCAACGAATTTTCCCTTTTAGCAACATATTTTGTTGCGTTGCGAAAAATGCAATTTCTTGTAGTGTCTTAATATGAAAACCAAGCAAAGCAAATCTATCAACTCAAATGACTTGGCGTCTAAGGCCTAAACAACCGAAGCCATGAGGACTTACAACACAACAAGCAAGGTATTCAAATCATAAACTAATTAAATGAATTAAACAACCCCTAAAACCAAAAAAAATAATGACAAAATAGTTCGAAAAACAAGCTGAAAATAGTTTGAAAAGCTAGAAAAACTAAGCAAACATTAAAAAGAACAAAACTTGTAAGCAAGCCTAAGGAAGGGGGCTAACACCTCCATTTTTTAGCCTCTGAAAATAGTCCAAAAACAGTGGCTAAGATCATATTAAAAGAGCACAAAAGATAGGGAAAAACAAAGAGATACAAAACTAGTAAGCAAGACTAAGGAGGGGTGGCTAACCCCCCCTCCCCAACTTTTTGGACTTCTAAACCATGTTTTCCAGCCTTTTTAAGCTCTAAAAATCAGTATGAAAACCAAAAAAAAAAGAGTGCAAAAACAAAGGGTATGGGCTATGGGATAAGGTGCAAGAAAGGGTGTTAAGCCCCTCTACCTTTGGTGGCTCTTCAACCCCAAGTTCCAACACTTGAAATGGATCGAAAGCAGTAGGAAAACACAAGAAAAAGTTTCAAATGAAAGCAAGGAAAAACGTGACAAGCTTATACCACTTGAAGCAAGCAAACTTTGGTTGTTGATCAAACTTGATTCCAAATGCCCTCAAGTTTATGAAATATGGTTTGAAACTCTAGCAAAACTCTTCAAGAACAAGCTCTCATGGTGTATGTATTGTGCATGTATAACTAAAGAAGATTTGAGGATGAAAAAAGGTGTTGAAGATGAAAGGTGGTCTTTTTAGCTCTTTAAAACTTTTGAAAAATTTGCTAACCCTCAATTCTGAAGTGAGAGGCCCTATTTATAGAGTTTGAGACAGTTTGGTAAAAAATATCTTAAAAAAAGGCCAGCTGGCGAATTCCTACCAGTTATTCTATTTTATCGCTAATGAGAGCCGGTTGGCTCCAAAAAACCCACGGGCGGACCAAATAATGCAGGGCCAGGTCTAAAAAGGCATTCTGGACAAATTTTCATTGAAAGCCGGCCGGCTCTAATTGAGCCACAACCAGATCTAAATGGACCCGGCCGGCTCCAAAAATCTACATTCAAGCCTGACTTCAAACAGGCATATCTCCCTCATCTGGACTCGATTTTAAGTGATTCTTGAGTCTAAATTGAAGCCCCAGAAGTCTACTTTCCAATTGTTGTAGCCTCATTTCTAAATTCGAAGTGATTAGAGAGATATGCCTATTTTAGTGAAGACTGCTCACTTCTATCCTAACGGCTTGATGCCCAACCTTGTTTTCTAAACTAGTTTTCTTCCATCCCCTCCTATTTCCTTCAACTCCAAACCTATAACTAAGATATTTTAAAATATTTTTCAAAGAGTTTACCTCCCTTCCATATATTTTCACTTTGTCCTTACTCGATTTACCGAAAAACACAATGTTTTAATCGAAATGCGAGCCTCGGAACATTGTAGAAACATTTAGAAAAAATATTTTGAAAAAGAGGGTTTTTGAGATCTAAAATAATTTGGCCAAAATGGGGTGTAAGGTTTGGGGTTAGAGCTTGAATCCAAATTTCTTCACTGAGAATTCAAAAGATTGCACAGTGTAACTTTCATCATCGAGTGTTCGGAATAAAGCGCCCAAGTCTTAAGGGTGATAAAAAATGGGGTGCCTACCGTTGCCCCTCTTTGACAAAGCTCGAAGTCATGTAATGACATGAGTTAATGTCAAAGCCCGAAGATGACCCATTTCGACAAGGCCGTAAGACTTGGTGAAACAATCAAAATGCATATGCAGTGGGTTGAACCTAAGGGTTGCCTACGTGTCCCTTTTTAAGTAATCAAACCAATGTAGTTCAGGGGTAGGATGCAAATGATACACAATGCAACGAAACAATACAAATGATATACAATGTATGTATATAACGAAATCATCAAACCACAAACAGTGCTTACCACACAAATATCATGGGGATGCAAATCAAACTACGTTTTATATAGACAAGAAGTGGGCACGAGCCAAACGACACCTAACACAAGCTAAGTGCCTACATCCTCAATACTGGCCTCAGTGCAACATTGATGCTTACACATAACAGGACCATGTTTTAACGTGAAAGGGTTGCGAGCACATGCAAAACTATGTTTTTCGTAGAAAGAGAATGAGGACAAGTAATTGCAAAAGATAATGATCCTAAATGTCGAATGCAACAAAACAAAGTACAACGCAATGGATGAAGTGAATATGGGGTGCAGGCCGGACAACGTTTTACCTAGAAAGGGCATGGACAGAAAACACACCACATTTAACATAGAAAAGGTGTTGACACCCTTAATACTGGCCTCAGTGTAGCATGGGTACTTACACATGACAGAACCATGTTTTAATGAGGGAAAGGTATGAGCACATGCCAAACTAAGCTCAACATGGAAAGGATGTAGGCGATAAAATGGTTTGATGTAATGGATGTAATGGACAATGGGGTAGATGCATGCGATAGATGTTATACGCAATGCGATAAAGGTAATAGATAATAATGGATATGATGTCGTAGCTGGGAAGTGAAAGTACCATACAGGGGCAATTGGTGATGACTCAACTTATGCTGTTGGGGATTTTCCTCTTCTTCTTGGTTTGAAGACTTCTTCCTGCATCTTACACTTCCAAACCACAGGTACTACTTTTCTCCCTAGCTATATTTGCAACTTTCCTGATTCTCCAATAGGGTGACAGACTAGGTTTGTTCAGTATCTAGAATTGAGGCGCATACAAGCTACCTCAACCTATGGAGTAGTCATACATATTTCAAGCCGAGGATACACCTTTAGGTATTTAACCCAGACTTTGCGTTCTAGGCATCTCCATTCGAACTCTAGTTTCCACCGTCTCAGTTGGCCTCCTAGGAACTCACTAGAAACATAGTTAGGTGGCTATACCAGGCCGCCTGAAGCCATTCAGGCATGACAAATACCAAAGGAATTGCACCTGTAGAGGATTTAAGGTCTCCTAGGCTCATATGAGTGCACAAGACAGTGCGAGTGAGGTGAATGCATAAAATAGTGCGAGTGAGGTGCACAAAATAGTGTGATGTGGGTTGCAAAAAACAATACGATACATGGTGCACAAAATAGTGTCATATATGATGAATGCACAAAACAGTGCTATGTAGGTGCACAAAACTGTGTAATACAAGTTGAATGCACAAAACAGTGCGATGTAAGGTGCACAAAACAAAGCGATACATGGTAAACACACAAAATAGTGCGATGCAAGGTGCACAAAATAGTGCAACGCAAGGTGAATGCACAAAACAGTGCAATCTCAAGATGCCCAAAATAGTACGATACAAAGTACACAAAACAGTGCAATGCAAGGTGAATGTACAAAATAATGTGATGTTAGGGAAAATGCACAAAATAGTGCGATGCAAGGTGCACAAAATAATGCCGTGTAGAGTGAATGCACAAAATAGTGCAATGTGGGTGACTATTCAAAACAATGCGATGCAAGGTGCACAAAACAATGCAATGCAAGGTGAATACACAAAACAGTACAATCTCAAGGTGCACAAAATAGTGCGAACTCAAAATGGATGCACAAAACAGTGCGATACAAAGTGAATGCACAAAACAATGCGATACAAGAGACAGATGTACAAATGCACAAAATAGTGTGATGCAAAATGCACAAAATAGTGCGAGATACACAAAATAGTGCAAGATAGGGTGCGTAAAATAGTGCGATACAAAGTGAAGATTTATGAATGCACAAAACAGTGCGATGCAAGGTGCACAAAACAATGCGACACAAAATGGATGCACAAAACAGTGCGAAGTCAAGGTGCATAAACAGTGCGATACAAACTGAAAGATGCATGGTATGTAGAGGGAAATGAGCAGTGCTCAGAGTAATGCGTCATGTACCTTATGAGATGAGTGCAGGGAAACTTGCCATAACTTATTGAAATGTAACACAAAGGGAGGCAACTCGGCAAAACTCTATTTAAGTACAGAACAAAGTCAAGAGCAAGAATAACCAATCAGGCAGTTCAAATCAACCAGAGCGTATGAGCATGCATGCATAATCCAAAACACATGTATTAATCAGAGGGAAGATGACAATCTCGAGAGAGTTTTAAAATGGTTGGAGACAATTTTTGAAAGCCGACTCATATCAGAATCATCATGAGGGTGAGCTCACCCTAATCCACAGGAAAATGTCCAACAAATGGCTCTGAGCAAATTGAGAGAAAGGTTGGGAAGGTTGGGTTCATGCCCCTTGTTCAATGAATGGCCCAATAAGATGTATTTAAAATTGCCCCTAGTGTCTAGTTATTGGCCACTTGTTGGGTTCATGCCCCTTGTTCGACAGATGGCGCGGTCAGATGTACTAAAAAGTGCCCCTAGTGTCCAGTTACTGGCCATCTTTTTAACATTATGCAGGCACGTGTGATGGGGATCAGATCCTAGAACGGTTGCCAACCAATTAGACTGATGCTTTTCTTTTGTCCCAGCATGTTGAGAATCTACTCCATTTTCCTCCAAAGTAGTGACAGATTCCTCACATACACTTTGCAATGATCATGAATACGTTGCCCCTTGTATGGGCACTCTTAGTTTGTTTATAAATTCCACACATGGACTTGTTTTTGAGTTTGGACCGAACATTTGTGTATGAAATTTTGACCATGCCACTCTGTTAGACTTTAAGTGACAGACTCGCTAGTTTTGAGCGATAGACACATTATGGTGACTCGATGAAGAGCGCAAACTAAGACAAACACCAGGCACAACACAACAGAACTCACAACTAACCCAAAAGCAAAAAAAGACTCAATGTAACTGATCATTCATAGTTCCCCTAGTATTGCTCATGTTCTCTTTAGAACTCAATTTCACAAAACCCAAGTTTTGATTCATTTTTTGCTCAAGTTAGAGATTCAACTGATAAGTTTAAGTATTGAAAATTGCTCCACTTGTTGATTCAAGCTAGTTCTTTCTTACCCAACGCAAGTATGTGATATGCACAGCAGTTGGTGTAGCTCATGGATTGATGCGAAGCTGATGACGTGAATTGGGCAAGATGATTGGGTCAAGATGGATGAAATGGATATGGTTGAGACCGAACTTCAGGATGAAGTTTCCTACATATCCCAAGATGGGAATCAGGTCAACGTAGTTCATGACTGAGGTTCAATTGGGTGTTAACACTTTTCTTTTGTGCTCTAACTTTTGCCAAAGTCACTCATTCAGATTTTCAACCTTGCGACCTCTATTTATTTGATTTATCATTTTTCTTGCTCTAACTTTTGCCTAGGTTGCCCTTTTGGGTTTTTGGCCAAGCGAGCCTCTCTAGGATAGCGTTACAACATTTACGGTAAAGATCAATAGTCATCCTTGCCCTAACACTAGAACTGGCTTCACCTTTATTTGAGTTTGGTTCTTCATTCTCTTATACATGTCTTCTTCTTTTCTTTTGCTCCATTTTCAGAGTTCATTCTTCTTGCAATGTAGTACTTCCTCGCATTAGCTTCCCTGGATTTAGACAATAGTTCCCTTCCTCACAGTTGATTGGACTTCATTCCAATGAATACCCCTGGCGTGATGGTTGAATTCTTTTGTCTTTTCTTTTTTCTTTTTTCTTTTCTTTCTTCTTTCTTTCTCTTTTTTTTTTTTTTTTTTTTTTTTTTTTTTTTGGCTTCACTTATCCATTTCTTTCTAAAATAATGAAAATACTAGGGGGAAAAATTTGTGATTGTGAGGTCTGAAAGTCGTCTTGTGCTTGCCAAAATGATCACCTAAAGGTGAAAAGCATCCCCAAGACAATACAGAATACCACGCACAATTCTGAATTTATCTTCACAAGTTTGGTAGAAGAAACAACTTAAACTTTTGAGATCATGATGGACTTTGTGCCGATAAGTCAGAATTCACTCAAACCGTTTGGGGGATCCTTCTCAACACTCGTGCTTATTAACGGAATCTCATTAAATAAAATAAAATAAAATTTGTTGAAGCTTTTCTATTTTTTTTTAAAAGGTCACACATGCATTACTGTAGGCACGACAAAACGATCAAAAACTTGACTCCTGCTTTCTCATTGAAAACAACAAAGAGGTGAGGATACACGAGAGTAACTCAAAGGAAGAGACTCAACTGACGCAACAACACAAGAAAAGACAATGAAAATAAAACGCACAATTCAACTATTTACAGGACATGATTCAAAACAAAATCAAGCATGACAAAAGGGGGTTTTCACTCTCCATGTCCATTGGTAGAATTCAAAAACAACTTCAAGTAGCCTACAGGAGGGTTCAAACCAGCCTTCAATTCAACAATACTAACATCCAAACCCAGTTGGATTTATTTCAAACTTTCAAATTTAGTCTTACAGATTGAGCCTCACAATTATCCTAGTTGTCTCCACACATCTCCTTGACCATGCTGGCTGGGATTAAGGTTGGTTATTGGCAAGCCACAGATGGGATTTATGCTATGGGATGGCAATCTATTGCAGTTAGGGAGAGGTTTATTGATAGCTTTGGGACGTTCAGGTGCGGTGATGACCTTTTTTTTAATAAGGTCTTGAATTTCATGGCGAAGGCAAAATCAACGATCGGTATGATGATCGTACTGCTGATAGAATGTGCAATATTGGGTAGGGCCATGACTAGATGGGAGAGGATTAGGGAGAGGTCAAGGATTGAGAGGTTTGAGATACCCTTTCTCTATCAGTACCTTCGATGCACAAGTTTGGCTTATAAAAAGATACGTGAAGGTTCATTTTTGAGAAGATGAAGCATTAGGTTTAGAAACATTGGCAAATGGGTTTGCGGGTGTTTGCTGGGTGTTCATGAGCTTGGGACTGGAATCAGGATGGGTGTTTCTGGTAAAGCATCCCTTTTTATTGTTTGCCCCCTGATTCAAAATGCTCTCAACCTAAGCAACAAAAGTGTCATCTGCAGTCTTCGCAACGACTGCGAGCACTTGCTGCTTGTTCAACCCTTTGACCTTCAAAGTCTCAATAGCCTATCGAAGATGTGCATAGGGATCATTAGTTACCCTAGACTCATTCTTGCTACTTGCTTCGACCCTATTCATTTTTGACTGGCCCATTCCACTTTTAGTTTGTCCCAAGATTGGAGAATTCTTTGGTGCATGATCCCCAGCACGAGGTGTGGTAAAGGATGGGGTCGAAACCCCAAAGGTTAAATCTACCACCATTTTTTCAAGGTCTTCGATCATTCCCAACATCTCAGCAGTAGTAGGTTCGGCCATTTGGCGCTCTTGGTGCATTCGAATCGGATTGGGTGTATCCATCATGCACAACTCAGTATTTTCGACAATAACGACCCCTGGCTTGGGATGGAGTGATATATATATTGGGGTCGATGGTAGGAAGTAGGGTATGGATGAGTTTAAGGTGAGGAGAAGGTACTTGGTTATGGATGGGAAGTGGATTAGTGGTAGCATTGGGTTCTTGAGGTCGAGCTATCGTCTGCTTGTCGATGAGATTTTGAACCTCATGACGAAGGCGGTAGCAACGATCGGTGCCATGACCGCGCTGCTGATGGTACACATAATATTTGGTGGGGTTTTGGCCCCGTTTGGTAGAGCTGTGAGAAAGTGATTATAACTTATAGCCTAACAGCTTATAGCTTATAGCTGTGAACATAAGCTGATTTTTGACTTATAAATTAAGCTTCTCCTCCCCCACTCAAAGAATAAGTTGATTTTTGACTTACAAAAAGCTATAAGCTGTATTGTTAAGCTGAACCAAACACATCAAAATAGCTTAAATTAAGCTAAAAGCTAAAATAAGCTGGAAATAAGCCCTACCAAACAGGGCCTATGTCTAGCAGGGAGTGGGTCGGGAAGGAGCTGAGGATAAATGGGTTTGAGATACTGTCTTTCCATCAAGACTTTTAGTGCACTGGTTAGGCTCATATGGAGAGGGGTGAAAGTTCTGCCTTGAGCTCAGGTTGCGCCAGTTGTTTATGGGTTGGTATTGGCAAATGGGTCAGTAGTTTGTGGGTTGGTGGCGACAGTATTGATTTTAGTGGGTTTGGGAATAGTGCTACTGCTAGCATTGGTACTCCTAGAAAACACCCTCCTTGTTGGTTCACTTGTTTTGGAAATAATCCCTTTGTTAAATGTGCTCTCAATCTGAACCCCTAATTCATGCAAACTTTTGAAAGTAAACAATGGAGCGACTATTAATTTTTGCAACATATCAAGCTCAAGGTTCTGCACCCCTATTCGCACTTGGTCCCTCTCAGAAGGCCGTTCTGTCATTTATGTTGCCTTTGCTCTCTACCTTGCAACAAATTCTACAAAAGGTTCTTTGGGATTCTGGTGGGTTGTTTTAAGCTCTTGGGTGGTCATTTCAATTTGGGTATTGTAAGAATACTGATTAACAAACGCCTTAGCCAAATCTTCCCAGTTCGATTTCACTTTATCCTCCAACTTAGCGTACCAAGTGGCTGCTATACCATACAGGGTTCTTCTATATAGAGAGAGTTTCTGAGGCTTAGTCAGATCCATCAGTTTTAGGATGTCCAAGAAAAGCCGAATATGTACCATAAGATCTCCAGACCCGTCGAAATGATTAATGTGTGGCATTTTTGAATCTATTTGGGAGCCTTATAGCAGCCTCGGTGTACCTATCCTCAATGTGGGGAATGGAGTTAGGTCCCTGTGCCTTTTTGAATTGCTTCTCAAGGTTAGCAATTTTTAACAAAGTCGAGTCGAGATCATTAATATCAAGGGGAAAAAGCCCCTCATTAGACTGCTCTAGGGGTCTGAAAACTCGAGCTTGAGCCAACCCTTCTCAAGAATCTAGACCTTACAAATCTTTAGCTAATGGAAGTGGGTCAAAGTTCGGCTGTATAGCGACCTCGGTCTTTTCCCATTCGGTTGTTGTATCCGGACTTATGTTCCGTAGATCCCGTTGTTATATAATTGTTGTTGTTGTCCTTTAATTTCTTATTTTTGAGTTATAGGATATGTTGGGCAGGTTTGAAACAGGTTGGTTGTGTTTGGAAACAAAGGGTTGATGTCCATTTAATTCCAACTAGTGTCTATTAAATTTTCATGATGGTTCATTCAATTCCAATTAGTGATCCATTCATATTCCATTAGTGGGATTTTATGACAAACTTGTCTATTCATATTTCTAACTAGTGTTCATTTAATGCTAGTTAGTGTTCATTTAATGTTAACTTGTCTTTTCATTTTCCAATTAATGGGCTTTAATAACAACCTTTCAATATCACTTTTTCATCTCCCTTTTGATTTCAAAACCCTAGAACCATCTTCTCTCTCCCTACACACCTTCTCTCTAGGTTTTCATCTCCCTCTAGTGTAAATCTATACTAAGTCCTTTGTAAGAAAGGTAGAGTGGGTTGAGGGCTTCATTTTAATCTGAAAGTTTGGCGATTTGGAGCACTTTGGTTTTTGGCCTTCATCTTCTCCATTCGGGTTATTTACTTCGAGGTAGGGATTTCCTACTCCATATTATAGGTTTTGTCCTAAGTTTTGGTATTTTGATATGTTAGGGGATGTACTACACGGTTTAGGGGAAGATAGGGGATGGACCTCTAAACCGGATTTTGTTTGGGAGAAGATAGGGGATGGACTCCATTAGCACCACTATATGTGTGCTTATTGATTTATGGAAGTGTTTTTGCATGTTGTTGATACAGCACTAAAATGTGTATCAATCGGGAAGTATGGAAGTGTTTTGGTATGAGCCTTAATCTCATTTGTTTTGTTGATATTGGAAGAAATGTTAATGTGATATTTAGTTCACTGTTACAGTTTGGCCAGGTTCTGAGCCATATTGATATAAATGGAAAGTTGAACAAATAATGGAAAATGAAACGTGTCATCGACATTAATGTCATGAAACTGTATGTTGGGAAAGTGAATAGTTGTGTTAACCATCTATTGAATACTATTGCTTTATTCAATGCTTATATTTGGTTTAGTATGTTTCTACTGGGCTGTGGCTCACCCTATACGGGAACATCATTTTCAGGTTCAGGTGATATGCTACCTCCAAGGACTTAGCTTGGAAGGAGTTGGAGTTGAAGACTCTGTTTAGTTTAGTTGTTATTTATTTTATTTGATATTACATGTAAGCAATCAAGCCAAGGGCTTAATTTGTAGTTGAGTTAGTACTTACATTTTGTGTCCAAGTGTTGGCTTGGAAAGATGTAAGCCCGTAGGGCATTTACTTTTGATGTTACATGTAATGATTTTCAATAAGAATACTCTGATGAATGGTATAATGGTTGGTTTTCTTTTATTAATGCATGTCAATGTTATATATTATGGGTTTATTTTGAGGGCGTTACAACTTGGTATCAGAGCGTACCGGGTTCGAATACTTTGGGTACGTGGGAAGTGATTAGTATCACAATGGGTTCGTCTCGCTTGATAGAGACTTAGATGTACTGTTATGTGCTTATATGATAACATGTTTATGTGACTATCTGGGTATGGAATGTAGTTTCTAGGATATTGGTTGGACCCTTGAGTTTCTAATAGTCTTGTTGGAAAGGCACTTGATCAATGCTGCTTCCAACTGGAACTATAGTGACACCTCGGGACTGTCATTATCCAGGAATGAAATTCGTAGGTGCTTATGTGATTATGTGCTTACGTGGAATGAATTATTATTGTCCAGCATTAGGACGCGAGTGTTATAGCTTCGGCACATTTATTAATGTGCTAACGTCTTTGTTATTATTTTTTAGGATGTCAGGACGAGGACGAGGACGTGGTAGGCGTGGTAGGCAAGAGGTGCCTATACCGGAGGAGGTTCCGGAGCAGCAGGAGGGTGCTGGCCAGGCCAATGTGGCTGAGCCAGTAGGCCAACAGGCTATGGGCGCTTTGGCCCGAGAGATAGCAGGGGCATTCAGGGAGTCAGTTGGCATTCTTAGGGCTAAGAATCAAGCCCAGGTTGTTGTTGCGGATGCAAGACCTTCTTTTCTGAAGAGGGAGTTCTTCCGGTCTAACCCGGACGAATTTGTGGGTGATCCCAAAGAGCCACTTAAGGTAGATGAATGGCTCAAACAGACAATGAAGACGTTTGAGATGCTTGGCATCGAAGACAAGGGGTTGAAAGTGACCTTGGCATCGTTCCAGCTGAAGGGGGATGTGGGTCAGTGGTGGAAGTTCACAAAGGGTCGTATAGGAGGTACGTGGGAGGCTTTTGTAAATGCTTTCCAGGAGAGGTTTTTATCTCCAGCTGTCAGGGAAAAGGTAAGAGACCAGTTTTGTCAACTTAAGCAGTCGAGTTCTTCAGTGGCCGAGTTTGAGGCTGCATTTACTAGTTTATCCAGGTTTGCACCTGAGTTGGTGGCGTCTGAGGAACGCTGTTGTATTGAGTTTGAGAAGAAGTTGAGGCGTGGCCTCAAGTTGAGAGTTGGAGGAACTATGATTCGGGATTATGGGCGTATGGTTGATGTTGCAACCCATATGGAGATCATGATGCAGGAGGAGGAGGAAGTGCAGAAACGCTCCAAGAGGAGTCAGGATGGCCAGAGTGATGGTAAGAGACAGAGAGGTTTCACTCCTCAACAGTCTCAGAGTAGCTTTTCTAGATCAAGTTTTCCATTGCCGATGCAGGTTCGGGGAAAGGCAGTCAGGGAGACATTACCTGTTTCAAGTGTGGTCAGCTGGGCCACAAGTCTCCGGTTTGCCCGCAGAGGGGAGGAGTACAGAGAGCAGCATCTTCTTCGGCTCGATCTCAGAGCCAGAGTCAGGGTAGAGGCCAGCCACTCTCGTGTTATCAGTGTGGTCAGCCAGGGCACATGAAGAGGTATTGCCCGCAGTTGAGTGGCACATCTGGTACATCTGGTTTGAGGCAGACTCAGAGTCATCAGCCAGCTCAGTCGGTTCAGACCTCGAGGGCCAATCAGGGGGCTTCATCGTCCCAGTCTGTGCAGCAGTCTTATGCTCCTAGGGGTGAGCAGGTTGATCAGAGACCATCTGGGCGCGTGTACGCTGTTACCGCGCAGGATCTTGTACTGGCTCCATCGGTTGTGAGAGGTTCCTTCTTGTTTTGCAATTCGGTTGCTAGTGTTTTGATTGATACGGGTGCATCTCATTCCTTTGTGTCTGCTGCATTTGCATCTGTTTTGGAGTTGGAGTTAGCACAGTTAGCATCTCCTATTTGTGTAGTGTCACCTCTTGGGGGTGAATTGATCTTGAAACAAGGTGTTAGAGGTTGTGATATAGAGGTCGCCGATCATAGACTTCCGTTTCCTTTTGTAGTTATGCCCATGAAGGGCTTTGATGTTATTTTGGGTATGGATTGGTTATCGTCATACCGGGCAGTTATCGATTGCTACCGCTAGAGGGTCACACTATGTACCTTGAGCGGGGAGTGTTTTCATTTTCTGGGGGATCGAATTGGTAATGTTTTGTCATCGGGTTATGATCCGCGAGGGCGGGGTGAGCTTAGTGGTCTACTTGCCAGCTTTGAGAGTGGTGAGTGTGATGAGACCCAGATAGTGTTGCCAAGGGTGGTTTGTGAGTACTCGGACGTCTTTCCCGAGGATCTTGTTAGTTTGCCACCGTATCGAGAGATTGAGTTCTCTATTGCTCTAGTGCCCGGCACGGCGCCGATTTCTATGGCACCTTATCGTTTTGCCCCAGCCGAGTTAGTTAAGTTGAAGATTCAGCTTCAGGAGTTACTAGATAAGGGCTATATACATCCTAGTGTTTCACCGTGGGGAGCACCGACCCTCTTTGCTAAAAAGAAAGGTGGTGCTTTGAGACTCTGTATAGATTACCGGAAGTTGAATCGGGCTACGGTTAAGAATAAGTACCCAATGCCTCGTATAGATGATCTATTCGATCAGTTGAAGGGTTCCCGTTGTTTTTTTAAGATAGACTTAAGATCGGGTTACCACCAGTTGAGAGTCAGGGAGGAGGACATTTCGAAGACGGCATTCCGTACGCGGTATGGCCATTATGAGTTTCTGGTGATGCCTTTTGGGCTCACCAATGCACCGGCGATCTTTATGGACTTGATGAACCGGATCTTCCGGGAATTCTTGGATCGTTTTGTGGTCGTTTTCGTAGACAACATTCTCATTTATTCACCTTCAGAGGAGGAGCACGAGGAACACTTGAGAGTGGTGCTTGAGTTTCTTAGAGCCCATAAGCTTTATGCTAAGTTTGGGAAGTGTGAGTTCTGGCTAGAAGAGGTGAAGTTCTAAGGCCATGTGGTTTCTGGGGAAGGGGTGTCTGTTGATACATCCAAGACGGAGGCAGTGCAAGATTGGGCACAACCTAAGAGTGTGTTTGAGATCCGCAGTTTTCTGGGATTAGCTGGGTATTATCATCGGTTTGTGAAGGATTTCTCCAGGCTAGCTTTCCCTTTGACTAGATTGACTCGGATGGGAGTCAAATTTGTATGGAGTGAGACTTGTGAAACGTCGTTCCAGGAGTTGAAAGTTAGACTGACCACCGCTCCAGTCTTGATTATTCCGGAGAGAGGGTTGGGTTTTGCAGTCTATTGTGACGCCTCACGAGAGGGTCTGGGTTGTGTGTTGATGCAAGAGGGGAAAGTGGTTGCCTATGGCTCACGTCAGTTGAAAATACACGAGAAGAATTACCCTACGCATGATCTAGAGTTAGCAGCTGTGATCTTTGCCTTGAAGATTTGGAGGCATTATCTTTACGGTGAGAGGTTTGAGGTATTCTCGGATCATAAGAGTCTGAAATATCTATTTACACAGAAAGACTTGAATTTGATGCAGAAGAGGTGGATGGAGTTCATTGAGGATTATGACTTCGAATTGCATTATCATCCGGGGAAGGCCAATGTAGTAGCCGATGCCCTTAGCAGGAAATCTGTTGGTGACATAGCTAGTATAGCCATCCGAGAGTGGAAGATGTTAGGTGCACTTGGGGAGTTTGATTTGCTTCTGAGCGAATCCGTTGAGGCTGCGGCCTTGTTTTCTGTTGTTGCGCAGCCTACACTTGTGACTCGAGTGTTAGAGGCTCAGAGAGGTGACCTTGAGGTAGAATCTCTCCGAGAGAAGATTTCCAGTGGGATGGTTGAGAAGGGTTTGACGGTGTATCCTGACCTGAGTGTGTGATACCGAGAACGTCTGTTTGTGCCGGAGTCTTGTCGAGAGGAGGTACTCCGAGAGTTCCATCATTCACGCCTTGCGGTATTAGGATTTGGGTCGCCAGTTTTGGTGGCGGGGTATGAAGAGAGATGTGGTAGCTTTCGTGTCTAAGTGCCTTACTTGTCAGCAAGTAAAGGCCGAGCATCAGAGGCCAGCGGGTTTGTTGAAACCCTTGCCTATATCCGAGTGGAAGTGGGAACATGTCACTATGGACTTCGTTGTAGGTCTTCCGAAGACTCAGCGGGGTAGTGATGCTATTTGGGTGGTTGTAGACCGGTTGACTAAGTCGGCGCACTTCATTCCTATGCGCGTGAAAGATTCGGTAGATCATCTTGCCAACTTACATATTCGGGACATAGTGAGGTTGCACGGGGTCCCAGTGACGATCGTCTCAGATAGAGATCCTCGTTTCACTGCCAGGTTGTGGCAGAGTTTGCAGAGTGCCTTAGGCACTAAGTTGACTTTTAGCACGGCTTATCATCCTCAGACTGACGGGCAGTCCGAGCGTACTATTCAGATCCTTGAGGATATGCTTCGGGGTTGTGTTCTTGACTTTAGTGGGTCGTGGGAGAGGCACTTGCCTTTGGTGGAGTTTGCCTACAACAATAGTTTCTAGTCTAGTATCGGTATGGCACCGTTTGAGGCCTTGTACGGCCGACCGTGTAGGTCTCCAGTTTGTTGGGCTGAGGTGGGTAATGCACCTTTGTTGGGTCCAGAGTTGGTGAGGGAAACGACGGAGAAAGTTGACCTTATCCGTAGGAGGCTTGTTACAGCCCAGAGTCGTCAGAAATCTTATGCCGACCGTAGGAGGAGACCTTTGGTGTTTGAAGTGGGTGATCATGTCTTTATGAAAATATCACCTAGGCGGGGATTGATGAGGTTTGGGAAGAGCGGGAAGTTATACCCTCGGTTTATTGGCCCTTTCGAGATCCTTGAGAGGATTGGTGAGGCTGCCTATCGTTTAGCTTTGCCACCACAATTATCCGGAGTTCATGACGTGTTTCATGTAAGTATGCTTCGAAAGTATGAGCCGGATCCATCACATGTGTTGGATTGGACCGATTTAGTGGTTGACGAGGATGTCTCATATGAGGAGAGACCGGTTCAGGTCTTGGATAGGTGGGATCAAGTTTTGCGAGGCAAGACCATTCCCTTAGTGAAGGTTCTGTGGAAACATCACGGAGTGGAGGAAGCCACTTGGGAATGTGAGTTGGAAGTCCGCGAGAAATATCCGGACATGTTTGTCGATATGTAATCTTGTATTTAGATTTCGTAATATTGTTGAACTTAAGAGCTTTATATATGTCTTAAGTTGGAAAATATTGAAAATGTTTTGGTTTAATGGAAATATTTTGAAACTTGCCTCATAATGGAAGTTTAGTGTAACATTGAATATGTTGAATATATTGTGGAATTGGAGTTATATCATGAAATTGAATATGATATGGAAATGGGAATCATGTATATTGAAAACTGTTGAAATTGAAAGGAAATTGCATATTGATAGTGCAGGTTGATATATATATTGTGAGATGCCTCTTGATAAGAGATGAAATAACCGGTATTGGGTCAAGTTATTTATTATTGTAATATAATATTGTTGGAAATTGAGAAAAACCTGTTTTTGAAAACTTATGCATAATTTCGGGGACGAAATTCTTTAAGGGGGGGAGGTTATAGCGACCCCGGTCTTTTCCCATTCGGTTGTTGTATCCGGACTTATGTTCCGTAGACCCCGTTGTTATATAATTGTTGTTGTTGTCCTTTAATTTCTTATTTTTGAGTTATAGGATATGTTGGGCAGGTTTGAAACAGGTTGGTTGTGTTTGGAAACCAAGGGTTGATGTCCATTTAATTCCAACTAGTGTCTATTAAATTTTCATGATGGTTCATTCAATTCCAATTAGTGATCCACTCATATTCCATTAGTGGGATTTTATGACAAACTTGTCCATTCATATTTCTAACTAGTGTTCATTTAATGCTAGTTAGTGTTCATTTAATTTCAATTAGTGTTCATTTAATTTTAACTTGTCTTTTCATTTTCCAATTAATGGGCTTTAATAACAACCTTTCAATATCACTTTTTCATCTCCCTTTTGATTTCAAAACCCTAGAACCATCTTCTCTCTCTCCCTACACACCTTCTCTCTAGGTTTTCATCTCCCTCTAGTGTAAATCTATACTAAGTCCTTTGTAAGAAAGGTAGAGTGGGTTGAGGGCTTCATTTTAATCTGAAAGTTTGGCGATTTGGAGCACTTTGGTTTTTGGCCTTCATCTTCTCCATTCGGGTTATTTACTTTGAGGTAGGGATTTCCTACTCCATATTATAGGTTTAGTCCTAAGTTTTGGTATTTTGATACGTTAGGGGATGTACTCCACGGTTTAGGGGAAGATAGGGGATGGACCTCTAAACAGGATTTTGTTTGGGAGGAGATAGGGGATGGACTCCATTAGCACCACTATATGTGTGCTTATTGATTTATGGAAGTGTTTTTGCATGTTGTTGATACAGCACTAAAATGTGTGTCAATCGGGAAGTATGGAAGTGTTTTGGTATGAGCCTTAGTCTCATTTGTTTTGTTGATATTGGAAGAAATGTTAATGTGATATTTAGTTCACTGTTATAGTTTGGCCAAGTTCTGAGCCATATTGATATAAATGGAAAGTTGAACAAATAATGGAAAATGAAACGTGTCATCGACATTAATGTCATGAAACTGTATGTTGGGAAAGTGAATAGTTGTGTTAACCATCTATTGAATACTATTGCTTTATTCAATGCTTATATTTGGTTTAGTATGTTTCTACTGGGCTGTGGCTCACCCTATACGGGAACATCATTTTCAGGTTCAGGTGATATGCTACCTCCAAGGACTTAGCTTGGAAGGAGTTGGAGTTGAAGACTCTGTTTAGTTTAGTTGTTATTTATTTTATTTGATATTACATGTAAACAATCAAGCCAAGGCCTTAATTTGTAGTTGAGTTAGTACTCACATTTTGTGTCCAAGTGTTGGCTTGGAAAGATGTAAGCCCGTAGGGCATTTACTTTTGATGTTACATGTAATGCTTTTCAATAAGAATACTCTGATGAATGGTATAATGGTTGGTTTTCTTTTATTAATGCATGTCAATGTTATATATTATGGGTTTATTTTGAGGGCGTTACAGGTTGGGGGCTCAGGACTAGATCTATGGTAGATGTCCCAGATGGGCGTTGCATGTCGGCGCTAGTCTCATCCTGCATGGCAATTCCTTGGTTTAAGGTCGTTATCATGGCCATAACTTTTTCTGGACTTTGAGCCATCACGGGTCTACTGAGTTAGTAATTAGGGAAATGGATGGGTGTAAGCTGAGAGTTGATTAACAAGGATTTTGGCCCAGTTTTCAATTGATGTATCTGGATTGGATTAGTCGAGACGGGTTTAGCTGGACTAGGCCATTACTGAGTTGGGTTTTTTTCTGGGATTGGATGGACTGGGCCTTTGCTGAGTTGGGTACAGATCCTTCTTTGGCTCAGAAAAACCTAGCATTAAAAGCAAATGCCCTATCAGATCAAGGTATTGGGTATGCTGGGCAAAGCAAAGCAAGATACAATTTTTGGCCCTGGTTCTGGTTCTGATATTTTTCTACCATATCAAACACAAACCCCTGAATTTTGACCCAAATTTTGATTCTAATATGACCATCAAGTTTGAAAAGAATCACCTCAGGATTAAGACTCTCCCAGGATCGCATCACACATTTCCAAAGATTTCACATTTTGCACAAACGCATTCAAAACACCCCTATGAGAGGTTAAGGTTTCCCCGTCCTAGCTTTGGTGTGAGTTAGAGTTTCACTACTCAAACAAGTGGTTTCATAACATCCTGAATGTGAGAGAGTATCCTATCCTAATTTTAATGGTCGCTAAAACGTACTATATGCACTAGGCCAATTGGTCCAAAAAGGTACCTCGGCAAGATTACCTAATATACCTCTCACACCTAACACCGAGAAGTGAAAGGAGGATCAAGCGGTACAACGATAATCCAGATCCAAGGGTTGTGTTCCCAACATGGCAGTGCCCACGACCGCTCAGTCTTTTGGCAAGCTTTTAGACAAGCCTCCGGCAAACTGTCCAGGAATAGTAGACGGCAAACACAGTGACTTAAGCACATATATGCAAAATGCAATGCAAAGAACATATAAGTGTAGATAACATTTCACATCATGAAGTCCGAGTTAAGTTCTCTACTGTCCCCAACAGAGTTGCCTAAAATTGTAGCTTGCATTTCGTGCTCATTTCGGATACGATTAGCCCTAAAGTTCGGACTCCCATGGTTTTGAATCTGATTCACAAGTGCAATGTGAAATAAATAAACACAAAAGAGTCAAAATTTGTCAAATATTTTGGAAAATCGATTTTGAATCAAAAATGCCAAAAATGGACTACATTACTAGATTACAAAGTCGCCACCTAAATATTTTTGGGAAATTTTGGAAACCCGAGACTTGTGCCAAAGTTCATTAGTCCATCATCACCAAAGTGTCTTGGCTCAGGAACTTAGGTATGAGAGTGGAAGGTCATGAATTGAGCACCCTACTCGCCTGATCAACAATTGGCTTCTACTAATCATGATGTGATTTATATTTATATTATATGTTCTTATTTTAATTATTAGGCTAACTTTACTAGGTGATGCACACAAATATAGACTAATTTGCAAAAGTTGGAACATTTGATTTCATGTTTGTTTAAAAAAGTGTTTTGAATATGCATTACTTGAAAAAAGTGAGTTTGTATGTACATTAATCAATTTATTCCAATTCATGCAATTGACCTTCATCCACTGGCATTCAAACAGGTATATCAAATAAGCACTTAGCCTCATGGAATCATTCTTTGATGACATGGCAACAATCACACGCATGCGGTATACTAAAGCAATTAAATGTTCACACAGTACTCCGAGGCAAGCCAAAGAAAATAAAATAGTTAGAAATGATGCATGCTCCTACATAATGCAATATGACTAATGCAACACATACAAAAATGCAACTAATATGCTCAGTTACTAGCATGGCATATGAGTCCATCCAAGACATGTGATATAGCACGTATTCAAGGAAGTAATAAATGACAATGTTGTTTAAAATGATGAACCGAACTCAATGCATGCAAAAAAATGGGTGCAAGTCATGGAAGATGCTAAGTAAATATGATGCTAACATTATAAGCGGAAAAATAAAAGGGAGAAAGAAATGGGGGTCGGAAGACATGCACAATTTTGCCCTCGTGCAAGAGGGTCCAAATGTCCGAGTGTTCGAATAAACTAACTATTACAAACTCGAATGAATACTAATTAGCTAAATTAACTAATTCAAATGAATTCTAAATTAACTAGCTATCTAATTTTATTACAACTAGGGTATTATAATAATACTAATTACAACAATAATGAAATTGTAACAATAATTACTTTTTACAACAATAATAACTACAATAACGATATTTATACAAGCACAAATGTGGCAAAACGACCGCATGCATAGTGTCCAGAAATTGCTCTGTCTGCCAGGACTTCATCTGTTTCACCTTCAGTCACTGCCCTCTGTTTTTTACAAACACTCTGTTTACCAAACATTGGGAGTCGGCTGGCCCTAAATGAGATCCGGTCGGTCCAAAAAGAGCCAGTCGTACCCTAATTTTATGCCAAAAATGTTTTTGTTCTCTGAGGTGAGAACAGTGCAGACAGAGCCTTTTTAGGCCCTGTTTGTCCCTTCTGCCCTTCTCTGTCATGGATAGCCTCAAGAGAAGAACGAAGTCGTTTATAAAACCATCAATGAGAATGATGATTGCTTGATGATTTTCGAAGATGATTTTGGACATAAATCAATGAATGCAATGAATAACAGCTACCCCTCCCTCCTATCATGGAGTGAGCTCAAAGAGGGAGGTAGAGACACTTCAAGGTTCATCAAAACATCATGAATTGATGTATAACAACCCCTGACACAATGGACTTGGCATAACATTTGGCCGAGCCCAAGTAATATAACTCATTTTCTTTATGTTGGTTGGTTCATTTTAAGCCAATTTTATTAGTCATTTCCATTCTTTAATCAATTTGTCCAAAGTGATAGTTAAGTCCACTAAATGAGAAGAAACATCAAACGAGAGGTGATCCTAAACATGAAAGAGAGACCATGCCGTTGACGATGAACCTTCGTAGAGATTAAGCCATTGAGCATAGGTCTCCTTTTCATGCTTTGAACAACCATCAATTGGTTGAAATGGCTTTCAAACAAAAGAAGAAAAGAAGAAAGGAGGGAGGTTGTAGAAATGAATGCTAAATTGATTATTAAAATGATACTCTTAATATGAAAACCAAGCACAGAAAAGCTATCAACTCAAATGACTTGGTGTCTAAGGCCTAAACAACCGAAACCATTAGGACTTACAACAAAACAAGCAAGGTATTCAAAGCATAAACTAATTAAATGAATTAAATAGCCCCTAAAACCAAAAAAAATAGTGACAAAACAGACCCAAAAATAAGCTGAAAATAGCTTGAAAAGCTAGAAAAAGTAAGAAAAGATTAAAGAGAACAAAACTAGTAAGCAAGTCTAAGGATGGGGGCTAACCCCTCCACTTTTTAGCCTCTGAAAATATTCCAAAAAACCGTCCAAAAACAGTGGCTAAAATCATGTTAAAAGAACACAAAAGATAGGGACAAGCAAAGAGATACAAAACTAGTGAGCAAGACTAAAAAAGGGTGGCTAACCCCCCATCTCCCCAACTTTTTGGACTTCTAAACCATGTTTTCCAGCCTTTTTAAGCTCTGAAAATTAGTATGAAAACCAAAGAAAAGAGTGCAAAAACAAAGGGTATGAGCTATGGGATAAGGTGCAAGAAAGGGTGTTAAGCCTCTCCACCTTTGGTAGCTCTTCAACCCCAAGTTCCAGCACTTGGAATAGATCCAAAATAGTAGGAAAACACAAGAAAAAGATAGAAAAAAGTTTGAAATGAAAGCAAGGAAAAAGGTGACCAGCTTATACCTCTTGAAGAGAGCAAACTTTGGTTGTTGATCAAACTTGATTCCAAACACCCTAAAGTTTATGAAATATGGTTTTTGAAACTCTAGAAAAAAGCTTCAAGAATAAGCTCTCATCGTGTATGTATTGTGTATGTATAGTTAAAGAAGATTTGAGGATGAAGAAAGGTGTTGAAGATGAAAGGGGGTCATTTTAGCTCTTCAAAGCTTTTGGAAAATTTGCTAACCCTCAATTCTAAAGTGGGAGGTCCTATTTATAGAGTTTGAGACGATTTGAGCAAAAATATTTTCAAAAAGGGGCAGCTGGCGAATTCCTGCCAGCTGTTCTATTTTATCGCTAATGAAAGCCGGCCGGCTCCCAAAACAGTCGGTCGGCTCCAAAAAACCCACTGGCAGACCAAATAATGCAAAGCCAGGTCAAAAAGGCATTCTGGACCATTGAAAGCCAACTGGCTCTAAATGAGCCACGGCTGGATCTAAATGGCCCCGACCGGGTCCAAAAATCTACATTCAAGCCCGACTTCGAATGGACATATCTCTCTCGTCTGGACTCGATTTTAGGTGATTCTTGAGTCTAAATTGAAGCCCTAGAAGTCTACTTTCCAATGGTGGTGCCCTCACATCTAAATTCTAAGTGTTTAGAGAGATATGCTTATTTTAGTGAAGACGGCTCACTTATATTCTAACAGATTTGAAAAATCTAGAAATCCCGTAGATATTGATTTGTGATTATGTATCGATTTTAACCAGTAAATAGCAATCCCATTCAAACAATCAAAGACAAATCGACACAATGATTTTATGTGGAAAAATCACAATTGGAGCGCCTCCAGTTGTGATAAAAAACCACGACAAAAGCCACAAAACAATCCACTAAGAAGACATAAAGAAATTACACAACTGTACTCTCAATTGCCTAGCGAATCCACGCCCGAATCGAATGACCCTATGTGCCTCTTTCAGCCCTGTCTTCACCTCGGAATTATTTTTCCCAACGTTGAATCCACAACGCCGATGTTGAATCCACAATGATGGGCCACTCCGGAATCTACCAAAGCTTCAAGCCCAAATTCCACAGAATCCACCGAAGAATAACTCTCTTTTGTATTGAATAAAACAAAACAAACAAACCCTTTGATATAATCCACTTAAATCATGATATAAACTCTCATAGATATCAAAGGAAACAAGCAAAGACGCTCTAGAAGAAAACCCTAATACCCAAGAAGAAGATCTGGAAGCCGTAACCCTAAACTCAGACTGAAACACATTTTTAGAAAATAGGGCCGCGATGCTCGCTCAAGCGAAGGAATGCTCGCTCGAGCAAGGAGACTAAAATGCGTGTTTTTCCAAGAGTCTTTGCTTGAGCCACCAAAGTGTCGCTTGGGCGAGAAATACAACTTCTCAGTATTTTTACAGTCAGTGAAAACTTCTGGGACCAAAGATTCTTCGCTCAAGCACACACTCCTTCCCTCGAGCGACCAAACTACTTCGACTGCAAACGCACAATTCGCGTTTGACTCGCATCTAAACCTCATAACCTCACTGAAATAAAATATCGAATAAAATTACAATTGAAAGGAGTTTTGTCAAACGGGATTGCTAAGAATAAAAACCTAATAGGATTGATGCCCAACCTTGTTTTCTAAACTAGTTTTCTTCCATCCCCTCATATTTCCTTCAACTCCAAACCTATTAATAAGATGTTTTAAAATATTTTTCAAAGAGTTTACCTCCCTTCCATTTATTTCCACTTTATCCGTACTCGGTTTACCGAAAAACACAATATTTTAATAGAAATGTGAGCCTTGGAACATCGTAGAAACATTTGGAAAAAAATATTTTGAAAAGAGAGTTTTGAGGTCTAAAATAGTTTGGCCAAAATGGGGTGTAAGCTTTGGGATTAGAGCTTGAATCCAAATTTATTTGCTGAGAATTCAAAAGATTGCACAGTGTAACTTTCATCATCGGGTGTTCGGAATAAAGCGCCCTAGTCTTAAGGACGGTCAAAAATGGGGTGTCTACACTTGGGATAAAGGAAAATTGGATCATGTGCTTGTTTAGTTATCAGTCTTGGATTAATCACATGAAATATTATTTTTTAAGTTGGCTATTTTTATTTTTTTTCGGTTATTTCATTATTTTAGTCCGGTTAAAAAAATTATATTCAGAAAATTAATACATTTTTTTTATAGTTGATTTAATGATTGTGAAAGAAAAGATGACATGATTATGAATTGGATGTAATATTTTATCATATTGACTATTTTAACCTATTTTATCTTTTAATAGGTTATTTTAGCCCAATTTTGTTCCCAAATACCCTCTAAATTACAAATAAACCCTTGACATTTCTTAAAATTATAAAGTGTGTCAATTAACGACTAGCAAAACAAAAACTAAGTTCTCGTTTGGGATGAGCTAATTTAGTTTAGTTTTTTAGGTTATTTTAGCCTGTTTAAAAAAAATTGTGTTTGGAATCAATTTTGTTTTTTTTAGTTAATTTGATGGTTATAAAAATTAAAAAAAAAAGAAAGAAAAGAAAAAAGAGTGAAATTATTATAGTTTAGATGTGATATTTTGTCTTACCAGCCAAATTAGCTTATTTTGTCTTTATTGACTAATTTAGCCAAAATATCTCCTGCCAAATGAAACTTTAGTTTATTTGCTACAAGTTATCGCATCACTTTTCTATTTTTTTATACGTCTTTTCATAATAAACAAAAAGATAAAAAAAAAAATCATACCCAAAACATCCCTAAAAATGAAAAATATCATTAGTCCCTTTATTTTGTTTATTGTGTTATTTTGGATATTGTCAATTCAATTAGCTTAATTTTGATTCTTAATTTTAGATTTTATATCAATTTAATTTAATTGATTACACCGATTAGAGTGTTTGAAGCTAAGTTAAACAAGTTTATAATATTTTCTATAAAAGTATGATGCTTGCCGATTATGTGCACATTTTATATAAAAAATATTAAAAATTATAATCAATTAGATCAAATTGGAACAAAATCATAAATGTATGATCAAAACGAAATCAATTAAAATTATAGAAAGTACAAGAGTCAAAATATAGAGATTACAAGTGTAATTCCCCCCCCCCCCCCCCGGCGAAAAAAAATTCAATCTCCAAATATATGTTTTGTTTCATTTTGGTTTTTGATATTTTTAATTATGAATTTAATCTCCAACTTTATTTAGGCCAATTTTAAAAATATAGTATTTTTGTTAAAAAAAAAGTATTATAAAAAAAATTAAATTTTTTTTGTCTACTTTCTTACATGTTTTCGTATAAAAAATTAAAAAAATTATCTTTCCAAAACAACTCTCATTGTCATAAGTGAGTAGACTAAAAAAATACCTTATGTTTTCAATTATAGTCGAAACGGAGATAGAAACCATTTAAGAGTATTTTGGTAGGCTCCTAAAATAATTAAAAACTTAAAAAATTATTATTAAAAAATTAATTTTTGTCTCTCTTTTTTTTTTTTTTTTTTTTTTATAACAAGTTTTCATAAAAAAATCAAAAAAATTAATTAAAATAGTCACTTTAATAACAAACTCAATAGATAAAGAGTAAATTGACACATTTGAAATATAAGGACCAAAATAACATAAGATACATAATTTGAGGACTATTTGTGTAATGTTCTCTCTAGTCCACTTTGTGAACTAGGCTATATTATTAGGCCTGTGGAGTCCATCACAGATCCTATTTCAATAATCTGAACCGTTCAATGTGTAGAGATCGTCGAATACTTCATCCTTGCAAAAAATGACGTTGATTGGATATCGATGTCCCCTTGATCAGAACACATTTTTGTTAATAACTTATTTTTAAAATCATATTTACCATTGAAAAAAAACATGTTCCGATCAAAGGGCTATCGATATTCGATTAATGTGATTTTTTGTAGGGAAGAAGTACTCGACGAGTTCTATATATTAACGGTTTGGATTATCAAAATAGAATCCATGGTGAGCCTCATAGACCCAACAATATGGTTTAATCCACAGAGTGGAATGGTGAGAAGCCCATCCCTTGTGTAATTAACCCTTAATTTTGTAAGTTACATTTGCAAAGTAAGAGTAATTCTATTTACACATCATAAATTGTCTCAGTACCCACTATTAAAACATTAAATTTATATTATAATAATATCCTCAAATAAAATGACCATGAAGGACAATAATGGTGTGTATTATACTAATCTAAAGAATTCATACATCAAAACACAAAACACTTTTTGCACACTATCACATATAGGTATATAAACAATGTATTTCGTTATCATCATCCAACACTCATCATTTTCTCCATTGTAATCTAACACACCATACTCATGATATTATGCATTATCAATTTTTCACCTAATTCTCTTATACATTATACTTCTATCATCAACTCAAAATATTAAGATTTAGGATTTAAAAATATCAAAATTAATTGGTTTTGAAAAGTTACACACCAAGAATGACACTCAGATTGTTGCTTTGGAACAATCCATCAATAAAAATGATGGTTTACTACTTACAAAAGCAATTTTATTTTATTTTATTTATTTGTTTTTTCTCGTTTGTAAAATCAGTAGAATGATAGTTTTGTTCATCAAGTGTTTGGATTAACTAGAATTTAACATTTACACAATGTTCAAATATTTACACGTGAACAATACTCTTTTGTTCAAGTTATTATGGTTGACCAAATATTAAATGTTCACATGTAAAAAATTGAACACAATAAGTCCGAATGAGTTGAGTTATCCAGTATAAAAAGTATGAATTTATTTTGTTCAACAAAAATATTTCAAACATATTAATTTATTCAATTTTATTTTGTTATACAACAATAATGTTTAGACAACCAGTGTCAAGCCAAATTAAAAAAATGAAGGTAAATCCCTATGCAAATCAAAAACAGATGGACAAAACTAACCTAGGTGAGGTTCAGAGGTAAGAATCGTATCTTCGGTAGTTAGAATCCAAGATCTTCAATGTTAGCATCCACAATGGACACACTAAGGATGTTGTTAGTGTCAGATGCCAAGTTTTTGGCTAGCCAAGTGGGTTGTTTGGTGCTGCAATGGAGCTACTAAGGGCAACGTTAGCGCTCAATGTTAGTGTCAGATGCTAAAATGTGGGTTAATTGCAGCCAGCGTTCTAGCCAGTGATGGAGAGAGAGGGAAGTGTCGTGGGTCATTTGGCCGAATGTCCGGTCGGTTGTCCCCTCAGATGTCGGGTCGGTCATTCCGCCAGACGTCCGGACCCATCAAGTGTATAAAAAAAAAAAATTAAAAATTGGGTCTGGCTGGTTGATCGGCCGAACGTCCGACTGTCTCCACACCAGCTGCTGCAAATTGCAAACTATTCATATATATATATATATATATATATTGTTTAACACACCCCTTAACACACACTTTAACATATCCATTATATCACTATTCACTCATTAAATTAACAAACTCTTAAAACACATTTTTGGGTCACACTTTTATTACTTTTTGTCATATAACACACTTTAACACACATTTTTAGCACATCCATTCTGAATTTCGTTGATGTGTCATCAACACTGATGTATAGTTATGGTGAAGGTGAACTGTGTATAAGGTATGATGTGTATGGTGTATATTGAGATCTATTTTTGGTGTCTTGGGATAAAAAATGAAGATTGTGGTGCGTTTTGAGTAAAATATCAAAGATGTGAACTAAGTAATGTTATGAACTAAGTAATGATGTGTATGAGACAATTTATGATGTATAAATAGAATTTTCCACAAAGTAATGAATTTTAGTGCACAGATCGTGAAAAACTTGAAGAGATGTGATGCTGATTTCTGAATCTCGAATCAGAGTTTACATTGGCTCACATATGAGCCACCAAGGCTACCGTATATACATATAATATGTCAGTGATGAGGCAGCTATTGGGAAATTTCTGCACAGATGGTTTACCCTGCTATTTCTCTATTTTACCAGTCTAGAAGTTAATGTTCTTCCATCCCCTAAACTGGTTAGTTTCCTTTGTGTTTGTTTGTGTTTTGCTTCTCAACACCTTCATCAATCTTTCTATTTTTATTTTTATTTTATCTAGTTTGCTTTCAAATTTGAATAAAAAGTTTGATTTTACATGAATTATTTCAACTCTTTCATCAAAATCTTTTTAAAATTTCCCTCTTATTCCAAATTATGCTTCATCTCTTTTAATTCTCATCAAATTCTAACTTGATGAAGTGCTTGATGAGTTCTCATTTTGATGAAAAAAATGTCACTCTCCTGATTTGATGAATGTGTTAGAGATGTATTTTTAGCACTTTTGTTCAAATTTAAATTTGATAAAAATAATAAATAAATAATAAAAGTGTTAAAGATTGGAGATGGTTCTGTGAACTTGTATCCTATATATTTGTACATTAACGCAAAACAAATTTAATGATACTTTGATCAGTTGCCATGTGCACACATCAGTTTGACCCCCTCCCAAAAAAAGGGTTAATCTCACTTTTATTTTTTTTAAATTTTCCTATTTCACCTCCTAAAAAAACTATCAATTCATTTATTCAGTGTTGATATGGTAATGGAGACAAAACTCCAACCTGGTGGTCAAGGCCTTGGGTTGGGTTGCTCCCTCCATGGTCTCATACAGGGCTTTGTTCGGCTTTAATTGGGCTCCCCACTAGTGGACGGTAAGATTGGTCCCTGAACGAGTTGGTCCATTGGCTGGATACCAAGTTATCAGAAAAAAGCTAATTAGAGACAGTCCAAAGAATGTTGAAAACCTAACTCAACGGGCACAAAGATACTTTGAAATGAGGGGTTGAGGGTGCAAAAAATCTAATACAGTGTGAGAGTAAGAAGTTGGCTATTTAATTTTATGATTTAAATTGTTTAGATTTTGAAATAATCTTTTTGCCCAACAAATTAGACTATAACCGTTAATGATTTGGATGATCCTCTCAAACTGGGATCATATGAGCCGAAATTAGAAACTTTATGGACTATGTTAGTATACAATGCGATTCCTTGCGATTGCTCTAAAAATAGGTATGCCAGGTGCAATGTCGAATGTCATAAAAGTCATAAGTGAAGCCGTTTCTATCACCAATTGGTTTTAGGAAAGATTGTGGAACTTGGTCCGGGAAGTGATCAAAGAGAAGTTATCATGAGTTCGAGTCACGGGAGCATCATTGTGAGGGAGGCGCAAGGTGTAATGTCGAATGCTGTAAAAGACATAAGCGAAGCCCTTCCTATCACCAATTGATTTTAGGAAAGATGGTTGAACTTGGTCCGAAAAACTAAGTATATGTCATTAATAGTGGATAAAAGTGAAATTAATCCTAAAAAAATAACAGCAGTTATCTAGAGATTGTGCACATAATTGGTTTGAATATGCAAGGAACCCAAAAAAGAGTAAGGTCAACCCTTGTGAACATCATTACTGTTGGCCCTCTATTTCAATGATAATTCTAATCCATTACACAAATATATATACATGTTGTTTTGCCACCCAGATTAAACAAAACAACCTTCTTTTACATTTGCTTTTTAATAATTGTAGGGTCGAGAACAGTAACTGGTTGACCTTCCTTGTAACATCAGGATTTTGTGAGGAAAATTTTGCACCAGATTAGCAATGGAAAATTGGATTAGGACATCCAAATGTAGTCAGGGGTTAGGGCCGAACCAAAATTTTTACTCAAGGGAGGCCAAACTATGAGTCTTTTCCTTCACATATTCTTTCGATGTAAATTCTTCATCAACAGAACAATTTCGAAAGCCTAATTGATGTATGGATTTTATCACGTTGCCTATTATTATTATTATTATTATTATTATTATTATTATTATTATTATTATTATGTGATAGTTTTTGTCATGGTATTTTTTCCTTGGGTTTGAAATTTATAATATTCGTGCTAATTATATAATGATGCTAACTTAGGGTATTCCTATGCTCTTAAGAAATACAAAATTTTATTTTATTTTTTATTTTGTAAAGTCCTAATTATAAATATTAATGAAACGTGTAATGGTGCTAGACAACAATAACATAAAATGAATGTTTCTTCTAAAGTTGATAAGGGGTTTACCTTGGGTGTATTTTTCTCAATTTCTTAAAAAATAGACATAAATGTATATTCTCTATAGTAGTCACTATAAAAAGTACAAATAAAAAGTATTAAAACATGTAGGGGATGAATGTTTAGGATGATATAAGACGTGGCTATATCCAATTATAAAGAGCAATTGGCAAATATTGGGATAAGTAAGAAATTAGGAAGAGATTTTAAGGGGTAAGATAAAATTATTGAGATTCTGAGGGGATCAAACCAATTTTACTTGTGTTATGAGAATAGTAGAGAGAGTGAAAATAATATGTATTGTATATATTCAATTCAACAATTACAATAAGAGAAGCCTATATATATAGGCCAAGAAACCTAGGTGTATAGGAAACCTAGGTGTACAAGAATACAGGAGTCCTAAGTATAATAGGAATAGATAACAAGAGTCCTAAGTATAATATGAATAGATAACAACTAACACCTCCCCTGAAGCTCAAGGTGGTAAGGAAGATAGTAACTTGAGCTTGGCGAGAAGATCAGAGAAGCGTCTTGGAAGATGAGCTTTGGTGAAGAGGTTGGTGGTTTGCTCAGCAGAGGTAACAAAGAGAAGACAAACAGTGCCCCTAGTAACATCCTGGCGTATGAAATGGTAATCTATCTCAAAATGTTTGGTGCGATCATGGAAGACATCATTATGTGCAATCTAAATAGCACTCTGGTTGTCACAATAAAGATTGGTGGTAGAAGAATGAGAAACTCCCAAATCAGAATGAAGCCAACGAAGCCACACAAGTTCCTAAGTAGTGTCAGCAAGAGCATGATACTCAGCCTCGGAAGTAGCTAAGCAAACCCAAATCTTGAGAAATTTCCAAGCCAAGGAAGTAACTAAGCAAACCCAAATCTTTCATTTCAAATTGGCGATAGAGAAACTGTTGGAGACTAGAAATACCTACAGAGTCATCTCCAGTGATAATCATATCATCTACGTAGAGGAGAAGGAGAATAGTACCACACTCCGTCTTATGTATAAACAAGGCAGAATCATGGGTATTGGAGTAAAAGCCAAAGTCACAAATGCTAGAGCTGAACTTGACAAACCAGGCATGTGGAGCTTGTTTCAAACCATACAAAGCACGATGAAGTTTGCAGACTTTGTTTGATGGAACAGAAGAACTAGGAGGAGGTTGCATATAAACTTCCTTAGTGAGATCACCATTGAGGAATGCATTCTTGACATCCATCTGATAAAGAGTCCAGTGGCGAGCAGCAGCCACTGCAAGTAAGCTACAAATGAAAGTAAGACAAGCAACATGAGCAAATGTTTCTTCATAGTCAATGCCATACTCTTGAGTAAACCCTCGGGCGACAAGACAAGATTTGTAACGCTTAATGAAACCGTCGGAATTAGTTTTGACCTTGTAAACCCATTTACAACTAACAGTACTCTTGCCAGGAGGAAAATCAACCACATCCTAACTATTAGTTTTATCGAAAGCTTGCAGTTCATCAGTCATAGCTTGTTGCCAAAGCGGATTAGAACAAGCTTCTTGATAGGAAGTAGGTTCATGAGAGGAAAAGGCAGTGGAACCAACAATAAAATCACGGAGAAGAATATAAGGTTGCCTTACTCGTGTGGAATGACGCTCTGGTGGAGGAGGAACCTCAATAGGAGAAGGTGTATGGCCATCAACAGACACAGGATCCTCAGGATGAACAATAGGCGTAGGCGGTTGTAAAAGCATGGAGTCAGAATCTACATCAAAGTCATCAGGAAATAGGTCTATAGAGAGATCAGTAAAGATCGGTGAGTGGGTGGACTATGGTAAGTGAAACTTGGAAAGATTTGATAACATTTTGTGTTCCCAGAAGACCACATGATGGGAAATACAAAGTCGCTTGGAGATAGGATCCCAACAATGTACCCTTTATGTTCTATATCGTACCCTAGAAAACAGCAAAGACATGAGCGAGGTTCTAGTTTATTGTGTTCATGAGACTGAAGTAGAACAAAACAAGCAGAACCAAAACTTTAAGAGTGGTGTTTTCAGGAGAAGAACCATACAAGTGCTTGTAAGGGGAAATATTAGCTATGACAGGTGTAGGTACACCATTTATGGTGTGGATGGCAGTAAGGGCAGCTTCTCCCCAAAACTGTTTAGCAATTTGACAAGATAAACAATTGACATCTTCAAGACAGACATGACCTAACTGATCACTAGAAACTAAAGTTTTCAAACGAATAAAAGAGACATGTCCTAAGCGACAATGCCAACGCTGTAAGAAAGACAATGAATAAGTAGATACAACAAAGGAAATAAT
Organism: Camellia sinensis; assembly: GCF_055761805.1. Taxonomy (NCBI): domain Eukaryota; kingdom Viridiplantae; phylum Streptophyta; class Magnoliopsida; order Ericales; family Theaceae; genus Camellia; species Camellia sinensis. The sequence goes on along the minus strand of NC_138962.1, from coordinate 64,270,065 downwards.
GTGAGCAATAGTAGATGATGTGGGGAGAGCAGCAATAGATGATTTGTGAGGAATGTGAAGATGGGTAAGCTCGAATAGACGTCCATGTTTACGGCCTATCCCAAGGATCTGTCTCGTCTGAGGGTCCTGCACCAAACAAACATTAGTAGAAAAGGTAATAGTTAGACCAAGTTCACACAACTGACCAGCAGAGATAAGGTTCAAGTGAAGAGCAGGAATGTGATAAGCATCAAAAAGAGACATAGTAGAAGTATAAATGTGACCAGTGTGACGAACAGTCATATGAGAACCATTAGCAGTGTGTATGATCGGGATAAAAGATTTTGATGATATAGAAGAAAACATAGCGGAGTCAGAAGTCATATGATTATAACATGCGAAATCAAAATACCAAGGAGAATTACCTGAAGTCACATAAAGAGAAGTAGAGGGAGGAGTATCGGATTTGGCAAGCACCTATTGGATGAGGGAGTCAATATTATCCACAGAGAATGAAAGAGTAGCGGAATCGGTGGAGTGGTGAGTAGAAGAACCCTCAGAGGCAACAGCAGTAGAGGGAAAACCTTGGCCAAATTTGGACTGATACCTAGAACGAGAAGACCCTTTCTTGGAGGGGGCTCGAGGGCAATAGCGTTGAAGATGAACGGGAGTAGTCTTATGGCAAGTAAAGCATTCATGAACCTGGCACTGAACAAAAGAATGAGTGGCTGGCAGGCCACGGTTGAGACAATAATGGCATGAAATAGCGGGCTGTGAAGATGAGGAACTTTGTGATGATGGTGTAGCAAGAACAGAATCCATATTCTGAGTTTCGAGAGTCCCAAAATGAGTCTCCTTTGATAATAGTTCAGCAATGGCTTGTTTTAAAGTGGGCAAGGGAAAACGATGGAGCAATGAAGCACGTACGGGCTCAAAAGTGCTATAAAGAGCCATAAGAAACTGTAATAGTCGTTGATGATTCCGATAAGTAATAAACAGCTGTGCATCCTCAAAATATGCCCATAGAGGCTTAGAAAGAGCTAGCTCGTCCCAAACAGACTCAGGATAAGAAGTAATTGATAGACTAACTGGGTGCCTGGCGCATGTGATGAAGAGTCTGCAACAGTTGATATTGATGAGCATGGCCAGTGGTTTGATAACGGTTCCTCAAGAAATCCCAAATTCCTTTGGCAGGGGACGTAATTTGAGCATCATCCTAGAACCGACCAAACTAGAGATGAATGGAGGGAACTGAGGTAGCTTGGAACCAGGTGATTATTTGATAATTCTAACTTTCCCATTCGTCAAGACGGTTATTGAAGGCATAGTTAGTCTCATCCTCCTTTTGGTTGGGTTTGGGAAGAGCACTAGTAATGATCCGCCAAAGATGTTTCCCTCTGATTCGTAAAGTTATGTTTGGCTCTCATTACTTATATTGAGTTTAGAGATGGATAATTAAAGCCTAATTCACATTAGTGGAATTAAATTTAGTGTAATTGAGATCATAATATGTTGAGAATTAATTTAATTAAAGTGAATTTGTTATAATTTAATTCAATGGAATTTATTGCTTGAGCTTAGAGGAAATTAGAGATCAATTAAACTTCCTAAACCTTTTCCATGCCCCCTTTCAGAAGCTCGAAAGAAGCCCTACAGTTTAGGCTCCCACATTTCTAAATCTAATCTCACAAGTGCAATGTGAAACTGATAAAGATCAAAGAGTCCAAATCTGGCAAATCCTTTTGAAAATCAATTTTGAATCAAAATGCCAAAATTGGACTGCTTTGCTAGATACAGAGTCGCCACCTAAATAATTTATTTTGGAGGAATTTAGGAAACCCATGACTCGTGCCAAAGGCCATGTGTCCGTCATCACCAAAGTTGCCTCGACTTGGGAACTTGGGTACGAGAGGGGAAGGTCATGAATACATTTTGAGCACCCCTGCTTGCCCGATCAAAGATTAGCCTCTACTAATCATGATATGATTTTTATCAACATTATATGCTCTTGTTCCAGTTTATTAGGCTAGAATTTACTATGTGATGCGCAAACGCAAGTACAGACTAAATTATAAGAATTGGAACATTTCAATTTCATGTTTGTTTTTTGAAAAGGTTTTATTTGCCACTTAACAAAGTGGGCTTAAAGTTTGTGAATTTGCCACTTGAAAAAGTCGGCTTAAAACGTATATTCATTGAATCATTCCAATTCAAGCAATAAGCCTTCATCCACAGTCACTCAAGCAGTTATAGCAAGTAAGCACTTAGCCTCATGACAAGCATGCTAGTCATGGCAATCACTCACACTCATGCAAGTATGCTAAAGCACTAAAACTCACCAAGTACTCCAAGCCAAAAAGATATGAGTTAGAAAAATGCATGATTCCTAACTTTATGCAATATGACTAATGCAACACGTGCAATAATGCAATTAAATAGGCTCGGCTACTTAATATGGCATATGAAGCAATTTGATAACATGCTGTTAAACACATATTCAAAGAATGTATTGAAATGACAATACAGTTAGAATGATGTGCCAAGCCTCGGTACATTCAAGACAAATGAATGGATGCAAACGTGCGATATGCTAATTGAAACGCGATGTCCCTAATCTAACCATCGTAAGCAGATAAATAAAAGGGGAAAGACATGGGGTTGGAAGGCATACACATTATTACATTACGCTCTCACGAAGGAGAGTCCGAATGATTTAACTATCCATCTAACTAAGCTAAGCTAATTATTACAAACCAAATGAATAATTAACTACCCTAAGCTAATTAATTAAGCAAAATAATTAAATAATTTAACTAGGCTAAGCTAATTAAATATTTACAACACAAGCTAATTTAATTAATCAATCTAAAATAATTAAACAAGTACGAAATAAACTAATTAGCTACAACTAATTACAACAAATAAATCACTAATTGCTAATTAAACCAATTAACTAGTCCTAGGAATCGAGGGTGGCTCATGTACGCTCGACTTCCACTCAAAGAACATCCACTGTTTGCCTCTGAAAACCTCTGTTGCACAACCTTTTCATTGATTTCACTTCTAGACCAACTATGTTTTGTCTGAGAAGAACACTGCTAAATTTGCATTGATGGCCGACTAGGGGCCGGTCGGCTACTGATGATGGCATGTCCGCCACTACTGATTTGGACTTCCTTGCTGTAACAAAGAGCAAACAGAGTAGGACAGTGTATTTCTCAAGGGTTGTTTGTACTACATATCCCTCCTTATCATCAAAACATCTCAAAGGAGTGATACACTTAGCTCTTAAACCATCAATCAAGCAATTTCATTGCATGATGGCCAAAGAACTAAGATATACAAGTTTAATAAATGCACAAACAAGACCAAAAGCCTTCACCCTATCATGCATGGTCAAGGGCAATGGAGACCTTGGAAACTTGACACAATTCATCACTTTAAGTATGAAATGTCCTAAATTTCCTTGTGTTCAATTAACTTCCGATTGAACACACCAAAACATAATCAAATTCTTATCTTGCACCATTTTAGTTGTAACTTTTTAGTTACTCATTTTAGATTACCAGCCATTCCTTAACCAATTAAGTCCATTGGTAAATCAAGTCCTCTAAAGAGAAGGAGGTTTCAAACAAGGGGTGGTTTTAGGCAAGAGAGAGGTGTCATGCCGTTGGTAATGAACCCCCAAAAGAGGATTAAACCTTTAAGCATAGACTTAAATCTCAAGCCTATAAAATCCCAAGGTTGAAACAACCCTCAAAGAAAATGAAAAAGTCAAGAAATGAGGGAGGTTGTAGAGATTAAAAGTGCTGAAATTAAGTGAGAAAAGCACTAGAAACATGCAATCAACTCAAATAAGTGGTGTCTAAAGGCCTAAAACACCAAGCTTGTGAGGACACTTACACTAGAGGCATGCAAAACAAGACTCAAATGACTTAACCAACCCAAAACAGAGTTAAAACAGTCCTAAATAGAGCCTAAAACATGTTGGAAATAGAAGGCTAGAAACATATGCTAACACATAGATCTAACTAGGCTAGCAAACAAGGCACAAGGAGTGGAGGCTAACACCTTGAATTTTGCAATTCAAAACATGATTTTCACCACTGAAAATACTCTAAAATTTAGTGTTTAAATGCGCAAAAAAAGATAGTTTGAAAGTGGGAAACAAAGGTGGAAAGGCCTTTCAAACAAGGAATAAAGAATGGTGAACCACCCCCTAACCTTAAATAGCCTAAAACCACCAATTTCAGCCCACAAAAATAGAGTTTTTATAGCCCAAAAACAACCCAAAAATAGAGGAAAAAGATAGAAAAACAAGTATTCAAAGCAAGGTAAAAAAAGGAAGTATTATACCTCTTGAAGCAAAGATCAACTTTAGGAAACAATTTAAGCCAAAGCCATCTTCAAGAGCTCCAAGAATGCCTTAAGGAACCTCAGCTCAAAGGTGATTAATTTTTATTAAGGAGGTGTAGGCAAAAGTGTAGTGTATGTAGGTAAGTATGCACAAATTTGCAAGAAAGAGAGAGAGAGAGAGAGAGATTTTTGTTTAAAAAACTCTAACCTTTAAAAATGGGGGAGGAGACCCCCTATATATAGAAAACATGAATTCCGTACAAGGAGATCCATCCCTATACGTGGGTTCAGATGCATGCATCTGTGTAAACAACTGCCATAGTTGGCATACAATATCTGCAAAACACACTGGTGGCTGACTAGCCACACCAATGGCCGAAAACTAGTAGACATGGCCGACAACCCATGGTGGTGGCTGATAGGCCACCAAAAGGTTCAGGCTTGAAACACCAAGGTTTTGGTCAAAAAACAAGGTGACAGGGGTGCAAGGCTCAAAGATGTGGCATTCTGCTGAGGACTTCGAGTGCTAAAACGTGCACATGCAATCATAACCATCAAGTGCACAAACGATGACGTCCAAGTCTTGGGGACGGTAAAAAATGGGGTGTCTACAGTTGCCCCTCTTTGACAGAACTCGAAGTCATGAACTGACATGAGCGAATGTCAAAGGCCGAAGATGACCCATTTTGACAGGGCTGTAAGACTTCGACAAGCAAACAAGACAGAAAATAAATGGTTGCACTTGCAGGCTGCCTACGTATCCCTTTGCAAGGAATCAAACCAGCGTAGTTCTGGGGCGATGCAAAGGATATGCATGCAAAGCAGTTTGAAGGTTGGACTTACACGCTTCATGATGCCGGTGATTTTGAAATCTTATGATCATACGAGATGATGCAATAAGCAAGTAACAAGTATAAGAAGCAAAAGCATGATAGTGACAAATGAATGAGTAATTGTAAGCTAAAATCAACACAAGTTCCATGCAAGAAGAACTAAAACACATTCTAACGACGTGAAAAAAAGAGACGAGGAAAGAAAACACAGCTCAGGGCTGTATTTCACGCATCTTTCGAAAAAGAGAACAAAAACCCGCTCGGGCTCATGTTTCACACGTCCCAAGAGACAACCACTCAGGCGCGTACTTCGTACATCCCGAGGTAAAACCCGCCCAGGGCCGTGTTTAATGCGTCCTAAGAAACAATCACTCAAGAGCGTACTTCGTACGCCCCAAGGTAAAAACCCATCCAAGGCCGCGTTTCACTTGTCGTGAGAAACAACCACTTGGGCACGTACTTCATACGCCTCGAGGTAAAAGCGAGGGGTATGCAATAGATGCACGAAGGTGAACAAGTGCAATAGATGCACAAGTTAATGGAATGCGATAGATGCACAAAGGTGAATGAGTGCGATAGATGCACGAGTTCAAGGAGTGCGATAGATGCACAAAGGTGAACAAGTGCGTGTAGACACCCAATTTTTACCGTCCTCAAGACTTGGACGCCATCGTTTGAACACTCGATGATCATCCATGCTCATGTTCATTTTGAGTTCCCGAAGGTCTCAGCTGCGCACCTTGCCTTAGGATTTCTTAACTTGTTTGTTTTGTGCTTAGTTGTGGACCAAGGACTTGTGGTTTTTGCTTTTGAGGGAAGAGGATGGCTTGTTAGCCATCCCAACAACCCATCGGCCAGGGCCTTGTGCCATCGGCCTTGTTTCCTTGCCATCAGCCACTGGTGGTGGCCGATCGGTACTGTTTTTGGTCGATCGGCACTCTTGTTGGTCGATCGGCCATATTTTCTAGCCGGGGCCTTTCTATCTGCTTTTTTAGATATTTTCTTGCCAGTTGGTGAGCACAATTTTCATCCTCCATACACGTGTATGGAGGGATTGAATCAAGACTCAAGCTTGTTTAACAAGCTTGAGAATTAAATTTTTATAAGAAGGGAGACCCCTCTCCCTTTCCAGAGGTTCTGAAAAATTAAGATAGAAGATATATATCACTCTCTCTCTCTCTCTCTCTCTCTCTCTCTCTCTCTCTCTCCATATTTACCCTAGTTTGTGCTCAAAAGTGTATTTTCTTCATACTTTTGCACTAAAGCACCTACTAGAACACTATCCTTTTGTTGCTGAGGTACTTAGGAGCTGGTGTTTGTGTTTTTGGACTGGTTTTGGTCAGAAAAGAGTGCTGGAGTTGTGTTTTTCAAGGGTGAGTCAACTAGCCTTTAAACCTTTGTTTTGGTTTAAGCTTTTGGACCTATTTGCATGCTGATTTAAGCTTAACTTTCTACTGTAAAAAGTTCTGAATTTCTATTCTTGTAATATTTGTTTAAGGTCACTTTTGTGTTGGGGGTTGTCTACCCACTCTTAGACCTTGTTTGGTCTTGTTCTTGTACCTTCCTTATAAGCTATTGGGACCACCTTGTTTTGGCCTTCTCACCACTGAAATTTAGAGGATTTTCAGTGGTGGAAATGGTGTTTTGAGGTCCCAAATAGGAGAGGGTCATCCCCTCTCCTTATGTCTCATACGCTTGTATTGATGGCTCATAAAAGTAACATGTTTGTTAAGCTTGTTTTGGCTTCATCTTAGCATGTATTAGACCTTATTTCAGCCTGATATACCTCTATCTAAGGTTGGTTTGATAGCCTCTTGCATGCACCATGCACTTGTAGTGCAATCCTCTCTATTGCTTTAATATCCATCTTATGTTTGGGATCATCATTCTTGCATGTTTTGGCTCAACTCAAAGAAGCTTTCCCTCATGTTTTACCATGCTTGAGCTCTGTTTGATGTTGTTTTAGTCATGCATGCATTGCTTTGCATAGCCATAGTGCATTCTAGCTTGTTAGCTTTGAGTGTCCAAGTCACTAGCATGCATTGCTTAGACCATTTTCATGATTTGGCTTCCTTTCATATATAATTTCAGTCCATATAGTGTGGCTATGCACTCGCATTTGTCACCTTTTCCATGCATTGGGAGGTTTGTGTTTTAAGCCCTGAACATGAGCCATTATGCATGTCTTATTGCTTAAGCTTTTGGGATACCATCTCAGTGGGTTTTTGGGCTAATTTTGACATGCCATAACTCTGATTATTATTGGTTAAGTCATGCCATGCTTGGTCTTGGTAGGTGTAGTGTAACCCTCTTTATTGGCCTTGCATGCATCATGCCTTATGCCCTTCATGTTGGCTTGTTTTAGCTTTGGCCCATGCATGTTTTAGACTCATTTTGACATGATCTAGGACTGTTTTGGTTGTCCTTGGCCCTTTGAGGTTTGATTCATGTGGTTTTGGTACAAGTTCCTATGCTAGTTTCAAGCTTTGAGCTTTCTTGCATGCAATACTTGTCTTGCTTGGTTGATTTGGCATCATTCCATACCTAATTTCAGAGCTTATAGTGTTGTTACACTTCCACTTTTGGTCACCCTTTGAGTGCCTCTAAGGGTTATTTTCTTGTTGCCTAGCTTGTGGACCAATATGTGTGCATGCATGTTTTGCCTTTTGGTGCCTTAGTTTTGGTGTTTTGGCCACTGATTTGGGCATGATTGAGGTCTGCCCATTTAGGTTTAAGTCCATTTTGCATGTTGTTGCATGCTTATTGCATTGCTTGGTACATTGCATGTTGTTGCATGCTAGTTGATTTGCATGACATTATAATTTGCACGTTGTTGCATGCTTGTTCCATTGTATTGTTGTTGCATGCTTGAGTTGCATTGCATGGTGATTGCATGCTCATGTTGCATTACGTTGTTTACATGCCATTAACTTTGTTAAGTTGCGCATGCATTGCATTGTGTTTGGTTTGGATGTCAAGCCAAACACGAGGAACGAGGGACGTTTCATACTTGAAGTGATGAAACGTGCCTCAATTCTCGGTCGCCGACCCTCTTGATCATGCATGATAGAGGTTAAGGCATTTATGTGTTTTTGTGCATTTCATCCATATTGATTTGTGCAACTCGGCCTCTTTGGCCATCATGCATCGAAATACGTGATTGATGGTTCGAGAGTCGAGCACTATACTCCTTTGAGCTTCAAACATGATAAGGAGTGTGGTTGTACAAACATTTTCTTGCAAATGTATTGCCATGCCTCTGTTTGTACTCTGCTGTAGCAAAAGGAGGAGTTTGTAGGAAGAGATGGCCGATTGTCTATCTAGTTACAAATTTTTGGCCGATAGTCTCAAAATTGGTCGATGACCATTATCCACTGGCCGATGGCCACCCCTCTTGGCCGATGACCTCTCAAAATGTCCATAAGGTAGGTCAGAAGCATTAGAGAAGTTGGCATAATTTTCAGAAGTCTAAAACAGTGCAAATAGAGGCAACATGAGGCATGGTAACAGATTTCCGAGCGAGGCGATCAAGCATGCATCATTCATCATTTCGAGGAAGAGCTGTGGTAGCCTGTTTTAGTTTCTTACTTAGCTGATTTTGTAACTTAATTAATTTGTTTAATTAGTTAAGAGTTTTGTAATAATTAATTAGCTAGGATAGTTAGTTAATTAGTTGGTTTGTATTATTTATTCGGACCCTCCGTCGAGAGGGCGAATTTTGTAACAAGTGTGCGTGTGTGTAATGCATGTCTTCCAACCCTATTTCATTCTCCCTTTTATTTACCAACTTTCAATGGTTAGTTTTAGGGCATATTTCAATTAGCATCCTTATGCTAGCATGTTTACATTCATTCATTTGTCTTGCATGCACCGGGCTCGGCACATCATACAAAATGCATCGTATTTCAATACATTTACTTGAATACGTGTTCAACAGCATGTTATCAAGTTACATCTCATATGCCATCTTAGAATAGCCGAGCCTATTTCTAGTTGCATTTTGCATGTGTTGCATTAGCCATCTTAACATGAACTAGGATCACGCATGATTTCTAACTAGTTCCCTGTTTTGGCTCGGAGTACACTGCAAGTGTTTACGCTTTAGCATCTTGCATGAGTGTGATTGTTGCCATGAAAGCATGCTTGCCATGAGGCTAACTACGTAAGTGTTTAATTGCATGAATGCCTGTGGATGAAGGTTGGACTGCTTGAATTGGAACAATTCATCGAAATGCGAGTTTTAAGCCTACTTGAGGTGGCAAAATCATGTTTTCTAAGCCCACTTGAGGGTGGCAAATCCATGTCTTAGCCTACTTGCGACTAGCACCTTCAAACCATTTTCAAACAAACATGAGATGTTTTGTTTCGACTTAGGCGATCTAGTCTATACTTGTATGTTGTGCGCATCACATATTAATTCTAGCTAATAAATCGGAATAAGAGCACATGTGTTTTCAAAAACAACATATCATGTTAGTAAAGGCCGATCTTTAGATCGGGCAAGCGGGGGTGCTCATTGCATGACCTTTCCCTCTCGTACCCAAGTTCCCGAGTCGAGGCAACTTTGGTGATGACGGACACGTAGTCTTAGGCACGAGTCAGGGTTTCCCAAATTTCCCAAAATAAAACATTTAGGTGGCGACTCTGTATCTGGAAAAGTAGTCTATGTTGGCCACTTCTTTATAAAAATCAGTTTTCCGAAACGATTTGCCGGATTTGGACTCTTTGGTGATTTATCAGTCTTGCATTGCACTTTGCGAGATTAGATTTAGAACCGTGACATTGAGTCCGAACTGTAGTAGCTTAAGAACAAAACGATTTCGGACCTTTGCACGCGGAGCCGTGACGTTCACATTGCACTTTGCGAGATTAGTTTCTGGCGACGTGCACGTTGCGAGATTAGTTTCGCGCGCGGAGCCATGCACGTGCATGTGCGCGGAGACGTGCACGTGCACGTCGCAAGAAACTAATCTCGCAAACTACAATGCGAACGTCAAGACTCCGCGCGCGAAGGCGCGAAATGGTTTTGTTCTTAAGCTACCACAGTTCGGACTCAATGTCACGATTCTGAATCTAATCTCGCAAAGGGCAATGCAAGACTGATAAATCACCAAAGAGTCCAAATCCGGCAAATTGTTTTGGAAAACTGATTTTTATAAAGAAGTGCCCAACATAGACTACTTTTCCAGATACAGAGTCGCCACCTAAATGTTTTATTTTGGGAAATTTGGGAAACCCTGACTCGTGCCTAAGACTACGTGTCCGTCATCACCAAAGTTGCCTCGGCTCGGGAACTTGGGTACGAGAGGGGAAGGTCATGCAATGAGCACCCCCGCTTGCCCGATCTAAAGATCGGCCTTTACTAACATGATATGTTGTTTTTGAAAACACATGTGCTCTTATTCCGATTTATTAGCTAGAATTAATATGTGATGCACACAACGTACAAGTATAGACTAGATCGCCTAAGTTGGAACAAAACATCTCATGTTTGTTTGAAAATGGTTTGAAGGTGCTAGTCGCAAGTAGGCTAACACGTGGATTTGCCACCCTCGAGTGGGCTTAGAAAACATTATTTTGCCACCTCAAGTAGGCTTAAAACTCGCATTTCGATGAATTGTTCCAATTCAAGCAATCCAACCTTCATCCACAGGCATTCATGCAATTAAACACTTACGTAGTTAGCCTCATGGCAAGCATGCTTTCATGGCAACAATCACACTCATGCAAGATGCTAAAGCGTAAACACTTGCAGTGTACTCCGAGCCAAAACAGGGAACTAGTTAGAAATCATGCGTGATCCTAGTTCATGTTAAGATGACTAATGCAACACATGCAAAATGCAACTAGAAATAGGCTCGGCTATTCTAAGATGGCATATGAGATGCAACTTGATAACATGCTGTTGAACACGTATTCAAGTAAATGTATTGAAATACGATGCGTTTTGTATGATGTGCCGAGCCCGGTGCATGCAAGGTAAATGAATGAATGTAAACATGCTAGCATAAGGATGCTAATTGAAATATGCCCTAAAACTAACCATTGAAAGCTGGTAAATAAAAGGGAGAATGAAATGGGGTTGGAAGACATGCATCACACACACGCACACTTGTTACAAAATTCGCCCTCTCGACGGAGGGTCCGAATAAATAATACAAACCAACTAATTAACTAACTATCCTAGCTAATTAATTATTACAAAACTCTTAACTAATTAAACAAATTAATTAAGTTACAAAATCAGGTAAGTAAGAAACTAAAACAGGCTGCCACAGCTCAATCTCGAAATGATGAATGATGCATGCTCGATCGCCTCGCTCGGAAATCCGTTACCATGCCTCATGTTGCCTCTGTTTGCATTGTTTTAGACTTCTGAAAATTATGCCAACTTCTGTGATGCTTCTGACCTACCTCATGGACATTCTGAGAGGTCATCAGCCAAGAGGGGTGGCCATCGGCCAGTGGATAATGGTCATCGACTAATTTTGAGACTATCGGCCAAAAATTTGTAGACGATCGGTACACTAGATAACCGATCGGCCATATTTTCCAACAAACTCCTCTTGCTGCAGCAGAGTACAAACAGAGGCATGGCAATACATTTGCAAGAAAATGTTTGCACAACCACACTCCTTATCATGTTTGAAGCTCAAAGGAGTATAGTGCTTGACTCTCGAACCATCAATCACGCATTTCGATGCATGATGGCCAAAGAGGCCGAGTTGCACAAATCAATATGGATGAAATGCACAAAAACACATAAATGCCTTAACCTCTATGATGCATGATCAAGAGGGTCCACGACCGAGAATTGAGGCACGTTTTATCATTTCAAGTATGAAACGTCCCTCATTCCTCGTGCTTGGCTTGACATCCAAACCAAACACAATGCAATGCATGCGCAACTTAACAAAGCTAATGGCATGTAAACGATGTAATGCAACATGAGCATGCAAGCACCATGCAATGCAACTCAAGCATGCAACAACAATATAATGGAACAAGCATGCAACAACATGCTATATACCAAGCATGCAACAACATGCAAATTATAATGTCATGCAATGCAACTAGCATGTAACAACATGCAATGTACCAAGCATGCAACAACATGCAATGTACCAAGCAATGCAATACGCATGTAACAACGTGCAAAATGGACGTAAACTAAAATGGGCAAACCTCAATCATGCCCAAATCAGTGGCCAAAACACCAAAACTAAGGCACCAAAAGGCAAAACATGCATGCACACATTTTGGTCCACAAGCTAGGCAACAAGAACATAACCCTTAGAGGCACTCAAAGGGTGACCAAAGTGGAAGTGTAACAACACTATATGCTCTGAAATTAAGTATGGAATGATGCCAAATCAACCATGCAAGACAAGTATGGTATGCAAGAAAGCTCAAAGCTTGAAACTAGCATAGGAATTTGTACCAAAGCCACATAAATCAAACCTCAAAGGGCCAAGGACAAGCAAAACAGTCCTAGATCATGCCAAAATGAGTCTAAAACATGCATGAGCCAAAGCTAAAACAAGCCAACATGAAGGGCATAAGGCATGATGCATGCAAGGCCAATAAAGAGGGTTACACTACACATACCAAGACCAAGCATGGCATGACTTAACCAATAAAAATCAGAGTTATGGCATGTCAAAATAAGCCCAAAAACCCACTGAGATGGCATCCCAAAAGCTTAAGCAATAAGACATGCATAATGGCTCATGTTCAGGGCTTAAAACACAAACCTCCCAATGCATGGAAAAGGTGACAAATGCGAGTGCATGACCACACTATATGGACTGAAATCACATATGAAATGATGCCAAATCATGTAAATGGTCTAAGCAATGCATGCTAGTGACTTGGACACTCAAAGTTAACAAGCTAGAATGCACTATGGCTATGCAAAGCATTGCATGCATGACTAAAACAACATCAAACAGAGCTCAAGCATGGTAAAACATAAGGGAAAACTTCTTTGAGTTGAGCCAAAACATGCAAGAGTGATGATCCCAAACACAAGATGGATATTAAGGCAATAGAGAGGATTGCACTACAAGTGCATGGTGCATGCAAGAGGCTATCAAACCAACCTTAGACAGAGGTATATCATGCTGAAATAAGGTCTAATACATGCTAAGATGGAGCCAAAACAAGCTTAACAAACATGTTACTTTTATGAGCCATCAATACAAGCATATGAGACATAAGGTGAGGGGATGACCCTCTCCTATTTGGGACCTCAAAACATCATTTCCACCACTGAAAATCATCTAGATTTAAGTGGTGAGAAGGCCAAAACAAGGTGGTCCCAATAGCTTAAAAGGAAGGTACAAGAACAAGACCAAACAAGGCCTAAGAGGGGGTAGACAACCCCTAACACAAAAGTGACCTTAAACAAATATTACAAGAATGGAAAATCAGAACTTTTTACAGTAGAAAGTTATCCTTAAATCAGCATGCAGATAGGTCCAAAAGCTTAAACCAAAACAAGGGTTTAAAGGCTAGTTGACTAACCCTTGAAGAACACCTTCAAGAACACAACTCCAGCACTCTTTTCTGACCAAAACCAGTCCAAAAACATTAACACCAGCTCCTAAGTACCTCAGCAACAAAAGTATGGTGTTCTAGTAGGTGCTTTAGTGCAAAAGTATGAAGAAAATACACTTTTGAGCACAAACTAGGGTAAATATGGAGAGAGAGAGGAAATAGAGAGAGAGAGTGATATATATCTTCTATCTCAATTTTTCAGAACCTCTGAAAAGGGAGAGGGGTCTCCCTTCTTATAGAAATTCAATTCTCAAGCTTGTTGAATAAGCCTGAGTCTTGATTCAATCCCTCCATACACGTGTATGGAGGATGAAAATTGTGCTCACCAGCTAGCAAGAAAATATCTGAAATAGCAGATAGAAAGGCCTCGGCCAGAAAATATGGCCGATCGACCAACAAGAGTGCCTGCCGATCGACCAAAAAGAGTGCCGATCGGCCACCACCAATGGACGATGGCAAGGAAACAAGGCCGATGGCACAAGGCCTTAGCCGATGGGTTGTAGGGATGGCCAACAAGCCACCCTCTTCCCTCAGAAGCAAAAACCACAAGTCCTTGGTCCACAACCAAGCACAAAACAAACAAGTTGAGAGATCCTAAGGCAAGGCGCTGTAGACACCCCATTTTTGACCGACCTTAAGACTCAGACGTCACCAGTTGAGCACTCGGTGATTTTGCATATCGTGCTCGTTCAGAAGTTGCAGAGTCCTGGCTGCGAGCCCTGCCTCCAGACTTCCGAACCCTCTTCTGTGCCTTGCCTCGGTTTGCGAACCAGACTCGATTTTCTCTGTTTCTTTTCCTGAGGGGAGGAAGAGGTCCTGTAGACCATCTCTTAGTGGCCGCGGGCTACATTTTGTGGCCGCGGGCTACATTTTGTGGCCGCGGGCCATTTTGCCCATTTCGGAGTCCGGCTCCCGGTTTTCGGAGCCGTCAGGCCGTGTGCCTCGGTTCGGGACCGCTTAACCATCTCCTATTGCTCCGGTTTTTGTCATACTTCTTATTTTCTCCCTTTTGAGGGACACTGAGGTCTGAGAGACCCACTTCGTGGTTGAACACCACTCCCGGTGCCTAACAGCCAGTTTTCGGGGCCTCGGGCTGCGCGTTTTGGCCCCCCGAACCTTCATTTTGCATCGGTTTGGGCTCATTTTTGGTGGAGACCTTATTTTCGCTATTAGAAAGCTTATAGGAGGGTGGGAGGCCAGTAATTTTGCTGAAAAGCCAACTTCTTTTTGGTCAAAAGTGGTTCAGCATGAATCCGGGAAGGAGAAAAATCTGCGCGGCTTCACCGAAACGGGCGTAACTCTTTGCACAAGAGGAATTAAGATATGAGGCCACCACCATTGGAAATTTTACTTCCAGGGCTTCATTTTTCACTCAAGAATATCCCAAGTCCAAGTCCGGGGGGGAGAGATGTGGTTGGTTGAAGTCCGCTTGGACCGAATCTGCGCAGCTTCACGGAAAAAGGGTATAACTTTTTCTACAGGAGGAATTTTAATGCAAGGTTTGCGCCATTGGAAAGCTAACTTCTGGGGCTTCATCCTAGGGGGTGGCCGGCCACTTTTTCTGGCCGGCCGGCCATTTGTTTCCTTTGACCTAGCCGGCCGGCTAGGGGAAGTGGCCGGCCGGCCACCTGCAACCAAAATGTCAGGCCGGCCTGCTTCTTCAGGTTGAGTACATTCCAGCTGTGCCTTGGTTTTCCCCCAAAAATATCTACATCCGGGGGACCCTTTTGGAGGGAAAAAAGGCCTCATTTTCCCTCCACTTTGGCTAGACTCTTCTCTCCATCTCTGATCCATATAGAGAGCCTCCCAACTCTAGAGAGAGGGTTACAAGAGTTGCTTGGAGGAGATAGATACATATCACCCCATTTCCTTCAAGTTTTGGGCTCCATTTCTTCATCATCTTCAAGCACCACCACCACCACTCCATTTCCAGCAGCTAGGAGAGCTTTCCAGAAGCTAGGAGGCATCACTTCTTCAAGCAAAAGGCAGCCAAGACTTGTCTTCAAGGGTGAGCACCATTTCTCCCTTTTTCTAGCTCTCTTTGTATCTATTTCTTACCCCCCTTTTATTATACTTTTGAGTTCCAGCCATAACTGAAATTAGTGTTATTTTGAGCTCATTTTCATCTTTCATTAAGGATATTTCTCTGTTTGAGTTTTATTTTTGGCACTTGCTTCACAACCCTCTTGTATGCCATCTTTTTTGCATGATATTTCTAGCCCATGTGTGATCTGTTTTTGAGCATTATATAAACTGTAAATGTGCTTATTTTGGGCCCTTCTTCAACATTGTTGAAGGGCCCATCACCATTTGATGTTTCTATATGCCACCTACCATTATAGCCCTCTTTCCCCCTCATTTTTGCATGTTTTTTTAGCCTATTTTGTTTTCACTTTTCAGCCATGATCAGAACTGAAAGTGGCCATATTTTGACCCCCTTGTCATATTTCATTAACAATATTTTTCTGTTTGGTGAATACTTTGTATACCTCATGTTATAGCCACTTTTGAGCCTCATTTTGCATTGCCTTTCTAGCATGTTTGTATACTGATTTTGAGGCTTCCATAAACTGTAAATGTGCATATTTTTGGTCCCTCTTCAGTGTTGTAGAAGGGAATTTTTCAGTTTGGCTTTTGCATATACCACTTGCTTCATACCCCTCTCTTGACCCTCATTTTTGCATGCCATTGTTGCTCTACCTATGCTTGATTTTTGACCATGTTCATAACTGAAAAAATGCCTATTTAGGGACTGCCTAGCTTCTGTATTTGCACTTCATGTCCATATTGTGCACGCATTGCATAGCTATAGGCCATTTCGGGTGCCTAAATTCGCATTTCGGGACTATTCCATGCATTTGGTGTCATTTCGCCTCATTTCGGGACTGTTTTCCCCCATATTTTAGTGCTGAAATTCCATTAGAATGATTGCTTTCCATTTTAGTCATATTGCATCGCGTATGCCATTGCCTCGGTTTGCGTGCCCGTGTGCACGCATTTCGAGGCACATCATTTTCATCCATCGGCCTCTTATGTGAGTGTGGCTGAGGCTCTCTCATGTTAGTATAAGTCCATGTTGCATTCTATATGCCATTTCCATGTCATTTGCATTGCATGTACCATTGCCTCGGTTTGCGTGCCCGTGTGCACGCACTTCGAGGCACATCATTTTCATCCATCCGCCTCTTATGTGAGTGTGGCTGAGGCTCTCTCATGTTAGTATAAGTCCATGTTGCATTTTCCATGTCATTTGCATCGCATTCTGCCATTGCCTCGGTTTGCGTGCCCGTGTGCACGCATTTCGAGGCACATCATTTTCATCCACCGGCCTCTTACGTGAGTGTGGCTGAGGCTCTCTCATGTTAGTATAAGTCCATGTTGCATTCTATATGCCATTTCCATGTCATTTGCATTGCATGTACCATTGCCTCGGTTTGCGTGCCCGTGTGCACGCATTTCAAGACACATCATTTTCATCCATCGGCCTCTTATGTGAGTGTGGCTGAGGCTCTCTCATGTTAGTATAAGTCCATGTTGCATTTTCCATGTCATTTGCATCGCATTCTGCCATTGCCTCGGTTTGCGTGCCCGTGTGCACGCATTTCGAGGCACATCATTTTCATCCACCGGCCTCTTATGTGAGTGTGGCTGAGGCTCTCTCATGTTAGTATAAGTCCATGTTGCATTCTATATGCCATTTCCATGTCATTTGCATTGCATGTACCATTGCCTCGGTTTGCGTGCCCGTGTGCACGCATTTCAAGGCACATCATTTTCATCCATCGGCCTCTTATGTGAGTGTGGCTGAGGCTCTCTCATGTTAGTATAAGTCCATGTTGCATTTTCCACGTCATTTGCATCGCATTCTGCCATTGCTTCGGTTTGCGTGCCCGTGTGCACGCATTTCGAGGCACATCATTTTCATCCACCGGCCTCTTATGTGAGTGTGGCTGAGGCTCTCTCATGTTAGTATAAGTCCATGTTGCATTCTATATGCCATTTCCATGTCATTTGCATCGCATTCTGCCATTGCCTCGGTTTGCGTGCCCGTGTGCACGCATTTCGAGGCACATCATTTTCATCCATCGGCCTCTTATGTGAGTGTGGCTGAGGCTCTCTCATGTTAGTATAAGTCCATGTTGCATTTTCCATGTCATTTGCATCGCATTCTGCCATTGCCTCGGTTTGCGTGCCCGTATGCACGCATTTCGCGGCACATCATTTTCATCCGCCGGCCTCTTATGTGAGTGTGGCTGAGGCCCTCTCATGTTAGTATAAGTCCATGTTGCATTTTCCATGTCATTTGCATCGCATTCTGCATTGCCTCGGTTTGCGTGACCGTGTGCACGCATTTCGAGGCACATCATTTTCATCCACCGGCCTCTTATGTGAGTGTGGCTGAGGCTCTCTCATGTTAGTATAAGTCCATGTTGCATTTTCCATGTCATTTGCATCGCATTCTGCCATTGTCTCGGTTTGCATGCCCGTGTGCACGCATTTCGAGGCACATCATTTTCATCCACCGGCCTCTTATGTGAGTGTGGCTGAGGCTCTCTCATGTTAGTATAAGTCCATGTTGCATTCTATATGCCATTTCCATGCCATTGCATTGCGTATGTCATCGCCTCGGTTTACGTGCCCGTGTGCACGCATTTCGAGGCACATCATTTTCATCCATCGGCCTCTTATGGAGTGTGGCTGAGGCTCTCTCATGTTAGTATAAGTCCATGTTGCATTTTCGATGTCATTTGCATCGCATTCTGCCATTGCCTCGGTTTGCGTGCCCATGTGCACGCATTTCGAGGCACATCATTTTCATCCACCGGCCTCTTATGTGAGTGTGGCTGAGGCTCTCTCATGTTAGTATAAGTCCATGTTGCATTTTTCATGTCATTTGCATTGCATGTACCATTGCCTCGGTTTGCGTGCCCGTATGCACGCATTTCGAGGCACATCATTTTTATCCATCGGCCTCTTATGTGAGTGTGGTTGAGGCTCTCTCATGTTAATATAAGTCCATGTTGCATTTTCCATGTCATTTGCATTGCATGTACCATTGCCTCGGTTTACGTGCCCGTGTGCACGCATTTCGTGGCACATCATTTTCATCCATCGGCCTCTTATGTGAATGTGGCTGAGGCTCTCTCATGTTAGTGTAAGCCCATATCATATTTCCATGTCATTTGCATTGCGTATGTCATTTCCTCGGTTTGCGTGCCCGTGTGCACGCATTTCGAGACATCTCATTTTCACAGCATAGTGCATACTAGGTTGTATCTTAGATTGCATTCTGTCATTTTCTCGGTTTGTGTGCCCGTGTGCACGCATTTCGAGGCATCTCATTTTCACAGCATTGTGTATGTTAGGATTGTATCTTAGTTGCACTTCATAATGTCATGCATATTGCATTGTGTTCGGAATAGGAGTTAGTCCGGGCACGGGAAACGAGGTGCGTTTCGTACTCCGAGTGACGGAATGTATCTCAATTCCTCAGTCACCGACACTCCGGATTATCCATGACGGAGGTAGGTTTTAGCTGTGTTTTCGTGTGCATTCATCCTATATTGAATTGTGCATTTCGACTCCTCGGCCATCATGCCTCGGTATGCGTGATTGGTGGCACGAAGATCGAGGCATGCATATATTTGTGAAATACATTGCTATGCCCCTTTCCTGCTCTCTGTTGCAGCAAAATGAATAATCAGCAACTTTTCGGAGCTTGGCACGCGTTTCAAGAATAACTACTAAACAGAGGCTAATTGGGGCATCCCGGTGGATTTCCGCGCAAGGCAGCCCGGACATGCATCACACATCAGAAGCAAGGCAGTCCTTGGCTTGCATGCCAGTTTTATTTATTTTCTTAGTTAATTTGTTAATTAATTAGGAATTTGTACATTATTTGGACTGTAATATTTGGACTGTAATATTCTTTTATTCGGGACTGTATATTTATTTGGACCCTCTGCGCGAGGGCATAATTGTAATAAGTGTGCGTGAGTGTGATGTATGTCTTCCAACCCCACGTCTTTCTTCCCTTTTATTTACCAGCTTACGATGGTTAGATTAGGGCATGTTTTAATTAGCATACAGTATGATAGCATGTTTGCATTCATTCATCTGTTTTGCATGCACCGGGCTCGGCGCACCATACTAACTGCATCGTACTTTCAATTCCAAATTGAATACATGTTAGTTGTAGCATTTCATATGCCATGTTTAGAATAGCCGAGCCTGCTATAGTTGCATTTTTGCATGTGTTGCATTAGGCATTTTTGTATACTTAGGATCATGCATGATTTCTAATGTAGTTTCTATTTTGGCTTGGAGTACTCGGTAAGTTCTATGCTTTAGCATCCTTGCATGCGTGTGAGTGACTGCCATGAATAGCATGCTTACCATGAGGCAATACGCTTATGTGATATAACTGCCTGAATGCCTGTGGGTGGAGGTTGGGTTACTTGAATTGGAATAAATCATCAACTATTTGTTTCAAGCCCACTGGATAGTGGCAAAATCATCTTTTCTAAGCCCACCCGAGGGTGGCAAAATCTGTATTTCAAGCCTACCTACGGGTAGCAAACCATTTTCAAAAAAAGCGAACATGAAATGTTTTGTTCCAATTCAGGCGATCCAGTCTATACTTGTATACTGTGCGCATCACATAGTAACCTAGGCTAATAACCGGAATAAGAACTCACAATGTTTTCAAAAATAGATATCATGGTTAGTAGAGGCCGATCTTTGATTGGGCGAGCGGGGGTGCTCACGAAGTGACCTTCCCCAATCGTACCCAAGTTCCCGAGCCGAGGCAACTTTGGTGATGACGGACACGTGGCCTTTGGCACCGAGTTAGGGTTTCCTAAATTTCCCATTAAAAAACATTTAGGTGGCGACTCTGTATCTGGCAAAGCAGTCCATGTTTGGCACTTCTTTTCAAAAATCTGTTTCTCAAAACGATTTGCCGGATTTGGACTCTTTGCTTCAGACTTAGAACCGTGACAAATTTGAGAGTCCTGAGCTGTAGTGACCCCAATATGAACGGAACGGGAGCTCGTTCCTCCCGGGGCGTTCGGGGACGTCTACAGGCGCGCAGCCGAGACCTTCGGGAACTTAAAACGAACACGAGTATAGATGATCATCGAGTGTTCAAACGATGACATCCAAGTCTTGAGGACGGTCAAAAATGAGGTGTCTACAGTTGCCCCTCTTTGACTGAACTCGAAAGTCATAAGATGACGGGAGTGAATGTCAAAGCCTAGAGACGACCCATTTTTGACAAGGCCGAAGACTTAGACAAGCATACAAGATAACAAAGAGATGTGCCCGCAGGCAAGGGCAAGATGCAAATGACATGCACGATACCGAACATAACTTATGATCATGCAAAGAGAGCTATAATGAATCATTCATGCAAAACAAATACAACAATTTAAGCAAGCAAATATAGAAAGAGTAGTCCCACACCTTCCAACATAAAGGATGTAAGAAAATTATGCAATTCTCACTGCGCCTCATGAGGAGAAGGCTAAGAGCGGCTACCGAGGACACCTGGAGTCTCAAACACAACATCTCACAGCGTATCACACGCAAAAGGAGAAAAGCATCCAAATGTGGCACACGCGAGAGGAGAAAGTGAATAACTGAACACCGGAACACATCCGAGTGTTCGAAACCGAAGACGTCCTAACGCACCACATGCGAGAGGAGAAGGGTTGCACAAAAAAGTGCGATGCACTAGACAGTACAAGTACGTCCAAATGCGGCACGCGAGTGGAGAAAGGTTGCATAAGAAAGCGCAATGCACATAAAAGTGCAGTACGTCCAAACGCGGCATGCGAGTGGAGAAAGGTAGCGCAAGAAAGCGCGATGCACATGAAAGTGCGGGTACGTCCAAATGCGGCACGCGAGTGAAGAAAGGTTGTGCAAGAAAGCGCGATGCACATGAAAGTGTGGGTACGTGCAAACGCGGCACGCGAGTGGAGAAATGTTGCGCAAGAAAGCACGATGCACATGAAATTGCGGGTACGTCCAAACGCGGCATGCGAGTGGAGAAAGGTTGCACAAGAAAGCGCGATGCACATGAAAGTGCGGGTACGTCGAAACGCGACACGCGAGTGGAGAAAGGTTGCAGTCAAACTGAACCAAAACTTCTCTTGAATGAACCATACATACAATATTGTGCCCTGCAAAGAAAGAAATTCAACAGGTACAATATAGTAGAAACACATGTTCAATCGTTAGATCAAGATATCATTTCAATATGAGATAAACACATGCACATAATGTGAGTGAGAAGGTGCATAGCAATGCAAGTGAAAAGATGCAAGACAATGCAACTAGAACTAGCATAACAATGCAAGTAAAACATGCGCGACAACGCAAGCAAAGGGGTGCATAATAACGCAAGTGAAGCATGAGCGACAACGCAGGCAATGTGCATAACAATGCGAGAAAGGCATGCACGACAACGCAAGCCAAGTGTATAAACACATGTAAGTAAAACATGCGCGACAACGCAAGCAATGTGCATAACAATGCGAGAAAGGCATGTGCAACAATGCAAGCCAAGTGCATAAACTCATGTAAAAAAGGCATGGACACATGTAAGAAAGGCATGCGCAACAACGGAAGTAATGTGCATAACAATGCAAGAAAGATGTGCATGACAATGCAACAACAAAACGTGCACGACAAGGCATATAGTGTGTGCATAACAATGCAAAAACAAAGAGAGGCACATGTTCAACGTGAGCATGGTAAAGGCATGTTATTCACGATGTTGAGATGCAACTTCAAAACTAGATGAGGCATGCTCAGTGTAATGCAACATATTCAAAGCAATGCTTGAACAATTCTCGAATTTTGCAAGGTACAAAGGGATACGAAAAAGGATACACCTCGTGCGTATCGAACGCCGCACACGGAAGACACGGTTCGAGGTCATCACAAAGGCCGCTTAAGCTTCAAAAGTGTAGTTTCTTGCACTTTCTTGAGAGAAATCAATTGAACTAACCCAAAAAAATGGGCATTGGAGGTGCATCGACCACAAGGGAGAGTTGTCAGCTATCCATCGGCCATCAAAAGATATTATTGGCCAAAAATTTAGCTGATCGGCTAACAATTTGGCCGATTGGCCAAAAGTGGCAGATTCGGGGCAATTTTGTCCATTTGCTTCGGGTCTTTAAATATAGGGTTCCAAACCCTATTTCCTCACTTCCTCTTAGTCAAAAATCATTTCCCTCTCTCTCTAGGTCATTTTCCTCCCTTCAATCCGTACTTTTCTCCCATTTTCAAGCCTCCCGTAACTTTCGATTCGTGAAACCCTCTTCGTTTCAAACACTTTCAACCGAACGAAATGCAATTTCGGTGTTCCATTCTTGAGTTCCACTACTTGGGGTTTGTTTCCCCGGAGTTAGCCTTGGTTTCTGTGCTTCCTTTTGCACTTCGACCCTTTCTTCCATTTTTCACCCCTCGGGTTGACTTTTGGTTGACTTTCGGCATTCTTGCCCACTTTTCATACCCTCGGCCATTTTTGCACTCTTCTCGAGATGGCGGGCGATATTTCACAAGGTGGGACTCCTCCAGAGATGGACACAGATCCCGAGGTCGAGCTCTTGCCTCTCAGTGTTCGACCTTTCGACCCGGCGACATACTGGCCTGCGATGCACATACTGCCTCCCGATAGCATCTGCCAGTTCAGGAGCTACGCGCGAGGTGTGCCATTGCAGCTCCTGCTACACGAGTTGGTGTCGCACCTTTCTTACGGCGCTGCTGAGGTATACTCTTCCTCTCTTTTATTTTCTGCAATGTAAATCAGATATCTTGAATAGCCAATTCTGTTCTTTAACTGAATAATCCAAACACACTGATACATCACATGCTTAGTTCACCCTGAGGACAATCATACACGATATCTGTGTAAACTCGAACACATGCACACATACTGCATTTTTATCAATTCTGAATGCTTTCAAACACTGCATTTCTGACACTGCTTCGCAACTGTTTGTCTTGAACACAGGGAGATTCCCATGCCTTCCGGGGGTATAGGAACACCATTGCCTGAGGTTGGTACATGAAGTTTCCCGACAAGGTTCGCCAGATTGTTAACGAGGCCAGCTTCGGCATTTTTTGCATGGGACACTAGCGCCTCACTGCGAGTAGGCCCCTTCTTGGCGCGCTGATGGCGAGGTGATGGGACACCATCGATTCCTTCCACTTTTCCGCAGCAGGGGAGATGACGATGACTCCCTTCGACTTCTCTATGCTCACTGGCATTAGAGTAGGGGGTGATCCGATTCCCTTTGACACCGACATGGGTGAGTGGGATGCTGCCCAGATCTTCTTGCTTGGTGCTCAGCCACCTCTCTACCGGCCAGGTTTCATGAGGCATTCTTGGTTCGAGCACTAGTTTCGGTTGTAGATGCTGATGACCCACGAGGAGGTGGAGCGGTACGCCCGAGGATTCATTATGTTCATGCTGGGCACCACCTTATTCGCCAACTCTGTTGAGCTCGTTGAATCCGGCGCTATGACTGGGGCATCGTAGGCTTGGCCACGCTTTACAGATACATGAGCTCTTCATCCCGCCGCAGTAGACATCTGCTCGGAGGCTACTGGCAAGCCTGGGAGGTACACCTTCCCTTTCTATTTTACAGTTTTGCCTTACACTATCTGTACACCACACACATTGCATACACGCAATCTGCTTTACACTGGTTGTACATTGCGCACACTGCACACACGCAATCTGCTTTACACTGGCTGTACATTGTACAATACACTGCACACCATTATCTGGTTTCTTCTTTATCTGCATACTGCCTTACTGATAAGCATACTCATTCTTACCCTGTTACACTCTATAGTTGTGGCTATATGCCTACTTTCTGAGGCTTGCTCCAGAGCTGGAGGTGGAGATGCCCCTCACTGTCCCATACTCTCATCGATACAATGTGAGGTGCAAGTGAAGGCCGTGGGAGTCTTTCCTGTTCTTTTGCAGATACTTCAACACCGTTACCGCAGTAGAGGTATTTCAAACATTACGATTTATTTAAGGTTCGCTTTACATTGTACTTTTGACAGCAGATAACCAACTGTGTATCTTGTCATTTGCAGATCACCTGGCAGCCCTGGGCTGTGTTGCCTGATGCAGTTAGAGACCAGTACATGGGTGCTCGGGAGACTGCCCGGTTCAGGGTCTTGCTGGAGGGTCCGGTCTGCTGGGCTTGGTACTTGGAAGAGCGCTTCTTGCGACAGACCCTTAGCTTACCAGAGCAGATAGTCCCGAGGCCACCTTCCATCCAAATGAGGCATACAGAGAGGTACACCCCGCAGGAGATGACCGATTTCATGATCGGTTGGGATGCTGAGTTCTTCCGAGATGAGGGCGACTACACCGTCTTTATCGAGACTTATCTTATGCGACCTCTGGCCAGTGCTCGTCGAGTCGAGAGGGAGAAGCATGTAGCTCCTATGGGAGGAGCGGGAGCACCAAGGGCGACTCAAGCTCGTGATAGGAGTGGTTCCTGGAGGGGACAGAGAGCTGAGTGGCCAGACTTGCCCACCACCATAACATGCCGAGGACTGGGTGGGGAGACTTATTAGATACCGATCGCTCCTCCTCCAGCTGATCATGAGCTCATCAGAGTTTGTGGCACGACCCCGGTATGTGCTATATTTTGCATTCTGTATAGTCATTTCATTTCATTTCACATCCTGTAGAATACTAATGACTTCAATAATTTTGCAGGCTTCGATCGAGTACACTGAGCAGGCACTGGAGCTGACAGCTTCGGTGATGGGAATGCTTCAGAGGAGTATAGACCTGCTGAGTAGCTACAGTATTCCGGTAGGTTCCCTCAACCTCAGTCTCAAGAGCTTGCATAATATGTTCCATACATGATCTGATACATCCTATTATCAATACGGGACTTGATACACTGTACTCTCATACCACTCACAGCACTGACACACTATAATCATACACTACTCACGACATTCATACGGTACTCATACACTGTTCACGGCATTGATACACTGTACTCATACACTGTTCACAGCATTCATACACTGTACTTATACACTGCTCACGGCATTCATACCCTGTACTCATACACTGTATTCGATACCACACTCGACTTTGCATAGCATAACTGATGCATTTATCATCTGTTCTTTTCAGGCCCCATTCCAGATACCGGCCGTAGGGGGTGCCTCAGTAGGACCATCAACACCTGCCCGAGGAGCGGGGAGACTAGGACGAGGGATCTCAGTATGCAGCCGCAGCAGAGCCGGGCGTACTCACTCTGGGAGTAGCTCATGAGCACCTGTCCTAGATGACGACGAGTCTGAGGCTAAGGCAGAGTCGTCTCAGGATAAGGCTGGAGATGGCTCAGGCTTGGGCTGAGACAGCGGAGCTGACGGTGGCGATCCTGGACCTTCGTCCAGGAAGAGAACAAGGAGGGATTCCCGCACTTGAGGCAACTAGCGCCGATTTGGATGCTGATTCAGATGATACTCTTCTTTTTTTCTTTACTTTTCTTTTACTAGTAGTTTTGCACATTGTACTGCAGCAGGTAGATTTTATTTTTCTTCAAAACTATGTACTTTTGCAGAAGAAAATATGATGGAATGAAACAGCTCTTTTTGTTGAAAAGTGTTACATTTGTACATTATAAGCATCGCATCGCATCACATCACATTACATAACAATGTAAATGAGATTGAACCTTGTTTTGAAAACTAAACACTCGAATCGCATTAATCAGGTAGTGAACCGACTGACAACAAAACAACTCGATAAGCAAAACAAAGAACTTGACATGCTAACCAAATGTAAATACAACTCGATAAGCAAGACAAGGACTAAAGAACACGAAACACAACTCGATAAATAAAAGTACAACAACTCGATAAACAAATTGAAGTAAGATAGGCGTGACTTTGAAAAATCATCACCGAAAGGCATTTGAAGTAGAACAAGTCACAAGTTCTCAACATCTCCAACACATGGACAACCTAGAGAACAAAAGGGAAGGCCATCAGCCAAGGTGAGAAGCCACCGGCCACAATAAATGACCATCGGCCATAATTACTAGCCGATCGGCCAAAAATATGGTCGGTCGGCACTCTTTTTGGCCGATCGGCCAAAAATGGCAAGAACCTCTAGAATGCTACCACCTGTCTTTCACTCAACACCTTATCTTCTACAAAAGCCCCAGCTTCGTAGTTTCTCCATTTCAAATCAGTTTTTGCACCAAATGGAAGCATTTCTTGTCCAAAATCTCACAAATTAGATTGCCAACTTAGATGGCTCGGAAAAGCTGAATTTCTGGGGTTTCAGAATAAATGCACTATTCACACTGAGTCGTACCCGCTGCGTTTTCCATTCCTTCATGCCACGGTAAGGTTTTACAATCCAGTGACACACGTCTTTAGCTTTGGCGGACAAGAGATATGTCCCACTTTCGAGGACTTCCAAGCTTTAATGGAATTCGAGCGCGACGAAGAAATCTTGCCTCAATTCCACTTCGTCTATGTCCAAGCCTTAGGACGGATGTGCGACCTTACTTTGTATGACGCTCGGTCATTGATTCATGACAGAGAGCTGGACATTCCGAGCTTGATTCGTCATTTTTCTGACGCCGGTGACCGTGGCGATCTTCATTGGCAGGGTTATCGGCGACATGCGCTTTGCTTGTGCATGTTGTCTCATTTCTTGCTTGCCCCAGGCTCCGGTGGGTTTAGCATTCGTTTGGTTGAAGTTGCTGAGGGCTTAAAAGAGGGCAAAGGCTGCATTGCCATGACACTAGCTGAAACATTGATGGGTTTGGACGTTTTTCATCACTGAGAGACGACTAGATTCGCTACGAGTCCACTACTACTGCAGGTAATGTTTCCCACCCTATCTCACATATATTTCTCACATCACTCGGCCCTCAGGCTTAGTTTTTCTCTCAAAACCATTTTCTCACTTTTTTTCTCAACGTACACCTCTCTATTCTTTAATCTCTCATTTTTCATCCCTCCCCAGATATGGTTGATGGATAAGTTGAAGGTTGTGGACTCATGCCCAGCATACTCAGCTCGCAACTATTTTTCCTGGTGATGTCTAGTCGATATCCCTGATAAGGGATGGTGGTGCAACTGGATGTGCAGTTTGTCCGCTACAGACATTGCTTGGCACTGCCCTTGGCTTAATTTACCGGCGATGAGCTACAGCATGACCTGCCAGCCCGGGATTCAGTTGATCGGCCTGACACACTGTGTCTTTTACTTCCCATATCGATTCCAGCACCTGTTCAGACATGATCAGACTTGCCCGAAAAGAGGGAATAGAGTACCCTGCTGCATTTCTGGTCCGAGGCGCACAGCTAGCCTGGTATGCCACAGCATGGAGGACGAGAGAGCTTCTAGCCCCCGCTCCCATTTTCAGTTGCACCCTCTCTGATGAGTGCAAAGCTTGGCTTGATGAGGAGGCACAGATCGGGCCCACTTTGGCATCAGAGGCTTCCACAAGCTCTGGGAGGGGACGCAGGAACACTTGACTATGCCCCGAATTTGTTTGCTTTAATCAATACTTTCAAGTTCTCTTTATGAATGTAATAAAAAGCAACTTCAATTTGTATTCAAGAGTAGGAGAACTCTATACTGAAATCAATGTAATTGAAGGTTGTGGGTACTGAAAATTTTTCGTTATGCCACTTTGTTTAAGGGCTTCATGCCACACTGTTTAAAGGCTTCGTGCCACTCTGTTTAAGATTAGGCCCAGGGCTGTCCTGAAATTGGTACAGAATCAGATTAACCATATGATCTCTTTATTTATATATGCATTTATATGTATTATAATTCAAGTTGAGCATTGAATTGTCTAAGTACTATTATTCACTGAGCTTGGCTCACTTTATGTTATGTCTGTTTCTGTAGGCACTCCACCTGGAGGTCAGTCTTAACCCATGACATCCGTTCCTCTTTTGTCAACCTCAGAGTATCCAGGCACTTAAATGAAGGCAGCTCATTTTATGGAGTTTTGCTAAGCTTTTGGTTTTTTACCTTGAATGTCTGTCTAAGGATGAGGTGTATATAATCCTTTTACCTTTCAATGTTTTTGTTACGACCAATCTTGGTGGCTGGGTCTGTATATGTATGTAGCTAGATTCTCTGATGCACGTCACTGTATGTTTATCTGTCTTATGTTTTGTTTGTGATCCAGACATAGTAGTGATAGCTCGATGGATGTTATGTATGTTATTATATGATATTAAATGCTTCCGTTCAGGCCCCATACGATATGTATATCGGATTTAGTGTCCGTTTTTGAGGTGGTCATGCTCAAACTTTTAGGGACGGGTTTGGGGCGTTACAAGTGGTATCAGAGCACGAGTTGCTATCTCACACACGACTCCATTGAGCACAAATGTCTAGAAAAGACTTAGGCATCATGCATGACATCCTTAGTGCATATGAAAGAAATTGATGGCAAGGATAATGGTATATGTAAGATCGCTAACCACAATGGTTATTATTTATGTTTGTTGTACGTTCCTTGTATATATTGTGATTGATTGCTATGCAGAACATGGTGAGCGTAAAGATGGAATGTCCGTGGAATTATACTTTCGCCTGGTTAGATAAAAAGAAAAGGAAAATTGTACAACATATGTAAAAAAGGAATTGTGAAAAATTTAAATAATAAATAATTATGGGAATTATTGCCTCTGTTTATCTTACGTAGATTGGTGAACAATGCAAGACATGTAGATGGGGTTAATCAGCAGTGTTGCATTGTAGAAGCGTGGTGAAGGTTTGAGCTGATTGGTAAGACAATGTATATGCCAATGATTAAGTAAGATGTATGTTATCGGTTTTAAGTATGGAATATTTCTAAGACTAAAGGAAATAATATATTCTTCCTTGTCGTAACAGTGTTTAGATCTGTGATTTTGAGAAATTACTGCATTTGCGTATTTTGATAAGATGTGTTTGTGTGCTAACTAAAATTGTGTTGAGTACGATTGGCTGTAAGAAGAAGTTATGCATATAATGACCCCTCTTAGCATTGTGTAATTTGTTTATGGAAATCTGTAATCTGTCATCTGTAATCTATAATCTGTTTTGTTTATGTGTAGCCTATAATATACAATCAGAATTTCTTGCAAGAAATGGTTGACTGACATGAAGAACCCCACCTATACTACGTGTCTGCCTTTATGACACCCGCAAAAGGATAGGTAGTTATTAACTACTTCGAGATCAAATTAAATAATAAGTAATCTGACAAGTTACTGCAAGAATTAAAATCCTGCCTATGTATATTTATGACTTAAGATTGAGAAATCATTTCTGTGTAGATATACAAATGATAGATATTGCAAATAGTCAAATTAATCCCTATTTTGCATTTGAAGGCTATAATGTAAACTGTTCTGTAGGACATTGTGAACTCTAATAGAAACAAATGGAAATAGGCTATACTAATGTTTGATTAAGGGTATGTACTAGACATTTACCTTCTCCGGTGTGCTTATACAGATTTGTGTAATATGCGCGACGTGATTCCCAATTGATTTACTATCTTAATGAACTGATCTGGCTAAGAATTCTAACTCTGATATTAGGTGGTCAAATTATTTTGTCGCTAAACTGTTGAAATTTGAAACAGTGTGAAAGCTGGATGGATGTGAATACTGTATACTTAAGCAAATCTATGATCCTATGAATGGACCTAGTAAGACCTATGTATGTGGAATAACTAGATACTCTGTTTATGTTAATTAACTGAGCCAGACGACTGGTCTATAATTTTTTTTATATGGCTGTTTGCTGACCACTATAATTATAAGTTGTGAATACGAAACCATGCGGTTAACCTCGTGTCTTACCATAGGGAAAGAAAGAATCATCTGAATAGTGGAATACCGAAATGATTAAAAAGAGGCCAAATTAATTTATGCTGTAACAAGAAGAAATACTTATTAAGGGAAGATGTTATACCTTACGGTTATGACTGATTAGTCAAGCATGATTTTGAACTTGATTTTTGGCTTTGTTTTTGAGTGGCTCCCTTTGCTCAAAGTAATGGTTGTCATAGTTGTATTTATTGTTCAGATTTGAACTTATGATGGCATGACCAAGTGTCTCCAATGGTATGTTTGCATGAATTTACAAAACTGTATGTCATTTACTTTGGTATAGCCATAACTATTTGATTTGGAATATGGTTCTCCTTGTGTTACTGCATTTAGAAGTAGTTGAACTCACGATATTGATTGGGATTCTTCTTCCCATCGTTCTGATCTTGTCAAGAATTAGTATATCTGGTTTTGAATCCATGTAATGATATGATTTTGACATGTTTTCGAAAATGGAGAATACTAAGAACAATTGTGAAGCTAGTGACTACATGCCTACGTGACTTATTTATGCCTGTTGGAATGATGTGCACCTTATTAGGTAGGCAAAACCTTGTTGGTGGGCTTTGATATCCAATTTCATGATGCATAATATGATTTGAATTTATCCACATAATGGACTTCTTTTGAAAAATATATATAGCCTTAATTGATGATTTACTCATGAGTGAATTGTAATATGTGATTTACCCAAGGAATTACTTAACTGGGCAAGTTTGAACATGTACCTTCTAATAAGAGTTGCATATGGACTATTAGCGCTAGGTCGATCTGGTTAGAAACTTAGTAGAGAATATTTTTATTATGATTGAAATTAACGTATGCTGTGGGAATTTATGAATTATGTACTTAAGGGAATGCTATCTATTATGTTTTTGTATTTGAGAATGGCATGTTCCTCTACTTGAAAATTAATGCTATGGAACTTATTGACAGGGAAATATTGTGATTATAAACCCTGCCTACTGGGGATTTTATGCCTTGAATATGCTGTAATGGACTCTTGTAGTCTTATCCTATGCGACACGTGATCCTATGAAATTGACATAAGGAATTGTTATTTTTATTTCTACATGCCTAAAATAGATAATGAAAGGACTAGTTGGATAAAACCATGAGAGGCTTATTATTTTTGAATAATTGTGATAAATATCGGATGAACCTGTGAATGGTTTGAACTGAGCAATTAATTGAACATCTATAATGGAGTTGGACAAGGGTGTGAGACTGAGATTTCCAATCTGTCATATGATAAAGCAAGTTTGAGGGACCAAACTTATTTAAGGGGGGGAGAGTGTAATAACCCGATCCTCGTATGTGTTTCTGGTATATGTTCACTCCCTCATTATGTGCATTTAAATGCTTATAGTGGAATTTTATGTGGCGATATGTTTAAGCACATGAATCTTATGCTTAGGGACCTATATCTGTTAAAAAGAAACAATATCTATTACAATTCTAGTGTTTGAATCAGAAATGGAAGGCCTTAGAAGCTTAATTATCTGAAATTGATTTTACATTTGAGATCATCATAATTTTTAGGTCATAGTATGATTTTCTGTGAAATTTCAATTAGGAATGATTAAACTGATTAAATTTTGTCTTTACTCACCTTTAG
Source organism: Camellia sinensis (assembly GCF_055761805.1). Classification (NCBI taxonomy): domain Eukaryota; kingdom Viridiplantae; phylum Streptophyta; class Magnoliopsida; order Ericales; family Theaceae; genus Camellia; species Camellia sinensis. The sequence continues at coordinate 64,237,807 of NC_138962.1, read as the reverse complement.
ATATATATATATATATATATATATATTTATATATGTCTATACTCCTTACCTATTTGACTTAAAAAGCCATTTTTCAAAATATCTCCTGGAGGAGAGAATTAGAGAAGAGAGAGAGTTGAATAGAAAGGATCAAAAGGAGGGTTTCATCAAACAAGAAAATTGGGATTGAGAGGGTTTAAAGAAATTTAAGTTCAAGGTATGTAAGAATTACTTTGCATGAACTCTTTCTTAAACATGTGTATGACTTCTCTTTGAATTGTGGGGATTAGGGTTATGGTTAAAGTTGTGTGTGATGCTCACTAAATTAGAGAATTATACTTATTATTTGCTTGTTTGAAGGTTGAATTGAGTTATGTAGAAGGATTATACTTTACTCTTTGTTTCCATGTTGAATTTACTTGAGGATACACATGTATTGTTCATATACCTAGGGTCATCAACATAGAATAATTGGATTGCGATTTATGATGATTATGAATCCAAAATGACAAAGGACCTAAGCAAGCTTGTGATGAACCTCTATGTCATTTTGAGTTATATTCTTGTGCTAAAGTTGTCCATGTAAGCCTTGCCATATGTGCACCAAAGTGGAATTTTTGGTTGAAATTCGGACTGCCCAAACAAGGGAATCGCCGCACGTGCGAGGGTCATGGCTGCACGTGCGGAGGCACTGCCGCACGTGCGGGAGTCGTGGCTGCACGTGCGGGAAATGGGAAATGTTGGGACTTTGCCTACTGCTAAAAAGGCAATTGTGGGGCTTCACTGCCGCACGTGCGGGAACCTTTGCCGCACGTGCGGGGCTCACAGCCGCACGTGCAACCCAAGCTGAAAAACATGAGTTGCTCCGTTTTACGTGCTTATCCCTCGAATATTTTTAAAATCTGTATTTGATGCCGTTTTAATATCTGTAAATTCATTCAAAGCGAAATGAATCAGAAAACGAATTAAGAAGGAAAAAGAGAACTAATGAATAAGTTGTCCATGTGTGTAGGTCACAACCCGGGAGGGACAAGCGCTCCACTACTGCATTGCGAGTAATAGTACAGCAGATGTACATTTTATCTACCGTTAATAACTATTGTTACTAACGATCTATTTTTCGGAAGAGATTACACTGGCAATTATGTCAATCGGAAATCGTTATAACTTATGTGAACGTTGAAAGATTGCATACATCGGTATGACTTTGGAATCATTCCGTTCTGTCAATAACGAATATTAACCCTCTGTTAACTATAAGTAAACTACGTCATTTCTTGACGAGTAAATGGAACTTATGTTCATCCAGGAGTAATGATAGCTATGTGATTATGAGATTATTTTGTCGTGTTATACATAGTACCGTGATTGTTCAGAACCTATGATATGAATATAAAGATTTGACTTCGTTATGTAACCCACGTCATGATACAAATTGTTTTGTTCCTGTTGATCACATTGTAATGATACATGTATCTTCTGTCAATGAGTATTGTTAACGTTCTGATATACGCAAGCCGATTAGGTCAATTTGTAATAAACCATGAGATAATTTATGTACACCATTGTGTGACGACACTCTTATGAATTTAGAGTTATTCTGTTCCGTTATTTGTTCCGTTTATGCAATGGAATGACATGAGTTGTTCGGTCTTAAAGACCGAATGATTTCTGGTATGAAACAAAGTGCAGTACAGAACTAAGTGCTGCAATGCGAGTCACCTCTAGAATCCGTGCGAGCCACCTCTTGAATCCATACATATATGAACTGGGCTTAAAGCCAATCTGGGCCTATGGCCATTCTGTATGATCTATTAGGCCAAAAGCCATTTTGTATTTCTAGTATGAAACAAAGTGCTGCAATGCGAGACACCTCTTGAGTCCATACATATATGCGAACTGGGCCTATGGCCATTATGTACATTCTGATGATATCTGGGCCTATGGCCAATCTGCATTTTCTGGTATGAAACAAAGTGCTATACAGAACTAAGTGCTACAATGTGAGTCACCTCTAGAATCCGTGCGAGACACCTCTTGAGTTCATACATGCATGTTAAGGGCTTCATGCCACTCTCTTTAAGGGTTTCGTGCCACTCTGTTAAGGGCTTAAAGCCACTCTATTTAAGATTGGGCCCAGGGACGTTCTGAAATTGGTACAAAATCAGATTAACCATATGATCTCTTTATTTATATATGCGTTGATATGTATTATAATTCAAGTTGAGCATTGAATTGTCTAAGTACTATTATTCACTGAGCTTGGCTCACTTTATGTTATGTCTGTTTCTGTAGGCACTCCGCCTGGAGGTCAGTCTTAACCCATGACATCCGTTCCTTTTTTGTCAACTTCAGAGTATCCAGGCACTTAAATGAACGCAACTCATTTTATAGAGTTTTGCTAAGCTTTTGGTTTTGTACCTTGAATGTCTGTCTAAGGATGAGGTGTATATAATCCTTTTACCTTTCAATGTTTTTGTTATGACCAATCTTGAGGGCTGGGTCTGTATATGTATATGTATATAGCTAAATTCTCAGATGCACGCCACTATATGTTTATCAGCCTTATGTTCTGTTTGTGATCCTGACATAGTAGTGATAGCTCGATGGATGTTATGTATGTTGTTATATGATATTAAATGCTTCCGTTCAGTCCCCATACGATATGTATATCAGATTTAGTGTCCGTTTCTGAGGTGGTCATGCCCAAACTGTTAGGGGCGGGTTTGGGGCGTGATAGTCTTCATAGGACCACTCGAAAACATCTTTGAAATCTTTTAATAAAGCGACTATGCGCTCGCGCTCCTCCGAAGACAAGGTGGACCCGATCTGGACCAGCTGCGGGTTCTTCTCAGTACCAACATTAATTGTGGTGTTTTCATCAACCAAGGGTTTTACAAACCTCTCTTGCTCTTGACCAAGCAAATATTTCAAAACCAGAGGAATTTCTTCCTCGTCGTTTTCATCGAAATTTTGAAAGTCCTAATTAATGTAATAAATCAAGGGCACAGAAAAGTACTCGAAGGCCACAGCCGCACAATTCTCATTAATCACTTCCAAATCGCCTGATACCTCTGTCACAATAAACTCAGAGGAAAAAGAAAAAGACGACCTAGACAGGACTGTGGCATCTGGGTTGTCACCCCCAAGAATACCGGACTCAGACTCAGAGGAGCTGGAACCTGATTCTGATTACACATACTCGGTGGAATCAGATTACGGCTCACTACCTGACCCGGCGCTGTTTCATAAGAATCCCTCTTCATATTGCCAGACGAGGGAGGGTGCGATGGATGCGTCCAAAATGTTAGAAGATGGGCTCGCAGCTGCTTCATTCCCGATCATGGACACCGAGAAGTTATCCCCCAAGCACTCATGTATGATCGGAGGATCTAAAAGTAGACAAGCTAGTGCTACCCGCATTTCAATCTCTGTGCTCTCGGAAACCTCTTCCTTACACAACTCAGCCTCAGCTGGTGGGTCTGTCTGCTCTTCGGCAACATCATCCCCAGACAACTGCAAGTCAAAGAAGTTCTCAAACCCAGCAAGCGCCACCACTCTTGATTTAACCATGGCTCTGGGAAGCCGCAGAATGGAAAGTTTTCCCCCTCTTGGACAAAGCGTCCGTTTAGGGTACCTTAGATAGGCCGATGCATCAACTTATAACGCTTACGCGCTGTAGACGCGCCCGCGCGGGGCCTGTAGACACCCCATTTTTGACCGTCCTCAAGACTTGGACGTCACCGTTCGAACACTCGGTGATTATCCATGTTTGTGTTTGTTCGGAGTTCCCGGAGGTCTCAGCTCGCGCGCCTTGCCTCAGGATCTCCGAACTCGACCGTTTAGTGTCTGGTTTTGCACCAAACACTTGTGTCTTGCCTTTGAGAGGCAGGGTAGGGCTTGTAGACCATCCCCACCCACCACCGGCAGTGGCTAGAGGCCACCGGCTGGTGTTTGCTGCCACCGGCAATGTTTATTGCCGGTCGGCACTATTTGTTGCCGGTCAGCACTATTTAGTGCCGGCCGGCACTCTTTTTGGCCAAGATGGCATTTTTGGCCGGCCGATTGCTGTTCATTTGCTTTTGCAGATATTTTTAGACAGCTGTCTTGCTTTTACATCCCTCCATACACGTGTATGGAGGGATCTCCCTCTTGTAAAGCTTGTCTTGTAAGCTTTACAAGACATATAGAGAGAGGCTCTCTCTTGTTGCTAAGGTTAGAGACTTTAGACATTTTAGAGAGGGAAAAACACAGAGAGAAGCTCTGGTTTTAGGGTTTGAGTTGCATACACATCCTATCTCTATATTTACTCTTGTGTGTGTTTTAGTCCATACTATTGCACACAAGCACCTAGTGTTTCACCTTCCTCTTGAAACTAGGGTTCTAAGGGCTTGTTCTTGAGGTTCTTGACTGGTTTGGAGCCAAGGAAGGCCATTGGGGCACCATTGTTGAAGAAGTCTACAAGGGTAAGAATTTCACCCCTTTTTACCCCAATTTTGCATTGATTTTCTACCTATCTTAGAGCTGTTTTTGTGCTTATTGTATAACACAAAAAAGTTCTGTTTTTGGACCCTCTTTATTGTTTATTAAGAGTGTTTCTTGGTTTGAGGGTTGTTGACCCCTCTTAGGCCTTGAAAGGTCTCATTTTGAGCCATTTTGTGCTAGCTCCGGGATTTTGGTGTTGAGGTCTCTTCACCACTGAAATCTTGATGGATTTCAGTGGTGAAGGTGATGCCTTGAAGTCCCAAGAAGGAGAGGGCCACCCCCTCTCCTTGTTGTCCTTGAAAAGGGCATGTTTTGGCCTCTTGAGAGAGCATTATGCTTGAGTGTGTGTTGAGCATATTTAGGCTGTTTTTCATGCTTATATATCCATAATATAACATGATTTCAAGTTGGTTTTGGTACTCCATGCATGCTTAGCATAGTTGCCTTGTAATGCCTTGTTATGCCTTAACATGTCCTAGGTTGTTAGCCTTTGTTGGAGCATGTTTTAGGCTTAGACTTGTGAAGATTTTGTGCATGTTTTGCCATGTTCTAGGTCTGTCCATAAGTGTTTGGGTTGATTTTAGCATGCATTATGTAGCTCCTTTGTATTTAGGCTTGTTGGCCTTGAGTATGTGGATGTGTAGCATGACATCTTTGCATTGATTTGGTGATTTGGGACCACCCTACATGCTATTTCAGTCCCATTTCCATGCTTGTTTGATTGGCTTGCATGCCTCTTTAATGCTTCGGAAGCATGTGTTGCATGCTCCATGTTTTGGTCATTGTGTATGACTTTGTATTTGAGTCACTTAGATGCCATCTAAGGAGTCCTTTAGCCTTGTTTTGACATGCTAAAAATCTATTTTTAGTGGTTTAATGCATGCCATGTTTGTTGTGATAAACGTGCTTCAAAACTTCATGACTTGCCTCAAGTACTTGGACCATGCTTGCATGCACTTGCTTGTCTTGTTTAATATGATTTGGCATCATTTTATGACATGATTTTTAATGCTTATGTTGCATGCCAATTGTCCATGATTCCCCCTTTCAAATGTGTTTGAGGGTTGTTCAATTTATGCTTAAGTGTTGGGCCTTAACATGTGCATGTGTGTATATGTGTTTTGGTCTCCATTTTTGGGCATTATGGCTACTGTTTTAGGCCTATTTTAGAGTTGCCTAATTCATGTTTAAGTCCATCTTTGCGTCCATTTGCATTGCCATATGTATGCTTGTATGCTTGCATAAACCAGTCGCCATGCCATGTTGCATCCTTAGCTTGCATGCTTAGGTTGCATTGCATCTTGCATGCATGCCTTGTTCCTTGACTTGATGATAGGAATTGGGCCTTGTTTGGTTTGTTTGGTTTGCATTGCATTTGAAATTAAAGTTGCATACTTGATTCTTTGGGCCATCATGCATGAAAATGCATGATTGGTGGTCCGAGAATCGAGGCACATGCCCCTTTGAGTCATTATCCTGATAAGAGACATGGTTGGTGCATATATGTCTTGAATTGTGCTGCCATGCTTTGCCTTGCCCTCTGTTGCTGTCATTTGCAGATTCTGCAGGAACATTCTGCCGACCGGCAGTGTAAGGTGCCGATCGGCAACAATTCCTCTGCCGATAGCTTCATTTTGTGCTGATGGCCACACACCACTGCCGGTGGTAATTCCACTCAGCCGGTGGAACTCCCCAGTGTCCAGGGATGCAGTCCTGAGGTTTTGACAGCCTCCAGAGGAGTGAAGGAAAGAAAACAGAGGCAGCCTATGCATGGCGGCGCATTTCCCGAGGCGATTTTCCTCTTTTATTTAATTTGTTAATTAAATTAATTAATTTGTAATATTAATTAGCTTGCGTAGTTAATTAATTTGTAATATTTATTTGGTGCCTTCGAGCGAGGGCAAATCTGTAATAAGTGTGCGGGGTGGTGTGTATGTCTTCCAATCCCCACTTCTTTCTTCCCTTTTACTTACCTGCTTTGATGGTTAGTATTAGGGCACGTTTAATTTAGCATACCTTATGCTATGCATGCGTGCATCCATACATTTGTATTACATACATTAGGCTCGGTACGTCATGCTAACTGCATTTGTACTTCAAATTCTAAACTGAATATGTGATAGTTGCGCATTCTCACATGCCATGTTTAGGATAGCCGAGCCTATTCTAGCAACATTTTGTATGCGATGCATTAGGCACTTAACATGGACTTGGATCATGCATGTTTGCTAACAAGTTCTTTGTTTTGGCACGGAGTACGGTGTAAGTATTTTCGCTTTAGCATCCCGCATGCGTGTGAATGTTAACATGACAGTATGCCTGCCATGTGGCTAAGTGCTTTTGTGTTAAACTGTTTTGAATGCCTGTGGGTGAAGGTTGGATTGTTTGAGTTGGAAAAACTCGTTGAAATCCGTGTTTTAGCCTACTTGTGAGTAGCAAATTCCAAAGCATTTTCAAAACAAACGGATATGCAATGTTTCTTTCCAAATTAGGCAATCTAGTCTATACTTGTTTGCTGTGCGCATAACATAGTAATTCTAGGCTAATAAATGGAATAAGAACACGTAATGTTTTCAAAATCGGATATCATGGTTAGTAGAGGCCGGTCTTTGGACCGGGCGAAAGGGGGTGCTCATAGCTGACCTTCCCCGATCGTACCCAAGCTCCCGAGCCGAGACAACTCCGGTGATGACGGACATGTGGCCTTCGGCACCGAGTCAGGGTTTCCTAAATTTCTCCATTTTAAAAATATTTAGGTGGCGACTCTGTATCTGGCAAAGCAGTCCATGTTTGGCACCACTTTTTCAAAAATCTGTTTCTCAAAACGATTTGCCAGATTTGGACTCTTTGGTTTAGATTAAGAACCGTGACACAAATCGAGAGTCCGAGCTGTAGCTGGGTCCCCCTCGCGGGCTTGTTACAGTTTCTGGCGACTCCGCTGGGGAGTGTTTAGAGAGCTTGACTCGAACTCGTGATATCCTGTTTTGATTTCACTTATGTGTTTCTTTGCATTGCATGTGCATTGGTGCGCCTAAGAACACAGTGTTTGCCATCTGCCATTCCTGAACGGTTTGCCGGAGGCTTGTCTTGTCAAGGCATGTCCATAAGGCTGACCGGCTATGGGCTCTGACAGCATGGGAACAGAAACCCCGGTTTACCGGGGCACCCTTTTTGACCATTCGACCTAGTGCATATTCGGATCCATAGTGACCATTCCAAACTAGGACAGGTTGCTTACCCGATATTAGGTGGTTTGAAAACCGCTGTGTGCGTAGTGAAACCCTAGCTCCTGACAAAATAGGACAGGGAAACCCTACCCCAACATAGGGGTGTTTTGTTCTCTTTACTTGCTATGTGCTTCTAGAATGTATTTCTACAGGAACGCACATATCAGTTTGCAAGTTTGAGTATCAGACCTGAGAATACCAGTATCAGTATCAGTTATGAGAATCAGTTATATGCGGATATCGGGTTCAGTTTTCGGGAACAGTAATTTCTGGGAACAGTGATCAGTAGTAGGGTACAGTTGTGTGGCTACACCCGTGTTTGATCAGTTTGGGCTGAAATGCTATCTGTTTTTCCTTTCAAGGGTTCAGAGAGTTGCAGAGTTGATGCAGAATAGCCAGTTTCTCCCCCTTGCCGAGGCAGGATTTATGGCGGCACAAAATTCAGAAGAAGTTGTGGTTATGACGGCTGCACTGGAACAGGGAACCGCTCCGCAGAGTGAAGCCAGCGTCAATATGCCACATCCACCCAGGTTGCCCGTTGTGCACCCGGTCTGGGCTCCCCAGTTATACCAGGCTCGTGAGCCCACCACCTTTGAATTGATGGGGATGATAGGTGATCTCCAAAGGTCTGTGGCGGACCTCGCCTATGGAATGTCGGCTCCACCGCCAGCGGCGCCGTTTGTCGGGAATTTCGTACCACAAGAGCCCCCGCTACTGGGGTGGATTGTGATAGAGCTCAGCCAGCCAGAGGTGGCTTCCAGCTACAGCCGCGACATACCAGCACCGACCCAGACCCTTGATCAGGCTGAGGCCAGAGGAAAAGACAAGGCAAAGGTAGACGCCGACCCTATTGAACAACTGCTGTGGGCAGTCGAGGCTCTGAAAGTCAGAGGAATAAACAAGCAACAAACATCCGCGATCGTGATCAAAGCTGTGGATGATGCTTTCCCTGCTCCGATCAAAGGCAGTTCAAGCTAGACAGAAAACCGGGATGGGCCCCATCATGCCCAGACAATTCCTGTCATTCCCAACCCTGCACCAGGAAAGGGTCAAAAAGCCAGGGCAGCGCCAGCCGACCCTTTCGCTAGCGCGTCTAGCAAGAGTCCTCAAACTTCAAAGTACCTGCCCTGAGGGCACAGGGTCTTTCACGACCTCCACATGCCTTTGTCTAGGGCATTACTAATATTGGCGAAGAATGGGCATCTTAAACCTTTGGAGCCTCGGCCACTCCCGAAGAATCTCCCCGCCACGCATGATGCTACCCTGTACTGCGCGTACCACCAACAGTCCGGTCACAGTACCGATGGATGTTCCCGCCTTCGTCATGAAGTGCAGGATTTGATCGATAACAAGGTTATCCTACCACCCACCTCAGGCAAGTCCGTTACCACCTAGTTGTTGGATTTCGAGGGCTCAGATACTGCGAGTATGTAGAGTGAACCACCTGCGGATGACATTTGGTTTGTTTTGGATGAAGGGTCTGGCACGCATTTTTGAGCATCGGTGAAACCGAGTTTTGTAAATCCTGGCTTGGGTATCGATTCAGTCTTTTGTTTTGAGTCTGTCTCTTTGTCTTGAGTCAGTCTTTTTTGCTTAAGGGTCTGTCTTGTTGTATCGAGTCAGTCCCCTTCGTATATGATACCAGGTGATTCTGGGGTTGTTGTCCCGAACACTGTTTTGTTTTGTAATTATCTGTTTTTGTTTTGAGTCTGTTTCTGCTGAGGGGCCAGTTGCACCAACAGATCTGGATGAAACAGCTGTTGCTATCTTAACTTCATGCTTGCTTTCAGCATAAGTGCCAGAAAATTTGATTGGGCTGACAGTACATCTCGCCTGCTCTCCTGCGCGCCAAACTCATTGCATTAACCTAAGTTTTTCAAAAAAAAAAACTTTTGAACACTGTGGTGATGAAAACGAAGAGGAAGGAATTCCTCGGGTTTTGCAAAATTTTGATCGTTTTGAGAGAAAGAGCGGCGTGCTAAACCTTTTAATGATGAAACCATGCTTGTCGGGGTGAGTACTGAGAAGGATCCTGGCCTGATCCAGATTGGTTCCACACTATCTTCGGCGCGAGCGATTTGTCGCTTTCTTAAAAACTTTCAAAAACAAATGTTTTACGCGGCCCTGCGAAGACCTGTGTGGAATCGCTCTTGAGATTGTGCAGCCTAGGATCGCTCTCAGCCTCAAGATTCGACCTGTTGTCTTGAACCTCGAACTCATTCGGAACATTCAACAGTCAACCGTCAGAAAAGGCCCGTGTGGCCAGTTTTGAAGCAGCCCTCGACCAAGAGGCGCAGAAATTGAATCAAGAGGAGTAGATCTCACCAGAAGAAGCTCGTGGAGTAACCGGGATGGATTCTTCCGCAAGTCATTGCAACAGCCGTTCTCCTAGATACAGAGAGGCTTCAATTTTAAAAACCATTTGGCATGGACTTGCTACACTTTTACCCTTTGAGAGGCTCGCTGGGTCGAAAACCCGGAAGGGCGACCCAGGCAAAAGTTAGAGCAAGAGAAAAATACAAAAAGGAAAAATACAAAAAAAAAAAGAAAAGAAAAGGACAAAAAATACAAAAAAGAAAAGAAAAGAAAAAGAAAAATACAAAAGAAGAAAAGAAAAGAAATGCGAAAAAAAAGAAATGAACAAAAGAGAATAAAAAGAAGCTCGCAAGGTCGAAAACCCGCATTGGGCGCCTTGGCAAAAGTGAGAGCCTAAGAAAAGTGAAGGTTAAAATACCCGAGTGGACCTTAACCGGAACTACGTAAGGCTTGATTCCCATGTTTGGGATACGTAGGCAACTTCATCATGAAGTCCAGCCCCCAACGCTTTCATAAGCGTCTCAGTCCATGCAATGGTTTCAACTTCATCCCAAAGTCTAGTCGCCAACGCTTCCAAGGTGACTGTGTCCATATATGTGTTGTGACCATCTTCGTCATCTCTGTGTCCAAGAGCTCGGCTATCGCCAATGAAGACTGTCTGCGGATTGCTGCGACACCATCCCAAACAAGGGGCAACTTTCCGTTGCCGCGAGCTGTCGTGAGCCGCCATTCAAACCAGGGGCAACTTTCCGTTGCCTCCCCCCCCTTCAAACCAGGGGCAATTTTCCATTGCCTCCGATCCAAGGTTGCGCATCTCGAAGAGTAAGTTCCATGCTCGTTGAGCATTGACTGTTTGCAAAATAGTTTTTGAAAATTTTTACTGAGGTTGACTATTTTCTCGAAAACTATTCCATTTTCCAAAACCGGACCATTGTCTTGGACCCAAAAAGGAAAATTTTCAGTGCTTGCATGCCTGACTTGCACTGTTTTCAAATCAAAAATCAAATAAGTACGTTAATCCGACTCTCATTTTGATCAAAACCGTTTTAGTAGAAAGCAAAAACGAAAAGAATGGTTAAAATGATGAACTAGGGGCACAGTTGAGTCAGGCGTTCTGTCTTTCCCCCGTCATCGACGTATTTGCTAGAAAGGCGCTCTACCCGCCAGAAGAAATAGCTGTGAGCTAACGGTGTTGAGCATGAACCCACACCTTTCTATTTATCCATTAATAACCCCGGGGAGGGATGAAAAATGAGAGAATGAAGAATAGAGAGGTGTAAGCTGAGAGAAAAGTGAGGAAAAGGTTTTGAGAGAAAATCCGAGCCTGAGAGTCGAGTGATGTGAGAATCACAAATCAGACAGGGTGGGAAACAATACCCAGATTGAACTGGCTTCTCGTGATCCGAGGTCCCCCATCTTCGTTTACGCGTCTGTATGTCGTGTCTTTGGTTTTGGTTTATCTCAACCTTTGCTTTAGGCCTTTTCCGAGCGTGTCTCGTTGTGTTTAGGTCGTGTACCTCTTTGTTTGAGTCCTCCCCGCTGTGTTCGGTTGTAGGCTCGATACCCCGGTTTGAAAAACCCTCATTTGATTTCAAAAAATCATTCACACTCGGAATGCTGTGCCATTCTCTACATTCGAGCATGTTTCAACCCTGGCTGGTTTCACCTTTGAAGGCCGTCTTGTCAGATTGGGCTGTTTTGTTTAAAGTCTGCTGAGTGCAAAATGAACCGAATGCTGTGTTTTGGGCTGTATGCAGATTAATCTCCAGTAGAGCAAGGGCTGTGTGTCCAGAATCAGGCAGTGGGTTGCTTGGGTTATTTTGCTGTGGGCTGTTTAGTTATCTGATTATTGCAGTGCAAGTGTTCAATTTTCAGACAACCAATCAAATTCATTTACATTGAGGTGTAGCATGATGGAATGCGATGCAATACATTGAGATATGTAAATGTAACACTTTTTAAGCAAAAATTTGTTCATTTCATTATCTTTTCAAATGTACAAGTTTTGGAAACAAAAATCTGCCTGCGGCAGTACAAGGTAATCTAACTACCAAGGAAAAGAGGAAAAGTACTAAAAAAAAAAAAATGACAAAATCTGCATCTGTGTCAAAAAATCCGAGGGCCGTCAGTCCGTCCTGGTCGTCTTCCTGGACGAGGGTCCAGGAGCATCATCAGCGTCGTCGTCAGAGCCCGAGCTAGAACCGTCTCCGGTCTCCTCCTCCGATGACTCGGACTCCGCCTCTGCCTCCGCCTCTGAATCCTCGTCGTCATCATCATCCGGGACTGGGGCTCGCGAGCTACTCCCAACGTGAGTACGCCCTCCCCTGGTATGGGGAAATATCCTGCCCTCCTCATCTCTCCCCCCAGTAGGAACAGAAGGTCCCGCTGGAGCACCTCCCACCATGGGAATCTGGAAAGGAGGCTAAAAAGTACATAAAAAGGGAAATGCATCAGTATACTGTGAACAGTTTATCGGTGCAGAATGCAGTGTATGAATACAGTGTGTGAATGCCGTGAGCAGTTTATCAGTGCAGAATGCAGTGTATGAGTACCGTGTGTGAATGCCGTGAGCAGTTTAACAGTGCAGAATGCAGTGTATGCAGTGTTCAGATACTGTGAGATCAGTGTATCAGGTGTTGTGTTGTGCGTCAGATTATGTAAAGCAGTGTATGAATGGTTTGAGGCCAGTGTCAGAAGAACATACCGGTATGCTGTAAAGGGCTAGGAGGTCAAAAGTCAGCTGAAGCATCCCCATAATCGAGGCATTCATCGCCAACGACTGACGAGTGTACTCAGAAGAGGCCTGCAAAATATCAGATGCATTAGTATTCTGTGGAATATCAAGTAAACTGAAATGAAATGACTGTACGAAGTGCAGTGATACGTACCGGTGGTAAGTCGGGGACGTCGATGAACTCGTGACCAGCCGGTGGAGGGGCGAAGGGGATCTGATAGGCCACCCCACCCTGCCCCTAGAAAGTCAGTACAGCGGGCAGGGCAGGCCAGCCAACTCCCCGTCCTCCCTGCACTCCGCCCCTGCCACAGACCTGGGCCCTCCTCGAAGATCCAACTCCAGCTCCCGCTCCGGCCCCAGCCGCCGATGCCACAGGCCTGGCCCCCTCTGCTCGACGGCCGCTCAAAGGTCGCATCAGGTACGTCCGCACGTACTCCTGATAGTCGCCGGTACCTCTGAAGCCGGCCTCCTCCCAGCCGATGGTGTAGTCGTCCACCTGCTCGCGGGTGAGCCTCTCGGTCTCCCTCATATCCGCAGGAGGGTGAACCGGGACTATTTGCTCAGGTAATCCCAGGGTCTGGCGTAGAAAACGCTCCCCCAGGTAACAAGCCCGACAGACCGGGCCCTCAAGCAAGATCCGAAAACGCGAGGTCTCCTCCGCACCAGGGAACCGACCCCGCATCGCCGCCAGCAAGGAAGCCCATGGCCGCCAAGTGATCTGAAAGTGACAGACAGTTTGTTATCTACTGCTATTGAAATATGCAGTGGAAAAGCGAAGCTTAAATGAACCGAAAGTAAAACATACCTCCGCGGGGGTGATGGTGTCGAAGTATCGGCGGAAGAAGCCGAATGTCTCCCACGGCCGCCGGGTGCATCTCCCGTCAAAGCGCTGTGAAAAGGGGACGGTCGGAGGAGGCTCTGCAACTGGTACGGGGGCAAGCCTAGGAAAGTAGGCATAAACCCACAACTGCAAAACAGATGTCAGTATGACCATCAGATAAAGCAGAATGTACAGAATAAAGCAGAAAAGACAGAGCCGTGTGTTGTGCAGTGTATTGTTTACAGTGTACAGTGTGAGCAGTGTACAGTCAATGTAAAGCAGAATGTATGTGTGTGCCGGGTGTACAGTATACAGCAAGAATAGAGCAGACTACAGTGTGTGAAGTGTACAGAGTACAGAAAGTACGAGACAGAAATGAAAAAAGCGGAGAAGAAGTGTACCTCCCAAGCCCGCCAGTAGCCTCCGAGTAGCTGGCCGCTGCCGCGAGAAGCCGAGCTCATATACCCGTAGAGGGTGGACAGAGCGGCGCCGCCCCAATCATAGTGCAAAATGTCCCGGACGTCCACCAGTGCACTGAGAAGACAGAGAGGCACAGTGTTCGCCCGGTCGGTGAAGATGGTAGTCCCGAACAGGAACATGAGGAAGCCGCGAGCATACCTCTCCACGTCCTCCTGGGTCATCTCCGCCTCCTCCTCCAACACGGGCTGGACTTGAAACTGGACCTCGAACCAGGAGTATCGAACGAAACCTGGACGAGCTAGTGTTGGGGCATCCCCCAGTAGATGGACCTGAGCGGCGGTCCACTCATCCATCGCGATGTCAAAGGGGATCGGATCACCCCCTACCCCGATGCCAGTGAGCATCGAGAAATCATAAGGGGTCATCGTCATATCCCCTGCAGCGGAAAAGTGAAACGAATCGGTGGTGTCCCACCATCTCTTCGCCAGAGCGGCAATGAGAGGTCTGCAGGTGGAAAGCCTGGAGAGTCCTCGGCAGAAGGCGCCGAAGCCAGCTCGATCCACGATGCGTCGGACTGCGTCGGGGAGCTCATCATACCACTTCCGTGCACCAGTATTCCTATACCCGCGAATAGTATGGGAACCCTCCTGTAAGCAGAAAATACCAATTGCAAGACAACATTCAAAATGCAGTTTTGAAAAAGCAGATGAAACATGTGTGCAAGTTTGTCGGATTCAGACAAATACCGGGTGCCGGTGTGTTTGCAGTGAACTATAGCATGTGATGTGTCAGCGTGTTTGGGTGTTTCAGAACAGATAAAGCATGTGTGCAAGTTTGACAGATTCAGACAAATACTGGGTGCCAGTGCGTATGCAGCGAAATACGGTGGGTGCAGTGTGCTTGAATGATTCAGGGTCAGTGCAGTGTGTGTGCATGTGCCAGTCTCAAGCAGATATCAGTTGTATGTATGTCTACAGTCAACTACGGCATATAGCATGTCAAATTCAAGCAGTTAAAGAATACAACTAACTATGACAGTTTTGTATCCTGCATTGCGGAAAGTAAAGCAGAAGACAGAGAGTTACCTCGGAGGTGCCGAATGAAAGGTGGGAGGTAGGCTCGCGTAGTAGTAGCTCAGGCGCTACATGCCTCTCGAAGCTCTGGAACTGACGCAGGCCGTCGGGGGGCAGAACATGGACCGCCGGTCGGTAGGTCGCCGGGTCGAATGGGCGCTCGCCCAATGGTAGGAGCTCGACCCCGGGATCCATCTCGTGGTCCGGGGGAGTCCCGCCACGTCGAATGTCGTCCGCCATATCAGGAAATGATGTGAAAATGGCCGGAGGAAGGAAAACCGGGCCGGAATACGAAGAGTCAACCGAAAAGTCAACCCCTGAGAGGGTCAAAAATGGCCGGGAAGGCCGGAATGTGAAAAGGCACAGGAATGAAGAGGAAAGTGAGGGGAACAAACCCCGAAAAGGCGGGAACATCAAACGAGGCACCGAAACAAAAATGTGATCGGTTGAAAATGTCCGAAACGTGAAGAAAATCGCGAATCCGACGACGAAACGGGCGTAGAACGTGAGGAAACGGGCGAAAAATGAAAGAGAAACACTCTAGAGAGAGAGAGTGAGGGATTTCGGCGTTGGAGAAGTGAGGAAATAGGGCTTGAAGCCCTATTTTATAACACCCGAAGTGAAAAGTCGAAACTGCCCCGAATCAGCAACTGTTTGCCGGTCGGCAATGTTTTGTGCCGGCCGGCACTTTTTTGTGCCGATGGAGTTATTTTGCAGCCGGTGGCCTCCCCTTCCAGCCGGTGGTGTTCCCACAAACTTGTTTAGGCCATATGAGAAGTTTTTGGTCTTCATAGCTCAAGAAAGTGCAAGAAAGTGCATCCCCGACGCTCAACCGGCCTCCGTTTTGACCTCGGGTCGTGTCTGCTGTGCATGGCACTCCAATTCATACAAGGTGTATCCTTTTCGTATCCTTTTGACTTTTTACAAGATCCAAAAGTTGCCCCATGTGCATCGCAAACCGTCGCACTGTTTTGTGCATTTCGAACCGTCGCACTGTTTTGTGCATTTCAAACCGTCGCACTGTTTTGTGCATTTCGAACCATCGCACTGTTTTGTGCATTTCAAACCGTCGCACCGTTTTGTGCATTTCGAACCATCGCGCTGTTTTGCATTCCGTTGCGTGGTTTTGCGCATATCATTTCTTTACTTGCGTAGACCGCATGCTAATTACATTACCTGCGTAGACCGCATGTTTGTAATCATTTCTTTACTTGCGTAGACCGCATGTTTCTTAATTTCATTACTTGCGTAGACCGCATGTTTTGATTGCGTAGACCGCATGCATTGATCGCGTAGACCGCATCGTTATTTAATTTCATTACTTGCGTAGACCGCATGTTTCGCTTGCGTAGACCGCATCTTTCAATTTCATTACCTGCGTAGACCGCATGTTTTGATTGCGTAGACCGCATCATATTTAATTTCAATACCTGTGTAGACCGCATGTTTTGATTGCGTAGACCGCATCTTTGTTGTTTTCATTACCTGCGTAGACCGCATGTTTTGATTGCGTAGACCGCATGCTTTGATCGCGTAGACCGCATCGTTATTTAATTTCAATACCTGCGTAGACCGCATGTTTTGATTGCGTAGACCGGATGCTTTGATTGCGTAGACCGCATCATTGTTCAATTTCATTACTTGTGTAGGCCGCATGTTTTGCTTGCGTAGACCGCATCATTGTTCAATTTCATTACTTGCGTAGACCGCATGTTTCGCTTGCGTAGACCGCATCTTTCAATTTCATTACTTGCGTAGACTGCATGTTTTGATTGCGTAGACCGCATCATATTTAATTTCAATACCTGCGTAGACCGCATGTTTTGATTGCGTAGACCGCATCTTTGTTGATTTCATTACCTGCGTAGACCGCATGCTCATGATCAATTTCGTTGCCTGCGTAGACCGCATGCCCCACTTACATGTTTGTATCTTCACAGCATTATTATGCTCCCCACTTGCTTTGCGTTGTCACGCATTTCGAGTACACTACTATGCATGTTGCTAACAATATTGTACCTGTATAGTTTGTTTTCTTTGCAGGCACGATATTGTATGTACGGTTCATTTGAAGCTGGTGCAACCAGACGAACCGGACAGGTATTCGACGGTCTAGGAGACCTTAAATCCTTGGAAGGTGTAAGACCTTTAGTGTTCGCATTGTCATGCGTCTCGAAAGCCGCGTGTTGTCGCGCATTTCATATGACATGCATTTTATACATCATTTGCATTTCAAAAACAAAAAAAGCAAAAAAACATGCATTCATTGCATCACCGTCCATCTATGGCTTGCGCCTTTCCAGGTTGAGCTTGGTCTGGTATGTGCCCATACTTTTCATGTTAAAACACAGTTCTGCATGTGTATCGCGCCAATTTCACGCTGATATGTTGGTTGAGGGTTGCGGCACCTTTTTTGTGTTACACATGGCCTGTATGTGTACATGCCTTTCCTAGGCAAGATTTGGTTTGGCCTGCGTGCCATATCCATTGCCATCTTCCTAACATATCCATATATATTACATTGTAGTGTAATTTTTGCATCCGGCATTAGGATCGTAGTCCTTTCTCCAGCGGGTCGTTTCCCCACTTATGTCAATTCCACCCAATACTTGTTCTTGCGTCTGTCTACAATGCACATAGTTCAGTTGACCGTTCTATGGTAGACAGACTTGTTATCACCATCAATCTATTTGACATAGGTTTAGTTTCGAACCGCTCGTGATTGGATCGTGATTCAATTGCTTTGCATGTAGCTTGCATTGTTTCAATTACATTGCATCTTCATTTGCATTGTTTATACATTGTTTTGTATATATTGCATATCATTTTGCATTGTCATGCATGTTGCTAACAATGTTGTACCTGTTAAGTTTGTCTTCTTTTCAGGCACGATATTGTATGTACGGTTCATTTAAAGCTGGTGCAACCAGACGAGCCGCACAGGTATTGTACCTCCCGAGTGAGACGTATTGAGAATTACATAATTCTCTTACATCATTTCTGCATTGTAGTGTAGCTTGGTGTATGCTAGCTTAAAACTGTCGCATGTTTGCTTCATTACAGCTTTCTTTGCATGATCATAAGTTATGCTCGGCTTCGTGCATTGTCTTGCATTTTGCCCCTGCCTTCGGGCGCATATCTTGATTGTCTTGCATGTTTGTCTAAGTCTTCGGCCTTGTCAAAAATGGGTCGTCTCTGGGCTTTGACATTCACTCCCGTCATTGTTATCACTTTCGAGTTCTGTCAAAGAGGGGCAACTGTAGACACCCCATTTTTGACCGTCCTCAAGACTTGGATGTCACCGTTTGAACACTCGGTGATTATCCATGTTTGTGTTTGTTCGGAGTTCCCGGAGGTCTCAGCTCGCGCGCCTTGCCTCAGGATCTCCGAACTCGACCGTTTAGTGTCTGGTTTTGCACCAAACACTTGTGTCTTGCCTTTGAGAGGCAGGGTAGGGCTTGTAGACCATCCCCACCCACCACTGGCAGTGGCTAGAGGCCACCGGCTGGTGTTTGCTGCCACCGGCAATGTTTATTGCCGGCCGGCACTATTTAGTGCCGGCCGGCACTCTTTTTGGCCAAGATGGCATTTTTGGCCGGCCGATTGCTATTCATCTGCTTTTGCAGAAATTTTTGGACAGCTGTCTTGCTTTTGCATCCCTCCATACACGTGTATGGAGGGATCTCCCTCTTGTAAAGCTTGTCTTGTAAGCTTTACAAGACATATAGAGAGAGGCTCTCTCTTGTTGCTAAGGTTAGAGACTTTAGACATTTTAGAGAGGGAAAAACACAGAGAGAAGCTCTGGTTTTAGGGTTTGAGTTCCATACACATCCTATCTCTATATTTACTCTTGTGTGTGTTTTAGTCCATACTATTGCACACAAGCACCTAGTGTTTCACCTTCCTCTTGAAACTAGGGTTCTAAGGGCTTGTTCTTGAGGTTCTTGACTGGTTTGGAGCCAAGGAAGGCCATTGGAGCACCATTGTTGAAGAAGTCTACAAGGGTAAGAATTTCACCCCTTTTTACCCCAATTTTCCATTGATTTTCTACCTATCTTAGAGCTGTTTTTGTGCTTATTGTATAACACAAAAAAGTTCTGTTTTTGGACCCTCTTTATTGTTTATTAAGAGTGTTTCTTGGTTTGAGGGTTGTTGACCCCTCTTAGGCCTTGAAAGGTCTCATTTTGAGCCATTTTGTGCTAGCTCCGGGATTTTGGTGTTGAGGTCTCTTCACCACTGAAATCTTGAGGGATTTCAGTGGTGAAGGTGATGCCTTGAAGTCCCAAGAAGGAGAGGGCCACCCCCTCTCCTTGTTGTCCTTGAAAAGGGCATGTTTTGGCCTCTTGAGAGAGCATTATGCTTGAGTGTGTGTTGAGCATATTTAGGCTGTTTTTCATGCTTATATATCCATAATATAACATGATTTCAAGTTGGTTTTGGTACTCCATGCATGCCTAGCATAGTTGCCTTGTAATGCCTTGTTATGCCTTAACATGTCCTAGGTTGTTAGCCTTTGTTGGAGCATGTTTTAGGCTTAGACTTGTGAAGATTTTGTGCATGTTTTGCCATGTTCTAGGTCTGTCCATAAGTGTTTGGGTTGATTTTAGCATGCATTATGTAGCTCCTTTGTATTTAGGCTTGTTGGCCTTGAGTATGTGCATGTGTAGCATGACATCTTTGCATCGATTTGGTGATTTGGGACCACCCTACATGCTATTTCAGTCCCATTTCCATGATTGTTTGATTGCCTTGCATGCCTCTTTAATGCTTCGGAAGCATGTGTTGCATGCTCCATGTTTTGGTCATTGTGTATGACTTTGTATTTGAGTCACTTAGATGCCATCTAAAGAGTCCTTTAGCCTTGTTTTGACATGCTAAAAATCTGTTTTTAGTGGTTTAATGCATGCCATGTTTGTTGTGATAAACGTGCTTCAAAACTTCATGACTTGCCTCAAGTACTTGGACCATGCTTGCATGCACTTGCTTGTCTTGTTTAATATGATTTGGCATCATTTTATGACATGATTTTTAATGCTGATGTTGCATGCCAATTGTCCATGATTCCCCCTTTCAAATGTGTTTGAGGGTTGTTCAATTTATGCTTAAGTGTTGGGCCTTAACATGTGCATGTGTGTATATGTGTTTTGGTCTCCATTTTTGGGCATTATGGCTACTGTTTTAGGCCTATTTTAGAGTTGCCTAATTCATGTTTAAGTCCATCTTTGCGTCCATTTGCATTGCCATATGTATGCTTGTATGCTTGCATAAACCAGTCGCCATGCCATGTTGCATCCTTAGCTTGCATGCTTAGGTTGCATTGCATCTTGCATGCATGCCTTGTTCCTTGACTTGATGATAGGAATTGGGCCTTGTTTGGTTTGTTTGGTTTGCATTGCATTTGAAATTAAAGTTGCATACTTGATTCTTTGGGCCATCATGCATGAAAATGCATGATTGGTGGTCCGAGAATCGAGGCACATGCCCCTTTGAGTCATTATCCTGATAAGGGACATGGTTGGTGCATATATGTCTTGAATTGTGCTGCCATGCTTTGCCTTGCCCTTTGTTGCTGTCATTTGCAGATTCTGCAGGAACATTCTGCCGACCGGCAGTGTAAGGTGCCGATCGGCAACAATTCCTCTGCCGATAGCTTCATTTTGTGCCAATGGCCACACACCACTGCCGGTGGTAATTCCACTCAGCCGGTGGAACTCCCCAGTGTCCAGGGATGCAGTCCTGAGGTTTTGACAGCCTCCAGAGGAGTGAAGGAAAGAAAACAGAGGCAGCCTATGCATGGCGGCGCATTTCCCGAGGCGATTTTCCTCTTTTATTTAATTTGTTAATTAAATTAATTAATTTGTAATATTAATTAGCTTGCGTAGTTAATTAATTTGTAATATTTATTTGGTCCCTCCGAGCGAGGGCAAATCTGTAATAAGTGTGCGTGGGTGGTGTGTATATCTTCCAATCCCCACTTCTTTCTTCCCTTTTACTTACCTGCTTTGATGGTTAGTATTAGGGCACGTTTAATTTAGCATACCTTATGCTATGCATGCGTGCATCCATACATTTGTATTACATACATTAGGCTCGGTACATCATGCTAACTGCATTTGTACTTCAAATTCTAAACTGAATATGTGATAGTTGCGCATTCTCACATGCCATGTTTAGGATAGCCGAGCCTATTCTAGCAACATTTTGTATGCGATGCATTAGGCACTTAACATGGACTTGGATCATGCATGTTTGCTAACAAGTTCTTTGTTTTGGCACGGAGTACGGTGTAAGTATTTTCGCTTTAGCATCCCGCATGCGTGTGAATGTTAACATGACAGTATGCCTGCCATGCGGCTAAGTGCTTATGTGTTAAACTGTTTTGAATGCCTGTGGGTGAAGGTTGGATTGTTTGAGTTGGAAAAACTCGTTGAAATCCGTGTTTTAGCCTACTTGTGAGTAGCAAATTCCAAAGCATTTTCAAAACAAACGAATATGCAATGTTTCTTTCCAAATTAGGCAATCTAGTCTATACTTGTTTGTTGTGCGCATAACATAGTAATTCTAGGCTAATAAATGGAATAAGAACGCGTAATGTTTTCAAAATCGGATATCATGGTTAGTAGAGGCCGGTCTTCGGACCGGGCGAAAGGGGGTGCTCATAGCTGACCTTCCCCGATCGTACCCAAGCTCCTGAGCCGAGACAACTCCGGTGATGACGGACATGTGGCCTTCGGCACTGAGTCAGGGTTTCCTAAATTTCCCCATTTTAAAAATATTTAGGTTGCGACTCTGTATCTGGCAAAGCAGTCCATGTTTGGCACCACTTTTTCAAAAATCTATTTCTCAAAACGATTTGCCAGATTTGGACGCTTTGGTTCAGATTAAGAACTGTGACACAAATCGAGAGTCCGAGCTGTAGCTGGGTCCCCCTCGCGGGCTTGTTACAGGGCCCCGCTACTATAGTTCGGACTCGATTTGATGTCACGGTTCTTAATCTGAACCAAAGAGTCCAAATCTGGCAAATCGTTTTGAGAAAACAGATTTTTAGAAAAAGAAGTGCTAAACATGGACTGCTTTGCCAGATACAGAGTCGCCACCTAAATATTTTTTATGGGGGAATTTAGGAAACCCTGACTCGGTGCCGAAGGCCACATGTCCGTCATCACCAGAGTTGCCTCGGCTCGGGAGCTAGGATACGATTGGGGAAGGTCAGCTATGAGCACCCCCTCTCGCCCGATCCGAAGATCAGCCTCTACTAACCGTGATATCCGTTTTTGAAAACGTTATGTGTTCTTATTCCATTTATTAGCCTAGAATTACTATGTTATGCGCACAGCAAACAAGTATAAACTAGATTGCCTAATTTGGAAATAAGCATTGCATATCCGTTTGTTTTAGAAAAAAGTTTTGGAATTTGTTACTCGTAAGTAGGTTAAAACACGGATTTCAATGAGCTATTCCAACTCAGGCAACCCAACCTTCACCCACAGGCATTCAAGAAGTTATATCACATAAGCAGCTAGCCTTATGGTAATCATGCTATCATGGCAACACTCACACGCATGCAAGGATGCTAAAGCATAAATACTTACATCGTACTCCGTGCCAAAACAAAGAACTCGTTAGCAATCAATGATGATCTAAGTCCATGTTTGAATGTCTAATGCAACGCATACGGAATGTCACTAGAGTAGGCTCGGCTATTCTATGAATGACATGTGAAAATGCACAAGTAGCATGTATTCAAGTTAGATTTGAAATACTAATGCAGTTAGCATGATGCGCTGAGCCCGGTGCATGCAATACTGATGAATGATGCACGCATGCATAGCATAAGGTATGCTAAATTAAACATGTCCTATTACTAACCATCAAAGCAGGTAAATAAAAGGGAAGAAAGACGTGGGGTTGGAAGACATACACAAACTCACGCACACTTATTACATAATTGCCCTCACTCGGAGGGTCCAAATAAATATTACAGTCCGAATAATAAACGCATAAATTATTACAGAATTTCTAATTAATTAACAGAATGAATGCAAAAAGAAAGGTGGCCACAGCCCCTGCCTTGGGATGCGCGGGTGATGCATGCCCGAACCCGTCTCGCCCGGAAAGTCCGTACCATACCACTGCCGCCTCTGTTTACACTGCCCTGCTTCTCTGAAAATTGCCAAAGTTCTAGGACAGGTCCCCTGAACACTGTGGAACACCATCGGCAGAAGGAAATGTCCACCGGCCATTGAAAATATCCATCGGTTGTTGATGAAGCTACCGGCCCAAGAAGGATTGCCGGTCGGCACTGAATAATGCCGGTCGGCAGAAAGTTCCTGCAGAATCTGGTTTTTGACAGCAACAAGAACAGACAGTGTATGGCATGGAATTTCAAGCAAGTGTATGCATGGCCACTCTCCCCATCATGTAATGGACTCAAGGGAGTTTGCCCCTCGACCCTCGGGCCATCAATTACACATGATGGCCTAAGAGGCCAAGTTTTGCAACTTTGATATCAAATGAAATGCAAGCACAAAACACATCAAAGGGCCCCAAACCCCTATCATGATTGATCAAGAGGCAAGGGATGCATGCTCAATCAAATGCAACCTAGGCATGGCGAGGCATGAACATGTAAATGAGCAATGTATACCAGGCGCACAACCTAAACATGTAAGTAAACATGGCATGCAACTACATGCGATGATGGACTTAAACTAACATGGATAGCTCGCAAGCATGCCAAAATCGGTGGCCATTAGATGAAAATGAGACTCTCGAAATGCGTGCACGCATGTACGCAAACCGAGGACCAAACCTAAGGCATAGTATGAAACTCTAACAAGGCATGGCGAGGCATGAAATATGGAATACAAACATGTAATTTCAGCACTGAAATGTGATATAAAATAGCCCCGAATCACGGAAATATGGCACCCGATGTATGGAATGAGACCCGAAATGCAAAACTAAGCTCACGCAATGGCCTACAGCTATACAAAGCATGCATTATTTGAACATGAAGCATGAAGAAAGATTCAAGGAAGCCCCAAAACAAGCATGTTTTCAGTTTTAAGCAAGACCAAACAACGAACACAAATAGGGATAAACCAATATGCAAAAATGGCCCTAAATGTGAGATAAAGGAACAAGTCACAGCTGCTGGCCCCAAACAAGAGAGGGCCCTTCAACAATATTGAAGAGGGACCCAAAACATGGCATTTTTCAGTTTATGATAAAACCCAAAACAGTGCACAAGTATGCTCAAAATACTATGCAAAACAAGGCCAAAAAGAGAGCTATGACACAAAGTACAAAAAAGATGCCTCAAAAAGTAAAAGACCCTTAATGAAACATGAAGAGGGGGTCAAAATAAGGCCATTTATAGTTCGGTCCAAAGCTCAAAAACAGAAGCATAAGAGGCTAATAAATCATGTAAAAATGGAGCCAAAAGAGAGATATAAAGGCAAGTGGAAAATGGAAACTTCAAACAGTGATGAGCCCTTCAACAATGTTGAAGAAGGGCTCAAAATGAGAAACTTTACAGTTTATGACATGCCTCAAAACAATTTATACATAGGCCAAAAATACTACACAAGAAAATGGCATACAAGAGAGGCAATGAAGCAAGTGCAACAAGGAGGCCTCAAACAGTGAGAGGCCCTTAAACAAACATGAAAAATATCTCAAAATAAGCCTAGTTCCAGTTAGGGTCAGAGCCCAAATATGCAAGCATGTATGGCTTAGAAAGGATACAAAAATAAGCTTAAAATAGAGGAAATGTTGCTCACCCTTGAAGACCAAACTTTAGCAGCCTTTTGGCTTGAGAAAAGGTGCCTCCAAAGCTCTGAGAAGGCCCTCCAAGCTGCTGGAATGGAGTGGTGGTGTGGTGCTATAGGGTGTAGTGCAAATGGAGCAAGGATTTTAGGGTTTGGAGGCTTGGATGAGATAGATATATGGAGGATTGTATGTAATGCGCCAGCTGGTTTTCTAACCTAGTATAAGGAAGAGCAGAGCTTCCTTTATAGAGCCAAAAGACTAAAGCTTCTCTTAGAAGCTTCAAACCAAGAGCAAAGATCCTCCATACACGTGTATGGAGGATCCAGTCTGTGCCCTCCAGCTGGCACAGCTGGCATCCACTCAATCTGTAGAATACTCCGGAAGGTCGTCGGCCAGCAAAAATGGTCGGTCGGCTAAAATACATGGCCGGTCGGCACAATAAATTGCCGGTCGGATAAATAGATTGCCGGCAGATGCTTCCAAGGTCAAAAAGTGGCTGGTGGATGTCTAAATTGAAGCCCCGGAAGTTAGCTTTCCAATGGCGCAAACCTTGCATTAAAATTCCTCCTGTGCTAAAAGTTATGTCCTTTTTGGTGAAGCCGCGCAGATTCGATCCAATCGGGACGATGCCCAACTTCAACTGATCATATCTCCCCCACCCGGACTTGGCTTTAAGAGATTCTTGAGTGAAAAATGAAGCCCCGGAATTGAGCTTTCCGACGGTGGTAGCCCCATAGCTAAAATCCAAGTATGCAGATTAATAAGCCCGATTCAGCGAGGACTGCTCGACTCCCTTCTACCCAGATTCATGCCTGTCTTCTCCTCCAACTTGGTTTCTTCTCTCTTCCCCTCCTTTCTTCAACTTCAAACCCCCAAGCAAGGTGTTTTGAAAGATTTTTCGAAGATTTCATCTGTCTTTCATTCATTTCCACTTCGTCCCTGCTCGGTTTACCGAAAAGCGCAACGTTTGACAAAATGCGAGCCTCGGAACAACGCAGAAACTTTATTTCAAAAAAAGTTTTGAAAGAGAGGGTTTTAAGGTCTAAAAACCATTCAAAATAGCTTTGGTCCAAAACGGGGTGTGAATTTGAGACTTGTCTCTCTCCTTGCCGAAGAAACTGGATCTTTGCCCTGCACACCTTTTATCACCAAGTAAACCATCAGTAACGCCCAAGTCTTATGGGCTGTCAAAAATGGGGTGTCTACAGTTGCCCCTCTTTGACAGAACTCGGAAGTCATAAGAATGACGGGAGTGAATGTCAAAGCCCAGAGACGGCCTATTTTTGACAAGGCCGAAGACTTGGACAAACAAACAAAATACAAATGAATGAATGGTTGTGCCCGCAGGCTGCCTACGTGTCCCTTTGCAAGGAATCAAACCAACGTAGTTCAGGGGCAGGATGCAAATGATATGAAAGAAGACTTTGACAATTGGACTTATACGCTACGCGAAGCCGGTTTGTATTCAAAACAATGCGATGTACTAACAAGTACAAGTGAGGTGCGCAAGATAGCGCGATAGGATGCCTGCAAAATGCAAGTAAGGTGTACAAAACAGTGCGATGCGCAAGAAAGCGCGAGTGATTTGAAATGCACAAGACAGTGCGAGTGATTTGAAATGCACAAGAAAGTGCGATTGAGGTGCGTAAAATAGCGCGAAATGTAAACTGCACAAAACAGTGCGATGCGCAAAATAGCACGAATGTAAACTTCACAAAACAGTGCAATGCGCAAAATAGCGTGAATGAAAGAATGTGATGCACAAAACAGTGCGATGCACAAGAAAGCGCGAAAGTAAATTGCACGAAACAGTGCGATACGCTAAACAGCGCGAGTGTAAATTGAAATGCACAAAAAAGTGCGATACGCGGAACAGTACGATTGATTTTGAAATGCACAAGACAGTGCGATACGCTAAACAGCACGATTAAAATGCACTAAGCAGTGATATACGCTAAACAGCGCGATTGAAATGCACTAAACAGTGCGATACACTAAACAGCGCGAGTGTTTTGAAATGCACTAAACAGTGCGATACGCTAAACAGCGCGATTGATTTGAAATGCACTAAACAGTGCAATACGCTAAACAGCGCGATTGATTTGAAATGCACTAAACAGTGCGATACGCTAAACAGCGTGAGTGATTTGACTGCACAAAATAGTGCGATGCGCAAGAAAGCGCGAGTGATTTGAAATGCACAAGACAGTGCGATACGCTAAACAGCGCGATTGATATGCAATGCACAAAATAGTGCGATACGCTAAACAGCGCGATTGATTTTGAAATGCACAAGACAGTGCGATACGCTAAACAACGCGATTGATATGCAATGCACAAAATAGTGCGATACGCTAAACAGCGCGATTGATTTTGAAATGCACAAGACAGTGCGATACGCTAAAAAGCGCGATTGATTTTGAAATGCACAAAACAGTGCGATACGCTAAACAGTGCGATACGCTAAACAGCGTGAGTGTTTTGAAATGCACAAAACAGTGCGATACGCTAAACAGCGCGATTGATTTTGAAATGCACAAAATAGTGCGATACGCTAAACAGCGTGATACGCTAAACAGTGCGAGTGTTTTGAAATGCACAAAACAGTGCGAGTGAGATACGACCACAAGATGCACAAGACAGTGCTAGTGAGATTCAAAGTGTAAGTGCACAAGACAGTGCGAGTGAATGCATGTTCTATGCAAATAACGTGCATTTTCTATGCAAGTATGGAAGAGTGCATTTTCTATGCAAAAGATACGAGCATTTTCTATGCAAGAAACAGGAGCATATTCTATGCAATATTGAAAGCAAATTCTATGCAGAATCGAAAGCAAGCATATTCTATGCATGAATCATAACGATGCGCGGCACGCATGTCACAGAAGTGTATATGAAAGTGCACATTCTATGCAATGGAAAGGCATCAAACATGTACTCTGGTGCCTCCGATTTACCTTTCGGAGGACTCGGCAATACGCTCAGCTCAAAAGGGGACACCCTGTTTATATTGACGAGAGATAACATCTGCTGCTGCTTTAATTGCCATTCTGACTTGAAGCAGGCTTACACTTGGGGTCGAGATACACTCATACTCCAGAGAAATGGCGAGGTCTGGGAAGGTGCACCTGAAATGCAGTCTCGGATCTTGCCAAAGCTGGAACACCCTAAGATGCTCCAAATTTTCCTTTTTTCTTTTGCTTTGCAGTCTGGAACCTACATAGCTTTAGATAGGTCCTTGTTCTACTGTTCACACTTATCGGGGGTGGACCCTGCAGTTTTATGAAAGAACAAATACTGTTTTGCACAAATGTGGAGAATGGCACAGCACTCTGAGCACAAGATGATTTTTTGGAAATTGAGAAATGAGTTCTTAACCGGGTATTGAGCCGACGATTGGCCACAGCCAAAACGACTCGACAAGGGAAAAACAAAGGTAAACTACCTAAACACATCGAGTAACACTCGAAGCAACTCAAAACAAGAATCGAGACAGACAAAATAAAACACAAGACTCAAATGTGCACATGGAGCCTGTTTCCCCGGGTATTGTTTCCCACCCTTTCTCATTTGTGATTCTCACATCGCTCGGCCCTCAGGCTCTATTTTTCTGAAAAAGCCCCTTCTCCTCACTTTTTCTCTCAACGCACATCTCTCTATTCTTTAATCTCTCATTTTTTCATCCCTCCCCAGGGTGGTTGATGAATAAACAGGAAGTTGCAGGTTCTTGCCCCAAGCATTCTGCTAGATTCTCTTCTTCTGCTCGCAACAGTGAACTTTCTCCCACAGAGGGGTTGCGATGCGGCTGGATGTGTAGCAGATCTGCAATCGACATTGGTTGACGATGCTCTTATTGGGGAGTTTGGACGTGATTAGATCTGTCCAAACAAAGGAGTGGAATATCTTGATCCGTTCCCGTTCGTGCTTCGCACTTGGCTTGATACCTCGTTGCGTGGAGGATGTGAGAGCCTTCTGCCCTTTTGCGGTCAGCATCAGTGGTGCCCTTTTCTAGCAGGTAGAGTGCCCTTTCTGGCGGATGCATTGACAACGGGAGAAAGACAGGAAGCCTGACTCAACTGTGCCCCTAGTTCATTATTTTGACCATTTTTGTTTTTTCTTTCTACTGAAACAATTTTGACCAATATGAAAGTTAGATTAACATGCTTGTTCGATTTTCTGATTTAAAATCATGCAAGTCTGGCTATGAGCACTGAAAATTTTCCTTTTTTGGGTCCAAGGAATGGTCCGGCTTTGGAAAAATGGAATAATTTTTCGAGAGAATTAGTCAACCTCAGTAAAAATTCTCAAAAAATATTTTTGCAAACGGCCAATGCTCAACAAGCACGGAACCTACACTTGAGATGTACAACCTTAGATCCGAAGGAAAATTGCCCCTTGTTTGGATAGCCTCGCAGCGCATTGCAATCAGTCCTCAGAGTGATGATGACAACCGAACTCTCGGATACAGAGAAGGCAAAGATGATCAAAACCATTACATGGACACAGTTGATTTTGAAGTGTTTTACGGCTGGACTTCGGAATGAAGTTGCCTACGTATCCCAAAGATGAGAATCAAGCCTTACGTAGTTCGGGGTTAAGGTACACTCGGGTATTTAACCTCTCCTTTTGCGCTCTAACTTTTGCCAAGACCGCCCTTTCGGGTTTTCAACCTTGCGAGCTCTGTTTTTCTTTTCTTTTCAATTCTTTTCATTTTTTTTCATCTTTTCTTTTCTTTCTTTTTTTCTTTTCTTTTTTTTTCATCTTTTCTTCATTTCTTTTTTGTTCTTTGCATTTTTCTTCTTCTTCTTTTTTGTTCTTTTCCTTTTTTCCTTGCTCTGACTTTTGCCTGGGTCACCCTTCCGGGTTTTCGACCCAGCGAGCCTCTCAAGGGTAAAAGTGTAGCTTTGTCCATGTCAAATGGTTTTGAGATCTCGAATCCGTCTGAATCCAGGAGAGTGACTGTTGTTCGCTGACAATGCAGGAGTCCATCCCATGGGGGCCGGATTTGCCCCTAGTGTCGTGGATAGGAACTCAGTAGTTCTTCAGCAATACTTTCTTTTTTCTTCTCTTCTGGGGTTCGGCATTCTTGCCAGTCTTCATTGATTTGCAGGACGACCAATTTTCGGCTCTTCGAGCACATCTGGCATTTTTGCCCCTAGTTCCAGGGATACTTCTGATCTAGCTTTGCAAGCTTCTTTTGGCGACATCTGATCCCCTTGATCTGACTTTTCTTGCCCCTAGTTTGAGGGCTGCTTTAAATATGGTCACCCAGGCCTCCTTTGATGGTTGACCATTGACCATTCTGAATTTAAGTCGAAGGTTTGAAAATGAGGGGTCTAGTCTCGAGGCTGAGAGCGATCCTAGGCTACACAATCTCAAGAGCGATTCCACACAGGTCTTCGCAGGATCACGCAAAACTTTTTTTTTTTGAAATCTTTTAAGAAAGCGACTAGTCGCTCGTGCTGAAGACAGTGTGAGACCAATCTGGATCAAGCCAGGATCCTTCTCAGTACTCACATTAACAAGCATGATCTCAATCATTAAAGGCTTAGCATGCCTCTCTTTCTCTCAAATGATCAAATTTTGCAAAACCCCGATGAATTCCTTCCTCTTCGTTTTCATCACAATGTTCAAAAACAGCTTCAAAAAACTTAGGCCAACACAATGATTTTGGGGTGCAGAAGAGTAGGCAAAACGTACTACCGTTTCATTCAAACTTTTTGGCACAACTGGCACATGGCAGAAGCAAGCACAAAAGCATGAAAAACCACTACTGTTTCATTCATAACTGTTGGTGTAACTGGCTCCATGGCAGAAACAGACTCAAAAGAAAGCGAAAAGACAGACACAAAACAAAATAGTGATGCCCGAGGTAACACCCCCGGAATCACCTGACTCTAACAAAACAGGACTGACTCAATACAACAAGACAGACCTGACCGACTTAGTACAAAAAGACTGACCATATACAAAACAACAAAACTGACCCAATACCCAAGTCAGAAAGTACAAAAACTAGTGTTCGCACATTGCTCAAAACTGTGCGTGTCAAATGCCACATCTGAAGTAAACTGAGCGCCGCCCGCAGGTGGTTCATCCCCCGATCGCACCGCATTATCCCCCAGGTTCACTGATCCAATGCCGATAGACTTTGTTGAGTTGGTGCGACGATGACCTTATTGTCAATCAGATCTTGTATTTCGTGGCGAAGACGGAAACAACCATCAGTGACATGGCCGACTTGCTGATGAAAGGCACAGTACTTGGTCGGATCGTGGGAGGAAGGAAGTCTATATGGCAGTGGTCGCGGCTCCAGGGGTTTCAGATCCCCCTCTCTAATCAGAACCCTCAAGGTCGCTGATAAAGACATGTACAGTGGTGCGAACACCCTCTGGCCTCGAGGTGGGTGTTTTGAGGTTTGTGGAGTTTTGCTGGATGCACCAGCAAAGGGATTGGTAGGCGTTGACTGGGTTTGCTGATCTCTTCCGAGCAAGGGTTTAGAGCTGAAAGGAACATTCCTGGTACAACGGCCCTTCTCCCGGATTGCCCTTTGATTCAGACTGCTCTCATTCTGAGTGGCGAAAGTGTCATCTACAATTTTTGCAACAACTACGAGTACTTGCTGTTTGTTCAGCCCTTCGGCTTTCAAAGCCTCAATATCCCACTGAAGGTGTTCATGGGGACCAACGCTTGCCCCTACCTTGTTCTTAACTCTTGCCTCCACTTTGCCAAGGGATTGGCCTTCTTCAAATGCAGCCCGTCCTGAGGAGCCTTTTGACTTGAACTCCCTGGTATGTGATGCGGTTGATGACGAGGCCAAAACTCCAAAGTCAGATCTGCCACAGTTCTCTGAAGATCTTCGACCATCTTCATTAGCTCAGGAGTAGTGGGTTCATGGGTTTGAGATAATTGGGGTTCAGATGCACCCATCATGCATAAGTCCATGCTTTCCGGGATAAACACCTCAGGCTTGGGTAGATGGGCTGGGGTGATGTATACGCTGCGGTCGTAAGGGACGGCCAGTGTGTGGATTAGATCGAGATGTGGATTAGGTACTTGGTCGTTGGGGTCTGAAGGTGGAGCTATCGTCCGGTTGTCGATGAGATTTTGGACCTCATGACGAAGGCGGTAGCAACGGTCGGTGCCATGACCGCGCTGCTGATGGTACATACAGTACTTGGAGGGATTATGTCTGGCTAGAAGTGAGTCAGGCAGAGGTTGAGGATCGAGGGGTTTGAGATGCCCTCTTTCCATCAAGGCTTTTAGTGCGCTAGTCAGGCTCATATAGAGGGAAGTGAAAGTTCTGCCCTGAGCTCGAGCTGGGCTAGCTGTTTGTAGGCTTAGATTGGCAAAAGGGTTGGCTGTGGCTATTGTATTGATTTCGGTGGGTTTGGGAATAGCGTTACTACCAGCATTGGTACTCCCGGAAATCACCCTTCTTGTCAGTTCACTTGTTCTGGGAATGATCCCGCTCTTGAACGCATTCTTGACCTGAACCCCCAGTTCATGCAAACTTTTGAAAGTGAACAGTGGAGCGACTATCAACTTTTGCAACATATCGTGCTCGAGGTTTCGCACCATCATCTACACTTGATCCCTCTCGGAAGGCCGATCTGTCATCTGTGCTGCCTTTGCTCTCCATCTTGCGACAAATTCCACAAAAGGCTCTGTTGGGTTCTGGCTGGTTGTTTCAAGCTCTTGCATGGTCATTTCAACTTGGGTATTGTAGGAATACTGATCAACAAAGGCCTCAGCCAATTCTTCCTAGTCTTGCTTCACTTTATCTTCCAACTTAGCATACCAAGTTGCTGTTACACCCGACAGGGTTCTTCCATACAGAGAGAGTTTCTGTGGCTTAGTCAGTCCCATCGGCTTTAGGACATCCAAGAAAAGTCAGATATGTACCATTGGATCTCCAGACCCGCCGAAACGGTCAATATATGGCATTTTGAATCTGTCTGGGAGCCGTACGGCAGCCTCGGTGTGCCCATCCTCAATGTCGGGAATGGAGTTAAGGCCTTGCACCTTTCTGAATTGCTTCTCAAGGTTCGCAATTTTCACTGCAGTCGGATTGAGCTCATTAACATCATGGGAATAAAGCCTCTCTTTAGGCTGCACCAGGGGTCTGAGCACCTGATCTTCAGTCAACCTTTCTCGAGGATTCGAACACTGCAAATCTTCAACTGGCGGAAGTGGATCAAAGTTTGGCTGGGGTCCCAAAGCTGGATGTGAGGCAGATGCCCCAGATGGATGTTGCATTTCAATATTGGTCTCAGCTTGCATGGCAGTTCCCTGATTTAACGCTGCTATCACGGCCACAAATTCTTCCGAACCCTGGGCCATCATGGTCTGCTGAGTCTGAACAAAGGTGATGTGACTGGCGACTGACGGATCAGATGAACCGGTGAGCCCTGACTGGCCTTTCTTTGCCTTGCCTCAGCGAAAGAACACTGGTTGCCCTTGAATTGAATTTCTGACCTAACAAAGTCTATCAACACTAGTCCAATGTACCCCGGGATATCAGAGCCTTCTGAAGCTATAGTTCTAGGACTACCTAGCAAAAGAGAAAACGGACAGCATCTCAGCACAATTTCACTGGAACGGATTTGAGCATACTAGGATGACTGTACTCAATACTGATCACTGTTTCCCAAATATCTGCCTGTAAACTGATACCCTCAGGTAAAACTGATTCCCCAAATACTGATGCTGATGCCCACAGGCCTGATACCCAGACTTGCAAACTGGTGTATGCGTCCCTGTAGAGATACACTCTAAAAGCACATAGCAAGTAAGAGAGAGCCAAAACACCCCTATGTTGGGGTAGGGTTTCCCTGTCCTATTTTGTCAGGAGCTATGGTTTCACTACGCACGCAGCGGTTTCAAATAACGTAGTATCGGGTAAGCAACCTGTCCTAGTTTGGAATGGTCACTATGGATTCCGAATATGCACTAGGTCGAATGGTCAAAAAGGGTGCCCCGGTAAAACCGGGGTTTGTGTTCCCATACTGTCAGAGCCCATAACCGGTCAGCCTTATGGTCATGCCTTGACAAGACAAGCCTCCGGCAAACCGTTCAGGAATGGCAGATGGCAAACACGGTGTCCTAGGCGCACCAATGCACATGCAAGGCAAAGAGACACATAAATGAAATCAAAACAGGATATCACGAGTTCGAGTCAAGCTCTCTAAAAACCCCAGTGGAGTCGCTAGAAACTGTAGACGCGCCCGCGTGGGGCCCCGCTACTACAGTTCGGACTCGATTTGATGTCACGGTTCTTAATCTGAACCAAAGAATCCAAATCTGGCAAATCGTTTTGAGAAAACAGATTTTTAGAAAAAGAAGTGCCAAACATGGACTGCTTTGCCAGATACAGAGTCGCCACCTAAATATTTTTTATGGGGGAATTTAGGAAACCCTGACTCGGTGTCGAAGGCCACATGTCCGTCATCACCAGAGTTGTCTCGGCTCGGGAGCTAGGATACGATTGGGGAAGGTCAGCTATGAGCACTCCCTCTCGCCCGATCCGAAGATCGGCCTCTACTAACTGTGATATCCGTTTTTGAAAACGTTATGTGTTCTTATTCCATTTATTAGCCTAGAATTACTATGTTATGCGCACAGCAAACAAGTATAAACTAGATTGCCTAATTTGGAAATAAGCATTGCATATCCGTTTGTTTTAGAAAAATGTTTTGGAATTTGTTACTCGTAAGTAGGCTAAAACACGGATTTGAATGAGCTATTCCAACTCAGGCAACCCAACCTTCACCCACAGGCATTCAAGCAATTATATCACATAAGCAGCTAGCCTCATAGTAATCATGCTATCATGGCAACACTCACACGCACGCAAGGATGCTAAAGCATAAATACTTACATCGTACTCCGTGCCAAAACAAAGAACTCGTTAGCAATCAATGCATGATCCAAGTCCATGTTTCAATGTCTAATGCAACGCATACGAAATGTCACTAGAGTAGGCTCGGCTATTCTATGAATGACATGTGAAAAGGCACAAGTAGCATGTATTCAAGTTAGATTTGAAATACTAATGCAGTTAGCATGATGCGCCGAGCCCGGTGCATGCAATACTGATGAATGATGCACGCATGCATAGCATAAGGTATGCTAAATTAAACATGTCCTATTACTAACCATCAAAGCAGGTAAATAAAAGGGAAGAAAGACGTGGGGTTGGAAGACATACACACACTCACGCACACTTATTACATAATTGCACTCACTCGGAGGGTCCAAATAAATATTACAGTCCGAATAATAAACGCATAAATTATTACAGAATTTCTAATTAATTAACAGAATGAATGCAAAAAGAAAGGTGGCCACAGCCCCTGCCTTGGGATGCGCGGGTGATGCATGCCCGAACCCGTCTCGCCCGGAAAGTCCGTACCATACCACTGCCGCCTCTGTTTACACTGCCCTGCTTCTCTGAAAATTGCCAAAGTTCTGGGACAGGTCCCCTGAACACTGTGGAACACCATCGGCTGAAGGAAATGTCCACCGGCTATTGAAAATATCCATCGGCTGCTGATGAAGCTACCGGCCCAAGAAGGATTGCCGGTCGGCACTGAATAATGCCGGTCTGCAGAAAGTTCCTGCAGAATCTGGTTTTTGATAGCAACAAGAACAGACAGTGTATGGCATGGAATTTCAAGCAAGTGTATGCATGGCCACTCTCCCCATCATGTAATGGACTCAAGGGAGTATGCCCCTCGATCCTCGGGCCATCAATTACGCATGATGGCCTAAGAGGCCAAGTTTTGCAACTTTGATATCAAATGAAATGTAAGCACAAAACACATCAAAGGGCCCCAAACCCCTATCATGATTGATCAAGAGGCAAGGGATGCATGCTCAATGAAATGCAACCTAGGCATGGAGGCTAAGTATGCAACATGAACATGTAAATGAGCAATGTATACCAGGCGCGCAACCTAAACATGTAAGTAAACATGGCATGCAACAACATACGATGATGGACTTAAACTAACATGGATAACTCGCAAGCATGTCAAAATCGGTGGCCATTAGATGAAAATGAGACTCTCGAAACGCGTGCACGCATGCACGCAAACCGAGGACCAAACCTAAGGCATAATATGAAACTCTAACAAGGCATGGCGAGGCATGAAATATGGCATACAAGCATGTAATTTCAGCACTGAAATGTGATATAAAACAGCCCCAAATCACGGAAACATGGCACCCGATGTATGGAATGAGACCCGAAATGCAAATCTAGGCACACGCAATGGCCTACAGCTATACAAAGCATGCATTATTTGAACATGAAGCATGAAGAAATATTCAAGGCAGCCCCAAAACAAGCATGTTTTCAGTTTTAAGCAAGACCAAACAACGAACACAAATAGGGCTAAACCAATATGCAAAAATGGCCCTAAATGTGAGATAAAGGAACAAGTCACAGCTGCTGGCCCCAAACAAGAGAGGGCCCTTCAACAATGTTGAAGAGGGACACAAAAAATGGCATTTTTCAGTTTATGATCAAACCCAAAACAGTGCACAAGTATGCTCAAAATACTATGCAAAACAAGGCCAAAAAGAGAGCTATAACACAAAGTACAAAAAGGATGCCTCAAAAAGTAAAAGACCCTTAATGAAACATGAAGAGGGGGTCAAAATAATTCCATTTATAGTTCGGACCAAAGCTCAAAAACAGAAGCATAAGAGGCTAATAAATCATGCAAAAATGGAGCCAAAAGAGAGATATAAAGGAAAGTGGCAAATTGAAGCCTCAAACAGTGATGAGCCCTTCAACAATGTTGAAGAAGGGCTCAAAATGAGAAACATTACAGTTTATGACATGCCTCAAAACAATTTATACATAGGCCAAAAATACTACACAAGAAAATGGCATACAAGAGAGGCAATGAAGCAAGTGCAACAAGGAGGCCTCAAACAGTAAGAGGCCCTTAGACAAACATGAAAAATAGCTCAAAATAAGCCTAGTTCCAGTTAGGGTCAGAGCCGAAATATGCAAGCATGTATGGCTTAGAAAAGATACAAAAATAAGCTTAAAAGAAAGGAAATGTTGCTCACCCTTGAAGACCAAACTTTAGTAGCCTTTTGGCTTGAGAAAAGGTTCCTCCAAAGCTCTGAGAAGGCCCTCCAAGTTGTTGGAATGGAGTGGTGGTGTGGTGCTATAGGGTGTAGTGCAAATGGAGCAAGGATTTTAGGGTTTGGAGGCTTGGATGAGATAGATATATGGAGGATTGTATGTAAT
This sequence comes from Camellia sinensis, assembly GCF_055761805.1. Taxonomy (NCBI): domain Eukaryota; kingdom Viridiplantae; phylum Streptophyta; class Magnoliopsida; order Ericales; family Theaceae; genus Camellia; species Camellia sinensis. The sequence goes on along the minus strand of NC_138962.1, from coordinate 64,200,711 downwards.
GCTCTAGCTGGTTTTCTAACCTGGTATAAGGAAGAGGAGAGCTTCCTTTATAGAGCCAAAAGACTAAAGCTTCTCTTAGAAGCTTCAAACCAGGAGCAAAGATCCTCCATACAGTGTATGGAGGATCCAGTCTGTGCTCTCCAGCTGGCACAGCTGGCATCCACTCAATCTGTAGAATACTCCGAAAGGTCGTCGGCCAGCAAAAATGGTCGGTCCGCTAAAATACATGGCCGGTCGGCACAATAAATTGCCGGTCAGATAAATAGATTGCCGACAGATGCTTCCAAGGTCAAAAAGTGGCCGGTGGGTGTCTAGATTGAAGCCCCGGAAGTTAGCTTTCCAATGGCACAAACCTTGCATTAAAATTCCTCATGTGCAAAAAGTTATGCCCTTTTTGGTGAAGCCGCGCAGATTCGATCCAACTGGGATGATGCCCAACTTCAACTGATCATATCTCCCCCACCCGAACTTGGCTTTAAGAGATTCTTGAGTGAAAAATGAAGCCCCGGAAGTGAGCTTTCCGGCGGTGGTGGCCCCATAGCTAAAATTCAAGTATGCAGATTAATAAGCCCGATTCAGCAAGGACTGCTCGACTCCCTTCTACCCAGATTCATGCCTGTCTTCTCCTCCAACTTGGTTTCTTCTCTCTTCCCCTCCTTTCTTCAACTTTAAAACCCTTAAGCAAGGTGTTTTGAAAGATTTTTCAAAGATTTCATCTTTCTTTCATTCATTTCCACTTCGTCCCTGCTCGGTTTACCGAAAAGCGCAACGTTTGACAAAATGCGAGCCTCGGAACAACGCAGAAACTTTATTTCAAAAAAAGTTTTGAAAGAGAGGGTTTTAAGGTCTAAAAACCATCCAAAATAGCTTTGGTCCAAAACGGGGTGTGAATTTGAGACTTGTCTCTCTCCTTGCCGAAGAAACTGGATCTTTGCCCTGCACACCTTTTATCACCAAGTAAACCATCAGTAACGCCCAAGTCTTATGGGTTGTCAAAAATGGGGTGTCTACACTCGCCTGCTTAGCTCTGGCTCTTCCGGCCATCTCTTTACCTTTCCTAACCCAATCATCTTTGGTATGTAGATAACCTAAGCCAAAGGTATGCGGGTTGTGCGGCACTTCGGCAGATGCTGTAATGCCTTTCCGGCCACTTTTCCCTAATCCCATCCCGGAGATGTGCTGGAGCTTGTTCATGAGGTACACTGACTGCGCGCTGACATATAACCCCTCATCAATAGCTAAGATATTCTGTACAACCCGGGCCTCGGATAGGGTAAATCCTGATAGAAACACATCCTCCGCGCCATGCTCGAGATCTAGAACCGGTGTAGACACCTCTGGCGGCAGATGGATTGAAGAATTCCCAAAAACTATGGCCACCCCTTTCCTGTGGGGATATTTGAACATTTGATACAGGGTGGAAGGGACTGCCTTCACCTGGTGCAGCCACGGCCGCCCTAGGAGTAGATTAAAGGTTGCGGGAACGTCCAAGACATGAAAATCAATATCCTGCACATCGGTCTTGTTATCCTGCATTGCATGACAATATCAATAATGATAACATAAAAATTTATAATGCATGTTATTTGAAATATAACTATTACTCAAAACAGGAAGCACATACAAACATGAGACAAAACAAAGTAATTGTATGCATCAAATTGGTCATTGCCCTATGCAATATCTATATACTTCATGAGCTTATGCACACCAAGCTTATACTCTTTCAAAATAAAAAACCATACCAAATTATGGGACTGTGACCATCTAAACTGAATTATGTTTAATCATATAGTAAATGGAAAGAACTAGAGCAACGACCACTGATCAGAAGAAGCTGACTAACTTCAATCTATGTCTAGCACAACAAATAAATAAATAAAAAAGAAGAAAAGAAAGAAAAGGAACATATTTGATATTTTGTATTCCAACTGCACATATGATCATCAGTTAATAGTAAATTACTGAGTTTTTGAGCAGAATGATCATGTTAAGGACTTGCTTTCAAACTCAAATCAACTCCAACTAAAAAAAAAAAAATTCACTTCAACTCTAGCATCATGCAAATGAGTGGTGCTTTCTACAAATGTGTGTTTGCAAAAGTCTTATGTCCACACACTGGGCTTGGAAACTGTGCAGAAGCAGTAACCTGTACTTATCACAAACCTTAAGGTTGTCCAAACAAACAACACAGTCCACTATCTAATTTATAATAATTAAAAAAAAAAATCAACCTTCAACAAGAGCATCTAGCAAATTGTTACAGTAAAGCAATATTAAACTGAAGAAGAAGTAAACAAGTGCCTAACAAATCACACCAACTTTTTCTACTCCTATTTCAAGTACCAAAGTCTTATTGTAAAACAAAGCTCTCAATCACAACACAACTACTAATTTTTTAGGAAAATCTAAACAAAACACTAAACTTTTTTAGGCAGATCAATACATCACCCTAATATATATCAAAATAACATATTAATGAACACCAACTTAGATAAAACCAAAAAAACACACATCAAGGCTCCCAGTAGCAACTATTAGAATAAAATTTGGTCATCAGCTTGGCGTCCAACTCATGTCAATTGTCCTCATAATTTTACAATAATAAACAAATTTCAAAATATATATATTTGTTTGACAAATAACCAAAATTTATTTAAAAAGTATCAAGATAATGCAAAGAATACAAAAAAATAGCCACGAAGGCCCAAAAAAAACTACCAAAGCAAAATTTGCAAAAAATCTACAAACCCAAAACATTTGGATCTACCAAGCTCGTAACCCAACTAAAAAGAACTATAAGAAGTCGCCGGTCTAACCTAAGTGTCGAATGAGACACCCCTTAGAACACTCGTCTGTTACATTCCAACCAAATCAATAAGATTAAGCAATGAGAAACAAGCATCCAAGCCTTTGACGCCTCCTCCCAACCCACCCCCACCCCCGCCCCTCCCTAACTCTGCAATATTGACTGCGCAGAGCCCAGTTGCACCCAGGCCAAATCAGAAGTTGCAACAACAAGCATCCAAAGTCAATAAGAAACTGGACAATGAATGAGCAAATGATCCACCGACTCTGCATCCCCATAACACAGACAGCACCAATTAACTAAAATATGTCCACGACGAACTAAGTTATCAATAGTCAAAATATGCCCGAAGATCGCTGTCCATACAAAAAAAGGAACCTTGGGAGGCATGTCCGACACCTAGACACACTTTCAAGGAAACACCATAGCACCATCCTGAGCAAGTGCGCCATAATACGATGGGACAAAAAAAATCCCCTTGGACCTAGAACAATCCCATGCCAAAGAATCTAGATTAACTTTTTTAGTAGCTTCCCCCCCCCCCCCAAGAACTTGCACCCCATGTAAGAAACTCAAAAGCTCCACCAACTAATGTTTTAGGAAAATCTAAACAAATTTATAATTATAGTTTTTCTGTTCCTTTTTTTCCCAATCAAGAATATTCACATGATGCTAAAAATATTTGCAGTTTATAGAAAAAATCCTGATAACTGAATTCAAAAGCTATGCCAAACATGATGTCTGCAACTAGTAGCACTACAAGAAAATACACTTTTAGCTACTAAAAAATTAGATGCCAAAGCTTATTTTTTAGTCGCCAAAAGGCAATCGCGACTAAAGATTTTAGTTGTCCAGTATGTCGCCGAAGTCTTGTCGGTGATAGTATTGGCTACTAAAAATTTGTTGGTGGCCAATTCTCTTCTCTTCGGCTACTAAAACGAATTTAGTCCCTAATTGACATCTTTTGGCGACAAAAGATTTAGTTGCCAAAAGTTCTCAAATAAAAATAAAGTTCTCTTTTAGCAACTAAACATTTAGTCGCCAATATGTTTTAGTCGCCAATAGTACTACATTTAGCGACTAAATATTTTAGTCTCCATTTTACGTCACATTTAGCTACCAAATAATTTAGTCGCCTTCTGTTTTTTATGACTAAACATTTTAATCGCCAAAAGACTAAAATATTGTCATCCCAATGTATTTTACGACAATGTTTTAGTCACTAAAGGATGCCATGTTTTTTCGTGACTAAAATATTTAGTGGCAATAGTTTCTTCCTTCATCTCAATTTGTTTTGGCTACTAACGATTTGGTCAGCGAAAGTCTTTTATTTTATTTTATTTTTTTTGCTACTAAATATTTAGTCACCAAAAATCTTTACATTTTGGCTAACAAATATTTAGTCACCAAGTCTTTTTTTTTCCCTAACTGTTTGTTTCCTCTGCCTTGTAAATAATCTTTTTTTTATTTTTATTTTTTTAAACCCAAAATAAAATAAAAAAACGAAAAAAAAAACTTAAGTGGCTACTATTTTTTGCAGCTAATATATAACATTCCCTCGAAGATTAGTCTTTCAAACTAAAATTGGATGCATTCTATTGTTTAACATGAGTATGATTTTGGGCCTCATTCAACTTTTACTATCAAAATTTTTGGAAAACCCAAAATATCACAAACCTCATTGATATTTATTCAATCACTCCTCTCTCTTTTTTTCTTTCTTTTTTTTTTTTAACCTATGAACCTAGACAATCAAAAATAAATAGAGAATGTACAGCAGGAATGGGTTTTATTTTAACATCCAAAATTGCACCTAAAAATAACTCATGAATAGGAAATTATAAATAAAAAAATTAAATTCAATTTGGGCACTACCAAAGCTCATAAATAGATGTCAAACACAAAAGCATTGTCCAGTTTCGGTTAAACATTTCATCAAACACGCGGTGAGCAAAAGGGTTAGAAGACAACAACAAATACAAGCATGGATGAATTTCATTTGAACATTTTTTTAGGCGCATGGTGAGCAAGAGAGTGAAAAACAACAACAATTACAAGCATAGACCAAACAACAGTAATACATACACGACCAGCAACAACAACAACAACAAAAAAAAAAAAAAAAAAAAAACCAATAAATTACATGAACTAGAGTGAAACGGGAAAATCTTCATTCTGGCTAAAAAACCCCTAAGAAATTACATGTCCGTTCAATCATTTTATAGAAACCCATTTCAATCATTGGTTCATTGATCTCACATAAATCAAAACCCTACACCATAAAAAAACAAACCCTAGAGGCAGAGTGAAACGGGGAAATAGAGAACGAGAAACATAAAAATAGAGCCAAGAGGGAGAGAGATAGAGAGAGTAAGAGAAATATAGAGAGGAAGATAAAAACCTCAATGTTAAAGCGATGCAATGTGAGAAGTTTCAAGGTGAGCGATGGCAGTGGCGGTGGCGGTGTGTGACGGTGGAAGATCAACGGTGAACAATGGTGGAAGATCAACGGTAAGCGATGAGGGGTAAAGTGATGGTGAGTCGTCCGTGAGAGATAGGGAGAGCAAGAGTAAAGAGTCTGGGTTTTCTTTGGGTGGATTGATAAAATCAAATATGAAAAAAAAGTAATAAATGAATTGCCTCCAAATTTGAAAAAATTTCCCCCCAAAAAATTTGTCATCAATGCCGACTAAACAAAATTTTAGTTGCCAATTGTAGCACTTTTGGCGACTAAAGATATTTTGGTCACCAAAAAAAAAAATATTCACCGACTAAACTTTTTGTCACCAAAGATAAAAGTAAAATTTATGTTTTTTATTTAGTGACTAAATTATTTTAGTAGGCAAAAATTACTCTACAATGACTAAAAATTCTTTAGTCACTGAAAATGAACATTTGCCGACCAAAACTTTGGTCGCCAAAGTTTAATAGCAAACATTATGCTAACTTTTGGGTGACTAAATTTATTTTAGTAGCCAAAAATTGGTATACCACGACTAACAAAAATTTTAGTAGCCTAAAACATGATCTAATGCCAACTAAAATAATTTTTAGCTGCCTATTGTGGCATATTTAGCGACTTTTTTTTTAGTCGCCAATAATTAAGATACAGCTACTAAAAAAAATTAGTAGCTAAAAACCATATTCAATGTTGACCAATTTAATTTTTAGTCGCCTATTCTACAACTTTTGGCGACTGAAAAAAGTTTAGTCGTCAAATTTGGCCACTAAAAGTATAAATTGTTGCAGTGTATACACATGTTTCAATAGGAAAATCTTCAAAATTCAAGTCCGGAAGAGTAAATTCTATAAATTGTTGAAGCAAAATCAAACCTTAAGTTTGTTGCATCCAATGCTCTGCGAGGATCTGGCCTTGTTTGATTCACCCAAAAAAATAAAAAATAAAAAAATAAATAAATTTAAGGCTCTATTTGGTGCAACTTTTGAAAGTTGATTTCACCTTTTGGTTTGAGTGTGATGTTTGGTTAAAGTTTTCAAAAATTGATTTCACACCCATTTTGAAAACACATCTACCCAGTCATCCTCCTGGACGTCCCCCTAGACGTCTAGTCGGTTGACCGGAACAGTGTTCGTGTTTTGTTTTGTTTTTTTTTTTTTGGCATCTATTATTTTTATATTTTAAATAAAAAAACATTTTTGAAATTTTTTTATGAGCTTTGAATAGAATTTCAGATTGTGTGTTTGGTTATGAGTTGTAAGTTTTTTAATCAAATAGCATATATCACATCAAAAATTTCAAACCTTTTTCAAAACTCATAACCAAACAAATATTCCACACTCAAATCGTAGTTTCAAAACTCACAAACTCAAAATACAACTCTATTCTCAAATCATAATTCTAAAACTCTACCAAACGCTACTTAAAATTCACCCAAAAATCTGGCCTTGTCAATTAAATCCATATTAAGAAGAAAAAAAAAATGCAGCATATTTTTACAAACCCATATCAGAAAACAACTAGAAATTCTAATTAAAATAGCACACTAATTTTAAAAAGTAAATCAAAACAAATACTAACTAATTTTTTTTTTAATTTTAAGAAAGCCAAAACAAAACCCTTATCAAAATAACACACTAATTTTATTTTTTATTTTTTATTTATTTATTTTTTTTATCAAGACCCTTATACAAAACTTGGAATCAAGCAAAGAAAACTGTAATAGGGTCATAATTTTACAAGTGTATGAATGGAGAGAGTGATGAGTGAAGTAGATGAATCAGACTAGAGAGTTTACCAATCTAACGAGAGTAGAGAGGGTTGCATTTTCTCCAAGGCTTCTGGGAACCCTCAAAGTTGGATTTCATTCGCTGACCATAGAGGGGGTGGGAGTCCAGGGGAGGGAGAGTGATGGACCAACGTTTTTTTCTCTCTTTTGATGGTGGTGGTTATCGGCGTTGATGGTGGTGCCGGTAGTGGATGTTGGTAGTTGTCGATGGTGCTACTGGCAGTGGAGGGTGGTTATAGAGGCATGGAAGAGATTTTGGAAGTTTAAGATTGAGAAGATGAAGTAGAGGGGTAAAAATGTCCTAGAAACCATGTCTTTGTTATTATTTTAGGTCATTTCATTGATTTGGAATTTGGAATTTCTTCAAACTAATTTGTAATTGTTTGTTTTCTTTCGATTTTTGTGTAATTTTTCTTAAAAAAAATGAGGCTATATTTTTATGAAAGGCCTTAGGTGAGTACCTAAGTTGCTTAATGGTCGAGCCACTACTGGGTGGGCAGTGGGGGCAGCAGTGGAAGTGGTTGTGTGGTGGTTGTGGTGGGCTGACAACGATGGTAGCGCAAGTAAGACTTTAGTCCAAAGAATATTTGTTCACCACAAAAATGTTGCTAAGTAACAACAAAATATGTAAAACCGCGAGTTATTTACTTGATTCTTGTAGTAATAAAAACCGCTTTATGGCCTATGATCCGGCTGCCATCACTACAGTTTTTGTCGCTTCCTGCTGCTTTGCCCATCAGGTCACTCTCATGATGTTTTTGTTCATCATCATCTGCAAATCATACAAATCAGCAAAATTCATCAAAGATCAAAAATCATTTTTGTTTTCTTCTTTTTGGTTTAACTGTAGATTTCATAATCTAAAATTACAAGACACATACCTGTTGTTTTTGTGGAGGCTTGAAGTAAGTATTTATGCCAACCTGAGTTAGCTATTGGAACTACAAAATCATCTTTTGAGAGTACTTGATTGCTGATGAAGTATATTCCAGACCTCACTAGATATGCTAACTCTGAACAAGTAGGATAGGCCTTATCTTGGGTGTCCTATTTTTGTTCTTGATCATACACAACATGAACTCCAAACTCTTTTAACTCTGACGGAGTCCTCACAATCACTGAAACATTTACTTCATTGCCACCTTCCAATCGATTCCCAATGCTCAAATGACTTAACCATATCTTATCTTCATTGGCTTTAGGAAATCCAAAACATGTTGGGACATAGCTCAAGTTTAGAGCCTTGCCCTCATTACGGAATTCAATGTGTAAAAGTGGTCGACCCTTCCAATGGCTTAACCAATTGTCCTGACTGTTGGAAAGTGCATATGCTAAACACATATTTAGGCCTCGGATCCTTAGATAATGAAGTGAAGGCATAGTAAAAGATATTAAGGATCCTGCACTTTTGTTGTTGAACCAGCTCGGAATCTTTCTCCTTAGGAAAAAAGTGTTGAATATAATACCAAGCTCATACAAGCCCTGCATCGTGCAACTCATAATTTCAACAATCCATTACTCTATATGAGAGAGAAAGAGAGAGGGAGAGAGAGAGAGAGAGAGAGAGAACACTTGGATAGGGCGTTTAACTAGATTCAGTAATGTGCCATTTACAAATTTCACCTTAATGTTGGTCAGTAATACGCAATTTATAAAGTTCACTTCAATGTTGGCCATGGACTCCAAGTTGAAATCATCCAAGTTTTTGATCATTTCAGTTTCAACCTTTCCTATGGGTTGCAACTTGAATAAACCTTGAATCTCAACTAGTTTATCACATTCAGTATGTTCAAGTAGTTGTGAGCCAAATGTATTTGTGTGAGAATATAATTTGTACATATCAGGAATGATTGTGTATATATATATATATATATGAGGCATGACTGTGTAGGCATTATTGTATGAGTAATTGTGTGTGTGATTGTGTATTTCCTTTTTGGTTTAGGCGTTAGGGCTACATAAACTACGGTCTGTATGTGGATGATATGATCATTACTAGCTCTAAGACTTCTGATATCTCTAAGGTCAAGCAGCATCTCTTTTGCACTTTCGAAATGATGGATCTGGGACCTTTGCGGTATTTTCTTAGTATTGAGGTAGCTTCTTCTCCCAAGGGTTACTTTCTATCTCAGGCCAAGTACGCTAATGAGGTTATTCACTGTGCCCGTCTTACTGACACTAAGAGTTCTGATACACCCATTAAGCTTAATGTGAAGCTTAATGTCACGCCCTTCACCTGCCCCTAAAGGTTTGGGCATGACCTAAGCAAGATCTGATATAAAAACTGGTGTACGCACCGTACGGGGCCTTATCGGAAGCATAAAATATTAATATAACAAAAATACAAGCATACTCCATTGAGCTATTTCTAGTATGCCAGGATCTCATGCATTACATACATCATCAAAAGCGGATAAAGTTTAAAACTATATCCTTGGATATCGTGTATAACATATTCATTTACAGTCCTAGCCCGATAATTGGGCATAACAAGAGGAACATAAAAGTTAAGTACAACATCCATAGGTGGCTCTCAAAAGCAGACCCATATCTTAGCAGCTTCACAAAAATAAATGGCCTGGTATGGTGCCTGAACATGTAAAGGTTGACAAAAGGGACAGCGTCAAAATTAGGACTGACCCCCTGACTGATAACCTACAGAAACAGACAAAATAGAGAGTGAGCCGAGCTCAATGAGTAGTAATACATGATGAAAGACGTCTGACTTGAAGCTGAAATACATCAATACATAAAAGATGTAGCATGCACATGATTTGTCTGATTCTGCATTTAGCTCATAATGGCCCTAGGCCTATTCCTGTGACATAAGCTTGTGGCTTTAAGCCCTTGAAACATGATGGCACGAAGCCCTTGAACATATGGCACGAGGCCCTTGAACATATGGCACGAGGCCCTTGTATTACACTTGAAACTTGTGGCACATGGCCCTTGAATATGTACTTGAAACTTGTGGCACATGGCCCTTGAAAATGGCATATAGCCCTTGTAAATGCTTTTCTTTACATATAACATTAACATATCTTAAACATGCATAAGTGCATTACATACTTGAGACCTTAACATGATTGCATAACATAACATAAGTACTACTACTCACAGTGTTGAGATGGCGTGTTGCTTCCTTCTGGAATGTGCCCTGCACACAAGTAATACATTAGTCTCTCTTTTTTTTTTAGCCATTCCTGAGTCTTATACCTTGCATGCTTACAACCACTTTAAAATCATCTGTAAAACATTCTAAAAATACCAGAGAAACAAGCACTCAAAGCTGAACAAACATTTAATTTTTCCTGAAAATGAGTCCTCCGCTCGAGCGTATCTTTGGCCACTCGAGCGGACTGTAAATTGCACAAAACTGCTGAGAGGTGGTTTTTCCCGCTCGAGCGGGCTTTCCTACGCTCGAGTGGACCAAGCGAATTTTCTGAAATTCTGGACCTTCATTCGAGTCCCAACCAGGTATTCATTCCATTTTTACATCCAACCCAAGGTTAGGTTAATGCAATATACTCACCTAACTTCACTATAACATGAATTCTACCTTGAGTATCATAAATTAAGCAAGATTAAGAGCTTTAAAAAGTCATCTCCCTCTCTAATTCCACTCTTGAATTCAAGTTCTTTCATATCTTTGAAACATAACACATGATATATACATAATTCCATGAAGTGATGATAGAAAACCATAGATTGAAGTATACTTTCATACCACACCCAAATCTAGATGCCTAAGCAACCAAGTAAGAGAAACCCTCATCATTCATGCATGAATTAGACATGAATCAAACATACACATCAATACAAACTCTAAGTGGCCATAGCAAGAAGGATTTGAGCTTACCTTGAATTCAATCCTACACCTCTAACAATTTTGCCAAGCTTCCTTGTGGAACCCCTTCTCCCCCGATTTCTCCTCTTTTCCCCCAAAAATGGTATTCACGTTTGTTTGATTTTGATCAAGGCTCCTAAAGGCTTAGAGATATATATATATATATATATAAGTAAGGCATAAGTAAGGCATATAAGACAAAAATGGATCGTTTAATCATTCCAAAATTGAAATTTCACGAACATGCTTAATATTATCTAAAAATTATGTTGATTACGGATATATAATCAATTTCAGGTAATTAAGCTGTTAAGGCTTCCAATTTATGATTCAAAGGCGTTGATGGTGACAGATAGTTTCCTTGTGAGACAGATAGACATTCATAGACATGGATTTCACTTCCTTAATCATAATTTTTCACGGAACTACACAGTAAGCATTTAAGAAATCATGTACGAGGGTCGGGTTATTACACTCTTCCCCCCTTAAATAAGTTTGGTCCTCCAAACTTGGGTTACCTTAGGGTTGGAACAGGTGTGGGTATTGATGTTGCATTTCCTCCTCTCTTTCCCATGTTGCGTTGATTCCGTAATGTTCTTGCCACTCAACCTTTACCATTGGAATCTCACGGGTTCGTAATTGTTTTACTTGTCGGTCCAAAATGCGAATTGGTTTTTCCTCATAAATCAACTTGTCGTTCAACTCAATTTGATGGTAGTCAATAACATGTGACGGATCCGGAAGGTACCCACGAAGCATAGAGACATGAAACACGTTATGCACTTGACTCATATGTGGTGGAAGGGCAACTCGGTAAGCTACCGGACCCACTTTTTCCAAAATTTGAAAAGGACCGACATACCGGGGTGTCAACTTACCTTTCTTTCCGAATCTTGGGTGCCCTTTCATCGGAGTGACTTTCACCAAAACATAACTATCCACGTCAAATTCTAAATCTCTCCGTCGCTTATCAGCATAGCTTTTCTGCCTACTTTGAGCAGTTTTCAATCTTCCCTGAATAACGTGAACTTTTTCAGTAGTCAACTGAACAATTTCAGGCCCTAATAAGGATTTATCCCCAACTTCAGCCCAGCACACGGGAGAACGACATGGTCTTCCATACAAAGCTTCATAAGGTGCCATGTCTATGCTCGAATGGTAACTATTATTATACGCAAATTCTATCAACGGGAGATGGGTTTCCCAACTGTCTTGAAAATCTAGTATACACATTCGGAGCATATCCTCAAGAGTCTGTATCGTCCTCTCAGATTGACCGTCGGTCTGAGGATGGAAAGCTGTGCTGAACTTTAATTCTGTACCCATTGCTTCCTGTAAACTTTGCCAGAATCTAGAAACAAACTTAGGATCTCTGTCTGACACAATCGAGACCGGAACACCATGAAGCCTCACAATTTCATTTACATAAATCTCTGCTAATTTATCTGCGTTATACTGAGTTTTTACTGGCAGAAAGTGGGCGGACTTAGTTAATCGGTCCACAATGACCCAAATTGAATTCATACCTCGAGGAGTCCGTGGTAACCCCACAACAAAATCCATGGTTAAATGTTCCCATTTCCATTCTGGGATGGGAAGAGGTTGCAATAATCCGGCAGGTCTTTGATGCTCCGCTTTTACTTGTTGGCATTGCAAGCACTTAGAAACAAACTCCGCAATCTCCTTCTTTATACTTGGCCACCAAAAATTCTGCTTTAAATCTCGGTACATTTAGTACTCCCTGGATGCATTGAGAACCTTGAGGTATGCGCGTCCTCCATCAATTTTTGTTTAAGACTCATCACATGGGGAACACATAGTCGGTTTTGAAATTTGAGCACTGAATCTACCACACTGAATCCCGGTTTTGGTCTTGTTTCAAACTCATCATGTATCTTCCTCAAAGTTTCATCTTCCATTTGGTGCACTTTAATCTCTTCCAGTAAGGTTGGTTGTGCTACTATCGCTGCTATTAGGGCTTTTTGACCATGTAACACCAGGTTCAATTCCTCCTTGTCCAATTCAATTGCCAAGCCCTTTTGTCCTGTAACCATACTTGCCATATCTGTCATGATCCCCATATTTTTCCGACTGAGCGCATCTGTAACTGTGTTGGCTTTACCAGGATGATAATGAATCTGCAGGTCATAATCTTTCAAAAGTTCCAACCACCGTCGTTGCCGCATATTTAATTCTTTCTGAGTGAAAAGGTACTTGAGACTTTTATGATCAGTGTATACCGCACAGGTGCTACCGTACAAATAATGTCTCCATATCTTTAAAGCAAAGACTACTGCTGCTAATTCCAGATCATGTGTGGGATAATTCTGCTCATGGAGTTTCAGCTGTCTAGATGCATAAGCGATGACTCTTCCGTTCTGCATAAGTACGCAACCAAGCCCTTTGTGTGAAGCGTCACTGTAGATCACAAATCCTTCTGTACCGGATGGTAAGGCCAAAACTGGTGCTGTTGTCAACCTTGTCTTCAATTCCTGGAAAGCAGATTCTTGTTCCTCTGACCATTCGAATGCAACTCCCTTTCGTATTAGTTGTGTAAGTGGCACAGCAATTTTAGAAAAATCTTGAACAAATCTCCTGTAATAACCAGCTAACCCCATAAAACTACGCACCTCAGTCACATTAGTGGGAGTTGGCCAATTTACGACTGCCTCAATCTTGTGTGGATCCACAGAAACTCCTTCCTTTGTGATGATATGCCCCAGAAATGCCACCTCTAGTAGCCAGAATTCACATTTCTTCAGCTTTGCGTATAATTTCTTTTCCCGGAGGGTTTGAAGGATCAAACGGAGGTGATTCTCGTGAGCATCTGCATTCTTTGAATAGATGAGAATATCGTCAATAAAGACCACTACAAAGTCATCCAAATAGGGCTTGAAAACACGGTTCATCAAATCCATGAAAGCTGCTGGTGCGTTAGTAACTCCGAATGGCATAACCAAAAATTCATAATGACCGTACCGGGTTCGAAAAGCTGTCTTCTCAATATCATCAGCCTTGACCTTTAATTGATGGTACCCAGATCGCAGATCAATCTTGGAAAAGACTTGTGCCCCCTGCAGCTGGTCAAATAGGTCATCAATCCTTGGTAATGGATACTTATTCTTGATTGTAACTTTATTAAGTTCTCTATAGTCAATACAAAGCCGGAGTGTTCCATTCTTCTTCTTTACAAACAGAACCGGTGCACCCCACGGAGACACACTCGGACGAACGAACCCCTTGTCCAATAAATCTTGCAACTGCACTTTCAATTCCTTCATCTCAACTGGCGACATTCTATACGGAGTCTTTGATATGGGTTGAGTTCCCGGTGCTACTTCAATGGTAAACTCAATTTCACGGTCTATCAACTGCCCTGGTAATTCACACACAATCGGGATCATGTCGACAGTTCCATTCACCACTTGCCCCTCCAAAACACTGCATAAATACCCCTGACCCCCTTTTTGAATTAATTTACATGCCTTTGCTGCCGAGATCAAATAAGGTGGAGAAATTATGCCATGCCCCTGTAAGGTAGACTCTAATTGTCCCGGAGGATGGAAACTGACTCGTTTAGTTAGACAATCTATAGTTGCACCATATTTACTCAACCAATCCATTCCCAGAATAATATCAAAATAAGTCATGTCGAGAGGTAACAGGTTAGCATATACCCGGACATCCCCAAGCTCGAGTTCGCAACCACAATAAACAGAAGTACAAAACACAGAATCTCCCATAGGTGAGGATACGCATAACATATAAGACAGTGTTTCTTCAGTTTTGTCTAAGTTTTGTGCAAATAATTTTGACACAAAAGAATGAGTAGAGCCAGAGTCAAATAAGATAGAAGCAGAATGACCGTGAACCATAAATGTACCTGACACCACTGTTGCTGCATTCTGCACATCTCCTGGAACCAATGCAAACACCCTGCCTTGTCTCGCTATGTCTTTATTGTTGTTAGGTTTGACCGGCGCCTTGGTATTAGTGGTTGGTGTCGACCCTGCTGAGCTAGTAGCAGTCCTATTACCATTTCGTTGATTCCTCTGAGGGCAATCCTTTATCAAATGACCCGTTTTTCCGCACTGATAACAGGCTCCAGACTTCCATTGGCATATCCCATGGTGCCTCTTTCCACATTCCAAACAAACAGAAATTGTACCCTGATTAGGGGCAGAAGTATTCGAAGTCCCTGAGTTTTGTTTCTTGTTTGGTGGAGTAACCACTCCCTTTGACCATTGATTATTTTGCCTCTTTCCTTTCCATTCAGCAATCCGGTTCTGAGCAGCAAGGTTTCCCTCAGCTATAACAGCCCTCTCCAGCACATCTACGTAGGTAGGCAACTTTAACATATTGACTCGATCCAAGATGGCACCCCGTAAGCCCCCTTCAAATTTTCGTGCCTTTTTATAATCCGTGTCCACCATATGCGGTGCATACCGGGCTAACTCTGCAAATTGGGCCTCATACTCAGCAACAGTCTTGTTCCCTTGTCTGAGAGTTTCGAATTCTGTCACCTTTTTGTCCCGCATGCTTTGGGGGAAATATTTATCATAAAACATCCCCAAAAATCTATCCCATGTTAACTCTGGATGGATTGTCCTCGTAAGCATTCACCACCTCCGTGCCTCGTCTTCAAGAGTGAAGGCCGCTAGTTGTACCTTTTGAGCTTCGGTGCAGGGAAAGACTTCAAATAACTTCTCTATGCCCAATACCCAGGCCTCAGCTTTCATCGGTTCTATTCCTCCTTTGAAGGTTGGCGGTTTCATCTGTTTAAACTCCTTAGTGAGGGTGATAGTTCGGTCTTCAGCATGAAAATCTTGCACTACAGGTGGGGGTACTGGTGGTGGTGGCGGCTGTTGGGGAGGCTGTTGCTGTTGTTGCCGTAAGGTCTCTGCCATTTCCATAAGCATCCTTTCCATCCTATCCAGTCGTGCTGAGGTTGCATCTTCCACATCTTCTGTCCTTGTTCTCACCATGATCTACACAACAATTAATTCAATACTATAGACATAATGCGACATGGTTAGTATTATCAGAGTACACTTAATGTTGCCATCGAACTTGTCTTATATGTTTAGGACGTCATGCACGAGGCCTAAATCCTTTCTAGACACCCTACAGCTCAATGGATCCGTGTGTGAGATAGCAACTCGTGCTCTGATACCACTGTCACGCCCTTCACCTGCCCCTAAAGGTTTGGGCATGACCTAAGCAAGATCTGATATAAAAACTGGTGTACGCACCGTACGGGGCCTTATCGGAAGCATAAAATATTAATATAACAAAAATACAAGCATACTCCATTGAGCTATTTCTAGTATGCCAGGATCTCATGCATTACATACATCATCAAAAGCGGATAAAGTTTAAAACTATATCCTTGGATATAGTGTATAACATATTCATTTACAGTCCTAGCCCGATAATTGGGCATAACAAGAGGAACATAAAAGTTAAGTACAACATCCATAGGTGGCTCTCAAAAGCAGACCCATATCTTAGCAGCTTCACAAAAATAAATGGCCTGGTATGGTGCCTGAACATGTAAAGGTTGACAAAAGGGACAGCGTCAAAATTAGGACTGACCCCCTGACTGATAACCTACAGAAACAGACAAAATAGAGAGTGAGCCGAGCTCAATGAGTAGTAATACATGATGAAAGACGTCTGACTTGAAGCTGAAATACATCAATACATAAAAGATGTAGCATGCACATGATTTGTCTGATTCTGCATTTAGCTCATAATGGCCCTAGGCCTATTCCTGTGACATAAGCTTGTGGCTTTAAGCCCTTGAAACATGATGGCACGAAGCCCTTGAACATATGGCACGAGGCCCTTGAACATATGGCACGAGGCCCTTGTATTACACTTGAAACTTGTGGCACATGGCCCTTGAATATGTACTTGAAACTTGTGGCACATGGCCCTTGAAAATGGCATATAGCCCTTGTAAATGCTTTTCTTTACATATAACATTAACATATCTTAAACATGCATAAGTGCATTACATACTTGAGACCTTAACATGATTGCATAACATAACATAAGTACTACTACTCACAGTGTTGAGATGGCGTGTTGCTTCCTTCTGGAATGTGCCCTGCACACAAGTAATACATTAGTCTCTCTTTTTTTTTTAGCCATTCCTGAGTCTTATACCTTGCATGCTTACAACCACTTTAAAATCATCTGTAAAACATTCTAAAAATACCAGAGAAACAAGCACTCAAAGCTGAACAAACATTTAATTTTTCCTGAAAATGAGTCCTCCGCTCGAGCGTATCTTTGGCCACTCGAGCGGACTGTAAATTGCACAAAACTGCTGAGAGGTGGTTTTTCCCGCTCGAGCGGGCTTTCCTACGCTCGAGTGGACCAAGCGAATTTTCTGAAATTCTGGACCTTCATTCGAGTCCCAACCAGGTATTCATTCCATTTTTACATCCAACCCAAGGTTAGGTTAATGCAATATACTCACCTAACTTCACTATAACATGAATTCTACCTTGAGTATCATAAATTAAGCAAGATTAAGAGCTTTAAAAAGTCATCTCCCTCTCTAATTCCACTCTTGAATTCAAGTTCTTTCATATCTTTGAAACATAACACATGATATATACATAATTCCATGAAGTGATGATAGAAAACCATAGATTGAAGTATACTTTCATACCACACCCAAATCTAGATGCCTAAGCAACCAAGTAAGAGAAACCCTCATCATTCATGCATGAATTAGACATGAATCAAACATACACATCAATACAAACTCTAAGTGGCCATAGCAAGAAGGATTTGAGCTTACCTTGAATTCAATCCTACACCTCTAACAATTTTGCCAAGCTTCCTTGTGGAACCCCTTCTCCCCCGATTTCTCCTCTTTTCCCCCAAAAATGGTATTCACGTTTGTTTGATTTTGATCAAGGCTCCTAAAGGCTTAGAGATATATATATATATATATATATATATATATAAGTAAGGCATAAGTAAGGCATATAAGACAAAAATGGATCGTTTAATCATTCCAAAATTGAAATTTCACGAACATGCTTAATATTATCTAAAAATTATGTTGATTACGGATATATAATCAATTTCAGGTAATTAAGCTGTTAAGGCTTCCAATTTATGATTCAAAGGCGTTGATGGTGACAGATAGTTTCCTTGTGAGACAGATAGACATTCATAGACATGGATTTCACTTCCTTAATCATAATTTTTCACGGAACTACACAGTAAGCATTTAAGAAATCATGTACGAGGGTCGGGTTATTACACTCTTCCCCCCTTAAATAAGTTTGGTCCTCCAAACTTGGGTTACCTTAGGGTTGGAACAGGTGTGGGTATTGATGTTGCATTTCCTCCTCTCTTTCCCATGTTGCGTTGATTCCGTAATGTTCTTGCCACTCAACCTTTACCATTGGAATCTCACGGGTTCGTAATTGTTTTACTTGTCGGTCCAAAATGCGAATTGGTTTTTCCTCATAAATCAACTTGTCGTTCAACTCAATTTGATGGTAGTCAATAACATGTGACGGATCCGGAAGGTACCCACGAAGCATAGAGACATGAAACACGTTATGCACTTGACTCATATGTGGTGGAAGGGCAACTCGGTAAGCTACCGGACCCACTTTTTCCAAAATTTGAAAAGGACCGACATACCGGGGTGTCAACTTACCTTTCTTTCCGAATCTTGGGTGCCCTTTCATCGGAGTGACTTTCACGAAAACATAACTATCCACGTCAAATTCTAAATCTCTCCGTCGCTTATCAGCATAGCTTTTCTGCCTACTTTGAGCAGTTTTCAATCTTCCCTGAATAACGTGAACTTTTTCAGTAGTCAACTGAACAATTTCAGGCCCTAATAAGGATTTATCCCCAACTTCAGCCCAGCACACGGGAGAACGACATGGTCTTCCATACAAAGCTTCATAAGGTGCCATGTCTATGCTCGAATGGTAACTATTATTATACGCAAATTCTATCAACGGGAGATGGGTTTCCCAACTGTCTTGAAAATCTAGTATACACATTCGGAGCATATCCTCAAGAGTCTGTATCGTCCTCTCAGATTGACCGTCGGTCTGAGGATGGAAAGCTGTGCTGAACTTTAATTATGTACCCATTGCTTCCTGTAAACTTTGCCAGAATCTAGAAACAAACTTAGGATCTCTGTCTGACACAATCGAGACCGGAACACCATGAAGCCTCACAATTTCATTTACATAAATCTCTGCTAATTTATCTGCGTTATACTGAGTTTTTACTGGCAGAAAGTGGGCGGACTTAGTTAATCGGTCCACAATGACCCAAATTGAATTCATACCTCGAGGAGTCCGTGGTAACCCCACAACAAAATCCATGGTTAAATGTTCCCATTTCCATTCTGGGATGGGAAGAGGTTGCAATAATCCGGCAGGTCTTTGATGCTCCGCTTTTACTTGTTGGCATTGCAAGCACTTAGAAACAAACTCTGCAATCTCCTTCTTCATACTTGGCCACCAAAAATTCTGCTTTAAATCTCGGTACATTTAGTACTCCCTGGATGCATTGAGAACCTTGAGGTATGCGCGTCCTCCATCAATTTTTGTTTAAGACTCATCACATGGGGAACACATAGTCGGTTTTGAAATTTGAGCACTGAATCTACCACACTGAATCCCGATTTTGGTCTTGTTTCAAACTCATCATGTATCTTCCTCAAAGTTTCATCTTCCATTTGGTGCACTTTAATCTCTTCCAGTAAGGTTGGTTGTGCTACTATCGCTGCTATTAGGGCTTTTTGACCATGTAACACCAGGTTCAATTCCTCCTTGTCCAATTCAATTGCCAAGCCCTTTTGTCCTGTAACCATACTTGCCATATCTGTCATGATCCCCATATTTTTCCGACTGAGCGCATCTGTAACTGTGTTGGCTTTACCAGGATGATAATGAATCTGCAGGTCATAATCTTTCAAAAGTTCCAACCACCGTCGTTGCCGCATATTTAATTCTTTCTGAGTGAAAAGGTACTTGAGACTTTTATGATCAGTGTATACCGCACAGGTGCTACCGTACAAATAATGTCTCCATATCTTTAAAGCAAAGACTACTGCTGCTAATTCCAGATCATGTGTGGGATAATTCTGCTCATGGAGTTTCAGCTGTCTAGATGCATAAGCGATGACTCTTCCGTTCTGCATAAGTACGCAACCAAGCCCTTTGTGTGAAGCGTCACTGTAGATCACAAATCCTTCTGTACCGGATGGTAAGGCCAAAACTGGTGCTGTTGTCAACCTTGTCTTCAATTCCTGGAAAGCAGATTCTTGTTCCTCTGACCATTCGAATGCAACTCCCTTTCGTATTAGTTGTGTAAGTGGCACAGCAATTTTAGAAAAATCTTGAACAAATCTCCTGTAATAACCAGCTAACCCCATAAAACTACGCACCTCAGTCACATTAGTGGGAGTTGGCCAATTTACGACTGCCTCAATCTTGTGTGGATCCACAGAAACTCCTTCCTTTGTGATGATATGCCCCAGAAATGCCACCTCTAGTAGCCAGAATTCACATTTCTTCAGCTTTGCGTATAATTTCTTTTCCCGGAGGGTTTGAAGGATCAAACGGAGGTGATTCTCGTGAGCATCTGCATTCTTTGAATAGATGAGAATATCGTCAATAAAGACCACTACAAAGTCATCCAAATAGGGCTTGAAAACACGGTTCATCAAATCCATGAAAGCTGCTGGTGCGTTAGTAACTCCGAATGGCATAACCAAAAATTCATAATGACCGTACCGGGTTCGAAAAGCTGTCTTCTCAATATCATCAGCCTTGACCTTTAATTGATGGTACCCAGATCGCAGATCAATCTTGGAAAAGACTTGTGCCCCCTGCAGCTGGTCAAATAGGTCATCAATCCTTGGTAATGGATACTTATTCTTGATTGTAACTTTATTAAGTTCTCTATAGTCAATACAAAGCCGGAGTGTTCCATTCTTCTTCTTTACAAACAGAACCGGTGCACCCCACGGAGACACACTCGGACGAACGAACCCCTTGTCCAATAAATCTTGCAACTGCACTTTCAATTCCTTCATCTCAACTGGCGACATTCTATACGGAGTCTTTGATATGGGTTGAGTTCCCGGTGCTACTTCAATGGTAAACTCAATTTCACGGTCTATCAACTGCCCTGGTAATTCACACACAATCGGGATCATGTCGACAGTTCCATTCACCACTTGCCCCTCCAAAACACTGCATAAATACCCCTGACCCCCTTTTTGAATTAATTTACATGCCTTTGCTGCCGAGATCAAATAAGGTGGAGAAATTATGCCATGCCCCTGTAAGGTAGACTCTAATTGTCCCGGAGGATGGAAACTGACTCGTTTAGTTAGACAATCTATAGTTGCACCATATTTACTCAACCAATCCATTCCCAGAATAATATCAAAATAAGTCATGTCGAGAGGTAACAGGTTAGCATATACCCGGACATCCCCAAGCTCGAGTTCGCAACCACAATAAACAGAAGTACAAAACACAGAATCTCCCATAGGTGAGGATACGCATAACATATAAGACAGTGTTTCTTCAGTTTTGTCTAAGTTTTGTGCAAATAATTTTGACACAAAAGAATGAGTAGAGCCAGAGTCAAATAAGATAGAAGCAGAATGACCGTGAACCATAAATGTACCTGACACCACTGTTGCTGCATTCTGCACATCTCCTGGAACCAATGCAAACACCCTGCCTTGTCTCGCTATGTCTTTATTGTTGTTAGGTTTGACCGGCGCCTTGGTATTAGTGGTTGGTGTCGACCCTGCTGAGCTAGTAGCAGTCCTATTACCATTTCGTTGATTCCTCTGAGGGCAATCCTTTATCAAATGACCCGTTTTTCCGCACTGATAACAGGCTCCAGACTTCCATTGGCATATCCCATGGTGCCTCTTTCCACATTCCAAACAAACAGAAATTGTACCCTGATTAGGGGCAGAAGTATTCGAAGTCCCTGGGTTTTGTTTCTTGTTTGGTGGAGTAACCACTCCCTTTGACCATTGATTATTTTGCCTCTTTCCTTTCCATTCAGCAATCCGGTTCTGAGCAGCAAGGTTTCCCTCAGCTATAACAGCCCTCTCCAGCACATCTACGTAGGTAGGCAACTTTAACATATTGACTCGATCCAAGATGGCACCCCGTAAGCCCCCTTCAAATTTTCGTGCCTTTTTATAATCCGTGTCCACCATATGCGGTGCATACCGGGCTAACTCTGCAAATTGGGCCTCATACTCAGCAACAGTCTTGTTCCCTTGTCTGAGAGTTTCGAATTCTGTCACCTTTTTGTCCCGCATGCTTTGGGGGAAATATTTATCATAAAACAGCCCCAAAAATCTATCCCATGTTAACTCTGGATGGATTGTCCTCGTAAGCATTCACCACCTCCGTGCCTCGTCTTCAAGAGTGAAGGCCGCTAGTTGTACCTTTTGAGCTTCGGTGCAGGGAAAGACTTCAAATAACTTCTCTATGCCCAATACCCAGGCCTCAGCTTTCATCGGTTCTATTCCTCCTTTGAAGGTTGGCGGTTTCATCTGTTTAAACTCCTTAGTGAGGGTGATAGTTCGGTCTTCAGCATGAAAATCTTGCACTACAGGTGGGGGTACTGGTGGTGGTGGCGGCTGTTGGGGAGGCTGTTGCTGTTGTTGCCGTAAGGTCTCTGCCATTTCCATAAGCATCCTTTCCATCCTATCCAGTCGTGCTGAGGTTGCATCTTCCACATCTTCTGTCCTTGTTCTCACCATGATCTACACAACAATTAATTCAATACTATAGACATAATGCGACATGGTTAGTATTATCAGAGTACACTTAATGTTGCCATCGAACTTGTCTTATATGTTTAGGATGTCATGCACGAGGCCTAAATCCTTTCTAGACACCCTACAGCTCAATGGATCCGTGTGTGAGATAGCAACTCG
The DNA here is from genome assembly GCF_055761805.1 of Camellia sinensis. Taxonomy (NCBI): domain Eukaryota; kingdom Viridiplantae; phylum Streptophyta; class Magnoliopsida; order Ericales; family Theaceae; genus Camellia; species Camellia sinensis. Next base: position 64,177,834 of record NC_138962.1, on the reverse strand, counting down.
TGCTCTGATACCACTGTCACGCCCTTCACCTGCCCCTAAAGGTTTGGGCATGACCTAAGCAAGATCTGATATAAAAACTGGTGTACGCACCGTACGGGGCCTTATCGGAAGCATAAAATATTAATATAACAAAAATACAAGCATACTCCATTGAGCTATTTCTAGTATGCCAGGATCTCATGCATTACATACATCATCAAAAGCGGATAAAGTTTAAAACTATATCCTTGGATATCGTGTATAACATTTTCATTTACAGTCCTAGCCCGATAATTGGGCATAACAAGAGGAACATAAAAGTTAAGTACAACATCCATAGGTGGCTCTCAAAAGCAGACCCATATCTTAGCAGCTTCACAAAAATAAATGGCCTGGTATGGTGCCTGAACATGTAAAGGTTGACAAAAGGGACAGCGTCAAAATTAGGAATGACCCCCTGACTGATAACCTACAGAAACAGACAAAATAGAGAGTGAGCCGAGCTCAATGAGTAGTAATACATGATGAAAGACGTCTGACTTGAAGCTGAAATATATCAATACATAAAAGATGTAGCATGCACATGATTTGTCTGATTCTGCATTTAGCTCATAATGGCCCTAGGCCTATTCCTGTGACATAAGCTTGTGGCTCTAAGCCCTTGAAACATGATGGCACGAAGCCCTTGAACATATGGCACGAGGCCCTTGAACATATGGCACGAGGCCCTTGTATTACACTTGAAACTTGTGGCACATGGCCCTTGAATATGTACTTGAAACTTGTGGCACATGGCCCTTGAAAATGGCATATAGCCCTTGTAAATGCTTTTCTTTACATATAACATTAACATATCTTAAACATGCATAAGTGCATTACATACTTGAGACCTTAACATGATTGCATAACATAACATAAGTACTACTACTCACAGTGTTGAGATGGCGTGTTGCTTCCTTCTGGAATGTGCCCTGCACACAAGTAATACATTAGTCTCTCTTTTTTTTTAGCCATTCCTGAGTCTTATACCTTGCATGCTTACAACCACTTTAAAATCATCTGTAAAACATTCTAAAAATACCAGAGAAACAAGCACTCAAAGCTGAACAAACATTTAATTTTTCCTGAAAATGAGTCCTCCGCTCGAGCGTATCTTTGGCCACTCGAGCGGACTGTAAATTGCACAAAACTGCTGAGAGGTGGTTTTTCCCGCTCGAGCGGGCTTTCCTACGCTCGAGTGGACCAAGCGAATTTTCTGAAATTCTGGACCTTCATTCGAGTCCCAACCAGGTATTCATTCCATTTTTACATGCAACCCAAGGTTAGGTTAATGCAATATACTCACCTAACTTCACTATAACATGAATTCTACCTTGAGTATCATAAATTAAGCAAGATTAGGAGCTTTAAAAAGTCATCTCCCTCTCTAATTCCACTCTTGAATTCAAGTTCTTTCATATCTTTGAAACATAACACATGATATATACATAATTCCATGAAGTGATGATAGAAAACCATAGATTGAAGTATACTTTCATACCACACCCAAATCTAGATGCCTAAGCAACCAAGTAAGAGAAACCCTCATCATTCATGCATGAATTAGACATGAATCAAACATACACATCAATACAAACTCTAAGTGGCCATAGCAAGAAGGATTTGAGCTTACCTTGAATTCAATCCTACACCTCTAACAATTTTGCCAAGCTTCCTTGTGGAACCCCTTCTCCCCCGATTTCTCCTCTTTTCCCCCAAAAATGGTATTCACGTTTGTTTGATTTTGATCAAGGCTCCTAAAGGCTTAGAGATATATATATATATATATATATATATAAGTAAGGCATAAGTAAGGCATATAAGACAAAAATGGATCGTTTAATCATTCCAAAATTGAAATTTCACGAACATGCTTAATATTATCTAAAAATTATGCTGATTACGGATATATAATCAATTTCAGCTAATTAAGCTGTTAAGGCTTCCAATTTCTGATTCAAAGGCGTTGATGGTGATAGATAGTTTCCTTGTGAGACAGATAGACATTCATAGACATGGATTTCACTTCCTTAATCATAATTTTTCACGGAACTACACAGTAAGCATTTAAGAAATCATGTACGAGGGTCGGGTTATTACACTTAACACTACTGATAGTGTCCCACTGGATGATCCTATTTTGTATCATGAGTTTGTGGGCTACTTAGTCTATCTGACTGTCACTCACCCTGATCTTGCTTATGTTGTTCATATGGTTAGTGTAGACGCGTCCTCGGGGGCCTCATGCTACAGTTTGGACTCGATTTGTGTCAGTTCTTAATCTGATCTCGCAAAGTGCAATACGAGGCTGATAAATCACCAAAGAGTCCAAATCCGGCACATCGTTTTGGAAAATAGATTTTTAGAAAGAAGTGCCAAACATGGACTGCTTTGCCAGATACAGAGTTGCCACCTAAATATTTTATTTTGGGAGGAATTTAGGAAACCCTAACTCATTGCCTAAGGCCACATGTCCGTCATCACCAAAGTTGCCTTGGCTCGGGAACTTGGGTACGATTGGGGAGGTCAGCTATGAGCACCCCCTCTCGCCCGATCAAAGATCGGCCTCTACTAACCATGATATCTAGTTTTGGAAACGTTATGTGTTCTTATTCCGATTATTAGCCTAATCTTACTATGTGATGCGCACAACACAAAAGTATAGACTAGATCGCGTAATTTGGAACAAAGCATCGCATGTCCGTTTGTTTGGAAATCGGTTTGAAATTTGCTACTCGCAAGTAGGCTAAAACATGGATTTCAACGAGTTGTTCCAACTCAAGCAATCCATCCTTCACCCACAGGCATTCAGGCAGTTATAACAACTAAGCATTTAGCCTCATGGCAAGCATGCTGTCATGTTAACACTCACATACATGCAAGATGCCAAAGCATAAAAACACTTACAGTGTACTCCGAGCCAAAACAAGGAACTAGTTAGCAATCATGCATGATCCTAATTCATGTTAAAATGGCTAATGCATCACATACAGAATGTCACTAGAATAGGCTCGGCTAATCCTAGGATGGCATGTGGGAAGCGACAAGTAACACGTATTCAAGTTAGATTTGAAATATCATGCAATTAGTATGATGCGCCGAGCTCGGTGCATGCAATACAAATGAATGGATGCACGCATGCATAGCATAAGGTATGCTAAATTAAATATGCCCTAACACTAACCATCAAAAGCAGGTAAGTAAAAGGGAGAAAGAAGTGGGGGTGGGAAGACATGCACACACGCACCCACACTTATTACAAATTCGCCCTCGCTTGGAGGGGCCAAAAGAATAATACAAATTAATTAACCTACAAGCTAATTAATTAATTACAGACCAATTAACTAGTTAAGCAAATTAACTAAGCTAATAAAGCGGTAAAACAGCCTCGGGAAGAGGGCCCAATGCACGCATACTCGACTCCGCTCGAAAATCCAACGCCATGCACAAGCTACCTTTGTTTACCCTGCTCTGCTACTCTGAAGACTTCACAAGTCCCAAGGAACACTCTCTGATCACAGTGGAAGGCCACCGACTGTGAGGAATGGTCATCGCCCATGGAGAAGTGGTCATCGACCATTGGTATGGCTCTCGGCCAGAGATGTGTGGTCGGTCGGCACTCAATGTGGTCGATCGGCCATCTATGCCTGCAGAATCCTGTTTTGATAGCAGCAGAGGGCAAACATGGCATGGCAATGCATTTCAAGCAAATGTGTGCACCAACACCCTCCTTATCATGTTCATGACTCAAAGGAGGATGGTCCTTGATTCTCGGACCACCAATCGCGCATTTCAATGCGTGATGGCCCAAGAAACCAAGTGTGCCATTTCAATGTGGAATGAAATGCACATAAACAAACGATAAGCCCAACCTCTATCACTTGATCAAGAGACAAGGCATGCATGCTCAATGCAATGTAACGTAGGCATGTGAGCTAAGTATGCAACATGAGAATGCTAACAAGCATGCAAACATGCAAACATGTAACAAGCATGCAAGATGCAATGTAAACATGCAAAAATGCAAGACATGTAACATGTTAGGCAACCAAAACAAAACGAAATGCATGCCAAGTGCGCTATCAATTAAGCTTGTAACAAGATGTTTATGGGCCAAGTATGTGACAACATGCAAGGCCAACGCATACACAAACAGTCATGCACACAAAGTCCAACACTTGAGCATAAAGCGGCAGCTTGTAAGCATACTTAACATGGACAAATAGCATACATGATAAGCTTTGAAAATATGTAGAAGATGATGCCAAATCAACCTACCAATGCAAGCAAAGCATGCAATCAAGCCCAAGGACTTAAACTATGGTCATGTGACACATGAAGCAAATGACCAAAGTGGACCAAAACAGTCCCAAATCATGCCAAAGTGAGCCCCAAAAACCACTTAGATGGCATGTAAATGACCTAATCTTAGAGGCATGCGAAAGGGGCCAAACATGGAGCATGAAACACCCACCTCTTAAAGCATTAAAGGGGCATCAAATGCAAGCTTACAAGTATACCACAAGGACTGAAATGATGCTATAAGTGATGCCAAACCACTGAAACAAGCTAAGTAATGCATGCTCAACTCACACACCCAAGGCTAACAATCCAAAATGCAAGGTGGCTATACAAAGCATGTCATGGATGGCCCAAATGACCAAAACCAGACCTCAAGAATGCTAAATTATGCACAAAAGCTTCACAAAGCTAAGCCAAAACAAGTAAGCATAGTGGTCTAGATGCTAAGTACATGTCAAGGCAAATTCATGGCATTACAAGACAAGTATGCAAGGTAAGCATGGTGTGTCTAAACCAACTAAAAATAGTGCTATATCATGGCAAAATAAGCACAAATAACACTCAAGACATGGCCAACATGCACTTAAACAAGATGCTCACACATGAGGCTAAAAAGGCCAACGTTGAAGGCAACAGGGAGAGGGGATGGCCCTCTCCTTCTTAGGGCCTTAAAGCACCATCCCCACCACTAAAATCCCTTTGGATTTCATTGGTGAGGAGGCGAAGACAAGGTGGTCCCGGAGCTCACCAAAATAGCACCAAAATGGGGCCAAACAAGGCCTAAGAGGGGTCAAACAACCCCAAACACTAAAACAACCTTAAACAACTATTTTAAGCACTTAAAATCAGAACTTTTATATGTTATAAGTTAAACTTAAAAATAGATGCAAGGATGGCTAAAAGTCTATGCAAAAATGGGGAACAAAGGGGTAAAGGTCTTACCCTTGAAGACCTCTTTCAAGAACAATGCTCCGGCAGCCTCTCCAAGCTTAGATAAACTCAAGAAGTCCAAGAACAACCCTCTAATGCCTCAGCAACTAAGGGAAGGTGTAATGGTAGGTGTTTGTGCACAAAAGTAAGACTAAACACACCTAAACACACACAAATACAAAGGGAGAGGGATATATAGAGATAGATAGATACAAGACTCAAACCCTAATCTCAAGACCCTCTGGAATTTTTGTAACCCTTGAGGAGGGAGGAGAAGGCCTCCCTTTATAGAGATTCACTCTTGCAAAGCTTACAAAACAAGCTAAGCAAGAGTGAAAGTGGGTGCCAGCTATGCTAGCTGGCACAAAATATCTGCCAAAAGCAGATGCACAGTGATCGGCCAGCAAAAAATGACAAATTGACCAAATAAATGGCCGACCGACCACAAATAGTGCCGACCGACCAAACATTTGGCTGATGGCAACAAAACAATGGCCGGTGGCCTCAAGCCATGGCCGGTGAGGTGTGAGGATGGCCAACAAGCCATTCCCTGCCCCCCAAAAGCAAAACACAAGTGTTTGGTGCAAAACCAAGCACAAAACAGTCGAGTCGAGAGGTCTTGAGGCAAGGCGCGTTGGCCAAGACCTCCGAGAACTCAGGACGAACACGAACATGGATGATCACCGAGTGTTCAAACAGTGACGTCCAAGTCTTGAGGACGGTCAAAAATGGGGTGTCTACAGTTGCCCCTCTTTGACAGAACTCGAAAGTCATAACAATGACGGGAGTGAGTGTCAAAGCCCAGAGACGACCCATTTCTGACAAGGCCGAAGACTTAGACAAAGCATACAAGCTACAGATAAAGATATGCGCCCGAAGGCAGGGGCAAAATGCAAGACAATGCACAAAGCTGAGCATAACATATGATCATGCAAAGAAAGCTGTAACGAAGCATAACATGCAACAGTTCTAAGCAATCAAACACAAATCCAACTGCATTACAATGCAGAAAGGATGTAAGAGAATTATGTAATTCTCGCTACGTTTCACGCGGAGAATACAATACCTGTCCGGTTCGTCTGGTTACACCCACTTCAAATGAACCGTACATACAATATCGCGCCTGTAAAAGAAAGAAAACTTAACAGGTACGATAATGTTAGCAACATGCATAACAATGCAAGTTAAGACTGCGTGACAACGCAAGTGAAGGAGTGCATGACAATGCAACCAATACGTAACGCATAACAATGCGAAATGGATGCAAAATGACAATGCAATATTTACAAAACTATGTATAAACAATGCAAATGATATGCAATGCATTTGAAACATAATCAAACCATAAGCAGTTCAAAACCATACAAATATCATAAAGATGATCGAGATGCAAAGTCCGCCTACCATAGAAAAGGTGCCGACACCCTCAAACCACAATACCAGCAGTGGAATAGGCGCGTACACATGCAGAACTATGAGTGTGTAGACGGAACACAAGACACAAGTAATTGGGTGGAATGATATAAGTGGGGAATGACCCGCTCGGGAAAGACTATGATCCTAAATGCTGGATGCAACAAATTACACTACAATGTAATGAATGAAATGGATAAGGCGCACTGCCAAAACATATCTTGCCTAGGAAAGGCATGGACACAAACGAGCCACATTTAACACAGAAACGGTGTCGTCACCCACAACACTAGGTGCGTACACATAATATCATAACTGTGCTTCAACGTGAAAAGTATGGGCACATACCAGACCAAGCTCAACATGGAAAGGCGCAAGCCATAGATGGATGTGATGCAGTGAATGCATGCAATCTACAATATACAATGCAATGAATGTGCGACAATGCAAGTAAGGAAAGATGCATGACAATGCAAACTATGTACAATATAACATTTACAAGCTAAAATGTAATGGATGCAGTGGATAAGGCCTGCGGCCAAACTGTGTCTTGCCTAGGAAAGGCATAGACACGTACAAACCATGTTTAACACAGAAACGGTGCCGTCACCCACAACATTAGGTGCGTACACATAATATCCTAACCGTGCTTCAACGCGAAGAGCACAGGCACATACCAGACCAAGCTCAACATGGGAAGGTGCAAGCCGTAGATGGAGGTGATGCAATGAATGCACGTAAGCTACAATGCAATATATACAATATGCAATGGAATGTAATATTTACAATGGATAAGGCACGCGGCCAAACCGTATCTTGCCTAGGAAAGGCATGGACACATACAAACCACGTTTAACACAGAAACGGTGCCGTCACCCACAACACTAGGTGCGTACACATAATATCATAACCGTGCTTCAACGCGAAAAGTACGGGCACATACCAGACCAAGCTCAACATGGAAAGGCGCAAGCCGTAGATGGAGGTGATGCAGTGAATGCATGCAAGCTACAATGCAATATATACAATATGCAATGGAATGTATATAAATGCAATATTTACAGTGAGATGCATGATATATGCACTATATACGGTGGGATGCATGACATATGCACTATTTATAATGAGATGCATGACATATGCACTATTTGTTTTTGTTTTTTTTTTCAAAAATGCCTGAAAAGTACATGATGATGCATGTTTTTTTTTTTTTTTTTTTTTGAAAATGCATGATAATGCAAATTAAATTGAACGCGCGACAACGCATGTCTTTTGAAATGCATGACAATGCACATGATTTTGGATGCGCGACAACACGCGTCTTTTGAGATGCATGACAATGCAAATGAGTAGCGCATAACAATGCGAGTGAGGGATGCATGACAATGCAACCTAGGATAAAACCCGCCAAGAGTCGTTCGGACATGACGAACACCAAAGGACTTGCACCTTTAGAGGATTTAAGGTCTCCTAGACCGAAATTAAAATGAATAACAATGCAAGTAACATAAGCATGACAATGCATGATAGAGAAAATGCATGACAATGCAACTGGAATGTGCATGACGATGCAAGGGGACTCGAATGCGCGACAACGCATGTTCTCTTCGAAATGCATGACAATGCATGTAAGGTACGCATGATGATGCGTGAGAAGGACCACGCATGACAATGCATGTAAGGTGCGCATGATGATGCGGCCTAAGATGAAACCTACCAAAAGTCGTTTGGGCACGACAAACACCAAGGACTTGCACCTTCAGAGGATTTAAGGTCTCCTAGACCGTCAGGATTTAAGGTCTCCTAGACCGAAGGGAGGTGTATAACAATGCAAGTCGTGTGTGTTACAACGCGTGTATGCATGCATAACGATGCAACCTATGTATGCTAACCGTTAACAAGGCAAAGTATTGTAATACGACGCATTCAAAGCAGTTATTGAATCTCGTAAGATACCAAAGGATACAAAAAGGATACACCTCGCACGTATTCGAGTGCTACGCATAGAAGACACGGCACAGAAACTGGTTAAGCTTCGAAAATGCATTTCATTGCACTGTGTTGAGCAATGGAGGCCCCAAGCCACATCAAAGACCCAAACAAAGGTGTAGGAGGTTAACCGGCCATCGGGGGAGGTCACCAGCCATCCATCGGCCACCAAAAAAAGTCCATCGGCCACATATTTAGCCGATCGGCTAACAATGTGGCCGATCGGCCAAAAATGCCTGTATCGGGGCAGTTTTGACATTTCGACCGTGGGTCTTTAAATATAGGGCTTGAAACCCTATTTCTTCAATTCCTCTTTGCTCGAAAGTCATCCCCTTCTCTCTAGGTCATTTCCAACTTTCTATCCTCATCTTTCCTTGGTTTTAGAGCCCGTTTCGTCGTTCGATTCGTGAACTCCTTCGCGTTTCGAACACTTTGAACAGAACAAATCTTCGTTTCGATGTGCTTTTCTCGATTTCCACCACTTGGGGTTTGTTTCCCCTAAGTTTTCCTTGGTCTTCGTGCCTTTTTCGCACCTCGGCTTTTTCGGCCATTTTTCACCCTCTCGGGGTTGACTTTTCGGTTGACTTTTCGTATTCTCGCCCCGTTTTCACTCTTCCGGCCATTTTCACACACTTCTCGGCATGGCAGATGATATTCCACGAGGCTGGACTCCTCTGGAGCAGGAGATAGATCCCGAGGCCAAGCTCTTGCCTCTCAGTGTCTGACTGTTCGACCCGGCGACCTACAGGCCAGCGATTCACGTGCTACCTCCTGACGGTCTTCACCAGTTCAGGAGTTTTGATAGGGGCGTGCCACGAGAGCTTCTTCCGCGTGAGCCAGAGTCACATCTGTCTTATGGCACTTCTGAGGTACCGACTTCCCTTTGTTTTATTTTCGGTAATGTAGAACATACAACTGCAATAGTGGATTCTGTTCTTTAACGGCTTAGCCCGGATACACCGATATATTACACACTGTAGTTCATCTGTGAGTACACCTGCACCTGATACATGTTTGAATCTGAACACGTGCACACACGCTACATCTGTACTGAGACGCTACATCTGTACTGAGCCACTCAAACACACTGACACATCATATGCTGTAGTTCACTTAGAGCACACTGGCACCCGATACCTGTTTGAATCTGAAAACGTACACACACGCTACATCTGTACTGAACCACTCAAACACACTGACACATCATATGCTGTAGTTCACTTCGAGCACACCGCCACCCGATACCTGTTTCAATCTGAAAACGTGCACACACGCTGTATTGTTACAAATTCTGAATGCTCTTCAAAACTGTATATTGAATATTGCTTCGCAACTGTTTGCTTTTGAATATAGGGAGATTTCCATGCCTTCCGGGGGTAGAGAAATGTCGCCGCCCGAGAGTGGTACATGGAGCTACCGGACGCGGTCCGCCATATCGTTGATCAGGCCGGCTTCGGCACCTTCTGCAGAGGACTGTCGTGCCTCACTGCGAGCAGGCCTTTGCTTGCCGCTCTAGTGGAGAGGTAGTGGGACACCACCGATTCCTTCCACTTCTCTGCCGTGGGAGACAGGACAATGACTCCCTTCGACTTCTCGATGCTCACCGGCATCGGTGAGCATCGGGGTAAGGGGTGATCCGATCCCCTTTGACATTGACATGGACGAGTGGGATGCCGCTCAGCTGTACCTGCTTGGCACTCAGCCACGCCTTGCTCGGGCAGGATTTGTCAGATATTCGTGGTTCGAGGACCACTTCAGGATTCAGCCAACCTTAGCTAAGGAGGCATAGATGACTCAGGAGGAGGCGGAGCGGTATGCACATAGCTTCCTTATGTTCTTACTGGGGGCGACCATCTTCGCCGACCGGGCGAATGCTGTGCCCCTCTGTTTGTTGAGTGCACTGGTGGACGTCACACGGATCCGCCTTTACGACTGGGGTGGTGCAGGCTTGGCCACGCTGTATGAATACATGAGCTCATCGTCCCGTTGCAGCAGGCAGTTGCTCGGGGGCTACTGGCGAGCTTAGGAGGTACATTTTCTTTTCTGTTTTACATTTCTGCTTTTTATTATATGTACTTTGTACACTGCACACACTGCGGTCTGCTTCACGCTGACTGTATACTGCACACACGGTATACATATAATCTGCTTTACACATAGCACACATTGCATAATACTTCACATACTGCACAATCCGATGCCAACTGACTGTACACTGCACACACTGTAAACATGCAATCTGCTTTACACTGACTGTATACTGCACACACTATAGACACTGCACAATACACGTTTCTGTAATTTCTGCTTTATTCTGCATTTTGCTTTATCGGATAAGCATACTGATACCTGCTCCGTCACACTCTGTAGTTGTGGGTGTATGCCTACTTCCCGAGGCTTGCCCCAGTGCTAGATGAGGAGACCCCTCTCGGCGTTCCTTTCTCCTGACGCTTCGATGTGAGATGCGTGCGAAGACCCCGGGAGTCTTTCGTCTTCTCCCGCCGCTATTTCGACACCATCACCGCCGCAGAGGTATGTTCAACTTTAGAGTTTATCTAAGCTTCGCTTTGCATTGTATTTTCAATGACAGATAGATAACAAACTGCATATTACTTGCAGATCACCTGGCAGCCCTGGGTTCCATTGCCAGCTGCAGTTCGGAAGCGGTATGCCGGTGCTGAGGAGGCCGCCCGATTTAGGATCTTGTTGGAGGACCGGTCTATCGGGCTTGGTACCTGGGTGAGCACTACCTGCGTCAGACCTTAGGTTTACCAGAGCAGATAGTCCCATTTCTCCCTCCCATCGACATGAGGCAGACAGAGACCCCCCGAGGACATGGCTAATTATACAATCGGTTGGGATGCGGAGGGCTTTTGGGGTGAGGGTGACTATGCAGAGTACGTCCGGACATACATCATGCGGCCTTTGAGCAGTGTCCGTCGAGCTGAGAGAGAGAGGCCTGCGGCGCCAGCAGCTAGAGCGGGTGTCACGACCTGAACCCGCCCCTATGGGTTAAGGCCATAACCGGCCAGTAATCACGAGATTACCTACGGCCTCAAACCAAATAAGACAAGACTCATCAAAGTAAAAGGGGCCAAACGGAAGCAAATTTAAAACTTTGTCCATAGAGCCGTGCGTATATGCACACCATAACATTCCACATGTACATATGTTAATAACTCACAACAGAAAGTGTAATGACATAAGACGTATTCAAAACTTCGCCAACCTGCCAAAATGTAAATACATAACAAAAGGGCGAAGACGGGCCTTGTGCGTGAGAAACAAGCGCTGACTCTCCCAAAACCTTAGTTGTTCCATACAGACATCACTGAGACTAGGTCTAGACTTCTCTTGGCTCACCTACAAACACATGAATGAGCGTGAGAAAAAGCCCAGTGAATAATATCAAATCAAATACAGAAGTTACATAACAATGTAGAACAACATGTTCCAAACGGCCTTGGGCCCAATTCATATTTCTATTTAACAGATATATAACTATACGAAATTCAAATCAAGTGACTGTAGTTCCAAACATTCTGGCCTTTGGCCCATTCAGATTTCCATTTATGTCAAAACGGCCTTCGGCCCATTCATTTCTGTCAAAATGGCTTTCGGCCCATTCATTTACGTCAAAACGGCCTTCGGCCCATACATTCGTGTCAAAACGGCCTTCGGCCCATACATTCGTGTCAAAACGGCCTTCGGCCCACTCATTCATGTCAAAACGACCTTAGGTCCATTCATACATGTCCAAACGACCTTTGGTCCACTCATTTCTATCAAAACAACCTTCGGTCCATTCATTTCTGTCAAAACGACCTTCGGTCCATTCATTTACGTCAAAACGGCCTTCGGCCCATACATTCGTGTCAAAATGGCCTTCGGCCCACTCATTTATGTCAAAACGACCTTAGGTCCATTTATTTCTATCAAAACGACCTTCGGTCCATTCGTTTACGTCAAAACGGCCTTCGGCCCATACATTCGTGTCAAAACGGCCTTCGGCCCACTCATTCATGTCAAAACGGCCTTCGGCCCACTCATTTATGTCAAAACGACCTTAGGTCTATTTTGATAGGTCCATTTATTCATATCGAAACAACCTTCGGTCCATTCATTCGTTCATGTCAGACTTTTGTCCACAATCCCAATTAGCAACTCATAAAGCTTATAAGGGAATAAACAGTTGGACATTGCTAAGCTTTCAAATATCGATATTACTCACAGTGATCGGCTTGTGGATCACAAAAGGGTCACTAACAGTTCAATCCGTTCTTTAATTCACATATTCCTCTTTAGGCTTTATTCTTATCTCGTTAACTCATTTACAATGCTCAATGCATGCCTAAGAGTGCTTACAAGTGAAAGAGAACAGAAAACAGAACACATAATGCAATTTCAGAATTTCAGAAAATAAGGTCCCCGCTCGAGCGTCAACTTCCCCGCTCGAGCGGGAACCACGTCTGCAAAAAGTGCTGGGAGCACGATTTTCCCGCTCGAGCGGCACTTAACCCGCTCGAGCGGATATCAAAAATCTGGGTTTTCCAGATTGAGTTCTTGAGCTCCAATTCGATTTTCAACCAACAAATCATGCATGTTATGGCTCAATTCTCAAATATAAGTATACTAATATGATGTAAACCCCAAATCTCAACCCAATGGAGCTCAATTCACAATTAATTCACATGCATGCCCCAATCTCCCGTCAAACTCATTCTAACATAACAAATTCATACATTCAAGCTCGTATCTTCATAAATTGTACATGCATGTGATGAATTAGCCACATTCTCAACTTAGACAACACAAATGGTGATCAAAACATGAGTTTCAACCAAAACTCTACTTGAATCATTTATTTCAAGCTTATACATGCTATTTCAACACAATTTCTTACATGCATGCATATATCAAGCTTTAATTCAACAAAACCAACCCAATTTCATTTGAATCTTACTCTTGATCACCCAATTAGCTTGAACACACAAAATTACAAACTATAATCCAAGAATTACTCACCTAGAAGCTTTGATTCCCACAATCTATAACAATTCTTGGATTATCTTCAAGGTTCCCAAGCTTTAAGCTACAATTTGCACAATTCTCTCCTCTCTCCCTCTCTACAGCCGACTCTCCTCTAATTTGAGTCCCAAATCAGTCAAATGAAGCAGGAAGGGAGAATAGAGGGTGTAGTGCCCTTACCCAACAAAACCCACTATTGGCATTATAATAATAATAAGGTAATGGGGCACTAATTAATCGTTTTGAATCTAATTATTTTGGTCCGAGTCAATTTCCAATTAAATTTCACCGTAGGTTCTAAAAATTATGCCAATCACAATGGCGTAATCGATTTCGGGTTTTGTGGCCGATAAGGCCTCCAATTTAATTTCCAAGGCAGATTATTTAAACAGATATTCCTACGGTGAACAGATAGAACTTCGAAATCACATATATTCACAAAATGGCACATAAAATCATATTAAACACATCATCATACTCGTATTAAGGACCATTTAGCATACTAAAGAACAGGGGTATTACAGTCTTCCCCCCTTTAGGAAGTTTGGTCCCTCAAACTTATTTTACGTTTAGATAAACACAATTCGGAACACCTTTCATTCAACGGTTCCAATCCTTTTTGATAGCCATTTACTTAGTCTCAAAATCGAGCAACGCTCGGTTCTCAATCAGTCAGGGACTTACCTTTTCTTCCATACAAGGCTTGTATGGTGCCATACCGAAACTAGATTGTGAGCCGTTGTTGTAAGCAAAGTCTGCCAATGATGGATAGATTTTTCCAATTCCTTGAAGATCTAAAATACACATTTGGAGCATTTCTCCCAGAGTCTAAATAGCTCTTTCTGATTATACATCGATTTGTGGATGGAAAGTAGCGCTGAATCTCAATTTAGTTCTCATCGCCTTTTGAAGGCTTGACAGAATTCAAACACATTTCAGGATTTCTGTCTAAACAACAGATACTAGGACCCCATACAACAAGCAACCTTATTGATGTAAATAGTGGCTAGTCTACAAGCATCATACGAAAATGTCATAGGAAGGAAATGAGCGAATTTAGTAATTCTTCATATAATAACCCAAATGGGACTTACACCTTGAGTACTTAAGGTAGCCCTACAATGAAATTCATAGTTACATATCCCTAATTCCATTCCGAAATAGAGGGAGGTCGAAGTAGCCCCGTCTATACCTGATGTTCAACTTCGACTTATAGATACCAAAAATATTTAGACACAATGTCAATAATTGCCCTCTTCAAAGTAAGTCACCAACATATTCATTTCAGATGCCAGCCAACTTTATCATAGAAGTTCGGTCCATTCCCTTGTCACAAAAGTTCAATTCATTCTTCAATAACTCCACAATACACAATCTGATTCGGTATTTTCAGTAGCTCATTATAGCTATTCAAGGTTAATCAAAAGTCTTCAGGAATTTAAAGTGAATTCAGGCACTGATTCCCGAGTCAACAAAGATAACAACGAAGCGATCAACCACACGACATACGTAATTCATATCCCCATAGTACCAGTTATAAAATACAATAACACTGAGGCAGTCGACTTCTAATAGAATACATGTGTTCTTCATTCATTCAACAGTTTACAGTTCGGTTCAACATTCAATTCCCTGTTCCATCGAGTCTTTCCACACTATTTCATAGTTGCCAAAAGCAGAAGGCAATTCATATATTAATCCCTATGATGTTAAAGATAATACCAAAACAGTCAGTCACATGTTAGACCCAATTTACACATCCTCAGAGCCCCAATCACAGAATAGAATGGCACTGAGCAGTTATTCACAAGGCGTACTGGATTCGCACATTTTCGGACAAATCTGGGTTTTTTTTTTTTTTAAACTTTTCGGATGTTAATAACATCTGCATAATACCAAAGGATGACATTCCGGACAAAACAAAGAAATAATCGTCTCGGAATCAAAGCACACCCGTCCACGACCTTCGGTGGCCGACTCGAGATCGATTAGACAAACCCACCCGTACAAAACCGTCGGTGGCAAAAGAGATTTCTCAACAAAGGTGCTACATAGGCTTAACGTCCCCTAGAACGAAAGGATGTCTCAAGAATGTCATTAAAACAAACACAATACCACTTACTATAACCTGATTTCCCGAAATCCGATAGTGCTGAAGCAAACAAATGAAACATATTCTGATTAGTCGAGGATAAATATTCAGTACGGTTCACAATCAAATCAATCTGTTGTCATCGGTTTCCATAGCGTCAAACAAGCAAGATTATGACAACACACCAGCATTGTTCCTTAAGACACCCAATCACGGGATTTGTACAATTCTATTCCTTTATAACACTTATGCCCCAATTGTTGAAGGTCGGTTCTCAATGGTGTTCATGGTTAGATCAATCTGTTGATAGCCCACAAAAGGTCTTTCAAACAAGTCAAGCATTCCAAACGAATTCAAGTTTTGGGTCTATCAGTTCTTCTGCCAAGAATAATCTGGCTATTTATTCATGAACAATTCGTGGTCTTCCCTCAACAAAATCAAATCAACCCAAGCAAAGGTCTTATCGGATTAAATCAAACAAAGGTTCCATCAAATTATATCCAAGGAGGGTTCTATCAGGTCAAATCAGACAAAGGTTCTATCAGACCGAATCAGATAAAAGTTTTCTCAAATGGGGTACATTCGGTTCTGTGAGGCTCACTTCGTTTGTTTAGGCACACGGCTGATAGTTTCACAACTATCCTAAGTTTATCAGTTCTCAAAGTCATATCAGAATTATTCATCACAACTGTTCATATCAATGCATTTCAAGTCATGTACAATATGGCATTGACTACATAAATTCGGGGGTAGTTACATAAACATGCAATTATTCAGATCAGGAAGTATGTACCATAATCAATACAGCAATTCCCAAACAAGTGTTATATACAAGCACATGGTGCACAGTAACACATTAAATAGAGTTCCTCGGTTGTACATAAGATAGGGTTTGTTACACAAAAGTTCCAAATTAGTCACAAAATGTAGGTTTATGAGTCGAGCCCAGTATAGTCTCATAATCCAGTTAATTTTCTAACCATCGAAATGCATGGTCTCACAATTATAGAGTTTATCATTTAGGGTGCTCAACTCCGTCACACAATCACAAAGTCATAATTCTGGTGGTTTAGTCATGGAGAACAGTAGTATAACAGATCGCCCTGAGCATAGGTTTAGATGTACATGCGCATGTGCAGAGTTAATCGATATCCCAATACGTATTTCACAAATTTCTCAAATGGAGTATATACATTTAAGGGATACGGTCTCAATCTTGTGGATTTAACCAATCTAAATACACATGCAGCAAATACGAAAGAATATGCCAATTTGAATCAATTAATATCCCAAGCAAAGATGTACACATGTAATAATTCAGAATCAATCAACACATAAGCATTCGTTTATAACGGCACAGATACCTAGGATAACGGTTACAGCATTCTGAGTACTTCCTGGGACGAGTGCAATTACTCTATCTTGATCAACAATTCCTACCATTGGTACGAATCCAACTGAGGCAGAAGATTTATTCACATTTGTTCAGTTCGGGGACAGTTCCTTACCATACGGTCCATTTTACCATACCTATAACAAACCCCAAAAATCCGATAACAACTCCTCGGTGTTTCTTACACTTTTGGTGGCAAAGGTTCTTGCCGTAGCGACAACTGACATTGTTGTCTCAAAATCTCTGCCATCCCTTACACTATTCTTTCCGGACTATTAAGTCGGGCTGTGAAAGAGTCTGCCAACTCGTATGCCCTCACTTTATCCACGTTCTACACAAATTCTTATTAAGCCTTGCCAAGCACTGGGATGCCCAATACAAAATAAACACAGATACACGTGCGTACATTCGCACATAGGCACATTGTTATATCCTCATTTTATGTATCATCAAGACATAATTAACCACATACGTAACAGATGATTGCTTACTTATCAGATATCGCATGCTGACATTTATTAAGTAATTATATATTCAAATCATGTTCATATTTCACATAGACACCCATTTGCAGAACCGAATGCACATATGCAACTTTTCATGATTCATGTGTTCATGTATGTGCATTATAATAAAACAAACTTGTGGTACACATTAGCGTAACAGTTCATATTTCATATTCAAATCATGTGTGGTATTTCCTTTAGCGTAACATATCATGTTGGTCAAGCATATCAAGTTCCATGATGGAACCTCTGATACCAGGTAACATATCACATACATAGGCCACGGTATTGTTTCCCTCGGGCGAGGGCCTGTACCACGGTATTATTTCCCCCGGGCTAGGGCCTCTTGACCATAAGCCACAGTATTGTATCCCCTGGGCGAGGGCCTCTACTACAGATACTACAATTACGTTCAAAGAAAATTTGGACAATCATCCATTCATATAAAACATAGCACTTCAGGGAACTTGTCATTTCATATCATCAGAAAATAATTAAAGTTAAACATGACTTTACAGAGTTATTACTCCCCATCTGATTAAAATTGCATTATACTTTATACAAAAGATTCACAAGTATGCATATACCAGAGAGCATACATATTCAAATGGTAATTCATAGATTTATAGCACATAACTGTACATATTGAAACACTTAAGCATATTCTTGATGCCTTCAGATTCATATTTATCACATGAATGCATCCTAGATCTTATCTCGACGCTTATTGCTCTTTTAGGACAAGTGTGTGAGTTACTAACTCGTGCTCTGATACCACTCTGTCACACACCCGAACCCGCCCCTATGGGTTAAGGCCATAACCAGCCAGTAATCACGAGATTACCTACGGCCTCAAACCAAATAAGACAAGACTCATCAGCGTAAAAGGGGCCAAACAGAAGCAAATTTAAAACTTTGTCCATAGAGTCGTGCTTATATGCACACCATAACATTCCACATGTACATATGTTAATAACTCACAACAGAAAGTGTAATGACATAAGATTCTATACAGACAGGATCATCCAAACTAAGTCAACCCATGAAAACTATATACAGACGTATTCAAAACTTCGTCAACCTGACAAAATGTAAATACATAACAAAAGGGCGAAGACGGGTCTCGTGCGTGAGACACAAGGGCTGACTCTCTCAAAACCTTAGTTGTTCCATACAGACTTCACTGAGACTGGGTCTGGACTTCTCTTGGCTCACCTACAAACACATGAATGAGCGTGAGCAAAAGCCCAGTGAATAATATCAAATCAAATACAGAAGTTACATAACAATGTAGAACAACATGTTCCAAACGGCCTTGGGCCCAATTCATATTTCTATTTAACAGATATATAACTATACGAAATTTAAATCAAGTGACTGTAGTTCCAAACATTTTGGCCTTTGGCCCATTCAGATTTCCATTCATGTCAAAACGGCCTTCGGCCCATTCGTTTACGTCAAAACGGCCTTCGGCCCATGCATTCGTATCAAAACGGCCTTCGGCCCACTCATTCATGTTAAAACGACCTTAGGTCCATTCATACATGTCCAAACGACCTTCGGTCCACTCATTTCTATCAAAACAACCTTCAGTCCATTCATTTCTGTCAAAACGACCTTCAGTCCATTCGTTTACATCAAAACGCCCTTCAGCCCATACATTCGTGTCAAAATGGCCTTCGGCCCACTCATTTATGTCAAAACGACCTTAGGTCCATTTATTTCTATCAAAACGACCTTCGGTCCATTCGTTTACGTCAAAACGGCCTTCGGTCCATACATTCGTGTCAAAACGGCCTTCGGCCCACTCATTAATGTCAAAACGACCTTAGGTCCATTTTGATAGGTCCATTTATTCATATCGAAACGACCTTCGGTCCATTCATTCGTTCATGTTAGACTTTTGTCCACAATCCCAATTAGCAACTCATAAAGCTTATAAGGGAATAAACAGTTGGACATTGCTAAGCTTTCAAATATCGATATTACTCACAGTGATCGGCTTGTGGATCACAAAAGGGTCACTAACAGTTCAATCCATTCTTTAATTCACATATTCCTCTTTAGGCTTTATTCTTATCTCGTTAACTCATTTACAATGCTTAATGCATGCCTAAGAGTGCTTACAAGTGAAAGAGAACAGAAAACAGAACACGGAATGCAATTTCAGAATTTCAGAAAATAAGGTCCCCGCTCGAGCGGGAACCACGTCTGCAAAAAGTACTGGGAGCACGATTTTCCCGCTCGAGCAGCACTTAACCCGCTCGAGCGGATATCAAAAATCTGGGTTTTCCAGATTGAGTTCTTGAGCTCCAATTCGATTTTCAATCAACAAATCATGCATGTTATGGGTCAATTCTCGAATATAAGTATAATAATATGATGTAAACCCCAAATCTCAACCCAATGGAGCTCAATTCACAATTAATTCACATGCATGCCCCAATCTCCCATCAAACTCATTCTAACATAACAAATTCATACATTCAAGCTCATATCTTCATAAATTGTACATGCATGTGATGAATTAGCCACATTCTCAACTTAGACAACACAAATGGTGATCAAAACATGAGTTTCAACCAAAACTCTACTTGAATCATGTATTTCAAGCTTATACATGCTATTTCAACACAATGTCTTGCGTGCATGCATATGTCAAGCTTTAATTCAACAAAACCAACCCAATTTCATTTCAATCTTACTCTTGATCACCCAATTAGCTTGAACACACAAAATTACAAACTATAATCCAAGAATTACTCACCTAGAAGCTTTGATACCCACAATCTATAACAATTCTTGGATTATCTTTAGCGTTCCCAAGCTTTAGGCTACAATTTGCACAATTCTCTCATCTCTCCCTCTCTACAGCCGACTCTCCTCTAATTTGAGTCCCAAATCAGTCAAATAAAGCAAGAAGGGAGAATAGAGGGTGTAGTGCCCTTACCTAACAAAACCCACTATTGGCATTATAATAATAATAAGGTAATGGGGGCACTAATTAATCGTTTTGAATCTAATTATTTTGATCCGAGTCAATTTCCAATTAAATTTCACCGTAGGTTCTAAAAATTATGCCAATCACAATGGCGTAATCCATTTCAGGTTTTGTGGCCGATAAGGCCTCCAATTTAATTTCCAAAACAGATTATTCAAACAGATATTCCTACAGTGAACAGATAGAACTTCAAAATCACATATATTCACAAAATGGCACATAAAATCATATTAAACACATCATCATACTCGTTTTAAGGACCAATTAGCATACTATAGAGCAGGGGTATTACAGCGGGAGCGGGAGAAGGAGCACCGACGATGGCTTGGGTCCGTGGTAGGAGTGGAACCCGGAGAGGACGGGGGGCTAGTTAGCCAGCATTGCCCACGACGATGACATGTAGAGGGCAGGGTGGGGAGACTTACCAGATCTCCATCGCTCCCCCTCTGGCTGATCACGAGCTAGTCGGGTTCTACGACTTGCCTCCGGTATGTACTACTACATCTTTTATCTTGCATTGTCATTTCATTTCATTTCTGTTTGATATTCCGTAGAATACTGATACTTCTAGCACTTTTACAGGCTTCTTCCGATTACACCCGCCAGTCCTTGGAGTTGACCGCTTCGGTGATGGGGATGTTTCAGCGGAGCCTCGACCTGCTGGCTATTTACGTCATCCCAGTAAGCTTTTCTTCAACCGCAGTATCAAACTCTACACAATCTGATGCATCATACCATCAACACAGCACTTGATACATGGCCCTCACGACATTCGATACACTGTAACCCGCAGACTGTTCACAGTATTACTCACGGCATTCAAACACTGCACTCGGTCACTATATTCTGTATTCGTACACTACTTACAGCATTCATACTCTGTACTCATACACTGGATTCTGTACTCATACACTGCTCACAGTATTCATATTCTGCTTTGCGTAGCATACTGATACGTTTGCCATTTGTTCCTTTCAGGCCCCATTCCAGATCCCGGTTGCAGGAGGTCCTCCAACTGGACCTTCTGTTCCCGCTCGAGGAGGAGGTCGAGGTGGCACAGTACATCCCCGTACCAAAGCAGGGCGTACTCATGTTTGGAGCAGCTCTCGAGCACCAGTCCCAGATGATGATGATGATGAGTCCGAGGAGGAGGCGGAGGCAGAGTCGTCAGAGGAGGAGACTGGCGACGGCTCGGACTCGAGCTCGGGCTCAGATGGTGGTGCTGGTGACGATGCTCCTGGACCTTTGTCTAGGAAAAGGAGGAGGATAGACCTTCAGGCCTAAGACCACTTGACGCTGATCCAGATTTTTACTGCTCTTCTTCTTTTTGTTTTGCTTTACTTTTTGTTGATAGCTTAAGTACCTTGTACTGCCGCAGGTAGGTTTTTATTTTCTCCAAAGCTATGTACTTAAAAAATGATGAAATGAAACAAACTTTTTGTCTGAAAAAGTGTTACATTTGTACATTTCATACTTCGCATTGCATTGCATCATATTACATCTCAATGTAAATGAGATTGATCTCCTGTCTGAAAATCAAACACTTGCATCGTAATAATCAGATTAGGAACTGGCCAACGGCAAAACAACTCATACAACAAAACTGCTCATTCTGAACACTCGGCTCGTAACACAGTGCTCGGTTTACTCGGCACTCAGCCCATACACACAGTTCATACAATGCACTACTTGTTTCGAACATTGCTCATTCTGAACTCATAGCCCATAACATAGTATTCTTAGCTCATTTTGCACACGGCGAATCCTGAACAAACAGTCCAATCTGAAAAGACAGAATACAAATGTGGAAGCTGCTGAAGCTGAAACACACTCAAATGCAATCAGGAACCCATATGTTCACTGTTTCCAAGTGACCCAGGTTAAACCCCTGCGGTTTTACAAAAGAACCAAATCATGTTTTGCACAAATGTGGAGAATGGCACAGCACTCTGAGCACAAAAAGATTTGAGAAAAGGGTTTTCAACCGGGTGTTGAGCCTACGACTGAAAACAGCGAACAAAAAGACTCAACAAAAAAAAAACAAAAAGGTAGACCACCTAAACACAACGAGACACGCTCAGAACAGAGCTAAAACAAGAGTTAAGGTAAACAAAACAAAAGACACGACACACAGACGTGTTATAAAGACAAGAAACCTCTCAAATCACGAGGAGCCAGTTTCTTCAGGTATTTTTCCCACCCTTTCTGATTTGTGATTCTCACATCACTCGGCCCTCAGGCTCGATTTTTCACTCAAAACCCTTTTGCTCACTTTTCTCTCAACTTACACCTCTCTATTCTTTAATCTCTCATTTTATAGCCCTCTCCTGGGTGGTTGATGGATAAACAAGAGGTTGAGGGTTCATGCCCAACATTGTTAGCTCGCGACTATTTCCTCCAGTGACGTTTAGTCGATGTTCCGGATGAGGGAGAGGAGTATTTTGACCCATTCCGATTCATGCTTCGCACTTGGTTTAATACCTCATTGGTTGGAGGATGTTGAGAGCTTTCAGCCCTTTAGTTGTTAACCTCAGTTGTGCCCTTTGTTGGCAGGTAGAGTGCCTTTCTGGCAAGTATGTTGACGACGGGGGAAAGACAGAACACCTAACTCAACTGTGCCCCTAGTTAATCACTTTGACCATTTTTTGTTTTGGTTTTCTACTAAAACAATTTTGACCAAAATGAGAGTTATATTAGCAAGCTTGTTCGATTTTTGATTTAAAAATTATGCAAGTCAGGCTATGAGCACTGAAAATTTTCCTTTTCTGGGTCCAAGAAAATGGTCCAGTTTTGAAACAATTTTCGAGAAAATGGTCAACCTCAGTAAAAATTCTCAAAAACTATTCTTGCAAACGGTCACTGCTCAACGAGCGCAGAACTTACTCTCGAGATGCACAATCTCGGATCGGAGGCAATGTAAAATTACCCCTTGTCTAGATGGCACTGCACGGCAACGGAACGTTGCCCCTGGTTCGAATGGCAACTCATGGCAACCGAAAGTCGCCCCTTGTCTGGATCACGCTGCAGCATGTTGTAAACGGTCCTCATTAGTGATGATCGCAACCGAGCTCTCGGATACAGAGAAGACGAAGATGGTCAAAACCAGTATATGGACACAGTCGCTTTGAAAGCGTTGGGGCCTGGACTTCAAGATGAAGTTTACTACGTATCCCAAACATGGGAATCAATCTTTACGTAGTTCTGGTTAAGGTACACTCGTGTATTAACCCTCACTTTTTTACGCTCTAACTTTTGCCAAGGCCGCCCTTCTGGGTTTTCAACCTTGCGAGTTTTTTTTTTCTTTTCTTTTCAATTCTTTTTTTGTATCTTTTCATTCTTTTTTCTTTTACTTTTTTTTTTCACTATTCTCTTTTTTCTTTTCTTTCTCTTTTTGTTTTTCTTTTTTTTTTTGTATTTTTCTCTTGCTCTAACTTTTGCCTAGGTCGCCTTTCCGGGTTTTCGGCCCAGTGAGCCTCTCAAAGGGTAAAAGTGCAACAAGTCCATGCCAAATGGTTTTAGGGTTTTGAAGCCATCCGTATCCAGGAGAGTGGCTGTTGTATTGATTTACAGAAGGAACCACCTTCGGCTCTTTGAGCACATCGGACATTTTTTGCCCTTAGTTCGAGGGGTGCTTTTGTTCTATCTTCGCAAGCTTCTTCTGATGAGGTCTGATCTTCTTGATCTGACTTTGGTGCCACTTGTTCGAGGGCTGCTTCAAATCTGGCCACACAGGCCTTACATCACAGTTGATCATTGAACAATTTGAACCCAAGGTCCAATGGTTTGAAAGCAAGGGCTCAAGTCTCGAGGCTGAGAGCAATCCTAAGCTGCACAATCTCAAGAGCGATTCCACACAGGTCTTCGCAGGACTGTGCAAAACATTTTGTTTTTGAGAGTTTTTAAGAAAGCGACAAATCGCTTGCGTTGAAGATAGTGTGGAACCAATCTAGATCAAGTCTGGGTCCTTCTCAGTACTCATGTTAACAAACATGATCTCATTCGTTAAGGGCTTAGCATGTCTTTCTTTCTCTCAGATTGATCAAATTTTACAAAACCCGAGGAATTCTTTCCTCTTCGTTTTCATCACCACAATGTTAAAAAGGTTTTGAAAAACTTAGGTCAATGCAATGATTTTGGGGTGCAGAAGAGTAAGTGAGATGCTCTCCCATTTCATTCAAATCCTCTGGCACAACTAGCTCAAGGTAGTAATAAACACAGAAAACATGATAGCCGCAGCCGTTTCATTTAGATTTCCCTGGTTGCAACTGGCTCCACAGCAGAGACAGACTCAAAAAGAAAGCAAAAAGATAATTACAAAACAAAACGGTGTTCGAGGCAACAACCCCGGAATCACCTGACATTCTATACAATGGGACTGACTCGGTACAACAAGACAGACCCTTAAGGAAAAAGACTGATTCAAGACAATGAGACAGACTCAAAACAAAACCAAAGAACTGACTCAACACCCAAGCCAGAAATTACAAAAATTAGCATTTGCAGATGCTCAAAGAAAGTGCGTCGCAGACGCCACATCTTGAAATAAAACGAGCGCCGCCGCAGGGGGTCCAACCCCTGATCACATACTGGTAGTATCCTCGAAGTCCAACAGCTCAGTGGTGACAGACTTTGCTGAGGTAGGTGGGAGGATGACCTTATTATCGATCAAGTCCTGTACTTCATGGCGAAGACGGAAGCAATTGTCGGTGGGGTGACCGGTTTGCTGATGGTACGTGCAGTACTGAGTAGCATCATGGCCTGTTGGAAGATGACTAGGGAGAGGCCTAGGCTCGAGGGGTTTAAGATGCCCCTTTTTAGCCAGGATTTGAAGTGCCTTAGACAGAGGCATGTAGAGAGCGTGAAAGTGTCTGCGCCCTCGGGGCAGATACTTCAAAGTCTGTGGATTCTTGCTAGACGCACTAGCGAAAGGGTCTGCAGGCACTGCCTTGGCTTTCTGATCTCTTCCAGGTGCCGAGTTATGAGTGGAAGTAACTATTCTGGCATGACGGGGCCTATCCCGATTTTCCGCCTGGCTTGAACTGCCCTCGGTTGGAGTGGGGAAAGCATCACCCACAGTCTTAGCCACAACTGCGAATACCTACAGCTTATTCATCCCCCCGGCTTTCAAAGCCCCGACCGTCCACAACAGTTGTTCAACGGGATCAGCATCTGTTCCCACTTTGTTCTCATCTCTAGCCTCAGCCTGATCGAGGGTTTGGGTTGCTATATCAGAACGGAACCCAGTTGTTGTTGACATGTCATTGCTGTAGCTTGAGACAGCCTTAGGTTGGCTGAGCTCGATCACAATTCGCCCCAGTAGTGGGGGCTCCTGCGATACAAAATTCCCGGCATACGATGTGGTTGGTGGTGAAGCCGGCATTCCATAAGCGAGATCAGCCACGAACCTCTGAAGGTCACCAATCATTCCCATCAACTCGAACGTGGTGGGCTCACGAGCTTGATACAACTAGGGTGTCCAGATCGGGTGCGCAACAGGCGACCTGGGCGGATACAGTACATCAACATTGGTCTCATCCTGCAAGATGATTCCTTGGTCTAATTCGGCTGCCATAACCATAATTTCCTCTGAACTTTGGGTCATCATAAGTCCATTAAACTGAACGGTGACTGACGGATCGGATGTCTGCCTTGCCTCAGCAAAGGAGAATACTGGCTATTCTGTACTGAATCTCTGAACCCTAAAGAATAAACACGCAGCATTTTGGCCCAATCAGAACAGACACAAGCATAGCCGAATAACTGTACTCTACTACTGAACACTGTTCCGCAAAATCACTGCCTTAAAAACTGAATCTGACACCCGCAGATATAACTGATTCCCCAAAACACTGATACTGATGCCCTTAGGCTTGACACTCAGACTTGCAAACTGGTATATGCGTTCCTTGTAGAGATACACTCTAAAAGCACATAGCGAGTAAAAACGAGCCCAAAACACCCCTATGTTGGGGTAGGGTTTCCCTGTCCTATTTTGTCAGGAACTAGGGTATCTCTACGCACGCAGCGCTTTCAAACAACCTAACATCGGGTAGGAACCCTGTCCTACCTTGGAATGGTCACTATGGATTCCGAATATGCACTAGGTCGAATGGACAAAAAGGGTGCCCCGGTAACAACCGGGGTTTCTGTTCCCATCGTGGCAAAGCCCGTAACCGATTAGCCTTCTGGCACGCTTCTCGAAGCGAGCCTCCGGCAAACCGTTCAGGAATAGCAGACGGCAAACACTGTGTCCTAAGCACACCAATGCACATGCAATGCAAAGAAACACATAAGTGTAATCGAAACAAGATATCACGAGTTTGAGTCAAGCTCTCTAAACTCCCCAGCAGAGTCGCCAAAAACTGTAGACGCGCCCTTGGGGACCTCATGCTACAGTTCAGACTCGATTTGTGTCGGTTCTGAATCTGATCTCGCAAAGTGCAATGTGAGACTGATAAATCACCAAAGAGTCCAAATCCGGCAAATCGTTTTGCAAAACAGATTTTTAGAAAGAAGTGCCAAACATGGACTGCTTTGCCAGATACAGAGTCGCCACCTAAATATTTTATTTTGGGGAAAATTTAGGAAATCCTGACTCGGTGCCTAAGGCCACGTGTCCGTCATCACCAAAGTTGCTTGGCTCGTGAACTTGGGTACGATTGGGGAAGGTCAGTTCTGAGCACCCCCTCTCGCCCGATCAAAGATCGGCCTCTACTAACCTTGATATCTAGTTTTGAAAACGTTATGTGTTCTTATTCCGGTTATTAGCCTAATCTTACTATGTGATGCGCACAATACAAAAGTATAGAGTAGATCGCCTAATTTGGGACAAAGCATCGCATATCCGTTTGTTTGGAAATCGGTTTGAAATTCGCTACTCGCAAGTAGGCTAAAACACGGATTTCAATGAGTTGTTCCAACTCAAGCAATCCAACCTTCACTCACAGGCATTCAGACAGTTATATCAACTAAGCATTCAGCCTCATGGCAAGCATGCTGTCATGTTAACACTCACATATATGCAAGATGCCAAAGCAAAAAAACACTTACAGTGTACTCCGAGCCAAAACAAGGAACTAGTTAGCAATCATGCAGGATCCTAATTCATGTTAAAATGGCTAATGCATCACATACAGAATGTCACTAGAATAGGCTCGACAAATCCTAGGATGGCATGTGGGATGCGACAAGTAACACGTATTCAAGTTAGATTTGAAATATTATGCGATTAGTATGATGCGCCGAGCCCGGGGCATGTAATACAAATGAATAGATGCACACATGCATAGCATAAGGTATGCTAAATTAAATATGCCCTAACACTAACCATCAAAAGCAGTAAGTAAAAGGGAGAAAGAAATGGGGGTGGAAAGACATCCACACACGCACCCACACTTATCACAAATTCGCCCTCGCTCGGAGGGGCCAAAAGAATAATACAAATTAATTAACCTACAAGCTAATTAATTAATTACAGACCAATTAACTAGTTAAGCAAATTAACTAAGCTAATAAAGCAGTAAAACAGCCTCGGGAAGAGGGCCCAATGCACACAAACTCGACTCCGCTTGGAAATCCAACGCCATGCACAAGCTGCCTCTGTTTACCCTGCTCTGCTCCTCTGAAGATTTCACAAGTCCCAAGGAACACTCTCTGATCACAGTGGAAGGCCACCGGTTGTGAGGAATGGTCATCGACCATGGAGAAGTGGTCATCGACCATTGGTATGGCTCTCGGCCAGAGATGTGTGGTCGGTCGGCACTCAATGTGGTCGATCGGCCATCTATGCCTGCAGAATCCTGTTTTGATAGCAGTAGAGGGCAAACATGGCATGGCAATGCATTTCAAGCAAATGTGTGCACCAACACCCTCCTTATCATGTTCATGACTCAAAGGAGGATGGTCCTTGATTCACGGACCACCAATCGCGCATTTCAACGCATGGTGGCCTAAGAAACCAAGTGTGCTATTTCAATGTGGAATGAAATGCACATAAACAAACGATAAGCCCAACCTCTATCACTTGATCAAGAGAGAAGGCATGCATGCTCAATGCAATGCAACCTAGGCGTGTGAGCTAAGTATGCAACATGAGAATGCCAACAAGCATGCAAACATGCAAACATGTAACAAGTGTGCAAGCTAACAAGCATGCAAGATGCAATGTAAGCATGCAAACATGCAAGACATGTAACATGTTAGGCAACCAAAACAAAAGGAAATGGATGCCAAATGCGCTATCATTTAAGCATGTAACAAGATGTTTATGGGCCAAGTATGTGACAACATGCGAGGCCAATGCATACACAAACACTCATGCACACAACGTCCAACACTTGAGCATAAAAAGGCAGCTTGTAAGCATACTTAACATGGACAAATAGAATACATGATAAGCTTTGAAAATATGCAGAAGATGATGCCAAATCAACCTAACAATGCAAGCAAAGCATGCAATCAAGCCCAAGGACTTAAACTATGGTCATGTGACACATGAAGAAAATGACGAAAGCGGACCAAAACAGTCCCAAATCATGCTGAAGTGAGCCCCAAAAACCACTTAGATGGCATCTAAATGACCTAATCTTAGAGGCATGCAAAAGGGGCCAAACATGGAGCATGAAACACCAACCTCTTAAAACATTAAAGGGGCATCAAATGCAAGCATACAAGTATACCAGAAGGACTGAAATGATGCTATAAGTGATGCCAAACCACGGAAACAAGCTAAGTAATGCATGCTCAACACTCACACACCCAAGGCGAACAAGCCAAAATGCAAGGTGGCTATACAAAGCATGTCATGGACGGCCCAAATGACCAAAATCAGACCTCAAGCATGCTAAATTATGCACAAAAGCTTCACAAAGCTAAGTACATGTTAAGGCAAATTCATGGCATTACAAGACAAGTATGCAAGGCAAGCATGGTGTGTCTAAACCAACAAAAAACAGTGCTATATCATGGCAAAAGAAGCACAAATAACACTTAAGACATGGCCAACATGCACTTAAACAAGATGCTCACACATGAGGCTAAAATGGCCAACATTGAAGGCAACAATGAGAGGGGATGGCCCTCTCCTTCTTAGGACCTTAAAGAACAATCCCCACCACTGAAATCCCCCTAGATCAGTGGTGAGGAGGCGAAGACAAGGTCCCGGAGCTCACCAAAATAGCACAAAAATGGGCCCAAACAAGGCCTAAGAGGGGTCAAACAACCCCAAACACCAAAGCAACCTCAAGCAACTATTTTAAGCACTTAAAAGCAGAACTTTTATATGTTATAAGTTAAGCTTAAAAATAGATGCAAGGATGGCTAAAAGTCTATGCAAAAATGGGGAACAAAGGGGTAAAGTTCTTACCCTTGAAGACCTCCTTCAAGAACAATGCTCCAGCAGCCTCTCCAAGCTTAGATCAACTCAAGAAGTCCAAGAACAACCCTCTAATGCCTCAGCAACTAAGGAAAGGTGTAATGGTAGGTGTTTGTGCACAAAAGTAAGACTAAACACACCTAAACACACACAAATACAAAGGGAGAGGGAGATATAAAGATAGATAGATACAAGACTCAAACCCTAATCTCAAGCTTACAAAACTTGAGAAGGGAGGAGAAGGCCTCCCTTTATAGAGATTCACTCTTGCAAAGCTTACAAAACAAGCTAAGCAAGAGTGAAATCCCTCCATACACGTGTATGGAAGGGATGCAAAGTGGGTGCCAGCTAGCACAGCTGGCACAAAATATCTGCCAAAAGCAGATGCACAGTGATCGGCCAGCCAAATATGACAAACTGACCAAATAAATGGTCGACCGACCACAAATAGTGCCAACCGACCAAACATTTGGCCAATGGCAACAAAACAATGGCCGGTGGCCTCCAGCCATGGCCGATGAGGTGTGGGGATGCCAACAAGCGATTCCCTATCCCTCAAAAGCAAAACACAAGTGTTTGGTGCAAAACCAAGCACAAAACAGTCGAGTCAAGAGGTCTTGAGGCAAGGCGCATTGGCCGAGACATCTAAGAACTCAGGATGAACACGAACATGGATGACCACCGAGTGTTCAAACGGTGATGTCCAAGTCTTGAGGACGGTCAAAAATGTGGTGTCTACAGTTGCTCCTCTTTGACAAAACTCAAAAGTCATAACAATGACGGGAGTGAGTATCAAAGCACAGAGACGACCCATTTTTGACAAGGCCGAAGACTTAGACAAAGCATACAAACTACAGATAAAGATATGCGTCCGAAGGCAGAGGCAAAATGCAAGACAATGCACAAAGCTGAGCATAACTTATGATCATGCAAAGAAAGGTATAACGAAGCATAACATGCGACAGTTCTAAGCAATCAAACACAAATCCAACTACATTACAATGCAGAAAGGATGTAAGAGAATTATATAATTCTCGCTACATTTCACGCGGAGAATACAATACCTGTCCGATTCGTCTGGTTGCACCAGCTTCAAATAAACCGTACATACAATATCGCGCCTGTAAAAGAAAGAAAACTTAACAGGTACGATATTGTTAGCAACATGCATAACAATGCAAGTTAAGACTGCGTGACAACGCAAGTGAAGGAGTGCATGGCAATGTAACCAATACACATAACAATACGGAATGGATGCAAAATGACAATGCAATATTTACAAAACTATGTATAAACAATGCAAATGATATGCAATGCATTTGAAACATAATCAAACCATAAGCAGTTCAAAACCACACAAATATCATTAATATGATGGAGATGCAAAGTCCGTCTACCATAGAAAAGGTGTTGACACCCTCAAACCACAATACCAGCAGTGGAATAGGTGCGTACACATGCAGAACTATGAGTGTGTAGACAGAACACAAGACACAAGTAATTGGGTGGAATGATATAAGTGGGGAATGACCCCCTCATGGAAGACCATGATCCTAAATGCTGGATGCAACAAATTACACTACAATGTAATGAATGAAATGGATAAGGCGCGCTGCCAAAACATATCTTGCCTAGGAAAGGCATGGACACAAACAAGCCACGTTTAACACAGAAATGGTGCCGTCATCCGCAACACTACGTGCGCACACATAATATCATAACTATGCTTCAACGCGAAAAGTATGGGCACATACCAGACCAAGCTCAACATGGAAAGGCGCAAGCCATAGATGGATGTGATGCAGTGAATGCGTGCAATCTACAATGTACAATGCAATGAATGTGCGACAATGCAAGTAAGGAAAGATGCATGACAATGCAAGCTATGTACAATATAACATTTACAAGCTAAAATGCAATGGATGTAGTGGATAAGGCCTGTGGCCAAACTGTGTCTTGCCTAGGAAAGGCATGGACACGTACAAACCATGTTTAACACGGAAACGGTGCCGTCACCAACAACATTAGGTGCGTACACATCATATCATAACTGTGCTTCAATGCGAAGAGTACGGGCACATACCAGACCAAGCTCAACATGGAAATGCGCAAGCCATAGATGGAGGTAATGCAATGAATGCATGCAAGCTACAATGCAATATATACAATATGCAATGGAATGTAATATTTACAATGGATAAGGCACGCGGCCAAACCGTATCTTGCCTAGGAGAGGCATGGACACAGACAAACCACGTTTAACACAGAAATGGTGCCGTCACCCACAACACTAGGTGCGTACACATAATATCATAACCGTGCTTTAACGCGAAAAGTACGGGCACATACCAGACCAAGCTCAACATGGAAAGGCGCAAGCCGTAAATTGAGGTGATGTAGTGAATGCATGCAAGCTACAATGCAATATATACAATATGCAATGGAATGTATGTAAATGCAATATTTACAGTGAGATGCATGACATATGCACTATATACAGTGAGATGCATGACATATGCACTATTTATAATGAGATGCATGACATATGCACTATTTGTTTTTGCTTTTTTCTTCGAAAATGCATGAAAAGTACATGATGATGCATGTTTTTTTTTTTTTTTTTTTGAAAATGCATGATAATGCAGTTAAAATTGAACGCACGACAATGCATGTCTTTTGAAATGCACGACAATGCACATGATTTTGGATGCGCAAAAAGATACGTCTTTTGAGATGCATGACAATGCCAATGAGTAGCGCATAACAATGCGAGTGAGGAATGCATGACAATGCAACCTAGGATAAAACCCACCAAGAGTCGTTCGGGCACGACAAACACCAAAGGACTTGCACCTTCGGAGGATTTAAGATCTCCTAGACCGAAATTAAAATGCATAACAATGCAAGTAAGATAGGCATGACAATGCATGATAGAGAAAATGCATGACAATGCAACTGGAATGTGCATGACGATGCAAGAGGACTCGAATGCGCGACAACGCATGTTCTCTTCGAAATGCATGACAATGCATGTGAGGTACGCATGATGATGCATGACAAGGACCATGCATGACAATGCATGTAAGGTGCGCATGACGATGCTGCCTAAGATGAAAGCTACCAAAAGTCATTCGGGCACGACAAACACCAAAGGACTTGCGCCTTCAGAGGATTTAAGGTCTCCTAGACCGTCAGGATTTAAGGTCTCCTAGACCGTCTGGATTTAAGGTCTCCTAGACCGAAGGGAGGTGCGTAACAATGCAAGCCGTGTGCATTACAACGCGTGTATGCATGCATAACGATACAACCTATGTATGCTAACCGTTAACAAGGCAAATTATTGTAATGCGACGCATTCAAAGCAGTTACTGAATCTCGTAAGATACCAAAGGATACGAAAAGGATACTCCTCGCACGTATTCGAGTGCTACGCACAGAAGACACGGCACAGAGACCAGTTAAGCTTCGAAAATGCATTTCCTTGCACTGTGTTGAGCAGTGGAGGCCCCAAACCACATCAAAGACCCAACCAAAGGTGTAGGAGGTTCACCGGCCATCGGGGGAGGTCACCGGCCATCCATCGGCCACCAAAAAAAGTCCATCGGCCACATATTTAGCCGATCGGCTAACAATGTGGCCGATCGGCCAAAAATGCCTGTATCGGGGCAGTTTTGACATTTCGGCCGTGGGTCTTTAAATATAGGGCTTGAAACCCTATTTCTTCACTTCCTCTTTGCTCGAAAATCATCCCCCTCTCTCTAGGTCATTTTCCAACTTTCTATCCCTGTCTTTCCTTGGTTTTAGAGCCTGTTTCGTCGTTCGATTCGCGAACTCCTTCGCGTTTCGAACACCTTGAACCGAACAAATCTTCGTTTCGTTGTACTTTTCTCGATTTCCACCACTTAGGGTTTGTTTCCCCCAAGTTTTCCTTGGTCTTCGTGCCTTTTCCGCACCTCGGCTTTTCCGGCCATTTTTCACCCTCTCGGGGTTTACGTTTCATATTCTCGCCCCGTTTTCACTTTTTCGGCCATTTTCACACCCTTCTCGGCTTGGCGGATGATATTCCACGAGGCGGGACTCCTTCGGAGCAGGAGATGGATCCCGAGGCCGAGCTCTTGCCTCTCAGTGTCCGACCGCTCGACGTGGCAACCTACAGGCCGGCGATTCACGTGCTACCTTCTGACGGTCTTCGCCAGTTCAGGAGTTTTGATAGGGGCGTGCCACGAGAGCTTCTTTTGTGTGAGCCAGAGTCACATCTGTCTTACGGCGCTTCTGAGGTACCGTCTTCCCTCTGTTTTATTTTCCGTAATGTAGAACATACAACTGCAATAGAGGATTCTGTTCTTTAACGGCTTAGCCCGGATACACCGATATATTACACACTGTAGTTTATCTGTGAGTACACCTGCACCTGATACATGTTTGAATCTGAACACGTGCACACACGCTACATCTATACTGAACCACTCAAACACATTGACACATCATATGCTGTAGTTCACTTCGAGCACACCGGCACCCGATACCTGTTTGAATCTGAAAATGTGAACACACGCTACATCTGTACTGAACCACTCAAACACACTGACACATCATATGCTGTAGTTCACTTCGAGCACACCAGCACCCGATACCTGTTTGAATCTGAAAACGTGCACACACACTGTATTGTTACCAATTCTGAATGCTCTTCAAAATTGTATATTGAATATTGCTTCGCAACTGTTTGCTTTTGAATATAGGAAGATTCCCATGCCTTCCGAGGGTATGGGAATGTCGCCGCTCGAGAGTGGTACATGGAGTTACTGGACATGGTCCGCCATATCGTTGATCAGGCCGGCTTCGGCACTTTCTGCAGAGGACTGTCATGCCTCACTGCGAGCAGGCCTTTGCTTGCCGCTCTGGTGGAGAGGTGGTGGGACACCACCGATTCCTTCCACTTCTCTGCCACGAGAGACATGACGATGACTCCCTTCGACTTCTCAATGCTCACTGGCATTAGGGTAGGGGGTGATTCGATCCCCTTTGACACTGACATGGACGAGTGGGATGCCGCTCAGCTGTACCTGCTTGGCACTCAGCCACCCATTGCTCGGGCAGGATTTGTCAGATATTCGTGGTTCGAGGACCACTTTAGGATTCAGCCAGCCTTAGCTGAGGAGGCACAAATGACTCAGGAGGAGGCGGAGCGGTATGCACGCGGCTTCCTTATGTTCTTGCTGGGGATGACCATCTTCACCGACCGGGCGAACACTGTGCCCCTCTATTTGTTGAGTGCATTGGTGGACGTCACACGGATCCGCCTTTATGACTGGGGTGGCGCAGGCCTGGCCACGTGTATGGATACATGAGCTCATCCTCCCGTTGCAGCGGGCAGTTGCTCGGGGGCTACTAGCGAGCTTGGGAGGTACATTTTCTTTTCTATTTTACATTTCTGCTTTTTATTATCTGTACTCTGTACACTGCACACACTGCGGTCTGCTTCATGCTAACTGTATACTGCACACACGGTACACATATAATCTGCTTTACACACTGCACACATTACATAATACTTCACATACTGCACAATCCGATGCCAACTGACTGTACACTGCACACACTGCAAACATGCAATCTACTTTACATTAACTGTATACTGCACACACTGTACACACTGCACAATACACGTTTCTGTAATTTCTGCTTTGTTCTGCATTCTGCTTTATCTGCATTCTGTTTTCTCTGATAAGCATACTGATACCTGCTCTGTCACACTTTGTAGTTGTGGGTGTATGCCTACTTCCCAAGGCTTGCCCTAGTGCTAGATGAGGAGACCCCTCTCGGTGTTCTTTTCTCTCGGTGCTTCGATGTGAGATGCGTGTGGAGGCCCCGGGAGTCTTTCGTCTTCTTCCGCCGCTATTTCGACACCATCACCGCCGCAGAGGTATGTTCAACTTTAGAGTTTATCTAAGCTTCGCTTTGCATTGTATTTTCAATGACAGATAGATAACAAACTGCATATTACTTGCAGATCACCTGGCAGCCCTGGGCTCCATTGCCAGCTGCGGTTCGGGAGCGGTATGCAGGTGCTGAGGAGACCGCCCGATTTAGGATCTTGATGGAGGGCCCAATCTGTCGGGCTTGGTACCTGGGTGAGCGCTTCCTGCATCAGACCTTAGGTTTACCAGAGTAGATATTCCCACTTCTCCCTCCTATCGACATGAGGCAGACAGAGAGATACACCCCCGAGGACATGGCTGACTATACGATCGACTGGGATGCAGAGGGCTTCAGGGGCGAGGGCGACTATGTAGAGTACGTCCAGACCTACATCATGCGGCCTTTGAGTAGTGGCCGTCGAGCTGAGAGAGAGAGGCCTGCGACGCCGGCAGCTAGGGCGGGAGCGGGAGCAAGAGCGCCGAGGATGGCTCGGGTCCGTGGCAGGAGTGCGACCCAGAGAGGACGGGGGGCTAGTTGGCCAGCACTACCCATGACGATGACATGCAAAGGGCAGGGTGGGGAGACTTACCAGATCCCCATCGCTCCCCCTCCAGCTGATCACGAGCTAGTCGGGTTCTACGACTTGCCTCCAGTATGTACTACTGCATCTTACATCTTGCATTGTCATTTCATTTCATTTCTGTTTGATATTTCGCAGAATACTGATACTTCTAACACTTTTGCAGGCTTCTTCCGAGTACACCCGCCTGTCCTTGGAGTTAACCGCTTCGGTGATGGGGATGTTTCAGCGGAGCCTCGACCTGCTGGCTATTTACGGCATCCCGGTAAGCTTTTCTTCAACCGCAATCTCAAACTCTACACAATTTGATACATCGCACCATCAACACAGCACTTGATACACGGCCCTCACGGCATTCGATACACTGTAACCCGTAGACTGTTCACAGCATTACTCACGACATTTGTACACTGCACTCGGTCACTGTATTCTATATTCGTACACTGCTACAGCATTTATACTCTGTACTCATACTCTGCTCACAGTATTCATATTCTGCTTTGTGTAGCATACTGATGCGTTGCCATTTGTTCCTTTCAGGCCCCATTCCAGATCCCGGCTATAGGAGGTGCTCCAGCTGGACCTTCGGTTCCTGTTCGAGGGGGAGGTCGAGGTGGCACAGTACATCCCCGTACCAAAGCAGGGCGCACTCATGTTGGGAGCAGCTCTCGAGCACCAGTCCCAGATGATGATGATGATGAATCCGAGGAGGAGGCGGAGGCAAAGTCGTTAGAGGAGGAGACTGGCGATGGCTCAGGCTCGAGCTCGAGCTCAGATGGTGGTGCTGGTGACTATGCTCCTGGACCTTCGTCCTGGAAGAGGAGAAGGACAGACCTTCATGCCTGAGACCACTTGACGCTGATCCAGATTTTTACTGCTCTTCTTCTTTTTGTTTTGCTTTACTTTTTGTTGATAGCTTGAGTACCTTGTACTGCCGCAGGCAGGTTTTTATTTTCTCCAAAGCTATGTACTTGAAAAATGTTGAAATGAAACAAACTTTTTGTCTGAAAAAGTGTTACATTTGTACATTTCATACTTCGCATTGCATTGCATCATATTACACCTTAATGTAAATGACATTGATCTCCTGTCTGAAAATCAAACACTTGCATCGTAATAATCAGATGAGGAACCGGCCAACGGCAAAACAACTCATACAACAAAACTGCTCATTCTGAACACTTGGCTTGTAACACAGTACTCGGTTTACTCGGCACACAGCCCATACACACAGTTCATACGACGCACTGCTTGTTCTGAACACTGCTCATTCTGAGCTCATAGGCCATAACACAGTATTCTTAGTACATTCTGTACACGGCGAATCCTGAACAAACAGTCCAATCTGAAAAGACGGAATACAAAGGTGGAAGCTGCTGAAGCTGAAACACACTCAAATGCAATCCAGAACCCATATGTTCACCGTTTCCAAGTGACCCAGGTTAAACCCCTGCGGTTTTACAAAAGAACCAAATCATGTTTTGCACAAATGTGGAGAATGGCACAACACTCTGAGCACAAAACGATTTGAGAAAAGGGTTTTCAACCGGGTGTTGAGCCTACGACTGAAAATAGCGAACAAAAAGACTCAACAACGTAAAACAAAAAGGTAGACTACCTAAACACAACGAGACATGCTCGGAACAGACCTAAAAAAAGAGCTAAGGTAAACAAAACAAAAGACGCGACACACAGACATGTTACAAAGACAAGAGACCTCTCAAATCAGGAGGAGCCAGTTTCTTTGGGTATTTTTCCCACCCTTTCTGATTTGTGATTCTCACATCACTCGGCCCTCAGGCTCAGTTTTTCACTCAAAACCCTTTTGCTCACTTTTCTCTCAACTTACACCTCTCTTTTCTTTAATCTCTCATTTTATATCCCTCCCCTGGGTGGTTGATGGATAAACAACAGGTTGTGGGTTCATGCCCAACATTGTTAGCTCTCGACTATTTCCTTCGGTGACGTTTAGTCGATGTTCCAGATGAGGGAGAGGAGTATTTTGATCGATTCCGATTCGTGCTTCGCGCATGGTTTAATACCTCATTGCTTGGAGGATGTTGAGAGCTTTCAGCCCTTTAGTTGTTAACCTCAGTTGTGCCCTTTGTTGGCAGGTAGAGTGCCTTTCTGGTAAGTATGTTGACGACGAGGGAAAAACAGAACACCTAACTCAACTGTGCCCCTAGTTCATCACTTTGACCATTTTTTGTTTTGGTTTTCTTCTAAAACAATTTTGACCAAAATGAGAGTTAAATTAGCATGCTTGTTCGACTTTTGATTTGAAAATCATGCAAGTCAGGCTATGAGCACTGAAAATTTTCCTTTTGTAGGTCCAAGAAAATGGTCCAGTTTTGAAACAATTTTCGAGAAAATGATCAACCTCAGTAAAAATAATCAAAAACTATTTTTGCAAACAGTCACTGCTAAACGAGCGCAGAACTTACTCTCGAGATGCACAATCTCGAATCGGAGACAATGGAAAATTGCCCCTTGTTTGGATGGCACTACACGGCAATGGAACGTTGCCCCTGGTTCGAATGGCGACTCATGGCAACGGAAAGTTGCCCCTTGTCTGGATCACGCCGCAGCATGTTGTAAACGGTCCCCATTTGTGATGATCGCAACCAAGCTCTCGGATACAGAGAAGATGAAGATGGTAAAAACCAATATATGGACACGGTTGCTTTGAAAGTGTTGGGGGCTGGACTTCAAGATGAAGTTTCCTATGTATCCCAAACATGGGAATCAAGCCTTACGTAGTTCCGGTTATCGTACACTCGTGTATTAACCCTTACTTTTTTACGCTCTAACTTTTTCCATGGCCGCCCTTCTGGGTTTTCAACTTTACGAGCTTTGTTTTTCTTTTCTTTTTAATTCTTTTTTTGTATCTTTTCATTCCTTTTTCATTTTCTTTTTCTTTTTTTTTTCATTCTTCTCTTTTTTCTTTTCTTTTGCATTTTTTTCTTTCTCTTCTTTTTTTTTTTGTATTTTTTTTTGTATTTTTCTCTTGCTCTAACTTCTACATGGGCCGTCCTTCCGGGTTTTTGGCCCAGCGAGCCTCTCAAAGGGTAAAAGTGTAACAAGTCCATGCTAAATGGTTTTAGGGTTTTGAAGCCATCCGTATCCAGGATAGTGGCTGTTGTATTGATTTACAGAAGAACCCACCAGGATGAGGTCTGATCTTCTTGATCTGACTTTGGTGCCGCTTGTTCGAGGGCTGCTGCAAATCTGGCCACACAGGCCTTACATCACGGTTGATCGTTGAGCAGTCTGAACCCAAGGTCCAATGGTTTGAAAGCAAGGGCTCAAGTCTCGAGGCTGAGAACGATCCTAAGCTGCACAATCTCAAGAGCGATTCCACACAGGTCTTCGCAGGACTGCGCAAAACATTTTGCTTTTGAGAGTTTTTAAGAAAACGACAAATTGCTCGCGCTGAAGATAGTGTGGAACCAATCTAGATCAAGTCAGGGTCCTTTTCAGTACTCATGTTAACAAACATGATCTCATTCATTAAGGCCTTAACACGCCTTTCTTTCTCTCAGATTGATCAAATTTTGCAAAACCCGAGGAATTTTTTCCTCTTCGTTTTCATCACCACAGTGTTAAAAAGGTTTTGAAAAACTTAGGTCAATGCAATGATTTTGGGGTACAGAACAGTAAGTGAGATGCTCCGTCGTTTCATTCAAATCCTCCGGCACAACTAGCTCAAGGTAGTAATAAACACGGAAAACATGATAGCCGCAGTCGTTTCATTTAGATTTCCCTATTTGCAACTGGCTCCACAGCAGAGACAGACTCAAAAAGAAAGCAAAAAGATAATTACAAAACAAAACGGTGTTCGAGGCAACAACCCCGGAATCACCTGACATTCTATACAATGGGACTGACTCGGTACAGCAAGACAGACCCTTAAGCAAAAAGAATGACTCAAGACAATGAGACAGACTCAAAACAAAACCAAAGAATTGACTCAACACCCAAGCCAGAAATTACAAAAATTAACATTTGCAGATGCTTAAAAAAAGTGCGTCGCAGACGCCACATCTTGAAATAAACCGAGCGCCGCCCGCAGGTGGTCCAACCCCTGATCACATACTGATAGTATCCTCGAAGTCCAAAAGCTCAGTGGTGACAGACTTTGCTGAGGTAGGTGGGAGGATGACCTTATTATCGATCAAGTCCTGTACTTCATGGCGAAGACGGAAGTAATTGTCGGTGGGGTGACCGGTTTGCTGATGGTACGTGCAGTACTGAGTGGCATCATGGCTTGTTGGAAGATGACTAGGGAGAGGCCTAGGCTTGAGGGGTTTAAGATGCCCCTTTTCAGCCAGGATTTGAAGTGCCTTAGACAGAGGCATGTAGAGAGCGTGAAAGAGTCTGCGCCCTCGGGGTAGATACTTCGAAGTCTGTGGATTCTTGCTAGACGCACTAGCGAAAGGTTGCCTTGGCTTTTTGATCTCTTCCAGGTGTGGGGTTATGAGTGGAAGGAACTGTTCTGGCATGACGGGGCCTATCCCGATTTTCTGCCTAGCTTGGACTGCCCTCGGTTGGAGTGGGGAAAGCATCACCCACATTCTTAGCCACAACTGCGAATACCTGCTGCTTATTCATCCCCCCGACTTTCAAAGCCTTGACTGCCCACAGCAGTTATTCAATGGGATCAGTATCTGTTCCCACTTTGTTCTTACCTCTAGCCTCAGCCTGATCAAGGGTTTAGGTTGCTATATCAGAACGGAACCCAGTTGTTGTTGACGCATCATTGCTATAGCTTGAGACAGCCTCAGATTGGCTGAGCTCGATCACAATTCGCCCCAGTAGTGAGGGCTCTTGCGGTACAAAATTCCCGGCATACGATGTGGTTGGTAGTGAAGCCGACATTTTGTAAGCGAGATCAGCCACGGACCTCTGAAGGTCACCAATCATTCCCATTAACTCAAACGTGGTGGGCTCACGAGCTTGATACAACTGGGGTGTCCAGATCGGGTGCGCAACAGGCAACCTGGGCGGATGCGGTACATCAACATTGGTCTCATCCAGCAAGATGATTCCTTGGTCTAATGCGGCTGCCATAACCACAATTTCCTCTGAACTTTGGGTCATCATAAGTCTGCTAAACTGAACGGTGACTGACAGATCGGATGTCTGCCTTTCCTTAGTGAAGGAGAATATTGGCTATTCTATACTGAATCTTTGAACCCTAAAGAGAAAACACACAGCATTTCGGCCCAATCAGAAGAGACACAAGCATAGCCGAATAACTGTACTCTACTACTGATCACTGTTCCGTAAAATCACTGCCCTAAAAACTAAATCTGACACCCACAGATATAACTGATTCCCCAAAACACTGATACTGATGCCCTCAGGCTTGACACTCGGACTTGCAAACTGGTATATGCGTTCCCTGTAGAGATACACTCTAAAAGCACATAGCGAGTAAAAATGAGCCCAAAACACCCCTATGTTGGGCTAGGGTTTCCCTGTCCTATTTTGTCAGGAGCTAGGGTTTCTCTACGCACGCAGCGGTTTCAAACAACCTAATATCGGGTAGCAACCTGTCCTAGCTTGGAATGGTCACTATGGATTCCGAATATGCACTAGGCCGAATGGATAAAAAGGGTACCCCAGTAACAACCGGGGTTTGTGTTCCCATCGTGGCAGAGCCCGTAACCAGCCAGCCTTATGGCACGCTTCTCGAAGCAAGCCGTCGACAAACCGTTCAGGAATAGCAAACGGCAAGCACTGTGTCCTAAGCGCACCAATGCACATGCAATGCAAAGAAACACATAAGTGTAATCAAAACAAGATATCACGAGTTCGAGTCAAGCTCTCTAAACTCCCCAGCAGAGTCGCCAGAAACTGTAGACGCGCCCTCGTGGGCCTCATGCTATAGTTTGGACTCGATTTGTGTCGGTTCTTAATCTGATCTCGCAAAGTGCAATGCGAGACTGATAAATCACCAAAGAGTCCAAATCCGACAAATCATTTTGAAAAACAGATTTTTAGAAAGAAGCACCAAACATGGACTGCTTTGCCAGATACAGAGTCCTAAATATTTTATTTTGGGGGGAATTTAGGAAACCCTGACTCGTTGCCTATGGCCACGTGTCTGTCATCACCAAAGTTGCCTTAGCTCGGGAACTTGGGTACGATTGGGGAAGGTCAGCTATGAGCACCCCCTCTCGCCCGATCAAAGATCGGCCGCTACTAACCACAATATCTAGTTTTGAAAATATTATGTGTTCTTATTCCGGTTATTAGCCTAATCTTACTATGTGATGCACACAACACAAAAGTATAGACTAGATCACCTAATTTGGAACAAAGCATCACATATCCGTTTGTTTGGAAATCGGTTTGAAATTTGCTACTCGCAAGCAAGCTGAAACACGGATTTCAATGAGTTGTTCCAACTCAAGCAATCCAACCTTCACCCACAAGCATTCAGACAGTTATATCAACTAAGCATTTAGCCTCATGGCAGGCATGTTGTCATGTTAACACTCACATACATGCAAGATGCCAAAGCATAAAAACACTTACATTGTACTCTGAGCCAAAACAAGGAACTAGTTAGCAATCATGCATGATCCTAATTCATGTTAAAATGGCTAATGCATCACATACAGAATGTCACTAGAATAGGCTCGACTAATCCTAGGATGGCATGTACGATGCGACAAGTAACACGTATTCAAGTTAGATTTGAAATATCATGTGAATAGTATGATGCACCGAGCCCGGTGCATGCAATACAAATGAATGGATGCACGCATGCATAGCATAAGGTATGCTAAATTAAATATGCCCTAACACTAACCATCAAAAGCAGGTAAGTAAAAGGGAGAAAGAAGTGGGGGTGGGAAGACATGCACACACGCACCCACACTTATTACAAGTTCGCCCTCAGTCGGAGGGGCCAAAAGAATAATACAAATTAATTAACCTACAAGCTAATTAATTAATTACAGACCAATTAACTAGTTAAGCAAATTAACTAAGCTAATAAAGTGGTAAAACAGCCTCGGGAATAGGGCCCAATGCACGCATACTCGACTCTGCTTGGAAATCCAACGCCATGCACAAGCTGCCTCTGTTTACCCTGCTCTGCTCCTCTGAAGACTTCACAAGTCCCAAGGAACACTCTCTGATCACAGTTAAAGGCCAGCGGCTGTGAGGAATGGTCATCGGCCATGGAGAAGTGGTCATCGACCATTGGTATGGCTCTCGGCCAGAGACGTGTGGTCGGTCGGCACTCAATGTGGTCGATCGGCCATCTATGCCTGCAGAATCCTGTTTTGACAGCAGCAGAGGGCGAACATGGCATGGCAATGCATTTCAAGCAAATGTGTACACCAACACCCTCCTTGTCATGTTCATGACTCAAAGGAGGATGGTCCTTGATTCTCGGACCACCAATCGCGCATTTCAATGCGTGATGGCCCAAGAAACCAAGTGTGCCATTTCAATGTGGAATGAAATGCACATAAACAAACGATAAGCCCAACCTCTATCACTCGATCA
The DNA here is from genome assembly GCF_055761805.1 of Camellia sinensis. Lineage (NCBI taxonomy): Eukaryota > Viridiplantae > Streptophyta > Magnoliopsida > Ericales > Theaceae > Camellia > Camellia sinensis. Next base: position 64,133,763 of record NC_138962.1, on the reverse strand, counting down.
AGAGACAAGGCATGCATGCTCATTGCAATGCAACCTAGGCATGTGAGCTAAGTATGCAACATGAGAATGCCAACAAGCATGCAAACATGCAAGCATGTAACAAGTGTGCAAGCTAACAAGCATGCTAGATGCAATGTAAACATGCAAACATGCAAGACATGTAACATGTTAGGCAACCAAAACAAAAGGAAATGCATGCCAAATGCGCTATCATTTAAGCATGTAACAAGATGTTTATGGGCCAAGTATGTGACAACATGCGAGGCCAATGCATACACAAACACTCATGCACACAAAGTCCAACACTTGAGCATAAAGAGGCAGCTTGTAAGCATACTTAACATGGACAAATAGCATACATGATAAGCTTTGAAAATATGTAGAAGATGATGCCAAATCAACCTACCAATGCAACCAAAGCATGCAATCAAGCCCAAGGACTTAAACTATGGTCATGTGCCACATGAAGCAAATGACCAAAGCGGACCGAAACAGTCCCAAATCATGCCAAAGTGAGCCCCAAAAACCACTTAGATGGCTTCTAAATGACCTAATCTTAGAGGCATGCAAAAGGGGCCAAACATGGAGCATGAAACACCAAGCTCTTAAAGCATTAAAGGGGCATCAAATGCAAGCATACAAGTATACCACAAGGACTGAAATGATGCTATAAGTGATGCCAAACCACTGAAACAAGCTAAGTAATGCATGCTCAACACTCACACACCCAAGGCTAACAAGCCAAAATGCAAGGTGGCTATACAAAGTATGTCATGGATGGCCCAAATGACTAAAATCAGACCTCAAGCATGCTAAATTATGCACAAAAGCTTCACAAAGCTAAGCTAAAACAAGTAAGCATAGTGGTCTAGATGCTAAGTACATGTTAAGGCAAATTCATGGCATTACAAGACAAGTATGCAAGGCAAGCATGGTGTGTCTAAACCAACAAAAAACAGTGCTATATCATGGAAAAATAAGCACAAATAACACTTAAGACATGGCCAACATGCACTTAAACAAGATGCTCACACATGAGGCTAAAATGGCCAACATTGAAGGCAACAAGGAGAGGGGATGACCCACTCCTTCTTAGGACCTTAAAGAACCATCCCTACCACTGAAGCAGTGGTGAGGAGGCCAAGACAAGGTGGTCCCGGAGCTCACCAAAATAGCACAAAAATGGGGCCAAACAAGGCCTAAGAGCGGTTAAACAACCCCAAACACCAAAGCAACCTTAAACAACTATTTTAAGTACTTAAAATCAGAACTTTTATATGTTATAAGTTAAGCTTTAAAATAGATGCAAGGATGGCTAAAAGTCTATCCAAAAATAGGGAACAAAGGGGTAAAGTTCTTACCCTTGAAGACCTCCGTCAAGAACAATGCTCCAGCAGCCTCTCCAAGCTTAGATCAACTCAAGAAGTCCAAGAACAACCCTGTAATGCCTCAGCAACTAAGGGAAGGTGTAATGGTAGGTGTTTGTGCACAAAAGTAAAACCAAACACACCTAAACACACACAAATACAAAGGGAGAGGGAGATATAGAGATAGATAGATACAAGACTTAAACCCTAATCTCAAGACCCTCTGGAATTTTTGTAACCCTTAAGGAGGGAGGAAAAGGCCTCCCTTTATAGAGATTCACTCTTGCAAAGCTTACAAAACAAGCTAAGCAAGAGTGAAATCCCTCCATACACGTGTATGGAGGGGGTGCAAAGTGGGTGCCAGCTAGCACAGCTGGCACAAAATATCTGCCAAAAGTAGATGCACAGTGATCGGCCAGCCAAAAATGACAAATTGACCAAATAAATGGTCGACTGACCACAAATAGTGCCGACCGACCAAACATTTGGCCGATGGCAACAAAACAATGGCCGGTGGCCTCAAGCCATGGCCGGTGAGGTGTAGGGATGGCCAACAAGCCATTCCCTGCTCCTCAAAAGCAAAACACAAGTGTTTGGTGCAAAACCAAGCACAAAACAGTCGAGTCGAGAGGTCTTGAGGCAAGGTGCGTTGGCCGAGACCTCCGAGAACTCAGGATGAACACGAACATAGATGATCACCGAGTGTTCAAACAGTGACATCCAAGCCTTGAGGACGGTCAAAAATGGGGTGCCTATAGTTAGCCAGTTCGTTTCTACTCCTCGCTCTCCGTATTGGGCTATTTGGTTCGGATTCTTCACTGTCTCCGCGGTACTATCTTCCAAGGCTTGTTGTTGTCTTCTACTTCTTCCATGGAGTTGGTGGCTTATCCTGATGCTAATTGGGCTGGTGATGTTACTGACTGTAAGTCTACTTTTGGTTGCTGCCTGTTTCTTGGTGATTCTTTGATTTCTTGGAAAAGCAAGAAACAAACTGTTGTTGCCCGTTCAACTGCCGAAGCTGAGTATCGTGCTATGGCTTATGTTACTGCTGAGGTTATCTGGCTTCGTTGTCTCCTCCCTGCCTTGGGCGTTCCTCAGACATCTCCGACCTCTCTCTACTGTGACAACCGCAGTGCTATTCAGATTGCCTATAACACTATTTTCCATGAACAAATGAAGCACATTGAGATTGATTGTCATTTTGTCTGTCAGCACCTCCAGTCTGGCTCTATCTTGCTTCATTTGGTCCCTTCGGCTCTATAGCTTGCTGACTTCTTCACTAAGACTCACACCACTGCTCATTTTCGATTTTTTCTTGACAAACTTTTTGTGTTTTCGACGAAAACCCCTTGAGTTTGAGCGGGGGTGTGAGAATATAATCTGTATATATTAGGAATGATTGTGTATATATATATTAGGCATGATTGTGTAGGCATGATTGTGTGCGTGATTATGTATTTCCTTTTTGGTTTAGGTGTTACGACTATATAAACTATGGTCTTGAGTAATTGATACAAGTTGAATATACATAAAACTATTCAGAAATCTTACAATTTGATTGATATGTTTTTTTTCCTAGTGATGTGCAATGCCCCATGAACAATTTTTCCACACTTGGTAGGCCTAGAAGCGATGGAGCCTAGTACAGAATTTAAACGAAGTGTCAGAAGCCTAGTTAGACCTTTGATCCAATCTGATAGACTGCAAATTGGATTTTTGCTCAGATTCAAGTTTTGCAACACAAGCAGGTTACTAAAATCCCCGGGAAAAGCATCATCAGATAGGTTGTAGTCCACACGACTTAAACTTACTAAAAACTGAGGTAAAGAAATCCATGAAATTTCTAATGTTTTTCTTAGTTTTGAAACTGAAGGCTAGACTGATGCATGCCATGGCTTGACCTCATCAATTGTAGAGAGTAGTTGAATTAAAGCAATTCCATCTACATGAAGTGCTTTTAGGGGTTCCATCTTCCCCATATCCGGTGGCAACTTTTCAAGTTTTGAGCAACCATATATAATAAGCTTTTCAAGAGATTTTAGCATTGCAATGTTTCTTGGAAGCTTCCTCAGCTTTTTACAACCTTTTGCATTCAAGAGAACAAGTCTCTCTAGGTTGCCAATCAATCCATGAATCTTAAAAAGACTAGTACAATCTTTAAGAATTAATCTCTCCAAATTGGGGAGTAATGAGAAGTCAGGAGTTTTGGCAAGGCTGTGAGAATGGCTAAGGTTAAGGTTTTTAATAGTCCAATAAACTGCAAAAGAGAGACAAAAAGGTGTTCCCATCATTTAATCACCAAAAACAATAAATGGATGGGTTAAAAAAAGGGAACAAAAAAAAAAGAAAAAGAAAAAGAAAGAAAGAAAATGTAATACCTTGGTTCCATTCCAAACTCGCATCAAGCTGCTATAACGCAAGTCAAATGCAACCAAGCTCTCTAGAGGAAAATCTATAGGAAGGAATGTTGAAAGGAATCCATACCAACACAACCATCTTAATCCTTTAGGAAATTCTCCATAGTTTCCACTAAGTTGTACGTAATTAAGTTGGAGTAGTCTTAATTTGTGCATTCTTACAAATGCATCAGTTTTTAAGTCTAACTCATTTGAATTTTTAAGCTCCGTGCCTGTTGGGTAAGAAGACAGGAAGCCAAAACAATGTCGCTTCAATGAATTTCTTTGCTTTGACAACAATTAGTCAAGAAAGTACTCGTTAAAGTGGTGATGATTTGAATTATAAGCACTAATGAGTGACTTGGCAGACTTGGTTTCCATTAACATATCCATGTCAAGAACAAGGCCTTCTACTATTTCAGTGCCCTGTTAAGGTAAGAAAAAAGAAAATACCATGGATAAGTATTGATCAGGAATGTGGAAAAGAACCCACATACATAAGAAGTATGTTACTTACAATTTTTTCTTTTAACACATTGAAAGAATCCTTGTGATGCCATAATCTGCTATGCTTCCCAGGCTCTTTGGGTGATTCTTGGTGAATTATTTCTCTTCCCACGTCTTGAAGTAGTTGATGCATCAGCATCTTGCTATTTTTATCAATTATAACAAGACATCTATCAATGAGATTTTGAATCCCAGATGTTGTGTAGAAATCACATTCATCTAGTATTCTAACTGAGAAATCTTTGTCCTTTCTGACAAAGAAGCAAGCAATATGCAAGAACAAATTTTTATCATGATCGTCTTGTAAGGAATCGTAGCTTATTTTGAGTTTATTCACAATTTAACTTTCAGGAATTGTTTCCAACTTCTCTAATGCACTTTCCCACACATCTACACGTTTCCCAGATAGAGATGAACCCAAAACTTGAAGAGCTAGCGGAAGTCCTCCATAGTATTGCACCACCCTTTTTGAGTGCTCCATAAAAACTTTAATAAGATGGTTTTGTCTAAAAACATGCCTACTGAAGAGCTCGCATGATTCATCTTCATCCAATTTCTCAACGTTATGCACCTCATGATCTTTATGAGGCTACAACAGCCTCTCATGTCTAGTTGTTATGATGACTTTACTTCGAGGATGAAACCAATCACGAATTCCAATTAGTGCATCTAATTGGTCAACTTGATCTGCTTCAACAAGAACAACAAGAGATCTTTTACAGGACACCACATCATTGATCTTAATAATTCCCTAATCAACACTATGTATGTTTTCTTTTATCCTCTTTAAAATGTCTGAAAGAAGTTGTCTTTGTTAATGAACTAATCCATTAGGTTGTTTTGAAACTTCTCTAATATTTGCAAGAAAGCTGCTACCTTCAAATCTTCTGTAGTTTAAATTCTACACAAATTTTGCAATGGTTGTCTTCCCTATTCCCTCCATCCCACAAATTACTAGCACACCAACATCTGTTGACTCATCTTGTAACCACAAATTAATGCTTGTGACTCGAGAATCCGTTCCAATTAGGCAAGGTGCATCACTCAAGATCTTGCGGTTTAGCTTATTCTCAATCACCTTAACAATTTCCTGGACAAACTTTGATTTGTGCCTAAAAATAGCAATGAAAATGATAAATAGATCATAATAAGCATACAATGACTAGAGGTTAATTAAACTGCAGTCTTGCAAATTTCTAACAAGTGACAAGTAATTCATTGTTCGGGCAATGGATGGATATAAAATTGAAAACATTTCATGGTTAAACTAGGGTAAATAAAAAGTAACACATTCCAAAAAGATCCAACCAATTGTCTAACATGAAATTTATAATATATCCATTTGAATAAGTGATTTAATGACAAGTGCTTTTTAATTTTGTGGTGCTAATAATATATATATTTTTGGATAAATAAACAAACTTAATTAAAATAGCATTAAAGCGATGCAAAGAATACAAAAAGGATTAACTCACAAAAGCCCAATATTTAATTATTCAAATCATCCACAAAATCTACAAAAGCCAACACATCCAGATCCACCAAAACCATCACCCAACTATGTAACATAGTAAGTAGCCTACTATCCAACCATGGAACTGAATGAGACACACCCTGAAAAGTATGTCTATTTCTCTCCAACCAAATCAACCACAATAAAACTAACCAACAAGCAACCACGCCTTCCTACAAATTTGCCAACCTTCACACCACCCCAACTCTGCAACACCTCCACTATTGTGCTTAGTTGTACCCAAACCAAACCAAAAGTCACAACAATAAGCATCCAAAGTCGTGACGCAACTGAACAATGAAAGGTGCTAATAATATTGGCCTTCTCCATTTATGCCGTATAAACACTATGAACTTCAAATTTTTTTTGAAATTTCTAACTATTCACCTTTGTAACTAGAATTCAAGTTATTTCTTTTAAGAACACAAAAATACCGTATGGAAGTTGTAGACACCCCATTTTTGACCGCCCTCAAGACTTAGGCATCATCGTTTGTGCACTTGATGATTATGATTGCATGTGCTCATTTTAGCGCTCGAAGTCCTCGACGGAATGCCACAGCTTTGAGCCTTGCACCCTTGTCACCTTATTTTTGGACCAAAACCTTGGTGTTTCAAGCTTAAACCTTTTGGTGACCTGTCAGCCACCACCATGGGCTGTCGGCCATGTCTTCTGGTTGTCGGCCATTGGTGTTGCCAATCGGCCACCAGTGTGTTTTGCAGATATTTTATGCCAGTTATGCCAGCTATTTGCACAGATGCATGCATCTGAACCCACGTGTAGAGCTGGATCTCCTTGTATAGAATTCATGTTTTCTATATATAGGGGTCTCCTCCCCCATTTTTAAAGGTTAGATTTTTTGGAACAAATCTCTCTCTCTCTCTCTCTCTCTCTCTACATGTCTCTCACACTCTCTCTCTTGCAAATTTGTGCAAACTTGCCTACATACACTACACTTTTGCCTACACCTCCTTAACCAAAATTGATCACCTTTGAGCTGAGGTTCCTTAAGGAATTCTTGGAGCTCTTGAAGGTGGTTTTGGCTTGAATTGTTGCCTAAAGTTGATCTTTGCTTCTAGAGGTATAATACTTCCCTTTTTACCTTTCTTTGAATACTTGTTTTTCTATCTTTTTCCACTAATTTTGGGTTGTTTTGGGGAATAAAAACTTTGTTTTTGTGGGCTGAAATTGGTGGTTTTAGGATATTTAAGGTTAGGGGGTGGTTCATCCTTCTTTATTTCTTGGCCAGTCGGTCCTCTGCCTCGCCTGGGAAGTCCCTCTACCGCGAGCCCTGGTCACCTAGGTCACCCTAGGCACCTCTTGCGCATCAGGAGCTCTAGCCTCCCCACCTCCACGAGTGCCTGTCAAAGGTGGCATCAGATGCGTCTAAACAAAGGCTGCATAGTCACCCTCGGCTCGGAAGTAGTCAGCATCTAAGCCTACCATGAGCTTAGTGACCTCCTCAATAGATAGGCTGTCTGCTGTCCTCATAGACTTAGGTGGCAACATTGGAATAATAATATTGTCAGGTAGGCCCACAGTCTGGCGCATGAACCGCTCGCTCAGAAACCAGTCTTGGCAGATTGGGCCCTCCAATAGAATGCGGAAGCGGAAAGTGGCCCAAGCCCCAGCGAACTGTTCCCGAATCCCTGCTGGCATCATGGTTTATGGCTGCTATATAATTTGTAAACAAAGTGTGTAGAGATTGTTAGTCGTCGTCAATTGCCAAAATGTGAGTTAGAATAGTTGTAAAGCAAAATGACTGTGTTTTGGGTTACCTAATGGGCAACCACAGTGTCACAATAGTGGCGAAAGAAGCTGAAGATCTCATGGGTCCGACACTGGAGCCGACCGTCATACCTCCGCGAGTAAGGGACCGCTAGGGGAAGCTTCTTCGCAGGCTCTGGAGCGAGTGTCAGAAAATAAGCATATATCCATAGCTGCAAGGAAAGTGTAGTGATATGTGATCAACAATACAGCATGAACACGTACAGAAAATGCAAAGCAGAAAGCATACAACATGAATAGGTATAGAAAATGTAAAGCAGAAAGCATATAGCACGAACAGATGCAGAAAGTCCAAAACAGAAAGTACATTTGTTGAAACAGATTTAAAATAGGAAATCCAAAGTAGAAAATGTAAAATGCAAAGAAGGAATAGAAATGCACACCTCCTAGGCTCGCTAATAGCCTCCGATCAAGTCTTCCCGTAGACGGGACGTAGTGCTCATGTAGCCGTATAAAGTGATGAGACCAGCTCCGCCCCAGTCGTAGAAACACACCCAGGGAAGGGTCACCAAGGTACTCAGCAGGTACAAACCTACAGTGTTCGCCCTGTTTGCGAATAGAGTGGTGCTGATGAGGAACATCAGAAAGCCCCGAGCATAATGCTCTATCTCCTCCATTGTCTCTAGCTGGCTCCCTTAAAAATGACCGAAAAACCAGCTATATCTGACCATGGCTAGTCGGAATAGAGGTGTGTGTGCTCCCAGTAGCTCGATCCAGGCAGCCTCACATTCCCCCATATCAGTGTCGAAAGGGATCGGATCACCTCCTACACCTAAGCCCGTGATCATGGCAAAGTCATAGGGCGTCATTGTTATCTCCCTGGGAGTGGAGAGGTGGAGTGAGTTGATGGTGTCCCACCATCTCTCCACTAGCGCTCCGAGAAGTGGGTGGCTCACTATAACCTGTGTCAATCCAGAGTAGAATAGGCTGAACCCGACCTCATCAACGATGTCACAAACTCTTGCAGGGAGCTCGTCGTACCAGTCCCCAGCTGTCGTAGCCCCGTAGCCCCTGTATGCGCGGGAGTCGCCCTGTGGCAGATAATAGATGGGTCAGATGAGGCAATGATGAAGGTATCGTTAGAAATGCAGCACAAAAAATGAAAGTGAACAAAGGGAGAAATGCAAGTACATAGAGTTCACACCTCAACATCAAGGGATAAAAGGTGAGAAGCCGGCTCACTCAACAAGAGGTCCTCTGGCACGCCATGAATAAACTCAGCGAAACATCTGATGCCTCTGGGAGACAAGATATGTATCCGAGGGTGACAGCTCACCGGATCAAAGTGTCATACCTGCAGTGGTGGATACTCTGGCTCAAGCTCCGGGGCAAACTCTGCCTCAAGCTCTGTCTCAATATCCTCTGTCGCCCGGCCGGCCTCAGCTGTCATCGGCTCCTTGACCTCGGCAGGAGGTGTTAGTGAAGGTGGAACCTCTAGAGGGGCTCTGTCATGTGGAAGATAGTCTGCCATCTGGAAAATGGGTGAAAAGTGAAGGTAAATGGAAAAAATAGGGTAAACTCAAAAAAATTAAACCCTAGGAGAGAAAATATGGGAGGAAAAATCAAATCCGGAAAAAGGTCACGAAATCCGAGAGAAGCTCGGGGGGAACAAGCCTAGAAGGGCGAAAATGAGGAAAGAAGTGTTGAAACCAAATTTTGATCGGTTCAAAATGCTGAGAGCTAAGAGGATTTAACGAAGAAAGTGTGCATGGGGCATTCGAAAACGTGTGTAAAGCTCGGATCTAGAGAGGGAATGTTCCTAAAGAGAGAGATTGAGGAATTTCGGCCTTGGAGAAGTGAAGAAATGAAGTATGGATGTGTGTATATAAAGACCCGAGGCAAAAAATCAAAATAGCCCCGAATCTACCATCGATGGTCGACCGGCCACCATTGGTAGCCGACAAGCCACATTGGTGGCTGACAAGCTTTAGGGGTGGCCGAGAGGTGGCGAACACCCTCCCTTTGCGGCCGGCCAGTTGCCGTTGCCCCTCTTCTAAGACTTTATGCTGTTTTGTGTCCTTGTTTCCCAAGAAGTGCAAGGAAAGTTCACTGTTGAGCATAGATTGTCTCTACGGAAGCTCAAAACTGTGTTTTGAACACATGATGTTCATTACTTGTCAACATGAATTAGGTGTATCCTTTTTAAGCATGTTGTAAATCTTCCGAGAGGTAAATCAGAAGTTGCCACTGAATTTGCTTTTGTCGAATTATGTTTTTGTTCCTTGCATAGAATATGCATTTTATATTGTTGCATAGATATGCATTTCATATATACACTGCGTGCGCGTCTTGCATCGGTTATGATTCATGCGTAGAATATGCTTTCGTTTTGATTTCATGCATAGAAATGCTCTTGTTTTATGCATAGAACATGCTTTCAACATCATATCTTGGTTGTTTATCTTGCATAGAACATGCGTGATTATTGTATCGATCACGTTTGACTCTTTTCCTTCTTCCTTGGCCAACAGAGACAAACGATATTGTATGTATGGTTCATTCAGAGGAGTTCCAGCTAAGATCATTCTTGTCTTGGTAAGAGAGCCTTCTCCTTTAACTCGCGCATCTATCACACTTGTTCACCTTTGTGCATCTATTGCACTCCTTTAACTCGTGCATCTATTGCACTTGTTCACCTTTGTGCATTTATCCCTCTCTTTTAACTGGTGCATCTATCGCACTTGTTCACCATTGTACATCTATCACACTTCTTTGACTCGTGCATCTATCGCACTTGTTCACCTTTGTGCATCTATCGCACTCCTTTAACTCGTGTATCTATCACAGTTGTTCACCTTTGTGCATCTATCGCACTCCTTTGACTCGTGCATCTATTGCACTTGTTCACATTCGAGCATCTATTTCATACCCCTCACTTTTACCTCGGGACGTATGAAGTACGTGCCTGAGTGGTTCTTTCTTAGGACGTGTGAAACGCGGCCTTGGACGGGTTTTACCTTGGGACGTACGCAGTACACGCCAGAGTGGTTGTTTCTTTAAACGCGGCCCTAGGTGGGTTTTACATCGGGACATATGAAGTACGCGCCCGAGTGGTTGTATCTTGGGACGTGTGAAACATGAGCCCGAGCAATTTTTGTTCTCTTTTTCTCAGGATGCGTGAAATGTGGCCCTAAGCTGTGTTTTCTTTCATCTTCCCTTGTTTTTGCATCGTTAGAATGTGTTTTAGTTCTTCTTGAATGGAACTTGTGTTGATTTTAGCTTGAAGTTGCTCATTCATTTGTCACTATCATACTTTTGCTTATTATACTTGTTATTTACTTATTGCATCATCTCGTATGATCATAAGATTTCAAAATCACTGGCACCGTGAAGCGTGTAAGTCCAACCTTCAAACTGCTTTGTATGCATATCATTTGCATTGCCCCAGAACTACGCCGGTTTGATTCCTTGCAAAGGGATACGTAGACAGCTTGCAGGTGCAACTATTTATTTTCTGTCTTGTTTGCTTGTCCAAGTCTTACAGCCCTGTCAAAATGGGTCATCTTCGGCCTTTGACATTCACTCATGTCATTTCATGACTTCGAGTTCTGTCAAAGAGAGGCAACTGTAGACACCTCATTTTTTACCGTCCTCAAGACTTGGACGTCATCGTTCGTGCAGTTGATGGTTATGATTGCATGTGCTCGTTTTAGCGCTCGAAGTCCTCAGCGGAATGCCACAGCTTTGAGCCTTGCACCCCTGTCACCTTGTTTTGGGACCAACACCTTGGTGTTTCAAGCCTGAACCTTTTGGTGGCCTATCAGCCAACACCATGGGTTGTCGGCCATGTCTTCTAGTTATTGGCCATTGGCGTGGCCAGTCGGCCAACTGTGCCAGTTGTTTACACAGATGCATGCATCTAAACCCACGTATAGGGATGGGTCTCCTTGTATGGAATTCATGTTTTCTATATATAGGGAGCCTCCTCCCCCATTTTTAAAGGTTAGATTTTTTGACACAAAAATTTCTCTCTCTCTCTCTCTCTCTCTCTCTCTCTCTCTCTCTCTCGCAAATTTGTGCATACTTGCCTACATACACTACACTTTTGCCTACACCTACTTAACCAAAATTAATCACCTTTAAGATGAGGTTCCTTGAGGCATTCTTGGAGCTCTTGAAGGTGGTTTTGGCTTGAATTGTTGCCTAAAGTTGATCTTTGCTTCATGAGGTATAATACTTCCCTTTTTACCTTGCTTTGAATACTTATTTTTCTATCTTTTTCCACTATTTTTGGGTTGTTTTTGAGCTATGAAAACTCTATTTTCGTGGGCTGAAATTGGTGGTTTTAGGCTATTTAAGGTTAGGGGGTGGTTCACCCTTCTTTATTCCTTGCTTGAAAGGCCTTTCCACCTTTGTTTCCCACTTTCAAACTATCTTTTTTTTGGGCATTTAAACACTGAATTTCAGAGTATTTTTAGTGGTGAAAATCATGTTTTGAAGTCCAAAATTGGAGGGGTTAGCCTCTCCTCCTTGTGTCTTGTTTGCTAGCCTATTGAGCTCTATTTGTTAGCATATTTTTCTAGCCTTCTATAACTTAATTCCAGCATGTTTTAGGCTCTATTTAGGACTATTTTAACTCTGTTTTGGATTGGTTAAGTCATTTGAGTCTTGTTTTGCATGCCTCAAGTGTCAGTGTCCTCACAAGCTTGGTGTTTTAGGCCTTTAGACACCACTTATTTGGGTTGATTGCATGTTTTTAGTGCTTTTCTCACTTAATTTCAGCACTTTTAATCTCTACAACCTCCCTCATTTCTTGACTTTTTCATTTGCTTTGAGGGTTGTTTCAACCTTGGGATTGTATAGGCTTGAGATTGAGGTCCATGCTTAATGGTTTAATCCTCTTTTGGGGGTTCATTACCAACGGCATGACACCTCTCTCTTGCCTTAAACCACCTCTTGTTTCAAACTTTCCTTCTCTTTAGAGGACTTGATTTATCAATGGACTTAATTGGTTAAGGAATGGTTGGTAATCTAAATTGAGTAACTAAAAAGTTACAACTAAAATGGTGCAAGATAAGAATTTGATTATGTTTCGGTGTGTTCAATCGGAAGTTAATTGAACACAAGGAAATTTGGGACATTTCATACTTAAAGTAATGAAATGTGCCAAGTTTCCAAGGTCTCCATTGCCCTTGACCATGCATGATAGGGTGAAGGCTTTTGGTCTTGTTTGTACAATTATTAAACTTGTACATCTTAGTTCTTTGGCCATCATGCAATGAAATTGCTTGATCGATGGTTTAAGAGCTAAGTGTATCACTCCTTTGAGATGTTTTGATGATAAGGAGGCATATATAGTACAAACAACCCTTGAGAAATACATTGTCCTACTCTGTTTGCTCTCGGTTGTAGCAAGGAAGTCCAGATCAGCAGTGGCCGACATGCCATCATCAGTAGCCGACAGGCCCCTAGTCGGCCATCAATGCAAATTCAGCAGTGTTCTTCTGAGACAGAAAATAGTTGGTCAAGAAACGAAATCAATGCAAAGGTTGTGCAACAGAGGTTTTTAGATACAGACAGTGGATGTTCTTCGAGCGGAAGTCGAGCATGCTTGAGCCTCCCTCGATTCTCAGGACTAGTTAATTAGTTTAATTAACAATTAGTGATTTATTTGTTGTAATTAGTTGTAGCTAATTAGTTTATTTCGTACTTGTTTAATTATTTTAAATTGATTAATTAAATTAGTTTGTGTTGTAAATATTTAATTAGCTTAGCCTAGTTAAATTATTTAATTATTTTGCTTAATTAATTAGCTTAGGGTAGTTAATTATTCATTTGGTTTGTAATAATTAGCTTAGCTTAGTTCGATGGCTAGTTAAATCATTCAGACTCTCCTTCATGAGAGTGTAATGTAATAATGTGCATGTCTTCCAACCCCACGTCTTTCCCCTTTTATTTATCTGCTTACGATGGTTAGATTAGGGACATCACGTTTCAATTAGCATATCGCACGTTTGCATCCATTCATTTGTCTTGCATGTACCGAGGCTTGGCGCATTATTCTAACTGCATTATCATTTCAATACATTCTTTGAATACGTGTTTAACAGCATGTTATCAAATTGCTTCATATGCTATATTAAGTAGCCGAGCCTATTTAATTGCATTTTTACTTGTGTTGCATTAGTCATATTGCATAAAGTTAGGAATCATGCATTTTTGTAACTCATATCATTTTGGCTTCGAATACTAGGTGACTTTTAGTACTTTAGTATACTTGCATGAGTGTGAGTGACTTCCATGACTAGCATGCTTGTCATGAGGCTAAGTGCTTACTTGCTATAACTGCTTGAGTGGCTGTGGATGAAAGCTTATTGCTTGAATTGAAATTATTCAATGAATATACGTTTTAAGCCCACTTTTCCAAGTGAAAAATTCACAAACTTTAAGCCCACTTTGTTAAGTGGCAAAATCAAACCATTTTCGAAAAACAAACATGAAATTGAAATGTTCCAATTCTTATAATTTAGTCTATACTTGCTTTTGCGCATCACATAGTAAATTCTAGCCTAATAAACCGGAACAAGAGCATATAATGTTGATAAAAATCATATCATGATTAGTAGAGGCTGATCTTTGATCAGGCAAGTGAGGGTGCTCAGAATGTATTCATGACCTTCCCCTCTCATACCCAAGTTCCCAAGTTGAGGCAACTTTGGTGATGACGAACACGTGGCCTTTGACACGAGTCATAGGTTTCCTAAATTACCCCAAAATAAAATATTTAGGTGGCAACTCTGTATCTGGCAAAGCAGTCCAATTTTGGCATTTTGATTGAAAATTGATTTTCAAAAACATTTGTTAGATTGGGACTCTTTGGTCTTTATTAGTTTCGCATTGCACTTGTGAGATTAGATTCAGAACCGTGGGAGTCTGAACGCTAGAGCCTCTTTCGAGCTTTCCGAAAGGCGACACGAAAAAGGTTTAGGAAGTTTAATTGATCTCTAATTTCCTCTAAGCTCAAGCAATAAATTCCATTGAATTAAATTATAACAAATTCACTTTAATTAAATTAATTCTCAACATATTATGATCTCAATTACACTAAATTTAATTCCACTAATGTGAATTAGGCTTTAATTATCCATCTCTAAACTCAATATAAGTAATGGGAGCCAAACATAACTTTACGGATTAGACGAAATCAATTTTTAATTAAAGTTCCCAGATGATTCTAAAAATTCCAATTAACATATCCATGTAATCCATTCTGGTTTCTAAACCCAATTTGGCCGTCAACTTCAGTTTCAAAGCCGTATTGTCAACAAATAATTTCCCAATTTGGACAGATGTACATAAATTAAATCATGTAATCCGCAATTAACACATAGATAATCCAGATAATTATGATTTTCATTTTTGGGATGTTACACTCTTGAATTCAAGGATCATCAAAAGTTTGTCAAGACACCATCTGGAAGGTGCATAATCTTTTGAGAGGACAATTACTGAAATCCTTGATAGCTGAATTGCTTTCTGCAATTCTAACTTAATTTTTTCTCCTCTTTCTATATTGTCATTATCTTTGTATCTGCAAAGTCCTCCCTGCACCAGAGCTATATAGAGGTGATCAGTGAAGGCCTTTCGAGTGTCTTTTCCTTTGAAACTCAAGAACATGTGATAAGTACAACAAGAAATGGATGAGTCTACTTGAGCTTTCATGGTAGCCACTGAACAAAGTGTTTACAGATTGTTAATGGTTGATGAATAAATGCAATACCTTTCAAGGCATATGGATTCTTGTAATTATACCATATATATAAAATAAAGGGTTAATAGAATAGAGTCAATGGAAGCGGTAAAAATACCAAAAAACAACAAGGAAAATACTCTTGTAACTAGTTGATTAATATTTAATAGGTTTTAAACACACATGTTTGCAGAAGTTTGGACAACATGCCAACCATGTTTGCAAGTGTCTTGAAACACCAAAACATAATTGTGAGTCTGTGACTGTATGAACAAGTACTTTATTTCTCCCGATATATTTTATATAAAATATGTATATTCTGCAATTTCTTTCAGGGAGTTCTTGTTAACTATTAAAAACTATAAAATTTGAATCAAATTTGTCTAGAGTTAGAAAAACGGCTGGGAAAAAATGACCAACAAGTCTATCATAGTTTAACACCATAAGCAAGAACTTCCAAGTATATTCTGCAGTTTCTTTCAGATATTTCTTGTTAACTGTCAAAAACTATAAATCCATACACTCCTATATAATCAAGAGTATTTAGTTATACCTGCTATATGTTGACCCCTAAAGTTTAAGTTGTTAGTTGTTATCTACTCATATTATACTTAGGACTCTTGTATTCTTGTACACCTAGGTTTCCTATACACCTAGGTTTCTTCGCCTATATATACATGCTTCTTCTATTATAATTGTTGAATTAAATATATACAACACATTATTTTCTACCTCTCTCTCTCTCTCTCTCTCTCTCTCTCTCTCTCTCTCTACTATTCTCATAACATGGTATTAGAGCCTAGGGTTTTTTCCTAGCCTCCTTTTTTTTTTCATTGCATTTTTTTTCTTGGCAGATTGCTTCCTTCAGTTTCTGCGTATCAAGTCCTTTTCTGTTTCAACAATTAGCCTATACCATCTTCTTCGTCTCTTCAAGACGAAGCAAATGCTGCCAACCTCATCGTCATCCGAAGCTCCACGCCCCATCATGCGCCTCCAGAATCTTAAAAACGTGCTGTCCTGTTTTACGATGTGCCTCACGCGCCTCCTGCACTTGTCTCGTGCTATTGTGCGTTGTGGCCTCATCTACATATGTCATCCACGTGTTTCTGATGTCAGTTGACGTTAGCCCTGGTTTCTTGCACACCATTGCTGTTGTTGCTGTCATGCACTGCGCGCCTCTCTGCTAACGTATGTTGCACACGCTGACGTCACCCTCTTACTATGACATCAGTCCTAAGTAGACGTGACTGATCAACCCACTTTGGCCAGCCATTTACTTGCCTTTATGGGTGTGTTTTTAGCCCCGTTAAGACTATAGCCCACCTATTTTTGACCTCCTGAATCCATTGGTGGGTTCTGTTTTGGCAAAATCAGCATCTACAAAGCACCATCTTCTTTTATTTCCCCTTTTGAGATTTATGGATCGTACCGAGCACATCTACTCTGTTTTCTGTCATCCTTGATGGATCAAATTATGTTAGTTAAGGCCAAGCTCTCTCCGGCTTCATCAAAGGGAAACATATTTGGTGGATCATTACTGGTGCTCTTCCCAAACCCAACCAGAAGGAGAATGAGACTCACTATGCCTTCGATGACCGTCTTGACGAATGGGAAAGTCAGAATTATCAAATAATCATCTGGTTCCGAGCTACCTCAGTTCTCCTCATTCATCTCTAGTCTGGTTGGCGAACTGGTCCCTAATCCCCGCTGGCATCATGGCCCATGGCTGCCACATAATCTACAAACAGAGTGTGTAGAGATTGTTAGTCGTCGTCAGTCGCCAAAACGTGAGTTAGAACAGTTGTAAAGCAAAATGATTGTGTTTTGGGTTACCTGATGGGCAGCCACAGTGTCAGAATAGTGACGAAAGAAGCTGAAGGTCTCACGGGTCCGATGCTAGAGCTGACCGTCATACCTCCGCGAGTAAGAGACCGCTAGGGGAAGCTCCTCCACAGGCTCCGGGGTGAGAGTCAGAAAATAAGCACATACCCGTAGCTGCAAGGAAAGTGCAGTGACATGTGATCAATAATACAGCATGAACAGGTAGAAAAAATACAAAGCATACAGCATGAATAGGTACAGAAAATGCAAAGCAGAAAGCACATAGCATGAACAGTTGCAGAAAGTCCAAAGCAGAAAGTACATTTGTTGAAACATATTTAAAATAGGAAATCCAAAGTAGAAAATGTAAAATGCAAAGAAGGAACAAAAATGCATACCTCATAGGCTCTCCAATAGCCTCCAATAAAGTCTTCTTGCAGACGGGAGGTACAACTCATGTAGCCGTATAAAGTGATGAGGCCAGCTCCGCCCCAGTCGTAGAAACACACCCAGGGAAGGGTCACCAAGGTGCTCAGTAGGTACAACCCTACAGTGTTCGCCCTGTCTGCAAATAGAGTGGTGCCGAGGAGGAACATCAGAAAACCCCAAGCATACTACTCTATCTCCTTTATTGTCTATGGCTGGCTCCCTCAAAAATGCCCTGAAAACCAGCTATATCTGAACATGAATGGTCGGAACAGAGGTGTGTGCTCCCAATAGCTCGATCCAAGCAGCCTCTCATTCCCCCATATCAGTGTCGAAAGGGATCGGATCGCCTCCTACACCTAAGCCCGTGATCATGGTAAAGTCGTAGGGCGTCATCGTCATCTCCCCAAGAGTGCAGAGGTGGAGGGAGTTGGTGGTGTCCCACCATCTCTCCACTAGCGCTCCGAGAAGTGGGTGGCTCACTATAACTCGTGTCAATCCAGAGCAGAATAAGCCGAAGCCAACCTCATCAATGATGTCGCAGACTCTTGCAGGGAGCTCGTCGTACCAATCCCTAGCTGTCGTAGCCCCGTAGCCTTTGTATGCGCGGGAGTTGCCCTATGGCAAAGAATAGGTGGGCCAGATGAGGCAATGATGAAAGTAAAAGCCAGAAAATGCAGTGCAAGAAATGCAAGTGAAGAAAGGGAGAAATGCAAGTAAACAGAGTTCATACCTCAACAGCAAGGGATAAAAGGTGAGAAGCTGGCTCCCTCAACAAGAGGTCCTCCGGCACTCCATGAATAGACTTAGTGAAACATCTAATGCCTCTGGGAGGCAAGATATGTGTCCGAGGGTGATACCTCGCCGGATCAAAGGGTCATACCCGCAGTGGTAGAAACTCTGGCTCAAGCTCCAGGGCAAACTCAGCCTCAAGCTCTGCCTCAATATCCTCTGCCGCCTCGCCGGCCTCAGCTATCATCGCCTCCTCGATCTCGGCACGAGGTGCTAGTGAAGGTGAGACCTTTGGAGGGGCTCCATCATGTGGAATATAGTTTGCCATTTGGAAAATAGGTGAAAAGTCGGTGAAAAGTGAAGGAAAATGGAGAAAATAGGGTAAACTCGAAAAAAGTTAAACCCTAGGAGAGAGAAGATGGGAGGAAAAATCAAATCGGGAAAAAGGTCATGAAATCCGAGAGAAACTAGGGGGGAACAAGCCTAGAAGGGCGAAAATGAGGAAAGAAGTGTTGAAACCAAATTTTGATCGGTTCAAAATACTGAGAGCTAAGAGGATTTAGTGAAGAAAGTGTGCGTGGGGCATTGGAAAACGTGTATAAAGCTCAGATCTAGAGAGGGAAAGTGTCTAGAGAGAGATAGAGGAATTTCGGCCTAGGAGTAGTGAAGAAACGAAATATGGATGTGTGTATATAAAAACCCGAGGCAAAACGTTAAAATTGCCTCGAATCTGCCAATGATGACCAACCGGCCACCATTGGTGGCTGACAAGCTTTAGGGGTGGCCAACAGGTGGCCAACACCCTGCCTTTGTGGCCGGCCAGTGGCCGTTGCCCCTCTTCTGAGTCTTGATGCTGTTTTGTGTCCTTGTTTCCCAAGAAGTGCAAGGAAAGTTCACTGTTGAGCTCAGATTGTCTCTACGAAAGCTCAAAACTGTGTTTTGAACACACGATGTTCATCACTTGTCAACATGAATGAGGTGTATCCTTTTTAAACATGTTGTAACTCTTTTGAGAGGTAAATCAGAAGTTGCCACTGAATTTGTTTTTGTCAAATTTTGCTTTTGTTCCTTGCATAGAATATGCATTTTATATTGTTGCATAGATATGCATTTCATAGATACATTGCGTGTGTATGTTGCATTGGCGATGATTGATGTGTAGAATATGCTTTCATTCTGATTTCATGCATAGAAATGCTCTTGTTTTATGCATAGAACATGATTTTAACATCATATCTTGGTTGCTTATCTTGCATAGAACATGCATGGTTATTATATCGCACTCGTTTGATTCTTTTCCTTCTTCCTTGGCCAACACAGACAAATGATATTGTATGTACAGTTCATTCAAAGGAGTTCTAGCTAAGATCATTCTTGTCTCAGTAAGAGAGCCTTCTCCTTTAACTTGTGCATCTATCGCACTTGTTCACCTTTATGCATCTATCGCAATCCTTTGACTCGTGCATCTACCGCACTTGTTCACCTTTGTGCATTTATCGCACTCTTTTATCTTGTGCATCAACCGCACTTGTTCACCTTTGTGCATCTATCGCTCTCATTTAACTCGTGCATCTATTGCACTGCTTTAACTCGTGCATCTATCACACTTGTTCACCATTGTGCATCTATCGCACTCCTTTGACTCGTGCATCTATTGCACTTATTCACATTCGTGCATCTATTGCATACCCCTCGCTTTTACCTAGGGACGTATGAAGTACGTGCCCAAGTGGTTGTTTCTCAGGACACCTGAAACGTGGCCTTGGACGGGTTTTACCTTGGGACGTACGAAGTACACGCCCGAGTGGTTGTTTCATTAAACGCGGCCTTGGGCGGGTTTTACCTCGGGACGTACGAAGTATGCGACCGAGTGGTTGTATCTTGGGACGTGTGAAACATGAGCCCGAGCGATTTTTGTTCTCTTTTTCTCAGGATGCGTGAATTGTGGCCCTGAGCTGTGTTTTCTTTCCTCGTCTCTTGTTTTCGCGTCGTTAGAATGTGTTTTAGTTCTTCTTGCATGGAACTTGTGTTGATTTTAGCTTGAAGTTGCTCATTCATTTGTCACTATCATACTTTTGCTTATTATACTTGTTATTTGCTTATTGCATCATCTCGTATGATCATAAGATTTCAAAATCACCGGCATCGTGAAGCGTGTAAGTCCAACCTTCAAACTGCTTTGCATGCATATCATTTGCATTGCCCTAGAACTACGCCGGTTTGATTCCTTGCAAAGGGATACGCAGGCAGC
Source organism: Camellia sinensis (assembly GCF_055761805.1). Taxonomy (NCBI): domain Eukaryota; kingdom Viridiplantae; phylum Streptophyta; class Magnoliopsida; order Ericales; family Theaceae; genus Camellia; species Camellia sinensis. The sequence continues at coordinate 64,113,272 of NC_138962.1, read as the reverse complement.
CTGCAAGTGCAACTATTTATTTTCTGTCTTGTTTGCTTGTCCAAGTCTTACAGCCCTGTCAAAATGGGTCATCTTCGGCCTTTGACATTCACTCATGTCATTTCATGACTTCGAGTTCTGTCAAAGAGGGGCAACTGTAGACACCCCATTTTTTACTGTCCTCAAGACTTGGACGTCATCGTTCGTGCAGTTGATGGTTATGATTGCATGTGCTCGTTTTAGCGCTCGAAGTCCTCAGCGGAATGCCACAGCTTTGAGCCTTGCACCCCTGTCACCTTGTTTTTGGACCAAAACCTTGGTGTTTCAAGCCTGAACCTTTTGGTGGCCTCTCAGCCACCCCCACGGGTTGTCGACCATGTCTTCTGGTTATCGGCCATTGGTGTAGCCAGTCGGCCACCAGTGTGTTTTGCAGATATTTTATGCCAACTGTGCCAGTTGTTTACACAGTTGCATGCATCTGAACCCACGTATAGGGATGGATCTCCTTGTATGGAATTCATGTTTTCTATATATAGGGGTTCTCCTCCCCCATTTTTAAAGGTTAGAATTTTTGAAACAAAAATCTCTCTCTCTCTCTCTCTCTCTCTCTCTCTCTCTCTCTCTCTCTCTCTTGCAAATTTGCGCATATTTGCCTACATACACTACACTTTTGCCTACACCTCCTTAACCAAAATTAATCACCTTTGAGCTGAGGTTCCTTGAGGCATTCTTGGAGCTCTTGAAGGTGGTTTTGGCTTGAATTGTTGCCTAATGTTGATCTTTGCTTCATGAGGTATAATAATCCTCTTTTTACCTTGCTTTGAATACTTGTTTTTCTATCTTTTTCCGCTATTTTTGGGTTGTTTTTAGGCCATGAAAACTCTATTTTTGTGGGCTAAAATTGGTGGTTTTAGGCTTTTTAAGGTTAGGGGGTGGTTCACCCTTCTTTATTCCTTGTTTGAAAGGCCTTTCCACCTTTGTTTCCCACTTTCAAACTATCTTTTTTTTTGGGCATTTAAACACTGAATTTTAGTGTATTTTCAGTGGTGAAAATCATGTTTTGAAGTCCAAAATTGGAGGGGTTAGCCTCCCCTTCTTGTGTCTTGTTTGCTAGCCTAGTTAGCTCTATGTGTTAGCATATTTTTCTACCCTTCTATAACTTAATTCCAGCATGTTTTAGGCTCTATTTAGGACTATTTTAACTCTGTTTTGGGTTGGTTAAGCCATTTGAGTCTTGTTTTGCATGCCTCTAGTGTCAGTGTCCTCACAAGCTTGATGTTTTAGGCCTTTAGACACCACTTATTTGAGTTGATTGCATGTTTTTAGTGCTTTTCTCACTTAATTTCAGCACTTTTAATCTCTACAACCTCCCTCATTTCTTGACTTTTTCATTTGCTTTGAGGGTTGTTTCAACCTTGGGATTGTATAGGCTTGAGATTGAGGTCCATGCTTAATGGTTTAATCCTCTTTTGGGGGTTCATTACCAACGGCATGACACCTCTCTCTTGCCTTAAACCACCTCTTGTTTGAAACTTCCTTCTCTTTAGAGGACTTGATTTACCAATGGACTTAATTGGTTAAGGAATGGTTGGTAATCTAAAATGAGTAACTAAAAAGTTACAACTAAAATGGTGCAAGATAATAATTTGATTATGTTTCTGTGTGTTCAATCGGAATTTAATTGAACACAAGGAAATTTGGGACATTTCATACTTAAAGTGATGAAATGTGCAAAGTTTCCAAGGTCTCCATTGCCCTTGACCATGCATGATAGAGTGAAGGCTTTTGGTCGTGTTTGTGCATTTTTTGAACTTGTACATCTTAGTTCTTTGGCCATCATGCAATGAAATTGCTTGATTGATGGTTTAAGAGCTAAGTGTATCACTCCTTTGAGATGATTTGATGATAAGGAGGGATATATAGTACAAATAACCCTTGAGAAATACATTGTCCTGCTCTGTTTGCTCTATGTTGCAACACGGAAGTCCAGATCAGCAGTGGCCGACATGCCATCATCAGTAGCCGACCGGCCCCTAATCGGCCCTCAATGCAAATTTAGCAGTGTTCTTGTGAGACAGAATAGAGTTGGTCTAGAAGTGAAATCAATGGAAAGATTGTGCAACAGAGGTTTTCAGAGCCAGACAGTGGATGTTCTTCGAGTGGAAGTCAAGCATGCATGAGCATCCCCCGATTCTCAGGACTAGTTAATTGGTTTAATTAGTAATTAGTGATTTATTTGTTGTAATTAGTTGTAACTAATTAGTTTATTTCGTTCTTGTTTAATTATTTTAAATTGATTAATTAAATTACTTTGTGTTGTAAATATTTAATTTGCTTGGCCTAGTTAAATTATTTAATTATTTTTCTTAATTAATTACCTTAGGGTAGTTAATTATTCTTTTGGTTTGCAATAATTAGCTTAGCTTAGTTAGATGGCTAGTTAAATCATTCGGACTCTCCTTCGTGAGAGTGTAATGTAATAATGTGTATGTCTTCCAACCCCACGTGTTTCCCCTTTTATTTATCTGCTTACTATGGTTAGATTAGGGATATCACGTTTCAATTAGCATATCGCACGTTTGCATCCATTCATTTGTCTTGCATGTACCGAGGCTTGGCGCAATATTCTAACTGCATTATCATTTCAATACATTCTTTGAATACGTGTTTAACCGCATGTTATCAAATTGCTTCATATGCTATATTAAGTAGCCGAGCCTATTTAATTGCATTTTTACTTGTGTTGCATTAGTCATATTGCATAAAGTTAGGAATCATGCATTTTTGTAACTCATATCATTTTGGCTTCGAATACTACGTGAGTTTTAGTACTTTAGGATACTTGCATGAGTGTGAGTGACTTCCATGACTAGCATGCTTGTCATGAGGCTAAGTGCTTACTTGCTATAACTACTTGAGTGGCTGTGGATGAAGGCTTATTGCTTGAATTGAAATGATTCAATGAATATACGTTTTAAGCCCACTTTTCCAAGTGGAAAATTCACAAACTTTAAGCCCACTTTGTTAAGTGGCAAAATCAAACCTTTTTCGAAAAACAAACATGAAATTGAAATGTTCCAATTCTTACAATTTAGTCTATACTTGCTTTTGCGCATCACATAGTAAATGCTAGCCTAATAAACCGGAACAGGAGCATATAATGTTGATAAAAATCATATCATGATTAGTAGAGGCTGATCTTTGATCGGGCAAGCGATGGTGCTCAGAATGTATTCATGACCTTTCCCTCTCGTACCCAAGTTCCCAAGTTGAGGCAACTTTGGTGATGACGAACACGTGGCCTCTGACACGAGTCATGGGTTTCCTAAATTCTCCCAAAATAAAATATTTAGGTGGCAACTCTGTGTCCGGCAAAGCAGTCCAATTTTGGCATTTTGATTCAAAATTGATTTTCAAAAACATTTGTCAGATTTGGACTCTTTGGTCTTTATTAGTTTCACATTGCACTTGTGAGATTAGATTCAGAACCGTGGGAGTCTGAACCGTAGGGCTTCTTTTGAGCTTTCAGAAAGGAGACGCGAAAAGGTTTAGGAAGTTTAATTGATCTCTAATTTCCTCTAAGCTCAAGCAATAAATTCCATTAAATTAAATTATAACAAATTCACTTTAATTAAATTAATTCTCAACATATTATGATCTCAATTACACTAAATTTAATTCCACTAATGTGAATTAGGCTTTAATTATCCATCTCTAAACTCAATATAAGTAATGAGAGCCAAACATAACTTTACAAATCAGACGAAATCAATTTTTAATTAAAGTTCCCAGATGATTCTAAAAATTCCAATTAACATATCCATGTAATCCATTCTGGTTTCTGAACCCAATTTGGCTGTCAACTTCAGTTTCAAAGTCGTATTGTCAACAAATAATTTCCCAATTTGGACAGATGTACACAAATTAAATCATATAATCCGCAATTAACACATAGATAATCTAGATAATTATGATTTTCATTTTTCGGGTGTTACACTCTTGAATTCATTGATCATCAAAAGTTTGTCAAGACACCATCTGGAAGATGCATAATCTTTTGAGAGGATGTAGACGCGCCCGCGGAGGGGGACCTCGCTACAGTTCGGACTCGATTTGTGTCGCGGTTCTTAATCTGAACCAAAGAGTCCAAATCTGGCAAATCGTTTTGAGAAACAGATTTTTGAAAAAGTAGTGCCAAACATGGACTGCTTTGCCAGATACAGAGTCGCCACCTAAATATTTTTTAAAATGGGGAAATTTAGGAAACCCTGACTCGGTGCCAAAGGCCACATGTCCGTCATCACCGGAGTTGTCTCGGCTCGGGAGCTTGGGTACGATCGGGGAAGGTCAGCTATGAGCACCCCCTTTCGCCCGGTCCGAAGACCGGACTCTACTAACCGTGATATCCAATTTTGAAAACTCTATGTGTTCTTATTCTATTTATTAGCCTAGAATTACTATGTTATGCGCGCAGCAAACAAGTATAGACCAGATTGTCTAATTTGGAAATAAACATTGCATATCCGTTTGTTTTAAAAATGCTTTGGAATTTGCTACCCGCAGGTAGGCTAAAATGCGGATTTCAACGAGTTTTTCCAACTCAAACAATCCAACCTTCACTCACAGGCATTCAAAACAGTTTAACACATAATCATCTAGCCACATGTTAAGCATGCTGACATGGCAACATTCACACTCATGCGATATGCTAAAGCGAAAATACTTACATCGTACTCCGTGCCAAAAACGAAGAACTTGTTAGCAAACATGTATGATCCAAGTCCATGTTAAGTGCCTAATGCATCACATACAAAATGTTGCTAGAATAGGCTCGGTTAACCTAGACATGTTATGTGAAAATGCACAATTATCACATATTCAATTTTTGATTTGAAGTACGAATGCAGTTAGCGTGATGTACTGAGCCTAATGCATGTAATACAAAATGCATGAATGCGCGCATGCATAGCATAAGGTATGCTAAATTAAACGTGCCCTAATCTACCATCATAAGCAGGTAAATAAAAGGGAAGAAAGAAGTGGGGATTGGGAGACATACACACCACCCACGCACACTTATTACAGATTTGCCCTCGCTCGGAAGGACCGAATAAATATTACAAATTAATTAACTACGCAGGCTAATTAATATTACAAATTAACTAATTTAATTAACAAATTAAATAAATTAATTAAAACAGGAAAACGCCTCGGGAAGCGCGCCACCATGCATAGGCTGCCTCTGTTTTCCTTCCTTTCCTCTTCTGAAGGCTATCAAAACCTCAGAATTACATCCCTGGACACTGGGGAGTACCACCGGTTGAATGAAACTTCCACCGGCAGTGTAGTATGGCCATCGGCACAAAATAGGGTCTGTCGGCAGAGAAAATATTGCCGGTCGGCACATAACACTGCCGGTCGGCAGATTATTCCTGCAGAACCTGCAACTCACAGCAACAGAGGGCAAGGCAAAGCATGGCAGCACAATTCAAGGCATGTATGCACCAACCACGTCTCTTATCATTGTAATGACTCAAAGGGACATGTGCCTCGGTTCTCGGACCACCAATCACGCATTTCCATGCATGATGGCCCAAAGAACCAAGTATGCAACTTTGATTTCAAATGCGATGCAAACCAATCAAACAAACAAGGCCCTATTCCTATCACCAATTCAAGGAACAAGGCATGCATGCAAGATGCAATGCGACCTAGGCATACAAGCTAGGAATGCAACATGACATGGCAAGGCACTTATGCAATCATGCAAGCATACATATGGCAATGCAAATGGATGGCAAGATGGACTTATACATGAATTAGGCAACTCTAATAAGGCCTAAACAGTGGCCAATGTGCTAAAAAGTGAGGGCTAAATGGCATGCACACACACATGCACATAAGGACCAACACTTAAGCACAAATCAAACAACATTCAAGCACACTTGAAAGGAGGAAACATGGACAATTAGCATGCAACATGAGCCCTAAAATCATGCTATAAAATGATGCCAAATCAAGTTATAAATCAAGTCAAGCATGCAACAAATGGCCTAAGTGTTCAAAGTAAACCAAAGTGGCATTGAGCTACACTTAACAAGACCAAACAAGGCATGCATTAAGCAACCAAAAACAGGTTTATAGCACGTTAAAACAAGGCTAAAGGACTCTTTAGATGGCATCTAAATGGCCCAAATACAAAGGCATACACCATGGCCAAAACATGGAGCATTGCAACACATGCTTTCAAAGCATTAAAGAGACATGCAGGGCAATCCAACAAGCATGGAAATGGGACTGAAATAGCATGTAGGATGATTCCAAATCATCAAAACAATGCAAAGATGGCATGCTACACATGCACATACTCAAGGCCAATAAGCCCAAATACAAAGGGGACATATAATGCATGCTAAAATCGACCCAAATACTTATGGACAGATCTAAAACATGGCAAAATAAGCACATAATCTTCACAAATACAAGCCTAAAACATGCTCCAACAAAGGCTAACAACCTAGAACATGTTAAGGCACAAATAAGGCATTACATGGCAACTATGCTAAGCATCCATGGAGTTCCAAAACCAACTCAAAATCATGTTATATTATAGATATATAAGCATGAAAAACAAACCAAACATGCTCAACACACACTCAAGCATAGGCTTCCTTAGGAGACCAAAATGTGCCCTTTTCAAGGACAACAAGGAGAGGGGGTGGCCCTCTCCTTCTTGGGACTTCAAAGCATCATCTTCACCACTGAAATCCTTCAAGATTTCAGTGCTGAAGAGACCTCAACACCAAAATCCCGGAGCTAACACAAAATGGCTCAAAATGAGGCCTTTTAAGGCCTAAGGGTGGTCAACAACCCTCAAACCACAAAACACTCTTAATAAACAATAAAGAGGGCTTAAAAACAGAACTTTTTTATGTTATACAATAAGCACAAAAACAGCTCTAAGATAGGTATAAAATCAATGCAAAAAAGGGGAAAAAGGGACTAGATTCTCACCCTTGAAGCTCTCTTCACAAATGATGCTCCAATGGCCTCCCTTGGCTCCAAAACAGTCAAGAAACTCAAGAACAAGCCCTTAGAATCCTAGTTTCAAGAGGAAGGTGAAACACTAGGTGTTTGTGTGCAATAGTAAGACACAAAGCACCTAGTTGAACAAAAGAGAGGGAAAGAGAGATAGAAAGTGTATATCTAACCCTAACCCTAGAAAAACCAGAGCTTGGTCTGTATTTTTCTCTCTCAAAAATGTCTAAAAGCTCTCCTCTTTTGCCTTAGAGAGAGCTTCTCCCTATATCCCTTGTAAAGCTTCCAAGACAAGCCTTACAAGAGGGAGATCCCTCCATACACGTGTATGGAGGGATGAAAAAGTAATACAGCTGTCTAAAAATATCTGCAAAAGCAGATGAACAGCAATCGGCCGGCCAAAAATGCCATCTTGGCCAAAAAGAGTGCCGGTCGGCAACAAATAGTGCTGACCGGCAACAAAGAGTGCCGGCCGGCAAACTACATTGCGGTGGCAGCAAAAACCAGCCGGTGGCATCTAGCCACTGCCGGTGATGGGTGGGGATGGTCTACAAGCCCCACTTTGTCCTTCCAAGGCAAGACACAAGTGTTTGGTGCAAAACCAGACACTAAACGGTCGAGTTCGGAGATCCTGAGACAAGGCTCGCGAGCCGAGACCTCCGGGAACTCCAAACGAACACAAATATGGATAATCACCGAGTGTTCAAACGGTGACGTCCAAGTCTTGAGGATGGTCAAAAATGGGGGTGTCTACAGAGGACAATTACTGAAATCCTTGACCGCCAACTTGCTTTCTGCAATTCTAACTTAATTTTTTCTCCTCTTTCTATATTGTCATTATCTTTGTATCTGCAAAGTCCTGCTTGCACCAGAGCTATATAGAGGTGATCAGTAAAGGCCTTTCAGGTGTCTTTTCCTTTGAAACTCAAGAACACGTGATAAGTACAACGAGAAATGTATAAGTCTACTTGAGCTTTCATGGTAGCCACTGAACAAAGTGTTTACAGATTGTTAATGGTTGATGAATAAATGCAATACCTTTCAAGGCATATGGATTCTTGTAATTATACCATATACATAAAATAAAGGGTTAATAGAATAGAGTCAATGGAAGCGATAAAAATACCAAAAAACAACAAGGAAAATACTCTTGTAACTAGTTGATTAATATTTAATAGGTTCTAAACACACATGTTTGCAGAAGTTTGGATAACATGCCAGCCATGTTTGCAAGTGTCTTAAAACCCCAAAACATAATGATGAGTCTGTGACTGTAGGAACAAGTACTTATTTCTCTAGATATATTTTATATAAATATATGTATATTCTGCAGTTTCTTTTTGGGAGTTGTTAACTGTTAAAAACTTTAATTCTTGAATCAAATTTGTCTAGAGTTAGAAAAATAGATGGGAAAAAATGATCTTAGTTTAGCACCATAAGCAAGAATTACCAAGTATCTTCTGCAGTTTCTTTCAGATATTTCTTGTTAACTGTCAAAAACTATAAATCCATACACTCCTACATAATCAAGAGTATTTAGTTATACCTGCTATGTATTGACCCCTAAAGTCTAAGTTGTTAGTTGTTATCTACTCATATTATACTTAGGACTCTTGTATTTTTGTACACCTAGGTTTCTTATACTCCTAGGTTTCTTGGCCTATATATACAGGCTTCTTTTATTGCAATTGTTGAATTAAATGTACACAATACATATTTTTTTTTCTCTCTCTCTCTCTCTACTATTCTCATAACATGGTATTAGAGCCTAGGGTTTTTTCTTAGCCTCCTTTTCTTCTTCATCGCATTTTTTTTTCCTGGCAAATTGCTTCCTTCAATTTCTGAGTATCAAGTCCTTTTCTGTTTCAACAATTAGCCTATACCATCTTCTTCGTCTCTTCAAGATGAAACAAACGCTACCAACCTCATTGTCATCTGAAGTTCCACGCGCCGTCACGCGCCTCCAGAATCTTAGAAACTCGCTGTCCTGTTTTGCGATGTGCCTCACGCGCCTCCTGCACTTGTGTCATGTTATTGTGCGCTGTGGCCTCATCTACTAACGTGATCCGCATTTTTCGGATGTCAGTTGACGTCAGCCCTGGTTTTTTGCACACCGTTCCTGCTGTTGTTATCATGCACTGCGCGCCTCTCTGCTAACGTATGTCGTGCACGCTGATGTCACCCTCTTAGTGTGACATCAGTCCTAAGTAGACTAGATTGATAAACCCACTTTGGCCAGCCGTTTACTTGCCTTTCTGGGTGTGTTTTTAGCCCCGTTCTGACTATATCCCACATATTTTCGACCTCTTAAATCCATTGATAGGTTCTGTTTTGGCAAAATCAGCATCTACAAAGTACCATCTTCTTTTATTTCCATGTTTGAGGATTGTGGATTGTACTGAGCACATCTACTCTATTTTTGTTATCCTTGATGAGTCAAATTATGTTAGTTGAGCCCAAGTTCTCTTCAACTTCATCAAAGGGAAATGTCTTTGGCGGATCATTACTAGTGCTCTTCCCAAACCAAACCAGAAGGAGGATGAGACTGATTGTGCCTTCGATGGCCGTCTTGACGAATGGAAAAGTCAAAATTATCAAATAATCACCTGGTTCCGAGCTACCTCAGTTCCCCCCATTCATCTCTAGTTTGGTTGGCGAACTGGTCCCGAATCCCCACTGGCATCATGGCCCATGGCTGCCACATAATCTACAAATAGAGTGTTTAGAGATTGTTAGTCGTTGTTAGTCGCCAAAACGTGAGATAGAACAGTTGTAAAGCAAACTGACTGTGTTTTGGGTTACCTGATTGGCAGCCACAGTGTCAAAATAGTGACGAAAGAAGCTGAAGGTCTCACGGGTCCGATGCTGGAGCTGACCGACATACCTCCGTGAGTAAGGGACCAATAGGGGAAGCTGCTCCACAGGCTCTGGGGCGAGAGTCAGAAAATAAGCATATACCCATAGCTGCAAGGAAAGTGCAGTGATATGCGATCAACAATACAACATGAACAGGTAGAGAAAATGCAAAGCAGAAAGCATACAGCATGAAAAGGTACAGAAAATGCAAAGCAGAAAGCACATAGCATGAACAGATGTAGAAAGTCCAAAGCGGAAAGCACATTTGTTGAAACAGATGTAATATAGGAAATCCAAAGTAGAAAATGTAAAATGCAAAGAAGGAACAAAAATGCATACCTCCTAGGCTCGCCAATAACCTCCGATCAACTCTTCCCACAGACGGGAGGCAGAGCTCATGTAGCCGTATAAAGTGATGAGGCCAGCTCCGTCCTAGTCATAGAAACACACCCAGGGAAGGGTCACCAAGGCGCTCAGCAGGTATAACCCTACAGTGTTTGCCCTATTTGCGAATAGAGTGGTGCCGAGGAGGAACATCAGAAAACCCTAAGCATATTGCTCTATCTCCTCCATTGTCTATGGCTGGCTCCCTCGAAAATGCTCAAAAAACCAGCTATATCTAACCATGGCTGATCGGAACAGAGGTGTGGGTGCTCCCAATTGCTCGATCCGGGCAGCCTCCTTTTCCTCCATATCAGTATCGAAAGGGATCGGATCACCTCCTGTACCTAAGCCCGTGATCATGGCAAAGTCGTAGGGCATCATTGTCATCTCCTCGGTAGTGGAGAGGTAGAGGGAGTTGGTGGTGTCCCACCATCTCTCCACTAGCGCTCCGAGAAATGGGTGGCTCGCTATGACTCGTGTCAATCCAGAGCAGAATAGGCCAAAGCTGGCCTCATCAACGCTATCGCAGACTCCTGCAGGGAGCTCATCGTACCAATCCCTAGCTGTTCGTAGCCCCGTAGCCCCTATATGCACGGGAGTCACCCTATGGAAGAGAATAGGTGGGTCAGATGAGGCAATGATAAAAGTACAGTCAGAAAATGCAGTGCAAGAAATGCAAGTAAAGAAAGGGAGAAATGCAAGTAAATAGAGTTCATACCTCAACAGCAAGGGATAAAAGGTGAGAAGTCGACTCCCTCAACAGGAGGTCCTTCGGCACGCCATGAATAGACTCAGTGAAACGTCTGATGGCTCCGGGAGGCAAGATATGTGTCCAAGGGTGATACCTCGCCGGATCAAAGGGTCATACCTGCAGTGGTGGAAACTTTGGCTCAAGCTCCGGGGCAAACTCTGTCTCAAGCTCTGCCTCAATATCCTCCACCGCCCCGCCGGCCTCAGCTATCATCGGCTCCTCGACCTCGGCAGGAGGTGCTAGTGAAGGTGGAACCTCTGGAGGGGCTCCATCATGTGGAATATAGTCTACCATCTAGAAAATGGGTGAAAAGTCGGTGAAAAGTGAAGGAAAATGGAGAAAATAGGGTAAACTCGAAAAAAGCTAAACCCTAGGAGAGAGAAGATAGGTGGAAAAATCAGATCCGAAAAAGGGTCACGAAATTCGAGAGAAGCTAGGGGGAACAAGCCTAGAAGGGCGAAAATGAGGAAAGAAATGTCGAGACCAAATTTTGATCAGTTCAAAATGCTGAGAGCTAAGAGGATTTAGCGAAGAAAGTGTGCGTAAGGCATTGGAAAACATGTATAAAGCTCGGATCTAGAGAGGGAAAGTGTCTAGAGAGAGAGATGGAGGAATTTTGGCCTTGGAGAAGTGAAGAAAGGAAATACGGATGTGTGTATATAAAGACCTGAGGCAAAAAGTCAAAATTGCCTTGAATCTACTATCGATGGCCGACCAGCCACCACAAGCTTTAGGGGTGACCAACAAGTGGCGGCTGGCCAGTGGTCGTTGGCCCTCTTCTGAGTCTTGATGCTGTTCTGTGTCCTTGTTTCCCAAGAAGTGCTAGGAAAGTTCACTGTTGAGCTCAGATTGTCTCTACGGAAGCACAAAACTATGTTTTGAACACACAATGTTCATCACTTGTTAACATGAATGAGGTGTATCCTTTTTAAACATGTTGTAAATCTTTCGAGAGGTAAATCAGAAGTTGCCACTGAATTTGTTTTTGTCGAATTATGCTTCTGTTCCTTGCATAGAATATGCATTTTATATTGTTGCATAGATATGCATTTCATATGTACATTGCGTGCGCGTCTTGCATCGGCTATGATTTATGTGTAGAATATGCTTTCGTTCTGATTTCATGCATAGAAATGCTCTTGTTTTATGCATAGAACATGCTTTCAACATCATATCTTGGTTGTTTATCTTGCATAGAACATGCGTGGTTATTATATTGCTGTGCCTCTGTTTGTCCTCTGCTGCAGCAAAAGGAGGAGTTTGTAGGAAGAGATGGCCGATCGGTTATCTAGTGTGCCGATCGGCTACAAATTTTTTGCCGATAGTCTCAAAATTGGTCGATGACCATGATCCACTGGCCGATGGCCACCCCTCTTGGCCAATGACCTCTCAGAATGTCCATGAGGTAGGTCAGAAGCATCACAGAAGTTGGCATAATTTTCAGAAGTCTAAAACAGTGCAAACAGAGGCAACATGAGGCATGGTAACGGATTTCCGAGCGAGGCAATCGAGCATACGTCATTCATCATTTCGAGGCAGAGCTGTGGCAGCCTGTTTTAGTTTCTTACTTAGCTGATTTTGTAACTTAATTAATTTGTTTAATTAGTTAAGAGTTTTGTAATAATTAATTAGCTAGGATAGTTAGTTAATTAGTTGGTTTGTATTATTTATTCAGACTGTCCGTCGAGAGGGCGAATTTTGTAATAAGTGTGCGTGTGTGTGATGCATGTCTTCCAACCCCATTTCTTTCTCCATTTTATTTACTAGCTTTCGATGGTTAGTTTTAGGGCATATTTCAATTAGCATCCTTATGCTTGCATGTTTACATTCATTCATTTGTCTTGCATGCACCGGGCTCGGCGCATCATACAAACCGCATCGTATTTCAATACATTTACTTGAATACGTGTTCAACAACATGTTATCAAGTTGCATCTCATATGCCATCTAAGAATAGCCGAGCCTATTTCTAGTTGCATTTTGCATGTGTTGTATTAGCCATCTTAACATGAACTATGATCATGCATGATTTCTAACTACTTCCCTGTTTTGGCTCGGAGTACACTGTAAGTGTTTACACTTTAGCATCTTGCATGAGCGTGAGTGTTGCCATGAAAGCATGCTTTTCATGAGGCTAACTGCTTAAGTGTTTAATTGCATGAATGCCTATGCATGAAGGTTGGATTGCTTGCATTGGAACAATTCATTGAAATGCGAGTTTTAAGCCCACTTGAGGTGGCAAAATCATGTTTTCTAAGCCCACTCGAGGGTGGCAAATCCACGTCTTAGCCTACTTGCGACTAGCACCTTCAAACCATTTTCAAACAAACATGAGATGTTTTGTTCCGACTGGGCGATCTAGTCTATACTTGTATGCTGTGCGCATCACATAGTAATTCTAGCTAATAAATCGGAATAAGAGCACATGCGTTTTCAAAAACAACATATCATGTTAGTAAATGCCGATCTTTAGATTGGGCGAGCGGGGGTGCTCATGGCATGACCTTCCCCTATCGAACCCAAGTTCCCGAGCCGAGGCAGCTTTGGTGATGACGGACACGTGGCCTTAGGCACGAGTCAGGGTTTCCTAAATTTTCCAAAATAAAACATTTAGCTGGCGACTCTGTATCTGGCAAAGCAGTCAATGTTTGGCACTTCTTTATAAAAATCTGTTTTCCAAAATGATTTTCCAGATTTGGACTCTTTGGTGATTTATCTGTCTTACATTGCACTTTGCGAGATTAGATTCAGAACCGTGACATTGAGTCCGAACTGTGGTAGCTTAAGAACAAAACGATTTCGTGCCTTTGCGAGCGGAGCCGTGACGTTCGGGCACGTCTACAGTTTCTGGCGACTCTGCTGGGGATTTAGAGAACTTGACTCGAACTCATGATATGTTGTTTTGTCTACACTTATGTATCTCTTTGCATTGCATTTGCATTGGTGCGCCTAGGATACTGTGTTTGCCATATGCTATTCCTGAACAGTTTGCCGGAGGCTTGCTTTGAGAAGCGTGCCATAAGGCTGACCGGTTGTGGGCTCTCCCACGACGGGAAGACAAACCCCAGTTTTTACCGGGGCACCCTTTATGACCATTCAACCTAGTGCATATCAGAAACTGTAGTGACCATTCCAAGCTAGGACAGGTTGCTTACCCGATTATAGGTTGTTTGAAACCGCTGTGTGCGTAGTGAAACCCTAGCTCCTAACAAGATAGGACAGGAAAACCCTACCCCTCCATAGGGGTGTTTTGACTCTCACTTGTTTGCTATGTACTTTTAGAGTGTGTCTCTACAGGAATGCATGTATCAGTTTGCAAGTTTGGGTATCAGGCCTGCGGGCATCAATATTTTGGAGAATCAGTTTTACCTGAGGGTATCAGATCTAGGCAGTGATTTGGGAACATTAATCAGTGGTTGAGAATAGTTCTTTCAGCTTGTATTTGCCAACTGTGTGTTGTCTTTATTTAAGCTGTTATGCTGTACGTTTTTCTGCTCATCGTTTCCTTATTATGCTTTATTTATCTTTTTGCAAGGTAGTTTAGCACCATTGCTTCTGACCAGACAGATATTTCCCGAGCACTCTGGGTTAGAGTCGTAGACTTAATCGATTCGAGGATCTGATAGACAGACAACCAGTGTTCCATTCCTTACGCCCGGTTACTTGACGGAGGTCAGTAAGGCGCAGTGTATCGGTACAACGGTTGCCAGATCAGTGGTCCTTGAGTAGTCGGGCTAAGATTTCTGAGTCTATTGCAGGGACAGATATACCAGTTGTTCAGTTAGATCAGGGCAATATGTCAAGTATGGAAGAGATGATACGTCAGCTCCAGGAAAGTATGCAAGCCATGCAGCGGGAAGCTGCTCGCCAAGCAGAAGTGGCTGCACGTCAAGTGGAAGTAGTGGCCCAACAGACAGAGTTAATTGCCAGGCTACAACAGCAAACCGGAGCATCTGCTTCGCACCCACCTCCTCCCCCACCTAGGGTTCCAACACCCAGGGAGACAGCATACGTCCAGGACAATACAGACATCCCAACGGGGCCAGCTCCGCCCCCAATCCTACCCTAGCTATCCAAAGCACAGACCAACCTGGGGGATACACCGTTTGAGTTCGAGGTGGACCCCACAGTGCTAAAAGTGAGCAAGCTAGAAAAGCTGTTCAAGAAGTCTTAAGGCGTGAAATCTATTCCGAATATAGAGGATGGGTACACCGACTCGACCGTGACTTTGCCAGACCGGCTTAAAATGCCGCACATAGACCATTTCGACGGGTCTGGAGATCCTGTGGTGCATTTGCGACTATTCTCGGATATACTAATGCCAATGGGCCTCTCCAGATTGCAGAAGCTTTCTCTGTTTGGCTGGACCCTATCGGGTGTAGCGGCTATTTGGTATGCAAAGCTAGAGGATTCTGTTAAGAGAAGCTGGGAGGAGATGGCTGAGGCCTTTGTAGCTCAATACTCCTATAACACGCAGATCGAGGTCACAACTCGTAATCTCGAGACAACCAGGCAAGAACCGAAGGAGAGCTTCTCTGATTTTGTGACCCGCTGGAGGGCTAAAGCCTCGATGATGACCATCAGGCCGATCGACAAGGACCAAATACAGATGGTTGTGCGCAACCTCCAGCCCAAGCCCATGCAGAAGATGATCGTGCTCTCCTTCCCACCTTTGCAGATCTACATGAGATAGGGTTGCAGATCGAGGACGCCATGAAACAGGGCCTCATTGATCATGAGAGAGAGTAGCCCAAAAGGGCATTCAACCACAGTTCGAATATAGGCACAAGCAGTGCTGCAGCTGCCAGAACTTCAGATGTGGGCATGGTCACCACCACCACCCCAAAAACCCTTGCAGCTACACTATTCACCAGTGCGTCCGGAAGTAGCTCGCAAACAGCCAGGTATTCACCCCGAGGCCAAAGAACCTTCATCCCACTATACATGTCTCTGTCCAAAGCTTTGGGGGTTTTGATCAGGAAAGGGCACCTGAAGCCCCTAGAGCTGCGGCCATTGCTAGAAAAGCTTCCCCTCTCCCATAACTCGGCGAAGTACTGCGCCTTTTACCAACAGCATGGTCATGACACTGACCAGTGCTATAGATTGCGTCACGAGATTCAGGATCTCGTTGACAACAAGGTGATCGTGCCTCTGAAGAAACCGAATGTCACCACCAACCCACTCTCGCCACATAACCAAACTCCACCTCCCAAACGCATCAACCTAATCCAAACTAGGGTTGTGTCATATGACCCTAGCATATATATCACCCCTTCTCACCTACCCAAGCTGGAGGTATTCATTCCTGAAAGAACAGACTTGTGCGTGTTGGATATCTCTCGAACCCAACCAGAATCGGTGGTGGTGGTTATCGAAGATAGAATTGGGTCGACTGTGGATGCAGATAGGAATGATCAGTTAGAGCCTGAGGGGTCTGTGAGCTTCATGTACAACCCGAGCAGTTACATCACACCAACAGGCCAGGCTAGGCCGAAAGTAGAGTTGCCGGTTGAGGCAGGGATTTGTGTACTCCGGGAGGATGGACCTAATCAGGGGCTAGATGACCTAGCTGATCTAGAAGAAGACATTGCAAATCTGCAGTTCTTTGAAGAGCACGACTCAGGGGACGTGACTGTCAACTAGTTCGACTTAGAGAGGGCAGCAGAAGCTACTGGTTGGCTCAGCGATGAGCCAGATATTGTTGAGCAGCCTCAGCCGGAATGGGGTCCATCAGGAACGGGGACATCAACAGTGGCTGGAAGGGTCGGGAATCAGTCTACATCGCCGGAGAGCATCGGTGTTAAGAATTTTGCTCAGAATACGGGCAGTTTGGGTACGAAAGATACTGAACAACAGTTTCAGCGAGAAAGGATCGAATATTCTGAGAGGGCCAGAAAGGCCAAAGCCCCTGCAGGGACAGAACGTGCTGCGAGCACAGGAACAGAAGGTGCTGTGGGCACAAGAATAGTTGCAACGGAGCTAGACAGATGTCTGTCGGTTGCCGATGACATGTAGTGGGAAGACGACGACTTGTGTCTTACGCACACCGATAAAGACTGGGGGCAAAGCCAACCGGATGATACCTGGTATGTTGGCGAGGTTGACCACATGACTAGAAGTGGACAGTATTTCAAGCCCCCGCACTTGGATCAACCAGAGGCGTCTGGAAAGGACAAAGAGGCAGAGAAGCAGAAAGAAAAACTGCTCGAAGAGGAGGCTGTGCTGAAACAGCTTAAGAAGATACAAGCAGACATCTCCATCTGGGGACTGCATATGGCCTCAAGAGCTCTTAGACAAGCTGTCCTTTTTACAATGGACAAGGCCAAACATTCAATCGACACCACGCCTGAGCAGCTGGTAGGATTGGTTTTTCCGGGAGGAGCTTCCCCGACGTTGACCTTCACTGACAAGGAACTGCCGCCTGAGGGCTCGGATCACAACAAATCACTTTACATCTCTGTGGAGTGTAGAGACAAATGGATACCAGTGGTTCTTGTCGACACAAGATCTGCTATCAATGTGTGCCTGTTGCGGACGGCATATGCAATCGAGTTGAAGCCCGCAGATTTTGTGCCAACTGCCCAGGTGATAAGGGCATATGACAATACCAGCAGAAAGGTGATGGGGACTGTGCAGATTCGGACTCAGGTTGGTCCACGATCCTTTTCCATAGATAAGCTGAACAATTAAGGAAAGTCTTCACTGAGCCTACTACTATTCCACCACTTATCAGTCCATAAATGAATTCTCTCCCCATTCCCAGCCTTCACTTTTGCATTTTCCAAATAAAAGTCAAAACAGTAGAAATTTGAAATCTGATGCTGAAATATGATGTAATACAAATCAGATAACGAAGCTATGCTTTTATTAATGGGTGTGTGGTAGTGTGTGTAAAGCTAAAAATAAAACTTTATGCCAAAGCATAGAGAAGATAATGAATGAATCCATTAGCATAATCTCTAAAAATTACATCTTAAAAGTAGTTCAAAAATATCGTCGCCACATTCATGCTCTATAATTTTTTGACATCGTGAAAAATTAAATCAAATTAATTGACCCAATTATTTGCACAACACTTGGTTGATTTGGCCATTAGAACCAAAACAACCATAAACTAAAGGTTTTCAACTTTCACTTTCATTTCATCCACTTTGAAGGCAAGCAAATTTATCACCAGAGTATAGATAATGATACTATACCCATTCTATCTATTCTTCTATTCTATTTGTTTTCTATTTGTTCTATTATTTAAAGCGAACGCCCCATTTGGGGTGAACTCTATCACGCTTTTTCCTTTACCAAAAAATTCCCTCCACTTTTAGTAACTGTCACATTCAATAACTAGAATACCTAAGCACACAAACGTTTAATTGAAATTATCGGGAAGATCATTGGTTAGTGTAGCTCACCTTTTTTGCACCCCCTTTTAGAAGCTCGAATGAAAGCCCTATAATTCGGACTCCCGCGGTTCTGAATCTAATCTCACAAGTGCAATGTGAAATTGATAAACACCAAAGAGTCCAAATCTGATAAATCTTTTAAAAAAATCGATTCTGAATCAAATTGCCAAAAATGGACTGCTTTGCCAGATACAGAGTCGCCACCTAAATATTTTATTTTAGGAAAATTTAAGAAACCCATGACTCGTGCCAAAGGCCATGTGTCTGTCATCATCAAAGTTGCCTCGGCTCAAGAGCTTAGGTATGAGAGGGGAAGGTCATGAATCGAGCACCCCCACTCGCCCGATCAAAGATCGGCCTCTACTAATCATGATATGATTTTTATCAATATTATATACTCTTGTTCCTATTTATTGGGCTAGCATTACTATGTGATGCGCACAAGCAAGTATAGACTAAAATTGCAAGAATTGGAACAATTCAATTTTATGTTTGTTTTGCGAAAAGGGTTTAAATTTGCCACCTCAAGTGGGCTTAAAGTTTGCGAATTTGCCACTAAACATAGTGGGCTTAAAAAAGCGTACATTCATTGAATCGTTCCAATTCAAACAGCAAGCCTTCATCCATAGGCATTCAAGTAGTTATAGCAATTAATCACTTAGCGTCATGGTAAGCATGCTAGTCATGGCAATCACTCATACTCATGCAAGTATGCTAAAACACTAAAACCTCACCTAGTACTCCAAGCTAAGATGATGTGAGTTAGAAAAATATGCATGATTCCTAACTATACAAGATGGCTAATGCAACACATGCAATATGCAACTAAGATAGGCTCGACTACTTAACATGTTATTTGCAACAATCTGAGAGCATGCGTTTTAAACATATATTCATCGAAGTATTGAAACGACAATGTAGTCTGAATGATGAACCAAGCCTCGATGCATGCAATACAAAATGAATGGATGTAAGCATGCGATATGCTAAACAAAACATGATGCTCCTAAACTAACCATTGAAAGCGGTTAAGTAAAAGGGAGAAAGACGTGTGGTTGGAAGACATAAACATTATTACATTATGCTCTCACGAAGGAGAGTCTGAATGAATAAAGCTAAGCTAAGCTAATTAGGCTAATTAAGCTAACTAATTAAGCTAACTATTACAAACTAAATGAAATAAATAGTTGAACTAATTAACTAATTATTACAACACTTGAATTAACTCGCTAGTAAGCTAATTAAATTAAATTACAACACAAATGCAAGTAAGGTACGTATTAAAGTATTTAACTAATTTGCCACTACTCTGCCTCGGGAAATGGAAGATTTGCATGCGCATGCTCGGATATCCCCCGAAAAGACCTCTGTTTTGCTCCTGAAAGCCTCTGTTTGCATAGTTGAACATTTCTAGAACCATTTTGCTCCACCTTACCAACTCTCTGCTGAGATTTGCATCAATGGCCAGCCAGCCACTGGTAAAGACTGTCGGGCACCCGAACCGAGAGCGGCCCTTCAAAGTCTATTCTGAATGATGACGATGTTGAGATGAGTAACTCTGACGAGGCAGTGAGTCAGCATTCAAATTCATCTAAGAGTGAAGATGATGATGCCGGCTCTGGTTCCGAGAGTGGAGGCGATGCTGAGGCGAGCTCTGAGGTGGAGAGCAGAGATGACGCCGGCTCAGGTTCCGGTCCAAGTTCAGACAGTGGCGCTGATAGAGACAGTGCCCCAGAGTCCTCTCCTCCGAGGAAGAGGACAAAGAGGGCCTCTCGAGCCTAAGGCGACCGACACTGATTTTTGTATTTTTGCTTAGTTTCTTTTCTTTTATATCATTAGCACATTGTAACTTCAGACATGTTTAATTTGCTTTAAAAAAACTTGAACTCCACTTTTATAAAAACAACCATGATTGGAATGAAAACAGTTTTTATGAAAAAGGTGTTGTCATTTTTTTTGGCAGCATGAGCACCACATTGCATGAAATGGACATGGAATCGAATTGGCCAAGCTAACATTCTTGATTGAAACAAAACTTAATCGGGTAATGAACCAACCGACAACTAAAATCTGAAATACAACATACAAGCTTCATAAACAACACAATAACAACTTGATAAACAAAACGATAACAACTCGATAAACAGAACAAAATACAACTCGATAAGCAAAACAATGCAACAACAACTGAAATACAAAATAACAAACTTGCTAAAGCCGAAAAAGACTCAAAACAAGACCTTAAAACAGACTAAGAGCAGAACAAAACACATGCTTCTAGCACTGTTCTGCACAAAGGTGGACAGCAGCTCAAAGTGAGAGACTGCCGGCCACAAACAAGGGTTGTCGGCCACATGCCAGCCATGAAACGTGGCCTGCCGGTCATCAATGCCTCTTGTTGGCCATCAATGCAGCTTGCCGGCCACTTGCCGGCCATCAGTGTGAAGAACGTCCAAATTGTTGACACCTGGCTTCCACTCATTGCCTTATCTTCTACAAAAGGTTTGGGCTTCGTGATTTCTTCATTTCAACTTCAAATTCTTCACAAATGGAGCCATTTTTCACTGAAAAACTCTTGATTTGGATTGCAACTTTGGATGGCTCGAAAAAGGTGAATTTCTAGGGTTTCGGCATAAATTCACTTTTCCCACTGAGCTGTTCTCCGTTTCGTTTTCCGCTCCTTCATGTCGCAACTAGATGTTGGAACTTGATTACACATACCTTTAGCTTCGGAGGACAAGAGATATGCCCCACAATAGAAGAATTTCAAGTGCTAATGGAGTCCCGGCGTGACGAGGAAATCATACCTCAACCTCGTTTCGGCCACGTCCAAGCTTTGAGGCGTATGTGTGGGCTCACTCTACATGAGTGTAGACACCCCATTTTTGACCGACCTTAAGACTCAGACGTCACCAGTTGAGCGCTTGGTGATGTTACATAATGTGCTCGTTCAGAAGTTTCGGAGTCGCGGCCGTGAGCCCTGC
The DNA here is from genome assembly GCF_055761805.1 of Camellia sinensis. Taxonomy (NCBI): domain Eukaryota; kingdom Viridiplantae; phylum Streptophyta; class Magnoliopsida; order Ericales; family Theaceae; genus Camellia; species Camellia sinensis. The sequence goes on along the minus strand of NC_138962.1, from coordinate 64,091,880 downwards.
CTCCGGATTTCCGAACCCTCTTCTATGCCTTGTCTCGGTTTGCGAACCAGGCTCAGTTTTCTCTATTTCTTTTCCTGAGGGGAGGGAGAGGTCCCGTGGACCATCTCTCAGTGGCCGTGGGCTACATTTTATGGTCATAGGCCATTTTGCCCATTTCGGAGTCCGGTTTCCGGTTTTTCGGGACCGTTGACCGTGTGCCTCGGTTCGGGACCGCCTAACCATCTCCGTTTGTTCTGATTTTTGGCATGCTTCCTTTTTACTCCCTTTTGAGGGACACTGGGGTCTGAGAAACCCACTTCGTGGCCGAATGCCACTTTCGGTGCTTAACAGCCCGTTTTCGGGACCCCGAACTGCGTGTTTTGGACCCCGAGCATTCGTTTTGCATCGATTTTCGTTTATTTTTGGCAGGTGCCTCTGTTTTATCACCAGGAAGGTCACTGGAGGGTGGGAGGCTAGCAATTATCTTGGCAACCAGTTATATTCCATTTTCGCCCTCCGACACCCGTTTTTCGCACTTCCGAGCCAATGTTGAACACCTTGGAGCCATTTTCTTCAATCCCAAACCACATATTTGTGATGTACACACATGGGAGGACCCTAAAAGTTTATGGCCGGCCATTAATTCCATTTGAACCTTTTGAACCCCTCCTCAAAATGGCTTGTTCTCTCTCCTGTTTTAGAGTTTCCAAATTCGAACCACAAGGTTATGAAGAGGAGACCTGGGAGGCCACCAATATGTGGTGGCCGGCCACTAAAGCAACTTGGCCTTTTTGACCCCTAGCCGGCCGGCTAGGGGTGGTGGCCGGCCGGCCACCTGCAACAAAAATACGTGGCCGGCCTGCTTCCTCACTGTGTGTACTTTACAGCTGTACAGCTGTTTCCCCCAGAAAATATCTATATCCGGGGGATATTTTGTGGGGGAACAAGAGGCTCAATTGACTCCACTTTGGCCTAGAGTCTTCTCTCCCTCTCTTGCATAGATTGCTGGCCTCCCAACTCAAGAAAGAGGGTTAGAAGGATTGGTTGGAGCATATACATACATATCACCCCATTTCCTTCAAGTTTTGGGCTCCATTTCTTCATCATCTTCAAGCTCTACCATCACCACTCCATTTCAGCAGCAAGGGGAGGAACTCCAGCAGTTTAGAGTCATCAAAGTTGGTCCAAGAAGCAACAAAAGCATTGGTCTTCAAGGGTGAGTAGCATTTCCCCTTTTTTTGGTCCATTTCTTGCACCTTTTGTAAGCCATACATGCTTATTGATTTGAGCTCCGACCAAAACTGAAAAGGTCATTTTTTTGAGCTCATTTTCTTGTTTCATTAAGGGCTCAACCCGGTTTGAGCCCTCCATATTGCACTTGCTTCAATATCCTCCTTGAATGCCATTTTCTTGCATGCTTTGGCAGCCTATCATGCTTCTGTTTTTGGTCTTTTTACAGGCCTAGAAATAGTCTTATTTTGGTCCATTCTTCATGTTTAATCAAGGGTCTTTGGCTTTTTGATGAATATTTTGCATACTTTGTGTTATAGCCACTTTTGAGCTTCATTTTGCATTGCATTTCTAGCATGTTTGTATACTGTTTTGGAGTTTTTATAGTTCTGTAAATAGTCATATTTTTGGTCCCTCTTCAATGTTTTAGAAGGGAATTTTTCAGTTTGGGCTTTGCATATACCACTTGCCTCTTTGGCCACCTTTTGGCCCTTTTTCTTGCATGGGAGTGCAGCCATACCTGTGTTTGTTTTTGGGGTTTTTACAGTTCTGGAAAACATCATATTTTGGGCCCCTCTTCAACTTTGTTGAAGGGCCCTAACCTATTTGGAGTTAGCAGCTATGAGTTGCTTCATAAACTCATGTTTAGGGCCATTTTTGCATGCCATTGTTGCCCTATCTCTGCTTGCTGTTTGGCCATGATTTGTACTGTAAAAATGCTTATTTTGAGGCTGCCTTGCTTCTGTCTTTTCATTCCATGTGCCAATTATGCATGCTTTGTATAGCTGTAGTTCATTCTATGCGCCTAATTTGCATTTCGGGAGAGATTTCATGCATCGGGTGTGTTATCGCCTCATTTCGGGGCTGTTTTCCCCCACATTTCATTGCTGAAAATCCATTAGCATGTTTGCATATCATTTTGGCCATATTGCATTGCATATACCATTGCCTCGGTTTGCGTGTCCGTGTGCACGCATTTCGAAGCACTTCATTTTCATCTACCGGCCTCTTATGTGAGTGTGGCTGAGGCTCTCTCATGTTAGTATAAGTCCATGTTGCATTCTATATGCCATTTTTGCCATATTGCATTGCATATACCATTGCCTCGGTTTGCGTGCCCGTGTGCAAGCATTTCAAGGCACTTCATTTTCACCTACCGGCCTCTTATGTGAGCGTGGCTGAGGCTCTCTCATGTTAGTATAAGTCCATGTTGCATTCTATATGCCATTTTTGCCATATTGCATTGCATATACCATTGCCTCGGTTTGCGTGCCCGTGTGCACGCATTTCGAGGCACTTCATTTTCACCTACCGGCCTCTTATGTGAGCGTGGCTGAGGCTCTCTCATGTTAGTATAAGTCCATGTTGCATTCTATATGCCATTTTTGCCATATTGCATTGCGTATGCCATTGCCTCGGTTTGCGTGCCCATGTGCACGCATTTCGAGGCACTTCATTTTCATCCTTCGGCTTCTTATGTGAGTGTTGCTGAGGCTCTCTCATGTTAGTATAAGTCCATGTTGCATTCTATATGCCATTTTAGCCCTATTGCTTTGCGTATGTCATTTTCTCGGTTTGCGTGCCCATGCGCACGCATTTCGAGGCATCTCATTTTCACAGCATAGTGCATACTAGGTTGTATCTTAGATCGCATTCATATATTTCCTCGATTTGCGTGCCCGTGTGCACGCATTTCGAGACATCTCATTTTCATAGCACTGTGCATGCTAGATTGTATCTTAGTCGCATTTCATGCATATCATGCATATTGCATCGTGTTCAGGATAGGAGTTAGCCCGGACATGGGAAACGAGGTGCGTTTCGTACTCTGAGTGATGGAACGTGTCTCAATTCCCCAGTCACCGACACTCCGGATCATCCATGATGGAGTTAGGTTCTTGTTGTGTTTATACGTGCATTCATTCTATATTGAGTTGCACATTTCGACTCCTCTGCCATCATGCATCGATATGCGTGATTGGTGGCACGAGGATCGAGGCATGCATATATCTGTGAAAATACATTGCTATGCCCCTTTCCTGCTCTCTGTTGCAACAAAATGAAGAATCAGCAACTTTTTGGGACTTGGCACGCGTTTTAAGAATAACTGCTAAACAGAGGCTAATTGGGGCATCCCAGTGGATTTCCGCGCAAGGCAGCCCAGACATGCATCATTCATCAGGAGCAAGGCAGTCTCTGGCTTGCACGCCAGTTTTACAGCTTTCTTAGTTAATTTGATTAATTAATTAGGAATTTGTATATTATTCGGACTGTATTATTTGGACTGTAATATTCTTTTATTCGGGACTGTATATTTATTCGGACCCTCTGCGCGAGGGCACAACTGTAATAAGTGTGCGTGTGTGTGTTGTATGTCTTCCAACCCCACGTCTTTTCTCCCTTTTATTTATCCGCTTTTGATGGTTAGATTAGAGCATGTTTAAATTAGCATACAATATGACAGCATGTTTGCATCATTCATCTGTATTGCATGCACCGGGCTCGGCGCATCATACTAACTACATTTGTATTTCAATTCCAAATTGAATACATGTTAGCTGTAGCATTTCATATGCCATGTTTAGAATAGCCGAGCCTGCTATAGTTGCATTTTTGCATGTGTTGCATTAGGCATTTTTGTATACTTAGGATCATGCATGATTTCTAATGTAGTTTCTATTTTGGCTTGGAGTACTCGGTAAGTTCTATGCTTTAGCATCCTTGCATGCGTGTGAGTGCTGCCATGAATAGCATGCTTACCATGAGGCTAATTGCTTATATGATATAACTGCCTGAATGCCTGTGGGTGAAGGTTGAGTTAGTTGGATTGGAACAAATCATTGACTGTGAGTTTTAAGCCCACTAGATAGTGGCAAAAACATCTTTTCCTAAGCCCACCTGAGGGTGGCAAAATCTTCATTTTAAGCCTACTTGCGAGTAGCAAACCATCTTTCAAATAAACAAGCATGAAATGTTTTGTTCCAATTCAGGCGACCCAGTCTATACTTATATGCTGTGTGCATCACATAGTAACCTAGGCTAATAACTGGAATAAGGACACACAAAGTTTTCAAAAATAGATATCATGGTTAGTAGAGGCCGATTTTTGATCGGGCGAGCGGGGGTGCTCACGAAGTGACCTTCCCCAATCGTACCCAAGTTCCCGAGCCGAGGCAACTTTGGTGATGACGGACACGTGGCCTTTGGCACCGAGTCAGGGTTTCCTAAATTTCCCATTAAAAAAACATTTAGGTGGCGACTCTGTATCTGGCAAAGCAGTCCATGTTTGGCACTTCTTTCAAAAATCTGTTTTCTCAAAACGATTTGCCGGATTTGGACTCTTTGGTTCAGACTTAGAACCGTGACTACAAATCGAGTCCGAGCTGTAGCGAGGTCCCCCGCGTGCATGTTACAATGAGGCTCGATCTTTAGTTCACAACGGAAAGCTGGATATTCCCAGCCTGATTCATCGATTTTCTAAAGTCGGTGACCAAGGCGACCTTCTTTGGTGGGGTTTTCAGCAACACGCCTTTTGCTTATGTATGTTGGCTCATTTCCTTCTTGCCCCTAGTTTCGGAGGGTCCAGCATTCGGCTATTTGAAGTAGCCCAAGGCCTAGGAGAGGGCAAGAGTTGCATTGGTTTGGTGTTGGCCAAGACTTTGATGGGCTTAGATGCCTTCCATTGGCGAGAGGCTACCAAATTTGCAGGGAGTCCACTATTTCTTCAAGTAATGTTTCCTACCCTTTCTAATATGCATTTTTCACATCACTCGGCACTCATGCTCTGTTTTTTTTTTTTTTTCTCAAAGCCATTTTCTCACTTTTCTCTCAACATACATCTCTCTATTCTTTAATCTCTCTTTTTTTTCATCCCTCCCCAGGTGCAGCTAATGGACAAACTGAAGGTAATGGACTCTTGTCCCACATACTCAGCTCGAGGCTATTTCTTTCACCACCGTCTAGTGGAATTCTCGAATGAAGGGTGGTGGTGCCACTGGATGTGCAACAAGTTTGCTGCTGACATTGCTTGGCGTTGCCCCTAGCTTAACCTTATCGAAATGAGCTACAATATGACTTAGCAACTTGGCATTTAGCTGATCGGCCTGACACACTATGTATTCTACTTTCCGTTCCGGTTCAGGTATCAATTTGGACATGATCAGATTTGCCCAAAGGGGGGGTAGAGTACCCGGTTTCATTCCCCATCCGACGTTCACATTTGGCTGGGTTCCTCATTACTTGGAGAACGAGAGAACTTCTGGCTCCTACCTGGCTTGGCTCGGGGACGAGGCACAAACCGAACCCACTTTTGGCATCGGAAGCTTCCACTAGCACAAGCAGGGGACGCAGGAGCACCTGACTCATCTATGCCCCTAGTTTATTGCTTTGATTTTACTTTTTAAGTCTTATGAATGTAATAAAAGCTACTTTGATTTTTATCAAGAGTTGGAGAACTTTGTATTGAAATCAATGAAATTAAAGTTGTGAGCACTGAAAGTTTTTCTTTTGGTCCAAAAATGGCCTAAGTTGTAAAAGGTAAAATTTGAACAAAATCAACTTTTATTAAAACGTTTCAAAACCATTTTCGATAAGGATCACCACTTGACACACATGGAATCAATCCTCGAGATGTAGAACCCCGAATCCAAAGATCACAAATTGCCCCTTATCTAAATAACACTGATTTGCACTGTAACCAGCTCTTCTCTCAGAGTAAAAATCACAACCGAACTTTTAGGTAAAGAATAGACAAAGATGACCTGATCAGACACATGGACAGGATAGTTGAGTTAGAGGTGTTTACGGCCAAACTTCAGGATGAAGTTGCCTACGTATCCCGAAGATGGGAATCAAGCCTTACATAGTTCGATTCGGGTTCACTCGAGTATTAACACTCTTTTTACGCTCTAACTTTTGCCAAGGCTACCCTTTAGGGTTTTTAACCATGTGAGCTTAGTTTTTCTTTATTTCTAATTTTTTATGCTCTAACTTTTGCATAGGTCACCCTTCCGGGTTTTTGGCCTAGCGAGCCTCTCAAGGATAGTATTTCTTCAACTTGTCCATGTTGATCGGTTGGGAAAATTCCAGGCCATCCAGGTCCATGAGAATAGCAACTCCACCCGACCAGATAGTTTTGATGATGTAAGGACCAGTCTAATTAGGTCTGAACTTGCCCCTAGGGTCATGGATGGGAGCTCAATTGTCTTTCAGCACCAAATCCCTTTCTTTGAGATTCCGGGACTTAACTTTATTGTTAAAAGCCCTAGCAACGTTGCGTTGATAACCCTGAACATGGTACAATACTTTCTTATTTCTCTCATCAAACAACATTAGTTCTTCGAACCTGCTCTGCTGCTAGTCCGCCTCTGCTATTTGACACTCAGCCACAACCCGCAACGATGGGACTTCTATTTCAATTGGCAAAACAGCTTCCATCCCATAGACAAAAGAGTAAGGAGTTGCCCCTGTAGACGTCTGGATTAAAGTTCTGTAGCCCCAGAGTGCAAATGGCAATTTATCTAGCTAGTCCTTGCAGGTCTCGACTATCTTTTGCAAAATATGCTTAATGTTCTTGTTGGCAGCCTCAATAGCTCCGTTGGTTTGCGACCGATATGTGGATGACTTGTGGAAAGCCACGTTGTATTTCTCTAACAAGTCGATCACTTCTTTCTTGAATGGGAGCCATTATCTGAAATGATCTCGTTTGGGACTCCATATCGGCAAATGCTGTTATTTCGGATGAACTTAGCCACATGCACTACTTTCAACACTGCATAGGACTGAGCTTCCACCCATTTCGTGAAGTAATCAATTGCCACCAGAATGTATTTATGCCCATTCGACCCTTTCGGTGTGACTGCGCCGATGACGACAAATCCCCAGATTGAGAAAGGCCATGGTGAAGTCATGTTGTACAACTTCGATGGCGAGATGTTCATGCAATTAGCATGAATTTGGCATTTGTGGCATCGCCAAACAAAACCAATATAATCCTCCTCACTACTAAAAATTAGACTTTTTGCGATGGTCTCAAACATCGCAAAAGGTCCATATATCGTCACAAAAAGTCTTTTGCGAAAATGGGGGTCGCGGAAAGGGGTGTGACAAAAAGTATTTGTGATGGTTACAAACCGTCGCGTTCTTTTAGCAACGGCTAATCAATAGTTTTGGCGACGGTTTAACCTGACATAAAAAAGGTGGAAAAACTCCACTTTTTAGTGACGATATTGGTTGTCGTCGCTAAGACTTTTTTTGCGACAATATTTGACGCCGCGAAAAGTATTATTAGCGACGGCCTAAAATGTCACAAAAAAGAAAAATTAAATTAATACCATATTTGCGACAGTTTAAACCATTGCTAAAGATTGAACTAATATGTATATGCTAGAGGTTAACCCATCGCTAATAAAATGTAAGGAAATGATGATTACATTAGCGACAGTTATTATTGTCGCAATAAAATTATTTTCATAAAATCAATATATATTTTATTAATTCATTCCCCGTACAAATTATTAATATTTTCTAAAATAAAATACATCTGCATCCATATCCACATCCACACACATCCACATTTATATTCACAAAATCTTACGTAATATTTATCCTGTAACAATTGTCAACCAAATATTCTTTACAAAAATATATAAAACATTCTCTAACAATACTAATAACTTTTGATATTCAATAACTTAAATTTTTGTATCTAAAGCAAAACAAAAGTATCAACAATCCAAATAAAAAAACATATATATTATAGTTTGTTTTAATATCAACAGTAAGCTCCAATATCGAAATGCAAAAATATCATCACGTACTCAAAAAGGGTTGCATCTGCAAAAAAAAAACACAAAAAAAAAAAATATCATTTATAATATAATTAATTTCAAACTTACAGAAAATGTAAAACAATTAATATTTATTTCATGAAACTGGCCAAGAACCTTGTACCGGACAGTACCCTTTTTCAGGATAAATGGCTAATTAAATTTTTAGAAAGCTCAGAACTGAGGTATCATGGATGTCTACCAGGTGAGAGACAAGTATTGCCAGAAATAACCGAACTAATTCCAATCACTGCAAGGGCTTCCATGGTTTAAAATTCCCTAAAACCCTGCATTATAAACTCAATTTTTTTGGGCACAAACTTCACTTGACTTCCATACATTCTGTTAATGACATAATAACCAATTTTTGAACTCTAAGGAATAAGTAGTTTTATGTGACTCCATACCATGGACAAATCAATCAAGATGTGTGAGTATGAATAGAGAGACATCGAAGTTGAAATTATAAACTCCAAAGGTTCTGCTAAGACTGTCGTATAGGGTTATAAAACCAAACCAGCACCGTCGACCAAAGTGGATGGTTTGTCACACTACCAATTATTAGACTATCAACAGTCAGTGATTACAAACTCCAAAAGGTTCTAAGAGTGATGTTTTGTCACACTACCATTTGTCAATTTCTGAATGTAAATAGAGATCATATTAATTATATTTCAGAGAAGTTTGATGAGAAGGATATATGAATAGGAATCACTAAAAGAATGGATGTCACTTTAGAATAACAGCTCGCCACCATTGACTATTCAATTCTCATAACAAAAATTAGTCCTTCCATTCAAATGCTAAATCATTAAAGAATAATAGCTCACCACCATTGACATTTCAATTATTAGAACAAAAATCAATCCTTCCATTCAAATGCTAAATCAATAAAATAAATTGATAATTCATAATAGTAGCAAAATAAAGCTGCAAATTTCATTCCTTCATTGATCAATATATTCATATAGAACAATCTGTTTGCAAAGGCTATCAGTTTCAAATTGATAACTTGGAGGTGATACTAGGGCAAAGTCAGAATCAAAGAGTGATAAGTAACATTTAATCAAAGAATAGAAGAAAAAAAACAATGTCTGCTGCATAACAGTGGAGGGACCCAAAAGACATATCGTCCAAAAAAGAACATATATAGACAAATAAATCCAACTAAAAGAAAGCCCCCATTATAAGCTTATTATGGAGAGTAGTGATTGACAACACAACAACATTAACACATCCAAAATATAGTTTATGCAAAAAAAGATAACAGTAACTAGGGTTTACAAACCGAGAATAATTTTCTTGACAACCAAATGTAAAATGTGACTTCCCAAAATAAGCAAGAGTTCCCTTTCATACTCATATGGAGTCTATTATTGTCACCATATTTCAAGCAACTTTTAACTCAATGCTTAATTAATCATATTTCCCCTTTTTCCAATTTTAGTCCATTCATTCCCCAAACCCCCTTTCAATAACATGAGACTAATAAAGTTTGGCTATTGGCAATGAGTGCCTTCGGGACACTTGGTAAGGTGTATTTAATAGTGTGCTAATTTGTTTTCAGTTTAAGGGGTGCTTTCCTTATTTTTCACCCAAAGACCTTCTCTATACTCTCTGTTTATTGTCTGTTACTTGTTTACATCTCGATTACTATTCATTCAATACTCCTTTTTGCAACCCGCTATAGTAGTTAGTGTTTATATGCTACATGAAATTTAGTTAAAGTTTAAATAGGTTATTGGGATGGATTTACAAAATTACTGTGAACTATTTTATTCTTAGTCAAAATTATTGGTGTTTATATATGCTACAAGCAATTTATTTAAAGTTTAAATAGGTTATTGGGGGGTTTGGGGTTGCTATTGTGAGCTCAGCACAGCAGCAACTACTATGCCTCATTGTTCGCTCTCAACACTCACTGAAGATGGGGAAGTCATTGGCATAATTAAGTACTCGAGTGTTTATGAAAAATAACAATTTATATGAATGTATATATGTATGTATGTATGTAAACGGTCTAGACTTGTTCCAAATCAGAACTACAGTTATAAAATCACGTATCGAATTGTAAAATGTTTTATCGATTTTAAGAATCAACACTAAACTGTGAACTGAAAAACCAGCATTGAGAATCCTCAATTCAAATCAATGAGAAAGATTACCTATTTTAAGAATCAAGAGTAAACTGTGAATTGAAAAGCCATGCATTGAGAATCATGGTTTTCGAAAAGTTTCTAGATGAAGGAAAGAAGAATGCAACTCAATCAGCCAGCAAAACACAGTATGATTTGATAAACAAATAGACTATTTTAGCTTCCGATTCACAGACAACAACGAACACTTATCTAATTAAGAGCAGTATTCAAACTTCTTTGAAATCAATAAAATTACTTCACTACAAATAATTTTGTATAAATTATAGATATACTATTATATATGTGTGAACAACTCATTTTAGTGTCTTGAAGCCTACTCTTTCCTTTTGCAAAGTGGATTTTTTTATATAAAAAAAAGAGAAAAAAATTTATAAAGTGCACAAGATTTGAACTTAAGATCTTGAGTTTCGAAAACAAAACCCTTACCACTTGATCAACAAACACTATATATATTTCTAATTCAAAATTAAAATTTATATTTTACAAATTTAATAACACACCCATCAGGTGGGCTTATACCCTTAGGCCATGTTTATTTGGGCGGACTGGATTAGCATTCCCATGACTAATAGTCCTAGGACTACGAATCCGTTGGATTATGTATCCTATCTTAACTAATAGTCAAGTGTAAAATAATTATTCAATTGTTTAACCAAACATCGGATTAATAATTTTATTAGACTATTAGTCCAATCCCAAGCTCATGTCCACCCAAACAAACATGACCTTAGTGTGTGTATGTATGCAAAATATATGATTTAACAGGAGGAAACACAGTGAAATGGAAAATGAAGGAAAATTACAAGGAAAATGATAAGAAAATTGATGGAAATGAACAAACCTTCGGTACTGGACCTTGAGTTGTAGTAATGGTGAGAGTGATTGAAGAAAGTGATTGTAATAGAGTGTGTCCTCTGGTCTTCAGGGCTCTATTTTACACCTTATTAATCAAAATTACCTTGTCTTATTTGATTCAGAAAAATACGAGTACATCTAGCTTTGGAGGCATTTCCAGACATTTTACACAGAGCTTGGCTCATGAGACATGCTTGCAAACCCATTTGCTACATTCCAATTTCCCCCTATGTACAACAAACAGACCCAAGGATGTGTCAGGCATTAGCAATCTTGTCAACTTCTGTATTCTGAAAATAAAAACGATGAAACTTACTTCAATCTCAGCTCGTGGAGTAAGAGCTGAGACAGAATCAACGCAGATGAGATCAACAGCACCAGATCTGCACATACGATCTGTAACTGAGGCAACAAAAAGTTTGATGAACCCATAAAAATAAAAAATAAAAAATAAAAAATAAAAATAAAAAAAAAAAAAAATTATTTACAATATAAACTTGGCTTGAAAATATCAAGTTGCATCTGGGGGTCCTCCGCTACAAACTCACCATGGAATGGTCTGACAACAAAAAACAGTATTTTATAATATCAACAAACTAGAACTCCATTGTACAAGAAAAAGATGGTACATGGGGCCACATACCTTAAATTTTCAAGATAAATGACTTGAAAATGGCCATCCAAATGCCTCCCTATGGAAGTTCCAAGCCCATGAAGGGCAGAACTTTTACTGACAGAACCATCTTTTTCATATGTTTCCAGAGCTTTAACACCATTGTAAGTCTTGCAGACAACTGCCAACATCGTTTCTATACCCAAGTACTCCGAGACAAGCCTGACTCTAGAGTTGGAAAAACAGAACATGTCAAGTATACTATAGATCACTAATAACAGTAAGACTCTCTGACTACACCTTAATCAACATGCTGTAGGAAGTCTACCATCCATGAGCCAGTAAAGTTAGCATAGCATCTTAACATCAGAACTGCCAAGACATCAATGTAACAACTACACTCATTGCACCTATTCAAAAACACACACGACCATGCAAACTTCAAACGAACCTAATAATATACAAAACATTTACCAGAATATATTCAATCACTAGAGCTACATATCATTAGGATGGGACAATTAATTCTCTACCATGTCCATGTCAAAATGGCTGAAAAATTATCGAACACAACTAAATAAGAAGCAATGACAATAGTACAAAGTAAACAATTAAAAACACAGAAGATTGCAATTTCAAACCAACCTACTGAGATTGTCATCATCCACTTTCCCAAGTGTAGCAACAATACCCAACACATCCTTGGTCAATAGAAGATTGGAAGCCTCATTGCCATGGCAAGTTTCGGCAAGCACAAAATGCCAGTTGCAGATTTCTCGTGCCCTATTATATGTTCTAATGGTTCCTCCTCACTGTCCACACCAGTATGATCCCTGTCTTCCATCATAGGCATACTTGATGAATGATATTTCCCAAGATTAAATGAGATAATAATTATCAGGAAAAAAATATAAGCAAATGATACAAGTAAATCATACATTATCGCAAGAGAATCAAGATCTTAACTTCTTCAAACTCAAAATTATTTCACTTCCAAAGTTTGAATGCAGATCTTATTAACGTAATAACTTAATTCCATGTAATTGTAATAAAAAAGCATGGAGTTGATCTTCAGTGTGAACAAGGGGTACGATAGAAATTGGTAAAATTTAATGAGTTATGCTCATTAGAAATGCATTATTGACGAAAACCAATCACACTCACAGAGCGCACTATGTGGCCTCTACTTAAGGGCTTAGGGAACATAATTTTTGCTAATTGGCACTTGAATCCTGCATCTTCCCTTTTGCTATGACAACATATACCAATCAAGCTAATTTCTGGCAGTAACTTCTTTTCTTTCTTTTTTTCAAAAAACGTAATATCTTAAAACATTTAATTAGAAAATTAGACAATAAATTTTACAGGCACACTTACACAAACTAAAAATTAGAAAATAATACACCTTGCATGTCAAGAATGAAGTCATCCAAGCTATTTTTCTGAGACTTCATATTTTTTATATTGTCTTCATGCTGTTTTAAAGCAACACAAAATTACTCCAATTGACCAACTCCCACTAATAATGTATATAAACAGTTTAACAAGATATATCCACCATGAACAACTTTGTCATAACCAAGATGAGAACTAAAACACGAGATTCATTTACCATAACATTATGACACAACTTCAAAAAATCCTTAACAACCTTAGAAGTAAATGAAACTGTTTCTCCCTGACAGAATGCTCCATTTTGCGCTTCATTCCTTGGAGTTAGACAAGAATCATTCTGACAAAAAATATGGAAGATTAGAAGAGAAAGAAGTAAATTACCTACTAAGCCAATTGAGGAGGGAATCCCACAACCCCATTTTGGAGAAAACGAGAATTTTAGATGAATCGAATGGAGTTGTCAAGAAAACCCTTTTTCTTTTTCTTTCTCTTTTTGAGTTCTGAGAAAGCAATTCAAAGCAAAACAAAGCAAAGCATCATGTTCTGTAAATTTAATTAAAGAGAGAGAGAGATCTAAAACTGCTTATACATACATATATATATATGAGAGAGAGAGAGTGAAGAGAAATAAAATTAGGTTTTCTGATTCCCCCACTACATTCCACCCCTACTACGTAGCTCAATTGTCGTCTCTGTCGATTCTAGCGTCTAAATTTGGATGGCGATCTTAATGTCAAACCGCTTCGATTGCGTCTCCTCGATTTCAGAGAATGGCTGCTAGTTTGCAATGGTGATATCAGTGGCAGTGGTGGTCGTGTGATCCTATACTGACGACAGTGGAGAGAGAGAGAGAGAGAGAGAGAGAGAGAGAGAGGGGAGGAGGAGGAGGGCGTGACAGAGAGACAGAGGCATGATAGAGAGAAAGAATAAGAAGCGTTTTTTTTTTTTTGGTCTATTAGCCATGACACAAGAAAGGCCATGGCAAAAAAAATCTTTTTGCGACGAGAGAAAAAGCCATCTCAAAAAAATAGGTCTTTCACGATGGCCAATAGTTTGCCATCGTAAAAACCATCCAATATATCCTTCTATCTTTTGAGACAGGAAATGCCGTCGCAAAAAGTGATCATTGGCGACGAGGTATTAGTCGTCGCAAAAGATTACTTTTTGCGACAGTTAATATGCTGTTGCAAAATGTTCCATGTCTTATACCTATTTTTCTAGTAGTGTGGTAGACCAATAGTAACCTTGCCTGAGAATCTTCCAGGCTAACATTACTCCGTTCATGTGCGCTCCGCACTCTCCTCCATGGATAGCCTTTATCAGGCGCTTTGATTCCTCTACTTTGACACACAACTTGTGCATTCCCAGATGACCTCTCTTGTACAATTTACCTTTGCAGATGATAAATTGAATAGCCACCCGCCGTATTGCCCTTTTGTCTTTGGCATTTGCCCCTGGTGGATAAACCTTCTTTTCTAAGAAGTTCCAAATGTCATAGAACCAAGGGTTTAGATCTTAAACTTCATCTATTGTGACAATAGTCTCATAGTCTGGCGTGTGTATTTGCTCAATGATGATCGGACGCATCCAGACTCCAAACGGGATGTCTATCATAGAAGATAGAGTTAATAAGGCGTCAACAAACCAGTTGTTCTCTCTTAGTAGATTCGTGAAGGTCAGCTTTTCAAACCTAGGAATCAGAACGTCCAAGGTCTGGTGATAGATCTTCATCTTTTCTTCTTTGACTTTCCAGTCTCTATTGGCATAAGACACAACTAGGTTCGAGTCCCCGATAACATCCAACCTTTGTGCCCCTAGTTCTAGGGCAGCTTCCAAACCAGCGATACACGCTTCGTATTCTGCTTCGTTATTGGATACTTTGAACCGAAGTTTAAAGGCTAAGGGTATATGGGAATTGCCGGGTGCTATCAACAACACACCTATCCCATAACTGTATTAATTAGACACTCCGTCAAAGTACATTGTCCAAATCTCTTCCTCGACTTACAGAATAGCTTCATCTAGGAACATGTATTCTACCGCTTCATTCCCTTCTACTGGGTGATCTGCCAGGAACTCCGCTACTACTCTCCCCTTGACCGACATGCGAGTAACATACTTAAAATCGAATTTGAAAAGGAGAAGCAACCAACTGGCTAGCCTACCCGTAAACACTGGTTTCTCAAAGCGATATTTGATGGGATCTAATCTGGAAACCAGAATTACGGAGTGAGCTAATAAGTAGTGCCTCAACTTCCTGGTAGCCCATACCAAGGCTAAGCAAGCTTTCTCCAGCGAGGTGTAACGAGTCTCATAATCTAGCACTTTCTTGCTCAAATAGTAGATGGCTTTCTTCACTTTATACTCAGATTCCTGAGCAAGCATGCATATTGTTGTGTTGGTTACTGACAGATACAAAATCAAAGGCTTCTCTGGCTCTAACGGCGACAACACAGGCGGATTCTGAAGATGCTGCTTGATCTACTCAAAAGCAAATTGACATTGATCATCCCATCAGAACTTTTTTCCTTTCTTCAAAAGACCAAATAGTGGTTCACAAGTGAAGGTTAATTTTGAAATAAATCGTCTTATGAATTGCACTTTACCCAGAATGCCTTGCACCTCTTTTTCAGTCCTTGGTGGGGGCATTTCTAGGATGGCCTTGATTTTGAAAGGATCTATCTCAATGCCCCTCTGTGTGATCAAGAAACACAGCATTTTCCCTACTATTATGCCGAAACTGCATTTCTGTGGGTTCAACCTTAGTCTATATTTTCTGATTCGTTGGAAGAATTTTTTCAAGTCGGTGTAGTGGCCCTATCTTTCCTTGGACTTGACAATTATGTCGTCCACATACACCTCGACCTCTTTATGGATCATATCATGCAGAATTGTGGATGCAGCCCTTTGATAGGTAGCCCCGGCATTATTCAGCCCAAATGGCATCACCATGTAGCAGTAGGTTCCCCATGGCATAGTGAAAGCAGTTTTCTCTCTATCCTCGGGCGCCATCCGAATCAGGTTATACCTAGAAAATCCATCCATGAAGGAAAGGAACGCATGACCTGCAGTGAAGTCCACCAATTCATCGATGTGCGACAAAGGGAAGTCGTCCTTTGGACTGGCCTTATTCAGATCTCTGAAGTCCACATACGCTCGAATTCTGTCATCTTTCTTTGGCACTGGGACTATATTATCCAACCAAGTTGGATACTCAGATACTAGCAAGAACTCTGCGTCTATCTGCTTGATAACCTCTTCCTTAATCTTCAAAGCCCAATCCGAGCGTATTCTCCGCAACTTCGCCTTGATGGATCGGGCCTCGGGGTCAAGAGGGATCCGATACTGTACAATCTCAAGATCGATTCCAGGCATGTCTTTGTAGGACCAGACGAAAACATCTTTGAAATCTTTTAATAAAGCGACTAAGCGCTCACGCTCCTCCGAAAACAACGTTGACCCAATCTGGACTAGACTCGGATCCTTTTCAGTACCCACATTAAAAGCAATGATTTCATCAGAAAGGGGTTTTGCAAACCTCTCCTCCTCCCGATTAATCAAAATTTTCAAAACCGGAGGAATTCCTTTCTCTTCATTTTTGTCACAATTTTAAAAATCATGATCAATGCAATAAATAAGTGGCACAAAGAAATACTCAGAATCTGCAGTGGCATTCTCATTCATCAAGTCCCGCTCATTCAGTTCTTCGGTTACAACCGACTCAAAAGAAAAGGAAAAAGACGACCTGGACAAGACCTTGGCATCCGGGTTATCACTTCTAGGAATACCGGACTGAGACTCAGAAGCACCGAAATTTGATTCCGACACCACAGACTATGTGGAATCAGACTTTGGCTCACTACCTGACTCAGAACTGCTAGACAGGTAGCCCTCCTCTAATTGCCAAATGAGGGATGGTGCGTCAGATGCATCCAAAATGCTGCTAGAAAGGTTCACAACCGGTTGATCTCCGATCAAGGAAATGGTCAGGTTATGCCCCAAGCTCTCTGAGTTGGCCGAAAGATCCAAAAGGAGACATCCTAGTGTTGCTCCTACTTTGAGTTCACCATTCTTAGAATCACTTTATGTGCTCCATTCAGCTTCAACAGTTGGCTCAGCCTTTTTTTCTATATCACTGTTTTGTAGCTGTAAGTCAAAGAAAATTTCAAAGCCGGGAACATGCTACTTCTTAGAATTGAACCAGGGTTTAGGGAAACCGCAAAATGGGAAGTCTTCACCCTCCTGAACAAAATAGCCATTCAGGGTCCCCCGGATTGGTCTGTGCACAAGTTCATAGCGCTTCCCGGTCTGCTTGGCTCTGGCTCTGCCCGCCATCTCTTTCCATTTCCTAACCCAATCCTCTTTGGTGGGCGTATAGCCAAGACCAAAGGGATGTGGATTATGTGGCACATCGGCCAATGCGGTGATGCTTTTCCGGCCACTTCTTTCCAAACCCATTCCTGGTACATGTTGGAGCTTATTTGTGAAATAGATTGATTGGGTGCTAACATACAAGCCCTCATCAGCCACCACGATGGTTTGCACTGTTTGGGCCTCAGCTAGAGTGAACCTGAAAAGGAAAACATCCTCCTCACCATGAACAATTTCTAGCACAGGTGTAGTTACCTCTGGCAGAGGATGTATAGATGAATTCCTGAACACAATAGCTACCACCTTCCCGTGAGGGTATTTTAGCATTTAATGAAGGGTAGAGGAGACAGTTCTCACTTGGTGCAACCAAGGTCTCCCTAGCAATAGATTGAAAGTTGTTGGCACATCCAGGACATGGAACTCAATATCCTATTGAGCTGGGCCCACTTAAACTCTTATCTGTATTGTGACCATCACCTCCCTGCTAATATTGTCATACGCCTGAATCACGTGGGCTGTAGACATGAAATCTGCTAGTTTCAAACTGATGGCATAAGTCGCGCTAGATGGACAGACGTTGATATCCAACCCTGTATCAACTAATACCACTGGCACCCACTTTTCTCTGCACTTTACTGATATGCATAGAGGTTATTGTGTGATGAGCCTTCTGGTAGTAGTTCCTTATCTGAGAAGGTTAAAATTGGCATAGTGCCTCCGGGAAGACTAATCCAACAAACCGTTCAGGAGTTGTGTCAATGGACAATTTGGCTTTGTCCATTGTTGATAATACAGCCTGTCGGTGCACCCAAGAAGCCATAAGCAGACCCTAGATAGAAATATCGGCCTGGATCTTCTTCAGCTGTTTCAGCACTACCTCTTCTTCGAACTGCTTTTCCTTTTGCTTCTCTACCTCTTTATCCTTCCCGGAGGCCTCAGCTTGGTCCAAGTGCGGCGGCTTGAAGTACCGCCCACTTCTAGTCATATGGTCTATCTCTTCGGATTACCAAGAGTTGTCTGGCAGGTCTTCACCCTAATCCTCATTGGTGTGAGCCAAAAGCAGATCATCGTCCTCCCACCATGCACCTTCGGTAGCCGACAAACAGTTGTCTGGCTCCAGTCTAATCATTCCTTCATCAGAAGTATCCCTTTCTTGCACAAACCGCTTCAACGCGGCTTCTTGTTCAGTATCAGCAATACTTATGACGCCCAATTCCTGAGCTAAATTCTTAATACTGGGGCTCTCTAGCAGTTTCCCCTTGTCTTCGGCCATTCTGGCCACTACAGTCACTCCTACTTCTTCAGGTTTTGATTCGGTTTCTTCCTCTTGGTCGGGTTCATCACTAAGCCATCTAGAGTTGTCTATCGACCTATTCAAATCAAACTAGTCAATCTGCACATCCCCCTGATCTTGTTCATCGTAGAACTGCAGATTGTCTAAGTCTTCTTCCAGCTACGCTAGATCATCCAAGCCCTGGCTCGGGCCATCTTCTCGAACCACATTGACCTCTACTATTGTTGGCAATACCACTTCGGGCTTGGCTTGATCAACTAGCACAATATAACGGCATGGGTCATACTGCCCTCCTGATAAGTCCATAAAGCTCTCAGGTAATGGACTGGCATTCTTCCCTAAGGCCATCCTTCCTCCTTCTGCCATTGTCATCACCACGAGTCCAGGTTAAACTATGGATGTGTCCATCATGCACAAGTCTGTGCTTTCAGGAATGAACAGGGTCTGTTTGGGTAGGTAGAAAGGGGTAATATATACGCTGGGGTCATATGGGAAGGCCAGTTGTAGACGTCCCGAACGTCCCGAGGGAAATCCCCCGTTTTGTCCATTGGGCTCACTACAGTTCGCACTCAAATGTCACGGTTCTGAATCTAATCCCGCAAAGTGCAATGCGAGACCGATAAATCACCAAAGAGTCCAAATCCGGCAAATCGTTTTGAAAAACAGATTTTTAGAAAGAAGTGCAAAACATGGACTGCTTTGCCAGATACAGAGTCGCCACCTAAATACTTTGTTTTGGGGGAATTTAGGAAACCCTGACTCGTGCCTAAGGCCACATGTCCGTCATCACCAAAGTTGCCTCGGCTTGGGAACTTGGGTACAATTGGGGAAGGTCATTTCATGAGCACCCCCGCTTGCCCGATCAAAGGATCGGCCTCTACTAATCATGATATCGAGTTTTTGAAAACACATGTGCTCTTATTCCGGTTTATTAGCCTAGAATTACTATGTGATGCACCGAGCATACAAGTATAGACTGGATTGCCTAGGTTGGAACAAAGCATCGCACATCCGTTCGTTTTGAAAATGGATTGAAGTTTGCTACTCGCAAGTAGGCTAAAACACGAGTTTCGACAAATTGTTCCAACTCAAGCAACCCAACCTTCACCCACAGGCATTCAGGAAATTATATCACATAAGCACATAGCCTCATGGTAAGCATGCTATCATGGCAGTCACTCACACGCATGCAAGGATGCTAAGGCATAAACACTTACCGACTACTCTGAGCCAAAGAAAGAAGCTAATTAGAAAGCATGCATGAATCCTAACTATGCTGAGATGCCTAATGCGACACATGCAAAAATGCAACTGCAATAGGCTCGGCAATTCTAAGATGGCTTATGAGATGTAATAATCGATACAACACTCGATACATGTATTCAACTTGGAATTGAAATACAATGCAGTTAGGATGATGCACCGAGCCCAGTGCATGCAATACAGATGAATGAATGCAAGCATGCGAATATATAGATGCTAATTGAAACATGCCCTAAAACTAACCATCATAAGCTAGTAAATAAAAGGGAGAAAGACGTGGGGTTGGAAGACATACATCACACGCACGCACACTTATTACAACATTGCCCTCTCTCGGAGGGTCCGAATAAATATTACACAACCAAAATGAATAACTAATTATTACACAACACTAGCTAATTAATAAATTAACTAAGAAAGCGAGTAAACTAGCATGCAATGCTACATGAAGTAGACTGCCTCAGCTCTGTGCGGAATGATGAAAGATGCATGCATGCTCGAGTCGCCTTGTTGGGAAATCCATCGCAATGCCCCGATTTGCCTCTGTTTGCAACTGGTCCCAGAATACTGTACAAAGCTCTAGAAGGCTGCTGAAATAAATTTGCTGCTGGTTTTCGGTTTGCTGCAATAGAGAGCGAGAAAGGGGCATGGCAAAGTATTTTCAACATATGTGTGCATGACCACTATCCCCATCATTGCACAAGCTCTAGGGACTGTAGTCCTCGATCCTCATGCCACTAATCACGCATCTCGATGCATGATGACTGAGGAGTCAGATTACACGACTCGATGTAAAATGAATGCACATATAAACACAAAACAGGGCCTAAACTTCATCATGGGTAACCCAGAGTGTCGGCAACCGAGAATTGAGGCACGTTTCGTCACTTGGAGTACGAAACGTCCCTCGTTTCCCGTGTTTGGACTAAACCCTACTCCAAACAAAATGCAATCCACTTGGCATGCATGAATGCAACCCTAACATGCAACCTAAACATAATGCCACTAAATGATGCAAACATGCGAATGATGATATGCAAACATGCTACTAGCATACACAATGCTATGAAATGATCAATGGCATACGCAATGCACACATGGAAACTAACGATCAAATGATCAAGGAATACACAATTCAATGGTCAATCATGCAACAACATGGACTAAATGGCAAATATAATGCAAGATGAACTTCAACCAAGATAGGTGAGCCTCAGCCACACCCAAATCAGTGGCCAATATGATGAAAATGAGATAACAAAATGCATGCAAACATGCACAAATGCAAGGGACCAATCCTAAGGTACAAAATGCAACTCTATAAGGCATGGAAAGGGATGAAATATGGCATACAATCACACATTTTCTAGCTCTGAAATGAAATGCATGATGGTCCCAAATCATGCAAACACCTCCCACAATGCATGCTAGATGGCCCAAATACCGAAACTAGTGAAGCGGATTACACCATAGGCATGCAAAGCAATGCACAAATGACCAAACCAGCCCCAAATAGTCCTTATGTAGGCTCAAAACAGTAGGGAAAATGCGCTAAAATGATGACTCAAAAGGCATGGAAATGAAGCCCATGTAATGGCCCATAAATGAGGTATTTAAGCACGACTCTCAAACACATTTAAAGAGTGGAAAACATGGGAATATGGCCCAAGTATAGGCTCTAAAATGACATGCTCAATGACCCTAAAACAAGGAAACACCACCATTCAAGCATGCAAGAAGCTTCAAAACTCAAAGCTAGGCATAGGCCTTACACTACAAGCATGCATAGCAAGCATCATTCAACCATGGGACCTCAAAACAAAGCTAAGGCAGTCTAAAACATGCACAAAATCAGCTTAAGGCATGGCCAAAAAGTGCTAGAATCAAAAGCCGAAATAGCATGCAATGTAAGCTAGTAAAGAGGATTTACACTACAAACATATGAGGCATTCAAGAGGTCACTAAACTAGAAAATGTCAGAGGTATGACATGCCAAATAAATCCCAAAAACCTACTGAAACATGGTCGATGCATTCAAGAATGATATGCTCCTTTGATAGGCTATAAAGAGGGTTGTTCTACACATGCAAGATGGACACCTAATATGGCAAAACAAGCTCTGGACAGGACCTATGCGGGTCCTAAAACTCATCAAAAATGGCCTGAAACATGGCTTGGAAGCATGCAAATAAGGGCTCCTTTGTTAGGCCAAATATGCTAGGAAACAAAACAAGGAGAGAGGTCACCCCTCTCTGATTTTGGCACTCAAAATAGCCACTGAAAATCCACTGGATTTAAGTGGCTAGAAGGACAAACAAAGGCCAATGTGAAGGCCCTAATGCATGGCTCAAAATAAGGCAAAATGAAGCATGCAAGGGGATAGATGACCCCCAACAGAAAAATGATCTTAAAGAAACATGTTAAGGGCCTCAAAATAAGAATTTTTTAGTTTACACTGAAGCTCAAATATGCTTTCAAGTATAGCTAAAAGATGAATCAAAAAGAGTGCTTAACAGGGAAGAAATGTGTTACCCTTGTAGCACAGCAACTCTAGCAGCTTCTGGACCAAAAATGTTGCTCCTCAACCTCTGAAAAAGGGCTCCAAGAAGCTTAGGTTGGTGTTTGAGGGATTAGGCTAGGAGATGGTGTGCAAAGGGCCAAAAACTTCACACTTTCTAAGCCTAAAGGGAGAGATATAGAGGGAGATAGATTGTTTGCCTTCACCAAAGTTGTGAACCCTCTACAAGGAAGGGAAGGCCTTCCTTTATAGAACCAAGGGTCCAACACTTCCCAAATAAGCTTCAAACCAAGGGCAAAGATCCTCCATACATGTGTATGGAGGATCAAGTCTGTGCCTTCCAGTTGGCACAGCTGGCAAGCATTCAGGGTGACAGAACTGCCGAGAGCTGGCCGACCAGTTCAAGTGGTCGGCCGGCCACTTGCCTTAGTCGGCCGACCAGGTCAAAAGGTTCAAGGTGGTCGGCCACCCCCTAGGGTGGTCTCCACATGAAATGCAAGCAAGTGGTATGGTGGGAGACCCGTAAATGTGGCCCAAAAACCAAGGAGACCAGCTTCCTGTCAAGAAAATCAGCCGGCGAAGAGGAAGGTGGTGTCCAAGGAGAAAAGGTGGTCTCCCACCCTTATACCACCTTCCAAACAATGAAAATAGGGTCCATGCCAAAAATGAACCAAGACGGATGCAAAACGAGAGTTCGGGGGCCAAAACGCGCAGCCGGGTGCCCCGAAAACTGACTATTAAGCATCGAAAGTGGCGTGCGACCACAAAGTTGGTCTCCCGGGCCACAGTGTCCCCCTAGATAGAGGGAACAAGGTGTGTGCCAAAAACCGGAGCAAACGGAGAAAGTTAAGCGGTCTTGAACCGAGGCGCACGGCCGACGGCTCCGAAAATCAGAAACTGGTCTCCAAACGGGAACAGTGGTCTACAACCACGAAAAGTGGCCTACGGCCACTGAAAGATGGTCTACGAGACCTCTCCCTCCCTTCGGGAAGAGAAAACCAAACCTGGTTCGCAAACCGAGGCAAAGCATAAAAGAGTCCCGAGGTCCAGGGGTAAGGCTCTCAGCCGAGATTCTGTAACCTCAGAACGAGCACAACATGCACAATCACCAAGCGCTCAATTGATGACGTCTGAGTCTTAAGGTCGGTCAAAAATAGGGTGTCTACAGTTGCCCCTCTTTGACAGAACTTGGAAGTCATAAGTGACGGGAGTGAATGTCAAAGCCTAGAGACGACCCATTTTTGACAAGGCCGAAGACTTAGACAAACAGACAAGACGAACAAGATGTGCCCGCAGGCATGCCCGCAGGCGGGGGGCAAAATGCAAAACGATATGCACAAAGCCGAACGTAACTCATGATCATGAAAAGCAGCAAGCTGTAATGAAGCAAATATTCACAGTAAATGCAACAGTTTTAAGCAAGAAGGCAAAGCAAAACTACATTTCATGCAGTAAGAATGTAGAGAATTATTCAATTCTCGCTACGTCTCACACGGAGAAGATACAATACCTGTGAGGCTCGTCTGGTCGCACCAGCTTCAAATGAACCGTACATACAATATCGTGCCTGCAAAAGAGAGAAACTTAACAGGCACAACATAGTTAGTAACATATGTTCAACGTTATATCGAAACACGGACGGATATGGTGCCGATGGAAAAGTGCATAACAATGCAAGCGAAACACGCATGACAACGTGAGTTAAGCATGGATGTATGATAATGCCAGTGAAACGTGCATAACAATGCAGGCGATGTGCATAATAATGCAAGTGACGTGCATAACAATGCATGATAAGTGCGACTTCAAAAGTATGTTTGAAACAAAACATTGAGCAAAGAAATGCAAGCCTCGATGAGGGCAACTCAAACACCACCTCCGGTTTACCTCTTTGAGGGGTTGCAACGTACTCAAATAGGATACACCTCACTCTCGGCAAGTAACGATGAGCCACGCATCGAAGACTGGGTTTGAAGTTCCTGCAGAGGCGTTTCGCGCCGAAAAGTGCATTTTCCTTGTACTTTCTCGAGAGCCGGGGACTCCAATCACCACCAAAATTTGTAGGGAGCTCAAAGAGACGTTAGAGACCACCCAGGAGGGCCACCGACCAACTAGGGAGGCCACCGACTAGGTTTTGTGCAAGGGGTGGTCAGCCTACCAGGAAAGGTGGTCGGCCGACCACCTGTCCAAATCCGGGACAGTTTTGTCTTTTTACACTTGTTTCTTTAAATCCACATGTCCCAATCACTATTCCTCACACCTTCAAGGCCGAAATCAGTTCTCCTTCCTTCCTAGACCATTTTCTATCTCAGATCTGCTCTTTATACGCGCTTTCCAACGCCCCACGCAAAGTTGTTTCGCGAAATCTTTCAGTTTTCTTCACTTTGGACCGATTAAAATTTGATTTCGGAGCCTCTTTCTTCATTTTCACCACTTGGGGTAAATTTGTCTCAAAATTTGGAACATTTTCTTGGGAGTTAACTTTTGTTGACTTTTTCATTTCCCGAGAGTTGACTTTTGTTTACTTTTTCCAATTTTGGCTCATTTTGCTCATTTTTGCTCCTTTTTGCAGATTTCTTCAAATGGTGGGTCATTTTCCTCATGGTGGAGGTCCTCCATATGCCAAGGGTGAGCCGGACATCATGTCACTGCCCCCGAGAGTTCGACTGTTTGATCCTGAGAGGTATCATCCTCGGGAGCAAATCCTTTCTCCAGCCACTTTCTACCACTTTACTGATTTTGATCGACGGGCACCCGGGGATCTGCTGCTACGGGAGCCGGAGTCTCATCTCTCTCATCAGGCGCGAGAGGTACGTGCTTCACTTTTACATTCTCCGTGCATTTCATGCTTTCTCTATGTATTTTCATCTGCTCGTTCTGAGCACATTCACACACCATACTTCTGCTCATTCTAACTCACAGCTTACAACACAGTCTTATGTTAAGTTGGCGCATAGCTCATAACACTGCATACTCTGCAATTTGAACTTTTGATTGTGAACACGCAGCCCACAGTTTTTGAAAGTTGAACACGCAGCCCAAACCCTTTGTCGTGAACGCGCACAGCCCACTGTCTGTTTTTAAAAGTTGAACATGCAGCCCAAACTCTTGATTATGAACAGGCAACCCATAGTTTTTGAAAGTTGAACACGCAGCCCAAACTCTTGATTATGAACATGCAGCCCACAATTTTTTGAAAGTTGAACATGTAGCCGAAACTCTTGATGATGAACACACAGCCCACTGTTTTTGAAAGTTGAACCGCAACCCAAACTCTTTGTCGTGAACATGCAGCCCACAGTCTTTGAAAGTTGAACACGTGGCCCAAACTCTTGATTATGAACACACAGCCCACAATTTTTTGAAAGTTGAACGCGCAGCCCAAACTCTAGATGGTGAACACACAGCCCACTGTTTTTGAAATCTGAACTCGCAGCCCAAACTTTTGATGATGAACACACAGCCCACTATTTTTGAAATCTAAGCACGCAGCCCAAACTTTTGATGGTGAACACATAGCCCACTGTTTTTGAAATCTAAACACGCAGCCCAAACTTTTGATGGTGAACACACAGCCCACTGTTTTTGAAATCTGAACACGCAGCTTAAACTCGTTGTAAGTTGAACACGCGGCCCACTGTTTTTGAAATCTGAACACGTAGCTCAAACTTTTGTCGTGAACATGCAGCCCACTGTTTTTGAAATCTAAACACGTAGCTCAAACTTGTTGTAAGTTGAACACGCTGCCCAAACTTTTTGCATTTCTGAAGATGCAGCCCATTTTTCTCATTTGCACACAGCTTATACTGACACATAGTTCACACACTTCACTTCTGAACACACAGCTCATTCATTTCATTTGCACGCAGCTCATACTGAACACACAATTCATACACTTCACTTCTGAACACACAGTTCATTCATTTCATTTGCACGCAGCTTATACTGAACACACAGTTCATACACTTCACTTCTGAACACACTGCACATTCATTTCATTTGCACGTAGCTTATATATTTCATTCTGAAACTGAATACATCTGCTTATTTTGAATGCAGGTATCTTCCCATTCGACGCGAGGTTACGGCTCGATCGTTGCTAGGGATTGGTACGCGGAGCTCCCCGATGTCGTTCGCCATCTCGTGGACGAGGCGGGGTTTGGACCTTTCTGCGCGGGGCTATCACGTTACCCGGCGAGCAGGACCTTGCTGGGGGCACTCGTGGAGAGATGGTGGGACACCACCAACTCATTCCACTTCCTAGCCACCGGGGATATGACGATGACTCCATACGACTTCTCTATGCTGACTAGTCTCGATGTGGCCAGCCGACCGATCCCTTATGACGCAGATATGGGCGAATGAGAGGCGGCTTGGATGCACCTGCTGGGAGCCCACCCACCGATTGACAGATCTTCAGGTAGAGTCAGGTACACCTGGTTTCTCGTGTGGTACAAGGTGTCTATGCCCGAGATTCTTGAGGAGATAGAGCAGTACGCTCGAGGTTTTTTGATGTTCCTCCTTGGGACCACTTTGTTCTCCGACAGGGGGAATACAGTTGGAATGTATCTGCTCAGTGCTTTGATGGACCTATCACAGGTCAGCCAGTATGACTTGGGTGGCGCCGGCCTTGCTACCCTCTACTGCTATATGAGTGCGACCTCCCGCGGGCGGGGGAACATAGTTGGCGGCTACTGAAGAGCTTGTGAGGTACTTTCTGCCCTCTTGATTTACATTTCTGCTCTTCATTATCTGTACACTGCTCACGGCACACTTTACATTCTGTACTCTACATTCTACACTCAGCATTCTGCATTTTCTATATATTCTGTATTCTGATGGCCACTGCCCTGTTTTCCACAGCTATGGGTTTACGCGTACTTTCCGACGCTAGCCCCAGAGTTCGAGGTGGAGGTTCCTCTTATGATCCCTTACTCTCACATATTTGAGGGTCGATACCGGGCAAGGGCTCGAGAGACTCTGCCCTACCTTCGACAGTTTTTTGACACGGTGTGGGTGACCGAGGTAATCTACAACTCTCAGTTCTTCAGGTTTTTTACTTTGGTTCATCTTGCATATTTGTGACCTCTAATCAACTTATGCACTTGTTATCTGAGATCACTTGGCAGCCCTGGGCGCGTTTGGGAGGAGATATCTGTTCCCGATTCCCTAGGAGGTGGGCCTCTTCTTTATACAGGACTTTATTTGAGGGGCCAGTTGGCAGGGCCTGGTTTCTGGGGGATCGCTAATGCATCAGACGATGGGCATCCCCGATCAGAGTGTCCCCTTAGCACCTCCAGAGGACATACGGTCCATTGAGGGACTCACTCCCGATGATGTCAACGTACTCATGTTGGGTACCGATGCCATTCTGCACACGGAGGGAGGGGAGTATGCGACCTACCGCCATACGTGCATGATGCCCCCACTGATGGGTGTCCGTACTCCTACTAGGAGGGCCGCTGGTGCATCATCGTCAGCTCGAGCCCGAGCTACAGATGTTCCTTCGTCTAGCAGGGCTGGCACATCGAGGAGTGGGGCTACACAGATTCCCCCAATTCCTTCGACTTATCAGCACGCTGGATGGCCAGATCTTCCGACCGAGTTGACTGGATGGCGATACGGGTCATCTTACCTGATTCCAATAGGGCCTCCTATGCCCGATCACCGATATGTCAGTGATCCTGACTCACCACCGGTATGTTCCACTGCTTTTCATTTATCACTCAGATACTTAGGCATTCGTTTATTCATTGATGACTTGAGCTTGTATTTGCAGCCTCCCAGAGAGTATTCTGATGATCTACTCGGATTGGTGGCCTCACTTGAGGGAAAGGCCTTGTGGAGGGAGACGCAGCTGTTCATTGTCGGTGTTACGGTACTTTTCAATTCTCTTGCATTTATCATACTTCTGATGACATGCTGAATTTAACCATTTCATTGTATTGATTGACCGCATGTGTAGAGCACATCCAACACACACCACATTTATACACTGTATTTGCTTGCACCCATTCTATGTAGTTTTCTTGCATCTGCATCTGATATACATATCGGCTAATGCACTCAAATTATTCTTTTTAGATGCCACCACTACAGGCCGGGCCATCCAGGCCTTCTCGAGGAGCTGGGAAAGGGGACTCGTCTCGCAGATGAGGCAGGCGTAGAGCACCCGTCAGAGATGACGAGGAGTCTAGCGAGGATGAGGGTTCTACGCATCCTCAGTCGAAGACATCCGCAGACAGAGAGGACTCTGGCTCTGATTCTGAGAGTGGAGGTGATGTCGGGGAGGATCCCGAGGATGATAGCTCCGATTCGGATGACAGTGCTGGTGGGGCTATTGAGGAGACTGCTCAAGCGAAGAGGATGAAGAGGGCCTCCTGATCTTGAGCCCGAGAGCATTGATGCAGATGTTCCTACTTTATTTTCCTTTTTTTACTAGTAGTTGTAGCACATTGTACATTATTAGGCAGTTTTATTTTCTGTAAAACTTGTACCCTTGTTGTAAAATGCTGTAACAAAGGGAATATGATGGAATGAAACAGCTATTTGTTGAAAAAATGTTGTATTTTATGTTCTTATCATCGCATCGCATCACTTTGCACAAAAATGAAATTTGAAATTTGAACAACGAATATTGCCAAGTCGAGTAGCGAACCGACGAAACAAACTAAAACAACTTAACTTACTAAGAAACAACAAAACCTTAACCAGTTTACAACTCGATAAGCAAATCCTGCCAATGTTGATAAACAAAGAGTGAAAACCCGATGTACAAAAACTTGACGACTCAATAAACGAAACTTAACAACAACTCGATAAGCAAAACTTAACAACAACTCAATAAATAAAGAACAACAACTTGATAAGCAAATGCATCTCGGACAATCGGTAGTGATGGAACGCATCCAAAACAGGGGAAAACACGGACCTTCAACACTTCCAATGCACGAAAAAGCTAGGAACTCTCTTCCAGAAACTAGGAACAGACCAAAGACCACCTTTTCTCGATGGCCGACCACCAGAAGGGGCTGGCCAACCAGCTATTTTCCTTGGAGACCAAAGGGGTGGTCGGCCTACCAGAAAAGTGGTCGGCCGACCACCTGGTTTGGCGACCACCAGATTTTTGACATGTGTCCCCAAACAGTGCCTTATCCTCTATAAAATTTCCAGCTTCATGGTTCTTTCATTTCATCTCAGTTTTGCATCAAAATGGAGGCATTTCTCATCAAAAATCTCAAAGCTTGGATTGCTACTTTAGACGGTTCGGAAAAGTTAAACTTCCGGGGCTTCGGCTTGAATGCACTATTCATGTTGAGCCGCACTCCGCTGCATCTTCCCTTTCTCCATGTCGCAGCAAGGTTTTGGAATCTGATAACACATGTCTTTAGCTTTAGCGGGCAAGAGATGTGTCCTACTTTTGAAGATTTTCAAGTTTTGATGGAGTCCGAGCGCAACGAAGAAATCTTGCCCCAGCTTCGCTTCGGGCACGCCCAAGCCTTGGGACGAATGTATGGGCTCACTATGCACGCCGCTCGAGCTTTGATTTGTGATGGAATGCTGGATATTCCGAGTTTGATTTGTCGGTTTTCCGATGCTGGTGACCGCAGCGACCATCATTGGCAAGGTTTTCAGCAACATGCCATTTGCTTGTGCATGCTATCCCACTTCTTGCTTGCCTCAGGCTCCGAAGGATCTAGTGTTCGTCTGATTGAAGTTGCCCAAGGCTTAAAGGAGGGCAAGAGCTGCATTGCCATGACCTTGGCTAAGACATTGATGGGTTTGGATGTTTTTCATCGCCGAGAGACGACCAGATTTGCAGGGAGTCCACTACTGCTGCAGGTAACGTTTCCCACCCTATCTCGCATATATATTCCTCACATCACTCGGCCCTTAGGCTCGGTTTTTCTCTCGAAACCTTTTTCTCTCAACGCACACCTTTCTATTCTTTAATCTCTCATTTTTCATCCCTCCCCAGGTATGGTTGATGGATAAGTTGTAGATTGTGGACTCTTGCCCAGCATACTCAACTCACGGCTACTTCTTCTGACAACGTCTGGTCGATGCCCTTGGTGAGGGATGGTGGTTCAATTGGACGTGCAATTTGTCCGCAGACCGCATTGCTTGGCGGTGTCCTTGGCTCAATCTACCGGCAATGAGCTACAGCATGTCCCGACAGCTTGGGATTCAGTTGATTAGCCTGACACACTATGTGTTCTACTTTTCTTTCCGGTTCTAGCACCAGTTCGGCCATGATCAGATTTGCCTGGCGGAGGGGATAGAATACCCAGCCGCATTTCCAGTCCGAGACGCGTAGCTTGCTCGGTATTCCACAGCATGGAGGACTAGAGAGCTCCTGGCCCCCGCTCCCACTTTTAGTTGCACCTTGTCTGATGAGTGTATAGATTGGCTTAATGAAGAGGCACAGATTGGGCCCAGCTTGGCATCAGAGGCTTCGACCAGCTCTAGGGAGGGGCGCAGGAACACCTGACTTATTTGTGCCCCTGATTTATTGCTTTATCAGTACTTTCAAGTTTTCTTTATGAGTGTAATAAAAAGAAACTTCAATTTGTATTCAAGAGCAAGAGAACTCTATACTGAAATCAACGTAATTGAAGGTTGTGGGTACTGAAAATTTTCCGCTTTGGTCCAAAAATGGTCTAAGTTGTAAAAAGATTAATTTGAGCAAAATCAACTTTTATTAAAACTTTTCTAAACTATTTTCGATATGGATCAGAACTGGACACGCCTAAGATCGGCCATTGAGATGCACAACCTCGGATTCCCAGCAACTGGACAGTTGCCCCTAGTCTGAATAGCACTGCACCGGAGATCACCACCGAACTCTTAAATGCTGAATAAACAAAGATGATCGAGATGATCAAATGGACAAAGTTGATTAGGGAAAAGTTTATGGCTGGACTTCAGGATGAAGTTGCCTACGTATCCCAAAGATGGGAATCAAGCCTCACGTAGTTCGGCTCAGGTTCACTCGTGTATTAACCCTCACCTTTTACATTCTAACTTTTGCCAAGGCCGCCCTTTACGGGTTTTCAACCTTGCGAGCTCAATTTCTATAATTTCCAATTTTTCGTGCTCTAACTTTTGCCTAGGTCGCCCTTTTGGGTTTTCGGCCTAGCGAGCCTCTCAGGGGTAATATTTCTTCAACTTGTCCATGTTGATCGGTTGGGAGAACTCTAGGCCATATAGGTCCATCAAAACCACTGCTCCACCTGACCAGATAGACTTGATGATGTAAGGACCAGTCCAATTAGGTCTGAACTTGACCCTAGGGTCATGGATGGGAGCTCAATTGTCTTTAAGCACCAAATATCCTTCCTTCAAATTCCTGGACTTAACTTTCTTGTTGAAAGCCCTGGCAATTCTGCGCTGATAACCTTGAACATGGTACAATGCTTTCAGTCTTCTTTCATCAAAGAACATGAGTTCTTTGAATCTGCTCTGCTACCAATCTGCTTCGGTTATCTGACACTCAGCCAGTACTCGTAATGACGGAACCTCAATCTCGATAGGTAGAACGGCCTCCATCCCATAAACTAATGAACACGGAGTTGCCCCAGTAGAAGTTTTAATTGAAGTCCGGTAGCCCCACAGAGCAAATGGCAACTTATCTGGCCAGTCCCGGTAGGTTTCCACCATCTTCTAGAAAATGTGTTTGATGTTCTTGTTGGCGACCTCAACTGCTCCGTTGGTCTACGGCCGATACATGGATGACTTATGAAAAGCCACATTGTATTTCTCCAACAAGTCAATCACTTCCGTCTTGAAGTGGGAACCATTGTCTGAGATGATCTCGTTAGGGGAGACAGATGATGTTGTTTCTAATGAACTTCGCAACATGTGAAGCCTTCAACACCGCATAAGATTGGACCTCAACCCACTTCGTAAAATAATCTATCGCGACCAGGATGAACTCGTGCCCATTCGACCACTTCAGAGTGACAGCCCCGATCACATCGATTCCCCAAACTGAAAATGGCCATGGCGAAGTCATATTGTACAGCTTCGACGGCGGGATGTTCATGAGGTTTGCATGGATCTGACATTTGTGGCATCACCAAACAAAGCCGATATAATCCTCCTCCATGGTGGACCAGTAGTAACCCTGTCTGAGAATCTTCCGAGCTAGCATTACCCCATTCATATGCGCTCCGCACTCTTCTCCGTGGATGGCCTCCATTAGGCGCTTCGATTCTTCGGCTTCAACACACAGCTTATGCATTCCTAAATGACCTCTCTTATACAGTTTTCCCCCGTAGATGATGAACTGCGCAGCCATTCTTCGGATTGCCCTCTTGTCTTTGGCATTTGCCCCTGGTGGATATGCTTCTTTCTCCAAGAAGTTCCAGACATCGTGATACTAGGGGTTCTCATCTTGATCTTCTTCTATGGCAGCAATAGACTCGTAGGCCGGTACAAACTTCTGGTCAATCATAATCAGACGCATCCGGACTCCGAAAAGGATGTCTATCATGGAAGATAGAGTTACTAGTGAATCTGCGAACCTGTTATTTTCTCTTAGTAGATGAGCAAAGTTCAGCTTCTCAAATCGAGGAATCAACAAGTCCAAGGCCTGGTGGTACATTATCATCTTTTCTTCTTTGACTTTCCAATCTCCCTTAGCCTGCGATACGACAAGGTTCGAGTCCCCGATGACATCCAACCATTTTGCCCCTAGTTCTAGGGCTGCTTCTAAACCAGCGATGCACGCTTCATGCTCTGCTTCGTTGTTCGAGACTTTGAACCGGAGTTTGAATGCTAGAGGGATATGAGAATTGTCGGGTGCTATCAGCAACACCCCGATCCCATACCCATATTGGCTTGACTCTCCGTCAAAGTACATTGTCCAAAATTCGTCTTCGACATGCAAAATGGCCTCGTCTGGGAATAAGTACTCAACTGCTTCATCCCCTTCCACTGGGTGATTGGCTAGGAACTCCACTACCGCTCTCCCCTTTACTGACTTGCGAGTCACACATTTCAGATCGAATTTGGAAAGCAGAAGCAACCAACGAGCTAGCCTACCCGTAAGTGTCGGTTTCTCGAAGAGGTATTTGATGGGATCTAATCTTGAAACCAACATTACGGAGTGAGCTAACAGGTAGTGCCGCAGCTTCCTGGTAGCCCATACCAAGGCCAAACAAGCCTTCTCGAGTGGAGTGTAGCGGGTCTCATAATCCAATATTTTCTTGCTCAAGTAGTAGATGGCTCTTTCCACCTTGTCTTCAGACTCTTGTGCAAGCACACAGCCCATTGTAGTCTCAGTCACTAACAGATACAAATCAACGATTTCCCCAGCTCAGGTGGCGACAACACGGGTGGGTTCTGTAAGTATTCCTTGATATGTTCAAAAGCAGCTTGGCATCGGCCATCCCATTTGAACTCCGTTCCTTTCTTTAGGAGACCAAAAAGTGGTTCACAAGTCAAGGTTAATTTTGAGATAAACCGTCTTATGAATTGCACTTTACCCAGAAAGCCTCGCACCTCCTTTTCAGTCCTTGGTGGTGGCATTTCTAAGATGGCCTTGATTTTAGAAGAGTCGACTTCGATACCTCTCTATGTAATCAAGAACCCCAGCACTTTCCCTGCTATAACACCAAACGTACACTTCTGTGGATTCAACCGCAACCGGAATTCTCTGATCCTCTAGAAGAACTTTTGTAAGGCGGTGTAGTGGCCCTCTCTCTCCTTAGACTTGACAATCATGTTGTCCACGTACACGTCAACCTCTTTGTGGATCATGTCATGCAATATCGTGGTCGCGGCCCGTTGATATGTAGCTACAGCATTCTTCAACCCAAACAGCATCACTCTGTAGCAGTAGGTCCCCCACGGGGTGGTGAAAGCAGTCTTTTCCCGATCTTCAGGCACCATTACAATCTGATTATAGCCTGAGAAGCCATCCATGAATGAAAGCAAAGCATGCCCCGCTGTGAAGTCCACTAACTCATCGATATCTGGTAAAGGAAAGTCATCCTTCGGACTGGCTCTGTTCAAATCTCTGAAATCCACGCATACCCGAATCCTGCCATCCTTCTTCGGCACTCGAACTATGTTGGCCAACCAAGTCGGGTATTCAGATACCAGCAGGAACCCTGCGTCGATTTACTTGGTGACCTCTTCCTTAATCTTGAGAGCCCAGTCAGGGCGGATTTTTCTGAGTTTCTGTTTAACGGGTCTAGCCTCAGGTCAAGAGGGATCCGGTGCTGTACAATCTCAGGATCGATCCCAGGCATGTCATCATAGGACCATGCGAAAACATCTTTGAAAATCTTTTAATAAAGCGATTAAACGCTCGCGCTCCTCCAAAGACAACGTGGACCCGATCTGGACCAGCCGCGGGTCCTCCTCAGTACCCACATTAACTGTAGTGATTTCATCAACCAGGGGTTTAACAAATCTCTCATGCTCTTGATCAATTAAACGTTGTAAAACTTGAGGAATTTCTTCCTCGTCGTTTTCATCAAAATTTTGAAAGTTCTAATCAATACAATAAATCAAAGGCACAGAAAAGTACTCAGAAGCCACAGCCATAGCCACATCATTCTCACTAAGCATTTCCAAATCGTCCGATTCTTCGGTTACAACAGACTCAAAAGAGAAAGAAAAAGATAACCTGGACAGGACTGTGGCATCCAGGTTATCACCCCCAGGAATATCAGACTCAGACTCAGTTGAGCTGGAACCTGATTCCAACTCCACAGGCTCGATAGAATCAGATTCCGACTCACTACCTGACCCAGTGTTGCTTGACAAAAATCCCTCCTCGTACTGCTAGATGAGAGAGGGTGCGATGGATGCATCCAAAATATTTGACGGTGGGCTCGTAGCCGTTTCATTCCCGATCATGCATACCGAGAAGTTATCCCCCAAGCACTTCTGTCCGATCGGAGGATCTGAAAGTAGACAAGCTAATACTACCCCCATTTCAATTTCAGCGCTCTCGGAGTCCACTTCCTTACTTTGCTGCTTAACCTCGGCTGATGGGTCTGTCTGCTCTTCGGCAACATCATCCCCGGATAACTGCAGGTCGAAGAAGATCTCAAACCCTGGCAGGCGCCTCTTCTCGGCATTCAGCCACGGCTCTGGGAAACCACAAAATGGAAAGTCCTCCCCCTCCCGGACGAAGCGTCCGTTCAGGGTACCCTGGATGGGCCGATGCATTAACTCAAAAGGCTTCCCTGCCTGCTTCACTCTGGCTCTCCCAGCCATCTCCTTGCCTTTCCTCACCCAATCTTCTTTGATGGGCGTATAACCCAGACCAAAGGTATGCGAGTTGTGCGGCACTTCGGCCGACGCTGCAATGCCCTTCCGACCACTTCTTCCCAGTCCCATCCCAAGGATATGTTGAAGCTTGTTCATGAGGTACACAGACTGCGCGCTGACATACAATCCCTCATCAGCAGCTAAGATATTCTGAACGACCCGGGCCTCGGCCAACATGAATCCCGACAAGAAGACGTCCTCCATACCATGCTCGATTTCCAAAACCGGCGTAGACACCTCTGGAGGCGGATGGATTGACAAATTCCCAAAAACAATGGCCCCCCCTTCCCATGGGGGTACTTCAACATCTGGTGGAGGGTAGAAGAGACTGCCTTTACCCGGTGCAGCCACGGCCGCCCCAAGAGTAGATTGAAGGTCGCAGGAACTTCTAGGACGTAAAAGTCTATGTCATGTTGTCCCAGACCAACCTTCGTTTGAATTTGCACAGTCCCCTTCACCTCTCTGCTTGTGTTATCATATGCCTTTATCACCTGGGTGGTTGGCACAAAGTCTACGGGTTTTAACCCGATTGCATATGCAGTCCTTGCCCGGCACACATTGATGGCGGATCCGGTATCTGCAAGAACCATCGGTATCCATTTGTTTCTACACTCCACAGAGATGTAGAGTGGCTTGTTGTGATTCGCACCCTCAGGTGGCAATTCTATGTCAGAGAAGGTCAACATCGGGAAAGCTTCTCCCAGAAAAACCAATCCCACCAACCGCTCAGGCGTGGTGTCTATCGAGAGCTTGGCCTTGTCCATCGCCAATAAGACAGCTTGTCTATGAACACGTGATGCCAGAAGCAGTCCCCAGATGGAGATATCTGCTTGTATCTTTTTCAACTGTTTTAGCACCGCCTCTTCTTCGAGTAGCTTCTCTTTCTATTTTTCCACTTCCTTGTCCTTCCCGAATGCCTCTGCTTGATCTAGGTGCGGGGACTTGAAGTACCGCCCACTCCTAGTCATATGGTCAACTTCACCAATGTACCAGGTATCATCCGGTTGATTGCTTCTCCAGTCCTCATCAGTGTGGGCAAGACATAGATCGTCGTCTTCCCACCACATTTCATCGGCGACCGACAGACACCTGTCCGGCTCTAGTATAACTGTTCTTGTACTCATGGTACTTTCTGTCCATGTGCTCGCACCATCCTCTGTTCTTGTGCACGCAGCATCTTCAGTCCCCACGCAGGCTTTGGCCTTTCTGATTCTCTCGGAATCTTCGATCCCTTCCTGTTCCAACTGCGTCAGTGCAGCCTGCTGTTCAACATTCCCTGTATTCAAAATGCCCAAATCCTTAGCGAAATTCTTAGCACCGGTGCTCTTCGACGATGCATTCTGACTTCCGGCGCTTCCGACCACAACTGATGTCCCCGTTCCTGACAGGCCTTGTCCCGGCTGAGATTCCTCAACAACATCTGGTTGGTCATCAAGCCACCTTATAACCTCTGTTGACTCCTCAAAATCAAACTAGTTGACTGTTGAGTCTTGTTCTGTGAAAATCTGCAGGTTGGCTATGTCCCCTTCCAAAGTTGCTAAGTCATCTATCCTCTGATCAAGTTCATCCTCCCATATTACACAAAGTTCCGCCCCAGTTGGCAATTCCAGATTTGGCCTAGCCTGTTCTGCTGACATAATGTAGCCTCTTGGATCATACACCTCCTCAGCAAAGCTCTCCAATTCCTCAGAGTTTGAATTCACAGCCCTACTTTTCTCCGAAATTATCCCTGTTCCAACTTCGTTGATCACCACCATTGGTTCAGGTTGGGCTCGGGAGATGTCCAGCATGCACAAGTCAGTGTTGTTGGGAATGAACACCTCTAGCTTGGGTAGGTGGGATGGGGTGATATATATGCTGGGGTCGTATGACGTGACCCCGATCTGGATAAAGTTGATGCGTTTGGGAGGTGGAGCTTGGTTGTATGGTGGAAGAGGGTTGGTTGTGACATTGGGTTTTTCCGAAGGCACAATCACCCTATTATCAACGAGATCTTGAATCTCGTGACGTAATCAGAAGCATTGGTCCGTGTCGTGACCGTGCTGTTGGTGAAATGCGCAGTATTTAGCTGGGTTATGGGAGGGTGGAAGTGGATTTGGCAACGGCTTCAGCTCCAGGGGTTTCAAGTGCCCTTTTTTGATTAACACCCCCAAAGCCTTGGACAGGGGCATATATAATGGGGTGAAGGTTCTTTGGCCTCGGGGTTGGTATTTGGTTGTTTATGTGTTGTTTCCGGACGCACCGGAGAATGGTATAGCTGCAAGGGTTCTTGGGGGGGGGGGATTGGTGGTGACCGTGCTCACTTCCTGAGATCTAGCAGCTGCAGCACTACTTGTGCCTGCATTCGTACTGCAGTTGTTGAAGGTTCTCCTAGGTTGTTCTCTGTCATTGTCAATCAAGCCCTGCTTCAAAACATCCTCGATCTGTACTCCCATCTCATGTAAATCTGAAAAGGTGGGGATAGGAAGGACGATCA
This sequence comes from Camellia sinensis, assembly GCF_055761805.1. Lineage (NCBI taxonomy): Eukaryota > Viridiplantae > Streptophyta > Magnoliopsida > Ericales > Theaceae > Camellia > Camellia sinensis. The sequence goes on along the minus strand of NC_138962.1, from coordinate 64,053,613 downwards.
TTTTCTACATAAGCTTAGGCTGGAGATTGCGCACAATCATCTGAATCTGATCTTTGTCAGTGGGCCTAGTGGTCATCATTGAGGCCTTGGCCCTCCATCGAGTTACGAACTCAGAAAAGCTCTCCTTAGGCTCTTGCCTAGTCGTCTCAAGATCATGGGTTGTAATCTCGATTTGTGTATTATAAGAGTACTGAGCGACAAAAGCCTCGGCCATCTCATCCCAATTCCACTTAACATCGTCTTCGAGCTCTGCATACCAGATGGCCGCTACACCTGACAGGGTCCGACCGAATAAAGAAAGCTTCTGTAGTCTGGTGAGGCCCATCGGCCTTAGTATGTCTGAAAACAACCGCAGGTGCACCATAGGATCACCAGACCCATCAAACCGGTCGATATGTGGATCTTAAGTCTGTTTGGCAGCGTCACGGCTGCGTCGGTATACCCATCCTCAATGTCCGAGATGGACTTCACACCTTGGGATTTCTTGAACAACTTCTCAAGCATGCTCACTTTTAATGCCGTGGGGTCCACCTCGAATTCGAAGGGGGAATCCGGTTGATTGATAGGAGTGGGTGCCTTGGATAGTTGAGGTAGAATCGGGGGCGGAGTTGGCCCCATTGGGATATCTGTATCCTCTTGGACATTCTGGACATTGGCCGTCTCCCCGAGTATTGGCACTCTTGGTGGGGGAGGAGCTTGGTGTGAAGCAGATGCCCCGGCTTGCTGTTGTAGCTTAGTGATTACCTCTACCTGTTGGGCCATGATGATGGCCTGTTGTTTGGCGAATTATGCTTGGCGAGCAGCGTCCTCCTGCATGGCTTTCATACTCTTCTGAAGCTGACGTATCATTTCTTCCATTCTTGCTATACTGCCCTGATCTATCTAAACTGGTGGTATATCTATCTCTGGAGTAGCCTCGGAAATCTCAACCTGACTGTTCAAAGACCACTGATCTGGCAATCTTGGTATCGATACACTGCGTCTTCTCGACCTCCATCTGATAACCGGGGGTAAAAAGTGGAACACTGGTTGTCCGTCAACCAGATCCTCAGATCGATTGAGTCGGCCACCTCTAGTCCAGAGTGCTTGGGGAATATTTGCTGGGTTGGAAGCAATTGTGCTAAACTACCTAGGAAAAAGATAAATAAAGCAATAATAAGGAAATATACAACTAGAAAACGGATAGCATAACAGCTTAAAATAAAGCACAACACACAGTTGGGCACAACAACACACAGTCGATAAGCTAAATACACTGTTCTCAAACACTGATCATTGTTCCCAAATCACTGTCCCCAAATCTGAATCCGATACCCGCAGATAACTGATTCCCAAAATGCCGATACTGGTGCCCTCAGGCCTGACACCCAAACTTGTAAACTGATACATGCATTCCTATAGAGACGCACTCTAAAAGCACATAACAAACAAGTGAGAGCCAAAACACCCCTATGTTGGGGTAGGGTTTCCCTGTCCTATTTTATCAGGAGCTAGGGTTTCACTATGCACGCAGCGGTTTCAAACAACCTACAATCGGGTAAGCAACCTATCCTAGCATGGAATTGTCACTATGGATTCCGAATATGCACTAGGTCGAATGGTCAAAAAGGGTGCCCCAGTAAATACGGGGTTTGTGTTCCTATCGTGGCAGAGCCCGTAACCGGTCAGCCTTACGGTACGCTTCTCAAAGCAAGCATCTGGCAAACCATTTAGGAATAGCAGACGGCAAACATTGCGACTTAGGCGCACCAATGCAAATGCAATGCAAAGAAACACATAGTGTGTAGTCAAAACAAGATATTATGAGTTCGAGTCAAGTTCTCTAACTCCCCAGCAGGGTCGCCAGAAACTATAGACATCCCGAACGTCCCGGGGGAAATCCCCCATTTTGTCCATTGGGCTCACTACAGTTCAGACTCAAATGTCACGGTTTTGAATATAATCCCGCAAAGTGCAATGTGAGACCGATAAATCACCAAAGAGTCCAAATCTGGCAAATCGTTTTGAAAAACAGATTTTTAGAAAGAAGTGTCAAACATGGACTGCTCTGCCAGATACAGAGTCGCCACCTAAATATTTTGTTTTAGGAGAATTTAGTAAACCCTAACTCGTGCCTAAGGCCAAGTGTCCATCATCACCAAAGTTGCCTTGGCTCAGGAACATGGGCACGATTAGGGAAGGTCATTTCATGAGCACCCCCGCTCGTCCGGTCAAATGATCAGCTTCTACTAATCATGATATCGAGTTTTTGAAAACACATGTACTCTTATTCCGGTTTATTAGCCTAGAATTACTATGTGATGCGCACAACATACAAGTATAGACTGGATTGCCTAGGCTGGAACAAAGCATCGCCCATCCGCTCGTTTTGAAAAGGGATTGAAGTTTGCTACTCGCAAGTAGGCTAAAACACGGGTTTCGACAAATTTTTCCAACTCAAGCAACCCAACCTTCACCCACAGGCATTCAGGCAGTTATATCACATAAGCACATAGCCTCATGGTAAGCATGCTATCATGGCAGTCACTCACACGCATGCAAGGATGCTAAAGCATAAACACTTACCGAGTACTCCGAGCCAAAGAAAGAAGCTAATTAGAAAGCATGCATGAATCCTAACTATGCTGAGATGCCTAATGCGACACATGCAAAAATGCAACTACAATAGGCTCAGCTATTCTAAGATGGAATATGAGATACAACAATCGATACATGTATTCTACTTGGAATTGAAATACAATGCAGTTAGCATGATGCGCCGTGCCCGGTGCATGCAATACAGATGAATGAATGCAAGCATGCGAATATATAGATGCTAATTGAAACATGCCTTAAAACTAACCATCATAAGCTGGTAAATAAAAGGGAGAAAGACGTGGGGTTGGAAGACATACATCACACGCACGCACACTTATTACAACATTGCCCTCTCTCGGAGGGTCTGAATAAATATTACACAACCAAAATGAATAACTAATTATTACACAACACTAGCTAATTAATAAATTAACTAAGAAAGCGAGTAAACTAGCATGCAATGCTACATGAAGTAGACTGCCTCAGCTCTGTTCGGAATGATGAAAGATGCATGCATGCTCGAGTCGCCTTGTCGGGAAATCCATCACGATGCCCCGATGTGGCTCTGTTTGCAACTGGTCCCAGAACACTGTACAAAGCTCAAAAGGCTGCTGAAATAAATTTGCTACTGGTTTCCAGTTTGCTGTAACAGAGAGTGAGAAAGGGGCATGGCAAAGTATTTTCAACATAGGTGTGCATGACCACTCTCCCCATCATTGCACAAGCTCCAGGGAGTATAGTCCTCGATCCTCATGCCACCAGTCACGCATCTCGATGCATGATGACCGAGGAGTCGAATTACACGACTCGATGAAAAATGAATGCACATATAAACACAACAGGGCCTAAACTCCATCATGGGTAATCTGAAGTGTCGGCGACCGAGAATCGAGGCACGTTTCGTCACTTGGAGTACAAAACATCCCTCGTTTCCCGTGTTTAGACTAAACCCTCCTCCAAACACAATGCAATACACATGGCATACATGAATGCAACTCTAACATGCAACCTAAACATAATGCCACTAAATGATGCGAACATACGAATGATGATATGCAAACATGCTACTAGCATACACAATGCTATGAAATGATCAATGGCATACGCAATGCACACATGGAGACTAACGATGAAATGATCAAGGCATATACAATTCAATGGTCAATCATGCAACAACATGGACTAAATGGCATATACAATGTAAGACGGACTTAAACCAAGATAGGTGAGCCTCAGCCACACCCAAATTAGTGGCCAATATGATGAAAATGAGATAACAAAATGCATGCAAACATGCACAAATGCAAGGGACCAATCCTAAGGTACAAAATGCAACTCTACTAAGGCATTGCAAGGGATGAAATATGGCATACAATCACACAGTTTCCAGCTCTGAATGACATGGAAGATGGTCCCGAATCATGCAAACACCTCCCACAATGCATGCTAGATGGCCCAAATACCGAAACTAGTGAAGTGGATTACACTATAGGCATGCAAAGCAATGCACAAATGACCAAACCAGCCCCAAACAGTCCCTATGAAGGCCCAAAACAGTAGGAAAATGGGCTAAAATGATGACTCGAAAGGCATGGAAATGAAGATCATGTAATGGCCCATAAATGAGGGATTTAAGCACGACTCTCAAACACATTTAAAGAGTGGAAAATATGGGAATATGGCCCAAGTATAGGCTCTAAAATGACATGCTCAATGACCCCAAAACATGGAAACACCACCATTCAAGCATGCAAGAAGCTTCAAAACTCAAAGCTAGGCATGGGCCTTACACTACAAGCATGCATAGCAAGCATCATTCAACCATGGGACCTCAAAATAGAGCTAAGGTAGTCCAAAACATGCACAAAATCAGTTTAAGGCATGGCCAAAAAGTGCTAGAATGAAAGGCCAAAATAGCATGCAATGTAAGCTAGTAAAGAGGATTTACACTACAAACATATGAGGCATTCAAGAGGTCACTAAACCAGAAAATTTTAGAGGTATGACATGCCAAATAAATCCCAAAAACCTACTGAAACATGGTCGATGCATTCAAGAATGACATGCTCCTTTGATAGGCTATAAAGAGGGTTGTTCTACACATGCAAGATGGACACCTAATATGGCAAAACAAGCTCTGGACAGGGCCTATGCAGGTCCTAAAACTCATCAAAAATGGCCTAAAACATGGCTTGGAAGCATGCAAATAAGGGCTCCTTTGTTAGGCCAAATATGCTAGGAAACAAAACAAAGAGAGAGAGGGTCACCCCTCTCTGATTTTGGCACTCAAAAAAGCATGCTAGCCACTAAAAATCCACTGGATTTCAGTGGCTAGAAGGCCAAACAAAGGCCAATGCAAAGGCCCTAATGCATGGCTCAAAATAAGGCAAAATGAGGCATGCAAGGGGGTAGATGACCCCCAACAGAAAAATGATCTTAAATAAACATGTTAAGGGCCTCAAAATAAGACCCTTTTCAGTTTACACCGAAGCTCAAATCTGCTTGAAAGTATAGCTAAAAGATGAATCAAAAAGAGGGCTTAAAAAGGAAGAAATGTGTTACCCTTGTAGCACAGCAACTCCATCAGCTTCTGGACCAAAAATGTAGCTCCTCAACTTCTGAAAAAGGGATCCAAGAAGCTTAGGTTGGTGTTGGAGGGGTTAGGCTTGGAGATGGTGTGCAAAGGGCCAAAAACATCACACTTTCTAAGCCTAAAGGGACAGATATAGAGGGAGATAGATTGTTTGCCTTCACTAAAGTTCTGAACCCTCTACAAGGAAGGGAAGGCCTTCCTTTATAGAACCAAGGGTCCAAAGCTTCTCAAAGAAGCTTCAAACCAAGGGCAAAGATCCTCCATACACGTGTATGGAGGATCAAGTCTGTGTCTTCCAGCTGGCACAGCTGGCAAGCATTCAGGGGGACAGAACTGCAGAGAGCTGGCCGACCAGTTCAAGTGGTCGGCCAGCCACTTGCCCTGGTCGGCTAACCAAGTCAAAAGGTTCAAGGTGGTCAGCCACCCCCTAGGGTGGTCTCCACATGAAATGCAAGCAACTGGTATGGTGGGAGACTAGTAAATGTGGCCCAAAAACCAAGGAGACCAGCTTCCTGTCAAGAAAATCGGCCGATGAAGAGAAAGGTGGTCTCCAAGGAGAAAAGGTTGTCTCCCACCCTTGTACCACCTTCCAAACAATGAAAATAGGGTCCATGCCAAAAATGAACCAAGACGGATGCAAAACGAGGGTTTAGGGGCCAAAATGCGCAGCTGGGTGCCCCGAAAACTGACTGTTAAGCATCGAAAGTGGCGTGCGACCACAAAGGTGGTCTCCCAGGCCACAGTGTCCCCCTAAAGAGAGGGAACAAGGTGTGTGCCAAAAACTGGAGCAAATGGAGAAAGTTAAGCAGTCCGGAATCGAGGCGCACGGCCGACGGCTTCGAAAACCGGAAACTGGTCTCCAAACGGGAACAGTGGTGTACGACCATGAAAAGCCGCCTACGGCCACTGAAAGATGGTCTACGAGACCTCTCCCTCCCTTTGGGAAGAGAAAACAGAACCTGGTTCGCAAACCGAGGCAAAGCACAAAAGAGTCCCGATGTCCAGGGGTAAGGCTCTTAGTCGAGACTCCGTAACCTCAGAATGAGCACAACATGCGCAATCACCAAGCGCTCAATCGATGACGTCTGAGTCTTAAGGTTAGTCAAAAATGGGGTGTCTACACCAGTGTATGTATTAGATTTAAGTTCTGAGGTAAGGGGACCTGGTTATGGGCTGGAAGAGGGTTGGTAGTCACATTTGGCTTTTGGGGTGGTGCTATCACCTTGTTGTCGATGAGATCTTCAATCTCATGACACAGCCTATAGCATTGGTCGGTGTCGTGACCGTGCTGCTAGTGAAAAGCACAGTAATTGGCCGGGTTATGTTTCGGTGGGAGAGGATCGGGTAGTGGGAGTTGTTCTAATGGCTTAAGATGTCCCTTTTTGATCAACACCCTCCAGGCTTTGGATAAAGCCGTATATAGTGGGGTAAAGACCCTTTGAGATCAGGCCTGGTTGTTTGAGGTTTGTGGATTTGTACTGGCAAAAGGGTTGGCAGTTTTGGGTGTCGTGGTGACGATATTCACATCAGATGGCCGTGCAGTTACCCTTCCACTCGTGGTTGAATTGGAACTGCGTGTTAAAGGCCTCTTAGGCTGCTCCTTTTCATCGGTTATCAATCCCTGTTTTATTACATCTTCAATTTGAACCCCTATCTTGTGGAGCTCAGTGAATGTGAATAATGGCAAGACGATCATCTTCTGCAATTTCCCTTGTAGATTGCGGACCACCATCCTGATTTGATCCTTTTCTGATGGCCTGGTAGTCATCATGGAAGCCTTGGCCCTCTATCTCGTTACAAAGTCCCAGAAGCCCTTATTTGGCTCCTGATGAGTTGCCTCAAGATCATAGGTTGTGACCTCGATCTGGGTATTGTAGGAGTACTGCACGATAAAGGCCTCAGCCATTTCCTCCCAGCTTCATTTTATAGAGTCTTCCAGCTTTGCATACTAGATAACTGCTATCCCTGACAAGGTTCGGCCGAAAAGCGACAGCTTTTGAAGTCAGGTGAGGCCCATTAGATGTAGGATGTCTGAGAATAATTGTAGATGGACCATGAGATCCCCAGAGCCATCGAACCGGTCGATATGTGGCATCTTGAATCTGTCTGGCAGAGTTACCACGGAGTCAGTATATCCATCTTCAATGTCAGGGATTGAGTTCACACCCTATGCCCATTTGAGAAGCTTCTCCAGTTTGTTGACCTTCAATACCGTCGGGTCAACTTCAAATTCAAACGACGCCTCAGTTTGATACAATAGTGCCTTGGAGGCTTGTGGTGGAATGGGGTCTACTGGGTTGCCCAGATTCTCTTGGACATTGACAGTAACTCCAGGTGCTGGAATACCTGCTAGGGATGCATGGGAAGTAGAAACCGCTGTCGGCTGTGGTTGTTGTTGCTGCAGCCTGTTTATCATTTCCGTTTGGTGGGCTGTAACTTCAGCTTGGCAAGTAGCATCTTGCTGCATGGTTTCCACTGTTTGTTGGAGATAACAGATCAAGTCCTCCATACTGGCTGCGGGGTATTGAGTCATCTGGATAGGCGAGTAATCTCTTGCTGGCCTAGGTGTAGAAGATTGTCCCTGACTTGATGCAGGTGATTGCTGAACATGTGAATTATGCCTAACCCTCCTCCGTCTAGTAACCGGTGGGAGCGAAGCAAACATAGGTTGTCCCCTGACAAGATTTCCAGATCTGTAAAGTCTCCTTACACGGGTCTAGAGTACTTGGGGAGTAACCGAACTATTCAAAGCAATTGTGAAAAACTACCTTGCAAAAAGAAATAAAGCAAAAAGGAAAATAAAAATCAAAAACCACACAGCACCTCAACTCAGATGTGAACAACACATAGTTTGTAATCATAAACTGTAGAACTGCACTCAACACTGATTTCTGCCCCCAAATCTGATACCCAAACTTGCAAATGATACATACATTCCTGTAGAGTTTCACTCTAAAAGCACATACCAATTAAGTGAGAGCCAAAACACTCCTATGATGTGGTAGGGTTGCCCTGTCCTAGTTTCGTCAGGAACTAGGGTTCGCTATTCAAGAAAAGTGGTTTCACACAATCTTGGATTTGGTTAAGCAACATGTCCTAGTTTGGAACAGTCATTATGGCTTTCGATATGCAACTAGGCCAAATGGTCAAAAAGAGTACCTCAACAAGACTACCTAATATACCTCTCACACCTAACACCGAGAAGTGAAAGGTCGATCAAATAGTACAGCGATAGTCCAGATCCAAGGGTTGTGTTCCCATTGTGACAGAGTCCACGACCGGTCAGCCTTTTGAAAAGATTTTCCAAGAAAGCCTCTAGCAAACCGTCCAGGAATAGCAGATGGCAAACACAGTGACTTAGGCGCACCAATGCAAATGCAATGCAAAGAGACATATAAGTGTAAATAAAATTTCATATCATAAAGTTAAAGTCAAGTTCTCTAATGTCTACAGTGGAGTCGCCAGAAACAGTAGCTTGCCTTTTTCGCGCCCCCTTTCGGAAGCTCGAATGAAAGCCCTACAGTTCGAACTCTCGTGGTTCTGAATCTAATCTCACAAGTGCAATGTGAAATTGATAAACACCAAAGAGTCCAAAATCTGACAAATCTTTTGGAAAATCAATTTTGAATCAAATTACCGAAAATGGACTGTTTTGTCAGATACAGAGTCGCCACCTAAATATTTTATTTTAGAAAACCCATGACTCGTGCCAGAGGCCACGTGTCCGTCATCACCAAAGTTACCTGGGCTTGGGAATTTAGGTACGAGAGGGAAAGGTCATGAATTGAGTACCTCTGCTTACCCGATCAAAGATCGGCCTCTGCTAATCATGATATGATTTTTATCAACATTATATGCTCTTGTTCTAGTTTATTAGACTAGCATTACTATGTGATGCGCACAAGCAAGTATAGACTAAAATTGTAAGAATTGGAACAATTCAATTTTATGTTTGTTTTGTGAAAAGGGTTTGAATTTGCCGCCTCAAGTGGGCTTAAAGTTTCCAAATTTGCCACTAAACATAGTGGGCTTAAAAAAACGTACATTCATTGAATGATTCCAATTCAAACAACAAGCCTTCATCCACAGGCATTCAAGCAGTTATTGCAATTAAGGACTTAGCCTCATGGTAAGCATGCTAGTCATGGCAATCACTCACACTCATGCAAGTATGCTAAAGCACTAAAAACTCACCTAGTACTCCATGCTAAGAAGATAAGAGTTAGAAAAATATGCATGATTCCTAACTATACAAGATGGCTAATGCAACACATGCAATATGCAACTAAGATAGGCTCGGCTACTTAACATGTTATTTGTAACAATCTGAGAGCATGCGTTTTAAACATGTATTCATCGAAGTATTGAAACAACAATGTAGTCTGAACGTTGAACCGAGCTTCGATGCATGCAATACAAAATGAATGGATGTAAGCATGCGATATGATAAACAAAACATGATACTCCTAAACTAACCATTGAAAACAGTTAAGTAAAAGGGAGAAAGACATAGGGTTGGAAGACATATACATTATTACATTATGCTCTCACGAAGGAGAGTCCGAATGAATAAAGCTAAGCTAAGCTAATTAGGCTAATTAAGCTGAACTAATTAAGCTAACTATTACAACCCAAATGAAATAAATAGCTACACTAATTAACTAATTATTACAACACTTGAATTAACTCACTAGTAAGCTAATTAAATTAAATTACAACACAAATGCAAGTAAGCTACGTAATTAAAGTATTTAACTACTTTGCCACTACTCTGCCTCTGGAAATGGAAGATTTGCATGCGCATGCTCGGATATCCCCTGAAAAGACCTCTGTTTTGCTCCCGAAAGCCTCTGTTTGCAGAGTTAAACATTTCCAGAACCATTTTGCTCCGCCTTAACAACTCTCTGCTGAGATTTGCATCAGTGGCCAGCTGCCCACTGGTAAATATTGTCGGCCACCTACTGGCCATCAATGGTGCTCTGCCGGCCACTTGCTGGCCATGGATAGTGACCCGCCGACCACTGATGCACTAGTTCATCTGTTGCAACAGAGGGCAAACAGAGCAAAAAGATGGTATTCTCATAGATTGTTTGCACAGCTTACCCCTCCTTTTCATTAGCAAATCCAAGGAGTGATGAACTTAAGCCACAAACCACCAATTCAAGCAATTTCATTGCATGATGGCTTGTGATTCAAGATGTGCAAGCTCAATAAATGCAACACAAAACACACAAAAACCATTACCCTATCATGCATGTTCAAGGGCAATGGAGACCTAGGAAACTTGACATTTGAGTATGAAATGTCCCAATTTTCCTTCTATTCAATTAACGTCCGATTGAACACAACAAGTTATTATCTTGCTCACTTTTAATCCCAAGTTTTAGGTACTCATTTTACCTTACCAACCATTCTTTACTCCAACTAAGTCCAAAAGGTGAATTAAAGTCCTCTAATGGAAAGAAAGCTCAAAACACAAGTTACTTTGGGTATGAAAGAAGCCTCATACCATTGGTAATGAACCCCCTCAAGGATTAAACCATTAAGTATGGAACCTCAATTTCACACTTACGCAAACAAGTGGCTTGAAACTACTTTCAAAGCAAAATTAAAAGCCAAGAAAGGGAGGAGGTTGCAGAGATTATACTTACTAAAATTAAGTATAAAAAGCCCAAAATAAGTACTATTAACTCAAACAGGTGGTGTCTAATAGCCTAAAACACCAAGCTTGTGAGGACTATTACACTACAAGCATGCAAAACAAGACTCAAATGACTTAACCAACCCAAAATAGAGTTAAAACAGTCTAAATTAGAAGCTAAAACATGGTGGAATTAAGCTACAACAAGCTAGAAAAATAAGCTAACACATGGCACCAACTAGGCTAGCAAACAAGACACAAGGAGGGAAGACTAACCCCTCCAAATTTGGACTTCAAAACATGATTTTCACCACTGAAAAATCTCTGAAAATCACTGTTGAAAAGCTTGGAAAAAGATAGTTTGAAGTGTTAAACACAAGTCAAAAAGCCTTACAAACAAGGTACAAAGAAGAGTGAACCACCCCCTACCTTAAAATGGCTTCAAACCACACATTTCAGCCCACTTTGACAGAGTTTTTATTGCTCAAAAACAATCCAAAAATAGTAGGAAAAAGATAGAAAAACTAGTATGCAAAGTAAGCTAACAAAGCTAGTATTATACCTCTTGAAGAGAAGAGTGATTCTAGGAAACAATCTAAGTCAAAACCAACTTCAAGAGCTCCCAGAGGCCGGCCATCAAGGCATCATTGGTTGTTGGCAAGGCACATCAATGGCCAACAGACCAAAAATGATGGCCCGCAGCCTCTAGGGATGGCCAGCAGACCACCAAAGATTGCAGGCTGGAAAGAACAAGGCTTGGTCTAAAAATGAGACAAAATGGATGTAGGGTTTGAAAGACTCAAAGCTGTGACGTTCCGCTGAGGACTTCGAGCACTCGACGAGCAAACAGACTCATCATCGGGTGTACCTACAAGGACATCAAAGTCGTAAGGGCCGTCGAAAATGAGGTGTCTACAGTTAGAGTAGAGAGTGGTGGGCAAATTGCATACATTAGTTTTTATTGGTTGATTTTTCTTTTTAATCCTTAAAGTAAATAAATATCTAGCAAAATTCTAATAGTGTTTGTTGGGGTTAATTTTGGATATCAAAATTAGGTGACATAGTTCATACCAAGTGAGTTATGGCTTTATATAATAAAATAGATACATAGATTGATTGCTAAACAGCTTTTCTCATTCATTACATTATCAAAACTATTACATTTTTCCTCATTTAAAAGTTGTTAAATGATTTTCGTCATTTATCAAAATGTCCAAAAAATTAAATGTAAAATTGCAATTTATATTCCAAAAGTAGCACTAAACCCTAACTTTCCAAAATTTCAAAACCAAAATTCATAAGCACTATAAACCCTAGATATGACCATATAATACCCCTTATAAAAGAGAGGGTGAGGCTCACATTTGGCCCACGAATATGAGCAGCAATGTTCAAGGATGGGTCTATTTCAAATTCAAAGGAAGACTGTGCAGAACTACTAAATGCACTCAAATGTAATGAATAACTTGCAACTTTAGTTCAAAGCCTTAAGTCATGTAATACTCAGGGTGCTAGAAATACTTTTCCATCTGTAATGTAATTTGACCTATTTTAAAATGATTTAATTAGTTGTGCATTTTATCTGATGTTAGCAACACTTGTCAATATTTTGATATTCATGTTACTTTACTAATTCAATCATTCCTCTGCATGACTTTCTCAAATGAAATGTAAGCCATCATATAAACCTGGTCATCACATTGTTACATTATTTATGCTTCTTATTTCTCAGTGCAGTTTGTTTTCGCCCTAAATATTTCTTGCACCAATCTCTTATTCTCTTATGTAGTGAAGTCCTCAATGTTCCTTGAGGCCTTCGAAACCTGATAAATGGTTCTTACATGTTAAGAAAACAATTCTACCTATTAATTTTGGCAAGAAATGTAGTTAAAAAAGACTCACCATATAGGTGTTTTCTTAGCTGTAAGAGATGCTAATATTGCCGTAATTTTTTCTATTACCTGTTTCTCTTCTCTAGCAGCCTCTTCCTATTTAACAGCAAAGAAAAAAACAAACAAACTCAATATACTTCAATCCAAGAAAATGCTTTAGGCCCCTAGAACATCATCCCTAAATTTAGTTTATGAATCAACCAAATAAGATCCACATCAACATAGGTAAACTTAGGGCTAATGTTTTAGGGGTAGCATTACTCCTTTATAACTAATTAAATTTGTTTCTTGTTACTTCATACATTTTCAAGTGCACTTATTTGGCATGACATTGTAGACTTTATCTGCTCGAGGTCCAAAAAAGCCTTCATTTGTAATGAATCAACTAGCTCCTTCAAGGTTGTCACTCCCAAAGTATTTATCTTCGTCAATTTATTAATCCTAGATTCTAGTATCCGAGTGGCCTGAAAGAAAACAGTGTAAGATTAACAAAATTAACTAACAAGTTTAACATATGAAAGAGACATCATCTTTTAGTTCATACGTCATATTTACTAGCAAGAAATGAATAGACAAGTTCCTCCATGGATCTCAATTGTTGCTGTTGTTCAGAAACTGACCCCAAGATGGTCTTATGCAGGTCTTTTAAGCTCTGATCAAGCTGTAAACCAAAATTTAGAAGCATGCCTTGGCTTTCTGCTTCTAATTTATTTTTCTGATCTATAGAACTTTTAATTTTAGTGAGTTCCTGAAAGCAATGCAGCTAAAGCACAATAAAGAAGCACATTAACGTATTTAAGGACATACAAGTTCAAAAAATTTGTGCTTAGAAGTTATGCTAGAAATTGAACTATGTAATTTGATTAGAACATCCTAGGATAGAGTCTTTGTTCATCGATGTCATGACCTTGTGATCTCCAAAACAACAAAACAATGTTACAATATTCTAATTTCATTTCAAGCTATTTCTTGTTAACCATGGCTTTCTTACCGCTCAAAGACTGGCATCACAGAAAACAAAAATAGAACATGTAATTCGTCTTTGTTTTTCAATTGGTTCACTTTCCTATGATAGTCAAAACTCCTATATTTCTGTGTAAAATTATAATGAGTAAATAGTTTTGGTAACTAGTATCCATGTTAAGCTAGATTACCTCTCTTACAACATAGTCAATGAGAAAAACCTTGGTCAGCATCTTTAGTGGATTTTAGCATAGTTGGCTCTCCAGTCAAGTCCCTTTGTTCAATCCCTTTTTATGGCTGCCAGCAATTGTTTGCAGAAAGGCGTGCATATTGTTACACAATTTTCACCTTGTCCTACAATTTCTTGTATACACAGCACACCACATGTTGCAAAAGTTTCACGTATCACAAGTGCTGATTCAACAAGTTCTTTATCAGATGGATTGGCAGTATACACGCTTCACAGCAACATTACAGCAGCAGCAGCAGCAGCCGCAATAAGCATCAGCTACCAGGGTAGCAACAGCAACAACAGCAAACCAGCAGAATTAAATATGAAGAACATCTAAGCAACAACGCAATCACTATTGTAGTGTGTTACTGAGTGGAAGCAGTAAAGATGAACAGATTTTTTTCGTTCTTTTGGGAACAAAAAAATGAATTTGAAAACAAGTTATTGCAAATGAATATAAAAAATGCAAGATAAAATAGGACACATTGTAACACTTTGTACTTTTGGGTATAAAATTGATATGAGGTGTAATTGAATGTTGTTAAGGATTAATAGGTATATATATTGTTACTGTCATGCCTTGTTATTAGATTGGGTTTGTTGCTATGCTTTGTTATTGCTTTGAGAACCGATGCAATTTTGGGGACGAAATTTCTTAAGGAGGGAACATTATAACAATCCAGAATTTTTCCATCAGCTCGAGCAGCGGAGTTGACGCTCGAGCGAACTTGTGAGGCTTCCAGTACTTTTGCAGTCTGTCCGAGATTCTAAGAGTTATGGATTCCCACTCGAGCGTAGGAGTGGTCGCTTGAGCGGCCGGCTTTGTTGGTCTACGCGCTCGAGCGCAAGATTTGGTGCTCGAGCAATCTGCATGGTTGAGATTGAATTTCTGAGACTAGTGGGATTGTTTTTGACCTTTTATTATTGTGTTTGGAGACTCTCTATTTTATTTTGGGACATTGATCGAAGTGGTAACATGATGGTAAAGTAAGATTGGACCAAAAACTTTAATTCGGATAATCTTCCTATGAACAGTCGTCACTCTTTTGCCTTTTTCTTTCTCCGCACTTTGAATTTGGGTTTGAGGCTAGAACCAGTGGAAAGCTTGTTTTCGGGGTTCGATTTGGACACAAGAACGACTTAAAATGGAGTCTGGATGGGAGAGTTATACCCGTTTGATGTTTTAGTAGCTGTGTTGGAAGCAGATACATTCGAGCGGGAAAAGCGACGCTCGAGTGGACTGCGTGAATTCAACAACTTAAAAAGTGACTTTCTAGATCATTCTCTCCACTTTTCTTTTCTCTCTTCCTTCCTCTCATCCTAAGTCCGAAAAAACCAAGATTTTTTACCCAAATACCTTATAACCCCCAAAGTTTTGGCCAAGATCTCTTACCAAAAAGTGAAGAATGCTTGAAGATCTCACTTTTCAACCAATTGAAGTTTGGATTTGTGAAGGAATCTTATCAAAGTTTTGCTCTTTTGCTTGATTCTTGAGGTAGGAGTCCTAGTTCTTCTTCAATACTTGCATTAATGGATAGATTTGTGGTATTTTGATTATATAAATACAACATCTACATTTTTAAGCATATAGTGTTACATCATGAGATTGAGGGCTTAGGGTTTGAAGTGTTAGGGTTCAATTGTTAGGTTAAGATTGTGGATTATGAACCTTAGGTGTATAATCAATGGGAAAATTGGAATAAAAAGTAGTGGTGTGAGAAGCTTGAATTTTTCTTGAAAGTCTTGATTTTTCTTGAAAACCCTAAGTTGACTCATGATGATAATTAATGATTTTGCCTAAATTGAATGTAGAATCCTGAAATTGAGAGGTTGAATTATACATATACACGTTTAATTGCATTTTGGAAGTGGTTGGAAATTTATGTAAGGGTTACGATTGAACTCTTATTGTTAATCTTTTAATTATGTTATTATATGAAACTAAATTTGAGTAAATGAATTGTTAATGGTAGGGATCTTTCTGCACTTTTATATGATATTTAGCTTAGTTATTGTCCTTTGTGTAACAATGGTGGGATTTGGAATTGTTTTAAACAAACCTAGGGTTTGGAGCATATGGTACAAAGAGGGGTTTTGGGTGTAGATGAAATTGATGTTTGTGGGGTTTGAAAATGATGATAAACTATGTCTAATGTGATGATTTTGTCACTTAAGTAATATTTGGGAAAAAGGGGAAATTGCCCTAATTGGGTCAAACTACTATTTTGTACAAAAATTGGAATTGGCATTGGAAATGTGAAATTGAGGGGGTATTGATATGAATGGTAGAATTGGTTATGTGTTAACTTATTCTTTTGGAAGTTTTGAATAAACTATATGTTGAGATTGAATATCTGATTAGAGATAATTGTATTGGGGTATCGGTGGAGGATGGCTTTGATTGTTGTAGAAATTGCATGTGGATTTGGCAAATCGAAACTAAATCTTTGATGGTTGTCATTGAATATGACCGTGGTTGTATACATTGTATATGTATGTTTGTTTGGAAGTGGAAAGGGGATGTGCTTCATATTTGATTATCTTTTAAATGCATTGCATATGTATGGACATTATTTGGGAGGAGAAAGGGTTGGACTCCACTATAATTAAGTTGGCCGGAGTGTCCTGTGTGAAAGTCCCGAAATTATACATGGGTGCCTAGCCCGCCGACAAAATATCCGTAAAATGGCAATTGTAGTGCTTGTATAGCCTATGTTTACATGGGTCCCGTTTGATGGTTGCCCGCGGACGAAATATCTGTGAAATGGAAGTTTGAAGTGTTTATCCATAGATGTTGTGTAAATTGAAAATAATTGAGTTGTAGTCTCAGTTCGGTTGTGGTGAAATAATGAAATTGATTCATGAATTGAGAAGAATAAATAGACTGAAGGAAAATGGATTAAGGATTGAAATTGGCATCATGTGGGTAATTGGTTTAGGGGCTAGTGATGATGAACTCAAGGGATTGCTTGTGACAAAAGGGAAGATTATGAGCTTTGTTTTGTAAGTAATTGGGAAATTGAATTAAAAAGGGGTTTGTGATTCTTGTGTTATGTTTGAACTCTAATCCTTTTGGATTTTGATGTTATGGAGTATGGTAATTGGAAATGGAAATGAAATGTGTAATATTAGAATGGAAATGAAATATGGAATATTAAAATGGAAACGAAATGAGAAATAATTTGGAATCGGGTTAATAAATTTAAGATGATGTTATTTCTTAAGTGTACTTCTTTTCAAAGAGAATTTATGGCTTCCTAATGATGAAAGACAACATTTGTGGCAAGGAGTTTTCTTCAAGGTTCAAGTGAGATTTTAAGAAAAGATACTTTTCGTACAATATTTTGAACTTACAAAATGTCACTTGCTATATGGTATCACTCTGCATGCATGATCATTTCTACCTATGTGCTAGCTATTGTTGTAGAACTATGAGATTCCTATCGGGCATTAGTGCTCACCCCTCGTTGTTTTATTCTTTTTTAGGAAGAGAATTTCGGATTCATTAGTTGAAGAGTATGGATTCCATGTACATTTTATGTATAATTTTATCATAGATGTTAAAGGAATGAAAAATGTATCTTGTGGTTTGTAATTATTCATTTGTAGCTTCGCAGCAGAAGCTTGGCATGTATTATTACATTGTTGTTTTCAATAAGAGAGAGAACATGTATTATTATGTTTCTATCACCCAAGGGTAATAGATATTTTTTTTAAAAAAAATGGACCTAAATTACAGGTTTGGGTAATATTTCCGATTAATAAAAATGTTGGGGCGTGACACACATTAACACCCTATACTTTTTTCCTAATGGTTAAAATATTGTCAGCCTAACCATCTAAAACAAATTCAATCTTAGCTTCCCATGACCTATTATTACTTAGCAATCCATATTGCGCCTATACCCTAATTGGTTCAATGCCTGAACTTGTATTTCTCAGTAACCTGTATTTCTCTATAAAACATACAAAAAAATCTTTATATAACAAATAATACAAACTAAACTTAGCACATCATAACAATTAGTAATGTAACCAAATTAATATCAAATGCATTTCAATATCCCAAATTTTATTCAAATATCCAACAATACTAAATATAAGATCCTAAAATGTCTTAGCTATATCCAGCAATCCCAAACATAATGGCTTCGTTTGGTTTGTATTTCTGAAAAAATTTTGGAAAATTTTCTCTATAAATAAGTTTTTAAAAGTAATCAAACTAAACAAATTTTCTCAAAAAAATTTCTCAAAACTTGTGAACCAAACAAGTTTTCCAAACAAATCTCTCTCTCACACACACATCAAATCAATCACTTTTTTCAAAACTCTCTCTCTCAAAATAATTTTCCAAAACATCTTTTGAAAAAAATCAACCCAAACAACTTTTCGTACTTTTTATCTCTAAAACACATCTCTCAAACACAAACCAAACATACCCAATAATTCAAAAAAGTATCTTAACATTCAACAAAATAACCTATAAAACGAAACAAAGAAAAATAAAATGAATGCCTGTGTGCAAAATGACAAATTATCATATCTTTAATGACCATATATATCACTACTGAACCACGAACATCCATCACCAACCTGTAAACAAAAGGATAAAAACATGAGTATTTTATCAATGCATTAACTTCAACAATAATATACAAATATAGTTAAAATTAATCAGAAAATTGTTGTCAAGCAATTGTTTTATAAAGCTATTGTTGTCAAGCATTAACTTCAACAACAATATTATTTTATCAAACTATTGTTGTCACACTTGACAGCATCCCATGAGCAATAATCAGAAAATTGTTGCTTAAATTGGAGCAAGGCAGCTCTGTTCTTGAGTGCACCGTTGGGCATACAAACATGTAATCTGGAAAAAGCAAAGAAAGAATAAGAGGGGAAAGAGTTGATTGTGAGAAAGCCATAGTTGGTTAGAGACCATCTTTGCTCCTAGATTTACAAACAAAGGTTGTAATGCTGACTATTAACAGGGGAGAGGCCAAATGCTTTATAGGCAAAAAATGTTGGTGCAATGCAAAGCCTACGAAGAAAGTAAAGTGACTTTGACTAGTTAGTCTTCATTGATGTCTACAGAACTTGACCCCATAACGTGTTTTTCAGTCGTCAACGAAGACTTGACTTCATAAACGTTAATCTTAATCAACTGTCAAAATGGTATACCAAATAAAGTTTGACACCTCTAACAGACATAGCAGCAATCTCCAGCAAGAAACCCAAAATAGTAGGTTGGTGCAACCGAGATTCTTGTTGAGATTTCTATTAATACAACTCAAATATCACTCCTAGAACTCCTCCCATCCACACTCCACACCAAGATTTTATCCACAAAAGTGTACCAAAAAATGAAAATTGTTCTACCCCACACGCGGGAAAAGAAGAAGAAAACAGTACCAAAGAGCAAAACACCCCAAAGAGCAAAATAATCCACTAAACTACAAATAACCATCCAATGCAAAGAACAACTCTGTAGCAGCAGTAAAACCTAGCTGGCTGCAACTCTGCTGCAGCAAGATCAAGCAATAACAGGCAGCACGAAGAAATAACAGCAACTTGCAGCAACAACAAAGTGGTTATACCCAAAATCTGGGGGCATTATGACAAGGGGGATAATACAAATATAACTAAATTTCTATGCATGTTTAAGTAAAAACAACTACTGAAATTAATTTCAACACGGATTCTCCAAAAAAATTTTAAAAATACACTAATTGATTTAAATTATCAACATAGGCATATGCAACTAATTCCATATCAATTTTATGATGAACTCCACTCACAATATTCCATATATGTTTACCTCATGTGGATTGTTTACCTCATTTCGATGGTTTTCCCTAAGTTTATATAATTTTATATTGTTAAAAATATGGTGCCTTGAGACTTTGTATTGATTACAGAAAATTGAATCGAGCTACGGTTAAGAACAAGTACCCTATGCCCCGTATAGATGATCTATTTGACCAGTTGAAAGGGTCCCGTTATTTCTCTATGATAGACTTGAGATCGGGTTACCATCAATTGAGGGTGAAGGAGGAAGATATTCCGAAGATGGCATTCCGTACGCAGTATGGCCACTATGAGTTTCTGGTGATGCCTTTTGGGCTCACCAATGCACCGGCAGTGTATATGGACTTGATGAACCGGATCTTCTGGGAATTCTTAGATCGTTTTGTAGTCGTTTTCGTGGACGACATCCTGATTTATTCACCTTCGGAGGAGGAGCACGAGGAACACTTGAGAGTGGTATTTGAGTTGCTTAGAGCCCATAAGCTGTATGCGAAGTTTGGGAAGTGTAAGTTCTGGCTAAGAGAGGTTAAATTCTTAGGCTATGTAGTCTCTGGGGAAGGGGTGTTTGTTGATACATCCAAGATAGAGGCAGTGCAGGATTGGGCACAGCCTAAGAGTGTTTTTGAGACCCGCAGTTTTCTGGGATTAGCTGGGTATTATCGCCGGTTTGTGAAAGATTTCTCCAGGCTAGCTTCACCGTTGACTAGATTGAAGCGTAAAGGGGTCAAATTTGTATGAAGTAAGACTTATGAAAAGTCATTCCAAGAGTTGAAAGTTAGACTTACCACCTCTCCGATTTTGATTATTCCAGAGAGAGGGTTGGGTTATGCATTTTATTGTGATGCCTCATCAGAGGGTTTGGGTTGTGTGTTGATGCAAGAGGGGAAATTGGTAGCCTATGGCTCACGTCAGTTGAAAATACATGAGAGGAATTACCCTACACATGACCTAGAGTTAGCAGTTGTGATTTTTGCCTTGAAGATTTGAAGGCACTACCTTTATGGTGAGAGATTCGAGGTGTTCTCGGATCATAAGAGTCTGAAGTACCTGTTTACACAGAAGGACTTGAATTTGAGGAGAGGAGGTGGATGGAGTTTATTGAGGATTACGACTTCGAGTTGCATTACCATCCGGGGAAGGCCAATGTTGTGGCCGATGCCCTTAGTAGGAAATTCATTAGTGATGTAGCTTGTATAACCATCCGGGAGTGGGAAATGTTGGGTGCACTTGGAGAGTTTGATTTGCTTCTGGGCGAATCTGTTGAGGTTACGGCCTTGTTTTCTGTAGTTGTGCAGCCTACACTTGTGACTCGAGTGTTAGAGGCACAGAGGAGTGATCTTGAGATAGAATCCCTCCGGGAGAATATCTCCAGTGGAAAGGTTGAGAAGGGTTTGACTGTGCATCCTGACCTGAGTGTGAGATACCAAGACCGTCTGTTTGTGCCGGAGTCTTGCCGAGAGGAAGTACTCCGAGAGTTTCACCATTCACGCCTTGCGGTGCATCCGGGAGGCACCAAGATGTATCGTGATTTGGGTCGCCAGTTTTGGTGGAGGGGTATGAAGAAGGATGTGGTCGTTTTTGTGTCTAAGTGCCTTACTTGTCAGCAAGTGAAGTCCGAACACCAGAGGCCAGGGGGTTTGTTGCAACCCTTGCCTATAGCCGAGTGGAAATGGGAGCATGTCACGATGGACTTCGCTGTAGGTCTTCCGAGGACTCAGCGGGGTTGTATGCTATTTGGGTGGTTGTAGACCGGTTGACTAAGTCGGCACACTTCATTCCTATACGCGTGAGAGATTCGGTAGATCATCTTGCCGACTTGTATATTCGGGACATAGTGAGGTTACACAGGGTCCTAGTGATGATCGTCTCAGATAGAGACCCGTGTTTTACTGCTAGGTTGTGGCAGAGTTTGCAGAGTGCCTTGGGCACTAGATTGACCTTTAGCACGACTTATCATCCTAAGACTGACAGGCAGTCCGAGCGTACTATTCAGATCCTTGAGGACATGCTTCGAGGTTGTGTCCTCGACTTTAGTGGGTCGTAGGAGAGGCATTTGCCCTTAGTGGAGTTTGCCTACAACAACAGTTTCCAATCGAGTATTGGTATGGCATCGTTTGAGTCCTTGTATGGCCGACCGTGTAGGTCTCCAGTTTGTTGGGCCGAGGTGGCTAATGCACCTTTATTGGGCCCGGAGTTGGTGTGGGAAATGACGGAGAAAGTTAAACTTATCCGTAGGAGGCTTGTTACAGACCAGAGTCGCCAAAAGAGTTATGTCGACCGTAGGAGGAGGCCTTTGGTATTTGAGGTGGGTGATCATGTCTTTCTGAAAATATCACCTAGGCAGGTTTGATGAGGTTTGGGAAGAGTGGGAAGTTATCCCCTCAGTTTATTGGCCCTTTCGAGATCCTTGAGAGGATTGGCGAGGTTGCCTACCGTTTTGCTTTGCCGCCACAGTTGTCCGAAGTGCATGACGTGTTTCATGTTAGTATGCTTCGGAAGTACGAGCCAGATCCGTCACATGTGTTGGATTGGACCGACTTAGAGGTAGATGAGGATGCCTCGTATGAGGAGAGATTGGTTCGGGTCTTGGATAGACGGGATCAAGTCTTGCGAGACAAGACGATACCCTTGGTAAAGGTTTTGTGGAAACATCATGGAGTGGAAAAAGCCACTTGGGAACGTGAGTTGGAGGTCCGAGAAAAAAATCGGAACTTGTTTGTTAATGTTTAACCATGTACTGGGAATTTTGTTGTATTGATAAACTTTAAGAGCATTAATTATGTCTTAAGTTGTAAAACATTGTATATGTTTCAGTTTAAGGAGGTATTATTGTATATGCCTTGAAAATGGAATTTTATTTTAGCATTGTATATGTTAAATGTGTTGTAGAAATGCAAATATATTATTGGCGTTGAATATGTTATGGAATTGTGAACCATGTACATTGAGAATTGTTGGATTTGAAAAAAAGGATGCGTGTTGACAATGCATATTGGAACATATGTTGTAAATTGCCTCTTGAATAGAGATTGGATGACCGGTAATGGGTCGAGATGTTGAATATTAAATTGTAATATTGTTGAGAATTGAAAAATCTTGTTTTCAAAACTTGTACCTAATTTCGGGGGCAAAATTCTTTAAGGGGGGGAGGTTATAGCGATCCCGATTTTCCCTCCATCGATTATACTATTCCGGACTTGGGTTCCGTGGTGTTGGTTGTTGTTATATCTTGTTGTCATCCTTCAATTCTTTGTATATGAGTTTTAGGATGTGTTGGGCAGGTTTGTATCAGGTTTGGTGAGTTTTGAAACCAATAGTTGCTGCCCAGAATTTTGGTTCTTCGCTCGAGCGAGGCTTTTGTCGCTCGAGCGAGCTCTTTGTTTAGTTCCTTCGCTCGAGCCAGGGTTTCTTCGCTCGAGCGAGAGTTAGTTGATGTGTCTGGTGGCTCGAGCGAGAAGTCTTGTGCTCGAGCGTGCGCCTACATCTCATTTTGACCTGAGAGTTGCAATTCTTGGCTCGAGCGAGCGAGGTATATGTTTTAAGTTTCTTCGCTCGAGCGAGCTTCTGGGTTGCAGACTTGAAGCTTCATATTGTTGGCTCGAGCGAGACTTTGTGCGCTCGAGCGAGGGTTCTTTGTGTCTGGTCGCTCGAGCGACCACTCCTTCATTCGAGCGAGCCTGGTATATTTCTGTCCGTAACAACAGCTTCTCCTTCACTTTTTCTCCTTTTCTTTTGATTCAAACCCTAGATCCATTCTCTCTCTCTCTCTCTCTCTATATATATATATATATACCTTCTCTCCAGGGTTTCATCTATTTTTAGTGAGTTTCTAGCCTAGTCCCTTTGTAAGAAAGATAGAGGGTTGCGAGGGCTTCACTTTAATCTGAAAAGTTGTGGATTTGGAGCACTTTGGGTTTTCTTCATCTTCTCCATTTGAGCTCTTCATCTCGAGGTAGGGATAACCTACTCTATCTTATGAGTTTTGACATAAGTTTTATGCATTTTGATTAATTGGTGTTGTTTGGTAATTTTGGGAAAAATTAGGGTTTGGTTTGTAATTTATAAAAGAGGGGTTTTGTGTTTTAAAGCTCCATGTGTATTTAAAGCCTTGGGAATGTGGGCTTGAGAGTTAAATAAGTGGAATTTGGTCTTAGGATCATTATTTGAGAAAAAGGGAAAAATGCCCTAATTATGTTGTAATAAATTATTTTGTATAATCAATTTGTGAAAATGTGGAAATATGAAATTGAGTTGAAATCCATGAAATTGAGGAAATATGGAATGGAATGGTGTAGTTGGATTAATTTATCACTCACCTATGAAAATGTTGAGATTCTATCTGTTGATGCATTTATTATCTATTTAGAAATAATTGCTTGGGGCTATTGGTGGAGGATAGTCTTGATTGTTGTAGACACTATATGTTGATTAGGGAAAACTGAAACTAATCAAACGTGTTATGTCATTGAATATGACGGTGGGAATAATACATCGAATTTGTGTATTGATTGATAATTACATATGATAAGTGTTGAATACATTATATATGCATATTGTTTAGGAGGAGATAGGGGATGTACTCCATGGTTTGAGAGGAGATAGGGGATGGACTCTCAAACCTGTTTGGGAAGAGATAAGGGATGGACTCCACTGATACAGCAAATATGTGTATCGATTGAAGTATGGAAGTGTTTTTATTATGAGTTGTGATCACATTTGAATAGTGAATAAAGGAAGTGTTTCAATATGAGATGTAGTCTCATTTAACTATTTGGCCAGGTTCTGAGCTATGAATATGAAATGAAATTTTGATAAGTAAAGGAAAGTGAAATGAAACATGGACTTAATGTCATGGAATTTGAATATGTTCTGAGTTGGTTTATAAGTGTTAACCATCTATCAAATGCTATTGTTTTAGTCATTTCACATGATTGGTTTAGTATATCTCTACTGGGTTGTGGCACACCCTATATGGGACATCATTTTCAGGTTCAGGTGACATGCCACCTCCAAGGACGTAGCTTGGGAGGCTTGAGGCGGATAGACTTTTTTTGTAGTTCTCTTTATGGTATTACATGTAAATTCAAGCCAAGGGCTTAATATGTATTTGAGTTA
Source organism: Camellia sinensis (assembly GCF_055761805.1). Lineage (NCBI taxonomy): Eukaryota > Viridiplantae > Streptophyta > Magnoliopsida > Ericales > Theaceae > Camellia > Camellia sinensis. Next base: position 64,028,792 of record NC_138962.1, on the reverse strand, counting down.
GTACTTGCTTTTTGTAACCAAGTGTTGGCTTGAAAAGTTGTAAGCCCGTGGGGCATTTACTTTTGTTGTCAACATGTAATACTTTTGTACTTAATACTCTAATTAATGGAATTATGCTTTATTCTCTTATGACTATGCATGTCAAGAATGTGTGATTTATGGGTTTATTTTGAGGGCGTTACATTTATAGTGCGTATGTAATCCACTTGTCCATTTATTGTATAAAGTTTGGCACTTATGATCAATAATATGTCTCACATCCACATCATTATTGTAATCCCCAAAGTCAAAAGTTTGTTGCAATTGGAAACAATAATATTCAATATATTTTATATATCATTGCAATTAAGATTAAAAAATTAAAAAACATATTAAATATATAATACATATATTTCAAATTACCCCAACTCTTGTAACAATGGACTCTTTTGACCCAAAGGCAATGGCTAACCATCCATCATTTCGGACTGGGGCATGAACTCGAATTTGTTGACCAAGAATTTGTTGACCAAGAGCAGCTACTAGCGGTATGGCATAATTCCCTTCTATTGCTTTGGTCAAATGGTTAAGTGTAACAGGTATTCGATCACCACGTTCCTTTCTAATCTTCTCCACATTCTTTCCTCGGGTTGGTCCTCGTACACACTTCTTGCCCAAAACTGGAATTGATGCTGTTATGACCAAAATTTTATTCAATTTAGTTGACATAAAACATGAATGCACTAAACAAATATTGAGATAAATTATCATTTCATTTAAGTGGTCATTTATTTCTCACATTCACTATTAGTCACAGTAAATAGGCTGGAAAGGTGGTCAGGTTGAGTAGCTAAGGTAAGGAGCTGATCAAGCTTAGTATATAAGGCGGAAGATGGATAGGTTGGGTCGACACCACATGTGTGCTTTCTGAATGATTAACTTGTGCAGCCACAGGTTGTCTCGGAAGAGTAAGTGTATCTTCATCAAGAGTACTTCTCTCTTCCCTAGGTGTTTGTGAATCTATTAGGTGAGCTACAGACCTATTTGTTTTCTTACCAGGACCCATATGAATATCCTGACATAATATAAAAATGAATTGTTAGTACATTTTCAATAATTTAAGGTTTCTTATTAAAAAAAAGTTTGAAATAACTAGACATACCACAAGTAACATAACAAGTGAAAAAAATAGAGAAATTACTTTTTATACACACATCTATTACCTTCATCACTTGAGAATCAAAAGGCTCACCATCATCACTTGAAGAGCTCAATCCTTCATCATCATCAAGTGGTTGATAGTTCTCGTCATTATCAATTCCACCCACCTTTCTCTTTCCTACCCTACAACTTTTACTATTGTCCTTTTCAATAGAACCAAACATTGAATTCTTGAGGGACTTTATCTCTAGAGCATCAAATCTGATTTTATTTTTTTGAATTGTTTTTTTTCTATCAATCTCATATTTCGTCATCTTTTGGACCAAGCCATCGGGCTTCAGAAATAATTTACCATTTCTGGACATCTTTGAAACTATAAATATGGCATATAATTAAATAAAATGAAATGAGAAACAATGCTATGAAATTTGAAAAACAATGCCATGAAATATAAACCAAGCAATTTATTATTAAATTATAACACTTGTCCATATAATAAAAAAGAAAACACTACATATCATAATCTATCTCAAGATCTATATCAAGATCTGCATCAACATCAGGTTGTCTATGCAGTTCATCATCTTCATCATCATTATACTCTATGACTGTGTCATCCTTATCATCATTGTGAACTAAATTCTCTGCCATTAGTTGATCATTGAAAATGATCTCAGGATCCATATCATCCCTGCTATATTGAACATCATTATCTTGGATCACTACCCCAACACCATCAGTTGTTTCATCCTATTGAAAAGCATCATTAGAGACATCATCCCGCTCTGGTATATCCCATACTCCCCGATGCTTAACCCGTTCAACAACTCTTCAATTTTTGCCTTTGTTGGTATCATTGATGTAGAATACTTGTCTCACCTGACTAGGTAGAACAAATTGGTCATCTTTATACCAAAGTCTTGTAACATCAATACTTGTGACATGTTCATCGGAGTATATTCTATTCTTGTGACAGATGTCATACCATTCACATTGGAACAAAACCACTATACCCCCATGCAAGTATTTCAATTCCCATATTTTGAACAAGTAGCCGAAAGAATTAATTTGGTTCCCATTATGGTCCCCTTCTACAACCAACCCACTATTTTGGTAGGTACAATGATTTTCATGATTTCTAGTATGGAGTTGAATTCCATTATATAGATGCACCCAAAATAAAAGTCAATTACCGATCCATGACCATTTTCTAATGACCACAATTCGTCAGTTGCTTCAGGTGACCCTTTCGTTCGCAAATTATTCATCTACATAATACACCATATAACAAGTGTACTAAGTTAATGTGAATTGAAAGTTACAACAATTGTATTCAGTTAATTTCTTTAGTATATCTTGCACGATTTTTGAACCATTTTGGAAATTCTTCTCGTTGTACCCCGAGTTATGTCATGTCCTTGTAGATTACGTACAATATTCTTCTACTCCCTACCCAAGGAAATGTGATACACATAATTAACTTACAGAGTTCGAAACAAAATGGAACAATTATGCATAAACATAATTAAATTGAAATACATACTAAATATATGGCTTCACCTCAAAGCTATTGTTCAACACAAATCAGTGAGCCATTTCTCGTTCATTCTACGAAGGGTCAAGAGCCCTTGTGATAGGTGAGAATAGACGAGTATTTTGGGTGAAGACCATCATCCCAGGATCGCGTTCACCACCATCATCATTTCATTTGGGTTTATCAATCCCTTTTAAGTACATTGAACAAAAAGTACGACACTCTTTGACAATGTAAGCCTCAGCGATAGAACCTTTTGGACGTGCTCTATTACTGACATACCCTTTCAAAGTGCCAAGAAACCTTCAACAAAAATTAACAATGAAAATTATGCTTGTTCGTGCAAAAAAATTACTCCTTAAACAATAGTCTTTTATGAGTGGATTTTTGCGCAATAGTTTACTTATAACAAACTAATAAATAACTATATGTTCATAATGGTTACCTTTCAATCGGGTACATCCATCGATATTGCACCGGTCCAGCAAACATGGCCTCATGCGGCAAGTGAACAGCCAAATGGACCATAACATCAAAGAAAGCTGGAAGAAAATTTTTCTCCAACTTGCAAAGTATGAGCACAATTCGCTCCTCCATTTTTTCCAAATCAATCTGCCTTAATATTTTTTAGCACAGTTCTTGGAAAAAGTTGCCCAACTCAAATAGTGTTGTACAGATCTCCTTGTTCACAAAACCACGCATGCCAATTGGAAGAAGTCGCTGAAGCAGGACATGACAATCATGGTTTTTCATGCCTGATAATCTTCCATTTTTAGAAGTCACACATCTTGAGATGTTTGCTGCATAGCCATCTGGATAACTAATAGACTTCAAGAATTCACAAAAACCATTTATTTGTCGAGAATCCAATGTGTAGGCTGCCCGAGGCTTTACAATAGATCCGTTATCTTTCCTCTGTGGATATAATTCTTGCCTTATGCCCATTTCTTGCAAATCATCACGTGCTTTGTATGTGTCCTTGTTTTTTCTATCTATGGCCAACATCGTCCCATAAAAGTTTTCACAAATATTCTTCTCAATGTACATGACATCGAGATTGTGTCGGAGGTTTAGTTTCTTCCAATACGATAGCTCCCACATTATGCTTTTCTTTGTCCAATTCAATTCTTCAGACTCTCGCGGTCTTTTCTTGTTGGTAGGATCCGTTCCAAACTTGACTTCCCGCAATTGATCTAATTGAGCCATTACTTTTTCCACCGATAAATCCAAGGATTTCTTCATAAGCTCAGTTAAACCATTAAACTTCTTGTCTTTCCTCCAACAGTGATTATCAGGTAAGTAAGCTCGATGACCCACCCACCCGATCTTACTGATCAACCCGCGTGACAATGGATTATCATTACAAAGAGGACAAGTCAAATAACCTTTAGCTCTCCATCTAGATAAGTCACCATATGCAGGGAAGTCATTTATAGTCCACATTACAGCTACATGCAATCGGAAGGTCTATTCAGTGGAGGCATCGTAAGTCATCACACCATTCTCCCACAATTTCTTCAACTCATCAATTAATGGCCTTAGGTAGACATCAATATCAGTCCCTGGTTGATTACGTCCAGGAATAAGTAAGGACATCATGAAAAATGGGGCCTTCATACATCTCCAAGGTGGAAGGTTATAGGGCATGAGTATAACAAGCCACATGCTGTAGGAAGTGCTCATGTTCCCAAAAGGGTTGAACCCATCGGTGGTTATGCCCAACCTAACATTGCGAGTCTCCTGGGCAAACTCTAGATAATGAAAGTCAAATTCCTTTCACTCTTTACAATCAGCCGGATACCTCCCTACACCATCATCAACACGCTTATCACTATGATATCTCATGTCTTTTGTCGTCTTCCTAGACATGTACAATCTTCTTAACCTAGGTGTCAATGGGAAGTAACACAATATCTTGTGAGGGATCTTCTTACCCTTGCTATCATTTACTCTATACCTAGATGCTTGACATGTTTCCAAGTGAGCATTCTCCTTCTAGAATAGTACACAATCATGTTTACATGCATCGATGGGCTCATACCCCAAGCCTAAGTCATGTAGTAATTTCTTGCACTCATAAATTGACCCTGGCACCACATGGCCTTCAGGTAGGAATCGCCTTTGTATCTCCAAAACCTTTTTAAAAGACTTATTGCTCCACCTATTTTCTACCTTCACATGTAGCATCTGAATAACGAATGATAACAAAGTATCTGAGTTTTTGCAACCTAGGTACAAGCAACATTGGGAAGCATCTAACAATTTATCAAAGTGTCGTACATCCTCTTTTTCTAGAGTATCACCCTCCATACAATTCCCCCTCTGATAGTCCTCTATCAATTCATCATATTCATCTTGATCCTCGTCATTTTCACCATTGCTTTCATCAAGGTTATTATGTTCTGGAAGTTCACCATGTTCTAGCCAAGTGGTGTATGATACTATCATCCCACTTATGAGCAAATGAGCCTTCACAATATCATACTCCTGCTTATAAAAGTTACAGCAATTGATGCATGGGAACTTAATCTCCCTAGCCTCACCCAAATGAGCCTTTGCAAATTCAATAAATGAGTTCACCCCATCAACATATGGCTAACTGAATCTGTTAGAAATTAACATCTAACTCATATCCATATCTGATCATAGGATAGTAGTTAATATCAATATGGCACAACCTTTATTTATTTATTTATTTATTTATTTATTATAATTATTATTATTATTATTATTATTATTATTATTATTATTATTATTATTATTATTATTATTATTATTATTATTATTATTATTATTATTTATTTTTTAAGCATAAAGACAAAGTAGTTAATATTATTGTAGAGTGACACATCATCGTCAATAAAGGTGCATATAGCTATAGGCTTTTTTAATTTTGTATCAAGGCTTCGACTAACAAGTCCTTTAAAATTCTATTCTATCTACATACATTATCTATTATGGTAAGTGTTTTTCACATTTATCAAACAAGAAAAAAAAAATGTTTTTCATTTTACATTCCTAATCTTAGTCATGAATTGGATAAGTGTCAAAAGGAAGTGAAATAGCAATAGCAATCCTAAGCCTATATTTGTTGTGGACAAAAAAAAAAATGAAACCTTAACAAAACAACACAAAGAACTAAAATAAAACTCTTGCCTCTAAACATCAGAACAACCACAGGACAAAAGCAACAAACAATAAGACAAACTCAAAATATAAATACATGGTATATTTGGTTTGGATTTTCAAATGAATTTTATAATTACAAATTTTAAAGGAGTGTACAATTTGAAATTTTGTTTGCTTGTATAATTTGAAAATAGTTTTTATAAATATGAAATTCAAAATTTATTTGGTTTTGGAGTTTCAAAAAATAGTTTTTAAATTTTAAACTTGAATTAAATCAAACCATTAAAAACCTACAAAATCGTTGACATCATGGAATGCAAAAATCTGGACAAAAGCTCAATACCTTAAAAACATATTATTACTCCAACAGGTAATGAACATGGTATAGGTAACAATCATGGTCTAGGTAATGAACAAGTAATTACTCCAACAGATGATGAACATGGTCTAGGTAATCAATAGGTAATGAACATGCTCTAGGATAATCCAAGATGTAGTATAATGTGGTAATGAATTGACGTTTTAAGTCGTGGAACAGGGTCTAGTCCACCTTCCTTTGACTAAAAAACAAATAATTACTCCAACACTGTGGTTAAATTATCTGCTCTCATATTCCCATGTATGGCATTCTCCTGTTCAATACATGTTCCAGCTCTTGAATTTTGAAGGCTAATGAGTGTCGTTGATTTGATTTGAAATTTGTTTCCCACTTCCCTTGATCCAATTAACATAAAAGATAAGTGAAATGAACAAAAAACAATTTTTAGCTTAAGATAGCTACAAAAATATGTACTATGTAAAATGCCATGGGTACATATAACATATTAAGTGTGCATAATATTACCTACCAAACCTGTTGAAGATTAAAAATGCTTAAAGTACTCTTTTTTTGACCCTAGTGTTTTAGTGAATCCAAAGTCGGCCTTGTATGCTACTACATGTACGTGTAGATGTATAATAAGATTATTCAATCCCATGCTCAATTTTATAGTCAGTGGGTAAGAGAATTGCCACATCATTTCCCCATCAGCACAAAATAACTTTCCACATTGAACTACTGGTGTTCAACTCTTGAACTTTAGCCCAGTTAAATTGCACCAATTAGCATAGAAGTTTTAAAAAAAAAAATTAAAAAGACAAATAGATAGACAAGAAAAAGAAGACATGGCTTTAACCCAAGTAGAAAAACATATTTAATCAGTTAAAATTCTATAGATACATATCAATATTCCGTAAACATAGTTGAATAATGTTAGAACCATTTTTGAGAATGACAAAGAAGAAGAGTTGTGGGTTAAGAGCTGGTAATTCAGTTTTGATGTTTGGTTGAGTTTGTAACTATGTGACCTCCATGGAGTTCCTTGCTAATGAGTTTAGGAAATTTTTTCGTTGATGATTTACAAATCCCATATATCATCAGTCAAAATTGTCTGCAGTGCATCATTTGTGTTTTTTTTTTTTATATTTCATTTCAAAGTTGAGTTTCAATTTCTTATGCTTGGTTGAGTCTCGCAGGAATCAATATATTTTGATATTCCAAAGACTTGAACAAACCTGACTACAAGCAAGAGAGCAGACTAAGTTGGTTCAAGATGATCAATCTGTTGTTCATATGTCAGAGTAGAGTATTACAAGTCTGGGAACAAAAATTAGACCGGATCAACATGAAGGCCTAGGTTGGCCAAGCTTCCATGAGCAATCCTATTCCATAAGTCCTACTAGTGCCACATGGTAGTGGTCAAAGTATGATCAAAGAAAAACTAGTAAATTTTAATTATACATAACAGTGACTACAAAATATAGTATAGTTTTGTTCCCTTCATATAAACACATCTAGATATAATAGAGCAGGACAAAAAAAAAATCTTTGTTTAGATCACTTAGGAGTGTCTTACTGAATTTTATGAGTGCAAGAAGTTACTACGTGACTTGGGCTTGGGATACAAGCCCATTGATGTTTAACAATACTGCGTTAAGCGCCTTACTGAATTTTCTCTAGCAACTGCCTTAGGTATAATTTTGTAGCGATCCTGATTTTGACCCGGTCAACTTCAGGGGTCGAGCGCCTTACTGATTTGATTTGGTTTAGTCAAGGATAGAAAAATTTAGTACAAAGCTTAACCCTCTAATTTTGTGGTTGAGGAATCAAAACCAATCACATATTATGGTTTAATTATGAGAGGTTGATCAATACCCACCAAAAATAAATCTATAAAACCTCACATCCAAATAAATGAAAGGAAATTATAGAGATGCTCTATAAATATATTAATATTAATAATACATGTAAGAGTTTCTTTTGTGGAAAGAAAATTTTCAAAATTAAAATTGATAAAATCATATCGAAGCTCAGCTATATTTAAAGAAAAAAATTAAGCAAGTTAACATTTTATCAAAAACACACAATACAAAAACTTGATTAAAAAAGTTTAGTTAGTAATTTGCATCATAAAAAGCAAGAAAAAATCATTCCAAATGAAAATAAAATATTAAAAATTATTATTGTAATTTAAATAGAAACAGGTGTAGCGATCCCGATTTTGACCCGAAAGCAAAAATGCAAAATACATTCGAAATTGCTTACGGGAAAGTGTATTTCACGCTCGAGCGACCTTGTTATATTAGTCCATAAATTAGGGTTTCAGATCACTTTTTGCAGCCCTCCCTCTCTCTAAAACTCTCTAAATTTCCAAGTCTAGAGCTTTTCTCTCTAGAAGTCATCTTCTCTCTTTGATTTCTCCAAATCTATTGGGATTTAGGCCTAAGTTCTTCACCAAAGTTGGTTATCACCTCGAGGGCTTCATTGTGTGCGGTGGAGATCGAGTTTCGACACCGTACATTTTGGGGTTTCATCTCAGATTCTCTTCAAAACTTGAGGTAGGGATTTTCTGCACTCTAATATGGTTTTTAGCTTAGTTATTTGCTATTGTATATAGATGATGAGATTTGGTTGTGGTTTGAACAAATCTAGGATTTGGGTGTGAAATGAAAAGAAGGGTTTTGATGAATGTGAGGTAAACGAGTATGAGGCTTGAATATAAGATCATGTTGTGCCAAAATAGTTGATTTTGGTGTTCGGGTTGATATTTGGTGAAAGGGGGATTCTGCCCTAATTTTGATTAAATTATTATTTTGCATAAATAATTGGGATTAACATTGAAAACGTAAAATTGGAAGGTTGTGATTATAAATGGTGATATTGGATATGTATTATCTTACCTATGGAAGTTTTGAATAAACTATTTATTTTGATATTGAACATCTCATTAGAAATAATTACATTAGGCTATCGGTGAAGGATAGCTATGATTGTTGTAGAAATTACATGAAGATTAGGCGATTTAATGCTAATCCATCGTTGGTGTCATTGAATATGACCATGTTATAGATACATTGTACATGTATGTTTATTGGGAGGAGAAAGGGGACGTACTCCATATGTGATTATGTTTATAAATACATTGCATATGTATATTTGTTTGGGAGGAGAAAGGAGATAGACTCCATTTAAAGCAAGTTGGCCGGAGTGTCCTGGGTGAAAGACCCGAAATTTTATATATAAATGGGTGCCGATTCCTTCAGACGAAAAATCCGTAAAATGGCAGGTTTGAAGTGTTTATGTGAGTTTTGCATAATTGGAAAATCATTGAGTTGTAGTCTCATTTTGATTGTTGAAAGATAACGAATTTAACTCATGAATTGAGTAGCATATATGAATTGGAAATGAAATTAAAGGAAAATGGAATAAGGTTGGTCTTAGTGGCATATGGATATGCAGGTCTTATGGATGTTTCAGGATCGGTATTGTTTATGTACGTGGTATTTATACCTTTGCTAAACCTCATAAATTGTGTTAGATTATTTCCACTAGACTATTGGCTCACCCTATATGGGAATACCACTTTTCAGGTACAGGTGAGATGCTTCCTCCAAGGCAATAGCGTGGATGGAGTTTTGGGAAGCAAGAGCTTCTTAATTATGCCTTATGTGTGTATGTTTGTTATTTGTAAAACCAAGGGCTTATGATTTAATGAGCAAGACTCAATTTGTGTAACCAAGCAATGACTTGGAAACATGTAAGCCCACATGGCATTTAACTAGTTGTTAAACATTGAACTCTGATATATGAAAGTATGTTGTTTCTCATATTTATTCCACATATGAGATATCTTTATTGTATTATTTTGGAGGCATGACAAATTTTCTTTCATCGCTTATTTAAACCAGTCTTTATTTTTATTTTTTTAATTTCTTCATACTTAATTTTTTCGTTGTACAACTACATGACTAGTTTGGATTAATTCTTTGTTAAATCGAGTTAAAGATTCTTCATTTTTTTCATGATGATCCCTGTTTGGCCTCAATTTGTTTGGATTTTTACTTTTTTATTTTTATTTTTGGGACTTCAAAATTTTTAAAAATACTAAAGCAGGAAAAAAATAAAACAAAATAAACAAAAACAAAAACAAAATGACAACAATAAAAAAACAATCAGAAAAAAAATTGGGACGAAATGGGAACAATTTTAAATTTCTTTTGTTTAACATTGGTGCCACTCTTTGCACTTAAAAATGTTCTTCAGATGATGAGAGCCAAATGAGAGAAAAGAAACAAGAGGGTCTCAATCTTTACAAGAAATAACAATAACCCAGAAAACGATCTAAGATTCTTGACAAAACGAGCAGTTACAGAATGTGTAGATACAGTAATAGAGGAAGAAATGAAAATAGACAAATATGGATTCAGTTAAGAAATTGAGAGAGAGAAGTAGGGGCATTAAGATACAAAGCAAAAAGGGAACAAACCTGTAGGGGCAAACTGAAGCACCGATTGTCTCGCACGACAACAACAAACGGCACAAACCCTACGATTAAGAGTGAAATCATGAGGAAGAGAGAACTACGAATTGTGAGAGAATGGTTGCAAGAGTGAAATCGTGGAGATTGATGGGGAGATTTGATGAGGGGGAAAAAAAGGAGGGAATTTTAAGAGGAGAATTGCCACCGACTGATTAGCAGATCACCCCCCCAAAAAAAAAAATTCAGAACAAATTTTAGATTTGTTTTTTTGAAAAAATTAAAATTAATTTGAGAGTAATAAAAATCAAAAACATATTTTTAAAATTTTAAACTTATTTATGACCTAAAAGATAAAATTATACAAAAATAATAAGTATTTTTTTATTTTCTCACCCAAATTTTTTTTAGTTTTTTTGAACAAAAAAAAAATTAAACTAGTTTCTAAAAATAAAACCAAACATATTGAAATTGATAATCTAACCACATTATTTGGAAAATTTTAAATTATCTCGAATTAGCCATTTCAACTTAAGAGTTTGTTTGGGCTTATTAGGTCATATTTTGTGATCTAATTCAATGATCATTTTAATTTTACAATTCAATAACTAGAATATTTAAAACTTTTTCAAAAGTTATAATGATAACACAAATCAGTAAAGCACCTTGTTTCACTAGCAAAACTTTTACCGACAAATAGTGTTATCATCGCTAAATGTTTAACTCTTTGCCCACGTCTATAGCGATTTCCGGTTTTGACCCAACTCTTGTTGCATTCCAGACTCAGGCTTACGGTTTCTGAATGTTGTCTACTATTGTTCCCCTCTTATTCTCCCTTAAATTTGGTTATTGGATTGTATTAGTCTTGTTTGGAATAGGTTGGTTGCTTGATTTTCGAACTTTTGTTGCCCAGATTTTTGCCCCTCCGGTCGAGCTGTCATTCTTGCGCTCGAGCGGGCTTTGCAAACTCTCAGCATTTTTGCAGACCTGTAAAATACTGGACGAGTATATTCTATGCTCGAGCGACCTTTCCTATGCTCACGCAGGTGGGTGCTCGAACGGTTAGTCTTGAGCTCGAGCGATGTCTTTCGTCTGCAAAACTTCTGAAAGTGTGTATTCTACGCTTGAGCGTCACTTCTTGCGCTCAAGCAGAACAATGTGTCTGACGTTCAAGCGTCACTTCTCACACTCGAGCGGACTGCGTGTATATTAGTCTGTGATGACGACTTTTTAGTTCACTTTTTTATTCCTCTCCCTCTCTAAAACTTTCCAAAAACCTAGATCTTGAGTTTCTCTCTCTAAAACTCATCTTCTCTCAACTATTTCACCTAGATCCATTAGGATCTTCACTCTAGTGCCTTTGAGAAAAAGGTAGAGCGCCTCAAGAGCTCTGTTTTGATCCGAGTAGAAGTTGGTTCGGTGTTTTTGGAGTTTCTCCTTGGTTGTTTTGGTCTTCTAAGCTTGAGGTAGGGATTTTCTACGCTTTCATATGATTTTTAGCTTAGTTATTTTTCGTTGTGTAACAATGGTGAGCTTTGGGTGTATTATGGACAAACCTAGGTTTTGGATATAAAATCAAAAGAGGGGTTTCTAGTGTTTGTGATATAAATAACCATGGGGTTTGAAAATGAGGTTTTACTGTGTCACAATTGTTGATTTTGACCCTTGGGAAAGAGGGAAGTTAATCTAAAATGGTTGAAGTATTTATTTTGTATAAATAAATGAAATTGGTATTATAATTATAAAATTGGATGATTGTTGACGTTAGTGGTGGAATTGGGTATGTAGTATCTCATACTTTTGAAAATTTGAATAAATTATCTGTCTTGAGATTTAATATCTGTTTAGAAATATCTGTATTGGGCTATCGGTAGAGGATAGCTATGATTATTGTAGAATTCACATGAGGATTAGGTAAATTGAAACTAATCTATTGTTGGTTGTCATTGAATATGACTATGTTTAAATACATTGTATATGCATGATTGTTTGGGACGAGAAAGGGGATGTACTCCATTGTTTGGGAGGAGATAGGGGATGGACTCCATTGAAATTAAGTTGGTTGGAGTGTCCATGGTGAAAGTCCCGAAATTGTGTATACAGGGGTGCCGACCCCGCAGATGAAATTTCCGTAAAATGGCAGATTGAAGTATTTGTGTGGTAGTGTATTGAATTAGAAAACCACTGAGTTATAGTCTCAGTTGGGTGTAAAAAAATAATGATATCGGTTCATGAATTGAGAAGGATAAATTAATTTGAATTGAATTGAAGAAAAACGGATTGAAATATGAACTTTGGTGCTTTACCTTCATATAAGGCATAACTGTTTTGTCTCAGGCATTATACATGCACATCATACTTATATCTTTGTTAAATCTCATATACTATGTTAGATTGTTCCTACTGGGTTTCGGCTCACCCTATTTGGGAAAAACCATTTTCTGGTGCTAGTGACATGCCTCCGCCGAGGCAATAGCTTGGAGGGACTTTTGGGAGCAAGAGCTTCTTTCTTTTGTTATATTTTTTGTACAGCCAAGGGTTTTAAATTGTATTGAGCTAGGCTCATTTTTGTGTAACCAAGCAATGACTTGGAGAGATGTAAGCCAATAGAGCATATGACTACTTCTTTAGTTTCAATTCTCTTAGCATTGCAACACATGCTATAGATTCAAGATAAATATTTGTGAATGTATATCGCATGTGTTAACTTTTGTAAACGAACTCTGATTAATGAAAATATTTTACTTCTATTATTCTTCCGTTTATCATTTGGAATGTGTTGTATATTTTGGGGGCGTTACAACGTCAACTTGTCGTCGCCAAAAGTAAGCACACTAATAGCAACGCTCATTGTGGTGCTAAAAAATAAGCCTCGTAGCTAAAAGTTTTGAAATTTTGGCACCAACCAATAATTTTGGCGCTTAGTGATTGTTATGCTTTTTTAGCGACAGTAATAAATTATGTCGATAAAGGTCTAGTTTTACCAACGAAATTCATCTTTGTGTCGCCAAAAATATACTTTTGGCTATGAAAAATTGACATCGTCGCCAAAAGTCGTTGCCAAAAGTGCAATTTCTTGTAGTGTCTTGTTGAAGTAAACTCAAGATGGCCATGATCACCTGAATAAGCAAACTATCCTGATCACTTGTTGAAGCATACTCTTCACAACCTTATAGAACTCGGCTATTTTCATATAAGTTTTATTTTTTGCAACTTCAATCAAACTAATTGAGGCTAATATCTTTGACCTTCAAAAGATCAGCTGCTTACATATATCAGTGTTTTGTAATATATATATATTAATCTACAACTGATCAATTTGAGTATGTTTGGTTTTGTCTTTTGCAGGTAGTTGAGGAGTTTTTAAATTTTATGAGCTTCTTCTCTGTTAATGTGTTGGGATCGAGCTTCTTGAAAAAGGTCCATTCTCTGCCAGAATTTACTCTTACAAGCTAGATGGATTAAGTTATATGCACATGTGCCTTGTTATACTGCAATGCTTCTCAAGTTACGAAATTTACATCTCGAGTTTCAAAATTATTGAAAAGCTGCAACTGATTGGTACTAAAAAAAAAATCAAAACTGTTATTTATCAATAGAGCCAGAACATAACTCAAACTCAAATTGTGATTATCATTTATCAGGAAAGCAATACTAAAAAGGATGAAAAGGAATTGCATGTTTGGCTCATGATAAAATGCTAGGAGAAAAGAAAAAGAAATCAACAGATTTTAAACCCTAGGAAACTAAAACCGTGACCATTTGGAAAGTTTGATTTTTAGCCAAAAAGTCATTACAAGTCCACATTACTTTTTTTTAACCTTTTTACAGTCTTTTCGTAAAAAATGAAAAAATCAACTAAAATAGTCAATTAAAAAATGAGAATTAATAATTTTTGTACGTTCAAAACATATTTTTCTAGTTTGATTTAACCTGCAACTAAAAGAAAACTATGTAAAATTACAAAAAATCAAAACAAAAGCAAAATTTTGTGAAACCTGTGGAAACTAAAATTACCACACAATTGGGTTTGGTGAAACTATTTGCAAGATTCGAGTTAGGATATTCTAAAACATCAAATTTACCTAAACAAGATTCAAAATTCTATGGTATATCCTAATAATCAGTATTTTCTAATGGAAAATGAAAATAAACCTTAATTTCAATATTATCAATCAAAACAAAAACTCAACTTTTTTTAGGATAATCCAAAACAAAACCCCAACATGTTTTGGGAAAAAAAAAAATCAATAATCAAACTCCATTGCAAATAAAATCCTAACCATAATAAGACCCAAAAAAAAAAAAAATTTCAGACCCGCATACAAAGTATGAAATCAGACAGACAAAAGCGTAATCAACAGCGTAATCAACAGATGTACTAGTCTGTTGAGTCTTTTTGTTCCCTTTTGTTTTGTTGTTCTGCTCTTTCCTTTTGGAGCTTGGAGCTTCAGTAAGCTTATAGCTCCTCTTTATTGATGTCCTGTATCCTTCTTGTATACTTCCATCAATAAAGATTTTTCTTTGTCGATCAAAAAAAAAAAAAAAACAGAGAGGGAGTGAAGCAGGTGGAGTGGAGTCTAGGGCTCAATTTTTTATTTTATTTTTTCTTTTCATGGTGAATCTAGGGCTGAAATTTGAGAGTGTCAATATGGAAACAGTGTACATTTATATTATTATGAACCCAGTTGTAGAGATTCTGAGAACCAAGAAGTCTCATCTCTTGATGGATCATATTATTATTATTATTATTATTATTATTATTATTATTATTATTATTATTATTATTATTGTGACGCTGGAGAACATAGCTTACATGAGCCCCACCCCCAAGGCTATATACAAAGCAATGGAAAGTTCAATGTTCTTCCAATCCCGTAAATTTGTTAGCTTCCCTGGTTTTTTTGCTTGTATTTTGCTTCTAAATTTATCATTTTTTTAGTGAATTTGGATCACTTCCCTGTATATTTGTATCAATTTTCCAATGATTACTTTGATCAGTTACCATATGCACACATTACTCTCTGATTAAAAAAATAAGGGCAAAATTCACTTTACTCCTTTGTGATTTTGCCTTTACTCCCTTATAGTTCAAATATAGACAAGACCTTATATGGTTATGGACTAAAATGCAAAATTATCTCTATTAAAAGTAAGGCAAAATTACCTAAATACTCCTATAATATATTCTCTCTTCTCTAATATATATAGTTTTCTATCTTAATCACATATTTAACAAATAAAATAATAGTAAACTGAACACCCTAACTTATTACCATAAAATTACCTTAATTTTGTAGCGATCCCAATTATGATTCGGTCAACTTCGGGGGTCAAGTTGCCTGGTTAGCTCGCAGAAAGCAAAAATGCAAAATGCATTCGAAATTGCTTACGGGAAAGTATATTTCTCGCTCGAGTGACCTTGTTATATTAGTCCGTAAATTAGGGTTTCAGATCACTTTTTGCCGGCCCCCTCTCTCTCTAAAACTCTCCAAATTTTCAAGTCTAGAGCTTCTCTCTCTAGAAGTCATCTTCTCTCTTTGATTTCTCCAAATCCATTGGGATTTAGGCCTAAGTTCTTCACCAAAGTTGGTTATCACCTCGAGGGCTTCATTGTGTGTAGTGGAAATCGAGTTTCGACACCGTAGATTTTGGGGTTTCATCTCAGATTCTCTTCAAAACTTGAGGTAGGGATTTTCTACACTCTAATATGGTTTTAGCTTAGTTATTTGCTATTATATATAGATGATGAGATTTGGTTGTGGTTTGGACAAATCTAGGATTTGGGTGTGAAATGAAAAGAGGGGTTTTGATGAATATGAGGTAAACGAGTATGAGGCTTGAATATAAGATCATGCTGTGCCAAAATAGTTGATTCTGGTGTTTGGGTTGATATTTGGTGAAAGGGGGATTCTGCCCTAATTTTGATTAAATTGTTATTTTGCATAAATAATTGGGATTAATGTTGAAAATGTGAAATTGGAAGGTTATGATTATAAATGGTGATATTGGATATGTATTATCTCACCTATGGAAGTTTTGAATAAACTATTTATTTTGATATTGAACATCTCATTAGAAATAATTACATTGGGCTATCGGTGGAGGATAGCTATGATTGTTGTAGAAATTACATGAAGATTTGGTGATTTAATGCTAATCCATCGTTCGTGTCATTGAATATGACCATGTTATAGATACATTGTACATGTATGTTTATTGGGAGGAGAAAGGGGGTGTACTCCATATGTGATTATGTTTATAAATACATTACATATGTGTATTTGTTTGGGAGGAGAAAGGAGATGGACTCCATTTAAAGCAAGTTGGCCGGAGTGTCCTGGGTGAAAGACCCGAAATTTTATATATAAATGGGTGCTGATTCCTTCGGACAAAATATCCGTAAAATGACAGGTTTGAAGTGTTATGTGAGTTTTGTATAATTAGAAAATCATTGAGTTGCAGTCTCATTTTGATTGTTGAAAGATAACGAATTTAACTCATGAATTGAGTAGCATATATGAACTGGAAATGAAATTAAAGGAAAATGGATTAAGGTTGGTCTCAGTGGCGTATGGATATCCAGGTCTTGTGGATGTGTCAGGATTGGTATTGTTTATGTACGTGGTATTTATATCTTTGCTAAACCTCATAAATTGTGTTAGATAATCTCCATTGGGCTGTTGGCTCACCCTATATGGAAATACCATTTTCAGGTACAGGTGAGATTCTTCCTCCAAGGCAAGAGCGTGGATGGAGTTTTGGAAAGCAAGAGCTTTTTAATTATGCCTTATGTGTGTATGTTTGTTATTTGTAAAGCCAAGGGCTTAAGATGTAATGAGTGAGACTCAATTTGTGTAACCAAGCAATGACTTGGAAACATGTAAGCCTACATGGCATTTAACTGGTTGTTAAACAGTGAACTCTGATATATGAAAATATGTTGTTTCTCATATTTATTTCGCATATGAGTTAGCTTTATTGTTTTATTTTGGGGTGTGACAATTTAATTTTTAACCCAATTTCTTATTTAATAAAATTTTAAATCAAACATAAAATTACCATAAATTAACCCATAAGATTAACCTAAACACCTTAATTTATTACCATAAAATTAAATCGTAAAATTATCTTAATCTGATTTTTAAGTTTAATAAAATTTTAAAATAAACATATATATATATATATAATTAAATCATAAATTAAACTAAACATCCTAATTTATTATCATAAAATTACCTTAGTTAATAACATTTTTAATTAAACATATAAATATATATATTTAACAAATTAAATCATAAAATTACCTTAATCTAGTTTTTAATTTTAAACCCGATTTCTTATTTAATAACCTTTTAAATCACACATTTACATATATACATGAATTAAATCATAAACTAACCTAAATAATCTAATTTATCATCATAAAATTACCTTAATCTACTATTTATTTTTTAACCAAATTTCTCATTTAATAACATTTTAAATTAAATTAATTTTTTTTATATAAAAGATCATAATTATGGTTATGGTTTGGTTAGTATTAATTTGGAGAATAAAATGAATATGGGGACGCTATTGACATTGGATTCAATTTTTTGATTTTGACTTAACACTCTTGCATTGCTCACTCTCAAATTGGGAGAGTGTGACGCGCCTTCCGTAATCTTTAAGGGAAAAACTAACCATAGCATTTTAGTTTAAAATCATATGAGATTTCTCTACTTATATTTGAATCATATTGGTAAATTACTCGAAGATGAAACTACAATGGGATAAAATGAATTTTACTCAAAAAAAAATAAAAAAAATAAAAAAAGTCAATGCGTGTGAGCATCATCACTGTTGGCCCTTCATTTTATTTCATTGATAATTCTACTCCATTAAATACTATATAGAGCTCTTCAATAATTCAAGAGTCGAGAAGACTAACTTTTTTTTGAACTTGAGTCATGGTTGAGCTTTCTTGTATCCTAGCTATCAGGATTTTGTGTGGATTAGTCTGCAATCTATCTGATGATGATTTTCCAACCCTTGTTGAAAAACTTGAATCTAAGCAAAAATCAAATTTCTAGTCTACCAAATTGGATCAAAGGTCTTACTAGTCTTCGGACACTTTGTTTAAAGGGAAAATTACAAAAATGGTCCCTATAGTTTACCCGTGTTTTTATTTTGGTCCATGCACTTTTAAATGTATCAATTTTGCCTCTGTAGTTTGATTTTTGGCTCGAAATAGATCAATAGTTAACAGTAGTTAGACATTTGAATGGAAATTTGACGCATGCAAGGCACCCATGGGCCAATTTTGACTTTCTTGAGTGTTTTTGAATCAATTCAATTTGTTCTCTAATATCATCACTCAAATTTAACTCATTTAATAGATGTTTTATTTAATTTTATTATTTAATTATTATTATTTTTTAAAATAAGTTTATTAAATTGTGTAAAAAATAAAATAAAATAAATTTTTATTTAATCTAGCTAAAAATAATTAAAATATTAAAGATATGTTTAATATTGCTATTCCTTAGTAAACAATTGAAAAATGGTAAAATAGTTTTTTGCACATTTATCCTTATCCAACTCATCCAACCAAACATTAGATTCACTAAAAATAGTCATTTACAAACATCTAATCCTATGAGAAAACAAACACGGGGATACACATCCAATCTAACCAAATAATCCGGGAGATTCACAATCCCAGGATTTAAGTCTGATGGATTCTAATCTCCCATTTTCTAATTATTTACTAAGAAATATCATGACGGTAAAATAGACATTTTATACATTAGTCCCATGGAATGCCAATCCCATGGAAATAATCTCACCCCCCAGGATTGTTTACTCCCTCATATGAGGGATATGGAGTCCCTCATATAAATTATAAATTATAAATTTTAATTTTAATTTATAAGGTCATAATTTTTAATTTATTATTTTTAATTAAATTAAATTTATAATTTATAATTTATATTTTTTATTAATATATAATTTTCAATTAACAACACTAAAAAAATAATTTATAAATGCCTATATTTTTTATTAATATATTTATAAATGCCTATTTTAATAATAAATTATTTTTTATTAATAATTTAGTGCGCCGGACATGGAGTCTGGCCAGATTCCATATCCCTCATATGAGGGACTAAACAATCCTAGGGGTGGGGTGAGATTATTTCCATTTGATTCATATCCCATGGGACTAATGTGTGAAATGTCTATTTTACCGTTATGCTATAACTTAGTAAACAATTAGAAAATTAGGGATTAGAATCCATCGGACTTGAATCCTAGGACTATGAATCCCTCAGACTATTTGATTGGATTGAATGTGTATCCCGTGTTTGTTTTCTTATGGGATTAGATGTCTAGAAATGACTATTTTTAGTGAATCCAATGTTTGGTTGAACGAACTGGATGAAGATAAATGTGCAAAAGACTATTTTTATCATTTTTCAATTGTTTACTAAGTAATAGCAATATTAAACATATCTTTAATATTTTAATTATTTTTAGCTACATTAAACAAAAATTTATTTTATTTTATTTTATTTTTTGCACAATTAAATAAATTTATTTTTAAAAATTAAATAAACAAAATATCAATAAAAATATATGTTATTTTTTTAATTAAAATTTTAAATAAATTTATTTTAAAAAATAATAATAATTAAATAATAAAATTAAATAAAACATCTATTAAATGAGTTAAATTTGACTGATAATATTAGAGAACAAATTGAATTGATTCAAAATCACTCAAGAAAGTCACGGTGACATATCTCGCATGCATGTTCTCTCTCTAGAAATGTCAAATACTATATCCGACCTAATCTTCGATCATCGAGACTCACCAAACCTTGGAAAAATCAACGGAAGAGGTGGATCACCTGATCCGAAGCACAAAAAAGATCAAAAGTACGAATCAGCAAGCGGAGAAAGAGATGAAACAAGGAATGGCCATGGAAACTGAAGTCCTTACAGAGGTGGCCAACACGGAGGAGTACCTGTAGCACCTCCCCCTCCCAAATCTTTCAAGGAAGCCCTTACTACAGTGAAGAATAGCGACTATCTCTTTGATGCTAGAGTTGACACCCTGTCGTCTGATGAAGAAGGTGATGAACAGAGAGGCATTTCCACCATAGACACTGTCCTCTCCGAACACATGGGACTCCCAATGATTTCTTTGCCTAAAAAACTTCTGGAGAAAATTCGAAAACCTTAGGAGAATGCACTAATCATCAGGTTACTGGGAAAAAGCATAGGCTATAAGATGCTATGCACGAGAGTTACAAAAATTTAGGGTCTTCAAGGTGAGTTCAACGCAATTCACCTGGGCAGTAATTATTTCCTTTTTAAATTCTCTGAGATGGAAGATTATACCAGAGTGTACACAAGGAAACCATGGGTCATCATGGACCACTACCTAACGGTGAGGCAATGGGAACCAAATTTCAAACCATCGGAAGCACTTGAAACCACAACCGCACTCTGGGTCCGGTTTCCAGAGCTTCCGATCGAGTACTACCAAGATAAAGTCTTATATGCCATTCCAAAATCAATTGGTAAGCCTCTCAAAATCGACTGGACAATAGCTATGGCAACCAGGGGGAAATTTTCCTGGATTTGTGTCGAGATGGACCTCACCAAACCTCTAAAACCTAAGTTTATTTTGGAAGGTCGGTACTACAATATAGAATATGAATCTTTACACTCATTTTGCTTCCTTTGTAAGAGACTTGACCACCGTAAGGAAGCATATCGATTCAAGGAACCACCTAGTCCACTATCGGCAAAGAATCTAGACGTTTCCAGTGAGCAAACTCTGCCCACTGGTACCGCTAAATCCAATGGTAACCTGTAACATAGACAGACTGAGGAAGAGGCCTTTGGGCCCTGGATGCTAGCAACCAAAAGAGGAAGAAGACCAGCCCAAAATAAAAAACACTTAACCCCGCAACAGAATAGGTTCAAATACCTGGAAGAGGGCCCAGATAGCCAAGTGGAAAGTTCTAGGGGAACACAAGGAGGGCAAGGCTTGAAAAGGCCCAAGGAGAAAACAATCCACATATTGGCCCACACCAATACAACGACCCCAAAGGAAAAACCAAGATTGGACTAGCCTAATACACAGCTGCTCAACCAGACTTACACCAAAAGAAGTCAGATCTGGAACCAATGGAGGAGGTTTTCACGAATCAAGCTAGGGAGATCTTGTCAAAACCTATAGGCAGTGACCAGGTTGTTCTTACTAGGCACAATAATGGCCACCATACCCACTCAAACCACTCTGACATAACCTGCTCCTTACCAGCTTCAACACACCACATTGACTCAACTATGATAGAGATTACTCATCTCCAAACCCATCTGGTACAATAAATCCTTAACACAGTTACAAGTTAGAACTCCAAAGACTATTGGAGGAATGACCTAATCCCTCTAGACCTTGGTGACTTTAGAGACGAAGCGACAAGAGAAGATGGCCCGAGAGCAGCAGACACCATAGGTACAAGAGCATGTAAAGCAGACCAGTGCAATAAGTCTATTGTTCAAACCAGAGAGCGAAGCAATTCACCTTGTCGCTTTCGTATGGTCAATAGAACAAATTCAACTGACAATCGAACCAAACTAAGAGAGCAACCCAGCGAGACCATTCCACTTGGTTCAGATGGCCTCCATGCGATTAGTGGATGATGATCATCGGAGGTTACGCAGTATCATTAAGGATTTGGAGTCTAACCCACCTAACTTCCCATCTATGGATCTGCTCAAACTACTCTTCTGGAATTGCCACGGTTTGGCAATAAAAATTTTAAGCGCAATCTTACAGAGATCCTTCGGACACACAAATCGAAAATCTTGATACTCATGGAAACTAAAGTCCCATACAGTAGAATGGGCAACTTCTTCAATCGGATGGGATTTACAGCATCTACTATAGTGGACCCTGTGGGTAGAGCTAGTGGGATATGGATCATATGGGACACCAGCCATGTCAATGTGAGAGCCTCTTCTGTAATTTCTCAAGTCATACATGCAACTGTCCATAAGGAGAACTATAAAGAATAGGTCCTCGCCGCTGTTTATGCTAGTCCAAATCCTGTTCTAAGAGAGACTTTATGGAACGACTTGGAAGACGTTGCGGCGAACATGGATAAACCGTGGCTGGTAGCAGGAGATTTCAACGATTATGGAAATCAAAGTGAAATAAGGAGTTTCTCCAACAGCCAAAGCACAACCAGAACTCAAAATTTCCTTGAAAGAGTCAATAATTGTAACCTGATCGACCTGGGAAGCTTAGGACCCAGAATGACTTGGACTAACAACAAACACGGGCTGGCAAGCACTATGGACAGATTGAACAGCGTGATGTGCAATGCAGACTGGAGAACATTGTATCCTAAAGCCAGTGTGAAAGTGATCCCTCGCACATATTCTAACCACTCTCCTCTCATTGTGTAGACTGAAGGTATGCACTCTCTCAATCCCTCAAATAGACCTTTTAGATTCGAGGCGGCTTGGATGTCTCATCCTGGCCTGTTCGATATCATTAGCTCCTCTTGGTCTGATATGAACAATAAACTTATGGATTCCACTACTGAATTTACAGTTAAAGTCAGAAAGTGGAATAGAGAAGTTTTTGGCAATATTTTTAAAAAGAAAAGACACTTACTGGCTAGAATTGAAGGCATCCAAAAAGCCTTAACTGATCAATTTTCTCATAGTCTGTTCACCTTAGAGAAAGCTCTCATTACTTAGTATAATAATGTGTTATTGCAAGAAGAGATGTTATGGTTTCAAAAATCTAGATCTAAGAACATTACCCTTGGTGACAGAAACACCAGATATTTCCATATTTCGACCATCACCAAGCGGAGAAAATTGAAGATTAATGCCCTTAAAGATAATGAAGGTAATTGGATTCTTGAGAAAGCCGGTATCATTAGAACCCTGATACAATCAAACAATTTCATCCCATAAGTCTTTGTAATGTCACCTACAAAATCATAACAAAGCTTATAGTGGGTAGAATTAGACCTCTCCTGGATATGCTCATTAGTCCCAATCAGAGCAGTTTTATCCCTTGGAGACATACCACTGATAATACTATAATCACCCAAGAAATCCTCCACACTCTGAGATGCAAGAAGGGAAGAGGTGGGGGTATGATTTTCAAAATTGATCTTGAAAAGGCCTATGATAGATTGTCTTGGGATTTTATCAAAGACACTTTACAGGAATTTAAACTCAATGAAAAATGGGTTGATTTGATCATGAAATATGCCACTAATAAACATTCATTTATCCTCTAGCATGGGGAAATTGTTGAGGGTATCCACAATGAAAGGGGACTTAGACAGGGTGATCCTCTCTCCCCTTATCTCTTTGTTCTTTGTATGGAGCGACTATCCAACATGATCATATCTAAAGTGAAAGAGGGGTCTTGGAAAGGTTTAAAAGCTTCTAAACATTGTCCAACCTTGTCCCATCTATTTTTCGTTGTTGATCTCATCCTTTTTGCCAAGGCAGATCAACCTACCTGTGAGACCATCATTGGGGTCCTTAATGACTTTTGTGCTATTTCTGGTCAGAAAATTAACTACTTGAAATCTAAACTTTTTGTGTCCAACAACATCCCTTCTAATCAAGCTAGAGCCCTATGCTCCCAGAGTGGCATTCCCCTCACTCAAGACCTTGGCAAATACTTAGGATCTCCTCTCCTCCATAAAAAAGTCAGCAAAAATATGTTTAATGAGATCCTTGAAAAGATGAAAACTAGACTCTTAGGCTAGAAACGAGAAATTTATCCTTAGCTAGTAGAGCTATACTCATACAAACTGTTATCTTTGCAATTCCTAGCTATAATATGCAAGTCATGGAACTTCCTAGACAATTTTTTGATGAAATTGACAAAATCAATAGAAACTTTCTTTGGGGAGAAACTGATAATAACAGGAGAGTCCACCTAGTTAACTGGAACAGTGTGTGTAGACCTAAGGAGGTTAGAGGACTTGGCCTTAGAAGAGCTAGAGATCATAATGCTGCACTCCTCACTAAACTTGGTTGGACAATGTTAACTGATAATAGTAAACTTTGGTGTAAGGTCCTACAAGCCAAGTATCTGCAGAGCCATGCCCTTTATAACTGACCTATGAAGAGGAGAGCCTCCCACATTTGGAAAAGCATTTGCAAAAATAGAGACACTCTTAGAAAAGGGGTTAAATGGAAAGCGGGAAATGGGGAGACCATATCACTATGGCATGATTGGTGGTGTGGACAAAAACCTTTTGATCAAAAATATACTATTCCACAAGTAAATGATGAAGATAGGGTGAGTCTACTCCTTGATGAAGAAGGAAATTGGAACCCTGCAGTTATTGTGAATACTATGTCTCAGCAAGACCTCCAAGAAATTCTACAGATCCATAGACCCAGGTATGTAACCTTCACAGATGCCCCTACCTAGATTGGACTCTCTGGAGGAAATTTCTCAACAGCATCTGCTTACAAGACCATTGTAAATCATGAGATGGATGGGACTGACTGGAAATGGATATAGAACCTCAAAAACTGAAATGTTTTCTCTGGCTTATACTCAAGGATAGACTGCTAACCAATCAAATGAGGCTCAGAAGATGCAAAACATACGCTGACTTATGCCCTAGATGTGGGGAATCCAATGAGGATATGAACCACCTCCTTAGAGAGTGTCCCAATTCCAAAAATATCTGGACTGAAATAAAGAATGCCACATGGTGGGAGGAAGGTTGTAGATTGCCTCTAACTGAATGTGTGTCTTCCAATATGAACACAAAAACTTTATTTCTTGGGAAAAAATGGTATCTTTACTTCGTTGTTATCCTCTAGCAGATCTGGAAAGACAGAAATCAAATGGTTTTTGAAAACTTTATTCACCCCATTCAAGTTAGTCTCAGGAACATTAGAGACTATGTTCTTGAGATTGATGAGGTATTCCAATCTCCTCTCTACCCTAACCAATCTTTACCTATTCTAATTAACTGGTATTTCCCTCGTGCAGGTAAACTAAAATTAAACACTGATGGCTGCTCCAAAGGAGATCCTGGACAAGCAGGCTATGGAGGGCTCTTGAGGGATGCAGCAGGCACATGGATATGAGGATACTATAGAAAGTTGGGCCACTGCTCCAGTGTGCAGGCAGAGCTATGGTCATCTACAGGGGCCTCACAATTCTATTTCAGAAAAGCACCATGGATGTAGAAATTGAAACTGAAGCCATTCAAGCCATCAAGTTAATTCAAGATGGACCAAGCCTAACTCTCCTTACAAAGCCCTCATAGAAGATACAAAGTTCTTAATGAAAAGATGTAGTTGTACACTGAGTCACACAATGAGGGAAGGAAACAGAGTTGTTGATCTTTTGGCAAACATAGGAGTGACACAAGATAAACATGTGGTGATTCTGGAGGATCCCCCAGAAACTGCAACAACTTTGGTGATAGAAGATATGACTGGAGCTCATTTTGAGAGGGATTAGCCCTCTTATCTGTTGTTTGTTTGTTTTGAGACCCTTCTTGTCTTTCTATGTTTTCATTTGAATCAAAAAAAAAAAAAAAAAAAAAAAAAAAAAAAACAACAACAACAACAACAATAACACTCAAGAAAGTCAAAATTGGCCCGTGCGTGCCTTGCACGTGTCGAATTTCCGTCCAAATGTCTAACCACCATTAACTATTGGACCATTTCGAGCGAAAAACCAAACTGCAGGGGCAAAATTGATACATTTAGAAGCGCAGGGACCAAAATGAAAGCACAGGTAAACTATAGGGACCATTTCTGTAATTTGCCCTTGTTTAAATTTGTGTACAAGGCTCCAATCACTTCTATGCCTACATTGTGTCAATTTAGTTTAATCGATTAGAACATTTTAGAAATTGAACTAAAACCTAAAAATAAAACAGTCCCATTTGTTGTTCTCAATGTTATCAAGGGGTTGGTGTTCACTTTGAAATTATTTATTTCCTTCGAATAAATCATTTGTCATTGAAATCTATACAATTTCTTAATTGATATTATCAATAGGACCAAATTAACATAAGTTAAAATATCAAACAACAAAATTGATATAATTGGAACTACAAAAAATAAGTTGGCACAAGAGACTAATTCAAAGTACTACGGGTATAATCTTTTTTCAAATAAAAATTTGTCTCGATTCTTTGTGACTAGCTCAATTCGTCAAGAGGTTAATAATTCAAGTCTCATCCTATATAAACTCCCCTCCTCAAAATAAGGCCTTTGAAATAAAAAAGAAAAACAAAATAATAATAATAATAATAATAATAATAATAATAATAATAATAATAATAATAATAATAAAGTTTTAATTTTTGTAATCAAATTATTATTTTTTGGATAAATTACACTTTGCTCCTAAAGTTTCACCCATTTCTCACTTTGGCACTTTAAGTTTGATTTCCCACTTTGGCCCTTTATGTTTGCAATCCTTCCCACATTGGGCCTTCATATTTGTAATCCTTCCCACTTTGACCCTTTAAGTTTGATTTTTCTTACTTTGGCCCTTCATGTTTGTAATACTTCCCACTTTGGCCCTTCATGTTGCAATACTTCCCACTTTGGTCCTTCATGTTTGCAACCCTTCCCACTTTACTCCTAAACTAACTTCTATCAAAAAAATCAACAAAATCTGCTACATCATCAACACATTAGCTTCATGTGTGATATAAAAAATTCACTAAAGATGCAAAAAATAAAAAATAGAAACAAAAAAATTGAATTTTTTTTTGTCTTCAGTGATTTATTTTTTCAAATTTATTCATAAATATTATTAAATTATAGATGCATCTAGCTCAAATGAACCTAAGAAAATAAAAAAATAATTAATTTAAAAAAGAGAAAAGTTCACGAAAGACGAAAAAAAAGATAGTAAACTTTTCATTTTAGAATTGACAATACCAATGTTTGACTCAACATATTTTCATTTTATTTCGTCTTTAGTAAACCTTTTTTATTTTTTTTAATTAAATTTGTTTTTATTTTTTTAGGTGCATCTAATGTAGATGCATCTATAATGTAATAATGTTTATGAGTAATTTTGAAAAAAAATCTTCACTAAAGACTAAAAAAAAATTCAATTTTGTTGTTTTCTATTTTTCTTTTTTTGCATCTTTAGTGAATTTTTTAAATCACACATGGAGCTGATGTCTTGGTAATGTGACAAATTCTATTAGTTTTTTGGATGGAAGTTAGCATAGGAGTAAAGTGGGAAAGATTGCCAACATGAAGGGCCAAAGTGGAAAGAATTACAAATATGAAGGGCCAAAGTGGAAAAAATCAAACTTAAAAGGCCAAAGTGAGAAGGATTGCAAACATGAAGGGCCAAAGTGAGAAATAGGTGAAACTTTAAGAAGGCAAAGTGTAACTTATCCTTCTTCTTTTTTTAGCTTGTTCATAGTGAGAGTCTAAAGAGGAGTGTTGGTATAAAAATAAAATTAGGAAAATGTTTGAGAGTCCAATACAAGTTCTCATAATTTAATATACAATAACGTAATATGATCGGTGCTAACTTTTAATTTATTGCACACTAAGCTCAATTCTCTTGTCATGTTATTGTGAATAAATTTAAGAGTCTAAAATATGAAAATCTAGCATTTTTCATCTCAGATAATACTAGGAAGCCTCATTCCTATACACTAAGGAGGATTCAAATCTTCATCATCAGTTGCCACCAAGTCATTTACATTGCAACATTTGCTTTTCTTTTTTTTTTTTTTATTGCAAAAACAAAACAAATAACATGTTTAATGTGCACACATATTTTCAAAATAAAAATTAAAAACATATTTCGCGAGTTGTTGTAGGGTGATTTTTGGAAGTGAAGGAGGTGCCGGCGATTTGTTTAGAGTGACTAGATAAGAATATATTAGGAGGGAGTATCTAGGGATTGTTGGAGAGGGGGAGCGTACGGGGGTTGGCGGAGAAGGGAGTAGTCACAAGTCACAAGAGAGTGGTCGAATGAGCAGAGAGAAGGAAAGAAAACTTTTTTCAAAACAAGTGAAATATTTCTTCTTTTTTAAAAATAATGAAATTTGTTGTTTTTTTGCTAGGAAAACAGTTACCAAATGGATTTTCATTTTCAATTTTCAAAAGTTTTGAAACCAATTTTTTTAAACTAAAACTAAAACAAAGGCATTACCAAAAGACTAAAAAGTCTTTTCCAATTATTATGAGTGCATCACCACATGTACAGAATTTTTTTCTAAGTGGCAATTTTCATTTTTTTTTTTTCAAAAGACAACCGCTTTTTATATCCCATAAGCTTTATCGGTGCCTTATAACTCAGATAAAAAGGAACCATCAAAATTTGAAATCAAATGTGCAGATTCATTGATGATATTTTTTTTATTTTTTATTTTTAATTCCATATTTTGGTGTGGCCCATTAGCCTCTTTTACATATTTTCATGTGTTTGGACTTCACAATTAAATAAAATTAATATTTAAATAACGTTTAAAAAATAAAATTTTAAATATGGGACTCTTTTGTGGTAAGAAAAAAACTTTGATAGATTCTTCTAATAAAGTTTATCTAATCCTCTTTTTTTCTCTATGAAAGGATGGATGACTCTCCATTTTCAATATAAGCAATATTTTTCTATCACTAAATGTATTCTAGTCATCATTTATTAAGAAAGTCTAAAGGGTATTTTCTCAATTTTTCTAATATCAACAGCCAACAAAAGTTTGTTTGAATTATTTGTGAGATGTATTGAATTCAATTCAAAATTCTGTTAGATTTAATTTTTGTGTAATAGTTATAGTCACGTGTATATAAATTTCTTACAAAAGTCCCACACATATGTAAGTGTGAGGGAGATTTCATAATCTGGCTTTGGGCCGTGGTAATGACCGGGTTAAAATTGGTCTGAGCATGTTTGGGCCGAGTTAGGCTGGGATAATCCAGGTGTAATGCGCTCGGTTAAAGCCCAGGTCTGATTTGGCTGGGATAACTTCTCTGTCAACCCGGGCTTATTGGTCACGCATGTAGCTCGGCGGAAAGGTCTCCCTTGGACCGGCCTAACCTGTCTGGAGCTCAGCCGTACTGGAATGCTATGGAGTTCAGTTGCGATGGAGCTCGGCGAGTGGCGCTGTTGGGTTCGTTAAGTAGCTCAGTCGAAGGAGGCTGAGATAATTCCGCCGGGCTGCCCATCCCCGCTGATGCCAACTGGTGGTTTGATTAGGTAGTGTTTAGCTGAATTTGCGCTGATAGCTAAGAGCGCAGCTCCACGTGTCGATAAGTGAATGGATGCAGAGGTGACCGCAGAAAGTATATAAGCATGACTGCGCCCCCCATGCTGGGGATGGAACATAATTTGGTGAGATAAACTTACATTCATTCAGCTACTT
The DNA here is from genome assembly GCF_055761805.1 of Camellia sinensis. NCBI lineage: Eukaryota > Viridiplantae > Streptophyta > Magnoliopsida > Ericales > Theaceae > Camellia > Camellia sinensis. Next base: position 63,998,778 of record NC_138962.1, on the reverse strand, counting down.
TCTCCTTCTCTCTGAGTGTGTGCTAACTTGACTGTCGGAAGGGTTTTCCGGCGACACACTGCCGGGTAGCTCACCGCCGTTGTGTTCTCAGGTTGATCGGATAGATTCGGGGCTTGGACGAAAGGAGTAAGGACAACGACGAATATCTCCTCCCCATACAATTGGCGCCGTTTGTGGGAAGTCGATAGACAAAACCTTGTCCTCTAAACTTCTCCGGTCATCTATTATGGAGAACCATGATGACATTCCGCCGTTTGCTATCGATGGCATCACGCCAGAGTCCGTTCGGCGCAGACATGGCATGTCTGCCATTCCAACGATGGCTGATTTGGAGACCTCCGCGCAAGGACTTCCCAGGGATGCATGAGACAAGCGCGCAAGGAGTTCTGGGCGCTCTGTCATTCCAAAAGAGCATCGCCGACGACGAGATTCACACACTCAACACTTGGAAGACAAGTTGAGAGGCCAAGATACCATCATCAAGAAAATGGCGACGGAGATGGAGGCCATAAGATGCCAGATGAAGGGAAAGGGCATCGTTGGAGTAGGAAACCACAGTGAGCACGCCCATTCTCACCGTTTCGGTAGTATTAATAGACGTCGCACCCTTTCACTCTCTATCACGAGAAGCTTCAGAGCTGGAGACTACGTAGCGCCGGCAACGATATCTCGTACGCGGGACAGCAGTTACCACCCCTTACGCCCGACGACAGCGTCGAGATATTCTCGCTCCGACCGTTCGAAAGACTTAAGGGATGTGTTAGAGGAGCGCGCTCGCTGGCAGGAGGTGCAGAGGGTGCCTGCACTGCAGTGGCTGGTCCCTAGAGGGCGAGCCAGTGAAAAGGTCGCCATGCCACAACCACGTTTGGTGGCACGCGCGCCACCAGACAGAGAGTTGGCAAGGCTGAGTGGCACCCCTTTTTCCATAGAGATCAAGAACACACTGCTCCGCCCCGGGTTCCATCACCAAAGTTCACGTTCTATGATGGAAAGACTGATCCATATATGCACGTAAGCCACTTCCGGCAGGTTATGGCTGGGCACAGGCAAAACAATGCGCTCATGTGCCTTATTTTTCCATCGAGTTTGGGCGAGTTGGGCCTAAAATGGTTCGAGAGGCTGCCGAAGGAGAGCATTGAGGGATGGCAACAGTTGGTAGAGGCATTTGTCACCAGATTTAAGACAAATGCGAAAATGCCCAAGGAAATTGACCGTCTCTTGAGAGTAAAGATGGAGCCAGGTGACTCTTTGAAGGCGTATAACGCTAAGTATTGGGAGACTTTCAACGAGATCCTTGATTGCCCAACCAACCTTGCAATCACTCAGTATAAATGCCCTCTTCCAGTTGGACATCGACTGAGAGACTCACTTACAATGAATCAACCGTCAACCATGGAATTGCTCATGCAACACATTAATGAGCATATCCAAGTTGAGGACGATGCAGCCGCAGCTACTGTGACGACAAGTCCGGTAGTAGAGAATAAGAGAGTAGTGTGAAAAGTTTACGCAGTCGGACAAGATGATGGCCATGCAAACCACCATGGAAGAGATATAGGAAGTTCGGTTTTTGGAAGACGTCTATAAGAAGGCCGAGGAAAATGGGCATAAAACTCACGGAATGTAAATGGCCGATCCATTTTCAGAACATCGAACTCTGCCAGTCTAAAGTTTTGTTCTTAATTCTATTTTTGTAACCTTTTTTGCCATTAGCATAATGAAACAGGTAGACCATTTTTTTGAGAATTGCTGTATTTTTGCCTCGCCAAGTGGATTTAGTGCGGTCCAAGAGGCAACTAATAATCATTTTGATAGAAGATCAAAATTCCTTACAGGGCGGATTTTGCTCGGCAAGAGATTTGTTGATGGTTTTTATCAACTTTGGAATTCCTTGCCGGACGAATTTTGCTCGGCAAGAGGTTTGTTGATGATTTTATCAACTTTGGAATTCCTTGTCGGATGAATTTTACTCGGCAAGAGGTTTGTTGATGGTTTTAATAAACTTTAGAATTCCTTACCGAGCTGATCTTGCTCGCCAAGAAGCAAGTCGCGGAGCAGACCTTGCCCGCCGACCTTTGAGTTCCTTGCCGAGCTGATCTAGCTCGCCAAGAAACAAGTCGCCGAGCTGACCTTGCTTGCCAACCTTGGAGTTCCTTGCCGAGCTGATCCTACTCGCCAAGAAAAAAGTCGCCGAGCGGACCTTGCTCGCCGACCTTAGAGTTCCTTGTCAAGTTGATCTTTCTCGCCAAGAAGCAAGTCGCCGAGCTAACCTTGCTCGTTGACCATGGAGTTCCTTGCTGATCTGATCTTGCTCGCCAAGAAGGAAGTCGCCAAGTAGACCTTGCTCGCGACCTTGGAGTTCCTTGCCGAGCTGATCTTGCTCGCCAAGAAGAAAGTCGCCGAGCTGACCTTGCTCGCCGACTTTTGAGTTCCTTGCCGAGCTGATCTTGCTCGCCAAGAAGTAAGTCGCCGAGCGAACCTTGCTCGTCGACCATGGAGTTCCCTGCCGACTTGATCTTGCTCGCCAAGAAGCAAGTCGCAGAGTGGACCTTGCCCGCCGAACTTTGAGTTCCTTGCCGAGCTGATCTTGCTCGCCAAAAAGCAAGTCGCAGAGCTGACCTTGCTCACCGACCTTAGAGTTCCTTGCCGAGCTGATCTTGCTCACCAAGAAGAAAGTCGCCGAGCTGTCCTTGCTCACCGACTTTAGAGTTCCTTGCCGAGCTGATCCTGCTCGCCAAGAAGAAAGTCACGGAGTGGACCTTGCTCGCCGACCTTCGAGTTTCTTGTCGAGCTGATCTCACTCGCCAAGAAGCAAGTCGCCAAGCAGACCTTGCTCGTTGACCATGAAGCTCCTTGCCGAGCTGATCTTGCTCGCCAAGAAGCAAGTCGCCGAGCCGACCTTGCGCGCCAACCTTGGAGTTCCTTGCCAAGCTGTTCTTCCTCACTACGAAGTAAGTCGCCGAGCAGACTTTGCTCGTCGACCATGAAGTTCCTTGCCGACCTGATCTTGCTCGCCAAGAAGCAAGTCGTGGAGCGGACCTTGCCCGCCGAACTTTGAGTTCCTTCTCAAGCTGATCTTGCTCGCCAAGAAGCAAGTCGTCGAGCTGACCTTGCTCGGTGACCATGGAGCTCCTTGCCGGGTTGATCTTGCTTGCGAAGAAGCAAGTCACCGAGCCGACCTCACGCGCCAACCTTGGAGTTCCTTACCGAGCTAATCTTGCTCGCCAAGAAGCAAGTCGCCGAGCGGACCTTGCTCGCGGACCTTGGAGTTCCTTGCCGAGCTGATCTTGCTCGCCAAGAAGCAAGTCGCTGAGCTGACCTTGCTCGCCGACCTTAGAGTTCCTTGCCGAACTGAACTTGCTCGCCAAGAAGAAAGTCGCCAAGCTGACCTTGCTCGCCGACTTTAGAGTTCCTTGCCCAGTTGATCCTACTCGCCAAGAAGAAAGTCGCGGAGTGGACCTTGCTCGCCGACCTTTGAGTTCCTTGCCGAGCTGATCTCGCTCACCGAAAAGTAAGTCGCCAAGCGGACCTTGCTCGTTGACCATGAAGCTCCTTGCTGAGCTGATCTTGCTCGCGAAGAAGCAAGTTGCCGAGCCGACCTTGCGCGCCAACCTTGGAGTTCCTTGCCGAGCTATTCTTGCTCGCCAAGAAGTAAGTCGCCGAGCGGACCTTACTCGTCAACCATGAAGTTCCTTGCCAACCTGATCTTGCTCGCCAAGAAGCAAGTCGTGGAGCGGACCTTGCCCGCCGACCTTTGCGTTCCTTCCCGAGCTGATCTTGCTCGCCAAGAAGGAAGTTTTCGAGCTGACCTTTCTCGGTGACCATGGAGCTCTTTGCTGAGCTGATCTTGCTCTCCAAGAAGCAAGTCAACGAGTCGACCTCGCGCGCCAACCTTGGAGTTCCTTGACGAGCTGATCTTGCTCGCCAAGAAGCAAGTCGCTGAGCTGACCTTGCTCGCGGACCTTGGAGTTCCTTGCCGAGCTGATCTTGCTCGCTAAGAAGCAAGTTGCGGAGCTGACCTTTCTCGCCGACCTTGGAGTTCCTTGCCGAGCTGATCTTGCTCGCCAAGAAGCAAGTCGCGGAGCTGACCTTGCTCGCCGACCATGGAGTTCCTTGCCGAGCTGATCTTGCTCGCCAAGAAGAAAGTCATCAAGCTAGCCTTGCTCGCCGACTATGGAGTTCCTTGCCGAGCTGATCTTGCTCGCCAAGAAGAAAGTCGCCGAGCTGACCTCGTCGACCTTGGAGTTATTTGCCGAGCTGATCTTGCTTGATAAGAAGCAAGTCGCTGAGCTGACCTTGCTCACCGACCTTGGAGTTTCTTGCCGAGTTGATCTTGCTCGCCTAGAAGCAAGTCGCGGAGCGGACCTTGCTCGCCGACCTTGGAGTTCCTTGCCGAGCTGATCTTGCTCGCCAAGTAGAAAGTCGTCGGGTTGACCTTGCTTGCCGACCTTGGAGTTCCTTACTGAGTTGATCTTGCTCGTTAAGAAGAAAGTCGTCGAGCTGACCTTGCTCGTTGACCTTGGAGTTCCTTGCCGAGCTGATCTTGCTCGCCAAAAATCAAGTTGCTGAGCTGGCTTTCCTCGCTAACTTTGAAGGTCCTTGCCAAGTTGATTTTGCTCGCTCAAGAAGTTGCTGAGCTGATTTTACTCGCCAAGAAGTGAGTTGACAAGTTGACTTTGTTTGCTAACTTTGAGGTTTCTAGGCTGAGCAAAGTGAACCACCGAGCAAAAAGTCTAGCCCGGCCTTGTAATGTAATTCCGGTCACGCAAATACGGACAGAATTAAGGGGCAATTGTGAGGGAGATTTCATAATTTGGCTTTGGGCTGTGGTAATGACCGGGCTAAAATTGGTCCGAGCATGTTTGGGCTGAGCTAGGCTCGGACAATCCAGGTGCAATGCGCTCAGTTAAAGCCCAGGTTCGATTTGGTCGAGATAACTTCTCTGTCAACCCAGGCTTATTGGTCGCGCATGTAGCTCGACGGAAAGGTCTCCCTTGGACCGGCCTAACCTGTCTGGAGCTCGGCCGTACTGGAATGCTACGGAGTTCAATTGCGATGGAGCTCGGAGAGTGGCGCTGTTAGGCTCGTTAAGTAGCTCGGTCGAAGGAGGCCGAGATAATTCCGCCGGGCTGCCCATCCCCGCTGATGCCAACTGGCAGTTTGATTAGGTGGTGTTTAGCTGAATTTGCGCTGACAGATAGGAGAGCAACTCCACATGTCGATAAGTGAATGAATGCAGAGGTGAGCGCAGAAAGTATATATGCATGACTGCGCCCCCCATGCTGGGGATGGAACATAATTTGGTGAGATAAACTTACATTCATTCAACTACTCTCTCCTTCTCTCTGAGTGTGTGCTAACTTGACCGTCAGAGGGGTTTTTCGGCGACACACCATCGGGTAGCTCACGGCCGTTGTGTTCTCAGGTTGATCGGATAGATTCGGGGCTTGGACGAAAGGAGTACAGACAGCGATGAATATCTCCTCCTTGTACAGTAAGCATGAAATTTCAGTCAGTTATAAATTGTCACATACTACAAAAGCCTATGAAATATGGAACAATTATTGACAAATCAAATTGTGCCACGTGTCTAATTGATCTCAAATCAAGATCACATAGTAGTTAAATCACAAATTTCCATATGTTAAAATGATATAGTCTCTTCAAGATGACAAGCCTTTGGCTACTGAAATTAAGTCGTTTATCATATTGTGATGATCAAGCCAATAAAATTATGTAACTATGACATTTAGCTTAGTGGTTATATAATACCATTTGTGGTTTGAGGTCTCATATTCAACTCCTATGAAGAGGAATTTGATACTCTTTGTAGTGGTTTGTCTTTTCTCCCATAATGGGGCTTATGTACTTACACTCTGTTTGGATATAGAAGATTGGTGAGAAAAGAAATGAAATTATGAGACTATAAAATCCCCTAACTTGTTTGGATAGTTAAGTAGGTGAGAAATGGTGAAAAATGATAGGAGATTGTGAGAATCCTTTTCTCACCAAACCTATGTTTTATTTCTCACCAAAAGTGATGAGATTTTGTGAGAAAGAAATTGGGTTTAATAAAAAAAAAATTAAAATATCAAAATTTCCCTTATGAAAAATATAGCTTATTAATATGGAAGGTTATTTTGGTAAAATAAAATACAATACTTTTTTTTTTCTTTTCTCTTATTTCTATCTCAACAAGATAGGTGAGAAACTACATTTTCTTCTTATTTATTCATCCAAACAAAATGGTGAGAAACCATAATCATTTCTTTTCTTTTCTCACCTAGGTGAGAAACCACAATCGTTTTTTTTTCCGCACCTCATCTCACGATCCAAACGGAGTGTTAGTAGTGGTTGCGTCGGGCTTGGGCTAGTTGTTCTACTGGTTGTTAGGCTTTGTTGACTTTCTAGGTTTTGTGAACTAGTAATCTATTTGATGATATAAATATTTCTCATATTTGTAATCACTCTTCTATCAATTGACAAAAAAAAAAACATCAATAAAATTATGTCACACCATTAAAGTAATATTTTGATATTTATCTCTAAATAAATCGAAGATAATTATAAAAGAAGTTCAAGTCTATGCCTATAAATATGGATTATCTACAATAGAATTTTATATACAAAATTTACACACAATTCCAAATACATAAAACCATGTAATCAATTCAAAATTTGTCATGAAACTTAGGATCTTCTTCTACTAAATTGATGAATGTTCTACAAACTTGATTTGGGATTAAGCTATCAAGCCTAGAGCTGTGCAAAATATAGCCCAATCAGCTAAAATCGCACTGATCCGCATCAATCCATACCACTCTAACTGCTAATTGTGGTTTAAACTTTAAAATTTATAATCTGCCAACCGAACCGCTCCGCTCCATTATAGTTAATACATATATTTTTTAACTTCCAATAAAATATCAATGTAAAAATGAGTGTGAGAGGGATTTAAGATATGAAATTTATTACACATTAGTGGTTGTATATATGAAACATATTATGTAAAATTACATTGTGTTATATATCTAAAAAATATTATACAAATTAGTGTTATATATTATGCAAATGTATGATAATCAGTTAGAGTATTCTTCAATCCGCAAAAATTGCCCAAACAGTTATTTGTCAATCCACTAACCCGCCATTCGGTTTGTAATTTTACTCTCAAACTGCCCGAACCGCACCGCGCACAAGCCCTTAAGTCAATATCTTAGCTAGGGTCCATGTTGTTTGGTTTTGAAATCAATTTTGAAAGATAATAGTTTTCAAATTTTCAAATTTTAAAAATTTATTTGATTGTATATTTTGAAAATAGTTTTGTCATTTAGTAGTTGGGGATGATTTGTAAATTTTTTTTTTGTAATTGAATAGATGGGTGTGAGAGAAGAAGTTATAGAATGATATGTAAGATGTGAGAGAATGAAAGAGGAGATAGAAAAAGTGATTGAATGTTGTTTTGAGAAAACTAAAAACCAAACAAATTTTAGATTTTGAGCTCTCAAAAATTGATTTGAAAATTAAACCAAACAAACACACCCCTACAAATTCATCATCTTCTTCATGCTACTTGGAGAAGATTTAGCCATTCAATTTAGAAAAAAAACTGTTAAGCCCAACTTTTTAAAAAGAAGAATCAGATAATTATTTTCTTTGACTAGAAAATTCATCAAAGATTGTAATGGCATAATTTAAATTAATAAATTTATATTTTATCACTATGTTTTCTCTTTATTTTTTCAGACAATAAATTTATGTGTACAACATACAACTTTGATTTTATACCATAAATTTATCATCCTAAATATTTTCTAGGTTTTGTTTTCATAGTCAGACTTTTCCCATGACGAAATGTTTTTAGAAAATTTCTTTATGTATAGACTCCGATAAGGCACTGACCCTGAAAGTCTTAATGCGTATTTTTGTCAAACATTTACAACGGTGGGCCTAATATTTGATTAAAAGTATATTTGATTAATATATTTGAAGCAAGATCAGTACATTTTGTGGGTTATGAATGAATTTCAATTTCTAAGTGACATTTCGTGATAAGAATATGCGCTTATTCTTTTTCGTGTGGAAACATATTGTTTTAATAATTTTTTAATTTTTTATAAAAAGATATAAAAAATTTTAAAAAATAATGTGACAACTTGTAATGACTTTTTAATTTTTTGACTAAAATGTTTAATCTCCAAACAATTCCGTTTGATAAGATTATTGGAACTAATTTAACTCATTAAAAGATAAAATAAATTAAAAAATCAATAAGATAAAATATCACATCTAAATCATAATTATTTTACTTCTTTTTTTCTCACAAAACAATAAAAACAAACAAAACTTTTTTAATCAAACTAAAATAATCAAAAAATTAAAAAATCAAGTTTAAAAAAAAAAAAAATCATCCCAAACGAATGTTTTTAGTTCCTTTTTCCTACCAAATAATTTGTAGAATTATGATAATCAGTTATCCGCACAAAAAGTCAACTGTTTCTTTTATTTTATGAATAAAGAAAAACATTACAAAAATGTTTAAAGTACTTTTAATGGAAAATTAGGTTGTAATAATTAACTTTGTAAATTTTAAATCAAGTTTCAATCTTATCCTTTTGTCATTTAACATTAAAAAGGTTAAAAAGGTAACGGAAATTAAAAATGAAAGGATTAAAGTGAAATTTTGGAGAAGGTGTGCGAACTAAAGTAAAATTTAAGTAAAAGTATAAGGATGCTAATGAAACCATAAAACTGTCACATATGTTTTGAATGATAAATTTCGTCAATTTTGTTAATAGTATCTGGATGAAAAAACAAAATTGCAACTTAACTTAAGGGATTGGCTATTACAATTAAAAATAAAGGGATTAAAGTAAAATTTTGATAATTTATCCAAAAATTTATATAAGTTTAGATTGTACTTAAATTTTAAAATTATAGGTCTTCCTTTTAGTTTTTTTTCCCCAAATCTTACCTTATGCGATCAAACCATCTTCTTCGTCATAGTTTATATTTATAGGAAAAATTACATTTTATTGGAGTAGTAGGAAAATATATTTTTTCATGATGGTGCAATTCTCTTATGTGTATTGTGTAAATTCATTCATGTGTTTGGTATAACTCTTCTTGTGGGTCAAAGTTGCACCCAAAAACAATTTCATTTGTATTGTAATTTTTTTCTCATTGCTTCGTGTATTTGTAATTTTTCCTAATTTATATGTCCATTGACGCTTCACAATTTGAAATCCCAATTGATGTATGTATATGTGTATATCTATTTATTTCTGTATGTTTAGTATATGGGTGATGTTATTCACACACCACCAAATCTCTTACGTGTAATTTTTTATTACACGTGTATCCCTTTATTAAATTACCATTCGACAAAGAGAGTAAATCATGATCTCACAATCGCGATTGAAAGAGAGAGAGTGCAAGAAATCGCAAGTGGGTGAAAGAAAGCGCTAGAGAGATCACAAGTGGGTTGCAGAGAGAACACCAGAAAATTTATCAAGACTAGTTCAACTTTGTCAATTCAGGTTCTTTTCCCATTTTTCACAATCTGACTGGTTTTTAACAAATCCATCTTTTTCTTCTTCTCTTCTTCATCTTAAATCATTAAATCAATTCTCTGCTATTCTATCGTAGATGGAGAATTGATTCTCTACTTTTCATCTCTTTGAGTAGGCAACGGCAAGGGATTGGAGACGGCGATAAGGTTGTTGTTTTGGATAGAGAGTTGAAGAAGATAAAGGGTGAATTAGCATTTTTCAAAAATTGATGTTGTGAAGTGAGAAGAAATCAAAATATTAAAAATCTGTGTGGTGTGTATTGAGAGTCGTGTGGTGTGTAAATAGAATTACCCATAGTATATAATCCATGCAATCCCCGCAAGGGGGTGCAAGTAGGAGGGAATCATGCAGTGCAGTGTCGTTTTTGTATCGAGTCATATCGGGCTCGTATTCAAAACAATCCAACACTAATACGGCCCATTTAATTAAGCATGTCAATTATCTTGACAATGACCTGACTTATTATAATTGTGTTAATCCAAACACGACACGCTTAATATGATTAGCAATAGTTCATGTTTTAGATTATAAACAAATTGTACTACCTATTTATTTATTTATTTATTTATTTATTTATTTTTTAAAAAAAACTTATTTCATATCACATGCATAAGCAGAAGTTTTTTAAAATCGGTTTTTCTTTTCAAAAAAATTAATTAAACATAAAAACTAGTTTTCTGGAAAAAAAAATACTAATTATTTTTATATTAATTTCTCTTTTTTGAGGTGAATAATTTTGTATTTATATTTTTATTAAACTAACTTGTAGTTTGTGAAAAAAAATAGAGAGAACAAATTTTAAAAACTAAATCAAACACAGTGAATAATAACTATAATACAAAAAAAAATTAATAAACTAACTAAATCAAACAAAGTGAATAAAAATTGTAAAATAAAAAATATTAATAGACTAACAAAATATAGTATGATTGTCAATCACATTGACTCATCATTGCAAGTTGTAACTCAAAAAATTTATGGTTGTTGCTTGATTGAAGAGTTCTTCAAGATTTTAGGAGAGACAAACAATTTATCAAATTACAACCAGTCACTTTATCATTAATTTAGTTTGTACTTCGTTAGGTATATATACTATATAGAAATTTAAGTTTTAATCTAATGGATAAGAATTAATTATTCAAAATCTTATAGTTATTAAATTTAGATTGTATGTGAGTCAATAGTAGATTCGTATTAACATATCGACATGAATTTTTATGCAGGTCAAAAATGTCTATTTTGAATTTTGCTTGTTCAATCCAAACATAACCCATTTAATGTTCGTATTTTTAGATCGCATGAGATAAAAATTAATTAATCTTAACTCTCTAATTACATGTACAATTCAAATCGTATTAACGATTACGTAACAAATTCTAAACTCTAGGCGCAAGACCTGCATAAAGTTCTCAGACCTTTTCTTTTCCTTACTTTATTATATATTTCCCCTTTTCCTGCTGGCAACGAGGAATTATATATTTGCCCTTTTCCTGCGAGTCAATTAGGTCAATCCTTTTTAGTGCTTTTATATTAAAAAAAATCAAATGGATCAGCGTTGATAATCCCGACTTAAATATTTGGACAAAGTTCATGGCTCTCCTAATCGGTTATACTTTGACTGAGCTCTGAATAACTCTGAGATTACTGAGTTTCTCGGGAACTGAGGGCGTCAACGTTGATAATCCCGACTTAAATATTTGGACAAAGTCCATGCCTCTCCTAACCAGTCGTACTTTGACCAAACTCTAAATAATTTTGAGATTACTGAGTCTCTCGGGGAATTGAGGGGTCAGGAGCCTAATTATTTACCCTCACCATAACTTGTTGATAATAAGTCAAGTGTTTAGCCAATCCAAAAAAGGGAGAGGAGACACACCATTGAGTGAGTGAAAGAGGAGGAAATGCCAAGTAAGGTAATGCTATAGTAAAGGATGTGTATCATATTGTTGGCAACATATTTTGTACAAACCAATCGCAGTTTAACACGTGGCAGGATGAGGGCAATACGGGAAGATAATTCAAATCTTCAATCGTAATCACACACGTGACAGTTAGTATTGATTATTATGGATCTATATAGTATGGAATCAGTAGAGAGGTGTACGATGACGCAGATGACGTGGCTCTAACGGTTACTCATATTTAAATTCAAAAATCATGAGGGAACCCTAACTGTAGACATGGCGTTGTGGAGCTAATTGTGAGGAAACATGATCAGCAATCATGGAGGGATGATTCGACGGTTAAAAGCTTATTTCGACGGTTATCATTGAGAAGTATAAATAGCAGTGAACGTCCCAGAAAGGCCCCAGACTCAAATCCAAAAAATTAGTTTTATTTACTTTATTTTCCTTCTAGTTTTTACATTTCTTGTTCTTTACATTTTTGTACTTCAAATTGCTGCACTGCACTTCGTTCATAGGAGTAGTTTCAAGTAGTTTGTTGCTGTAAACCTCTACGAGGCTGATTTGGATCTTTGTAAGTCTTCCATTTTACTTTATGAAATGCTACAATTGTTCTTCATTTAATCATTGTTTGCTTAAATTCTCCTAAACAAAGTCACCAGTAAAAGTCCTCTTCATTAAGACCGAAAGAACTAAAACACAATCGTCTGATAATTGGTTGACATTTAATATTCTATAAGGACTGATTGATCTTTACTAGCACGCTCAAAATTACAATAATAACCTTCAAAAGCCAAAAAACCAACATATATTTTTGGCACGCCCGGTGGGACTAATTAAAATGGCTAGACAAAGGAGACAAGGAGAAAATGAATTCTTGGAAGAAGGCGTGGAAGGAGAGGTAGAAATGCATAATCCAGAGGATAATGTGGAAGTACTTGTTTTATCAGAACCTATGGTCGAACAGACCAGCACTTCGGAACAAGTACCACATGTTCAGAATATTGGACGAGGCCAAGGAATTGGACCACCCACTGTTCCATTTACTCAGTCAATGGAACTATGGGGTGGCTTAGTAGATGCCATGGGACAGCAGTTGATGAACACAATGGAAAGGTGGCCAACATCCTTCATAGATCGAATGAATACCCATCAACCAGCAAACACAAGACATATGGAGGAAGTTTCAAATGTCCCTCGGCAAAGATTAGCTAGAGATAAACAGCCTATGCAAAATAATGGACATTCTAATGGTCAAACTAGGAACCAAAACTACAAAAGACCATCACCTCAGTCTTGGTATGAACCTCTTTCGAGGCCTGTGACAAATCAAAATGCCTCATTACTTAACAGTGAAGCCATGCAAATTGGTGGATCTGGCCCAACACAAGATAATGGCATAAGGATGTTTCCAAACCCCATGTTCGAAGCCATAACTGGTATAAGGGGGTTCACTAATCCTTTGTTCGAATTATACCTGGGGGGTTGGAAGGGTTCCCTACAATTGGAAGAGGCACAATACCTGTTCCAGCACCTTTTGCAGGTCCTTTCGTAGGACAGGCTTAGAGGGGTTACACATACCCTCAACAGCAGCCAGCACTACAGGGACAACCAGTCCCAAATGTGCCACCTTATGGATCAAGAGGACCTCAGGCACAAGGTTGTCCACCAAATTCTGTGTTTGTTCCTCCAGTAGTGGTTCAACAAGCACAAAATATGGTTATTAGGGACCAAATTGCTGATATTGTTAGAGAGATATGTGGACCGATGGCTCGGGGGGTTCAAACTCCTGTATACAGGAAACCATATCCAGAATGGGTAGATAGGGTACATGAATACCCAAGAGGATTTAGGATTCCAAACTTTGCTCTTTTTTATAGGAATGGAAACCAGTCAACGGTAGAGCATATTGTTAGGTTCGTTGCTCAATGTGGTGAATTTACCAATAATGATTACATAAAGTTGAGACTGTTCCTAAATTCTATAACTGGGGCAGCCTTTGTATGGTACATTAACCTTACACCTGGCTCTATCCAAACTTGGCAATAGATGGAGGAGGCATTTCATGCCCAATTCTTCCAAACGGAGCCAGAAGTTTCTATGGCAAACTTGGCAAGGTTGAGTCAAAGGTCTGACGAGAAGGCTGCTCAATTTATTGCCAGATTCAAAAGTGCACGAAATAAATATAGAATCATCCTACCAGAGCCTGAATTCGTGAGATTGGCTCAAAATGGTCTAGAGTTTAGGTTTCGAAAAAAGTTTGACTCAACTGAGTTTAGAGACTTAGTAGAACTAACTTATAAGGTGTCTAGGTATGAAGCATTACTAGAGGAAGAACAAGATCGAAGTAATGTATCATATAAGACGTATTATAGAGATCCTAATTATGAGATTGATACAACAGAGATTGTGGGGAAAGAACCTGTGATCTGTGAGGCATTAATTCATAAAGACGCAAAAATAGACCAGCAGTTTAAAAAGAAAGACCTTCATAAGTAATACTCTTTCGATTTAACAAAGGCAGATGACATTTTTGATCATTTGCTTGCGACAAACTTCCTGAAGTTACCAAAATGAGTCAAAATTCTGTCTCCAGAGGAACTTAAAGGAAAAGTGTATTGTAAATGGCATAATTCTTGGTCTCACTCAACTAAAAACTGCATTGTTTTTCGGGACAAGATCAAAGAACAAATTCGGAAGGGGAGTTTAAAATTCCCACCTAAAGTAGAAAAGGCCATGCGGATTGACACCAATCCATTCCCAGAAATTTGCAAAGTTGCAGCCAATGTTATTGTGCCAGACTTCCAGAACTTATCCTTGAAAGAAATGGAAGAGGTCAATGTGCAAATGCATGTTGCCAGCAAAACTACTGCAAAAAAAGATGCTAGAAGTTTACCAGTTGTTGGACAGGGTTTTGCAGACTAGAGGGAAGACTCTAACGAGGAAGCACTGGATGATGATTCTTTAGAGGCAGCTATCATGCAAAGAATGTGTCCCAAATGTAGGTTGAGTTGCAAATGGTTGAAAGGGCTTCCGATTGATGGGAAAGAATATTACAAGGATGTGCAAAAGCGTCTGAAACCAACGAGTACTTATAGAAAAAGGCCATATCCAACTGGTATTAGGCAGCAGCCATTAATGGCTGAGCCAATAGCTGCTAGAATGCACTCCAAGGGCAAGAGACCTCTATATGAATCCAGACCACCTAACTATTACAAAATGGAGGGCAATCATCCTGAAAGGATGCCTGAAAGGGGTTCAAGTTATGGGATCAAAGCCAGGGATTGGCCCCCTAGACCAGCCTCACATAGGATGGAAAATGGCCACCTTCATGGAAGGCCTGAATTGGGCCCAAAACAGGGAGTTGGGGCCAAGCAGTGGCCTTTACAGCCAACTTCGAATCTGGCTTCGAAAGAAGAAAGAGGCAGTTCAACAACTGGGCTAGTAGGTTCATGGGTACCTGGAGTTCCAGATTGGTTTGTCATGCAGAACAAACCTAGGGAAATGTCTACCCAAAGAAATGTTGTTGGAGACCAAGGTAGGAAGGTTAAACCTCCTTTGGTGGCTCCAAATAACTGGGTGTTACATAAGCATCCAAAAACGAAGGAACCAAATATGGTCCTAGTGATTTCTAGGGCCCAAAGGAGGAAGATCCAGCGAAGGTACACTCAGTACCAGAAGGATCTGAAAGAAAGCGGAGAAAGTTCTTCATTGGTCCAGCCAAAGGGCCAGGCAGAGGGAGAAAAAAGTTCAAAGTTAGATCATAATCTAAAATCAACTCCTCAAGACAAAAGGAGTTGCAGCAGAGAGAAATTGGCTAAAGTTCATTCCGAACTAAAAGACAAAGAAAGATCCAGTTTGGTAGGAATGGAAAAAACTTTGATGGAAAGTGATAGTGAGACAGAGGGAGAAGTTGGCCTAGGCCAAAGGAAGAAATGGTTGAGGAAGAAATGTTTGAAGCCTTCATGGCTGAACAGACATTTTGGTCAAAAAACCAGCAGAAACAAAGCATTTGAAAAAAGTTACTAGTACAGAAGTGCCAGAATGCAGCATGGAAGATGCTTTTGAAGTGATTGAACAAGTTAGCCAGAAAGAGAAACAGGTACAACCAGTCATCCAATTTGGCTCGTTTCCTCCAGTATCAGTGAATATGGTACATATACTACCATAGGAATTCCAATTTGAAGATGAAAACCAAGAAGGTCAGGAAATTGACCTAATTCCAGTTTCTAGTGAAGACTCACAAGTGAGTATGGTGCAGGATGAATCCGAAGTGGCCATACTAATGGAAACTGGAGATGAGAGTAAGGAAGAGGTGAGTATTAACCTCTCATATCCTTTTGAGTATCCCACGATATCCATGACACAGCATGTCAAACTGTTGTATATCAAGGCCTTCTTCGATGGGATACAGATGAACCGGGTGTTAGTGGATAATGAGACAGTAGTAAACCTTCTTCCGAAATCTTCTTTGAAAAAACTAGGAAAGAGGAACCCCAGATTAATCCCAACCAATACAACCATTGTTGGTTTCGCTGGAGACAAACAGATGGCTCAAGGCATTTTGCCCATCAACCTGAGTATGGGAACTAGGGACTACAAGACGGTATTCTTCGTTATCGACAACGATGCTAAGTATAATGCTCTACTTGGAAGGGATTGGATTCACACCAACAAATGTGTGCCTGTAGACACCCCATTTTTGACCGACCTCAAGACTTTGATGTCATTGTTTGTGCACTCAGTGATTGCGCATGTTTGTGTTCATTATGAATTTCCTGAGCTTTCGGCTGAACGCCTTGTCTCGAGACCTCTTAACTCTCTTCTTCTTGGTTTGTTTTTTGGACCATGCCTTGGTGCCTTTGCCTGGGGGGGGGGGGGGAGAGAGGCCTATAGGCCACTTTTTGTAGCTGTAGGCTACTTTTCCCTCTTGTAGGCCACTTGTAGTGGCCGGTAGGCTAGTTTCAAGAGCTTTCGGTTGAGTGCCTTGTCTTGGGGCCTCTTTGCTCTCTTCTTTTTGGTTTGTTTTTGGACCATACCTTGTTACCCTTTGCCTGGAGGGAGGGGAGGACCTGTCGGCCACTTTTGGCAACTGTAGGCCACTTTTCCCTCTTGTAGGCCACTTGGAGTGGTCGGTAGGCTAGTGGAAGTAGCCAGTCGGCCACTTGAAGTGGCCAACGGCCATTTTTCTGCTTTTGCAGATATTTTTGGTGCCAGCTATGCCAGCTGTTGGGCACATAATGCATCCTCCATGCACGTGTATGGAGGGATGGTAACAAGCTTGAGGCTTGTAATTCTCTATAAGGGGAGGTGTCTCCCCCTTCTAAGGGGTTCAGATTTTTTAGAGCAAAAAATCTACTCTCTCTCTAAAATTCTCTATCTCTATATATATATATATTTGTGCTTGAGAGTGGGAATTCTTGGTGCATTTGCAAAGGGACTCTTGATCAAACACCTCTACCTTGAAGCTAAGGTGCTTGGAGGTCTCATTTGGGTTCTTAAAGACTAATTTAGGCTCAGAAGTTGCTGATTTAAAGTTGTGCTTTAAGGGTGAGTGTCTTCCCTCTTTAAGCTTTATTTTGATCAAGTGTTTGGCTACCTTTGCATACTGTTTTAGGCCTAGCTTTCAACTACAAAAACCTTTGTTTTTAAGTGTTAAAAATGGTTGTTTGAGGCCTTGTTTGAGTTAGGGGTGGTCTATCCCCTTTTGTGGCTTATTTTGCTTTGCTTTGAGCTATGTTTTAAAGCCTTTGAGATCACCTTTGTTTGGCATTTTCACCACTAAATTCCAGAAGAATTTCAGTGGTGGAAAGTATGTTTTGGGACCCAAAATAGGTGGGGGTGGTCCCCCCCCTTTGTACCTTGTTTGCATGTGTTGATGGCCTCACTCTTTGCCATGTTTTTCTACCCTTTTGGGGCTCCACCTTAACATGTTTTTGGTCTTCTTTTAGCATGTTATAACTCTTTTTTTGGTTAGTTTGGTCACCTCTTGCATGCTTTATACACTTGTAGTGTATTCCTACTTGCTAACCTAACGTGCTTCATGTCTTAGTCTATAATTCTAGCATGTATTGGCTCCACTCTAGCATATTTTTGGCCATTATTTAACATGCTTTAACTCTGATTTTGGTTGGTTGGGCCACCTCTTTTTTGGTTTTTGCATTTGTAGTGCAATCATGCTTATTAGCCTAGTGTACTTGGTGATTTGGCTTATCATTCTAGCTTATTTTGGCTACACTCCAGCATGTTTTAGGCATTGTTTTGACATGCTTTAGGACTGTTTTGAGTGGTCTTGGCCTCTTGGGGCTTGCTTTGTATAGCTATGGCATAGTTGGCTTCACTAGTCTTGTGTTTTGAGACCCCTAGCATGCCTTATTTGTGATGTTTGTGTGATATGGCATCATTTGGTATGCAATTTCAGAGCTTATATCCTTGCCATGCTTCCACTTGAATCACTCTTTAAGTGCTCTTGAGAGTTAAGCTTTGTGCCTCGCTTGCGAGCCATCATTTGAGCATGCATTTTCTTGCCTTTCATGCTATCATTTTACCCCATTTTAGCCACTGCTTCGGCATGCATGAGGTCTATTTGGGGCTGGATTAGTCCTTTGAGTATGGTGTTGCATGGTTCTAGTGTTATGCTCTTTGCTTGCTTCAATGCTTTCGACTCTGAGCATGTCTTGCATGCATCCTTTTCATGCTTTGATGTCATTTAGCATCCTATTTCAGTGCTGGAATATGTGTCATTGCATTCCATCTTTCATTTGTTTCATCACTTTCGAAAGTGGTCTTAAGCCCTTTGTTGGTTTGAGCACAAAATTGAGGCGTTCATGCCTAATGATGTTAGCCTTCTCTTGAGAGTTTCTACTAACCAACGGCATGATGCTTCTTTCATGCTCAAGATGCTTGTGGCTTGAGCCATCTTTCCCCTTAGAGGACTTCTCACCATTGGACCAAATCAATTAAAGGATTAATTGGTAAGATTAAAATGTGTAAACAAAATTAGACAAAGTGAAACATGCCAAGATAACATGTTTATGTTGCATTGCATGTGTTTGGATCAGACGTTAATCCCAACACAAGAAATGAGCGACGTTTCATACTTGAAGTGATGAAACATGACTCATTTCTTAGTCACCGACACCCTTGATCGTGCATGATAGGGTGGAGGTTCATCGAGTCTTACTTGCGCATTCATTAATTTGTACAAACTTGGCTTCTCTGCCATTGTGCATTGCGATACTCGGTTGGTGGCCCGAGAGTCGAGTACCACACTCCTTTGAGCTTGAGAAATGATAAGGAGGGTGGTTGTACACAGATATCCTACAAAGACCTTGGTTTGCCTCTGTTGTTCCCTGTTTGCAGCAAAATTGGAGAATGCAGAAGCAACTAGCCGACCGGCCAGAGCAAGTGGCCAACAGTTCTCAAGTTCAGAGGTGGTCAGAAGTTGTTCTGGTTCTGGAGCAGAAATAGCCTGGAGATTGGTTCGCTGTTCAGGAATCAAGGCGAATGCAAACAGAGGCAACCAGTGGCAAAGTAACGGACTTTCGGGAGGAAACGGAGCAACTGAGCATGCATGCATCCCTCACTTCCTGAGGCCATTCATTTAAATTGCTTAGCTAATTAGCTAGTTAGCTTAGTCTTTTTTGTAATTAATTAGTTAAGTGTTTAATTAATTAATTTGGTTTGTAACTGATTAGCTTAGATTAGCTAGTTATTCAATTGTGTTGTAATTAATTAGCTAGAATAGTCAGTTAATTAGTTGGTTTGTAATAGTTAACTTAATTAGCGTAGCTAGTTAGCTCTCTTTCATTCGGACCCTCCGTCGAGAGGGCAAATGTTGTAATAAGGGTGCGTGCGTGTGTGGATGTCTTCCAACCCCACGTCTTTCTCCCTTTTATTTACCTGCTTTCAGTGGTTAGATTAGGGCATATTTCGATTAGCATACCTTATGCTTGCATGCGTGAATCATTCATTTGTCTTGCATGCACCGAGCTCGACGCATCATTCAAACTGCATCGTATTTCAATACTTACTTGAATACGTGTTTCAAAGCATGTTACCAAGTGTTGCATTCATATGTCATCTTAGATAGCCGAGCATATTTTAGTTGCATTTTGCATGTGTTGCATTAGGCATCTAACATAGTTAGGATTCATGCATATTTATAACTAGTTTTCTGTTTTGAATCAGAGTACACTGTAAGTATTTATGCTTTAGCATCCTTGCATGTGTGTAAGTGACTGCCATGAGCACATGCTTACTATGAGACTATTTGCTTAAGTGATTAACTGCATGAATGCCTGTGGATGAAGGCTTCATTACTTGAATTAGAACAATTCATCAAAATATGAGTTTTAAGCCCACTTGGAGTGGCAAATCATCATGTTTTAAGCCCACCTTGTTTGGTGGCAAATCCGCGTTTTAGCCTACTTGCGAGTAGCATCTTCAAACTTTTTTTGAAAAACAAACATGAGATGTTTTGTTCCAAATTGAGCGATTAAGTCTATACTTGTGTGTTGTGCGCATCACATAGTTAGTTAGCTAAATACTCAGAATAAGAACACATGTGTTTTCAAAAACAACATATCATGTTTAGTAAAGGTCGATCTTTGATCGGGCGAGCGGGGGTGCTCATTTCCGGACCTTCCCCTCTCGTACCCAAGTTCCCGAGCCAAGGCAACTTTGGTAATGATGGACACGTGGCCTTAGGCACGAGTCAGGGTTTCCTAAATTTCCCAAAACAAAATATTTAGGTAGCGACTCTGAAATCTGGCAAAGCAGTCCATGTTTGGCGCTTTTTAATTAAAATCGATTTTCCAAAACGATTTGCCAGATTTGGACTCTTTGGTGATTTATCAGTCTTACATTGCACTTTGTGAGATTAGATTCAGAACCGTGACGAGAGTCTGAACTGTAGTAGCTAAGAACCCAATTCGCGCCCTCGCGCACGGAGCGAGTTCAGGCAGTCTACAGTTTCTGGCGACTCTGCTGGGGATTTAGAGAACTTGACTCGAAACTCATGATATGTTGTTTTGTTTACACTTATGTGTTTCTTTGCATTGCATTTGCATTGGTGCACTTAAGTCATA
Source organism: Camellia sinensis (assembly GCF_055761805.1). NCBI lineage: Eukaryota > Viridiplantae > Streptophyta > Magnoliopsida > Ericales > Theaceae > Camellia > Camellia sinensis. Next base: position 63,978,213 of record NC_138962.1, on the reverse strand, counting down.
GTGTTTTCCATCTGTTATTCCTTAATTAGTTGCCGGAGGCTCGCTTAGAAAAGCATGCCACAAGGCTGACCGATTACGGGCTCTACCACGATGGGAACGCAAACCTCGATTTTGCCGAGGCACACTTCTTGATCATTCGATCTAGTTGCATATTGGAAGCCATAGAGACCATTCCAAATTAGGACAGGTTGCTTACCCGAACGTAGTTTGTTTGAAACCGCATGTGTGCATAGTGAACCCCTAGTTCCTGACGAAACTAGGACAGGGAAACCCTACCCTAGTATAGGGGTGTTTTGGCTCTTACTTGCTTGATATGTGCTTTTAGAGTGTGTCTCTACAGGGAATGTATGTATCAGTTGCAAGTTTGGGTATCAGTCTGAAGACATCAGTGTTTGGGGGTATCAGTTTTGAGGCAGAAAGTTTGGGGGGCAGAAATCAGTGTTTGAGAATAGTTTATCCAGTTTATGATTATTAACTGTGTGTTATTTGTATCTAAGCCAAGATGCTGTCCATTTCTTGATTGTTGTTTTCCTTTCTTTTGCTTTATTTTCTTTTTGCAAGGTAGTATAGCACAATTGCTTCCGAACAGGCAGATTCCCTCCGTGCACTCTGGACCAGAGGAATGAGACTTTCTCAATCTAAGGATCTAATTGGTGGACAACCAATGTTTATTTCGCTACCCTCGGTTACTAGACGGAGGTCAGTTAGGCACAGGTCATCAGTTCCACAGTCTTCAGTTCAGCGGTCCTTATCTACCTCACCTGTGCGCAGTTGGGTTCAGATTCCTGCTCCCATGTCAGAAAGAGAGAACACATCTGTTCTGTCAGATCAGCACTTTACAGTCAGTATGGAGGACATGATGCATCAACTCCAAGACCATGTAGGCCATGCAGCGGGATGCTGCCTGCCAGACGGAGGTTACTGCACGTCAGACAGAGGTTGTAGCTCAACGAGCTGACTTAATTGCTAGGCTCCAACAACAACAGCAACCACAACAAGCCAGAGCATCTGCTTCGCATCCACCTCCACCCCACCTAGGGTTCTGACACTCGGGGAAACAGCTTACGTCCAGGAGAATACGGACGTTCCAACAGGGCCAGTCCCACTACCAATCCCACCTCAGATGTCTAAAGCACCGGCTAATCTTGTGGACACACCGTTCGAATTCGAGGTGGATCCAATCGCGCCGAAAGTCAGTAAGCTCGAGAAGCTGTTTAAGCGAGCCCAAGGAGTCAACTCGATCCTGAACATAGAAGATGGATACACTAATTCGTGCGATGACCTTGTCGGGCAGGTTCAAGATGCCTTACATAGATCGCTTTGATGGTTCAGGCGGTCCTATGGTTCATCTGAGGTTGTTCTCTGATATTCTGCACCCGATGGGCTTAACGAGACTCAAGAAACTATCACTCTTCGGTCGGTCAGGTATTGTGGTGATATGGTATGCCAAGCTGGAAGACTCAGTAAAGAGAAGTTGGGAGGAGATGTCCGAGGCCTTCGTTGCCCAGTATTCATACATCACCCAGATTGAGGTCACGACCCGTGATCTCGAGGTGACCAGACAAGAGCCGAAAGAGGGCTTTTCTGACTTTGTCACTCGATGGAGGGCTAAGACCTCCATGATGACAACTCGGCCACTAGAGAAGGATCAGATAAGGGTGGTTGTGCGCAACCTCCAACCGAAGCTAATGAAGAAAATGATAGTCTTACCCCTCCCCACCTTTGCTGACTTACACGAGATCGGGGTACAGATTGAGGACGCTATGAAGCAAGGTCTGATTGGCCAAGAGAAGGATCAGCCCAAGAGGGCGTTTTCCCGCGGTTCGAATGCAGCTACCAGCAGTAGTGCAGCCACCAAAACTTTTGATGTCGGCATGGTCACCACCACGCCAAAAATAGTTACACCCTTCACCGGTGAGTCCGGAACCGGCTCACAAACAGCCAAATATCCACCCCGGGCCAGAGGACCTTCACTCCACTGTACATGCCTCTTTCCAAAGCCTTGGGGGTCCTAATTAGGAAAGGGCATTTGAAGCCCTTGGAGCCGCGGCCGTTACTAGACAAACTTCCTGTTTCCCATAACCCGGCCAAATATTGTGCCTTTCACCAACAGCACGGTCACGACACCGACTTCTGCTATAGACTGCATCTTGAGATTCAAGATCTCATTAACAACAAGGTGATTGCACCTCCTGACAAGACAAATGTCACCACCAACCCACTCCCACCACATAACCAAGCTCCACCACCCAAGCACATCAACCTGATCCAAACCATGCCCATTCCATACGACCCAAGCGTATACATCACTCCCTCCCATCTATCCAAGCTAGCGGTGTTCATCCCCAAAAGTACAGATTTATGCATGATGAGCACCTCCCTAACCCATCCCAAGCTAGTAGTGGTGACTGTTGAAGACAGAGCTGGGGTGACCTTAGAGGAGAATGGGAACGTTGGTTCAGAACCTAAGGGATCTGGGAGCTTTACTGAGGAAGCATATAACCCGTGTGGTTATATTGCGTCAATAGATCTGGCCAAGCCGAGGGTAGATTTGCCAATGGGGGCAGAAATCAATGTGGTTCGAGAGGATGGGCCTAGTTAGGGGTAAGATGACCTAGCAAAGCTGGAGGAGGATATCAACAACCTTCAGTTCTTTGATGAACAGGACCCAAGGGATATGAGCATCAACTGGTTTGACTTGAATGGATCAACAAATACCACCGGGTGGCTCAGTGATGAGCCAGATGTTGTTGAGGAGCATCAGTCAAAACATAGACCATCAAAAACGGGAACATCTGCAGTGGCCGGAATGGCTGAGAACCATAAGGAATCACCAGAGAGCACCGGTACGAAGAATTCTGCTCGGGATTTGGGCAGTTTATGTACAGCAGACACCGAACAGGAGGCTGCATTAAAGAGGTTTGAACAAGAGAGAGTCGAGAACCTTCAAAGGGCTAGAAAAGCCAAGGCACCTGAGGGAGCAGAGTGTGTTGAGAATACAGGAACAACTGCTGCGGAACCGGACAGTTTTCTGTTGGTTGCCGATGGCACGTGGTGGGAAGACGATGATTTACATCTTGCCCACACCGACGAGGACTGGGGCCATAATCAACCAGATGACACCTGGTATGTTGAGGAGGTTGACCATATGACCAGGAGTGGACGGTACTTCAAGCCCCCATATTTGGACTAGCCGGAGGCGTTCGGGAAAGATAAAGAAGGAGAGAGGCAGAAAGAAAAATTGCTCGAGGAGGAAGCTGTATTGAAACAGCTTAAGAAAATTCAAGCAGACATCTCCATCTGGGGACTGCTCATGGCCTCGAGGGTTCACAGACAAGCTGTTCTTACGGCCATGGATAGGGCCAAGCTTTCAATTAATACCACTCCTGAGCAGTTGGTAGGATTAGTGTTTTCGGGCGGGGCTTCACCGCCCTTGACCTTCACAGACAAAGAACTACCGCCTGAGGGCTCTGATCATAACAAGCCGCTCTACATCTCTATAGAGTGTATGGAAAAGTGGATATCAGTGGTCCTGGTTGACATGGGATCCGCGATCAATGTATGTCCGTCGAGAACGGTGTATGCTATCGGGTTGAAGCCCGCGAATTTTGTGCCTACAGCCTAGGTAATACAGGCTTATGATAATACCAGCTGGGAGGTGATGGGGACCGTACGGATTAGGACTCAGGTTGGCCCGGGGTAGCATGACATTGAGTTTCATGTCTTAGATGTTCTAGCTATCTTCAATTTACTCCTTGGGCGACCTTGGTTGCACCAGGTGAGAGTTGTCTCTTCCACCTTACACCAGATGCTGAAGTACACCCACGGGAAGGGGGTGGCAATTGTTTTTGGGAATACGTCCATAGATCCACCGCCAAAGGTTTCTATACCAGTTCTGGAGATTGAGCACGGCGTGGAGGATGTGTTTTTGTCAGGGTTCACCTTAGCTGAGGCTCGGGTTGTACAAGATATGCTAGCTGTTGATGAGGGACTATACGTTAGTGCATAATCTGTCTACCTCATGAACAAGCTTCAACACATACCCGGGATGGGATTGGGGCAAAGTGGCTGGAAGGGCGTCACAGCATTGGCCGAAGTGCCAGACAACCCCTATACCTTTGGATTAGGTTATCTGCCTACCAAAGAGGATTGGGCTAGGAAAGGAAGGGAGATGGCTGGAAGAGCCAACGCAAAGTAAGCCAGGAAGCACTACGAGTTGGTGCACAGACCTATCCAAGGGACCATGAACGGATGCTTCGTCCGGAAGGGGAAAGATTTCCCGTTTTGTGGCTTTCCAGAGCCATGGCTGAATTCAGAGAGGCGGCGCTTGCCGGGTGTAGAATGCCCGAACTCTCTCCGCGTGCCCCCCTTTCGGAGAAGGCACGAATTGGGTTCTAGCTACTATAGTTTAGACTCCTGCCACGATTCTGAATCTAATCTCACAAAGTGCAATGTAAGACAGATAAATCACTAAAGAGTCCAAATCTGGCAATTGGTTTTGGAAAATCAATTTTGAATGAAAAAGCGCCAAACATGGACTACTTTGCCAGATTACAAAGTCGCCACCTAAATATTTTGTTTTGGGAAATTTAAGAAACCCTGACTCGTGCCTAAGGCCACATGTTCGTCATCACCAAAGTTGCCTCGGCTTGGGAACTTGGGTACGAGAGGGAAAGGTCCTGAAATTAGCACCCCCACTCACCCGATCAAAGATCGGCCTCTACTAACATGATATGTTGTTTTAAAAACACATGTGTCCTTATTCCGGTTATTAGCTAACTTACTATGTGATGCGCACAACATATAAGTATAGACTAGATCACCTAAATTGGAACAAAGCAATTCAATGTTTATTTTCGAAAATGGTTTGAATTTGCCACCAAACAAGGTGGGCTTAAAACATGGTGATTTGCCACTCCAAGTGGGCTTAAAACTCACATTTTGATGAATTGTTCCAATTCAAGTAATGAAGCCTTCATCCGTAGGCATTCATGTAGTTAATCACTTAAGCAAATAGCCTCATGGCAAGCATGCTATAATGACAACACTCACACTCATGCAAGGATGCTAAAGTGTAAACACTTACAGTGTACTCCAAGCCAAAACAGAAAACTAGTTAGAAATCATGCATGATCCTAGCTATGTTAAGATGCCTAATGCAATGCATGCAAAATTGCAACTAAGTAGGCTCGGCTATCTAAGATGGCATATGAATGCAACTTGATAACATGCTTTGAAACACGTATTCAAGTAGGTATTGAAATACAATGCAGTTTGAATGATGTGCCGAGCTCGGTGCATGCAAGACAAATGAATGATGTAAACATGCAAGCATAAGGTATGCTAATCGAGATATGCCCTAAACTAACCATCAAAAGCTGATAAGTAAAAGGAAGAAAGACGTGGGGTTGGAAGACGTTCACACACACATGCACCCTTATTACAACATTATGCCCTCGTGACGGAGGGTCTGAATGAATACGTTAAGCTTATCTAAGTTAAGCTAACCAACTAATCTAATTAAGCTAATTAGACTAATTATTACAAAACAATAAAGAAATAGCTAAACTAAGCTACTTAATTATTACAACCCTTTAACTAATTAACAAATTAATTAAATTACAAATTCATGCTAATTAACAAATAAAGCTTTAAACTAAGCTGCTCTAGCTCTGCTCGAAGAGTAGAAGATGCATGCTCGGTTTTTGCCTTGAAAAGCTCTCTGGTTTTCTCTTTAGAGGCTCTGTTTGCAGGGTGTCTTTAAGAACTTGCTGCTGAACCTTACCAAATCAAGGCTGGGGAGTGCATCGGTGGCCTGTCTGTCACCTGCCGGCCAAGGATGGTCCTCTGCCGGCCAACAATGCAAGGGTGCCGGCCATCAGTGTGGCACTGCCGGCCACTGGTGTGCTGTGACACCATTCTACAACAGAGCACAAAAATAGAGGAAATTGAGGGTCTCCCTAGGGCATGTGTGTACTGTGCCACTCCATATCATTTCAAAACATCAAGGGAGAGGCACTATTGGATCCAAAACTATCAATCAAGCATGCAATGCATGATGGCCAAAGATCCAATCTTGTACACATTCAATAAATGCAATGCAAACAAGACTCTAAGACCATGGCCTTATCATGAGACGTCAAAGGCAATGGGGACAAAGGGGGTTGGCTCACTTTCATCACTTTGAATATGAAGTGGACCAATCCACCTTGTGTTCAACATAACGTCCAATTGAACACCATGCAATGCAAACAACATGCTATGCTTGGCATGAAACACAAGACTCTAACATGTAAACAACGCATGCATAACATGTTAAGGGACTAAAATGATGAAACTAGTGAAGGACACAACACTAGAGACATGCAATACAATGCTCGAATGACCAAACTAGCTCAAAACAGAGCTACATCATGCCAAAATAGTGGCCTAAACATGTTGGAATTAAAGCACAAAAGGCAAGAAAAGCATGCTCACTTATTGGCTTACAAACAAGGCATCAAAGCACAACTCTCAAAAGCAATGAAAGAGTGAAATCTGTGAGAGTGTGATTAAGGTATGTGCTCTAAAATTATATGCTAAATGATGCTATGGCATGCAAACAACACAAGCAAAGCATGTTGGAGGCCTCAAACCAATGGACTAGTGAAGACATTTGCACTATAGCTATACAATACAAGGCTCAAGGGACAAGACCACTCAAAACAGAGTTCAAGCATGTTAAAACATTAGCAAAAATGTGCTAGAGTCAAGCTAACACATGCTAGAATGATGGGCTAACTCATTAGGCATGTTAGGTTAGTAAGCACCATTGCACTACAAGTACAAAAAGCATGCAAGAGGTGACCAAACCAACCAAAAATAGAGTTATAACATGGCAAATTAGTGGCAAAAACATGCTTAAACCAAACTTCAAAAGGGTGGAAAAGCATACTCATTTGATTGGCCATCAACACAAGCAAGCAAGATACAAGGAGAGGCGATGACCCTCCCCTATTTTGGACCTCAAAACCACCTTTCTACCACTGAAATTCCTCTAGAATTCAGTGGTTAAAGGGCCAAAAGGAGATGGTTTCAAAAGCTTTAAAGGATAGCCCAAAAGCTTAGCAAATAAGCAATAAAAGAGGTTGGATCACCCCTAAATCTAACAAGGCCTTAAACCACCATTTTAAGCACTTCAAAATAGAGGTTTTTATAGTTGACAAGTAGGCCTAAAACAGCTTGTAAAGGTGGCCAAGATTGTGCACAAAAATAAGCTTAAAAGAGAGAGATGCTCACCCTTGAAGCACAACACAAGAACAGCCACTTTTGTTGAGCCAAAACCACCTTTTGGAGCTCAAACAAAGTCCCAAGCTACCTCAGCCCAAAGATGATCCACTGTTGTTAAGGGTTGATAGGTTGAAGATGGTTGTATACAAGCTTCTAGCACAAAAGCTTAAGAGAGAGAGAAAACTAGAGAGAGGTTTTAGAGAGAGAGGCTCCCAAACCTTTTGCTAAATTGTTCTAACCCTTGAATATGAGATATTTGGCTTCAATATATAGCAAAAAAACAAGCTTTGGTCAAAATATCTCCAAAAGGGACAGCTAGACCAGCTGGACAACAAATATTAGCCAAAAACTGCTTTCTGCCATTAATGGCCAGCACTTGCTCACTGTTGACCGGCACTTTATCATTGTTGGCTGGCATGGGGTCACCTATGGATGGCAGGGGGCTGGCATTGGCCATTCATGGCTAGCACATGGCCAAAAAATCCCATTCATGGTCATAAACTTCCACCTCTGGTTGGACAGAAAAAATCTACTTTTTGGGCCCAACTTCAACCAGACATATCTCCTTCATCTGGACTCCTTTGCAGGTCATTCTTGAGCCTAAATTAAATCCATGGAAGTATTATTTCCAATGGTGGTAGCCTCACATCAAAATTCTAAGTGTGAAAAAAGTTATGCTCATTTGAGTGAAGACTGCTCAGTTTTGATCTTACCGGGATTCATGCCAAACTTCTTCTCCAACTTGTTTTCTTCTCTCCTCTCCCATTTTCTTCAACTCCAAACCCCTAAACAAGGCGTTTTGAAAGATTTTTAAAAAGAGTTCATCTCTCCTTCATTCATTTCCACTTTGTCTTTTGCTCAGTTTATCGAAAAGCACAACATTTAACAAAATGCGAGCGTCGGAACATCGTAGGAACTTTTTCAAAAACTATTTTGAAAGAGAGGGTTTTAAGGTCTAAAATCTTTTGATCAAGATCATTTTGGTCCAAAAAGGGGTATGAAGTTTGGATTTGACTCTCTTCTTGCCGAAGAAATCGAACCCTTGCACTGCACAACTTTCACCACCAAGTAAATGATCAGTAGCGCCCAAGTCTTAAGGGCGGTCAAAAATGGGGTGTCTACACCGGGTTTTGAGATCTTTTTTGACCTTCAGTTTTCGGGGGATGAAGTTGCTGAAGAGCAGACAGACCCACCAGCTGAGGCTGAGCAGTGCAAGGAGGATGAGTCCGAGAGCATAGAAATTGAGGTGGGGGTAACACTGTCTTGTCTCCTCTCAGATCCTCAAATCGTACCGGAGTGGTTGGGGGATAACTTCTAAGTTTCCATGATCAGGAATCAAGCAGCTGTAGGCCCATCTTCTAGCATTCTTGATGCATCCATCGCACCCTCCCTTGTCTGGCAGTACGAGGAAAGCTTTTTGTCAAGCAGTTCCGGGTCAGGTAGTGAGCCGAAATCTAATTCCACTGAGTCTGTGGAGTCAGAATCAGATTCCAGCTCTTTTGAGTCTGAGTCCGAGTCCGGTATTTCTGGGGGTGATAACTCAGATGCCACTATCCTGTCCAGGTCGTCTTTTTCATTTTCCTTTAAGTCTGTTGTAACTGAAGGATCAGACGAACTGGATGTTGTTAATAAGAAATGTACAGTTGTGGCTTCTGAGTACTTTTCTGCGCCTTTAGTTTATTGCATTAATCAGGACTTTCAAAACTTTGATGAAAACGATGAGGACGAAATTCCTCCGATTTTGAAACATTTGCTTGATCAAGAGCAGGAGTGGTTTGTAAAACCTTTGGTTGATGAAATCACCTCAATTAATGTTGGTACTGAGAAGGATCCGCGGCTGGTCCAGATCGGGTCCATATTATTTTTTGAGGAACGCGAGTGCTTAGTCGCTTTATTAAAAGATTTCAAAGATGTTTTCGCATGGTCCTACGAAAACATGCTTGGAATCGATCCTGAGATTGTACAGCACCAGATCCCTCTTGACCCAGAGGCCCGACCTGTTAAGCAAAAGCTCTGAAGGATCCGCCCGGATTGGGCTCTGAAAATCAAAGTAGAGGTCACCAAGTAGATCAACGCAGGGTTTCTGTTAGTATCTGAGTATCGAACTTGGTTGGCCAATATAGTTCCTATGCCGAAGAAGGACGGCAGAATTCGGGTATGTGTGGATTTCAGAGATTTGAACAAAGCCAGTCCGAAGATAGTGGAGTTCACTGCTGGGCATGCGCTGCTCTGGTTCATGGATGGGTTTTCAGGCTACAATCAGATTTTGTTAGCACCCGAAGATAGGGAGAAAACTGCTTTCACTACCCCGTGGGGAACCTACTGTTATAGGGTGATGCCGTTCGGTTTGAAGAATGCTAGGGCTACATATCAAGGGGCTGCAACCACAATTCTACACGACATGATCCACAAAGAGGTTGAGATATACGTGGACGACATGATTGTCAAGTCCAAGGAAAGAAAGGGCCACTACACCGCCTTGCAGAAATTTTTCCAACGGATCAGACAGTATTGGTTGCTGTTGAATCCTTAGAAATGTACTTTTGCTGTTACAGCAGGGAACATGCCGGGGTTTTTAATCACACATAGGGGCATCGAGGTCGATCCTTCCAAAAACAAGGTCATCTTAGAAATGCCACCACCAAGGACTGAAAAAGAGGTGTGAGGCTTTCTGGATAAAGTGTAATTCATAAGACAGTTTATTGCAAAATTAACCTTGACTTGTGAACCACTGTTTGGTCTCCTGAAGGAAGGAAAGAAGTTCCAATGGGATGACTAATGCCAAGTTACTCTCGAGCAGATCAAGTAATATCTACAGAACCCACATGTGTTGTCGCCGCAAGAGCCAGGGAAACCGTTGATTCTGTACCTATCAGTGACCGACACGACAATGGGCTGCATTCTTGCACAGGAATCTGAGGATAAGGCAGAGAAGGCTATCTACTACCTAAGCAAGAAAATGCTGGATTACGAGACCTGCTACACTCCGTTGGAGAAGGCTTGTTTGGCCTTGTATGGGCTACTAGGAAGTTGAGGCACTACCTGTTAGCTCACTCTGTAATACTAGTTTCGAGATTAGATCCCATCAAATATCTCTTTGAGAAACCAGCACTTACGGATAGGCTAGCCCATTGGTTGCTTCTTCTCTTCGAATTTGATCTGAAGTACATGATGCGCAAGTCTATGAAAGGGAGAGCGGTAGCGGAGTTCCTAGCCGATCACCCGGTGGAAGGGGATGAAGCAGTAGAGTATCTGTTCCCGAACGAGGCCATTCTGCAACTTGAAGAAGAAACTTGGACTATGTACTTTGAAGGAGCGTCAAACCGGTACAGGTATGGGATAGGGGTGTTGTTGATAGCACCCGACAATTCCTGCATACCCTTAGCCTTCAAGCTTCGGTTCAAAGTATCGAACAATGAGGCAGAGTATGAGGCATGTATTGCTGGACTAGAAGCCGCCCTGGAACTAGGGACAAAACGGTTGGATGTCATCAGGGACTTGAACCTTGTTGTATCTCAAGCTAAAGGAGATTGGAAAGTTAAAGAAGAAAAGATGAGAATCTATCACCATACCTTGGACGTTCTGATTCCTCGGCTTGAGAAACTGAACTTCGCTCATCCGTTAAGAGAGAACAACAGGTTCGCTAATTCATTAACAACTCTATCTTCTATGATAGACATCCCTCTTGGAGTCCGGATGCATCCAATCATCATTGAACAGAAATTCGTGCCGGCCTATGAGCTGATTGCTACCATAGACAAAGAACAAGATCAAAACCCCTGGCACCACGATATTTGGAACTTCTTAGAAAAGGAGGCTTATCTACCAAGGGCAAATGCCAAAGACAAAAGGGCAATTCGAAGAATGGCTGCTCAGTTCATCGTCTGCAAGGGTAAACTGTACAAGTGGGGTCATCTTGGGATGCACAAGCTGTGTGTTGATGCTGAAGAATCTAAGCGCCTGATGGAGGCCATCCATGGAGGAGAGTGCGGAGTGCACATGAGTGGGGTAATGCTAGCCCAGAAGATCCTTAGACAGGGTTATTACTGGTCAACCATGGAGGGGGATTGTATTGGCTTTGTTTGGTGATGCCACAAATGTCAAATCCTTGCAAACCGCATGAACATTCTGCCGTCGAAGCTATACAACATGACTTCACCGTGGCCATTTTCAGTCTGGGGGATTGATATGATTATGGCAGTCACTCCGAAGGGGTCGAACGGGCATGAGTACATTCTGGTAGCGATAGACTACTTCACGAAGTGGGTTGAGGCCCAATCCTATGCGGTGTTAAAGGCATCTCATGTTGCTAAGTTCATGGGGAACAACATCATCTATCGCTATGGGGTCCTGAATGAGATTATTTCAGATAATGATTCCCACTTCAAGAAGGAGGTGATCGACTTGTTGGAGAAATACAACGTGGCTTTTCATAAGTCATCCACATATCGGCTGCAAACCAATGGAGCTGTTGAGGCCCCCAACAAGAACATCAAGAACATTCTGCAGAAGATGGTGGAAACCTATAGGGACTGGCCAGATAAGCTGTCGTTTGCTTTTTGGGGCTACCGGACTTCAATTCAAACTTCTATTGGGGAAACTCCGTACTCCTTGGTCTATGGGATGGAGGCTGTTCTACCTATCGAAGTTGAGGTTCTGTGACTGCGGGTTATTGCTGAGTGCCAGATAGCTGAGGCAGATTGGCAGCAGAACAGGTTCGAAGAACTCATGTTGTTTGACGAGAGAAGGCTGAAAGCACTGTATCACGTCCAGGGTTATCAACGAAGAATTGCCAGGGCTTTCAACAAGAAGGTTAAGTCCAAGAATTTGAAAGAAGGGGATCTGGTGCTTAAAGACAACTAAGCTCCCATCAACGACCCTAGGGGCAAGTTCAACCCCAATTGGACTGGTCCCTATATCATCAAGTTTATCTGGTTAGGTGAAGCTGTCATTCTAACGGATTTAGATGGCCTTAAGTTTTCCTAGCCAGTCAACATGGACAAGTTGAAGAAATACTATCCCTGAGCGGCTCGGTAGGCTGAAAACCTGAAAGGGCGACATAGGCAAAAATTAGAGCACAAAAAATTTGAAATAGTAAAAATTGAGCTCGCAAGGTTGAAAACCCGAAAAGGGCGGCATTGGCAAAAGTTAGAGCACAAAAGGAGAGTGTTAATACACGAGTGAACCTGAACCAAACTATGTAAGGCTTGATTCCCATCTTTGGGATACGTAAGCAACTTCATTAAGAAGTCCAGCCATAAACACTTCCAAATCAACTTTGTCCATGTGATCATGTTGGTCATCTTTGTCTATTATGCATTCAAGAGCTCAGTTGTGATCTTCAATACAGTGTTATTCAGACTAGGGGCAACTTTCCAGTTGTTGGGATTCGGGGTTGTGCATCTTGAGGATAGATCTCAGGCGTGTCCAGTTGTGATCCATATCGAAAATCGTTTTGAAAAGTTTTAATAAAAGTTGATTTTGTTGAAATTAATCTTTTTACAACTTAGACCATTTTTAGACCAAACGGAAAATTTTCAGTACCCACAACCTTCAATTTCATTGATTTCAATACAGAGTTCTCCTACTCTTGAATACAAATTGAAGTTGCTTTTTATTACATTCATAAAGAAACTTGAAAGTATAGATTAAAGCAAATAAACTCGGGGTATGGATAAGTCAGGTGTTCCTGCGCTCCCTCTTAGAGCTTGTGGAAGCCTCTGATGCCAAAGTAGGCCCGGTTTGTGCTTCTCCGGTTTGTGCTTCTTCATCGAGCCAAGCTATGCACTCACTGGAAAGGGCACAACTGAAAGTGGGAGTGGGGGCCAGGAGTTCTCTCGTCCTCCATACTGTGGCATACCAAGCTAGATGTGAGCCTCGGACTGGAAATGCAGTAGGCTACTTTACCTTATCTTTCAAAAAAGTCTGATCATGTCCAAACTGGCGCCAAAATCGAAATGGAAAATAGAAGCCACAGTGTGTTAAGACGACCAACTGAATGCCCGGTTGGCAAGACATGCTGTAGCTCATCACCGGCAGATTAAGCCAGGGGCAGCGCCAAGCAATGTTGGCAGCAAATAGGTTGCACATCCATTCGCACCACCATCCCTTATCTGGGGCATCAACTAGTCGTTGCCGGAAGAAATAGCCCCGTGCTGAATATGCTGGGCATGAGTCCACCACTTTCAACTTGTCCATCAGCCATATCTGGAGAGGGATGAAAAATAAGAGAGAGTAAAGAATAGAGAAGTGTACGTGGAGAGAAAAGTGAGAAATGGTTTTGAGAGAAAAACAGAGCCTAAGGGCCGAGTGATGTGAGAAATACACATATGAAAAGGGTGGGAAACATTACTTGTAAGAGTAGTGGACTCCTTGCGAATCTGGTTGTCTCTCGGCGATGAAAAGCTTCCAGACCCATGAGAGTCTCAGCTAGCGTCATGCCAATGCAGCTCTTGCCCTCTTTCAAACCTTAGGCAACCTCAATCAAACAAATGCTGGACCCTCCAAAGCTAGGGGCAAGCAAAAATGAGATAACATACACAAGCAAAGGGCATGTCGCCAAAAATCGTGCCAATGATGATTGTCGCGGTCATCGGCATCAGAAAATCGATGAATCAAGCTGGGGATGTCCAACTCCCCATCGCGAATCAAAGACCGAGCGTCATGCAAAGTAAGCCCACACATCCGTCCTAAAGCTTGAATGTGGCGAAAACGGAATTAGGGCAAGATCTCTTTATCGCGCCAAGATTCCATCAAAACTTGGAAATCTTCAAAAGTAGGACATATCTCTTGTCCGCCAAAGTTAAAGACATGAGTTATCGGGTTCCAACACCTTGCCGCGGCATGGAGGAACGGAAAACGCAGCGGTGTGCAGCTCAGCATGAATAGTGCATTTATTCCGAAACCCCGAAAATTTAACTTTTTTAAGCCATCCAAGTTTGCAATCCAATTTGTGAGGTTTTGCGCAAGAAATGCTTCCATTTAGGGAAAAAAATGGAGTTGAAATGAAGGAACCACGAAGCTGGAACCTTTATAGAAAATAAGGGGTGAGTGGAAGACAGGTGGCCAAAATCTGGAGGTTCCTGGCCTCACTGGCCGACCGGCCCCTTTAAGTGGCTAACACATCCTTTGAGTGGCCTACAGCCACTCTTTCTCTCCAGCAAGCAGCCTCTGGTCCTCCTGAAGTGGTCGAAGTGCTGGAAATTTGTGTCTTGTTCTGTTTCAGATGCGTTCTGTTGTTCGGTTTTACTCTTTTTGTTGAATTTGCTTCATTCATCGAGTTGTTGTTTTACTTATCAAGTTGTTGCAATTTGTTTCTCGAGTTGTAATTATTTTGTTTGGCCTGCCAAGGTGCTGTTTTGTTTATCGAGTTGTTTTGTTCTTTTAGTTGTTGGTTGGTTCACTACCTGATTAAGAGCAATGCTATTTGAATGTGCAGTTTTCAAACAAAAATCAATCTCATTTACATGTTGTGTGATGTGATGCGATGCGATGCGCTGCTTAGAATGCAAAATGCACCACTTTTTCAATCAAAAAGTTGTTTTCATTCCCGATCATGGTTTCTTTTTTACAAAAAGGTACAAGTTTTAAAGAAAATAAAACTGCCTAAGGCTGTACAATGTGCCAACACTACTAGCAAAAAAAAAAAAAAAGCAAAAGCATCTGAATCAGTGCTATCTAGCTCAAGATCGAGAGGCCCTCTTCATCCTCTTCCTGGGCTCAACAAACTTCGTACCATTGCCATCTGCACTGCTATCTGAACCAAAGCTGCCATCCTCGGAGCCCCCCTCGGCATCATCACCACCCTCAGAACCTGAGCCGGTGTCGTCGCCACCACCCTCGGATGACTCTGACTGAGGACTCGCTAGCTCCTCCTCCCCACTAGACTCGTCATCACGTCTGACAAGCGCCCGACGTCTCCCTCGGCTGCATGCCAGAATCTCTCTTTGCCACTTGAGAAGGCTTAGAGGGTCCTGTCTGCAAGGGTGTGACCTGAAAAGACAGTTTGAATTTATCAGCAAGTATCAAGTACAAGTGTGGTATGCAGAGTATGTGCAGAAGTCAGGTACAATGTGTGCATGCAGTATGTCGTGTCAAATGTGATCTATACATACAGCGAATTAGTGCAATGAAGTGTTCAGTTTCGGTATATCAGCAAAAGTATGATAAATGCAAGGAAACTGGAAAGTACTGGAATCCCGTAGGAGCTAAGCATGGTCTCTCTCCTCAAGACCATACTCTCAAGTGAGGCTATCGCCTCGAGCAACCCCTCGACATATCCTACGGAGGGCTGCAAATGCAAGATAAAACCATGAGTAAACGAATGAACAAATATTTGAGCAAAGTTGAAATAAATGAAAGTTGTAATGCATAGCAGTGCTGAGTTAGAAGCCTTGACATATCGATGATCTGGCAATGGGGGTTCAAGTGGAATCTGATAAGGTGTCCCATACCACCAACTTGTCAGCTCTGTCGGAGGATCTGGCCATCCAGAGCACTGCCTAGTGGGAGGCATCCCCCTAGCCCTACCTCTCGATGCTCTAGCCCTGCTCGTCGAGGGGACGTCTGCAGCTCGGGTACTGCCCGACGAGGGAATGTCAACAGCTCTCCTCATAGGGACACAAACACCTGTCAATGGGGGCATCAGATATGTATGGAGGTATGTCGTGTACTCCCCCTCCTCGAGGAAAAGGTTCGTGTCAGCACCCTGCATGAGGTCGCTAACCTCCTGGGAGGAGAGACTCTTTGTGGTGCGCATGTCTGATAAAGGCGATGAAGGGACTGCCTGAAGGGGATGGCCTAGTGTCTGGAGCATGAAGCGCTCTCCGAGAAACCAGGCTCTACCAACCGGTCTCTCAAACAGGATCTAGTACCGGGAGGCGGCCTATGCCCCGGCAAACTGGAACCGAGAGAACCCTGGCATCGCTAACCAAGGCTGGCAAGTGATCTGCGGATAGCAGGTGCATGAATTGATTAGTTGCCATTAGATATGCAAAATGAATTAAAGCTGAAAGCATAAAGACCTGAGAGTTCTAGATTACCTCAGTCGCCCACACTGTGTCGAAGTAATGCCGGAGATATGGTAGGGTCTCTCGGGGCCTCGACAGGCATCTCCCGTCATATCGGTGTGAGCAAGGGACCTCGAGAGGTGTCTCCACCTCGAACTCAGGGGCTAGCGCCGGGAAATAGGCATACATCCATAACTATGGAAAAGCGAGAAAATGGCAGTGAGAATACAAAATACACAGATGATGCAGAAAACAAAACCTGTATGTAATGCAGAATGCAGCAAATACAGGAAATGTAGTAAGCAAGAAAATGCAAAGCAAAAGCATAGCAGGAACTGCAAAGCTGAAAAGTAAAGCATACCTCCCAGGCTCTCCAATAGTCGCCTACTCTTTCCCCGCTCCTACCGAAGACCGAACTCATATAGAAATAGAGGGTAGCAAGGCCAGCGCCGCCCCAATCATAATACCGGATCTGGGACAGGTCTACCAGAGCGTTCAGAAGAGATAGCTCAATCGTGTTCGACCTGTCGGCGAATAGTGTGGTGCCGATGAGGTACATTAAGAATCCACGGGCATACTACTCTATGTCCTCGACAGTCATGGGCTTAGTCCCTCTGAAGTGGTCCGAGAACCATGTGTACTTGGCTGTGCTGGATCGAAAGATGGGTGGGTGTGCTCCCAATAGGTAGATCCAGGCTGCCTCCCACTCCCCCATGTCTGGGTCATATGGAATCGGCCGACCTCCCACATCGAGGCCTGTCAGCATAGCGAAATCATATGGGGTCATCGTCATGTCCCCAGTGGCAGAAAAGTGGAAAGAGTTGGTGGTGTCCCACCACCTCTCTACTAATGCACCCAAAGCAGTCTTGCTCGCCGTCAGATGCGAGAGCCTTGTGCAAAATAGGCTGAACCCTGCCTCATCAACGATATGCCGGACGCCATCTTGGAGGTCTGAGTACCACTCTCTCGCAAAGGTCGATCCATACCCTCGAGTGAAGCGAGAGACCACCTGTATTCAGAATGAATAGAATGCTGTGTATAAGCTGTGTGCAGAATGAATAGAATGCTGTGTATGAGCTGTGTGCAGAATGAACAGAATGCTATGTATGAGCTATATGTAGAATGAGCAGAGTACTGTGTGTAAGCTGTGTTCAGTATGAGCAGACTACGGTACGCGAAGTGTGTTCAGTAGAAGTAGATGAAATACAATGCAAAAGTACAAATTATACGAGAAATGTAAAGTACATTGCAGAAAATGCAAAAGTGCAGTGCATACCCCGGGTGCGTCATGGGACAGGTGGGACTCTGGCTGCCGTAGTAGCAGGTCCGCGGGTGCGCACCGTGCAAAGTCTGTAAAGTGACGAACAGTACTTGGTGGTAGTACGTGCTCCTATGGGTGATACCTCTCTGGGTCAAAGGGCCGGATCCTCAACGGCAATGGCATGATGTCAAGCTCGTCCTCTACTCTCGGGAAACCCCCATCGTGTGGGATATGGTCCGCCATATGAAAGGGAGTTGAAAAGCAGGCAAAAATGAGCAAAATGAGCAAAAATTGCCAAAAGTTAACAAAAATCAACTCTCGGGAAGAGAGAAAGTCAAAGAAAGTCAAAACCCGAGAAAGGGTACCAAACTCAAGACAAGTTCGAGAGAAACATACCTTAAATGGTGAAAATGGAGAAAGAAGCTCTGAAAACAAATTATGTTCGGTTCAAAGTGAAGGAAACCAAAAGGTTTTAGCGAATCAACTTCACATGGGGTGTTGGAAAACGCGTGCAAAGCTCGGATCTAAGAGGAAAAAGGGTCTAGGGAGGGAGAGCAAGAGTTTTCAGCACTAGAGGTGTGAATGAAATGAAGCTTGGAGTTGTTTATTTAAAGAACTGAGGCCAAAAGACTAATTTGCCCCGAAATTCTGTAAACTGGCCGACTGGCCACTTAAGTGACCTATAACCTTGAAAAGTGGACGACAAGTCCCTGGGTGGCCTACAGGCATTCATGGTTGTCCCTTTGTGTTTTTATGTTATTTGGAGTCCTTGGCCCTCGAGAAAGTGCAAGAAAACTTCACTATTTTCGGCTCAAAGTGCCCCTGCGGGAGCTTCGATTCACGTCTTTAATGCACGACTCATCGTCAATCGTCAGGAGCGAGATGTATCCTTTTTAACATGTTGTAACTCTCCGATAGGTAAATCGGAAGCTACCGTTTAGTGGCCTTTATCATACGTAATTCGGCTGCTGCATAGGGCATACATTGTTTTGTTGTTACATTGAATGTGTTTTGAATTCTTGCATTGTTATGCACACTTTTCACTTGCATTGTTATGCACGTTCCAGTTGCATTGTTATGTACCTTTTTACTTGCATTGTTATGTACGTTCAACTTGCGTTGTTATGCACCGTTCCACTTGCATTGTTATGCACCTTTTCACTTGCATTGTTATGCATGCTCCAGTTGCATTGTTATGCGCTGTTCCACTTGTATTATTATGCACCTTTTCACTTGCGTTGCTATGCACATTCACTTGCATTGTTATACACCTTTTCACTTGCATTGTTATGCATCTTTTCATTTGCATTGTATTTGCATGTGTTTATCTCGTATTGAAATTGTATCTTGATGTAACGTTGAACATGTGTTTCTAGTATGTTGTACCTGTCAAAGTTTCTCTTTTGTGCAGGCACCATATTGTATGTACGGTTCATTTGAAGCCTACACAACCAGACAATGTTGTATGTGTTTTAGTTAGAGGAACTCCAGGTAAGATCATTCCTGCCCCCTCAAACTCTCTTGGTTCGGTTAGAAACATTGGGACGAGCGCCCGATGTTCATATCACCCTCCGGTGTTCGCACCACTGCCTCTCTCCTCTCGCGTTTGACACGCATTTGGATACCTCTCTCCTCTCGCGTTTGACACGCATTTAGATACCTCTCTCCTCTCGCGTTTTACATGCATTTGGATCTTTCTCCTCTCGCGTTTTACACGTGTTTGGCTACCTCTCTCCTCTCGTGTTTGACACGCGTTTGGATACCTCTCTCCTCTCGCGTTTGACACGCATTTGGCTACCTTTCTGCTCTCGCGTTTGACACGCGTTTGGCTACCTCTCCTCTCGCGTTTGACACGTGTTTGGATACCTTTCTCCTCTTGCGTTTGACACGCATTTGGTTGCCCTTCTTCTCTCGCGTTTGACATGTGTTTGGTTGCCTTTCTCCTCTCGCATTTGATACGCTAAGAGGTGTTTTGTTTGAGAGTTTGGGTGTTCCCGATAGTCGTTTTTAGTCTTTCCTGCGTAGGCCGTAGTTAAGATTGTAATTTTTTTTTCTTTTTTCTTACATCCTTTCTGCATGAGATGTAGTTTGGTTCGTGTTTACTTGCTTATGTATGAGTTTGCTGTAGCATTTCTTTGCATACCATTTGCATCTAGATGTTTCATTACAGCTTTCTTTGCATGATCATAAGTTATGCTCTTGCATCATGCATGTGCATTTGCATTTTTCCCCAGCCCGCGGGCGCATCTGTATTATCTTGCCTACTTATCTAAGTCTTTGGCCTTGTCAAAAATGGGTCATTTTTGGGCTTTGACATGCACTCCCGTCATTTCATGGCTTATGAGTTTTGTCAAAGAAGGGTAACTGTAGACACCCCATTTTTGACCAACCTCAAGACTTTGATGTCATCGTTTGTGCACTCGGTGATTGCGCATGTTTGTGCTCGTTATGAGTTTCTAGAGCTTTCGGCTGAACGCCTTGTCTCGGGACCTCTTAACTCTCTTCTTCTTGGTTTGTTTTTTGGACGATGCCATGGTGCCTTTTCCTGGGAGGAGAGAGAGGCCTGTAGGCCACTTTTTGTAGCTATAGGCTACTTTTCCCTCTTGTAGGCCACTTGCAGTGGCCGGTAGGCTAGTTTCAGGAGCTTTCGGCTGAGTGCCTTGTCTTAGGGCCTCTTAGCTCTCTTCTTTTTAGTTTGTTTTTGGACCATACCTTGTTACCCCTTGCCTGGAGGGGGGGGGGGGGGAGGACCTGTCGGCCACTTTTGGTAGGTGTAGGCCACTTTTCCCTCTTGTAGGCCACTTGGAGTTGTCGGTAGGCTAGTGGAAGTGGCCGACGGCCATTTTTTTGGTTGTGCAGATATTTTTGGTGCCAGCTATTGGGCATAGAATGCATCCGCCATACACATGTATGGAGGGATGGTAACAAGCTTCTAGCTTGTCAAACAAGCTTGAGGCTTGTAATTCTATATAAGGGGAGCTGTCTCCCCCTTCTAAGGGGTTCAGATTTTTTCGAGCAAAAAATCTACTCTCTCTCAAGAATTCTCTCTCTCTCTCTCTCTCTCTATATATATATATATATATATATTTGTGCTTGAAAGTGGGAATTCTTGGTGCATTTGCAAAGGGACTCTTGATCAAACACCTCTACCTTGAAGCTAAGGTGTTTGGAGGTCTCATTTGGGCTCTTAAAGACTGATTTTGGCTCAGAAGTTGCTGATTTTAAAGTTGTGCTTCAAGGGTGAGTGTCTTCCCTCTTTAAGCTTTATTTTGATCAAGTGTTTGGCCACCTTTGCATGCTGTTTTAGGCCTAGCTTTCAACTACAAAAACCTTTGTTTTTAAGTGTTAAAAATGGTTGTTTGAGGCCTTGTTTGAGTTAGGGGTGGTCTACTCCCTTTTGTGGCTTATTTTGCTTTGCTTTGAGCTATGTTTTAAAGCCTTTGAGATCACCTTTGTTTGGCCTTTTCACCACTGAATTCCAGAGGAATTTCAGTGGTGGAAAGTGTGTTTTGGGACCCAAAATAGGTGGGGGTGGTCCCCCCCCCCCCTTTGTACCTTATTTGCATGTGTTGATGGCCTCACTCTTTGGCATGTTTTTCTACCCTTTTGGGGCTCCATCTTAACATGTTTTTGGTCTTATTTAAGCATGTTATAACTCTATTTTTGGTTGGTTTGGTCACCTCTTGCATTCTTTATACACTTGTAGTGTAATCCTACTTGCTAGCCTAACGTGCTTCATGTCTTAGTCTATAATTCTAGCATGTATTGGCTCCACTCCAGCATGTTTTTGGCCATTATTTAACATACTTTAACTCTGATTTTGGTTGGTTGGGCCACCTCTTGTTTTCTTTTTGCATTTGTAGTGTTATCATGCTCATTAGCCTAGTGTACTTGGTGATTTGGCTTATCATTCTAGCTTATTTTGGCTACACTCCAGCATGTTTTAGGCATTATTTTGACATGCTTTAGGACTGTTTTGAGTGGTCTTGGCCTCTTGGGGCTTGCTTTGTATAGCTATGACATAGTTGGCTTCACTAGTCTTGTGTTTTGAGACCCCTAGCATGCCTTATTTGTGATGTTTGTGTGATATGGCATCATTTGGTATGTAATTTCAGAGCGTATATCCTTGCCATGCTTCCACTTGAATCACTCTTTAAGTGCTCTTGAGAGTTAAACTTTGTGCCTCACTTGCGAGCCATCATTTGAGCATGCGTTTTCTTGCCTTTCATGCTATCATTTCAGCCCATTTTAGCCACTGTTTCGGCATGCATGAGGTCTATTTGGGGCTAGATTAGTCCTTTGAGTATGGTGTTGCAAGGTTCTAGTGTTATGCTATTTGCTTGCTTCAATGCTTTCGAATCCGAGCATGTCTTGGATGCATCCTTTTCATGCTTTGATGTCATTTAGCATCCTATTTGAGTGCTGGAATATGTGCCATTGCATTCCATCTTTCATTTGTTTCATCACTTTCGAAAGTGGTCTTAAGCCCTTTGTTGGTTTGAGCATGAAATTTAGGCGTTCATGCCCAATGCTTTTAGCCTTCTCTTGAGGGTTTCTACTAACCAACGGCATGATGCTTCTTTCATGCTCAAGATGCTTGTGGCTTGAGCCATCTTTCCCCTTAGAGTACTTCTCACCATTGGACCAAATCAATTAAAGGATTAATTGGTAAGCTTAAAATGTGTAAACAAAATTGGACCAAGTGAAACATGCCAAGATAACATGTTTGTGTTGCATTGCATGTGTTTGGATCGAACGTTAATCCCAACACAAGAAATGAGAGACGTTTCATACTTGAATTGATGAAACGTACCACATTTCTTAGTCGCCGACAACCTTGATCGTGCATGATAAGGTGGAGGTTCATCGAGTCTTACTCGTGCATTCATTAACTTGTACAAACTTGGCTTATCGGCTATCGTGTATTGCGATGCTTGGTTGGTGGCCCGAGAGTCGAGTACCACACTCCTTTGAGCTTGAGAAATGATAAGGAGGGTGGTTGTACACACATAGTCTGCAAAGACCTTGCTTTCCTCTGTTGTTCCCTGTTTGCAACAAAATTGGGGAATGCAAAAGCAAGTGGCCGATCGGCCAGAGCAAGTGGCCTACCACCTCTTTAAGTGGCCGACAGTTCTCAAGCTCAAAGGTGGTCAGAAGTTGTTCTGGTTCTGGAGCAGAAACAGCCTGCAGATTGGTTCGGTGTTCAGGAATCAAGGCGAATGCAAACAGAGGCAACCGGTGGCAAAGTAACAGACTTTCGGGAGGAAGTGGAGCAACCGAGCATGCATGCATCCCTCGCTTCCTGAGGCCGTTCATTTAAATTGCTTAGCTAATTAGCTAGTTAGCTTAGTCTTTTTTGTAATTAATTAGTTAAGTGTTTAATTAATTAATTCGGTTTGTAACTGATTAGCTTAGATTAGCTAGTTATTCAATTTGTTGTAATTAATTAGCTAGAATAGTTAGTTAATTAGTTGGTTTGTAATAGTTAGCGTAATTAGCGCAGCTAGTTAGCTCTCTTTCATTCGGACCCTCCATCAAGAGGGCAAATGTCGTAGTAAGGGTGCTTGCGTGTGTGAATGTCTTCCAACCCCACGTCTTTCTCCTTTTTATTTACCGACTTTCAGTGGTTAGATTAGGGCATATTTCGATTAGCATACCTTATGCTTGCATGCGTGCATCATTCATTCGTCTTGCATGCACCGGGCTCGGTGCATCATTCAAACTGCATTGTATTTCAATACTTACTTGAATATGTGTTTCAAAGCATGTTACCAAGTGTTGCATTCGTATGCCATATTAGATAGCCGAGCCTATTTTAGTTGCATTTTGCATGTGTTGCATTAGGCATCTAACATAGTTAGGATTTATGCATATTTCTAACTAGTTTTCTGTTTTGGCTCGGAGTACACTGTAAGTGTTTATGCTTTAGCATCCTTGCATGTGTGTAAGTGACTACCATGATCACATGCTTACCATGAGGCTATTTTCTTAAATGATTAACTGCATGAATGCCTGTGGATGAAGGCTTCATTACTTGAATTGGAACAATTCATCAAAATGTGAGTTTTAAGCCCACTTGGAGTGGCAAATCATCATGTTTTAAGCCCACCTTGTTTGGTGGCAAATCCGCGTTTTAGCCTACTTGCGAGTAGCATCTTCAAACTATTTTCGAAAAACAAACATGAGATGTTTTGTTCCAAATCGAGCGATTAAGTCTATACTTGTATGTTGTGCGCATCACATAGTAAGTTAGCTAAATAACCGGAATAAGAACACATGTGTTTTAAAAAACAACATATCATGTTTAGTAGAGGCCGATCTTTAATCGGGCGAGTGGGGGTGCTCATTTCAGGACCTTCCCCTCTCGTACCCAAGTTCCCGAGCCGAGGCAACTTTGGGGATGACGGACATGTGGCCTTAGGTGGCGACTCTGAAATTTGGCAAAGCAGTCCATGTGTTGGCGCTTTTTGATTAAAATCGATTTTGCAAAACGATTTGCCAGATTTGGACTCTTTGATGATTTATCAATCTTACATTGCACTTTGTGAGATTAGATTCAGAACCGTGACGGGAGTCTGAACTGTAGTAGCTAAGAACCTAATTCGCGGCCTCGTACGCGGAGCGAGTTCGGGCGGTCTACAGTGCCTTCCTCTTTACATCAGAAGATCATGATGGCCTTGTGCAATGGAGAGACAGAGGAGATCAATGCAGACCCTCAACCCTTCATAGCTTGTGTAGATTTTGCAGAGGCCAAATTGTATATTGAAGGAGTGACACCACTTAGTATACTGAGAAAACCTGATGGATCAGCCGAAGTGACGGCTGATGAGGAATTAGCACACCTGAAGCATTTAGTCCAGGAAAGTGTTGATGAAGAGTTTGTTGCTAAGGATGACAATGGTGCCTAGTTGTAGGCAAAGAGATGAAACCCAGGAGGCCAGATCTTTGGCTTTAATTAAATTCTCAGTATTGGATGTAAAATCAAT
The DNA here is from genome assembly GCF_055761805.1 of Camellia sinensis. Lineage (NCBI taxonomy): Eukaryota > Viridiplantae > Streptophyta > Magnoliopsida > Ericales > Theaceae > Camellia > Camellia sinensis. Next base: position 63,953,689 of record NC_138962.1, on the reverse strand, counting down.
AGTCCAGAAGGTGCAAGAGCAAGAGAAAGAAGCCATGATAATTGGCTGCAAGCAAGAGTAGCAACAGGTCAGATTTTTGGCCTTAGATAAATGCTGTGCTTTGGACATTGAAACAAAAGTCCAAGAGATACAGGAAGAAGAAGCCTTATAGACAAACTTTGTCTATGAGGATGAGGGTAAAGATGTTGAATCAAAGAGTCTGGGAGCAGGACAAAGCAAGGAGATTGCTTCCAAGACAAAAGAAATAAAAAAAGAAGCATCAGTGAGTTTCCAGATGCAAGACCGTTTGGAAGAAGTGAACTTAGGGGAAGGCTCCATATAGCAACCCACCTAGATTAGTGCTTGGTTGAATGCTCTTGACAGAGACCAGTTGTTGGTGGTCTTGAAGAGATATAAAGATTGTTTTGCATGGTCTTATAATAAACTGCCAGGATTAGATAGGTCATTAGTAGAACATAGGCTCCCTATGAGGCCTAATTTCAAGCCATATAAGCAAAAACCAAGAAGGATGAGTCTTGAAGTGATTCAGAAGGTCAAGGGGGAAATTCTTAGGCTCTTTCAAGCAGGCTTTATTAGGACAGCCAGATATGTTGAATGGCTATCCAATATTGTGTCTGTAATTAAGAAGAATGGTAAAATGAGGGTATGCATCGATTTCAGAAACTTGAATTTAGCAACTCCAAAAGATGAGTACCCTATACCCATAGTAGATTTATTGGTGGATAGTTCAGTAGGGCATAAGATTTTATCAATGATGGATGAGCACTCTGGTTATAACCAAATCTACATTGCAGAAGAGGATATTCACGAGACAACATTCAGATGTCGTGGGAACATTGGTACCTTCGAGTGGGTTAAGATGCCATTTGGTTTGAAGAATGCTGGGGCTACATACCAAAAAGCTATGAACACTATCTTTCATGATCTTATTGGAGGATATTTAGAGTGTTACATTGATGACATTGTAGTAAAATCCTAATCCATGGAGGAACATTTGTTTCACTTGGAAGCAACTTTTGAAAGAATGAGAAAGTTCAAGTTGAAACTTAATCCTCTCAAATGTGCTTTTGGAGTATTAGCTGGAAACTTCTTGGGCTATGTAGTACACAAGAAAGGAATACAAATTGATCAGAATAAAGCCAAAGCTATCATTGAAGCCAGACCTCTATCAAGTAAGAAAGAATTACAAAAATTCCTTGGATAGGTTAATTTTCTTCAAAGATTCATTTCTAATACTGCAGGAAAAACTAAAGTATTTTTTTCCTTATTAAGGCTGAAAGATGAAAAGGAGTTTGTGTGGACAGCAGAGCATCAAACTGCTTTCAATGGAATCAAAGCCTACTTGGCCAACCTTCCAGTGCTGATGCCACCAAAGGGTGATAAGCCCTTGAAGTTGTATCTAGCTGTAGCAAAAGATTCACTGGGAGTTTTCTTAGCCCAAGACAATGAAGAAGGCAAAGAGCAAGTAGTTTATTATCTTAGTAGGTTTGTAAATTCTTGTGAATGTAAATATTCAGCTGTAGAAAAGCTGTGCGTTGCATTGTATTTTGCTGCAATGAAATTAAGATACTATCTTTCGCCTACAACTGTCTTAGTAATTGCAATTATAGATTTGGTTAAATATATGTTATCTAGACCTATGTTGAGAGGAAGAATTGGCAAATGGATACTAGCTTTATCAGAATTTCATTTAGAATATGTCCCCCAAAAGGCAGTAAAAGGACAAGTTTTAGCTAATTTCTTGCCAGATCATCCATGTCAAACAGAAAGCCAAGAGATAATGGAACTTGGTATGGTCAGTGTTAAATCATGGCAAATGTGGTTCGATGAATCAAAAGCCAATGGTCTAACTGGAATTGGTGTCGTGATTAAGTCACCACTAGGGGTAGAAACCACACATGGTTTAAGAGTGGATGAAATTACTTGTTCCAATAATCAAACTGAATATGAAGCTTTAATAGTGGGACTCGAAATACTTATTGGATTACAAGCTCATGCAGTTGATATATTTGGAGATTCCCAATTGGTAATTAACCAGGTGAAACGGATTTTCAAATGTCAAAGTATAAACATGTCGTCATACTATGTTGTTGCATTACATTTGCTTTCTTAGTTTTAGATAGCAAATGTAACTTATGTCCCCAAATTCTTCAATAATAAAGCTAATGATGTGGCTCAAAAAACTTCAAATTTCAAGAGAATGGATAGCACTCAAAGAAACATAAGCCAAACAACATATCAAAAGGTAATACCACCTTTGAATAGAAGGAATATGGTCTTAGAGGTCAATCATAATGACTTACAAGAACAAGATTGGAGGCATCCAATAATGCAGTATCTAGCTGGCACATCTTCGAAAGTGAGAAGAAAAATCAAATTGCAATCCATGCAATACATTACGTATGGTAATGCTCTCTACAAAAGGGGGGCAGATGGGTTATTATTGGAATGTTTAGGTCCAAAGAAAGCATTGACAGCCATGGCTGAGGTTCATGAAAGTATCTGTAGTGCTCATCAGCCTTGTGTGAAGATGAGATGGCTGCTTCAAAGACATTCCTACTATTGGCCAACCATCCTTAAGGACTACTTAGAATATGCAGAGGTTGCCAGGCATGCCAAAAGCATGGCACAATAAGGCATGTACCCATAACTGATCTGCATGCGGTTGTGAAGCCTTGCCTATTTAAAGGATGGGCTATGGATATGATAGGGAAAATACACCCACTCTCTTCGAAGCATCATTGTTTCATCTTAGTGGCCACAGATTACTTCACTAAGCGGGTCGAAGCTAAGCCATATAAGGCTGTAGACCAGATCGAAGCTATTGGATTCATTAAAGATCTGATCCACAGATTTGGCATCCCACAGACTATAACTGTTGATAATGGGACTGTATTTGATGGGAAAATGGTAAAGTCTTTTGTGGCAGAGCTTGAAATTAGCCTTGTTAATTCTACCCCCTATTATGCACAAGCCAATGGTCAGGAGGAATCATCCAATAAGTCTTTGAAGAAAGGAATACAGAAAGTTGTGCAAGACAATCCTAGGGATTGGCATATCTTGCTGTTGGATGTATTATGGGCTTATAGGACTTCTCCAAGGTCCAGTACGAGAATCACTCCTTATGCTTTAGTATATGGGCATGATGCAGTACTACCTATGGAAATTAATGTTAAGTCCTTGAGGGTGAGATGCCAGGATCAGTTAAATCTTGAACAGTACCATCAGAGTATGCGCTTAGAATTAGAAAGTATAGATGAAGCTAGAATTCTAGCATTAAATAGCATTCCTTTCAAAAAGAAGAAAGCAGCCAAAAAACTATAATAAGAAAGTCAAGCACATTAGCTTTGATGAAGGTGATTTGGTATGGAAGACAATACCCCTAATAGGGATTAAAAGCCACAAGTTTGGCAAATTGTCACCTAACTGGGAAGGACCATATCAAGTTCATAGAGTCTTGCCTTTGGGAGCATATCATTTGAAAAAAATTGAATGGATATGTACATCCCAAGAAGATTAATGGTAGATATTTAAAGCCTTATTATCCAACCGTGTGGGAAACACAAGGAATAAAATAAGTGCAAAATGAAAAGAACATGAAAACACTCAAATGATAAATAAGGATTTTATTTCATAATGAGTTGAATACATGTAACCATAGATTGGCCCAAAAGTCAGTACAATGTTTCAGTTGTTCCTTTATAACTGAATGGTTGTAGCCATCTCCTGCTTTTGATTAGCCAGTCCTTGATTAGTGATCTACAACTTGGTGGCAATTCGATTTAAAGCTTGGTTGACTGTTGATAACTCTTCTTCAAGTTAAGCTTTCTTCTCCAATAGTTGAGCTCGAAATTGGGAGACAGAGGAATGTTGTTCCTTCAGTTCTGACACTTCAGCATGTATTTTGGAAACAAAACTCTGATCTTTCAGCAATTTCTCCTCTGCAGCCTTAGTAACATGGCAGATGTTGATTAAAAAATCAATGGTAGCTGCTGCTTGAGATAAATGACTTGAAACAGCCATGTTGGATTGCTTAACAATCTTGCAGCACTGGAGGAAGCCATTCTTGATTATAGGCCTTTGTAAGGCTTCGAAAGGAATCCTTGAGAAGGATGTCATCAGCTCCAAACAGCTGTCGAAGTTTATTGAAGGCAAGGAAGTCCTACCACTGGAGGAAGAGCTCTTAAAAATTTCTAGTAGAGAATCAGCTAGCACAAATGGCTCAGTTTCATTGCTAGCTGTTGGACTGGTGGAAGGTGTGTCAAAAAGACTAGCTAGCCTAGCTTCGAAGATGTCCACCTCATCTGTTGACATGGGGGGTACAGAAAGAACTCTGGTAGAAGGAAGAAATGGCTACATAGTAATAGGAGAAGAATGTGAAGTATCCCTAGCAATCTCCATGGTTTTGGTTACCAGTAGGTTAAGAGAAGAGGGACTGGAGCTAGGTAGAGATAATGAACAAAGAAGTGGTGAGCTACCAGTGTCTTCTCTACGGGAATCAGCTATCACTGGAGATGAAATAATAGGTGAAGTAATAGCTGGAATTTCCTCAGAAGGGGAAGGAGCAGCAAGGCTTGAAGAAAGAATAAATTTGGTAGCGTTGAAGGATAGAAAAGGAAAGTATGAAGTTAAACCAAAAGATAAGGATGCATGAATGCTTGGCTTCAAGAAAGGTATGGAAAATGTAGGACCAGGAAGTGGGAGTATTATTTGAATTGGCTCCACATTTTGAGGTTGTTCAACTTCAGATGAAACCAAAGGAGTCCTTATTGAAGGAGAGGCCAGAGTAACTGTTGCTGCAAAAGAAGAAATACAAAGTAATGTTAAGTTTCAGTATCAAAAATTTGAGAAAGGAGAATAGAGGCACGAAGGAAATTACTAGTTTCAGAAGTAGTGGCTATGATGGGAGAGCTGCAAAGAGTATAATGTCCAGCAGTTTGCTGTTGTCTTGCAACCTCTCTTTGGAGTGCATCAGCGGCCGCAGCTTCATCTCTAAGCATTTGTTGTTGCCTCCTTTTCTCAGCCCTTTGAAATATAATAAGCTCTTTGGAATGCTCTGCTTCCACTACTTTAGCAGATGCTTCGTGAATGTGATCTCCATGGAAATCAGACAGAGAGACAGTCATTTTCTTCCTTTTCTTCAAAGGTGTCTCTTGCTCTTTTTCTGTCTTTTCTTGTTCTGCTTCCGTTTCTCCTATACGAACCTCAAGTATTTCTTCTTCAAAATCAAATAAGAGCTTTCTCTTCTTCTATTGTTGCTGTTTCCTCTTCAGAAGATTTAAAGCTTGAACCTTTTGGGGAGAATCTCCTTGAGAGGCACCCGCACCACCTACACCAAAGAAAGAGTTATAAGTAAGGACAAGAGCATCATAGAGGAGAAGGGAAAAAGAAACAGGAGTACATACTTTTCTTTGTGGCAGCTCGAGTAACTCTAGAAGGAGTTGAGGCAACAGGAACAAACTTTGTGGTGACAGGCGCAAGAACTGAAGTAACAAGAGCAGTGGAAGAAGTAACAGCTCTAGCCCCTTTGGACTTGGTTTGAGGCACATCCAGTACCATTAACCGACCTTGAGGAGGAATGGCCAAGTATACCTCCATATTGGCCATCCACCAGTTCTGGCACCTTTTCAATATGCTGCTTTGAGGTATGAAGGGGAAGTACTCAAAATTAATGAAATCTTGGATGAATTTGAAAGTTGCCTCTTCCAATCTAGATCTTCAAATTTTCAGATCCCTACTGGTAAGGCTTAAATTGGTCTGACTGTAGAGAGGTATTGGGATCCCTTGTGAGAATCTAAATTGCCTAGCAAATTGGGCGGGACAATAAGGCTCAACAATGCATTTGAAGGCTCAACAATGCATTTGTAGGCTCTGGGGTTCATAATCCCAATGAATAATTCTATGGGAATCAGAATAGAAACCCACATGTTTTTGTGATGGGGTGTAGAACAGGATCTATCACTCAAAAAGGTCCTCAACCAGGGTGGGCCAATATTAGTAGATTTGAAAGGACGGAAGTTGTGAGAAGAAGGGGAAGCTAGGAGTTGATGGAAGAAAGAAAAGTAAAAAACAAAGTTGGAAGGATAGAATGAAACATTGGCTAACTTCATGCCACGAGTGGTGGGGTTTGGCTCCAAAAACTTTAGGCATTTAGACTGTAACTCAGTAAAATATGCAAAAAGCCAAAGTTGAAGTATCCAAAATGGGCCTCCCTGATTGGCATCCAAAGGTTTTTCACAAAAAAGGAATAGGCTCTATAAACTTGACCTAGAACGTATGGAGCTAAGGACACCATTCTTTGTAAAACAAGGGCTTTGGCAGGAGGGGCAAACTCAGGCATGATCCTCTGAGAAGACGTACAGAAGAGGAACTTGCAAAGCCAATATAATATAAAAGAAAAGAATTCTCTATCAGTCACAGGGCCCTCTTTTTTATTCTCAGCCTTGACAAAGTCACTGTAGATCAAATCAAAGCAATTGGATTCATTAAAGATCTGATCCGCAGATTTGGCACCCCATAGACTATAACTGTTGATAATAGGACTGTATTTGATGGGAAAATGGTAAAGTCTTTTGTGGCAAAGTTTGGAATTAGCCTTGTTAATTCTACCCCCTATTATGCACAAGCCAATGGTCAGGTGGAATCATCCAATAAGTCTTTGAAGAAAGGAATACAGAAAGTTGTGCAAGACAATCCCAGGGATTGGCATAACTTGTTGTTGGATGTATTATAGGCTTATAGGACTTCTCCAAGGTCAAGTACAAGAATCACTCCTTATGCTTTAGTATATGGGCATGATGCAGTGCTACCTGTGGAAATTAATGTTAAGTCCTTGAGGTTGATATAGCGATCCCGATTTTTTTCCTCCCTTTATTCTTTTTGTATTTTGGACTCGGCTCGGTGGATGAGTTGTTGTCGTATTCTCTTTTTCGTCTTTTACTCTTCGTATTTGAGTTTTAGGATGTTTTGGGCAGAGTTGTTACAGGTTGGTTGAGCCTTAGTCCCATCCCTTGTTGCCCAGTTGTTTGGTGATACGCTTGAGCGGGTCCTTTTGCGCTCGAGCGGAGTTTGATTTTTGGTTGTCCGCTCGAGCGGAACATTTCATGCTCGAGCGGAGTTTTCACACTTCTAGTATCTGTGCCTCTACAAAACTTCTACAGTTGTGCTTTTCATGCTCGAGCGGGTTTCCTTACGCTCGAGCGGGTCGCGCTCGAGTGGACCTCTTTGCGCTTGAGCGGGTGTTCTGTGTTTGTGAAAGTACTAGAGATGGTGAATCTACGCTCGAACGGACTTCCTTTCGCACTCGAGCGGGTGTATTTTGCAGTTGTGTCTTGGCGGTCGAGCGTGTGTTCATATGCTCGAGCGGGTACAGTTTTTGTGCTTGACGCTCGAGCGTCCTTTTCTCTGCTTGAGCGGACCTGTTTTTATATCACTTCGAGACTTCACCTTTTTGGATCACTTTTTGATTTCCTTTCTCTCTCTTACTTTTTCAAAACTCCATTGGAGAGCACCTCACTCTAAAAACTCACCTTCTCTCTAGGGATTGATCTAGTTAGAGTGCTCTCCTACCCTTCGGCCTTTGTAAAAAGTGTGGGGATCGTTGAGGGCTACATTTTGATCCGAAAAAGTTGGGGTTTGGAGCACTTTGAGTTTTCTCCGTCTTCTCCATTTGAGCTCCGAATTTGAGGTAGGGATTCTCCTTGTTCTTTTACAATGCTCCGTTTATAGATAGACATGTGGTAGTTTTGTATTGCATGAAAATCATATCCATGTTTGGCTTGTTTGAAGATCATGAGGGTGAATCTAGGGTTGGTTGTTAGGAAATGGGTTTGTCATCATTGTTAGTTCTTTGGGCTAATTTGAGTGTTAATTAGCATGTTATTGTTGAAAGGAGAGAAAACCCTAGTTTATACTTGATTTGGTAAATTGAAAGAGGGGTTTTGTTCTTTGGGCCAATACTTATGTATTTTAGGTCTCTAATGGGGTTATTGTTGTTTGTGGTTGGTATTTGAGCCTTTTTGGTCAATATTGAGAATGAGGGAGAAAAACCCTAGTGTAATGTTATGAATTAAATTGCATTATTGGTTCAGAAAGATATGAAAGAATGGCATTGGGTTTTTGTTAAATGAAAGGAATAGTATTGTTTTTTGGTGAAATGGGAAGAAAAGTGTTTTTGGAATAAGTGATGGAACATGTTGATTTTGAAAATGGGAGAATAAGCATGAGTGTTGAATACACATTTTTGGGGGAATTTAATTTGTAATTATCATACCTGTGGCATCGTTGGGTTTAAGATCTCACGATAGTTGAGTATTTTAATAGATGTACTGAATACATGCATTTAGAGGTTTTGTCCTTGGTCATCGGTAGGAGATAACATTGTTGTTTTGAATGGTTGTGTATGCATTACATCTGTGTCAATTGAACATTATATGTAATGAAGTGCTAGAAAGCATTCGTAATATTGAGATGATTGGTATCATATACCGCGCTTATAATGAAGGGTACCATTACCTTCCAGCTTGTGTCTAGAGAATGTGGACGAGGTACCATTACCTTCCAGCTTGTGTCTGGAGAATGTGGACGAGGTATCATTACCTTCTAGCTTGTGTCTGGATAATGTGGATTAGATGCCGTTACCTTTCAGCTTGTGTCTGAGGAACTTGACTTATCATTTGTTGTAGGAATTGTACCCTTGGCTTACTGTGCATATAGCCGGTAGAGCAGAGTTTTATTGTTGTTGTCTCATTGTATCTGAGTATATTATGGAGTGCGATGGTTATAGTATTAGAGGGCCGAGTTGCCTCATTTGTTGATTATACATATTGATGATTGTTATCTCCCTTTATTTAAAGGCATGCATGTATGGATATGAATGTATTGAAAACAAACCAAAATGCCATTTCAGGATTTGGAAAGTGTGAAGGAAATCGAGTATTTTGAACATATGTTTTGAAAAAGGCACATCTGTTGTGAGTATGGAAAAATGGAAGAAAGTAGTGGGCTTAGTGAAATTATTTCCTAAGAAGTGTTAATGTTGTGAAAGTTTGCGAACAAGGGGTAATGAAAAGGAAAGAAAGATGAATCGCTTATAGCGTTGAATGAAATGGATGTTTTCGAGAAAATATCATACTTATGTATATTTTGTATAAACTGCCATATTACTATTCTAGTATGAGATTGGGTATTCATGATCATAGCTATCTGTATGTTGTTATTGTTGAGGATCATGTTGAGATCCCTACTGGACTATATGTTCATCCCACGTTGTAGAATCTTTTTCAGGTGTTAAGCAGGATGTGCTACAAGAATTGGATCTCCTTATTTTTGGCCACGGGACCTATTTTGTGTTGGCAGAATGCCATATATGTAAAAGGGTTACACCCTTCTTCTTGAATCTTAAATGATGTAAGCCTAAGGGCAATTTGTTTAAATATGCTCATGTTGTATTTACTTTGCATACGAATGAGAGAATTGTTATTCACTTCTACGAGTTGAATATATGAGTTTGTTTCCTCATGTTATCTCTGGAATTAAATTAAGTTAATGAATTTGGTAATACCTCGAGTAAATAAAAGTGGGGCGTGACATTTTGGTATCAGAGCGACCCGGGTTTCAATACTTTGGGCTCGTGGGGAGTGGTTTTTACCACAGCGGTTTTACTACGTATGGTGAGGACGTTGCATATAGTTAACATGAATGCTAGGACTTGTTTGTTGCATTTATGTGAGCATGGGATTAAGTTTCCTGGATAGTATTCATAGCCGGTGAACTTGCTTTGAGGTCCTCTTGGAAACATGCCTGATCAACGTGGTTTCTGATAGAAATTCCTTGAGAGTTCCGGCATGAGTGGCTATCTTTGCGGACTTGATTCGATTATGTGTTTACATGTTTAGATGTTTATATGCAATAGAGATGTATGATTAGTGACAAAATGCGTCTTGTGACTTAATAATAGTAAGTGTGTGCCTCGGAGAAGGCTATTGTGTTGTGCACTAAGTGTGGTTTTGGTTTTTGGGTTTTATAGGATGTCTACACGAGGGAGTAGAGGTCCGTTGAATAGTGGAAGTGTTGGTAGAGGCGCAACAGCTCCTTTAGCACCTGGCGTTGCAGCATCGGCTGTCGGCGAGGACGTCGCACGCGAGATTGTGAGAGCAGTGCAGGACGCTCTAGCTCGCACTGAGGGTGGCAGCGGTTGTACCCTCAAGCTTACTAAGGAATTTTTTCGCTCGAGCCCACCTGAGTTTGTGAGGAAGGCCAAACCGTTGGAGGTAGAGAGTTAGCTAGAGCAGATTACCAAGACTCTTGATATGCTCAGAGTCGAAGATGAGGAGTTGAGGGTCTCTTTGGCGACTTTTCAATTGAAGGGAGACGCGAGTTATTGGTGGAAGTATGCTAAGAATACTGTAGGTAGCACGTGGGTTGCTTTTACTGAGGCCTTTTGGGCCAAGTATTTCCTTTCTTCCGCTCAGGAAAGGTTGAGGGATCAGTTTATTGAGTTGCGTCAGGATGATACTCCTGTGGCACAGTTTGAGATGCGGTTTTCTAGTCTGCCGAGGTTTGCTCCAAAGTTGGTGGCAACTGAGGAGCGTCGTTGTTATGAGTTTGAAAGCCGGTTGTGTTTCAGTATTCGGGAGAAAGTAGCTGGATCCTTTTGGAAGGATTATTATACTCTAGTCGAGGCGGCGGCCCATGTGGAGGCCATGGTTGTGAAGGATGTTCAGGATGGGGAGGAGGCCATTTCGGTAACTCCTACAGTTCGTAAGTACTCTAGACCCAGTAAGAGGTGGAGGCGAAAGTATGCTCAGTCCCAGGCTAAATCTCTTTCTTCGTCAGGAGTTTCGGACTCTTCTGTTGGGAGGACCAGTGAGGTTTAGGTTTCAAACCAGTCTCAGAGTAGGGGGCCTGCTGGTTGTTTTGGTTGTGGTCAGTTGGGCCATGTTAAGCGTTTATGTCCTTTGCGTGTGAATTCTTCAGGTGTTTCAAAATCCAGTCAGACTAAGTTGTACCCGTCCAGTTAGGGACATTATAGGTACCAGAAACGGGCATGCCAAGCTTCGAGGGCCTCGCAAGGGGCAACTTATTAGCTACCCCTGTAGTATTACCCTAGAGAGGGACTTTTGTATTGTTGGCCGGTGATGTATTATATGAATCATTTTGTTGTTAACCGGTGTATTGTTGGGTGCTGAGGCACCAAGTTTATGTATCGCATATGTATGCATATTGTTGATTGTTTAATCCTTATGTAATGGGGGCATGCATGGAATTTCGAACCCTCACTTATATTTTTATTGAGAAGTTGTTAATGGGATCAATGATCCTAGTGTTGTTGCATGCTTGGTACTGAACTATGAGTTACTTATGCGACGGCCTGTGAGCCTTGTTCGCTTTTATTGTTGTTTGTTGAGAAGGGGGAATTCGTGGGTGAATGTGATTGATATGATGGTTTCGAGGGTGCGTGGTACTGGCAAGGTTTTGTGAGAATTGTATCTCGGGTTAGTACGAATGGTACCGGTATATTGTTTTGTGTTCTCGGTTAACGAGAGTAGCATTGATTAAAATTGCCCCTTGTGTTCGGGTTGTATGATTGGGGTTGACTATGTCAGTCTTGACCTGGGGAGATGGGCAGGTTTGCCATGTAAGTGTGGGGGGGAGGGGGGAGGGGCGAATAATGATTCCCTTAGAAGTAGTGATGGTGTGGTCCGATCTTAAGAAATCCGGTGAGACTCCAACATTTTGGGGTTTGTGTAAGAAACTCTGTGCTTGGGGTTAGTGGTTTGAGTGGCACGCCAGTGGTTGGTTTATTGAGTGTAGAGGTTTATTGAGTTGATTAGTCAATATGTTGACATCAGGTTTTGGGTTGGCATTGGTCACCGTGAGAGTAGCCTTGTTTGTTGTAGGCATTGTGTGTTGATTGGGGAAAACTAAAACTAATCGCCCGGAATGTGTCATTGAATATGGCGGTTGGTATGATGCATCAAACTTTTACATTGATTGATTGAATTTGTATATGATAATTGTTTATATACATTGTTTTGTGCGGGAGGAGATGAGGGATGTACTCCACGGTTTATTGAAAGATGGGGGATAGACCTCTAAACCGAATTTTGTTTGATACTGATACAACACTAAAATGTGTATCATTTGTGAAGTATAGAAGTGTTTTTGTCTGATATTGATACAGCACCAAAATGTGTATCATTTATGAGGTATGGAAGTGTTTTGTTATGAATTTTAATCTCCTTTAAACTGTTGTTATTGGAAGTGTTCTTATATGAGCTGTAGTCTCACGGAAATTGGTTGGCTAGATAATGCACCATGTTTTTGATTTTAAATTGGTTGAGTAAAGAAAGGTGGGATGAAATTGCAAAACCATGAATTTTTTATGCCTTATGTGTTGATAGCAAAGTGTTTATTTCTATTAACTATCATTATAGAAATGTTATGTTTTGTGTTGATTAGGGCATCACTGTGAGAGTGATGGATGTTGCTAGCGTTATTTTGAAAATGAATGGAAAGCAAAATTTTTCCTAGTGGATGGCCCATCTACGAGCGTTATTAAGGAGGAAAAATGTTGAGAAATTGACTTACTTTAAAGGTTTTGAGGAATTCCTAATGAATAAGTTTTTGTGGCAAATAAACTGTGGATGGTTACGTGTTTTGGATAACACCGTGTTTGTGAAAAATGTTTACAAAACTTTTGAGTTTCACTCGGGGAATGCAAGATTTATTTCGGAATGTCAGCATTGAAAATTTGAACATCTTTGAGAAATGTTTCATGAACAAGAAAATGATTTTCTTTATATTTACGCAAACGATTTGCTTTGGTCGTTTTGTTGGGAATTTTGGTTGTTAATTAGTGACTTAGCTTGGAGTGCTAGTTGGGTGTTTTGGTAATTTGTTTCGGGAAGAGGTGTAGTTTTGTTGAAGCTTTTGTGCCTAAGGGTTGTCCTTTGGAACGTGTTTCCTTGGTAAGCCTTTCTTTTGTGAGAGTGAACCGGAGGTTTGTTGTGAGAATTGTTTCTTCCCTAAGTGCTCGGGTGTTGGATGCTTTGTGATCTGTTGGCCTAGTGTTTTGGCGTTTCCTTAATTTCGGGGACGAAATTCTTTAAGGGGGGAAGGTTATAGCGATCCTGGTTTTTTTCCTCCCTTTATTCTTTTTGTATTCCGGACTCGGTTCGGTGGATGAGTTGTTGTCGTATTCTCTTTTTCGTCCTTTACTCTTCGTATTTGAGTTTTAGGATGTTTTGGGCAGAGTTGTTACAGGTTGGTTGAGCCTTAGTCCCATCCCTTATTGCCTAGTTGTTTGGTGATACGCTCGAGCGGGTCCTTTTGCGCTCGAGCGGAGTTTGATTTTTGGTTGTCCGCTCGAGCGGAACATTTCACGCTCGAGCGGAGTTTTCACACTTCCAGTATCTGTGCCTCTGCAAAACTTCTACAGTTGTGTTTTTCACGCTCGAGCGGGTCGCACTCGAGTGGACCTCTTTGCGCTCGAGCGGGTGTTCTGTGTTTGTGAAAGTACTGGAGATGGTGAATCTACGCTCGAACGGACTTCCTGTCACTCAAGCGGATGCATTTTGCAGTTGTGTCTTGGCGCTCAAGCGTGTGTTCGTACGCTCGAGCGGGTACAGTTTTTGTGGTTAACGCTCGAGCGTCCTTTTCTCCGCTCGAGCGGACCTGTTTGTATATCACTTCGAGACTTCACCTTTTTGGATCACTTTTTGATTTCCTTTCTTTCTCTTATTTTTTCAAAACTCCATTGGAGAGCACCTCACTCTAAAAACTCACCTTCTCTCTAGGGATTGATCTAGTTAGAGTGCTCTCCTACCCTTCGGCCTTTGTAAAAAGTGTGGGGATCGTTGAGGGCTACATTTTGATCCGAAAAAGTTGGGGTTTGGAGCACTTTGAGTTTTCTCCGTCTTCTCCATTTGAGCTCCGAATTTGAGGTAGGGATTCTCCTTGTTCTTTTACAATGCTCCGTCTATAGATAGACATGTGGTAGTTTTGTATTGCATGAAAATCATATCCATGTTGGGTTTGTTTGAAGATCATGAGGGTGAATCTAGGGTTGGTTGTTAGGAAATGGGTTTGTCATCATTGATAGTTCTTTGGGCTAATTGGAGTGTTAATTAGCATGTTATTGTTGAAAGGAGAGAAAACCCTAGTTTATACTTGATTTGGTAAATTGAAAGAGGGGTTTTGTTCGTTGGGCCAATACTTATGTATTTTAGGTCTCTAATGGGGTTATTGTTGTTTGTGGTTGGTATTTGAGCCTTTTTGGTCAATATTGAGAATGAGGGAGAAAAACCCTAGGGTAATGTTATGAATTAAATTGCATAATTGGTTCGGAAAGATATGAAAGAATGGCATTGGGTTTTTGTTAAATGAAATGAATAGTATTGTTTTTTGGGTGAAATGGGAAGAAAAGTGTTTTTGGAATAAGTGATGGAACATGTTGATTTTGAAAATGGGAGAATAAGCATGAGTGTTGAATACACATTTTTGGGGGAATTTAATTTGTAATTACCATACCTGTGGCATCGTTGGGTTTAAGATCTCACGATAGTTGAGTATTTTAATAGATGTACTGAATACGTGCATTTAGAAGTTTTGTCCTTGGTCATCGGTGGGGGATGACATTGTTGTTTTGAATGGTTGCGTATGCATTACATCTGTGTCAATTGAACATTATATGTAATGAAGTGCTAGAAAGCATTCGTAATATTGAGATGATTGGTATCATATTGTAGACACCCCATTTTTGACCGACCTTAAGACTCAGACGTCACCAATTGAGCGCTCGGTGATGATGAATATGGTGCTCGCTCTGAGGTTACGGAGTCTTGGCTGCGAGCCTTGCCTCCGGACTTCCGGACTCTTTCGTGCCTTGCCTTGGTTTGCGAACCAGGCTCTGTTTTCTCTATTTTCTCTTCCCGAAGGGAGAGAGAGGTCACATAGATTATCTCTCAGTGCCCGTAGGCTACGTTTCGTGGTCATAGGCCATTTTTTCCCATTTGGAGCCCGGTTTCCGATTTTTCGGAGCCGACGACCGTGTGCCTCGGTTCGGGACTACCTAACGAACTCCGTTTGCTCTAGTTTTTGGCATACACCTTATTTCCTCCCTTTTGAGGAACACTGTGGCTCGAGAGACCAACTTCATGGTCAAACGCCACCTCCGGTGCTTAACAGCCCATTTTCGGGGCCCCGGGCCGCGCGTTTCGGTCCCCGAACCTCCGTTTTGCATCCGTTTTGGTTCATTTTTGGTGGAGACCTTATTTTCATTGTTAGAAAGCTTCTAGGAGGGTGGGAGGCAAGCAATTGTTCTGAAAAGCCAACTTTATTTCTTCATCGCTCTCCGTCGCCCGTTTTTCTCACTAAAAAGCTAATGCTGACCACCCCGGGGCCACTTTCTTTAGCCCTCAACCCCATATTTGTGTTGTACACACCTGGGAGGCCACCAATACGTATAGGCCGGCCAGTAATTGTCCTTGACCCTTTTGAACGCTTCTAAAAAGTTGGCTTTTCTCTCTCTTGGTTCAAATTTTCTGGGTTTTGACCACATAGTTGTGTTGTGCACACATGGGAGGCCACCTTTTTGGGGTGGCCGGCCAGCAATTTTCATTGACCCTTTTGACCCCTGGCCGGCCAGGGGGGGTGGCCGGCCGGCGACCTGAACCTTTTGAACCTGGCCGGCCAGAATCCTCTCTCCAAATGCCTTCCGGCTGTACCCTCTGTTTTCCCCCAAATTTTGTATCCGGGGGGCTGCCTTTTTATTGGGGGGGGGGAATTTCAATTTGTTTCCCCCCCTTTCCTTGGCCCTTCTCCCTCTATAAAACCAACACCTGAGCTTCATTTTTGGGGGTTAGAGATTTTTGCTAAGGCACACAACCATCTTCCTCCATAGCTCTCCCTTCCAAGCTCTAAAGTCCATTATCCTTGGCCATTTACACACCACCTCCAAGCCTACAACCTCCACACTCCATTCCAGCAACTTGAGGCTGTTTTTCAGAGGTTAGAAGCACCTTTCCTTGGTCCAAAAGCTGCTGAAGATTTGTGCTACAAGCGTGAGTCCTCTTCTCCCTCTTTTTTGCCTTATTTTGTTCTATATCTTAGCCTTTGTTTCTTACATTTTTGGGCTCCGACCTGAACTGTAAATAGTCATATTTTGAGTTCCTTTTCATGTTTGATCAAGGACCTCTTGCTGTTTGAGGTCTTCTCCTTACCCTTTGTGTTTATTCTCTCTTTTAGGCCTATTTTTGCATGATATTTTAGGCTTATTTGTGAGCTGTTTTGGACTTGGTCATAAACTGTGAAATGTCTTGTTTTGAGCTCCTCTTCAACTTTTTTGAAGGGCTCTTCTCTGTTTGAGGTCATTTGCTCCCACTTGCCTCTTTATCCCTCTTTTATGGCTATTTCTTGCATGATATGTTAGCCCTATTTGTAAGCATTTCTGGGCTTTGAGAAAAACTTTAAAGCGCTTCATTTTGAGCCCCTCTTAAACTTTCTTGAAGGGCTCTTCACTGTTTGGGGCCAGTTGCTGTCCCTTGTCTCTATCCTCTCTTTTAGGGCCATTTTTGCATGATAGATTAGCCCTATTTTTGCTCACTTTTGAGATCTATTATAAAATGGAAAAAGTCTCATTTGGACATCATCTTCATGTTTGATTCAGGGCATTTTCTTGTTTGAGGTCATATGCTTCTTTGTATGCTTGATTGTCCCTTGTTTTGAGCCTTACACCTAAGCCCCAATTGCATGCTCTGTTTGACCTTCTAGCCACTGAAATCCACTAGATTTTCAGTGGCTGGAACACTTTTTTGAGAGCCAAGATTAGAGGGGGGTGACCCCCTCTCTCCTTCTCTTGTTTGGTGGCTTTTTTGGCCTTCCAAAGAGACCCTACCTTGCATGCTTCGAAGTCACTTTCCAGGGTCAATTTGGTGAGTTTTAGGACTACCATATTTGATTTTCATAGTTTTTTATGCCATGCTAAGTGTCCACCTTGTACGTGCTTAATAATCTGTTGCATGGCCCTCTAAAGGAGCTCATCATTTTTGCATGTGTTGGCTTTATTTCAGTGGTTATTTGGGCCTATTTTCACATGTTTTGTTCACTGATTTTTTCTGTTTTGGTGAGATTACATTTTCTTCATATACTTGCCATGTAAACCATGTTTGCTAGTCAAGATTGCATGCTATTTTTGTCCACCATGCTAGCATCTTTTAGCCATGCTTTGAAGTAGAAATGTTCATGTTTTGGGACTACCTTGGCTCTGTCTTTGTACTTCATGATCAAATAATGCATGCTTTGTATAGCTATAAGTCATTCCATGTGCCTAGTTTCGAGTTTCAGGGTTCATCTCATGCATCGGGTGCCATTTTTCCATGTTTTGGGGCTGTTTAGCATTATATTTCAGTGCTGGAATTTGTGAGTTTTCATGCCATCTTGCATCCCTTGCCATGCCTTGTTAGAGTTACATGTTATGCTTTAGGTTCGGTCCTCGGTTTGCGTGCATGCGTGCACGCATTTCGAGAGTCTCATTTTCACCTAATGGCTACTGATGTGAGTGTGGCTAAGGTCCACTCATGTTGGTGTAAGTCCATTATGCATTGCGTATGCCATTTCATTTCATAGCATTGTGTATGCTAGGCTGTATGTTAGAGCATTGTGTATGCCTCGTTACATCATGCATTGTGTATGCCACTTCATAGCATTGTGTATGCTAGGTTGCATGTTAGGATTGCATTCATGCATGTCATGCGTATTGCATTGTGTTTGGGATAGGAGTTAGCCTGAGCATGGGAAACGAGGGACGTTTCGTACTCTGAGTGACGGAACGTGTCTCAATTCCCGGTCGCCGACACTCCGGATTATCCATGATGGAGTCTAGGCCCTGTTGTGTTTTCATGTGCATTCATTCCATATTGAGTCGTGCAATTCGACTTCTCAGCCATCATGCATCGAGATGCGTGATTGGTGGAACGAGGATCGAGGACTACTCTCCCTGAAGAGTAGTCATGCATACATATGTGAAAATACTTTGCCATGCCCCTTTGTTGCTCTCTATTGCAGCAAATCAGAAATCAGCAACCTTTCGGAGCTTGGCACGCATCCCAAGAATAATTGCAACCAGAGGCAAACTGGGGCATCGCAAGGGATTCTCCGCACAAGGCAACCCAAGCATGCATCATCCATCATTCGGAACAGAGCCGGGGCGGTCCACGAATTTGCGTGCCAATTTACTGCTTTCTTAGATTAATTACTTAATTAATTAGGATTCTATATTTATTCGGGACTGTATTATTTATTCATTTGGGACTGTATTATTTATTTAGACCCTCTGCGCGAGGGGAATGTTGTAATAAGTGTGCGTGTGTGTGATGTATGTCTTCCAACCCCACGTCTTTCTCCTTTTTATTTCTCAGCTTATGATGGTTAGATTAGGGCACGTTTCAATTAGCATACAGTATGATAGCATGCTTGCATTCATTCATCTGTCTTGCATGCACCGGGCTCGGTGCATCAAACTAACTGCATTTGTATCTCAATTCCAAATTGAATACATGTTAGTTGTAGCATTTCACATGCCATCTTTAGAATAGTCGAGCCTATCTTAGTTGCATTTTGCATGTGTTGCATTAGGCATTTCTGTATAGTTAGGATCATGCATGGATTTCTAACATAGCTTTTGTTTTGGCTTGGAGTACTCGGTAAGTATTTATGCTTTAGCATCCTTGCATGTGTGTGAGTGACTGCCATGATAGCATGCTTACCATGAGGGTATATGCTTATGTGATATAACTGCCTGAATGCCTGTGGGTGAAGGTTGGATTATTTGAATTGGAATAAATGCATTGACTGTGAGTTTTAAGCCCACTAGATAGTGGCAAAATCATGTTTTTCTAAGCCCACCCGAGGGTGGAAAATCCACGTCTTAGCCTACTTGCGGGTAGCACCATCAAACCACTTTAAAAAATAAACATGAAATGTTTTGTTCCAATTCAGCCGATGCAGTCTATACTTGTATGCTGTGCGCATCACATAGTAAATCTAGGCTAATAACCAGAATAAGAATGCATAATGTTTCAAAAAATAGATATCATGGTTAGTAGAGGCCGATCTTTGATCGGGCGAGCGGGGGTGCTCACGAAGTGACCTTCCCTAATAGTACCCAAGTTCCCGAGCCGAGGCAACTTTGGTGATGACGGGCACGTGGCCTTAAGCAAACGAGTCAGGGTTTCCTAAATTTCCCCAAAATAAAACATTTAGGTGGCGACTCTGTATCTGGCAAAGCAGTCCATGTTTGGCACTTCTTTCAAAAAATCTGTTTTCTCAAAACGATTTGCCGAATTTGGACTCTTTGGTTCAAATTAAGAACCGTGACAATTTGAGAGTCCGAACTTGTAGTGAGCCCAAATGAATAGAATGGGACCTCGTCCTCCCGGGACGTTCGGGGACGTCTACAGTTTCTGGCGACTCTGCTGGGGATCTTAGAGAACTTGACTCAAACTCATGATATCTTGTTTTGACTACACTTATGTGTTTCTTTGCATTGCATGTGCATTGGTGCATCTAAGACACCGTGTTTGCCATCTGCTATTCCTGAACGGTTTGCCGGAGGCTTGTCTTGTCAGGGCATGACCATAAGGCTGACCGGTTATGGGCTCTGCCAGTATGGGAACACAAACCCCGGTTTTACCGGGGCACCCTTTTCGACCATTCGACCTAGTGCATATTCGGATCCGTAGTGACCATTCCAAACTAGGACAGGTTGCTTACCCGATAGGTTGTTTGAAACCGCTGCGTGCGTAGTGAAACCTTAGCTCCTGACAGAATAGGACAGGGAAACCTTACCCCAACATAGGGGTATTTTGGCTCTCACTTGCTTGTTATGTGCTTTTAGAGTGCGTCTCTACAGGGGTGCATGTATCAGTTTGCAAGTTTGGACATAAGGCCTGAGGGCACTAGTTCAGTATTTTGGGAATCAGTTATATCTGCGGGTATCAGATTCAGTTTTGGGGGCAGTAATTTTGGGAACAGTGATCAGCGGTCGAATGCAGTTATTCAGTTATGCTCATGTCTGTATTAGCGAGATTGGGCTGAGATGCCGCGTGTTTTCTCTTTCAGGGGGTTCAGAGACTCGGTTCAGAGCTGCCAGTGTTCTCCTTTGCTGAGGCAAGACAGATTCAGATCCGTCAGTCACCAGTCCGGTCCATCTGATCCGTCAGTCACCAGTCACATCACCTCTGTTCAGTTCAGCAAAACTCGTGATGACGCAAAATTCAGAAGAAATTGTGGTTATGGCGGCCGCAATAGACCAAGGAATCACATTGCAGGGTGAGACCGACGTTGAAGTACCACACCCACCTAGGTCACCTACCGCGCACCCGGTCTGGACACCCCAGTTGTTTCAAGCTCGTGAGCCCACCACGTTTGAGTTGATGGGAATGATCGACAACCTTCAGAGATCCGTGGCTGATCTAGCCTATGGAATGTCGGCTCCGCCACCAACCACATCGTATGTCGGGAACTTCATACCGGAGGAGCCCCCGCTACTGGGACGAATTGTAATCAAACTTAGCCAACCTGAAGCCATCCCAAGTTCCGGCAATGGCATGTCGATAACAACGGGGCTCCACTCTGATGTAGCAACTCAAACCTTCTACCAAGCCGAGGCGACTGGTAAAAACAAGATGAAGGTGGACACCGATCCCTACGAACAACTCCTGTGGGCTGTTGAGGCTTTGAAAGCCGGAGGATTGAATAAACAGCAGGTGCTTGCTGTTGCTGTAAAAACTGTGGATGACATCTTCCCCACTCAGGCCGAGAGCAGTTTAAGCCAAAGGGAAAATCGAGATGGGGACCGTCGTACCAGAACAGTTCCTTCCAATCCTAATCCTGCACCTGGAAAAGATTAGAGAGCCAAGGCAGCACCTGCCGACCCTTTTTCGAGTGCGTCCAGCAAAAGTCAGCAAACCTCGAAGTATCCGCCCCGAGGTCGCAGGGTCTTCCACGCCCTCTACATGCCTTTGTCTAAGGCCCTTCAAATCCTCGTCAAAAAAGGGCATCTCAAACCCCTCAAGCCTCGGCCTCTCCCGAGTCCCCTTCCAGCTAACCATGATGGTACCTAGTACTGCACGTACCACCAGTAAACTGGTCACAGTACCGACAACTGCTTCCGTCTTCGCCACGAAGTACAAGATCTGTTTGACAACGGGGTTGTCCTCCCGCCAAGCTCGGCAAAGTCTGTCACCACCGGGTTGGTGGATTTCGAGAATAATGCAAGTATGTGATCAGGGGTTCGACCACCTACGGGCGGTGCGCGGTTTACCTCGGATGTGGCATATGGCACATACTATTTTGAGCATTTGTGAATGTTAGTTTTGTAGTTTCTGACTTGGGTGTTGAGTCAGTTTTGTAGTTTTGTTTTGAGTCTGTCTCATTGTCTCGAGTCAGTCTTCTTGATTAAGGGTCTGTCTTGTTGTATCGAGTCAGTCCTGTTGTACAAAGGTCGGGTGATTCCTGGGGTGTTACCTCGGGCATCACCATTTTGTTTTGTGTTTGTCTTTTCATTTTGCTTTGAGTCTGTTCCTGCTTGGAGCCAGTTACACCAACAAATTTGAATGGAACAGCGGTAATTTTCACGCTCTTGTATTTGCTTCTGCCGTGTGCCAGTTGTGCCAGAAGTTCTGATTGAGATGGTAGTATTTGACCAGAACTGTGTCTTTTCTATGCCTTGAACTCATTGCATTGACCTAAGTTTTTAAAACTTTTTCTAACACTGTGGTGAAAACAAAGAGGAAGGAATTCCTCGGGATTTGTAAAAATTTGATCAACTGAGAGAAAGAGAGGCGTGCTAAGCCCTTAATGAATGAGATCATGCTTGTTAATGTGAGTACTGAGAAGGATCCTGGCTTGATCCAGATTGGTTCTACATTGTCTTCAACACAAGCGACTAGTCGCTTTCTTAAAAGATTTCAAAAAAAAAATGTTTTGCGCGGTCCTGCGAAGACCTGTGTGGAATTGCTCTTGAGATTGTGCAGCCTAGGATCGCTCTCAGCCTCGAGACTCGGCCCCTTGCTTTCAAACCTCGAACTCGAACTCAGAAAGTTCAAAGGTCAACCATAAAGTGAGGCCTGCGTGGCCAGATTCGAAGCAGCCCTCGAACTAGGGGCAAGAAAAGTCAGATCAAGAAGATCAAGTGTTTTCAAAGGAAGCTTGCGAAGCTAGATCAAAAGCCCTCAAACTAGGGGCAAAACTGTCAGATATGCTCGAAGAGTCAAAAAATTAGGATGTTTCTCAAGCTAACAAAGATCGGCAAGAATGCCAAATCCCAGAGGGGAAGAAAGAAGAAAGTATTGCTGAAGAAAAACGGAGTTCCGATCTACAACACTAGGGGCAAATTTAGCCTCCACGGGATGGACTCCTGCATTGTCAGCGAATAGCAGTCACTCTCTTGGATTCAGACGGATTCGAGATCTCAGAACCATTTGACATGGACCAAGCTACACTTTTACCCTTGAGAGGCTCGCTGGGCCGAAAACCCGAAAGGGTGACCCAGGCAAAAGTTAGAGCAAGAAAAAGAACAAAAAAAATGAAAAGAATTGAAAAGAAAAGAAGAACATAGCTCGCAAGGTTGAAAACCCGGAAGGGCGGCCTTGGCAAAAGTTAGAGCGCAAAAGGAGAGGTTAAATACCCGAGTGTACCTTAACCCCGAACTACGTAAGGCTTGATTCCCATCTTTGGGATACGCATGCAACTTCATTCTGAAGTCCAGCTGTAAAACACTTCAAACTCAACTATGTCCATGTGATGGTTCTGGTCATCTTTGTCATTTTTGTATCCGGGAGTTCGGTTGTGATCGTCACTCTGAGGATTGACTACAATGCGCTGCGGTGCCATTCAAACAAGGGGCAACTTTCCGTTGCCATTCAATGCGCCGTGGTGCCGTTCAAACAAAGGGCAACTTTCCGTTGCCATGCAATGTCCTCCAAGCAAGGGGCAATTTTCCTTCGGATCTGAGGTTGTGCATCTCAAGAGTAGGTTCCGTGCTCGTTGAGCAGCGGTCGTTTGTAAAAACAGTTTTGAGAATTTTTTTAATGAAGTTGACTAATTTTCTCGAAAAATTATTCCATTTTCCAAAACTGGACCATTTCTTGGACCCAAAAAGAAAAATTTTCAGTGCTCATAACCTAACTTGCATGATTTTAAATCAGAAAATCGAACAAGCATGTTAATCTAACTCTCATGTTGGTCAAAATTGTTTTAACAAAACGTCAAAAACAAAAAATGGTCAAAATAATGAACTAAGGGCAAAGTTAAGTCAGGTGTTCTGTCTTTTCCCCGCTGTCAACATACTTGCCAGAAAAGGGCACTCCACTTGCCAAAAAGGACACTCTACCCGCCAGAAAAGGGCATAACTGAAGTTAATGACAAAGGGCTGAAAGCTCTCTCATCCTCCAAGCAGCGAGGTATCAAGCCAAGTGCGAAGCACAAATTGGAATGGATCAAGATACTCCATTCCCTCATCCGGCGCATCGACAGATGTCACTGGGGGAAATAGCCGCGAGCTGATTATGTTGGGCATGAGCCCGCAACTTCCTGTTCATCCATCAACCACCCAGGGGAGGGATAAAAACATGAGAGATTAAAGAATAGAGAGATGTGCGCTGAGACAAAAAGTGAGGAAAAGGGCTTTTTCAGCAAAAACAGAGCCTGAGGGCCGAGTGATGTGAGAATCACAAATGAGAAAGGGTGGGAAACAATACCCGAAGAAACTGGCTCCTCGCGTACTGAGAGGTCTCTCGTCTTTGTAACACGTCTGTGTGTCGTGTCTTTTGTTTTGTTTGTCTCGATTCTTGCCTTGAGTCTTTCCGAGCGTGTCTCATTGTGTTCAGGTTGTTTACCTTTTGTTTTCCGTTGTTGAGTCTTTTTCGCTGTGTTCATTCGTAGGCTCAATACCCAGTTAAGAACACATTTCTTAATTTCAAAAAATTGTCTTGTGCTCAGAGTGCCGTGTCGTTCTCCACATTTGTGCAAAACAAGATATTGTTCTTTCAAAAAAATCGCAGGGTTCAACCCGAGTCATGTGGGAACAGTAAAGCCAGAACCCATCTGAAGCTATATAGGTTCCAAACTTCGAAGCAAAAGGAAAAGAGGAAGATGTCGGACATCTGAGTTTGTTTCAACTTCTGCAAGTTCTGTCATCGCATCCTGTATGTTCAGAATGAGCTGTGTGTTCAGAATTAAAAGACTACTGAGTTATGAGCCGTGTGTTCAAATTGAGCAGTGTTATGTTATGAGCTGCGTGTTCAAAAATTGAAGTATATGAACTGTGTGTTCAGAATTGCAGTACGTGAGCTGCGTGTTCAACATAAAGTATATGAGCTGTGTGTTCAGAATTGAAGTATGTGAGCTGCGTGTTCAACATAAAGTAAATGAGCTGTGTGTTCAGAATTGAAGTATATGAGCTGTGTGTTCAGAATTGAAGTATGTGAGCTGCGTGTTCAACATGAAGTGAATGCGTTGTGAGTTCAGAAGTGAAAATTTATGAGCTGCGTGTTCAGAATTAAGAATGAGCTGCGTGCAAATGAAAATGAATGAGCTGCGCGTTTAGAATTGAAATATGTGAGCTGCGTGTTCAAACTGAGGTGAATGAGCTGTGTGTTCAGAAGTGAAGTGTATGAACTGTGTGTTCAGTATAAGCTGCGTGCAAATGAAATGAATGCGCTGCGTGTTCAGAAGAGAAATGTGTGGGCTGAGTGTTCACAAGTGAAATGTGTGAGATGTGTGTTCAAAGTGGGATGTATAAGCTGCGTGCAAGTGAAATGAATGAGCTGCATGTTCAACTTTTAAAAACTGTGGGCTGTGTGTTCACCATCAAGAGTTCGGACTGCGTGTTCAACTTTCAAAAATGGGCTGCGTGTTCAGAAGTTCAAAAGTTTGAGCTGCGTGTTCAACTTTCAACAAGTGTGTGCTGCGTGTTCACAATCAAAAAATGGGTTGCGTGTTCAAAAGTTTGAGCTGCATGTTCAACTTTCAACAAATGTGTGCTGCGTGTTTACAATCAAAAAATGGACTGCGTGTTCAGAAGTTCAAAAAATTGAGCTGCGTGTTTAACTTTCAACAAATGTGTGCTGCGTGTTCACAATCAAAAAATGGGCTGCGTGTTCAGAAATTCAAAAGTTTGAGCTGCGTGTTTAACTTTAAACAAATATGTGCTGCGTGTTCACAATCAAAAAAGGGGCTGCGTGTTCAGAAGGTCAAAAGTTTGAGTTGCGTGTTCAACTTTCAACAAATGTGTGCTGCGTGTTCATAATCAAAAAATGGGCTGCGTGTTCAGAAATTCAAAAGTTTGAGTTGCGTGTTCAACTTTCAACAAATGTCTGCTGCGTGTTCACAATCAAAAAATGGGCTACGTGTTCAGAAGTTCAAAAATTTGAGCTGCGTGTTCAACTTTCAACAAATGTGTGCTGCGTGTTCACAATCAAAAAATGGGCTGCGTGTTCAGGAATTCAAAAGTTTGAGCTGCGTGTTCAACTTTCAACAAATGTGTGTTGCGTGTTCACAATCAAAAAATGGGCTGCGTGTTAAGAAGTTCAAAACTTTGAGCTGCGTGTTCAACTTTCAACAAATGTGTGCTGCGTGTTCACAATCAAAAAATGGGCTGCGTGTTCAGAAATTCAAAAGTTTGAGCTGCGTGTTCAACTTTCAACAAATGTGTGCTGCGTGTTCACAATCAAAAAATGGGTTGCGTGTTCAGAAATTCAAAAGTTTGGGCTGCGTGTTCGACTTTCAACAAGTGTGCGCCACGTGTTCACAATAAAAAATGGGCTGCGTGTTCAGAAGTTCAAAAGTTTGTGCTGCGTGTTCAACTTTCAACAAGTGTGTGCGGCGTGTTCACAATCAAAAAATGGGCTGCGTGTTCAGAAGTTCAAAAGTTTGAGTTGCGTGTTCAACTTTCAACAAATGTGTGCGGCGTGTTCACAATCAAAAAATGGGCTGCATGTTCAGAAATTCAAAAGTTTGGGCTGCGTGTTCGACTTTCAACAAGTGTGCGCCGTGTGTTCACAGTCAAAAAATGGGCTGCGTGTTCAGAAGTTCAAAAGCTTGAGCTGCGTGTTCAACTTTCAAAAAGTGTGTGTTGCGTGTTCGCAATCAAAAAATGGGCTGCGTGTTCAGAAATTCAAAAGTTTGAGCTGCGTGTTCAACTTTCAAAAATTGTGAGCTGTGTGTTCACGATAACAAGTTTGAGCTCTGTGTTCAGATTTCAAGAAAATGTGGGCTGTGTGTTCACGACAAAAGTTTGAGCTATGTGTTCAGGTTTCAAAAATGTGGGCTACGTGTTCACGCCAAAAAGTTTGAGCTGCGTGTTCAGAAATTCAAGTGCTTGAGCTGTGTGTTCAAAATGCAAACCAAATGCTGCGTTATGGACTGAGTGTTCAGATTGAGCAGTGTTATGAGCTGTGTGCCCGAAAGTGAGCTGTGTGCCCGAAAAAAGAGCTGTGTGCCCGAAAAAGGAGCTGTGTGCCCGAAAAATAAGCTGTGTGCCCGCAAACGAGCTATGTGCCCGAAGAATGAGCTGCGTGCTAGAAACGAGTTGTGTGCCCGAAAATAAGCTGTGTGCCAGCAAACGAGCTGTGTGCCCGAAGAATGAGCTTCGTGCCAGAAACGAGTTGTGTGCCCGAAAATGAGCAGTGCCCGAAACGAGCTTAGTGCCCGAAAAACGAGCTGTGTGCCCGAAAATGAGCCGTGTGCCCGAAATGAGCTGTGTGCCCGAATGAGCTGTGTGCCCAAAAGAGCCGTGTGTCCAGATAAATAGAGTGCTGTGTTTCGAGCTGCGTGCCAAATAAACAGAATATTGTGTTGTGAGCTGCTTGCCAAACAAACAAAGTGTTGTGTTGTGAGCCGTGTGCCAAATGAATGGAATGCTATGTCGTAAGCCGTGTGCCAAGTCTTGTGTTGTGCATGCATTGTATCGCGCTATCTTGCGCACCTCATTCGCACTGTCTTGTGCATTGCATTCATCGCACTATTTCGCGCATCGCACTGTCTTGTGCTTTGCATAGCATCGCGCTATCTTGCGCACCTTATTTGTATTGCACTATTTTGTGCATTCACCCTGCTCGTACTGGTTTGTACACCTTTAGCATCGCACTATTTTGTACATCTATTTAGCACTGTTTTGTGCATTCGCTCTGTATCGCACTGTCTTGTGCACATTATTTTTTTGTATCATTCACACTGTCTTGTGCACTTTCTGGTCTAGGAGACCTTAAATCCTCTAAAGGTGTAATTCCTTTGGTGTTTGTCGTGCCCGAACGACTTTCGGCGGTCTGGTATAGCCACCTGCCTGTGTTTACGGTGAGTTCCTAGGAGACCAACTGAGACGGTGGAAACTAGAGTTCGAATGACTTATGCCTAGAACACAAAGGTTCGGGATCTCCGAGACTAAAGTCTGGTTTAAATACCCAGGGGTATATCCTCGGCTTGAAATCTGTATGGCAGCCCCATAGATTGAGATAGCATATGTATGCGCCTCAATTCTAGATACCGAACCAACCTAGTCTGTCACCCTGTTGGAGAATAGGGAAAGTTGCAACCATAGTCAGGGAGAAAAGTAGTACGTGCAGTTCAGCCGAGAAGAAGCAAAAGATCCCTAGCAGCATGAGGCACGATATTGTATGTACGGTTCATTTGAAGCTGGTGCGACCAGACAAACCGGACGGTATTGTATTCTCCGTGTGAGACGTGGTGAGAATTGCATAATTCTCTTGCATCCTTTCTGCATGTAATGTAGTTTGGTTTGATTTCATTCGCCTGCTTAAGCTGTCGCATTCATTGTGTATGATTGTTTCGCTACGGCTGCCTTTGCATAATCATAAGTTACGTCCGGCTTTGTGTATATCATTTCGCATCTTGCCCCTTGCCTGCGGGCACATCTATGTTATCTCTCTTGTTTGTCTAAGTCTTCAGCCTTGTCAAAAATGGGTCGTCTCTGGACTTTGACATTCACTCCCGTCAATTACGACTTCCGAGTTCTGTCAAAGAGGGGCAACTGTAGACACCCCATTTTTGACCGACCTTAAGACTCAGACGTCACCAATTGAGCGCTCGGTGATGATGAATATGGTGCTCGCTCTGAGGTTACGGAGTCTCGGCTACGAGCCTTGCCTCCGGACTTCCGGACTCTTTCGTGCCTTGCCTCGGTTTGCGAACCAGGGTCTGTTTTTTTTATTTTCTCTTCCCGAAGGGAGAGAGAGGTCTCATAGATTATCTCTCAGTGGTCGTAGGCTACGTTTCGTGGTCGTAGGCCATTTTTTCCCATTTGGAGCCCGATTTCCGATTTTTCAGAGCCGACGGCCGTGTGCCTCGGTTCGGGACTGCCTAACCAACTCCGTTTGCTCCGATTTTTGGTGTACACCTTATTTCCTCCCTTTTGAGGAACACTGTGGCTCGAGAGACCAACTTCGTGGTCAAACGCCACCTCTGGTGCTTAACAGCCCATTTTCGGGGCCCCAGGCCGCGCATTTCGGTCCTCGAACCTCCGTTTTGCATCCGTTTTGGTTTATTTTTGGTGGAGACCTTATTTTCATTGTTAGAAAGCTTCTAGGAGGATGGGAGGCCTGCAATTGTTCTGAAAAGCCAGCTTTATTTCTTCATCGCTCTCCGTCGCCCGTTTTCCTCACTGAAAGTTGACCACCCCGGGGCCACTTTCTTTAGCCCTAAACCCTATATTTGTGTTGTACACACCTGGGAGGCCGCCAATATGTATAGGCCGGACAGTAATTGTCCTTGATCCTTTTGAACCCCTCTAAAAAGTTGGTTTTTCTCTCTCCTGGTTCATATTTTCTAGGTTTTGACCACATAGTTGTGTTGTGCACACATGGGAGGCCACCTTTTTGGGGTGGTCGACCAGCAATTTTCATTGACCCTTTTGACCCCTAGTCGGCCGGCCACCTGAACCTTTTGAACCTGGCCGGCCAGAATCCTCTCTCCAAATGCCTTCCAGCTGTACCCTCTGTTTTCTCCCAGATTTTGTATCCGGGGGGCTGCCTTTTGGAGGGGAAATTTGAATTTGTTTCCCCCCCCTTTCCTTGGCCCTTCTCCCTCTATAAAACCAACAGTTGAGCTTCATTTTTGGGGGTTAGAGATTTTTGCTAAGGCACACAACCATCTTCCTCCATAGCTCTCCCTTCCAAGCTCTAAAGTCCATTATCCTTGGCCATTTACACACCACCTCCAAGCCTACAACCTCCACACTCCATTCCAGCAACTTGAGGCTGTTTTTCAGAGGTTAGAAGCACATTTCCTTGGTCCAAAAGCTGCTGAAGACTTGTGCTACAAGGGTGAGTCCTCTTCTCCCTCTTTTTTACCTTATTTTGTTCTATATCTTAGCCTTTGTTGCTTACATTTTTGGGCTCTGACCTGAACTGTAAATAGTCATATTTTGAGTTCCTTTTCATGTTTGATCAAGGACCTCTTGCTGTTTGAGGTCTTCTCCTTACCCTTTGTGTTTAATCTCTCTTTTAGGCCTATTTTTGCATGATATTTTAGACTTATTTGTGAGCTGTTTTGGACTTGGTCATAAACTTTGAAATATCTTGTTTTGAGCTCCTCTTCAACTTTGTTGAAGGGCTCTTCTCTGTTTGAGGTCATCTGCTACCACTTGCCTCTTTATCCCTCTTTTATGGCTATTTCTTGCATGATATGTTATCCCTATTTGTATGCATTTCTGGGCTTTGAGCCAAACTGTAAAGCGCTTCATTTTGAGCCCCTCTTCAACTTTGTTGAAGGGCTCTTCACTGTTTGAGGCCAGCTGTTGTCCCTTGTCTCTATCCTCTCTTTTAGGGCCATTTTTGCATGATAGATTAGCCCTATTTGTGTTCACTTTTGAGATCTATTATAAACTGGAAAGAGTCTCATTTTGACATCATATTCATGTTTTATTAAGGGCATTTTCTTGTTTGAGGTCATATGCTTTCTTGTATGCTTGATTGTCCCTTGTTTTGAGCCTTACACCTAAGCCCCAATTGCATGCTCTGTTTGGCCTTCTAGCCACTGAAATCCACTAGATTTTCAGTGGCTGGAACACTGTAATTTCAGTGGCTGGAACACTGTTTTGAGAGCCAAGATTAGAGGGGGGTGACCCCCTCTCTCCTTCTCTTGTTTGGTGGCCTTTTTGGCCTTCCAAAGAGACCCTACCTTGCATGCTTTGAAGTCACTTTCCAGGGTCAATTTGGTGAGTTTTAGGACTACCATATTTGATTTTCATAGTTTTTTATTCCATGCTAAGTGTCCACCTTGTACGTGCTTAATAATCTGTTGCATGGCCCTCTAAAGGAGCTCATCATTTTTGCATGTGTTGGCTTCATTTCAGTGGTTATTTGGGCCTATTTTCACATGTTTTGTTCACTGATTTTTTCTGGTTTGGTGAGATTACATTTTCTTCATATACTTTCCATGTAAACCATGTTTGCTAGTCAAGATTGCATGCTATTTTTGTCCACCATGCTAGCATCTTTTAGCCATGCTTTGAACTAGAAATGTTCATGTTTTGGGATTTCCTTGGCTTTGTCTTTGTACTTCATGATCAAATAATGCATGCTTTGTATAGCTATAAGTCATTCCATGTGCCTAGTTTCGAGTTTCAGGGTTCATCTCATGCATCGGGTGCCATTTTTCCATGTTTCAGGGCTGTTTAGCATCATATTTCAGTGCTGGAATTTGTGAGTTTGCATGCCATCTTGAATCCCTTGTCATGCCTTGTTATAGTTACATGTTATGCTTTAGGTTCGGTCCTCGGTTTGCGTGCATGCGTGCACGCATTTCGAGAGTCTCATTTTCACCTAATGGCTACTGATGTGAGTGTGGCTGAGGTCCACTCATGTTGGTGTAAGTCCATTATGCATTGCGTATGCCATTTCATTTCATAGCATTGTGTATGCTAGGTTGTATGTTAGAGCATTGTGTATGCCTCGTTACATCATGCATTGTGTATGCCACTTCATAGCATTGTGTGTGCTAGGTCGCATGTTAGGATTGCATTCATGCATGTCATGCGTATCGCATTGTGTTTGGGATAGGAGTTAGCCCGAGCACGGGAAACGAGGGACGTTTCGTACTCTGAGTGACGGAACGTGTCTCAATTCCCGGTCGCCGACACTCCGGATTACCCATGATGGAGTCCCGGCCCTGTTGTGTTTTCATGTGCATTCATTCCATATTGAGTCATGCAATTCGACTTCTCGGCCATCATGCATCAAGATGCGTGATTGGTGGCACGAGGTTCGAGGACTACTCTCCCTGAAGAGTAGTCATGCATACATATGTGAAAATACTTTGCCATGCCCCTTTGTTGCTCTCTATTGCAGCAAATTAGAAATCAGTAACCTTTCGGAGCCTGGCACGCATCCCAAGAATAATTGCAAACAGAGGCAAACCGGGGCATCGCAAGGGATTCTCCGCACAAGGCAACCCAAGCATGCATCATCCATCATTCGAAACAGAGCCGGGGCGGTCCACGGATTTGCGTGCCAATTTACTGCTTTCCTAGATTAATTTGTTAATTAATTAGGATTCTGTATTTATTCGGGACTATATTATTTATTCATTTGGGACTGTATTATTTATTCGGACCCTCTGCGCGAAGGGAATGTTGTAATAAGTGTGCGTGTGTGTGATTTATGTCTTCCAACCCCACGTCTTTCTCTTTTTTATTTATCAGCTTATGATGGTTAGATTAGGGCATGTTTCAATTAGCATACAGTATGATAGCATGCTTGCATTCATTCATCTGTCTTGCATGCACCGGGCTTGGTGCATCATACTAACTGCATTTGTATCTCAATTCCAAATTGAATACACGTTAGTTGTAGCATTTCATATGCCATCTTTAGAATAGCCGAGCCTATCTTAGTTGCATTTTGCATGTGTTGCATTAGGCATTTCTGTATAGTTAGGATCATGCATGGATTTCTAACATAGCTTTTGTTTTGGCTTGGTGTACTCGATAAGTGTTTATGCTTTAGCATCCTTGCATGTGTGTGAGTGACTGCCATGATAGCATGCTTACCATGAGGTTATATGCTTATGTGATATAACTGCCTGAATGCCTGTGGGTGAAGGTTGGATTATTTGAATTGGAATAAATGCATTGACTGTGAGTTTTAAGCCCACTAGATAGTGGCAAAATCATGTTTTTCTAAGCCCACCCGAGGGTGGCAAATCCACGTCTTAGCCTACTTGCGGGTAGCACCATCAAACCACTTTAAAAAATAAACATAAAATGTTTTGTTCCAATTCAGACGATCCAGGCTATACTTGTATGCTGTGCGCATCACATAGTAAATCTAGGCTAATAACCGGAATAAGAACGCATAATGTTTCCAAAAATAGATATCATGGTTAGTAGAGGCCGATCTTTGATCGGGCGAGTGGGGGTGCTCACGAAATGACCTTCCCCAATCGTACCCAAGTTCCCGAGCCGAGGCAACTTTGGTGATGACGGACACGTGGCCTTAGGCAAACGAGTTAGGGTTTCCTAAATTTCCCCAAAATAAAACATTTAGGTGGCGACTCTATATCTGGCAAAGCAGTCCATGTTTGGCACTTCTTTCAAAAAATCTGTTTTCTCATAACGATTTGCCGGATTTGGATTCTTTGGTTCAGATTAAGAACCGTGACAATTTGAGAGTTCGAACTTGTAGTGAGCCTAAATGAACAGAACGAGACCTCGTCCTCCCGGGGCGTTCGGGGACGTCTACACATGTACTGCGCTTATAATGAGGGGTACCATTACCTTCCAGCTTGTGTTTAGAGAATGTGGACGAGGTGCCATTACCTTCTAGCTTGTGTCTAGAGAATGTGGACGAGGTATCGCTACCTTCCAGCTTGTGTGTGGAGAATGTGGATTAGATGCCGTTACCTTTCAGCTTTTGTCTGAGGAACTTGACTTATCATTTGTTGTAGGAATTGTACCCTTGGCTTACTGTGCATATAGCCGGTAGAGCAGAGTTTTATTGTTGTTGTCTCAATGTATCTGAGTATATTATGGATTGCGATGGTTATAGCATTAGAGGGCCGAGTTGACTCATTTGTCGATTATACATATTAATGATTGTTATCTCCCTTTATTTAAAGGCATGCATGTATGGATATGAATGTATTGAGAACAAACCAAAATACCATTTCAGGATTTGGAAAGTGCGAAGGAAATCGAGTATTTTGAACATATGTTTTGAAAAAGGCACATCTGTTATGAGTATGGAAAAATGGAAGAAAGTAGTGGGCTTAGTGAAATTATTTCCTAAGAAGTGTTAATGTTGTGAAAGTTTGCGAACAAGGGGTAATGAAAAGGAAAGAAAGATGAATCGCTTATAGCATTGAATGAAATGGCTGTTTTCTAGAAAATATCATACTTATGTATATTTTGTATAAACTGCCACATTACTATTCTAGTATGAGATTGGGTATTCATGATCATAGCTATCTGTATGTTGTTATTGTTGAGGATCATGTTGAGATCCCTACTGGACTATATGTTCATCCCACGTTGTTGAATCTTTTTCAGGTGTTAAGCAGGATGTGCTACAAGAATTGGATCTCCTTATTTTTGGCCACGGGGCCTATTTTGTGTTGGCGGAATGCCATATATGTAAAAGGGTTACACTCTTCTTCTTGAATCTTAAATGATATAAGCCCAAGGGCAATTATTTAAATATGCTCTTGTTGTATTTACTTTGCATACGAATGAGAGAATTGTTATTCACTTCTACAAGTTGAATATATGAGTTTGTTTCCGCATGTTATCTTTGAAATTAATTAAGTTAATGAATTTGGTAATACCTCGAGTAAATAAAAGTGGGGCGTGACAGGTGAGATGCTATGATCAGTTAAATCTTGAACAGTACCATCAGAGTATGTGCTTAGAATTAGAAAGTATAGATGAAACTAGAATTCTGGCATTAAATAGCATTCCTTTCCAAGAGAAGAAAGCAGCCAAAAAACTATAGTAAGAAAGTCAAGCACATTAGCTTTGATGAAGGTGATTTGGTATGGAAGACAATACTCCCAATAGGGATTAAAGGCCATAAGTTTGGCAAATGGTCACCTAACTGGGAAGGACCATATCAAGTTCATAGAGTCTTGCCTTTGGGAGCATATCATTTGAAAATTTTGAATGGATATGTACATCCCAAGAAGATTAATGGCAGATATTTAAAGCCTTATTATCTAACCGTGTGGGAAACACAAGGAATAAAATAAGTGCTAAATGAAAAGAATATGAAAACACTCAAATGATAAGTAAGGATTTTATTTCATAATGAGTTGAATACATGTAACTATAGATTGGCCCAAAAGTCAGTATAATGTTTCAGTTGTTCCTTTACAATAGATGCTCTACTCTTAAGAGATGGGAACAACAGAATGGTTGTAGCCATCTCCTGCTTTCGATCAGCCAGTCCTTGATTAGTGATCCACAACTTGGTGGCAGTTCGATCTGAAGCTTGGATGACTGTTGATAACTTTTTTCATGTTGGGCTTTCTTCTCCAATAGTTGAGCTCGAAATTGGGAGACAGAGGAATGTTGTTCCTTTAGTTCTGACACTTCAGCATGTATTTTGGAAACAAAACTCCGGTCTTTCAGCAATTTCTCCTCTGCATCCATGGTAACATGGTAGATGTTGATGTGAAAATCAATGGTAGCTGCTGCTTGAGATAAATGACTTGAAATAGCCATGTTGGATTGCTCAACAATCTTGCAGCACTGGAGGAAGCCATTCTTGATTATAGGCCTTTGTAAGGTTTCAAAAGGAATCCTTGAGAAGGATGTCAGCAGCTCCAAACAGCTGTCCAAGTCTATTGAAGGCAAGGAAGTCCTACCACTGGAGGAAGAGCTCTAAAAAATTTCTAGTAGAGAATCAGCTAGCACTAACGGCTCAGTTTCATTGCTAGCTGTTGGACTAGTGGAAGGTATGTCAAAAAGACTACCTAGCCTAGCTTCGAAGATGTCCACCTCATCTGTTGACATGGAGGGTGCAGAAAGAACTCTGGTAGAAGGAAGAAATGGCTGCATAGGAATGGGAGAAGAAGGTGAAGTATCCCCAGCAGTCTCCATGGTTTTGGTTACCAGTAGGTCAAGAATAGTGGGACTTGAGCTAGGTAAAGATAATGAACAAAGAAGTGGTGAGCTACTAGTGTCAAAATTACAATAATAACCTTCAAAAGCCAACACATATATAAATTATGATATTTTACTCAATCTTATGAGAGTGTTAACTAAAATAAAATAATAAAAAAAATACATAAGAAGCTCGTTTGGAAAGTTGGTTATTATGATTAGCTTTTTAACAATTTTAGCCTGATTAAAAAGTTGTGCTTAGATGGTTATGAGAGAAAATAAAATGACTATGGTTTAGATATGATATTTTGTCTTATTAAATATTTGAACTTATTTTGTCTTTATTGATTATTTTAGCACAAAACCTTCTTCCCAAACAGGGTCAAGGTATAACCAAAAAAGTTTGAATCATAACTAAAATAATGTCATAATCAATATCATCATAAGTTATAACTAACACACAATGTGTATGACTAAATCATAATCAAGTCGTAACTAACATTGTAATAGGTTATAACCGAAGATCTCAAAGATCGTAACTAGGAGAGAATTTCTCATATATATATATATATATATTTAGAGTGTCAAATATTCTTTTTTATGTATATGTATGTATATACAATGTGGCAGTCATTATGCAATTGGTTTACTATTATGTCATTGCGTATTGCTATTCAGGCTTAAAAATTAGACTAATTTTCTAAATTCAGTAATGTCTTAAGAATATGATTGGTTAATAATTAAATATTCTTTAATTATCAATCAAGCATCTTATTAACATATCACTAAATCTAAAAAGTAAGTCTAGCAAGTGAACTTGTATATTAACTTTTTTTTGTGTGATTGTTTGTCTAATTTACCTCCACACAGTGTATCTATTAATTAGTCATTAAACTGCAACCAACCTCTCACAATAGTCTAATAATTTAACTAAAGGTTTGACTTCGTGCTTTGAAATTTTAGCTTTTTACTCAAGGAACATAATCTATTTTTGTTAAAACAATGCTGTACATAATTACTTTTTCTCAAAAAAAATTTCTTACTTTTAAATACAAAATAATGAGATCCATATTCATAAATACATATGAAACTCACTCACTTGTATTTTGGAATAAAAAAAATGAGGTAAAAATATAATTGTGTGTAACATTTTCTTTTTTATTGTAAGTTTACGAGTAAATGGTTTGTGGGTTCAGCTTCAGTTAGCTATTTCTATATTGTAATCTAAAATTTGAAAAGAATTACAATTCGCTGATATTTTCATAAAATAATAAGAAGTTAATAGCAAAATTAACTATTTTAATAATTAATATTCATAACAATTGTCACGCCCCAAACTTGCCCCTAAAAGTTCGGGCATGACCTATTCAGAAACGGAAACTTAACCTGATATACATATCATACGGGGCCAGAACGGAAGCATTTAATACCATACAAAATAACATCCATTGAGCTACCACTACTATGCCAGGATCACAAACAATGCATAAGGTGATTAATCATACCGTGACATACACTAGATAGCTAGGTTTATAGACATATACATACACAAACTCGGCCCCATAAATGGGCGTATGATAAAACATTGATAAAGAAAGGGATTACAACCATTTCAACTAAAGCCAAAAGCTTAACAAACTCCACACAGTGAACCGCTTCCTCTAAGTGCCTGGACACACTGCGGTTGACAATAAGGTGCAAGCATCAGGGTTAAGACAGGCCACCAGGTAGATGACCTACAGAAGCGGACAAAATACAGAGTGAGCCAGGCTCAGTGAATAATAGTACTTAAATAATTCGATGCTCAACTTAAAACATAATACATTTCAAAGCGTAAGTGAATGTAGAAATCATGTGGTTAATCTGATTCTGTACTAATTTTCAAACGGCCTTGTCGGTTCACAAATTCACAGATTGGCCCTTGGCCTGGTGGGTTCACACATTCACACATTGGCCCTCGGCCTAATAGATTCACAACTTCACAAATTGGTCCTCGGCCTCAGATTCACAACTTCACAAATTGGCCCTCGGCCTCATAGATTCATAATTTCACAAATTGGCCCTCGACCTCATAGATATAACAGATTCATATAACCAGGTGACCCATAAAGGGACCAAGTTGGCTTTAAGCCCAGTTCTTGTATGTATGGACTCAAGAGGTGGCTCGTACGGATTCTAGAGGTGCCTTGCATTGCAGCACTTAGTTCCGTACAACACTTTGTTCCATACTAGAAATCAATAGTTCTTGAAGACTGAACAATTCATATTATGTCATAGCATAAACGAAGTGGATAAACAGAACAGAATAATGTTAGGTTCATACAAATACCGTTCACAATGGTGCACATAAATTTCCCTTTATGATTCATTACATGTTGCCATAGTCGTCTTACGTTTAACAAAGCATTAATAATAATTATTTACAGAAACACATGTGTCGTTATAGTACTATTCATGGGGATAGAACAATTCACACCGTAACATGAGTCATATAACAATGTTATAGATATTCAATTCTTTGACGTATAAGGCAACCCATGGTTCTATCCGATTTTCATTTTGTTAATCCATTCTAGGCAGATGTCTATGTCATAAAACATGTATTGAACCAAATAAGGCTGTAGGAGTCCAGGATAGGACGTGTAAAATATCATGCTCCCATTAAGCGGGGTTTATATTCACAATTCCTTCTTGTCAACCAGTTGCATAGTATTAATAATTCTTGTGAGTCATAGGTAATTTACAGGTTATTACACGTTAAGAATAACCATTAACCATACCCAGAATGTAGAGTAGTTTCAGAGTCATACCGAGGTACACATAATCTTTCAATGTTCTCACCTATCCCTAAACAACATAAATGTTAACGTACTTGCTTAGAAAGAACAGTGCGTTAACAATAAGAATTATTAACGGTAAGTAAACGTACGATTACAGTACTACTACTCACAGTGGTAGGTCTCTGATAGCGGTGGAACGATGTCCTCGTCTTGACCTACAAATACAATGCACATAGCAGAATATGAGAATAAAACCAATCTCTTTCTTATTCTTTAACCAATACCCATGGTGGTTCTAGACTCATTAGTCCTCCCTAGGTTATAATCCATGTCTTAGAAAACAGGAGAAATCGATGGGAAATGGTTTGGGTGAAGGAATGGTACAAAATCGGTTGACAGAAAGTGAATAGTCGTCACTAATTTGGGCATAACTATTTCTGTATTTAGAATTTGGGAGTGAAACCACCGCCATTGGAAACTAGACTTCCGGGGCTTGATTTTATGCTCAAGAATCACTCAAAATGGAGTCCAGATGAAAAAGATATGCTTGTTCAAAGTTGGCTGGACAGAGCTGTCTCCGCACGTGCGGGGAAACAGTGCCGCACGTGCGGCCCTGGACAGTTTGTAGTCCGAAAATGGCTGAAAAATTGGGACTTCTCATTTTCAAAATCAAACCTCAATTCCATGTAAATCAAAGCCCAAAACCCTTTAATACATAACAAACTTCATATTATTAATCTCCATCAAACATCATAACCTCGAACTATTACTCAATTTCCAAGCACAAGGACACAAGAATATAATATAGCCATAGTTGGGGTTCAAAGCTCACATCTTCTATATCAATCCTTGATTTCATGTATTTGATGCTTTAAACATAAGGATTCAAGATAGGTGATCATATCTTAGTTCAATCTTTGACTTCCTTTTAATTCTCTTCCATTTCCTTAAGCCTCCATGGTTGTTCTCCCTTCTCTTTCTTCAATTTCCTTCAAACCCCCATGATTGTTAAGCTTTTCTTGGTCTCTCCCCTCTTTTCTCCCCCACGGTTCTCCTCTCTCTCTTTTAGATATTTTGGCTTCCAAAAGATGAGACCAAACACTCACAAACATATTTATATATCTAAATAAACACACACACATGGCTTAACACAATAGGGAGAGCCAAACGTGGCCTTACGAATCACGCAAAATCAAATTTCAATTAAAGTTCCCAGGTGACTCTAAAAATTGTGCTGATCATAAATATGTCCACTGTTCTGGTTTCTGAAGCCTCTAGAGCCTTCAATTTGCAGTATAAAGTTAACCATCTAAACGTGCATTAACGAATCAGACAAATTAGATTTCCAATTAATTTTTCCAAACAGTTCTAAAAATTCCCATTAACATACTCAAGTACTCAATTTTGATTCCTGAACCCATAAATGTCGGTAATTTCAATTTTAAGTTCGTAACTCAACAGATAATGCTTCAATTCTAATAGATATAATTAAATTAAAACACATCATCTCATAGGTAAATAAAGATGATTTCTTATACGTATTTTGAGGTCATTACAAAAAATTTCACTGTTTTAAAATGATTTTTAAAAACTACACTGAGCTATAATTCTCCCTAAATTTTAAGGGGGGAATTAGCATCCGATGGTAATATACAAAATATATTACAAATTCATGAAAAAAATTTAAATTTTTATTATTAATATTAATTAAAAGTTTCACAAATTTATAATTTACTAATCTATTAATTTTCAAATTTTAAGAGACTGACGTGAACATTCCAAGCCGATCTCCATATTAGCATTTAACTCTCTCCTTGCCGTCTTTGTGCCTGTTTGGTGCAGCTTAAAAGTTGCTTATTTCAGCTTTCAGTTTAATTTAAGCTATTTTGATGTGTTTGGTTTAGCTTAACAATGCAGCTTATACTTTTTGTAAGTTAGAAATCAGCTTATTCTTTGAGTGGGGTAGGAGATGCTTAATTTATAAGTCAGAAATCAGCTTATGTTTATAGTTATAAGCTATAAGCTGTTAAGGCATAAGGTATAAGCACTTTCCCACAGCTCTACCAAACAGGGCCTTTGTCCCTTCCAATATGGAAAGCCCAATCTTTGTGGAAAGGACTAGAGATAAATGATGTTTGAATTTGTTGATTCTTCGAAAATAAATTTATTTTCTTATTTTATTAATTAATGAGAAAATTAATGAAACATTCAATTTTAACTTTGGATAGTAGGAGAGGTCCAATATGCTCTTTTTTTTTTTATTAGCTAAGGTCTCTCGATGAAATTTCTCTGTAATCATACCAGAAAATTTTGAAATTTTTTTGTAAAATCAGATAAATTTCTCTGTGTCTGGGTGAAATTTCTCTGCGTCAATTTTCTTTGTGAAAATGTTGAGGGACCTTAGTTATTTTCAAAATATTGTATATCGTTTATTTTATAAAATCTTAATATTAGAGATATTAAAAAAAAATTCCCCTTTTTTAATTCACAAAGAATACAAAAATTAAAGACTCAATAATAAGCGATTCTTAAAAGAGTATCTAAGATTGAAAAAAATAAAAAATAATTCACAATTTCATAAATCATTTAAAAAGTTCTTTGTTCCCTTAAGGCTT
Organism: Camellia sinensis; assembly: GCF_055761805.1. Lineage (NCBI taxonomy): Eukaryota > Viridiplantae > Streptophyta > Magnoliopsida > Ericales > Theaceae > Camellia > Camellia sinensis. The sequence goes on along the minus strand of NC_138962.1, from coordinate 63,913,178 downwards.
ACATTATTATGTTGATAATAAACATAATTTGTGGAAACAAAAATGCTTCCTACACCCACTGGGGGTCGACCCCCAGTGAGGTGTCGCCGCGGGATTGGTCCAAAAAAAAAAAACTATTTTTTTTTTTTTTAAAGTTTTCAGCCAGTGGGGGCGCCCCACGTCACTGGGGGCGCGACCCCCACTGGGGGTATGCAGCGGGGCTGTTTGTGGAAAACAACAAACTACTAAAGATGCTAAATCAACATAATTTTAAAAACATAATTAGTGTGTTTGGTTTCAGTTTTTTGAATTCAGTTTTTTAAAAATTGAGTTTTTTATTTTTTATTTTTTTTTGTTTTTAGTGAATATTTTTAAAATTTTGAGTAATTTTTTTACTTTTTTAGATGCACCTTATTTAGATGTACTTAAATAGTAAAATATATGTGAAAAAATATTTTTAAAAATTAATAAATACAAAAAAATACAAAAAATATACTGAATTTTCATTTTTTTTGTTGTATTTTTTGGTATTTAGTGTATTTTTTTAAAAAAAATAAAATCACAAATATTATACTTTTTAACTATATTTATGGTAGGTGTGTCTAAATTTTTTTTAAAAAAATTGTTTAAAATATTAAAAAAATTCATTGAGAACATTAAAATATGAAAAATAAAAAAGTAAAATTTTTTGAAAACTGTTTTTTAAAACCAAAACCAAACAGATTGAATAATTCTTAGATTTTATACTAACCTAAAATTTCAAATAAAGTATTAATACAAAAATGTAAGGGTTTTAGGGATTGAATTTTTATTGTTTCCAAAAGTAAAATTTTTATTGCAAAAAATATATAATTTTTAACAACAATTTTAAAAATGTCGCTAAAAATGCACTTTTAGGACAAAACAATTTAGTTTAAAAAAAGTTTACTTTTTGAGGTAAAAATTTGATGCCAAAAGAATAGTAATTCATCACTATATATTCAATTTTGTTGTTAAAAGTACAATGACACTTTTGCAACTAAATATTTTGTCCCTAAAAAATAATTTTATCTAAAATTTTTATCTCTAAAATTTTATTTTGTTGAAGTGAAAATAAAATTAAAATATAAAAATTCTTAAAATCACATCTTCATCATTCTCTCCTACTTAAAAAATTTTGTACTCAAATTTCCATTACATGAATTAATTTGACTTGTCTATACTTATTTGCATCCACCTTATACTTTATATGAACTGTTCCAATACTAACCACACTTGCAATTGTATCTTCATCAATATTTTCCCATTTATGGTGTACAAACCCTAAATTTCTTCGCATGTGAGCACCTTGTGATCAAGCTCAAATCTCGGTGAACGGCGTCGTATAACCTGAAAACACAGAACTAGTGAGCTTACCAATGGGTATATGTCAAAAAAACTTCTCTAATGCCTAAGTAAGAATAAAGATCAAATCTCAAGGATAGCTCAGAGTATTCGAGTGTTTAGAATTGCATTCTCTTTTACCAGATGAACTTTGAGACTTTTATGTTTCCAGTATAGTAAAGTCCTAGTAGGTTTGTAATTTCCAATGATAACTCTACCCACTAAGAGTATATCCCTTGAGAATAACGCACATCCTTAAGCACTCTGACCTTTGTAAGTCTCTGCTAAGCTTACCCATTTTTGAGCTGACAACCAGACTGGGCAAACCCTACTTCCTAGTTGTTCTCCACTTCCGCGCACACTTAATTCTGCCCAAAGGCTTCCAAGTTATGGACTAAGGCTTGGCGTCAACGTTGCTCAAGCTAAGCCCACTGACTTGACACAATCTTGCTAGGTCAACAACCTTCTAAGGACAGATACATGCTAGTCCAAGACGATTTTTTAAATCTGTCGCTAAAAATTAACAATTAGCAACATTTTTTCGTGATGAATTGTTCAAACTGTTGCTAAAAACTAACAATTAGTGATTTTTTTATTATAAAAATGTCACTATTTATTACAAGATCTATTGGGTAATAATTTCACCTGTTGGGACCTGAATGTAAATCTTCTAAATTTTTTCAAAACTCTTTTTTCTTTTTATAAAAAGTTGAGGTGAGCAGCGGATATACCGATCCGCCCAAACAGACCGAACCGAACCGATCCGCTACATTTTGGATAGATACGTGCTGACAAGCAAACGATTGTGGATTAATTTTTTCCAATCCGTCTAATTTTGGACGGATGGTAGATTTGAGATTTTTTTAGCCGCAATTGAACCGCTGAATCGCCAGCATCCATAATAATTTGTCAGACTTTGTATTTTCAATTTGTTTAGATATTCTGCTTGTGTTTTCACTTGAAAATGAGTTTAAATATTCTGCTGAATATATTCTGTTGAAAAAGAGTTTTCAACTTGAATATATTTTTTGAATTGAAAAAATTAAATGTATTATTTATCTATATTTTTTTTTATTTTTAAATCTAACTCTAAAAATAATAAATAAAAAAGATGATATATGCTGGTTGGTTTTTAATTTTCAAAAATAGATGTAGATGTAACAATACAGAGGTATACAATCTCTACTACTGCTCTGTTCATGGTTTTGGTGGTTTGAATTGTTTTTATATTTTAATAACCACAAATTGTAATACTTTATGTAATACTTTATATGGATGAGGCGTATTGTGATTGTAATATGTGGATGAGACATGCAGTGATTGTAATATTTTAAAAGTTTCAAACTTTTTTTCTTTGGATGAGGCATGTAGTGATTGTAATACTTTTTTAAGTCATTGATTGTAATACTTTTTTTTTTTTTAGAAAGTGCACAAGTTGAATTATGCTGAAAATTTATAAAATTTTAAAATGCCAAACCGATTCGCATCCATCCGCCAATCCGTTAATCCGCTCAATCCATATCGGGTAAATTATCAGACGGATGTAGATTAATTTTCTCTAATCCACTAAACTGGTGGATAAATGACAAATTAAAATTTTCATGACCACAATCGACCCACGTTTACTCCTAATAAAAAGTGAGACGAAAAATCCAGATGCAATAGGGAATGTTGAAGGAAGAAAAATCTGACATTTGCCCCTTTCAAGCAACTATAACATCCAAGAAAAATAAGAAAAATGAGTGAAAGCACTAATTAGTGCTATCACTAATGATGTGGCAGTGCGTCTCACCATGAATGATTTGATGTTTTAGTCTTAGTGTTGTATTTTTTTTTCTTTTTTTATTGAGTGTTATGTCATTAGTGATCTTTTTAGAACTCCAAAATTAGTGGTCTCTATCATTGTTATAAAAATAAATAAATAAATAAATAAATCTGACATTTTGACCTTTTCAAGTTAAAGGCTTCACCTATTAGAAATGATCTAGGCCCCACAACCCCTAGACCCCCGTAGCATTTGTAAGAGAGTGGGAGGAGAGAGAGGGAAAAAAAAAAAACAAAATGAGTGATTACAAAGAGTCTGTTTGGTAACGTTTACGTTTTCAGTTTATATTTATAAAAATTTTATAAACTGGTTTTTGTTTGTTTTTAAAAAAACATAAACTACAAATGCACTTGGTAATTGACAAAATGTTTAAAAAAAATTAACAGTATAAAAAAGAGTGAAAAATGACAAGTGATGGCAAGTGGCGGCGGAAGACGGTGGTGGAAAGTGGTGACGGTGGGTGGTGGGTAGCTAGTGATGGCGGGTGGTGGTGGTGGGTAGGTGGGTGACGGTGGCAGGTGGCAGTGAGTGGGTGGTGGTGGGGGTGGCAGGTGGATGGCGAATGGCAGGTGGTGGTGAGTGGTGGTGGTGGTGGTGGTGGGTGGGTAGTTGACGGTGGCGGGTGGTAGGTGGGAGCGAGTGGGTGGTGGTGGTGGTGGGTGGTGGGTGGCGGTGGTGGTGGGTGGCTGGTGGTAGCAGGTGGTGGATGGTGGTGATAAGTGGGTGGTGAGCGGTGGTGGCGGGTGGTGGTAGCAAGTAGATGACGGGTGGTGGTGGCAGGCGGTGGATGGTGGTGGGTGGTGGCGTGTGGATGGCAGGTGGGTGGTGGTGGTGAGGGGTGGGTGGTGGTGAGGGGTGGGTGGTGGTGGTGGCAGGTGGGTGGTGAGTGGTGGTGGTGAGGGGTGGGTGGGTGGTGGTGGCAGAAAACGGTGGTGAAAAATAATGGCGGGTGGTGGCTAGTGTTGGGTGGTAAAAAAAAAAACTAAAAACTCAAAATGGAAACACGTTTTTTGTGTTTTCATTTTTTGGCCAAATTTATAAACTGAGACCACTGATTTATAAACCAAAAATTTTACCAAACAAGTTTTTATTTGAGTTTTTAAAATTTTTGTAAATATAAACTGAAAACTGAAAACGTAAGTGCTACCAAACGACACCAAATCAACTAAGAGTTGTAGGGTTCATAGAAAATGAGAGTCTCAAACATTTTTTTTTATAACACAAATAAATAAATAAATAAAATAATAAATTGTGTATAACACCAAGCAAATACTTAGTGAAGACGGATGTTTGGTTGGTTGCTAACGTGCGAAGCTGCAATTAGGTCAAGTTTGGCATAACTTAAATAATACAAAAAGTCAAAAAGTTACTATCTTATTTAAGTCACATCATCTTATTTAAATTACATCACCTCTCTAACACATCACATCAAACCCAACTCAAACCCAGCCCATATAAGCCAATAAGTCAAAAAGTACACTTTTTTAAAACATCCCAAACCAGTCCACTGTATTGCCATACTTCATGGTACCAACTACTATACAATACCCAAAATATTTGGGAAATAGTTAAAAAGTTGTTACTAAATTATTCTTTTTATTTATTTGTACTTTTTTTTTGTAAAAATTTTAAAAAGTAATTAAAATAATTAATTTTTAAAACAATCATCAGTGTCACAATGATGCTATTTAATCAGTGACATGTAATATTATCAATTAATAATAAACCTATATATGACGAATGAACCTCACTTTGAGAATGCAATAATTTTTCTACATATATATATATATATATATATATATGAGTGAGCGGACCTAAAAAAATGCATATATATATGAGAGCGAAAATAGCATACAATTATTAAATGGTAATATCATGTCTTTAATACCGTTATATTTTAAATTTTTTTTCCCAAAAATAGCTTCATAATAGGCTAAAGATTAAACAAATAATTAAAAATTAATTATATATATAAGACCCTTCAACTATTAATTAATATCATCTTACACCTTTCATTTACGAATTGTACATTTTGAACCCCATAATTATAAAGATGTATTACTTTCACTTTTTACAGACTACTTCTAACAAGAGATATTTGTACAGTTTATATAGTTGATGAGATTAATATGTTTGAGTTCAATGATAAATATGTGCAAGATAAATTCGAGCTTTTCAGATTTTTCGATTGATGACTTCCAATTTCATATCGAGGAGGTTCGGAAACTTAAGTTAAACCAAGAGGTTGCTACGTGTTGAAGCTAGAGATTGATGTTAGTGTTTGTTTTTATAATTTTTTCGACTTTTGGTTCTTGTTTTCCCTTGTTGGTAACTTACCAACCAGGTTTATTCTATCCAATTTTCCTTGGGATTGCACATGACTGGACTAGGTAGAAGATGCCAATCTCATTGGAAGGGACAGAATTAGGATTTTATTATCGAAAGGGTCAAAAGATAATATGGGTCAAAAGACAAATATTTTTTTTTATCATATATACAAACACACATGTATGTACAATACTATATATAAATTATATATATACACACACAAAATTCAAACGCCATAGAAGTAATTTCTAATAGGATAAAGAAATTCTTCGGTACAAAATAAAAAAAGAACACAAAATATGAGAATAATGAGATATATGTTTTTATACTGAAAAACTATTTTATTTATAAGGCATATATTTTTAGAAATGCTATGACAAACATAAATTTTCACAAAAATAAGGGGGTCATGACTTCCATATTCTTTTCCTAATTTCATTCCTACTCTTTGGGATGTTCTAGTCCAATCCAGGACCGGCCTTACAGTTAGGCAGCTCTGGCGGTTGCCTTAAGCCTCATTCCTGTGAACGCCTCATAATTTTATGGGGTACTTACATGTAAATCCTAATAAATGGACTTATTGTCTAATATGTCCTATGAGAAAAAATTGTCAAAAAAACGTCATTAATTGTAAGTTTTAGCGACAAATTATAAAAATCACGACAAAAAAAGTCGCTAATTGTCAATTTTTAGCGACATATATATATATATATATATATATAAAATTGTCACAAACAAATTATTTTTAGCGACAATTTTATTAAGACTTATTTTCAATAGGACTTGATGGGAATGAAGTCCAACTATTAGGACCTATTGATTGTTTACCCCAATTTCATTTATTTTTATGTTTAGGGACTTCTATAATTAAGGTGGTCATGAAAGGCTTGTTTTTTTTTTATACTAAAGACCCATATAAAATGCACAATTCTATTCTTTTTTTTCTCCCTCTCCATTAAGGCTGAAAGTGATTTGATTTGGTTTAGTCAAGGATAGAAAATTTTAGTACAAAACTTAACCCTTTAATTTTGTAGTTGAGGAATCGAAACCAATCACATATTATGGTTTAATTATGAGAGGTAAAAATAAATGAGAAATTGAAAAGAGGCTTTACAAGTTTTGTGTAAAATCTATAAAACCTCACATCCAAATAAATGAAAGGAAATTATACAGATGCTCTATAAATGTTTTAATATCAATAATACATGTAAGAGTTTCTTTTGCGGAAAGAAATTTTCAAAATTAAAATTGATAAAATTATATCGAAGCTCAGCAATATTTAAAGAAAAAATTAAGCAAATTAACATTTTATCAAAAACACACATTACAAAAACTTGATTAGTTAGTAATTTTGCATCATAAAAAGCAAGAAAAAATAATTTCAAATGAAAATAAAATATTAAAAATTATTATTGTAATTTAAATAGCCAAAGGTCACATTTTAAAATTTTGCCTTACGCCTCCGAAAGGGTTGACCCGTCCTGGAGTCCAGTTATGATACATTTTTCCTTCCAAGTTTTTATTGATGTGTAATCTTGGTTTATCATAAATAAGTTCTCTTTTGCGGATTAAAAAAAATACGGTAAACTAATAAATTTTTATTTTTTTAAATAATTTGATATCCGGCTTATTGGACCAACTAATCTAGGCACCAATACCAAAAATAGCGTATAACAAGAAAAAAAATAAACAGCTAAAGAAATACCTGCTGTAGAAAATAAATAATTAATAACAGCTCCATAATACGAAATAAATAAAATAAAAATGAAAAAAATACTTACAATAAGAAAAAAACAATTCACTAATTTTTATTTTTTACAAATACTTAGGAGAGAGAAAGAGAGAACGAAAGACTTTGACTGAGCATGACATGACCAATTATACAAAAAATAATAATAATAAATTAAATTTCAACACGTGAACTTTTTATTTAGGTGGTATTTGATAAAATTAAAAATAAAGTATTGAAAGCTGAATGCTGAATTTTTTAAGCTAAAATTGTTTAATAAAAATTTAAGTGCAGAATTAAAAATAAATTATTTTATATGTATAAGATCAAATTTGAAAATTATTATTTTTAAATTATATATTTTAATTTTTATATTGTGGTGGCAATAGCGGTGGTGATGGTTGTGGCGATAGTGGTAGTGATGGTAGTTGTAGTAAAATGATGGCAGTGTTTATGATAACAATGATAATGGTAATGAGGGTGGTGGTGGGGATGATGGCGACAGCAATGGCGACGGTGACGGAAACGGCGACGGCGACGGCGGTGGTAGTGGCAGTGGCAGCATGGTGGTGGCGACGGCGACGATGGCATGATGGTGGTGGTAGTGGTGGCGGCGGCATGGTGGTGGTACGTTTATAATAGTGTATATTGATACTTATGTTTTGTATTTATAAATTCAGTAAGAATTAAGTAAGTTTCATATGATTTAAAATTTTCTTAAGTTTTAACCTACATTTTAAGAGTAAGTGATATCAATTGTGATTATTAAACAGATTTAATTGAGTATCAATTAATGCATTAGTTTTAAATGCTGAATCAGGTTAGCAAATATCCCCTTACTCTACACGGTCCACACATTGTTAATAAATATTCTTCCACACGGGTCTCATTCTTGAAAAATTATTCATTGCCCCAAGGCCAAATCTAGGTGGTGTCCCAATTAAAATATTATTGGTAAAACAGTAGGTCTCACTACTTGTTTGCCTCCTTTGGGAAGGGGACAACTGAACACTTGTCCAAATATGAATGGTGTGGAAAAATACTCCTAGACTATTAAATAACTTCCCCAAAAACATCATTACTACACAAGGGATAATTCTATGATACATACCCCTCAAAAAGTTATGTATCATATATCTCAGTTATGATTTTTATGATTTTTGAATATAACATGTGGTGTTAATTATAATTTGGTTATGACTCTTATGCTGTTAGTTATGACTCATTATAATGTTTTATGATATTATTTTAATTATAATTCAAAAAATCTTCAATTATATCTCATGTAGTGCTTGGTTATATCTTCTTCTTTTCTTTTTTTTTTTTAAATTATAACTAGAGAAGATTTAGTTATGATATTTATGATAGAATAATGCTTGGGACCCCCTTTTGGGGGTCACCCCCTCACCCCCCTTTGTCACGTGGCAAGTGGTGATTGGAGGAGCAGGAAAAAAAAGAAAAAGAAAAAGAAAATGTAACCAATGAGAGAGAGAGGGGGTCAAAGGGGGTGGGGGAAAAGGGGGGATGAATCATTGTTGTTTATGATAAGTAGTATAACAAATAACATAATTTACATATGAAAGTGCATACCATAAAATTAACCTACAAGGATATGATGACAGGAGGGTTTAGGATTTACTAAACATACGAAACAGTAGAGTTAATTATAATTATAGAATTTCTCCTTTACTTGATAACATAAACATTGAGTGGCTGTTTGAATGTCGGTTTTTTGGTTAAAATAATTAAAAAGTTAAAACAGCTAATTATATTTTTATTTTTATTTTTTTTTGCATATATTTTTATAAAAAAAATTAAAAATTCAATTAAAATAATCACATCCCAAACGAGCTCAGACTAGGTGATCGGTGTGTCCTATGGGTACCTATTATGTATGTATAGCATAGCTCTTTTCCTCATAGCATACGTAGTAACATGGGTAATGCTACCATGTATAAGTTATGACACCCACAAATGTCATAGGTCATAATTAAAAAAAAAAAGAAAAAAAAAAAGGAGTTATTACTAAACACTACATAAGGTATAACTAAAGAGCAGATAAATTACACTTTGTACCAAATCTAAATTTGGTCTTTGCACATGAAATCGTGACAGTCAACTCCTTATATTTCTAGTCAAGTATCAATGTCCTCTTTGGTTATTCTATTGTATAAATTGTTAATAAAAGTCAGTAATGTTGAAGGATTGTTGGATTGGTGGAGAAGTTTCAAGTGGAGGAATTTTGAAAACAAAATCTAGAATGCTATCTCATTGGCTGCCTTTTGGCCCATTTGGAGGATGAATGACTGTGTTTTTAATAGAAAACAACCTATGATGGAGGAGTCAGCAAGGAAGATACTATTCTAAAGTTCTGGTTGGGTTGGTGGGTGATGTACGATTCAAGTGTGATCACTATAAGAAAATACATTTTTAGCGACTAAAAATTTCGTCGCCAAAAGAACATATTTTAGTCGCCGAAAGTATTTCCCGACTAAATAATTTGGTCGTTGGATTTGTCGGCCATACATAGTCGCCGAAGGAATTAGCGACTAAAATCCATTTAGTCACCATAAGCAGTACAAAATACCGACTAACGTGTTAGTAGGCAAAAATAACAGGCATTGGCGACGAAAACAGTCGTAGTCGCGGATAAGTGACATTGCCGACTAACACGTTAGTCGCCCAAACCGTTCATTAAATATTTTAACTCAACTATTTAGCTACTAAGGTTTTTGTCGCTAAAAAATACAATATCTACGGCGGCGACATTATTAGTCGCTAATAGTGCAACTTCAACTACTAATGTTTAGTCGACCATGATTATTTTATTATGTTTTGGCGACTAAAGATTTAGTCGCCAAAAATTTGTTAGGTTTTAGCTACTAAAACAGGTTGTCGCCATAGCTGTTTTGGAGTTGCTTTGGCTACTAAATATTTAGTCGCCAAAAGTCTTTTGAGTATTAGCCACTACACATTTAGTCGCCATAACTATTTTCCAGTTTTTTTGGCTACTAAATTATTAGTCGCCATAACTATTTTTTTATTCGTTTTGGCTACTAAAAATTTAGTCGTCAAAAGATTTTTCTTTTTAACTACAAATTGATTCGTCACCAAAAGCGTCATTTTATATTTTTGTTTTGTTTGTTTAATTTTACTAAATTTCGTCCAAACCTGTATGTATCCACTGCAACCTGTAATACGTATACAACCTGTATGTATCATCTACATGGTTCACTTAGAACCATAAAACAAAAATGAACACCTGCTATATATATTCCAACTACAAATAATAATGTAAACTTATGTACGAACGAATTATATATATTCCAATTACAAATAATAACATCATACATTCCAAATACGTTACCAAAATTATGTCCTCTATACGCAACATTTTTACTATACTATGCATTATAATGACCATTTGACAAGGTACAAATTACTAGGTAATACAAGCTCCAAAAATATTATGTACCCCACCATAAATTATATGTACGATGCATCCAAATTGCACGGTTCATTCATGCTATACCACCGGAGCAATTAATACAAGCTCCAAAAATACTTTGTACCCCGTCAAAAATTATATGTTCGATGCATCCACAGTCCACAGCAAAAAGTATAGGACGACAAAAAACTTCCCAACTTTGCATAAGTGTATCTTCCGAGAAAAAATTAGAAGATCCACATGTCAATGCCAAAAGCCATCTACACAACAAAAATTACACCCACTAGTTCCATTGTAAACAAAAAGTTATAGCCATCTACAAAACACAAATTGCAAGGATGTCAATTGTAATTGAAATTGTATGTAAATATAGTTTGAATTTAGGAATTTCAATATAGTTTCTGTACACGTTAACTTGTATTTAAAGTGCAAACAAATTTCCAAGTCAACCCCAACTCAAGTTTACTCTAATGTGTAAACATACATATATTTTATTCATAACTGTACATATATAGAGATCGTTATAGAACATATATATATTGCTAAGCTTTAATATATTTGTATAAGCTTTATGCATTTTTCACGCCAACTCCCAACGTACACGTGCCAATTACGTCCCGTCTGTCCCCACAAGTCCTATTTGAGACAGGGAAACTACTCGTGCCATCCCCGCAGTGCTTCGGGGGCTGCTCTCAAGTTTTGGCCCTTGAAGCCCTTTTTTCGGCTAAGTTTATAGTGTTTTTCACGCCAACTCCCAACCTACACATGCTAATTATGTCCTGTTTGTCCCCACAGGTCCTATTTGACACGAGGAAGCCACCCGTGCCATCCCCGTAGTGCTTTGGGGGCTGCTCTCAAATTTCGGCCCTCGAAGCCCTTTTTTCGACTAAGTTTATGGCGTTTCTCACGCTAACTCCCAACGTACACGTTCTAATTACGTCCCGTCTGTCCCCACAGGTCCTATTTGACATGAGGAAGCTACTCATGCCATCCCCGCAGTGTGTCGGGGGCTGCTCTCAATTTTTGGCCCTCGAAGCCCTTTTTTCGGCTAAGTTTATGGCATTTTTCACGCCAACTCCCAACGTACACGTGCTAATTACGTCCCGTCTGTCCCCATAGGTCCTATTTGACATGAGGAAACAACCCGTGCCATCCCCACAGTGCTTCGGGGCCTGCTCTCAATTTTCGACCCTCGAAGCCCTTTTTTCAGCTAAGTTCATGACGTTTTCAGCTGAATTACATCATTTGCTTAATGTGTCAGCTGAATTAGACTATGTTTGCCTTTTTCTCAATGAATTAAGGTATGAACTCTTCATCAACTCAATTTGCAAGTGTAGGCAACAAGGTGAGGATTGGGCGTTGTGAGTCATATATTAGTGTGGAACAAGGGGGTTTGGAGATAAGGAGAATGAAAGAGAAAGATGCACTATGTTTGTTGATTAACACATGCTTCTTGATTAAATGGTGGTCAAGGTTTGGTGTACATAAAGATGCACTATGGAGAAGAATTATTTGCAACAAATATATATTGGATGTGAATAGTTGGCATTGTGTCCATTGCAAACCAGAGTAATATCCTAAGAAAACTGCTTTTCAAAAATCCAAAACAAATTTTAATTTTCTTTTACACATTATTCAGTTCAAATTAGTGTTGGTTTTATTTGTACAGATTTATTATTAAGAATGACATATTCATTCTTCATAGTTAGAGTTTTGAAATCAAAGCTCCTTTGTAGTAGTTATATTGCACTCGTTATATTGTACTAAATCAAAATTCATTCTAATTTCTCTTGGTTTCTTCAATTAGTCTTAAATCTGAAATCACATTCAATTGGACTTGGTTACCTTATAGAAATCAGAGTACGGTCCTTTGTGTAATGTATCAAAACACCAGGTCGGCTGCTGCAATGTCTACTCACATTATGCCTCATAACCTATTCGAAGCACATCACAAAAAAAATATTTGCATACCAACTTTAGAAAACAATTCTATGTCAATATGATCCATATTTTTTGTACAACTTGCAGTGTCAAGAAAATTATGTTTACCGAATAGTAGGATGACCATCTGAACCTGGCAAGAGGGTTGTGAGCCGTGACACCACGTCGTTTAGATGATTGAGTTGTACTTGTTGTACCTCCCGTGCTTTTTTTTCTTCATCAACTTGTTTGATCAGCTGCTCTCTTTCCCTCGTAATTTCCTCCCAATCTCTTTCGCGCGCCTCTTTCTCCTTCAATAGCTCCTCCTGATCTCTTTGCCGCTCCTCTTTCTCCTTCACTAGCTCCTCCCGATCTCTTTGCCGCTCCTCTTTCTCCTTCAACAACTCCTCGTGATCACTTTGACGCTGCTCATGAAGAACCTCCAGTTCCGCTCTCATTAACTCCATATGTTTATCACGTGCTCGTGCCGCACTAGAAGCTGTGGAAGAGGGTTGTGGGCCTACCCCACATCCACGCAAGTAATTTTGTTTTTCCCTGAGCACTTGCCTTGATATTTCTTCGTGGGTCAATGGCAACCCCGCAATGGTGGCTGTCACTTGTAGATTCACCATATCATCCTGTAATGCCAACAAAACAATAAAGTCAAGATGGGAGAAGGAATTTAAAAAAACTTTATTAATTGATATGCATCACACTTGGTTTCAACATTCAATACTCACATGTAGCTCATCACATTTGGGGTCAATCCAATCTCCTGTCTTCTTAGACTTGTGTGCTTTCTTATAAAATTTGGGGAAATCTATATCCCCATCCTCATTTGCCTGTTACGTTCGGGAAAAATCCATTGACGAATTAGTACATGGTAATATTCACAATCAAGAAGAATCAATCATCCATTACATTACTAAATTAACTTCTCACCATAGGCGACATTGCTATAGGAAATGATCGCGATCCACTTGTATGATTATAGGGGAGCATACCCCTATTTGCTTTACCAGCCGTAGACCGTTTCTACAAAAATATTAAAAAAAAAGAAAAGAACATGCTTTACTAAGTTTCAGTGAAGAAGTTCTACATCTATTAGTGAAGAAGTTTTACATATTAACACATAAATTTTAATTTCAATAATGGGCTTTCTAATTAATTTGTTACCAAGTGAGATTCGTCTTTCCAAGCAACATCAATCAAATATTTCCAGTCCTCCAAGCTCACTCCACTAGGTGGATGACTATAGGGGTCATCAACACCCTTTTCCTCAAGTTCGAGGAACTCTTGCTTTAGATTGTACCTCCAATCCTTGTATAGCAAATATGCCTTCCTATCGAGGATCTGTTGAGCTTGTTCATCATTATCAAAATCATCGCCGATAACAAACTTGTCCTACAAACATAGATACAAAATTAGTAGAACAATTAATTTAACCAATTACAAATTACATAATAAAGACATTATGGCAAGATGAATCTCATACTAGCACCGCTTGGATGACCGCATCTTTGGTATTTTGATCAATTTTTATCCATGACTTCACGCTCTGAAGAGGGCATAACTGTCTAATTTGAAGGCCCAACTCATTCATCGCTAGGGTTGCATTCCCTCTTGTGATTACGTTCAACACCCGATTGACGTAGACGTGTAATTTCTCCCCTTTTTTCCTAGCAATTTTTTTCTGCACCCCTTTGCCTAATGTAGGTCCTCGAACACGAGTTGACCTCGTTTGCCCTAGTACAAGAGGGGAACGTAGTCAAAATTACATTTGTTGTGTACCTAATATTTTATTTGTTGTGTAAGTGTCCTTGTTATGTGTATATTAATGTTTAGTTTTTTTTTTCCTTTGTTTTTATTTGCCTTTATGGGGTTTTCATTGCCTTACTTGATGACTTATGCACCCCCCCCCCCCAAAAAAAAAACCAAAATTTTTTTAAACAACTAAATAGTATGCTCTTACCCACTCCACCTGGCTGCGTCTCCTCCACCACAGTTTGTGTATCATCTGGTGGTTGCGTCTCATCAGAGAACGTCATCGGGGTGCCAATCTCCTGTGGACATGCTTCAGATGTTGATAGTACGTTGCCACTTGTTGCTCTCTTCCGTCGTCTTGTCTTGACTCCCGGAACCATTGTACCTACATTACGTAACAAACGTACATGAGTAATAAACATCGCATAAATTAGTAGTGTAATTGCTACAATAATGACACAACACTGTCTACTTAATAATAAAATGCTCGTTAAGCAATGGTAAACTAAGAGAACATGATGGTGATACACATTACTAAATTTTGGAATTATTATTAACAACAATGTAATCATCAAATATCACTAGCACTGTTCAGTCGACAAAACACCACCCTAACTCCGCCAACTAAAAAATGATCAAGAGCACCATAAGACATGGTTACTCAACCCGAAAGGCACCATTTGATTTGCGAATCATGACTCACTGTTGGCATTACAAAAATTATCAGCACAGCAATTTCTCCTTTGTTTAAGATGTATTTTATACCTTCAAATCATTGATATGGTCTCAAAAGTAGTGTTTACCCTTAAACATGTGATACCCATATGACGTGGTATTTTTAAAACAAGAAATACTATATATATGATTTATTATTAATAGTTTCCTATTTACATAAAGTTCTAATATAATATAGCCAATAATGAACAATCCCATATCAATTAATCTAGCAATTTCCTTCCTACTCAAACCCATTTATTAAATTAAAATTAAAATTTTTTTATTCTGAAATTTTGAAAAATAGATTTGTAATTATTTTTATTAGGTTTCCATAGCTATACATGTCATTTTTTTTTTGTATATTTGCTTATTGTTTAAAAATAATTTTATTAACTAATCAATTACATAAGTTAATAAATATTTATTTTTTACTATCTTATAATTTCATATTAGTGGAAATCTCAAGGAACAAAATAATATCAACTCAATCGGAGAGAAAGAATATTATGTCAAGTTACCCGATGAAGCTGCCCGGCAAGAACATCGAAAAAGCCTGTTGTCCCTACCACCGTAAAGAGAAAAGATGCCTGCATGACTGAATGAAATCAAATTCATGGAGAATATAATATTTATGAATTATGATGGTTTAAATCTTTCAAAAATAAGAAAAGAAAATCAAATGGAAGGCACAGGTGTCATCACATTCTACTCTTGATTCCCAAAAAATACAGAATGAAATTTATGCAATGGAATGTATGCTCTTTTATTGTTACAGGTTAAACAAAACATTTAGTGTAGGGCAACTTACATCATTTCTAACACTTGGGATTGCAAGGTTCTCTGCGTTTTTAATTCCAAGAGTTGTCAGCTCCCGAAGAGAGGTCTGCCGCATAAATTTGAAACAGTTAAACTACATATTGTAAGACCAAGTACATTAATTACTGAAGTTTTCAAAGCAGTAAACAGATGTACATTATTTATGTACATTTACGCATAGATTCGTAGACGTGGCTAATGTTTGAGTAGCACTTTCCCAAAACTTCACACTTGTTATGGACACTGACCATACGACATGATACATATGGTTGAGAACTCCATTTGTTTGCCCAACCAACTTCACTCAGCTGATCAAGTGCCTCTTTCACAGCATCACTGTCTTTCTGCAACAAATCATAGAGTTACTTCAGTAAAACTTCTGTGCATTGTGGTCAGAGACCAATTACAATTTTCCCACAGCTTGTTCTATGAATCGCATAGCTTCACCGCATCACTGCCTGAAGCTTCCAATAAACAGTAACAGTTTGCTGTTCACCCATAATGTTTCAGAGCTTTTGACTATTATTTTCTAATAAGAAAAATTTTATTGACCCAAAAATGAGCCACCTAGAGGGGAAGAACATTATACACTCAACAGTGTTTACACTATAGGATATACATCAAATGGCATGCACAAATCACCTAGGAACTCTGCACAATAGAGTCAACAGAGAAGTAAAATTGTATTACTATGTCATGTTTTGGTTTTTTTGTTTGTAATTGCCTATGAAGAAAGGATCATAGAAAAGTAACAGCAGTGCCAGATTTGCTGCACAGCCCCTAGTAACAGTTGAGTAAAATTAATCATGAATTCATGGCAACTTACTTCTTTTAGTTTTGTAAAGAGACTGAACTCACATTTTGCCAGTTCTTCTTCAACAATGAAACCAGAAAATTAACACTCAATTGCACAGTTGGAAAACAACACCTCCCATGCAGAGAACCTTCTTCAGTTGGAATTTGACTGTCGCTTTAGTCTCATTAACTTTAGACTCGACAGGTTCTTGATGAGTGACAAGGGTAGGACACTTCGCTGTATTGGAAGAAATGGAACTAGTCAGATACGATCAATGGTAACTAACAAACTGAGACATAATAAGGAAGAACGAAAAAAAAAATAAAAATTCCAGTTTATATATTGATATTGATTACGAATCATTACAATGGTAAATTATAAACAATTGTGGTGGAATGATTATCAAATTATCAAATCAAAGCTGATAATATCCTATTACAAATTGTCATAACATAGAGTTAGTTAGACCATTGAGATGACTTTGATTATGACCAAAAGGATCTTCAATTATGGACTAAATTGATATTACTTAAACAAACTAAAAACTAAAAACTAGCCGTGTTAGTAGACAATCATGCAATCACTTTCCCAGCCACCATAGCAGAACCTCAAACATGGAGAGTTCAACTAAAATCAAAGCAAAAGTGGGTATGCTCCCACGCTACCAATAAGGGTTCGATTCCCCTCCTGTTTACCTGGTTCAGACTTGACGGTGGCCTACACTTAGCACAAATTCTCAGTCATTAGCCTTGAAATTTATCTTAAGTTGTGACTGCAGCCCCGCGCAATTTTGGGACACATAAACCTAATTATCATCCTGGAGAGAAGCATCTGCTGCTAGAGATGCTAGAGCAGAGACTACTACTCAAAATAAACAGAGGGCTGCAGTAGGACCTTCCACAACTTAAAGCATAGGTGAAATGCATATTTTAACATAGAACAAAATCCTATCTAAATGTAACCATAACCTACCATAAAAATCTTGCCAGACAAAGCTGGCAGACACAATAATGCAGCTGAATAGGGGATCCATAAAGACCACACAAATACCATCCCAGTTAATACAACTTGACACACAGATCATGATAAGGCAAGAGTAAGTAACTCGACAAACCGCTGCAACATGAAGACGACGACATGTCTGACTTTCAGACACCCATACTAAGCAATTGCTGGACTGGACGACAACTCTGGACCTTCCCAACCCTCAAACATGTCCTAGAACTCACTGGAACAGTAGACAATTACGAAATCAATAAATGCCGAGGTAGAAATAGCGGCGAACTACTAAATCAAATAAGGTGGCAATTATTTCAATTGGTTGAGTGGTGTTAGCTCCAATATGGTTTTCCAATGTTTTTTGTGCAGGTATAGTTTCTGCAGGTTGCTGGCAGATCTGTTGGATGTGTGTTAAGTGTTGTGAGTTAAAAAATAGGCTTCTGTGAGTGTGGTGAGCTGAGGGTTGAGTGTTTGGGGTCTTTCCCCTGAGGGTTGAGTGTAGTGAGTTACATATTTCTTTGTATGGTGAGGTACATATTTGAGAGTAATAGCTGCAGCCGTGAGAATTTGTGTGCATGTGATGTTCTAAACTGTATTAGAGCACCACACATAATTATGCAGCACCATTCACAGACCACTGGTTCTTGACATGAGGGCTGCATTTTCAGCTTTATGTACAGTTTTGGTTTCCTGAGCTATCCTTTAAAGGCTTGTTGACTAGTGCACCACACAGAATTTTACATAATAGTAATAACAATAATTATTATTATACTAATATCTAAGGGAAAATCACTCTCTCACTATTTGCATATGACGTCAGTAGATCCTCACACTTAAACCAATTCATTAGAAAATTCATAGTTGGGAACAAATGTGATGTTTGCAAAAACACATTTAGTACTTGGTGGGCAACTTAAAAGAAATGGAAGTTTGTAACCCTGCAAACGCAATTATCACAGATTAAACAAGCATGAAGCAATTAGTCTTAAGAACACATGATTTACTATAACTTGTGATTTACCATTGAGATAGTATATGGTTCATAATTTCCATTATGGCTAGTATATAGTAACAATATAAAGAACTTATATTCTATATAAGGGACCTAGCACCTAAGCATATCAGTGAAGCATGAAACAGCCAAAGTGGACAAAAACAGCGGCGAACTGTCAAACTCAGCAAACAGAGATAGAGCAGATGTGCAAATCTGCACAGATTGTGGGAAAAGCAGCCAAACAGCACAGGTGTCCAACTGGAAAAACTGAACTGAGTATGAATTTGATTCTCAATTTGCTCTAGCAGTTCATACAAAGTGTAGAGGAAATTAAAATTAGAAGGTTCAAATTACATGAAATTCAAGAGTAGGCATGAAATTCAAAATACAATTTCTTCAATATTCTTAATTGCCCTCATGACATCAACAAAACAAGCCAAACAAAGAAACAAACTGAGTTAAAATTCTAGGTCCGTATCTGCATCAAAATCACTTTCCATCTCATGTTCTTTGTCATCACCCGAGATTGTTAGGTCATCGTCGTCATCGCAGATGAAATCATCGTCCATAACACCCTCCGGTTGTACACGCTTATTGGACTGAGAAACTTCCATTGAAATAATTTGCGGTTCAATGTCATCCCAACGTAAAATAACAACATCATCAGTAGGCTCAGTTGGTACAACAATACTATTTTCAGCATCTTGCAACACTTCATCAAATTCTGGCACATCCAACTCTAGCACATCCCAAATTTGTCGATGTTGAAACTTTTCTACGACTCGCCAATTCAGCCCTAACTTCGTATCAGGAACGTAGAAAACTTGTTGAACTTGGCCTAGGAACACAAAGGAGTCATCTTTATACCATCGACTTCTTACATCAACAGTTGTCACATGTGGTTCGACACGCAAAGTTCGAGTACTACCGGTGTTATACCATTCACATTGGAACAAAACAACCTGGTGTCCAAACAAATATGTCAGTTCCCACACTTTACAAAGGTAGCCGTAGAACTTGATCAACTGGCCTTGGTGGTCGCCTTCCACTACCAACCCATTATTTTGACATTTACGACGGTTATCATGGTCGATAGTATGGAATCAGACGCCATTACAAATGCATCCCGAATATGTATTGACTAAGGCATTAGGTCCATTGGCTAATGCCCACATCTCATCGGTTGCTTCGGGTGAGTTTTCATTTCGCAACTGGTTCATCTACACAAGAAAGCATGTCATGTCAATTCAAAGTTAGAATAATTCAACGTTAGCTCCACACTTTACAGTAACACGTTACATAATCTTACGCGAGCTTTGAACCATTTAGGAAATTCTTTGCATTGTCGCGTTGCAATGTTGCATGAACTTCCATATTTTTGTTGCAACACGAGCTTGTGTTCCCTAGTTAATACGAAGTACGTCATAAGTAATTGGAATAATGAAGACTTTAAAAAATAAAAACCATGTAGGAAAGGTATGTTGCATATATGATGAAGAAGCATACTCTAGATATTCATCCACTTCCAAACTATTGTGTAGGACAAACCAATGAGCCAATTCGCGGTCAGCTACAGACACATCAACTGCCCTTGGGAGTTGACCAAAAGGACGAAGATTTTGAGTGAAAATCGCCAACCCCAAGCCATTGGCACCCGCATCGTAGTTCCTTTCTTCCCAGTTAAACATCGTTTCAACTCCATGCAAATACATTGAACAAAACATCATACACTCTTTGGATATGTAGGCCTCCGCAATGGATCCTTCTGGACGAGCTTTTATTGCCCACAAATCCTTTAAGAAGTCCAAGCATCCTACACGTAAACATCGGCGTGATCGTCAGTATGTTCATATTGAACTATAATTACAAGAAAAAATTTCTGACTCGTTGTTATACCTCTCAATAGGATACATCCACCGATATTGGATAGGCCCTCCAAGCCTAGCCTCGTAAGGCAAATGAATTGCCAAGTGGATCATCACATCGAAAAAAGAAGGAGGAAAAATCTTTTAAAGCTTACAAAGTATAAGTACGATTTGTTCTTGCAATTTCTCCAAATCAGTCGCCCGCAATGTCTTCGAGCACAACTGTTTAAAAAAAGTTCCAAACTCAAACAATGTGGTCCCAATCTCGGTAGGAAGGTATCCTCGCATCCCAATGGGAAGAAGTCATTGTAGAAGGACATGACAGTCATGATTCTTGAGGCCAACTAACTTACAACCATTCGCGGTGACACAATTGGATACATTTGCCGCATAGCCATCAGGAAACTTAATTGATTTCAAGAAATCAGAAAACCCTATTCGTTCTGCCGGGGACAATGTGTACAATGCCGGAGGCTTTAGGAAAGAGCCATTCGCATGCCTTATCAAGTGTAACTCCTTTCGTATTCGTATGTCCTCTAGATCCAAACGTGCTTTGTCGGTGTCCTTGTTCTTGCCATCAATGCTCAATAGTGTCCCAAGCATATTGTCACATATATTCTTCTGTATGTGCATGACATCAAGGTTATGTCGAAGCTTAAGTGTTTTCCAATAGGGTAGGTCGAAAAGAATGCTTCTTTTTGTCCAATTCGGAGTTGGATTTTCAGTCCGTTGTCTTTTTTAGTTGGTTGGATGCTTTCCATATGGCCTGTACGTCCCTAAATTAACTTGCTCCAGTATTTGTTCTCCTGATAACTCCACAGGTTTGGACCGATTCTCAATGTCACCATTGAATAGCTTACTTCTACGCCAATTATGGTTCTCAGGTAAGTACCGCCGAGCACCCATAAACCCTATCTTATTGCTCAAACGCTGAGATGATGCATCCACGTTACAATTAGGGCAGGCCAAGTAACCTTTTGTACACTAACCAGACAACGAACCATATGCAAGGAAATCGTTGATGGTCCACATGACTGCTGCATGCATTGTAAATATTTGGCCGGTAGAGGCATCATATGTTTCCACACCATGCTCCCACAGATTAGTTAACTCTTCTACTAATGGTTGCAAGTAAACATCGAAGTCCCTTCCAGGTGCGGATCGTCCAGGAAAAAGCAATGACATCATGAGAAATGGATCTTTCATACACTTCCATAGGGGTAGATTGTAAGGCATTAAGATTACGGGCCACATGCTGTACGATGTACTCATATGTCCGAATGGATTGAAACCATCCGTGGCAAGCCCTAGCTGTACATTCCGAGGATCCGCAGAGAACGTAGGATGCAACCTGTCAAAGTCCTTCCATGCCTCACCATTAGCTGGATGTCGCAATACTCCATCATCCACACGCTTATCTTTGTGCCATCTCATATATGCAGCTGTTTTTTTCGACATGTAAAATCTCTTCAACCTCGGTGTCAAAGGAAAGTACCTCAATATTTCTGTGGAATTTTTTTACCCGTCTTGTTGTTCAACTTGTATCTAGACTCCGTACATGTAGAGCAATTCTCCAATGTGGCGTTGTCCTTCCAAAATAAAGTACAATCATTCTTGCATGCATGAATGGGCTCATATCCCAAACCCAACTCACGTAAGAACTTTTTCGCTTCATAAAGGGTCCATGGAACATTTTCATCACACTTTGGGAGAATGTCTTTGAAAACTTGCATAACCATATCGAAAGATTTGTTGCTCCATTTATTGTGCACCTTCACGTGAAGCATCTTAATTACGAAGGACAAGATGGAGAACTTTTCACACTCTGGATATACTTGACGTTGAGCATCATCGAACAACTTCATGAACTTAAACAAATTGTGCCTCTCCGAACTAGTACGTTCTTCGTCGATATGATCATCCATGAGACCACTCATGTAAATCTCTTGTAACATGGTTGGAAGTTCATCCATATTTTTGTGATTGGTTGTCATTCCAGCTCGGTCGGTTTGAGTATCATCGTTTCGCATAGTAGGATGACCACGAAATAGGGGAACACGTTTCCCGTGGTGGACCCAAGTGCGATTAGAGCATGTGATTGTAGCACGTCCGCGAGGGACCCCGCGCTACAGTTCGGACTCGATTGGTGTCACGGTTCTTAATCTTGAACCAAAGAGTCCAAATCCGGCAAATCGTTTTGAGAAACAGATTTTTTTTTGAAAAGAAGTGCCAAACATGGACTGCTTTGCCAGATGCAGAGTCGCCACCTAAATATTTTTTATGGGGGAATTTAGGAAACCCTGACTCGGTGCCGAAGGCCACATGTCCGTCATCACCGGAGTTGTCTCGGCTCGGGAGCTAGGGTACGATTGGGGAAGGTCAGCTATGAGCACCCCCTCTCGCTCGATCCGAAGATCAGCCTCTACTAACCATGATATCCGTTTTTGAAAACGTTATGTGTTCTTAAACCAATTATCAGCCTAGCGTTACTATATTATGCGCACAACAAACAAGTATAGACTAGATTGCCTAATTTGGAAATAAGCATTGCATATCCGTTTGTCTTAAAAAAGGTACTTTGGAATTTGCTACTCGCAAGTAGGCTAAAATACGGATTTCAACGAGTTTTTCCAACTCAAACAATCCAACCTTCACCCACAGGCATTCAAACAGTTTATTACACATAAGCATCTAGCCACATGGTAAGCATGCTGTCATGATAGCATTCACACGGATGCGATATGCTAAAGCATAAATACTTACATCGTACTCCGTGCCAAAACAATAAACTAGTTAGCAAACATGCGTGATCCTAGTTCATGTCAAGTTGACTAATGCAGCACATGGAAGATGCAATTATAGTAGGCTCGGCTAACCTAAACATGGCATGTGAAATGCAACCAATTGATGCACGTATTCAATTTGGGATTGAAATACAAATGCAGTTAGAATGATGTACCGAGCCCGGTGCAAGCGAGACAAATGTATGGATGCACGCATGCATAACATAAGGTATGCTAATTTAAATATGCCCTAATCTACCATCATAAGCAGGTAAATAAAAGGGAAGAAAGAAGTGGGGGTTGGAAGACATTCACACACTCACCCACACTTATTACAGATTCGTCCTCACTCGGAGGGACCAAAAGAATAATACATATAATTAACCTACAAGCTAATTAATTATTACAAATTGCCTAATTAGATAACAAACTAACTAAGCTAGAAAAAATAATGAACCGCCTCGGGAAGAGAGCTCAAAGCAATGCGTGCTCGGATCTTGCTCGGAAGTGCACCGCCATGCATAGGCTGCCTCTGTTTTCCTTTCTTTACTCCTCTGGAGGCTGCCAAAACCTTAGGATTGCTTCTCTGGACACTAGGGAATGCCATCGGCTGGGTAGAATGCCCACCGGCAGTGGAATGTAATCACCGGCCATTGGTGAAGCTATCTGCAAAGAGAGGATTGCCGGTCGGCACTTATCACTGCCGGTTGGCAGAAAGCTCCTGCAGAATCTGCAATTGACAGCAACAGAGGGCAAGGCAGAGCATGGCAATACAATTCAAGGCATGTATGCACCAATCATGTCCCTTATCATGTTAATGACTCAAAGGGACATGCTCCTTGGTTCTCGGACCATCAATCGCGCATTTCCATGCGTGATGGCCCAAAGGACCAAGTGTGCACGTTTTGATGTCAAATGCAATGCAAACCAACAAACCAATGGGACTCGACCTCCATCATGACTTGGTCAAGAGGTAGAGCATGCATGCCAATGCAATGCAATCCTAATCATGCGAGCTAGCATGCAACATAGCAATGCAATGCGAGTGATGTACACTAGGCATACCAACTATGCAAACAAGCAAACAAGCATGCAAGGCATGAGATAATGCCACCAACAAGTATGCAAGGCATAATGTGGGTGTTTAAGCATGTAAACAAACATATGACTTCATTCAATCATGCAAGTTCAATTATTCAACAACTCACCAATATGCTACAACATACAAGGAGTACATGCAACAAACAAAAAGATGGATTTAAACATGATTTGGGCAGCTCTAATAAGGCCCAAAACAGTGGCCGAAGTGACCAAAATAAAGGACCAAATACACATGCACACATGCACATGATTAAGGGCCAACACTTAGGCACAAAAGGGGGACTCTCAAGCACACTTGAAGGAGGCATAATGTGGACTAATGACATGCAAGATAAACATTGAAAATCATGTTAAGATGGTGCCAAACCAAACAAACAAAATAGACTAAGCATGCAATAAATGGCCCAAGTACTTGAAGCAAGTCAAAGGGGCTTGAACCATGACCAAGTCAACCAAGCCTCACAAGGCTAAGAGGACTTAAAATAGGTTCAAGACAGACCTAGACCATGCAAAAGGGGACCCCCTAGATGGCATCTACGTGGCTCAAATTCAAAGGCATATACAATGGCTAAAACATGGAACATGCTACACGAGCTTTCAAAGCATTAAAGAGGTGTCCAAGGAAAGCATAAAAGCATGTCAAAGGGGCTGAAATTATATGACAAATGGTCCCAACCCACTAAATTAAAGCAAGGATGCATGCTATACATTCACACACTTAAGGCCAACAAGCCAAAAATGCAAAGGGGCTATACAATGCATGCCATGGCCGACCCAAACAACTATGGACAGACCTCTAGCATGTTAAAATAAGCATAGAAGCTTCACAAAACTAGACCTAAAACAAGCTTGAACAAAGGTTCACAATCTAAGGCATGTTAAGGCAATAAAGTGGCATTACAAGGTAGGTATGCTAAGCATGCATGGTGTACCAAAACCAACAATAAACAGAGGCATATTATGATATAATAGGCACAAAAAACAGCCAAGGCATGGTCAACATGAAGCTTAGCTAGATGCTCCCTCAAGAGGCCAAAAATGGTCCATTTCAAGGACAATAAGGAGAGGGGGTGGCCCTCCCCTTCTTGGGACCTCAAGGCACCATCCTCACCTCTGAAATCCCTCAAGATTTCAGTGGTGAGGAGGCCCAAACATCAAGGTCTCGGAGCTCACTCAAAATAGCACAAAATGGGGCCTTTCAAGGCCTAAGAGGGGTCAAATACCTCCAAACCACAAAACACTCTAAACAAACTATTTAGAGGGCCTAAAAAAAGAACTTTTTTATGTTATACACTGAGCACAAAAACAGTTCGAAGATAGGTAAAAATACAATGCAAAAATGGGGAATAAATGGACTAGTTTCTTACCCTTGAAGACCCCTTCAACAATGGTGGACCAGCAGCCTCTTTTAGGTTGAAACCAGCTCCAAAACCTCAAAAACAACCTCTTAGAACCTCAGTAGCTAAGTAAAGGTGAAACACTATGTGTTTGTGTGCAATAGTAAGACACAAACACACTTTAACACACACAAGAGGGAGATATAGAGATAGGATATGTATCCATCCTACCCTAGAACTCAAAACCCTAATATGGCTGTCTAAAATCTCTAAAGTGTCTAACCCTAAGCAAGGGAGAGAAGGGCTCCTCTTATAGAGCTTCTTGTCTTGTAAAGCTTACAAGACAAGCTTCTAAAGAGAGAGATCCCTCCATAGCCAAATGCAAGACAGCTGTAATAAAATATCTGCAAAAGCAGATGAACAGTAGTCGGCTACCCAAAAATGCCATTTTGGCAAAAGGGAGTGCCGACCGGCAACAAAGAATGCTGACTGGCAATATAGATTGCCGATGGCATCAAAACACTAGCCAGTGGACTCTGGCCATGGCCGGTGATGTGTGGGGATGCCTCATAAGGCATTCCCTGCCCCTCCAAGGCAAAACACAAGTGTTTGGTGCAAAACCAGACACTAAACAGTCAAGTTCGGAGATCCTGAGGCAAGGCGCGTAGCCGAGACCTCCAGGAACTCCAAGCGAACACAAACAAGGGTAATCACCAAGTGTTCCAATGGTGACGTCCAAGTCTTGAGGACGGTCAAAAATGGGGTGTCTACAGGATATGAAAAGGATACACTTTGCACGAATTCGAGCGCCACGCACAAAAGATACGACCCGAGGTCAAAACGGAGGCCGGCTGAGCGTCAGAAACGCACTGTTTTGCACTGTTTTGAGCACTAAAGGCCCTGGACCCCACAAATAACTCAAACAAGGGTGTAGGAGGCTCCAAAATCACTGTAGGAGGTCAACGGATGTCCACCGGCCATCAGAATACATCACTGGCCATCCACCGGCCATAATTCAATTCCATCGGCACAATATTTTGCCGACCGGCAAAGAGTGTGGCCGACCGGCAAAGGATTGCTGAATCGGGGCAGTTCTGTCATTTCGGCACGGGTCTTTTAAAATAGGGTTTCTAACCCTATTTTCTTACTTCCCCTTGGTCGAAAAACGCCTCTCTCTCTCTCTCTCTAGAGCGTTTTCCCCCCTTGATTCTCTCATTTTCTTGCGTTCTAGCTCTCATTTCGTCGTTCGATTCGCGATCTCCTTCGCGTTTCGGACTTTTTCAACCGAACGAAACTTCGTTTCGGTGTTTGTTTCTCGATTTCCGCCACTCGGGGCTTGTTTCCCTCGAGTTTTTCTCGATATCCGTACCTTTTTCGTACTCCGGCTTTTCTGGCCTTTTCCGACCCTCTCGGGGTTTGACTTTTCGGTTGACTTTCCACATTTTCGCCCGGTTTTCCTTTTTCGGCTATTTTCTCACCATTTTTGACATGGCCGACGATATTCCACAGGGCGGGACTCCTCCGGATCACGAGATGGATCCCGGGGTTGAGCTTCTCCCACTGAGCATCCGCCCGTTCGACCTGGCGACCTACCAGCCGGCGATTCATGTGCTACCTCCTGACGGACTTCGCCAGTTTCGGAGCTTCGAAAGGCACGTGCCACCCGAGCTATTACTGCGTTAGCCTACCTCCCACCTGTCCTTCGGCGCTTCCGAGGTAACTCTCTTTTCTCTGCTTTACTTTCTGCAATGTAGGATACAAAACTGCCGTAGCCGGTTGTACTCTTTAATTGCTTTAGCTCAGATACCCTGTATACTGTAGTTGATTGTAAACATACGTGCAACTGATATTTGCTTGAGACTGACACATGCACACACACTGCCCTAACCCTGAATCACCCGAACACACGGCGCACACTGTATTTCACTGCATACACACTGGTATCTGGTATTTGCTTGAGTCTAAAAATATGCACACATGCTATACTGTACTGAACCACCCGAACACGCTGACGCATCACACGCTGTAGTTCACTGTAAGCACACCGGCACCCGGTATTTGTTTAAATCTGTCAAACTTGCACACATGCTACATCTGTTCTGAACCACCCGAACACGCTGACGCATCACACGCTGTAGTTCACTGTAAGCTTCTTAGAACTGCATTTTGAATGTTGCCTTGCAATTGTTGTTTTCTGTTGTTTACAGGAGGATTCCCATACCATTCGTGGGTATGGGAACACTGGTGCTCGGGACTGGTATGTCGAGCTTCCTGATGCGGTCCGTCGTATCGTGGACCAGGCGGGCTTCGACGCCTTCTGCAGGGGACTATCCAGACTCACGACCTGCAGGCCCTTGCTCGCCACTCTAGTGGAGAGGTGGTGGGACACCACCGACTCGTTCCATTTGTCTGCGACGGGAGACATGACGATGACTCCCTATGATTTCTCGATGCTCACAGGCATCGGGGTAGGGGGTGATCCGATCCCCTTTGATACTGGCATGGACAAGTGGACTGCCGCTCAGATCTATCTGCTTGGTGAGGTGCCACCTCTCGCTCATCCAGGCTTTGTTCGTTACTCCTGGTTCGAGGTGCAGTTCAGGGTCCAGCCCGCGTTGGTGGAGGAGGCGCAAATGACTCAGGAGGCCGTGGAGAGGTATGCGCGCGGCTTTCTCATGTTCCTGCTGGGGACGACCATTTTCGCCGATCGGGCGAACACCGTGCCCCTCTGCCTGCTTAGTGCTTTGGTGGACGTCAGGCAGATCTTGCAGTATGATTGGGGTGGCGCCGCTCTGGCCACACTCTACGGGTATATGAGCTCGGCTTCCCGTGGCAGCGGACAGCTGCTCGGAGGCTACTAGCGTGCTTGGGAGGTACGTTTCTTTCCCGCTTTTCATTTCTGCTTTTCTATCTTCTGTACTGTGTACTGTATTCTGTATTGCACATACTGTAGTCTGCTTTTCACTAACTGTATACTGCACACGCGGCACACACATACACTCTACTTTACACTGACTGTACACTGCTCACACTGTACACAATATACAATACACTACACAACACACGGCTCTACCATTTCTGCTTTATTCTGTATTTTTCTTTATTTGATAGTCATATTGATGTTTTCTATGCAGTTGTGGGTTTACGCCTACTTCCCCAGGCTTGCACTTGTGCCAGACACAGAGACCTCCCTCGTCGTCCCGTTTTCGCGACGCTTCGACGGGAGATGCGTGCGGAGGCCACGAGAGACATTTAGCTTCTTTCGCCGCTACTTCGACACTATCACCCCTGCCGAGGTATGTTTTTATTTTAGAATTTATCTAAGCTTTGCTTTTCACTGCATACTTCAATAGCGATAGATAACAAACTGTATGTCACTTTCAGATCACGTGGCAGCCTTGGGCTCCGTTGCCGGTGACGATTCGGGACTGATTTGCCTGTGCTGATGAGACCTCGCGTTTTCGGATCTTATTGGAGGGCCCGGTCTGTCGGGCTTGGTACCTGGGTGAGCGTTTCCTACGCCAGACCCTAGGGTTACCGGAGCAGATAGTCCCGGTTCACCCTCCTGAGGACATGAGGGAGACCGAGAGGCTCACTACCGAGTAGATGGCCGATTATACTATCGGCTGGGAGGCAACCCGTTTCAGAGGCATCGGCGACTACAGAGAGTAGGTGCAGACGTACATTATACAGTCTCTGAGCGGCGGCCGTCGAGCTGAGGGAGCCAGGCCCGTGGCGCCAGTAGTTAGGGCAGGAGCGGGAGTTAGAGCAGGAGCATCGAGGAGGGCTCGGGTCCGTGGCAGGGGCGGAGTTCAGGGAGGACGGAGGACCGGTTGGCCTGTTCTGCCCACTTTACTGACATACAGAAGGCAGGATGGGGCGACCTACCAGATCCCCTTTGCTCCTCCCCCGGCTGGTCATGAGTTAGCCGGCATCCCCGATTGCCTCCGGTATGTATTACTTCATTTTGCATCTTGCATCTGTATTTCATTTCAGTTTATTTGATATTCCGCGGAATACTGATACATCTTGTACTCTTGCAGGCGTCCTCCGAGTACACCCGGCAGTCCGTGGAGTTGAATGCCTCCATGATGGGGATGCTATAGTGGACCTTTGACCTCCTGGCCCTCTACAGCATTCCGGTATGTTCTTTTGATTGCGGCCTCAAATCACTCACAAGCTGGTTCACGTAATCTGATGCACGACACAACACCTGACACACTGATCTCACAACGTCTGATACACTGCATACACTGCATTCTGCACTGTACTCTGCACTGATAAACTGCTCACGGCATTCATACATTGTACTCATACAACGTATTCTGCACTGATAAACTGTCCACGGCATTCATACATTGTACTCATACACTGCATTCTGCACTGATAAACTGTCCACAGTATACTGATGCATTTGCCTTTTATGTACTTTCTCAGCCTCCCTTCCAGATTCCCGTGGTAGGAGGTGCTCGAGCTGGACCTTCCGTCCCCGCCCGAGGGAGAGATGAGGAGGGCAGAGTATTCCCCCGCACCAAGGCGAGGCACACTCATGTCGGGAGTAGTTCGCGAGCTCCCGTCCCTGATGATGACGATGATGATGATGACGAGTCGGAGGCGGAGGCAGAGTCGGAGGCGGAGTCATCGGAGGAGGAGACTGGAGGCGGCACTAGCTCTGGCTCTGACGACGATACTGATGATGCTCCTGGACCTTTGTTCAGGAAGAGGACTAGGACAGACTGATAGCCCCCGGAGCCGCTTGACATGGATACAGATTTTTGTTGTTTTTCTTCTTTTTTTGTACTTTTCCCTTTTGTTGGTAGTCAGGATACTTTGTACTGCCGCGGGCAGATTTTTGTTTCCAAAACTTTGTACTTAAAAAAAAGATTATGAAATGAACAAATTTTTTGCTTAAAAAGTGTTACATTTACATATCTCATGTATTGCATCGCATCACATCATGTTACACCTCAATGTAAATGGAATTGATTTGTGGTCTGAAAATTGAACACTTGCACTGTGGTAATCAGATAACTAAACAGCCAACAGCAAAATAAACCCAAGCAACCCACTGCCTGATTCTAGACACACACGGCCTTTTACTATACTGGGGATTAATCTGCATACAGCCCATAACACAGCATTCGGTTCATTCTACTCATAGCAAATCCTGAACAAACAGCCCAATCTGACAAGACGACCTTCAAAGGTGAAATCGGTTGGGGTTGGAGACGACCAAACGCCCCAATTTTTTTGTTCTTTTGCATCGCACAGATGTAGAGAATGGCACCGCACTCTGAGCATAAACGACTAATTTTCGGAAAAGGGGTTTTCTTAACCAGGGTATCGAGCCTACAACTGGATACAGCGGAAAAGGACTCGACAAAGGTACACGACCTAAACACAACGAGACACGCTCGGGAAAGACTAAAAACAAAAGACGAAACCGATAAATCAAAAAGACACGACACACAGACGCGTCAACGAAGACGGGGGACCTCAGATCACGAGGAGCCAGTTTCTCTGGGTATTGTTTCCTACCTTTTCTGATTTGTGATTCTCACATCGCTGGGCCCTCAGGCTCGGTTTTTCTTTCAAAACCCTTTTCCTCACTTTTCTCTCAACTTACACCTCTCTATTCTTTATTCTCTCATTTTTCATCCCTCCCTAGGGTGATTGATGGATAAATAGGAAGGTGTGGGTTCATGCCCAATGCCGTTAGCTCACGGCTATTTCTTCTGGTGGGTAGAATGCCCTCCTAGCAAGTATGTTGACGACGGGGGGGAGACAGGACTCCTGGCTCAACCGTGCCCTTAGTTCATCACTTTGACCATTTTTTTTTCGTTTTGGTTTTCTACTAAAACAGTTTTGATCAAGATGAGAGTTAGATCAACATACTTGTTCAATTTTTGATTTGAAAATCATGCTAGTCAGGCTATGAGCACTGAAAATTTTCCTTTTTGGGTCCAAGAAAATGGTCCAGTTTTGGAAAATGAAATAGTTTTCGAGAAAATAGTCAACCTCAGTAAAAATTTTCAAAAACTATTTTGCAAACAGTCAATGCTCAACGAGCATGGAACTTACTCTTTGAGATGCGCAACCCCGGATCGGAGGTAATGGAAAATTGCCCCTGGTTTGAAGGGGGGGATGGCAACGGAAAGTTGCCCCTAGTTTGAATGGCGGCTCACGGCGACTCGTGGCAACGGAAAGTTGCCCCTTGTTTGGATGGTGCCGCAACAGTCTGCAAACAGTCTTCATTGGCGGTGGTCGAGCTCTTAGACATAGCGATGACGAAGACGGTTATAACAAATATATGGACACAGTCACTTTGGAAGCGTTGGCGACTGGACTTTGGGATGAAATCGAAACCATTGTATGGACTAAGATGCTATGAAAGCGTTGGGGGCTGGACTTCATGATGAAGTTGCCTACGTATCCCAAACATGGGAATCAAGCCTCACGTAGTTCCGGTTAAGGTACACTCGGGTATTTTAACCTTCACTTTTCAGGCTCTAACTTTTGCCAAGGCGCCCGACGCGGGTTTTCGACCTTGCGAGCTTTGTTTTTCTTTCTTCTTTTTTTTTATTTTCTTCTTTTTTGTTCATTTCTTTTTCTTTTCTTTTTCGCATTTTTCTTTTCTTTTCTTTTCATTTTTGTATTTTTTACTTTTTGTATTTTTCTCTTGCTCCAACTTTTGCCTGGGTCACTCTTCCGGGTTTTCGGCCCAGCGAGCCTCTCAAAGGGTAAAAGTGTAACAAGTCCGTGCCAAACGGTTTTTTGAAGTTGAAGCCTCTCTGTATCTAGGAGAACGGCTGTTGCAATGATTTGCAGAAGAATCCATCATGGTTGCTCCACGAGCTTCTTCTAGTGAGATCTGATCCTTTTGACTCGCCTTCGGTGCCTCTTGCTCGAGGGCTGCTTCTATTCTGGCCATACAGACCTTCTCTGACAGTTGACTATTGAATGTTCCAAATAAGTTCGAGGTTCAAGACAACAGGTCAGGCTGAGAGCGATCCTAGGCTGCACAATCTCAAGAGCGATCCCACACAGGTCTTCACAAGGCCGCGTAAAACATTTGTTTTGAAAGTTTTTAAGAAAGCGATAAATTGCTCGCGCCGAAGATAGTGTGGGACCAATCTGGATCAAGCTAGGATCCTTCTCAGTACTCACGCCGACAAGCATTATTTCATTCATAAAAAGGCTTAGCATGCCTCTCTTTTCTCTCGATTTGATCAAAGTTTTGTAAAACCCGAGGAATTCCTTCCTCCTCGTTTTTATCACCGCAGTGTTCAAAAGGGGTTTTTTGAAAAACTTAGGTTAATGCAATGAGTTTGGCGCGCAGGAGAGTAGGCGAGATGTACTGTCAGCCCAATCAAATTCTCTAGCACTTATACTGAAAGCAAGCATGAAAGTGAGATAGCCACAACTGTTTTATTCAGATTTGCTGGTATAACTGGCCCCTCGGCAGAAACAGACTCAAAAACAAAACGGGTAATTACAAGACAAAACGGTGTTCGAGGCAACAACCCCAGAATCACCTGGTATTCTATACAAAGAGGACTGACTTGCTACAACAAGACAGACCCTTAAGCAAAAAGACTGACTCAAGACAAAGAGACAGACTCAAAACAAAAGACTGACTCGATACCCAAGCCAAAATTTACAAAGCTAGCATTCACAGCCACTCAAAAATACGTGCCAGACGCCACATTCAAAATACATCCAGATGCCGCCCGCAGGTGGTTCACTTTCTGATTACATACTTGCAGTATATGTGTCCTCAAAATCCAATAACTGGGTGGTAACGGACTTGGCTGAGGTGGGCGGGAGGATAACCTCGTTGTCAATCAAATCTTGGACCTCATGACGGAGGCGGAAGCAATTGTCGGTAGCATGGCCTGTCTGCTGGTGGTACGCGCAATACTGAACAGCATCATGCGTAGCGGGGAGATTCTTCGGGAGAGGCCAAGGCTCCAAGGGTTTAAGGTGCCCCCTCTCGGCAAGGATCTGAAGTGCCTTGGACAGAGGCATGTAGAGAGCATGAAAGGTCTTGTGCCCCGGGGCAGGTACTTTGGAGTCTGAGCGCTCTTACTAGCCGCACAAGCGAAAGGGTCGGCAGGCGCCACCTTAGCTTTCTGATCTTTCCTGGGTGCAGGGGCGGGAATAGGAGGAACTGTTCTGGCATGACGGGGCCTATCCCGATTTTCCGACTAACTTGAACTCCCCTCAGGTGGAGTGGGGAAAGCATCCTCCACAGTTTTTGCCACAACTGCGGATATCTGTTGCTTGTTCATCCCCCCGGCTTTCAAAGCCTCGATTGCCCACAGCAGTTGTTCAATGGGATCGGTAGCTGCCTTCATTTTGTCTTTTCCTCTGGCCTCAGCCTGATCGAGGGTTTGAGTTGATGTTGATATGTCATTACCATAGCTGGAGGCCATCTCCGGTTGGCTAAGTTCAATCACAATTCGCCCCAACAGCGGGGGCTCCTGGGGTACAAAACTCCCGGCATATGGTGCTGCTGGTGGTGAAGCTGACATTCTGTAGGCAAGATCCGCCATAGACCTCTGGAGATCACCTATCATCCCCATTAGTTCAAATGTAGTAGGCTCGCGAGCCTGGTATAGCTGGGGGGCCCAAACCGGGTGCGCAACAGGCGACCTGGGTGGATGTGACACATCAATG
The DNA here is from genome assembly GCF_055761805.1 of Camellia sinensis. NCBI lineage: Eukaryota > Viridiplantae > Streptophyta > Magnoliopsida > Ericales > Theaceae > Camellia > Camellia sinensis. The sequence goes on along the minus strand of NC_138962.1, from coordinate 63,878,736 downwards.
TTGGCCTCACCTTGTAGAGTGATCCCTTGATCTAATGCAGCTGTCATAACCACGATCTCTTCTAAATTCAGCGCCATCATAAGTCCTACCTCAGCAAGGGGAACACTGGCTATTCTGTACCAGCTGTCCGAACTGAAAGAGACAACAAACAGCATTTCAGCCCAAACAGATCAAACATGGGTGTAGCTGAACAACTGCACTCGACTACTGATCACTGTTCCTCAGAAATCACTGTTCCCAAAACTGAACCCTATACCCGTAGATAACTGATTCTCGTAACTGACACTGATGCTCTCGGGTCCGATACTCAAACTTGCAAACTGATATGTACGTTCCTGTAGAGATACATTCTAAAAGCACATAGCAGATAAGTAAGAGCCAAAACACCCCTATGTTGGGGTAGGGTTTCCCTGTCCTATTTTGTCAGGAGCTAGGGTTTCACTATGCACGCAGCAGTTTTCAAACAACCTAACATCGGGTAAGCAGCCTGTCCTAACTTGGAATGGTCACTATGGATCCGAATATGCACTAGGTCAAATGGTCGAAAAGGGTGCCCCAGTAAAATTGGGGTTTGTGTTCCCATACTGTCAGAGCCCATAACCGGTCAGCCTTATGGTCATGCCTTGACAAGACAAGCCTCCGAAAAACCGTTCAGGAATGGCAGATGGCAAACACTGTGTTCCTAGGGGCACCAATGCACATGCAATGCAAAGAGACACATAAATGAAATCAAAACAGGATATCACGAGTTCGAGTCAAGCTCTCTAAATCCCCAGCAGAGTCGCCAGAAACTGTAGCACGTCCGCGAGGGACCCCGCGCTATAGTTCGGACTCGATTTGTGTCACGGTTCTTAATCTTGAACCAAAGAGTCCAAATCCGGCAAATCGTTTTGAGAAACAGATTTTTTTTTGAAAAGAAGTGCCAAACATGGACTGCTTTGCCAGATGCAGAGTCACTACCTAAATATTTTTTATGGGGGAATTTAGGAAACCCTGACTCGGTGCCGAAGGCCACATGTCCGTCATCACCGGAGTTGTCTCGGCTCGGGAGCTAGGGTACGATTGGGGAAGGTCAGCTATGAGCACCCCCTCTCGCCCGATCCAAAGATCGGCCTCTACTAACCATGATATCCGTTTTTGAAAACGTTATGTGTTCTTAAACCAATTATCAGCCTAGCGTTACTATATTATGCGCACAGCAAACAAGTATAGACTAGATTGCCTAATTTGGAAATAAGCATTGCATATCCGTTTGTCTTGAAAAAGGTACTTTGGAATTTGCTACTCGCAAGTAGGCTAAAATACGGATTTCAACGAGTTTTTCCAACTCAAACAATCCAACCTTCACCCACAGGCATTCAAACAGTTTATTACACATAAGCATCTAGCCACATGGTAAGCATGCTGTCATGATAGCATTCACACGGATGCGATATGCTAAAGCATAAATACTTACATCGTACTCCGTGCCAAAACAATAAACTAGTTAGCAAACATGCGTGATCCTAGTTCATGTCAAGTTGACTAATGCAACACATGCAAGATGCAATTATAGTAGGCTCGGCTAACCTAAACATGGCATGTGAAATGCAACCAATTGATGCACGTATTCAATTTGGGATTGAAATACAAATGCAGTTAGAATGATGTACCGAGCCCGGTGCAAGCGGGACAAATGTATGGATGCACGCATGCATAACATAAGGTATGCTAATTTAAACATGCCCTAATCTACCATCATAAGCAGGTAAATAAAAGGGAAGAAAGAAGTGGGGGTTGGAAGACATTCACACACTCACCCACACTTATTACAGATTCGTCCTCACTCGGAGGGACCAAAAGAATAATACAGATAATTAACCTACAAGCTAATTAATTATTACAAATTGCCTAATTAGCTAACAAACTAACTAAGCTAGAAAAAACAATGAACCGCCTCGGGAAGAGAGCTCAAAGCAATGCGTGCTCGGATCTTGCTCGGAAGTGCACCACCATGCATAGGCTGCCTCTGTTTTCCTTTCTTTACTCCTCTGGAGGCTGCCAAAACCTTAGGATTGCTTCTCTGGACACTAGGGAATGCAATCGGCTGGGTAGAATGCCCACCGGCAGTGGAATGTAATCACCGGCCATTGGTGAAGCTATCGGCAAAGAGAGGATTGCCGGTCGGCACTTATCACTGCCGGTTGGCAGAAAGCTCCTGCAGAATCTGCAATTGACAGCAACAGAGGGCAAGGCAGAGCATGGCAATACAATTCAAGGCATGTATGCACCAATCATGTCCCTTATCATGTTAATGACTCAAAGGGACATGCTCCTTGGTTCTCGGACCATCAATCGCGCATTTCCATGCGTGATGGCCCAAAGGACCAAGTGTGCACGTTTTGATGTCAAATGCAATGCAATCCAACAAACCAATGGGACTCGACCTCCATCATGACTTGGTCAAGAGGTAGAGCATGCATGCCAATGCAATGCAATCCTAATCATGCGAGCTAGCATGCAACATAGCACTGCAATGCGAGTGATGTACACTAGGCATACCAACTATGCAAACAAGCAAACAAGCTTGCAAGGCATGAGATAATGCCACCAACAAGTATGCAAGGCATAATGTGGGTGTTTAAGCATGTAAACAAACATGTGACTTCATTCAATCATGCAAGTTCAATTATTCAACAACTCACCAATATGCTACAACATACAAGGAGTACATGCAACAAACAAAAAGATGGATTTAAACATGATTTGGGCAGCTCTAATAAGGCCCAAAACAGTGGCCGAAGTGACCAAAATAAAGGACCAAATACACATGCACACATGCACATGATTAAGGGCCAACACTTAGGCACAAAAGGGGGACTCTCAAGCACACTTGAAGGAGGCATAATGTGGACTAATGACATGCAAGATAAACATTGAAAATCATGTTAAGATGGTGCCAAACCAAACAAACAAAATAGACTAAGCATGCAATAAATGGCCCAAGTACTTGAAGCAAGTCAAAGGGGCTTGAACCATGACCAAGTTAACCAAGCCTCACAAGGCTAAGAGGACTGAAAATAGGTTCAAGACAGACCTAGACCATGCAAAAGGGGACCCCCTAGATGGCATCTAAGTGGCTCAAATTCAAAGGCATATACAATGGCTAAAACATGGAACATGCTACACGAGCTTTCAAAGCATTAAAGAGGTGTCCAAGGCAAGCATACAAGCATGTCAAAGGGGCTGAAATTACATGAAAAATGGTCCCAACCCACTAAATTAAAGCAAGGATGCATGCTATACATTCACACACTTAAGGCCAACATGCCAAAAATGCAAAGGGGCTATACAATGCATGCCATGGCCGACCCAAACAACTATGGACAGACCTCTAGCATGTTAAAATAAGCATAGAAGCTTCACAAAACTAGACCTAAAACAAGCTTGAACAAAGGTTCACAATCTAAGGCATGTTAAGGCAATAAAGTGGCATTACAAGGTAGGTACGCTAAGCATGCATGGTGTACCAAAACCAACAATAAACAGAGGCATATTATGATATAATAGGCACAAAAAACAGACAAGGCATGGTCAACATGAAGCTTAGCTAGATGCTCCCTCAAGAGGCCAAAAATGGTCCATTTCAAGGACAATAAGGAGAGGGGGTGGCCCTCCCCTTCTTGGGACCTCAAGGAACCATCCTCACCTCTGAAATCCCTCAAGATTTCAGTGGTGAGGAGGCCCAAACATCAAGGTCTCGGAGCTCACTCAAAATAGCACAAAATGGGGCCTTTCCAGGCCTAAGAGGGGTCAAACACCTCCAAACCACAAAACACTCTAAACAAACTATTTAGAGGGCCTAAAAAAAGAACTTTTTTATGTTATACACTGAGCACAAAAACAGTTCTAAGATAGGTAAAAATACAATGCAAAAATGGGGAATAAATGGACTAGTTTCTTACCCTTGAAGACCCCTTCAACAATGGTGGACCAGCAGCCTCTTTTAGGTTGAAACCAGCTCCAAAACCTCAAAAACGACCTCTTAGAACCTCAGTAGCTAAGTGAAGGTGAAACACTATGTGTTTGTGTGCAATAGTAAGACACAAACACACTTTAACACACACAAGAGGGAGATATAGAGATAGGATATGTATCCATCCTAACCCTAGAACTCAAAACCCTAATATGGCTATCTAAAATCTCTAAAGTGTCTAACCCTAAGCAAGGGAGAGAAGGGCTCCTCTTATAGAGCTTCTTGTCTTGTAAAGCTTACAAGACAAGCTTCTAAAGAGAGAGATCCCTCCATAGCCAAATGCTAGACAACTGTAATAAAATATCTGCAAAAGCAGATGAACAGTAGTCGGCTGCCCAAAAATGCCATTTTGGCAAAAGGGAGTGCCGACCGGCAACAAAGAATGCCGATCAGCAATATAGATTGTCGATGGCATCAAAACACTAGCTGATGGCCTCTGGCCATGGCCGGTGATGTGTGGGGATGCCTCACAAGGCATTCCCTGCCCCTCCAAGGCAAAACACAAGTGTTTGGTGCAAAACCAGACACTAAATAGTCAAGTTCGGAGATCCTGAGGCAAGGCGCGTAGCCGAGACCTCCGGGAACTCCAAACGAACACAAACAAGGGTAATCACCAAGTGTTCCAATGGTGACGTCCAAGTCTTGAGGACGGTCAAAAATGGGGTGTCTACAGCGATTCCTCTTCGAAGCAAGTGCAACCGTACAACATGTCGAGGTAATTTCGTGCCGTTTAAGCAATCAACATAAGGACAACGGATTTCATCTTGCGGCCCTAAATTCTTCGTAGCGAACTCCATAAATTACTGAACACCTTGCACATACTCTTTACTTTTTAGCCTATCTGTTATCATCATCCAACTCTTGTCCATTCTTGGAACAGTACACATCAAGCGAAGATGAACCTGGGAATCGACAGCAAATTGGAAAAATACTCTGTAATGGAAGAGAGCTTAAGTAAGTTTAGGGGCTCAATTAGCATTGCTTTTTGAAGTGAAGAAAATAGTAATAACAGATTGGTCTCATGGATGATCATAAGAAATCATTAATCTTTTTCAAATTTTCTTCTCACTCTAGCTTCTTGGATTAGTATTTGTATCTTTATTCTATTCCTACCAAATCAAGCTTTAAATCATAAATATAGATATATCAATATGAAGAACGACTTATAAACAAAAAAATTATATACAAACTAGATCGACAATAATCTATGAATGACATTTATAAAATTATGAAAATAATTATGGATATTTTGATTGAAAATAAAAGGATTACAAGAAGTTACATCATTATGAATATATTTTTTTTTATTTTATAAAAACATTGTTTATATATCATTATTCTAAGTACATAAACTAGAAGTTGAAAACACAGATGATGCGCATGTAGAAATGGAGATCCTTGCAACTATCATCTAACAAAAAAGAATATTGAAAGAAATTAAAAACTTAGCAATTACATAAAGGGAATATTTGAACCTGAAAATATATATGACATGAACATTCACCAAGTAACTTTTATGTTTTAGGTAATAGAATGGACATAAAAGCAGAGAGATGGGGTCACATGTTGCACATTTTATGTTTTTTGAATCATTTTTAGTGCAGTAATAATACAAACTTAGAAAATATATACAAAATTCTATTCAAAAATGAAACATGTTGTCCAAATTTATTCTACAGATGAATATTACAAAACACTCAATTAAGTGGCCATTCTTCCCTTGGTGTTGGCTATATACCAAGTAAAGAGAGACAGCATCTACGCCTTTTAACATAAAAGCTAAAATGCTCTGTGGCTCCTTTTCTCTAGAAGCTTGTAAAATGTAACCTTTTATCCCTTTCAGACAAACCAAATGTACACAACTTTAATTTGAACCATCAAGATTTTTCTTTAAAGAAACAATAATGCACTAATGTCAAGTACATTTGAGGTGTATCTTGCAAAAAGAAGGCTTGAACCCTTGATACATTTAGATAGAAACACCAACAATGGCCACTGTCACTCTCTTCTCATTATAAAATGGGTTTATTTATTATTGCATAGCTCATATTCTCAATTTAGATTGCCACAAAAAAATTACAAAAAGAGAAAAAACAACATATTTCATCAATCTCAGAAACACTTTGTCTTTAACTTTGAAAAATCTTTCTCACATATTTTCAAAACATTTTCACTTTGATTTTGATATTAAACAATATCTCAACAACTAGAGTTTAGCATTTTTCACTTTAATTTTGACATTAAACAATATCACAGGAGCACTCAAGAACTAGAGATGGCCCAAGCCTATTGAGGGCCTAGGCAAATGAAATGTAGTTAGAATATGGTTTGGTGCCTTACATTGGTCATTGCCATTCTATTATTGTCCCCATTCTACAGTAAGATAGTGCAACTTCTTGTGCAATTTCTTGTGCAACTTAGATTGTGAAGTTAGGTGCTTCCAGAATCAACGGTATGGTTGAAAGGGTACAGCTATCCCGGGTGATCCGAGAGATTATTTTTCATCTGTTTTCAACAAATTATGAGTGAAAGGACGACCATGTTCTGTAATCGTCATATTGACCAGATTATCGTCTATTGTTTCTATGGAGTTCCAAAGGTTTGTAGTACAAAAATGTGAGAGTATTTAGGATATTGATTAATCACACTTTGTAATCCTAATTTCTTATGTGCTGGCCACAGATTTCTGAACTAAGGCTGACTTTTAAAGAAATTATTTTCAACTATAGAAATGAACGACAATGTAAACCTCAAGTTTTTCGTAGTGTGTTTCTTGATTGGTCATCAATACGCCGTGATGGGGTATGTGTTCATAATGTTTATGTTTTTTTAAAAAAACAAACTCTTTTACTTAATTCGAATTTGAGTCACACCATCGGAACATTTGGAACATTTTCGATACAAAAAACAGAGGCACATTTATAATGATAAGACTAGATCATGAAAAGCATCCAAAATCAACAAGTGTGTTAAAAAAACAGAGGCACATTTCGAACATTTTCGAACCGATTTGGAACATTTCTCCAAAACAGAGACACATTTAAATGATACAAAAAGAATCCAAATCCAAAATCCAAATGGACAATCCGCAATGTCAACCACACCCATTCACGAAGTCAGGAAAAGCCGTAAAAATTTGTGTACGAAATAAATGGAAAATGAAAGGACAAAAACATGTCAAACCCTAAAATTAATCATGAGAGAAGGGGATGGGAGAGACATCGACAACCAGATAGAACCAGATCGACAGAGAGGGAGAGAGATGACAGAAACATACCTGCAATGGTGATGATTGCCGATTTGCAGTGGTGCTGGTGGTGAGCGCCGGTGGCCTGCGATGGTGATGATCGCTGGTGGTGAGCGACGGGTTTGGTATGTTGATGCCGATGTGTGAGAGTGAGACAAAAGAGAACAAAAGACTCTGTGTGTAATATATATGTACTGGGCGCGAAAATTACTTATTTTCCCTTTAAAAAAAAATTCGAACATTTCGCGACTAAACAACAATTTGTCACCAAAATGCATGTTTGGCGACAAAAAATTGGTCGCCTAAAGATGCCTTTTTGGCTACTAAATTCAAAAATTCGTCGGCAATACTGAATATACAATGACTAACCCAGATTTGGTCGTCAAAAAGTAATCACAAAAATGCCCTTTTTTAGGCGACAAAACTGTTTAGTCGCCAAATTAAATCATACGGCGACAAAATGAACTATTGGTAGCCTAAACTGGTAACAAACAGTGACTAAAGGGAAATTTGGTCGCCAATGATACTATATGGCGACTAAAATACTTTAGTAGCTAAAAGGTTTCAATCAATGCCGACTGAAGCTGATATTTAGTCGATGAATGTGGTGTTTTTGGCGACTAAAATTGGTTTGGTCGCCAATTTTAGTCACCAAACATGCATTTTCTTGTAGTGGGTATTGTTGGGTTCTTTACTTTTTTGTTGGTTTCTCAACAACTTAAAGCTTGTGTTTGCACATGACTGTGTAGGCTCCTTAGGGCTAACTTAGTTGAGATTGGGAAGGTTCTATTTTGATGCTTGCAGCACTCCCTCGCATTTATTGATGTATTTCTCATATGTATATACAAATTTCATCAATAAAGTCTTTCTTTTTTGCTAATAAAAGAAAACAAAAATCAATTATGTCATAAGTATATGACTATGAAATAAGGGCAAAGGAGGAAAATCATCTCCATTTCTCGCTTATACACATTTCATCCTAAAATTTACATCAAATTATGACTGTATTAGGCTAAAGCAAAACATAGATTGTGAATGATTAAGGAAATGAACTACGGATTTTGTAGAAATTGAAATCACGAAGCTCTAATTTTTACAGTAAAATAATCTTCTATCTATTCATCTTCATTTCTCTTCGATTGCTCTACTTTTTTTTTATTATTATTTCAAAAACTCTATTTTTTTTGCCTTTTCATCCCAAATTTCAACATATGAACATATATGTTGTATTATATAACTCTCACATGTTTATCACATGTGTTAAAAAAAAAGTATGCATTGGTTGAAAATACGGATGATTTTCCTCTCTTATTTTTATTTTGTAATCACATGCTTGTCACATGATTAGATTTTGTCAAAAACTTAAACAATAGAGTAATAGATGGGGGATGTTGATACTTGTGTAAAGACCAAAGTGAGATTTGACCAGAAGTGTATGGGGTTAATTGTCACAATTTCACGTGTGAGATTTGACCAGAAGTATAGAAGGTTGATTGTCACGATTTTGTGTATAAGGACCAAAGTGGAATTTGATGCAAAATATAATTTACCCACCAAAGTGCTCTTGAATTATAACCAAAATAATATCACAATTAACATCACAATAAATAATAATAATAATATCACAATAAACCATAATCAAAATTATAAAATTGGTAACTAAAATTGCATAGGATACACAAATTTCCCTACATCAATAATGACACTGGAATGATGCACGACCTTACAAAGAGAAATCTGATACGTCATTGCTTTATATCACCGTCTATACAAATATTTAAAATTAATTTTTTTGGTAAGAAATAAATATTAAACAAAATATCTAAAGTGTATAATGTTTTGTTATATATTTCAAAAATATAAAATGCTAGGAACTTCATCTAATATAAAGCACCCCTCAATCACAAATCATATTTGAACAGCCTTGACAGATATAGCTATATATATATATATATATATTCCTGATCAATCCTTAACCATAGCTAAGAAAAGAGCATTAATCTCCTCCTCCAATATCTCTACTACTTATCACGTGTTCTTGAGTTTCAGAGTCCAAGACACCCGAAAGGCCTTCACTGATCACCTCTACACAAGTTTGGTGCAGGCAGGATTTCGCACATTCAAAGATGATGATGATATAGAGAGAGGAGAAAATATTAAGTTAGAATTGCATAAAGCGATTTGGGGTATCAAGGATTTTAGTAGTTGTGTTCTCGAAAGAATATGCATCTTCAAGATGGTGTCTTGACGAACTTTTGATGATCCTCGACTGCAAGAGGACCTCTAAGCATAGGATGAGCTAGATGGTGCCAACCTCGTTGGGATGATTTAGCTCATTGTGATGCTTTTGCACCTCTCTTTTTTCTTTATTGATGTAATTCGCTATGTACTTGGTACTTGTTTATTCCATCAATAAAGTTCCTTTTTCTGCCGATAAAAAAAAAAAAAAAAAGAGGACCTCTAAGCATATGGTTCTACCTGTCTTCTACGATGTCAATCCTTTTCAAGTTAACAACCAAACAGGAGGCTTTGCCGAGGCATTTGCAAGGCATGAGAATATTGAGGCAGAAAATGATGAAGTAAAAAATGAATGGATGCATAAGGTAAAAGAATGGAGGGCTGCACTTAGAGAAGTTGCGGATTTGGGAGGGATGGTTTTGCAAAATCAAGTCGATGGGTACGGTAATCTTTTCTATTTCTATAGTCCTTGAAATTGTCATAATAATATATTTCTTTGTGCTTGTTGGAAGTATTTTGAGAAAGCTCTTGTTGTTAGTATTGAAAAATGTGTATAAAATATATATTTGAAAATATTTTGAAATATCTAAAATGCATATTAAGATTATAAATATTTTGAGAATATATATTTCTTTTGGTTAAATTACAATTTGCATCCTTGCATTTTGCACCAAATCTCACTTTAGCCCCTACACATGAAATCGTGACAGTCTGCCCTTATACTTTTGGTCAAATCTCACTTTGATCCCTGCATATGAAACTGTAACAGTCAACCCCCTATACTTTTTGGTAAAATCTCACTTTGATTCTTACACAAGTGTCAATATCCTCTTTCTGTTACTCAGTTATTTAAATCTTTAACAGAATCTAGTCATGTGATAAGAATGCGATTACGACATGAGAAAAAAAAATAAAAACCATCTACATTTTCCACCAATACACACCTTATCTCAAAATTTACATCAAAATATGATTGTATTAGGCTAAAACAAAATACAAATTGTGAACAATTAAGAAGATGAACTAGGGTTTTGCATAAATTGGAATCATGAAATTTTGTTTTTCACGGTAACACAGTCTTCTATCTATTCATCTTTCTTTCTCTTTGATTTCTTTGTTGTATTTTTTTATATTTCATAAGCTCTACTTTCTTGCCTTTTCATTCCAATTTTTATCATACAAACATATATATATATATATATATATATATATATTAAATTATATAACTCTCATGTGCTTATCATGTAGGAGAAAGTGTATTGATGGGAAACATGGATGATTTTCCTCTCTTATTCTCATTTCGTAGTCACATTTTTTGTCATATGACTAGATTTTGTTAAATATTTAAAAATGAAATAATAGAAGAGGGACATTGATACTTGTATGGGGACCAAAGTAGGATTTGAGTAAAAGTGCGGGGGGCTAACTGTCATGATTTTATGTATAGGGACCAAAGTGGGATTTGACTAGGAGTGCAGGGGTTAATTGTCATGATTTCATGTGTAGGGACCAAAGTGAGATTTGGTGCAAAGTATAAAGGTGCAAAGTGCAATTTACCAACTCGTGAACTGATGGGTCAGGTATGGGGATACTGCTACCCATAAGGTGCAGTAGGGGTGAGCAGCGGATATTCCGATCCACCCAAACTGATCGAACTGAATCAATCCACCGCATTTTGAACGGATGCGTGATGACGAATAGACGGTTGCAGATTGATTTTTTTTCAATCCACCTAGTTTTGGATGAATGGCGGATTTGAGGTTACTTTAGCCGCAACCGAACCGCCAAACCGCGAGCACCCCTAGTAATTTGTAAGACTTTGTGTTTTCAATTTTTTTAGATATTCTGTTTGTGTTTTCAATTGAAAAACAGTTTAGATGTTCTGTTGTGTTTTCAATTTGGAAATCATTTTATTGAATGACAACTGTTGATATTTGTATTTTTGTGCGGAAAATATAAGGCTTACTTTTATCATTTAAAAAAAATCAAATTAAATAGTTTTTGAATAAAAAAATAATGAAATAGTTTTGATAATGCATGATTTTTTTTATATGTATTTATTATTGGTATTTGACAATTTACGTGATAATCTTTTGGTTATGTTGAGTTGGATTATTATCTAAAAAGAAATGTTGACAAGTTGTATTATGTTCATAATTTATAAAAATTTAAACCGTTAAACCGATTTGTATCCATCCGCCAATTCGCTCAATCTGCGTCCGTCAATCTAGCGGATGGATGCGAATTGATTTTTTTTAATCTGCCAATCTAACGGATGGATGACGAATTAAAAGTTCTCTGCCCGCAACCGAACCGCGAACACCCCTAAGGCACAATACATACTGCTATCGCTTTAAACGGCCACGTCTTGGTGAGGCTTTGTTTTTCCTCTTACTTTGTCTTTTTTGTAAACAACTATGATTTCCAAGGCTTGAGAAGTCATTTGCTGATGGATTTGTGCACTTTAATATGGTATTTGTAATATATGGTATACTAGTTGTACAAAATAAGAATTACAGATAAAAAAAAATTAATTTAATTTTAATACATGACTAATGGAAGATAGTGTTGTTGGGCTGTGGTGGGTCTTGTTTAGAGTCTATTTTGATGATTTAAACTATTTAATGTATAGATTTTGTTGAATATATCATTCCTGCAAACAGAAAAACCAAGTTAATCGAATATTGATAATCATTTGATCAAATCACATTTCTGTCAATAATTTATTGTGAAAATCATATACCGCTGACACAAATATAATATGATCAAATGGTTATCGATATTCAATCAATGTAATTTTTTTTGCAGAAATGATATACTCAATAAGACCTACATATTGAACAGTTTAGATTTTCGAAATGAACCTGAATCAGGGCCAGCACGGCCCAACAAAACTCTCCAATCAGACTGGAGAAGAGTTTTTTAATCTCTCATATTGTGAAAATGGTATTTCATAACGAAAAATAGAAATAACTCTGACATGTCATTGTTTTTATTCTTTTCTAAAATTTTTGAACTATGAAATAGAACTCATATAATTCAATTTTTTTAGAAAACCATCAATTATAATTCAAGTTTCAGTTATTAATGTGAAACAATTAGATATCATTTATAAAATCTCTTACTAATTTTCTATTTCACCAGTATTTCATAATGTATATTGAGATGATCTCTAATTATTTCACATTATAAGTAATTGCATCAATCCATTTTATTTATATAAGAGATACATATCACTTATTTTATTTTTTTATTTTAAAAATTAAAAACAAATGACCCATTTTATTAATAAATTATCAAATCAATTCAATTATCACCTTGTAATGATATTAAAATTTTATTTCAATTAATAATTTAAGTAATTTTATTATATATTAGAACAGTTATAATTTTTATTTTTCAATTAATTCTGTTAAAAAATATTTTAACAATAAGGTATTTGTAATTTTTTAAATCACAAAAAACAATTCATATGTTAAGTAAATTTTAAAAAATATATTTATAATTTACCTTGTTTTTTACAACTACTATACTAAATATTAAAAAATTGCAATATAGAAAGGTTGTTGATTGCGGATGAATACCATCAGGAAAAGATTACTCAAAAGCATGTTAGTTTATCCAAAGAGTAATGGAGGGATTCCAAATGTTTTATTAATATTTTTATCAAATATTTTATATGAGTGTGAAATCAATATAGGACCTATATAGTGTGGATCCTATATTTATGTAAGACATTTGATAGAAATATTAATAAAACATGTAAAATTTCTAACATTTTTCTCATACAAAAAAGAGAACAAGAGAAATAAGCAAAGCATGAGCCAAAAAGTCACTGTTTAAAGAGCAGAAGTATTCCCGGACCCTTTTTTAATTAGTGTTGTCATTAGAAGGATCCATCAAGAACTGCTATTTGTTTTCTTTACAAATGTTAGGTGCATGCACAAAAATAAAAAGAGTGCAAATTTATTCGCACACTTTAATGTTGTATTTGGTTAGAGATTTGAGAAGTAATTTAAAAAGAAAAAAGGAAAAAGCGTGTGAAACTATGTAAAATCTAAGTATATTTTATTCACATTTCATCTATTTTTTTCTTTTTTGTTTTCAAATATATTCTCAAATCTCCCAACGACACACGACGTAAGAGTGCATGAAATTACACTTTTCTAAGGTATATGTGGAACCATCTCACTCATTCACCAATGGGAGAATATTCAAATAAAACTCAATATATATATATATATATATATAAAGTAAACTCTATGGCTTAGATTCATCTTGGGTTTGTTGTTCTTCACAATAATTTTTTGAACCAAAGTTAAATAGAGAAAATACTTGGGACCCCCATTTTGAGGACCCCTATGACCCCCAAATGATTGTGATTGGTCATGTGTGTGTGTGTGTGTTTTTTTTTGTTTGTTTGTTTGTTTGTTTTTCCTATCTCTCTGACGTGTGTACACGGGAGTCGTGGGGATGGGTGTTTGTGGGGGTCTATATCATTTAAGGTTAAATAGGTTTTCCACAAATCCAAACCCAAACATACATAAAATGAGAGTTTAGAGGACTAAACCAAGTAAAACACTACGTTTTACGGGTTGAGAATTTTCAAAGAATCCTAACAACGACCTACGCAGAGGCTTGCACCCAAGCACACAAGACAAGAATCGAGCTAACTTCAACATATATTAACAGTGAAAAATGCTAGAGATCCAAGTATTCTATCGCGAAATTTACCAAGCAATCACATAAGTATTGGACCGTGGGTGTTGATTTCCAACCACACAACCAAAGAAGGAACTCAGCTGGAGAGCACCGGTAAGCCCAACAACCAATAACAAGAAGATGAGAATTCCCGCGGTGGTTCGTCCACCTGGAGGCACTCCGACGATCAAGTCAGTAAATCTTATCTCTCACAGATATCAAAACAGTACTTAATACACAAGTCAAAGCATTACAAATAAAAGCATACCTTAGACCCACGAGGGTGCCTTACTTTTATAATGATCAGTGTCCAACTTCCCCTATAAGTCTTACTTCATAGGACTCTATCCTTTGCAAGGATAACATCTATCACAGCTCACATTATTCAGATTAAGATGAACTCCCTCAAGAGTCCCATCTCTATCCAAATAGGTAGCTTCATGCCATCTAGGACTCTAGTCCCTTATCTAAATATCTCGGATTCTAGTATCCCTGCAGAATACCTCGGCAGTGCCCTAAACATCTCGGCCAACATGATCTACCCACGTGGCACCTCAGTTGACACCTCAGCGTTACTTTAGCCACGTGGCGTTATCTTAAAATACTTCCCCACAACTGCCCCCTAGGTTCTATTACCTTGGTAACCTGAGGTGATGGAACCTACATCGTTTCATCTTCCAACATACTAGAGATACTTTTTCGACCGAGATAATGACTCACCGGCGTATCAAAGGAAGGACTCAAATGTCCACTCGTTGTAGACCGCCTGAACTCCGCTCCACGCGCGAGGGCGCGAATTGTAGTTCTAGCTACTACAGTTCGGACTCCTATCACAGTTCTGAATCTAATCTCACAAAGTGCAATGTGAGACTGATAAATCACCAAAGAGTCCAAATCCGGCAATTGGTTTTGAAAAATCAATTTTAATTAAAAAGCGCCAAACATGGATTACTTTGCCAGATTTCAGAGTCGCCACCTAAATATTTTATTTTGGAAAATTTAGGAAACCTTGACTCGTGCCTAAGGCCACGTGTCCATCATCACCAAAGTTGCATCGGCTCGGGAACTTGGGTACGAGGGGGGAAGGTCATGAAATGAGCACCCCCACTCGCCCGATCAAAGGATCGGCCTCTACTAAACATGATATGTTATTTTGAAAACATATGTGTTCTTTTTCCGGTTTATTAGCTAACCTTATTATGTGATGCGCACATCATACAAGTGTAGACTTAATCACGCGGATTGGAACAAAACAACTCATGTTTGTTTTTTAAAGTGGTTTGAAAGTGCTACTCGTAAGTAGGCTAAAGCTCGGATTTACCACCCTCAAGTAGGCTTAGAAAAACATGATTTTGCCACTTCAAGTGGGCTTAAAACTCACAATTATCGAGATGTCCCAATTCAGGCAATCGAGCCTTCACCCATAGGCATTCATGCAGTTAAAGCACTTAAGCAAATAGCCTCATGGCAAGCATGCTGACATGGCAACACTCACATCTCATGCAGTATGCTAAAGCGTAAACACTCACAGTGTACTCCGAGCCAAAGAAAGAAAACTAGTTAGAAATCAATGCATGATCCTAGCTATGTTAAGATGCCTAATGCAAAGCATGCAAAATGCAACTAAATAGGCTCGGCTATTCTAAGATGGCATATGAATGCAACACTTGATATCATGCTTTGAAACACGTATTCAAGTAAGTATTGAAATTCAATGTAGTTTGAATGATGCGCCGAGCCCGGTTTATGCAATACGAATGAATGATGCACGCATGCAAAGCATAAGTATGCTAATTGAAACATGCCCTAAAACTAACCATCAAAAGCTGGTAAATAAAAGGGAGAAAAACGTGGGGTTAGAAGACATTCACACACACACGCACACTTATTACAATATATGCCCTCTCGACGGAGGGTCCGAATAATAAGCTAACTAACTACGCTAATTAAACTAATTATTACAAACCCAAAATTAATTAACTATTTGTAGTTAACTAATTATTACAAAACAAATCGATTAATTAAGCACATTAACTAATTAAGTACAAAACCGACGAATTAGCTAACTAAGTAAAGCAGCTAAAGCAGTTAAAAGAGGTCCTCGGGGCGAGGGGTGCATGCATGCTCGATCGCCTTGCTCGGAAATCCATTGCTATGCCCAGAATTGCCTCTGCTTGCATTTGATTTGATCTTTGAAAAAGTGCACTAACTTCCAGATTGCTTCTGCTCCAACATGGGGACTTTCTGGTGGGCTGCCAACTAGAAAAGGGGGCTTTAGACCAGAAAAACTGGTTGTAGACCAAAAAAAGTGGTCGGTCGACCACCCTTACTGGTCGGCAGACCAGTTAATTTGCCAAGCTCCAGCTTTGCTGCAACAGAGAACAACAAGGGGCATAGCAGTGTATTTGCAAGATATGTGTGCACAACCACCCTCCCTATCATTTCTCAAGCTCAAGGGAGTGCGGTACTTGACTCTCGGGCCACCAACTGAACATCGCAATGCACGATGGCCGAGAAGCCAAGTTTGCACAAGTGAATGTCAATGAATGCACACAAATAACACATAAGGGCCTCCACCTTTATCAAGCTTGATTAGGAGGGTCAGCGACCGAGAAATGCTACACGTTTCAGCACTTTGAGTATGAAACGCGTCACATTCCTCGTGTTTGGATTAACATCCAATCCAAACACATGCAACACAAACAAGATGATCAACCTTCAATGATAAAGTGACATGCGCAAGACTATATCATGTAAGCAATGCATGCATGGCATGTTTAAAAGCTAAGGCATCAAAGCTAATGAAACATATTACACATGAGGCATGCACCATACATCTCAAATGGTCAAACCAACCCCGGACAGAGGTCGAACATGCCAAAACAGTGGCTGAAATATATTAAGATCAAGGCATACAACACAAGGAGAACATGCTCATTTGATGGCTCATTAACAATGCACCAAAACACAACTCTCAAAAGCTCTCAAGGAATAAAAGAAGTGAGAACATGACAAATGTACATGCTCTGAAATAACATGTTAAACAATGCCCAAACATGCAACCATCACAAATATAGCATAATAGGGTGCTCAAAACTCAAGACTAGCTAAGGTACTTGCACCATAGCCATATCAAGTAAGCCCCAAAGGGGCAAGATGACTCAAAACAGTCTCAAGGAAGGTCAAAACAATGCCAAAACATGCATGGCATAGAGCTAACACATGGTAGAATGGGAGGCATAAAACATGACACATGCTAGGCCAATGAGTGAGATTACACTACACATACCAAAACCAAGCATGAAGTGACTTCACCAACAAAAATCAGAGTTGTAACGTGGTAAAATAACACCAAAAACATGCTGAATGGTAGCCTAAAAGCTTAGGCAAGCATGCATACATATTGGCTCAGAAGTGAAGCATAAGGCTCAACCCTCAAACACAACAAAGGGATGATAAATGCGAGAATATGGTCTGAAATAACATGCCAAATGATGCCATGTCATGCACAAAGCTCAAATATGACATGCTAGAGGTCCCAAAGCTTAAGGCTAACAAGGCCAATTACACTAGAGCTATAAAAAGCAAGGCATGCATGACCAAAACCACTCAAATCAGACCTAAAGCATGTTAAATCAAAGCCAAAAATGTGCTGGAGTAGAGCATACACATGCTAGATCAATAGGCCAAAACACCAAACAAGCTAGGCTAGTGAACAAGCTTGCACTGCAAGTGCATAAACCATGCAAGAGGTGACTTTGTCGACCAAAATCAGAGCTAAGGCATGCCAAAATATGAGTAAAATCCTACTGGAGTGGAGCCAAAAACATGCTAAAATGGTGGTCCAAAGCATAGAGCATGTTATGCTAACTAAGAGGATTGCACTACAAGTACATGAAGCATGTAAGAGGTGACTAAGATAGCCAAAAATATAGTTATGGCAGGTCTAAAAAGTCACAAAAATGAGCCTAAACAAAGCCACTAAGAAGTAGAAATACATGCTCTTTTGACGGGCCATCAACACATACAAATAAGAGAAGAGGAGGGGGGATAACCCCCACCTATTTGGGACCTCAAAACCACCTTTCTACCACTGAAATTCCTCTGAGTTTTAGTGGGAAGAAGGCCAACAAGAGGTGGTTCCAATAACTTTAAAAGATAGCAAGATGTTAAGCAAATAAGGCATAAGAGTGTGAGAGACACCCCTAACTCAAGCAAGGCCATAAACAACCTTCTAAAACACTTTAAAACAAAGGTTTTTGCAGTTGAAAGTTAAGCCAAAAGAAGCATGCAAAGGTGGCTAAGTATGCAATCAAAACAAAGCTTTAAAAGGGGGAATATGACTCACCCTTGAAGAACAACAAGAACAGCCACTTCTGAGGGAAAAACCAAGCCAAAATCACTCAAATACAACCTCCAAGAACCTCAGCTCAAGAGTGAAGGTGTTTCACTAGGTGTTTAGTGCAAAAGTGTGAACAAAACTCACTTTAAGGCACAAAATAGCACAAATATATATATATATATATATATATATAGAGAGAGAGAGAGAGAGAGAGAAATCAAGAGACAGAGAGATATGTATAGCCCTAATCCAAAATTTCTGAACCTTGAATAAGAGGGAGGAAGCTCCCTTATATAGAATTCATGCCTTAAGCTTGTTAGACAAGCTAGAGGCTTGGTGCAATCCCTCCACGTGTATGGAGGATGCCTTCTGTGCCCAACAGCTGGCAGAGTTGGCAAGGAAAATATCTGCAGAAAGTGCAGAAAGGCCGCCGACCAGTTAAAGTGGTTGATCGACCACCTCCCCTAGTCAATCGACCACCAAAAGTGGTCTACAGGGAATAAAACTGGTCGGCAAGGGAGGAAAAGGGTCTACAGAGAGAGTAGAAGGTGATGGTAGGTTGCCGACCACCTTAGGTGGTCCACAGACCACCCACCCTAGCTGACCGACCACCAAAAGTGGCTGGCAGGGAAGAAAAATGGTCTACCGGGGGGAAAACGGGTCTACACCCCTGTTCCACCCTCCAGGCAAAGGGTAACAAGGTCTGGTTCAAAAACAAACCAAAATAGAAGAAAGACAAGAGTCCGCAGGACAAGGCACTCAGCCGGAAGCCTCGAAAACTAGTCTACGGGCCACTACAAGTGGCCTACGAGAGGGAAAGGTAGCCTACGGCTAAAAAAAAGTGGCCTATAGGCCTCTGTTTCCATCTAGGCAAAGGAAGCAAGGCAAGGTCCAAAAACCAGGCCAAGAGGAGAAAGCTAAGAGGTCCCGAGACAAGGCGCTCTGTTGAAGGCTTCGGAAATTCAAAACGAGCACAAACATGCATAATCACCGAGTGCACAAACGATGACGTCTGAGTCTTAAGGTCGGTCAAAAATGTGGTGTCTACACTGGTCAAGAACCAAGAATCAAGAACCATCATGTTCTATTTCATCCAGGTTTAACATCTCGACAGAGTTCACACTACTAGCAGAGATCATGATTCACTAGTTCAAGAACATCAAGACCCTAGTATCAACTCATCAAGAACCGATAACAAACAAGTTCTGTCCCAACTAAATTCAACATCTCAACTGAGATCAACATCTCAACCGAGATCATCATGTCATCACCTCGTTGGTTCGTATCAGTCACGCGTCACTTTATCATATCAAAACTACCCACGCCGTCTAACAATCTCGTCGTCCAAGGCACATAATGTTTTTCCACCTTTTCATTTTTGGACAAAACTTCCTTCACTCTCTCTAGAAGTCTCCATTGTCATTCCTTTGAAGCTTTTACTATTATAACTTTGGTCACCACTTCCGACATGCACTCAGCAGTTCTGTTCCGATCAGAGCATTGACTGACTCTGGCAAATCCCATTCCGGCATTTACTTCCTCGACTCTGCTTTGTAAGCCCTTGATTTCATTTATTTTAACTTCAGTTCTCCACTGTTTTCAAATATATTCCTTCTGTGGATTTTTACACATCACACATGGTATCTGTATCTGCATCTACACTGTCATCTTGTATTCATATTCAAATCCCATTATTCTACATGCCTTTGCTTGCTTTAACTCATATTTTGTCATTCATGTTCTTAAGCACATCTTCACATTTTTTGTATTTGACACATATCTTCTGGCACATTGTCACCGAATTCTATCAATTTTGTTCATACCCTGAATCTGTCAATGCTCTATTTTTCTCGTATTCTTGAAGTTTTGATCACTGTTTCTTGTTTTTGAGACTTGTTTCTTCAGTCTATTCTTGCTTGTTAGTAGATTATTGCCTCTGAATCTTGTACATTTGCATAGACTTAGGTTTGGGATTTGCTAGAATCCACACTTAGGAAAACTGAAACAAATTTTGCCCCCAAACCTTCCTCAGAACCTTGAAAATGATAACCCAACAGTCCTTACGGTTTCGCTGAGGTCTTTAACCCACACAGTCCAACCTTCCTTGCCAAAATTGCCTTAGTCGAGGTCATGGGGATGTTCAAATGGAGGGTAGACTCCTCCAATAAACTAGAAGACTTTCGTCAAGAATTCTCCACTCCAGCTGACGTTCATCTAAGGTTGGCTGAGGAGGAGGATTCCATGATGCCTGGAGAGACATATATGTCCTTCTCTATAGTATCTATCATCGAGGGTAGCGTCAGATTCCATCTTAACATTTTGTTTTGCTTTGGGCCAAGGTGCCTTCTTTTGTATCTGAACAAGTTGTCTTTTTGAATACAAGTCCTTTTTGTACTAAGTGTTGAATGCTTGTCTATGTCTTTATTGTCTTCTATGATTCCATACTTAAAATATTTTTGTACTTCTCCCAAGTATACTTTAATTGTGTAATCACATCGGGTTAGAACACATTTGGCATGTAGCACATTGGAACCACTTCATCTCGGGTGCACCCTTAGTTGGTCACTTTGGACCAACTTATCTTGGGGTTCACCTTTTATTGTGATCTCGGCCAACGGGCACTTTATAAATTTTTTTTGAATAACATTCAACAAGTATTTCTTCCTTACTTGTACTTGTTGTCTTTTATGAAGACTTCACCCTTCCAACGTTTCCAGGTTTGATGACTTGGTTGGTGATCTTGGGTAACCAACAACTCAAGTGTCCCCTCATCTGGATACCTCGGCTGACTCCAACTTGTAATTTTTTTGAAAATTTTCAACAAGTGTCAAGCTGGTTCCTACTTCCTTCATCTGGATACCTCGGCTGACTCCAACTTGTAAATTTTAACAGGTGTCAAGCCTATTCCTTATTCCTGCTTCCTGCTCCCTAATGTGAACCTAAGTATCACTTATGTTCACATTAAGCATGCATCTTCAATTTTGCAGAAATTTGATTCAAACAAATCTTAGCCGAGGTTTTCTACCTCAGTGTCTTTGTTAATCTGACTAGATCAAACTTAGTTCAACTCTGCCGTTATGGCAAGTCTAAGTTATTTGTCATGTTCATTCGAAAACATCGCCAACTTAGTTCAACTCTACCATATGGTAAATCTAAGTTATTCGTCATGTTTCATTTGGAAATATCACCAACTTAGTTCAACTCTACCATATGGTAAGTCTAAGTTGTTCGTCATGTTTCATTCAGAAACATCGCCAACTTAGTTCAACTCTACCATAGGCAAGTTGAGTTCAACGCTACCATATGGTAAGTCTAAGTTATTCGTCATGTTTCGTTCGGAAACATCACCAATTTAGTTCAACTTTAACATATAGCAAGTCTAAGTTATTCGTCATGTTTCATTCGGAAACATCGCCAACTTAGTTCAACTCTACCATATGGCAAGTCTAAGTTATTCGACACGTTTCATACTGAACCATCGCAAACTTAGTACAATTCTACCATCTTGGCAAGTCTAAGTTATTCGTCATGTTCGCCAGAGAAACATCGTCATAAGACTTTTTAGTCTTATTGCATAATCATGGATTTCAACAACATTTTAACACATTTTTATATAGGCTTCGTCATCTTTTTGCATGTAGGGCCACTAGAATCCTTGCTATATAGCTCTATGGGCAAGGGATCTGCCCTCTGCATGGCTTCTAGATACTCCTTTGTGGACCTTGTATAAAAAGTCTTCAACCTGAGAGGGAGGTACACATCGTAATAGAGGTCCAGTAAAAACTCTTTTGTATAGATGGCCTTCTGCTAACATGCAGAACCTGGCCAACTTTAGTCCGATCTTGTATGCTTCCGTTTTGTCTTCTGGGATCTGGGATTTGCTTACTTAGATTGAGCTCTTCTCTTCTCGGACCTAATCATCTAGGCCGAGTTCTTATCTTCTGGAATCTGGGATTTGCTTACTCAGGCTGAGCTCTTCTCTTCTTGGACTTAATCATCTAGGCCAAGATCTTGTCTTCTGGAATTTGGGATCTACTCACTTAGGCTAAGCTCTTCTCTTTTCAAACCTAATCATCTAGGTCAAGATCTTGTCTTCTGGAATTTAGGATCTGCTCACTCAGGCTCAGCTCTCGTTTTCTCGGATCTAATCATCTAGGTCGAGATCTTGTCTTCTGGAATCTGAGATCTGCTCACTTAGGCTGAACTCTTCTCTTCTCGGACCTAATCATCTAGGTCAAGATCTTGTCTTCTGGAATCTAGGATCTACTCACACAGGCTGAGCTCTCGTCTTCTCGGACCTAATCATCTAGGCCGAGATCTTGTCTTCTGGAATCTGGGATCTGTTCACTCAGGCTGAGCTCTTCTCTTCTCGGACCTAATCATCTAGGCCGAGATCTTATCTTCTGGGCACCAGTTTTGGTAGTTGGTGCCGGCATGTCCTGTAATGGAGATGTCGGCTGCATCATGAGGTTGACCACTGTCTGTAGATCTGTCAACTTATTTTCCATGTCTTTCAATTTCCTCGTCTTTTCTTCGGCATCTGTCCCGTCATACTTGAAGGTCGCTTTCATGGTAGTACTCATCTCGGTTACCCTTCTTGTTCTCTTCTCGGCCTTTGGTGAAATTATTCGCCTCAGGATTCAATTCTTGCACTTTTCCGTTATGGTCCTCTCCTTCAGTGTTAGGATCTACATGCTCATCATTCTCAGTGTGGATATCGTTCTCAATCCTCACTTCCTGTCCGTTGTTGGCCATCTATCCTTACTAAGTTTCCACAGACGGTGCCAAATTGTGGGTGTTGATTTCAGACCATACAACCAAAGGGAGAACTCAGCTGGAGAGCACTAGTAGAATATATTAAGCCTAACAACCTAGTATCCCTACAGAATACCTCGACAGTGCCCTAAACATCTAGGCCAACATGATCTGCCCATGTGGCACCTCGGCTACCACCTCAGCATCACCTTAGCCATGTGGCATTATCTCAAAATACTTCCCCACATGGACCATACTTTTTTGAGTATTTGATAAAAAATTTAATAAGATTTTTTTTGTATCTGTAACATTGCTCATTGACTTGGGTACAACAAGGATAAATATGAGGGGCATGGGACGATCGTATTTGCAAAAAAATTTAATTTTTTTATATTATATTAATAATTTGTAAGATATTTTAAATTAATATACTTTGCATCCTTAAAATCTGAGTAGTTCGCACACTTAAAATTATAAAGGTTCAAGTTTTATCAAAATACTAATCCATTTCATTTGTTATTTATATTATTTATTATATTTTTATATTGTCTAGTTTTTTTTTTTTTTTTTTTTTTTTTTTTTTTTTTTTTTTTTTTTGAGAAAAGGTCATACTGTTTAGTGTTGTTTATATTTTGTATTTATACTTTTTTTAGATGGGAATTATTCTATTAAACTTATTTACTATTATTCTTGTTTTTTTTTGTTGGCATGTTATTAATGTTTTTTTTTTTTTTTCCCATTGAATCACACTTTAATTTGTTCTATGCACCTTATTTTGTATTTATTATTATTTATTGTGTAAATTACACTTTACACCAAATCTCACTTTAGTCCTTACACATGAAATTGTAACAGTCAACCCCTTGCACTTTTGTCAAGTGTCAATGTCCTCTTTTGTTATTTCATTGTCTAAGCCTTTAACAAAATCCAGTTATGTGACAAGTATATGAATACGAAATAAGAGTAAGAGAGAAAAATCATTTACATTTTCTACCAACACACATAAGCATGTGAGAGTTATATAATATTATATACATATATATGTTGAAAATAGAGACGAAGGGGTAAGAAAATAGAATTTTCGAATTTAAAATAAGTAGCAGAGAAATGAAGAAGAATAGATGGAAGACATGTTAATGCGAAAAGCATAACTTTGTGATTCTAATTTCTGCAAAATCCAAATTTATTTCTTTAATCGTTCACAATCTGCAATTTGTTTTAGCCGAATAGAATCATAATTTGATGTAAATTTTGGAACAAAATATGTATAGATGGGAAATGTGGGTTATTTTTCTCATTTGCTCTCATTTCATAGTCATATGTTTGTCGCATTACTGATTTATGTTAAAGACTTACATGGTGGAGTCACAAAAAAAAAAAAAAAAAAAAGACATTGGCACTTGACCAGAAGCGTAAGGGGTTGAATATCGCAATTTTATGTATAGCGATCAAAGTGTAATTTGGTACGAAATGCAAGGGTGAAAAATATAATTTACCCATATTTGTTTATTCTTTAGAAACGAGAATATTTTCTAGAAATGAAAATATTGTCTATGTTAATCATTGCAATCTTAAAAAAGTGTTCATAAAATTTAAGACAAATTACACTGTAGTCTCTGTACTTTGATCCTTGTGTGATTTTGGTTCCTATAATTTCAATTGGATCGATTCTGATCCTGAATTTTTTATATCTCAAATTGGTCCAATTGTTAGTAACCTTTTAAGGCAAATGCGTACATGAGTGGCATGTGCTATACTTTTAGCAGTAAAATTTGTTGGTTACATATTTTGTATAAGCCAATTACAATTCAACGCATGGCAGGATAAGGGCAATACAGGAAGACTATTCAAGTTTTCAATCTTGATCGAACACGTGGTAGTCAGTATTGGTTTTACGAGATCTGCGTAGCATTGGATCAACAAAGAGATATAAAGTGATATGGCTTCAACGGTTACTTACATTCAAATTCAAAATTAAGAGGGAAGCCTAACTGCAAGTGATGGCATAGTGGAGCTAACTATAAGGCAACATGATCAGCGATCATGGAGGAGCGATTCGACGGTTGGAAGTGCAGTTCGATGATCATCCTTGAGAAGTATAAATAGCAGAGAAGGTCCTAGAAAAGCCCCCCAGACTCAGATCCAAAAAACCAGTTTTACTCTACTTTATTTCCTTTCCATTTTTTACATTTCTTGTTCTTTACATTTCTGTACTTTAATTCCTGCACTGCACTTCATTCATAGGAGTAGTTTCAAGTAGATTGTTGCTGTAAACCTCTATGAGGCTGAATTGGATCATTATAAGTTTTCATTTTAATGAAATGCTTCAATTGTTTTTCATTTGATTGTTATTTGCTTAATTCTCCTAAATCAAGCCACCAGTAAAAGTCCTCTTCATTGAGGCTGAAAGAACTAAAACACAATCGTCTGATAATTTGTTGGCAATTAATTTTTTGTAAGGACTGATTGATCCTTGCTGGTATGCTCATAATTACAATAATAACCTTTGAAAGCCAAAAAGCCAACATATATTTCTGGCACGCTCTGTGGGACTAATTGAAATGGCTAGACGTAGAAGACAAGGAGAAAATGAACGCTTGGAAAAAGGCATAGAATGAGAGGTAGAAATACCTAATCCAGAGGATAACGTCACAACACATCTTGTGGAAACACCAATTTTATTAGAACCAATGGTCGAACAGACCAGCACTTCGGAACAAGTACCACATGCTCATAATATTGGACGAGGCCAAGGAATTGGACTATCCACTGTTCCATCTACTCAGCCAATGAATCCATGGGGAGGCCTAGTAGATGCCATGGGACAGCAGTTAATGAACACAATAGAGAGATGGGCAACATCCTTTTTGGATCAAATGAATACCCATCAACCAACAAACACAAGGCACATGGAGGAAGTTTCAAATGTCCCTCAGCAAAGATTGGCTAGAGATAAACAGCCTATGCAAATTAATGGGCATTCTAATGGTCAAACTAGTAGTCAAAACTATGAAAGACCATCACCACAATCTTGGTATGAACCTATTTCGAGGCCTATAGCAGGTCAAAATGCCTCAGTACTTAACAGTGAAGCCATGCAAATTGGTGGATCTGGCCCAGGACAAGAAAATGGCATAAGAGTGGTTCCAAATCCCATGTTCGAAGTCATACCTAGCACGAGGGGGTTCACTAATCCTTTATTCAAATTTATACCCAGGGGATTGGAAGGTTTTCCTGCAACCGGAAGAGACACAACACCTATTCCAACAAATTTCCCAGGTCCTTTCGCAGGATAGGCTCAGAGGGGCCACTCATACCCTCAACAGCAGCCAACACCACAGGGACAACCAGTCCCAAATATACCACCCTATGGACCAAGAGGACTTCAAGCACAAGTTTGTCCACCAAATCCTGTGTTTGTTCCTCCAGTAGTGGTTCAACAGGCACAAAATATGGTCCCTAGGGACCAAATTGCTGATATTGTTAGAGAGATGTGTCGACCAATGGCTTGGGGGGTTCAAACTCCTGTGTACAAGAAACCATATCCAGAATGGGTGGATAGGGTACATGAATACCCAAGAGGATTCAGGATACCAGACTTTGCCCTTTTTTATGGGAATGAAAGCCAGTCAACAGTGGAGCATATTGCTAGGTTTGCTGCTCAATATGGTGAATTTACCAATAATGATTACATGAAGTTAAGATTGTTCCCAAATTCTCTTACATGGGCAGCCCTCGTATGGTATATTAACCTTACACCTGGCTCCATTCAGACTTGGCAACAAATGGAAGAGGCATTTCATGCCCAATTCTTCCAAACGGAGCCAGAAGTGTCCATGGCAGATTTGGCAAGGTTGAGCCAAAGGCCTAATGAAAAGGCTGCTCAATTTATTGCCAGATTTAAAAGAGCACGAAACAAATGTAGGGTCATCCTACCACAGCCAGAATTCGTAAGATTGGCTCAAAATGGCTTAGAGTTTAGGCTTCGAAAGAAGTTTGACTCAACTGAGTTTAGAGACTTAGTGGAACTAACTTATAAGGTGTCTAGGTATGAAGCATGACTAGAGGAAGAACAAGATCGAAATAATGCATCATACAAGACATATTATAGGGATCCTAATTATGAGATTGATGCAGTAGAGATTATGGGGAAAGAACCTGTGATCTGTGAGGCATTAATTCATAAGGACACAACAATTGACCAGCAGTTTAAAAAGAAAAACCTTCATAGGAAATACTCTTTCAATTTAACAAAGGCAGATGACATATTTGATCATTTGCTTGTGGGCAACTTCCTTAAGTTACCAAAAGGAGTCAAAATTCCATCTCCAGATGAACTTAAAGGAAAAGTGTATTGTAAATGGCATAATTCTTGGTCTCACTCGACTAAAAACTGTATTATTTTTTGAGACAGGATCCAAGAACAAATTCGGAAAGGAAGTTTGAAATTCCCAGCTAAAGCAGAAAAGGCCATGGGGATCGACAGTAATCCATTCCCAGAAGTTGGAGAAAGTGCAGCTAATGTTGTTGTACCAGACTTCCAGAACTTATCTTTGAAGGGATTGGAAGAGGTCAATGTGTAGATGCATGTTGCCAGCCAGACTACTGTCAAGAAAGACACTAGAAGTTCACCAGTTGTTGGACAAGGCTCTACAGGTCAGGAAAATGACTCTGATGAGGAAGCACTGGATGATGGTTCTTTAGAGGCAGCAGTTATCCAAAGAATGTGTCCTAGGTGTAGGTTGAGCTATAAGTGGCTGAAAGGGCTTCCAATTGATGGGAAGCAATACTACAGGGATGTGCAAAGACGTCCTAAGCCAACCAGTGCTCATAACAAAAGGCCATATCCAACTAGCCCTAGGCAGTAGCCACTCATGGCTGGATCAGCAGCTACTAGAATGCAATCCAAGGGTAAGAGGCCTTTACATGAGTCCAGGCCTCCCAACTATAGCAGAATGGAAGGCAATCGTCTTGGAAGAAGGACTGAAGTAGGCTCAAGTTATGGGAGCAAAGCCAGAAATTGGCCCCCTAGACCAGCTTCACACAAGATGGAAAGTGGCCACTTTCATGGAAGGCCTGAACTAGGCCCAAAACAAGGAAGGCTTGAATTAGGCCCTAAACAAGGAGTCAGGGCTAAGCAATGGCATTCACTGACAGCTTCGAAACTAGCTTCGAAGAAAGAAAGAGACAGCTTAACGGCTGAGTTAGTGGGTTCATGGGTACCTGGAGTCCCAGATCGGTTTGTTATGTAGAACAAACCTAGGGAGATACCTACCCAAAGAAATGTTGTTGGAGATCAGGGTAAGATGGTTAAACCTCCCCTGGTGGCCCCAAATAATTGGGTGTTACTAAAACATCCAAAAACAAAGGAACCAAACATGGTCCTTGTAATTTCTAGATCACAAAGGAGAAAGATCCAGCGTAGGTACACACAATACCAGAAAGACCTGAAAGAAAGTGGAGAAAGCTCTTCATTGCTCCAGACAGAGGGGAAGATAGATGGAAAGAAAAATCTAAAGTCAGACCATATTCCAACAGCAATTCTACAAGACAAGATGGGTTGCAGCAGAGAACAGTTGGCCAAAGTTCACTCTGAACTAAAAGCCAAAGAGAGGCCCAGTTTAGCAGGATTGGAGAAAGCTTTGATGGAGAGTGATAGCGAGACAGAAGGAGAAGTTGGCCAAGGCCAAAAGAAAGAAATGGTTGAAGAAGAAATGTTCGAAGCCTTCATGGCTGAACAGACATTTTTGGTTGAAAAGCCAGCAGAAATAGACCATTCGAAGGAATTTGTTAGTAATGAAGTGCCAGAATGCAGCATTGAATATGCTTCTGAAGCAATTGAACAAGGTGGCCAAGAAGAGAAACAGGTACAGCCGCCCATCCAATTTGGCTCGTTTCCTCTAGTATCAATGAATATGGTACATATACTATCACATGAATTCCAAGCTAGAGATGAGAACCAAGAGGGTCAAGAAATTGACCCAATTCCAGTCTCTAGTGAAGACTCACAAGCGAGTATGGTGCAGGATGAATCTGAAATGTCTACCCCAATGGAAACTGAATACGAGAGTGAAGAAGAGGTGAGTATTAACCTCTCCTATCCTTTTTAGTATCCCACAACATCCATGACACAGAATGTCAAGCCTTTGTATATCAAGGCCTTCTTCGATGGGATACAATTGAATCGAGTCTTGGTGGATAATGGGGTAGCAGTGAACTTGATTTTGAAATCTTCCTTGAAGAAACTAGGAAAAAGGAACCCCAGGTTAATCCCAACTAGCACAACCATTGCTGGCTTCGCTGGAGACAAACAGATGGCTCAGGGAATTTTGCCCATCAACCTGAGTGTGGGAACCAAGGACTGCATGATGGCATTCTTCGTTATCGACAACAATGCTAAGTACAATGCTTTACTTGGTAGAGATTGGATTCACACTAATAAGTGTGTGCCTTCCTCTCTGCATCAGAAGATAATGATGGCCTTGGGCAATGGAGAGACAGAGGAAATTGATGCAGATCCTCAACCCTTCATAGCCTGTGCAGATTTCGCAGAGGCCAAATTATACATTGAGGGAGTGACACGACTTAGTATACTGAGAAAACTTGATGGATCAGCCGAAGTGTCGGCTGGTGAGGAATTGGCACACCTGAAGCACTTAGTCCAGGAGAGTGCTGATGAAGAGTTTGTCGTTAAGGATGACAATGATGCCTAGTTGTAGACAAGGAGATGAAGCCCAAGAAGCCAAGTCTTTGGCTCTAATTCAGTTCTCAATATTGGATGTAAAATTAATAGTCCAGAAAGTGCAAGAGCAAAAGAAAGAAGCCATGATAATTGGCTGTAAGCAGGAGCAGCAACAGGCCAGGGTTTTGGCCTTTGATAAATACTGTGCATTGGACATTGAAACAAAAGTCCAGGAGATATAGGAAGAAGAAGCCTTATGGACAGACTTTGTCTATGAAGAGGAGGCTAAAGATGTTGAATCAAAGAAGCTGGGAGCAGAACAAAGCAAGGAGATTGCTTCGAAGGCAAAAGGAATCAAAGAAGGAGCTTCAGTAAGTTCTCAGATACAAGACCCCTTAGAAGAAGTAAATTTAGGGGAAGGTTCTATACAACAGCCCATCTATATAAGTGCTTGGTTGAAAGCTCTTGACAGGGACCAGTTGTTGGTTATTCTGAAGAAATATGAAGATTGTTTTGCATGGTCTTATAATGAACTACCAGGATTGCATAGGTCATTAATAGAACATAGGCTCCTTATAAGGCCTAATTTCAAGCCATATAAGCAAAAACCGAGAAGAATGAGACCAGAAGTGATTCAGAAAGTTAAGGAGGAAATTCTTAGACTACTTAAAGCAGGCTTTATTAGAACAGCCAGGTATATTGAATGGCTATCCAATATTGTGCCTGTAGTTAAGAAAAATGGTAAAATGAGGGTATGCATCGATTTCAGAAACTTAAATCTAGCAACTCCAAAAGATGAGTGTCCTATGCCTATAGTAGATTTGTTGGTAGACAGTTTAGCAGGGCATCAAATTTTATCAATGATGGATAGGCACTCTGGTTATAACCAAATCTGCATTGTAGAGGATGATGTCCACATGACAGCATTCAGATGTCCAGGGAATATTGGCACCTTCGAATGGGTTAAAATGCCATTTGGTTTGAAGAATGCTGGGGCTACATATCAGAGGGTTATGAACACTATCTTTCATGACCTCATTGGAGGGTATTTAGAGTGTTATATCGATGACATCATAGTGAAATCCCAATCCATAGAGGAGCATTTGTTTCACTTAGAAGCAGCTTTTGAAAGAATGAGAAAGTTTAAGTTGAAACTCAATCCTCTTAAGTGTGCTTTTGGCGTATGTAGACACCCCATTTTTGACCGTCCTCAAGACTTGGACGTCACCATTTGAACACCCGGTGATCATCCATGTTTGTGTTCGTTTGGAGTTCCCGGAGGTCTCGGCTACGAGCCTTGCCTCAGGATCTCCGAACTCGACTGTTTAGTGTTTGGTTTTGCACCAAACACTTGTGTTTTGCCTTGGAGGGGCAGGGAATGCCTTGTGAGGCATCCCCACACATCACCGGCCATGGCCAGAGGCCACCGACTGGTGTTTTGTTGCCATCGGTAATGTATATTGTCGGTCGGCATTCTTTGTTGCCGGTCGGCAGTCCATTTTGTCAAAATGGCAATTTTGTGCAGCCGACTACTGTTCATTTGCTTTTGCAGATATTTTAATACAGCTGGCTTGCATTTTGTTCCCCTCCATACACGTGTATAGAGGGATGGCTTCCTTGTTAGCTTCTTGAGTAAGCTTTACAAGATTGGCTTCTCTATAAGAGGAGACCTCCTCTCTTGGCTTTAGGGTTAGACAAAAAGGGTTAGAAAAGTTGTGAGAGAAGCTCTGGTTCTAGGTTTAGGGTTTTGTATCTATCCTATATCTATATCTCTCATTCTCTTGTATTGTGTGTGTGTTTAGGCTTACTATTGCACACAAACACATAGTGTTACACCTTTTATTGGTTCTTGAAGGGCCAGAGGTTTGTTCTTGAAGCTTTGGAGCTATTTTCAGCTCAAGGAAGGGGCTGGTCCACCATTTGTGAAGAAGGTCAACAAGGGTAACAATCTTACCCCTTTTTACCCCATTCTTGCATACTATTTTTTCCTATCTTAGAACTATTTTTGAGCTTAGTGTATAATATAAAAAAGTTCTATTTTTAGGCCCTCTAAATAGTTTGTTTAGAGTGTTTTCTAGTTTGAGGTTGTTTGACCCCTCTTAAGCCTTGAGGGGCTCCATTTTGTGCTATTTTGAGTGAGCTCCAGGACTTTGGTGTTTAGGCCTCCTCACCACTGAAATCTTGAGGGATTTCAGTGGTAAGGATGGTGCCTCGAAGTCCCAAGAAGGGGAGGGCCACCCCCTCTCCTTATTGTCCTTGAAAAGGGCCATTTTTGCCTCTTTAATGAGCACCTAGCTAAGCCTCATGTTGACCATGCCTTGGCTATTATTTATGCTTATTTTGCCATGAAATAGCATTGTTGTATGTTGGTTTTAGTACACCATGCTTTCTTAGCATACATGCCTTGTAATGCCACTTTGTTGCCTTAACATGCCTTAGGTCGTAAACCATTGTTCTAGCATGTTTTAGGCTTGGCTTTGTGAAGTTTTTGTGCTTATTTTGCTATGTTTGAGGTCTGTCCTTAGTTGTTTGGGTCGACTTTGGCATGCTTAGTATAGCCCCTTTGCATTTTTAGTTTGTTGGCCTTAAGTGTCTGAATGTATAGCATGCATCCTTGCCTTAATTTAGTGGGTGGGGACCATTTGCCATGTTATTTCAGTCCCTTTAACATGCTTGTATGCTTGCCTTGGATGCCTCTTTGAAGCTTTGAAAGCTTGTCTTGCATGCTCCATGTTTTGGTCATTGTGCATGCTTTTGAATTTGAGCCACTTAGATGCCATCTAGGTGTCCCTTGGGTGTTGTTTAGGTTCGCATTAGACCTATTTCAAGTCCTCTTAGCCTTGTGAGGCTCGGTGGACTTAGTCTCGGTTTAAGCCTCTTGGCTTGTCTTGGGTTTTTGGCTTTGTTTGCATGCCTTGTTTATCTTGTTTAATTGGCTTAGCACGTTTTGTAACATGATTTTCAATGCTTACCTTGCATGCCATTAGTCCATGTTATGCCTCTTTCAAGTGTGCTTGAGAGTTGCCCCTTTTGTGCTTGAGTGTTAGCCCTTTAACATGTGCATGTGTGTATGTGTGTTTAGTCCTCACTTCACAGCATTTTGGCCACTGTTTTAGGTCTATTTAAGGCTGCCTAAATCATGTTTAAGTCCATCATATGCTTGTTTGCATACTTACCTTGCATGTTTGTTTGCATGCTTGCATGTACATCTTGCGTTCCCATCTTGCATCCTTAGCTTGCATGCCTAGGTTGCATTGCATCTAGCATGCATGTCTTGTTCCTTGATCTAGTGATAGGAATTGGGCTTTGGTTTGTTGGTTTGCATTGCATTTGACATCAAAATGTGCACACTTGGTCCCTTGGGCCATCACGCATGGAAATACGCGATTGATGGTCCGAGAACCAAGGAGCATGTCCCTTTGACTCACTCACATGATAAGGGACATGATTGGTGCACATATGGCTTGAATTGCATTGCCATGCAAAGTTCTGTCCTCTGCTGCTGTCAAACATGTTCTGCAGGAACTTCTTGCCGATCGACTACATAGAGTGCCGATCGGCAATAAATCGGTGGCCAATGGATTCATTGTGTGCCTATGGCAGTCTTCAGAGGAGTATAGCAGGGAAAGCAGAGGCAGCTTGCGCATGGCAGTGTACTTCCGAGCAGGACCGAGCATGCATTGCATTGGGCTCTCTTCCCGAGGCGGTTTATCTGTTTTCCCTAGATTAGTTAATTTTCTTAGCTAATTAGATGGCCTGTAATATTTAATTAGCTTGTAGGTTAATCATCTGTAATATTTATTTGGTCCCTCCCGGCAAAGGCGAATCTGTAATAAGTGTGGGTGCGCGTGTGTGCATGTCTTCCAATCCCCACTTCTTTCTTCCGTTTTATTTACCTGCTTATGAAGGTAGATTAGGGCATGTTTAAATTAGCATACCTTATGCTATGCATGCGTGCATTCATACATTTGTCTTGCATGCACCGGGCTCGGCGCATCATGCTAACTGCATTGACATTTCAAATCTAACTTGAATACATGCTACTTGTGCATTTTCACATGTCATTCATAGAATAGCCGAGCCTACTCTAGTGACATTCCGTATGCGTTGCATTAGACATTTAAACATGGACTTGGATCATGCATTGATTGCTAATGAGTTCTTTGTTTTGGCACGGAGTACGATGTAAGTATTTATGCTTTAGCATCCTTGCATGCGTGTGGGTGTTGCCATGATAGCATGATTACCATGAGGCTAGCTGCTTATGTGATATAAACTGCTTGAGTGCCTGTGGGTGAAGGTTGGATTGCCTAAGTTGGAATAGCTCATTGAAATCCATGTTTTAGCCTACTTGCGAGTAGCAAATTCCAAAACATTTTCCAAAACAAACGGATATGCAATGCTTATTCCCAAATTAGGCAATCTAGTCTATACTTGTTTGCTGTGCGCATAACATAGTAATTCTAGGCTAATAACTGGAATAAGAACACATAACGTTTTCAAAAACAGATATCACAGTTAGTAGAGGCCGATCTTCGGATCGGGCAAGAGGGGGTGCTCATAGCTGACCTTCCCCAAACGTACCCAAGTTCCCGAGCCGAGGCAACTTTGGTGATGACGGACACATGGCCTTTGGCACTGAGTCAGGGTTTCCTTAATTCCCCCAAAATAAAATATTTAGGTGGCGACTCTGTATCTGGCAAAGCAGTCTATGTTTGGCACTTCTTTTCTAAAAATCTGTTTCTCAAAACGATTTGCCGGATTTGGACTCTTTGGTTCAGATTAAGAACCGTGACACAAATCGAGTCCGAACTGTAGCGAGGGCCCCTCGCGGGCGCGTGCTACAACGTATCATCTAGAAACTTCTTGGGCTATGTAGTACACAAGAAAGGAATACAGATTGACCAGAATAAAGCCAAAGCCATCATTGAAGCCAGACCTCCATCAAGTAAGGAAGAATTACAAACGTTCGTTGGACAGGTTAATTTTCTTCGAAGGTTCATTTCTAATACTGCAAGGAAAACCGAAGTATTTTCTTCCTTGTTAAGGCTAAATGATGAAAAGGAATTTGTGTGGACAGTAGAGCATCAAACTGCTTTCGAAGGAATCAAAGCCTACTTGGCCAACCCTCCAGTGCTAATGCCACCAAAAGGTGATAAGCCTTTGAAGTTGTACATAGCTGCAACAAAAGATTCATTGGGAGTTTTCTTAGCTCAAGACAATGAAGAAGGCAAGGAGCAAGCTGTTTATTACCTTAGTAGGTTTCTAAATTCTTGTGAATGTAAATACTCAGCTGTAGAGAAGTTGTGCCTTGCATTGTATTTTGCAGCAATGAAATTAAGATACTATCCTTTGCCTACAACTGTCTTGGTAATTGCAACCACAGATTTTGTTAAGTATATGTTATCTAGACCTATGTTGAGGGGAAGAATTGGCAAATGGATACTAGCCTTATTAGAATTTCATTTAGAATATGTTCCCCAAAAGGCAGTAAAAGGACAAGTTTTAGCTAATTTTTTGGCTGACCATCCATCTCAAACAGAAAGCTAAGAAATAATGGAACTTGGCATGGCTAGTGTTGAACCTTGGCAAATGTGGTTCGATGGATCAAAAGCCAATGGTTTAACTGGAATTGGTATAGTAATTAAGTCACCACAAGGGGTGGAAACTACACATGGTTTCAGAGTGGATGAAAGTACTTGTTCCAATAATCAAGCTGAATATGAAGCCTTAATAATGGGACTGGAAATACTTATTGGATTACAAGCTCATGCAGTTGACATATTTGGAGATTCTCAGTTGGTGGTTAACCAAGTGAAAGGGATTTTCAAATGTCAAAGTATAAGCATGTTACCATACTACGTTGTTGCATTGCATCTGCTTTCTCAATTTCAGATAGCAAATGTAACTCATGTCCCAAGATTCTTGAATAATAAAGCTAATGATGTGGCTCAGAAAGCTTCGAATTTCAAGAGAAAGGATAATACTCAAAGGGACATAAGCCAAACAACATATCAGAGATTAATACCACCCTTAAATAAAAGGAATGTGGTCTTGGAAATCAATCATAATGACTTACAAGAACAAGATTGGAGGCATCTAATAATGCAATATATGGCTGGCCCATCTTCGAAGGACAGCAGAAAAATTAAATTGCAATCTATGCAATACATGATGTATGGTAATGCTCTCTACAAAAGGGGGGGAGAGATGGTTTATTGTTGGAATGTCTAGGCCCAAAAGAAGAATTGACAGCTATGGTTGAGGTTCATGAAGGCATCTGTGGTGCTCATCAGCCTGGTGTGAAGATGAGATGGTTGCTTCGAAGGCATTCCTACTATTGGCCAACTATCCTTAAAGACTGCATAAAATATGCAAGAGGTTGCCAGGCATGCCAAAAGCATGGCACAATAAGGCATGTGCCCATAACTGACCTGCATGCAGTTGTGAAGCCTTGGCCATTTAGAGGATGGGCCATGGACATGATGGGAAAAATACACCCACCCTCTTCAAAGAATCATTGTTTCATTTTAGTGGCCACTGATTACTTCACTAAGTGGGTCGAAGCTAAGCCATACAAGGCTATAGACCAGACTGAGGTCATTGGATTCATTAAGGATTTAATCCATAGATTTGGTATCCCACAGACTATAACTGTTGATAATGAGACTGTATTTGATGGGAAAATGGTAAAGTCTTTTGTGGCAAAGTTTGGAATTAGCCTTGTTAATTCCACCCCCTATTATGCATAAGCCAATGGTCAAGGTGAATCATCTAATAAGTCTTTGAAAAAATGAATACAAAAAGTTATGGAAGACAATCCTAGGGATTGACATAACTTATTGTTGGATATATTGTGGGCTTATAGAACTTCTCCAAGGTTAAGCACAAGAGTCACTCCTTATGCCTTAGTATCTGGGCATGATGTAGTGTTACCTGTGGAAATTAATGTTACGTCCTTGAGGGTTAGATGCCAAGACCAGTTAGATCTTGAGTAATACCATCAGAGTATGTGCTTGGAGTTAGAAAGTATAGATGAAGCTAGAATTCTGGTGTTAAATAGCATTCTTTTCCAAAAGAAGAAAGCAGCCAAAAACTATAATAAAAAAGTCAAACACATTAACTTTGATGGAGGTGATTTGGTATGGAAGACAATACTCCTAATAGGGATTACAAGCATCAAGTTTGGCAAATGGTCACCTAACTGTGAAGGACCATATCAAATTCATAGAGTCTTGCCTTTTGGAGCATACCATTTGAGAAATTTGAATGGATATGTACATCCCAAAAAGATTAATGGCAGATATTTGAAGCCTTATTTTCTAACCATATGGGAAACACAAGGAATAGAATGAATGTTAAGTAAAAGAACATGAAAATATTCAAATGATAATTAGGAATTTGTTGTTCATAAAGAGTTGAATACATTCTGCCATAAATTGGCCCAAAAGTCAGTACAATGTCTTAATTGTTCTTTTACAATGGATGTTCTATTCTTAAATGATGAGAACAACTGGATGGCTATGGTCATCTCCTGCTTTCGGTCAACCAATCCTTGATTGGTAATCTCCAATTTGGTGACAGTTCGTTCTGAGGCCTAGTTAACCGCAGATAGCTCCTCTTCAAGTTGAGCTTTCTTCTCATATAATTGAGTTTGAAATTGGGAGACAGAGGAATGTTGTTCCTTTAACCCTGATACTTCAGTATGAATTCTGGAAACAAAGCTCTGATCTTTCACCAATTTCTCTTCTGCAGCCTTGGCAACATGGCAAATGTTGATGTAAAAATCAATGGTAGCAGCCGCCTAAAACAAATTACCTAAGGCAGTCATGCCGGATTGTTTGACAACCTTGCAGCACTGGAGGAAGCCATTTCTTATTATAGGCCTCTGTAAGGCTTCGAAATGGACCCTCGAAAAGGATGTCAGCAGTTCCAGACAGCTGTCTAAGTCTATTGGAAACAAGGAAGTCTTACTGCTGGTGGAAGAGCTCTCAAAAATTTCTAGCAAAGAATTAGCCAGAACTACTGGCTCAGTCTCATCGCTATCTATTGGAGAGGTAGAAGGTATGTCGAAGAGACTAGCTAGTCTAGCTTCGAAGATGTCTACTTCATTTGTGGACATGAAAGGTGCAGAAAGAGCTTCGGTGGAAGGAAGAAAAGACTGCATATGAATAGGAGAAGTTGGTGGAGTATCTTCAGCAGTCTCTATAGTTCTAGCCACCAATAGGTTGAGGGAAGAGGGGATGGAACTAGGCAGAGGTAATAGACCATGAGTTTAAGGGCTACCAGTACCCTCTATAGGGGAATCAGCCACCATCAAAGATGAGGTAATAGCTAGAATTTCCTTAGGAGAGGAAGGAGAAATAAAGCTCAAAAGAGAACCAAATGGAGTAAAATCAAAAGACAAATAAGGGAGGTATGGAGTTAAGCCAAAAGAAAGAGATTTAGGGATACTTGGCTGCAAGGAGGGTATAGAGAATACAGGCCCAGAAAGTGGGAGTATTATTTGAATAAACTTCACATTTTGCGATTGACCAACTTCAACCGAAACTGAGGGAGTCCTTATTGGGAGAATTGGCTCAGTAGTTGTTGCTGCAAAAGAGGAGGTACAAAGTAATGTCAAGTCTCAATACCAAGAATTTGACAAGAGAATAAAAGAATAGAGACATGAAAGAAATTACTTGTTTCAGAAGTGATAGCAATGATGGGAGAGCTACGAAAGGAATAGTGCTCAGCAATATGTTGCCTTTTCGCAATTTCTCTTTGGATTGCATTAGCAACAGTAGTTTCATCTCTTAAAAGTTGCTGCTGTCGCCACTTCTCAGCTCTTTGAAAAACAATTATTTCTCTGGAATGTTCCTCCTCTACTACTTTGGCAGCTGCCTCATGAGTGGGGTCTTCGACCAAATCAGAAGGAGAGACAGTCATGTTCTTTCTCTTTCTTCTCGGTAATGGTATTTCTTGCTCTTTCTCAATCTCTCTCTCCTCAATCTGGACTTCAGCCTCTTCAGGAGTAAGTTCCTTTTCCACTACTTTGGCAGCTGTCTCATGAGTAGGGCCTTCGACCAAAGCAGGAGAGACAATCATCTTTTTCCTCTTTGTTCTTTGTAATGGTATTTCTTGCTCTTTCTCAATCTCTCTCTCTTCAGTCTGAGATTCAAATTCTTGAGGAGTTAGTATTAGCTTCCTTTTCTTTTTCTATTATTGTTTGTCTTTGAGAGCAGCTAGAGTTTCAGCTCTCTTAGGAGATTCTTCTTGTGGAGACCCTGCACCAAGAGGTATGAGCTAAAGGAAACAAGCAAAAGAGTCTAAAAGAAAAGGAACCTGAAAATACTTACCCTTTTTCGAAGCAGCTCTGGTAACTCTAGCTGGAGGAGGTGAGGCTATAAGAACAGTTTGGGCAGCTGTGGAAAGAGAGGGAATGTTCTCGACTGTTGTTGGTTTAGCCTTAGAAGGCACTCCTAGCCCTATCAGCAAATCATGAGGTTGTACTGATGGGCGCACTTCCATATTGGCTGTCCACCAGTTTTGAAATCTTTTCAAAGCCAAGCCAGAGGGAAGGAATGGGACAAATTTGAACTCACTCAATTCTTTCAACAGTTTAAATGTTGCCGCCTCTAGTTTTGATTTGGGTATTCTTAGGTCTTTGG
Source organism: Camellia sinensis (assembly GCF_055761805.1). Lineage (NCBI taxonomy): Eukaryota > Viridiplantae > Streptophyta > Magnoliopsida > Ericales > Theaceae > Camellia > Camellia sinensis. The sequence goes on along the minus strand of NC_138962.1, from coordinate 63,839,106 downwards.
CCGTAAGATGGACATTCGAGAGGCTGCAAAATGGAACGGAAATCCCCTGAGCAAACCCAAATTGCCTGGCAAATTGAGAATGGCAATATACCTCAGATACACACTTATAAGCTTGAGGGTTTAAAGTACCAATGAACAGCTCCCTTGGTAACCAAATAGAAGCCCACATATCTTTGTGTGGTGGGGTGGAGCATTCTTTATCAGCCAAGAATGCTTGCAGCCAAGCAGGTCCTTTATTGGCATCAAAGGGGCAGAAGAATGAGGCAGATGGAGAAATAGGAAGTTGATGAAAAAATGTGAGGTAATAGGCAATGGAGGCAGGATAAAGAACAATTCTAGCATATTTCTCCCCATAAGTGCTAGGATCCTAAACAAGGAATTTCAAGCATTTGGGATGCAAATCAGTAAAGTAAGCAAAGAGCTAAAGTTGGAGCACCCAAAGGAGACCTCCTTGGTTGATGTCAAGAGGTTTCTCACAAAATTGGGAGTAGGCTCTATAAACATGGCCTAAGAGATATGGGGCCAAGGCTATGCGTTTCTTCAAAACAAGGACCTTCGCAAGTGGGGCGAATTTAGGCATAATCCGCTAAGATGATGTACAAAAGAGAAATTTACACAACCAGTACAAAATAAAGGAAAATAGTTCTCTATCTCTCACGGGGCCCTCCCTTTTATTTTCAGCCTTTACAAAATCACTATAGGAGGAATTTAAGGGTGGAAGGGAAAACTTAATAGAAAGGTCCAAGTAGCTGGGTGTAAAAGGAGTACCAAGGGGTGAAAGACCTAGGAGATGACAGATATCAAGAATGGTGGGGGCCATTATGCCACACTGAAACTGAAAAAAATTAAAAGCCATGTTCCAAAAGCAAAGAGCAGCAGGAATCAAAAAAGGGTCTTTAGGAATGATAAACCTGGAAAGACGAAGGGCGTCGAGAATACAGAGCTCTTGCAGGTCACCTTCTTTTGTAGGCACAACTCTGTCATACCATTCCTCCCACTCAGCTCTCAATGTCGGCCAGCAACGGTGAGGTCATGTCATTCTCCAGTTTCCCCAGTCGAGCCCCCCTTCATAGAGAAGAAAGTGGTCTTCCAAGCGAGGGTATAAAGCTGGAAGTTGAGCGGGAGCTTCTCGAAAGATGGGACCTAGGACATATTCTTGTTTATCGCTATGGCGAGGAACAACGAGGTATCCGTCTATGGCACTTGACCCCTCAACTGTAAGTTTGGCGATCTCTTCCTCAATACATCTCTTCAAAGCCATTGTTAGGCTTATACGATCGCCAGTTGGTACTTTCAGAGAAGAAGAATCCATTGGTGGCGAGTAGCAAGGAAAAGAGGGTTAATTGAAGGGAAGGGTTTGTGTGTTAAGCAAACGAGTGATTTCAGAGTATGAAATAAAAGGGTTCTAAAAACCTTTGTGTCTGGAAAATATATCGTGTAATTCGTAAAGAAGTACTAAAAGTACAGATACGAAGAGTTTCCTTCAATATTGATACTTTTGGAGGGAAAAACACATCTTAGATGTTGCTGTCAGCTTCGAAATAAAATATTTGGCTTCGAAACCAGATTTTGGCACCAAAAGTCAAATAACAACAGCTTCGAAACTAAGAAGTCGGCTTCGAAGCACATTCCACACCTAAAGATGTAAGAATGCTCAAGTATTTGTTTACTTCAAAGGGATTAAAGCCCTGTTTTAGGTTTTTAAATGAGAGTAGTATCCTTCAAAGCAAAACTTGAGATCCCTTAAGGATGAGAGTTGTTGTTTGAAATATCAAAACCAATAGTTGGTTTATATATACAAAAAAGGTTGCCTTTTCGGACTAAAACAGTCAGCCCTCGAAAGGGGCTTCCATATTTTTCAAAGTATGGACTGTTGTTCGAAGCAAAAATGGTCAATTTAAAACTGATTGATCGTACTAACCATGACCATATGTTGGATATGACTAAAACAAGTTTTAAGGGGCAAGATTGTTAAATTCAAAGCACTGATTCTAAATAGAAATCAGCCTAAATTGTCAACTGTATTCCATAAACTGGAAAAGTTCATGTTGGTTTTTCAGTGTTTCATTTAAGACGATTGAATCTAGATTCGAAGGATAAGATTGTTGAGTTCGAAGCCTTAAATTTTCTTGTAAATACAAACAGAGATAAAATCAAACAATGCCAAACAAAGGAAAAAGTCTTAATTGTATTGAAAACAAAAGCAATAACATCGGAGGGCCCTCTTTGGGTACAAATTCGAGTTCAAAAAAGTAAGGAATAGAATAAATAACAAGATCATGGAATTTGGTCCAGCTATGGTCAATAAATTTCTGTTCTTTTTTTATTCTATCCTCTATTTTCTCCAGGCTTGGCTGCTGAAGTTAATGCGCTCTCACTTGATAAAAGTGCTCTTCAGCCTTTATTTCGAACGTTGTTTTCTCTTAACCCTTGTTCCGGCTCATCCATATCCAAGTCATCCCAGTACGTAGAGTCTCTATTCTTGAAGTCATCGTATTCTTTGATGAGATTCTCTGCTTCGTACTAGGCATGAACTCGAAAGGATGAAAGTTGGTCCAAAGATTGGGTGGTGGCCACAGAAGTCCGGTGCCAATGGAGAAGCAAAGGGAGTTGGTCCAAAAACATTTGAAGTTTTGCTTGGGCAATGAGGTTGAGGATCTGACCCTGAGTCATAATATCACAAGCCCGTCGAAAGTTCTTGTGAGGAACATCGTCTTCAAGAACATTGAAAGGAAAGTGAGAGAAGGCCGCAAGCAGAAGTTGGGCTTGCTTTCGTTGAGCTGGAGTAGGGGGAGGTGGAGGCTTGTAAGGAGGGAAAACCTTGTCCGCAGAGAGGGTAAGCCTCAGTCTCTCTATCCAGTAGGGATTTTGCGGAGGAAGAGGTATAGAGGCTTCCATTTCGAAAGAATGAGGAAGGGCATTAACATAATCAAGCTAGTCAGAAGAGCAAAGCCTCGCCTTCTGGGCTAAGAACGTGGGCTATACCCTTGTGCCTCTTCTGGGCGTCGGGTAGCTTGTACTATCTTTGTAGGCATGGAGGATGTGTACCATGCTACAAGCAGATTGTCCTCTAAACTGCGTCGGCGGTCGATGGGCACGTAAGGATAAACCACCGAACTTCGAGCATCAGAAGGGAATTCTAGAGGATCAGTGAACTCAACAAAGTGGTGATTAACTTGCTCCCTTATCTCACATGCCTCAGGTTCCGACCAACTTCTCCAACCAGAAGCCTCAGAGGAAGAAGAAGCCACAACCTCATCCCATGCAGAAGATTGTGGATTAAAAGAAGAACTTCCCATGTCCATATTTGCAAATTTCTGAATCAAAGGATTGTGGACAGTGTGTTCGTAGTCCAAGGGTTGATAATTTGCAAAAGCTTCCATGACTTGAATATAGAAAGGTGGGTAAAGGTGGCTAATTAATGCATGCAGGTTCTTTCGAGGAAGAACAGCATCATCAGATGACTCTTCGTATACTCGATCAATAAAAGAGAGAAATGGTTTGGTCATAAAAGATATATCAGTTTGTTCGAATACTAAGGTGGTGGGATGTTCAAAAGATTAAAAGAGAATTTAATGCAAATGATGGATGACGGTTGCATTTTTTGAAGAATGCAAAAACCCATGCACGTTCTAAGACGTGGATAAAAGACCTTGATCCCCTAATATCACCAAGTATTGGGTATATTAGTGCGGGGGGGTAATGTTGGCTACATATTTTGTATAAGCCAATTACAATTCAACGCGTGGCAGGATAAGGGCAATACAGGAAGACTATTCAAGTTTTCAATCATGATCGAACACGTGGCAGTCAGTATTGGTTTTACGAGATCTACATAGCATTGGATTAACAAAAAGATATAAAGTGATATGGCTTCAACGGTTACTCACATTCAAATTCAAAATTAAGAGGGAAGCCTAACTGCAAGTGATGGCATAGTGGAGCTAACTATAAGGCAACATGATCAGCGATCATGGAGGAGCGATTCGACGGTTGGAAGTGCAGTTCGATGGTCATCCTTGAGAAGTATAAATAGCAGAGAAGGCCCCAGAAAAGCCCCCCAGACTCAAATAAAAAAAACCAGTTTTATTCTACTTTATTTCATTTTCCGGTTTTTACATTTCTTGTTCTTTACATTTCTGTACTTTAATTCCTGCACTGCACTTCGTTCATAGGAGTAGTTTCAAGTAGATTGTTGCTGTAAACCTCTACGAGGCTGAATTGGATCATTGTAAGTTTTCATTTTAATGAAATGCTTCAATTGTTCTTCATTTGATTGTTATTTGCTTAATTCTCCTAAATCAAGCCACCAGTAAAAGTCCTCTTCATTGAGGCTGAAAGAACTAAAACACAATCGTCTGATAATTGGTTGGCAATTAATTTTCTGTAAGGACCGATTGATCCTTGCTGGCACGCTCATAATTACAATAATAACCTTCGAAAGCCAAAAAGCCAACAAAATTGTAAACTTGATCAATTCAATAACTTAACATCAACCAATGCAATGAAAATTTTCTATAAAAAATCCTATCGACGCTATCACTTAAACAAAATTGAAGCAAAATTTTAAATTAAGGGTTGAAATTCAACCAATTGAAACTGTAATGACTAAAATGACACAAGTAGCAAAATGTAGAGACTACTGATATAATTTGTCCTAAAATTTAATATTGTTTATTAAAAAGAATTATCATTTTATTCATAGAAAAATGCATTTATAACTATGAAGTATTTTAAAACTAAACTATGTAATAGGATAGAAGATAGTTTTGTAACAAGTTACTTGATCTATAGCGACCCCGGTCTTTTCCCATTTGACTATTGTGTCCGGGCATAGGTTCCGTAGATTCTGTCATTGTATGATGGTTGTTGTTGTCCCTTATTTTCTCATATGGAATTATAGAATGTGTTGGGCAGGTTTGTTTTCAGGTTGGTTGGGTTTAGGAATCAAGTGTTGCTGTCCAGAATTTTAGATCTTCGCTCGAGCGAGGGGTTTGTCGCTCGAGCGAGCTGTTGTTTTTGGTTTTTTGCTCGAGCCAAGGTTTGGTAGCTCGAGCAAGAGGTTGCGTCTGGTTTGGACCTGTAGCTTTTCATTCTTGGCTCGAGCGAGCTTTTCTTCGCTCGAGCGAGTTAGTTCGTTCTTCGCTCGAGCAATAGTTCCTTCGCTCGAGCGTGTGTCTTGTTGCAGACCTGAGGGTTTGAGTTCTTCGCTCGATCGAGCTTTCTTTCGCTTGAGCGAGCTTTTGAGTTGTTGGCTCGAGCAAGGCTTCCTTGGCTCGAGCGTAGTTTCTTTGTGTCTGGTCGCTCGAGCGACCAAGTCTTCGCTCGAGCGAGCTTGTCCAGTATATATTCGTAGCAGCGGGATTTGATCAGTCTTTTTCTTATTCTTTTTGGTTCTAAACCCTAGGTTCGACTTCTCTCTCTCCCTACTCACCTTCTCTCTTAGATTTGATCCACTTAGGGTGTGTTTCTACCCTAGATCCTTCATTAAAAAGATAGAGTGGGTCGAGGGCTTCCATTTAATCTGAATTGTTGGTAGTTTGGAGCACTTTGGAGTTTGGGCATTCATCTTCATCTTCTCTTTTGGGGTTATTTCTTTGAGGTAGGGATTTCCTACTCCATTTTATAGGTTTTGTTCTAAGCTTTGGTATTTTGATATGTTGGGGATACTTTGGTAAATTTTTGGGAAAAACCCTAGTTGTACTATTAAATTAATTTGTATAATTAATTCATGGAATCGGGAAAAGATGGTTAAATTCATGGAATTGGGGAATTCATTGATTAAATGGCGTAGTTGGATAATTTGAATCATTTGTTTATTGAATTGTAGACATTGCATGTGGATTAGGAATAACTGAAACTAATCACATTGATTAAGTCATTAATTTTTACTATTGCATTGATACAGAAAATACGTGTATTGATTGAGCATTGCATTTGCATACATTGTGTTGTGTGGGAGGAGATAGGGGATGTATTCCACGGTTTAGGGGAAGATAGGGGATGGACCTCTAAACCGGATTTTGTTTGGGAGGAGATAGGGGATGGACTCCATTAGCATCACTTTTATGTGTGCTTATTTATATAGAAGTGTTTTATTGATACAGCACTAAAATGTGTATCAATTTGGAAGTATGAAGTGTTTTGATTTGAGCTTGAGTCTCATTTGTTTATTGATATTGGAAGAATGTGAATATGATATGTGTAATACACTGTTGTAAGTTTGGCCAGGTTCTGAGCCATGTTGATAAAAAATTGGAAAGTAAAACGTATCTTAGACCATAGTGTCAAGAGCCTGTAAAATGAAGTAATTGATTATCTTGGTTAACCATCTGTTGAATGCTATTGCTTTATTCAATGCTTATATGTGGTTTAGTATATTTCTACTGGGCTGTGGCTCACCCTTTATGGGAATATCATTTTCAGGTTCAGGTGATAAGCTACCTCCAAGGACTTAGCTTGGGAGGGTTTGGCTTCTGGATTTTGAAGAAGACTGTCTTTAGTTAATTGTCTTTATTTATTAATACATGTAAACATTCAAGCTTAGGGATTTTCTTGTATTGAGTTAGAACTCGTATTTTTGTATCCAAGTGTTGGCTTGGAAAGATGTAAGCCTGTAGGGCATTTTATTCGATGTTACATGTGATGCTTTTATTTAGTAATACTCTGATGAACGATTTAATAAAATGTTTTCATTAAATAATGCATGTCAATGATATATGTAATGGGTTTATTTTGAGGGCGTTACAACTTGGTATCAGAGCGTACCGGGTTTGAATACTTTGGGTACGTGGGAAGTGATTAGTATCACATTGGGTTCGTCTCGTTTGATAGAGACTTAGTGTAAAGTTATATGTTTATGTGATAACATGTTTATGTGATTATATGGGTATGGAATGTAGTTTCTAGGATGTTGATTGGACCCTTTAGTTTCTAGTAGTCTTGTTGGAAAGGCACTTGATCACTGCTGCTTCCAACCGGAACTATAGTAACGCATTGGGACTATCATTATCCGGGAATGAAATTCGTAGGTGCTTATGTGATTATGTGCTTACGTGGAATGAATTATTGTTGTCCATTGCATTAGGACGCGAGTGTTTAGCTTCGGCACATTTATTAATGTGCTAATGTCTTTGTTTCCTTTGTTAGGATGTCAGGACGAGGACGAGGACGCGGTAGGCGTGGTAGGCCGGGTAGGCAGGAGGTGCCTGTGCCGGAGGAAATTTCGGTAGTCCAGGAGGGAGTTGGCCAGGCCAACGTGGCCGAGCCAGCAGGCCAGCAGGCTATGGGCGCTCTAGCCCGAGAGATAGCAGGGGCATTCAGGGAGTCAGTAGGCATTCTCAGAGCTGAGAATCAAGCTCAGGATGTTGCTACAGATGCAGGACCTTCCTTTCTGAAGAGGGAGTTCTTCCGGTCTAATCCGGATGAATTTGTGGGTGATCCTAAAGAGCCGCTTAAGGCAGATGAATGGCTCGAACAGACAACGAAGACGTTTGAGATGCTTGGCATCGAAGACGAGGGGTTGAAAGTGACCTTGGCATCTTTCCAGTTGAAGGGGGATGCGGGTCAGTGGTGGAAGTTTACTAAGGGTCGTATAGGAGCTACATGGGAGGCTTTTGTGAATGCTTTCCAGGAGAAGTTCTTATCTCCAGCAGTCAGGGAGAAGCTGAGAGACCAGTTCTGCCAGCTTAAGCAGGCAAGTTCTTCAGTGGCCGAGTTTGAGGCTGCATTTACTAGTTTGTCCAGGTTTGCACCTGAGTTAGTGGCGTCTGAAGAACGCCGTTGTATTGAGTTTGAGAAGAAGCTGAGGTGTGGCCTCAAGCTGAGAGTTGGGGGTACTATGATTCGAGATTATGGGCGTATGGTTGATGCAGCAGCCCATATGGAGATCATGATGCAGGAGGAGGAGGAAGGACAGAAGGGCTCCAAAAGGAGTCAGGATGGTCAGAGTGATGGTAGGAGACAGAAGGGTTTTAATCCTCAGCAGTCTCAGGGTAGCTTTTCTAGATCGACTTTTCCTGTGCCGAGTGCTAGTTCGGGGAAAGGCAGTCAGGGAGACATTACCTGCTTCAAGTGTGGCCAGCTGGGCCATAAGTCTCCAGTTTGTCCTCAGAGAGGAGGAGTTCAGAGAGCAGCATCTTCTTCGGCTCGATCTCAGAGCCAGAGTCAGGGTAGAGGCCAGCCACTCTCGTGTTATCAGTGTGGTCAGCCAGGGCATATGAAGAGGTATTGCCCGCAGTTGGGTGGCACACCTGGTGCATCTGGTTTGAGGCCGATTCAGGGGCAGCAGCCAGCTCAGTCGGGTCAGGCCTCGAGGGCCAATCAGGGGGCTTCATCGTCCCAGACAGTGCAGCAATCTTATGCTCCTAGGGGTGAGTAGGTTGATCAGAGGTCGTCTGGGCGCGTGTATGCTGTTACCACGCAGGATCTTGTACCAGCACCATCAGTTGTGAGAGGTACCTTCTTGTTTTGCAACTCGGTTGCTAATGTTTTGATTGATACGGGTGCATCTCATTCCTTTGTGTCTGCCGCATTTGCATCTGTTTTGGAGTTGGAGTTAGCACAGCTAGCATCTCCTATTTGTGTAGTGTCACCTCTTGGGGGTGAATTGATTTTGAAACAAGGTGTTAGGGGTTGTGATATTGAGGTCGATTATCATAGAATCCCATTTTCCTTTGTAGTTATGCCTATGAGGGGTTTTGATGTTATTTTGGGTATGGACTGGTTATCGTCATACCGGGCAGTTATTGATTGCTACCGCCAGAGGGTCACTTGTTGTACCGTGAGCGGAGAGTATTTTCATTTTCTGGGGGACCGGGTTGGTAATGTGTTGCCACCAGGATACATTCCACGAGGACGGAGTGAGCTTAGTGGTCTACTTGCTAACCTTTCGATTAGTGAGGATGATGAGACTCAGATTGTGTTGCCAAGGGTGGTTTGTGAGTACTCGGACGTCTTTCCCGAGGATCTTGTTGGTTTGCCACCGCACCGGGAGATTGAATTCTCTATTGACCTAGTGCCCGGCACGGCGCCGATTTCTATGTCACCTTATCGTTTTGCCCCAGCCGAGTTAGTTGAGTTGAAGATTCAGCTCCAGGAGTTGCTAGATAAGGGCTTTATACGTCCTAGTGTTTCGCCGTGAGGGGCACCGGCCCTCTTTGTTAAAAAGAAAGGTGGTGCTTTGAGACTCTGTATAGATTACCGGAAGTTGAATCGGGCCACGGTCAAGAATAAGTACCCTATGCCCCGTATAGATGACCTGTTTGACCAGTTGAAGGGTTCCCGTTGTTTCTCTAAGATAGACTTGAGATCGGGTTACCACCAGTTGAGGGTCAGGGAAGCGGATATTCCGAAGACGGCATTCCGTACGCGGTATGGCCATTATGAGTTTCTGGTAATGCCATTCGGGCTCACCAATGCACCGGCAGTCTTTATGGACTTGATGAACCGGATCTTTCGGGAATTCTTGGATCGGTTTGTAGTTGTTTTTGTGGACGACATCCTTATCTATTCACCTTCTGAGGAGGAGCACGAGGCACACTTGAGGGTGGTGCTTGAGTTATTTAGAGCCCATAGGCTGTATGCCAAGTTTGGGAAGTGTGAGTTCTGGCTGAGGGAAGTCAAATTCTTAGGCCACGTGGTATCCGGGGAAGGAGTGTCTGTTGATACATCCAAGGTAGAGGCAGTGCAGGATTGGGCACAGCCTAAGAGTGTATTTGAGATTCGCAGTTTTCTGGGATTAGCTGGGTATTACCGTCGGTTTGTGAAAGATTTCTCCAAATTAGCGTCACCGTTGACTAGGCTGACTCGGAAGGGAGTCAAGTTTGTGTGGAGTGAGACTTGTGAAAAGTCGTTCCAAGAGCTGAAAGTTAGATTGACCACCGCTCCGGTGTTGATTATTCCGGAGAGAGGGTTGGGTTATGCGGTTTATTGTGATGCCTCACGAGAGGGTTTGGGTTGTGTGTTGATGCAAGAAGGGAAAGTAGTTGCCTATGGCTCACGTCAGTTGAAAATTCACGAGCAGAATTACCCTACGCATGATCTAGAGTTAGCAGCTGTGATATTTGCCTTGAAGATTTGGAGGCATTACCTTTATGGTGAGAAATTCGAGGTATTCTCGGATCGTAAGAGTCTGAAATATTTGTTTACACAGAAAGACTTGAACTTGAGGCAGAGGAGGTGGATGGAGTTCATAGAGGATTATGACTTTGAGTTGCATTATCATCCGGGAAAGGCCAATGTGGTGGCTGATGCTCTTAGCAGAAAACCTGTTGGTGTCATAGCTAGTATAGCCATCCGAGAATGGGAAATGTTGGGTGCACTTGGGGAGTTTGACTTACTTCTGGGCGAATCCGTTGAGGCTGCGGCCTTATTTGCTGTTGTTGCACAGCCTACACTTGTGACTCGAGTGTTAGAGGCTCAGAGAGGTGACCTTGAGGTAGAATCTCTCCGTGAGAAGATTTCCGGTGGGAAGGTAGAGAAGGGTTTGACGGTGTTTTCCGACCAGAGTGTGAGATACCGAGACCGTCTGTTTGTGCCGGAGCCTTGCCGAGAGGAAGTACTCCGAGAGTTCCATCATTCACGCCTTGCGGTGCATCCGGGAGGCACTAAGATGTATCAGGATTTGGGTCGCCAGTTTTGGTGGCGGGGTATGAAGAGAGATGTGGCAGCTTTCGTATCTAAGTGCCTTACTTGCCAGCAAGTGAAGGTCGAACATCAGAGGCCAGCGGGTTTGTTGCAACCCTTGCCTATTGCCGAGTGGAAGTGGGAGCACGTCACTATGGACTTCGTTGTGGGTCTTCCGAGGACTCAGCGGGGTAGTGATGCTATTTGGGTGGTTGTAGACCGGTTGACTAAGTCGGCGCACTTCATTCCTATGCGCGTGAGAGATTCGGTAGATCATCTTGCCGACTTGTACATTCGGGACATAGTGAGGTTGCACGGGGTCCCAGTGACGATCGTCTCAGATAGAGATCCTCGTTTTACCGCCAGGTTGTGGCAGAGTTTACAGAGTGCCTTGGGCACTAAGTTGACCTTTAGTACGGCTTACCATCCTCAGACTGATGGGCAGTCCGAGCGTACTATTCAGATCCTTGAGGATATGCTTAGGGGTTGTGTTCTAGACTTTAGTGGATCGTGGGAGAGGCACTTGCCGTTGGTGGAGTTTGCCTACAACAACAGTTTCCAGGCTAGTATCGGTATGGCACCATTTGAGGCCTTGTATGGCCGACCGTGTAGATCTCCTGTTTGTTGGGCTGAGGTGGGTGATACACCTCTGTTGGGTCCGGAGTTGGTGAGGGAAACGACGGAGAAGGTTGAGCTTATCCGTAAGAGGCTGGTTACAGCACAGAGTCGTCAGAAATCTTATGCTGACCGTAGGAGGAGACCTTTGGTATTTGAGGTGGGTGATCATGTCTTTCTGAAGATATCACCTAGACGGGGTTTGATGAGATTTGGGAAGAGCGGGAAGTTGTCCCCTCGGTTCATCGGTCCGTTTGAGATCCTTGAGAGGATTGGCGAGGCTGCCTATCGTTTAGCTTTGCCACCACAGTTGTCCGGAGTACATGATGTGTTCCATGTGAGTATGCTTCGGAGGTATGAGCCGGATCCATCACATGTGTTGGATTGGACTGATTTAGTGGTTGATGAGGATGTATCGTATGAGGAGAGACCGGTTCGAGTCTTGGATAGGCGGGACCAAGTTTTGCGAGGCAAAACCATCCCTTTGGTCAAAGTTTTGTGGAAACATCACGGAGTGGAGGAAGCCACTTGGGAACGTGAGTTGGAAGTTCGCGAAAAATACCCGGACATGTTTATTGATTTGTAATCTTGTATTTAAATTTTGTAATATTGTTGAACTTAAGAGCCTTACATATGTTTTAAGTTGTAAAACATTGAGTATGTTTTGGTAAATGGGTGTATCTTGAAACTTGATTCATTATAGAAGTTTAGTGTAATATTGCATATGTTGATTACATTGTTGAATGGGATATATATATCATGCGATTGAATATGATATGAAAATTGTCAACATTGAAAGAAATAAAGCATAATAATGATACAGGCTGAAATACATGTTATTTTGTATATTGTGTGATGCCTCTTGATAAAGAGATGAAATGACCAGTTTTGGGTCAAGATGGTTACTAATGAACTGTCTAAAAAAAAAAAAAAAACTGTTTTCAAAAATTTATGCTTAATTTCGGGGACGAAATTCTTTGAAGGGGGGGAGGTTATAGCGACCCCGGTCTTTTCCCATTTGACTATTGTGTCCGGGCATAGGTTCCGTAGATTCTGTCATTGTATGATGGTTGTTGTTGTCCCTTATTTTCTCATATGGAATTATAGAATGTGTTGGGCAGGTTTGTTTTCAGGTTGGTTGGGTTTAGGAATCAAGTGTTGCTGTCCAGAATTTTAGATCTTCGCTCGAGCGAGGGGTTTGTCGCTCGAGCGAGCTGTTGTTTTTGGTTCTTCGCTCGAGCCAGGGTTTGGTAGCTCGAGCAAGAGGTTGCGTCTGGTTTGGACCTGTAGCTTTGCATTCTTGGCTCGAGCGAGCTTTTCTTCGCTCGAGCGAGTTAGTTCGTTCTTCGCTCGAGCAATAGTTCCTTCGCTCGAGCGTGTGTCTTGTTGCAGACCTGAGGGTTTGAGTTCTTCGCTCGATCGAGCTTTCTTTCGCTCGAGCGAGCTTTTGAGTTGTTGGCTCGAGCAAGGCTTCCTTGGCTCGAGCGTAGTTTCTTTGTGTCTGGTCGCTCGAGCGACCAAGTCTTCGCTCGAGCGAGCTTGTCCAGTATATATTCGCAGCAGCGGGATTTGATCAGTCTTTTTCTTATTCTTTTTGGTTCTAAACCCTAGGTTCGACTTCTCTCTCTCCCTACTCACCTTCTCTCTTAGATTTGATCCACTTAGGGTGTGTTTCTACCCTAGATCCTTCATTAAAAAGATAGAGTGGGTCGAGGGCTTCCATTTAATCTGAATTGTTGGTAGTTTGGAGCACTTTGGAGTTTGGGCATTCATCTTCATCTTCTCTTTTGGGGTTATTTCTTCGAGGTAGGGATTTCCTACTCCATTTTATAGGTTTTGTTCTAAGCTTTGGTATTTTGATATGTTGGGGATACTTTGGTAAATTTTTGGGAAAAACCCTAGTTGTACTATTAAATTAATTTGTATAATTAATTCATGGAATCGGGAAAAGATGGTTAAATTCATGGAATTGGGGAATTCATTGATTAAATGGCGTAGTTGGATAATTTGAATCATTTGTTTATTGAATTGTAGACATTGCATGTGGATTAGGAATAACTGAAACTAATCACATTGATTAAGTCATTAATTTTGACTATTGCATTGATACAGAAAATACGTGTATTGATTGAGCATTGCATTTGCATACATTGTGTTGTGTGGGAGGAGATAGGGGATGTACTCCACGGTTTAGGGGAAGATAGGGGATGGACCTCTAAACCGGATTTTGTTTGGGAGGAGATAGGGGATGGACTCCATTAGCATCACTTTTATGTGTGCTTATTTATATAGAAGTGTTTTATTGATACAACACTAAAATGTGTATCAATTTGGAAGTATGAAGTGTTTTGATTTGAGCTTGAGTCTCATTTGTTTATTGATATTGGAAGAATGTGAATATGATATGTGTAATACACTGTTGTAAGTTTGGCCAGGTTCTGAGCCATGTTGATAAAAATTTGGAAAGTAAAACGTATCTTAGACCATAGTGTCAAGAGCCTGTAAAATGAAGTAATTGATTATCTTGGTTAACCATCTGTTGAATGCTATTGCTTTATTCAATGCTTATATGTGGTTTAGTATATTTCTACTGGGCTGTGGCTCACCCTTTATGGGAATATCAGTTTCAGGTTCAGGTGATAAGCTACCTCCAAGGACTTAGCTTGGGAGGGTTTGGCTTCTAGATTTTGAAGAAGACTATCTTTAGTTAATTGTCTTTATTTATTAATACATGTAAACATTCAAGCTTAGGGCTTTTCTTGTATTGAGTTAGAACTCGTATTTTTGTATCCAAGTGTTGGCTTGGAAAGATGTAAGCCTGTAGGGCATTTTATTCGATGCTACATGTGATGCTTTTGTTTAGTAATACTCTGATGAACGATTTAATAAAATGTTTTCATTAAATAATGCATGTCAATGATATATGTAATGGGTTTATTTTAAGGGCGTTACATGATCACATTTATTAAGAAAGATATTCTTAAGATTTTGATATCGAGCTTATCATAGATATTTTTATATGTATATTATAAAAAGTGACAATCACAATATTTTCAGATAATTAACTTCAATAGACATAATAATAGTTACTATTTTTGGTAAGTTAATGTAGACAAAAAAAAATATGTTCAATCATATTTGTGTACTCAATTATGTTTACAAAAAAAAAAAAAAGTCTAGTTAATAGGTTATTATTTACTTTTTGTGCTGATAAAAATTGAATTAAAATTTTTACAATATTTTTTTCATTTAAAAATTACTTGTGTTTTTGTCCCTCTGAAAGCTGAATCCTAAATTCGTTCGTGAGTACAAACGTGATGAGTTCACTATCATACGTCTAAACTTTGGGGTAGTTTAACGAACGAGATTAAATTAGAAAACTATTTGACAATTAGAAAATGCAAAGGTTTAGCATTTACCAATTTTAAGACTATATATTGCAAAACAGAAAAAAATAAATGACAAATTTTTTGAGTTGTGTACTGTATATAACAGAATATATATATACTATAATGTTAGCATATTGGTTAAATCTTTTTGGAATGTGTTACTATTTTTTTATTTATTTTTGTTATTTAACTCTTTTTTTTTGGGGGGGGAATTTTATATTGACCAATTGCCTGGCAGTGAATTATTTTGGGGTAAATTGTACTATTGATCCCTCTAGTTTGAACAAAATTTCACTTTGATTCTTATTATTTGAATTTAAACAATTTGGTCCTTACCGCTTTAATTTTGTTATAATGTGATGCCTCCATCATACGTTGCTAACATTTTAAATGGAAAAAAATCAAGTGCAAAACTGGAGGAACTAAAATGGAATTCGAAACAAATAATAGGAACAATAGGTGTAATAAATTTGTTTTGAATTTCACTTTGGTCCACCTAATTTTACACATGGTTTTTTTATGTTCCGAATTCTAACGGTCTAGTTTTACGCGTGATCTTTTTCCATTCAAAATTCTAATAGTAAGTGGCGAAAGAACCATATTATAACAAAATTAAAAATATATGGACCCATTGTTCAAATTAAAATTAAGAGACTAAAATGGCACTTCACTTAAACTACATCAACTAATGGTATTATTTATCCATTAATTTATTTGTTACTAATTTGCACATTATAGTTTTAATTTACTTCAAATCTTAACATGCATATTGTGATTGCAATTTTAGGCGTGAGTCAAAATTTATTCAGAAAATTGTTAAAGTCATTGAAGACAAGTTGAACCGCAAGATTTTAAGCGATGCACCTTCCCTAATTGGAATGCATTCTCGAGTCACGAGCATTAACTCATGGTTACAAGATGAATCAACTAATGCTGGTGTGCTTGTAATTTGTGGAATGGGCGGGATAGGGAAGACAACTATCGCCAAATTTGTGTATAATTTAAATTACAAAAGATTTGAAAGTAGCAGCTTTCTTGCAAATATCAGAGAAGTTTCAGAGCAACCAAACGGATTAGTTCGTTTACAAAGACAACTACTTTCGGGCATTTCAAAGAGGAAAAAAAAAACATACATAATGTTGATGAAGGAAATATTAAGATAATGGAAGCCATGTCCTGTAAAAGAGTTCTTATTGTTCTTGATGATCTAGATCAATTGGACCAATTAGATGTAGTAATTGGAATTTAGGATTGGCTTCATCCTGGAAGTAAAATCATGATAACAACCAGACATGAGTGATTAATGCAAGCTCACAAAGCTCATGAGGTGTATAAGGTTGAAAATTTTGATGAAGCTGAATCATTTGAGCTCTTCAGTTGGCATGTTTTGGACATGATCATCCTATGGAAGGCTTCATTGAGCACTCGAAAAGGGTATACAATATTGTGGAGGACTTCCACTAGCTCTTCAAGTTTTGGGTTCATCTCTGTCTGGGAAAAGTGCACATGTTTGGGAAAGTGCATTGGAGAAATTAGATGCAGTCCCTAAAAGTCAAATTGTGAAAAAACTCAAAATAAGCTACGACTCCTTACAAGATGATCATGACAAAATTTATTCCTACATATTGCTTGCTTCTTTGTTGGGAAGGACAAAAATTGCTTGATAAGAATACTAGATGAATGTGATTTCTACACAACAATTGGTATTCGAAATCTCATTGATAGATGTCTCGTTACAATTGATAAAAGTAACTAGCTGATGATGCATCAATTGCTTTGAGATATGGGAAGAGAAATTATTCGCCATGAATCACCTAAGGAGCCTGGGAAACATAGCAGATTATGGCATCGTAAAGATTCCTTCAATGTATTAAGAGAAAAAACTGTAAGCAGTATGCTTCTTGTGTGTATGAATACTATTTCATATTTGTGTTGATCCGTACTTATTTCTGGTATTTTCTTCATTTTTTTTGTCAACGGGGCACTGAAACAATAGAAGGCCTTGTCCTTGACATGCATATGTCAAGGGAAAGCAAGTCTTCAAAGTTAATCCTTCGTGCTAATACTTCAAATCTACACCACTTCAAAGAGTACTTCCTTGACAAATCATCGTTGGATCGAGAAAATGCACTAAACTGACATCATTTTGGCTTCCTCTCCTCACACCCAACAAGCACTGAACAAAGAAATGCAAATGACGTAGGCTTCAAAACTAATGCATTTGCAAGAATGCAAAAATTAAGACTACTGCAACTAAATTATGTACAACTCAGCGGAAGTTATGCAGAATTTCCTAAAGGATTAAGATGGTTGTGTTGCCATGGATTCCCTTCAAAATTCATTCCAAAAGATTTTCCTCTAGATAGCTTGGTTGAGCTTGACATGCGTTATAGCCACTTGGAACGAGTTTGGAAGGGAACCAAGGTATGACATCTTTGTTTCTTTATTTTATTAATTTTTGATTATTTTTTCAATTATTTGGGTTTGGTGATAACAAATGATGTTAACACCACCTTGTCCTTCTTTTGCAGTTTCTTGGCCTATTAATCTCAGCCATTCCCATAGCCTTGCAAAAACTCCTGACTTCTCGCTACTCCCCAATCTAGAGAGGTTGATTCTTAAAGATTGCACTAGTCTTTTTAAGTTTCACGAATCCATTGGCAACCTTGATAGACTTGCTCTCTTGAATGCAAAAAATTGCAAACAACTGAGGAAGCTACCGAGAAACATTGTTATGCTCAAATCTCTTGAAAAACTTATTGTTTCTGGTTGCTCAAATCTTGACAAGTTGCCACCGGATATGGGGAAGATGGAATCTTTGAAAGTGCTTCATGCAGATGGAATTGCCATGGATCAACTACTCTCTACAATTGGGGAGGTCAAACCATGGTATGCATTTGTCGGCCCAATGCTATCAAAACCGAGAAAAACTCCAAAAATTTCATGGGTTTCTTTACCTCGGTTCTTAGTAAACTGAAGTCTTGTGGACTGCAATTTATTAGAAGATGCTTTTCCATGGGATTTTAATAACCTTCCCTTGTTGCAAAACTTGAATCTGAGCAAAAACCCGATTTGTGCTCTACCAGATTGCATCAAAGATCTGTTTGGGCTTCAAACACTTCAGTTAAATTCATGTACAAGGCTCCAATCATTTCTAGGCCTACAAAGTGTTGAAAATTTGTTTGTGGGGCATTGTACATCACTGGAGAAAATAACATATCAATCGAATATGTTCCCCTCACAACTTGAACATACTAAATGTGAAAAGCTGGCTGAGGTCCAAGGCTTATTCAAGCTGCAACCTGTAGGAAAGGTTGAAATGGAAATGATAAAAAAACTTGGGTTTATTCAATTTGGAGGCCATGCCCGTCCACACTGAGGTGCACATGCTAAATGGTACATTTCTTAATATAGCCAAGTGTCCCATCCAGGTGCTCTCTCTCTCTCTCTCTCTCTCTATATATATATATAATGAAGAGCTTACACATAACCAAACACTACCTAAGACCTTTTACCTTCCCCTAATTGTGACTTCCTATCACTATTGTTTTGGTAGAATTTTAAGCGTCAGTTCTCTAGGTTGTATAGAAACATTGCCCTTCTTGAACTTAAGAAAATTACTAAATTTCATATTGAAAAAGGCAAGGTCATCCTCATAAACCCTTCATCTTCAAACTCAATTGTATCCTCTTTTAACATCTTTAAGTGTAATATTCTTTGATTTATTTAGAGACACATGTCCAACTCATAGGTTTAAAGAGAACTTACTAGCTCTTCTCTGATATGACAAAAATTGTTACTTTCTTCAATACATTGATATTGGCTGTAAAACACTCTGGAAGAAGCTTCAACTGGTCTAGAGAGGGGACATAGGCTACACTTAATGCAAATATACTAATCAATTAGAAGAACAGAAGAAAAAAAATTAGCCAAGCAAGAAGAGCAAGCAAAACATTCACCACAAGGACACACCAATTTATGTGGAAACCTTAGGGAAAAAAACCATAGGCACAATGACAATTAGCAAATCCACCACTCAAGAAAGAATTGCAAGATAATAGTTTGATGATTGACAATTCCTAGTGCCAAGGATGCGTTACTCTACCTTACAAACTCTTGTTCGTGGTCCAGCCCATGGGTAGGTCCTATCACAATTGACCTCTTCTTGAAATGGGATTGGTACTCCATGGAAAGCCTATAATATTTGATGTGTGCATGGCTTCAATGAAAAATCGCTCACTGAAAGAATGGAAGAAGCTAACTGAAAGAATGGAATGAGTGATTAAGGGGTTTGCTAGTGTATCTTGTTCGGCTCATGTATATGTAACACCTTCATTAGCCAGGTGTAGACACCCCATTTTTGACCACCCTTAAGACTTGGGCGTTACTGATGGTTTACTTGTTAGAGAAAGGTGTGTAGGGCAAAAGTTCAGTTTCTTCGGCAAGGAGAGAGCCAAATCTCCACTTCACAATCCATTTTGGACCAAAGCTATTTTGGATGGTTTTTAGACTTTAAAACCCTCTCTTTCAAAACATTTTTGAAATAAAATTCCTACGATGCTCTGAGACTCACATTTTGTCAAAAAAAGCGCTTTTCGATAAACCGAGCAAGGACAAAGTGGAAATTAATGAAAGAGAGATGAAATCTTTGAAAAATCTTTCAAAACACCTTACTTAGGGGTTTGAAGTTAAAGAAAAGAGGAGAAGAGGGGAGAAAACAAGTTGGAGAAGAAGTTCGGCAAGGATCCGGGTAGAAGAGATTCGAGCGACCCTCGCTGAATCAGGCTTATTCATCTGCATACTTGGATTTTAGCTATAAGACCACCACTGTTGGAAAGCTTACTTCCGGGGCTTCGTTTTGCACTCAAGAATCTCCTAAAGCCAAGTCTGGGTGGGGGAGATATGGTTGGTTGAAGTTGGGTATCCTCCCGGTTGGATCGAATCTGTGCGGCTTCACCAAAAAGGGCATAACTTTTTGCACAGGAGGAATTTTAATGCAGGGTTTGCGGCATTGGAAATCTAACTTCCGGGGCTTCAATTTGGACACCCACCGGCCACTTGTTGACCTTGGCAGCATCTATCGGCAATCTATTTAGCCGACCGCCAATTTATTATGCCGACCGACCATTTATTTTGGCGGACGACCTCCTTTTCTGGCCGGTTTGACCTTTTTGCACCTTCCAGGCATGGTGCATGCCAGCTGTGCTAGCTGGGATGCACAAACCCGTCCCTCTATACACATAGGTGGTTGTTTTGAGCCCTTGACCCCTTTTTTTGCACCCTTTGCTCAAGGCTTCTTGAGGAAGCCTTGGCCCCTTATCTTGGCTTCCTCAAGAAGCTTACCAGCTGTCCAAGTTTCCTCAAGAAGCCTTGACTCCTTTGCCCCCTTTGCCCCTTTCACTTAGCTTCTTTGAGAAGCTTAAACCATTTCCCTTTGCCTATATAAGGACCCCTCTTCTCCCATTGTCAAGGGTTGGTGGTTTTGAAAAAAAAACTAGAGCTTATACATATATATATCTGATATATACACCCCCTCTCTCTATATTTTACTCTCTCTCCTCCCTTGTGTGTGTTTTGTGGCCTAAAAGTGCATTTTTACCTTAGTTTTGCACTAAGACACACACTACCACACCTTGCTTTGAGTTTGAGAGACATTGAGGGTTGATTCTTAAGGTTTTGGACTGATTTTGGTCAGAAAAGAGTGGCTGGACCAACTGTTCTTGAAGTGTTCTTCAAGGGTGAGTTTCTTGCTTTATTTTCCCCAATCTTGCATTGGCTTTTGACCTATCTTTCATATTGATTTGAGCTTTGTGTATAACTGAAAAAAGTCTTTTTTTTAGCTCCTTTTCAAGTTTGTTTAAGAACACTTTTGTGTTTGGGGTTGTCTACCCCCTCTTAGGCCTTGTTTGGCCTCATTTTTATGCATTTTTTGTGAGCTCCGGGACCACCTTGTTTAGGCCTCCTCACCACTGAAATCTTAAGGGATTTCAGTGGTGAGGAGGGTGTATTAAGGTCCTAAGAAGGAGAGGGCCATCCCCTCTCCTTATTGTCTTCATTACTTGCATTTTTGGCCTTACAAAGGGGTCTATGTTTGCACACATCTTGAGCTCGGTTCAGGCATTTTTCAGTGGGTTTTAGGACCCTCAGAACTCATTTTCAGAGTTGATTTGGTCTTGCTAAATGTCTATCTTGCATGTGCTTAATAACTCCTTGCATGGCCCTCTAAAGTAACTCATCATTTTTGCATGGCATGGTTGCATATCAGTGGTTATTTGGGCCTATTTTCACATGTTTTATTCATTGATTTTTGATGGTTTGGTGAGATTCCATGTGCATCATATACTTGCCATACAATCCATATTTGCTAGTCAAAGTTGCATGCTATTTTAGTCCATCTTGCTAACATCTTTTGGCCATGCTTTGAACTGGAAATATGCATGTTTTGGGACTGTCTTGCATCTGTCTTCATGCTTCATGATAAAATAATGCATGTTTTGTATAGCTATAGGCCAATGCGTATGCCTAGTTTTGTGTTTCGGGGCCATTCCATGCATCGGGTGCCATGTTTCCATGTTTCGGGATCATTTTGCATCACATTTCAGTGATGAAACTTGCAAGTTTGTATGCCATATTTCATGCCTTGCCATGCCTTGTTAGAGTAGCATTTGTGCCTTAGGATCGGTCCTCGGTTTGCGTGCATGTGTGCACGCATTTCGAGTGTCTCATTTTCATCTCATGGCCACTGATGTGAGTGTGGCTGAGGCCCAGTCACATTGGTATAAGTCCATCCTGCATTGTGTATGCCATGTTTCAATGCGTTGTGCATGTTATGTTGTTAGCATTGTGTGTGCCATGTAGTTGCATTGCATGTTTGTATGTTTGCTTGCATGCTTAAGTTGCATGTGCATTGTTGTGCATTGCCTCACCTCTTGATCAACCATGATTGAGGTTGGGTCCCTTGTATGTTTTGTGTGTATTGCATTTGACATTGAAATGCATACTTGACTCTTTGGGCCATCACGCATCAAAATGCGTGATTGATAGCTCGAGGGTCGAGGGTCATGCTCCCTTGAGTCCCTTGCATGATAGGGAGTGTGCCTGCGCATACATTTGCTTGAAATTCCATGCCATACACTGTCTGTCCTTGTTGCTGTCAAAAACCAGTTTCTGCAGGGAGTTTTTGCCGACCGGCACTGTAGAGTGCCGACCGGCCATGGATTGGTGGCCGATAATATGAAACCCCAGCCGATGGATAAGTTCCATGGCCGGTGTGTATTCTTTTCAGCCGATGGCGTCCTACAGGGTTCAGGGAACCTGTCCCAGGATTTTGGCAGTTTTCAGAGAAGCAGGGCAGTGTAAACAGAGGCAGCAGTGGTATGGTACGGGCTTTCGGGGCAAGATAAATCCGAGCATGCATCATTCACGCATCCCGAGGCGGGGGGCTGCGGCCATCTTCTCTTTGCATTTAATTTGGTAATTAGATTAGAAATTTTGTAATAATTAATTTAGTAATATTTAATCGGACTGTAATATTTATTCGGACCCTCCGAGCAAGGGCAATTGTGTAATAAGTGTGCGTGAGTGTGTGTATGTCTTCCAACCCCACGTCTTTCTTCCCTTTTATTTACCCGCTTATGATGGTAAACTAGGACATATTTAAATTAGCATACCTTATGCTATGCATGCGTGCATCCATACATTTGTCTTGCATACACCGAGCTCGGCACATCATACTAACTGCATTGTGTTTCTATTCCAAGTTGAATACGTGTTAGTTGTAGCATCATCATATGCCATCCATAGATTAGCCGAGCCTATTGTAGCTGCATCTTGCATGTGTTGCATTAGCCATCTTAACATGAACTAGGATCATGCATATGATTACTGATTAGTTTCTGTTTTGGCTTGGAGTACTCGGTGAGCATTTATCTTTTAGCATCCTTGCATGCGTGTAAGTGTTGCCATGACAGCATGCTTACCATGAGGCTACTTGCTTATGTGATATAACGGCTTGAATGCCTGTGGGTGGAGGTTGAATTACCTAAATTGGAATAATGCGTTAAAACTGTGAGTTTTAAGCCCACTAGACAGCGGCAAAACCATCTTTTCTAAAGCCCACACGAGGGTGGCAAAATCTGCATTTTAGCCTACTCTCGAGTAGCAAACCATTTTCAAAACAAACATGAAGTGTTTTGTTCTAATTTAGGCGATTTGGTCTATACTTGTTTGCTGTGCGCATAACATAGTACTTCTAGGCTAAATAACCGGAATAGGAACACATAATGCTTTCAAAACAAGATATCACGGTTAGTAGAGGCCGATCTTTGATTGGGCGATAGGGGGTGCTCATAGCTGACCTTCCCCAATCGTACCCAAGTTCCCGAGCCGAGGCAACTTTGGTGATGACGGACACGTGGCCTTTGGCACCGAGTCAGGGTTTCCTAAATTTCCCAAAATAAAATATTTAGGTGGCGACTCTGTATCTGGCAAAGCAGTCCATGTTTGGCACTTCTTTTCAAAAATTTGTTTCTCTTCTTTTCAAAAATCTGTTTCTCAAAACGATTTGCCGAATTTGGACTCTTTGGTTCAGATTAAGAACCGTGACAAAATTGAGTCTGAACTGTAGCGAGGCCCACGGGCACATCTACAGTTTCTGGCGACTCTGCTGGGGATGTTTAGAGAGCTTGACTCGATCTCGTGATATCCTGTTTTGAGTTCATTTATGTGTCTCTTTGCATTACATGTGCATTGGTGCGCCTAAGACACCGTGTTTGCCATCTGCCATTCCTGAACGGTTTGCCGGAGGCTTGTCTTGTTAAGACATGACCATAAGGCTGACCGGTTGTGGGCTCTGACAGTATGGGAACACAAACCCTGGTTTTACCGGGGCACCCTTTTTGACCATTCGGCCTAGTGCATATTGAAATCCATAGTGACCATTCCAAATTAGGACAGGTTGCTTACCCGATGTTAGGTTGTTTGAAAACTACTGCGTGCTTAGTGAAACCCTAGCTCCTGACAAAATAGGACAGGGAAACCCTACCCCTCCATAGGCGTGTATTGGCTCTCTTTACTTGCTATGTGTTTTAGAGTGCATCTCTACAGGGAACGTACATAACAGTTTGCAAGTCTGGGTAACAGGCCTGCGGGCATCACCATCAGTATTTGGGGAATCAGTTTTACCTGAGGGTATTAGTTTACAGGCAGAATTTTGGGCAGAATTCTGTCGGGGCCAGTCATTCAGCTTTGCTCATATGCGTTATGGTGAAATAAGGGTGAGATGCTCCCTGTTTTCCCTTTTGCTAGGTAGTCCTGGAACCATAGCTTCAGAAGGCTCCGATATCCCCCGAAGTTCATCGGACTTGTGCTGATAGACTTTGTCAGGTCAGAGATTCAGTTCAAGGGCGATCAATGCTCCTTTGCCAGAGACAGTGTAAAAAGGCCAGTCAGGCACAGATCATCAGTCTTCGGATCAGCAGTCATTATCCATCTCACCTGTGTGCAGTTGGGTTGAGATATCTATTTTTACCTCAGGAAGGTATACCGGTTGCTCAGTTAGATCAGAACAATATGTCAAGTCTGGAAGAGATGGTGCGCCGACTCCAGGATAGTATGAAAGCCATGCAGCAAGACACTATCCGTCAAGCAGAATTCGCCAAGCAACAGGCTGTGGTCATAGCCCAACAAGCAGAGACAATTGCCAGATTAGAGCAGCAAACTGGAGTATCTACTTCACACTAGGTCCTTCCCCCACCAAGAGTCCCAATACCCGGGGAAACGGTGAATGTTCAGAACGTTCAGGAGGATACAGACATCACAACGGGGCCGGCTCCGTCCCCGATTCTACCTCAACTATCCAAGGCACCCACTCCTATCAATCAACCGGATTCTCCCTTCGAGTCCGAGGTGGACCCCATGGCATTAAAAGTGAGCAAGCTTGAAAAGCTGTTCAAGAAATCTCAAGGTGTGAAGTCCATTCCGGACATTGAGGACGGGTATACCGACGTAGCCGTGACGCTGCCAGATCGGTTTAAGATGCCACAAATTGATCGTTTTGACGGATCCGGGGATCCCATGGTGCACCTGCGACTGTTTTCAAATATTCTAAGGCTGATGGGCCTCACCAGACTACAGAAGCTTTCACTGTTTGGCCGGACCCTGTCAGGTGTAGCGGCCATCTGGTATGCAAAACTGGAAGATGATGTCAAGAGAAACTGGGATGAGATGGCTGAGGCGTTCATTGCACAGTACTCCTATAACACTCAAATCGAGATTACGACCCGTGATCTTGAGACGACAAGGCAAGAGCCTACGAAGAGTTTCTCGGAATTCGTGGCCCGGTGGAGGGCGAAGGCCTCGATGATGACTCTAAGGCCTACTGATAAGGATCAAATCTGGATGATTGTGCGCA
This sequence comes from Camellia sinensis, assembly GCF_055761805.1. Taxonomy (NCBI): domain Eukaryota; kingdom Viridiplantae; phylum Streptophyta; class Magnoliopsida; order Ericales; family Theaceae; genus Camellia; species Camellia sinensis. Next base: position 63,814,065 of record NC_138962.1, on the reverse strand, counting down.
ATCTCCAGCCTAAGCTAATGCAGAAAATGATCGTGCTCCCCTTCCCTACCTTTTCAGATTTGCATGAGATGGGAGTATAGATCGAGGATGCCATGAAGCAGGGCCTCATTGACCAGGAGAAGGAGCATCCCAAGAGGGCGTTCACCCGCAGTTCGAATGCGACCACCAGCGGTGATGCAGCTGCTAGGACTTCAGACGTGGGCATGGTCGCCACCACCACATCGAGAGCAGCCACCCCCTTTGTTGGTGCATCCACTTCAAACCCCCGAACTTCGGACTATCTACCCCGAGGCAAGAGGGTTTTCACCCCGCTCTTTATGCCTTTGTCTAAAGCTCTAGGGGTCCTACTCTGGAAAGGGCATCTGAAACCGTTAGAACAACGGCCCCTACCCGATCCTCTCCCTGCAAAGCATGACCCGACCAAGTACTGTGCTTTTCATCAATAAACCGGTCATGACACCGACAGTTGCGTCCATCTCCGCCATGAGATACAAAATTTGATTGATAACAGGGTCATCCCCGCACCGGGTCCTGGAAAGTCTATCGGCACTTGATCAGTGAACTTGTGGGGGATAATGTGATGTGATCGAGGGATGAACCACCTGCGGGCGGCGCTCAGTTTACTTCGGATGTGGCGTATAGCACGCACTGTTTTGAGCATTTGTGAATACTGGGTTTTGTACGTTCTGGCTTGGGTATTGAGTCAGTTCTGTTATTTTGTTGAGTCGGTCTCTTTGTTTAGAGTCAGTCTTTTCGTACTGAGTCAGTCAGGTCTGTCTTGTCGTATCGAGTCAGTCCTTTTGTGTAGGAGTCGGGTGATTCCGGGGGTGTTACCTCGGACATCACTATCTTGTTTTGTGTTTGTCTTTTTGCTTTCTTTTGAGTCTGTTTCTGCCTTGGAGCCAGTTATGCCAATAGATTTGAATGGAACAGCAGTGATTTTCACAGTCTTGTGTTTGCTTCTGTCGTATGCCAGTTGTGCTAGAAGTTTGAATGAAATGACAGTGCTCTTCTCCTGCCTTTTCTGTGCCTTTGAAGTCATTGTAATGACCTAAGTTTTCAAAACTTTTTTTTTCGAAACATTGTGATAAAAATGAAGAGGAAGGAATTCCTCAGGTTTTGCAAAACTTGATCAATTAAGAGAAAGAGAGGCATGCTAAGCCCTTAATGATTGAGATCATGCTTGTTAATGTGAGTACTGTAGACGCGCCCGTGGGCCTCATGCTACAGTTCGGACTCGATTTGTGTCACGGTTCTTAATCTGAACCAAAGAGTCTAAATCTGGCAAATCATTTTGAGAAACAGATTTTTGAAAAAGTAGTGCCAAACATGGACTGCTTTGCCAGATACAGAGTAGCCACCTAAATATTTTTAAAATGGGGAAATTTAGGAAACCCTGACTCGGTGCCGAAGGCCACATGTCCGTCATCACCGGAGTTGTCTCGGCTCGGGAGCTTGGGTACGATCGGGGAAGGTCAGCTATGAGCACCCCCTCTCGCCTGGTCCGAAGACCAGCCTCTACTAACCGTGATATCCATTTTTGAAAACGTTATGTGTTCTTATTCCAATTATATGCCTAGCATTACTATGTTATACGCGCGGCAAACAAGTATAGACCAAATCGCCCAAATTGGAAATAAAACATTTTATGTTTGTTTTGAAATGGTTTGCTACTCGCAAGTAGGCTAAAATGCAGATTTTGCCACCCTCAAGTGGGCTTTTGCAAAAGATGGTTTTGCCACTATCCAGTGGGCTTAAAATTCACAGTTTTAACGCATTACCCCAATTTAAGCAATTTGACCTCCACCCACAGGCATTCAAGCAGTTTATCTCATGTAAGCACTTAGCCGCATGGCAAGCATACTATTATGGCAACATTCACACGCATGCTGGATGCTAAAGCAAAAATACTTACATTGTACTCCGTGCCAAAACAGTAAACTAGTTAGCAAACATGCATGTCCTAGTTCATGTTAAAAGTGGCTAATGCATCACATGCAAAATGCGATCTAGGCAAGCTCGGCTAGCCCTAAAACATGGTATGTGAAAATGCACAATTATCACATATTCGGTTTAGAATTTGAAATACAAATGCGGTTAGCGTGATGTACCGAGCCTAATGTATGCAATACAAATGCATGGATGCACGCATGCATAGCATAAGGTATGCTAATTTCAAAAAATGCCCTAATCTACCATCATAAGCGGGTAAATAAAAGGGAAGAAAGAAATGGGGATTGGAAAACATACACACCACCCACACACACTTATTACAGATTTCCCCCCACTCGGAGGGCCCAAATAAATATTACAGTCCCAAAATAATAAACAAATAAAATTATTACAAAATTTCTAATTTAATTTAAAAGAAAAGATGGCAAAGGAAAGAAGAGGGCAGCCGCAGCCTCTGCCTCGGGATGCGCGAATGGTGCATGCTCGAATCCGTCTCGCCCGGAAAACCCGTACCGTACTCTTACCGCCTCTGTTTGTACTGCCTTGTCTTGCTGAAAATTGCCAAAGTACTGGAGCAAGTTCTTTGCATCCTGCAGAGCACCACCGGCCGGACAGAATTCCCACCGGCACTTCACAACTCCCATCGGCATTTGTTGGATTCCTCGGCACTCCAGATATTGCCGGTCGGCACTAAATTCTGCTAGTCGGCAGAAACTTCCTGCAGAAGACAATTTGACAGCAAACAGAGAACAGACAGTGCATGGCATGGGGTTCTCAGGTACATGTGGGCATGGTTGTGCTTCTTATCATGTTTTGAACTCAAAGAAGCACGACCCTCGATCTTTGAGCCATCAATGGAGCATGATGACCCAAGGGATCAAATTCGCCACTCAATGTAAGGATGCATGCAACAAACAAAATGAGATCCGAAGCCTTTTCATGTCGAGGTCAAAGGCCCCGGTGACCGAGAATCAAGGTACATTGCATCACTTGGAGTATGAATGTCCCTTGACCCTCATATTTGGCTTGACACCCCAAGCCAAATGATGCAATGCATGTTATGCTCACAAGGCTCAAAATACAACATGATGCTAAACATGCAAGATATGCCAAATATCATGCAACAAAACATGACAAGTATGTAATGTTATCATGCAAGATGTAGTTGAGATACAAACATGAACCAATTTGCCATAAAGTTAGCGTGGAATAGCACATTAATGGGACAATCATGCAACCAACATGAGATAGGCATGCAAAGGGGCCTCAAAGTGATAAAGGTGCAGACCTTTATTCACCTCAAAACAGCACCAAGAGTGCTCAAAATGATGGACAAACAACTCATGCCAACATGCAAGCTAATAGGCCCAAGGCTAAGGACAGATTAAGACAAGACCAAGCTATGGCATGATTAAGACAAGTAAGGACAGATTTTTTTACATGCAAAAAGGGACTCCAAACTCTCCTAAAATGGCAGCTAAGGTGACTCCCAAGAGGCACATGCACTAAGGCTCATTCCTAGGCACAAAAGGGTACACCCTCAAGGCATCAAAGAGGTCATGCATGCACACATACAAACATGATTCTTGGACGAAAATTTGGTCCTAGATGGTGTTAAATCATGAGGGTAATCACAACCATGCATGCTAGAGGTCAACATGCTTAAAGCTTTCAAGCCAAAATACAAAGCAACCCTAACAAACATGTCAAGCATGAACAAATGGATAACCAACAGATTTTTAGCATGGAAAAACAACATTAAAAACTTCATGGAACTAAGCCAACACACACAAGAATCATGGCCTAATCATGAGATGCACTTCTAAGCAAAATGGAGCAATACAAAGCAAGTACTTCAAGCATACAAGGAGGTACAAATCCAGCCAAAAATAGAGATCCCACATGACCTAAAAACACCCAAAAAGTTCTGAAATGAAGCAAAAACCAAGCAAGCATGCATGTCACCCTTTTGGGCCACAACTCAAGGAAACAAAACCGTAAAGGGAGAGGGGTGTCCCTCCCCTATGCAAGACTTCAAACCAACTTTTTTGACACTAAAAATACACTGATTTTCAATGGTCAAAGGGCCAAAACACTGAAGCAAACAAAACCTTATGAAAAAGGCACCAAAATGGACCAAACAAGGCCTAGAAGGGTGAGTTTACACTCAAACCACAAAATGACCTTAATGAAAGTGCTAAAGCAGGAAAATACAAGCCTTTTTTATGTTATACACAAGAGCTAAAACAGCAAGCAAGATAGGTAAAAAACTATTGCAAGTTTGGGGAATGTAAATCAAGATGCTCACCCTTGAAGAACCTTTGAAGAACAAATGGTCTAGCCTCCTTCTTTTGATCAAAACCAGTCCAAAAACTCAAGAAACAAACCCCCAAGTCCCTCAATCTCGGAGTAAGGTGTGATGGTGTGTGTAATGGTGCAAAAGTAAGGTAAAAACCACCTTTTGAGCTAAGAAACACACACAAAGGAGGAGAGAGAGGGAGGTATAGAGATAATATGTATCTATATCTCCAAGGTCTGGTTTTTGGTTGCAAGAGTCTAACCTAGATCAAAGAGGAAGGCCCTCCTCTTATAAGACTCCCTATTGCAAAGCTTATTCAACAAGCTTGCTTAGAGGGAGATCCCTCCATACACGTGTATGGAGGGGGGAAGAGTTGGTGCCAGCTATCACAGCTGGCACAAAATATCTCCAGAAAGTGGATGAACAGTGGTCGGCTGCCCAAAAATGCCATTTCGGCAAAAAACAGTGCCGACCGGCAACAAACTATGCCGACCGGCAATAAAATGTGCCGACCGGCAAACAAAAGTGCCGATAGCAGCAAAAGACCAGCCGGTGGCCTCTAGCCACTGCCGGTGGGGTGTGGGGATGCCTCACAAGGCTTTCCCTGCCCCTCCAAGGCAAAACACAAGTGTTCGGTGCAAAACCAGACACTAAACGGTCAAGTTCGGAGATCCTGAGGCAGGGCGCGCGAGCCGAGGCTTCCGGGAACTCCAAACGAACACAAACATGGATGATCACCGAGTGTTCAAACGGTGACGTCCAAGTCTTGAGGACGGTCAAAAATGGGGTGTCTACAGTTGCCCCTCTTTGACAGAACTCGAAAGTCATAACAATGACGGGAATGAATGTCAAAGCCTAGAGACGACCCATTTTTGACACGGCCGAAGACTCAGACAAACACACAAGACAAATAAGATACGCGCCCGAAGGCAGGGGCGAAATGCAAGACAATGCAGAGCCGAGCGTAACTTATGGTCATGCAAAGAAAGCTGTAACGAAGCATACATGCGACAGTTTTAAGCTAGCACACATCAAACCACACTATAATGCAGAAAGGATGTAAGAGAATTATGCCATTCTCAATACGTCTCACTCGGGAGATACAATACCTGTGCGGCCCGTCTGGTTGCACCAACCTCAAATAAACCGTACATACAATATCGTGCCTGAAAAGAAAACAAACTTAACAGGTACAATATCGTTAGCAACATGCAAAGTAGTGTACTCGAAATGCGTGACAGCGCAAAGCAAGTGGGGAGCATGACCATGCATATGGAAATACAACTAGGTAAGTGGAGCAAGCGGTCTACGCAGGCGACGAAATTGATCATAAGCATGCGGCCTACGCAGGCAATGGAATTGACCAGTATGCGGTCCATGCAAGCAAAACATGCGGTCTACGCAGGTATTGAAATTAAATATGCGGTCTACGCAATCAAGACATGCGGTCTACGCGGGTAATGAAATCGATAAATCATGCGGTCTACGCAAGCAAAACATGCGGTCTACGCAAGCAAAACATGCGGTCTACGCAGGTAATGAAATTAAACATGCGGTCTACGCAAGTAATGGAATTAAACATGCGGTCTACGCAATCAAAACATGCGGTCTACGCAGGTAATGGAATTAAACATGCGGTCTACGCAATCAAAACATGCGGTCTACGCAGGTAATGGAATTAAGCATGCGGTCTACGCAATCAAAACATGCGGTCTACGCAGGTAATGGAATTAAACATGCGGTCTACGCAATCAAAACATGTGGTCTACGCAGATAATGAAATTAAACATGCGGTCTACGCAATCAAAACATGCTGTCTACGCAGGTAATGGAATTAAACATGCGGTCTACGCAATCAAAACATGCGGTCTACGCAGGTAATGGAATTAAGCATGCGGTCTACGCAATCAAAACATGCGGTCTACGCAGGTATTGGAATTAAACATGCGGTCTACGCAATCAAAACATGCGGCCTACGGAATTAAACATGCGGTCTACGCAATCAAAACATGCGGTCTACGCAGGTAATGGAATTAAGCATGCGGTCTACGCAATCAAAACATGCGGTCTACGCAGGTAATGGAATTAACCATGCGGTCTACGCAATCAAAACATGCGGTCTACGCAGGTAATGAAATTAAACATGCGGTCTACGCAATCAAAACATGCAGTCTACGCAGGTAATGGAATTAAACATGCGGTCTACGCAATCAAAACATGCAGTCTACGCAGCTAATGGAATTAAACATGCGGTCTACGCAATCAAAACATGCGGTCTACGCAGGTAATGGAATTAAGCATGCGGTCTACGCAATCAAAACATGCGGTCTACGCAGGTAATGAAATTAAACATGCGGTCTACGCAGGTAATGGAATTAAACATGCGGTCTACACAATCAAAACATGCGGTCTACGCAAGTAATGGAATTAAACATGCGGTCTACGCAATCAAAACATGCGGTCTACGCAGGTAATGGAATTAAACATGCGGTCTACGCAATCAAAACATGCGGTCTACGCAGGTAATGAAATTAAACATGCGGTCTACGCAATCAAAACATGCGGTCTACGCAGGTAATGGAATTAAACATGCGGTCTACGCAATCAAAACATGCGGTCTACGCAGGTAATAGAATTAAGCATGCGGTATACGCAATCAAAACATGCGGTCTACGCAGGTAATGGAATTAAACATGCGGTCTACGCAATCAAAACATGCGGTCTACGCAGGTAATGGAATTAAACATGCGGTCTACGTAATCAAAACATGCGGTCTACGCAGGTAATGAAATTAATGAACATGCGGTCTACCCAAGTAAAGAAAGGATTACCATTACATAGCATAATTGAAACAATTTGTGGAGTTCACAAAGCATGAAAAGGATATGGGGCGGGACATTCTTCGCACTCATTGAGCATTGCTTGCAGTAGTTGTGGCCTGAGGTCAACTCAAAGGTTCACGTTTCAAAGGCGTGCTCTCTCGTATTGTGAGGGCGTCCAGCGACGTGGCTGACCCGAACGGAGGTGCGGAAGGTGAGTTAACCTCAAGGGGAGTTTTGCTGGCATCCATTCCGACACTTGGCTACCCTGCCATTCTACGTTTTATTTTCCTTTTTACTAGTAGTTTAAGCACATTGCACTGCCTCAGGCAGGTTTATTTTCTTTCTCAAAATTCACACACTTTGCAAAACATGTGATGGGAATGAAACAAATCGTTTTATTTAAAAGATGTTGCATTTGTGGATCTTCTGTGCATCGCATCGCAGGGTATCACACCACAATGTGAACGAAATCGAACTCATTTTGGAAATTTGCCATCGTAATAATCAGGTAGTGAACCGACTTACAACTCGATAAGCAAAACAAGGACATGATGCAACCAAACAAGTGTGAATACAACTTGATAAACAAATCAAGAGCTCCAAGAGAGCGAAATACAACTCGATAAGCAAATGTTCAAAAACTCGACAAGCAGACAGGCGTGGCTCCGCAAGAGTAGATTGCCGGAGAGGGGTTGGAGGTGGTGAAGTTCCCCAATTCTTAGCATAAACAGCTCAGAAAACCAGAAGGAAGTCCACCGGCTGCAAGGAATGGCTACCGGCCATGTGTCTGTTTTGTCGGCAAAATAAAATGGCCGGTCGGCAGAGTTTTTGGCCGGCCGGCACTAAATGAGGGGGACCACCAGAATGTTGACACCTGTCCCCCACTCAACCTTATCTCCTACAAAAGATCCCAGCCTCGTAGTTTTTCTCATTTTCACACTGATTTGCTCCAATGGAAGAGTTTCTTGCTCAAAACCTCACAGCTTGGATTGCTAGCTTGGATGGCTCGGAAAAAGTGAATTTCCGGGGTTTTGGCATAAATGCACTATTCACTTTGGGTCGTACCCCCTTGCACCTCCCATTTCTTCAAGCCGCGGCAAGGTTTTGGAATCCGGTGACACATGTCTTTAGCTTCGCCGGGCAAGAGATATGTCCTACTTTCGAAGACTTCCGAGCCTTAATGGAGTCCGAGCGCGACGAGGAACTCCTGCCCCAACTCAATTTTGGTCATGTCCAATCCTTAGGGCGCATGTGTGGACTCAGCATGCGTGACGCTCGGTCCCTGATCTGTGACGGGATGCTGGACATTCCGAGTTTGGCTAATCGATTTTCTGATGCTGGTGAACGCAACAACCATCACTGGCAAGGCTTCCGGCGACATGCCCTCTGCTTGTGCATGCTGTCCCATTTCCTGTTCGTCTCAGGCTCTGGAGGGGCTAGTATCCGGTTGATTGAGGTTGCCCAAGGCTTGAAGGAGGGCAAGAGCTGTATTGCCATGGCTCTGGCCGAGACGCTAATGGGCTTAAACGCCTTTTATCGTCATGAGACGCCTAGATTGGCGGGGAGTCCACTACTACTACAGGTAATGTTTCCCACCCAATCTCGCATTTATGTATTGCTCACATCACTCGGCCCTCGAGCTTGATCTTTTTCTCACAAAACCCCATTCTCACTTTTCTCTCCTCGTACATCTCTCTATTTTTTAATCTCTCATTTTTCAATCCCTCCCCAGGTGTGGCTGATGGATAAACTGCAGGTTGTGGACTCCTGCCCAGCATATTCAGCTCGCGGCTACTTCTTCCGGCATCGTCTGGTCAATGCCTTAGATGAGGAATGGTGGTTTGCTTGGATGTGCCACTTGTCCGCAGACCGTATTGCTTGCCGGTGCCCTTGGCTGAACCTTCCGGCGATGAGTTATAACATGCCTCGGCAGACTGGGATTCAACTGGTTGGTCTCACTCACTGTGTATTCTATTTCCCATTTCGGATTCGACGTCAATTTGGCCACGACCAGACCTGCCCGCCAGAGGGGATAGAGTATCCTGTTGCATTTCCAGCCCGAGGCGCACAGCTTGTTTGGCAGGCCACCGCGTGGAGGATGAGAGAACTCCTGGCCCCCGCTCCTACTTTCAGTTGCACTTTGTCTGATGAGTGCATGGATTGGCTCAATGAAGAAGCGCAGATTGGGCCCAACTTGGCATCAGAGGCTTCGACTAGCTCTGGGAGGGCGCGCAAGAACACCTGACTTGACTATGCCCTAGATTTATTGCTTTATTAGTACTTTCAAGTTTTCTCTTATGAATGTAATAAAAAAGCAACTTCAATTGTATGTAAGAGCAGGAGAACTCTGTTTTGAAATCAAAGAAATTGAAAGTTGTGGCACTGAAAATTTTCCACCTTGGTCCAAAAATGGTCAAACTTGTAAAAAGATTATTTGAACAAAGTCAGCTTTTATTAAAACTTCTCAAAGACATTTTTGATGTGGATCAGAACTGGACACGCCTGAGATCTGCCACTGAGATGCACAACCCCAGATCCCTGCAACTGGAAAGTTGCCCCTAGTCTGAAGAGCGCCGCAGCACTGCATAGCAACGGAAAGTTGCCCCTAGTCTGAAGAGCACTGTATTGGGGATTCCAACGAATGCTGATAGACAAAGATGACTGAGATGATCAAATGGACAAAGTTGATCGGGGAAGTGTTATAGCTGAACTTCGGGATGAAGCTGCCTACGTATCCCAAACATGGGAATCAAGCCTCACGTAGTTCCGGCTCGGGTTCACTCGAGTATTTTCACTCTCCTTTTGCGCTCTAACTTTTGCCAAGGCCGCCCTTTGCGGGTTTTCAGCCTTGCGAGCTCAGTTTTTATATTTTCTAATTTTTTGTGCTCTAACTTTTGCCTAGATCGCCCTTTCGGGTTTTCGGCCTAGCAAGCCTCTCAAGGGTAGTATTTCTTCAACTTGTCCATGTTGATCGGTTGGGAAAATTCCAAGCCATCTAAGTCCATCAGAACCACAGCTCCACCTGACCAGATAGCTTTGGTGATGTAGGGACCAGTCCAATTGGGTCTGAACTTGCCCCTCGGGTCGTGGATGGGTGCTCGGTTGTCTTTGAGTACCAAATCCCCTTCCTTTAGATTTCTGGACTTAACCTTCTTGTTAAAAGCCCGAGCAATCCTGCGCTGATAACTTTGAACGTGGTACAGTGCTTTCAGCCTTCTTTCGTCAAAGAGCATAAGTTCCTCGAACCTGCTCTGCTGCCAATCTGCCTCAGCTATCTGACACTCAGCCAATACCCGTAAAGACGGAACTTCAATTTCAATAGGTAGAACAGCATCCATTCCATAAACTAACGAATACGGAGTTGCTCCGGTAGAAGTTCTAATTGAAGTCCTGTAGCCCCACAGAGCAAACGGCAACTTATCTGGCCAATCTCGGTAGGTCTCCACCATTTTCCGCAGTATATGCTTGATGTTCTTGTTGGCGGCCTCAACTGCTCCGTTGGTTTGCGGCCGGTATGTAGACGACTTATGAAAAGCCACGTTATACTTCTCCAACAAGTCGACCACTTCTTTCTTAAAGTGGGATCCGTTATCCGAAATAATCTCGTTTAGCACCCCGTAGCGACAAATGATGTTGTTTCTGATGAACTTGGCGACGTGTGACGCTTTCAACACCGCGTATGATTGGGCCTCGACCCACTTTGTGAAATAATCTATCGCTACCAGGATATACTCATGTCTGTTCGACCCCTTCGGGGTAACAGCTCCGATCACATCAATCCCCCATACGGAAAATGGCCACGGGGATGTCATGTTGTACAACTGGGATGGTGGGATGTTCATACGGTTTGCATGGATCTGGCATTTGTGGCATCGCCGAACAAAGCCGATACAATCCTCCTCCATGGTTGACCAGTAGTAGCCCTGTCTGAGGATCTTTCTGGCCAACATTACTCCATTCATGTGCGCGCCGCACTCCCCTCCGTGGATGGCCTTCATTAGGCGCTTTGACTCTTCAGCTTCTACACAGAGCTTATGCATTCCCAGATGACCCCTTTTGTACAGTTTTCCCCCGCAGATGATGAACTGAACAGCCATTCTTCTGATCGCCCTCTTATTCTTGGCATTTGCCCCTAGTGGATATGTCTCCTTTTCCAAGAAGTTCCAAATATCGTAATACCAGGGGTTGTCGTCTTGAGCCTCATCTATGGCAGAAATTGACTCGTATGCTGGTGCAAACTTCTGATCAATGATGACTGGACGCATCCGGACTCCCGACGGGACGTCTATCATGGAAGATAGAGTTGCTAGTGAATCTGCGAACCTGTTGTTCTCTCTTACGAGGTGGGTGAAATTTAGCTTCTCGAACCGAGGAATTAACAAATCCAAGGTTTGGTGGTAAATTATCATCCTTTCCTGCTTGACCTTCCAGTCTCCTTTTGCTTGAGACACAACAAGATTCGAGTCCCCAATGACGTCCAATCGTCTTACCCCTAGTTCTAGGGCTGCTTCCAGACCAGCAATACATGCCTCATACTCTGCTTCATTGTTCGAAACTCTGAACTGGAGCTTGAACGCTAAAGGGATATGGGAATCATCAGGTGCTATCAGCAACACCCCTATCCCATACCCATACTGGTTTGACGCTCCGTCAAAGTACATCGTCCAAGTTTCATCTTCGATGTGCAGAATGGCTTCATCTGGGAATAGGTACTCAACCGCTTCATCCCCCTCAACCGGATGGTCGGCAAGAAATTTCGCTACCGCTCTCCCTTTCACCGACTTGCGTGTTACATACTTCAAGTCAAATTCGGAAAGCAATAGCAACCAACGAGCTAGCCTACCCGTAAGTGCTAGTTTCTCGAAAAGATATTTGATGGGATCCAAACGTGAAACCAAAATTACAGAGTGAGCTAACAGGTAGTGCCGCAGCTTCCTGGTAGCCCATACCAAGGCCAAGCAAGCCTTCTCGAGCGGAGTGTAGCGGGTCTCGTAATCCAGCATCTTTTTGCTCAGATAGTAGATAGCCCTTTCCACTTTGTCTTCTGACTCCTGTGCGAGCATGCAGCCCATGGTGGTCTCAGTTACCGAAAGATACAATATCAACGGTCTCCCCGGTTCTGGCGGTGACAACACAGGCGGGTTCTGTAGATACTCTTTGATCTACTCAAAAGCTGCTTGACATCGGCCGTCCCATTGGAATTTCTTTCCTTTCTTCAGGAGACCAAAAAGTGGTTCACAAGTCAAGGTTAATTTAGAGATAAACCGTCTTATGAATTGCACTTTACCTAGAAAGCCTCGCACCTCCTTTTCAGTCCTTGGTGGTGGCATTTCTAAGATGGCCTTGATTTTGGAAGGGTCGACCTCGATGCCCCTTTGCGTAATCAGAAACCCTAGCATCTTCCCTGCTGTAACACCAAAAGTACACTTCTGGGGATTCAGCCGCAGCCGAAACTCTCTGATCCTCTGAAAGAATTTTTGTAAGGCGGCGTAGTGGCCCTCTCTTTCTTTGGACTTGACAATCATGTCATCCACATACACCTCGACCTCTTTATGGATCATATCATGCAATATTGTAGTTGCTGCCCGTTGATAGGTAGCTCCAGCGTTTTTCAGCCCAAATGGCATCACTCTATAACAATATGTACCCCACGGGGTAGTGAATGCAGTCTTCTCCCGGTCTTCGGGTGCCATTACTATCTGATTATAGCCTGAGAAGCCATCCATAAACGAAAGCAAGGCATGTCCTGCCGTGAAATCTACCAATTCATCAATGTGCGACAAGGGAAAGTCGTCCTTCGGACAGGCCTTGTTCAAATCTCTGAAGTCTACACAGACCCGAGTTCTGCCGTCCTTCTTCGGCATCGGAACAATGTTGGCCAACCAAGTAGGGTACTCAGATACCAACAGGAAGCCTGCATCAATCTGCTTGGTGACTTCTTTCTTGATCTTAATGGCCCAATCAGGGCGGATCCTTCTGAGCTTCTGTTTGACAGGTCGGGCCTCGGGATCAAGAGGGATCCGGTGCTGTACAATCTCAGGATCGATTCCAGGCATGTCTTCGTAGGACCACGCGAAAACATCTTTGAAATCTTTTAACAAAGCGACTAAGCGCTCGCGTTCGTCAGAAGACAACGTGGACCCAATCTGGACCAGCCGCGGGTCCTTCTCAGTACCAACATTCACAGTAGTGATTTCATCCATTAAAGGTTTAACAAATCTTTCCTGCTCTTGATCAATTAACCGTTGCAAAACCGGAGGAATTTCTTCCTCGTCGTTTTCATCAAAATTTTGAAAATCCTGATTTAAGCAATAAATCAAAGGCACAGAAAAATACTCTGAAACCACATCCACGTCGTTCTCATTAAATACTTCCGAGGCGTCGGATTCCTCTGTTACAACAGACTCAAAAGAAAATGAAAAAGACGACCTAGACAGGACTGTGGTATCTGGGTTATCACCCCCAAGAATACCGGACACAGACTCGGTTGAGCTAGAACCTGATTCCGACGCACAAGATTCGGTAGAATCAGACTCCGGCTCACTACCTGACCCGGTGCTTCTTGATAAAAAGCCTTCTTCATATTGCCAGATGAGAGAAGGTGCGATGGACGCATCCAAAATAGCTGATGGTAGGCTCGCAGCCGCTTCATTCCCAATCACACATACCAAGGAACTATCCCCCAAGCACTTCTGTTCGATCGGAGGATCTGAAAGCAGACACGCCAGCGTTGCCCCCATTTCATTTTCAGCGTCCTCAGACTGTACTTCCTTACTTTGCTCAGCCTCAGCCGATAGATATGCCTGCCCTTCGGCGATGTCATCCTCAGGTAACTGTAAATCAAAGAAAATCTCGAATCCCGGTACGCGCTTCTTCTCCGCGTTGAGCCACGACTCCGAGAAACCACAGAATGGAAAATCCTCCCCCTCCCGGACGAAACGTCCGTTTAGGGTACCCCGAATGGGCTGGTGCATTAAGTCAAAGGGTTTCCGCATCTGTTTTGCCCTGGCCCTTCCGGCCATTTCCTTTCCTTTCCTTATCCAATCCTCTTTGGTGGGTAGGTAGCCCAAACCAAAGGTATGTGGGTTATGTGGCACTTCGGCCGATGCTGCGGCACCTTTCCTGCCGCTCTTGCCTAATCCCATCCCAGGGATGTGCTGGAGTTTGTTCATGAGATAGACTGCTTGGGCACTGACATACACCCCTTTATTAGCTGCCATGATGTTCTGTACGACCCGAGCCTCGGCCAAGGTAAAACCTGATATGAACACATCTTCCATACCGTGCTCGATTTCTAGAACAGGCGTAGATACCTCTGGTGGTGGATGAATTGACGAGTTTTCAAAAACAATGGCTACTCCCTTCCCATAGGGGTATTTCACCACTTGATGTAGGGTAGAGGAGACCGCCTTTACCTAATGCAGCCACGGCCGCCCCAAAAGCAAGTTGAACGTTGCAGGAACCTCCAAGACGTGGAAATCTATCTCGTGCTGTCCCGGCCCAACCTTTGTTTGAATCTTAACTGTCCCCATCACTTCCCGGCTTGTGTTGTCATACGCCTGAATCACCTGGGCCGTTGGCACAAAATCCGCGACTTTCAAACCAATTGCATAAGCTGTCCTTGCCGGGAAGACGTTGACGGCGGACCCCGTGTCGACAAGTACCACAGGTATCCATTTATCTCTGCACTCGACAGAGATGTAGAGCGGCTTGTTATGGTTCGCACCCTCGGGTGGCAGTTCTTTGTCAGAAAAACTCAATGCTGGGGAACTTCCTCCCGAAAAGACTAAGCCCACCAGCTGTTCGGGCGTGGTATCTATGGAAAGTTTGGCATTATCCATGGCTGAAAGGACGGTCTGTCTATGTACTCGAGAGGCCATAAGCAGTCCCCAGATGGAGATGTCTGCTTGTATCTTTTTCAATTGTTTCAATACGGCCTCGTCTTCGAGTTGCTTCTCCCTTTGTTTCTCTGCTTCATTATCTTTTCCAGACGCCTCTGGTTGATCTAGGTGTAGAGGCTTGAAATACCGTCCACTCCTAGTCATGTGATCGACCTCACCGATATACCAGGTATCATCTGGTTGGTTACCTTCCCAATCCTCGTCCGTGTGGGCAAGACATAGGTCGTCGTCTTCCCACCACATACCATCTGCAGCTGACAAGCATATGTTTGGTTCTGGCATAACTGTCCCGATACTTGCAGTACCTCTTATCCCTATGCCCACAGCATTATCCATTTCTGTATTTATGGCAGTCTCAACCCCCACATGACCTTTTGCCTTCCTGACCCTCTTAGAATCTTTGAGTCTTTCCTGTTCTGACTGTGTCAATGCAGTAGATTGCTCACTGATCCCTGTACTCAAAATGCTCCATTCCCGAGCGAAACTCTCGACACCGGCGCTCTCCGGCGATGTATTCTGTTCTTCGATACTCCCGGCCGTTGTGGACATTCCTGCCCCTGCCGGGTCTTGTTCTGACTGGAACCCCCCTATTACATCTGGCTGATCGTCTAACCATCCTGTGGCCTCCGCTGATTCTTCATTATCGTACCAGTTGATGGCTGAATATTCTAGATCTTGGTTATCGCAAAATTGGAACTTGGCAAGATCCTCTTCCACGGCTGCCAAATCATCCGTTTCCTGTCTTGGACTGTTCCCTCGGATTACACACAGCTCTCCCCCGACTGGAAATTCGACATTTGGTCTATTCTGGACCACTGGTGAAATGTAGTCACTCGGACTGTAAGCATTCCCAATATCATTTTCAGGCTCCACAGACTCTGGTTTGACAACCTCTTTCCTCTTCTCGATGGTCACCACCACTGGCTTGGGTTGGGTTATAGAGACATCCATCATGCACAAATCGGTGTAATCAGGGAGGAAAACTTTCGGTTTAGGCAAGTAGGAGTGTGTGATATAGATACTAGGATCGTAGGATGCGACCCCAGTGTGGATGAAATTGATTCTTTTAGGTGGTGGAACTTGGTTATGTGTGGGGAGAGGATTTGTAGTAACATTGGGTTTCTCAGGGAGTAAAATCACCCCATTATCAATGAGATCTTGAATCTCATGACGTAAACGAAAGCATAGGTCGGTGTCGTGACCGTGCTGCTGGTGGAACGCACAATACTTGGCCGGATTGTGGGTGGCAGGCAGTCTTTCAGGTAAGGGCCGCGGCTCTAGGGGCTTCAGATGCCCTTTTCTGATCAAAACCCCCAAAGCTTTGGATAGGGGCATATAAAGTGGAGCGAAGGTTCTGGTGTTTCTGGGAGGGTATTTGGCTGTTTGTGAGTTGCTTCCGGACGCACCGGAGAATGGTGTGGCTGCCGTATTTCTTGGGGAAGGGTTAGTGGTGACCATACTCACTTCGGAGGTCCTGGCAGTCGTAGCGCCGCTCGGGCCTGCATTAGTATTACGATTGAAATTTTTGCGGGGTTGCTCCCGATCATTATCAATCCACCCTTGTCTTAGGGCGTCCTCGATCTGTACCCCCATTTCATGCAGATCAGCAAAGGTAGGGAAGGGGACTACGATCATCTTTTGCATTAACTTCGGCTGGAGATTGCGCACAATCATCCGAATCTGATCTTTGTCTGTGGGTCTTAAGGTCATCATCGAAGCCTTAGCTCGCCATCTGGTTACAAATTCTGAGAATCTCTCCTTGGGTTCTTGCCTCGTTGTCTCGAGATCCCGGGTCGTGATCTCGATTTGTGTGTTATACGAGTACTGTAGGATGAAGGCCTCGGCCATCTCGTCCCAATTTCTCTTGACGTCATCCTCCAACTTGGCATACCATGCGGCCGCCACACCCGACAAGGTCCGGCCGAATAAAGATAGCTTCTGCAATCTAGTGAAGCCCATTGGCCTTAGGACGTCTGAGAATAGTCGCAGGTGTACCATGGGATCCTCAGATCCGTCAAAACGATCAATTTGTGGCATCTTAAACCGATTTGGCAGCGTCACAGCTGTGTCGATGTATCCGTCTCCAATGTCCGGAATGGACTTCGCACCTTGAGATTTCTTGAACAGCTTTTCAAGCTTGTGCATTTTTAACGTCATGGGGTCCACCTCGGACTCGAAGGGAGAATCCGACAGATTGATGGGGGTGGGTGCCTTGGATTGTTGAGGTGGAATCGGGAGGGGAGCTGGCCCTGTTGGGATGTCTGTATCCTCTTGGACATTCCGGGTGTTTGGTGTCTCTTCGGGTATTGGAACCCTTAATGGAGGAGGGATTTACTGCGAAGGTGATGCCCCAGTTTGCTGTTGCAATCTCCCAATTAAATCTGCTTGCTCACTCATAACTGTGGCTTGTTGTCTGGCTAATTCTGCCTGTCGGACAGCATCCTGCTGCATCATTTTCATGCTTTCTTGAAGTTGGCGCACCATCTCCTCTAAGCTAGCCATGCTGTTCTGCTCTGGTTGAATTACTGGTATGCGTTCCCTCTCTGTGGGTGAAACGGGATCCTGATCCCTACTGTACACAGGTGGGGTAGACGAAGCCCTTTGTACTGACTGTTGAACCGATGTCCTCTGCCTAGTTGCCTTCCGTTTAGTAACCGGGGGTAGAGAATGGTACACCGGTTGTCCTTCTATCAGATCCTCAGATCGATGGAGCCGACGACCTCTGATCCAGAGTGCTTGGGGAATGTCTACTGGGTTGGACGCAATGATGCTAAACTACCTAGCAAAAAGATAAATAAAGCAATAAACGAACCAACAACCGGACAGCACAACAGCATAAAATAAACATATAATACACAGTTGGATATTCAATACAAAGTCGGTGAGCCGAACACACTGTTCCTCGATATTGATCACTGTTTTCCCCAAAAACAAACTCTGTTCCCAACACTGAACCCTGATACCCGCAGATAACTGATTCTCTTAAAACTGATACTGATGCCCTCAGGCCTGATGCCCAAACTTGCAAACTGGTATGTACATTCCCCTGTAGAAATACATTCTAAAAGCACATAGCAAGTAAAGAGAGCCAAAACACCCCTATATTGGGGTAGGGTTTCCCTGTCCTATTCTGTCAGGAGCTAGGGTTTCACTATGCACGCAGCAGTTCTCAAACAACCTAATATCGGGTAAGCAACCTGTCCTAGTTTGGAATGGTCACTATGGATTCCGAATATGCACTAGGTCGAATGGTCAAAAAGGGTGCCCCGGTAAAACCGGGGTTTGTGTTCCCATACTGTCAGAGCCCATAGCCGGTCAGCCTTATGGACATGCCTTGACAAGACAAGCCGCCGGCAAACCGTTCAGGAATGGCAGATGGCAAACACGGTGTCCTAGGCGCACCAATGCACATGCAATGCAAAGAAACACATAAGCAAAATCAAAACAGGATATCACGAGTTTGAGTCAAGCTCTCTAAATATCCCCAGCAGAGTCGCCAGAAACTGTAGACGCGCCCGTGGGCCTCATGCTACAGTTCGGACTCGATTTGTGTCACGGTTCTTAATCTGAACCAAAGAGTCCAAATCTGGCAAATCGTTTTGAGAAACAGATTTTTGAAAAAGTAGTGCCAAACATGGACTGCTTTGCCAGATACAGAGTCGCCACCTAAATATTTTTAAAATGGGGAAATTTAGGAAACCCTGACTCGGTGCCGAAGGCCACATGTCCGTCATCACCGGAGTTGTCTCGGCTCGGGAGCTTGGGTACGATCGGGGAAGGTCAGCTATGAGCACCCCCTCTCGCCTGGTCCGAAGACCAGCCTCTACTAACCGTGATATCCGTTTTTGAAAACGTTATGTGTTCTTATTCCAATTATAAGCCTAGCATTACTATGTTATACGCGCGGCAAACAAGTATAGACCAAATCGCCCAAATTGGAAATAAAACATTTTATGTTTGTTTTGAAAATGGTTTGCTACTCGCAAGTAAGCTAAAATGCAGATTTTGCCACCCTCAAGTGGGCTTTTGGAAAAGATGGTTTTGCCACTAACCAGTGGGCTTAAAATTCACAGTTTTAACGCATTACCCCAATTTAAGCAATTTGACCTCCACCCACAGGCATTCAAGCAGTTTATCTCATGTAAGCACTTAGCCGCATGGCAAGCATACTATTATGGCAACATTCACACGCATGCTGGATGCTAAAGCAAAAATACTTACATTGTACTCCGTGCCAAAACAGTAAACTAGTTAGCAAAGATGCATGTCCTAGTTCATGTTAAAAGTGGCTAATGCATCACATGCAAAATGCGACATAGGCAGGCTCGGCTAGCCCTAAAACATGGTATGTGAAAATGCACAATTATCACATATTCGGTGTAGAATTTGAAATACAAATGCGGTTAGCGTGATGTAACGAGCCTAATGTATGCAATACAAATGCATGGATGCACGCATGCATAGCATAAGGTATGCTAATTTCAAAAAATGCCCTAATCTACCATCATAAGCGGGTAAATAAAAGGGAAGAAAGAAATGGGGATTGGAAAACATACACACCACCCACACACACTTATTACAGATTTCCCCCCACTCGGAGGGCCCAAATAAATATTACAGTCCCAAAATAATAAACAAATAAAATTATTACAAAATTTCTAATTTAATTTAAAAGAAAAGATGGCAAAGGAAAGAAGAGGGCAGCCGCAGCCTCTGCCTCGGGATGCGCGAATGGTGCATGCTCGAATCCGTCTCGCCTGGAAAACCCGTACCGTACTCTTACCGCCTCTGTTTGTACTGCCTTGTCTTGCTGAAAATTGCCAAAGTACTGGAGCAAGTTCCTTGCATCCTGCAGAGCACCACCGGCCGGACAAAATTCCCACCGGCACTTCACAACTCCCATCGGCATTTGTTGGATTCCTCGGCACTCCAGATATTGCCGGTCGGCACTAAATTCTGCCAGTCGGCAGAAACTTCCTGCAGAAGACAATTTGACAGCAAACAGAGAACAGACAGTGCATGGCATGGGGTTCTCAGGTACATGTGGGCATGGTTGTGCTTCTTATCATGTTTTGAACTCAAAGAAGCACGACCCTCGATCTTTGAGCCATCAATGGAGCATGATGACCCAAGGGATCAAATTCGCCACTCAGTGTAAGGATGCATGCAACAAACAAAATGAGATCCGAAGCCTTTTCATGTCGAGGTCAAAGGCCCCAGTGATCGAGAATCAAGGTACATTGCATCACTTGGAGTATGAATGTCCCTTGACCCTCATATTTGGCTTGACACCCCAAGCCAAATGATGCAATGCATGTTATGCTCACAAGGCTCAAAATACAACATGATGCTAAACATGCAAGATATGCCAAATATCATGCAACAAAACATGACAAGTATGTAATGTTATCATGCAAGATGTAGTTGAGATACAAACATGAACCAATTTGCCATAAAGTTAGCGTGGAATAGCACATTAATGGGACAATCATGCAACCAACATGAGATAGGCATGCAAAGGGGCCTCAAAGTGATAAAGGTGCAGACCTTTATTCACCTCAAAACAGCACCAAGAGTGCTCAAAATGATGGACAAACAACTCATGCCAACATGCAAGCTAATAGGCCCAAGGCTAAGGACAGATTAAGACAAGACCAAGCTATGGCATGATTAAGACAAGTAAGGACAGATTTTTTTACATGCAAAAAAGGGACTCCAAACTCTCCTAAAATGGCAGCTAAGGTGACTCCCAAGAGGCACATGCACTAAGGCTCATTCCTAGGCACAAAAGGGTACACCCTCAAGGCATCAAAGAGGTCATGCATGCACACATACAAACATGATTCTTGGACTAAAATGTGGTCCTAGATGGTGTTAAATCATGAGGGTAATCACAACCATGCATGCTAGAGGTCAACATGCTTAAAGCTTTCAAGCCAAAATACAAAGCAACCCTAACAAACATGTCAAGCATGAACAAATGGATAACCAACAGATTTTTAGCATGGAAAAACAACATTAAAAACTTCATGGAACTAAGCCAACACACACAAGAATCATGGCCTAATCATGAGATGCACTTCTAAGCAAAATGGAGCAATACAAAGCAAGTACTTCAAGCATACAAGGAGGTACAAATGCAGCCAAAAATAGAGATCCCACATGACCTAAAAACACCCAAAAAGTTCTGAAATGAAGCAAAAACCAAGCAAGCATGCATGTCACCCTTTTGGGCCACAACTCAAGGAAACAAAACCGTAAAGGGAGAGGGGTGTCCCTCCCCTATGCAAGACTTCAAACCAACTTTTTTGACACTAAAAATACACTGATTTTCAATGGTCAAAGGGCCAAAACACTGAAGCGAACAAAACCTTATGAAAAAGGCACCAAAATGGACCAAACAAGGCCTAGAAGGGTGAGTTTACACTCAAACCACAAAATGACCTTAATGAAAGTGCTAAAGAAGGAAAATACAAGCCTTTTTTATGTTATACACAAGAGCTAAAACAGCAAGCAAGATAGGTAAAAAACTATTGCAAGTTTGGGGAATGTAAATCAAGATGCTCACCCTTGAAGAACCTTTGAAGAACAAATGGTCTAGCCTCCTTCTTTTGATCAAAACCAGTCCAAAAACTCAAGAAACAAACCCCCAAGTCCCTCAATCTCGGAGTAAGGTGTGATGGTGTGTGTAATGGTGCAAAAGTAAGGTAAAAACCACCTTTTGAGCTAAGAAACACACACAAAGGAGGAGAGAGAGGGAGGTATAGAGATAATATGTATCTATATCTCCAAGGTCTGGTTTTTGGTTGCAAGAGTCTAACCTAGATCAAAGAGGAAGGCCCTCCTCTTATAAGACTCCCTATTGCAAAGCTTATTCAACAAGCTTGCTTAGAGGGAGATCCCTCCATACACGTGTATGGAGGGGGGAAGAGTTGGTGCCAGCTATCACAGCTGGCACAAAATATCTCCAGAAAGTGGATGAACAGTGGTCGGCTGCCCAAAAATGCCATTTCGGCAAAAAACAGTGCCGACCGGCAACAAACTATGCCGACCGGCAATAAAATGTGCCGACCGGCAAACAAAAGTGCCGATAGCAGCAAAAGACCAGCCGGTGGCCTCTAGCCACTGCCGGTGGGGTGTGGGGATGCCTCACAAGGCTTTCCCTGCCCCTCCAAGGCAAAACACAAGTGTTCGATGCAAAACTAGACACTAAACGGTCAAGTTCGGAGATCCTGAGGCAGGGCGCGCGAGCCGAGGCTTCCGAGAACTCCAAACGAACACAAACATGGATGATCACCGAGTGTTCAAACGGTGACGTCCAAGTCTTGAGGACGGTCAAAAATGAGGTGTCTACAAGTACTGAGAAGGACCCTGGCTTGATCCAAATTGGTTCTACACTGTCTTCGACGCGAGCGATTTGTCGCTTTCTTGAAAGATTTCAAAAAATATTTTGCGCGGTCCTGCGAAGACTTGTGTGGGATCGCTCTTGAGATTGTGCAGCTTAGGATCGCTCTCAGCCTCAAGATTCGACCCCTCACTTTCAAACCTTGAACTTGAGTTCAGAACGTTCAACGGTCAACCACAACGTGAGGCCTGTGTGGCCATTTTGAAGCAGCTCTCCAACAAGAGGCACCAAAGTCAGATCAAGAAGATCAGATCAAAGGAAGCTTGTAAAGCTAGATCAGAAGCCCCTCCTCAAACTAGGGGCAAAAATGTCAGATATGCTCGAAAAGCCGAAGATGGATCCTTCAACAAATCAATGCAACAGCCACTCTCCTGGATACGGATGGCTTCAAAACCCTAAAACCATTTGGCATGGACTTGTTACACTTTTACCCTTTGAGAGGCTCGCTGGGCCGAAAACCCGGAAGGGCGACCTAGGTAAAAGTTAGACCAACAGAAAAATACACAAAAAAAAATGCAAAAGAAAAGAAAAAAAAGAAAAAAAAATGCAAAAAAAAAAAGAAGAGAAAAAGAAATGAAAAAAATTGAAAAGAAAATAAGAACAAAGCTTGCAAGGTCGAAAACCCGCAACGGGCGCCTTGGCAAAAGTTAGAGCCTAAAAAGGAGAGGATAATACCCGAGTGTACCTTACCCTGAACTACGTGAGGCTTGATTCCCATCTTTGGGATACGTAGGCAACTTCATTCTGAAGTCCAGCCGTAAAATACTTCAAATTCAACTGTGTCCATGTGATGGTTCTAGTCATCTTTGTCTTTTCTGTATCCGGGAGTTCGGTTGTAATCATCGCTCTAAAGACTGATTACAATACACTACGGTGCCATTCAGACAAGGGGAAACTTTCCGTTGCCATTCAATGCACCGCGGTGTCATTCAAACAAGGGGCAACTTTCCGTTGCCATTCAATGCGCTGCAGTGCCGTTCAAACAAGGGGCAACTTTCCGTTGCCGTGCAGCTCTGTTCGAGCAAGGGGGCAATTTTCCTCTAAATCCGAGGTTGTCCGTCTCAAGAGTAAGTTCCGTGCTTGTTAAGCATTGGCCGTTTGCAAAAATAGTTTTTGAGAAATTTTACTGAAGTTGACTAATTTTCTTGAAAATTGTTCCATCTTTTCCAAAAACTGGACCATTTCTTGGACCCAAAAAAGGAAAATTTTCTGTGCTCATAGCCTGACTTGCATGATTTCAAATAAAAAATCGAACAAGTGTGTTAATCTAACTCTCATATCGGTCAAAATTATTTTAGTAGAAAACCAAAACAAAAAATGGTCAAAATGATGAACTAGGGGCACAGTTGAGTCAGGTGTCCTGTCTTTCCCCTACTATTAACATACCTGCCAGAAAGAGCACTCTACCTGCCAAGAAGGGCACCCCCGAAGATGACCACAAAAGGGCAGAAAGCTCTCACATCCTTTGAACAACGAGGTATCGAGCCAAGTGCGAAGCACAAACTGGAAAGGGTTAAGATATTCCACTCCCTCATCTGGACAGATCTGATCACATCCAAACTCCCCAGCAAAGCATCGTCAACCGATGTCAATTGAAAATCTGCTGCACATCCAGCCGCATCACAACCTCTCCGTGGGAGAAGATCACTGTTGTGAGCAGAAGAAGAGAATCTAGCAGAATGCTAGGGGCAAGAGCCCGTAACTCCTTGTTTATCCACCAACCACCTAGGGGAGGGATAAAAAAATGAGAGATTGAAGAATAGAGAGATGTGCGCTGAGAGAAAAAGTGAGAAAAGGACTTTTTCAGAAAAAACAGAGATTGAGTGCCAGAGTGACGTGAGAATCACAAATGAGAAAATGGTGGGAAACAATACCCAGAGAAACTTGCTCCTCGTGCGTTGAGAGGTCTCTCGTCTTTGTAACAAGTCTGTGTGTCGTGTCTCTTGTTTTGTTTTTCTCGATTCTGGATTTGAGTCGTTCCGAGCGTGTCTCGATGTGTTTAGGTTGTTTACCTTTTGTTTTTCATTGTTGAGTCTTTTTCGCTGTGTTCAGTCGTAGGCTCAATACCTGGTCGAGAACTCATTTTCTCAATTTCAAAAAATGATTTGTTGTGTGCTCAGAGTGCTCTGCCATTCTCCACATTTGTGCAGAAAAGGGAATTTGTTCTTTCGAAAACTACAGGGTTCAACCCAGGTCATGTGAGAACAGTAAAATCAGGATCTATCTGAAACTATATAGGTTCCGAACTGCAAAGCAAAAGAAAAGAGGGAAAATCGAAGCATCTGAGTGTGTTTCACCTTCAGCAAATTCCGTGATTGTACTCCGGATGTACCTCTTCAGGCCTTGTCACTACTCCGAAGTATGGGTGTGCCTCTACCTCAAGCTCAAGATTAGGTCTGCTTCAAGCCAGAATGGCAATCAAAGTGCTCCCTCAGAAAACCAGTCCCTACCAGTGGCATCTTGGTTGTGTTTACAATGAGTTCCTAGGAGACAAACTGCGACGGTGGAAACTAGAGTTCGAACGGTTATTACCTAGAACACAAAGGTTCAGGATTTTCGAGACTAAAGTCTGGTTTAAATACCCACGGGTGTATCCCCGGCTTGAAATCTGTATGGTAGCCCCATAGATTGAGATAGCGTGTATGCACCTCAATTCTGGATACTGAACCAACCTAGTCTGTCAACCCGTTGGAGAATAGGGAAAGTTGTGAACATGGCCGGGAAAGAAAGGTAGTAACTACGTTTTGGAAGTATAAGCAAAAGAAACCCACTTTTCAGCTCAAATTGTTTCTGCGGAATTTTCAATTCATGTCTTCGATGCGTAGCTCATCGTTAGTTGGCATGCACAAGGTGTATCCTTTTGAAATATATTGTGACCCCTCCGAGAGGTAAATCGGAGGTTATGTTTGAATTGATCTTGTTAAGGCTTGTATTCCCTTATTCGGCATTTTGTTTCAAATATGCGTTGTCACACACGTTCCACTTGCATTGTGATGTACGTTCCAATTGCATTGTTATGCACGCACTTCACTTGCATTGTGATGTACGTTCCAATTGCATTGTTATGCACCCACTTCACTTACATTATGATGCACATTCCAATTGTATTGTTATGCACCCACTTCACTAGCATTGTTACGCTCATTCATTGCATTGATTTTGCACATCTATCTAGCATTGTCACGCTCATTACTTGCATTGTTATGCACCTTTTCACTTGCAATTATCATTCTTTCTCCTCGCGCGTGTGACGGGTTAGACCTTCTCTAGTTAAGAGCATTTGGAATACATTTCAATGCTCACACCATTCCGAAGCAACGTGATACGTCCCTATGTTTCTCTTTCTCGCCGAAACACCGGGATACGTCCCTACGTTTCTCTCTCATTTTGAAACACCAGGATACGTCCCTACGTTTCTCTCTTTCCGAAACACCGAGATACGTCCCTATGTTTCTCTCTCTTTTCGAAACACCGAGATACGTCCCTACGTTTCTCTCTCTTTCCGAAACACCGGGATACGTCCCTATGTTTCTCCTCTCTTTCCGAAACACCGGGATACGTCCTTATGTTTCTCCAACCTTTCCGATGCACCGGGATACGTCCCTATGTTTCTTCTTCCATTCCGAAACAACGGGATACGTCCCTATGTTTCTCTTTCCATTCCGAAACAATGGGATACGTCCCTACGTTTCTCTTTCCATTTCGAAACAACGGGATGCGTCCCTATGTTTCTCTTTCCATTTCGAAACAACGGGATACGTCCCTATGTTTATCTTTCCATTCCGAAGCAACGGGATACGTCCCTATGTTTCTCTTTCTCGCCGAAACACCAGGATATGTCCCTATGTTTCTCCTCCTCTCCGAAACACCGGGATATGTCCCTAATCCTTGGGATACGTCCCTAACCTTTGGTATACGTCCTTAATCCTTGGGATACGTCCCTAATCCTTGGGATACGTCCCTAATCCTTGGGATACGTCCCTAACCTTTGGGATACATCCCTAATCCTTGGGATACATCCCTAACCTTTGGGATACGTCCCTAATCCTCGGGATACGTCCCTATGTCTCTCCCTCTTCGATTGAAAGCGTTCGGAATATGTTCCAAAGCTCACACCATTCCGAAACACCGGGATATGTCCCTATGTTTCTCCCTGTCCCATTTCCCCACACGATTTCAGTGTGTTTGGAATTCATCTCAGGTTGCATTGTCATGCACACCTCTTCACTTGCATTGTCACGCACATTCCACTTGCATTGTTTTATCAAATCGGCTTCGCGAAAGCATATAAGTCCAATTACAAGCCGGCTTCGCGTAGCGTATAAGTCCAATTATCAAAATCTTCCTGCATATCATTTGCATCCTGCCCCTGAACTACGCTGGTTTGATTCCTTACAAAGGGATACGCAGGCAGCCTGCGGGCACAACCATTCATTCATTTGTATTTTGTTTGTTTGTCCAAGTCTTCGGCCTCATCAAAAATGAGTCGTCTCTGGGCTTTAACATTCACTCACGTCATTTCATCACTCATGAGTTCTGTGAAAGAGGGGCAACTGTAGACACCCCATTTTTGACCGCCCTTAAGACTTGGGCGTTACTAATGGTTT
The DNA here is from genome assembly GCF_055761805.1 of Camellia sinensis. Lineage (NCBI taxonomy): Eukaryota > Viridiplantae > Streptophyta > Magnoliopsida > Ericales > Theaceae > Camellia > Camellia sinensis. Next base: position 63,787,078 of record NC_138962.1, on the reverse strand, counting down.
ACTTGTTGGAGAAAGGTGTGCAGGGCAAAAGTTCAGTTTCTTCGGCAAGGAGAGAGCCAAATCTCAACTTCACACCCCATTTTGGACCAAAGCTATTTTGGATGGTTTTTAGACTTTAAAACCCTCTCTTTCAAAACATTTTTGAAATAAAATTCCTACGATGCTTTGAGACTCACATTTTGTCAAAAAAGGCGCTTTTCGATAAACCGAGCAAGGGCAAAGTGGAAATTAATGAAAGAGAGATGAAATCTTTGAAAAATATTTTAAAACACCTTACTTAGGGATTTGAAGTTGAAGAAAAGAGGAGAAGAGGGGAGAAAACAAGTTGGAGAAGAAGTTCGGCAAGGATCCAGGCATGGTGCATGCCAGTTGTGCCAGCTGGGATGCACAAACCCGTCCCCCCATACACATAGGTGGTTGTTTTGAGCCATTGACCCCTTTTTTTGCACCCTTTGCTCAAGGCTTCTTGAGGAAGCCTTGGCCCCTTATCTTGGCTTCCTCAAGAAGCTTACAAGTTGTCCTAGCTTCCTCAAGAAGCCTTGACTCCTTTGCCCCCTTTGCCCTTTTCACTTAGCTTCTTTGAGAAGCTTAAACCATTTCCCTTTGCCTATATAAGGACCCCTCTTCTCCCATTGTCAAGGGTTGGTGGTTTTGAAAGAAAAACCAGAGCTTTTACATATATATATATATATATCTGATCTGTACACCCTCTCTCTTTCTATATTTTACTCTCTCTCCTCCCTTGTGTGTGTTTTGTGGCCTAAAAGTGTATTTTTACCTTAGTTTTGCACTAAGACACACACTACCACACCTTGCTTCGAGTTTGAGAGACATTGAGGGTTGATTCTTAAGGTTTTGGATTGATTTTGGTCAGAAAAGAGTGGCTGGACCAACTGTTCTTGAAGTGTTCTTCAAGGGTGAGTTTCTTGCTTTATTTTCCCCAATCTTGCATTGGCTTTTGACCTATCTTGCGTATTGATTTGAGCTTTGTGTATAACTGAAAAAAGTCTTGTTTTTAGCTCCTTTTCAAGTTTGTTTCAGAACACTTTTGTGTTTGGGGTTGTCTACCCCCTCTTAGGCCTTGTTTGGCCTCATTTTTATGCATTTTTTGTGAGCTCTGGGACCACCTTGTTTAGGCCTCCTCACCACTGAAATCTTAATGGATTTCAGTGGTGAGGAGGGTGTCTTAAGGTCCTAAGAGGGAGAGGGCCATCCCCTCTCCTTATTGTCTTCATTACTTGCATTTTTAGCCTTACAAAGGGGCCTATGTTTGCACACATCTTGAGCTCGGTTCAGGCATTTTTCAGTGGGTTTTAGGACTCTCAGAACTCATTTTCAGAGTTAATTTGGTCTTGCTAAATGTCTATCTTGCATGTGCTTAATAACTCCTTGCATGGCCCTCTAAAGTAACTCATCATTTTTGCATGGCATGGTTGCATATCAGTGGTTATTTGGGCCTATTTTCACATGTTTTATTCACTGATTTTTGATGGTTTGGTGAGATTCCATGTGCATCATATACTTGCCATACAATCCATGTTTGCTAGTCAAAGTTGCATGCTATTTTAGTCCATCTTGCTAACTTCTTTTGGCCATGCTTCGAACTGGAAATATGCATGTTTTGGGACTGTCTTGCATCTGTATTCATGCTTCATGATAAAATAATGCATGTTTTGTATAGCTATAGGCCAATGCGTATGCCTAGTTTTGTGTTTCGGGGCCATTCCATGCATCGGGTGCCATGTTTCCATGTTTCGGGATCATTTTGCATCACATTTCAGTGATGAAACTTGTATGTTTGTATGCCATATTTCATGCCTTGCCATGCCTTGTTAGAGTGGCATTTGTGCCTTAGGATCGGTCCTTGGTTTGCGTACATGTGTGCACGCATTTCGAGTGTCTCATTTTCATCTCATGGCCACTGATGTGAGTGTGGCTGAGGCCCAGTCACATTGGTATAAATCCATCCTGCATTGTGTATGCCATGTTTCAATGCGTTGTGCATGTTATGTTGTTAGCATTGTGTGTGCCATGTAGTTGCATTGCATGTTTGTATGTTTGCTTGCATGCTTAAGTTGCATGTGCATTGTTGTGCATTGCCTCACCTCTTGATCAACCATGATTGAGGTTGGGTCCCTTGTATGTTTTGTGTGTATTGCATTTGACATTGAAATGCATACTTGACTCTTTGGGCCATCACGCATCAAAATGCGTGATTGATGGCCCGAGGGTCGAGGGTCATACTTGACAAAAATCTGTTTCTCAAAACGATTTGCCGGATTTGGACTCTTTGGTTCAGATTAAGAATCGTGACAAAATTGAGTCCGAACTGTAGCGAGGCCCACGGGCGCGTCTACACCAGGTGTTTGAAAAGGTGATACCAATGACAAAAATATAGCTAACAGAGAACCAATTAGCTTGCACGATACAAAAAAAGCACAATAAATCATTCTAGTCAAGTTTATTAGACTAACTAGACATAATTAGAAGTTAAAACATAAAATACAATGGATATACACATGGTATTTTTATGAAAATAATTATACACAATACATATTTAACAAGTATGAATAGATTTGATGTGTGTGCCATGCATAATTTGCAATGAACTCTATTTTATCAAACGGCTTGAGGTAACTTCTGATTTATCATCAACAATTGTTTTTAAATGATCAAGGGCTTGTAGCAACATGACACATAATATAATGCAATGGATTGTAAAAATTATGAGTTCCATAATGCAGGCTTAGTTCGGTGTTGTATTCAACACATTTTTTCTAAGGAGAGAGGTTCCAGGCTGGTATAGCAATAAAAGCACAGGATCCTCAATATCTTTTATTGCGCCATCACTGCACAATCTAAGGATTCGAGGCTTGAATGTGTGTTCATTATATGCACTTTCTTATGGTGAGGAGAACAATAGGGCAAGCTATGGGTATGGTCCTCAACAATTTGTACGTGTTGAAATTAGTACCAGAAGTAAGTCTCTAAACATGAAATACAACCCAATATGTATTGGCTTACATGAAACTAATGAAGATATGATATGGTTAAACCATTGGAGCATTGGGAATCAACTAGAAGGTGGCGATAAAGTGCATGTTTCAGTTACTATGGGGGCAGTGTTCGAGTTAAAGGAGTTTGGAGTTGATGTGGTGTATGAGGAAGAACAAAAATAGGCCGGTGCTCAAGACAAGGCTTACCCTTTTAATTGTCCAGAATCATTACATCTAGTGAGGACAGACACATTCATCCTCAGCAATCAAGTATTATCAAAAGAAAATATTTTAGCTCCATTAACTTGCTCAAGTTGGCATAAATGCGTACTTCAAGCCTCCACAGAAACTACAGGTCTGTCTTGTAGATTATTACATCTACCATTAAAAACTATACTAGTGTTGAATTTGAATCATACATTTTTTTGGAGTAAAATTATGGACTCTTCTCGGTACCTAGACTTATTGAAATCCAAAATTAAAAAAATACAAAAGTAAACAGGAAATTTTTTTTTTCTAACTTTTTGATGTATTTTGCTAATTTGTATGGTTTATAGATGTAATAGATGTGGAAGAAGAAGAAGAAGAAGAAGAACAACAACAACAACAACAACAACAAAAGCGTCATAAGAGTGACCAGATAGGCAAAGCAACCAGAATGGACAGTAAATATGGTGATGATAGCTGCAGAGGCCCCAAAGCAGTTGTTAGCACTAGTTTCACTGTAAGAATAACGTAAATAAGCAGCGGTAAACTTGCTGCTTGTAAGCAACATTTTGGTGGTGAAAATGGGTATCTTGTCACCACTTTATAACCCTCTGCTTTGCTAATATTCAAGCTGTTTAGTTGCACCTCAATAGCTTTTATAAGCACAATTTAAATAGCTATGAAAGAATGTCTCTTGAGTAGACTTATCATACACCAGCATAATGCATGTGGGTTAAATGAATTACTGATAATTTGACAATGAACATAAGCTTAATAAGAAAATAATGAATACAACGATGTTTTGTCACAATTACAAATACTATTCAAAGTAGAATTAGAATATTGGGAGGCATTGTAAGAATTCTGCTAATGAAATACTCTAGCAAATTTAGGCACTACCCGACACCAATGTTCTGCGATATGGCTGAGCTATTTTAATCAAGATGCAGTGCTTGTTTGCCTATTATTTACGATTATTTGGCCTCAATAGTATTGGACTTTGGTGATTGGATGCTATGCATTGCCATTATGTTTGTACATTTGGTTCAATATGGCATAGATGCATGGGATCAAGGATGGATCTAGGGGGGAGGGGGACACCACACCCACAAAATTTTTAAAAATATAATATATTATACTAGAAAATTTAAAATAATTAAAAATTATAAGGATTTGCACCTCCAAACGTATTTTCGCACCCCCATAGTAATAATCCTAGATCCGTCCCTGCATGAGATGGAGACCAAGGGGCCATGCCCCCTCCCCCCTCCCTAGAAATGGCAAATAACTCACAATTTAGAAGAAGGCCCTATGAAATCAAAGAGTGATTTTCAAAATTATTAGCTGTTTTAGGGATAGCCGGATTAGCTTGGTAACAAGCTAGGTTAGGTTTGGGATGACATATTATTTCTTATATTTAGCTTATATTGTGTGGTAAGCATGGGTGGTGTAGAGACCCCAATTTTTGTAATTTCTTTTGAAACCCTAACCTTGAGATTATTACAATTAAGACCTTGAATTTTCACTTTATTGCAAGTTTAACCCCAAAATCGAAAACGCATTGCTGGCAAATCCATATACACCATAATCGATCCCGGTAACTTAGTAATCATTTATAACACTCTAATATTAATTATTTAAGTTCCTAATTCTAGATTAATCACTCTAAACCCTACTTTTCGGTTTTCATCGCTTTTGTTCGATTATTCACCTTTTAATTCAAAGCAAAGTAACACAAAGGAAAATATTTTTTCCTATCACTATTTTAATTAATTCTACACTTAAAATAGTTATTCTCATTCATAAATTGAGCCCAGGACCTTACACTTTATTAGAATTTCACTTTAACCCCAATTCAAGTACTTGTATAATATATATACTAGCGTATGCCCGTGCCTGAAGACACGGTACAATTAATTATGAGATTAAAATATAAATCAAAATTGTAGAGGAATGTATTCAAATTTTTTGTTTTTTGTTTTTTTTTTCTTTTCTTTTCAAAGAGTAGGTAATGAATTCACATGAAGGAGAAAAATTCCTAAATGAAGACATGAAACTTAAATGAAACACCAATTTATTAGTAACCCAAATAAATTTCAGGAACCCCCAAAATTAGGAACCTCCGTGACTCCCAAAATGATGTAAACCAATCATATATTTTTATTTTTTTTCTTTCCTTCCTGGACCAATCATAGGTGAGTGAGAGTTATAAAGTTGTATTTTTTTAAGAATGTGTAGCATTTTTTATATTTTTAATAAAAAAAATCTTCCCAAGATAAATTGCACTTCCCCAAATTGCAATCTCTCAATTTTCTCACCCACTCTCTCTCCTCTTCTCTATTACTTTAGTCTCTCTCCCCCAAAGACTGTAAAACATTAATCTTCTCAACTATCTCTCTCTCTCACACCAACTAATATCCCCTCGTTCTTCTCTCGTCCCAAACGAAGACTCTTTTTTTGTAACAACCCTCACTTCAACATAGTCATACTTGCATACATTTATGTATGATCTGGCTTTGTTATGTGCATTTGCAAATCTTGTATTGTTTTGCTCGAATGTTGCTTGCATGCTTTGTTCTTGCCTGGTGTGTTGCCGAGGTTATCTTGAGCCTAGACACCTTGGAACCTTTCCACACTTAGAACTATCTTGGAACCCCTTCGGTTGACCTCCATCTTTACCCTGGCATATTGGCCGAGATGTCACCGTCTAGGCCGAGGTGCGCGTCGCCTAGGCCGAGATGAGCATCATCTAGGCCGAGATGTTAATATCTAGGCGTTCTAGATCCTTGATCCTTGCATTAGTGATTTTGCTCCTAGAATGGTATGACCTAGACCGAGGTGTGGCACATCTAGGCCAAGGTGTGGCACAGCTTAGTCAAGTGTTGTCCTTCCAAGCCGATGTCCCTGCCCCTTGATTGCCGGAGTCTTGTTTTTAGCCGATGTCGTTACTTGCCGAAGTGTTCTTGCCATCTAGCTTGTTGAACACACTTTGTCATGGTCTTGTCTTGTCAAGTCAGTCACCTTTTTTAGTAGAGCCAGTCAGCCGATGCCACGTGTCCCAACAGAGGGTTAAGTCAGTGAATATCGAGAAACCATATCATTTTGTATCAAATCTTGTCTTTTAGAGAGAGAGGCTCTAGGAAGGAGAAGGAGAAGTTTTGAGTAAGAGATAGTGAACTTCCAAACTTAATCGTTGGAGCTTAAACCGTTAGATTCGAGTTTTGAGGTTAGAATCTTAATCTACTCTTGTTGTTCTTATTGATCATCTAGCTGCATTGCACGATCGAACCTGTTCTGCACGTCATGCATTGATTTAAAGTTGGTTTTAGAAAGAGAAAATGGTTTTCATGTGTTCTTGAAGAAAAGCCTCGTTTGATCCGAAAGTTTGCATCTGGAACCATGTTTTTGTATTTGTTCTCTCAAGATCTTTGAATATGGGTACCCAGGTCCATGATTTCGGATTCTTAGCATGGAATCTCAAATTTTGTAATAGCAAGTTTTAATCTTTGCATTCATCTTCCTCATGTTCATGTTCTTCATGATTCGTCATGTTCTTCAAAGAGAGGGAAACCCAGATTTTTCCGACTTCATTTCCTTGACTGTGGCCATCGAGGCCACACCTCGGCAAGGAGGTGTGGGACCTCGGCCTAGACCTGGTAGTTGCCCAACAGAAAGTGTTTATGCCTGGACTTCAAGATGAAGTTGCCTACGTATCCCAAAGATGGGAATCAAGCCTTACGTAGTTCGGCTTGGGTTCACTCGTGTATTCACTCTCTCCTTTTGCGCTATAACTTTTGCCAAGGCCACCCTTTGCGGGTTGTCGACCTTGCGAGCTCTGTTTTTGTAATTTCAAAATTTTTTATGCTCTAACTTTTGCCTAGGTCGCCTTTTCGGGTTTTCGGCCTAGCGAGCTACTCAGGGGTAATATTTCTTCAACTTGTCCATGTTGATCGGTTGGGAGAACTCTAGGCCAGCTAGGTCCATTAGAACGACAGCTCCACCTGACCAGATAGACTTGATGATGTAAGGGCCAGTCCAATTAGGTTTGAACTTACCCCTAGGGTCGTGGATGGGAGCTCAGTTGTCCTTGAGTACCAAATCTCCCTCTTTCAAATTCCTGGACTTAACCTTCTTGTTGAAAGTCCTGGCAATCCTGTGTTGGTAACCCTAAACATGGTACAGTGCTTTCAACCTTATTTCATGAAACAGCATGAGTTCTTGGAACCTGCTCTGCTGCCAATCTGCCTCAGCTATCTGACACTCAGCCAGTACTTGCATAGAGGGAACCTCAACTTCAATAGGCAAAACAGCTTCCATCCCATATACCAAGGAATACAGAGTCGCCCCAGTAAAAGTACGAATTGAAGTCCGGTAGCCCTACAGAGCAAATGGCAACTTATCTGACCAGTCCCGGTAGGTTTCCACCATCTTCTACAAAATGTGTTTGATGTTCTTGTTGGCGGCCTCAACTGCTCCGTTGGTCTGTGGCCGATATGTAGATGACTTGTGAAAAGCCACGTTGTGCTTGTCCAACAAGTCAATCACTTCCTTTTTGAAGTGGGAACCATTATCTGAAATGATCTCGTTCGGGACCCCATAGCGACAGATGATGTTGTTCCTGATGAACTTTGAGTTCCCATCAAAAAAACAAACCAGCTGGAAACATTGTTAATTATAAAGGTTAAAAAATACAAAATAAATATAAATGATAAAAATAAAAATAAAAAAACAATATAATATTTTGATTCAGATCAAAAAATATACATGATCCCCTAGCCAAAAAATTCAAATCATATTAAATGAAGCGTCCAACGAAGCTCAATAATTAAATCATGAATTTACCTTTATAACCATAACTCATGCCTCAATCTGGAAGAGTTCACACTGGTAAATAAAAAAATTACAAACTTCAATCAATGTGAATTTTGCCAAAGAAAATGAGCATCAAAACTAACATCCTAAAAAGCAATATATTACGGAAGTGGAAAGAATTTCAAAACAACAAATATGAAGTCGAAAGAGCTTAACAATTCAATAAATCCTAGTTCTGCTACATCAATGGAAAGAGTGTCTCGACTCTATACGATATAATATTAACACCTAGGCTCAATGCCGTTCAGTCAGTCAATTTTATTTATTTTATTTACTTTTAACAAAAAAAATAAAACAAAGAAGACCATGAATTACTCTACTCAAGAAAATAACATAACATTCACACAAAGATAAAGAATTACATGCCTAGAATCAAACCATGACAAAATTGGACTTTCAGCATGTTTAACTAATAAAGATAAGAACACATTAGCATGTTTTGTAGACCAAAAGAGAAATAGTTGTATAACCTAATTAGCATAATCCACAAATCTAAAAGTAAATATTTGAAATCCAATACACAAACTGAAGGAAAAAAGAAAAAGAAGAAAAAGAAATCTCCCTTAAATTAGCAAAAACTTTAGTCTTCCCTGGGGATCGGTTAGTGCCCTGTTGATTTCTTATAATTTATTTTTTCAAACTCTTGCCAGACCTTTAATTCCACAACACTGTTCAGATTCCATAAAAAAAATAAAAAATAAAAAAATAGGAGTATGATGCTTTATCGATCATGACTCACATCAACTTATAACTTTTGCATATATCACTTGCATATTAAATAGAAGGTAAACTTTAATTGCTTTTTGAATTTAATTATGTGTCGGTTTACAATCTTAAAAAATTCTTATCCATTATACGTTGTTTAATCATGTTCCAATTAATAATGTAACTTTTTTTTTCTATGAAATACATGTCTCACATTCCTTTTTTGGAGTTTCCATTGAACAATACCCTCAATGAGTTAGAAGAGTGCAGGAATAACCTAAACTCTTACATTAGGAAAAAATACACAGATACTCTCCAGGTTTTGCTTTAAAGTTAATGATTTTGGTGTAAACTATTTTAATTTGTTGGGGTTTGATGGGTTTTGATTTCTGAAATTTGAAATGAGTTTGATGGGTTTTATTCACAGAAATTCGTAGAAATTCGAAGTCGTTTCACTTGAGACATCACCCCCAGGAACAAGTTTTCCGGCTTCGGCGCTTTCCAGCACATCCCCGTGAGTTTACTCTCTCTATCTTTCCTAGAAACGTATATAGATATATGAATCTATAAACATATGAATTTGTGAGCAGAAATGGTATGCTCTCTCTATGTCTCTCTCTTATTTTGCTTTCTATGGTTATTTATGAAAAGCCATGAAATTATTGTTGTATTTTTGTTATCAAAATTAGACCAAATTGAATAAAAGATTCTGCCATGAATACTTTCATCCCATGAATACTTAAACTTCCATCGGATTTTAGATTTTAGATTTAGATTTTAGATTTTTCAAACAACCCATTGTTTTTTCAATGTGTTGGGTTAGTTTTAGGTTTCTTTATCAGTTGAAATATTTAAAATTTCATCAGATTTTTAAACTTTCATCCCATAAATATGTCAAAATTCCACCATAAATCGGCCCATAAATCAATAGTTTCATCATATTTTTATCAACCCATAAATCAATAGTTTGTACCAAAAAAGTTATATCCTGTTTGGTTGGAAAGAAAGTGGGGGAAATTGGTTGTGCATTTGATGATGGTTGTGTTCCGTTGTATTTTCAATGTGATAGGTTAGTTTTATTTGGGTTAGTTTTATTTAGGTTTTATATGCCATTTGTGGAATACTTGATAGTTTTACTTGGGTTTTTTCCTTGCTGCACTTGGTGCAAAAACTTTTATCTGATAAAATTTCTGCCATGAACACTTTCATCCCATGAATACTTAAACTTCCATCAGATTTTAGATTTTAAAATTTTCAAACTTTCCATTATTTTTCAATGTGTTGGGTTAGTTTTAGATTTTTTTTATCAGTTTAAATATTTAAACTTTCATAAGATTTTTAAACTTTCATCCCATAAATATGTCAAGTATTCCACCATAAATAAGCGTATGAATTAGAAGTTTGTACCCAAAAAAATTATGTCCTGTTTGGTTGGTAACAAAGTGGGGGAAATAGTAAAGAAAGTGAAATTTGGGCTAAATATATATATATATATATATATTTAGTTTTCTGAGAATGAAAAGTGTCACGACCCCAAACCGCCCCTAGTAGTTTAGTGCCATGATGGCCAGTAATCCGAGATTACCGAAGGCCAACTTTCAAGATTCACACACAACCAGAGTATAATATATGGGACTTACAAGTGCGGAAGCAATATATATACAAACCAGAATAGTCCATGAGAGATGTGCGTAATTCAAATGAAATGGCAAACATCTTTACATAACTTTACATAACTTTACAACTTGAATACAAATAAAATAAAGTACAAAAATACATATTTCATCTTGATCAAAAGGCTTCTCAAGCCGACGTGTGCAAAATACAAGTATTACAAATCGAGAAGCATAATTTTCAAGACTGCCGAGATGAATACAAGTCAAGCCGACATAACAAAAATCCCAAAACAAGCTCCTGAATCACATCTAGGCGTCACCGCCTTCTTGCTCATCACCTACATATATATAGAGAGTGTGAGCTTTTATACTCAGTGAATGATATAAATAATAAAGGGTTTGCATGAACAATAGTCGAGGTCCTTTTTTTTTTTTTTTTTCAAAACGATACATATCAAAACTTCATATAACAAGGGATGGACCTCGTCCATCTAACAAATCTTCAAAGCTTCGAGGAATGCTTACTGGCATCAACATATTACAAATGATAACATTCCGGCAAACAAATCCACGCGATAAACCATCAGTGGCAAAACAAGACAAAGCAAGGGAGATATCTCAAACAAGGGTGCTACAAAAGTTTAGAGTCCTCTAGCACAAAGGACCTATGTTACCAAGGCCCGTAGCCTCCTAACACGAGAGTACTGCGAAAGTTTAGAGTCCTCCAGCACAAGGGACTTTCAAAGCAAGATGTGCAGTTGCAGTATAGTCCCCTGGCACTAAAGACTTTCAAAACAAGATGTGCAGTTGCATTATAGTCCCCTGGCACTAAGGACTTTCAAAATAAGATGTGCAGTTGCATATAGTCCCCTGGCACTAAGGACTTTCTGTGAAGGTCATCAAAACAAGATAATACTTGATATAAAAAATAGGGACAATCATTCATGCTTAACAAATACTTTTCAAAACAAAGCAAAACAAAGCTCATCAAAACATTGCTAACATAGCTTTATTAGAAATACCACTCACATAGTTCTTCAAACATCGGGGTCAAGGCAAGTCCAAGTCTTACAAACACATGGCAAAGTCTATTGAATGCACTTCTCAAAACAAGCCTTGCATGCATGCAAATGACCTCGACATTCTTCAAAAACTAAGTCAAATCAAATCAAACACAGTTTTTTATCTCTGGAAAAACATGCTGGGCAACTACCAGGTCTAGGCCGAGGTCCCACACCTCCTTGCCGAGGTGTGGCCTCGATGGCCACAGTCAAGGAAATGAAGTCGGGAAAATCTGGGTTTCCCTCTCTTTGAAGAACATGACGAATCATGAAGAACATGAACATGAGGAAGATGAATGCAAAGATTAAAACTTGCTATTATAAAATCTGAAATTTCATGCTAAGAATTCGAAATCATGGACCTGGGTACCCATATTCAAAGATCTTGAGAGAACAAACACAAAAACATGGTTCTAGATGCAAACTTTTGGATCAAACGAGGCTTTTCTTCAAGAACACATGAAAACCATTTTCTCTTTCTAAAACCAACTTTAAATCAATGCATGACGTGCAGAACAGGTTCGATCGTGCAATGCAGCTAGATGATCAATAAGAACAACAAGAGTAGGTTAAGATTCTAACCTCAAAACTCGAATCTAATGGTTCAAGCTCCAATGATCAAGCTTGGAAGTTCACTCTCTCTTACTCAAAACTTCTCCTTCTCCTTCCTAGAGCCTTTCTCTCTAAAAGACAAGATTTGATACAAAATGATATGTTTTCTCGACAGTCACTGACTTAACCCTCTGCTGGGACACGTGGCATCGGCTGACTGGCTCTACTAAAAAAGGTGACTGACTTGACAAGACAAGACCATGACAAAGTGTGTTCAACAAGCTAGACGGCAAGAACACTTCGGCAAGTAACGACATCGGCTAACAACAAGACTCTGGCAATCAAGAGGCAGGGACATCGGCTTGGAAGGACAACACTTGACTAAGCTGTGCCACACCTTGGCCTAGATGTGCCACATCTCGGTCTAGGTCATACCATTCTAGGAGCAAAATCACTAATGTAAGGATCAAGGATCTAGAACGCCTAGATATTAACATCTCGGCCTAGATGACGCGCACCTCGGCCTAGATGGTGACATGTCGGCCAATATGCCAGGGTGAAGATGGAGGTCAACCGAAGGGGTTCCAAGATAGTTCTAAGTGTGGAAAGGTTCCAAGGTGTCTAGGCTTAAGATAACCTCAGCAACACACCAGGCAAGAACAAAGCATGCAAGTAACATTCGAGCAAAACAAGACAAGATTTGCAAATGCACATAACAAAGCAAGATCATACATAAATGTATGCAAATATGACTATGTTGAAGTGAGGGTTGTTACATCCTACCCCCCTTAAAGAAGTTTGGTCCCCAAACTTGAGTTACCTTGTTCCAAAAACGATTCTGGATGTCGGACTTTCATTTCCTCTTCCATTTCCCATGTAGCATCCTCACCGTAATGCTCCTTCCATTCAACTTTCACCATTGGTATCGACTTACTTCTCAACTGTTTCACCTGCCTATCAACAATCCGTATCGGCTTCTCTTCGTAGCCTAAATCTTCATTAATTATAATTTCGAAATAGTCGATCACATGTAGTGGATCTCGAATATACTTCCTCAACATCGAAATATGAAACACATGATGGACTTGGCTCAATGCTGGCGGCAAAGCAAGTTTGTAGGCAGCGAGGTTAACCTTCTCAAGAACTTCAAAAGGCCCGATATAACGGGATGCTAATTTACCCTGCTTCCCAAATCTTGTAACTCCTTTCATCGGTGAAATCTTTAGGAACACATGGTCCCCGACTTCAAATTCCAACTCTCTTCTTCTCTGGTTGGCATAACTCTTCTGTCGACTCTGTACGGTTTTGATTCTTTGCTGGACGAGCTTAATCTTCTCGGTTGTTACTTGAATTAACTCGTGACCAAGCAGAGCTTTGTCTCCTACCTCGGTCTAATATATCGGCGACCTGCACTTCCTTCCATATAACGCTTCATGCGGCGCCATGCCAATGCTAGCTTGATAACTGTTGTTGTAGGTAAATTCCACCAATGGCAAATGTACTCCCTAACTTCCTTGGAGGTCCAATACACATAGTCTAAGCATATCTTCAAGTGTCTGAATCGTTCTCTCTGTTTGCCCATCAGTCTGGGGATGAAAAGTTGTGCTAAACCTCAACTCGGCCCTGAAAGCTCTTTGTAGGCTCTGCCAAAATCTGGAAACTAACTTCGGATCTCGGTCCGACACAATTGACATTGGCACTCCATGAAGTCTAACAATCTCATTCACATACAACAAAGCAAGTTTATCGGCGTTGAAGGTGGTCTTAACAGGCAAGAAGTGTGCTGACTTAGTTAGTCTATCCACGCTAACCCAAATAGAATCCATACCCTTTTGTGTCTTCGGCAAACCAACCACAAAGTCCATGGAGATGTGCTCCCATTTCCACTCATGAATAGGTAAAGGTTGAAGAAGTCTTCTGGCCTCTGATGTTCTGCTTTCACTTGTTGACAATACATACACTGCGACACGAACTCGGCTATTTCTCCTTTCATATTCGGCCACCAAAACGTCTGCTTCACATCCTGATACATCTTGGTGTTCCCTGGGTGAACATCAAACTTGGAACCATGAGCTTCCTGCAAAATTTTTCTTTTCAACTTTGGGATGTCGGCCACACACAATCTTCCTTCAAACTTGAGCACTTGATTTTCTATGGTGTACCCTGATCTCGGCTTTGTGATAATCTCATCGGCTACTTTCTTGAAGAATTCATCCTCCATCTGTCTCGTCTTTACTTCCTCAACAATAGTCGGCTCCACTAAGATCGTGGTTAGACATGCCAATTTTCCAACCATCTTTCTGCTCAAAGCGTCGGCTACGGTGTTAGCTTTACCTGGGTGATATTGAATTTGCATGTCGTAATCTTTCAACAACTCGAGCCATCTTCTTTGCCTCATATTCAATTCTTTCTGAGTGAACAAGTACTTTAAGCTCTTATGATCTGTAAAAACCTGACAAGAAGCTCCATACAAGTAGTGGCACCAAATCTTTAAAGCAAATACTACGGCTGCTAGTTCTAGGTCATGGGTGGGATAGTTCTTTTCATGTGGCTTCAACTGACGAGATGCATATGCTATAACCCTACCTTTTTGCATTAATACACAACCCAGACCCTTATGCGAAGCATCACTGTAAACATGAAACTCTTCATTACCTGATGGTAGTACGAGAACTGGTGCTGCGACTAACCTCGTCTTCAGCTCCTGGAAGGCTGCTTCCCTATCCTTAGTCCATTCGTAAGCTGCTCCCTTCTTAGTCAGTTGTGTCAACGGAATTGCAGTCTTTGAGAAATCCTTCACGAACTTCCTGTAATAACCTTCCAATCCCAGAAAACTACAAACCTCGGACACATTGGTTGGCCTCGGCCAATTCACAACGGCTTCAATTTTACTATGGTCGACCGAAATACCATCTCCATCAATCACATGACCCAAAAATGAAATAGTGGAAAGCCAAAACTCACATTTGTTAAACTTAGCATACAATTTCCGATCCCTCAAAGTCTGTAAGGTAAGTCTCAAATGACCCTCGTGTTCAGCTTTACTCTTGGAGTAGATCAATATATCATCGATGAAGATAACCACAAACTCATCTAGATATGGCTTAAAGACTTTGTTCATCAAATCCATAAATGCTACAGGGGCATTGGTCACTCCAAAAGGCATTACTAAAAACTCGTAGTGGCCATACCTCGTCCGAAAAGTGGTCTTCTCAACATTCTCAGCTTTGACTTTAAGCTGATGGTAGCCCGACCTAAGGTCAATTTTGGAAAAGACTCGTGCTCCTTGCAACTGATCAAACAAATCATCTATCCTCGGCAACGGGTACTTATTCTTAATGGTTACCTTATTCAGTTCCCGGTAATCAATACAAAGACGAAGTGTACCATCCTTCTTCTTAACAAACAAGACGGGTGCTCCCCAAGGTGAAGTGCTCGGCCTAATAAAACCCTTATCTAGCAACTCTTGCAGTTGAAGTTTCAATTCTTTAAGCTCGGCGGGGGCCATCCTATAGGGTGTTTTAGAGATGGGCTGGGTCCCCGATATGATGTCAACAGTAAACTCTACTTCTCTATCAACTAAGTGTCCTGGCAAATCATTTGGAAAGACGTCGGGGAACTCATTAACAACTGGGACGTCGGCCAACTCTACACTTCCATTCAGATTACTTAGCACACTACACAAATAACCTTGACACCCTTTTTGGATCAACCTATAGGCTTTCATGGATGAAATTAAGTATGGTGGGGATACTACTCCTTTACCCTAAAACGTGACCTCGGCTAGGTTTGGGGGCTTTAACGTGACACTTTTAGAAACACAGTTTATGGATGCGTGATGTGTCACTAACCAATCCATCCCCAATATAACATCAAAATGAGTTATGTCCAATGGCATTACATCAGCCAACAATTCAACATTCCCAATCACAACAACACATGCTCGATAGATGGATGCAACATTCATAGATCTCCCAGATGGAGTAGATATAGATAACACATAATCAAGAGGTTCTAGTTTCCTATTAATCTTCTCGGCAAACTTAGTAGAAATGAATGCATGCGTAGAACCCGAATCAATCAATACATATGCATTTTGAGAGCAAATTGGGAGTATACCTGACACCATTGTCTCAGCGTTCTGAGTGTCTCCTGGTACCAGTGCAAAAACTCTGCCTTGCCTCATCGGTCCTTTCCCAACGTTACCTTTCTGTATGGAACCCGAGGTATTCTCATCCTTCTTACCATCATCAGCCCATGTTTTAGGGCAGTCCCTCACAAAGTGACCTATTTCTCCACATTCATAACAAGCTCCAAACGCCCGACGACAGACCCCGAAATGTGGCTTCCCACAACTTGAACATGTCGACTTAGTTCCACTTTCCTGCCTTGGGTTGCTTGAACTGCCGACATTCGCTTTCTTCTTGGTACCAAACTGTGCTCGGTGATTGTCATAATTTTGTCTCTTCCTCTGGCTCTCTCCCGAACTCTGGTATCTGTTCAAGTTAGCTTCGGCCATAATGGCTTTGTCCAATACTCCGGTGTAAGTCGGCATGTTGAGCATGTTAACTCGGTCTTGTATCGGTCCACGCAACCTACTTTCAAACTTTATAGCCTTCATATATTCATCATTGACCATGTGGGGTGCATACCTCGCCAACTCGGTAAAGGCACAGTCATATTCAGATACTGTTCTATTGCCTTGCGTCAAATTCTGAAATTCGGTAGCCTTGCGATTTCGAACACTTAAGGGAAAATGCTTGGTGTCAAACAACTCCAAAAATCGGGTCTAGGTCAAGTCTGGATTGCCTTCTCGAACCATCATCCACCATCTGCGGGCGTCGTCATCTAGTGTAAAAGCTGCTAATGTCACCTTCTGGGTGTCGGTGCTGGGAAAGATCTCGAACAACTTTTCCATTTCCAAAACCCACGCTTCGGCTTTCATCGGCTCTATACCCCCTTGGAATCTTGGTGGCTTCATTTTCTTGAACTCTCTGATCAAAGCTATCGTGCCGTCCCCATATAAAGCTGGCTGTGGGGGCACTTGTGGTACTGGAGGAGGTGGAGGCGGAATTGCATTTCGGCGGTTTGTCTGCTCGGCCTGAGTCGATGTAGCACTAGCATACTGCTATCTTGTCTACCTTAACTCGTGGGCCAAACCTTCAACTAACCTTTCCAGTCTGTCCAATCTGTCCACGGACTGATCTCGGCCAACTGGAGGTCTACCACTCCTCATGACGCCATGAGTATGCAAAATGTGACTTTAAAACAAAATGAACAAATAAACACGTAGGCAAGTAACAATTAAGCATGCCGAGACGATGCACACCTCGTTCACATAGCAAGCAATATGATACAAATCCTAAAATCCTTCTAAGGGGAAATCCTATGCTCTTTAGGACTCAAAGTGTGTGAATAACGTATACTAAGGAACATGTGCTCTGATACCATTCTGTCACGACCCCAAACCGCCCCTAGTAGTTTAGTGCCGTGATGGCCAGTAATCCGAGATTACCGAAGGCCAACTTTCAAGATTCACACACAACCAGAGTATAATATATGGGGCTTACAAGTGCGGAAGCAATATATATACAAATCAGAATAGTCCATGAGAGCTGTGCATAATTCAAATGAAATGGCAAACATCTTTACATAACTTTACAACTTGAATACAAATAAAATAAAGTACAAAAATACATATTTTATCTTGATCAAAAGGCTTCTCATGCCGACGTGTGCAAAATACAAGTATTACAAATCGAGAAGCATAATTTTCAATACTGCCGAGATGAATACAAGTCAAGCCGACATTACAAAAATCCCAAAACAAGCTCCTGAATCACATCCAGGCGTCACTGCCTTCTTGCTCATCACCTACATATATATAGAGAGGGTGAGCTTGGATACTCAGTGAATGATATAAATAATAAAGAGTTTGCATGAACAATAATCGAGGTCTCTTTCTTCATTTTTTTCAAAACGATACATATCAAAACTTCATATAACAAGGGATGGACCTCGTCCATCTAACAAATCTTCAGAGCTTCAAGGAATGCTTACTGGCATCAACATATTACAAATGATAACATTCAGGCAAACAAATCCACTCGGTAAACCGTCAGTGGCAAAACAAGACAAAGCAAGGGAGATATCTCAAACTAGGGTGCTACAAAAGTTTAGAGTCCTCTAGCATAAAGGACCTATGTTACCAAGGCTCGTAGCCTCCTAACACGAGAGTACTGCGAAAGTTTAGAGTCCTCCAGCACAAGGGACTTTCAAAGCAAGATGTGCAGTTGCATTATAGTCCTCTGGCACTAAGGACTTTCAAAACAAGATGTGCAGTTGCATTATAGTCCCCTGGCACTAAGGACTTTCCGAGGAGGTCATCAAAACAAGATAATACTTGATATAGAAAATAGGGACAATCATTCATGCTTAACAAATACTTTTCAAAACAAAGCAAAACAAAGCTCATCAAAACATTGATAACATAGCTTTATTAGAAATAACACTCTCATAGTTCTTCAAACATCAGGGTCAAGGCAAGTCCAAGTCCTACAAACACATGGCAAAGTCTATTGAATGCACTTCTCAAAACAAGCCTTGCATGCATGCAAATGACCTCGGCATTCTTCAAAAACTAAGTCAAATCAAATTAAACACAGTTTCTTATCTCTGGAATATGTCACCCTATTCATTTACTACATTATCTGTTTTATTGTCTGCATTCTTTCCATGTTAAGCTTAGTTTGGCATGTGCCCATATTTTCTTCGTTAAAGCATAGCTCTGCATGTGTACGCGCCTATTCCACTAAGAGAATTGTGGTCTGAGGGTTTTGGCACCTTTTCTGTGTTAGATGTGGTCTGTTTTGTGTCCATACCTTTTCTAGGTAAAATGTGGTTTGGCCTGCGTCTTCCACACCCATTGCATTTACTACATTGTACTTTGTTTTGTTGCATTCAACATTTAGGATCATGATCTTTCCTCAGCAGATCATTCCTCACTTATATCATACCACCTAATTACTTGTATTCTTTCTGCGAAACACATAGTTCAATATGTGCATGCACCTCTTCCGCAAGAATTGTGGTTAGAATGCTCCAGCACCTTTTCTGTGGTAAACATAGTTTGATTTGCATCTCCATCCCATTATGGTATTTGTGTGGTAAGAACTACTTGTAGTTTGATTATATTATTATATTGAACTGCATATCCATTGCACTATTTTGTTTTGTTATGTATCGTTTTGCATTCTGCCCCTAAACTACGCTGGTTTGATTCTTTGCGAAGGGATACGTAGGCAACTCTCAGGTTCAACCAACTGCATCTGCATTTTTGTTTGTTTGCCCAAGTCTTACGGCCTTGTCAAAAAGGGTCATCTTCGGGCTTTGACATTCACTGACATTTCATGACTCTGGGTTCTGTCAAAGAGGGGCAACTATAGACACTCTATGTTTGACGGACCTTAAGACTTGAGGGCCTTAGGTTGATTGTTCAAGGCCGAAGGTAGGATAAAGGCTATGCTATGCAAAGGTTCGATTTCTTCAGAAAAGAGAACTTTAAATCCTAACCTTACACCCCATTTTGGACCAAAACTGTTTTTCACCAAAATGATTTTAGACCTTAAAACCCTCTCTTCCAAAATATTTTTTGAAAATGCTTCAACGATGTTCCGAGGCTCACATTTCAATAAAAATTACACTTTTCGGTAAACCGAGAAAGGACAAAGTGGAAATGAATGGAAGAGAGGTGAACTCTTTGAAAATTGTTTCAAAAAACCTTATTTACAGGTTTGGAGTTGAAGAAAATTGGAGGAGAGGGAAGAAACCTAGTTAGGGAAGAAGTTGGGCATGAACTGTTAAGAGAGAGAGTCAAGCAGCCCTCGCTAAATTAGGCCTATCCTTTTTTACACTTGGACTTAAGTTGTGAGGCCACCATCATTGGAAATAAGACTTTCGGGGCTTCATTTAACACTCAAGAATCACCTAAAGCCGAGTCCGGATGAGGGAGATATGGTTGTTGGAAGTTAGGCATCAATCCGATTGAGTTGGAAATGAGCAGTCTCCACTAAAAGAGTGATATCCTTTTTCACACTTGGAATTTTTATGTGAGGCTTCCACCATTGGAAAGAAGACTTTTGGGGCTTCAATTTAAACTCAAGAATGAGCTGAAAATGTGTTCGGATAGAGGAGCTATGCCTATTTGAAATCGGGCCTGGAAGCAGATTTTTGGTGGCCGACTGGCCACCATCAGTGGCCGACAATGCACACTTCTAGCCGGCCGGCCACTGGTAAAAAAAGCTCAGATTTTGTAGATATTTTCCTCTAATTGTCTTCCAAATGCTGCAGCTGTCTGTTCTTTGATATTTTCGACCTGAGCTCTCATTTTGCTATATATAGAGGCCCTTCTCTATTGTTTTGAAGGTTAGAAAGATTTGGGAGCCTCTCTCTCTACAATCCCCTCTCTCTTGATTTCTCTCTTTCTTGTCATTTTGTGCATACAAGTAGAGATACACTTCTAGTTTGCCTATCAACCCTTAACCAAAGTTGCTTATCTTTGGGCTGACATTCCTTGAGACCTCTTTTGAGCTTTAGAATGTGATTTTAGCTTGATTTGGTGCCTCATTTGTGCCTAAAGTGTGCTTGGCTTCAAGAAGCATAACCTTTTCCCTTTAAGATTGTTTTTTATACTTGTTTTTGCCATCTTTTTGTACTGTTTTTTGGGTGGTTTTGAACTAAGAAAAAACCTCTATTTTTGTGGGTTAAAAGTGGTTGTTTAAGGCCATTTCAAGTTAGGGGGTGGTTCACCCTTCTCACTCCTTTGTTGTTAAAGCTTTCATGCCATCTTTTCTCACCTTCAAATCAAACTTTTGGACCTTTAAAACACTGAATTTTAGAGGTATTTCTGTGGCAAAAACCTTGTTTTGAAGTCCAAAAATCTCCTCCTTGTGTCTTGCTTACTAGTCTAGCATGCTTCATGTTTTAGCCTATTATTCTAGCTTGTGTTAGCTTAATTTCAGAGTGTTTTAAGCTATATTTTGGACTGTTTTACCTCTGTTTTGGGCTAGTTATTGCTGTTGAGCCTTGTATGGCATAGTTGTAATGTTAATTCATTCACTAGCTTGGTGTTTCTAGGCTTTAAGCATCATTTATATGCCTTGGTTGCATATTTTAATGCTTTTTCATGCTTAATTTCAACACATGCAATCTCTGCAACCTCCCCCATTTCTTCACTTTTTCATTTATTTTGAGGGTTGTTTCAACCTTGGGGTTGTTTAAGCCTGAGGTTGAGGCTCATGCTTAATGGTTTAGTCCTTTTTGAGGGTTTATTACCAGCGGCATTAAGCTTCCCTCATGCCTTGAACTACCCCTTGGTTAACACTTCTTTCGCTTAAGAACACACTCACCAATGGACTTAATTGATTAAAGAATGAATCGGTAACGTAAAATGAGTAAACAAAATGAACAAAGTGAAAGAGGCAAGATAAGCATCCTTCATGTTGCATTGCATGTGTTCCAATCGAACCTTAATTCGAACACAAGAAAAATGAGACATTTCATACTCAAAGTGATGAAATGTGCCACTTTCCTTGGTCACCATCACCCTTGATCGTGCATGATGGGGTGGTGGTCTTTTTAAGCCTTGTTTTGCACTCATTAAGCCTGTACAAGCTTGGTTCCATAGCCATCATGCATGGAAAATGCTTGCTTGACGGTTTGAGGGCCAAGAGCTACACTCTTTTGAGCTTGTGTAATGATAAGGAGAGTAACGGTACATACACACCATGAGAATACATTACTTTGCCTCTGTTTGCTCTCTATTGTAGTAAAAAAGGGAAGTTCAGGGATGGGGTGGCCGATCGACCACCAGTAGTGGTTGACCGGCCACCAGTTTTAGCCGACCGGCCACCAATGGTCACCAATGGTAGCTGACAGCCACCATTGGTAACCGACCAGCCAGAAATGAAATTTTGCACAAGTGTGTTTCTGAGTTGGAGCAGAGGTGTTTTGGAAGTTGGCAGCACTGTTGGTGTTCAAGAAAGTGCAAACAGAGGCTGCAAAGGCAAGGCAGTGGCATTTTCGGGAGGAGAATTTGAGTATGCATGCATCCCTCGTCCCTCGAGGCCGTTTAATTGCTTTAGTTAGCTTAGAATAGCTAGTTAATTCAAGTGTTGTACTTAATTTCTTAGTGTAACTAATTTTTCAATCTCGTTTTGTAATAGTTAATTGGCTTAGAATAGTTAGTTAATTTGCTTCAATTATTGTAATAATTAGCTTAGAATAGTTAATTCGTTTTGGTTTGTAATAGTTGGCTTAATTAGCGTAGCTAGGTAGCTGATTCATTCGGACCCTCCTTCGTGAGGGCTTAATGTTGTAATAAGTGTGCGTGCGTGTGTGTATGTCTTCCAGTCTCACATCTTTCTCCCTTTTATTTAATCGTTTTCAATGGTTAGATTAGGGACATGTTTCAATTAGCATACCTTATGCTTGCATGTTTGCATCCATTCATTTGTCTTGCGTGAACTGAGGCTCGGCGCATCATTCAAACTACATCGCAATTTCGATATCTTCTTTGAATACGTGTTTCAAAGCATGCTATCAAAGTGTTGAAAATCATATACCATATTCGTAGCCGAGCCTATTAATTACATCTTGCATGTGTTGCATTAGTCATTTAGCATAGTTAGGATCATGCATTCTTTCTAACTAGTTTTTGTTTTAGCTTGGAGTACTCGGTGAGTTTTATGCTTTAGCATACTTGCATGAGTGTAATTGCCATATCGCCATATTTCACATGCTTTCCATGAGGCTATGTGCTTATTTGCTAAACTGCATGAATGCCTGTGGATGAAGGCTTTGTTGTTTAAATTGGAATGATTTAATGAATGTGAGTTTTAAGCCCACTTTACAAAGTGGCAAATCATGTTTTAAGCCCACTTAAGGTGGCAAATCCGCATCTTTTAAGCCCACTTGAGGGTGGCAAATTCATACCATTTTCGCAAACAAACATGAGTTGAATTGTTCCAAGTCTTCTGACTAGTCTATACTTGCATGTGTGCGTCACATAGTAAAGCTAGTTTAATAATCAGAATAGGAACACATGATGTTTATCAAAAGAGCATATCATAATTAGTAGAGGCCGATCTTTTGATTGGGCGAGTGGGGGTGCTCATTTCAAGACCTTCCCCTCTCGTACCCAAGTTCCCGAGCCAAGGCAACTTTGGTGATGACGGACACGTCGCCTTTGGCATGAATCAAGATTTCCTAAATTTTCCCAAAAACAAAATATTTAGGTGGTGACTCTGTATCTGGCAAAGCAGTCCAATTTTGCCTTATTTGATTTAAAATTGATTTTCCAAAAAGGTTTTCTGGATTAGACTCTTTGGTGATTATCAGTTTCACATTGTACTTTGTGAGATTAGATTCAGAACCGCGGTAGAGTCCCAACTGTGAGGCCTTTCTTTTCAAACCCTTTCCAAAAGGTAGGGCGCGGGAAAAAGACGAGTCCACAGGGTCATGTTTCACGCGTCTTGAGAAAATACAATAGATGCAAAGAGGAATGAGATTGCGCGATAGATGCACAATGTATCTAAAGTGTGCGATAGATGCACAAAGTGAGCGTGTACGATAGATGCACAAAGTAAACAAGTGTGATAGATGCACAAAGTGAACAAGTGCGATAGATGCACAAAGTAGACAAGATTGAAAAGCAAAATCAATGTAGTGACAATACATGCTCTTCGAAAGATTATAGGCAACTGACATCCTATTAATTGAAAGCATGTTCTACACAAACGAAAGCATGTTCTATGCATGCATCAAAAGCATGTTCAAAACGCAGGCATGTTCTATGCAAGATGGCAACCATGTGAGAGTGCATGTTGTATGCAAAAGAACATAACAAATATGTAAATTGACAAAACGAGCAAAAGCAATGTAGACAACAACCTCTGACTTACCTCTCGGAGACTTAGCAAAATACGCAAAAAGGATACACCTTGTTCACCTATGAAATCGGGGCACGTTGGCATACCGGAGTGCTGCGGGCATTGGAACGGCGCAACCAGAACACAGTTTCGAGCTCCTCAGAAGCCAATTTGGACTAAAAAAGGAACCTCCCACACACTGCAGGGCAAAATAAGAACAAAACCAGCAATAGGCCATAAGAGAAGACTATCGGCCACAAATGAGGCATGTTGGCCACTAA
Source organism: Camellia sinensis (assembly GCF_055761805.1). Classification (NCBI taxonomy): domain Eukaryota; kingdom Viridiplantae; phylum Streptophyta; class Magnoliopsida; order Ericales; family Theaceae; genus Camellia; species Camellia sinensis. The sequence continues at coordinate 63,762,861 of NC_138962.1, read as the reverse complement.
TGCCATTTCGAGGGTAGTTTGGTCCATTTGGCTTGGGTCTTCATTATATACACATCCAAGCCTCATTTCCTCACATCGACATGACTGAAATCCTTCCATCTCTCTCTGTCTAGGTGTTTCCTCTCTCTAGATTCGTGCTTTGTATGCGTTTTCCAACACCCTACGCAAACTATATTCGTAAAACACCCTTGATCTTCTACAGTTTGAACCGATCAGATTTTATTTTCGTTGCTTTTCTTGAGTTTTCACCACTTTGGGCTTGTTCCCCTCAAGTTTCTCTCAGGTTTTGTGAACTTTCTCGGCTTTTACCTTTTTCTCCTATTTTCTCTCTCCTATGGTTGATTTTTTCTAAGTTTTTTTTTTTTTTTTTTTTTTTTTATCTTTTTCTTCATTTTCTCCATTTTCACCCATTTTCACCCACTTTTTAGATAGAAGATAATATTTGTCATGATGATGCTCCTCCTGAGGTTATACCAGCATTTTCACCCCCTGCTGAGATCGAGGAACGGGTAGTTACCGAGGCTGGCGGGGTGGCAGAGGACATTGTAGCTGACTTTAAGGCAGAGTTTGCTACTGGGCCCGAGCCTAAGCCACTACCATTGTGAGTGAGGCCCTTTGATCCAGTCGCCTACCATCCTCACACACACATGCTGTCGCCTAGTGACATCAGGTGCTTTGGTTATTTTACTGATGGCGTACCGGAGAAGATTTTGCTAAGGGAGCCAGACTCTCATCTTTCCTGCAATGCTACTGAGGTACGAACTCTATTTTCATACTTTCCTACCTTTCTTTTAACTATATTTCTTATACTGTCTTTTATCACTATCTTTCATCTGATTCACTCTTTCCTTGCCACATGAGGACTCTCACTCTTGTAGGGGTTACAGAGGAGTGATGGCCTGGGATTGGTTCTACGAGCTCCCTGCCAAGGTTTGTGACCTTATTGATGAGAGCCGACTTCCACTTATTCTGCATCGGGCTCTCATAGCATACGGCTAGCCGGGCCTTACTCGGAGCATCTGTGGAAAGGTGGTGGGACACCACCAACTCCTTTCACTTTTCTTCCACCAGGGAGATGACGATGACCCCCTACTACTACACAATGATCACAGGCTTGGGGGTAGGGGTGATCCGATCCCATTTAACATGGATATGGACGAGTGGGAGGCGGCCTGGACTTATCTGCTTGAAGCGAGCCCACCCTTATACAGGCCAGCCATGGTCAGATATTGCAAGTTCTCCAACCAGTTCCGTAGGAGTAAGCCCGAGACACAAGAGGAGATAGAGCAGTACGCCCAGGGCTTCTTAATGTTTCTCTTCGAGACCACCTTGTTTGTGAATAGGTGGAACACCGTGGGTTTGTACTTACTGAGCACCCTCGTGACCTTGCCTCAGGTCTGATTTTACGACTATGGTGGCACCGGCCTCGCCACCCTCTATGGCTATATGAGTTCCACTTTCTGCATGAAGAGAGAGCAGGCAGGAAGCAACTGGAGAGCCTGGGAGATATGCACTGCTCCTTTAATTCTGTTTACTTATGCTTTCTGCTTTACATTTTCTACTTTATGCTTTTCATTTTCTGCTTTATATGTATTCAATATATGTTCATGCACTGTGCTTTTGCTGTGCACTTTCTATATCTGTTCATGCCTTGTGCTTTTTGCTTAGCACTTTCTGTATCTGTTCATGAATTGTTGACAACACCACTGACCTTTTCTTGCAATATTGGGTTTACGCTTATTTCCCGACTCTTGCTCCTAAGCCAGTGGATGAGCTTCCTCCCGTCGTGCTTTACTCGCGACGATATGACGACTGGTGTCGGCGCTGAAGCCATGACGATATGACCTTCGACTTCTACCGCTGATACTTCGATACAGTGGTTGCCCAAGAGGTAATCCAAAATTCATAGTCATTTCTATTTTCTTCTTAGTATTGTTCTTATTCATCCTGATAACTGGCAATAACATAACAACTTGTACATCCTCTACTTATAGATCACTTGGCAGCCATCAGCGATGATGCCAGCTGGAGTCAGAGATCAGTATGCTGGCGCTTCGGGCACCTCCGGGTATCAAATATTACTAGAGGGGTCCATCTTGTCAAGCTTGGTTCTTGAGTGAGCAGTTTGTACGCTAGACCGTAGGCTTGCCTGATTCAGTTGTTCCCATGCCACCCCCAGCGTCCATGATGATAGCAGATAGCCTCCTTGTTGAGGTGATTATCAAGTTCATGGTAGGACTAGATGCCGACTTCTTCAGAGTAGAGGGTGACTATGCAACTTTCATCTGGGCTCATCTCATACCGCCCTTAACCAGAGTTCCCTTGGGTGAGACAGCAGGTTGTAGACACCCCATTTTGACTGCCCTTAAGACTTGGGCGCCACTAATTGATCACTTGATGATGAAAGTTATGATGTACAAGTGTTTGATTTCTTCCACAACAAAAGCTTCTAATCCAAACCTTGCACCCCATTTCTGACCAAAACTATTTTAGACCTTAAAGCCCTCTCTTTCAAAATATTTTTGAAAATGTTTCAACGATGTTCCGAGGCACGCATTTTGTTAAAAATTGCACTTTTCGATAAATCGAGTAAGGACAAAGTGGAAATAAATGGAAGGGAGGTGAACTCTTTGAAAAATCTTTAAAAACATCTTATTTAGAGGTTTGGACTTGAAGAAAATAGGAGGGGATGGAAGAAAACTAGTTGGGAAAGAAGTTGGGCATCAATCCGTTAGGACAGAAATGAGAAGCCTTCACTAAAATAGGCATATATTTTTACACACTTAGAATTTAGATATTAGGCCACATACATTGGAAAGTAGACTTACGGGGCTTCAATTTAGACTCAACAATGACCTAAAACTGAGTTTGGATGAGGAAGATATGCCCATATGAAGTCGGTCTTGGAAGTAGATTTTTGCATGCCGGCCACTAGTGGCTGGCAACCCACTTTTAGTGGCCTGTCAGCCACTTGTCTAAAAAGTCAAATTTTTGCAGATATTTGTTGCCAGCTGTTCCCACACTACACTAGCTATTCCTGTATAGATATTTTTGAGATAGACATATGGTTTTTTGTATATAGGGGACCTCCCCTCCTGCTTTCAAGGTTAGAAAATTGACAAGTGAGAAAATATTTTTGAAGAGCAAATTTTGAAAAATTGCTCTCTACAATTCTCTCTCTCTCTCTCTCTCTCTCTCTCTCTCTCTTGTAATTTGCATAGCCTTTGCCTAAATACTCTAAACCAAACCGAGAGAGCTTCTTGCTAAGGTAATTTGAGCTCTTGAGGCACTTGAGAGTGTGAAATTGGCGGTTTGTGACTCAAGGGTTCATTCCTCTTCAAGAGGTATACCTTCTAGTGTTTCTATACCATCTCTACACCACTTGTTTTCCATCTTTTCTTGCTGATTTTAAACTGTTTATTGCATGTATTTTTGGGTTGAAACTTGTGGTTTAAGGCCATTTAAGATAGAGGGGTTGATAGCCCTTCTTTGAACCTTGCTTCTAAGGCCTTTGCCCTTGTGTTTCCCACCTTCTCATCAACTTTTTTTGATCTTTTTACCACTAATATTCCGAGGTTTTTTAGAGGCAAAAATCATGTTTTGAAATGCCAAAAGTTGAGGGGTTAGCCTCCCCTCCTTGTGCTTATGTGCTAGTATTAATTCCTCAATATTTTAGCTTATTGTTTTAGCTATTTTTGTCTTCATTCTAGCACTTTTTTGGACTATTTTTGGACTATCTTAGGTCTGTTTTAAGTTGTTCATTGCATTTGAGCTTTGTATAGCATGCTTGTAATGTAATGGTCCTTATAGCCTTGATGGTTTAGACCTTAGCCGCCAACCTATTTGAATTGATAGTGTTTATTTCTTACTTTCCATACTTGTTTTATCTCTAATCACCTCTGCAACCTCCCTTCTTTCTTGTCTTTTTCTTTGTTTTGAAAGTTATTTCAAACTAATTGCTAGTTTAAGTTTGAGATTGAGATTGTTGTGCTTAATGGTTTAATCCCTTTGGAGGTTCATTACCAATGGCATCACATCTCTCTCATGCCCAAAACAACTCTTTGTTTGATGATCCTTTCCCTTAGAGGACTTAAAGCTCACTTTTGGACTTAATCAACTAAGGAATGCATGATAATTAAAATGAAGTAATAAAATTGAGACAAAAAGTGATGCAAGATAATAGCTTAGTTAGGGTTCAATCGTACGTTAATTGAAACCTTAAGTCTTGAGTCGTTTCATACTCGTTCATGATGAAAAAGGTTCAAGAGTCATTGTCAACCACTTCCCATGATCAATTCAAAATCGGAAGGAGGTTTGAGAGTCTTTTGTTGTGCATTTATTAAAATTGTACCCTTTGATTCATAGGCCATCATGCAATGAAATTGTATCGATTGGTGGCTTGTGAATCAAACTTACCACTCCCTTGAGCTGTTTGATGATAAGGAGGGGTAAGTTGTACAAACGTCCCTTGAGAATACCCTGCTTGTGCTCTATTTTCTCTCTGTTGTAACTGGAAGAACTAGGCTCCAGTGGCCGGCCGGCTACTTTTTCTGGTCGGTAGGCCAACTTTTTTGAACGGCAGGCTACCTTTGGTGGCCGGCCGACCACTACTTCTAGCCTGCCGGCCACTTTTACAAAACCAAGCAGTGTCCTTTTTGAAACAGTGCAGATGTTCAAACTGTGCAACAAAGGCATCTAGCAGCTGAACAGTGGCCTTTTTTGGGTGGAAATCTGCGCATGCATAGGCACTCTTTAAACTTGCTTTGTTGCCAATCCGCCTCTACTATCTAACATTCAGCGATACTTCGCAACGATGGTACTTCAACTTCAATTGGCAGAACGACCTCCACCCCATATACTAACGAATAGAGGGTTGCCCTAGTGGATGTTCAGATTGACGTTCTGTAGCCCCAACGAACAAACGACAATTTATCCGGCCAGTCCTTGTAAGTTTCCACCATTTTCCACAAGTTGTTCTTGATATTCTTGTTAGCGGCCTCAACAGCTCCATTGGTTTATGGTCTATATATCGATGACTTGTGAAAAGCCACATTATATTTCTCTAGCAAATCCACCATTTCTTTCTTGAAGTGTGAGCCATTATCTGAGATGATCTCATTCTGAACTCCGTATCGATAGATGACGTTGTTTCTGACAAACTTGGCCACATGCGACGCCTTCAACACTACATAGGATTGATTTTCCACCCATTTTGTAAAATAGTCAATCGCCGCCAGGATATACTCATGCTTATTCGACCCTTTCGGCGAGACTGCACCAATAATGTCAATTCCCCAGACCGAGAAAGGCCATGGCGAAATCATGTTGTACAGTTTTGAGGGCGGGATATTCATGCGATTGGCATGGATCTAACATTTGTGGCATCGCTGTACAAAACCAATACAATCCTCCTCCATAGTAGACCAATAATAGCCCTGTCTAAGGATCTTCCAGGCTAGCATCACACTATTCATATGCGCCCCGCACTCTCCTCCGTGGATAGCCTCCATAAGGTTCTTTGATTCTTTTTCTTCAACACGTAGCTTGGGCATTTCCAGATGACCTCTTTTATACAGTTTATCCCTGCAGATGATGAACTGAACAACCAAATGCCGTATACCTCATTTGCCTTTGGCATTTGCCCCTAGCGGGTACGTCTCCTTTTCTAAAAAGTTCCAAATATTGTAATACCAAGGGTTTTAATCCTGAACTTCATCTATCGCAGCAATGGTCTCATAGGCTGGCGCATATTTTTGTTCGATGATGTTCGGACGCATCCGAACTCCAAGTGGGATGTCTACCATAGGAGATGGAGTTGCTAAAACATCAGCAAACCAGTAGTTCTCCCTCAGCAGATGTGTAAATGTTAGATTTTCAAACCTCAGAATCAACATATCCAGGGTCTGATGGTAAACCTTCATCTTCTCTTCTTTGACTTGCTAATCTCCGTTCGCATGAGAAACAACCAAGTTCGAGTCCCTAAAGACATCTAACCTTATTGCCACTAGTTCTAGGGCAGCTTCCAAACCAGCAATACACACTTCATATTCTGCTTCGTTGTTATGAACCGGAGTTTCAAGGTTAGGGGTATATGGGAATCATCGGGTGCTATCAGCAACACATCTATCTCATACAAAGTACATCATCTAAGCTTCCTCTTCAACTGGCAGAATGTCTTCATCTAGGAACAAGTATTCTACTGCCTCATTTCCTTCTATCAGGTGGTCTACCTGGAATTCTGCCACAACTCTTCCCTTGACTAACTTGCGGGTGACATATTTGAGATCAAATTCGGAGAGAAGAAGCAACCAACGGGCTAGCCTACCTGTAAGCACCGGTTTCTCAAAGAGATATTTGATGGGATCTAATCTCAAAACCAAAATTACAAAGTGAGCTAACAAGTAGTGCCTCAGTTTCCTAGTAACCCATACCAAGGCTAGGCAAGCTTTCTCCAAATGAGTGTAGTGAGTCTCATAATCCAACATCTTCTTGCTCAAGTAGTAGATGGCCTTGTCCACCCCATCTTCAGATTCCTGAGTGAGCATGTAACCCATGGTCCAGTCCGTTACTCATAGATACAGAATCAAAGGTTTTCCCGGCTGTGGCGACGACAACACAGGTGGATTCTAGAGGTATTGTTTAATCTATTCAAAGGAAAACCGACATCAATCATCCCATTGGAGTTTCTTTCCTTTCTTCAGGAGACCAAATAGTGGTTCACAAGTCAAGGTCAATTTGGAAATAAACCGTCTTATGAATTGCACTTTACCCAGAAAGCCACACACCTCCCTTTCAGTCCTTAGTGGCGGCATTTTTGAGATAGCCTTGATCTTGGAAGGATCTACTTCAATGCCTCTCTGCGTGATCAGACATCCCATCATTTTTCCTATTGTCACCCCGAAGGTAAACTTTTGTGGATTCAACCTGAATTTGTATTCTTTGATCCGTTGAAAGAATTTTTCTAGCGCGGTGTAGTGGCCTTCTCTTTAGACTTGACAATCATGTCATCCAGATACACCTCAACCTCTTTGTGAATCATATCATGCTAGATAGTGGTCACAACCCTTTGATACGTAGCCCCGACATTTTTCAATTCAAACGGCATAACCCAGTAGTAATAAGTGCCCCACAAAGTAATGAAAGTAATCTTTTCTCTGTCTTCGGGTGCCATCAAAATCTGGTTGTACTAAAAAAATCTCATCCATAAATGAGAGCAATGCATGGCCCGCAGTGAAGTCTACCAACTTATCAATATGCGGGGGTGGAAAGTCATCCTTCAGACTAGCTCTGTTCAAATCCCTAAATTTAATGCAAACGCAGATTCTGCCATCCTTCTTTGGCATTGGGATGATGTTGGCCAACCATGTCGGGTACTCCAATACTAACAAGAAACCTGTCTCAATCTGCTTGGTAACCTCTTCCTTGATTTTCAGTGCCCAATCCGGGCGAATTCTACGGAACTTTTACTTGATTGGTTGGGCCTCAGGGTCAAAAGAGATCTGGTACTGTACAATCTCCGGATCGAGTCCAAGCATGTTTTCGTAGGGCCACGCGAAAACATCTTTGAAATATTTTAATAAAGCGATCAAACGCTCGCGTTCCTTTAAAGACAACATGGACCAGATCTGGACCAAGCGTGGATCCTTCCCAATACCCACATTAATGGCAATAATTTCATCAGCACAGGGCTTAACATACCTCTCATCTTCTTAATTAATCAAGTTTTTCAAAGCCAAAGTAATTTCTTCCTCTTCATTTTCATTAAAATTCTGAAAATCTTGGTCAATGCAATAAATAAGCGGCACAGAGAAATACTCAAAATCGATAGCGTTCTCATTCAAAAGTTTCAGCTCCTTGGTTACAACCGACTCAAAAGCAAAAAAAAAAAAAAAGAGGACCTCGATAGGAATTTGGTATTCGGATTACCACCCCTGAAAATGACAGATTCAAACTCCGCAAAATGAAATGAATCTGATTCTAACTCGACAGACGTAGTGGAATCAGATTCTGGCTCATCACTCGATTCAAAACTGGAAAGAAAGCCTTTCTCCAACTACCATGTAAGACACGGTGCCCTTGATGTATCCAGAATTCTACCGGTTGGGTCGACCCCCAGTTCTTCCCGATCATGGAGACAGTAAAGTTATCCCCCAAGTTCTCTAGGTCAGTTGCAGGATCGTTCAGGAGATTAGCCAGTGCTGCCCCTACTCTAGGCTCGCTGCCGTTTGAGTCATCTTCTGTGCTTTGGTTAGGTTTACTATTTGGTTCAGCCGTTTCCTCATCACTATCCTGTAGGTATAGATCAAAAAAGATCTCAAACCCAGGGACAGGCTGTTTAGAGGAATTTACCCAAGGCTCAGAAAAGCCACAAAAAGGGAAATCCTTTCCCACTCGAAAAAAATGGCCGTTGAGCCTACCTTAGATTAGCCTGTGGATGAGCTCATACAACTTCCTAGCTCTTTTGGCTTCAGCTCTGCCCTTCATTTCTTTTCCTTTTCTGATCCAGTCCTCTTTGTTAGGCACATAGCCCAATCCAAAGGCGTGCAAGTTGTATGGCACCTTAGCTGATGTCGTAATGCCTTTCTGACCACTCTTTCCAAGTCCTATTCCCGAGATGTGCCACAATTTGTTCATAAAGTAGATGGATTGGGCACTAACATGCATGCCTTCGCCTGCAGGCAGTATGGCTTGCATAATTCGGGCCTCAGCCAGAGTAAATCCTGAAAGGAACACATCTTCATCCCCATGATTGATCTCTAGAATCGGCGTAGTCACCTCTGGAGGTAGATGGATGGATGCATTCCCAAAAACAATGGCCACTCCTCCCTCATAGAGATACTTCAACATCTGATGGAGGGTGGAGGAGAAAGCCTACATGTGATGTAACCAAGGCCTTCCCAACAGTAGGTTAAAGGTAGCCGGTACATCCAAGACGTGAAACTCGACCTCCTGCTCTGACGGACCCACTTGAACTCGCACTTTCACAGTGCCCATGACCTCTCTACATGTATTGTCGTATGCTGTATACACCCCATTTTTGACCGTCCTCAAGACTTGGACGTCACCGTTTGAACACTCGGTGATTATCCATGTTTGTGTTCGTTTTGAGTTCTCAGAGGTCTCGGTCGCACACCTTGCCTCAAGATCTCTCGGCTTGTTTGTTTTGTGCTTGGTTGCTAACCAAACACTTGTGTTTTTGCTTCTGAGGGTAGGGAATGGCTTGTTGGCGATCCCCACACCTCACCGGCCTTGGCTTGAGGCCACCGGCCCTGTTTCCTATCCATCGGCCAACAATGTTGGCCGGTCGGCTTTGTTTTTGGTCGGTCGGCCGTGTATGTTGGTCAATCGGCCATTTCTGCTGGTCGACCCCTTTCCATCTGCTTTTTGTAGATCTTTTATGCCAGCTGTTGCAGCTGGCATCCACTTTACCTCCCCTCCATACACGTGTATAAAGGGATTTAATCCTTACACTTAGCTTCCTTTGAAAGCTTGGGATTGCCTTGCCTATAAAGGGAGGACCTCCCCTCCCTTTCCACAGGTTGAACAACTCTGATATAGGGCATATATATATATATATATATATATCCCTGTCTCCCTCTTTCTATATGGTTGTGTGTGTTTAGTGTTCCAAAAGTGTGTTTTGTTCTTAGTTTTGCACTAAGACACCTAGTGTTACACTATAATTTGGTTATTGAGGTATTGAGGGGCTGGTTTTAGAGTTTTTGAGTTGGTTTTGATCAGAGGAAAGGGCTGAGGTTGGTGTTCTTGAAGTGTTCTTCAAGGGTGAGCACTATTGCTTTATATTTCCCATTTTTGTACAAGCTTTCAACCCATCTTGCATGCTGTTTTGAGATTTATGTATAACTGATAAAAGTTTTGTATTTTCATGCTTAAGATGTTTGATTAAGGTCTCTTTTGTGTTGGGTGTCTTCCATCCCCTCTTAGGCCTTGTTTGGCCTCTTTTTGTGCCTTTCTCTTTGAGCTTTGCAACTCTTTTGTCTTGACCTTCTCACCACTGAAATCCAGAGGATTTTCAATGTTGGAGAAGTGGTTTTGAGGTCATGTATAGGGGAGGGACACCCCTCCCTTTTTTGTCTCATATGCTTGTGTTTTTGGGTCATAAAGGTAGCATGCATGCCTAGTTGGTTTTAGCTCCATTTTAGAGGCTTTTGGGTGTTATTTGGTCATATTATACCTCTAGTTTTGGTCGGATTGATAGTCCATTGCATGCATCATACACTTGCTTTATAATCCCCTTTATTGTCATAACATGCGTCTTGCATTTGGACCACCACGCTCACATGTTTTGGCTTAGCTTTGTGAAGTTTTTAGTCATGTTTTACCATGCTTGAGGTCTGACTTTGGTTGTCTTAGCCATGTTTGCCATGCTTTGTATAGCTTCTTTGCATTCTAGCTTGTAGGCTTTGAGTGTGTGAGTCATGAGCATGCTTTGCTTGAGCTATTTCAGTGAATTGGAATCACTTATCATGCTATTTCAGTCCATGTTTTATGCTTGTATGCTTGTATCAACCACCCTTTCAATGTCTTGAAGAGTTGTGGTCTTATGCTCCATGTTTGGGCGATTGTGCATGCTTCTTTGTTTAAGTCATTTAGATGCCATCTAAGTGGGTTTTGGGGGACATTCTGGCATATTTTAACTCTGTTTTTCATCACATAATCCATGCCATGTTTGGTTGTGATAGTTGTAGTGGAATGCTCCCTTTTGTGGCCTTGAACGCCCTTGGGCTCATTTCTTAGCATGTTTTGACCCCATCCAATGTATGTCCTAGCCTTGTTTTGGTCTTCCTTAGGACTAATTTAAGTCATTTTGGCTCTTTGAGGCTCAGTTAGTATGACCATGGCTTGAACCCTTTTGTTAGCCTCAAGTTTTGGCCTTCATTGCATACCTTACTTACATGGTTTAGATGATTTGGCATCATCCCTTGCACATTTTTAGAGATTTTCATGCTTGCCATTTGTCCATGTTAGTCTCTTTTGAATGTGTTTAAAAGTTCCCTCTTCATGTTTAGGTGATAGGCTAATTAGCATGCTTGTTTGCTTTGCATTTTGGTGCTTTCACCCATCACTTTTGGCCACTGTTTATGGCAAGGCTGAGGTCTGCCCTTTGCGGTTTAAGTCCACCATTGCATGTTTGTCACATGTTGGTTGCATATTTGGTCCATTGTGTGTTGTCACACGCTAGTTCCATTGCATATTTTTCCATGATTACTACATTGCATTTTGCATGCTTGGCATATTACACATTTGCATGTTTAGTTTGCATTACATTGGGCATGCTTTGCTAACTTAGCCTCATGTTGCGTACTTGAGCCATTTTACATATTTGAGCCATATTGCATACACACATTGCATTGTGTTTGGTTTGGGGTGTCAAACTAAACATGAGGAATGAGGTGTGTTCGTACTTAAAGTAACGAAACACGTCTCAATCCTCGGTCGCCGACGCCCTTGATCTCAAAATGATAGGGCGTGAAACATTCATTTGTTTTGTTGCATTCATTTACATTGATTTGCAAACTTGGTACCTTCGGCCATCATGCATCGAAATGCGTGATTGGTGGCCCAAGGACCGAGGCCATGGTCCCTTGAGTTCATTACATGATAGGGAGGGTGGTCGTGCATACATTTGGCTTACAAATTCTATGCCATGCACTGTCTGTCCCCTGTTGCAGCAAAACCAATGTTCTGCAGGAATGAATGGTCGGCTGGCCACATGCAGTGCCGACCGACCACCAATATCCAGTCGGTGATCCAATTTTTGGCCGATGGCCACATCCCCATGGCTGGTGGCACTCCCTCTTGGCCGGTGGCATTCCAGAGTGCTCATGGGGTATTTCAAAAGTAACCTTGGGATTTGTGCAGTTCTTAGAGGTGCAGAACAGTACAAACAGAGGCAACAATGGCATGGCAACGGATTTTCGAGCGAGCCGACCGAGCATGCATCATTCAAGCATTCCGAGGCGGGGCAGCGGCCACCTCCTTTTGTAATTAATTTATTAATTGATTAGGGTTTTGTAATATTTAATTTGCTAGGATAGTTAATTATTTATTCAGTTTGTATTATTTATTCGGACTCTCCATCGAGAGGGCGAGTTTTGTAATAAGCGTGCGTGAGTGTGTGCATGTCTTCCAACCCCACGTCTTTCTCCCTTTTATTTAACCGCTTACAATGGTTAGTTTTATGGCACGTTTCAATTAGCATACTTATGATAGCATGTTTGCACACATTCATTCGTATTGCATGCACTGGGCTCGGCGCATCATACTAACTGCATTGTATTTCCATTCCAAGTTGAATACGTGTTGGTTGTAGTATCTCACATGCCATCTTAGAATAGCCGAGCCTATCTTAGTTGCATTTTTCATGTGTTGCATTAGCCATCTTAACATGAACTAGGATCATGCATTGATTACTAACTAGTTTTTGTTTTGGCTCGGAGTACTCGGTAAGTGTTTATGCTTTAGCATCCTTGCATGTGTGTGAGTGATTGCCATGGTAGCATGCTTACCATGAGGCTATATGCTTATGTGATATAACTCCCTGAATGCCTGTGGGTGAAGGTTGGGTTGCTTGAGTTAGAATAATTCGTCGAAACCCGTGTTTTAGCCTACTTGCGAGTAGCAAACTTCAATCCATTTTTTGAAACAAACGGATATACGATGCTTTGTTCCAACTTAGGCAATCCAGTCTATACTTTTTTTGTTGCACGCATCATGTAGTAATTCTAGGCTAATAACCGAAATAAGAGCACATAATGTTTTCAAAAATTGATATCATGGTTAGTAGAGGCCGATCTTTGATCGGGCGAGCAGGGGTGCTCATAGCTAACCTTCCCCAATCATACCCAAGTTCCCGAGCCGAGGCAACTTTGGTGATGACGGACACGTGGCCTTAGGCAACAAGTCAGGGTTTCCTAAATTCTCCCAAAATAAATATTTTGGTGGCGACTCTGTATCTGGCAAAACAGTTCATGTTTGGCATTTCCTTCAAAAAATCTGTTTTAAAAAACGATTCGCCGGATTTGGACTCTTGGATGATTTATTAGTCTTGCATTGCACTTTGTAAGATCATATTAAGAATCGTGACAATTCGAGTCTGAACTGTTGTAAGCCCAAAATGAACAGAACAAGGTTTTCCCCTGGGATGTTCGGGGACGTCTACAGTTTCTGGCGACTCTACTTGGGAATTATAGAGTTTGACTCTAATTCATGATTTCTTGTTTTGACTACACTTATGTGTTTCTTTGCATTGCATTTGCATTGGTGCGCCTAAGTCACAGTGTTTGCCGTCTGCTATTCCTGAACGGTTTGCCGGAGGCTCGCTTCGAAAAGTGTGCCATAAGGCTAACCGGTTACGGGCTCTGCCACGATGGGAACACAAACCCAGATTTTTACCGGGGCACCCTTTTTGACCATTTCGACCTAGTGCATATTCAGATCCATAGTGACTATTCCAAACTAGGACAGGTTGCTTACCCGATTATAGGTTGGTTGAAACTGCTACGTGCGCAGTGAAACCCTAGCTCCTGACAAAATAGGACAGGGAAATCCTACCCCAACATAGGGGTGTTTTGGCTCTCACTTGTTTGCTATGTGCTTTTAGAGTGCGTCTCTACAGGAATGCATGTATCAGTTTGTAAGTTTGCGCATCAGGCCTGCGAGCATCAGTATCAGTGTTTTGGGAATCAGTTATATTTGCGGGTATCAGACTCAGATTTAGGACAGTAATTCGGGAATAATGATCAGCGTTTGAAGAACAGTGTACCCAGCTTATCAACTGCATGTTGTTATATCCAACTGTGTTATGTTTAAGCTGTTGTGCTGTCTGTTTATTGGTTGTATATTTCCTTATTTATCTTTGTGCTAGGTAGTTTAGCACAATTGCTTCAAACTAAGCAGATATTCACCAAGCACTCTGGACTAGAGGTCGTCAACTTAATCAATCTGAGGATCTGGTCGACGGACAACCAGTGTTCCACTCTTTACCCCTGGTTATCAGACGGAGGTCGAGAAGACGCAGTGTATCCAAGTAGAGGTTGCCAAATCAGTGGTTATTGAACAGTCAGGTTGAGATTCCCGAGGCTGCTCCAGAGATAGATATACCGGTAGTCCAGTAAGATCAAAGTAGTATGACAGGAATGGAGGACATGATGCGTCAACTCCAAGAAAGTATGAGACTCATGCAGTAGGACGCCGTTCGTCGGGATGAATTGGCCAAACAACAGGCCGAGACCATGGCTCAACAGGCAGAGTTGATCGCCAGGTTACAACAGCAAGCCGGGGCATCTGCCTCACTCCAGGCTCCTCCCCCACCAGGAATTCCAGCACCTAGGGAGATACCAAATGTCCAGAATGCCCAGGAAGATACAAACATCCCAACGGGGCCGGCTCCGCCCCCGATTCTAGCTCAATTATCCAAGGCACCTATGCCTATTAATCAGCCGGACTCTCCGTTTGAGTTCGAAGTCGACCCCATAACATTGAAAGTAAGCAAGCTTGAAAAGTTGTTCAAGAAGTCCCAGGGGGTCAAGTCCATCCCTGATATTGAAGATGGGTATATCGTTGCAGCCGTGACGTTGCCAGACAGATTTAAGATGCCGCATATCGACCGATTCAACGGATCTGGGGATCCCATGGTGCACCTGAGGTTGTTCTCAGATATCTTAAGGCCAATAGGCCTCACCAGACTACAGAACCTATCTTTGTTCGGCCGGACCCTGTCGGGTGTAGTGGCCATCTGGTACGCAAAACTGGAAGACAATGTCAAGAGGAATTGGGATGAGATGGCCGAGGCTTTTGTTGCTCAGTACTCCTATAATACACAAATCGAGATTACAACCCGTGATCTTGAGACAACTAGGCAGGAGCCTAAGGAGAGCTTTTCTGAGTTCGTAACCAGGTGGAGGACCAAGGCCTCAATGATGACCCTAAGGCCCATTGATAAAGATCAAATTCGGATGATTGTGCGCAATCTCCAGCCTAAGCTTATGCAGAAAATGATTGTCCTCCCCTTCCCCAACTTTCAGATCTGCACATGATGGGGGTACAAATCGAGGATGCTTTGAAGCAGGGCTTGATTGACAATGACAGAGAGCAGCCCAGAAGGACTTTCAACAACCGCAGTATGAATGCAGGCACAAACAGTGCTACAGCTGCCAAATCTCAGGAAATAAGCATGGTCACCACCAACACCCCGAGAACCCTTGCAGCTACGTCATTCACCGGTGCGTCCGGTAGTAGTTCGCAAACAACCAGATACCCACCCAAAAGCCAAAGAACCTTCGCTCTACTATATATGCCCCTGTCCAAAGCTTTGGGGGTTTTAATCTAAAAAGGGCACTTGAAGCCCCTAGAGCCACGCCCATTGTCGGAAAAACTCCCCCTTCCCATAACCCAGCCATATACTGCTCGTTTCACCAACAGCACGGTCATGACACCGACCAGTGCTTCCGATTACGCCATGAGATTCAGGATCTCATCGATAATGGGGTGATCGTGCCTCCAGAGAAACCCAATGTGACAACCAACCCTCTCCCTCCACACAACCAAGCTCCACCTTCCAAACGCATCAACTTTATCCAGATTGGGGTCGTGTCTTACGATCCTAGCATCTATATCACTCCTTCGCACCTACCTAAGCCGAAGGTGTTCATTCCCGACAACACTGACTTGTGCATGTTGGACATCTCCAGAACCCAACCCGAACCAATGGTGGTGACTATCGAAGACAGGACAAGGGAGACTTCAGTGGAGAATGGGATTGTAGAGTCAGAATCTGAGGAATCTAGGAGTTTTGCTGAGGAGGTATACAGTCCGAGTGACAACATTCTGTCAGTAGGCCAGGTGTAGACACCCCATTTTTGACCGACCTTAAGACTCAGACGTCACTGATTGAGCGCTTGGTGATGTTGCATAATGTGCTCGTTCAGAAGTTTCAGAGTCGCGGCCGTGAGCCCTGCCTCCGGACTTCCGAACCCTCTTTTGTACCTTGCCTCGGTTTGCGAACCAGGCTCGATTTTCTCGGTTTCTTTTCCTGAGGGAAGGGAGAGGTCCCGTAGACCATCTCTCAATGTCCGTAGGCTATATTTTGTGGTCGTAGGCCATTTTGCCCATTTCGGAGTCCGGTTTCCGGTTTTTCGGGATCGTTGGCCGTGTGCCTCGGTTCGGGACCGCCTAACCATCTCCGTTTGTTCTGATTTTTGGCATACTTGCTTCTTAATCCCTTTCGAGGGACACTGGGGTCTGAGAAACCCACTTCGAGGTCGAATACCATTTTTCGGTGTTTAACGGGCAGTTTCCAGGGCCTCGAACTGCGCGTTTTGGCCCCCGAACATTCGTTTTGCAACGGTTTTCGTTCATTTTTGGCACGTACCTCTGTTTTATCACCAGGGAGGTCACTGAAGGGTGGGAGGCCAGTAATTGTTGCAACAACCAGTTATACATCCTCCGACGCCCTCCGGCGCCCGTTTTTCACACTTCCGGGCTAATGTTGAACACCTTGGGGTCACATTCTTGAACTTTGAACCACATATTTGTGATGTACACACTTGGGAGGACCCTAAAAGTTGGTGGCCGGCCAGTAATTCCTCCTGACCCTTTTGAACCCCGCTTTCCGAGCTAATGTTGAACACCCTTGAGCCACTTTCTTGGACTTTTAACCACAGGGTTGTGTTAAGGACACATGGGAGGACACCATCATGTGGTGGCCGGCCACTAAATCAGCTTGACCCTTTTGACCCCTAGCCAGCCGGCTAGGGGGTGTGGCCGGCCGGCCACCTGCAACCAAAATAACTGGCCGGCCGAGATCCTCACACTGTTCCCTTTACAGCTGTATGGCTTTATCCCCCAGAAAATATCAATATCCGGGGGATATTTTGTGGGGGAAAGTTGGCCTCTTTTTCCCCCACCTTTACACCCCCTTTTTGAGCCATATAACCAGCAAGCCATATCACATTTTAGGGGTTAGAAAAATTGTCTTGAAGCCTCAAGATCCATATCTCCCTCCATCCTTCTCATTTTCCTAAAAATCCTTAAGTCCTACACCTTGTTTTCTTCATCACCACCAAGCTCTACCATCACAACTTCATTTCCAGCAACAAGGAGGGCTTCTCAAAGGCTAAAGGAGCTTCAAATTGGTCCAAGAAGCAACAAAAGCTTTGGTCTTCAAGGGTGAGTGACATTTCTCCTCTTTTGACCCTTTTTCTTGATCCATTTGTAAGCCCTATATGCTTATTGTTTCAAGCTCCGGCCCTAACTGAAAGTGGCCTTCTTTTGAGCTCATTTTCACTTTTCATTAAGGACTCAACCCTGTTTGAGCCCTCCATGATGCACTTTCTTCATTGATCCTCTTATATGTCATAATCTTGCATGCTATTTTTGGCCCATGAGTAATCTGTTTTTGAGCATGATGTAATCTGTGAATGTGCTTATTGTGGGCCCTTCTTCAACATTGTTGAAGGGACCCTCACCATTTGATGCCTCCATGTGCCACTTGTAGTTATATCCCTTATTTGGCCCCATTTTTGCATAAATTGGCAGCCCCCTTTGCTTCTGTTTTTGGCTTTTCCACAGAACTTAAAGTGGCCTTATTTTGGCCTATACTTCATGTTTCATTAACATCTTTTTTCTGTTTGGTGATTATTTTGTATACTTCATGTTATAGCACCTTTTGAGCCTCAATCTTGTGCCGTTTTTTTAGCATGTTTGTATATTGATTTGAGGCTTTCCATATATTGTAAACATTCATATTTTTGGTCCCTCTTCAATGTTGTAGAAGGAAATTTTTCATTTTTGGATTTTTCTTATATCACTTGCTTCATTACCCCTCTCTTGGCCCCTATTCTTGCATGCCATTTTTGCCCTACCTATGCTTTCTGTTTGGCCATGTTTTGTACTGTGAAAGTGCCTTTTTTTGGACTGCCTAGCTTCTTTCTTTGCATTATATGTCCATATCGTGCATGTTCGACATAGCTATAGGCCATTTCGGATGCCTAAATTCGCATTTCGGGACTATTCCATGCATTTGGTGTCACTTCGCCTCATTTTGGGACTGTTTTCCCCCATATTTTAGTGCTGAAATTCCACTAGAATGATTGCTTTCCATTTCATGTCATTTGCATCGCATTCTGTCATCGCCTCGGTTTGCGTGCCCGTGTGCACGCATTTCGAGGCACTTCATTTTCATCCGCCGGCATCCTGTGTGAGTGTGGCTGAGGCTCACTCATGTTGGTATAAGCCCATATCATGTTTTCATGTCATTTGCATTGCGTATGTCATCGCCTCGGTTTGCGTGCCCGTGTGCACGCATTTCGAGGCACTTCATTTTCATCCGCCGGCATCCTGTGTGAGTGTGGCTGAGGCTCACTCATGTTGGTATAAGCCCATATCATGTTTTCATGTCATTTGCATTGCGTATGTCATCGCCTCGGTTTGCGTGCCTGTGTGCACGCATTTCGAGGCACTTCATTTTCATCCGCCGGCATCCTATGTGAGTGTGGCTGAGGCTCACTCATGTTGGTATAAGCCCATATCATGTTTTCATGTCATTTGCATTACAGTATGTCATTTTCTCGATTTGTGTGCCCGTGTGCACGCATTTCGAGGCATCTCTTTTTTACAGCATAGTGCATACTAGGTTGTATCTTAGATCACACTCTGTCATTTTCTCGGTTTGCGTGCCTGTGTGCACGCATTTCGAGACATCTCATTTTCACAGCATAGTGCATAGTAGGTTGTATCTTAGATCGCACTCTATCATTTTCTCGATTTGCGTGCCCGTGTGCACGCATTTCGAGGCATCTCATTTTCATAGCATTGTGTATGTTAGGATTGTATCTTAGTCGCATTTCATGCATGTCATGCATATTGCATCATGTTCGGGGTAGGAGTTAGCCCGGGCACGGGAAACGAGGTGCATTTCGTACTCCGAGTGACGGAACGTATCTCAATTCCCCAGTCACCGACACTCCGGATCATCCATGATGGAGTTAGGTTTTAGCTGTGTTTTTACGTGCATTCATTCTATATTGAGTTGTGCAATTCGACTCCTCGGCCATCATGCCTCGGTATGCGTGATTGGTGGCACGAGGATCGAGGCATGCATATATCTGTGAAAATACATTGCTATGCCCCTTTCCTGCTCTCTGTTGCAGCAAATGAAGAATCAGTAACTTTTCGGAGTCTGGCGCACATTTGAAGAATAACTGCTAAACAGAGGCTAATTGGGGCATCCCGGTGGATTTCCGCGCAAGATAACCCGGACATGCATCATTCATCAGAAGCAAGGCAGTCCCTGGCTTGCACGCCAGTTTTACAGCTTTCTTAGTTAATTTGTTAATTAATTAGGAATTTGTATATTATTTGGATTGTAATATTTGGACTGTAATATTCTTTCATTTGGGACTGTATATTTATTCGGACCCTCTGCGCGAGGGCACAACTGTAATAAGTGTGCGTGAGTGTGTTGTATGTCTTCCAACCCCACGTCTTTCTCCCTTTTATTTATCCGTTTTTGATGGTTAGATTAGGGCATATTTCAATTAGCATACAGTATGACAGCATGTTTGCATCATTCATCCGTCTTGCATGCACCGGGCTCGGCGCACCATACTAACTGCATTGTATTTTCAATTCCAAATTGAATACATGTTAGCTGTAGCATTCCATACGCCATGTTTAGAATAGCCGAGCCTACTATAGTTGCATCTTTGCATGTGTTGCATTAGGCATTTCTGTATACCTAGGATCATGCATGATTTCTAATACAGTTTTTGTTTTGGCTTGGAGTACTCGGTAAGCTTTATGCTTTAGCATCCTTGCATGCGTGTGAGTGACTGCCATAAGAGCATGCTTACCATGAGGCTATGTGCTTATGTGATATAACTGACTGAATGCCTGTGGGTGAAGGTTGAGTTACTTAAATTGGAATAAATTATCAAATGCTTCAAGCCTACCTGCGAGTAGCAAACCGTTTTCAAAAAAGCGAACATGAAATGTTTTGTTCCAATTCAGGCGATCCAGTCTATACTTGTATGCTGTGCGCATCACATAGTAACCTAGGCTAATAACCGGAATAAGAACTCACAACGTTTTCAAAAATAGATATCATGGTTAGTAGAGGCCGATCTTTGATCGGGCGAGCGGGGGTGCTCACAAAGTGACCTTCCCCAATCGTACCCAAGTTCCCGAGCCGAGGCAACTTTGGTGATGACGGACACGTGGCCTTTTGGCACCGAGTCAGGGTTTCCTAAATTTCCCAAAATAAAATATTTAGGTGGCGACTCTGTATCTGGCAAAGCAGTCCATGTTTGGCACTTCTTTCAAAAAATCTGTTTTCTCAAAACGATTTGTCGGATTTGGACTCTTTGGTTCAGACTTAGAACCGTGACTACGAAATCGAGTCCGAGCTGTAGCGAGGTCCCCCCGCGGGCTTGTTATAGTTTCTGGCGACTCTGCTGGGGAGTTTGAGAACTTGACTCGAACTCATGATATCTGTTTTTGACCACACTTGTGTGTTTCTTTGCATTGCATTTGCATTGGTGCGCCTAGGACACCGTGTTTGCCATCTGCTATTCCTGAACGGTTTGCCGGAGGCTTGTCTTGTCAAGGCATGACCATAAGGCTGACCGGTTGTGGGCTCTGCCAGTATGGGAACACAAACCCCGGTTTTACCGGGGCACCCTCTTTGACCTTTCGACCTAGTGCATATTCGGATCCATAGTGACCATTCCAAATTAGGACAGGTTGCTTACCCGTTTATAGGTTGTTTGAAACCGCTGTGTGCGTAGTGAAACCCTAGTTCCTGACAAAATAGGACAGGGAAACCCTACCCCAACATAGGGGTGTTTTGGCTCTCACTTATCTGTTATGTGCTTTAGAGTGCGTCTCTACAGGAATGCATGTATCAGTATATGAGTTTGGGCATCAGGCCTGCGGGCATCAGTTCAGTATTGTCAATATCAGGCCTGCGGGCATCAGTTCAGTACATGAGTTTGGGCATCAGGCCTGCGGGCGTCAGTTCAGTATTATGGGTATCAGGCCTGCGGGCATCAGCCAGTATTTGAGAATTGGTTATCTGCGGGTATCAGATTCTATTTTAGGGGACAGTGATATAGGGATAATAATCAGTGTTTGAGGACGGTGTGTATTCAGCTTATCAACTGTTGTTATGCCCGGCTGTGTGTCATGCATTTTATTTTTTTAAGCTGTTATGATGTCCGTTTATCTGTTTATTTATTTCCTTTTCGCTTTATTTATCTTTTGCTAGGGTCAGTTTTAGCACAATTGCTTCCAACCCAGCAGGCATTCCCTAAGCACTTTGGACACGAGGTCGTCGACTCCATCGATCTGAGGATCTAATCGACGGACAGCCAGTGTTCCATTCTCTACCCCCCGTTACCAGAAGAAAGCAGAAAAAGCGTAGTGTATCTGAACAGAGATCACCAGAACAGTGGTTTCCCCCATCAGTGGACAGTCGGATTGAGATCCCCATTGAGACAGATCTGCCAGTAGTTCAGACAAATCGAAACAGTATGACGGCACCAACAGGAGTTGAGGAGATGATGCGCCAAATGCAAGAAACCATGCGGGCCATGCAACAGGATGCCGTTCGCCGGGATGAACTCGCCAAGCAACAATCCGAGATTATGACCCAGCAGGCTGAGCTGATTACCAGACTGCAACAACAGAATACAGCGTCTGCTTCACAACAAATCCCTCCTCCAGCAGGGGCTCCACTACCTGAGCAGGCACCTACTGTTCAGAACGCCCCACCAAATGCCCAGAATGCCCTGCCAAATATCCAAAACTTACAAGAGGACACGAGTCTTCCAACGGGGCCAGCTCCGCCCCCGCTTCCACCACAACTGTCCAAGGTCCATGCACCCAATCGCCCCGACTCTCCCTTCGAGTTCGAGGTTGATCATATAGCTCTGAAATTGAGCAAACTGGAGAAGCTCTTCAAGAAATCCCAAGGGGTCAAGGCTATGCCGGATATCGAAGACGGATATACCGAGGAGGCCGTAACACTCCCCGATAGGTTCAAAATGCCACAAATCGACCGCTTTGACGGGACCGGCGACCCCATGGTCCATCTCCGACTGTTTGCAGACATCTTGCGGCCAATGGGCCTAACACGACCACAGAAGCTTTCACTATTCGGTCGAACCCTGTCGGGTGTGGCCGCCCACTGGTACGCAAAGTTACAAGATGAAGTGAAGAAGAATTGGGATGAAATGGCTGAGGCCTTTGTCACGCAATATTCGTACAACACTCAGATCGAGATTACAACTCGTGATCTTGAAACGACAAGGCAAGAGCCCAAGGAAACTTTCTCGGACTTTGTAATCCGATGGAGGGCAAAGGCGTCAATGATGACTTTAAGGCCCACTGACAAAGATCAAATCCGGATGATTGTGCGCAATCTCCACCCAAAGTTGATGCAGAGAATGATTGTAGTCCCCTTTCCTACTTTCGCAGATTTACACGAGATGGGGGTGCAAATCGAAGATGCAATGAAACAAGGTCTGTTTGACCACGATAGGGAGCAACCGAGGAGGACTTTCAACCGTAACAATAATGCGGGCCCGAGTGGCGCTGCAAATACAAGAGCCTCGGAAGTCAGTATGGTCACCACCACTCCCCCTCCCCCTCCAAGGCCCATGGCTGCCACACCCTTCTCCGGCGCGTCCGGAAGCAACACACAAACCAACAGATTCCAACCGCGAGGCCAAAGAACCTTTACCCCACTATACATGCCCCTGACCAAGGCTCTAGGGGTATTGATCAGAAAGAAGCATTTGAAACCTCTGGAGCCAAAGCCACTACCAAATCCACTCCCTCCCTCTCATGACCTGTCAAAATACTGCGCATATCACCAACAACACGGTCACGACACAGACCGTTGTTTCAGATTGCGTCATGAGATCCAAGATCTTATCGACAAACAGGTGATCACGCCTCCCGATAAACCCAATGTCGCAACCAACCCCCTCCCACCACATAACCAAGCTCCTCCTCCCAATAGAATCAATTTTATCCAGACTGGGGTCGCATCTTACGATCCTAGCATCTATATTACGCCCACCCACCTACCCAAGCCGGAGGTGCTCCTCCCCGATTGCACTGACTTCTTGTGCATGGTGGACATCTCCAAAACCCAACCAGAACCGATGGTGGTGACCGTCGAAGATAGGGCAGGGCAGATTTTGGGAGAGAATGAGATTGTTGAATCTGGGACTAGACAGAGTTTTGCTGGGGGAGCCTATGATCCAAGCGAGTATATCCTATCAACGAGCTGAATTAGGCTAGGTATAGAATTGCCAGAGACAGGAGAGCTATGCATGATCTGGGGGGATGGATCTGGGCTATGGGCAGATGATCTGACAGCCGTAGAGGAGGACTTTGCCAACCTGTAATTTTTCGATGACCAGGAACCGGGGGATGCGTCAATCAACTGGTTCGACCATGAGGAATCGGCAGAGGCCACTGGATGGCTCGAGGATCAACCAGATGTAGTGGGGGAAGCCCAACTAGAACAGAGCCCGGCAGGGGCAGAGATATCAGCTGTGGCCAGAACGGCCGAAAGTCAAGTTGTATCGCCGGAGAGCACCGGTGCTAAGAATTCCGCTCGAGACATGGGCATTATGGATACGGGAATTGTTGAACAAACAGCTGTACTGATGCAGCTGGAACAAGAAAATTTTGAGGAGGCTGAGAGAATTAGGAAAGCTAAAGGCCCTGAGGGGACTGAAAGTGCTGTGTGCACGAAGATAGAGAATGCTACGAGCATGTGGACAGGGAGTACTGCGAGTGCAACTAAACCGGAGCCAGACAGGTGTCTGTTGGCTGCCGACGGAATGTGGTGGGAAGACGACGACTTATGTCTTGCCCACACGGATGAAGACTGGGGAAATAATCAATCGGATGACACTTGGTACCTCGACGAGATTGACCACATGACGAGAAGTGGGCGGTACTTTAAACCCCCACACCTAGACCAACCCGAGGCATCCGGGAAGGATAGAGAAGCAGGGAAGCAGAAGGAGAAGCAGATTGAAGAGGAAGCTGTGCTGAAACAGTTAAAAAAGATACAAGCAGACATGTCCATCTGGGGACTGCTAATGGCATCACGAGTACATAGGGAAGCTGTCCTGTCTGCCATGGACAAGTCCAAACTCTCCATAGACACCACGCCTGAACAGTTGGTTGGGCTGGTTTTTCAGGGAGGAGGTTCCCCGGCATTAACCTTTTCGGACAAGGAACTACCGCCTGAGGGCACAAGTCATAACAAACCTCTCTATATTTCTGTGGAATGTAGAGATAAGTGGATACCGGTGGTACTTGTTGATACCGGATCTGCGATTAATGTCTGCCCGACCAGAACGGCGTATGCAATCGGTTTGAAACCTGCAGACTTTGTCCCGACCACTCAGGTAATCAGAGCATACGACAATACCAGCAGAGAAGTGATGGGGACTGTTAAAATTCAAACCAAGGTTCGTCCAGGACAACACGACATTGAATTTCACATCTTGGACGTTCCCGCAACCTTTAACCTGCTTTTGGGGTGACCATGGTTGCACCAGGTCAAAGCAGTCTCTTCCACTCTACATCAGATGCTAAAGTACCCTCACGGGAAAGGGGTAGCGATCGTTTTTGGGAATTCATCCATCCATCCGCCGCCGGAAGTGTCCACACCTGTCTTGGAGATCGAGCACGGCACGGAGGATGTGTTTTTATCGGGGTTCACTTTGGCCGAGGCTCAAGTGGTGCAGAATGTCATGGCTGTGAATGAGGGTATGTACGTTAGTGCTCAATCTATCTACCTCATGAACAAGCTAAAACATACTCCCGGGATGGGATTAGGGAGAAACGGCTGGAAGGGCGTCTCGGTGTTGGCCGAAGTGCCACACAACCCTCACACCTTTGGACTGGGTTATCTGCCCACCAAAGAGGACTGGGTGAGGAAAGGAAAGGAAATGGCCGGAAGAGCCAGGGCAAAGAAGGCCGGGAAGCCATTTGAGTTAATGCATAGGCCCATCTGGGGTACCCTAAACGGACGCTTCGTCCGGGAGGGGGAAGATTTTCCATTCTGCGGCTTCCCGGAGCCATGGCTGAACGCGGAGGGGGAGTGCGTGCCTGGTTTTGAAATCTTCTTTGACATACAATTATCTGGGGATGACGTTGCCGAAGCGCAGACAGACCCACCAACTGAGATTGAGCAGTGTGAAGCAGTGGATCCTGAGAGCACAGAGCTTGAAATGGGGGTAGCACTGGCGTGTCTACTATCAGATCCTCCGATCGGCCAAGAGTGCTTAGGGGATAACTCTTCGGTTTCTATGATTGGTGATGAAATAGCTGCGGGCTTTCCAGCGCCGATCTTGGATGCATCTATCGCACCTTCTCTCATCTGGCAATATGAAGAAGGCTTTTTATCTAGCAGCTCCGGGTCAGGTAGTGAGCCGGAATCTGATTCTACCAAATCTTGTGCGTCGGAATCAGATTCCAGCTCGACTGAGTCTGAGTCCGGTATTCCTGGGGGTGATAACCGGGATGCCATAGTCCTGTCTAGGTCGTCATTTTCATTTTCTTTTGAGTCTGTTGTAACAGAGGAATCTGACGGCTTGGAAATATTTAATGAGAATGATGTGGATGTGGTTTCTGAGTATTTTTCTGTGCCTTTGATTTATTGCTTAAATCAGGATTTTCAAAATTTTGATGAAAACAACGAGGGAGAAATTCCCCCAGCTTTGCAACGATTAATTGATCAAGAGCAGGAAAGATTTGTTAAACCTTTAATGGATGAAATCACTACTGTGAATGTTGGTACTGAGAAGGACCCGCGGCTGGTCCAGATCGGGTCCACGTTGTCTTCAGAGGAGCGCGAGCACTTAGTCGCTTTATTAAAAGATTTCAAAGATGTTTTCGCGTGGTCCTATGAAGACATGCCTGGAATCGATCCTGAGATTGTACAGCACCGGATCCCTCTTGACCCCGAGGCCCGACCTGTCAAACAAAAACTCAGAAGGATCCGCCCGGACTGGGCTCTCAAAATTATGGAAGAGGTCACCAAGCAAATTGACGCAGGGTTCCTGCTGGTATCTGAATACCCAACTTGGTTGGCCAACATTGTTCCGGTGCCAAAGAAGGATGGCAGAATTCGGGTCTGTGTAGACTTCAGAGATTTGAATAGGGCCAGTCCGAAGGATGACTTTCCCTTGCCACACATTGATGAATTGGTGGATTTCACGGCAGGACACGCCTTGCTTTCGTTTATGGATGGTTTCTCAGGCTATAATCAGATAGTAATGGCACCCGAAGACCGGGAGAAGACTGTGTTCACTACCCCGTGGGGTACATATTGTTATAGAGTGATGCCATTCGGGTTGAAAAATGCTGGAGCTACGTATCAACGGGCAGCAACTACAATATTGCATGATATGATCCATAAAGAGGTCGAGGTGTATGTGGACGACATGATTGTCAAGTCCAAAGATAGAGAGGGCCACTACACCGCCTTACAGAAATTCTTTCAAAGGATCAAAGAGTTTCGGCTGCGACTGAATCCCCAGAAGTGCACGTTTGGTGTTACAGCAGGGAAGATGCTAGGGTTTCTGATTACACAAAGGGGCATCGTGGTCGACCCTTCCAAAATCAAGGCCATCTTAGAAATGCCACCACCAAGGACTGAAAAGGAGGTGCAAGGCTTTCTGGGTAAAGTGCAATTCATAAGACGGTTTATTTCTAAATTAACCTTGACTTGTGAACCACTTTTTGGTCTCCTGAAGAAAGGAAAGAAATTCCAATGGGACGGCCGATGTCAAGCAGCTTTCGAACAGATCAAAGAGTATCTACAGAACCCACCCGTGTTGTCACCACCAGAGCCGGGGAGACCGTTGATATTGTACCTTTCGGTAACTGAGACTACCATGGGCTGCATGCTCGCGCAGGAGTCAGAAGACAAAGTGGAAAGAGCCATTTACTATCTGAGCAAAAAGATGCTGGATTACGAGATCCGCTATACACCGCTGGAGAAGGCTTGTTTGGCCTTGGTATGGGCTACCAGGAAGCTGCGGCACTACCTGTTAGCTCACTCTGTAATGTTGGTTTCGCGTTTGGATCCCATCAAATATCTTTTCGAGAAACCAGCACTTACGGGTAGGCTAGCTCGCTGGCTGCTGTTGCTCTCCGAATTTGATTTGAAGTATGTAACGCGCAGGTCAGTAAAAGGGAGAGCGGTAGCGGAGTTCCTTGCCGACCACCCGGTTGAGGGGGATGAAGCGGTTGAGTATCTATTCCCAGATGAAGCCATTCTGCACGTCGAAGATGAAACTTGGACGATGTACTTTGACGGGGCATCAAACCAGTATGGATATGGGATAGGGGTGTTGCTGATAGCGCCTGACGATTCCCGTATCCCTTTAGCATTCAAGCTCCGGTTCAAAGTCTCGAACAATGAGGCAGAGTATGAGGCATTTATTGCTGGCCTGGAAGCAGCCCTAGAACTAGGGGCAAGACGGTTGGACGTCATTGGGGACTCAAACCTAGTTGTATCTCAAGCAAAAGGAGATTGGAAAGTCAAGGAGGAAAGAATGATAATTTACCACCAAACCTTGGATTTGTTAATTCCTCGGTTTGAGAAGCTAAATTCACCCACCTCATAAGAGAGAACAACAGGTTCGCAGATTCATTAACAACTCTATCTTCTATGATAGACATCCCGTCCGGAGTCCGGATGCGTCCAGTCATTATTGATCAGAAGTTTGCACCAGCATACGAGTCGATTTCCGCCATAGATGAGGCTCAAGACGGCAACCCTTGGTATTACGACATCTGGAACTTCTTGGAAAAGGAGACCTATCCACTAGGGGCAAATGCCAAGGATAAGAGGGCCATCAGAAGAATGGCTGCTCAGTTCATTATCTGCGGGGGAAAGCTATACAAAAGGGGTCATCTGGGAATGCATAAGCTCTGTGTAGAAGCTGAAGAGTCAAAGCGCCTGATGGAGGCCATCCATGGGGGAGAGTGCGGTGCACACATGAATGGAGTAATGCTGGCCAGAAAGATCCTCAGACAGGGCTACTACTGGTCAACCATGGAGGAGGATTGTATTAGTTTTGTTCGGCGATGCCACAAGTGTCAAATTCATGCAAACCGCATGAACATCCCGCCGTCAAAGCTGTACAACATGACTTCACCATGGCCTTTTTCGGTTTGGGGAATTGATGTGATCGGAGCTGTTACCCCGAAAGGGTCAAACGGGCATGAGTTTATCCTGGTAGCGATAGATTATTTTACAAAGTGGGTCGAGGCCCAATCATACGCGGTGCTGAAGGCGTCGCACGTCGCAAAGTTCATCAGAAACAACATCATCTGTTGCTACGGGGTGCCAAACGAGATAATTTCAGATAATGGTTCCCACTTCAAGAAAGAAGTGATAGACTTGTTGGAAAAATACAATGTGGCTTTCCATAAGTCATCTACATACCGGCCGCAAACCAACAGAGCGGTTGAGGCCGCCAACAAGAATATCAAGCATATACTGCAGAAGATGGTGGGAACCTATCGGGATTGGCCAGACAAGCTGCCATTTGCTCTGTGGGGCTACAGGACTTCAATCAGAACTTCTACTGGGGCGACTCCATATTCATTGGCCTATGGAATGGAGGTTGTTCTACCCATCGAGATTGAGGTTCCGTCGTTACGAGTATTGGCTGAGTGCCAAATAGCCGAAGCAGATTGGCAGCAAAGCAGATTCGAAGAACTCATGCTCTTTGATGAAAGAAGACTGAAAGCACTGTACCACATCCAAGGCTATCAACGCAGAATTGCCCGGGCTTTCAACAAGAAGGTTAAGTCCAGGAATCTGAAAGAAGGAGATTTGGTGCTCAAAGACAACCGAGCTCCCATCCACGACCCAAGGGGCAAGTTCAAACCCAATTGGACTGGTCCTTACATCATCAAAGCTATCTGGTCAGGTGGAGCTGTGGTTCTGATGGATCTAGATGGCTTGGAGTTCTCACAACCGATCAATATGGACAAGTTGAAGAAATACTATCCTTGAGAGGCTCGCTAGGCCGAAAACCCGAAAGGGCGACCTAGGGAAAAGTCAGAGCACAAAAAATTAGAAAATATAAAAACTGAGTTCGCAAGGTTGAAAACCCGCAAAGGGCGGCCTTGGCAAAAGTTAGAGCGCAAAAGGAGAGTGAAAATACTCGAGTGAACCTTGGCCTGAACTACGTAAGGCTTGATTCCCATCTTTGGGATACGTAGGCAACTTCACCTTGAAGTTCAGCCATAAACTTTTCCTCGATCAACTCTGTCCATTTCGATCATCTCAGTCATCTTTATCCATCAGCATTCATCGCGGTCTCCGGTACAGTGCTGTTCAAACTAGGGGCAACTTTCCGTTGCCGCGAAGGTGCAAAGTTACTCAGACAAGGGGCAACTTTCCGTTGCCATGAAGTGCCGCATTGTTCTTCAGACTAGGGGCAACTTTCCAGTTGCAGGGATCTGGGGTTGTGCATCTCAGTGACAGATCTTCGGCGTGTCCAGTTCTGATCCACATCGAAAATGGTTTTGAAAAGTTTTAATAAAAGTCGACTTTGTTCAAATTAATCTTTTTACAACTAAGACCATTTTTGGACCCAAAACGGAAAATTTTCAGTACCATAACCTTCAATTTCATTGATTTCAAAACTGAGTTCTCCTGCTCTTGCATTACAATCGAGGTTGCTTTTTTTAGTACATTCATAAAGAAAACTTGAAAATACTAATAAGCAATAAATTTGGGGCATAGTTGAGTCAAGTATCTCTGCGTCCCCTCCCAGAGCTGGACGAAGCATCTGATGCCAAGCTAGGCCCAACCTGTGCCTCCTCATTGAGCCAATCCAAGCACTCATCGGACAAAGTGCAACTGAAAGTAGAAGCAGGGGCCAGGAGCTCTCTAGTCCTCCATGCTGTGGCATATCGGGCAAGCTGTGCACCCCGGACCGGGAAAGCGGCTGGGTACTCAATCCCCTCCGGTGGGCAGGACTGATCATGACCAAACTAACGCAGGAACCGGAACGGAAAATAAAATACGCAGTGGGTTAGACCAATCAATTGGATCCCAATCAGCCGGGACATACTATAGCTCATTGCCGGGAGGTTGAGCCAAGGACAACGCCAAGCAATGCCGTCTGCGGACAAATTGCACATCCAATCGAACCACCACCTTTTGTCAAGAGCATTGACTAGGCGCTGCCGAAAAAAGTAGCCTCGAGCTGAATAGGCCGAGCAAGAGTCCACAACCTGCAACTTGTCCATTAACCATACCTAGGGGAGGGATGGAAAATGAGAGAATAAAGAACAGAGAGATGTACGATGAGAGAAAAGTGAGACAAGGGTTTTGTGAGAAAAATCGAGCCTGAGGGTCGAGTGATGTGAGCAAATATATATGTAAGGTTGGGTGGGAAACATTACCTGCAGCAGCAGTGGACTCCCAGCAAACCTAATCGCCTCCCGGCGATAGACAGAATCTAAGCCCATCAGTGTCTCGGCCAAGGTCATGGCAATACAGCTCTTTCCTTGTCTCAAGCCTTGGGCAACTTCAATCAGGTGAATGCTAGCCCCGCCGAAGCCCGAGGAAAGTAGAAAGTGAGACAACAAACACAAGCAGAGGGCGTGTTGCCGAAAACCCTGCCAATAATGGTTGTTGTGGTCACCAGCGTCGGAAAAACGATGGATCAAGCCGAGGATGTCCAGTTCCCCACTGCAGATCAGAGATCGAGCATCATGCGCCGTGAGCCCACACATCCGCCCTAAAGCCTGGGCATGGCCAAAACGGAGCTGGGGCAAGATCACTTCAGAACATTCAGACTCCATCAAAACCTGAAAATCTTCGAAAGTGGGGCATACCTCTTGGCCGCCGAAGCTAAAAACGTGCGTCACTGGGTTCCAGAACCTTACCGCAGCATGGAGAAAAGGGAGATGTAGCGGAGTACGGCTCAGCGTGAATAGTGCATTCAGACCAAAACCCCGGAAGTTCAGCTTTTCCGAGCCATCTAGAGAAGAGATCCAAGATGTGAGATTTTCTGCGAGAAACGCCTCCATCTTTGTCTAAAACTAAGATGAAATGAATGTTCCCGAAGTTGAGGCTTTTATAGAGGGAAAAACACTATTCACAGGGACACGTGTCAAAAACCAGGTGGCTGCAGGAATAAGTGGCCGGCCGGCCACCTTTTCTGGCTGCCCAGCCATTCTCTTTTTCAAAAATGGCCGGCCAGCTGTCTCTCTCCACAAAATTGGCCGGTCGGCTCCCAAAGGTGGCCGGCAATGCTGCAGTGTATCCCCTTGGCCCTGTTTTACCCTTCGAGGGAAAGTTTCAAGCATTTCCATGCAACGGGAGAGTCAAAGGCCTTCATTTCCCTCTGTTTCGGATGCGTTCCGGAGCCCAGATCGTCCGAAGTACACTCTCTTGTTGCTGAGTTTTGTTTATCGAGTTGTTGTTTTGATTTTCGAGTTGTTGTTTTGCTTATCGAGTTGTTTGTCGAGCGGACGTGTTTCGTGTTTTCGAGTCATTGTTCTCTGTTTAAACAATCTTTGTTTAAAGTCTTGTTTATTTGCGTTGTCAACGTTGTTGCATTTTGCTTATCGAGTTGTAAACTTCCTAAGGTTCTGTTATATCTAATTAGGTTGAGTTGCTTAGTTTGTTGCGTCGGTTCACTACCTGACATGGTGATTACACAATGCACATTCCCATTCAATTTCATTTTTGTGCGAAATAAAATGATGCGATACGATGCTAAAAGTTTAAAATACAAACACCTTTTCAAAAGCTATTTCATTCCATCATGCTTTACAACGAACAAAGGTACAAGTTTTACGAAAAATAAAACTGCCTAACAATGTGCAAAGTGCTACAACCTACTAGCAAAAAGAAAAATAAAGCAGGAAACAGCAACATCAATGTCCTCGGGAGCGGGAGTGAGAAGCACTCCTCATCCTCTTCTGCGGAACAACCTCTGCACCATCATCATCATCTGAGTCGGAGCTGTCATCCTCAGGATCCCCCTCGGCCTCGCCTCTGTTCCCCGAACTAAGACCGGAGCCCCCCTCCTCGGCAGATGTCTCTGACTGACGGTCGGTAGCCTCCTCCTCTTCCTCGTCATCCTCCTCCTCCTCCTCATCAGGCTCCGCCTCTACAACGTGAGCCCTGCGTCTGCGGACAGGCCCTCCTCGAGCTCCTCGAAAAGGCCTAGATGGCCCGGCTCCTCGGGAAGGCCGAGATGGCCCAGCCCCCTGAAAAGGCCCGGATGACCCAACTCCCTAAAAAGGCCCAGACGGCCCAGCTCCCCAAGGAGGCCCAGGTGGCCTGGCCTGCGGCTGACCGGACCATGAAGGCATCTGAAAACAAAGAGTTCAATTCAAATACATCAGTCTAAATATATACATTAGATGCAGATAACAAGCAAAGGCTACGTGAAGTGGGTGCATGTAAATACAGTGTACAAGTGGGGTGTGTGTCAGATGTGCTCTACATAAGTAGTCTATCGATGCAGTAGAAATCAGCATGTCATCAGAAGTATGATAAATGCCAGAAAACTGAAGGGTACCTGAATGCCCGCGACAGACAACTGTGCCTCCCTCCGCAGGACCATGTCCTCGAGTGTGGCCACCAGTCCAACCACCTCCTCCATGACCCTCGCGGTGGCTGCAAAAATGAGTTCATGATCATCAGTGAATAAAAGAATGTCTAAACATCTGAATGATGAATGAAAAACAGTGGAGCATACCAGCGGTGAGTCAGGATCACTGGGCATCGGAGGCTCTAGCGGGATCGGAGTCGGGGAAATAGCCCCATACTGCCACGCCATCAACTCAGTGGGCATATCTGGCCATCCAGGATGAGGATAGGTCGACGGAATCGGAGGAACCGGTCTACCCCCACCTCTAGATGCACCAGCCCCGCTGGAAGAAGGGGCGTCTGCAGCCCGAGCCCGGGCCTGGCCCGAGGATGACATACCAGCAGGCCTCGTCATCGGGGTGCGAGCTCCCGTCAATGGAGGCATCAAATATATGTGACGGTAAGTGGCATAGTCCCCCTCCTCAAGATATAGTAAAGCATCACTACCCAGCATGGCGCCGACTACCTCCGAGAAAGAGAGCCTGTCAGCAGTCCGCATACTGACTGGGGATACTGCGGGAGGATCCTGAGAAAGATACCCCCATACCTGACGCAGAAAGCGTTCCCCCATAAACCATGCCCTGCCAACCGGTCCTTCGAGCAGGACCCTATATTGGGAGGTGTCCGATCCTCCGGTATACTGAAGTCGGAGACCATCACCCAGGGGCGCCCAAGGCTGCCATGAGATCTGCGGATGATAAATGCATAAACCAATCAGAAATCGGGAATATACAGAGCAAATTAAAGATGAAAATGAAAGGAACTGAAAGTTCTGGAGTACCTCCGAATGCCGCACAGTGTCAAAGTACTGTCCCAGGTAGATGAGAGTCTCTCGAGGTCTCGGCCGGTGCGGGCCCTCGAACACCAGTGAATATGGGGTCATGGGAAGCCCTGCCACCTCCAACTCTGGGGCTAATGCTGGGAAGTATACATAGACCCATAGCTGAGAAAAGCAGTGCAGAATGTAAGTACGAAATGCTGAGAGCAAAATACAGACTGTAAAAGTGCGCTGTGTGTGCAATGTACAAGTAATGAAAAGCAGAAATGAAAATCAAGGGGATAGAAAAGTACCTCCCAGGCTCTCCAGTAGCCGCCAAGTAAATCGCCCCGCCCGCGGGAGGTCGCGCTCATATAAAAGTAAAGGGTAGCCAGGCCGGCGCCACCCCAGTCATATCTACTGACCTGTGATAGGTCAACCAGAGCGCTCAGCAGATATAACCCGACTGTGTTCCCTCTATCGGCGAACAGGGTAGTCCCGAAGAGGAACATAAGGAAACCACGGGCGTACTGCTCCGTCTCCTCAGGAGTCTCGGGCACCATCTCCGCCCGCCGGAAGTGGGAAGAGAACCAAGTGTATCGGACTCTCCCAGAAACCCTGTCAACAGGCGGGCGAGCCCCCAATAGATATGTCCAGGCGGCCTCCAACTCGCCCATGTCCTCGTCATAGGGGATGTGCCAGCCTCCTATGTCCAGGCCGGTCAGTACGGCAAAATCTAGAGGCGTCATGGTCATGTCTCTAGTGGCAGAGAAATGAAAGGAGTTGGTGGTGTCCCACCATCTCTCTACCAGTGCCGCCATCAGTGTCCTCCTGGCGGAACAACGTGACAACCCGACGCAGAAGGGCCCGAATCCTGCCAAGTCTACTAAATCTCGGACACCCTCCGGGAGCTCAGCGTACCAGTCCCGCGCGGCGGTGGAGCCATACCCCCGCACACTACGAGAACCAACCTGCATTCAGAATGAATACATGTGTCAATAATGAAATAAATAGGCTGCGTGCCAATGAAATGAACTGGGCTGCGTGCCAATGAAATGAAATGGGCTGTGTACCGATGAAGTGAAATAAGCTGCATGCAAATAAAATGAAGTAGCCGTGTGTTCAGAAGTGAAGTGTACGAACTGTGTATTCAGTATAAGCAACTCACTATTCTAATTTGGGCTGCGTGTTCAGAAAATTTGAAGTTTGGGCTGCATGTTCAACTTTCAATCAGAGTGGGCTGCGTGTTCACTATTCTAATTTGGGCTGCGTGTTCAGAAAATTTAAAGTTTGGGCTGCGTGTTCAACTTTCAATCAGTGTGGACTGCGTGTTCACTATTCTAATCTGGGCTGCGTGTTCAGAAAATTTAAAGTTTGGGCTGCGTGTTCAACTTTCAATCAGTGTGGGCTGCGTGTTCACTATTCTAATCTGGGCTGCGTGTTCAGAAAATTTGAAGTTTGGGCTGCGTGTTCAACTTTCAATCAGTGTGGGCTGCGTGTTCACTATTCTAATTTGGGCTGCGTGTTCAGAAAATTTGAAGTTTGGGCTGCGTGTTCAACTTTCAATCAGTGTGGGCTGCGTGTTCACTATTCTAATTTGGGCTGCGTGTTCAGAAAATTTGAAGTTTGGGCTGCGTGTTCAACTTTCAATCAGTGTGGGCTGTGTGTTCACTATTCTAATTTGGGCTGCGTGTTCAGAAAATTTAAAGTTTGGGCTGCGTGTTCAACTTTCAATCAGTGTGGGTTGCGTGTTCACCATTCTAATCTGGGCTGCGTGTTCAGAAAATTTAAAGTTTGGGCTGCGTGTTCAACTTTCAATCAGTGTGGGCTGCGTGTTCACCATTCTAATCTGGGCTGCGTGTTCAGAAAATTTAAAGTTTGTGCTGCGTGTTCAACTTTCAATCAGTGTGGGCTGCGTGTTCACTATTCTAATCTGGGCTGCGTGTTCAGAAAATTTGAAGTTTGGGCTGCATGTTCAACTTTCAATCAGTGTGGGCTGCGTGTTCACTATTCTAATCTGGGCTGCGTATTCAGAAAATTTGAAGTTTGAGCTGCGTGTTCAACTTTCAATCAGTGTGGGTTGCGTGTTCACTATTCTAATCTGGGCTGTGTGTTCAGAAAATTTAAAGTGTGGGCTGTGTATTCACTTTCGAATTCGGGCTGTGTGTTCGACAAAGCAGTGTTTGAGCCGTGTGTTCACCTCTAAACTAATGTGTACTGTGCGTTCGCAATTAATTAATGAGCCAAGTGTTCAGAAATTCGAATGTTTAAACTACGTGTTCAGGATGCAAGCAAAGTACTATGTCATAAGCTAAACTGCGTGTTCAAGCATGGCAAAGGTGCGAAATGTACGAAAAATGCAGAAAACGAAGTAAATACCTCTCGGGCCTCATGAGAGAGGTGATGCTCCGGCTCTCGGAGAAGCAGATCCCCAGGTGCTCGCTCGTCAAAGCTAGTGAAGCGACGGAAAACGGCACGCGGAAGGACATGTGCTGGAGGATTGTACCTCCCAGGAATAAAAGGTCGGGTCCTCGGGGGTAGGGTCATGGGATCAAAATCGTCTCCGGCACCTGGAAAGCCTCCACCGTGGGGAGAATTACCCGCCATTTTCAAAGAATCTGTAAAAGGAGCAAAAACGAGCGAAAATGAGCCAAAATTGGAAAAAGTCAACAAAAGTCAACTCTCGGGAAATGAAAAAGTCAACAAAAGTCAACTCTCGAGAAAATCTTCCAAATATTGAGGCAAACTTACCTCAAGTGGCGAAAATGAGAAAAGAAGCTCCGAAACCGAAATTTAATCGCTTCAAAGTGCTTGAAACTGAATATTTTTGCGAAAACAATTTGCGCGGGGCGTTGGAAAACGCGTATGGAACTCAGATCTGGAGAAGAAAGTGTTGTAAGAGGCAAGAGAGGAGAAGATCTCGGCTGCATTATATAGGCTCCAAGTCATGGGATGAAGGAGCATAAAGGAGGGAGGTGAAAAGACCAAAATGCCCTCGGATTTGGGCATATGGCCGGCCGGCCACCCTTTCTAGCCGGCCAGCCATTCCCTTTTTGGAAAACCGGCCGGCCAGCCATTTGCTTTTTGGAAAACTGGTTGGCCACCTCCCCCTTCCCATAAAACCGGCCGGCCATGTCCCCCACATGCCCACCTAGCTCTCTGCAAATTTTGAGGAAGATTGGAGTTCCCGGGACCTGAAAAAGTTCAAGAAAAGTGCACTTTCTGTCGCGAAATTGCTCCGCCGGAACTTCAGCTTCAAGTTCTGACATATGTCTCATCATCATTCATCGAAATCGAAGTGTATCCTTTTTGAATGTGTTGTAGCCTTTCCGGGAAGCGGATCGGAGGCCGTGATCGAGTCGCCTTCGCCGAAACACGCGTTTCCATTGCTCGTTGTTTCGTGACAAACGGGCACGTTGACTTATGCTCGCTTTGCACTATCATGCACATAACTTGCATTCTCATGAGCATACTCACATTTTTATGCACATTTCTTGATATTGGCATACCTCTATGCTTGAGCATGCGTTGTCACGCATGTTCCACTCTTGCATTGCGATGCATTCACTCACCGTCACTGCGTGTGTCAAACTTCCAGAATCACATTGAATATATGTTGGTAGCATACTGTACTTGTTACAATTTCTCTCTTTTGCAGGCACGATATTGTATGTACGGTTCAATTGAGGCTGGTGCGACCAGACGAATCGCGCAGGTATCGTATCTTCTCCGTGTGAGACGTGGCGGGGATGGAATAATCCTCCGCATTCTTAACTGCATGAAATGTAGTTGTTGCTTTGCATTCTTGCTTAAAACTGTTGCATCTATTTGCGAATACTTGCTTCATTACAGCTTGCTGCATTTGCATGATCATTGAGTTATGTTCGGCTTCTTGCATATCATTCGCATTTTGCCCCTGCCTGCGGGCATGCCTGCGGGCACATCTCTGTTTATCTTGTACGTTTGTCTAAGTCTTCGGCCTTGTCAAAAATGGGTCGTCTCTGGGCTTTGACATTCACTCCCGTCACTTGTGACTTTCGAGTTCTGTCAAAGAGGGGCAACTGTAGACACCCCATTTTTGACCGACCTTGAGACTCAGACGTCACTGATTGAGCGCTTGGTGATGTTTCATAATGTGCTCGTTCAGAAGTTTCAGAGTCGCGACCGTGAGCCCTGCCTCCGGACTTCCGAACCCTCTTTTGTACCTTGCCTCGGTTTGCGAACCAGGCTCGATTTTCTCGGTTTCTTTTCCTGAGGGAAGGGAGAGGTCCCGTAGACCATCTCTCAATGTCCGTAGGCTACATTTTGTGGTCGTAGGCCATTTTGCCCATTTCGGAGTCCGGTTTCCGGTTTTTCGGGATCGTTGGCCGTGTGCCTCGGTTCGGGACCGCCTAACCATCTCCGTTTGTTCTGATTTTTGGCATACTTCCTTTTTAATCCCTTTCGAGGGACACTGGGGTCTGATAAACCCACTTCGAGGTCGAATACCATTTTCGGTGTTTAACGGGCAGTTTCCGGGGCCCCGAACTTCGCGTTTTGGCCCCCGAACATTCGTTTTGCAACGGTTTTTGTTCATTTTTGGCAGGTACCTCTGTTTTATCACCAGGGAGGTCACTGAAGGGTGGGAGGCCAGTAATTGTTGCAGCAACCAGTTATACATCCTCCGACGCCCTCCGGCGCCCGTTTTTCACACTTCCGGGCTAATGTTGAAAACCTTGGAGTCACATTCTTGAACTTTGAACCACATATTTGTGATGTACACACTTGGGAGGACCCTAAAAGTTGGTGGCCGGCCAGTAATTCCACCTGACCCTTTTGAACCCCTCTTTCCGAGCTAATGTTGAACACCCTTGAGCCACTTTCTTGGACTTTTAACCACAGGGTTGTGTTAAGGACACATGGGAGGACACCATCATGTGGTGGCCGGCCACTAAATCAGCTTGACCCTTTTGACCCCTAGCCGGCCGGCTAGGGGGTGTGGCCGGCCGGCCACCTGCAACCAAAATAACTGGCCGGCCGAGATCCTCACACTGTTCCCTTTACAGCTGTATGGCTTTATCCCCCAGAAAATATCAATATCCGGGGGATATTTTGTGGGGGAAAGTTGGCCTCCTTTTCCCCCACCTTTACACCCCCTTTTTGAGCCATATAACCAGCAAGCCATATCACATTTTAGGGGTTAGAAAAATTGTCTTGAAGCCTCAAGATCCATATCTCCCTCCATCCTTCTCATTTTCCTAAAAATCCTTAAGTCCTACACCTTGTTTTCTTCATCACCACCAAGCTCTACCATCACCACTTCATTTCCAGCAACAAGGAGGGCTTCTCAAAGGCTAAAGGAGCTGCAAATTGGTCCAAGAAGCAACAAAAGCTTTGGTCTTCAAGGGTGAGTGACATTTCTCCTCTTTTGACCCTTTTTCTTGATCCATTTGTAAGCCCTATATGCTTATTGTTTCAAGCTCCGGCCCTAACTTAAAGTGGCATTCGTTTGAGCTCATTTTCACTTTTCATTAAGGACTCAACCCTGTTTGAGCCCTCCATGATGCACTTGCTTCATTGATCCTCTTATATGTCATAATCTTGCATGCTATTTTTGGCCCATGATTAATCTGTTTTTGAGCATGATGTAATCTGTGAATGTGCTTATTTTGGGCCCTTCTTCAACATTGTTGAAGGGCCCCTCACCATTTGATGCCTCCATGTGCCACTTGTAGTTATATCCCTTATTTGGCCCCATTTTTGCATAAATTGGCAGCCCCCTTTGCTTCTGTTTTTGGCTTTTCCACAGAACTTAAAGTGGCCTTATTTTGGCCTATACTTCATGTTTCATTAACATCTTTTTTCTGTTTGGTGATTAATTTGTATACTTCATGTTATAGCACCTTTTGAGCCTCAATCTTGTGCCGTTTTTTTTAGCATGTTTGTATGTTGATTTGAGGCTTGCCATATACTGTAAACATTCATATTTTTGGTCCCTCTTCAATGTTGTAGAAAGAAATGTTTCAGTTTGGATTTTGCTTATATCACTTGCTTCATTACCCCTCTCTTGGCCCCTATTCTTGCATGCCATTTTTGCCCTACCTATGCTTGCTGTTTGTCCATGTTTTGTACTGTGAAAGTGCCTTTTTTGGGACTGCCTAGCTTCTTTCTTTGCATTATATGTCCATATCGTGCATGTTCGGCATAGCTATAGGCCATTTCGGGTGCCTAAATTCGCATTTCGGGACTATTCCATGCATTTGGTGTCATTTCGCCTCATTTCGGGACTGTTTTCCCCCATATTTTAGTGCCGAAATTCCATTAGAATGATTGCCTTCCATTTCATGTCATTTGCATCGCATTCTGTCATCGCCTCGGTTTGCGTGCCCGTGTGCACGCATTTCAAGGCACTTCATTTTCATCCGCCGGCTTCCTGTGTGAGTGTGGCTGAGGCTCACTCATGTTGGTATAAGCCCATATCATGTTTTCATGTCATTTGCATTGCGTATGTCATCGCCTCGGTTTACGTGCCCATGTGTACGCATTTCGAGACACTTCATTTTCATCCGCCGGCATCCTGTGTGAGTGTGGCTGAGGCTCACTCATGTTGGTATAAGCTCATATCATGTTTTCATGTCATTTGCATTGCGTATGTCATCGCCTCGGTTTGCGTGCCCGTGTGCACGCATTTCGAGGCACTTCATTTTCATCCGCCGGCATCCTGTGTGAGTGTGGCTGAGGCTCACTCATGTTGGTATAAGCCCATATCATGTTTTCATGTCATTTGCATTGCGTATGTCATCGCCTCAGTTTGCGTGCCCGTGTGCACGCATTTCGAGGCACTTCATTTTCATCCGCCGGCATCCTGTGTGAGTGTGGCTGAGGCTCACTCATGTTGGTATAAGCCCATATCATGTTTTCATGTCATTTGCATTGCGTATGTCATCACCTCGGTTTGCGTGCCCGTGTGCAGGCATTTCGAGGCACTTCATTTTCATCCGCCGGCATCCTGTGTGAGTGTGGCTGAGGCTCACTCATGTTGGTATAAGCACATATCATGTTTTCATGTCATTTGCATTACAGTATGTCATTTTCTCGGTTTGTGTGCCCGTGTGCACGCATTTCGAGGCATCTCTTTTTTACAGCATAGTGCATATTAGGTTGTATCTTAGATCGCACTCTGTCATTTTCTCGGTTTGCGTGCCTGTGTGCATGCATTTCGAGGCATCTCATTTTCACAGCATAGTGCATACTAGGTTGTATCTTAGATCGCACTCTGTCATTTTCTCGATTTGCGTGCCCGTGTGCACGCATTTCGAGGCATCTCATTTTCATGGCATTGTGTATGTTAGGATTGTATCTTAGTCGCATTTCATGCATGTCATGCATATTGCATCGTGTTCGGGGTAGGAGTTAGCCCGGGCACGGGAAACGAGGTGCATTTCGTACTCCGAGTAACGGAACGTATCTCAATTCCCCAGTCACCGACACTCCGGATCATCCATGATGGAGTTAGGTTTTAGCTGTGTTTTTACGTGCATTCATTCTATATTGAGTTGTGCAATTCGACTCCTCGGCCATCATGCCTCGGTATGCGTGATTGGTGGCACGAGGATCGAGGCATGCATATATCTGTGAAAATACATTGCTATGCCCCTTTCCTGCTCTCTGTTGCAGCAAATGAAGAATCAGTAACTTTTCGGAGTCTGGCGCGCATTTCAAGAATAACTGCTAAACAGAGGCTAATTGGGGCATCCCGGTGGATTTCCGCGCAAGACAACCCGGACATGCATCATTCATCAGAAGCAAGGCAGTCATTGGCTTGCACACCAGTTTTACAGCTTTCTTAGTTAATTTGTTAATTAATTAGGAATTTGTATATTATTTGGATTGTAATATTTGGACTGTAATATTCTTTCATTTGGGACTGTATATTTATTCGGACCCTCTGCGCGAGGGCACAACTGTAATAAGTGTGCGTGAGTGTGTTGTATGTCTTCCAACCCCACGTCTTTCTCCCTTTTATTTATCCGCTTTTGATGGTTAGATTAGGGCATATTTCAATTAGCATACAGTATGACAGCATGTTCGCATCATTCATCCGTCTTGCATGCACCGGGCTCGGCGCACCATACTAACTGCATTGTATTTTCAATTCCAAATTGAATACATGTTAGCTGTAGCATTCCATACGCCATGTTTAGAATAGCCGAGCCTGCTATAGTTGCATCTTTGCATGTGTTGCATTAGGCATTTCTGTATACCTAGGATCATGCATGATTTCTAATACAGTTTTTGTTTTGGCTTGGAGTACTCGGTAAGCTTTATGCTTTAGCATCCTTGCATGCGTGTGAGTGACTGCCATAAGAGCATGCTTACCATGAGGCTATGTGCTTATGTGATATAACTGACTGAATGTCTGTGGGTGAAGGTTGAGTTACTTAAATTGGAATAAATTATCAAATGCTTCAAGCCTACCTGCGGGTAGCAAACCGTTTTCAAAAAAGCGAACATGAAATGTTTTGTTCCAATTCAGGCGATCCAGTCTATACTTATATGCTGTGCGCATCACATAGTAACCTAGGCTAATAACCGGAATAAGAACTCACAATGTTTTCAAAAATAGATATCATAGTTAGTAGAGGCCGATCTTTGATCGGGCGAGCGGGGGTGCTCACAAAGTGACCTTCCCAATCGTACCGAAGTTCCCGAGCCGAGGCAACTTTGGTGATGACGGACACGTGGCCTTTTGGCACTGAGTCAGGGTTTCCTAAATTTCCCAAAATAAAATATTTAGGTGGCGACTCTGTATCTGGCAAAGCAGTCCATGTTTGACACTTCTTTCAAAAAATCTGTTTTCTCAAAACGATTTGCCGGATTTGGACTCTTTGGTTCAGACTTAGAACCGTGACTACGAAATCGAGTCCGAGCTGTAGTGAGGTCCCCCCGCGGGCTTGTTACACCAGGTTGGGCCAAATGTGGAATTGCCGGCAGGGGCAGAGCTTTGTGTGATACAGGGGGATGGATTTGGTCAAAGGATAGATGACTTGGCGGCTGTGGAGGGGGATTTTGCTAACCTCCAGTTTTTCAATGAACAAGATCCAGAGGGCGTGGCAATCAACTGGTCTGATTTTGAAGAGTTAGCAGAGGTTACCGAGTGGCTTGATGACCTACCAGATGTTGTTGAAGAATCTCAGTTGGAACAGGGCCCGGTAGGGGCAAGGACATCATTTGTGGCCGGAAGGGCCGGAGATCAGAATGCATCGCCAGAGAGTGCCGGTGCTAAGGGTTTTACTCGGGATCTGGGCATTTTGAATACAGGAATTATAGAGTAGCCAGCTGTACTGAGGCAGTTGCAACAAGAAGGAATCGAAGAGTCTGAGAGAATCAGAAGAGCCAAGGCCCCCGTGGGGATTGAAAGTGTTGTGTACACAAGGACAAAGAATTCTACGAGCATGTGGACAGAAGGTACTGCGAGTACAAGGACAGTGGAATCGGAGCCGGACAGGTGTCTGTCGGCTACCGATGGAACGTGGTGGGAAGACGATGATCTATGTCTTGCCCACACGGATGAGGACTGGGGGAGCAATCAACCAGACCATACCTGGTACATCGGCGAAGTGGATCATATGACCAGGAGCGGGCGGTATTTCAAGCCCCACATTTAGACCAACCAGAAGCGTCCAGGAAGGACAAGGAGGCAGAGAAATAGAAAGAGAAGGAACTCGAAGAAGAGGCCATACTAAAATAGCTGAAAAAGATACAAGCAGACATCTCCATCTGGGGACTGCTTATGGCTTCACGTGTTCATAGACAAGCTGTCTTAACGGCAATGGACAAGGCCAAGCTCTCGATAGATATCGCACCCGAACAGTTGGTGGGATTGGTTTTCTCGAGAGGGGCTTCCTCGATGTTGACCTTTTCCAACAAGCCACTCTACATCTCGGTGGAGTGTAGAAACAAATGCATACCGGTAGTTCTTGTCGACACGGGATTCGCCATTAATGTGTGCCCGTCGAGGACGGCATATCCAATCGTGTTGAAGCCCGCGGACTTCGTGCCAACTACTCAAGTGATCAGAGCCTATGATAACACAAGCAGGGAGGTGATGGGGACTGTCAAAATTCCGACCCAGGTTGGTCTAGGACAACACAACATTGAATTCCATGTCTTGGACGTTCTCGCAACCTTTAACCTACTTTTGGGACGACCGTGGTTACACCAAGTAAAGGCAGTTTCTTCCACCTTGCATCAGATGCTGAAATACCCTCACGGGAAGGGGGTGGCTATAGTCTTCGGAAATTTATCAATCCATCTGCCGCCGGAGATGTCTACACTAGTCTTGGAAATCGAGCACGGCACAGA
Source organism: Camellia sinensis (assembly GCF_055761805.1). Lineage (NCBI taxonomy): Eukaryota > Viridiplantae > Streptophyta > Magnoliopsida > Ericales > Theaceae > Camellia > Camellia sinensis. The sequence goes on along the minus strand of NC_138962.1, from coordinate 63,719,074 downwards.
GGATGTGTTCTTATCGGGTTTACTCTGGCTGAGGCTCGAGTCGTGCAGAACATCTTGGCTGTTGATGAGGGGGTGTATGTCAGCGCACAATCAATATACCTCATGAACAAGCTTCAACACATCCCCGGGATAGGATTGGGAAAGAGTGGCCGGAAAGGCACCGCGGCATCGGCTGAAGTGCCGTACAACCCACATACCTTTGGTTTGGGCTATCTTCCCACTAAAGATGACTGGGTGAGAAAAGGCAAGGAGATGGCCGGGAGAGCTAAAGCAAAGAAGACCGGGAAGCCTTATGAGCTAATGCACCGACACATTCTGGGTACCCTAAACGGACCCTTCGTCCGGGAGGGGAAAGATTTTCCATTCTGCGGCTTCCCAGAACCATGGTTGAACGCGGAGAGGAAGCGTGTGCCAGGGTTTGAGATCTTCTTCGACCTGCAGTTATCCGGGGATGATGTTGTCGAAGAGCAGATAGACCCATCAGCTGAGGTTGAGCAGTATGGAAAAGGGAATTCTGAGGACACCGAATTTGAAATGGAGGTAGCACTAGCTTGTCTACTTTCAGATCCTAAGATCGAACAGAAGTGCCTGGGGGATATCTTCTCGGTATGCATGATCGGGAATGAAACGGCTGCGGCCCTACCGCCAAGCATTTTGGATGGATCCATCGCACCTTTCTTCATCTGGTAGTACGAGGAGGGATTTTTGTCAAGCAGCACCGGGTTAGGTAGTGAGTCGGAATCTGATTCCACCGAGTCTTGTGAGTCAGAATCGGGTTCCAGCTCGACTGAGTCTGAGTTTGATATTCCTGGGGGTGACAACTCGGATGCCACAGTCCTGTCCAGGTCATCTTTTTCTTTCTCTTTTGAGTCTATTATAACTGAAGAATTGAACGATTTGAAAATGCTTAATGAGAATGATGTGGCTGTGGTTTCTGAGTACTTTTCTGTGCCTTTGATTTATTTCTTGAATCAGGACTTTCAAAACTTTGATGAAAACGACGAGGAAGAAATTCCTCCGAGTTTACAATGATTAATTGATCAAGAGCATGAGAGATTTGTTAAACCCCTGGTGGATGAAATCACTACAGTTAATGTGGGTACTGAGGAGGACCCGCGGCTAGTCCAGATCGGGTCCATGTTGTCTTTGGAGGATCGCAAGCGCTTAGTCGCTTTATTAAAAAAATTTAAAGATGTTTTCGCATGGTCCTACGAAGACATGCTTGGGATCGATCCTAAGATTGTACAGCACAGGATCCCTCTTGACCCCGAGTGTAGACGCGCCCGCGCGTGGGCCTCAATGCTATAGTTCGGACTCGCGATGTGTCACGGTTCTTAATCTGAACCAAAGAGTCCAAATCTGGCAAATCGTTTTGAGAAACAGATTTTTGAAAAAGTAGGGCCAAACATGGACTGCTTTTCCAGATACAGAGTCGCCACCTAAATATTTTTTATGGGAGAATTTAGGAAACCCTGACTCGGTGCCGAAGGCCACATGTCCGTCATCACCGGAGTTGTCTCGGCTCGGGAGCTTGGGTACGATCGGGGAAGGTCAGCTATGAGCACCCCCTTTCGCCCGGTCCGAAGATCGGCCTCTCCTAAACATGATATCCGATTTTGAAAACGTTATGTGTTCTTAAACCAATTATTAGCCTAGAATTACTATGTTATGCGCGCAGCAAACAAGTATAGACTAGATTGCCTAATTTGGAAATAAGCATTGCATATCCGTTTGTTTCGAAAAATGTTTTGGATTTGCTACTCGCAAGTAGGCTAAAACACGAATTTCAATGAGTTCTTCCAACTCAAACAACCCAACCTTCACCCACAGGCATCCAAGCAGTTTATAACACATAAGCATCTAGCCACATGTTAATCATGCTGTCATGGCAACATTCACACTCATGCGATATGCTAAAGCAGAAATACTTACATCGTACTCCGTGCCAAAACAAAGAACTCGTTAGCAAACATGCATGATCCAAGTCCATGTTAAGTGCCTAATGCATCGCATACAAAGTGTTGCTAGAATAGGCTCGGCTATCCTAAACATGGCATGTGAGAATGCACAACTATCACATATTCAGTTTAGAATTTGAAGTACAAATGCAGTTAGCGTGATGTACCGAGCCTAATGTATGTAATACAAATGTATGGATGCACGCATGCATAGCATAAGGTATGCTAAATTAAACGTGCCCTAATACTAACCATCAAAGCAGGTAAGTAAAAGGGAAGAAAGAAGTGGGGATTGGAAGACATACACACCACCCACGCACACTTATTACAAATTTGCCCTCGCTCGGAGGGACCAAATAAATATTACAGATTAATTAACTACGCAAGCTAATTAATAATTACAAATTAATTAATTTAATTAACAAATTAAATTAACTAAGAAAAGCAAATAAACCGCCTCGGGAAACGCGCCGCCATGCGCAAGCTGCCTCTGTTTTCTTTCCTCTGCTCCTCTGGAGGCTGTCAAAACCTCAGGACTGCATCCCTGGATACTGGGGAGTGCCACCGGCTGAGTGGAATCACCACCGGCACTGGTGTGTGGCCATCGGCACAAAATGAAGCTGTCGGCAGAGAAATTGTTGCTGGCCGGCACCTTACACTGCCGGTCGGCAGAATGTTCCTGTAGAATCTGCAAATGACAGCAACAGAGGGCAAGGCAAAGCATGGCAGCACAATTCAAGGCATATATGCACCAACCATGTCCCTCATCATGATAATGACTCAAAGGGGCATGTGCCTCGATTCTCGGACCACCAATCACGCATTTCCATGCATGATGGCCCAAAGAACCAAGTATGCAAATTTGATTTCAAATGCATGCAAACCAAATCAAACCAAAGTCCCAATCCCTATCACCAAATCAAGGGGCAAGGAATGCATGCAAAATGCAATGCAACCTAAGCATACAAGCTAAGGATGCAACATGGCATGGCAACTAACCTATGCAAGCATACAAACATACATATGGCAATGCAAATGGGTGCAAAGATGGACTTATACATGAATTAGGCAGCTCTAATAAGGCCCAAAATAGTAGCCAATAATGCCCAAAAATGGAGACCAAAGCACATGCACACATACACACGTTGGAAGGCCAACACTTAGGCATAAATTAGACAACCCTCAAGCACACTTGAAAGGGACAATAATGAACAATTAGCATGCAACATGAGCTCTAAAATCATGTTATAAAATGATGCCAAATCATATTAAACAAGACAAGCAAGTGCATGCAAGCATGGTCCAAATACTTGAAGCAAGTCATGAAGCTTTGAAGCATGTTTATCACAACAAACATGGCATGCATTAAACTACTAAAACAGATTTTTTAGCATGTCAAAACAAAGCCAAAGGACTCCTTAGATGGCATCTAAGTGACCCAAACACAAAGGCATACATAGACACCAAAACGTGGAGCATTGCTACACGAGCCTAAGAGGCATTAAAGATGCATGCAAGGCAATCAAACAAGCATGGAAATGGGACTAAAATAACATGTGGAGGGACCCCAAATCACCAATTCGATGCATAGATGTCATGCTACACATGCACATACCCAAGGCCAACAAGCCCAAATACAAAGGAGCTGTATGATGCATGCTAAATTTGACCCAAGCAACTTAGGATAGACCTAGAACATGGCAAAATAAGCACATAATCTTCACAAGACTAAGCCTAAAACATGCTCCAACAAAGGCTAACAACCTAAGGCACATTAAGGCATAAACAAGGCATTACATGGCAACTATGCTAAGCATGCATGGAGTACCAAAACCAACTTAAAGTCATGTTATATTATGGATATATAAGCATGAAAAACAGCCCAAACATGCTCAACACACACTCAAGCATAGGCTCTCTCAAGAAGCCAAAATATGCCCTTTTCAAGGACAACAAGGAGAGGGGGTGGCCCTCTCCTTCTTGGGACTTCAAAGCATCATCTTCACCACTGAAATCCCTCAAGATTTCAGTGGTGAAGAGACCTCAACACAAAAATCCCGGAGCTAGCACAAAATGGCCCAAAATGAGGCCTTTCAAGGCCTAAGGGGGGTCAACCACCCTCAAACAACAAAACACTCTTAATAAACAATAAAGAGGGCCTAAAAACAGAACTTTTTTATGTTATACAATAAGCACAAAAAAAGCTCTAAGATAGGTAGAAAATCAATGCAAAAAAGGGGAAAAAGGAGACTAGGTTCTCACCCTTGAAGATCCCTTCACAAATGGTGCTCCAATGGCCTCCTTTAGCTTGAATCCAATGCCAAAACTTCAAAATCAGTCCCTTAGAACCTCAGTTCCAAGAGGAAGGTGAAACACTAGGTGTTTGTGTGCAATAGTATGAACTAAACACTATTTTACACACACAAGAAGGAAAAGAGAGAGAGAGATAGGATGTGTATCTAATCCTAACCCTAAAACCAGAGCTTGGTCTGTATTTTTCTCTCCCTCCAATGTCCAAAATCTCCAACCCTTGCAACAGGAGAGAGAGCTCCTCTATATAGAAGCTTCTTGTCTTGTAAAGCTTACAAGACAAGCTTCATAAGAGGGAGATCCCTCCATACACGTGTATGGAGGGATGCAAAAGTAAGACAGCTGTCTAAAAATATCTGCAAAAGCAGATGAACAGCAATCGCCCGGCCAAAAATGCCATCTTGGCCAAAAAGAGTGCCGGCCGGCACTAAAAAGTGCTGACCGGCAACAAATAGTGCCGGCCGGCAATATACATTGCCGGTGGCAGCAAAAACCAGCCGGTGGCTTCTAGCCACTGCCGGTGGTGGGTGGGGATGGTCTACAAGCCCTACCCTGCCTCTCAAAGGCAAGATGCAAGTGTTTGGTGCAAAACCAGACACTAAACGGTCAAGTTCGGAGATTCAGAGGCAAGGCGTGCGAGCCGAGGCCTCCGGGAACTCCAAACGAACACAAACATGGATAATCACCGAGTGTTCAAATGATGACGTCCAAGTCTTGAGGACGGTCAAAAATGGGGTGTCTACACCGAGGCCCGACCCGTTAAACAGAAACTCAAAAGAATCCGCCCGGACTGGGCCCTCAAGATCAAAGAAGAGGTCACCAAGCAAATCGACGCAGGCTTCCTGCTGGTATGTGAATACCCCACTTGGTTGGCCAATATAGTTTCAGTACCAAAGAAGGATAGCAGGATTCGGGTATGCGTGGATTTCAGAGATTTGAACAGAGCCAGTCTGAAGGACGACTTTCCTTTACCGCATATTGATGAGTTGGTGGACTTCACAGCGGGGCATGCTTTGCTTTCATTCATGGATGGCTTTTCAGGCTACAACCAGATAGTGATGGCACCTGAAGACCGGGAAAAGACTGCTTTCACCACCCCGTGGGGGACCTACTGCTACAGAGTGATGCCGTTTGGGTTGAAGAATGCTGGAGTTACATATCGACGGGCCGCGACCACGATATTGCATGACATGATCCATAAAGAGGTTGAGGTGTACGTGGATGACATGATTGTCAAGTCCAAAGAAAGAGAGGGCCACTACACCGCCTTACAAAAGTTCTTCCAGAGGATCAGAGAATTCCGGTTGCGGCTGAATCGTCAGAAATGTACATTCGGTGTTACAGCAGGGAAAATGCTGGGGTTCTTGATTACACAGAGAGGTATCAAAGTCGACCCTTCCAAAATCAAGGCCATCTTAGAAATGCCACCACCATGGACTGGAAAGGAGGTGCGAGGCTTTCTGGGTAAAGTGCGATTCATAAGATGGTTTATCTCAAAATTAACCTTGACTTGTGAACCACTTTTTGGTCTCCTGAAGAAAGGAAAGAAATTCCAATGGGACGGCCGATGCCAAGCTGCTTTTGAACAGATCAAGGAATACTTACAGAACCCACCCGTGTTGTCACCACCTGTGCCGGGGAAACCGCTGATTTTGTACCTTTCAGTGACTGAAACTACAATGGGCTGCATGCTCGCACAGGAGTCTGAGGACAAAGTGGAGAGAGCCATCTACTACCTAAGCAAGAAGATATTGGATTATGAGACCCGCTACACTCCGCTGGAGAAGGCTTGCTTGGCCTTGGTATGGGCTACCAGGAAGTTGCAGCACTACCTGTTAGCTCAATCTGTAATGTTGGTTTCGAGATTAGATCCCATCAAATATCTTTTTGAGAAACTGGCGCTTACGGGTAGGCTAGCTTGTTGGTTGCTTCTGCTTTCCGAATTCGATCTGAAATATGTGACTCGCAAGTCAGTAAAGGGGAGAGCGGTAGTGGAGTTCCTAGCCGATCACCCAGTGGAAGAGGATGAAGCAGTTAATTACTTATTCCCAGATGAGGCCATTTTGCATATCGAAGACAAAACATAAACGATGTACTTTGACGGAGCGTCAAACCAATACGGGTATGGGATAGGGGTGTTGCTGATAGCACCCGACAATTCCCGTATCCCTCTAGCATTTAAACTCCGGTTCAAAGTCTCGAACAACGGAGCAGAGTATAAAGCATGCATCGCTAGTCTAAAAGCAGCCCTGAAACTAGGGGCAAAACGGTTGGATGTCATCGGGGACTCGAACCTTGTTGTATCTCAAGCAAAAGGAGATTGGAAAGTCAAAGAAGAAATAATGATAATGTATCACCAGACCTTGGACTTACTGATATCTCAGTTTGAGAAGCCAAACTTCGCTCATCTGTTAAAAGAGAACAACAGGTTTGCATATTCGTTAGCAACTCTATCTCCCTTGGTAGACATCCCTTTCAGAGTCCGGAAGCGTCCAGTCATCATTAACCAGAAGTTTGTGCCATCTTACGAGTCTATTACTGCTATAGAAGAGGTTCATGATGAGAACCCCTGGTATCACGATGACTGGAACTTCTTAGAGAAAGAAGTATATCCACCAGGGGCAAATGCCAAAGATAAAAGGGAAATTAGTAGAATGGCTGCTCAGTTCATCATCTGCGGGGGGAAACTGTACAAGAGAGGTCATCTGGGAATGTATAAGCTGTGTGTTGATGCCAAAGAATCGAAGCGCCTGATGGAGGCCATCCATGGAGGAGAATGTGGTGCACACACGAATGGGGTGATGTTAGCTCGGAAAATCCTTAGGCAAGGTTACTACTGGTCCACCATGGTGGAGGATTGTATTGGCTTTGTTCAGCGATGCCACAAGTGTCAGATCCATGCAAACCGCATGAACATCCCGCCGTCGAAGCTGTACAATATGACTTCGCCATGGCCATTTTCAGTCTAGGGAATCGATGTGATCGGGGTCGTAACTCCAAAGGGGTCTAATGGGCATGAGTTTATTCACAAAGTGGTCGCTATAGATTATTTCACAAAGTGGGTCGATGCCAAATCTTATGCGGTGTTGAAGGCTTCACATGTTGCAAAGTTCATCAGGAACAACATCATCTGTCGCTACGGAGTCCCGAACGAGGTTATTTCAGATAACGGTTCCCACTTTAAGAAGGAAGTGATTGACTTGTTGGAAAAATACAACGTGGCGTTTCATAAGTCCTCCACCTATCGGCCTCAAACCAATGGAGTAGTTGAGGCCTCCAACAAGAATGTCAAACACATTTTGTAGAAGATGGTGGAAACTTTCCGGGACTGGCCAGATAAGCTGCCATTTGCTCTGTGGGGTTACCGGACTTCAATCAGAACCTCTACTGGAGCGACTCCGTATTTGCTGGTTTATGTGATGGAGGCCGTTCTACCTATTGAAATTGAGGTTCCGTCATTGCGAGTACTGGCTGAGTGTCAGATAGCCGAAGCAGATTGGCAGCAGAGCAGATTTGAAGAACTCATGCTCTTTGATGAAAGAAGAATGAAAGCACTATACCATGTTCAAGGTTATCAGCGCAGAATTGTCAGGGCTTTTAACAAGAAAGTTAAGTCCAAAAATTTGAAAGAAGAAGATTTGGTGCTCAAAGACAACCGAACTCCCATCCATGACCCTAGGGGCAAGTTGAGACACAATTGGACTGGTCCTTACATCATCAAATCTATTTGGTTGGGTGGAGTTGTCGTTCTGATGGACCTAGATGGCCTAGAGTTCTCACAGCCGATCAACATGGACAAGTTGAAGAAATATTACCCCTGAGTGGCTCGCTAGGCCGAAAACCAGAAAGGGCGACCTAAGTAAAAGTTAGAGCATGAAAAATTTGAAATTACAAAAATTGAGCTCGCGAGGTTGAAAACCCACAAAGGGCGAACTTGGCAAAAGCTAGAGCACAAAAGGAGAGTAAAAATACTCGAGTGAACCCAAGCCTGAACTACATAAGGCTTGATTCCCATTTTTGGGATACGTAGGCAGCTTCATCCTGAAGTTCAGCCATAAACACTTCCTCGAACAACTTTGTCCATTTGATCATCTCGGTCATCTTTGTCTATTTAGCATTCCAGAGCTCGGTTGTGACCTCCGGTACAATGCTACTCAGACTAGGGGCAACTTTTCAGTGCCTGGAATCCGGGGTTGTGCATCTCAGTGACAGATCTCAGGCATTTCCAGTTCTGATCCATATCGAAAATGGTTTTGAAAAGTTTTAATAAAAGTTGATTTTGCTCAAATTAATCTTTTTACAACTTAGACCATTTTTGGACCAAAGCGGAAAATTTTCAGTACCCACAACCTTCAATTACATTGATTTCAGTACAGAGTCCTCTTGCTCTTTAATGCAAATTGAAGTTGCTTTTTATTACATTCATAAAGAAAACTTGAAAGTACTGATAAAGCAATAAATCCAGGGCATAGATGAGTCAGGCGTTCCCGCGCCCCCTACCAAAGCTGGTCGAAGCTTCTGATGCCAAACTAGGCCCAACCTACGCCTCTTCATTAAGCCAATTTATGCACTCGTCAGACAAGGTGCAACTGAAAGTGGGAGCGGGGGCCAGGAGTTCTCTAGTCCTCCATCATGCGGCATGCCGAGCGAGCTGCGCACCTCGGACAGGGAATGCGGCTAGATACTCCATCCCCTCTACCGGGCAAGTCTGATCATAGCCGAACTGGCGTTGGAACCAGAACGGGAAATAGAACACACAGTGAGTCAAGCCAATTAACTAAATCCCGGTCTGTCGGGACATGCTGTAGCTCATTGCTGGTAGGTTGAGCCAAGGACACCGCCGAGCAATACGGACTACGGACAAACTACACATCCAGTTGTACCACCATCCCTCATCAAGGGCATTGACTAGACGTTGTCGGAAGAAGTAGTTACGAGCTGAGTATGTTGGGCAAGAGTCCACAACCTGTAACTTATCCATCATCCACACTTGGGGAGTGACGAAAAATGAGAGAATAAAGAATAGAGAGACGTACGATGAGAGAAAAAGTAAGAAAAGGGTTTTTCTGAGAAAAACCGACCCTGAGGGCCGAGTGATGTAAGCAATATATATGTGAGGAAGGGTGGGAACATTACCTGCAGCAGTAGTGGACTCCCTGCAAATCTGGTTGTTTCCCGGCGATGAAAAGCATCCAAACCCATCAATATCTCGGCCAAAGACATGGCAATGCAGCTTTTGCCCTCCTTTAAGCTTTGAACAACCTCGATCAACCGAACACTAGATCCTCCGGAGCCTGAGGCAAGAAAGAAATGAGATAGCATACACAAACAAAGGGCATGACACTGAAAACCTTGCCAATGATGGTCGCCACGGTCACCGGCATCAGAAAAACGATGAATAAGGCTGAGGATGTCCAACTCTCCATCGCAGATCAGAGATCGAGCATCATGCATAGTGAGCCCACACATTCGTCCTAAGGCTTGGGCGTGACCAAAACGGAGCTGGGGCAAAATTTCCTCATTGCGCTCAGACTCCATCAAAATTTGGAAATCTTCGAAGGTAGGACATGCCTCTTGCCCGCCAAAGCTAAAGACATGTGTTACCGGATTCCAGAACCTTGTCGCGGCATGGAGAAATGGAAGATGAAGCGGAGTGCCACTCAGCGTGAATAGTGCGTTTATGCCGAAACCCCAGAAATTCAACTTTTCCGATCCATCTAAGTTGGCAATCCAAGTTGCGAGATTTTGGATAAGAAACTCTTCCATTTGGTGCAAATCAGTGTTGAAATGAGGAAGACTACGAAGATGGGGCTTTTGTAGAAGATAAGGTGTTGAGTGGAAGACAGGTGTCAACATTCTGGTGGTCCTTGCCATTTTTGGCCGATCGGCCAATAAGAGTGCCGACCGGCCACCCTTTTTTGGCCGACCGATTAGTTTGATGGCCGATGGCCATTTCACGTGGCCGGTGGCTTCTATTCTTGGCCGGTAGCCTTCCCTCTTACCCTCAGAGTTGTCCATCTGCTGAGAATACTGAAAACTGGTGACTGACACCACTTCTAATGCCTTCTGTTGAGGTTTTGGCGAACTAGCGCCTGTTACTTCAATTTGTTTATCGAGTTGTTGCACATCTGTTTATCGAGTTGTATTGTACATTCTTTAAGTCATTGTTTTGCTTATCGAGTTGTATTTGCATTTGGTTAGCTTATCGAGTTCTTTGTTTTGATTATCGAGTTATTTTTGTCCTTACTCGGTTCACTACCTGATTATTACGAGGCAAACGCTTACTTTCCAAATAAAGATCCAAATCTCATTTACATTTTTATGTAATGCGATGCAATGCGATGCGATGCATAAAATGTAACGCCTTTTGAACAAATAGCTGTTTCATTTCCATCATATCTTTCGCAAAAAGTACGTAGTTTGGAGAAAGTAAAACCTGCCTAAGGCAGTACAATGTCCTTAAACTACCAGTAAAAAGAAAAGCAAAGCAAAAGGGGAGAAGGACAGCAGAGTGTCTGGATTAATACCGGTGGCCTTCCCTTGTGGTCGATGCACCCTCCACGCCCTTGTTCGGGCCAATTATGTGGTTTGGTACCTTCATTACTCAAGACAGTACAAGGAATTGCACTCTTGAAACCTTAATAGATCTTCGTGTTGACCTCAGACTATGTCTTTTATGAGCAACATTCAGTACGTGCGAGGAGTATCCTTTCTCGTATCCTTTTTATTTCTTGTGAATTCCACAAATCGCTTCAATTATGATTGTATTATGTTGCTTCGTTTTTTGCTTTAATAAAGCACGCTCGTTACGCGTCTTGCGTTAAGCGCTGCCTCGTCCTATTTTGAATTTGCATCTCAAAGTAACATGCCTTTACCATGCTTCAGTTGAATATCCACCCTTTTCGCATTGCTTTACACATTGCGTACGTTTCCACATATGTTTTACTTACATGTGTTTATACACCCCCTAAAGTTCCCTTTTTATACATATTGCATGCGTTGTCGCGTATTGCTTTACTTATATGTGTTCAAGTTCCCTTTTATACAGATTACATGCGTTGTCTCATATTGCTTTACTTATATGTGTTCAAGTTCCCTTTTTATACACATTGCATGCGTTGTCGCGTATTGCTTTACTTATATGTGTTCAAGTTCCTTTTTATACACCTTGCATGTGTTGTCCCGTATTGCTTTACTTATATGTGTTCAAGTTCCTTTTTATACACATTGCATGCGTTGTCGCATATTGCTTTACTTATATGTGTTCAAGTTCCTTTATATACACATTGCATGCGTTGTCGCATATTGCTTTACATGTGTTCAAGTTCCCTTTTATACACATTGCATGCGCTGTCGCGTATTGCTTTACTTATATGTGTTCAAGTTTCCTTTTTATACACATTGCATGCGTTGTCGTGTATTACTTTACTTATATGTGTTCAAGTTCCTTTTTATACACATTGCATGCGTTGTCGCATATTGCTTTACTTATATGTGTTCAACTTTCTTTTTTATACACATTGCATGCATTGTCGCGTATTGCTTTACTTATATGTGTTCAACTTCCTTTTTATACACATTGGATGCGTTGTCGGGTATTTCTTTACTTATATGTGTTCAAGTTCCGTTTTATACACATTGCATGCGTTGTCGCGTATTGCTTTACTTATATGTGTTTAAGTTCCCTTTTATACACATTGCATGCGTTGTCACGTATTGCTTTACTTATATGTGTTCAAGTTCCTTTTTGTACACATTGCATGTGTTGTCGCGTATTGCTTTACTTATATGTGTTCAAATTCCCTTTTGTACACATTGCATGCGTTGTCGCGTGTTGCTTTACTCACATATGTTCAAGTGTCTGTTACACGTATTGTATGCATTGTCGCGCATGCTTTACTCACATGTGTTTGTGCCTACCTAGCATTATTATGCTTGTTTCAAATCGCATTGTTATGTGTCCTACTCGGCTTGCGTTGTCGCGCACGCCCTCCTTGCATTGTCTCGCATCCCTTTACCTGTGTTGTCTCGTACGTCAATTGCATTGTTATGCACAACTTCACTCACGTTGTCACGCACCTTTCAATTGCATTGTTATGCATGTTTCTAACGATGTTGTACCTGTTAAGTTTCTTTCTCTTGCAGACATGATATTGTATGTACGGTTCATTTGAAGCTGGCACGACTAGACGAACCGCACATGTATTATATTCTCCGTGTCAAACATAGCGAGAATTGCATAAGTCTCTTACATCCTTTCTTCATTGTAATGTAGTTTGGTCTTATACTTGCTTAAAACTGTTGCATGTTATGCTTCATTATAGCTTTCTTTGCGTAATCATAAGTTATGCTCGGCTTTGTGCATTGTTCTTGCATTTTGCCCCTGCCTTCGGGCGCATACCTTTGTCTGTAGCTTGTATGCCTTGTCTAAGTCTTCGGCCTCGTCAAAAATGGGTCGCCTCTAGGCTTTGACATTCACTCCTGTCATTGATATGACTTTCGAGTTCTGTCAAAGAGGGGCAACCGTAGACACCTCATTTTTGACCGTCCTCAAGACTTGGACGTCACCATTTGAACACTCGGTGATCATCCATGTTTGTGTTCGTTTTGAGTTCTCGGAGGTCTCGGTCACACACCTTACCTCAAGATCTCTCGGCTTGTTTGTTTTGTGCTTGGTTGCGGGCCAAACACTTGTGTTTTTGCTTCTGAGGGCAGGGAATGGCTTGTTGGCCATCCCTACACCTCACCGGCCTTGGCTTGAGGCCACCGGCCCTGTTTCCTTTCCATCGGCCAAAAGTGTTGGCCGGTCGGCTTTGTTTTTGGTCGATCGGCCGTGTATGTTGGTCAATCGGCCATTTCTGCTGGTCGACCCCTTTCCATCTGCTTTTTGCAGATCATTTATGCCAGCTGTCACAGCTGGCATCCAATTTTTCGAGCGAGGCGACCGATCAAGCATCATTCAAGCATTCTGAGGCGGGGCTGCGGCCACCTCCTTTTGTAGTTAATTCATTAATTGATTAGGGTTTTTTAATATTTAATTAGCTAGGGTAGTTAATTATTTATTCAGCTTGTATTATTTATTCGGACCCTCCGTCGAGAGGGCGAGTTTTGTAATAAGCGTGCGTGAGTGTGTGCATGTCTTCCAACCCTACGTCTTTCTCCCTTTTATTTAACCGCTTACAATGGTTAGTTTTAGGGCACGTTTCAATTAGCATACTTATGATAGCATGTTTGCACACATTCATTTGTATTGCATGCACTGGGCTCGGCGCATCATACTAACTGCATTGTATTTCAATTCTAAGTTGAATACGTGTTAGTTGTAGCATCTCACATGCCATCTTAGAATAGCCGAGCCTATCTTAGTTGCATTTGGCATGTGTTGCATTTGCCATCTTAACATGAACTAGAATCATGCATTAATTACTAACTAGTTTTTGTTTTGGCTCGGAGTACTCGGTAAGTGTTTATACTTTAGCATCCTTGCATGCGTGTGAGTGATTGCCATGGTAGCATGCTTACCATGAGGCTATATGCTTATGTGATATAACTGCCTAAATGCCTGTGGGTGAAGGTTGGGTTGCTTGAGTTAGAATAATTCGTCGAAACCCGTGTTTTAGCCTACTTGCGAGTAGCAAACATTAATCCATTTTTTGAAACAAATGGATATACGATGCTTTATTCCAACTTAGGCAATCCAGTCTATACTTGTTTTACTGCGCGCATCACGTAGCAATTCTAGGCTAATAACCGGAATAAGAGCACATAATGTTTTCAAAAATTGATATCATGGTTAGTAGAGGCCGATCTTTGATCGGGCGAGCGGGGGTGTTCATAGCTGACCTTCCCCAATCGTACCCAAGTTCTCGAGTCGAGAGAACTTTGGTGATGACGGACACGTGGCCTTAGGCAACAAGTCAGGGTTTTCTAAATTCCCCCAATATAAATATTTAGGTGGCGATTCTGTATCTGGCAAAGCAGTCCATGTTTGGCATTTCTTTCAAAAAATCTGTTTTCAAAAACGATTCTCCGGATTTGGACTCTTTGATGATTTATCAGTCTTGCATTGCACTTTGCAGGATCAGATTAAGAACCGTGACAATTCGAGTTCGACCTGTAGTAAGCCCAGAATGAACAGAACGGGGTTTCCCCTGGACGTTTGGGGACGTCTACATATGCCCGTATCACCTAGGATGTAGGAATAAAGTTCACCGATTTAAGGCCAACCGCATAAGCAGTACGGGAAGGACATGCATTAATGATAGAATCGGTGTCTACCAACACCACTGGCACCCACTTCTCCGTACATTCCACGAAAATGTACAACGGTTTTTTGTGGGCCGATCCTTCCGGTGGTGGCTCTTTATCAGAAAAAGTGAGCATTGGTTTGGCACCACTCAGAAAGACCAAGCCCACAAATTTCTTGGGTGTAGTATCAATGGACAATTTACCCCTATCCATTACTAACAACACTGTCTGTCGGTGCACCCGTGAGGCCATAAGAAGACCCCAAATAGAAATATCGGCTCGAATTTTCTTGAGCTGTTTCAATACCGACTCCTCTTCTAGTTGCTTTTCTTTCTGTTTCTCGACCTCCTGATCTTTTCCAGATGCCTCTGCTCAATCCAAGTGCAGCGGCTTAAAATACCGTCCACTTCTTATCATATGGTCTATCTCGTCGGCATACCAGGTATTATTCGGGGCGCAACCACCTCAGTCTTCATCAGTATGGGCCAGATGCAGGTCATTGTCATCCCACCACTCGCACCCAGTTTTTAACAAACAGTTGTCTGGCTCCACCCAAAACATTTTCATGGTACAAATATCTCCCTCAAAGTGATATGCGATTACGGTTTTCAAGTTGTCTTCAGCTCTTTCTCTCTCAAACTGCATCAGCACAGCTTCCTGTTCAATATTTGTAGTGTTCCCAATACCCACTTCTTGGGTTGGGTTTCCCACACATGTTCCCTCCAACAACTTCTCCTTTTCATCAGCCTTTCTGGCTACTGCAGCTACCTCTACTTCATTTCGCTCTGATATCATTTCAGTGTCTTCTTCCTTGTCTGGCTTATCACTCAGCCATCCGGTATTATCAGTTGATTCGTTTAGGTCAAACCACCCAACCTGCATATCTCCCTGATCATGCTCATCGAAGAACTGCAAATCTTTTTCAAGATCTACTAGGTCATCCAATCCTTGGCTCGGGCTATCCTCCCTAACCATGTTAACCCCTACCAAAGTTGGCAACACCACTTCAGGCCTGGTCTGAGTGTTTGGCGCAATATAACAACTCAGATCATGCACCCCTTCAGATAAGTCCCCAAGACACTCTGACAACAGACCAGTACCCTCCTCCAAGATCGACCTCCCTTCTATTGCAAGTGTCATCACCACAGGCTTAGGTTAAGGTGTGAATGTGTCCATCATGCAAAAATCTATGCCTTCAGGAATGAACAATGTTGGTCTTGGTAGGTAGGAAAAGGTAATATATATGATGGGGTCATAGGGGGTGGCCAGTGTATGGATCAGGTTAAGATTTTGAGGTGGGGGGACTTTATTATAGGTCGGGAGTGGATTTGTGGTTACATTTTGTTTCTGGGGTGGTGTAATCACCTTGTTGTCAATGAGATCTTGAATCTCATGACGCAATCAGAAGCATTAATCAGTATCATGACCATGCTATTGGTGAAAAGCACAGTACTTTGCAGGTTGTGTTTGGGAGGAAGACGATCCGACAGTGGATGAGGTTCTAAGGGTTTGAGGTGCCCTTTCTTGACTGACACTTGCATGGCTTTAGACAAAGTCATGTACAATTGGTTAGGAGTCCTCTAAGGTTGGGTAGGGTTGGATGATGTTTGTGAGCCAGTATTGGCGAAGGGGTCGGCGGTCTTGGTTGTAGTGACAACACTTACATCCGACAGCCTCGCAGCTATGCTACCACTAGTAGCATTGGAACTGAGAAGAAATGGCCTCTTGGCCGGCTCATTCTCCTCAATAATAAGTCCCTCCTTGATCGGATCCTCAATTTGAACCCCTTATTTCATGGAGCTCTGTGAATGTAAAAAGAGGTAGAACAATCATCTTATGCAGCAACTTGCCATGTAGATTCTAAACAACCATCCTTATCTGATCTTTATCAGAAGGCCTCGTGGTCATCATCGAGGCTTTAGCTCTCCATCTTATCACAAACTTAGAGAAACCTTCTTTCGGCTCTTGACTTGTTTCCTTGAGGTCGCGAGTCGTGACCTTAATCTATATGTTGTAAGAGTATTAAGCAATGAAGGCTTCAGCCATCTCCTCTCAATTTTGTTTGATGGAATCTTCTAACTTGGCATACCAAAGGGTCGTTCTACCTGACATGGTGCAACCAAAGAGAGATAGCTTCTGTAGCCTAGTTAAGCACATCGGCCGCAAGATATTTGAAAACAAACACAGGTGAACCATTGGATTTCCAGAGCCGTCGAAACGGTCTATGTGTGGCATTTTAAACCTATCTGGTAATGTAACTATAGAATTAGTGTACTCTTCTTCTATGTCTGGGATGGAGTTAAGCCCTTGCGCTCTTTTGAATAGTTTCTCCAATCTATTGACCTTAAGCATAGTAGGGTCAACCTCGAACTTGAATGAAGCCTCGATCTGATAAACCGGGGCTTTAAATGCTTATGCTGAGATTGGTTCTGCCGAATTGCCCTGTTTTTTTTGAACATTGGCAATATGAGCAGTGGCTCCAGGTACTGGGATAGCTGTGGAAGGTGCATGGGATGCAGAGGCCACAACCGGCTATGGTTACTATTGTTGTAATTTGGTTATAACCTCAGCTTGACGAGCTGTGACTTCGGCCTGACGGGCCACATCTTGCTACAGTGTTTGAATTGTTTGTTGCAACTGGAATATTAAATCCTCCATATTGGCTGGGAGATACTTTGTCTTTTGAACAAGTGACTGGTTGTGAACTGGACTGGAAGTAAACAACTGTTCCCAAGCTGAACTAAACATAGGTGTGCTAAGTGGTGATTGCTATAAAAACCAGATTGGTGAATTCTGCCTAACCCTTCTCCTTCTTGTAACCGGTGAAAGCGAAGCAAGCACAGGTTGTCCTTGAACAAGATCCCTAACTTTGCAAAGTCTTCTGACCTGAGTCTAGAGTACTTGGGAGATATCCGAACCTTCTACAGCTATGGTTTAAACTAGCTAGCAAAAAGAAATAAAGTAAAAGAGCAGTAATCAAAAACCACATAGCATATTAGCTAAGATGCTATCAACACAAACATAATAAAAGTTGTAGGACTGTACTTTGTACGAAATTCTGCCCCTAAATCAGATACCACTGTGCAACTGATATGCACATTCATGTACAGTTTCATTGTAAAGTACATACCAGTTAAAAGAGAGCCAAAACACCCCTATGATGGGGTTGGGTTACCCTGTCCGAGTTTCATCAGGAACTAGGGTTCACTATTTCAAACACGCGGTTTCATACAATCTTGTATTCGGGTGAGCATCTTGTCTTAGTTTGGAATAGTCTCTATTGCATCATTATATGCAGCTGGGCCAAATGGTCAAGTGGGTACCTTAGCAAGACTACCTAATATACCTCTCACACCTAACACCGAGAAGTGAAAGGAGAATCAAATGGTACAGCGGTAGTCTAGATCTAAGGGTTGTGTTCCCAACATGGTAGAGCCCACGACTGGTCAGCCTTTTGGCAAACTTTTGGGCAAGCCTCAGGAAAAACATCTAGAAATAGCAGTCGGTAAACACAATGACTTAAGTGCACCAATGGAAATACAATGCAAAGAACATATACATGCAGATAAAATTTCACATCAGGAAGACCAAGTCAAGTTCTCTAATTTTCCCAGCAGAGTCACCAAAAATTGTGGCTCGACTTTTCGTGCTCCTTTCGGAAGATGATAAGCCCTACAGTTCAGATGCCCGTGGTTTTGAATCTAATTTCACAAGTGCAATATGAAATAGATGAACACAAAATAGTCCAAATCTGGCAACTTTTTTAGAAAATCAATTTTGAATCAACATGCTAAAAATGGACTACTTTGCCAAATACAGAGTCACCACCAAAATATTTTTGAGAAATTTAGGAAACCCGAGACTCGTGCCAAAGGCCATGTATCCGTCATCACTAAGAGTTGTCTCTGCTTAGGAACTTAGATACGAGGGGGAATGTAATGAATTGAGCACCCCCGCTCACCTAATCAAAGATCGGTCTCTACTAATCATGATGTGATTCTTATTTACATTATATGCTCTTGTTCCGATTATTAGGCTAACTTTACTATGTGATGCAAACACAAGTATAGACTAATTTGTAAAAATTGGAACATTTGATTTCATGTTTGTTTGAAAATTGTTTGTGAATGCACCACTGGAAAAAGTGGGCTCAAATGTACATTAATCAAACTATCCCGATTTAAGCAATTAACCTTCATCCACAGGCATTCAAACAGTTTATCACTTAAGCACTTAACCTCATGGTAATCATGCTTGACATGGCAACACTAACACACACATGCAATATGCTAAAACAATAAAAACTCACTTAGTACTCCAAGGCAAGCCAAAAAAAGATGAAAGAGTTAGAAAAATGCATGATCCTAACTAATGCAATATGACTAATACATCATATACAATATGCAATTACTAGGCTTGGCTACTAATATGGCATATGAATGAATTTGATAGCATGTAGTCTAAGCACGTATTCAAAGAATGTGAGCAATAACAATGCGTTGTTAGAATGATGAACCGAGCTTCGTGCATGCAGGACAAGTTGATGCAAACATGTGAAATGCTAAAAAAAACATGATGTGCTAAGCTATCCATAATAAGCGAGTAAATGAAAAACAAGAAAGACGTTAGATTGGAAGACATACACATTATTTTATTATTATTATTATTAATTTTTTTTTTTTGAATTTAACCTAAAAAATGTTAAAATTTCATTTCCCAAACAGAACTACAGGGTGAAGACTTGGTGTAGCTTGCTTTTCCTGCACTTTTCGGAGACGATTAGCCCTACAGTTCGGACTCTCGTGGTTCTGAATCTGATAAACACAAAAGAGTCCAAATCTAGCAAATCTCTTAGAAAATCAATTTTGAATCAAAAATGCCAAAAATGGACTGTATTGCCAGATTACAGAGTAGCCACCTGAATATTTTTGGGGAATTTTGAAAACCTAAGACTCATGCCAAAGGCCATTAGTCTGTCATCACCAAAGTGTCTCGGCTCATAAACTTAGGTCCAAGAGGGGAAGGTCATGAATTGAGCACCCCACTCGCCCGATCAAAGATCGGCCTCTACTGATAATGATGTGATTTTTATTTACATTATATGTTCTTATTCCGATTATTAGGCTAACTTTACTAGGTGATTGTAGACACCCCATTTTTGACTGACCTTAAGACTCAGACATCATCGATTGAGCGCTCGGTGATGGTGCATGTTGTGCTCGTTCTAAGGTTTCGGAGTTTTAGCTGAGAGCCTTACCCCTCGGAGCTCAGGACCTTTTTGTGCTTTGCCTCGGCTTGGGAACCAGGTCTTGTTTTCTCTTCCCGAAGGGAGGGAGAGGTCTGGTAGACTATCTCTCAGTGGCCATAAGCTACTTTTCGTGGTCGTAGGCGACTTTTCCCATTTGGGGACCAGTTTCCGATTTTTGGAGCCGTCGGCTGTGCGCCTCGGTTCAAGACCGCTTAACTTTCTCCATTTGGCACGGTTTTTGGTACACACCTTGTTTCCTCTGTCTAGAGGGACACTGTGGCCCAGGAGACCACCTTTGTGGTCGCACGCCACTTTTGATGCTTAACAGTTAGTTTTCGGGGCCTCCGGCCGCGCGTTTTGACCCCCAAACCCTCGTTTTGCATCCATCTTGGTTCATTTTTGGCATAGACCTCGTTTTCATTGTTTGGGAGGTGGTACAAGGGTGGGAGACCAACTTTTCTCCTTGGAGACCACTTTTTCCCTCGTCCAGCCAATTTTCTTGTCAGGTAACTGGTCTCCCTCATTTTTGGGCCACAATTGCTGGTCTCCCACCACACCACTAGCTTGCATTCAGTTGGGAGACCACCAAATGGGGCTACCGACAACCTTTCTCTAGGTTGAACCTTTTGAACTGGTCGATCGACCAGGGGAAGTGGTCGGCCGACCACCTGAACTGGTCGGCCTGCCTCCCTCAGTTCTGTCTCTGTGAGTTGTTGCCAACTGTGCCAGCTAGAAGGCACAAAATGGATCCTCCATACACGTGAATGGAGGATCTTCAACCTTGGTTTTTAGCTTCTTTGAGAAGTTTTGGACCCTTTTGGCTATAAAGGAGGGCCTCCCCCTCCTTTATGAGGGTTCAGATTTTGTTTGAAGGCATACCATATATCTCTTCCTTTATCTCTCTATTTTGGTCTCAAGTGTGCCTTGTTCTTGCACCCTTGCACACACCTCATAGCCTAACACCTCCACCATTTCTTTGAGGTCCTTGGAGGTCATTTTTAGAGGTTGAAGGTCTGGGTTTTTGGTCTCAAAGTTACTGTCTTGCTGAGCTTCAAGGGCAATACACTTTTTCCCTTTTTTAAGCATTGTTTTGCTCCATCGCTTAACCTTATTTGCATGCATATTTGAGCTTCATTGTCAACTAAAAAAAGTCTTTTTTTTAAGGTCCTTTTAATGTTTTTTTAAGGTCATTTTAGTGTTGGGGGTCATCTACCCTCTTGCATGCTTCATTTTGCCTTATTTTGAGCCATGCCATGAGGCCTTTCTTTTGAGCTTTTCTTGGCCCTTTAGCCACTAAAATCCAGTGGATTTTCAGTGGTTGGGATGTGGTTTTGAGGGCCAAAATCAGAGAGGGGTGAGCCTCTCTCTTGTTGTCTTGTTGTCTTGTTTACTGGCATTTTTGGCCTTTCAAAGGAGCCTATATTTGCACACCCCCAAGCCTTGTTTCAGGCCCTTTTCAGTAACTTTTAGGGCCTACATAGGCTCTGTCCAGAGTTGGTTCTGTCACCTTGGGTGTGTCTCTTGCACGTGTAGAATAACCCCTCTTATAGCCTATCAAAGGAGCATAGCATTCTTGCATGCATTGATCATATTTCAGTGGGATTTTGGGCTTTATTTGGCATGTCATGTCTCTAACTTTTTCTTGTTTAGTAGCCTCTTGAATGCTTCATATGCTTGTAGTGTAATCCATGTTCACTAGCTTACATTGCATATTGTTTTGGCCATTGATTCTAGCATATTTTGGCCATACTTCCAACTGATTTTATTCATGATTTGGGCTGCCTTAGCTCTGTTTTGAAGTCCCATGGTTGAATGATGCTTGTCATGCATGCTTGTAGTGTAATACCCTTGCCTAGCTTCGAGTTTTGAAGCCTCTTGCATGCTTAACTTGAGTGATTTTCATGTTTTGACATCATTGAACATGTTATTTCAAAGCTTATACTCATGCCATATTCTCATGTTTTCCACTCTTTAACTGCGTTTGAGAGTTGTGCTTGTATGCCTCATTTTTGGGCTATTGCATGAGCTTCATTTTTGTGCATTGCAAGCCATCATTTTAGTCCATTTTGCCACTATTTTGGGTCTACATATGGACTGTTTGTGGTTGGTTTAGTCATTCGGGCATCGCTTTGCATACCTCTAGTGTAACGCACTTCACTAGTTTCGGTAATTGTACCATCCAACATGCATCGGGTGAGTTGTTTGCATGATTCCGGACCATCTTGTATGTCATTTCAGAGCTGGAACATGTGTCATTGTATGCCATATTTCATCCTTGTCATGCTTGGGTAGAGTTGCACTTTGTTCCTTAGGTTTGGTCCCTTGCATTTGTGCATGTTTGCATGGACCTTGCTGCCTCATTTTCATCATATTGGCCACTGATTTGGGTGTGGCCGAGGCCCATCCATCTTGGTTTAAGTCCATCTTGCACTGTGTATGCCCTATAGCCCATGTTATCGCATGTTTGATCATTGCATTGCGTATGCCTCGTTCATAACATTGCGTATGTTAGTGCATTGTGTATGCATTCCATATAATCCATGTGCATTGAGTATGCCATTGATTAGCTCATAGCATTGTGTATGCCATTTGCATGCTTGCATGTCATTCCGTGCATCTTCGCATCACTTAGTTGCATTGCATTTAGATCTCATGCTAGGGTTGTACTTGTCCATACATTGTGTAGGCGCGCCCGCGGAGGGGCCTCGTGCTACTACAGTTCGGACTCGCGATTTTTGTTGTCGCGGTTCTTAATCTGAACCAAAGAGTCCAAATCTAGCAAATCGTTTTGAGAAACAGATTTTTGAAAAAGTAGTGCCAAACATGGACTGCTTTGCCAGATACAGAGTCGCCACCTAAATATTTTTAAAATGGGGAAATTTAGGAAACCCTGACTCCGTGCCGAAGGCCACATGTCCGTCATCACCGAAGTTGTCTCGGCTCGGGAGCTTGGGTACGATCGGGGAAGGTCAGCTATGAGCACCCCCTTTCGCCCGGTCCGAAGACCAGCCTCTACTAACCATGATATCTGATTTTGAAAACGTTATGTGTTCTTATTCCATTTATTAGCCTAGAATTACTATGTTATGCGCGCAGCAAACAAGTATAGACTAGATTGCCTAATTTGGAAAGAAACATTGCATATCCGTTTGTTTTGAAAATGCTTTGGAATTTGCTACTCGCAAGTAGGCTAAAACACGGATTTCAATGAGTTTTTCCAACTCAAACAATCCAACCTCCACCCACAGGCATTCAAACAATTTAACACATAAGCATTTAGCCGCATGGCAGGCATACTGTCATGGCAACACTCACACACATGCGGGATGCTAAAGCGTAAATACTTACATCGTACTCCGTGCCAAAACAGTAAACTAGTTAGCAAACATGCGTGTCCTAGTTCATGTTAAAAATGGCTAATGCATCACATGCAAAAATGCAATCTAGGCAGGCTCGGCTAACCCTAAACATGGCATGCGAAATGCGGTCAACTACCACATATTCAATTTGTGAATTGAAGTACAGATGCAGTTAGCGTGATGTACCGAGCCTAATGTATGCAATACAAATGCATGGATGCACACATGCATAGCATAGGGTATGCTAAATTAAACGTGCCCTAATCTACCATCATAAGCAGGTAAATAAAAGGGAAGAAAGAAGTGGGGATTGGAAGACATACACACCACCCACGCACACTTATTACATAATTGCCCTCACTCGGAGGGTACAAATAAATATTACAGATTAATTAACTACGCAAGCTAATTAAATATTACAAATTGCCTAATCAACTAAGCAAATTAACTAAAACAAAGAAAACAGGAAAATCGCCTCGGGCAACGCGCCGCCATGCATAGGCTGCCTCTGTTTTCCTTTCTTCACTCCTCTGGAGGCTGCCAAAACCTCAGGGCTGCTTCCTTGGATGCTGAGAGACATCACCGGCTGCATGGAATTTCCACCGACAGTGTGGTGGTGGCCATCGGCACAAAGTGAAGCTGTCGGCAGAGAAATTATTGCCGGTCGGCACCTTACATTGCCGGTCAGCAGAGTGTTCCTGCAGAATCTGCAAATGACAGCAACAGAGGGCAAGGCAAAGCGTGGCAGCACAATTCAAGGCATATATGCACCAACCATGTCCCTTATCATGATAATGACTCAAAGGGGCATGTGCCTCGATTCTCGGACCACCAATCATGCATTTCCATGCATGATGGCCCAAAGAACCAAGTATGCAACTTTGATTTCAAATGCATGCAAACCAAATCAACCCAAACAAGGCCCAATTCCTATCACCAATTCAAGGAACAAGGCATGCATGCAAGATGCAATGCAACCTAAGCATGCAAGCTAAGGATGCAACATGGCATGGCGATACACTTATACAAGCATGCAAGCAAACATGAGGTAATGCTAGCCAATGAAAAGGTGGGCTTAGGCATAGTTTAGGCAGCCCCAATAAGGCCTAAAACAAGGGCCAAAGTACCACAATGAGGGACCAAATACACATGCACACATACATATGTTGAAAGGCTAACACTTAAACACAAATTGAACAACCCTCAAACACATTTGAAAGGGGGAATCATGGACACATAGCATGCAACATAAGCATTAAAATCATGCTAAAACATGGTGCCAAACCAAGCAAAAAATCAAGCCAAGCATGCAACAAATGGCCTAAATGCTCAAAGCAAACCAATAGAGTATTGAACTACACTTAGCAAGACCAAACATGGCATGGACTCGTTGACCAAAAACAGAGTTTTGGGACATTAATACAAGGCCTAAGGACCACTTAGATGGCATCCAAATGACTAAAAAACAAAGGCATGCATGAACACCAAAACATGGAGCATTGCTACACAAGCTTATGAGGCATTAAAGATGCATTCAAGGCAAACACATAGGCATGAAAGTGGGACTGAAATAACATATAAGGTGACCCCAAATCACCAAATCAATGCAAAGATGTCATGCTATACATTCATATGCTCAAGGCCAACAAGCCCAAATACAAAGGAGCTATACCAAGCATGCCAAAATCAACCCAAACACTTATGGACAGACCTAAAACATGTCAAGATAAGCACAAAATCTTCACAAATGTAAGCCTAAAACATGCTAGAAACGAAGGCACACAACCTAAGACATGTTAAGGCATAACAAGGCATTACATGGCAACTATGCTAAGCATGCACGGAGTACCAAAACCAATAAAAAACAGAGGTATAACATGACATATTAAGCATAAAAAGCAGCCAAGTCATGGTCAATACACCCTCAAACATAATACTCTCTCAAGAGGCCAAAACATGCCCTTTTCAAGGACAACAAGGAGAGGGGGTGGCCCTCTCCTTCTTGGGACTTCAAGGCATCACCTTCACCACTGAAATCCCTCAAGATTTTAGTGGTGAAGAGACCCCAACAACAAAATCCCGGAGTTCACACAAAGGGGCACAAAATGAGGCCTTTCAAGGCCTAAGGGTATTCAAACTTACCCAAACCACAAAACACTCTTAACAAACAACCAAGAGGGCTTAAAAACAGAACTTTTTTGTATTATACACTAAGCTCAAAAACGAATTTAAGATAGGTAGAAATACAATGCAAAAATGGGGTAAAAAGGGGTGAGATTCTTACCCTTGAAGCCTTCTTCAACAATGATGCTCCAATGGCTTTCCTTAGCTTGAATCCAACACCAAAACCTCAAAATCAGTCCTTTAGAACCTCAGTTCCAAGAGGAAGGTGAAACACTAGGTGCTTGTGTGCAATAGTATGGACTAAAACACACACAAGAGCACAAAAGAGAGGGAAAGAGAGATAGAATGTGTATCTAACCCTAACCCTAGAACTCAAACCCTAACAATGGCTGTCTAAGCTCTCAAAATATCTTAAGTGTCTAACCTCTCAAGCCAAGAGACCAACCTCTCGCTTTATGGCACTTCTTGTCTTGTAAAGCTTACAAGACAAGCCTTCATAAGAGGGAGATCCCTCCATACACGTGTATGGAGGGGAGCAAAAAGCAAGACAGTTGTCTTAAAATATCTGAAAAAGCAGATGCACAGTAGTCGGCCGGCCAAAAATGCCATCTTGGCAAAAAAGAGTGCCGGTCGGCACTAAAAAGTGCTGACCGGCAACAAATAGTGCCGGCCGGCAATATACATTGTCGGTGGCAGCAAAAACCAGCCGGTGGCCTCTAGCCACTGTCGGTGGTGGGTGGGGATGGTCTACAAGCCCTACCCTGCCTCTCAAAGGCAAAACACAAGTGTTTGGTGTGAAACCAGACACTAAACAGTCAAGTTCGGAGATCCTGAGGCAAGACGCGCGAGCCGAGACCTCCGGGAACTCCAAACGAACGCAAACATGGATAATCACCGAATGTTCAAATGGTGACGTCCAAGTCTTGAGGACGATCAAAAATGGGGTGTCTACACATTGTTTGTTGCATTGTGTTTGGAGTAGAGTTTAGTCCAAACATGGGAAACGAGGGAGGTTTTGTACTCAAAGTGACGAAAAGTGCCTCGATTCTAGGTCACTGACACTCTTGACTATCCATGATAGAGTTGTTGGCTTTAGGTGTTTACATGTGCATTCATTTCACATTGAGTCGTGCAATTCGAGTCCTCGGCCATCGGGCATCGGGATGCGTAATTGATGGCATGAGGATCGAGGACTACACTCCACAGAGCTTGTGTAATGACGGGAAGAATGGTCGGGCACACATATGTTAAAAATACCTTGCTTTCTCTCTCTCTTGCCTTTGTTGCAGAAAATGCAGAAACCAGGAGAAGAAACTAGTCGGCCGACCAGGTTTTTTGGCAGGCCGACCACCTTTTCTAGTTTTCACCACCAAGGGTGCTCGGTAGGTGGTCTCCAATGCCTATGCTGGTCGGCAGTCTCCCCCTGGATTCCCAGGGTAGAGTTTCATCTCCTTGGAGCTTTGTGCAAGTCTCTGAAATCAAGTGCAAACAAAGGCGAGCTGAGGCATCATGATGGATTTCCTGACAAGGCGACTCGGGCATGCATGCATCCTTCATCATTCGGAACAGAGTTGAGGCTGTCTATTTCATGTAGCTTGCATGCTAATTTATTCGCTTCTTTAGTTTAATTTGTTAATTAATTAATGTTGTGTAATATTTAGCTGTAATTCGTTATTCATTTCGGTTGTGTAACAACTAGTTTAATTAGCTTAAATTAGCTAGTTGGTTCTGTATTATTTATTCGGACCCTCCGCGAAAGGGCGAACATTATAATAAGTGTGCGTGTGTGTGATGCATGTCTTCCATTCCCATGTCTTTCTCCCTTTTATTTACTAGCTTATGATGGTTAGTTTTAGGGCATGTTTCAATTAGCATCTATATGTTCGCATGTTTGTATTCATTCATCTGTCTTGCATACACCGGGCTCGGCGCATCATGCTAACTGCATTGTATTTCAATTCCAAGTTGAATACATATATCGATTGTTGCATCTCATATGCCATCTTAGAATAGCCGAGCCTATTGTAGTTGCATTTTTGCATGTGTTGCATTAGGCATTCTTAGCACATGCATGATTTCTAATTAGCTTCTTTCTTTAGCTCGAAGTACTCGGAAAGTGTTTATGCTTTAGCATCCTTGCATGTGTGTGAGTGACTGCCATGATAGCACGCTTACCATGAGGCAATGTGCTTATGTGATATAAGTGCCTGAATGCCTGTGGGTGAAGGTTGGGTTGCTTGAGTTGGAATAATTCGTCGAAACCCGTGTTTTAGCCTACTTGCGAGTAACAAACTTCAATATCATTTTCAAAACAAACGGATATGCGATGCTTCGTTCCAACTTAGGCAATCCAGTCTATACTTGTATGCTGTGCGCATCACATAGTCATTCTAGGCTAATAAACCTGAAAAAGAGCACATGTGTTTTCAAAAACTCGATATCATGTTTAATAGTGGCCGATCTTTGATCGGGCAAGCGGGGGTGCTCATTTCATGACCTTCCCCAATCGTACCCAAGTTCCCGAGCCGAGGCAACTTTGGTCATGACGGACACGTGGCCTTAGGCACGAGTCAGGGTTTCCTAAATTTCCCCAAAATAAAATATTTAGGTGGCGACTCTATATCTGGAAAAGTAGTCCATGTTTGGCACTTCTTTCTAAAAATCAGTTTTTCAAAAACGATTTGCCGGATTTGGACTCTTTGGTGATTTATCGATCTTGCATTGCACTTTGCGAGATTAGATTCAGAACTGTGACATTTGAGTCCGAGCTGTAGTGAGCCCCAATGAACAAAACGGGATTTTTCCTAAGACGTTCGGGGACGTCTACAGTTTCTAGCGACTCTGCTGGGGACTTAGAGAACTTGACTCGAACTCATGATATCTTGTTTTGATTACACTTATGTGTTTCTTTGCATTGCATTTGCATTGGTGCGTCTAGGACACAGTGTTTGCTATTTGCTATTCCTGAATGGTTTGTTGGAGGCTCGCTTTGAGAAGCATGCCATAAGGCTGACCGATTATGGGCTCTGCCATGATGGGAACACAAACCCCGATTTTTACCAGGGCACCCTTTTTGACTGTGGGGAAGTGGTTTGGAAATACTCTTCGAATCCTGGGAGACGCTAGTGATCCTCAGCTAGTCACCTGAAAAGATACAAGCACTCTGGTCGCGGGTGCCGGAATTAGCACTCCGACGGACAAGTAAGTTTAGACACTCAGGATAGCTTACTTTCTAAGTCTTGTGATGTGATTCTTACATACCTTTCTATAACCCTTGTTCCTGTATTTATACCTGTTCTTTTTGATCCTCGGGGCCAGGGCCTACTTTTTTATCATTGCCCCTTTCTTTCATTCGGAGCTACTGATCTCCGTCTATTCGGCTTTACTCACGTATTCGGCGTCCTGGTCACGCAATATGATGCCGGATAGTATCTAATTTCTGGAGCGCGCATCCTCCGACTCTTCTATTTATTCGGCTGCCACAATTGCCCCCTAAGCATTTTGAGGTCCTTTCCAGTATATATTTTATGATGCTCATCGTTGGGTTGCCTTCTGGATTGTCCCCGAAACTCTCCCCCGATATCCTCTTCGTCCTTTGTAAGTTCTCTCCTCCCTTGCTTCGAGGACTCTTTCTGGTTTATTCCTTCCTCGGCATATTCTCATAGACTAGGATATGGCGAAACATTTAAAAGACCTCCTCTCGTCAGATCGTATTGCTAGCTTTAAACGCCATTTCTCCATTCCTGATGATGTCTGTTTGTCGCTTGTGGCAGACGGCACTCTTGATATGGAGAGGGAGGATGAAACCACGATTGTCTTTCCTATTTTGTCAATTGCAGAGGGTGGAGTCCGTTTCCCCCTTCACCCGTTTCTTAGGGCTGTGCTTCACCATTAGGGTTTAATCCCTTCCCAACCTAATGTGAATTTCTTTAGAGTCATAATGGGGGTTATAGCACTCAACCGTTGCTTAAGAATTAACCTTGGCATTCCAGCCATCCGGCATTGTTATGCCTTGGCTAAGTCTTCTGGTCGGCACGGGCGTTTCTTCCTTAGGGCCAAGGATGTCAACCATCAGCTGATAACTATGCTTTCCAGTTCTGGAAAACGAGTTGATGATGTCATGGTCATTGTCCAGGGTAACTAAGAATTTAGCGAAGGGGAGGATAACACCGACCCTATTCCTAGACGGAGGGGCGAGCCAGGTGGCTGATTGCTTTCTCACTTTTATTATTTGTTCGTTTTTGTTGTAAAGCCTCTTTTTTGAAATGTTACGGCTTGGCTTGTGTAGGGAGAAATTTGAAGAAAGTTCTGTCTTCAACTGATGGCGCCATTCTTTTGGATATCGAAGTCGCGCTCAAATATTTTGGCCATCGAAGTCTTCAGAAACAAGGCAGGGCGGCCCACATTCTACTTTGTTACAAGCCGACATATACGACCTTCTCGGCGGTGGAAAGTATCCCGGTTCCGGAGGGTGAAGATTCTCTCACCGCTCTCATTTTTTCTGACTTCAAAAACTTGAGGCAGGTTGGTTTTGAAGGGTCGAATTCGGAGCGGGGTGTAGCTAATGTTACCGAATCAGATCAGTCCGAAATCGAATCTGACGCGGTATTGAATTCGGCCGATCCCCTATCTGCTTCGGGTCGAGGTGATCTTTCGCTTGACGGCGTTTTTCATGGTTTAGAGGATATTCCCGCTGTAAACCCTGAAGACATGACCGGGTTAAGCCTGACAAAACTTGCCAGGAAGGCGAATGTGAAAAGGTTGGCTGCGCGGCGAAGAGCGGAGGCCCTTCCGTCTGAAGCACCACCCGCCATCACATCTCAATTTTCCCTGCCTGCTAGCGAAACAGAGTCCTTCCGCGTTATTGAAGTGGAGACGGCGAAAAATAGGGATGCCGAATCTACCTTGATTGTGTAGGCCAGCCAAGAAGTCAAGGCAGAGAAACGCTCCGCCGAGTTTGGAGCCGGCGTAGAAGAACATGGCAAACGTCCTCGATTAGAGAGATCGGACATGATCATTTCTTTTGTCATTCAGTCGATGATAAAAAAACGTGCCGGTTTCTTCTGATGCTTCGGCGCTTAAAGATTTAGAAGTCGCATTTAGCTTGGCTACGTCCGTGTCGTTGCCGTCAGACAAGGAGGCTTTCCAGGTGGAAACGGATCTAGATGCGACAGCACTGGCCGCCCAATCGGCACTTTTGGTACATATTCGAACTTAGCTTCACTTAATCCAAATACTGTTGAAGTTATGGTTCTAAATTCTTGTTTTACAGACCATCGGATGGATAGTCGATATAGGCCGTCGCCATCGCGACGCCGTCAAACAGATTGGTCATTTACGCGAGGAAGTTGAAGGCTAGAGGAGAAGGGCCGAGGTCGAAGCTTTGAGGGCGAACAAGGAAGCCTCAAGGGCCGACGCCGAGATGGAGAAGGGTCGTTGCGCGGATCAATTGAGGTCAGATGCCGAGAAGAAGGCGGACGCGAGCGAAGATGCACTCAAGTTGGCCCAGAAGGCGATCTCCAAACTGGAGGCTGAGTTGGTTGAAATGAAGGCGGCGAAGGAATCAGCCGACTCAGAGTCTTCCAAAATATTCGAGGCTGGGAAAAATGCTGGACTCGCCGAGTACGTGGACCAAGTCCCTAAGTTTGCAAATCGGGGATTCAAACACGGCTGGCACAAAGCCCTTGCTGCTACTAACGCTTCATTGATTGTGCCAATACCATATGAGCAAGTGGATGTTGAGCCATTGGAGTCTGATTCCGATGGCTGATCTGGCCGACTGACAGTTTTTAGGATGTCGCATGTATTTTTACAGTTTTAATTTAGTATTTTTCGTCTTTTGCAACAGTCAGTGTTTGTTTTTTGAATGTATTTTTATGGTTTTAATTTAGTATTTTTCATCTTGTAGCTTTTTGTTTGGTAACTTGAGTATATAAAATTTCCAGAGTTGTGCTCAACTGGCTAAGGAAGATGTTGTTGATGAATGTTATTGCTTTCAGTTATGGTTAGATCAGCTGCTTAGCGTAGGTAGTTGGCTGATCAGATCTGCCCTCGCCTTAGCCAGGGCGCGAGTTTGGGAAGTCGAATGGCGTAACTCGTGGGCTGGCTGAGGCATACATTGATCGGCACTTGCACTTGAAAACATGGGGGACCAGATTAGTGAATCTGCCATCGCCTTAGCTAGGGCGCGACCTTGAGAAGCCGAATGGCGTAACTCGTGGGCTGGCTGAGGCACACATTGATCAGCGCTTGCGCTTGAAAACATGGCAAACCAGATTAGTAAATCTGCCCTTGCCTTAGCCAGGACGCGAGCTTGAGAAGCCGAATGGTGTAACTCATGGGCTGGCTGAGGCACACCTTGATCGGCGCTTGCGCTTGAAAACATGGCCGACCAGATTAGTGAATCTGCCCTCGCCTTAGCCAGGGCACAAGTTTGGGAAGTCGAATGGCGTAACTCGTGGGCTGGCTGAGG
This sequence comes from Camellia sinensis, assembly GCF_055761805.1. Lineage (NCBI taxonomy): Eukaryota > Viridiplantae > Streptophyta > Magnoliopsida > Ericales > Theaceae > Camellia > Camellia sinensis. The sequence goes on along the minus strand of NC_138962.1, from coordinate 63,687,355 downwards.
CACACATTGATCGGCGCTTGCGCTTGAAAACATAGCCGACCAGATTAGTGAATCTGCCCTCGCCTTAGCCCGGGCGCGAGCTTTTGGAGTTGGAAAGCCGAATGGCGGAACTCGTGTGCTAGCTAAGGCACACATTGATCGGCGCTTGCGCTTTAAAACATGGCCGACCAGATTAGTAAATCTGCCCTTGCCTTAGCCAGGGCGCGAGCTTGAGAAGTCGAATGGCGTAACTCGTAGGCTGGGCAATTGTCATCCGACTTTTCACGTTTGGGATTACTGACGTTGCCTCGGGAGAGCTGCATACATTGAAGGATAAGTGGCGCGAGTGCACACCAGAGGCCCTACTTATTTCCATTCAGGCAACTTGGGAGGGATGAAGATTGGCTGAATTAGACGCCGCAATGAGTCACAGTAGCGAGCCTATGCGTACGGGAAGAAGAACGTCCAAGGATCAGGAAACACAGCAACCCCTTAATTGTCGAAGCGTATCGCCCCGAAAGGACAGGCAACCACGGGGAAATTCTCCGCGCCCGCGATTGAGAATCGAGCCTGATGCGACGCCACGATCGCTGAGTTTTGCGGTTTTTATGAGGAATAGACCAATGACAGAGGCAGATTCTGTCATTAAAGACCCAGGTGTAGCAGTCGAGTTCGCTCGACAGATCTTCCAGCCGGAAGTCCAACAATCGATGGTCGGACGTCAAGATTTCGAAGTATTTCGAGACGGCATACATGGGGCCGTGAAAGGACTATATACTACTTACAAAGTTGGCATGCATCTGCGGGAAGCGCGACGTGAGAGTGAGAAAAGGGACAAAAGGAATCGCAGTCTAGAGATTCGCGCGGAAAAGGCTGAGCGTGAGCTTCGAGAGCTGAAGAATGTTCAAACGAGCGCGTCGGTGGACGGTCGGTCAATCTGAATTGGTCGTTGAGAGAGTGACCCAATGGACCTCGGGTTATGAAAAGGGGTTTCAGGACGGCCTGAAGGTCGGGATAGAGAAGACCAAACGAGACCATGCCGATGAGGTTTACCGATGTGAAAATCGTGGATTCAAGCACGGCTGGATCAAGGCCCTTCAAACCGAGGAAGTTCTCGAAGCCGTGGGCATTGATTCGGCCTCGTCCCTGTATCATCGCCACTACTTTCCTTATTTCGATTTCGAAATTGAGAAGAGCGACGATGAGGGCGCCGAATAAATAGAATTTCTTTTATTTTCAACATTTGTATTCGGTCTTGAAATGTTGTGTTTAATTAATCGTATTATTTCAACTTTCTGCCAGGGTTTGTGTTGCGTGGCGTAAATATTTAAACATGTATTGACCGGCTTGAATTAAGAACGATTCTGGGAATATGTATTCGGCCCTAAGGTGTCATGCACCGAAAGGGGCTCTGAATTCGAAGACTTTAATTTGGCCAATCGTGATATCCATGAAGGGCGCTCTGAATCCGGAGACTTAATCGGCCCTAAGGTGTCATGCACCGAAAGGGGCTCCGAATCCGGAGATTAATTTGGCCAATCGTGATATCCACGAAGGGCGCTCCAAATCCGGAGACTTTAATCGGCCCTAAGGTGTCATGCACCGAAAGGGGCTCCGAATCAGGAGACTTAATCGGCCCTAAGGTGTCATGCACTAAAACGAGCTCCGAATCCAAAGACTTAATCGGCCCTAAGGTGTCATGCACCGAAAGGGGCTCCGAATCCGGAGACTTTAATTTGGCCAATCGTGATATCCACGAAGGGCGCTCCGAATCCGGAGACTTTAATCGTCCCTAAGGTGTCATGCACCGAAAGGGGCTCCGAATCCAGACACTTTAATTTGGCCAATCGTGATATCCACGAAGGGTGCTCCAAATCCGGAGATTTAATCGGCCCTAAGGTGCCAAGCAGCGAAAGGGGCTCCGAATCCGGAGACTTTAGTTTGGCCAATCGTGATATCCACGAAGGGCGCTCCGAATCCGGAGGCTTTAATCGGCCCTAAGGTGTCATGCACCGAAAGGGGCTCCGAATCCGAAGACTTAATCGACCCTAAGGTGTCATGCACCGAAAGGGGCTTCGAATTCGGAGACTTTAATTTGGCCAATCGTGATATCCACAAAGGGCGCTCCGAATCCGGAGACTTCATCGGCCCTAAGGTGTCATGCACCGAAAGGGGCTCCGAATTCAGAGACTTAATCGGCCCTAAGGTGTCATGCACCGAAAGGGGCTTCGAATCTAGAGACTTTAATTTGGCCAATCGTGATATCCACGAAGGGCGCTCCGAATCCGGAGACTTTAATCGGCCTTAAGGTGTCTTGCACCGAAAAGGGCTTTGAATCCGGAGACTTTAATTTGGCCAATCGTGATATCCACGAAGGGCACTCCAAATCCGGAGACTTAATCGGCCCTAAGGTGTCATGCACCGAAAGGGGCTCCAAATCCAGAGTCTTTAATTTGGCCAATCGTGATATCCACGAAGGGCGCTCCGAATCCGGAGACTTTAATCGGCCCCAAGGTGTCATGCACCAAAAGGGGCTCCGAATCCGGAGACTTGAATCAAGGCTTGGGAGCGGGCTAGCGAAAGAAAGAAACTTTGTATTGCAAAGGTGGAACATGTACAAGTATCAAGCCCACAAGTAGGGTCAATGATAGAATATACGTAAATTTGTTGAATTCCAAGGTCGTGGCAGGCTTCTTCCCGACATGTCTGAGAGCCGATATGCCCCTGTTCCTGCGATGGATTCTATCTGATAAGGGCCATCCCAGTTTGGACCCAACTTTCCATCGGCCGGTCTCCGGTCGGCTGGAAGTACCTTCTTCAGGACAAGCTCTCCTGGCGTGTATCGGCGCAACTGAACTCGCTGACTATATGACTTGGCGAGCTACTGCTGGTATCGTGCCATGGATGCCAGGGCGCGGTCCCTTTGTTCCTCAATGAGGATCAGATGCAGGGCAAGCATCATGTCGTTTCGGCCCGTGTCAAAAACTTGCGATTTCAGAGTTGGGAGGCCGATTTCCAAGGGTAAGATTGCCTGGGTACCGAAGCATAAAGAAAACGGCGTTTCTCCAGTGGATCTCCTCGGCGTAGTACGATGAGCCCACAATACACTCGGTAATTCTTCCACCCATTTGCCTTTAGCTTTTTCCAGCCTCTTTTTGATGCCGTCCAAGATGGATTTGTTAGAGGCTTCTGCTTGACCATTGCGTTGGGGGTAGGCTGGTGTCGAGAAGTAAGGTCGAATGCCATATTTGTTGCATAGCTCTCGATACATACCACAATCGAACTGGCTGCCATTGTCTAAGATGAGAGCTCTCGGAATGCCGAATCGTGTTATGATGTTTCTCCATACAAAGCGTTTAATGTTGGCATCTCGTATATGTGTCAAAGCCTCTGCTTCGACCCATTTTGTGAAGTAGTCTGTCGCGACAATTAAGAATCGCTTGTTCCCTAGGGCCCTGGGCAATGGTCCTACGATATCAAGTCCCCACTGAGCAAACGGCCAGGGGTTGGTGATAGAATTCAACTCTTCTGCAGGCAGATGGGTTAATGGGGAGAACTTTTGGCACTGTTCGCATTTTTTTACATAACTCTCCGCGTCAGCTGTCATTGTCAGCCAATAGTATCCCTGCATTATAACTTGATGGGCTAGGGAGCGTCCGCCAGAATGGGCACCACAACTGCCCTCATGTATCTCTGTCAGAAGCCCCTCTACTTTGTCGGGGTGCACGCATTCCAAATATGGACCAGAGAGGGACTTTTTGTAAAGCCCTCCTTGCAGATCCAGATAGTATTGCAGGGCTTTATTTCGCAATTTGTGTGCTTCTTTTTTGTCCTCTGGGAGTTATTCAAAGGAGAGGAATGCAGCAATGGGGTCCATCTAGCTTGGTGCGGATTTTATAATGTTGACATGGATTTCATTCGGAGGGCCAATGCTCGGCTCCAGGACAAAGCCTACTTCGATGGTCCGCTTGATCTTAGAATTGATGGCGGAGGCTAGGCATGCGAAGGCATCCGCGTGTGTGTTCTGGTCGCGTGTTATTTGGTTCAGTTCGTGATGGTCAAATTTTGTAAGCAAGGAATTGGCCGTTTTCATGTAGGCCACCATACGGTCGTTTCTTGTCGCGTATTCCCCCTTTAGCTAATTGATTACCAATTTTGAATCACAAAACGCAAGCAGACGCCGAGCGCCAAGAAGGTGCACATTCCGCAGAACGGCTAGAAGGGCTTCGTATTCGACTTCGTTATTTGATACTTCGAAGCCAAGCTTGACAACCTGCTCAATTACTGCGCCGTCTGGAGACATGATTACAACTCCGGCGCCACTGCCCCTTTGGTTAGATGATCCATCACAATACAATTGCCAAATATCCCTGACATAAATTCTCCAGTTCCACTTTGGTAGAACTTCAGCCTTTGGTCGAGCTTCATCAGGTTTGAGGTTGGAGAGCTTGCTGGTGAATTCGACAACGAAGTCGGCCAACACCTGCCCCTTGATTGCAGTTTTAGGTAAAAATTGAATGTCGTATTGGCCGAGTTCAAGAGTCCATTTTGAAACACGTCCTGATGCTTCTGCACTTCGTAGTACTGATCGGAGGGGATAATGTGTTAGCACCCCAATGTTATGTCCCTAGAAGTAATACATCAATTTTCTTGCCGCCATGACTAGGGCTAAGATGAGTTTTTCCAGCGGAAGGTAGCGGCCCTATCGGAAACTGCCAGATATAGGATGCGTGGGTCACCAGCGGTGGGTGTTGTCAAGAGAGGTACTGAGCAGAGGTAGGTCTTGAGTCCGTTGAAAGCTGTTTCGCATTCGGTGGACCATTCAAAAGCCTTACCTTGCCGTAATGTCTGAAAGAATTGTCGGCAGCGATCTGTAGACCCGCTGATAAACCTGTTGAGTGCAGTGGCCATCCCCATCAACTTTTGGACTTCTTTTACTGAGCGGAGGGAGCTGAGTTCCAAGATTGCTGTGACTTGCCTTGGGTTGGCTTCGATTCCTCGGTGATTGACGATGTAACCCAGGAATTTTCCAGAGCCGATTCCGAACGCACACTTGGAAGCGTTCAGTTTCATTCTGTATTTGCGTAAGATGCTGAATGTCTTTTCTAGATCGGCTATATGACTCTATTCTTCTTTGGACTTGACCACCATATCGTCGATGTATACTTCCCTAGTGTGGCCGAGTTGCTCTTTGAACATGGCGGTGACCAATCTTTGGTAGGTTGCCCCTGCATTCTTCAGCCCAATAGGTATAACTTTGTAGCAATAGGTTCCTCTTGGGGTGAGGAAGGCAGTTTTATCCTGGTCATCTGGATGCGATTTGATGGTAGCCTCTGTAAGCATCGAGGAAGCTCATGCGCTGGTGGCGTGCCGTCGCATCGACGAGCTGGTCGATTCTGGGTGGAGGAAAACAGTCTTTGGGGCAAGCTTTGTTCAGATCTGTGAAGTCAACGCACACTCACCAAGTCCCATTTTTCTTCTTCACCACCACTGTATTGGAGAGCCATGCAGGGTAAGTGACTTCTCTAATTGCCCCGGCGTCAAGCAATCTGTCTACCTCCTCAACAACGGCGACAATGTGCTCCGTGGCTGACCGTCGGCCTTTCTGAATGATCGGCTTACATTTCGGATCGACATTCAAATGGTGCTGTGAAACTGATGGATCTATTCTCGCCATTTTATACGAAGTCCACGCAAAGACGTCAAGGTTGTTGTGCAAGAAAGAGATCAGCTGCTGCCTGTCGGCCTGATTCAGAGAGGCGCCGATCATGAAGAACTTTTCTGGGCTACCATCAATGTCAACTCGGTCTAAATCTTCCGTGGCCTTCTCATTTGGATACCGCCCAACATCGTCCAGGATCTCCTGATTCGGCACCTCAATGGAGTTTACTTGTAGTTCCTTTGGCGTTCTGGCGGCAAGGAGATAACATGCTTGTGCCGATTTCTAGGATCCACGGATTTGCTCAATGCCGTGTTCTGTTGGGAAACGTAGCGGTTGATGATAGGTGCTTGGGACGGCCTGCAAGGTATGCAACCACGATCGCCCCATGATGAGATTGTACAGTGATGGCAGCCTGACGACCAAGAATTCCACGTCCACCGTTCTGGAACCTGCTCGAACGGGTAAGCTGATTTTTCCCAATGGGTACTCTGGAGTGGCATTGAAGCCGAATAGTGGATAAGGAGACGGAGTCAGGTTTGACTCGTTGAATCCGAGTTTGGTGAAGGTTTTATAATACATAACCTCCGAGGTACTGCCCTGGTTGATAAGAACGCGTTCGACGGTGAACCGGTTTACGTACAGCTCAACAACTAACGGATCGATGTGGGGGAGTGTGACATCGATCAAGTCAGAATCGTCGAAGGTGATACTTGGCGTTTCTCAGGGCCGCTATGCTGGCGTGAGTTACTATTGGGGGCCTGGATGTGATTGGATCGCATGCACGGCCAAGGCTGCTGGAAAGCTGTATATCATGTGAACGGTGTCAAGCGGAGAGGCATCCTCCAGACGGGCAGGTGTTTCTACCATACTCCTCCGGACGCATTGGTGGAGACGTTCGTCCTTTGCCAACTCCTCGAGATGATCTGCCCTCAGGGGTCGCTCAGAAGCCTTGGGCACCGTTTGTTTGGATTTTGCTATTTCCGAGGCTAGATCGTGACGAAGGCGTTTGTTCTCAGTGATGATGTTGGCCAACCTCTGTTGGGTTTGCCTAGCTTATGCCATGGTCGCTTGTATTGTCGTTTGCATTGGGTTTGAAGATGAGGAGAGGTCTGAGGCAAGTCTTGCCGCGATGGTTTTTGGTCAAAGCGAGTTTGCTGGAATGAGGTCAACTCTCTGTGTGGTCTCGTCAGTGGCTAGCGGAGGATCTTCAGTCACGCCTGCCATGGATATGTTTGAGTATTCCCACAGACGGCGCCAATTGTGGGGAAGTGGTTTGAAAATACTCTTCGGATCTTGGGAGACGCTAGTGATCCTCAGCTAGTCACTTGAAAAGATACAAGCACTCCGGTCGAGGGTGCCGGAATTAGCACTCCAATGGACAAGTTAGATCAGACACTCGGGATAGCTTACTTTCTAAGTCTTGTGAAGTGATTCTTACATACCTTTGTATAACAATTGTTCCTGTATTTATACCTGTTCTTTTTGATCCTCGGGGCCAGGGCCTACTTTTTTATCATTGCCCCTTTCTTTCATTCGGAGCTACTGATCTCCGTCTATTCGGCTTTACTCACGTATTCGGCGTCCTGGTCACGCAATATGAAGCCGGATAGTATCTAATTTCTAGAGCACGCATCCTCTGACTCTTCTATTTATTCGGCTCCCACATTGACCATTCGACCTAGTGCATATTCGGAATCCATAGTGACCATCCCAAGCTAGGACAGGTTGCTTACCCGATTATAGGTTGTTTGAAACCGCTGCGTGCGTAGTAAAACCCTAGCTCCTAACAAAATAGGACAGGGAAACCCTACCCCAACATAGGGGTGTTTTTGGCTCTTACTTGCTTGTTATGTGCTTTTAGAGTGTGTCTCTACAGGAATGCACGTATCAGTTTGCAAGTCTGGGTATCAGGCCTGCGGGCACCAATGTTTTGAGAATCGGTTATATCTGCGGGTATCAGATTCAAATTTGGGGCAGTGATTTGGGAACAATAATCAGTGTTTGAGAACAGTATTTTTAGCTTACAAACGTCAACCGTGTGTTGTCATAACTGACTGTGTGTTGTGTTTATTTTAAGTCGTTATGCTGTACGTTTTCTAGTTTATTTCCTTATTATTGCTTTATTTATCTTTTTGCTAGGTAGTGTAGCACAATTGCTTCCCACCAAGCAGATATTCCCCAAGCACTCTGGACTAGATGTCGCAGACTCCATCGATCTGAGGATCTGGTGGACGGACAACCAGTGTTTCATTCTCTACCCCCAATTACCAGACAGAGGGCGGTTAGGCAGAGGATATCAGTTCAGTAGTCAGTTCAGAGGGCTTTGTCTACCCCACCTGAGTATAGAAGAGATCAGGGTTCTGTTTCTCCCACAAAGAGGGAACATATACCAGCAGTTCTGCTAGATCAGGGCAGTATGGCAGGAATGGAGGAAATGATGCGTCAACTCCAAGAAAGTATGAGAGTCATGCAGCAGGATGCTGTTCGTCGAGATGAATTTGCCAAACAACAGGCCGAGGTCATGGCTCAATAGGCAGAGTTGATCGCCAGGCTACAGCAGCAAACTGGGGCATCCGCTTCTCACCAAGTCCCTCCCTCACCAGGAGTTCCAGCACCCGGGGAGGCACCAAATGTCCAGGGAGATACGGACATTCCGACAGGGCCACCTCCACCCCCGATTCTACCCCAATTATCCAAAACACCCACCAACCTATCGAATTCTCCCTTTGAGTTCGAGGTGGACCCTACAGCATTGAAAGTGAGCAAGCTTTAGAAGTTATTCAAGAAATCTCAGGGCGTCAAGTCCATTCCAGATATTGAAGATGGGTATACCGATGCGGCTGTGACACTGCCAGACTGCTTTAAGATGCCACATATTGACCACTTCGACGGATCTGGGGATCCCATGGTGCATTTGCGACTATTTTTTGACATACTCAGACCAATGGGCCTCACCAGGTTACAGAAGCTATCTTTGTTCGGCCGGACCTTGTCAGGAGTGCCGGCCATTTGTTATGCAAAATTGGAAGATTCTATCAAGAGGAGTTGGGAGGAGATGGCCAAGGCCTTCATAGCATAGTACTCCTATAATACACAGATCAAGATTACAACCCGTGATCTTGAGATGACTCGGCAGGAGTCTAAGGAGAGTTTCTCCGATTTCGTCACCCGTTGGAGGGCCAAGGCCTCAATGATGACCATTAGGCCAACGGACAAGGATCAAATACGGATGGTTTTGCGCAACCTCCAGCGTAAGCTTATGCTGAAATGATCGTCCTCCCTCTCCCCACTTTTGCCGACCTACATGAAATTGTGGTGCAGATTGAGGACGTCTTAAAGCAGGATCTAATTGACAGTGACAGAGAACAACCCAGGAGAACCTTCAACCGCAACGCAAATGCAGGCACAAGCAGTGCTGCAAATGCCAGAGCCACAGAAGTAAGCATGGTCACCACCACCCTCCAAGAGCCCTTGCAGCCACACCATTCAACGGTGCGTCCGAAAGCAACCCACAAACGACCAAGTACCAACCCCAAAGCCAAAGAACCTTCACGCCATTGTATATAACCCTGTCCAAAGCTCTGGGGGTTTTAATTAAGAAAGGGCACTTGAATCCCTTGGAGCCGCGGCCCTTGCCAGAAACACTTCCCCCCTCTCACAACCCAGCCAAATACTGCGCATTCCACCAGCAGCATGGTCATGACACCGACCATTGCTTTAGATTGCGTCATGAGTTCCAAGATCTCATTGACAACAAGGTGATTGTGCCTCTAGAAAAACCCAATGTCACAACCAACCCTCTCCCACCGCACAACCAAGCTCCACCTCCCAAACGCATCAATTTAATCCAGACTGGGGTTGTGTCATACGACCCCAGCATATATATCACTCCTTCTCACTTACCCAAGCCGGAGGTGTTCATCCCTGACAGCACCGACTTGTATATGTTGGACATCTCCCGAATCCAACCTGAACCCATGGTGGTGACTGCCGAAGGTAGAACAGGGATGATTTCCGAGGAAAGCGGGGTTGTTGATTCAAGGTCTGAGGATTCTGGGAGCTGTGTTGAGGAGGTATATAATCCGAGTAATTACATCACGTTAACAGGTCAGGTTGGGCCGAATGTGGAATTTCCAGTAGGGGCAGAGATTTATGTAATCCGGGGGGACGGACTTGATCAGAGGATAGGCGACATAGCAGCTCTGGAAGGGGACTTTGCCGACCTTCTGTTTTTCAATAAACAAGATTCAGCAAACATGGCAGTCAACTGGTTAGATTTTTATGAGTCAGTAGAGGTTATAGGGTGGCTTGATGACCAACCCGATGTTGTGGAAGAAGCTCAGCTAGAACAAGACCTGTTAGGGACAAGGGCATCGGCTGTGGCCGGAAGGGCCAGGAATCAGAATGCATCACCGGAGAGCGCCGGTGCCAAGAATTTCTCTCGGGATTTGGGCATTTTGGGTACAGGAAATGTTGAACAGAAAACTGCACTGACGCAGTCAGAATGGAAAGGGATCGAAGATTCTGAGAGAGCTAGGAAAGCCAAGGCTCCTGTGGGGGTTGAACGTGCTATGTGCACAAGAACAGAAAGTGCAGGGAGTACAGGAACATGAAGTGCTGTGGGCACATGAATGGTTGTGACAGAGCCGGGCAGGTGTCTGTCGGCTGCCGATGGAATATGGTGGGAAGACGATGACCTACGTCTTGCCCGCACCGATGAGGACTGGGGGAGTAACCAGCTAGATGATACCTGGTACATTGGCGAAGTCGACCATATGACTAGGAGTGGGCGGTACTTCAAGCCCCCGCACCTAGATCAACCAGAGGCGTCCGGGAAGGACAAGGAGGTGAAGAAGCAGAAAGAGAAGCTACTTGAAGAAGAGGCTGTGCTGAAGCAGCTAAAGAAGATACAAGCAGACATCTCCATCTGGGGGCTGCTTATGGCTTCACGTGTTCATTGACAAGCTGTCTTAACGGCAATGCACAAGGCCAAGCTCTCAATAGACACCACGCCTGAACAGCTGGTGAGGTTGGTTTTTCTGAGAGGGGCTTCCCCGATGTTGACCTTTTCTGACAAGGAACTGCCACCTGAGGGTGCAAATCATAACAAGCCACTCTACATCTCTGTGGAGTGTAGAAACAAATGGATACCGGTGGTTCTTGTCAACTCGGGATCCGCTATTAATGTGTGCCCGTCAAGGACGGCCTATGCAATCGGGTTAAAGCCCGCGGACTTTGTGCCAACAGCCCAGGTGATTCGGGCATATGATAACACAAGCAGAGTGGTGATGGGGACTGTGAAAATTCAGACCCAGGTTGGTCCGGGACAACACGAGATTGATTTTCATGTCCTGGATGTTCATGTAACCTTCAATCTATTACTGGAGCGGCCATGGCTGCTCCAGGTAAAGGCAGTCTCTTCCACCTTGCATCAGATGTTGAAGTACCCTCACGGGAAGGGGGTGGCTATAGTTTTGGGGAATTCGTCAATCCATTCGCCGCCAGAAGTGTCTACACCGGTTTTGAAATCGAGCATGACACGGAGGATGTGTTCCTATCGGGTTTTACCCTGGCCGAGGCCCGGGTCGTACAGAACATCATAGCTGCTGAGGAGGGGGTGTATGTTAGCGCTCAATTAGTATATCTTATGAACAAACTTCAGCACATCCTTGGGATGGGACCGGGAAGAAGTGGCCGGAAGGGCATCGCAGTGTCGGCTGAAGTGCCACACAACCCGCATACCTTGGGTTTGGGTTATCTACCCACCAAAGAGGACTGGATAAGGAAAGGCAAGGAGATGGCCGGGAGAGCCTGAGCAAAGCAGGCGGGGAAGCCTTTTGAGTAAATGCACCGACCCATTCAGGGTACCCTAAATGGACGCTTTGTCCGAAAGGGGGAGGACTTTCCATTTTACGGCTTCCCAGAGCCATGGATAAACGCAGAGAAGTGCCGCGTGCCAGGGTTTGAGATCTTTTTTGACCTGCAGTTATCCGGGAATGATGTTGCCAAGGAGCAGACAGACCATTTAGCTGAGGTTGGGCAATATGGAACAGTGGATTCTGAGAATGCCGAAATTGAAATGGGGGTAGCGCTGGCTTGTCTACTTTCAGATCCTCCGATCGAACATAAGTGCTTGGGGGATAACTTCTTGGTGTCCATGATCAGGAATGAAATGGCTGCGGGCCTACCTTCAAACATTTTGGATGCATCCATCGCACCCTCCCTCATCTGGCAGTACGAGGAGAGATTTTTTGTCAAGCAGCACCGGGTCAAGTAATGAGTCGGAATCTGATTCCACCGAGTCTGTGGAGTCGAAATCAGGTTCCAGCTCGACTGAGTCTGAGTCTGGTATTCCTGGGGGTGATAACCCGGATGCCACAGTCCTGTCTAGGTCATCTTTTTCTTTCTCTTTTGAGTCTGCTGTAACAAAAGAATCAGACGATTTGGAAATGCTTAATGAGAATGGAATGGCTGTGGTTTCTGAGTACTTTTCTGTGCCTTTGATTTATTGTATTAATTAGGACTTTCAAAACTTTGATGAAAATGACGAAGAAGAAATTCCTCCGGTTTTACAACGATTAATTGATCAAGAGCAGGAGAGATTTGTTAAACCCCTGGTTGATGAAATCACTACAGTTAATGTGGGTACCGAGGAGGACCCGCGGCTAGGCCAGATCGAGTCCACGTTCTCTTCGGAGGAGCGCGAGTGCTTAGTCGCTTTATTAAAAGATTTCAAAAATGTTTTCGCGTGATCCTAGGAAGACATGCCTGGAATCGATCCTGAGATTGTACAGCACCAGATCCCTCTTGACCCAGAGGCCCGACCCGTTAAACAGAAACTCAGAAGGATCCGCCCGGATTGGGCTCTCAAGATTAAAGAAGAGGTCACCAAGCAAATCGACGCAGGGTCCCTGCTGGTATCTGAGTACCCAACTTGGTTGGCCAACATCGTTCCGGTGCTAAAGAAGGATGGCAGGATTCGGGTATGCGTGGATTTCAGGGATCTGAACAAAGCCAGTCCGAAGGACGACTTCCCTTTGCTGCATATCGATGAGTTAGTAGATTTCACCACTGGGCTTGCGTTGCTTTCGTTCATGGATGGATTCTCAGGCTACAATCAGATATTGATGGCACCCGAAGACCGGGAGAAGACTGCTTTCACCACTCCGTGGGGGACATATTATTATAGGGTGATGCCATTTGAGTTGAAGAATGCTGGAGCTACATATCAACGGGCTGCGACCACAATATTGCATGACATGATCCATAAAGAGGTTGAGGTGTACGTGGACGACATGATTGTCAAGTCCAAAGAAAGAGAGGGCCACTACACCGCCTTGCAAAAGTTCTTCCAATGGATTAGAGAATTTCGGTTGTGGCTGAATCCTCAGAAATGTACATTCGGTGTTACAGCAGGGAAAATGCTGGGGTTCTTGATTACACAGAGAGGTATCGAAATCTACCCTTCCAAAATCAAGGCCATCTTAGAAATGCCCCCACCAAGGACTTAAAAGGAGGTTCGAGGCTTTCTGGGTAAAGTGCAATTCATAAGACGGTTTATCTCAAAATTAACTTTGACTTGTGAACTATTTTTTGGTCTCTTGAAGAAAGGAAAGAAGTTCCAATGGGACGGCCGATACTAAACTCCTTTTGAATAGATCAAACAATATCTACAGAACCCACTTGTGTTGTCACCACCTGAGCCGGGGAAGCCGTTGATTTTGTACCTTTCAGTGACTGAGACTACAATGGGCTGCATGCTCACACAAGAGTCCGAGGACAGAGTGGAGATGGCCATCTACTATCTGAGCAAGAAGATGTTGGATTACGAGACCCGCTACACTCCACTCGAGAAGGCTTGCCTTGCCTTGCCTTGGTATGGGCTACCAGGAAGCTGCGGCCTTACCTGTTAGCTCACTCTGTAATGTTGGTTTCAAGATTAGATCCCATCAAATATCTCTTCGAGAAACTGGCACTTACGGGTAGGCTAGCTCGTTAGTTACTTCTGCTTTCTGAATTTGATTTGAAGTATGTGACTCGCAAGTCAGTAAAAGGTAGAGCGGTAGCGGAGTTCCTAGCTGAGCACCCAGTGGAAGGGGATGAAGCAGTTGACTACTTATTCCCGGATGAGGCCATTCTGCATGTTGAAGAGGAATTTTGGACGATGTACTTTGACGAAGCGTCAAACCAATATGGGTATGGGATAGGAGTGTTGCTGATAGCACCCGACAATTCCCGTATCCCCCTAGCTTTCAAACTCCGGTTCAAAGTCTCGAATAACGAAGCAGAGTATGAAGCATGCATTGCTGGTTTAGAAGCAGCCCTAGAACTAGGGGCAAAACAGTTGGACGTCATTGGGGCCTCGAACCTTGTTGTATCTCAAGCAAAAGGAGATTGGAAAGTCAAAGAAAAAAAGATGAGAATCTACCACCAGACCTTGGACTTGCTAATTCCTCAGTTTGAGAAACTAAACTTCCCTCATCTGTTAAGAGAGAACAACAGGTTCGCAGAAGCACTAGCAACTCTATCTTCCATGATAGACATTCCTTTTGCAGTCCGGATGCGTCCGATCCTCATTGACCAGAAGTTTGTGCCGGCTTACAAGCTGATTGCTGTTATAGACGAGGTACAAGATGAGAACCCCTGGTATCACGTTGTCTGGAGCTTCTTGGAAAAAGAGACGTATCCACCAGTGGCAAATGCCAAAGACAAGAGGGCAATCCGAAGAATGGCCGCTCAGTTCATCATCTGCGGAGGAAAACTGTATAAGAGAGGTCATTTGGGAATGTATAAGCTGTGTGTTGATGCCGAATAATCGAAGCGCCTGATGGAGGCCATCCATGGAAGAGAATGCGGAGCGCACATGAACAGGGTAATGCTAGCACGGAAGATCCTCATACAAGGTTACTACTGGTCCACCATGGAGGAGGATTGTATCGACTTTGTTCAGCGATGCCACAAATGTCTGGTCCATGCAAACTGCATGAACATCCCGCCGTCGAAGCTGTACAATATGACTTCGCAATGGCCATTTTCAGTTTGGGGAATCGATGTGATCAGGGCTGTCACTTTGAAAGGGTCCAATGGGCATGAGTTTATTCTGGTCGCGATAGATTATTTCACGAAGTGGGTTGAGGCCCAATCTTACGCAGTGTTGAAGGCTTCACATGTTGCAAAGTTCATCAGGAACAACATCGTCTGTCGCTACGGGGTCCCAAACGAGAACATTTCAGATAACGGTTCCCACTTCAAGAAAGAAGTGATCGACTTGTTGGAAAAATACAACGTGGCTTTTCATAAGTCATCCACATATCGGCCGCAAACCAATGGAGTAGTTAAGGCCGCCCACAACAATATCAAACACATTTTGCAGAAGATGGTGGAAACCTACCGGGACTGGCCAGATAAGCTGCCATTTGCTCTATGGGGCTACCGGACTTCAATCAGAACTTCTACTGGGGCGACTCCGTACTCATTGGTTTATACGACAACCGAGCTCAAAGACAACCGAGCTCCCATCCACGACCCTAGGGGCAAGTTCAGACCCAATTGGACTGGCCCTTACATCATCAAGTCTATCTGGTCGGGTAGAGCTGTTGTTTTGATGGATCTAGATGGCCTAGAGTTCTCATAGCCTATCAACATAGACAAGTTGAAGAAATATTACCCCTGAGTGGCTTGCTAGGCCGAAAACCCGAAAGGGCGACCTAGGCAAAAGTTAGAGCATGAAAAAATTGAAATTACAAAAACTGAGCTCGCAAGGTTGAAAACCCGCAAAGGGCGGCCTTGGCAAAAGTTAGAGCGTAAAAAGTGGGGGTTAATACACGAGTGAACCTGAACCGAACTACGTAAGGCTTGATTCCCATCTTTGGGACACGTAGGCTGCTTCGTCTTGAAGTTCAGCCATAAACTTTTCCCCAATCAACTTTGTCCATTTGATCATCTCGGTCATCTTTGTCTATTCAGCATTCAAGAGCTTCGGTTGTGATCTCCGGTTCAGTGCTATTCAGACTAGGTGCAACTTTCCAGTTGTTGGAATCTGGGGTTGTGCATCTCAATGACAAATCTCAGGCGTGTCCAGTTCTGATCCATATCGAAAATGGTTTTGAAAAGTTTTCATAAAAGTTGATTTTGCTGAAATTAATCTTTTTACAACTTAGACCATTTTTGGACCAAACGGAAAATTTTTAGTACCCACAACCTTTTTATTACATTCATAAAGAAAACATGAAAGTTCTGATAAAGCAATAAATTCCGGGCATAGATAGGTCAGGTGTTCCTGCGCCCCCGCCCAGAGCTGGTCGAGGCTTCTGATACCAAGCTGGGCCCAATCTATGCCTCCTCATTGAGCCAATCTATGCACTCATCGGATAAGATGCAACTGAAAGTGGGAGCGGGGGCCAGAAGCTCTCTCGTCCTCCATGCCGTGGCATACCGAGCTAGTTGTGCACCTCGGACCAGAAATGCAGCTGGATACTTTATCCCCTCTGCCGGGTAAGTCTGATCATGTCCGAACTGACACCGGAACCGGAACGGAAAGTAGAAGACACAATGTGTCAGACCAATCAACTGAATCCCAGGCTGCCGGACATGCTGTAGCTCATTGCCGGCAGATTAAGCCAAGGACAACGCTAAGCAATGCGGTCTGCGGACATATTGCACACCCAATCAAACCACCATCCCTCATCAAGGGCATCGACTAGACGTCGTCAGGAGAAGTAGCCGCGAGCTGAGTACGCTAGGCAGGAGTCCACAACCTACAATTTGTCCATCAACCACACTTGGGAAGGATGAAAAATGAGAGATTAAAGAATAGAGAGATGTACGATGGGAGAAATGTGAGAAAAGGGTTTCGAGAGAAAAATCGAGCCTGAGGGCCGAGTGATGTGAGCAATATATATGTGAGGAAGGGTGAGAACATTACCTGCAGCAGTAGTGGTCTTCCCGCAAATCTGGTCGTTTCCCGGCAATGGAAAGCATCCAAGCCCATCAATGTCTCGGCCAATGTCATGGCAATGCAGCTCTTGCCTTCTTTCAAGCCTTGGGCAACTTCGATCAGACGAACGCTAGACCTGCTGAAGCCTAAGGAAAACAAAAAGTGAGATAGCATGCATAAACAAAGGGCATGACGCCGAAAACCTTGCCAATGATGGCCGTTGTAGACGTCCCCCGAACGCCCTGAGAGGATGAGTCCCGTTCTGTTCGTTTTGGGCTTACTACAGTTCGGACTCTCAAATTGTCACGGTTCTAAATCTGAACCAAAGATTCCAAATCCGGCAAATCGTTTGTGAAAACAGATTTTTGTAAAGAAGTGCCAAACATGGACTGCTTTGCCAGATACAGAGTCGCCACCTAAATATTTTTTTCTGGTGGAAATTTAGGAAACCCTGACTCGTTTGCCTAAGGCCACGTGTCTGTCATCACCAAAGTTGCCTCGGCTCAGGAACTTGGGTACGATTGGGGAAGGTCTTCTATGAGCACCCCCGCTCACCCGATCCGAAGATCGGCCTCTACTATCCATGATATCTAGTTTTGAAAACATTATGCGTTCTTATTCTGGTTATTAGCCTAGATTTACTATGTGATGCGTACAGTAAACAGGTATAGACTAAGTCGCCTAAATTGGAACAAAACATTTCATGTTTGTTTTGAAAACAGTTTGCTACTCGCAAGTAGGCTAAAAGGCAGATTTTGCCACCCTCGAGTGGGCTTAGAAAACATGGTTTTTCCACTCTCGAAGGGAGGCTTAAGACTCGCATTCAATGCATTGTTCCGATTTAAGTAACCCAACCTTCACCCACAGGCATTCAGGCAGTTATAACACGTAAGCACATAGCCTCATGGTAAGCATGTTATCATGGCAACACTCACACTCATGCAAGGATGCTAAAACATAAATGCTTACCGAGTACTCCAAGCCAAAATAAAAACTAGTTAGTAATCATATGCATGATCCTAGTTCATGTTAAGATGGCTAATGCAACGCATGCAAGATGCAACTACAATGGGCTCAGCTATTCTAAGATGGCATGTGACGATGCTACAGCCAACACTTATTTAACTTGGAATTGAAATGCAATGCAGTTAGTATGATGCGCCGAGCCCAATGCATGCAAGACAAATATATGGATGCACGCATGCAAAGCATAAGGTATGCTAATTTAAATATGCCCTAATACTAACCATTGAAAGCTAGTAAATAAAAATGGAAGAAAGACGTGGGGTTGGAAGACATACACACACTCACGCACACTTATTACACAATTGCCCTCACTCGGAGGGTCCGAATAAATATTACACAACCAAATAAATACTACTAAATCAAATATTACAGAATTTCTAATTAATTAACGAATTAAATGCAGAAGGAAGGTGGCCGCAGCCCTGCCTCGGAATGCGTGGATGCTGCATGCTTGACTTGCCTTGCTCGGAAACCCGTACCATGCCAGTATTACGTCTGTTTACACTGCCTTGCTCCTCTGAAAGATATGAAAGTTTCCAGAACTGCTTTGAACTTCCTCCTGGGTGTTTTGGATTTCCACCGGCCATAACAAAATGCCACCGGCCATGGGAATGGAATTATCGGCCAAATCTTGTGTCATCGGCTGGACACTGATGGCTGGTCGGCACTAGAGATGGCCGGTTGGCCATTTATTCCTGCAGCATCCTGCAGTTGACAGCAACAAAAGGCAAACAGTGTATGGCATGGAATTTTCAAGCAAATGTGAGCATGGCCACACTCCCTATCATGCAATGGACTCAAGGGAGCATGGCTCTCGACCCTCGGGCCATCAATTATGCGTTTTGATGCATGATGGCCTAAGAAGCCAAGTTTTCCATTCAATGTAAATGCATGCACAAAAGAAATGAATGCCTCATGCCCTATCATGTTGAGGTCAAGGGCATTGGCGACTGAGGAGTGAGACGTGTTTCGTCACTATAAGTACGAACACGCCTCATTCCTCAGGTTTGGTTTGACACCCCAAACCAAACAAGATGTAATGCATGTATGTCATATATAATACAAAATGATGCAACTTAATGCAATGCAATATGAGCATGCTAGCCTAATACAATGCAATACTACCAAGACATGCAAGCTAATCCAATGTCACATTAGTATGCCAAGTATGCAATTATGTACAAGAGTGGTCTTAAACTAAAATGGGAGGCCTCAGCCATGCCCCAAAATAGTGGCCAAAGATGGTGCAAAAGCGCACCAATTGTGCATGCAAACATGCACACAACAAGGTTCATCATCTAAGCATGGAAGGGGACAACTCTAGGCATACTTGAAGGTGATATACATGGATGTTAAAAACTTATGTTAAACTCTGAAAAGCATGCAAAGAATGATGCCAAAACATGCTAGGGAATGAGTGCAAAATAGAAGGCATTCAAACATGGTATGGACTATGCAACCATGGTATGGACATGGTTGGATAGTCCAACAGCTATCCCAAGCAAACATGGTATGGACTATGCAACCAAAAATAGAGTTACAATGCACCAAAACAAGTCCCAAAACCCACTGTTATGGCAGCTCAAATGACTCAAACACATAGGCATGCACAAAAGCCCAAACATGGAGCATGAGACCACACCTCTTCAAGGCATTGAAAGGATAACAAATGTAAGCATGCAAGCACACCAGTAGGACTGAAATGGCATGGCAAGTGGTCCCAAACCACTGAAATAGCCAAGGTAATGCATGCTAATGACTCACACACCCGATGCCAACATGCTAGAATGTAAAGGGACTATACAAAGCATGAAAGGTATGACCAAATCAACGCCTAACAGACCTCAAGCATGATGAAACATGACCAAAAGCTTCACAAAGCTAGGAAAAAACATGAGAGCATGGTAGGCTAAATGCATGATGCACTTTTAGGCAAAATAAGGGAATACAAAGCAAGCATATTAAGCATGCAAGGGGCCATTAATCTGACCAAAAACAGAGATATAATATGACCAAATAACACCCAAAAACCTCTGAAATGAAGCAAAAAGAAATTAAGCATACATGTTACCCTTATGAGCCAAAAATGCAAACAAAAAGAGAGACAAAGGGAGAGGGGTGTCCCTCCCCTATGCAAGACTTCAAGACCCCTTCTTCACCACTGAAAGTCCTCTAGATTTCAGTGGTGGGAAGGCCAATACACAAAAGGATTCAAAGCACAACAAAGAAGGTACAAAAGGGCCAAACAAGGCCTAAGAGGGGGAGGTCGACCCCCAACACCAAAGTGACCTTAATGAAGTATCTTAAAAATGAAAATACAAGAATTTTTTCAGTTATACTCAAAGTTTAAATCAGTATGCAAGATAGGTTAAAGACTAGTGCAAGATTGGGGAAAATAAAGCAAAAGTGTTACCCTTGAAGAACACTTCAAGAACAGCAAGTGCAGCCACCTTCTTCTGATCAAAACCAACTCAAAACTTGAAGAACAAACCCTCAACACCTCCAAAGTTGAAGTATGGTGTAACACTATGTGTTCTAGTGCAAAACTAAGAACAAACCACACTTTTAGGCCCTCAAACACACACAAATCAAGAAAGAAAGGAAGATATAGAGAGAGGGGGTGATATATATCAGAGATATATGTAATTAGGTCTGGTTTTGCTGAACCCCCTCAAAGGAGAGGGAAGGTCTCCTTATATAGACAAGGCAAAGTGTTAAGCTTCCAGGAGAAGCTAAACAAAAGGGGGCAAGGCTTCTCCAAGAAGCCAAGGCAAAGGGGCCAAGGCTTCCTGAGGAAGCTGGGACAGGGGTTCAAGCTTCTTGAGGAAGCTAAGACAAAGGTCCAAGCTTCCTCAAGAAGCTAGACCAAAATGGTGCAAAGGGTGCAAATTCCTCCATACAGTATGGAGGACAAGTCCGTGCACTCCAGCTGGCACAGCTGGCATGCACCATGCCTCAAAGAGGCAAAAAGGAAGTATCTGCCAGCAAAGGAGTCCATCGACCAAATAAATGGTCGGTCGACCCACACAAAGAGCCGATACACCAACAGAAGTGCTGACCGACCAAACATTTGGTCGGTAGCAAAAGGGCAAGGCCGGTGGCATCATGCCACGACCGGTGGGTTTCAGGGATGGCTAACAAGCCTCTTCCCACCCCTAGAAGTACAAAACACAAGTCCTTGGTGCAAAACCAAGGCGCGCGACCGAGACCTCTAGGAACTCAAAACAAACACGAACATGGATGATCATCGAGTGTTCAAACGATGACGTCCAAGTCTTGAGGACGGTCAAAAAAGGGGTGTCTACAGTCGTCGCGGTCACCGATGTCAGAAAAGTGATGAATCAAGCCGAGGATGTCCAATTCTCCGTTGCAGATCAAAGACCGAGCATCATGCATAGTGAGCCCACACATCCGTCCTAAGGCTTGGGCGTGGCCAAAGCGAAACTTGGGCAAGATTTCTTTGTTGCACTCGGATCCCATCAAAGCTTGGAAATCTTTGAAAGTAGGACACACCTCTTGCCCGCCAAAGCTAAAGACATGTGTTACCGGATTCCAGAACCTTGCCGCGGCATGGAGGAATGAAAGAGGCAGCAGAGTGCGACTCAACGTGAATAGTGCATTTATACCGAAGCCTCGGAAGTTCAACTTTTCTGAGCCATCCAAGGTGGCAATCCAAGCTGTGAGATTTTCGAAGAGAAATGCTCCATCTTGATGTAAACCTGAGATGGAATAAGAGAACCACGAAGCTGGAACCTTTATGGAGGATAAGGCACTGTTCGGGAGACACTTGTCAAAAACCTAGAGGTCACCGGGCCAACTGGTTGGCCGACCACTTTTTCTGGTCGGCCAGCCAATTTTTCTGGTCGGCCGACCACACAATTGATCTCTAGGGCAAAGGGCTGGTCAGCCAGCCACTCCTGGTGGTCGGCCATGGAGGAAAATTGGTCTTTGGTCTATTCCTAGTCTCTAGAAGAGAGTTCCTAGCCTTTCCATGTGTTGGGAGCATTGAAGGTCAACGTTTCCCTCTGTTTCGGATGCATTCCGTCTCCCGGTTTGTTCGAAATACATTTGCTTATCGAGTTGTTGTTAAGTTTTTCTTATCAAGTTGTTGTTTGGCTTATCGAGTTATAGTTTTGCTTATCAAGTTGTTAAGTTTTATTGAGTTGTCGAGTTTTATTCGTCGAATGATTGCTCTTTGTTTATCAACATTCGTCGGGATGTGCTTATCGAGTTGTAAAACTTGCTAAGGTTTTGTTGTTTCTTAGTAAGTTAAGTCGTTTAGTTTGTTGCGTCAGTTCACTACCTAACTTTGCCACGTGCAATGCTCAATTTCCATTCAATCTCATTTTTATGCAAAGTGATGCGATGCAATGTTGAGAACATAAAATACAACACTTTTGAACCAAAAAAAAAAAAGCTGTTTCATTCCATCATAGTTCTTTTTACAACATTTCACAGCAAGGGTACAAGTTTTAAAGAAAATAAAATTGCCTAAAGCTAATGTGCTACAACTACTAGTAAAAAAGGAAAATAAAGCAGGAACATCTGCATCAGTGCTATCAAGTGCAGGACTGAGAGGCCATTTTCGTCCTCTTCTGCAGAACAATCTCTGCACCAGCGTCATCATCTAAATCGGAGCTGTCGTCCTCGGAATCCTCATCGGCATCATCTCCACTCTCAGAACCGGAACCAGAGTCACCCTCTTTGTCTGCGGATGTCTCTGACTGGGGATGCGCAAACTCCTCCTCCTCGCTGGACTCCTCATCTATGATAGGCACTCTACGTCTGCCTCGGCTGCGAGTTGAGTCCCCTCTCCCAGCTCCTCGAGCAGGCCTAGATGGCCCAGCCTATGGCCCATCCTGCAGCGGTGGCATCTGAAGAAAAGAGGGCAATTTGAATACATTAGCCAATATGTATAACAGATGCAAAAAGAGTGGATGCATACAGATACGGTATATGGACGTGGTGTGTGTCAGATGTGCTCTACACATACAGTCAACCAATGCAGTGAAATAGTCAAATTCAGCATGTCATTAGAGGTATGACAAATGCAAGAAAATTAAAAGTACCAAGACACCGGCGATGAACAGCTGCGTCTCCCTCCACAAAACCATACCCTCGAGCGAGGCCACCAATCCGAGCATCTCATCCATGTACTCTCTGGGAGGCTGCAGATGTAAGTGTAAGTTATTAGTGAATGAATGGATGTCTAAATAGCTGAATGTTATATCAAAACTATAAAGCATACCGGTGGCGAGTCAGGGTCACTGACGTATTGATGATCGGGCAATGGAATCAAGTAAGACGTCCCATACCGCCAGCCAGTCAGTTCGGTCGGGAGATCTGGCTATCCAGCATGATGGTAAGTGGGGGGAATCGGGGGAATCAGTCCAGCCCCACCTCTCCATGTGCCGGCCCTGCTGGTCGAAGGAGCATCTGCAGCCTGGACTCGACTCGATGATGGCATGCCAGCAGACATTCGCGTGGGAGTACAGACACCTGTCAATGGAGGCATCCAATATGTATGGCTGTAGGTCACGTACTCCCCCTCCTCCAAATGTAGAACTACATCAGTGCCCATCATAGCCTCCTCGACCTCCTGGGGAGCGAGTCCCTTAGTGGATCGCATATCGTCCGGAGGTGCTGCGGGGATACTCTGCTCAGGGTAGCCCATCATCTGACGCGTGAAACAGTCCCCCAGAAACCAGGCCCTGCTAACTGGACCCTCAAATAAAATCATGTATTGAGAGGCAGCCGACGCCCCAGGGAATCGAACCAGGGCATCTCCTGACAAGGGTGCCCAGGGCTGCTAAGTGATCTACGAATAACCAGTGCATGAGCTGACTAGATATTGCAAATATGCAAGATGAATCAAAGCTGAAAACATGAAGAATTGAGAGTTCTGAATTACCTCAGTCACCCGCACCGTATCAAAGAACTGCCGCAGGTAGGGGAGAGTCTCTCGAGCCCTCGGCGGGTACCGGCCTTGAAATACGTGAGAGTAAGGAATCACAAGAGACACCTCCACCTCGAGCTCTGGGGCTAGCGTCAAAAAGTATACGTAAACCCATAGCTATGGAAAACAGGGCAATAGCCATCAGAATACAGGATGTACAGAGAACACAGAATGCTAAGTGCAGAATGTAGAATACCGAATGTAAGGTGTGCCGTGTGTAGTGTACAACTAATGAAAAACAGGAATGTAAATCAAGAGGGCAGAAAGTACCTCCCAGGCTCTCCAGTAGCCACCAACTATGTTCTACCATCCCCGAGAGGTCACACTCATGTAACAGTAAAGGGTAGTGAGGCTGGCGCCACCCCAGTCATACTGGTTGACCTGTGATAGGTCCACTAAAGCACTGAGCAGATACAGTCCACCTGTGTTCCCCCTGTCGGAGAACAAAGTGGTCCCAAGGAGGAAAATCAAAAACCCTCAAGCGTACTGCTCTATCTCCTCAAGAGTCTCGGGCGTAGTCCTCCTGTACTGCACGGGAAACCAGGTGTACCTTACTCTACTCGAAGATCTGTCAATCAGTGGGTGGGCTCCCAACAAATGAATCCAAGCCGCCTCCCACTCGCCCGTGTCTGCGTCGTAGGGGACCGATCAGCCGGCCGCATCAAGACCAGTCAGCATAGAGAAGTCAAAAGGGGTCATCGTCATGTCCCCGGTAGCTGAGAAGTGGAACGAGTTGGTGGTGTCCCACCATCTCTCCACAAGTGCCCCCATCAAGGTCCTGCTCACCGGGTAACGTGATAGCCTTGGGCAGAATGGTCCATACCCCGCCTCGTCCACGATTTGGCAAATGGCATCTGGGAGCTCCACATATCACTCCCTGGCGAGGATCGACCCATAGCCCCGTGTGGAACGGGAAGATACCTGCATTCAGAATGAACAGATGTATTCAGTTTCAAAATGAAAGTATGAGCTGTGTGCAAATCAAATCAGATACAATGTTATGGACTGCGTGTTCAGTATGAGGTGCGCGCAAATGCAGTGAATGAGCTGTGTGTTCACCAATGAAAGTATATGAGCTGTGTGTTTAGAATTGAAATGTGTGAGCTGCGTGTTCAAAATGAAGTGTATGAGCTGTGTGTTCATAATTCAAAAATGTGGGCTGCATGTTCATGACAAAAAGTTTGAGTTGTGTGTTCAGATTTCAGAAATGTGGGCTGCGTGTTCATGATAAAAAGTTTGAGCTGTGTGTTCAGATTACAAAAAGTTTAGGCTGTGTGTTCAACTTTCAAAAATTGTGGGCTGTGTGTTCAGATTACAAAAAGTTTGGGCTGTATGTTCAACTTTCAAAAACTGTGGGCTGTGTGTTCACCATCAAGAGTTTGGGCTGTGTGTTCAACTTTCAAAAGCTGTGGGCTGTGTGTTCAACTTTCAAAAACTGTGGGCTGTGTGTTCACCATCAAGAGTTTGGGCTGTGTTCAACTTTCAAAAGCTGTGGGCTGTGTGTTCACCATCAAGAGTTTGGGCTGTGTGTTCAACTTTCAAAAAACTGTGGGCTGTGTGTTCACCATCAGGAGTGTGGGCTGCGTGTTCAACTTTCAAAAACTGTAGGCTGTGTGTTCACAACCAAAAGCATGAGCTGCGTGTTCAGAAATTCAAGTGCTTGAGCTATGTGTTCAAAATGTAAACAGGATGCTTTGTTATAGATTGAGTGTTCAGAACAAGCTGTGTGCCGACTCAACAGAATTCTGTGTTGTGAGCCGTGTGCTAAAACGAGCAAAGTCTGGTTATACATGAGCTGTGTGCCAAGTGGACCGGATAGTGTGTGAATTTGTTCAGAATGAGCAGATGAACATATAAAGTGAAAACAAGAAATGCGCAAGAAATACATAATACATTGCCAGAGGATGTAAAAATGAAGTACGTACCTCTCGTGCCTGGTGAGAGAGGTGAGACTCCGGCTCTCATAGTAATAAATCCGCAGGCGCCCGTCGCTCAAAATCAGTAAAATGGTAGAAAGTGGTGGGAGGTAGGACGGACTCCTGAGGACGATACCTCTCGGGATCGAAAGGCCGAACTCTCGGAGGCAAGGACATGATGTCCGGCTCATCCCTGGCACCTGGAGGACCTCCACCATGAGGAAAATGACCCGCCATTTGAAGAAATCTGCAAAAATGAGCAAAATGAGCCAAAATTGGAAAAAGTCAACAAAAGTCAACTCTTGGGAAATGAAAAGGTCAACAAAAGTCAACTCCTGAGAAAATGTTCCAAATTTCGAGACAAACTTACCCCAAGTGGTGGAAATAGAGAAAGAAGCTCCGAAATCAAATTTTAATCAGTTCAAAGTGAAGAAAACCAAAAGTTTTCGCGAAACAACTTTGCGTGGGGTGTTGGAAAACGTGTATAGAGCGCAGATCTGAAGGAGAAAATGGTCTAGGAAGCAAGAGGGACTAATTTCGAATTCGGAATTGTGAGCAATAGTGTTTGGGATGTGTGTACTTAAAGATCCAAGCATGAAAAGACAAAACTGCCCTGGATTTAGCAAAGTGGTCGGCCGACCAGATTTTGTGGCTGGCTGACCACCCCTTGAGCAAGCCTTGGTCGATGGCCTCTCTAGGTGGTCGGTGGCCCTCCTGGGTGGTCTCCAAGGTCTCTTTGTTCTCCCTGAAAATTTTGGTGGTGATTAGAGTCCCCAGCTCTCAAGAAAGTACAAGGAAAGTGCACTTTCCGGTGCAAAATGCTTCCACGGGAACTTCAAATCAAGTCTTCGATGCATGGCTCGTCGTTACTCGCCAAGAGCAAGGTGTATCCTTTTTGAGTACGTTGCGACCCCTCCGAGAGGTAAATCGAAGGTCGTGTTTAAGTTGTTCTCTTTAAAGCTCGTACTTCTTTACTCGGGGTTTTGTTTCAAACCTGCTGTTGAAGTTGCACTTATCCTGTATTGTTATGCACATCGCTTGCATTGTTGTGCACATTTCATTGGCGTTGTCATACAACCATACTTAACTTGCGTCGTCACGCACGTTTCTCTTACATTGCGATGCACTTTCCCATCGGCATCATGTCTGTCCGCGTTCGATATAGCATTGAACATATGTTGCTAACTATGTTGTGCCTGTTAAGTTTCTCTCTTTTGCAGGCGCGATATTGTATGTACGATTCATTTGAAGCTGGTGCGACAAGACGAACCGGATGGCATTGCATTCTCCGTGTGAGACATAACGAGAGTTGTATAATTCTCTTACATCATAACTGCATAAAATGTAGTTTGATTTGCCTTCTTGCTTAAAACTATCGCATTTATTGTGAATATTTGCTTCATTACAGCTTTCTTTGCATGATTCTTACTGCATGAAATGTAGTTTGATTTGCCTGGCATTCTTGCTTAAAACTGTTGCATTTATTATGAATATTTGCTTCATTACAGCTCGCTTTGCATAACCATGAGTTATGTTCGGCTTTGTGCATATCGTTTTGCATTTTGCCCCTGCCTGCGGGCACATCTCTTGTTTATCTTGCCTGTTTGTCTAAGTCTTCGGCCTTGTCAAAAATGGGTTGTCTCTGGGCTTTGACATTCACACCCGTCACGTATGACTTTCGAGTTCTGTCAAAGAGGGGCAACTGTACAGACCCCATTTTTGACCGACCTTAAGACTTAGACGTCATTGATTGAGCGCTCGGTGATGGTGCATGTTGTGCCCGTTCTGAGGTTTTGGAGTTTCGGCTAAGAGCCTTACCCCCCAGACCTCGGGAACCTTTTGTGCTTCGTCTCGGTTTGCAAAACAAGTCTTGTTTTCTATTCCTGAAGGGAGAGAGAGGTCTCGTAGACCATCTCTCAGTGGCTGTAGGCTACTTTTCGTGGTCGTAGGCCACTTTTCCCATTTGGAGACCAGTTTTCGGTTATCGAAGCCGTCGGCCGTGCGCCTCGGTTCGGGACCGCTTAACTTTCTCCGTTTGGCACGATTTTTGGCACACACCTTGTTTCCTCTGTCTAGAGGGACAGTGTGGCCCGGGAGACCACCTTTGTGGTCGCACGCCACTTTCGAGGCTTAACAGTCAGTTTTCGAGGCCTCCGGCCGCACATTTTGACCCTCGAACCCTCGTTTTGCATCCGTCTTGGTCCATTTTTGGCATGGACGTTGTTTTCATTGTTTGGAAGGTGGGACAAGTGTGGGAGACCACCTTTTTCTCCTTGGAGACCACTTTTTTCCCCGCCGGCCGGTTTTCTTGTCAAGTAACTGGTCTCCCTCATTTTTGGGCCACAATTGTTGGTCTCCTACCACACCACTAGCTTGCATTCAGTTGGGAGACCACCAAATGGGGCTGCCGACAACCTTTCTCTTGGTTGAACCTTTTCAACTGGTCGACCGACCAGGGGAAGTGGTCGGCTGACCACCTGAACTGGTCGGCCTGCCTCTCTCAGTTCTGTCTCTGTGAGTTGTTGCCAGCTGGAAGTCACAGAATGGATCCTCCATACATGGAGGATCTTCAACCTTGGTTTTTAGCTTCTTTGAGAAGCATTGGACCCTTTTGGCTATAAAGGAGGGCCTCCCACTCCTTTGTGAGGGTTCAGATTTTGTTTAAAGGCATACCACATATCTCTCCCTTTATCTCTCTATTTTGGTCTCAAGTGTGCCTTGTTCTTGCACCCTTGCACACCACCTCATAGCCTAACACCTCCACCATTACTTTGAGGTCCTTGGAGGTCATTTTCAGAAGTTGAAGATCTGGGTTTTTGGTCTCAAAGTTGCTGTCTTGCCGAGCTTCAAGGGTAACACACTTTTTCCCTCTTTTAAGCATTGTTTTGCTCCATCTCTTAACCTTATTTGCATGCATATTTGAGCTTCATTGTCAACTGAAAAAAATTCTTGTTTTGAGGTCCTTTTCATGTTTGTTTAAGGTCATTTTAGTGTTGAGGGTCATCTACCCTCTTGCATGCTTCATTTTTCCTTGTTTTGAGCCATGCCATAAGGCCTTTCTTTTGAGCTTTGCTTGGCCGTTTCACCACTGAAATCCAGTGGATTTTCAATGGTTGGGATGTTGTTTTGATGGCCAAAATCAGAGAGGGGTGACACTCTCTCTTGTTGTCTTGTTTACTAGCATTTTTGGCCTTTCAAAAGAGCCTATATTTGCACACCCCCAAGCCTTGTTTCAGGCCCTTTTCAATGACTTTTAGGGCCTTCATAGGCTCTGTCCAGAGTTGGTTTTGTCACCTTGGGTGTGTCTCTTGTATGTGTAGAATAACCCCTCTTGTAGCCTATCAAAGGAGCATAGCATTCTTGCATGCATTGATCATGTTTCAGTGGGTTTTTGGGCTTTATTTGGCATGTCATGTCTCTGAATTTTTTTGGTTTAGTAGCCTCTTGAATGCTTCATATGCTTGTAGTGTAATCCATGTTCACTTGCTTACATTGCATATTGTTTTGGCCATTGATTCTAGCATATTTTGGCCATACTTCCAACTGATTTTATTCATGATTTGGGCTGCCTTAACGCTGTTTTGAAGTCCCATGGTCGAATGATGCTTTTCATGCATGCCTGTAGTGTAATACCCTTGCCTAGCTTCAAGTTTTGAAGCCTCTTGCATGCTTAACGTGAGTGGTTTTCATGTTTTGGCATCATTGAACATGTTATTTTAGAGCTTATACTTGTGCCATATTCCCATGCTTTCCACTCTTTAAATGCATTTGAGAGTTGTGCGTGTATGCCTCATTTTTGGGCAATTGCATGAGCTTCATTTTTGTGCATTGCAAGCCATCATTTTAGTCCATTTTGCCACTATTTTGGGTCTGCATAGGGACTATTTGGGGTTGGTTTGGACATTCAGGCATCGCTTTGCATACCTCTAGTGTAATGCACTTCACTAGTTTCGGTAATTGTGTCATTCAACATGCATCAGGTGAGTTGTTTGCATGATTCAGGCCCATCTTGTATGTCATTTCAGAGCTGGAACATGTGTCATTGTATGGCATATTTCATCCTTGTCATGCTTTGGTAGAGTTGCACTTTGTTCCTTAGGTTTGGTCCCTTGCATTTGTGCATGTTTGCATGGACCTTGTTGCCTCATTTTCATCATATTGGGCATTGATTTGGGTGTGGCCGAGGCCCATCCATCTTGGTTTAAGTCCATCTTGCACTGTGTGTGCCCTATAGTCCATGTTATCGCATGTTTGATCATTGCATTGCGTATGCCTCGTTCATAACATTGCGTATGTTAGTGCATTATGTATGCATGCCATATAATCCATGTGCATTGAGTATGCCATTGATTAGTTCATAGCATTGTGTATGCCATTTGCATGCTTGCAAGTCATTCCATGCATCTTCGCATCACTTAGTTGCATTGCATTTAGATCGCATGCTAGGGTTGCACTTGTCCATACATTGTTTGTTACGTTCTGTTTGAAGTAGGGTTTAGTCCAAACACGGGAAACGAGGGATGTTTCATACTCAAAATGACGAAACGTGCCTCGATTCTAGGTCATCGACACTCTTGACTATCCATGATAGAGTTGTTGGCTTTAGGTGTTTATATGTGCATTCATTTCACATTGAGTCATGCAATTCGACTCCTCAGCCATCATGCATCGGGATGCATAATTGATTGCACGAGGATCGAGGACTACACTCCCCGGAGCTTGTGCAATGACGGGGAGAGTGGTCGGGCACACATATGTTGAAAATACCTTTCTTTCTCTCTCTCTTGCCTTTGTTGCAGAAAATGCAGAAACCAGGAGAAGAAACTGGTCGACCGACCAGGTTTTCTGGCAGGCCGACCACCTTTTCTGGTTTTCACCACCAAGGGTGGTCGGTAGATGGTCTCCAATGCCTATAGCTGGTCGGCAGTCTCCCCCTAGATTCCCAGGGTAGAGTTGCATCTCCTTGGAGCTTTGTGCAAGTTTTTGAAATCAGTGCAAACAAAGGCGAGCCGAGGCATCGCGATGGATTTCCTGACAAGGCGACTCGGGCATGCATGCATCTTTCATCATTCGGAACAGAGCTGAGGCAGTCCATTTCATGTATCTTGCATGCTAATTTATTCGCTTCCTTAATTTAATTTGTTAATTAATTAATGTTGTGTAATATTTAGTTGTAATTCGTTATTCATTTCGGTTGTGTAACAACTAGTTTAATTAGCTTAAATTAGCTAGTTGGTTCTGTATTATTTATTCGGACTCTCCGCGAGAGGGCGAACATTGTAATAAGTGTGCGTGTTTGTGATGCATGTCTTCCAACCCCACGTCTTTCTCCCTTTTATTTACCAGCTTATGATGGTTAGTTTTAGGGCATGTTTCAATTAGCATCTATATGTTCGCATGTTTGTATTCATTCATCTATATTGCATGCACCGGGCTCGGGGCATCATACTAACTGCATTGTATTTCAATTCCAAGTTGAATACATATATCGATTGTTGTATCTCATATGCCATCTTAGAATAGCCGAGCCTATTGTAGTTGCACTTTTGCATATGTTGCATTAGGCATTCTTAGTACAGTTAGGATTCATGCATGATTTCTAATTAGCTTCTTTCTTTGGCTCGGAGTACTCGGTAAGTGTTTATGCTTTAGTATCCTTGCATGTGTGTGAATGACTGCCATGATAGCATGCTTACCATGAGGCTATGTGCTTATGTGATATAACTGCCTAAATGCCTGTGGGTGAAGGTTAGGTTGCATGAGTTGGAATAATTCGTCGAAACCCGTGTTTTAGCCTACTTGCGAGTAGCAAACTTCAATACCATTTTCAAAACAAATGGATATACGATGCTTTGTTCCAACTTAGGCAATCCAATCTATACTTGTATGATGTGCGCATCACATAGTAATTCTAGGCTAATAAACGGGAAAAAGAGCACATGTGTTTTCAAAAACTCGATATCGTGTTTAGTAGTGACCGATCTTTGATCGGGCGAGCGGGGGTGCTCATTGCATGACCTTCCCCAATCGTACCCAAGTTCTCGAGATGAAGCAACTTTGGTGATGACGGACACATGGCCTTAGGCACGAGTCAGGGTTTCCTAAATTCTCCCAAAATAAAATATTTAGGTGGTGACTCTATATCTAGCAAAGCAGTCCATGTTTGGCACTTCTTTCTAAAAATCAGTTTTTCAAAAATGATTTGCCGGATTTGGACTCTTTGGTGATTTATCGATCTTGCATTGCACTTTACGATATTAGATTCAGAACCGTGACGTTTGAGTCCGAGCTGTAGTGAGCCCCAATGAACAAAACGGGATTTTTCCCGGGACGTTCGGGGACGTCTACAGTGATGCACATAAGTATAGATTAATTTGCAAAACTTGGAAATTTTGATTTCATATTTGTTTAAAAAAGTGTTTTGAATACGCATTACTTGAAAAAAGTGAGTTTGTACGTACATTAATCAATTTATTCCAATTCAAGCAATTAGCCTTCATCCACCGACATTCAAACAGGTATATCAAATAAGCACTTAGCCTCATGGAATCATGCTTTGATGACATGGCAACAATCACACGCATGCGGTATGCTAAAGCAATTAAATGCTCACCTAGTACTCTGAGGCAAGCCAAAGAAAATAAAATAGTTGAAATGATGCATGCTCCTACATAATGCAATATGACTAATGCAATACATACAAAAATGCAACTAATAGGCTCAGTTACTAGAATGGCATATGAGTCCATCCAAGACATGCGATATAGCACGTATTCAAGGAAATAATAAATGACAATGTTGTTAAAAATGATGAACTGAACTCAATGCATGCAAAACGAATGGATGCAAGTCATGGAATATGCTAAGAAAATATGATGCTACCATTTTAAGCGGGTAAATAAAAGGGAGATAGAAATAGGGGTTGGAAGGCATAGACAATTATTACATATTTTGCCCTCGTGCAAGAGGGTCCAAATGTCTGAGTGTCCGAATAAACTAACTATTACAAACTCGAATGAATACTAATTAGCTAAACTAACTAATTCAATAAATTCTAAATTAATTAGCTATCTAATTTTATTACAACAAGGGTTTTATAATAATACTAATTACAACAATAATAACTATAATAACGATATTAATACAAGCACAAATGAGGCGTAATAACCGCATGCACAGTGTCCAGAAACTGCTCTGTTTCACCTTCAGTCACTGCACTCTATTTTCTGCAAAACACTCTGTTTACCAAACATTGGGAGCCGACCGGCCCTAAATGAGATCCAGTTGGGTCCAAAAAGAGCTGGTTGTACCCTAATTATATGCCACAAATGCTTTTGTGCTCTCAGGTGAGAACTGTACAAACAGAGCCTTTCTAGACCCAGTTTGTCCCTTCTGCTCTTCTCTGTCATGGAGAGCCTCAAGAGAAGAATGAAGTTGTTTCTAAAACTATCAATGAGCAAGTTAATTGCTTGATGATTTCAGACATGATTTTGGACAAAAATCAATGAATGCAATGGACAACAACCACCCCTCATTCCTATCATGGAGTTAGCTCAAAGAAGGAGGTAGAGACACTTCAAGGTTCATCAAAACATCATGAATTGATGTATGACGACCCTTGACATGATGGACTTGGCATAACGTCAGGCCGAACCCAAGCAATATAACTCATTTTCTTTATGTTGGGTGGTTCATTTTAAGCCAATTATATTAGTTCTTTCCATTCTTTAATCAATTTGTTTGAAGTGATAGTTAAGTCCACTAAATGAGAAGAAACATCAAACGAGAGGTGATCCTAAACATGAAAGAGAGACCATGTTGTTGACGATGAACCTCCGTAGAGATTAAGCCATTGAGCATAGGTCTCCTTTTCATGCTTTAAATGACCATTAATCGGTTGAAATGGCTCTCAAACAAAAGAAGAAAGGAGAGAGGTTGTAGAAATGAATGCTAAATTAACTATTAAAATGATACTCTTAATATGAAAACCAAGCAAATTAAAGCTATCAACTCGAACGACTTATTGTCTAAGGCCTAAACAACTAAAGCCATGAGGACTTGCAAGATAAGAAGAAAGGTATTCACAGAATAAACTAATTAAATGAATTAAACAACCCCTAAAACCAAAAAAAAAAAAAAAATAGTGACAAAACAGTCCCAAAAACAAGCTGAAAATAGTTTGAAAAGCTAGAAAAAGTAAGCAAAGATTAAAGAGAACAAAGCTAGTAAGCAAGCCTAAGGAGGTGGGCTAGCACCCTCCACTTTTTACAACTTCAAATCACATATTTTAGCCTTTGAAAATAGTCCAAAAATAGTCCAAAAATGCTGGCTAAAATCATGTTAAAAGAGCATAAAAGATAGGAAAAAATAAAGAGATACAAAACTAGTGAGCAAGACTAAGGAGGGGTGGCTAACCACCCCCCCCCCCAACCTTTTGGACTTCTAAATCATGCTTTCCAGCCTTTTTAAGCTCTGAAAATCAGTATGAAAACCAAAGAAAAGTGTGCCAAATCAAAGAGTATGAGCTATGGGATAAGGTGCAAGAAAGGGTGTTAAGCCTCTCTACCTTCAGTAGCTCTTCAACAGCAAGTTCCAACACTTGGAATGGATCCAAAATAGTAGGAAAACACAAGAAAAAGATAGAAAAATTTTAAATGAAAACAAGGAAAAATGTGACAAGCTTATATCTCTTGAAGAGAGCGAGCTTTGGTTATTGATCAAATTTGATTCCAAACACCCTCAAGTTTATGAAATATGATTTGAAACTCTAGAAAAAAGCTTCAAGAACAAGCTCTCATGGAGTATGTATTGTGTATGTATAGCTAAAGAATATTTGAGGATGAAGAAAGGTGTTGAAGATGAAAGGGGGTCTTTTTAGCTCTTCAAAGCTTTTGAAAAATTTGCTAACCCTTAATTCTGAAGTGGGAGGCCTAATTTATAGAGTTTAAGACAATTTGGCCAAAAATATCTTCAAAAAAGGCCAGCTAGCGAATTCCCGCACCAGCTATTCTGTTTTATTGCTAATGAGAGCCGGCCGACTCCAAAAAACCACTGCCGGACCAAATAATGCAAGGCCAAGTCTAAAAAGGCATTCTGGACAAATTTTCATTGAAAGCCAGCTGGCTCTAAATGGACCTAGCCGGCTCCAAAAATCTGCATTCAAACCCACTTCAAACGGGCATATTTCCCATATTTGGACACTGTTTTAGGTGATTCTTGAGTCTAAATTTGATCCCCAGAAGTTTAATTTCTAATGGTGGTGGTCTCACATCTAAATTCTAAGTGGTCAAAGAGATATACCTATTTTTGTGAAGACGTCTCACTTTTATCCTAATGGATTGATGCCCAACCTTGTTTTCTAAACTAGTTTTCTTCCATCCCCTCCTATTTCCTTCAACTCCAAACCTATAACTAAGATGTTTTAAAATATTTTTCAATGAGCTTATCTCCCTTCCATTTATTTACACTTTGTCCTTACTCGGTTTACCGAAAAGCGCAATATTTTAATCAAAATGCAAGCCTCGGAACATCGTACAAAGATTTGGAAAAAATATTTTGAAAAAGAGGGTTTTGAGGTCTAAAATAGTTTGGCCAAAATGGGATGTAAGGTTTGGGATTAGAGCTTGAATCCAAATTTCTTTGCTGAGAATTCAAAAGATTGCACAATATAACTTTCATCATCGAGTGTTCGGAATAACACTACAAGAAATAGGGGTATATAACACAGAAGCATTTGCGACGACACCACTAACCATCACAAAAAGTGATTTTTTGTGATGGCACCACTTGCTGTCGCCAATAAATGGGTTTTAGTGACGACAATACTTCCTATCACAAAAAAACAAGTTTATGCAACGACAACAACTACAGTCGCAAATAATTCGCATTTTTTGTGACAGCAAGCTCCCCCCGTTGCAAATAAAGGTTTTTGGCGACTATAATTCCCCCGTCGCAAATAAAAAAATAGTTAAATGACGTCATTTTATTGTTTAAATTTTCATTTGTGACAATAAAACTTGACGTCGCAAAAACAAAACAAAACCTGATTTTCTCTTCGCGCTCCTTTTTTCCCCCCTTCAACCAAAAACTCCCAATCTCAAAAATCCCTAATATTTCCAACCAAAATCCCTATCAAAAATCCCCATCTCTCTCTATCTCTTTCTCAACTGTGAGCAGTGGCAGACGGCGGCGAGCATCGAATCAACGGCATCAAGCGACGACAGCGAGCAACGTGAGACAGCAACGAGAGATGACGACGACAATGTGGCGCGTCTCTCTTCAACTCTCTCAGTCAGTCTCAATCTCTAAACCAAGTTAGCTCTTCTCCTTCTTCTTCTTCTTCAGATCTCTGCTTTGCTATAGTCCTTGCATTTTGGTCTACTTGCCTGCTACCTTTTTGATAATCTTTCAATAAAAGAGGGTTAGTATTTGAATACAAAATTCAAAAGGCTGGGCAATCTTTTACAGAACACAAAGTTACTGATGGCATAATAGATTGTAGTTGCAAGCTCTTCAATTCTGTTGGAAGATATCCGATCATCACATATTAAAGACACAGACAAAAATGGAACAAGTGGTACTACAGAAGAAGAACCTCATAGTCTGTAAGATATTATTTATCTGCAGAAATAAATATTGGGCAAGCTATCAAATGTTCTATCATGAATCTAATTGATCATTTAACATAGCAAGCTGAGTATGTCATTGTACCTGAAATTGTAATTTTGATTTGTGAATGTCTCTTATAATAACTTTCTATTGATGCAAATAGAAGTGGAGGTTTTAATTTTTTTCCGTGCTACATGATTTCTTTCCTTTAGCTTCATTAAAATGTTTTTATGCAGGATTTTTGTTTGGTGACTTTGATGAATCATAATTTATCCTTTTCATCTTTGACTATGTGATGTGGAAAAATGGAATAGTACTGTAACTGAGTTTTAACCATCAAACTAGAAAGCCTTTCTAAACTAAACTGTGAAAATTCCCAATAACAAACAAATATTATTTTGTCGTTCAAGCAGGTATTTTTTCTGGTTAACATATACATGCATATGTAAATGATATTTATAAATTTGGATAAAAACAGAGTGGATGTTAATTTTGAGGCAAAGCATCTTTTTTTTTTTTTTTTTTTTTTTTTTTAATGTAGTATACTTGTAATGAGAATTTATTAGCTTGAAAGTGACAAGAGTGACCAAATTTTGATTCTATATTATCATATAGTTACGATGGAAGAATCCATGAATTCAAAATGAAAATTTTCTTTATATCCTATTTTGCCATTTGGTCATTTTTCTTAATTAATCTTTAGCCTTATCATATGCTCTAGTGAACCGAGGCATGGATATGAATTTTCTGCCTATTCGTAATCATTTGTGTTTCAGATCTCTATTTATCATTTTGTTAGTCTTAATCATTTGTTTTTTCTGAACTTGAAAGTTATTGGATGCTGGCAGCCTTAATAAATAAGGTTCTGAAGATGACTTGGGCAGGCTTACTGGCCACGATAAGGTGTCTATTGAGACATGCAAAGGACATTTATATTTCAAATATATTTTTCATGTTTCAAGAAGAATATAAAAGGTCGGAACATCTGTTTCTTTCGAACATGCGCGATACCATTGATGATCGAGGGCCAGTTTTTGACTATGATGTTAGAAAGCCTAGGCATTCTAAATGTCGTCAAGTTCATGCAGAAACAGCAGATGGTAAAGTGACTTATAGTTGCAAGGGGTTTGAAAACACTGGAATTTTATGGAGACGTGCGCTCTATGTCCTAGATTTCTTATACATAGAGAGAATCCCAACTCAATACATTTTAGAGAAGTTAATTAAAAATCCTAGGAATGTCAAGGTGGAAGACATTCATGGACAAAAATATCCCGAATTGGTACGTTTTATCCATTTTAAATTTTTGCACAAAAAGTTAGAGAGTTTGATCAACTTGGCTTCTAAATCTGATATGGGTTAAAGTGTACTTGATGAGCTTTATGATAAACTACACAACATGTTAGGAGACATGAAGGAAGAAAACTCAAGTGAAACTGATGATGATAAGGCCTCCAAGATTCCTTGTGAAAGGGAGAGAGCTATGGATGTGAATGGTTCGGGAAACGCAAATGCTACAGAGGACATAGGAATGAAGAAAACAATGGACTCTAATGAGGAATTGGAGACCAAAAAGGGTTAATCCTATACTACCTGTGGATCCTCTATAAATTCCTCTTCTCCATTAGCTTGTCATACATCTCATGTAGCAATTTCATTAATAAATTGAAGTTCAATATTTGCATTCATCAAGTCACATGTTGTAGTGAATTAAGTTAGATAGTTTAAAATAATAATTTTTTCCTTTCTAAGAAATAAATTAGATAAATCATATATTCCATGAACTAAGAATAATATAAATAAGTTTCACTTTTGGCGCTAAATTATTCTAAATCTCAGTACTTTGAGGTGGTTCTGTCACAACCCAAACCCACCCCTATGGGTTTAGTGCCGTAATCGGCCAGTAATCCGAGATTACCGAAGGCCTACTTAACAGTAATACAGTAAAACAGAGTACAGGGGCCTGGCGGAAGCCAATACAGTAAATAAACAATATCCAATGAGCCGTGACAGTCTGTATGCCAAAAAGACTTTTCATATACACATATACACAGTGCAGAACAATATGTACAACATTTATAAACATTTAGATCAGGGACCTAATCCCTATTAAACAGTACGGTAACGGTCTATACAGCCTATACAGTCTACAAAACAGTTACAGAGATGGACGGGGGAAGTTAAAACAACCCCAAGCCATAGCTTGACAGGCTCGGAACCTCGCAGTGAGGCACAGCGGTTGGCTTGACAAAACTGGAGTTTACCCCGATGCTTCTAGCCACGGTCTGGTGCCTATACACATACATATATATATGAGCAGTGAGCTAAAGCCCAGTGAATAACATAATGCGTAAAGAAGTTTAGAATAAATGCTCTTATAGTAATGAAAACAGTTCGTTAAATCAGTATTTTAGTCATTCAGTCAGTACAGTCATATGTGGTACATCCATTAGCATAACAGTACAGTAAACAGTAGGTCTTGAAAGACCGTACAGTCAATGATGGCCATCAATCAGTAAACAGTAGTGGTTCCAACAAGGGAACCGACAGAGATCTCTGTAACAGTAACAGTCAGTAACAGTAATTGCTAAGGATGCCACAATACAGTTCAGAATAGAGGTAATACATTCATTCTATTAACAGTATCAATTCAGAAACAGTACAGTTCAATTGTTCAGAAGATAATCATTTTTGAACATATCTTTACACAGTTGTTACTCACAGAGTTCTGGGCTACAGTTAGGCTAGAGCGCGTCCCCAGTCGCCAATCCTACACAGTTTACAGATTGAACACACACTAAGCTACATAGTTGGGAAAGATAATAATTTAATCCCTAATGGCCTCGGTGTGGTTCTACATTTATACCCTCATTATGATGCCTTAAACTAGGCCTAAGAATGCCTAGGATGAAATGAGGATGCAAAGATGCACTTTAAAAGCATTTTCAGAAAACAGGGGTCCCGCTCGAGCGTAGGTTAATCCGCTCGAGCAGACATGCAGACAAAGGTTTCCGCTCGAGCGCAGACTCAACCGCTCGAGCCTACTTCAAAACAGTCAAAAGTGCTGGATAGGTGAAATTCACGCTCGATTGTGCGCTCGAGACCCGCTCGAGCGTAAAACACAAGGTCTTGCCCGAGCGTAAATTACCTCGCTTGAGCTGACCCAAAAACAGAATAAAATGCTGGGAGCACGATTTCCACGCTCGAGCGCCAGTCACCCCGCTCGAGCGTGAGTTCAAAATCTGGAATTCCCAGATTTGAACCTCAAGCTTAAATTCAACTACAAATGTATCAAATTCGATTCCTTTGGGCCCATTTCCTGGAAAACACTTCAAAACTCATAGTTTAACATGATTCAAAGCTCAATTGTAAAAATCAAAGCCCAAAGGTGGTTAAAATAAATCCAATTTCAAACCAATTTTCATGAACAATCTTCAAACATGACATGCATGAATTTAGCTAGCTTCCAAAACATGCTCCAAGGAGCCAATTCTTTTCAAAACAAGATGAAATCATGGACTTAACATAAATATGAGCATGCATGTGACAATTTTCCATGGAATCAACTCAAAATTCAATAATATAGGCATGCATGCATGAATTCAGCTATAATTCGACATGTTAGAACTAAATCATGACTTGGCTCCTCAATTAGACATGAACCACGCAAGAATCAACTTAAAGACACAATTAAGAGGTTGAATTCCTTACCTAGATCTTCAATTACAAGTGTAGAAGTTCAATCAGGCAAATCTCCTACAATCTCTTCAAGTCTATCAAGCCAATTCTCTAGAACAATTCAATTCTCTTCCTCACTCACTCTTGGTCGGCTAGAACTCTCAAAATGGCTGAAGAAAAATGTTTGTCTAAGTGTGTACAAGGTTCAATATGTTGAGGTAGTGGGCCACCAAGGATGGCAAGTTGGTAAATACATGTACTTTCTAATACGATGTTATTTAATCTAATTTAACCATACCAATTCAGTTTTCAGATAAATACACCATAAAATCACATTAATTCTAAGGATCATTGAACATCAATCAATTTCGGATTCGGCCGCCGATAAGGCCTTCAATTTGCAATTTAACCATAAAAACATGAACAGATAATCAAACAAGCAACAGATAGAAATGCAATATAACATATATACTTAATCAATTCAGTTTCAGATTCCAGTCAGTCAGTTTAGTAGTTCAATCAATTCAATTACCAATCATAATCAGTCTCAGTTTAGCAGTAATCGATCAGTGATCAGTGATGAGGGTTGTTACAGTCTCCCCTCCTTAAAAAAAGTTTAGTCCTCTAAACTCGAGTTACCTTCATTTTGGAAGAAAACAGGATTCAGTGGAAACAGTTCAGGATATCTTTTAGCCATGTCATCGCCCTTTTCCCAAGTGGCATACACGCCATCATGGTTTTGCCAGTCGACTTTCACTAACGGGATCTCTTTGTTTCTCAACTTCTTGATCCGTCTGTTTACAATCTGAATAGGTCATTCCTCGTAAGTGTAGTCATCACTCAGCACTACACGAGTAGGCTCTATCACATGGAAAGGATCCCGGAGGTAATCCCTCAACATGGAAATGTGGAAGACGTTGTGCATATACTCCATTTCAGGACGAAGCACAACTTGATACGCCACCGGATTGATTTTCTCAATAATCTCATACGGTCCGACATATATTGGTGCTAACTTGCCTTTGACTCCAAAACAAGTCTGGCCTTTCATCGGTGTCACTTTCACAAAAACGTGATCACCTACTTCATATTCTTTGTCTCGTCTTCTGACATTAGCATAACTTTTCTGCCTGATCTGTGCAGTTTTCAGTCTCTGTTGTATCAGTTTCACTTTTTCAGCCATTTCATATACAATCTCGGGCCCAAGCAAAGGCCCATCTCCAACTTCTGTCCAGCAAATCGGAGATCTACATTTTCTGCCATACAATGCCTCAAAAGGTGCCATACCAATGCTAGAATGAAAACTGTTATTGTAGGCGAATTCAGCTAAAGGCAAATGGCTTTCCCAGTTTCCCTGAAAATCAAGGACACACATTCTTAGTAAATCCTCCAGAGTCTGGATGGTCCTTTCTGACTGGCCATCTGTCTGAGGATGGTAAGCACTATTCAGTCTCAATTTAGTACCCAATGCGGTCTGTAAGCTTTGCCAAAATCTCGATGTAAACTTCGAATCCCTGTCAGAAACAATGGACACAGGCACTCCATGCAGTCTAACAATTTCATCAATATAGAGTATAGCCAATTTGTCCGCATTATAAATTGTCTTAACAGCTAAGAAGTGAGCAGATTTAGTCAGTCTATCAATAATAACCCAAATTGAGTCCATACCTTTACTGGAGCGAGGCAATCCCACAATAAAATCCATGGTGATATGTTCCCATTTCCACTCCGGTATGGGTAAGGGCTGCAATAAGCCTGCGGGTCGTTGATGTTCGGCTTTGACTTGTTGGCAATGAAGACATTTTGATACAAAATCTACAATTTCTTTCTTCATTCCCGGCCACCAGAAATTCAATTTCAAATATTGGTACATTTTCGTGTTCCTTAGATGGATAGACAATTTTGAATTGTGGCCTTCTTGCAGAACTCTTCTTTTCAGTTCAGTATCATTCGGTACACACAGTCTTTCTTGAAATTTCAGTACATTATTTTCAAATTTGACACCCGGTCTTGGTTTAGATTCCCTTTCTTCGATGATCTTC
This sequence comes from Camellia sinensis, assembly GCF_055761805.1. Classification (NCBI taxonomy): domain Eukaryota; kingdom Viridiplantae; phylum Streptophyta; class Magnoliopsida; order Ericales; family Theaceae; genus Camellia; species Camellia sinensis. The sequence continues at coordinate 63,645,552 of NC_138962.1, read as the reverse complement.
TTCAAGAAGTCATCCAATTGCTGTTTCTCTTCAATTTCTTCAATCAGTGCCGGTTGAGCAGAAATAGCAGCTAAGGTTCCACTTGTTCTCGCAAAACAATTTCAATTTCAGATTTTTCAAGGTCACAAAGCAATTTTTTCTGCCCGGTGAGCAAACAGGCTAAATTTCCAATCGATTTTTGGCTCAGTGCATCGACAACGGTGTTGGTTTTTCCCAGATAGTACAAAATCCGTAGGTCATAGTCTTTAATCAGTTCTAGCCATCTCCGCTGTCTCATGTTCAGTTCTTTCTGTGTGAAGAAGTATTTCAGACTCTTGTGATCTGTATACACCTCACATGTCGCCCCATATAGATAGTGACACCAGATTTTCAATGCAAATACCACTGCGGCAAGTTCCAAGTCATGGGTGGGGTAATTCTTTTCATGTGGTCTTAGTTGTCGGGAAGCATAAGCAATAACTCTCCCATTCTGCATTAAAACACATCCCAAACCCTTATGAGAAGCATCACTAAATACAGTAAAACCATCCGTACCTGAAGGTAGGGTAAGAATCGGTGCAGTTACAAATCGAGTTTTCAACTCTTGGAATGCTGATTCCCTTTGGTCAGTCCAGTCAAATGATATCCCCTTCTGAGTTAACTGAGTCAACGGTAAGGCAATTTTGGAGAAATCTTTGACAAATCTTCTGTAATACCTGGCTAGTCCCAAAAAGTTTCAGACTTTTGTCACATTTGTTGGTCTAGGCCAGTTTACTACAGCTTCAATTTTCTGCGGATCAACAGAAATTCCATCTTTGCTAACAACATGCCCCAAAAACATAACATGATCAAGCCAAAATTCGCATTTAGACAGTTTAGCATAAAGTTTCTGTCCTCTTAGGGTCTGTAGGGCAAGTCTTAGATGATGTTCATGTTCTTCTATACTTTTGGAGTAAATCAGTATGTCATCAATGAATACTACAATAAATTCATCAAGGTATGGTTTAAAGATTCTGTTCATGAGGTCCATAAATGCAGCAGGTGCATTGGTAACTCCGAAAGGCATAACTAAAAATTCGTAATGTCCATACCTCGTTCGAAAAGCAGTTTTGTCAATGTCTTCTGGTTTAACTTTCAACTGATGGTATCCTGATCTGAGGTCGATCTTAGAGAACACTTGAGCACCCTGTAACTGATCAAATAGGTCATCAATACATGGTAATGGCTATTTATTTTTCACAGTTACCTTGTTCAGTTCACGGTAGTCAATACACAGTCTCAGTGAACCGTCTTTCTTTTTCACAAAAAAAATAGGTGCACCCCACGGTGAAGTACTGGGCCTGATGAACTTCTTATCTAACAGTTCCCGCAGTTGCACTTTCAATTCTTTCAACTCAGCCGGAGCCATTTGGTAGGGAGCTTTAGATACTGGCTGGGTACCCGGAATCACATCAACGGTGAATTCAATCTCCCTGTCAATCAAATCCCCTGGCAGATTATCTGGAAAAACATTTGGGAATTCTTTGACTATGGGAATACTGTTCACATGAGCATTATCATCAGTAAATACAGTCAATACAGAACACAGATACCCTTTACACCCCTTTCTAATCAATTTACAAGCTTTCACAGATGAAATCAAATACGGAGGAGGTACTACTCCACTTCCATTAAACACAAATTAAGGCAAACCAGGTGGACGAAAAACTACTTGTTTCATTACACAATCTATAGTAGCATAGTATTTCGTTAACTAGTCCATTCCCAATATTACGTCAAAATGATCAATGTTCAGTGGTAGTAAATCAATATACAAATGTGCATCTCCAACAATAATTTCACAAGCAGTGTACATATATGCACAAGTCATGGATCCCCCAACAGGTGATGATATAGCTAACAGATAATTCATGGGTTCTAATGGTCTACTCAGTTTTCGCAAAAAAGCATGCGACACATATGAATGCGTAGACCCCGAATCAATCAGTACATAAGTATTTTGAGTACAAATAGAGAGAATACCTGACACAACGGTCTCGGTATTCTGCACATCTCCCGATACTAGGGCGAACACTCGGCCCTGCCTCATGGGCTCTTTCCCGGTAGCTTTGGGGTTCGGTTTTGGTGCAACAGTTGATGCTGCCACGCTTACTGCAGCTTTACTATTGGCTTGTGGAGCAGAGGGGCAGTCTTTAACCATGTGGCCCACCTTGCCACACCTGTAACAGGCTCCAGATATTTTGTAACAGACCCCTTTGTGCTTGCCACACTCAGAAAGGGTGGTATGAAACCACTCCCTTGGCTGGGGCTAGTTGTTGACCCCGTATTCTGTTTCTTGTTCAATGGGTTATACTTGCCTTTCTTGAATTTAAAACCCTGCCTTTTTCCATGCCATTTAGACGCTGGTGTTTCAATTTTCAGTGCCTCGATGTTCAATTCAGCCATCAAAGCTCGGTCAAGAACATTTACATAATTCGGTAGCTTCAAAACATTAATTCTGTCCAGTATTGCAACATTAAGGCCGCCTTCAAACTTTCTGGCCTTCTTATAATCAGTGTCCACCATGTGTGGTGCATATCTAGCAAGCTCGGTGAACTTTGTTTTATATTCAGGAACGGACATTGTGCCCTGTCTCAGCTGTTCAAATTCAGTTACTTTTCTGTCCCTGACACACTAAGGGAAGTACTTTTCAAAGAAGGCTCATTTGAATTGAGCCCAAGTGATTACAGTGTTGTCATCGCGGATAAGCATCCACCACCTTCTGGCCTCTTCTTGCAAGGTAAAGGTGGCTAACAGTACTTTATGTGCTTCATAGCACGGGAACAATTCAAATAACTTTTCTGTCTCAAGGACCCATGCTTCAGCTTTTAACAGTTCCAGGCCTCCCTGAAAGGATAGCGGTTTCATCTTGCTGAACTTATGTGTCAGTGTAATTATGTCATCGTTAACAGGTGGCTCTGGCTGTACTGGAAGAGGTGGGGGCTGTGGGTTCTGTTGTTGCCCTAATCTCTCAGTTATGAGCTTCATCATTCTCTCCAGTCTTGCCATTCTTGCCTCAGAGGATGAGGATTCAGATTCATTTGCAGTCCTTATATTATCCATTTCACTATAAGCAGTTATAGCAATTATAAACATAAGCAGTTGCATACTTAAATAGTTTATCACATTAGCACATATTCAGTCATGTCAGAGTCACACATACTTTAACAAGTTAATGCAATGCCCTATCGCTTTTCTAGGACATCCTATAGCTCATTTGGACATGTGTGTGCGGTATAACTCGTGGTTAAGTATCGCTCGGATACCACTCTGTCACGACCCAAACCCGTCCCTATGGGTTTAGTACCGTAACCGGCCAGTAATCCGAGATTACCGAAGGCCTACTTAACAGTAATACAGTAAAACAGAGTACAGGGGCCTGGCGGAAGCCAATATAGTAAATAAACAATGTCCAATGAGTCGTTATAGTCTGTATGCCAAAAAGACTTTTCATATACACATATACACAGTGCAGAACAGTATGTACAACATTTATAAACATTCAGATTAGGGACCTAATCCCTATTAAACAGTACAGTAACGGTCTATATAGCCTATACAGTCAACAAAACAGTTACAAAGACAGACGGGGGAAGTTAAAACACCCCTAAGCCATAGCTTGACAGGCTCGAAACCTCGCAGTGAGGCACAGTGGTTGGCTTGACAAAACTGAAGCTTACCCCGAGGCTTCTAGTCGCGGTCTGGTGCCTGTACACCTACATATATATATGAGCAGTGAGCTAAAGCCTAGTGCATAACATAATGCGTAAAGAGGTTTAGAATGAATGCCCTTACAGTAATGAAAACAGTTTGTTAAATCAGTATTTCAGTCATTCAGTCAGTACAGTCATATGTGGCACATACATTAGCAGAACAGTACAGTAAACAGTAGGTCTTGAAAGACCGTACAGTCAATGATGGCCATCAATCAGTAAACAGTAGTGGTTCCAACAAGGGAATCGACAGAGATCTCTGTAACAGTAACAGTCAGTAGCAGTAATTGCTAAGGATGCCACAATACAGTTCAGAATAGAGGACATACATTCATTATATTAATAGTATCAATTCAAAAACATTACAGTTCAATTGTTCAGAAGATAATCATTTTTGAACATATCTTTACACAGTTGTTACTCACAGAGTTCTGGGCTACAGTTAGGCTAGAGCGCGTCCCCAGTCGCCAACCCTACACAGTTTACAGATTGAACACACACTAAGTTACATAGTTGGGAAAGATAATAATTTAATCCCTAATTGCCTCGGTGTGGTTCTACATCTATACCCTCATTGCGATGCCTTAAACTAGGCCTAAGAATGCCTAGGATGAAATGAGGATGCAAAGATGCACTTTAAAAGCATTTTCAGAAAACAGGGGTCCCGCTCGAGCGTAGGTTAATCCGCTCGAGCGGACATGTAGACAAAGGTTTCCGATCGAGCACAGACTCAACCGCTCGAGCTTACTTCAAAACAGTCAAAAGTGCTGGATAGGTGAAATTCACGCTCGATTGCGCGCTCGACACCCGCTCGAGCGTAAAACACAAGGTCTTGCTCGAGCGTAAATTACCCCGCTTGAGCTGACCTAAAAATAGAACAAAATGCTGGGAGCACGATTTCCACGCTCGAGCGCCAGTCACCCCGCTCGAGCGTGAGTTCAAAATCTGGAATTCCCAGATTTGAACCTCAAGCTTAAATTCAACTACAAATGTATCAAATTCGATTCCTTTGGGCCCATTTCCTGGAAAACACTTCAAAACTTATAGTTTAACATGATTCAAAGCTCAATTGTAAAAATCAAAGCCCAAAGGTGGTTAAAATAAATCCAATTTCAAACCAATTTTCATGAACAATCTTCAAACATGACATGCATGAATTTAGCTAGCTTCCAAGCTTCCAAAACATGCTCCAAGGAGCCAATTCTTTTCAAAACAAGATGAAATCATGGACTTAACATAAATATGAGCATGCATGTGACAATTTTCCATGGAATCAATTCAAAATTCAATAATATAGGCATGCATGCATGAATTCAGCTATAATTCAACATGTTAGAACTAAATCATGACTTGGCTCCTCAATTAGACATGAACCACGCAAGAATCAACTTAAAGACACAATTAAGAGGTTGAATTCCTTACCTAGATCTTCAATTACAAGTGTAGAAGTTCAATTAGGCAAATCTCCTACAATCTCTTCAAGTCTATCAAGCCAATTCTCTAGAACAATTCAATTCTCTTCCTCACTCACTCTTGGTCGGATAGAACTCTCAAAATGACTGAAGAAAAATGTTTGTCTAAGTGTGTACAAGGTTCAATATGTTGAGGTAGTGGGCCACCAAGGATGGCAAGTTGGTAAATACATGTACTTTGTAATACAATGTTATTTAATCTAATTTAACCATACCAATTCAGTTTTCAGATAAATACACCACAAAATCACATTAATTCTGAGGATCATAGAACATCAATCAATTTCAGATTCGGCCGCCAATAAGGCCTTCAATTTGCAATTTAACCATAAAAACATGAACAGATAATCAAACAGGCAACAGATAGAAATGCAATATAACAGGTATACTTAATCAATTCAGTTTCAGATTCCAATCAGTCAGTTCAGTAGTTTAATCAGTTCAATTACCAATCATAATCAGTCTCAGTTTAGCAGTAATCAGTAATCGATCAGTGATCAGTGATCAGTGATGAGGGTAGTTACAGGTTCTAAAATTGATGTTCTTTGTGTCTATAGGGCTTTATAACTATGCTTTCTATAGTGTTCTCTAGAACTTTTCATATTATATATATATATATGTATATATATATAACTACTGTTGGTGAATGTGTGCTAGTTTTTATATTTGGTTCGAAATATTACAGCCAAATAATAAGTTTGTTGAATCCACTCCCTCCAACAAGGAAGCATTTGATCACAACAAGAAATGTTGAGGTAATTCTCCCACTCCTTGCAAGTAATGTGTCAATTGAAATTGCGTCCAATTGCCTTATGAGTAATACCATGAAGTTTCAAGAAAAAATAGCAATGTGATTTTGTAGGTTAAACATACCATACAAAGTTATTATTTAGGGATACAACCGATGAAACGTTTTACTCTTAAATTGATTGAGAATAGAATCATTTTGCATATTTGTTATTCAAGCTTATAGTGCTTGAACTGTAGAGGATTATTAACTTCTGAAGTTTCATTTGCGTCTCCACATTTTGTGAAAGTGGAAGAGATGACAATTTTCAAAAAGTACAATAGATGACATGTGAGGGATATGTGCAAAATATGTAGTTTCATATTTGTTAGTCTCATAGTTATATTTCATTAATAGGTTAAATTTGTTTAATTTTTTGGGCTTGTCCTTGTGGTTTGTCCTTGTAACACCTTACCCCTTATGGTTCGCATATATGCATAGAACTCCTTATAATTTTGGACTAAAGAAATATTGTTAAATGTTCTGTCAAATTTGACTGAAAGTGTAACTTACGCTCCTAATATGTCTCCTTCGAAAATGATTAAATTTGATAGAAGAGTTTGTTAGGAAGTTAGCTTATACAAGAACTAAAACAAAGCCTATCATGCTCTGTTTTTTGCAAACCTCTTCTCCTTTTGTTTTTCTTTGAGTTTGCTTCAGTTAGATTCAATAGGCTTTCAAATGCCAATCTTTGGAAGAAGAGAAGACTAAAATCGAGTTCCCGATTTGGGAGTTAGAGTCGGATTTCGGTCTAGGCAAATCAGTTTCTTAAGAAACTTAGAATTCGAGATGTTGATGTCCCAAAATCACCAAACGGCATCAGATTCACATGAAAATTGGCACACACGACCACCTAAGTACGAGAGACTTACGGGAGAAGACGGGACTCGAATCGGGTTCCTGGTTTGGGAGTCAGAGCCGTATTTCGGTCTAGGCAAACTAGTTCTTTAAGAAACTTAGAAATTCGAGGTGTTAACGCCCAAAATCAACAAACCACGTCTGAGTGGCATGAAACTTGGCACACACGACCGCCTAGATGTAAGAGACTTGTGGGAGAAGACGGGACTCGAATTGAGTTCCCTGTTTGGAGTTAGAGCCGAATTTCACTCTAGACAAACTAGTTCCTTACGAAACTTAGAATTCAAGGTGTTGACACCCCAAAATCACCAAACAGCATCACAGTAGCATGAAACTTGGCACACATGACCGACTAGGAACAAGAGACTTATGGGAGAAGACGGGACTTGAATCAAGTTCTCGATTTTGGAGTCAGAGCTGAATTTCACTCTAGACAAACTAGTTTCTTAAGAAACTTAGAATTCGAGGTGTTAATGCCCCGAAATCACCAAACGGCGTCGAAGTATCACAAAACTTGGCACACACGAGCGCCTAGGCACGAGAGACTTGTGGGAGAAGACGGGACTCGAATCGGGTTCCTGGTTTGGGAGTTAGGGCCGGGTTTCACTCTCGATAAACTAGTTTCTTAAGAAACTTAGAATTCGAGGTGTTAATGCCCCCAAATCACCAAACGGTGTTGGAGTAACATGAAACTTAGCACACACGACCGCCTAGACACGAGAGACTTGTGGGAGAAGACAAGACTCGAATCGAGTTCCTGGTTTGGGAGTTAGAGCCGAATTTCACTCTAGACAAACTAGTTTCTTAAGAAACTTAAAATTCAAGGAGTTAACACCCCAAAATCACCAAACGACATCAGAGTAGCATGAAACTTGGCACACACGACCACCTAGGCACGAGAGACTAGAGGGAGAACACGGGACTCAAATCGGATTCCCGGTTCGGATGTTAGAGCTGCATTTCACTTTAGACAAACTAGTTTCTTAAGAAACTTAGAATTCGAAGTGTTGACGCCCCAAAATCACCAAATGGCATCGGATTGGAATGAAACTTGGCATACACAACCGCCTAGGTACAAGAGACTTGTGGCAGAATACGGGACTAGATTCAGGTTTCCAATTTGAGAGTTAGAGCCGGATTTCACGCTAGGCAAACTAGTTCCTTAAGAAATTTAGAATTTGAGGTGTTGATGCCCCAAAATCACTAAACGGCGTCGGATTAGCCCGAAACTCGGCACACACGACCGCTTAGGCACAAGAGACTTGTGGGTGAAAACAAGACTTGAATTGCGTTCTCGGTTTGGGAGTTAGAGCCGGATTTCAGTCTAGGCAAAATTATTTACTTAATTATCTTTGTAATTGTATAGTGGTTAAATTTTTATATTTTTTTGTAATCAACATATTAACACACAATTATGTTGTCATTAATTATTTTTATTTTTTGTTTTCAGATATTTCCCAAGTAGGTGTTTGCCTCTTATGGAATGCGTGCCTGTGAAAAATGCGACTAACTTTTGTTTTTGTTACCCATGGAGAATGATGAAGAAAATTTTTAATTTTGGTTTATGTTATTTTGAATTATGAACAACATTATGTATTTAAACATTATATATGTATTATGGAACATTATGTAGTGGGGTAATTTTGTTGATGTGTAGTTATGGATGCAAGAATATTTTTTTATGGAGAAATTGTTATTTCTATATATGAATTTTTTATATTATTATGCAATTATTGGTTTCTTTTTCAATTGTTTTTCATTTAATACGGGTAATTTTAATATTTTTAATAATTATATTGCATTTTTTTTTTTTTTGCGACGGCACCACATCATCGCAAAAAACATTAGAACCATTGGCGATAGTGGTCATGCCATTGCAAAAAAAAAAAAAAAACACAATTCACGACAACATTTCTTGCGGTCTCAAATAAAACTTTTAGCAAAGGTAAAATAGTATCATCGCAAAAGGTCTCAATTTTTTACATACTATAGGTGATAGTAAAATGTCATCGCAAAAGGCAACAAATGCCGTCGCAAAAAATCGCTAAAACTTTTTTGCAACGCCCTCTGTCGTGACGCCCCTTTGCCGTCACTAAAATTTTTTTGAGACGGCATTAGGAGTATTAGCGACGGCATTTTGCAGTCGCAAAAACCTGAAATTTTTGTAGTGTAAAGCGCCCAAGTCTTAAGGACAGTCAAAAATGGGATGTCTACAATTGGGAGAAAGGAAAATTGGATCATGTTCTTGTTCAGTTGTCAATCTCGAATAAATCACATGAAATATTATTTTTTTAAGTTGGCTATTTTTTTTTTATTTTGTTATTTCATTATTTTAGTCTAGTTAAAAAAGTTATATTTAAAAAATTAATAGAATTTTTTTTAGTTAATTTGATGATTGTGAAAGAAAAGATGAAATGATTATGAATTGGATGTAATATTTTATCTTATTGACTATTTTAAACTATTTTATCTCTTAATAGGTTATTTTAGCCCAATTTTCTTCCTAAACACCCTGTAAATTACAAATAAACCCTTGAGATTTCTTAAAATTATAAAGTGTGTCAATTAACGAATAGCAAGACAAAAACTAAGTTCTCGTTTAGGATGAGCTAATTTAGTTATGTTTTTTAGGTTATTTTAGCCTGATTAAAAAAATTGTGTTTGGAATCAATTTTGTTTTTCTAGTTAATTTGATGGTTTTAAAAATAAAATAAAATAAAAAAAAGTTTGAAATGATTATGGTTTAGACGTGATATTTTGTCTTATTAGTCAAATTAGCTTATTTTGTCTTTATTGACTAATTTAGCCAAAATATCTCCTGCCAAACGAAACTTTAGTTTATTTGCTACAAGTTATCACATCATTTTTCTACTTTTTTACACGTCTTTTTGTAATAAACAAAAAGATAAAAAAATAAATCATACCCAAAACATCCCTAAAAATGAAAAATATCATTAGTCCCTTTATTTTGTTTATTGTGTTATTTTGGATATTGTCAATTCAATTAGCTTAATTTTGATTCTTAATTTTAGATTTTATATCAATTTAATTTAATTGATAACACCGATTAGAGTTTTTGAAGAAACATGGTTACTCAGTTGGTTAAGGTTAATTCACTAAATTAAACAAGTTTACAATATTTTCTATAAAAGTATGATGCATGCCGATTATGTGCAGCTTAATTTTGATTCTTAATTTTAGATTTTATATCAATTTAATTTAATTGATAACACTGATTAGAGTTTTTGAAGAAACATGGTTACTCAGTTGGTTAAGGTTAATTCAATAAATTAAACAAGTTTATAATATTTTCTATAAAAGTATGATGCATGCCGATTATATGCACATTTTATATGAAAAATATTAAAAATTATAATCAATTAGATCAAATTGGAACAAAATCATAAATGTATGATCAAAACGAAATCAATTAAAATTATAGAAAGTACATGAGTCAAAAATATAGAGATTACAAGTGTAAATTGCCCACCCACCCCCCCCTCCCCCCCCCCAAAAAAAAAAAAATCAATCTCCAAATATATTTATGGTTTTTTATATTTTTAATTATGAATTTAATCTCCAATTTTATTTATGCCTATTTTTAAAATATATTATTTTTGTTAAAAAATCAAAAAAAAAATATGTTACAAAAAAATTTAAATTTTCCTATCTATTTTCTTACATGTTTTCATATAAAAAATTAAAAAATTATGTTTCCAAAACAACTCTCAATATCATAAGTGAGTAGACTAAAAAAATACCTTATGTTTTCAATTATAGTCAAAATGGAGATAGAAACCATTTAAGAGTATTTTGGCAAGCTCCTAAAATAATTAAAAAGTTGAAAAAATTATTATTAAAAAATTAATTTTTGTCTGTATTTTTTTTTTTTTTATAACAACTTTTCATAAAAAACAAAAAACAAAATTAATTAAAATAGTCACTTTAATAACAAAGTTAATAGATAAAGAGTAAATTGACACATTTCAAATATAAGGACCAAAATAACATAAGATACATCATTTGATGACTATTTGTGTAATGTTCTCTCTAGTCCACTTTGTGAACTAGACTATATTATTAGGCCTGTGGAGTCCATCACAAATCCTATTTCAATAATCCGAACTGTTTAATGTGTAGAGATCGTCGAATACTTAATCCTTGCAAGAAAATGACGTGGATCGGATATCGTTATCCCCTTGATCAGAACACATTTTTGTTAACAATTTATTTTTAAATCGTATTTACCATTGAAAAAAAACAAGTTCCAATCAAAGGGCTATTGATATTCGATCAACGTGATTTTTTGCAGGAAAGAAGTACTCGACGTGTTCTATATATTTAACGGTTTGGATTATCAAAATAGAATCCATGGTGAGCCTCATAGACCCAACAATACGGTTTAATCCACAAAGTGGAATGGTGAGAAGCCCATCCCTTGTGTAATTAACCCTTAATTTTGTAAGTTACATTTGCAAAGTAAGAGTAATTCCATTTACACATCATAAATTGTCTCAGTGCCCACTATTAAAACATTAAATTTATATTATAATAATATGCTCAAATAAAATGACCATGAAGGACAATAATGGTGTGTATTATACTAATCTAAAGAATTCATACATCAAAACAAAAAACACTTTTTGCATACTATCACACATAGATATATAGACAGTGTATTTTGTTATCGTCATCCAACACTCATGATTTTCTCCATTATAATCTAACACACTATGTTAGAAATAGGGCGCCCATGTGGCATGACCCTTAGAACCTTTTGAACCTCATCCAAATGGGTTTTGAATTTGAATTCAAACCTATTTGGATAGCCACTCAGGATATATATCTATCATATCATGATATGGATAGATGATATAGATATCAGATATTATCTCATTTAACCAATGGATAAATGAGATAAATAGATTATATATCTGATATATGGGATATGGGTGATTAAGTGGAAAAACAACATATGTTTGTTTTTTTTCATTCATGATGCTGACTCTCTCCCAAAATAACGATCAAAGCCATTTGCACTATGGTTTGTGTGGGTGATATTCATCATTGTAATATCACCCCACTGCTGGGATTGATTGATTAGATTCTGGAAGCACGTGATTTATCCACGAGGTTTTAGATCAGAAAAGGTATGATCTAAACATTTTATTCCGCTGCATGTTTTGTGTTTTGATTTACACACTATACTCATGATATTATGCATTATCAATTATTCACCTAATTCTCTTATACATTATACTTCTATCATCAACTCGAAATATTAAGATTTAGGGTTTTAAAATATTGAAATTAATTGGTTTTGAAAATTTACACACCATGAATGACACTCAGATTGTTGCTTTGGAACAATCCAACAATAAAAATAAAGGTTTACGGCTTACAAAAGTTATTTTATTTTATTGTTTTTCTCGTTTGTAAAATCACTAGAATGATAGTTTTGTTCATCAAGCATTTGGATTAACTATAATTGAACATTTACACAATGTTCAAATATTTACACGTGAACAATACTATTTTGTTCAAATTATAGAGGTTTTTTGATTGGCTTCAAATTATTGAGGTTGACCAAATGTTAAATGTTCACACGTAAAAAACTGAACACAATAAGTCTGAACAAGTTGAGTTATCGAGTATAAAAAGTATGAATTTATTTTGTTCAACAAAAATATTTCAAACATATTAATTTATTCAATTTTATTTTGTTGAACAATAATAATGTTTAGACAACTAGTGTCGAGCCAAATTTAAAATATGAAGGTAAATCCCTAAGCAAATAAAAAACAGATGGACAAAACTAACCTAGGTGAGGTTCAAAGGTAAGAATCATAAATCTTCTGTGGTTAGAATCCAAGATCTTCAATGTTAGCATCCACAATGGACACACTAAGGATGCTGTTAGTGTCAAATGCCAAGTTTTGGCCAGCCAAGTGGGTTGTTTGGTGCTGCAATGGAGCTACTAAGGGCAACGTTAGTGCTCAATGTTAGTGTCAGATGCTAAAATGTGTGTTAATTGTAGCTAGCATTTTAGCCAGCGAGGGAGAGAGAGGGAAGTGTCTTGGGTCATTCGACCGAATGTTCAGCCGGTTGTCTCCCCGGATGTCGGGCAGGTCGTTACCCCGGACTTCCGGACCCTTCAAGTGTATTAAAAAAAAAAATTGGGTTTGATTGGTTGACCGGCCGGACGTCCGATTGTCTCCACACCAACTGCTGCAAACTGCAAACTATTTATATATATATATATATATATATTGTTTAATACACCCCTTAACACACTTTAATATATCCATTATATCACCATTCACTCACTATTCACTCATTAAATTAACAAACTCTTAACACACATTTTTTGGTCACACTTTTTTTATTTTTGTTATATAACACACTTTAACACACATTTTTAACATATCCATTGTGAATTTCATTGATGTGTCATCAACACTAATGTATAGTTATGGTGAAAGTGAAGGTGAACTGTGTATAAGGTATGATGTGTATGGTGTATATTGAGATCTATTTTTGATGTCTTGGGATAAAAAATGAAGATTGTGGTGTGTTTTGAGTAAAATATCAAAGGTTAAAAATATCAAAGATGTGAATTAAGTAATGTTGTGTATGAGACAATTTATGATGTATAAATAGAATTTTCCGCAAAGTAATGCATTTTAGTGCACAGATAGTGAAAAACTTGAAGAGATGTGATGCTGATTTTTGAATTCCGAATTAGAGTTTACATTAGCTCACATATGAGCCCCCAAGGCTACTATATATATGGAAGTGATGGAGCTGCTATTGGGAAATTTCAGCACAAATGGTTTGCTCTGTTACTTCTCTATTTTATCAGTCCAAAAGTTAATGTTCTTTCATCCCCTAAACTGGTTAGTTTCCTTGGTTTTTGTTTGTGTTTGCTTCTCAACACCTTCATCAATCTTTCTATTTTTATTTTTGTTTTATCTAGTTTGCTTTCAAATTTGAATAAAAAGTTTGATTTTACATGAATTATTTCAACTCTTTCATCAAAATCTTTATAAAAATTTCCCTCTTATTCCAAATTATGCTTCATTTCTTTTAATTCTCATCCAATTCTAACTTGATGAAGTGTTTGATGAGTTCTCATTTTGATGGAAAAAAAAAATTGTCACTCTCCTGATTTGATGAACATTTGATTAATGGATTAGAGATGTATTTTGAGCACTTTTGGTCAAATTTAAATTTGATAAAAATAATAAATAAATAATAAAAGTGTTAAGGATTGGAGATGGTTCAGTGAACTTGTATCTTGCATATTTGTACATTTACGCAAAACAAATTTAACGATACTTTGATCAGTTGCCATATGAACACATCAATCTGACTCCCTCCCCCCCCCCCCCAATCCAAAAAACAGGTTAATTTCACTTTTATTTTTCAAAATTTTCCTATTTCACCTCCTAAATGAACTATCAGTTCATTTATTTAGTGTTGATATGGTAATGGAGACAAGACCCCAACCTGGGCAGTCAAGGGCTTGGGCTAGGTTGCTCCCTCCATGGTCTCATACAGGGCTTTGTTCAACTTTAATTGGGCTCCCCACTAGTGGACGGTGAGATTGGTCCTTAAATGAGTTGGTCCATTGGCCGGATACCAAGTTATTAAAAAAAAGGTAATTAAAGACAGTCCAAAGAATGTTGAAAGCCTAACTCAATGGGCACAAAGATACTTGGAAATAAGGGGTTGAGGGTGCAAAAAATCTAATACAGTGTGAGAGTAAGAAGTTGGCTATTTAATTTTATGATTTAAATTGTTTAGATTTTGAAATAATCTTTTTGCCTAACAAATTAGACTATAACCGTTGATGATTTGGACGATCCTCTCAAACTGGGATCATATGAGCCAAAATTAGAAACTTTAAGGACTATGTTAGTACACAATGCCACTCCCTACGATTGCTCTAAAAATAGGTGTGCAAGGCGCAATGTCGAATGTCATAAAAGACATAAGTGAAGCCCTTCCTATCACCAATTGGTTTTAGAAAAGATTGTGCAACTTTGTCCGAGAAGTGATCAAAGCGAAGTTATCATGAGTTCGAGTCGTAGGAGCATCATCGTGAGGAAGGGATTGTTGGTACACAATGCCACTCCCTTTGGCTGCTCTAAAAATAGGCCCGTAGGGCGTAATGTCAAATGCTGTAAAAGACATAAGTGAAGCCCTTCCTATCACCAATTGATTTTAGGAAAAATGGTAGAACTTGGTCTAACAAACTAAGTATATGTCATTAATAGGGGATAAAAGTGAAATTAATCCTAAAAAAATAACAACAGTAATCTAGAGATTGTGCACATAATTGGTTTGAATATGTAAGGAACCCGAAAAAAAAAAAAAAAAAAAAGAAAAAAAAAAAAGAAGAAGAAGTAAGGTCAACCCTTGTGAACATCATTACCGTTGGCTCTCTATTTCAATGATAATTCTAATCCATTAAACAAATATATGTAGATGTTGTTTTGCCACCCAGATTAAACAAAACAACCTTCTTTTACATTTGCTTTTTAATAATTGTAGGGTCAAGAAGAGTAACCGGTTGACCTTTATTGTAACATTTGGATTTTGTGAGGAAAATTTTACACCAGATCAGCAATGGATAAATTGGATTAGGACATCCAAATGTAGTCAGGGGTCAGCGCTGAACCAAAAAATTTACTCAAGGGAGGCCAAACTATGAGTCTTCTCCTTCACATATTCTTCCGAGGTAAATTCTTCATCAACAGAACAATTTCAAAAGCCTAATTGACGTATGGATTTTATCACGTTGCCTATTATTGTTATTATTATTATTATTATTATTATTATTATTATTATGTGATAGTTTTTGTCATGGTTTGAAATTTATAATATTCTTGCTAATTATATAATCATGCTAACTTAGTGTATTCCTATGCTCTTAAGAAATACAAAATTTTATTTTTTTTAGTTTGAAAAGTCCTAATTATAAATATTAATGAAACATGTAATGGTGCAAGATAACAATAATATAAAGTGAATGTTTGTTCTAAAGTTGATGAGGGGTTTACCCTGGGAATATTTTTCTCAATTTCTTAAAAAATAGACATAAATGTATATTCTCTATAGTAGTCACTTTAAAAAGTACAAATAAAAAGTATAAAAACATGTAGGGGGTGAATGTTTAGGACGATATAAGACATGGTTATATCCAATTATAAAGAGCAATTGGGAAATATTGGGATAAGTAAGAGATTAGGAAGAGATTTCAAGGGGTAAGATAAAATTATTGAGATTCTGAGGGGATCAAACCAATTTTACTTAGACTTTAGGGGTCAATATATAGCAATTATAACTAAATACTCTTGATTATATAGGAGTGTATGGATTTATAGTTTTTGACAGTTAACAAGAAATATCTGAAAGAAACTGCAGAATATACTTGGTAGTTCCTGCTTATGGTGTTAAACTGAGATAGACTTGTTAGTCATTTTCTGCTAGCTGTTCTTCCAACTCTAGACAAATTTGATTCAAGATTTATAGTTTTTAACAGTTAACAAGAACTCCCAGAAAGAAATTGCAGAATATACATATGTTTATATAAAATATATCTAGAGAAATAAAGTACTTGTTCCTATAGTCACAGACTCACAATTATGTTTTGGTGTTTTAAGACACTTGTAAACATGGTCGGCTTATTATCTAAACTTCTGCAAACATGTGTGTTTAGAACCTATGAAATATTAATCAACTAGTTACAAGAGTATTTTCCTTGCTATTTTTTTTGGTATTTTTACCGTTTCCATCGACTCTATTCTGTTAACCCTTTATTTTATATATATATCGTATAATTATAAGAATCCATATGCCTTGAAAGATATTGCATTTATTCATCAACCATTAACAATCTGTAAACAATTCGTTCAGTGGCTACCATGAAAGCTCAAGCAGACTCATCCATTTCTCGTTGTACTTATCATGTGTTCTTGAGTTTCAGAGGAAAAGACACTCGAAAGGTCTTCACTGATCACCTTTATATAGCTCTGGTGTAGGCAGGACTTCGCACATTCAAAGATAATGACGATATAGAAAGAGGAGAAAAAATTAAGTTGGAATTGCATAAAGCAATTTGGCTATCAAGGATTTCAGTAATTGCCTTCTCAAAAGATTATGCATCTTTTAGATGGTGTCTTGACGAACTTTTGATGATCCTTGAATTCAAGAGGACCTCTAAACATATAGTTCTACCAATCTTTTATGATGTGGATCCGGCTGAAGTCAAGAACCAGACAAGAGGTCTTGTAGAGAATTTTGTGAGGCATGAGCAAATTAAGGTAGAAGGTAATGAAAGAAAAAATGAATGGATGAAGAAGATGAAACAATGGAGGGCAGCACTTGGAGAAGTTGCGGATTTGGGAGGGATGGTTTTGCCAAATCAAGCTGATGGGTAATTTTTCTCCAAATTCCTTTAGGCTGTGTTTGGTTTGCGGATTTGGGTAGGGATTTGGAAAGGGAAAGAGAAAACCAAACACAACCTTAGAATTCATAATATTTCATTGTGCTTTTTGAAAGTATTTTGAGAAGCAATCAAGAATCACTATTTTTTTTTTCTCTAGCCATAACCCAACATGTTTTGATGCAAATAACGGCTAGAGGAAGCATATTGAAGCAAACAATTATGCAAGAGAAAAAACCTAAAAACACTTACTAGTAGGAGTATATAAGTATGTGGCAATAAAAGGAGGAATTTGTGAGGATGGCACCGGTTAGGTAAGTAGAGCTCATTTAATTAAGTCCTTGTAAAAATAAACTGTTTGAAGTCAAAGAAGATTTTTGGGGGAGTTTTAATGACTTCCATACGGTATTTTTTTGTTCTTAAAAGAAATAACTTGAATTCTAGTTACAAAGGTGAATAGTTAGAAATTTCAAAGAACTTTTGAAGTTCATGGTGTTTATAAGACATAAATGGAGAAGGAAAATATTATTAGCACCATTCATTGTTCGGCTGTGTCCCGGCTTTGGAAGCTTATTGTTGTGACTTTTGGTTTGGTTTGGGTACAACCAAGCACAATGGTGAAGGTGTTGCAGAGTTAGGATGGCGTGAAGGTTGGGAAAATTCATAGGAAGGCGTGGTAGCTTGCTGCTTGGTTTTAATGTGGTTGATTTGGTTGGAATGAAACACGCATACTTTTCAGGATGTGTCTCATTTGGTTCTGTGGTTGGATAGTAGGCTACTTACTAGGTTACATTGTTGGGGGATGGTTTCGGTGGATCTGGATGTGTTGGGTTTTGTAGATTTTGTGAATGAATTGATTAGCTAGATATTGGGGGTTTTGTGAGTTAATCCTTTTTGTATTCTTTGCATCGCCTTGATGCTATTTTAATAAAGTTTGTTTATTTATCGAAACAATATATATATTATTAGCACCACAAATTAAAAAGCACTTGTCATTAAATCACTTATTCAAATGGACATATTATATATTTCATGTTAGACAATTGGTTGGATCTTTTTTGGAATGTGTTACTTTTAATTTACCATAGTTTAACCATGTAATGTTTTCAATTTTATATCCATCCATTGCCTAAACAATGAATTAACTGTCACTTGTTAGAAATTTGCAAGACTACAGTTTAATTAACCTCTAGTCATTGTATGCTTATTGTGATCTATTTACCATTTTCATTGCTATTTTTAGGCACGAATCAAAGTTTATCGAGAAAATTGCTAAGGTGATTGAGGATAAGCTAAACCGCAAGATCTTGAGTGATGCACCTTGCCTAATTGGAATGGATTCTCGAGTCACAAGAAGTAATTTGTGGTTACAAGATAAGTCAGTAGATGTTGGTGTGCTAGTAATTTGTACGATGGGGGGAATAGGGAAGACAACCATTGCCAAATTTGTGTAAAATTTAAACTACAGAAGATTTGAAGGTAGCAGCTTTCTTGCAAATATCAGAGAAGTTTTAGAACAACCTAATGGATTAGTTCGTTTACAAAGACAACTTCTTTCGGACATTTTAAAGAGGAAAAAAAAGAAAACATACATAGTGTTGATGAAGGAATTATTAAGATCAAGGATGCGGTGTCCTGTAAAAGATCTCTTGTTGTTCTTGATGATGTAGATCAAGTTGACCAATTAGATGCATTAATTGGAATTCGTGATTGGTTTCATCCTGGAAGTAAAGTCATCATAACAACTAGACATGAGAGGCTGTTGTAGCCTCACAAAGATCATGAGGTGCATAACGTTGAGAAATTGGATGAAGATGAATCATGTGAGCTCTTCAGTTGGCATGCTTTTGGATAAAACCATCCTATTAAAGTTTTTATGGAGCACTCAAAAAGAGTGGTGCAATACTGTGGAGGACTTCGACTAGCACTTCAAGTTTTGGGTTCATCTCTATCTGTGAAAAGTGTAGATGTATGGGAAAGTGCATTAGAGAAGTTGGAAACAATCCCTGAAAGTCAAATTGTGAATAAACTGAAAATAAGCTATGACTCCTTACAAGATGATCATGATAAAAATTTGTTCTTGCATATTGCTTGCTTCTTTGTCGGAAAGGACAAAGATTTCTCAGTTAGGATACTAGATGTATGTGATTTCTACACAACATCTGGGATTCAAAATCTCATTGATAGATGTCTTGTTACAGTTGATAAAAATAACAAGATGATGATGCATCAACTACTTCAAGGCATGGGAAGAGAAATTATTCGCCAAGAATCACCCAAAGAGCCTGGGAAACGTAGCAGATTATGGCATCATAAGGATTCCTTTAATGTGTAGAGAGAAAAAACTGTAACATACTTCTTATGTATGTGGATTCTTTTCCACATTCCTGGTCGATACTTATCCATGGTATTTTCTTTTTTCTTACCTCAACAGGGCACTGAAACAGTAGAAGGCCTTGTCCTTGACGTGCATATGTTAATGGAAACCAAGTATGCCAGGTCACTCATTAGTGCTTATAATTCAAATCATCATCAGTTCAAAGAGTACTTTCTTGACAAATCATTGTCAAAGCAAAGAAATTCACTGAAGCGACATCGTTTTGGCTTCCCCTCTTCTTACCCAACAGGCACGGAGCTTAAAAATTCAAATGAGTTAGTCTTAAAAACTGATGCATTTGCAAGAATGCACAAATTAAGACTACTCCAACTTAATTATGTACTACTTTGTGGAAACTATGGGGAATTTCCTAAAGGATTAAGATGGCTGTGTTGGTGTGGATTCCATTCAAAATTCCTTCCAATAGATTTTCCTCTGGAGAGCTTGGTTGCACTTGAATTGCGTTATAGCAGCTTGGAGCAAGTTTGGAATGGAACCAAGGTATTACATTTTCTTTCTTTTTCTTCCTTCTTTATTTTTATGTTTTTTAACCCATCCATTTATTGTTTTTGGTGATTAAATGATGGCAACACCTTTTTGTCTCTCTTTTGCAGTTTCTTGGACTATTAAAAACCCTTAATCTTAGCCATTCTCACAGCCTTGCCAAAACTCCTGATTTCTCATTACTCCCCAATTTGGAGGGATTAATTCTTAAAGATTGTATTAGTCTTTTTAAGATTCATGAATCGATTAGTAACCTAGAGAGACTTGTTCTCTTGAATGCAAAAGATTGCACAAATCTAAGGAAGCTTCCAAGAAACATTGCAATGGTAAGATCTCTTGAAAAGCTTATTATTTCTGGTCGCTCAAAACTTGAAAAGTTGCCACTAGATATGGAGAAGATGGAATCCCTAAAAGCACTTCATATAGATGAAATTGCTTTAATTCAACTACTCTCTACAATTAATGAGGTCAAGCCATGGCATGCATCAGTCTGGCCTTCAGTTTCAAAACCAAGAAAAACATCAAAAACTTCATGGATTTCTTTACCTCGATTTTTAGTAAGTTTAAGTCTTGTGGACTGCAATCCATTTGATGATGTTTTTCCCAAGGATTTTAGCAACCTGCTGGTGTTGCAAAACTTGAATCTGAGCAAAAATCCAACTTGCAGTCTATCAGATTGGATCAAAGGTCTAACTGGGCTTCAGACACTTCATTTAAATTCATGCAAAAGGCTCCAATCACTGCTAGGCCTACCAAGTGTGGAAAAATTGTTCGTGGGGCATTGCGCATCATTGGAAAAAATAATATATCAATCAAATATGTTTGGCTCACAACTACTTGAACATACTGAATGTACTAAACTAGTTGAGATTCAAGGTTTATTCAAGTTGCAACCCATAGGAAAGGTTGAAACTGAAATGATCAAAAACTTGGGTGATTTCAACTTGGAGTCCATGGCCAACATTGAAGTGAACTTTATAAATTGCGCATTACTTTTTTTTTTTTTTTATCAGCAAAGAAAAATTCCATTAACAACATGAAATTAAAGGTACAGGAAGATGACATGCATCGAGAGAGATTCAGAAAGTACAAAATACTCCTACTACTGCTACTCGCATCCATACAACCAACCCCTTGGAATCACGATTTTTTTTTTTTTTTTAACAACAAAAATAAGTTAAGAAGAACTTAACTAAAAAATAAAATACATGAATCCCCACAAAATCAGCCCATAAAATCCAAAGCCAAAGCCAAAACTCCACACCAAATCCAAGCTACTTCACTATTTTTGAAACTAAAACTATTCACCTAGGCTGCTACAACTCCCAACACCCACCTACTAATTTTGAAACTAAATCTTTTCACCTAGTCTTCACTCCCAACGCCCACCCAACCAAAACTTTTCAACAGCCTGCTTCACTCCCTCTTGCTACACCTAGGCTGCTACAAGACCCACGCCTGACAACACTATACCATGCCAAGACCCACGCCTGCTGCACGCTCCGCTGATCCGACCGAGGATGTTCTATGGCCGAAAACCTCCATAGCCAAAACCTCCATGATCACAAGCCACCGAAAAAATCACCAGGAAAAAATCTCCAGGAAAAATACTCTTCCTAAAACTCCCTTGATCGAAAAAACTATGGCCGGAACACACCTCCATCCATTGATTTTCCCAATCCCACCTCTGCCACTATAGCAGCAAGCGCACCAACTCAGCCTAACATTACTCCTACAACCTCCATGGTAATAGTTCTGATCAACCTCTGCTACAAGACCCATGCCTGACAACACTATACCATGCCAAGACCCACGCCTACTGCATACTCCTACTGGTAATCAACCACATTGTGTGAAGCAGAACTGGAATCCATTAAAATTCTTGGAACGCCCTCAAAAAAAATACATAAAACCCATCACTTTAGACATGCATTGATAAAAAAGAAACCAACCATTTCTATTCATCAGAGTAGTTCTTACAACAGTATTACATGTTAACAACAAAAGCAAATGCCCTATGGGCTTACAGCTTTCTAAGTCAACACCTGGTTACACAAAAGAAGAGTACTAACTCTATACAAATTAAGCCCTTGGCTTGATTACAT
Organism: Camellia sinensis; assembly: GCF_055761805.1. Classification (NCBI taxonomy): domain Eukaryota; kingdom Viridiplantae; phylum Streptophyta; class Magnoliopsida; order Ericales; family Theaceae; genus Camellia; species Camellia sinensis. The sequence continues at coordinate 63,623,268 of NC_138962.1, read as the reverse complement.
GTAATACAAACAAAATAAACAAAAAGAGTCTTCAACTCTCATCATCATCCAAGCTATGTCCTTGGAGATGGCATACTACATGTACCTGAAAATAATGTCCCATATAGGGTGAGCCAACGCCTAGTAGAAATATGCTAAACATAGTATGAGCAATAACTAAGATATTAGCAATTGATAAATGTTCAATTTCCATAAACCAATTTATAACCCATTTCCATTTCATGACCACTGCGTTTATGTTTCATTTCATTTTCCATTTCTTATCAATTTCATAATTTGCATCAACGGCTCAGAACCTGGCGAACCACTTATATGAGACAGTGACTATATTAAACGTTTCCCATTTTATAATAGATAAACATACTAGTTGCATCAACATCTCAACAGATAAGCATACAAGCTGTATCCACATTTCAACAGATAAGCATATTAGCTATATCAACACTTCCAAAGATAAGCATATGAGCTGTATAAACACTTCCATAGATAAACATATAAGCTATATCAACACGTTAACTGACAAGCATATGAGCTTTATCAGTGGAGTCCATCCCTATCTCCTCCAAAACAACATCCGGTTTAGAGGTCCATCCCCTATCTTCCCCTAAACCATGGAGTACATCCCCTATCTCCTCCCACACACACAACGTATATACACAATCAATCAATACATCACGTTAATGTATTCTATCAACCGTCATACTCTATGACATATCCAATTGATTAATTTTAATTTGCCTAATCATCATGCATTGTCTACAACAATCAAAACTGCCCTTCGCCGGTAGCCCAAGCAATTATTTCTAAACAGATAATACAAGCGCCAACAGATAAAATATCATTGTTTTCAAAAGTGAGCGATTAATAAATCCAACTCCACCATTCTATTATATAATGAGCCAATTTCATTATTTCCAACTCAATTTCATATAGCCACAATTTCCCAAATTAATTATACCAATTAATTTATACAACTAATTAGGGTTTTCTACCCCATTTCCCAATATTGACCCAATGGTCTATATATCAACAACCAACAACAATTTCGTTATTTTGAAACCAAAATACACGTTATAGAATCAAAATAGCAAAACCCCCTTTCAACATTTTCAAACCCTAACTTTTCAAAATGAACCATTTAACAGAATGCCCAAAAATATAGGTTAAAACCCATAGTAGTGAGTAGGAATCCATACCTCAAATGATGACACCCAACGAAGAAGATGAAGAAAACGGAAATGCTCCAAATCCCGAGATTCTTGGATCAAAAGATAGCCCTCGATGATCAACAACTTTTTTGTAAAGGCCAAAGGTGAGGAGACAACTCCTACTAGATCAATACCTAGAGAGAAGGCAAGGTTCTAGAGAGAGAGGCTCTCAAATGGCGTTTTGGAAAAGTAAGAGAGAGAGTGGAAGTGTAGAAAATGATTCAAAAATGCCCAGCTGCCCTCTGTTATACGACTTTCCCGCTCGAGCGGAAAACAGGACGCTCGAGCGTCACGCACAAAATCTAGACACGCTCGAGCGCAAGAAAGCCCGCTCGAGCGCCAAGACACAAGAATAAAGTACATCCGCTCGAGCGCGAAAACCAGTCCGCTCGAGCGTAGATTTTCATCTCCCAGAACTTTTCAAAACAAGAACTACTCGCTCGAGCGCCAACAAGCCGGCTTGAGCGCGACCCGCTCGATCGTAGAAAACACACCTGCAGAAGTTTTGCAGGGACACGAAATACTGGTGTAGACACCCCATTTTTGACCGCCCTTAAGACTTGGGCGTTATTGATGGTTTACTTGGTGGAGATAGGTGTGCAGGGGAAATGTTCAGTTTCTTCGGAAAGGAGAGAGGCAAATCCTTCAAAACACTTTGTTTAGGGGTTTGGAGTTGAAGAAGAGAGGAAAGGAGAGGAGAAAACTAGTCTGGGAGAAGTTCGGCATGAATCCGGGTAGAAGCGAGTCGAGTAGCCCTCGCTGAATCGGGCTTATCTGTCTGTACACTTGGAGTTTAGCTATGAGGTCACCACCGTTGGAAAGCTTACTTTTGGGGCTTCATTTTGCACTCAAGAATCTCCTAGAGCCAAGTCCGGGTGGGGGAGATATGATTGGTTGAAGTTGGGTATCATCCCGGTTGGATCGAATCTGCGCGGCTTCACCAAAATGGGCATAACTTTTTCCACAGGAGGAATTTTAATGCAAGGTTTGTGCCATTGGAAAGCTAACTTCCGGGGCTTCAATTTGGACACCCACCGGCCATTTTTTGACCTTGGCAGCACCTATCGGCAATCTATTTATCCGGCCGGCAATTTATTGTGCCGACCGGCAATTTATTGTGCTGGCCGGCCATTTTTGCTGGCCGACGACCTTCCGGAGTATTCTACAGATTGAGTGGATGCCAGTTGTGGCAGCTGGAATGCACAGACCCTGCTCCCCATGCACGTGTGTGGCTGTTTTGCACCCTTTGCACACCCTTTGACCCCTTTTCTTGCACCCTTTGCTCAAGGCTTCTTGAGGAAGCCTTGACCCCTTGTCTTGGCTTCCCCAAGAAGCTTACCAGCTGTCCTAGCTTCTCCAATAAGCCTTGACCTCCCCTTAGACCCCTTTGACCCTTTTGTAGCTTGTCTTAGAAGCTTAGTCTTGCCTATATAAGGGGCCTCTCCTCCTCCATTGTTTTGGTTGGATGTTTGGAACAAAAAACCAAAGATATATAGATATATCTGATATATACATACATATATCCCTTCATCTCTCACTATATCTCTCCCATTCAACCATCAAACACCCTTGTTCTTGGCCCATTTCTTCATCAACTCATAGGACAAGGCATCCTTACTCCATTGCAGCAACTTGAGGCTGTTCTTCAGAGCTTAGGAGCACCTAAACTTGGTCCAAGAGGTGCTGGTTTGCTGGTCTTCAAGGGTGAGTCCTCCTCTTCCCTTTTCTAGTCTTTTCTTGCTTCATATCTAAGCCATAGTTGCTTGCATTTTTGGGCTCCGACCCAAACTGTAACTCATCATATTTTGAGGTCCTCTTCATATTTTATTGAGGACCTCTTGCTGTTTGAGGACAGTAGCTAGCACTTCCTTCATTAGCCCTCTTTATGCCATAATTTTGCATAATATTTTTGACCTACGTGTGATCTGTTTTGGAGCATCATGTAAACTGTAAGTGAGCTTATTTTGAGCACCTCTTCAACATTTAAGAAGGGCTCATCATTGTTTGGGACCTCCATGTGCCACTTGTCATTATATCCCTCTTTGGTCCCCATTTTTGCATGATTTATTAGCTCATCATGTTTCTGTTTTTGGTCTTTTTACAGAACTGAAAACAGTCTTATTTTGACCCATTCTTCATGTTTCATTAAGGGTCTTTGGCTGTTTGATGAATGTTTTGTATACTTTGTGTTTTGGCCTCTTTTGGGCCCTACCTTGCATAGCATGTTGAGCATACTTGTATATTGTTTTGAGGGTTGGCATAAACTGTAAGTAGTCATATTTTTGGTCCCTCTTAAGTGTTTTAGAAGATCCTTTTTCTGTTTGGGCTTTGCATCTACCACTTGCTTCATTACCTCATGTTTAGGGCCATTTTTGCATGCTAATTTAGTCCCACTTGTGCTTACTGTTTGGCCATGCTTTGAACTGTAAAAATGCTTATTTTGGGGCTGCCTTACTTCTGTATTTTCATTCCATGTACCAATTATGCATGCTTTGTATAGCTGTAAGCCATTTCATGTACTTAGTTTTGCATTTCGGGAGAAATTCCATGCATCGGGTGTCATTTCGCCTCGTTTCGGGGCTGTTTTGTTCCTCATTTTGCTACTGATTTTTGCATGTTTGCATATCATATTCCATGTCTTTGCCATGTCTCATTAGAGTGGCATTTTGGTGCCTGAGGGTCGGTCCTCGGTTTGCGTGCACGCGTGCACGCATTTCAAGTTGTCTTGTTTTCATCTGATGGCCTCCTATGTGAGTGTGGCTGAGGCTCTCTCATGTTGGTGTAAGCCCATTCTTGCATTGTGTATGCCATGTTTCAATGCGTTGTGCATGTTATGTTGTTAGCATTGTGTGTGCCATGTAGTTGTATTGCATGTTTGTATGTTTGCTTGCATGCTTAGGTCGCATGTGCATTGTTGTGCATTGCCTCGCCTCTTGACCAATCATGATTGAGGTTGGGTCCCTTGTATGTTTTGTGTGCATTGCATTTGACATTGAAATGCATACTTGACTCTTTGGCCATCATGCATCGAAATGCGTGATTGGTGGCCCAAGGGTCGAGGGCCATGCTCCCTTGAGTCCATTACATGATAGGGAGTGTGTCCATGCATACATTTGCCTAAAAATTCCATGCCATACACTGTTTGCCCTCTGTTGCTGTCAAAACTGTCTTCTGCAGGAAGTTTATGCCGATCGGCATCATTCAGTGCCAGCCGGCAATCCTTCATGGGCCGAGGGCTTCATTAATTGCCGGTGGAAATTATGTATTGCCGGTGGGCATTTCCTTCAGCCGATGATATTCTACAGTGTGCAAGGGACCTGCCCCGGAACTTTGGAATTTTTCAGAGAAGCAAGGCAGTAAAAACAGAGGCAGCAATGCTATGGTGCAGACTTTCCGGGCGAGACGATTGTGTAATAAGTGTGCGTGAGTGTGTGTATGTCTTCCAACCCCACGTCTTTCTTCCCTTTTATTTACCAGCTTATGATGGTTAGTATTAGGACATGTTTAATTTAGCATACCTTATGTTATGCATGCGTGCATTCATCCATTTGTTTTACATGCACCGGGCTCGGCGCATCATGCTAACTGCATCTGTATTTCAAATTCCAAACTGAATACATGTTGGTTGTGCATTTTCACATGCCATGTTTAGGTTAGCCGAGCCTGTCTAGATTGCATTTTTGCATGCGATGCATTAGCCATTCTTAACATGAACTAGGACATGCATGTTTGCTAATTAGTTTATTATTTTGGCACGGAGTACGATGTAAGTATTTATGTTTTAGCATCCCGCATGCGTGTGAGTGTTGCCATGACAGTATGCTTGCCATGCGGCTAAATGCTTATGTGATAAATTGTTTGAATGCTTGTGGGTGAAGGTTAGATTGTTTGAGTTGGAGAAACTCGTTGGAATCCGTATTTTAGCCTACTTGCGAGTAGCAAATTCCAAAGTGTTTTCTAAAACAAACGGATATGCAATGCTTATTTCCAACTTAGGCAATCTAGTCTATACTTGTTTGCTGCACGCATAACATAGTAACGCTAGGCTAATAATTGGTTTAAGAACACATAACGTTTTCAAAAACGGATATCATGGTTAGTAGAGGCCGATCTTCGGATCGGGCGAGAGGGGGTGCTCATAGTTCACCTTCCCCAATCGTACCCCAGCTCCCTAGCCGAGGCAACTCTGGTGATGACGGACATGTGGCCTTCGGCACTGAGTCAGGGTTTCCTAAATTCCCCATAAAAAATATTTAGGTGGCGACTCTGTATCTGGCAAAGCAGTCCATGTTTGGCACTTCTTTTCAAAAAATCTGTTTCTCAAAACGATTTTCCGGATTTGGACTCTTTGGTTCAAGATTAAGAACCGTGACACAAATCGAGTCCGAACAGTAGCGGGGTCCCTCGCGGACGTGGTACAACTGGAAGGGTGTAAACCATGCTCGAGCGCAGAATGACCCGCTCGAGCGGACCATACAAAAACTGGGCAACAACAATGGGAGCCAAAGCTCTACCAACCTGTAACAACCAAGCCCAACACAACCTATAACTCAAACAAATGGAATCAAAAGACGACAACAAGGTAGATACAACTACTAACTCCACGGAACCAAAGTCCGGAGTACAACAGATACAGAAAGGGAAGACCAGGATCGCTATAATTCTGATCAAGACTCAACTAACACACCAGCTACAAGAACTCGTAAGATGACGATCCAATCACCGAACAACCGTTGAGAGACCTCCATACATGTGGACGAAGATCACCCCTCAAACTCCCACTCGAAGAGGAGCACTCGAATGAAAACGAGATAGATCTGGATCAAGTTCAACACCCATGTCCGAAAAATTTGTAAGGTGAACTTTGTAAATGGCACATTACTGAATCTAGTGAAACGCCCCATCGAGGTGTTCTCTCTCTCTCTCTCTCTCTCTCTCTCTCTCTCTCTCATATAGAGTAATGGATTGTTAAAATTATGTGTTGCCCAATGCAGGGCCTGTGTGAGCTTGGTATTATATTCAGCACATTTTTCCCAGGGAGAGAGGTTCCAGGCTAGTTCAGCAACAAAAGTGTAGGATCCTCAATATCTTTTATTGTGCCTTCACTTCATTATCTAAGGATCCGAGGCCTGAATATGTGTTTAGCATATGCACTTTCCAACAGTCAATACAATTGGTTAAGCCATTGGAAGGGTCAACCACTTTTACACATTGAATTTCGTAATGAGGGCAAGGCTCTAAACTTGAACTATGTCCCAACATATTTTGGCTTTCATGAAGCCAATGAAGATATGATATGGTTAAGTCATTGGAGCATTGGGAATTGATTGTAAGGTAGTAATGAGGCAAATGTTTCAGTGACTGTGAGGACTCCATTAGAGTTAAATGAGTTTGGAGTTCATGTTGTGTATGATTAAGAACAAAAATAGGATACCCAAGATAAAGACTATCCTACTTGTCCAGAGTTAACATTGAAAGATGAACAATCAATGGCTAAGTTGTCAGCGATCCCGTGAGGATATTTATCACACAAAATGGAATTGACAATCCGAAGACAAAACAGGGTGTGAATGTATGTTAATTTTCAATGCAATCCAATGAACCCAATATGCCAACTATTTATAAGTATCTTGGCCACCATTGCCAAGAGGCACTACTTGTTTGGCAATGGTCACAATGCTTCAAATATGATGTGAAGCATTGTGTCTTTTAGAGTTCAAATTCAAACACCCTATTTTTGTGCCCAGATCATTCGATTCCCTTGAGGGAAAGTTTCCAGATCACCTATATCAAGATTTGATTCAGTATGGAGAGGCACACCACATTATGGTGTGGTCACACTAACAAGCATATCTAGCGAGGTCTAGAATATACTTCCTCAGCAATCAAGTACTCTCAAAAGATGATTTGTAGTTCCAATATCCAACTCAGGTTGGCATAAATACTTACTTCAAGCCTCCATTGAAACTACATGTATGTGTCTTATCGTTTTAGATTCTGAAATCTACAGTTAAACCAAAAGGAAGAAAATAAAAATGATTTTTAATCTTTGATCAATTTTGCTGATTTGTATGATTTACAGATGATGATGAACAAAAGCATCATGAGAGTGACCTGATGAGCAGAGCAACAAGAAGGGAAAGAAACTGCAGTGATGGCAACCGGATCATAGGCCATAAAGCACTTCTTATTACTACAAGAATCCAGTATATAACTCACGATTTTACTTATCTTGCTGCTACTTAGCAACATTTTTGTGGTTAACAAATATTTTCTAGACTAAAGTCTTGCTTACGCCACCATCATTGTCACCCCACCACAACCACTGCCATTGTTGCCACCACCACTCACCCAGTAGTGGCTTAACCATTAGGCAACTTAGGTACTCACCTAAGGCCTTTCATAAAAATAAAGTCTCAATTTTTTAGGAAAAATTACACAAACAAATTAGTGGGAAAAAATTCCAAATTCCAAATCAATGAAAGGACCTAAAATAATAACAAAGACAAGGTTTCTGGGACATTTTTGCCCCTCTCCTCTATTTCATCTTCTCAATCTTACACATCCAAAATCTCTTCCATGCCTCTATAACTACCCTCCACTACTGGCACCACCATCAACGACGACAACCACCACCATCAGAAGAGAGAAAAAAAACGTGGACCCATCGCTTCCCCCCCTCCTGGACTCTCAGCCCCTCTCTGGGCAGCGAATGAAATCTAACTTCAGGGTTCCCAGAAGCCTTGGAGAAAACCCAGCCCTCTCTGCTCTCATCAGATTGGCAAACTATCTGGTCTGATTCATCTACTTCACTCAATGCTCTCTCTATTCATACACTCGTAAAACTATGACCCTATTACAGTTTTCTTTGTTTGATTCCATGTTTTGAATGTTGGTCTTGATAAAAAATAAAAATAAAAATTTGTGTGTTATTTTGATAAGGGTTTTGTTTTGATTTTCTTTATAAAAAAAATTAAAAAAATTAGTTAGTATTTGTTTTGATTTACTTTTTAAAATTAGTTTGTTATTTTGATTAGAATTTCTAGTTGTTTTCTGATATGGATTTGTAAAAATATGCTGCTTTTTTATTTTTATTTTTTTTAATTTAAAAATATGTATTTAACAGACAAGGCTAGATTTTTGGGTGAATTTTAATTTTAATTTTTTTTTTTTTTTTGGTGAATCAAGCAATGCCAGATGCAGCAGAGCATTGGATGCAACAAACTTAAGGTTTGATTTTGGTTCAACAATTTCTACAATTTACTCTTCCAGACTTAAATTTTGAAGATTTTCCCATTGAAACATGTGTATACTATAGTTGCAGACATCATGTTTGGCATGGCTTTTGAATTTAGTTCTCAGAATTTTTTCTGAAAACTACAAATATTTTCAAAGTCATTTGAATATTCCTGATTGGGAAAAAAGGAACAGAAAACTATATTTTGAAATTTGTTTAGATTTTCCTTAAAAAATTAGTTGGTGGAGGTTTTGAGTTTCTTACATGGGCTGCAAGTTAGGGGGAAGGTTGAGATTCTTTGGTATGGGACTATTCTAGGTCAAAGGAGATTTTTTCTGTGTCATCGTATTATGGCGCACTTGCTCGGGATGGTGCTGTGGTGTTTCCTTAAAAGTGTGTCTGGGTGTCAGGCACGCCTCCTAAATTAGTTGGTGGATTGTGCTATTTGTTTGGACGACCTCAAGGTTTGTGATAAGTATAGGTTACTGCTTCTGCACAGTTTCTGGTATCGGTGCGCCCACAAAAGGTTTTGGCCCACCACTTAGAGCCCAATTCACAGCTCAAGCACTAAAGCCCAACACCCTTGAGAGTTGAACTAGGAACCAATGGCATCTAAGCACGTGTCAAGCAGGGAACTAGCCACGTAAGAAAACAAAAATCCTACAGAGTTATTGCACCACACATTAGCCATTAATGAGGCTCCCACAGCATTAAATGAAATAACCCCTTCACGTCGAAACAGGCAGCCTCACCATGAACAATGCAAGCTAGAATATAGTCTTTCGACCAACACGATAGGTCGGAGTGGACGAGGAAATGATGGACAAAGGGTATAAGGAGGTTTCGAAGACACATCAAAGGTTAAGTTCTCCATCCTTCTCTCTTTCACTCTCTCTCTCTCTACACTGTAAATCTCCTCTATTCTAACTTGATTGTCGGAGGGTCCGCTGGGGTACTCCCATTCCCGTTGGACCTTTTTGCAGGCACCACCAGCGAGCTCCGAGACCGGTGAAAGGTGTTGGAAGCGTGGGTCGACCCGACTCACCCCCCAAGGATCAACAGTATCATCAGTTGGCGCCGTCTGTGAGAACGCCACTCCGGGTAATAGTTGTGCTCATTGTTGTTGGAGACCCGTTTCTGATAATTCCTCCTTACTTGCCATCGAGGTGGATGGTTACAACGAGATCCATGGCTTCTCAGTACAATGTCGTCAACCCCCAAGCCGACCCTACCAACCCAAACAACCCACCTTAGTACTTCACAGAGCCCACCAACAACATCAACCGCTTGACCGAGCAAAACTAGGCCTTGATCAGTGCTTTACTCCAACGAAACCTCCCTATACCTCCTCCACCACCACAAGATATTCCTCCCAATAGAGAACGGACACCGAGCCATCCTTTCCAACAAGCCCACCTATAGACACCCCATTTTTGACAGTCCTCAAGACTTGGACGTCACCGTTTGAACACGCGATGATTATCCATGCTTGTGTTTGTTTTGAGTTTCGAAAAGTCTTGGCTGCGCGCCTTGCCTTAGAATCTCTTAACTTCTCTGTTTTGTGCTTGGTTGCGAACCAAGAGCTTGTGGATGTGTTCCTGAGGGAAGGGGATGGCCTGTCGACCAAACCTCCCACCATCGGCCAAGCCTCCTGCCCACCGGCCACCTTGCTTGTTCAATCAGCCAAATGTGATGGCCGGCTGGCCAGTCTTATTGCCGGTCGGCCACTTTGATGGTAGGTTGGCGAAGTGTGGTTTTTAACAGATATCTCTGTAGACAGCTGGCACAACTGTCATTCTAGGCCATACCCCAGCCCATACCTGGATGTGGGTGTTCTGAGGAGCTGTAGATTGATATATATCTATATCAATCAAGCTCTCTAAAAGAGGGGGAAAGGAGATATACAACTTTGAGCAAAAAAAATCTCTTTCTCTCTCTACATTTTCTGCCTCTCTCTCTCTAAAGTTTAGGGCTTGTTTGTGCTCAAAAGTGCTTTGCACTTTTGCACACAAACACCTAGTTCTCTACTCCCTTTATTGAGCTAAGGTCCTTGGAGGTGATTTTTGGGGTGATTTGAAGCCTTTTTTGGTCCAAAAGTTGCTGATTTGCTGCTGTGCTTCAAGGGTGAGCTTTTTACCTCTTTTAAGCCTTGTTTTCATAGCTTGTTTTGCCATACTTGCAATTGTTTTTGAGCTTAACATATAACATAGAAAATTCTTGTTTTTATCTGCCCTAAATAGTTTCTTAGGGTGTTTCAAGCTTTGGGGTTGTTTGACCCCTCTTAAGGCTTGTTTGGCCCTTGTTTTGTGCCATTTCGGTTGAGCTCCGGGACCATTGTGTTTGGGCCTCCTCACCACTGAAATCTTGGGGGATTTCAGTGATAAGGATGGTGCCTTGAGGTCCTAAGAAGGAGAGGGCCACCCCCTCTCCTTGTTGTCCTTGAAAAGGGCTATTTTTGCCTCTTGAGGGAGCATCTAGTTTAAGTATGTGTTGACCATGCCTTGACTGATATTTATGCTTATTTTTCCATGAAATAGCATTGTGTTGAGTTGGTTTTGGTACACTATGCTTGCTTAGCATACATGCCTTGTAATGCCATGATTTGCCTCAATACATGCATAGCATTTAGACTACCATGCTCATGTGTTTTGGCTAAGCTTTGTGAAGCTTACATGCATATTTTGATGTGCTAAGGGACTGTTTTAGGTCATTTGAGTCATTCATGTCTTGCTTTGTATAGCTACCATGCAATCCCTCTTGAATGCCTTAAGCTTTGGCCTCTCTAGCATGCCATCCTTGCTTTGTTTCAGTGGTTTGGAATCACTTGGTATGTTATTTCAGACCTTATGATGTGCTTATATGCTTGCATTTTCCATCCCTTTCATGCTTTGAAGAGTTGATGGCTTATGCTCCATGTTTAGGCCCTTGTTGATGCATATTTGTGTGCGTGTTTTCATGCCTTTGTTGCATCATTTTGGCCACTAATTTTGGCATGCTTGAGAGCTGCCCATATTAGTTTAAGTCCATCCTTTATATGTCATCGCATGTTTACCTTGCGTGCTTGAATGACCATGTTGCATCTTGTATGCATGACTAGGTTGCATTGCATTTGGAGTACTTGTTACCTCAACATGCTCATGTTGCATTAGTCTTGCTTGCATGTTTGCATCCCATCCCTCTTGATCAAACATGATGGAGGTTGGGGCCCCTTTGTATGTTTTGTGTGCATTTTATTTTACATTGAAATTGCATACTTGGCCTTTTGGGCCACCGTGCATCGAAATGCGCAATTGATGGCCCGAGGGTCGAAGACCATGCTCCCTTGAGTCCATAACATGATTGGGAGAGTGGCCATGCATACATTTGCTTGAAATGCATTGACATGCCATGTTTTTCCCTCTGCTACTGTTAAAACAGGTTCTGTAGGAATATTTGGCCGGTCGACTACATGGAGTGCCGACCGACCAATTATTGATGGCCGAGAGCTCAACAAATGCCCGATGACCATCCGAACATGGCCGGTGGTGTTCCCACTTGGTCGGTGGTGCTTCACAGCACTCAGAGAAGCAACCTTGGGAGTTGTGCAATTTTCAGAGAAGCAAAACAGTCAAAGCAGAGGCAGCTTGTGCATGGCAGTGACTTCCGAGCGAAATCGAGCACGCATCGCATTGGACCCTCTTCCCGAGGCTGTTTATTGCTTAAATTAGATTAATTAATTTGCTTAACTAATTAGGTGGTCTGTAATATTTAATTAGCTTGTTAGTTAGTTAAATCGTATTATTCTTTCGGTCCCTCCGAGTGAGGGCTAACTTGTAATAAGTGTGGGTGCGTGTGTGCATGTCTTCCAACCCCCACTTCTTTCTCCCTTTTACTTACCTGCTTTTGATGGTTAGTATTAGTGTATATTTAAATTAGCATACCTTATGCTATGCATGCGTGCATCCATACATTTGTCCTACGTGCACCGGGCTCGGTACATCATACTAACTGCATTGTATTTCAATTCCAAGTTGAATATGTGTTAGTTATAGCATCATCATATGTCATCCATAGATTAGCCGAGCCTATTGTAACTGCATCTTGCACGTGTTGCATTAGCCATCTTAACATGAACTAGGATCATGCATATGATTACTAACTAGTTTCTGTTTTGGCTTGGAGTACTCGATGAGCATTTATGTTTTAGCATCCTTGCATGCGTGTGAGTGTTGCCATGACAGCATGCTTACCATGAGGCTACTTGCTTATGTGATATAACTGCTTGCATGCCTGTGGGTGGAGGTTGAATTACCTAAATTGGAATAATGTATTAAAACTGTGAGTTTTAAGCCCACTAGATAGTGGCAAAACCATCTTTTCTAAAGCCCACTTGCGAGTATAGCCTACTTGCGAGTAGCAAACCATTTTCAAAACAAACATGCAATGTTTCGTTCCAATTTAGGCGATTTGGTCTATACTTGTTTGCTGTGCGCATAACATAGTAAATCTAGGCTAATAACCGGAATAAGAACACATAACGTTTTCAAAAACGGATATCACGGTTAGTAGAGGCCGATCTTCAGATCGGGCGAAAGGGGGTGCTCATAGCTGACCTTCCCCAATCGTACCCAAGCTCCCGAGCCGAGGCAACTTTGGTGATGACGGACACGCGGCCTTTGGCATCGAGTCAGGGTTTCCTAAATTCCCCCATAAAAAATATTTAGGTGGCGACTCTGTATCTGGAAAAGCAGTCCATGTTTGGCACTTCTTTCAAAATCTGTTTTTCTCAAAACAATTTGTCAGATTTGGACTCTTTGGTTCAGATTTAGAACCGTGACAATTTGAGTCCGAACTGTAGTGAACCCAATATGAACAGAACGGGACTCGTCCTCCCAGGGCGTTCGGGGACGTCTACACCACCTCTCTAACTTAGAGGGTCTACAAGCCCCACCTGAAGACATGAACCCACCACCTCGGGGTTTACATCCATCAGTTCAAGCACCTACTTGTAACAACGTCCACGTGGGACCCTCGTTATAGTTCGGACTCGATTTGTGTCACGGTCCTTAATCTGAACCAAAGAGTCCAAATCCGACAAATCGTTTTGAGAAACAGATTTTTGAAAAGAAATGCCAAACATGGACTGCTTTGCCAGATACAGAGTCGCCACCTAAATATTTTATTTTGGGGAATTTAGGAAACCCTGACTCGGTGCCAAAGGCCACGTGTCCGTCATCACCAAAGTTGCCTCGGCTCGGGAACTTGGGTACGATTGGGGAAGGTCAGCTATGAGCACCCCCTCTCGCCCGATCTGAAGATCGGCCTCTACTAACCCTGATATCCGTTTTTGAAAACGTTATGTGTTTTTAAACCGGTTATTAGCCTAGAATTACTATGTTATGCGCACAGCAAACAAGTATAGACTAGATTGCCTAATTTGGGAATAAGCATTGCATATCCGATTTGTTTTGGAAAAATGTTTTGGAATTTGCTACTTGCAAGTAGGCTAAAACACGGATTTCAATGAGCTATTCCAACTCAGATAATCCAACCTTCACCTACAGGCATTCAAGTAGTTATATCACATAAGCAGCTAGCCTCATGGTAATTATGCTATCATGGCAACAATCATACGCATGCAAGGATGCTAAAGCATAAATACTTACATCGCACTCCGTGCCAAAACAAAGAACTCGTTAGCAATCAATGTATGATCCAAGTCCATGTTCAAATGCCTAATGCAACGCATACGGAATGTCACTAGAGTAGGCTCGGCTAGTCTATGAATGACATGTGAAAATGTACAAGTAGCATGTATTCAAGTTAGATTTGAAATATTAGTGCAGTTAGCATGATGCGCCGAGCCCGGTGCATGCAAGACAAATGTGTGGATGCACGCATGCATAGCATAAGGTATGCTAAATTAAACATGACCTATTACTAACCATCAAAGCAAGTAAGTAAAAGGGAAGAAAGACGTGGGATTGGAAGACATGCACACACTCACCCACACTTATTACAAATTCGCCCTCGCTCGAAGGGACCGAAAGAATAGTACAAATTAACTAACTCGCAAGCTAATTAATTATTACAAATTACCTAATTAATGAACAAATTAACTAGGCTTATAAAAGCAAGAAAAAGGGCCTCGGGAAGAGGGTTCAATGCACGCGTGCTCGGGTCTTGCTCGGAAGTCCACTGCCATGCACAAGCCACCTCTGTTTTCCCTGCGCTGCTTCTCTGAAGACTGCCAAATTCTCAGAATTGCTTCCCTGGACATTGGGAGACACCACCGGCTGGAGGGAATCATCATCGGCTGTGATTTGGTGGTCATCGGCCACAAATGAAGATATCGACCACTAATGGATTGCCGGTCGGCACTTTGTGCAGTCGATCGGCAAAAAGTTCCTGCAGAATCAGTTTGACAGCAGCAGAGGACAGAGCTTTGCATGACAATGCAATTCAAGCGATGTATGCACCAATCCTATCCCATATCATGTGTATGACTCAAAGGGACATGATCCTTGGTTCTTGGACCATCAATCGCGCATTTCAATGCGTGATGGCCCAAGAGACCAAGTTGTGCATCTTCATGTCGAATGAAATACAAACCAAATAAGCACATAAAGGCCCAACCTCTATCACTTGACTTCAAGAGGCAAGGCATGCATGTTCAATGCGATGCAACCTAAGCATGTTAGCCAATATGCAACATGGCATAAAAGAGAGCATACAGACATGCAATGCACATTAGGTACACAAACTAAGCAACAAAGCAAACAAGCATGCCATAATTATGCAAACCACTAGAGCATGCAAGATGTAATCAAATCACGCAACATGCTAGCAACTTGACCAATGGAATGCAAGGCGAATGCAAGTGATTTCAAGCATGTAACATGTGCAACCAAAGCATGCAAACATGGGATGGTGTAACAACACTTGAATGACATGCAAGGGATTGACTTACACTAATTGGACAGCTCTAAGTTAGGTCCAAAACAGTGGCCAAAAGCTTAAGAAAATGGGACCAAACACACATACGCACATGCACATGTTAAGGCCTAACGCTTAAGCATCAAAGGACAACTTTTAAGCACACTTAAAAGGGAAGAATCATGGACATATGGCATGCATTATAAGCCTTGAAAATCATGCTATAAGAGGTGCCAAACCAACTTAAACAAGACAAACATTAGCAAGCAAATGGTCCAAGCATTTAAAGCAAGTCAAAGGGGACTTAAACCGTGGCTAAGCCAACCAAGCCTCACAAGGCCAAGAAGGCTTAAAACAGGTCCAAGGCAGACCTAGACCATGCAAAGGGACCCCCTAGATGGCATCTAAGTGGCTCAAATTCGAAAGCATGCACAAAGGCCAAAACATGGAGCAAACAACATAAGCTTTCAAAGCATTAAAGAGGTGTCCAAGGCAAGCATACGAGCATATCAAAGGGACTGAAATAACATGGAAAATGATCCCAACCCACTAAATCGAAGAAAGTGATGCATGCAACACACTCATACACTTAAGGCCAACAAACTAAAAATGCAAAGGGGCTATATAATGCATGCCATGGTCGACCGAAACAACTAAGGACAGACCTTAATCATGGCAAAATAAGCATGAAAGCTTCACAAAGTCAAGCCTAAAACATGCTAGAACAATGGTTTACAACCTAAGGCATGTTAAGGCAACAAAATGGCATTACAAGGCATGTATGCTAAGCAAGCATGGTGTACCAAAACCAACTAAAAACAGAGGCATATTATGACATAATAAGCACAAAAATCAGCTAAGGCATGGTCAACATGAACCTAAACATGGTGCTCCCTCAAGAGGCCAAAAATGGTCCTTTTCAAGGACAACAAGGAGAGGGGGTGGCCCTCTCCTTCTTGGGACCTCAAGGCACCATCCTCACCTCTGAAATCCCTCAAGATTTCAGTGGTGAGGAGGCCCAAACACCAAGGTCTCGGAGCTCACCCAAAATGGCACAAAATGGAGCCTTACAAGGCTTAAGAGGTGTTAAACAACCTCAAATCACAAAACACTCTAAACAAACTATTTAGAGGGCCTAAAAACAGAACTTTTTTATGTTATACACTAAACACAAAAATGGTTGTAAGGTAGGCAAAAATACGAAGCAAAAAAGGGGTAAAAAGGAGCAAGCTTCTTACCCTTGAAGACCCTCTTCAACAATGGAGCTCCAGCAGCTTCTTTAGGTTGAAACTAGCTCCAGGAACTCCAAGAACACTCCTTTGGCCCTCAATAACCAAGAAAAGGTGTAGTAGTGTGTGTTTGTGTACAATACTATGAACAAACACACCTAGAACACTCAAGAAAGAGAGGTATAAAGATAGAATATATAAAAATTCCTAACCCTAATATTAGAGCTCTCTAACTATCTTTTCTAACCCTAAATCCAAGAGAGGAGACTCTCTCTTATAGAACTCTCTCTTGTAAAGCTTGTCAAATAAGCTTGTCAAGAGAGAAATCCTTCCATACACGTGTATGGAGGAGAACAGGGTGGGTGCCAGCTATCACAGCTGGCACAAAATATCTACTAAAAGTAGATGAACAGTGATCGGCCATTCAAAATTGCCATTTTGGTAAAATTAATGGCAGACCGGCAACAAAGAGTGCCGACTGGCAATATACATTGCCAATGGCACAAAATTACTGGCCGGTGGCCTCAAGCCATGGCCGGTGATATGTGGGGATGCCTCACAAGGCATTCCCTGCCCCTCAAAGGCAAAACACAAGTGTTTGGTGCAAAAACCAAACACAACATGGTCGAGTCGAGAGATCCTGAGGCAAGACGCGTAACCGAGACCTTCAGTAACTCAAGACGAACACAAACAAGGGTAATCACCAAGTGTTCCAATGGTGACGTCCAAGTCTTGAGGACGGTCAAAAATGGGTGTCTACAGTTGCAAGGCCGAAGACTCAGACAAACATGCAAGACAATGCACAGAGCACAGAGACGACCCATTTTTGACAAGGCCGAAGACTTAGACAAACATGCAAGACAAACAAGATATGCGCCCGAAGGCAGGGGCAAAATGCAAGACAATGCACAGAGCCGGACATAACTTATGATCATGCAAAGAAAGCTGTAATGAAGCATACATGCGACCATTTTAAGCTAGCATACACCAAACTGCACTATAATGCAGAAACGATGTAAGAGAATTATGCAATTCTCGATATGTCTCACCCGAAGGATACAATACCTGTGCGGTTTGTCTGGTTGCACCAGCCTCAAATGAACCATACATACAATATCGTGCCTGCAAAGAAAACAACTCAACAGGTACGATGTTGTTAGCAACATGCATGACAATGCAAAAATGGATGCAAAATGATATGCAATATATACAAAACAATGTATAAATAACGCAAATAAAGATGCAATGGAATTGAAACAATGCAAACTATATGCGAAGCAATTGAATCATGATCCAATCATGAGCGGTTCGAAACCACACCTATGTGAAATAGATTGATGGAGGTAACAAGTCTGTCTACCATAGAACGATCAATAGAACTATGAGTAATATAGACGGACATAAGAACAAGTATTGGGGGAATGACAAAGGTGGGGAAACAACCCGCTGGGGAAAGGACAATGATCCTAATGCTGGATGCAACAATTACACTATAATGTAATATATAATGAAAATGCTGGGGAAATGGCAATGGATATGGCACGCGGGCCAAACCAAATCTTGCCTGGGCAAAGCATGTACGCATACAAGCCACGTCTAACTTAGAACGGTCCGCTGAACTATGCTTCGACACGAGAAGTATGGGCACATACCAGACCAAGCTCAATCATGGAAAGGTGCAAGCCATAGGCGGAGGTGATGCAGTGAATGCATGCAAGCTACAATGCAATGTGCACTGGGATGGAAAAGATACGATGGATAAGGCACGCAGGCCGAACCAAATCTTGCCTAGGAAGGGCATGTATACATACAAGCCGTGTCTAACATAGAACGGTCTACTAAACTATGTTTCGATGTGAAAAGTATGGGCACATACCAGACCAAGCTCAACATGGAAAGGCGCGAGCCATAGGCGGAAGTAATGCAATGAATGTATGCAAATTACAATGCAATATTTACGAATATGCAATGGAATGGAAATGGATACAATGGATATGGCCTGCGGACCAAGCCAAATCTTGCCTAGGAAAGGCATGTATACATACAAGCCGTGTCTAACATAGAACGGTCTACTGAACTATGTTTCGACGTGAAAAGTATGGGCACATACTAGACCAAGCTCAACATGGAAAGGCGCATGCCATAGGCGGAAGTAATGCAATGAATGCATGCAAATTACAATGCAATGTGCATTGTATTACAATGATGCATGACAATGCAGCTATTTACGATGGTGCATGACAATGAAACTATTTGCAATGATGCATGACAATGCAATTATATTTTTTGTTTTGTTTTTGTTTTTTGAAATGCAAATGCATGAAATGCAAATTGCATGGAATGCGCGACAACACGCGGCTTTTGAGATGCACGTGAACTTGAATATGCGACGACGCGAGTCGCTTGAAATGCATGTATAATGCAACTTGTCAAAAGTCATTCGGGCACGACAAACACCGAAGGACTTGCACCTTCAGAGGATTTAGGGTCTACTAGATAGTAAAATACAATACTTGTGCGGCTCGTCTGGTTGCACCAACCTTAAATGAACCGTACATACAATATCGTGCCTGCAAAGAAAACAAACTTAACAGGTACAATGTGATTAACAATATACACAATAATGTACTTGAAAATGCGTGACAACGCAAAGCGAGCGGGAAGCATAACAATGCTGTGAAGGCACAGACACGTGAGTGGAGCACGCGGTCTACGCAGGCAACGAAATTGATCATGAGCATGCGGTCTACGCAAGTAATGAAATTGGTTACAAACATGCGGTCTACGCAAGTAACGTAATTGATTATAAACATACGGTCTACGCAAGGGAAACATGCGGTCTACGCAAGGAAAGCATGCGGTCTACGCAAGGAAATCATGCGATCTACGCGGGTAAAACATGCAGTCTACGCAAGTAATGAATTTGAACAAACATGCGGTCTACGCAAGCAAAACATGCGGTCTACACAAGTAATAAATTTGAACAAACATGCAGTCTACGCAAGTAATGAATTTGAACAAACATGCGGTCTACGCAAGCAAAACATGCGGTCTACGCAAGTAATGAATTTGAAGAAACATGCGGTCTACGCAAGAAAAACATGCGGTCTACGCAAGTAATGAATTTGAACAAGCATGCGGTCTACGCAAGCAAAACATGCGGTCTACACAAGTAATGAATTTGAACAAACATGCGGTCTACGTAAGCAAAACATGCGGTCTACGCAAGTAATGAATTTGAACAAACATACGGTCTACGCAAGCAAAACATGCGGTCTACGCAAGTAGTGAAATTGATTGCAAACATGCAAAATGTAATGAGATGCGCGAAATAGCGCGATGCGTTTAGACAACGTGAGTACACAAGACAGTGCGATTAATTTGAAATGCACAAGACAGTGCAATTGCCATGTGATGCACATGGGGCAACTTTTGAGTTTCGTAAAAGCCAAAAGGATACGGAAAGGATACACCTTGCACGAATTCGAGTGCCACGCACAGAAGACACGACCCGAGGTCAAAACGGAGGCCGGTTGAGCGTCGGAAACACACTGTTTTGCACTATTTTGAGCACTAAAGGCCCCAGACCCCACACATAACTCAAACAAGGGGGTAGGAGGCTCCAAAATCACTGTAGGAGACCACCGGATGTCCACCAGCCATCAAAATGCATCACTGGCCATCTATCGGCCATCATACAATTTCCATCAGCACAATATTTTGCCGACCGACAAAGAGTGTGTCCGACCGGCAAAAAGTCCCTGTATCGGGGCAGTTCTGTCATTTCGTTATGGGTCTTTTAAAATAGGGCTCCTAGCCCTATTTTGTTCACTTCCTTTTGCTCGAAAATCCCCTCCCTCTCTCCCTAGAGTGTTTTCCTCCTTCGATTCTCTCATTTTCGTGCGTTCTAGCCCCCGTTTCGTTGTCCGATTCGCGAATACCTTCGTGTTTCGAACGTTTTGAACCGAACATTCCGTCGTTTCGGTGCTTCCTTTGCCATTTCCACTCTTTTGGGGTTTGTTTCCCTCGAGTCTTTCTTGATATCTGTGCCTCTTCTGCACTCCGGCTTTTCTGGCCTTTCCCGACCCTCTCGGGGTTGACTTTCTGTTGACTTTTCACATTCTCGCCCGATTTTTCGTCTTCCGGCAATTTTCACATCCTCTTCGAGATGGCGGACGATCTTCCACAGGGCGGGACCCCTCCAGAGCTCGAGATGGATCCCGAGGCCGACCCCTTGCCACTTCATATCTGGCCGTTCGATCCGGAGACCTACAGGCCTGCGGTTCATGTGATGCTCCCCGATGGACTACGCCAGTTCCAGAGCTTTGAGAGGGGCGTGGCACCCGAGCTTCTCCTGTGTGAGCCCACCTCCCATCTGTCCTTCGGCACTTCCAAGGTAACATTCTTTCTTCTGTTTTATTATTTTCTGCAATGTAGAACATAACCGCCATTAGTTGATTCTGTTCTCTAACTGCTTAGCCCGGATTCACCGATACACTGTACACTGTAGTTGATTGCAAACAAACTTACAACCGATATCTGTTTGAAACTTACATGTGCACACACACTGCACTGACCCTGAATCACCCAAATACACGGCGCACACTGTATTTTTACTGCATACACACTGGTATCCGGTATCTGCTTGAGTCTGAAAACATGCACACATGCTGCATTTGCCCTGAACCACTCAAACATGCTGACACATCACACGTTGTAGTTCACTGTAAGTACACCGGAACCGATGTCTGTTCGAATTTGAAAACATGCACGCATGCTATATACCTATATGCTTCTTAAAATTGTGTTTTGAATATTGCCTCGCAATTATTTGTTTTTTATTACAGGGGGATTCCCATACCATCCGCGGGTATGGAAATATCGTTGCTCAGGATTGGTACCTAGAGCTTCTAGATACGGTTCGTCACATCGTCAACGAGGCCGGTTTCGGCATCTTCTGCAGGGGACTCTCCCGGCTCACGACCTGTAGGCCCTTGCTCGGCGCTTTAGTGGAGAGGTGGTGGGATACCACCAACTCCTTCCACTTCTCCGCTGCGGGGGACATGACGATGACCCCTTATGATTTCTCGATGCTCACCGGCATCGGGGTAGGGGCTGATCCGATCCGCTTTGACACCAATATGGGTGAGTAGGACGCCGCCCAGCTGTACCTGCTCGGCACTCAGCCTCCCCTCCCTCGAGCAGGGTTCGTCAGGTATTCTTGGTTTGAGAGCCATTTCCAGATTCAGCCAGCCTTGGCGGAGGAGGCGCAGATGACCCCAGAGGAGGTAGATCAGTATGCGCAGGGCTTCATCATGTTCCTCTTTGGGATGACTCTTTTCGCCGACCGGACGAACACCGTGCCTCTATGTCTGTTGAGCGCACTGGTGGATGTCAGGCGGATCCACCGCTATGACTGGGGTGGCGCTGGCTTGGCCACATTGTATGGTTATATGAGCTCTTCTTCCCACCTCAGCGGACAGCTTCTCGGCGGCTACTGGCGAGCTTGGGAGGTACATCTTCTTCCCCTTTTACATTTCTGCTTCACGTTTTCTGTATTCTGTACACTGCACACACCACGGTCCGCCTCTCACTGACTATATACTGCACACGCGGCACACATATACTCTGCTTTACTTTGACTGTATACTGCACACACTGTATACTCTATACAATACACTGCACAACACACGGCTCTGCCATTTCTGCTTTATTCTGTATTTTGCTTTATCTGATAGTCATACTCGTATCTATTCTACAGTTGTGGGTGTATGCCTACTTTTCCAAGCTTGCCCCAGTACCTGATCTGGAGACCCCACTTCGTGTCCCCTTTTCTCATCGGTTTGACGTGCGGTGCGTGCGGAGACCACGTGAGTCTTTTATTTTCTTCCGCCGCTACTTCAACACCATCACCGCCGCGGAGGTATGTTCAACTTTAGAATTTGCTTAGGCTTCGCTTAGCACTGTACGTTTGATAACAGATAGATAACAAACTGCATTTCAATTTCAGATCACCTAGCAGCCCTGGGCTTCGTTGCCGGCCGTGGTGAGGGATCACTATGAGGGTGCAGGGGAGACTGCCCGTTGCCGGATTCTGTTGGAGGGCCCGATTTGTCGGGCTTGGTACCTGGGCGAGCGTTTCTTGCGTCAGACCCTGGGTTTACCGGAGCAGATAGTTCCGGGTCCGCCTCCCACACATATGAGGCATACAGAGGGGTTTTCTTTTGAGCAGATGGGGGACTACACCGTTGGCTGGGGTGCAGAGCATCACAAAGGCGAGGGTGACTACGCGGAGTACGTCCGGACCTACATTATGCGACCCTTGAGCGGCGGTCGCCGAGTTGAGGGAGAGAGGCCAGCGGCGCCTGCAGCTGGAGCAGGAGCTGGAGAAAGAGCGTCGAGGAGAGCTCGAGTCCGCGGTAGGGGTGGAGTTCAGAGAGGGCGGGGGACTAGCTGGCCTGCTCTGCCCACTTTACTGACATACAGAGGGCAGGATGGGGCGACCTACCAGATCCCCTTTGCTCCTCCCCCGGCTGTTCATGAGTTAGCCGGTATCCCTGACTTGCCTCCGGTATGTATTATTTCATTTTGCATCTTGCATTGGCATTTCATTTCAGTTTATTTGATATTCCGCGGAATACTGATACATCTTGTACTCTTGCAGGCGTCCTCCGAGTACACCCGGCAGTCCGTGGAGTTGAATGCCTCCATGATGGGGATGCTACAGCGGACCTTCGACCTCCTGGCCCTCTATAGTATTTCGATACGTCCTTCTGACGACAGTCTTAAACCATTCATAAGCTGATTCACGTAATCTGATGCACGACACAACACCTGACACACTGATCTCACAGCATCTGATACACTGCATACACTGCATTTATACACTGCACTCTGCACTGATAAACTGCTCACGGCATTCATACACTATACTCATACACCGCATTCTGCACTGGTAAACTGCTCACAGTATTCATACACTGTACACTGCATTCTGCACTGATACACTGCTCACAGTATTCTGATGTATCTACCTTTTGTGTTTTTCAGCCTCCCTTCCAGATTTCCCCGGTGAGTGGTGCTCCGACTGGGCCCTCTATTCCTGCTCGAGGAGGGCGTGGAGACACTGTACGTCCCCGTACCAGGGGAGGGCGTGTTCATGTCGGGAGTAACTCTCGGGCGCCGTCCCCTGATGATGACGACGATGATGATGATGAGTCCGAGGCAGAGGCAGAGGCCGAGTCATCTGTGGAGGCTGGAGACGACTCAGACTCAGGCTCAGATGGCGATGCTGATAACGATGCTCCTGGACCTTCGTCCAGGAAGAGTGTGAGGACAAATCCCCGGGCCCAAGACTATTGATGATGATCCAGATTGCTGCTTTTCTTCTTTTTTGCACTTTTTTTTTTCTTCTTTTTTTCTCTTTGCTGGTAGTTAGATTACCCTGTACTGCCGCAGGCAGATTTTTGTTTTCAAAGCTATGTACTTGAAAAGGATAATGAAATGAACAGACTTTTTGCTTAAAAAGTGTTATATTTACATATCTCATGTATTGCATCGCATCACATCATGTTACACCTCAATGTGAATGGAATTGGCCTGTTGTCTGAAAAATCGAGCATTTGTACTGTAATAATCAGATAACGAACCAGTCAACAGCAAAAACAAACCATACCAACCACTGCACATTCTGAACATTCGGCTGATACTCCGCTGGGGATTAATCTGCATACAACCCATAACACCACACTCGGTCCATTCTGCACACAGCAAATCCTGAACAAAAAGCCCAAATCTGACAAGACGGACCATAAAGATGGAACCAGTTGAAGTTGAAGCACGCTCAGATGCCCCGAATTTTTTTTTCTTCTTCTTTTGCTTCGCAGAGATGTAGAAAATGGCACAGCACTCTGAGCATAAACGATTTTCGAAATAAAACGAATTTTCAACCGGGGTATCGAGCCTACAACTGAACACAGCGAGGAGGACTCAAACAAAAGGGTACACGACCTAAACACAACGAGACACGCTCGGAAAAGACCTAAAACAAAGGTTGAGATAAACAAAACAAAATACACGACATACAAACAAGTTAACGGAGGCGGGGGACCTCAGACCACGAGGAGCCAGTTTCTCTGGGTATTGTTTCCCACCCTTTTCTCATTTGTGATTCTCACATCACTCTGGCACTCAAGCTCGGTTTTTCTCTCAAAACCCTTTGGCTCGCCTTCTCTCTCAACTTACACCTCTCTATTCTTTATTCTCTCATTTTTCGTCCCTCCCCAAGGTGATTAATGAATGAATAGGAAGTTGCGGGTTCATGCCCAACGCTGTTAGCTCACAGCTATTTCTTCTGGTGGGTAGAGTGCCCTCCTGGAAAGTATGTTGATGACGGGGGAAAGACAGAACGCCTGACTCAACCGTGCCCCTAGTTCATCATTTTGACCATTTTGTTTTGGTTTTTCTACTAAAACAGTTTTCATCAAGATGAGAGTCGGATTAACGTACTTGTTCGATTTTTGATCTGAGAACCATGCAGGTCAGGCTATGAGCACTGAAAATTTTCCTTTCTTGGGTCCTAGAAAATGGTTCAAGTTTTTGAAAAATAAAACAATTTTCGAGAAAACTTAGTTAACCTCAGTAAAAATTCTCAAAAACTATTTTTGCAGACGACCGGTGCTAAACAAACGCGAAACTTACCCTCGAGATGCACAACCTCGGATCGGAGGCAATGGAGAATTGCCCCTTGCTTGGAAGGGGTGGATGGCAATGGAAAGTTGCCCCTGGTTTGAATGGCGACATCATGGCAACGAAAAGTTGCCCCTTGTCTGGATCACGCCGTAGCATTTGGTAAATAGTCTTCGTCAGTGATGATTGCAAACGAACTCTCGGATGCTGAGAAGACGGAGATGGTCAAAACCAATATATGGACACAGTCACTTTGAAGGTGTTGAGGGCTGGACTTCAGGACGAAGTTGCCTAGATACTCCAAACATGGGAATCAAGGATGATTAAGAAAACCATTGCATGGACTTAGTTGCTATGAAAGCATTGGGGGCTGGACTTAAGGATGAAGTTGCCTACGTATCCCAAACATGGGAATCAAGCCTTACGTAGTTCCGGTTAAGGTACACTCGGGTATTTTAACCTTCACTTTTCAGGCTCTAACTTTTGCCATGCGGGTTTTCGACCTTGCGAGCTTCTTTTCATTTTCTTTTTTTTTTCTTCTTGATTTTTTTTATTTTTCTTTTTTTTTTTGTATCTTTTCGTTCTATTTTTTTTTTCTCTTCTTTGATTTTATTTCTTCTCTCTTTTTTTTTTTTTTTTGCATTTTGTGTATTTTTCTCTTACTCTAACTTTTGTTTGGGTCGCCCTTCCGGGTTTTCTGCCCAGCGAGCCTCTCAAAAGGGTAAAAGTGTAACAAGTCCATGCCAAATGGTTTTTGAAGTTGAAGCCTCTCTGTGTCTAGGAGAACGGCCGTTGTAATGATTTGCAGAAGAATCCACCATGGCTGCTCCACGAGCTTCTTCTGGTGAGATCTCATCTTTTGATTCGACTTTGGTGCCTCTTGTTCGAGGGCTGCTTCAAAACTAGCCACACGGGCCTCCTCTGACAGTTGACCATTGAATGTTCCGAATGAGTTCGAGGTTCAAGACAAACAGGTTGAATCTTGAGGCTGAGAGCGATCCTAGGCTGCACAATCTCAAGAGCGATCCCACACAGGTCTTCACAGGGCTGCGTAAAACATTTGTTTTTGAAAGTTTTTAAAAAAACGACAAATTGCTCGCGCCGAAGATAGTGTGGAACCAATCTGGATCAAGCCAGGGTCCTTCTCAGTACTCACGCTAACAAGCATGGTTTCATTCATTAAGGGCTTAGCATGCCTCTCTTTCTCTCAATTGATCAAATTTTTGCAAAACCGGAGGAATTCCTTCCTCTTCGTTTTTATCGCAATGTTTCGAAAAAAGTTTTGAAGAACTTAGGTCAATGCAATAATTCTCAAGGCACAGAAGAACGGGTAGAATGCAGGGCCGTTCCATTCAAAACCTCTAGCATAACTAGCCCAAAACAAACAATAAGCATGGAAACATGAAAGCCGTAGCTGTTTCATTCAGGTTTCTCGGATGTAACTAGCTCCACAGCAAAGACAGACTCAAAAAGAAAGCAAAAGGGTTAAATACAAAAACGGTGTTCGAGGCAACAACCCCGAAATCACTCGACATCCTATACAACGGGACTGACTCGGTACCACAAGACAGACCCAAAAACAAAAAGACTAACTCAAAGCAAAGAGGCAGGCTCAAACAAAACAGAGAACTGACTCAAAACCCAAGCCAGAAGCTACATACTGCATTTACAGATGCTCAAAAAGTGCGTGCCAGACGCCACATCTGAAATACACTGAGCGTCGCCCGCAGGTGGTCCAACCCCTGATCACATACTCGCAGTATCCTCAATGTCCAACAGCTCGGTGGTAACAGACTTCGCTGAGGTAGGTGGAAGAATGACCTCATTATCGAACAAATCCTGCACTTCATGGCGAAGGCGGAAATAGTTATCGGTGGCGTGGCCGGTCTATTGGTGATACGTGCAGTACAAAGCAGAATCATGTGTGAGAGGGAGATTCTTCGAGAGAGGCCGAGGTTCAAGGGGTTTGAGGTGCCCCCTTTCGGCAAGAATCTGAAGTGCCTTAGACAGAGGCATGTAGAGAGCATGAAAGACCCTGCGCCCTTGGGGCAGGTACTTTGAAGTCTGAGTATTCTTAGTAGACGCACTAGCAAAAGGGTCGACAGGCACTGCCTTAGCTTTCTGATCTTTCCCAGGTGCAGGGTTGGGAATAGGAGGAACTGTTCTGGCATGACGGGGCCTATCCCAATTTTCTGACTGATTTGAACTACCCTCTGGTGGAGTGGGGAAAGCATCCTCCACAGTTTTTGCCATAACTGCGGATATCTGTTGCTTGTTCATCCCCCCGGTTTTCAAAGCCTCGACTGCCCACAGCAGTTGTTCAATGGGATCGACATCTGCCTTCATTTTGTTCTTGCCTCTGGCCTCAGCCTGGTCAAGGGTTTGTGTTGCTACTTCAGAGCGAAGCCCAGTTGTTGCTGACACGTCGTGGCTGTAGCTGGAAGCCACCTCTGGCTATCTAAGCTCTATCACAATCCGCCCCAATAGTGGGGGCTCCTGTGGTATGAAATTCCCGGCATACGGTACCGCTGGCAGCGAAGCCGATATTCCATAGGCCAGATCGACCACGGATCTCTGGAGGTCACCAATCATTCCCATCAGCTCGAATGTAGTGGGCTCGCGGGCCTGATACAACTGGGGAGTCCAGATCGGGTGCGCGATAGGCGACCTGGGCGGATGCGATACATCAACATTGGTTTCATCCTGCAGGGTGATCCCTTGATCTAGCGTAGCCGTCATAATCACAATCTCTTCTGAATTCTGCGTCATCATAAGTCCGCTGTACTGAACGGTGACTGACGGATTAGATATCTGCCTTGCCTTAGCAAGGGGGAACACTAGCTACTCTGTATCAACTCTCTGAACCTCCTGAACTGAAAGGAAAAACAAACAGCATTTCAGCCCAAACAGATCAAACACAGGTGTAGCCGAACAACTGCACTCTACTACTGATCACTGTTCCCCAGAACCACTGTTCCCAAAACTGAACTTGATACCCGCAGATAACTGATTTCTCAACAATACTGATACTGGTGTCCTCAGGCCCGATACTCAAACTTGCAAACTGATATGTACGTTCCTGTAGAGATACACTCTAAAAGCACATAGCAGATAAGTGAGAGCCAAAACACCCCTATGTTGGGGTAGGGTTTCCTTGTCTTATTTTGTCAGGAGTTAGGGTTTCACTACTCATATAGTGGTTTTCAAACAACCTAACATCGAGTAAGCAACCTGTCCTAATTTGGAATGGTCACTATGGATTTCAATATGCACCAGGTCGAATGGTCGAAAAGGGTGCCCCGGTAAAACTAGGGTTTGTGTTCCCATACGGTCAGAGCCCACAACCGGTTAGCCTTATGGCATGCTTTGACAAAGTCAAGCCTCCGGCAAACCGTTCAGGAATGGCAGATGACAAACACGGTGTCCTAGGCGCACCAATGCACATGCAATGCAAAGAGACACATAAATGAAATCAAAACAGGATATCACGAGTTCGAGTCAAGCTCTCTAACAATCCCCAGCAGAGTCGCCAGAAACTGTAACAACGTCCGCGTGGGACCCTTGCTACAGTTCGGACTCGATTTGTGTCACGATCCTTAATCTGAACCAAAGAGTCCAAATCCGGCAAATCGTTTTGAGAAACAGATTTTTCAAAAGAAGTGCCAAACATGGACTGCTTTGCCAGATACAGAGTCGCCACTTAAATATTTTATTTTGGGGAATTTAGGAAACCCTGACTCGGTGCCAAAGGCCACGTGTCCGTCATCACCAAAGTTGCCTCGGCTCGGGAACTTGGGTACGATTGGGGAAGGTCAGCTATGAGCACCCCCTCTCGCCCGATCTGAAGATCGACCTCTACTAACCATGATATCCGTTTTTGAAAACGTTATGTGTTCTTAAACCGGTTATTAGCCTAGAATTACTATGTTATGCGCACAGCAAACAAGTATAGACTAGATTGCCTAATTTGGGAATAAGCATTGCATATCCGATTTGTTTTGGAAAAATGTTTTGGAATTTGCTACTCGCAAGTAGGCTAAAACACGGATTTCAATGAGCTATTCCAACTCAGACAATCCAACCTTCACCCACAGTCATTCAAGCAGTTATATCACATAAGCAGCTAGCCTCATGGTAATTATGCTATCATGGCAACACTCACACGCATGCAAGGATGCTAAAGCATAAATACTTACATCGCACTCCGTGCCAAAACAAAGAACTCGTTAGCAATCAATGTATGATCCAAGTCCATGTTCAAATGCCTAATGCAAAGCATACGGAATGTCACTAGAGTAGGCTCGGCTAGTCTATGAATGACATGTGAAAATGTACAAGTAGCATGTATTCAAGTTAGATTTGAAATATTAGTGCAGTTAGCATGATGCGTCGAGCCCGGTGCATGCAAGACAAATGTGTGGATGCACGCATGCATAGCATAAGGTATGCTAAATTAAACATGACCTATTACTAACCATCAAAGCAAGTAAGTAAAAGGGAAGAAAGACATGGGATTGGAAGACATGCACACACTCACCCACACTTATTACAAATTCGCCCTCGCTCGGGGGACCGAAAGAATAGTACAAATTAACTAACTCGCAAGCTAATTAATTATTACAAATTACCTAATTAATGAACAAATTAACTAGGCTTATAAAAGCAAGAAAAAGGGCCTCGGGAAGAGGGTTCAATGCACGCGTGCTCGGGTCTTGCTCGGAAGTCCACTGCCATGCACAAGCCACCTCTGTTTTCCCTGCTCTGCTTCTCTGAAGACTGCCAAATTCTCAGAATTGCTTCCCTGGACATTGGGAGACACCACCGGCTGGAGGGAATCATCATCGGCTGTGATTTGGTGGTCATCGGCCACAAATGAAGATATCGACCACTAATGGATTGCCGGTCGGCACTCTGTGCAGTCGATTGGCAAAAAGTTCCTGCAGAATCAGTTTGACAGCAGCAGAGGACAGAGCTTTGCATGGCAATGCAATTCAAGCGATGTATGCACCAATCTTATCCCTTATCATGTGTATGACTCAAAGGGACATGATCCTTGGTTCTTGGACCATCAATCGCGCATTTCAATGCGTGATGGCCCAAGAGACCAAGTTGTGCATCTTCATGTCGAATGAAATACAAACCAAATAAGCACATAAAGGCCCTACCTCTATCACTTGACGTCAAGAGGCAAGGCATGCATGTTCAATGCGATGCAACCTAAGCATGTTAGCCAATATGCAACATGGCATAAAAGAGAGCATACAGACATGCAATGCACATTAGGTACACAAACGAAGCAACAAAGCAAACAAGCATGCCATAATTATGCAAACCACTAGAGCATGCAAGATGTAATCCAATCACGCAACACGCTAGCAACTTGACCAATGGAATGCAAGGCGAATGCAAGTGATTTCAAGCATGTAACATGTGCAACCAAAGCAAGCAAACATGGGATGGTGTAACAACACTTGAATGACATGCAAGGGATTGACTTACACTAATTGGACAGCTCTAAGTTAGGTCCAAAACAGTGGCCAAAAGCTTAAGAAAATGGGACCAAACACACATACACACATGCACATGTTGAGGCCTAACGCTTAAGCATCAAAGGACAACATTTAAGCACACTTAAAAGGGAAGAATCATGGACATATGGCATCCATTATAAGCCTTGAAAATCATGCTATAAGAGGTGCCAAACCAACTTAAACAAGACAAACATTAGCAAGCAAATGGTCCAAGCATTTAAAGCAAGTCAAAGGGGACTTAAACCGTGGCTAAGCCAACCAAGCCTCACAAGGCCAAGAAGGCTTAAAACAGGTCCAAGGCAGACCTAGACCATGCAAAGGGACCCCCTAGATGGCATCTAAGTGGCTCAAATTCGAAAGCATGCACAAAGGCCAAAACATGGAGCATGCAACATAAGCTTTCAAAGCATTAAAGAGGTGTCCAAGGCAAGCATACGAGCATATCAAAGGGACTGAAATAACATGGAAAATGATCCCAACCCACTAAATTGAAGAAAGTGATGCATGCAACACACTCATACACTTAAGGCCAACAAACCAAAATTGCAAAGGGGCTATATAATGCATACCATGGTCGACCAAAACAACTAAGGACAGACCTTAATCATGGCAAAATAAGAATGAAAGCTTCACAAAGCCAAGGCTAAAACATGCTAGAACAATGGTTTACAACCTAAGGCATGTTAAGGCAACAAAATGGCATTACAAGGCATGTATGCTAAGCAAGCATGGTGTACCAAAACCAACTAAAAACAGAGGCATATTATGACATAATAAGCACAAAAATTAGCTAAGGCATGGTCAACATGAACCTAAACATGGTGCTCCCTCAAGAGGCCAAAAATGGTCCTTTTCAAGGACAACAAGGAGAGGGGGTGGCCCTCTCCTTCTTGGGACCTCAAGGCACCATCCTCACCTCTGAAATCCCTCAAGATTTCAGTGGTGAGGAGGCCCAAACACCAAGGTCTCGGAGCTCACCCAAACTGGCACAAAATGGAGCCTTACAAGGCTTAAGAGGGGTTAAACAACCTCAAATCACAAAACACTCTAAACAAAATATTTAGAGGGCCTAAAAACAGAACTTTTTTTATCTTATACACTAAACACAAAAACGGTTATAAGGTAGGAAAAAATACGATGCAAAAAAGGGGTAAAAAGGAGCAAGCTTCTTACCCTTGAAGACCCTCTTCAACAATGGAGCTCCAGCAGCTTCTTTAGGTTGAAACCAGCTCCAGGAACTCCAAGAACACTCCTTTGGCCCTCAATAACCAAGAAAAGGTGTAATAGTGTGTGTTTGTGTACAATACTATGAACCAACACACCTAGAACACTCAAGAAAGAGACGTATAGAGATAGAATATATATAAATTCC
Source organism: Camellia sinensis (assembly GCF_055761805.1). Taxonomy (NCBI): domain Eukaryota; kingdom Viridiplantae; phylum Streptophyta; class Magnoliopsida; order Ericales; family Theaceae; genus Camellia; species Camellia sinensis. Next base: position 63,591,088 of record NC_138962.1, on the reverse strand, counting down.
TAACCCTAATATCAGAGCTCTCTAACTATCTTTTCTAACCCTAAATCCAAGAGAGGAGACTCTCTCTTGTAGAACTCTCTCTTGTAAAGCTTGTCAAATAAGCTTATCAAGAGAAAAATCCCTCCATACACGTGTATGGAGGAGAACAGAGTGGGTGCCAGCTATCACAACTGGCACAAAATATCTACTAAAAGTAGATGAATAGTGATCGACCATTCAAAATTGCCATTTTGGAAAAATTAATGGCCGACCGGCAATATACATTGCCGATGGCACAAAATCACTGGCCGGTGGCCTCAAGCCATGGCCGGTGATGTGTGGAGATGCCTCACAAGGCATTCCCTGCCCCTCAAAGGCAAAACACAAGTGTTTGGTGCAAAAACCAGACACAACATGGTCGAGTCGAGAGATCCTGAGGCAAGGCGCGCAACTGAGACCTCCGGGAACTCAAGACGAACACAAACAAGGGTAATCACTAAGTGCTCCAATGGTGACGTCCAAGTCTTGAGGACGGTCAAAAATGGGGTGTCTACACTACTCCTGAAGGAGAGGCTAGTAGTGTTCAGCCCCCACTGCACTCTGGAGGAGACAATGTTCCTATTTGGATGCGGAACTCTGAGCCATGAAACTCCAGTTTCAAAGAGTCATGCAGAACATACAGAATAAACCCTCCACAATAGCCAACTCCTTGTTTGTTGCCTCCATCAGGGACAAACCCCTACCCCTAAGTTCAAAGTGCCCTCGATCGACTCATTCGACGGTACAACGGATCCGATTGACCATTTGGAGACCTGCAGGACCCTCATGATCCTCCATGCTTTTATCTTGACGAGATCATGTGCCAGAATTTTCCCATGACGCTTAAGGGGTTGGCTCGACTATGGTTTAGTCAGCTACCACCAGACTCTATCTCTACTTTCCAACACCTAAGTGATTCCTTCCTGGGCCATTTCATCAGTGCTCAGCGCCAGCGATGCCCGGCAACTCAACCGCTTAATATCTGACAGACGGAAGGGGAGTCACTACATAGCTTTGTCACCCATTTCAATACCGAGGCCTTACAGGTCACAGAAAACGATGACAAGGTCATCCTCACAGCCTTCATGGCCGGTTTACAACCATTCGATTTCCTTTGCTCCCTTTCTAAAAACCCTCCGACCACCATGGCCACCCTTCTCTCCAAAGCCCAAAAATATATGAATACCGAAGACACTGTGGCAGCCCACCAAGATACTACAACTAAATATCCAACCCCTAAGGAGAAAATAAAGGAATCTGAAACCAGATCCTGTCAATATACACAGTAAACCCCTCAATATACTAACCGACTCGCTCGAGTCAACCGACCGGCCCCTACCCGACTGCCCGATTGATTCGAGCAATACACCCCCCTCAATTCCCCCATGGAACAAGTCTTGAACCAGATCCAACGAGATTACAACCCGAAATGGCCCCAACCATCACGGTCTCCCTCCAACCGACAAGATCAATCCAAGTACTGTCGTTTCCATCAGGACCACGGCCACAACACTAAGGAATGTGTTAACCTTAAGGACCAGGTTGAGGATTTGATACGCTAGGGGCACCTTAGTCGGTTCACGGTAGCCCGTCCCCAGCAGTGATCTAGGACTGACCCGCTGAGGGACCACCGCTGACATACCCCCTTCCCTCACAACCCGCATAACCTAAGCGACACAATGATCGGCCCCCACCACAACCCTAGGTACAAGGAAATCCCGTCTCCCCAGTCAGAGAGATCAGAGTCATCGCTGGTGGGCTCGCATGCTCAGGGCCATCTCGTTCGGCCCAACGAGCGAACTCAGAAAAATCAAACAAGGCTCCGACAAAGAAGTCACGATATTGGATCGCCCCTTCAAACACCCAAAGCAATGGTCTGAACCCATCACCTTTACAGAGCCTGATTGTACAGGGATTCGTTACCCCTACGATGATCCCTCATCATCTCTGCTCTCCTATCCAATTACAAAGTTAGACGGGTGCTTGTTGGCAACGGCAACTCTTCAGACATCATTTTCCTGAACGTCTATCGCCAACTCAAGGTCGGAGAAGAAAACTGGTCCTCTCTCCAAACCCCGCTAGTTGGCTTCACTAGCGATTGGGTGACATTCATAGGCTCCATTGATCTTCCTATCACCATCGGTGAATATCCACGGTAGACCACCAAGCTACTCACTTTCCTCGTCGTCGATTGTCCTTCTACTTATGACATAATCCCCAGACGTACGGCTCTCAACGTTTTCCAAGCTGTTACCTCCACATACCATCTAGCCATGAAATTCCCGATCGACCTCGGGGCTGGCACTGTAAGGGGCGAGCAGACGATGGCTAGAGATTGCTACGTCGCCTCACTAAAGGAAGTCAAGATGAAGGAGGCTATGATCATCGAAGGTCTCGACGTTAGAGACGAGTGTAGACATCCCATTTTTGACCGACCTCAAGACTTTGACGTCATCATTTGCGCACTCGATGATTGCGCATGTTTGTGCTCGTTTTGAGCACCCGATGGTCTCGGCTGAGCGCCTTGTCTTTGAGCCTCTAAAACCTCCTTGTTTTGTACTTGTTTTTGGACCAGACCTTGGTGCCTCTTGCCTGGAGGGGGGAAGAGCATTGCCGGCCACTTTTGGCTCTTGTCGGCCACTTGAAGTGGACGGCCGGCTAGAGGAGGTGGCCGACGGCCATTTTTCTGCTTTTTCAGATATTCTATATGCCAGTTGTGCCAGCTGTTGGTCACTGAATACCATCTCCATACACATGTATAGAAGGATTCAAGCAAGCTTTGGCTTGCATTTTCTATATAAGGGGAGGCCTCTCCCCTATTTTTGGGGTTACAAAAAAATTCCAGAGCAAAATTTTCCTCTCTCTCTCTCTCTCTAGAATTCTCTCTCTCTTCTTATTTTGAGCTTGAAAGTGAGATTTCTCTACAAATTTGCATACAACCCCTTAACCAAATTAGACTATCTTGTAGCTGAGGTTCTTGGAGGTCTTATTTAAGCTCTTAAACTTGGTTTTGGCTCAAAAAGTTGGGCTATTTTGCTGCTGTGCTTCAAAGGTAAACACTTACCCCTTTTAAGTTTATTTTTGTACATTAGTTTGGCCACCTTTGCATGCTGTTTTTGGCCTACTTTTCAACTACAAGGTTTAAAAATGGTGGTTTGAGGCCTTTTTGGAGCTAGGGGTGGTCTATCCTCTTTTGTTGCTTATTTGCTAAGAGTTGTGCCATCTTTTAAAGCTTTAAAACAACCTTTTTTTGGCCTTTTAACCACTGAATTCCAGGGGAATTTCAGTGGTAAAAAATTGGGTTTGAGGTCCAAAATAGGAGGGGTGGCCTCCCCTCCTTGTGTCTTCTTTGCAACTGTTGATGGCCCAACATGTGAGCATGTTTTTCTACCATCTCATGGCTTGATCTCAACATGTTTTTTTGACTTTTTAAACCTACTTTAGCTCTATTTCTGGCTGGTTAAATCATTTTTTGCTTGCTTCTTACACTTGTAGTGTAATCATGCTTACTAGCTTAGCATGTCCAATGAGCTAGCCTATCATTCTAGCTTGTGTTAGCTCTATCTCAGCATGTTTTTGCTACTAATTTACAATGCTTTAACTATGTTTTGAGTGGTCTTGGTCATATGAGCCATCTATTACATAGCTATAATGCAAATGCCTTCACTAGCTTTGTGTTTTAAGGCTTCTAACTTATCTTGCTTGTGATGTTTGCATGTTTAAATGTAATTTTACATGTAATTTTAGTGCTAATAGCTTTGCCATATGCTCATTTTCCTTGCTCTTTCATAGCTTGTTAGAGTTGTTTTTGAGTCTTGCTTGTAGCCTAACATGTGAGCATGTTTTCTACTCTTTTCTGCCTTAATCTTAGCATGTTTTAGCCATTAATTTGGCATGTCTTAGCTCAGTCCAGAGTTGGTTTGGTCATTTGAGCTTGGTATTACATGCTTCTAGTGTAATGCTCTTCACTAGTTTAATGCTTTTAGCTCTTAACATGTTGTGCATGTGTTGCTTGCATGTTGTAGTATTATTTTTCATGCCATTTCAACACTAAAATTCTGCAACCTCCCTCATTTCTTCAATTTTGATTTGTTTTGAGGGTTGGTTAACCTTATAATTATGTTTACGCTTAAGATAGAGCTTGTGCTCAATGGCTTTAACCCTCTTTTGAGGGTTCCTCCTAGTCAAAGGCATGATCTCTCTCATGTCTTAAACCATCATTTGGTTGACCCCTCCCGCATTAGAGGACTTTCACATTGGACTTAATCAGTTAAAGGATTAATCGGTAACGTAAAATGTGTAAACAAGAAATGAGTAAAGTAAAACATGAACAAGATAAACATTTGAATTGTACTGCATGTGTTTGGATCGGACGTTAATCCAAACACAAGAAATGTTTGACGTTTCATACTCAAAGTGATGAAACGTGTCACGTTTCTTGGTCGCCGTCGCCCTTGATTGTGCATGATAGGGTGGAGGCCTTTTGAGTCTTACTTGTGCATTCACTAAGCTTGTACAAGCTTGGTTCTTTGGCCATCATGCATTGAAAATGCTTGGTTGATGGCTTGAGAGCCAAGTGTCACACTCCTTTGAGCTTGAGAAATGATAAGGAGGGTGGCAGTACACGCATTTCTCGAAATATATATTGTTTTGCCTTGGTTGTTCTCTGTTGCAGCAAAAATAGAAGTTTGGGAAAGTGGGTGGCCGGCCAGCCACTTGCAGTAGCCGATCGACCACTTGTACTAGCCAGCTAGCCAGGTGAGGTAGCCGACCGGCCACTTGCAGTAGTCGACCGGCCACGAATTCAAAGATTTTCCAAAGTGTTCATGCGCTGGAGCAGAGGCAAACTGGAAGTTTGTACAGTGTTCAGAGATCACAGCGAGTGCAAACAGAGGCAACTGGTGGCAAGGCGATGGATTTTTCGAGAAGAAGGCAACCGGGCATGCATGCATTCCTCGTCCCTCGAGGCCGTTTAAACTGCTTTATTAGTTAGTTGTAGCTAATTTACCGGTTGTGTAATTAGTTAGTTAATGTGCTTAGCTAATTAATTCATTTTGTAATATTTTAGCCAGCTTAGAGTAGTTAGTTAATTTATTTCAATTGTTGTAATAATTAATTAGATAGAATAGTTAATTAGTTGGTTTCTAATAAGTAGCTTAGCTTAGCATAGCTTAGCTTATTTATTTGGACCTTCTTCGCGAGGGCAAAATGTTGTAATAAGTGTGCATGCGTGTGTGCATGTCTTCTAACCCCACATCTTTCTCCCTTTTACTTAATCGCTTTCAATAGTTAGTTTAGGGACATATTTCGATTAGCATACCTTATGCTTTCATGTTTGCATCATTCATTTGTCTTGCATGCACTGGGCTCGGTGCATCATTCAAACTGCATTGTATTTCAACACTTCTTTGAATACATGTATCAAATTATTGCATTCATATGCCATCTTAGGTAGTTGAGCCTATTTAGTTGCATTATTGCATGTGTTGTATTAGGCATCTTGAACATAGTTAAAATCATGCATTATTTCTAACTAACTTTTATTTTGGCTTGGAGTACACTGTAAGTTTTACGCTTGAGCATACTTGCATGAGTGTGAGTGTTGCAACGATAGCATGCTTGCCGTGAGGCTATTTACTTAAATGATAAATTGCATGAATGCCTGTGGATGAAGGCTTTATTGCTTGAATTGGGACAATTCATCAAATTTGAGTTTAAGCCCACTTTGCGAAATGACAAATCATGTTTTAAGCCCACTTGAAGGTGGCAAATTCGCGCTTTAGCCCACTTGAGGGTGGCACTTTCAAACCATTTTCGAAAACAAACATGAGTTGTTTTATTCTAATTTTCGCGATTCAATCTATACTTGTATGCTATGCGCATCACATAGTAAAGTTAGCTAATAACCAGACAAGAACACGTGTGTTTATAAAAACAACATATCATGCTTAGTAGAGGCCGATCCTTTGATCGGGCGAGTGGGGGTGCACATTTCATGACCTTCCCCCCTCATACCCAAGTTCTCGAGCCGAAGCAACTTTTGTGATGATGGACACGTGCCGTTAGGCATAAGTCAGGGTTTCCTAAATTTGCCAAAAAAAAAAATATTTAGGTGACGACTCTGTAATCTGGCAAAGCAGTCCAGTTTGGCATTATTTGATTCAAAATCTAATTTTCCAAAATGATTTGCCGAATTAGACTCTTTGGTGATTTATCAGTCTTACATTGTATTTTGTGAGATTAGATTTAGAACCGTGACAGGAGTCCGAACTATAGAACCAATTCACGCCTCTCCAAAAGGGGGCGCACGAAGAAAGTCGAGTCTACAACGAGGAAGATTTAGTCAGAGGGGAACCAGTGGAGGAACTTGTCAAAGTGCCCATCGATCATACCAACTCAGCTAAAACAGCCAGGATTGGTAGTCAACTATCCTCTCAGGCCAAGGTTGATCGCACATCTCTCTTAATCGAGCACAACGTTGTCTTTGCCTGGACCCACTCAAACATGCCAAGTATTGATCCCTCTTTCATCACTTATCGCCTCAGTATTAAGCCCCACTTCTGACCTTTCCAATAGAGGCAGCGTATTTTTCATCCGGAACGCAATACCCTCATCGCCTCTGAGGTGGACAAACTACTGAAGACATAGTTCATAAAAAACGTGGACTACCCCAGGTGGCTGTCCAACGTAGTCTTGGTCTACAAAAACAATGGTAAATGGCGATTCTGCGTCGACTATTTCGACATCAATCAGTCTTGCCCCAAAGATAGTTATCCCCTCCCCCGGATAGATCTGCTGGTTGACGTAACTGCCGAACATTAGATGCTTAGCTTCATAGATGCCTTCTCTGGCTACAATGAAATCCTGATGCACCCGACCGACCAGGAACACACTTCCTTCATCACGGACAGAGAAACTTATCACTATCGTGTTATGCCATTCGGCTTGAAAAATGCCAAAGCAACTTACCAATGCCTGGTTAATGCCGTCTTTCAACACCAGATAGGTTGGAACATGGAAGTCTACGTCGATGACATGCTAGTCAAGAGTAAACTCTCCTCCGATCACTTGGCAGACCTGCGAGAGACTTTCAAACCCTTACGTAAATATTAAATGAAACTGAATCCGGAGAAATGTGCCTTTAGTGTAGGATCCGGGAAGTTCTTGGGCTTCATGGTTAGCCAACGGGGCATTGAGGCTAACCCCGAAAAGATTAAGGCCCTGATAGAAATGCGGTCTTCCAGAACGGTCAAAGAGGTTCAACGACTCACGGCAGAGTTGCCGCCCTCAACCGCTTTATTTTCCGGGCAACCGACAAGTGTCTTCCATTTTTCAAAGTCCTCTGACAGGCGTTCGAATGGAGCACCGAATCCAAGGATACTTTTTAACAACTGAAGCAATGCATAGCCAACCCTCCGCTCCTCTCTCAAGTGCTGCCAGGCAAAACCCTCTTCCTCTACTTTGTTGTGTCAAACACTGCGGTCAGTGTTGCCCTCATCAGGGAAGATGACTCAGTATAACGTCCAATTTACTACATTAGCTGCGCTCTCAGGGGGCAGAACAGAACTATCCTCTATTGGAAAAATGGCCCTTGCCTTGGTCATAGCCTCCAGATGCCTTCGACCTTATTTCCAATCTCACATCATAATGGTTCTCACTGACCAGCCTTTGAGAAAGGTCATACAACAACCAGAATCGTCAAGCAGACTTATGCAATGTTCTATCGAGCTAGGTCAATTTGAAATCTCTTACTGACCTCAAACAGCAATCAAAGGTCAGGTTGTCACCAATTTTCTCTTGGAATTCACCAACCTCACTCCGAACGTGCCCCCTCCACCAGCCCACTTCACCACTGATGCAGAAGACCCCCCACTCCTGAACCCTTAGTGTTGATGGTTTATCTCGCAAAGAGGGTAGTGGAGCCGGTCTAATCCTCACCACCCCAGAGGGTGAGTACTTCATGTATGCCCTCCATTTCTTGTTCGACGCAAACAATAATGAGGCCGAATATGAGGCCTTGATAGCAGGCCTTCGACAAGCCAGAGACATTGATGTAAGCCATATCCAAGTATTCAGTGATTTCCAACTGATTGTCGGACAAATTACTGGGGAGTTTGACGCAAGGAAGAGACGATGCAGGCATATAGGGACATTACCCTTCTTCTTGTCCACCTCTTCAATACTTTCCAGATCAGACACATCCCTAGGTCAGAAAATTCCAAGGTGGATGAAATGGCTCAATTAGCCTCGGCCGACCAGTCAGACTTTAGCTATGGCGTCCGTATTGAATACCTGACCTATCCGGCTACTTTGCCAAACCCACAGGAGGTTCACTTCCTCCAGAACAAACCTATCCCATGGGCTCAAGACATCCTTCTATTTTTTACACGAGGGGAGTTGCCAAACGATAAACAGTAGGCTGCCAAAGTCAAAGCCCGGTCGTCCAATTAAATCCTCATTAGCGGCATACTGTACAAATAAGGATTCTTACGCCCATACCTCAAGTGTCTCAGTCTTGCTTAAGCGACCTATGTGATGAGAGAAGTCCATGAGGGCATTTATGGTAATCATTTGGGTACAAGGTCTCTGGCCCATAAAATCTTCCGCACCGGCTACGTCTGGCCTACTCTCAATCAAGATGCTACCAAATTTGTGCTTTAGTGTGATAAATGCAAACTCTTTGCCAATATCCCCCATGCTCCACCAACCGAACTGATTACACTAAGCAAACTCTACCCTTTCACTAAGTGGGGCATCGACTTAGTCGGTCCTTTGCCCACTGGTTGGGGCCAAACCAAGTTCACGGTGGTTGCCATTGACTACTTCACCAGATAGGTAAAAGCACAACCCCTTGCTACAATCACTGAGCAAAACACCACCAGGTTCATCTGGCAATCGATCATGTGCCGATTTGGAATCCCCCAAGCCATCGTTTCGGACAATGGCAAACAATTCGACAATGCCAAGTTCAGGAAATTCTGTGAAGAGCTCAACATTAGACCATGTTTCTCTTCCTCAGGCTATCCCCAAGCTAAGGGGCAAGTCGAAGTCACCAATCGCTCCCTTCGGAAGATCATCAAGACTAAGTTGGAAGCCGCTAAAGAACTCTGAGCTGAGGAATTATCGAATGTACTTTGGGCTTATCAGACGACCGCTCGAACCCTTACTGGGGAGACCCCCTTTCGCCTAACATACGATGCTGAGACAGTCATCCCAGTGGAAATTGGCCTACCGACCGCTCGGGTTTTACACCCAAATCCAAAACTAAACGAAGAGTTGTGTCAGGCTAACTTGGACCTAATTGAAGAGCTTTGAGAGGCAACTGCAATCCGACGGGCATCATATCAGCAAAAAATGAGAACACATTATAACTGCAAAGTTCGACCTCGAGAGTTTACAGCGGGAGACCTAGTCTTACGCGAAACAACCCTTGCTACTAAAAATCTGACTGAGGGCAAGCTAGCAGCTAAATGGGAAGGACCCTATGTTGTCAAGGGTAGACCCCACCCAGGTACTTACCATCCCCAAGATATGGAAGGCAAAGACCTCCCCCATCCATGGAATAACGAGCACTTGAAGCGTTATTTCCAGTAAAATGGCGTCTCTTGTTTTTGTATCATTCAATTGTTGTATGTTCTCTTTTGCCGATCTGCGCACTTGTTCATTTTGCCCTTTCCATACATGGTGTAAATTTGTGATCGACAGGCTGTGCCTTAATGACAACAATTTCACATCTCCATTATATGTGTTGCATTTCACTGACAAGTTTTAGACTAAGACTCAGCTCGAATGAGCCCTCCAAGCCTCAGCCAGACTGAGCATGAAAAGCTCAGCCAAACTGAATTATCTAAAGCCTCAGCCCGACTGAGCCCTCAAAGTCTCAATTAGACTGAGCATGAAGAGCTCAGCCAGACTGAGTTTACCAAAGCCTCAGCCCAACTAAGCCCTCCAAGTCTCAGCCAGACTAAACATGAAGAGCTCAGTCAAACTAAGTTAACCAAAGCCTCAGCCCGACAGAGCCCTCTAAGTCTCAGCCAGACTGAGCATGAAAAGCTCAGCCAGACTGAATTTACCAAAGCCTCAGCCAGACTGAGCCGTCTAAGCCTCGACCAGACTGAGTATGAAGAGCTCAGCCAGACTGAGTTAACCAAAGTCTCAGCCCGACTGAGCCCTCCAAGACTCAGCCAGACCGAGCATGAAGAGCTCATCCAAACTGAGTTTACCAAAGCCTCATCCTGACTGAGCCCTCCAAGCCTCGGTCAAACTAAGCATGAAGAGCTCAGCCACACTAAGTTAACCAAAGCCTCAGCCCGACTAAGCCCTCCAAGTCTTAGCCAAACTGAGCATGAAGAGCTCAGCCAGACTGAGTTAACCAAAGCCTTAGCCCGACTGAGCCCTCCAAGTCTCATCCGGACTGAGCATGAAGAGCTCAACCAGACTGAGTTAACCAAAGCCTTAGCCCAACTGAGCCATCTAAGTCTCAACCAGACTGAGCATGAAGAGCTCAGCCAGATGAGTTTACCAAAGCCTCAACCCGACTGAGCCCTCCAAGTCTCAGCCAGACTGAGCATGAAGAGCTCGGCCAGACTGAGTTAGGCCAAGCCTCAACCCGACTGAGCTCTCCAAGTCTCAGCCAGACTAAGCATGAAGTGCTCTGCCAGACTGAGTCAAAACTAGTCTCACTCAGACAAAGCATGTAGTTAAAACTAGTCTCAGCCAGACTTAGTTAAATCTCAATTAATTCATACAAGTTAGCTTAGTTATCCATTTTTACCATTTATACAAGTTATGTTACTTGTCCAATTTTACCATTCATACATTATATTAATACAAAAAAAAAAAGAGAGAGACAACAACAACAATAACAAAACTAGTACTTTTATTAACAACTTGCACCTTCATACACTTCATTATAGAAATTACATTTACTTCATTACCGCAAAAACAAAACAAAAAAAAAAGAAAAACAAAACAAAAACAAAAAAAAAATAGCTAGAAGAACACCCAGCCCTCAATCCCCTTCACTGGATGCAAGATCCTCCTTTTCCACCTCCTCATCCAAGGACGTCTGGGCCACATCATCCTCTCCTACTTTCACCAGACTGAAGTCCACATCTGGGAACAGCTCCTACGCCTTATACTTGAAGCTCATACAACTGTTATCCCTATACTGGCTCATCTCGTGTTTGTAGAAGTCTGACCGCTGAAAACTTTGGATCACTTCTTCTTCGCTCCTACCTTCAGCAGTCACTCCCAATGGCCCAGCACCCCCTTCACCCTCCTTAGCCAAGCTCCTGGCGACCACCGCATCAATGGCCATCTGGAATTCGGCAAACCCCTTAAATTGCTCCACCACTGCACATATAATTCTGGGTACGCCACCCTCTCAGAGGCCATTTTGACCCTCTCTTCTTCAAACATCCTCTCCAACTCCGCAATGCACCCATTTGCTTCTTCCTTGTCTTTAAGCTCCTGGTCACATAGATCATCGTTGTTGGAGAGGGCCACTTCCAACCTTTCCTTGGCAGTGGCACAGGCTTCTTGGACTTCGCTTACCTGCCTCTGCTCGCCCGCCAACTCAAACTCCAGCGATACAACCTTGTGTCGCACCACTTCCAGCTCCGATTTGGTCGCGGCTAGCTCGCAGGCAGCACGTTCTGCCAAGTAGCTCTGCACCACTGCCAGTACTTCCATCCTCTTAGCCCTTGGGGCATAATCTAGGCCTTTGCACAGGCACTCTGTGTGGCTTTTCTCCAACCCGCCGTCTCAACCATCAGGTTTTGCAACTGTGCTTTCACCCCTTCCAGCTGGGCCTTTCACGACTCTGCCTCCACCTTCGCGCACACCACTTTATTCAGCAGGGTAGCTGCTAAGGTTGTCGCCTCCATCTACGCCAAGAAGAACCCTCTCAGGAGGTCGGCTTCTATAAATCGCGCCATTGACCACACGGCCGCATCCCGCACTACCCCCAGGAGACGGTCGGCAGCGACCCTGGCTTCGCCTCATTCTTCTGTCAATCGAGCGGCCACTGCGCGCACGTGATACGTGGCGGTCTTTAACATGGCGCCCATCTCTAATCTATTCACCCCCCCTTCCCTTCCCCAGGACTTGGGGACACTTCTGGCACCGGCCCAATCTTGGGTGATTGCGGTCCCAATCTCTCGCCTACTGCCACCAGCTTTGGCTCCGCCGCGCTAATCACCACTTGGGCATTTGGGCCAATGGCTTCTCCCATCCCCATCCTTGTCTCGCTCACCTCTACTTCTGGGGCTTCCTCTTCCATCCCCTCATTCGCCTTCTTCAAAACCGGTCCCACCTCACTCTCTTCCGCAGCCGCCCTCTTTTTCTTCTTCTTCTTCAACACCGCATCCACCTCATGTTTGCTCCTCTCCTTCAGTGGATCCATTGGGGGCAGCAGCGGCGCAAAATCAGACAGATCCTTATCTCTCCAGAGGCATGGGGCTTGGTCGGAATTGCTCTTTCATGACCTGCTTAGGCGCAAGGCCTAACTGCGATTCTTTATACTTGTCAGCCTTGGCAAATTTCTTCTACTCCTCTACGTTCTGCATCTTTTTCCTCACCTCCAACTCTTCCGGCGTAGGATCCTCCTCGGTCAGCTGTGGCCCCAGATTCAAGGCTAACAAGGTCGAAGGTCGGATAAGGCATCCCACTTCACACCCTCCTTCTCCCTCCACTCCTTCACTCGTTTCACCTTATTCTTGGCCTCTGCTTTTAGCCTTGGCTCCACCAACTTGATGGGAATTTTCCACATTGTGTGCACCCCTCTCTTGCCATTCGTTGATACGTAGAACCACCTTGGTCTCCACCCCTTCACCGACAATGGTAAACCTGCCACTAATGCTCTGTCTGCCATCGTTTCCAAGGCCACCCATGTTTCTTGTTAACCAAAGGCCTTGTAACAAGAAAAGAACTCCTCCACTGTCATTGCTTCTCCCCCGGTCGCCCGTGGTCATGCGATCGCACAGGCCAGTAATATTTTCCATGTATTGGGCATCAGCTGCCCTAGTTCCACCTCCATTCGGTTCAGCACGTCCACCACTATTTGCGGGAGCGGCAACCTCAAACCCCCCGCAACGCCTCATCGTACAATGTAAACTCCATCAGATGTGCATCCGACGCCCTATCCTTAGACATGGGCAACTTCATCTCTATCTCTGCCGGAATCTGGTACTTCTTATGCACCTCCTCCAACTTTTTTATCGTAAACGTCGACTTGTCGGCCTTGGTGTGCCAGTGGTCAGGTCCCATTTAGCTAATCAGCCTTGTGGCCACAATCATGGTTGATGGAAGAGGTCGCACCGCTTGCTCCGCCCCTCTTTCCTCCCGCCTCTCTGCCCTATATTGCTCTGCCAACTCCACCGCATCGTCTTCACCCAATGCATCTAGCCTCATGGCCGGCGCTTCGTCTCAAGCCATCTCTTTTACGTTTCTGCGTATTGCTTCGGACGCTGGCGCGACGAAGTTCGCAAACTGTTAGAGAGTAGTGTCACACGACATGAATGAGGTCAAATCTGGGATGTGTTGGTTTCTCGCAAGGAGGTATGTAAAATGGATAACTCCAAATGCCCACAGTTTGCCTATATTCCAAGGATCAAGATTAAATTTCGCCAGTTTGAAAATTTCAAAAGTTTCCCCCCCCCCACATTTTCCACGTCCTATCTTAGTCCTAACCCTTCGCTTCCTACTAACACATCACCTCCCTCACCATTGGATCATGCCATGTGCACAACAATGATTCACCACCCTTTTTCCCTTCCCCGTCTATTCCACTTCATATCATCACGTGTTTCATCACTCCTCGAGCCCCGCGCGCCACCGCCACCACTTCTCGCTCGACCCCCTCCTTCGCGGTCAACTCTCCTCTCAGTTGGTCCTCTCGCTCGGCTGCCCCTTTCGTGGTCGAACCTCCTCTCGGTTGGTCATCTTGTTCGTCCCTCATTCGCGGTCGACCCTCCTCTCGATCGGTCTTCTCGCTCATCCCCTCTTCACGGTCAGCCCTCCCCTCGGTTGGTCTTCTTGCTCGGCCCTCTTCGAGGTCGACTCTCCTCTCAGTTGGTCTTCTCACTTGGCTTCCCCTTTACGGTCAGACCCCCCTTCTCGATAGGCCTACGCAGTCGGCCTTCCTCACAGTCGGCCCTCTCGCTTGGCCCCGCTTACTCTCCATTTTCTTTCTTATTCCCTTCGTTGGATTGAAGTTACACTTGGGAATGGGGGACTACTGACATCAGTGGGCCCACAAAAGGTTTTAGCCCACCGTTTTGAGCCTAATTCACAGCTCAAGCACTAAAGCCCAACACCCTTGAGAACCCAGTGTTGAACTAGGAACCAATAGCATCTAAACACGTGTCAAGCAAGGAACCAGCCACGTAAGCAAACAAAGATCCTACAGAGTTATTGCACCACACATCAGTCATTAATAAGGCTCTCACAGCCTTGAATGCGATAACCCCTTCACATCGGAACAGACAGCCTCACCATGAACAATGCAAGCTAGAATATAAACTTTCGGCCAACACGACAGGCCAGAGTGGACAAGGAAATGATGGACAAAGGGTATAAGGAGGTTTCCAAGACACATCAACGGTTAAGTTCTTCATTATTCTCTCTCTCTCTCACTCTCTCTCTTTACATAGTAAATCTCCTCTTTTCTAACTTGATCGTCGGAGGGTCTTCTAGGGGACTCTCATTCCCATTGGACCTCTTTGCAAGCACCACCAGCGAGCTCTGAGACTGATGAAAGGTATTGGAAGCATGGGTCGACCTGACTCGCCCCCTGTAGCTCAAATTTTTTGCACCCCTTTTCGAAGAGCTCGAATTGGTCCTACAGTTCGGACTCCTATCACGGTTCTGAATCTAGTCTCACAAGTGCAACGTGAAACTAATAATCACCAAAGTGTCCAATCCGGCAAATCATTTTGGAAAATTGATTTTAGATCAAATAATGCCAAAACTGGACTGCTTTGCTAGATTACAGAGTCGCTACCTAAATATTTTATGTTTGGAAAAATTTAGGAAACCCTGACTCATGCCAAAGGCCACGTGTCTGTCATCGCCAAAGTTGCCTTAGCTCGGGAACTTGGGTATGAGAGGGGAAGGTCCTAAAATGAGCACCCTCGTTCGCCAGATCAAAGATCGGCCTCTACTATCATGATATGTTGTTTTATAAACCTCATGTGTTCTTATTCCGGTTATTAGCTAACTTTACTATGTGACATACACAAACAAGTGTAGACTAAGTTGTAAGACTTTGAATGAATTCAACTCATGTTTGCTTTCGAAAATGGTTTGAACTTGCCACCCTTAAGTGGGCTAAAATGCGGATTTGCCATCAAACATGATGGGCTTGAAACATGATTTATCACTTCGCAAAGTGGGCTTAAACTCACATTCGTTGAATCGTTCCAATTCAAACAACAAAGCCTTCATCCACAGGCATTCATGCAATTTAGCAAGTAAGCACATAGCCTCATGGCAAGCATGCAAAACATTGCAATATGGCAATCACACTCATGCAAGCATGCTAAAGCGTAAAAGCTTACCGAGTACTCCAAGCCAAAACAAAAATTAGTTAGAAAAAATACATGATCCTAACTATACAAGATGCCTAATGCAACATATCCAATATGAAATTAATAGGCTCGGCTACTTAATCATGGTATTTGCAACACTTTGATAGCATGCTTTGAAACACATATTCAAGGAAGTATTGAAATGACAATGCAGTTTGAATGATGTGTCGAGCCTCAATGCATGCAAGACAAATGAATGGATACAAACATGTGAGTATAAGGTATGCTAATTGAAAATGACACTAATCTAACCATCGAAAGCAGATAAATAAAATGGAGAAAAATGCAGGGTTAGAAGACATGCACACATGCACGCACACTTATTACAACATTATTCCCTTGCAAAGAAGGGTCCGAATAAATAAGCTAAGCTAATCTAAGCTAAGCTAAGCAAACTAACTAATCCAATTAAACTAATTAGACTAATTATTACAAATCAAAAGAATAGCTAGCAAACTAATTACTAATTATTACAACACTTTAACTAATTAGCATCTAATTAAAGCAAATGTACACTGACTAATCATGGACAATATTTAAACTACATTGCCACAGCTCTGCTCCGGGATGTGGAGGATGCATGCACTTGGTTTTTGCCCTGAAAAGCCTTCCATTTTGCTCTCGAGAGGCTCTGTTTGCAGGGTTGAGTACATTCCAAGATCTTTCTACTCCACCTTACCAAACACTTGCTGTGGATTGCACCAGTGGCCTGCCGGCCATGATTGGTTATTGCCGGCCCCCTGCCAGCCAAAAAGGTGCCTTGCCGACCAAGAATAAAGCACTACCGGCAACCAATGAGCCACTGCCAGCCACCGGTGCTCTGAGTCACCACACTGCAACAGAGCACAAACAGAGGAAAATGAAGGGTTTTCCAGGGGTTTATTTGTACTGTGCCCCTCCTTATCATCTCAAAACCTCAAATGAGTGGCACACTTGGATCCAAAACAACCAATCAAGCATTTTCAATACATGATGGCTAAAGAACCAAGGAGTACAATTTCATTGTATGCAAAAACAAGACTCAAGACCATCACCTTATCATGTGTGATCAAAGGCAATGGTGACAAAGGAGATTAGCTCATTTCATCACTTTGAGTATGAAATGCTCCAATCTTCCTTGTGTTCAACATAACATCTGATTGAACACATGCAATGCAAACACAACATGCTTAACTTGCTCAAGTTTTACTTATCACTTTTGTTTACTCATTTTAAGTTATCGATCCATTCTTTAACCGGTTAGTCCAAAAGTAAGAGTCCTCTAAAGAGAAAGAAGCATCAACCAAAGGATGATGTAAGGCAAGAGACAGATCATGCCTTTGGTTAGTAGAAACCCTCAAAAGAGGATTAAAACCATTAAGCACAAATCTCAATCTCAAGCTTAAAGAATCCCAAGCTTGAAGCAACTCTCAAAAGTAATTGAAAGAATGAAACAAATGAGAATGTGACAGAGGTATATATGCTAAAATTACATACAAAATGACACTACAACATGCAACCAACTCAAACAACTCATGTTTAAAGGCCTAAAACAATGAGCTAGTGAAGGAATTAACCCTACAACTATGCAATACAAGGCTCAAAGGCAACAACCAGCCCAAAACAGAGCTAAAAGAATCCAAAATAAAGCTTAAAACATTTTGAAATTAAGCTAACACAAGCTAGAATAATAGGCTAAAACATGAAGCATGCTAGACTAGTAAGCTAGACACAAGGAGGAGAGGCTAACCCCTCCAATTTTGGACTTCAAAACATGTTTTTAGCAACTGAAATAGCTATGAAAAATAGTGTTTAAAAGCTCTAAAAAAGATGATGCAAGGTTGGGAAACACAAGGGCAAAGGCCTCCAAAACAAGGTACAAAGAAAAGCTATCAACCCCTCAACCTTTAATGGCCTTTGGACCCAAGCTTTAGCCCCAAAACACAGAGTTTTTATAGCCCAAAATCAGTTGGAAATCATGCTAGAAATGAAGACAAAAGAAGCTAAGACAACAAGCCAAAACGTGGAGCTTTTGAACTAATAAACAAACATGAAGAGGGGTGACCAACCCCTCTATTTTTGGGACCTCAAAACAACATTTTTAGTCTCTGAAAACCTCTGAAAATCAGTGGTAAAAGGCCCAAAAAAATTTGGCTTACAAGTGATAAGAAATGGCACAAAAACTTAACAAACAAAGTGGCAAGAAAGGTGGACAACCCTTAACACAAAATAGCCTCAAACCACCATTTTTAGGTCATAAAAACATAGGTTTTTGTAGTTGAAAACCAGGCCAAAAACAGTACAAAAAGATGGGAAAATAAGTATGCAAAACAAGCTTAAAGAAGGTAAGAGTTATAACTTTGAAGGAAAGCACAACTTAGGCACAAATCCAAGCTCAAACCTCCTTCTAGAGCTCAAACAAGACTCCAAGATACCTCAGCCCAAAGGTGGTCAAGTTTGATTAAGGGTTTATAGGCAAACTAGAAGTGTATCTCTACTTGTATGCACAAAGGTTCAAGAGAGAGAGAAGTCTAGAGAGAGAGGATTGTAGAGAGAGAGGCTCCCAAAATTCTTCTAACCTTGAAATATGAGAGATAGGCTTTCTATATATAGAAAACCATAAGCTTTGATCAAAAATATCAAAGAGAGAATAGCTAGAGCAATGTGGGACAGGTGGAGGAAAATATTTGGATTTTACATTGGTGGCTGGCACTGGCTTGCCGGCCATCAATGGTCCATTGCAGGCCATCAATGTGCCTCTGCCGGCCATCAACAAATCTGCTTCCAAGCCCGACTTCAAACGGGCATATCTCCTTCATCTGGACTCCTTTGTAGATCATTCTTGAGCTTAAATTGAAGCCTCGAAAGTCTTCTTTCCAATGGTGGCCGCCTCACATCCAATTTCCAAGTGTGATAAGAGATATGCCTCTTTTAGTAAAGACTACTTATTTCCAACTCAATTGGATTGATGCCCAACTTCCAACAACCATAATTTGGTATGGTTTTTTAATTTGAAAGAGTATAAGCTTGGTGTGCATAAGCTCATGAAGTATATGGATATTGCATAGGGCAATGACCAACGTGATGCATACGATTTCTTTGTTTTGTCTCATGTTTGTATGTGCTTCTTGTTTTGAGTAATATTATAACTATATTACAAATTTTTATGTTATCTTTATTGATATTGTCATGCATTGCAGGATAACAAGACAGATGTGCAATGTAATTAGTTCAAGTTCCTAGACGAAGATGACGAGAATGTGACCTCTACAATTCGTTCCAATACTCAACCTAATAGAAGATTCCGTGGGATGGAAATTTTCTTTCTATTATTTTTTTTAACATTTTGTTGCATTTGATACTTCATGATGTAAATGTTGCAACAATCTTCTGTGTACAATAAATAAATTGAAACTAAATCAAACAAATAAAATAAATAACGTACCAAAATTATTTTACCGGACTGAATGAAAAATAAAAAAAAAATCAAGTCGAGTGTGTGACACTCTGTCCTTAAGACAGATTTGCCCCGCTACGGTGCTTATAGTTATGTGGCGTCTATCTCTCAGGATACAATGATCTTCACAAATTTGAAGTAGTACTCCAAACAAATTTGTCCAGCGAACTAGAACCTTGTGTTCTATAACTCTCTGAATTTTCCCTAAAATAATATATAGAATAAAGGATCCAAGAGAGCAAAATGAAGGCAAGGAAAATGAATTTTTAGAATGAGTGACTGCTGGAAAATGGTCTGCTATTTATAGACCTAAATAGGTTCAATAATTCAAACTAAACAGGTGGAATTTGAATCCAACAGGTGCATAATAGTTTAAACAGATAACTGCTGGGCAGTTTAAATCTTTTGGAAAAACTGCAACAGATTTGAATCTGTCTAGGCAGAAACTGAATATGTCCGGGGTTTAACAGATTGGAAACCTGGTTGGATTGTTTAAACCAATCGTGGAATTTGGATCTGAAAAGAGGCACAAAATTTTGGGCAAAAAATTTGAATTTGAATTCAAATTCAAATTACAAAAATGCAAAATTTAAATTAATTTTTCCCATAAGAAATTTGGAAAAAATTCAAATAAATTTTGTCCAAAAAAATTAATATTAGAACCAAACCGACCCGACCCACAACCCACAGCCGCACCCGGCATGGCTCGGCTCGGCTCGGCCGGCTGGACGGCGTCGGCGACGCGCGCACGCGTGTGGTGGTTTGAGCCAAGATTCCATTTGTTCATAACTCCTCCCTTCTACAAACTTGAGGTGCCCTTTGGGACCCAACCCAAGTATTGTACTCTAGAGATTATATACCCACAAAAGCTCTCTTAAAGTTTCAATGTGGGATAACCCAATTTAAGGAAACCCACATTTACTTCTTTAAATTTCCCATTCCATGAACCTGAAAATGACATCAACTTCCCATTCACTCATAAATAGTTTTGACGAACCGCCTTCACTGTGTAACTTGCCATGCGGCAAGGAACACGTCACCTTTTCGAACTCACCCCAAAAGACGTTGGGGGCCTACTCAATTTTGGGCTCAAAGTTGGACCAAAATAAGCCTTATAAAACCCAATTTTCCAACAATCTCCCACATGAATGGAATTTGATATAGAGAAAATGCAACAACATGATCTAAATATAGAGAGTACAGAAATTAGAAATATTCTGCAAAGGATAGGTAGCTTTTAGCTTTGAACCTTCCCTTGTGAGACACTATCGGATTTACTAGCTAACCAGTGGACATGATGTCTTGAACTGTTTAGCCGTTTGTGTAAACCAAGACAATAGAACTCACACAGTATATTACCAGACACAGTTTAGTTCTCACTATTGTGGTCATTTTGGCCCTGAACAACCTGGTCTTTCATGAGTGCTCTAAAGAATTGTAGCCCTTCACAAATCTCATAGGACCGACCCAGTTCACACTCACATAGGTGATTCTTATGAAGAGTATCCTACCATACTCCACTAAGTTTACCTAGATATAAGAATCATTAAAAGTATTACTTAACCTGAAACGCTGCAGACATCATTATTTCATCATAGAAATGAGTAGAAGTTTGACACCCCAGTGATTCTTCTGAGTCATACACAACTCGGTTGTGTCTTTGAATCTAGATCTTAGGATCTCCAGTCAACGAGATTGGGTTGCCATTGTGATAACTCTTATTTAATAGGCTTAAGTCCTATTCCCCTCAATGAATTCTCAACTAACTCTCTTGCTAACCCTTTGGTTAGTAGATCCGTTATGTTGTCTTTAGACTTCACATATTCAATGAAAATAATTCCATTAGAGAGTAGTTGTCTCACGGTGTTATGTCGAAGACGAATGTGTCATGACTTACCGTTATACATATGACTTTGTGCTCTACTAATTACTGATTGACTATCACAATGTATGCATATAGCAGGCACCAGTTTTGGCCACATTGAAATATCTTCAAGGAAGTGGCAAAGCTATTTTGCTTCTTTTCCAGCTTTATCTAAAGCTATGAATTCTGATTCCATAATAGACGTAGCAATGCAAGTCTTTTTGGAAGATTTCCAAGATACAACTGCCCCACCAAGAGTAAAGACATACCCACTTGTAGATTTTGAGTCTCTAGTATCCGATATCCAATTTGCATCACAGTAACCTTCAAGTACTGCTGGATATCTTGTATAATTTAGCCCAATGTCATGAGTAAATCGGAAATATCTTACAACCCTTATAATTGTTTTCCAGTGTTCCGGATTACTCGTATATCTACTTAATTTACTTACTACATAAGCTATATCTGGGCGAGTACAATTCATCAAGTACATTAAGCTTCCAATAATTTTGGGCATACTCTAATTGAGAAATACTTTCTTGTACATTCTTAGAAAGAAACAAATTAACATCCATAGGTGTTCTGGCAAGATGATCATCATCTTTGCTAAACTTGTCAAGTATTTTCTCAATGTAATGAGATTGTGACAAAGCATAACCTTCTGACATTTTGATAATTTTCATACTAGGAATTACATCAGCAATGCCCATGTCTTTCATGTCAAAATGTTTATTCAACATTTTCTTGGTAGTTTTAATCATTTCATTCTTACTACCTATGATGAGCATATCATCTACATAAAGACGTACAATGACATAACATTTGTCTGTGTTTTTAATATAAACACATTTATCATACTCATTAATTTTAACTCCATTTGACATCATTGCCTTGTCAAATTTATCATGCCATTATTTTGGCGCTTGTTTTAAACCATATAATGATTTAACCAATTTACACACATTCTTTTCTTTTCCTAGAACAGAAAAACCTTCTGGTTGTTTCATGTAAATTTTTTCATCTAACTCTCCATTTAAAAAAGCGATTTTCACATCCATTTGATGAATTTTTGGATTGTACAAAGATGCAATAGCAATTAGCATTCTAATGGATGGTATTCTAGTAATCGGTGAGTATGTGTCAAAGCAATCTAGACCTTTGTTTTGTCTATACCCTTTGACCACAAGTCTTGCCTTGTATTTGTCAATTGATCTATCTGCTTTCATTTTCTTTTTGAAAATCCACTTATATCCAAGAGGTTTACAACCTGGTGGCAAATCCACAAATTTCCAAATGTGATTTTGCAAGATGGATTCAACTTCACTATTGACAGCTTCTTTCCATAAAGGAGCTTTAGAACTGGACATAGCCTCTTTAAAAGTTAACGGCTCATTTTCTAACAAAAAATTTAGAAAATCTAGACCAAAAGATTTTGAGGTTCTAGCTTGTTTACTACGCCTATATTCCTCTTCATCAATTTGATCTTGCTCTTGTTCTTGATCATGTTCTTGATCATTACCAGTAATAGCATCAAAAGATCTTTTATTATTACTAGTCTCTTGTCCAATCTTATTCGAAAACACTTGTTCAAAGAAAGATGAATTCCAAGATTCAATAATAGTATTTACATACATTTCGAAATGTTCTGATTTAGGAATCAAAAACTGATATGCACTATTATTCTTGGCATAACCAATGAAAATGCAATCAATAGTTTTAGAACCTATCTTAGTCTTTTTAGGACTAGGAATAGCCATTTTAGCCAAACACCTCCACACTTTTAAGTATTTGTAGGATGGTACTTTCACATGCCACAATTCATAAAGTGTTTGATTCACTTTCTTTCGGGGTACTTAGTTAAGTATGTCATTAGCAGAAAGTATTGCTTCCCCTTACAAATTTTGAGGTAATCCAGAACTGATTAACATGGCATTCATCATTTCTTTTGAAGTCTTATTTTTTCTTTTAGCAATTCCATTTTGCTGAGGTACGTAAGGAGCTGTGGTTTGATGAATTATTCCATGTTCTTTACAAAACTCACCAAAAGGTGATTCATATTCACCAGCTCTATCACTTCTTAGTTTTTTTACTTTCTTACCAAGTTCATTTTCAACTTCATTCTTATATTGAATGAAAGTTTCCAAAGCTTCACCCTTCGTTCGAATTAAATAAACATAACTATATCTAGTACAGTCATCTATAAAAGTGATAAAATACTTTTTTCCACCTCTAGTTTGAATTAATTTAAAATCACAAATGTCGCTATGAATTAATTCAAGTGGTTCTGTACATCTTTCAATTGAATGAAATGGAATTTTGGATAATTTTGCCTCAACGCAAATTTCACATTTATGATTTGAATCAATGTCAAATTTACGTAAACATTCCATATTAATTAATCTACGTAAAGATCTATAATTAACATGTCCTAGTCTATCATGCCATAAATTTGAAGACTCAAGCAAGTAAGAAGAAGATGTATTTTTATTAATAACTGAGGGTACAACGGTGTAGACCGCCCCGAACTCCGCTCCGCGCGCGAAGGCGCGAATTGTAGTTCTAGCTATTACAGTTCGGACTCCTGTCATGGTTTTGAATCTAATCTCAAAAAGTGCAATGTAAGACTGATAAATCACCAAAGAGTCCAAATTCGGCAAATCGTTTTGGAAAACCGATTTTAATCAAAAAGCGCCAAACATGGACTGCTTTGCCAGATTTCAGAGTCGCCACCTAAATGTTTTGTTTTGGGAAATTTAGGAAACCCTGACTCGTGCCTAAGGCCACGTGTTCGTCATCACCAAAGTTGTCTCGGCTCGGGAACTTGGGTACGAGAGGGGAAGGTCCTGAAATGAGCACCCCCGCTCACCCGATCAAAGATCGACCTCTACTAACATGATATGTTGTTTTTGAAAACATATGTGTTCTTATTCCAGTTTATTAATCTAGAATTACTATGTGATGCACACAGCATATAAGTATAGACTGAATCACGCGGATTGGAACAAAACAACTCATGTTTGTTTTTCGAAAATGGTTTGAAAATGCTACTCGCAAGTAAGCTAGGACGCAGATTTGCCACCCTCAAGTGGGCTTAGAAAAACATGATTTTGCCACTTCAAGTGGGCTTAAAAACTCACAATCATCGAGTTGTTCCAATTCAGGCAATCAAACCTTCACCCACAGGCATTCAAGCAATTATAGCATTTAAGCACATAGCCTCACGGCAAGCATGCTATCATGGCAGTCACTTACACATATGCAAGGATGGAAAAGCATAAACACTCACAGTGTACGCCGAGCCAAAAAAGAAGCCAATTAGTAATCAATGCATGATCCTAGCTATGTCAAGAATGCCTAATGCCACACATGCAAAATGCAACTAAGATAGGCTCGGTTATTCTAAGATGTCATGTGAATGTAACTTGATAACATGTATTCAAATTGAAATTGAAATTCAATGCAGTTTGCATGATGCGTCGAGCCCAGTGCATGCAAGACAAATGAATGGATGCACGCATGCAAGCATAAGTATGCTAATTGAAATATGCCCTAAAACTAACCATCGAAAGCAGGTAAGTAAAAGGGAGAAAGAAATGGGGTTGGAAGACACGCATCACACACACACACACACACACTTATTATAACATTTGTGCCCTCTCGACGGAGGGTCCAAATGAAAGCTAAGCTATTCTAAGCTAATGTTAATTAACTAATCCAATTAAACTAATTAGACTAATTATTTACAAAAAAAAAAATTAATTAATTATTCCTAGTTAACTAATTATTACAAAACGAATCAATTAATTAAACGCATTAACTAATTAATTACAACACTTTTACAAATAAAATAATAGTTTATTCCAAGTTAACAAAAGCACTGAAATGGCCTCGTGACGAGGGATGCACGCATGCTCGGTCGACTTCGCTTGGAAATCCACTACCGCACCTCATGATGCCTCTGTTTGTACTCTTTTGTACTTCTGAAAATTGTGCCAATTTCCAATATGCTTCTGATCCACCTTAGAAACATGCTAAGGGGTGGTCGGCCAAGAGGAATGGCCATCGGCTGAAGTTAATGGTCATCGACCACTTTTGATGGCCGATCGGCAGCCTTTGATGGCCGGTTGGCCACTGATTCCTGCAATTTCTCCTTTTGCTGCAACAGAGCACTAACAGAGGCATGGCAGTGTATTTGCAAGAAAATGTGTGTGCAACCACACTCCTTATCATGTCTCAAGCTCAAAGGAGTGTGATACTCGACTCTTGGACCACCAACGAAGCATCACAATGTACGATGGCCGAGAAGCCAAGTTGCACAATTCAATGTCAATGAATGCACACAAATAACACATAGGACTCAATGAACCTCCACCTTATCATGCATGATCAAAGGTGTCAGTGACCGAGAAATGAGGTGCGTTTCATCACTTCAAGTATGAAACGTCCCTCGTTTCTTATGTTTGGATTAACATCCAATTCAAACACAATGCGATGCAACCAACATGTTATCTAACAACATGCTAAACATCATGTGATGCAACAACATGCAAATACAATGAGCATGGCAAGCTAGAGTCCTTAAGTATTGAAACTAACGAAGGACACAACACAAAGGCTACGTAATGCAACACTCAATGGACCAAACCAACCTCAAACAAGCCTCATGCATGCCAAGACAATGGCCAGAACATGCTGAAAATGAAATCCAAAAGCATGTACAAGCATTCATTTCAATTGGCTTAAGAATTAAGGCATTAAGGTGCAACTCTCAAGAGTGCTTAGAGAGTGAAAAACATGGAAGTGTGACAACACTATATGCTCTGAAATATCATTCCAAATGATGCCAAAACATACAAATACCTTAAATCAAGCATGCAAGATACCTCAAAACTCAAAGCTGGTCAAGGCATTAACACCATAGCTATACAAAGCAATCCCTAAAGGGCCAAGGACAACCAAAATAGTCCCAAGGCAGCTCAAAACAAGGCCAAAAACATGCTTGAACAAAGTCAACACATGCTAGAATAAAAGGCCAAAAGCATGAAGCATACAAGGCCAATGAGGAGGATTACACTACGCATGTAAGAAGCAAATGAGGGATGCTCTAACCAACCAAAACCAGCGTTGTACCATGGCAAAAATAACACCAAAAACACACTGAAATGACATCCTAAAAGCTTAGGCAAGATGGCATACATATTGGCTCATACTTGAAGCTTAAAGCACCAACCCTCCAAAGCATTAAAAGAGTGAAACATGAGAGAGTGTGACCACACTACACACACTAAAATCATAGTAGAAATGATGCCAAAGCATGCAAACAACTCAAGTAAGCCATGCTAGTGACTATGAAACTCAAAGCTAGTGAGCAAGATTGCACTATGGCTATACAAAGCAAGGCATGCATGACCAAAGCAACTTAAAATAGAGCTTAAGCATGGCAAAACATAAGTAAAAGCTTGCTGGAGTTGAGCCAAAATCATGCTAGAATGATGTTCCAAAGCATGATGCATGTTAAGGTTATAGGAAGGATTGCACTACAAGTGCAAGGAGCATGCAAGAGGTATTCAAACCAAGCCAAAATAGAGCTATATCATGTCAAAATAAGGCCTAAAGCATGCTGTGGTGGAGCCCAAACATGCTAGAAAGATATGCTACTTTGATGAGCAACAAGTAGGATTAAACTACAAGTATAAGAAGCATGCAAGAGGTGACCAAGACAACCAAAAACAGAGTCATGGCTGGTCTAAAAGGTCACAAAAAAGTGCTCAAAAAAAGCCTCAAGAAGATAGAACCACATGCTCTTTTGGTGAGCCACCAACACAAGTAAACAAGAGAAGAGGAAGGGGGACAACCCCCTCCTATTTGGGACCTCAAAACACACTTTCTACCACTGAAAATCCACTGGATTTCAGTGGTGAAGAAGCCAAACAAAGGTGATCCGAAGGCCTAAAAGAGATGGCTCAAAACAAGGCCAAATAAGGCACAAAATGGGATAGACCACCCCCAACACCAAAGAGGCCTCAAACAAACACTTTTAATAATTAAAAATGAAGCTTTTTACAGTTGAAAGTTAAGCCAAAAGAAGCATGCAAATAAGGCCAAATTAGCTATGAAAACAAAGCTTTAAAGAGGTATGAGACACACCCTTGAAGAACCACTTTAGAACAGCAACTTCAGAGTCAAAGACAAAGCTTAAACCACTCAAATGAAACCTCCAAGAACCTCAGCTCAGTAATAAAGGTGTTTCACTAGGTGCTTTAGTCCAAAAGTGTGAAGAAATGACACTTTTGAGCACCAACAAGCACAAACATAGAGAGAGAGAGGAAGAAATATAGAGAGAGATATATATATATATATATATATGTTTTGTATCTCAAATTTTCAGCACCTCTGCAAAGCAAGAGGGGCCTCCCTTCTCATAGAAATCCAAGTCTCAAGCTTGTTGAACAAGCTAGAGGCTTGGTTCAATCCCTCCATACACGTGTATGGAGGATGAGTTCTATGCTCACCAATTGTCACAGCTGGCAAGAAAATATCTACAAAAGAAAATAAAAAGGCCTCGGCCAACAAACATGGCCGACCAACCAAAAAGGGTGCTGACCGGCCACCACTGATGGCCGATGGAAAGAAGGAATGGCCGATAGGCATGAGGCCTGGCCAATGGGTTGTAGGGCTGGCCAACAAGCCACCATTTTTCCTCAGAAACAAAACCACAAGTAACTAAGTACAAAATAGACAAGTTGAGAGGTTCTATGGCAAGACGCACAGCCAAGACCTTCAAGAACTCAAAACGAACACGAGCATAGATGATCATCGAGTGTTCAAACGATGACATCCAAGTCTTGAGGACGGTCAAAAATGGGGTGTCTATAAACGGTCATTACATTCATCTTGAAAAGGCCATTAGATATGTAACCTTTTTCCTACATACATAACATTCTTAGTAAGTACAAATTTATCACTCTCAAACACTAGCCTAAACTCATTCTTACTCAACAAAGATCTAGAAACAAGATTCTTGCGAATGTCCGGTACATGCAGTACATTGTTGAGAGTGAGTTCCTTTCCTGATGTCATCTTTAGATTAATCTTTCCTTGTCCTTTAACTTTAGAAGTCGAAGAGTTGTCCATAAAAAGTTGTTCACCGTTGTCCACTGTAGAACAAGATATGAACATCTTTTTATCGGTACAAATGTGGCGAGTAGCACCAGTGCCCACCCACCATTCTTTTGGATTTCCGACAAGATTTGCCTCAGAATCAACTGCAAAAATATTGATGTTATCTACACCATTGAAAATATTGTCCACTTCGATCATATGGACTTGAGCAGGCTTCTTGCTTGTTCTTCTGTTGCTTTTGCCTTTGCTACGGCAGTCTTTGGCCCAATGTCCCTCTTTGTCACAGATGTAACACTTGCCATTAAACTTGTACTTTTTTTATTCCCCTCCTTTAGAGCCTTGTGATGAACTTTCTCTAGAAAACTTTCGTTTCTTGACTTTTGGAGCATGTTCCACCATATTGGCCTTTGACTCCATTGGATTCTTACCAGCCCGCTTCTCTGAATTGCAGTTATCTTTCTCAATCTCAAACGCACAATCAATTCTTCCAAAGACATTTCTCTGCGCTTGTGTTTGAGGTAGTTCTTGAATTCCTTCCAACCTTGTGGTAATTTCTCAATTAAGGCTGCAACTTGGAAGGATTCACAGAGAGACATGCCTTCTACGTGAATGCCATGCAAAATGAGTTGGAGATCTTGAACTTGGCTGATCACAATCTTAGAATCAACCATCACAAAGTCTAAGAATTTGCCAAACACAAATTTCTTTGAGCCAGCGTCTTCCATTTTGTACTTTTTCTCCAAAAACTCCCAAAGTTCCTTTGTTCTTTTGATAGGACTGTAAACGTTGTAAAATGTGTTGTCAAGTCCGTTCAAAATGTAGTTCCGGCGAAGGAAATTAGCATGTTTCCAGGCATCGACCGCAGCAACCACTTGCCGGTCAGTTTCATTCTCATTCAGAGTAGGAGCATTCTCACGAAGAAAACGAGCTAGGCTCAGAGTTGTAAGATAGAACAGCATTTTCTGTTGCCATCTATTAAAATAAGTTCTAGAGAACTTCTCTGACTTCTCACCGTGATTTGTCGGTACTGCCACAACAAGAGAGAGGGTTGGCGCAATTACAGTCACCATACTAGTACTCATTTGAACATTTGTTTCAGTAGCCATGAATTCTAAATTATAAAACAAAATTATAATTAGAATTTTATACTACACAGAAAATTAATCC
Organism: Camellia sinensis; assembly: GCF_055761805.1. Lineage (NCBI taxonomy): Eukaryota > Viridiplantae > Streptophyta > Magnoliopsida > Ericales > Theaceae > Camellia > Camellia sinensis. The sequence continues at coordinate 63,561,891 of NC_138962.1, read as the reverse complement.
AAATCCACAGAATTTTAAATTCTGTAAATATATATATATATATATATAAGAATTGTAACTTTTATTTCCAATTAATTTGAAAATAAAATAAAATTTTATTTAACCAAATTAATACCACACAGAAAATTAAATTTCTGTGACACTTCAATAATTAAAATACTGAAACAGAATTTTAATTAATGAATACTCATAAATAATTTCTGAAAATCAAAATTAATTTCTGACAAAATTCCACAAAGAAATATTCTGAATTGTTAATGACACCAGTATATTACTACTAGTTGTTAAAGAAAATAGACAGTATATTACTACTATCTTTCAAACAGTATATTACTACTATTTGTTTTCCAACCAGAATATTATTTTTGTAAAATCACAGAAAATAATTTCTATAAGAAGAAGAAAGAGAAGGGAATCAAACGAAAAATTTTGTAAACAAAATAATTCGAATCTGTCTTAAGATTGTTAGAACAATCTTCTGTGTATAATCACTACAAGAAAAAACACTTTTGGCGACCACCTATTTTTTTTGGTCGCAAATAGTCCACTTTCTGCGCTAAAATTTAACTTTTGGCGACCACAATTTTTGGTCACGGAAAATCACCTTTTGGCGACCTAAAAAAAAGTTAGTCGCGGAAAGTATACTATTGGCGACCAAAGGCTTTTTTGGTCGCGGAAGATCACCTTTTGGCGACCAAACAAAAAGTTGGTCACGGAAAGTATACCCATTGGCGACCAAAAAAAAAAGTTGGTCACGGAAAGTATACTATTGGCGACCAAAGGCTTTTTTGATCGCAGAAGATTACCCTTTGGCGACCAAAAATAAAAGTTGGTCGCGGAAAGTTATGGCGGGATAAATTTAAAAAAAAATGATACTACAGTAATTACATGCTATTTTTCTATTTAGGCATTAAAAGTTTTATAAAATAATATATAATCCAATTTTTATGGGTTATATATTTTTTTTTGCCAAATATGAACAAGAAGTATGTTATTGGCAGAATGGCAGAGTGGATTGGGTGCATGGTGACTCCTTGGTCAGGAGTTCAAGTCCCAGGGAGCACAAAAGAATTATTTTTTTTGGGTCAAGGCGCTGACTTTTGGTGACCAACTTATCTTTGGTCGCTAAAAGTTTACTTTTGGCTAATATGAATTGGACTATCCGCGACCAAAAAAGTTGGTCGCGAATGGTCACTTTTAGCGACCAAAGGCTTTTTTGGTCACAGAAAACTATCTGTGACGAGGCTTTAGCGACCAACTCGTGACCAACATATTTTGGTCGCGAAAAGGTTTTAGCGACCAAATATGGTACTTTTCGCGACCAAAATGTTGGTCACGGAAAGTGTTTTTTCTTGTAGTGAATAAATAAATTGAAACTAAATCAAACAAATAAAATAAATAACGTACTGAAATTATTTTACCGAACCGAATGAAAAATAAAAAGATCAAGTCGAGTGTGTGACACTCTGTCCTTAAGACAGATTTGCCCCGCTACGGTGCTTACGGTTATGTGGCGTCTAGCTCCCAGGATACAATGATCTTCATAAATTTGTAGTAGCACTCCAAACAAATTTGTCTGGTAAACTAGAACCTTGTGTTCCAAAACTCTCTGAATTTTTCCAAAAATAATATAAAGAATGAAGGGTGCAAGAGAGCAAAATAAAGGCAAGGAAAATGAATTTTCGGAATGAGTGATTGCTGGAAAATGGCCTACTATTTATAGACCTGAACAGGTTCAGTAATTCAAACTGAACATATGGAATTTGAATCCAACAGGTACGTAACAGTTTTAATAGATAACTGTTGGGCAATTTAAATCTGTTGGAAAAACTGCAACAGATTTGAATCTGTTTGGGCAGAAACTGAATCTGTCCAGCGTTCAACAGATTGGCAACCTGTTTGGATTGTTTAAACCTATTGTGGAATTTGGCTCTGAAAAAAGGCACAAAAATTAAATTAATTTTTCCTGCAAAAAATTTGGAAAAAATTTTGTCCAAAAAATTAATATTAGAATCAATCCACACCCATGCTCGGTGGCGACGGCGTGCGTGTGGTGGTTTGAGCCAAGGTTCCATTTGTCTATAACTCCTTCTTTCTACAAACTTAGGGCCCAACCCAAGTATTGTACTCTAGAGATTATATAACCACAAAAGCTCTCTTAAAGTTTCAATGTGGGACAACCCAATTCAAGGAAACCCACATTTACTTCTTTAAATTTTCCATTCCATGAACTCAAAAACGACGTCAACTTCTCATTCACTCATAAATGGTTTTGACGAACCGTCTTCACTGTGTGACTTGCCATGCGGCAAGGAACACGTCACATTTTCGGACTCATCCCAAAAGATGTTTGGGGCCCACTCAATTTTGGGTTTAAAGTTGGCCCAAAATAAGCCTTATAAAAACCATTTTTTAACAGTAAATCAGTGTTGTATGACTGTATTTGGTATTCCACGTGAAACCAATGACAACATTTGGTTTTCTTGTTTGTACTTCACGAATGGAAGTTCCGAAATAATTATTTTTTATTTTTTATTTTTTTAAAAAGTTCCGAGTTTGTTTGTACTTCATGAGGGGTGACCATTGGTTCAATGGTTAAGACTTGGCCTAATAACCTTAAGGTTATGGTTTCAAGTCTTGGGGCCACCACTTTTGTGCATTATGCTCAAAAAGGTTAGGTGTGTAATCAATCTTTTCCCTCCCAAACACACATTAATGTGTACTAATTGGGCGTTGTTTAACAAACTCCTTTTTGGACTTCCTTTTGCGAATATCATTATGTTCCTGATACTCAATCTCAATTTCTACATATCAGCAGTGCAAAGCCTTATTTTCCATAGATAACACCTTGTTGAAGTAAACTCAAAATGGCCATGATCACCTGAATAAGCAAACTGTCCCTGATCACATGTTGAAGCATACTCTTCACAACCTTATAGAACTCTCTTTTCTTATAAGTTTTATTTTTTGCAACTTCAATCAAACTAATTGAGGCTAATATATTTGAACTTCAAAAGGTCAGCTATTTACAAATACCGTATTTTGTTTTATATATATATATTAATCTACTGCTGATCAATTACAGTCTGTTTGGGTGTTGATCAATTCAAATTCATACATCTGAACTGAACTTGAAAAAGTTGTTTTTGTCTTTGCAGGTGGTTGAGGAGTTTTTAAATTTTATGAGCTTCTTCTCCGTTAATGTGTTGGGTCGAGCTTCTTCAAAAATGTCCATTCTCTGCCAGGATTTTCTCTTACAAGCTGGATGGATTAAGTTATATGCACATGTGCCTTGTTATACTGCAATGCTTCTCAAGTTATGAAATCTACATCTCTGAGTTTCAAAATTATTGAAAAGCTCCAACCGATTGGTACTAAAAAAAAAAAAAAAAAAAATCAAAACTGTTTTTTAGCAATAGAGCCAGAACATAAACTCAAACTGTGATTATCATTTATCAGGAAAGCAATAAATAAATAACTAAAAAAGGATGAAAAGGAATTGCATGTTTGGCTTATGATAAAATGCTAGGAGAAAAGAAAAGAAATCAACAGATTTTAAACCCTAGGAAACTAAAACCATGACCATTGGGGAAATTTGATTTTTAGCCAAAAAGTTATTACAAGTTGTCACATAACTTTCTTTACCTTTTTACAGTCTTTTCGTAAAAAATGAAAAAATCAACTAAAATAATCAATTAAAAAACAAGAATTAATAATTTTTGTAAGTTCAAAACACATTTTTCTAGTTCGATTTAACCTGCAACTAAAAGAAAACTATGTAAAATTACAAAAAAACAAAACAAAAGCACAATTGGGTTTGGTGAAACTATTTCCAAGATTTGAGTTAGGATATTCTAAAACACCAAATTTACCTAAACAAGATTCAAAATTCTATGGTACATCCTGATAATCCGTATTTTCTAGTGGAAAATCAAAATAAACCTTAATTTCAATATTATCAATCAAAACAAAAACTCAACTTTTTTTAGGATAATCCAAAACAAAACCCCAACATTTTTTGGGGGAAAAAAAATCCATAATCAACGCCATTGCAAATAAAATCCTAAGCATAATAAGACCCAAAAAAAATAAATTCAGACCCACATACAAAATATGAAATCAGACAGACAAAGCGTAATCAACAGGGAGGGAGTGAAGCAGGTGGAGTGGAGTCTAGGGCTCATTTTTTTTCTTTTTTTCTTTTTTTCATGGTGAATCTAGGGCTCAAATTTGAGAGTGTCCATATGGAAACAGTGTACATTTATATTTATTATGAACCCAGTTGTAGAGATTCTGAGAACCAAGATGTCTCATCTCTTGATGGATCATGTTATTATTATTATTATTATTAGGAGAAATTTACAGTGTGCACCAAAAGGTGCACGTTGTAAAAAAGTTAAGATTTTTTATGATGAATGTTATGATTATTTGTGATATTTGTTATGACATTTTGTAATAAAGTTATAAATAGCGAATTTATGATGGGCATTCTAAAGTTAGGAATGATAATGTTATGACATTTTATGATTTTTATTATGACACTTTAAGATTTTGTTATGACATTTTTCAGTGAAAAAAAGTTAAGAATTTTGTAGTGAAAAAGTTTTGACATTTTGAATTTAAATTATGAAATTTTGTGAAAAGTTATGAAAATCATACTATATGCACAATTTTCAAGATGCACATTATAACATCTCCCTTATTATTATTGTGACCCTGAAGAACATAGCTTACACGAGCCCCCACCCCCAAGGCTATATACAAAGCAATGGAAAGTTCAATGTTAACATAGCTTACACGAGCCCCCACCCCCAAGGCTATATACAAAGCAATGGAAAGTTCAATGTTCTTCCAATCCCCTAAATTGGTTAGGTTTCCCTGGGTTTTTTTCCTTGTATTTTGCTTCTAAATTTATCATTTTTTTGGTGAGTTTGGATCACTTCCCTGTATATTTGTATCAATTTTCTGATGCCGACGACTTTGATCAGTTTCCATATGCACACATTACTCTCTTATTAAAAAAATAAGGATAAAATTCACTTTACTCCTTTGTGATTTTGCCTTTGGAACACTTTACTCCCTTATAGTTCAAATATAGACAAGACCTTATATGATTATGAATTAAAATGCAAAATTATCTCTGTTAAAAGTAAGGCAAAATTACCTAAATACTCCTATAATATATTCTCTATTCTATAATATATATAATTTCCTATCTTAATCACATATTTAACAATTAAAATAATAGTAAACTGAACTCCCTAAATTATTACCATAAAATTACCTTAATTTAATTTTTAACCCAATTTCTTATTTAATAACATTTTAAATCAAACATTACCATAAATTGACCCATAAGATTAACCTAAAAACCTTAATTTATTACCATAAAATCAAATCATAAAATTATCTTAATCTAATTTTTAAGTTTAATAAAATTTTAAAATAAACACACACACACACACACACACACACACACACACACACACACACACACACGCATATATATATATATATATATATATATAATTAAATCATAAATTAAAAAAAACATCCTAGTTTATTATCATAAAATTACCTTAGTTAATAACATTTTTAATTAAACATATAAATATATATATTTAGCAAATTAAACCATAAAATTACCTTAATCTAATTTTTAATTTTAAACCCGATTTCTTATTTAATAACCTTTTAAATCACACATTTACATGTATATATATGAATTAAATCATAAACTAACCTAAATAATCTAATTTGTTATTAGAAAATTACCTTAATCTACTATTTAATTTTTAACAAAATTTCTCATTTAATAACATTTTAAATTAAATTATTTTTTTAATTTATTTTTATTTTTTTATTTATAAAAGATGACAATTATGGTTAGGGTTTGGTTAGGATTAATTTTGAGAATAAAATGAATATGAAGGTATTATTGACATTTGATTCAATTTTTTGATTTTGACTTAATCCCCTTGCATTATCCACTCTCAAATTGAGAGAATGTGACCCACCTTGCATTGTCTTTAATGGAAAAACTAACCCTATCACTTGAGTTCAAAATCATAGAAGAGTTCTCTACTTATATTTGAATAATAGGGATAAAGTACTCAGAGATGAAACCACAATAGGGTAAAATTACCCAAAAAATAAAAACCAAAAAAGTCAATGTGTGTGAACATCATCACTGTTGGCCCTACATTTTATTTCATTGATAATTCTACTCCATTCAATATTATATAGAGCTCTTCAATAATTCAAGAGTCGAGAAGACTTTTTTTTGAACTTGAGTCAAGAAAACTAACTGGTTGAGCTTTGTAGTATCCTAGCTATCAGGATTTTGTGTGGATTAGACTGCAATCTATCTGATGGTGATTTTCCAAGAGCTTTTAGTAACCTGCCCTTGTTGAAAAACTAGAATCTAAGCAAAAATCAAATTTCGAGTCTACCAAATTGGATCAAAGGTCTGACTAGGGTTCGGACACTTTGTTTAAATTCGTGTACAAGGCTCCGATCACTTCTATGCCTACATTGTGTCAATTTAGTTTAATCGATTAGAACTTTTTAGAAATTGAACTACAACCAAAAAATAAAATGGTCTATTTGTTGTTCTCAATGTTATCAAGGGGTTGGTATTCACTTTGAAATTATTTATTTCCTTTCGAATAAATCATTTTGACATTGAAATCTATACAATTTCTTAATTGATATTATCAATAGGACTAAATTAACATAATTAAACAACAAAATTGATATAATTGGAACAACAAAAAACAAGTTGGCACAAGAGACTAATTAGAAGGACTATGGGTGTAATTTTTTCCAAATAACAATTTATCTTGGTTCTCTATGACTAGCTCAACTCGTCAAGAGGTTAAGAATTCATGTCTCATCCTATATAAACTCCCCTCCTCAAAATAAGGCCTTTGAAATAAAAAAGACAAACAAAATAATAATAATAATAAAGTTTTAATTTTTGTTATCAAATTATTTTTTTTTTTTTAGCTTGTTCATAGTGAGAGTCTAAAGAAGAGTGTTGGTATAAAAATAAAATTAAGAAAATGTTTGAGAGTCCCATAAAAGTTCTCACAATTTAATATACAATAACGTAACATGATAAGTGCTAACTTTTAATTTATTTTACACTCAAACTCAATTCCCTTGTCGTGTTATTGTACATAAATTTAAGAGTCTAAAATACAAAAATCTAGCATTTTTCATCTCAGATAATACTAGGAAGTCTCATTCCTATACACTAAGGAGGATTCAAACCTTCATCATCAGTTGCCACCAAGTCATTTACATTGCAACATTTATTATTATTATTATTATTGCAAAAACAAAACAAATAGCATTTTTTTTTTATCGGCAAAAAAGAAACTTTATTGATGGAATAAACAAGTATAAGGTACAAGACAAATTACATCAATAAAGGAAAGGGAAGTACAAAAGCATCACAATGAGCTAAATGATCCCAACTAGGTTAGCATCACAAAGCTCATCCTATCATTTGCTAGCACCCCAAAGTTGGTGAGAGACCAACGAAAAAAAAGAAAAAAGAGAACCAACCAGCCAATGCTAGCACCTAAGCATAGTAGACCAACAAACTACACACCAGATGCTAGTAGAATCTCCATGTCACGACCCCAAACCGTCCCTAGTAGTTTAGTGTCGTGATGGCCAGTAATCCGGGATTACCAAAGGCCAACTTTCAAAATTTCACACACAAACAGAGTATAATTATATATGGGGCTCACAAGTGCGGAAGCAATAATTTTAAAATACAAGTGGTCCATAAGAGTAGTGCGTAAGTTACATGGAATGGCATACAACTTTACAAAATATTACAACTTGGATACAAATGCAATAAAGTACAAAATACATTTTACATCTTGATCAAAAGGCTTCTCCAGCCAACATGTGCAAATTACAAGCATTACAAGCCGAGAAGCATGGTTTTCAAGACTGCCGACATGTATACAAGTTAAGCCGACATAACAAAAACCCAAAACAAGCTTGCGAGTGACACCTAGGTGTCACCGCCTTCCTGCTCATCACCTACATATATATATAGAGAGGGTGAGCTTGGATACTCAGTGAATGGTATAAGAAATAAAAGGTTTGCATGACTGGTATTCAAGATCTTTATCAACAATACATAACATAATTAGTGTAAGTCAAGGGATGAACCAAGTCCATCTTCCAAATCTGTCAAGTTTCAAAGGATGCTTACTAACATCATTATAATACAAGTGATGACATCTCGGCAAACAAGACCCACGCGGTAAACCGTCAGTGGCAAACAAGACAAGACAAGGGAGATATCTCAATTCAATGGTGTCGTTGCATTATAGTCCCCGGACACTAAGGACTTGTGCTACTAATGCTTAGAGTCCCCTAGCACGTGCGGACTTCCAAACTTTGTGCTACAAATGCTTATAGTCCCTTAGCACGTACGGACTTCCAAACTTTGTGCTACAAATACTTATAGTCCCTTAGCACGTACGGACTTCCAAACTTTGTGCTACAAATGCTTATAGTCCCTTAGCACGTATGGACTTCACGAATGTCATCAAAACAAGATGTGTATATATTTTCCAATTAGGAATAACCATTCATGCTTACAAATACTTTCCAAAATGAAGCAAAACAAGACTTTATCAAAGCATTATAACATAGCTTTATTAAAAATACCACTCACTTAGTTCTTCAAACGTCGGGGTCAAGGCAAGTCCAAACCCTACAAACACATGGCAAAGTCTGTTGAATGCACTTTCAAACAAGTTTCATATGCATGCAGATGATCTCGGCATTCCTCAAGACTAAGTCAAATCAAAACAAACACAGTTCTTTATTTCAGGGAAATCATGCTGGGCAACTGCCAGATCTAGGCCGAGGTTCTACATCCCCTGGCCGAGGTGTGGCCTCGATGGCCACATTCAAAGGAATGAAGTCGGAAAAATCTGGATTTCCCTTTGAAGAACATGATGGACATGAAGAACAAGAACATGAGAAGATGAATGCAAAGATCGTGATTTGCTATTGCAAAGTCTGAGATTTCATGCTATGAGTTTAAAAACATGGACCTGGGTACCCATATTCAAGGATCTAGTGAGAACAAACACAAAAACATGAAACTTAAATGCAAACTTTCAAATCAAACAAGACCTTTCTTTCAAGAACACATGAACACCATTTTCTCTTTCTAAAACCAACTCTAAATCGATGCATGATATGCAAAACAGGTTCGATCATGCAATGCAGCTAGATGATCAATAAGAATGACAAGAGTAGATCAAGAATCTAACCTCAATACGCGAATCTAATGGTTTGATCTCTAGGAATCAAGCTCGAAACCCACTCTCTCACTCTAAACTTCTTCTTCTTCTTCTAGAGCTTCTCTCTCCTCACAAACAAAGACATATAGCAAAATGATATGTTTCTAAGTCTGCTGGCTGACTTAACCCTCTACAGAGGCACGTGGCAGCGGCTGGTTGGTGCTACACAGAAAGGTGGCTGAGTGACAAGACAAAACTATGACAAAGTGTATTCAACAAGCAAGACAACATGGGCACTCTAGCGAGTAACGATCTCAGCTAGGAACAAGACATCGGCAAGTAGGGAACAATGACCTCGGCTAGGAAGGACAACACTTGACTGAGCTGTGCCACACCTTGGCCTAGATGTGCCACACCTCGGTCTAGGTCATACCACTCCAGGACAAGGTCACTTGGGTGTAAAGGTAACATTTCGGCCTAGATGATACACACCTCGGCCTTGGTGATGAACACCTCGGCCTAGATAATGACATCTCGGCCAATATGTCAGGGCGAGGGTGGAGGTCAAACAAAGCGGTTCCAAGATAACTGAAAATGACCTCGGCTAAACTCACACCAAGCAAGATACAAAACATGTTGTAACACTTAAACGAACAGGGACAAGACTCGAAATGCAAGTTTACAAGACGGATTCACATGAATGCATATAAGTATGGTTAGGATAGCGTGAGGGTTATTACACTCCATCCATAGATAGAAGCTCCCAACCTCAAGCAGCCTAGCCAAGCTTCATCTTTCAGCAAATTGATGAGTACTCCAGGCATCATGCAGCTTTAATCACCTATAAACAACACCAAATCTGGCTGGTCTGGTTTAACTTGACCACAAAACCAGCAGTAGCAGCTTTAATCACCTGTAAACTCCCCTCTATGTGTTACACAGAGTACAAACTAGCTGTCATGACCCGAACCCGCCCCTATGGGTTAAGGACATAACCGGCCAGTAATCAAGGGATTACTTATGGCCTCAAACCATTCCGGACATAACTCCACAAAGTAAAGGGGCCAAATAAAAGCAATTTCAAACTTTTGTCTACAGAGTTGTGCTTATATGGCATGTCATAACAATCCATACATATACATGTTAATAACTCCCATCAAAATATGTATTAACACAGAGTTCTGTACATATAGGATCATTCAAGTTTAGGTCAGCCAATCAAAACTATATACAAACGTATCCGAAGTCCTCGCCAACATGACAAAATAAAACAAGATAGAAAAAGGGCGAAGACGAGTCTCGTGCGTGAGACTTAAGGGCTGACTCTACAAAACCTTGATTGTTCCACACAAACTTCACTGAGGCTGGGTTTGGACCTCCCTTGGCTCACCTACAGACACATGAATGAGCGTGAGCGAAAGCCCAGTGAATAATATCAAATAAAGAAGTTACACAAACGGTATTTAGAATAACGTGCTTCAAATGGCCTTGGGCCCAATTCGTTCGTGTCATACATGTCAAACTGCCCTTTGGCCCATTCATTTATAGCAAACGGCCTTAGCCCAACCATATGGCATAGCAAACATTTGTCCACAATTCAACTCAACAAACTCCTGAGACTTATAGAGAAATAAGCAGTTGGACAAACAACATATCTCAAAACATCTTCATTAAGATATTACTCACAGTGATCAGCTGAATGATTTGCCCTGGAGCTCGACCCTACACATTCCATGAACACAATGGGTCACAAGCAATCCAATTCGTTCTTAATTCACATATTCCTCTTAAGGCTTCATTCTTATCCTTTTAACTCATTTACAATGCTTAATGCATGCCTAAGAGTACTTAGAAGTGAAAGGGAATGGAAAACGAAACATAGAACGCATTTACAAAATTTCATAAATAGGGCTCCCAGCTTGAGCGAATCCATTAGGTTTGCAAAAGTACCAGTTGCCTCGTTTCTACGCTCGAGCTCGAATTCAAATGCTCGAGCTGAAGGTCATTCTACATAGCTCCCCGCTCGAGCGTGAACTTCCCCACTCGAGCGGATATCCATGTCTACAAAATGTTCTGGGAGCTTGTATTTCCGGCTCGAGCGGCGCCTTTCCCGCTCGAGCGGACATCCCAAATTCTGGAAAATCCAGAATTGTTCTTGAGCTTCAAACTTGCATTCAAATCAACATATCTTGCATATTATGGCTCAAAATTCACATATACATGTACTAACATGATCCAACACCAAATTCATTACATTATGAAGCTCAATTTCATGAATCAATCACATGCATGTCCCAATTTACACCAAACTTATTTCCAACATAACAATTTCATGCATTCAAAACCCATACTCTTATGAATTGTACATGCATGTGGAACACAACTTCTATTTTCAACTTAGATGATGAAGAGATGGTCAAAAATATGAGCTTCAACTAAAATCTCACATGAACATACAAATTCAAAGCAATTTCTCACAAGCATGTGCATATTGACTTCCTATTCAACAAAACCAACTCAATTTCATCATAATCAATTCAATTCATGTTCTTGATCATCATTCAACTTTGAATTCACAAAGTTACAAACTAGAATCCATGAATTTACTCACCTAGAAGCTCAATCTTTCCAATTTATGGTAAATTCTTGAGTGTGCCTTCAAGATCACCAGGTTCCCTAGCCAAATCTCTACCTTGAGCCTCCCTTCTCACTAAATTCGGCTCCTCCCTCTCTCTAGAGCATAATTTCAGATGTTGAGCTCAAAAGAAACAAAAATGAGAGTGTATAATGGCCCTTTAAAAGCTCCCTCTCAAATACATTTCTTTAATATTAAATAATTGGGCACCATTTCATTAATGTAATCTATTTAATTTGATCCGAATCAATTTTCAATTAAATTTCACCGTAGGCTCTAAAAATTACACCAATCACAATGGCGTAGTCAATTTCGGTTTCTGTGACCGATAGGGTCTTCAATTTAAATTCCAAAGCAGATAATCAAACAGATATCCCTACAGTGAACAGATAAAAATTCAAAACCACATATTTTCATATAAATGGCACACAAAATCATATCAAACACATAATCACATTCATAATAAGGACTAATTAGCATAATACGGAACAAGGTTATCACAGTCTTCCCCCCTTTACAAAGTTTGGTCTTCCAAACTTATTTTACCTTCGTCGGGAAACAAATGTGGATAGCATAGTCGCATTTCATCCTCTTTTTTCCACGTGACATCCATCCCATAGTGTTCTTTCCATTCCACTTTCACCATTGGGATGGACTTGCTTCTCAATTGTTTCACCTGCCGATCAATGATTCATTTCGGCCACTCGGCGTACTCTATATTTTCATCAAGAGCTACCCGGTGACAATCAATCACATGAAATGGGTCTCGAAGATAACCCCTCAACATCGACACATGAAACACATTATGGATTTGCTCGAATCTCCACTACAAGAATTTACACATTTGGCGACCACTTTTGCCGACCAAAAAAATGACATTTAGCAACCAAATATTAATTAGTCGCGAATGATCATTGTTTTTGGCGACCAAATATTATTGGTCGCAAAAGGTTATATTTTGGCAACCAAAAAATGAGTTGGTCGCAGAAAGTGGTATACTTTTCCCGACTAACTACAAATTTGGTCGCGGAAGGTCACATATTTTTTGGCGACCAAATTTTTGGTCGCCAAAAATTTATTTTCAGCAACCAAAAAAAATTAGTCGCCAAATTTATATTTTTAGCGACCAATATTTTAGTCGCCGTTGATTGAGATTTGGCGACTAAAAAAGTTTGTCGGGGAAGGTACTTTTTCTGCGAGTAATTTGGTCTTTTGGTCGCCAAAAGTTTGGGAGGGAAATTTGAACAACCAGGAGGGGGGAAATGAAATTTTTTGGCGACTAAAAAAATTTGGTCGCCAATCAAAAAACGACGTCGTTTTGTGCCTGCAAAACAGAAAAAAAATAAATAAATAAAGGCAAATCCGGTGAGTAGCCTTTGTGTATATGAGGCCGATTTGAACCCTTCTTCCTTTGTGGAATCTATGGAAGGGTTGACGATTGATATTATCGCGATGAATGAAAGAGAGAAAGGGGTTGCATCGTTGGGGTTAGCTTCGGTGGAGGTTGCACAGGGGGATCCGTTTCGGCGAGTTACTCAGTCGAAGCCCTTTGAGGAGTGAAGAGAGGAGCTTAATCGTATGAAGGCTTCCATGTCTGGTGTGGATTGGGAGTTTCTGATCGGTGTGATCTTACCCAAGAGGAAACTTCAACCCTAACAGCTTCTGCCCTAAATCTTCTCTGTTATACTCTAACAGCTTCTACCCTAACAACTTAATCGTATGGAGTTGGTGGTGGTATGGATGATTCGAAGGTTTACACACCTATTGGAGGTCGATCTGGGTCAGGTGGTCGTGGAGGAAGGGGAGGCAGAGGCCAAAATCCTGTGGCCCTGAATCCTGAGTTGAGAGAGAGAGAGAGAGAGAGAGAGAGAGAGAGAGAGAGGGTTACAGAGAAGATGGGAGGAAAATGGAGAGAAGGGGATTGGGAGTGCGGTGGATGCAGGAACCGCAACTATGCCTTCAGGTCCTTCTGCAACAGATGTAAGCAGCCCCGCCTTCTGGTCGACACCAAAACCCCCGCCGATTCTAAATGGCTCCCCCGTATCGGCGACTGGATCTGCACTGGTATACTCTCCTCCTCCTTTCTTATCACTTTGATTATGTGTATATATATATATATGTATGTATATATCCTCGTAGTGGTGACTGGAATTGGTTATGGGGATCTAGTGACTAGGGTTGAAAATTTTGAGTCTTTTTGGGTATACAAATTTAAACTGACCGCATTGCCAATTGGGTTTTTCGAGTTTGCAAGTTTGTTTGCTAGTGTTTGTTTGGGGTTATAGGACTACATAATTGATACCCGACAATGGTAAAAAACTAATAATATGCTTGTGCGTTTGTCAAAAATAAGTCTTATCCCTATTCCCGGGTGTTTGGCTTTAAACACTGTTGGATTAGCTAATTTGGTTGCGGATAATTCTTAACCCCTTTTTCACATTGTCTCTCTCTCTCTCTTTGTTGATTACATGGTCACTGTTATATTATATCAAAATTATACACTGGTGCCTGGGCATGGTGAGCAAGTTTTCATTCACTTCAATGGACAAGTGCAACTAAAGTGCTAGTTCAATTGAGTAGGATACATTGACAAGTGCGGAATATATGTAAATGGATGGAATTAGTAGATGCCATGATTAGATGGGGAATTGCTTTTATTTGTTTATGAGAAACTAAACGAGTGGTGAAAAAATTTAGGAAAAATGAAAAAATATTGGAAAAGAGAATTGCGGAAATGGAGTGTAGACAATTGTAGATAAAAAGTAAAAAATCTAAAAGAAGAAATGTTTGGTTAAAAAGAAAAGGAGAGAATATGAGTGAAATTAGTGTTAGGAGAAGAGACACTAAATATAATTAATGCCTATGCAGTTATGTTCCCCAAATAGGATTAGATGAATCTATGGAACGATAATTTTGGGAGGATTTGAATTGGTTAGTACATAGGATACCTAGCAAAGAGGGATTTTTTTTTATAGCCGTTGATCTTAATTGCCACATAGGGAGAGGTAATAGGGGATGTGAGGCAGTGCATGTGGGTTATGGATTTGAAGAGAGCAATGATGAATCTATTGCTTTTAGGATTTGCAATGATATACTTCTTTCTTTACAAACATATACTTTTAAGAAGAGGGATAAACATTTAATAATTAATTGCATTTGAACAGTATGTGTTTGTATGGGAAATGATGGGTTTACTTTATGTTATTTTGACATTAATTGGTATAGATCTGTGTTTGTTTGGGGGGATTGAGATTGTGATCTCACTATACAAGCTGCTCCATTGCTAAGTGAATCAACAATTATTATATAGTTTCATATTTGATATGTTGAGGGCCTGATCAATTCGGTAATTTATAGGTGGTACAATTCAAAATGGATATGCCATAATTCAAAAAACACAATTCCTACCTGCGCAGACACCCCCCCAAAAAAAAAAAACAGAGAGAGAGAAAAAGAGAGAGAGGAGAATTAATTGAAGTCAATTGATTTGCAGATTGCTTAAGGCCTTTTTTGGAGTTTTACTTAAGGCCTTTATTGATTTGGAGGTGACCAATTAAAACTTTGAATGGATTTTTATAATTTCAAAATATCCATTTTAGGATTTAAAATTGTCTTTCTATTTGCTTTTTGCAGTGCATGGCAAGGTTGGATAAGTCTGGTGATGGATCTGTATAAGGTAAGTTGTTGCTAGTTAATTCCATTTTTCTTGTGTGTTTAGGTAAGTTTGTTTTATATTGCATCAATTTTGTTAATGTAAAATTGTCAGATAGTCAAACCTACACATCTTTTGTTTTTGAGTTTTCGTGACTGCATATGTTTTTAAGTAGCAAACAATAACAAAGACCACCAAGAAGATGGTATTTGTTGTAGACGTGTACCATTTTGTTTGTTGTGTCTAGATATGATTGAAATCTACATTATGATTTATATGTTGTCGCATTTTAGTTTGATTTTTAGAAAAGGGAAAATACATATAATGAGTTTCTCAAAAGTTGCAAAAAAAATCTTTGTTCTTAAATATGTATATATATATGCCAATTGCAAGTAGAATTTATATTTGTTTGTGATAAGTTGACAACATTTTTTTTTCACCTTCCATAAACTGGTATGTGGACTGTGTTTCCGAAGGCAATTTGATTTTAGAAATTCCACCAACGGGGGAATTGAGTAAACAGTTAGCAAGATTTTCTCACATCTTTCTCGGATAAGAATATTTGAGCTGAATTTCCAGTTACTTTTATGAATATATTAATGTAAATTAAAAATTATCATGTGTGACTCCACTTTCCCTTAGTTATGCATTAAGAATGGCTTCCTCTTCCTCTATTTCCTTACTTTACATGTTATTTCTCTCCCACGCCCCTCCTATCCCCTTTATTATATTTATTTTAGTTTGAGCTCAAAATTTTACAGGGGAAATGATAAAAAATTAATGTCAAAACTCTAGAAAGATTTGACCATCTCTGAATATAATTGCATTATAGTTTTTAAGGTTTCGCAGTGTAGACTTTCATGGATGACAATTAAGAAATACTGAAGGTTGGGAGGTTTAAGGTTGTCAAGAAAGTGATTCTCTCGATTAGGATTGTGAATACAGAATCAACTGAAGTCTAGATATTCCTACAGTTTAAAAGTTTGAATGCAGGTTACAGCTGAAGACATAAGGATTGCACTGATATTTGTCTAATTAGAGCTTCTTGATTTCTATGCCAATACACCATAACTGAATACTTGCTAGCTACCGTAAAACTTTGTGAATCAACTGCATTCATGTTTTAGCTCTACACTGCACCCATTTAGCTCTACACTGTAATAAGTACGTTGATTTATTGCAATTATACTTTTCTCCTCTTTGTCGTGTTTTGTACAATATAATAGTTCTCTCTCTCTCTCTCTCTCTCTCTCTCTCTCTCAATATAATGTTTTGCTCAATCAGTCACTATGAAATTATTCAGATACTTAGATGTGCATGATAATGAACAAACTATGACGACAGGATGAGCTGCTGCCAATGGTGCAGTCCAACAATCTCACTCTGTCATTTTCATCTGAGAGCTCAATTGAGGAAGAATTGAAGAGAGAAAGTACTGCTGATGTTGTAAATATATTAGTAAGTCATGAAAAAATTTCTGTGTGTATATGTATTACATGTTGATTGGTTCCTCTTTATGTGTCATGTACTGGAAACTAATTAAATAAATCCTTGTCAATAATTACGCACTTATGGCCCAAATTTGCTTCTGACAATTTGTCTTTACTCTGTTTTCCCAATACTTATCAGATAAGCTATCTTGTAATGTTTGCTTATATATCAGTGACCTTGGGCGATGCACCACATTTGTCTACATTCTACATTTCGTCCAAGGTAGAACTTCACCTTTTTTAGGTTTCGATTTCTATTAATATATATGTGTGTGTGTGTGTGTATGTATAATCATTACTGAGGATAACTTTTTTTTGCTTTCATCAGGACGTTCAGTTTTTCCTTTTGCTAGATCTTCACATCTTAGTGATGTTTCTCCACTATTATTTCTATCTGTGCATTAGTTTTTAGAAATTAGTCAGGAGTATATCTGGTCTCTGATATAATGTGCATTGAAGACATAATTCTAGTTTTCATATCTTTGTCCCTGGATAATGAAGTTTATTAAAATATTTGTCCTTGGGGGCACAAAGCTCAATCAAGGTTGTGTTTGTATTAATTGCTACCGTTTCAATAAACCTTATACATTCCTATGTGTCCTCATATTGAACTTTGTAGATATCATGGAGTGTTGAGGATACAAATATTTGAACTGCTAGCTTTTCCTTTTCTCACTGATGGTATATTTACCTTTCAGGTTTCTTTGCACATGCCAAGGTTGAATCTGTAAAATCTAAGGAAGCAGCTGAACAGTGGATGCTTAAAAAGAAAGGCTGGTTTCTATTTAGATGGTCTGTGAGAATGTTGTGGTCTTTATCAATTTCTTTCAATTGAATTACCTCCTTTTGTTTTTTCTGTTTTTCTTGTGTGCTTAGATCCTTCTTATCTGTGCTTAAGTGATTATTCTTCTTGTTGTCGTCCATTTGCTGCTGTCACCCTATTGTAGTTTCTTTTCTTATCAGAGTGAGATTGTTTGTGGTAGATATGAACAACTCCTTGTATCCACTAAATTTAAACATCGGAGCACCCACTGTGATGTGACATCGAGGTTTTACAGATTGTCTGCCCTTGAAGGTTCACTTGTACAGGTTCATTTTTTCATTGTGCTGTGATTGTTATGTTCTCCATGGCAAGGTTTTGATTCACTTATGACAAATATGTTTTAAAATGTGATGGAATTTGGAACTTAGGTGCGTGTAAATTTCACAAACTCAACTAGTTTGACTGTTTTTAGTTTTAATGAGAATGTAGATGCTTTTATAATCGTCTAGTTGTATTGGAAACTTCTACATGTACTTTTAATTGTGGTATATTTCTGTAGGTATAATAGATTCTGTAGGCTGTGCAATGATTTTATTGAATTTTGTCTTTGCATTGAGTGACCAGATTCAAATATTATGTGGCTGGTGGGCAATGTGGCTGCTTTTATGCTATGTGGGCTGTTTTCTATTCTGAATTTACATGCTGGTCCACATTTTCACCTCCAAGTTTTCTATTGACGGGTTTTGAAATGTGAGTATGCTATCCGTGGTGAAATTGTTAACCTGGCCCAAGTAACATTGAGATTTCTGCGATGCTCTTCAATATGATTTTAATTGACAGATAGATAGATTGATAGCATTGCACCGATGGAATGGTTACAAAAGAAAAAACCTAAATTCTGCCTTAAACTGAGAAAAAATGATTTTAATCAAGGAGAATGGAATGTGAGGTGAAAGGAAGAACAATGAATAAATCAGTTTAGTGGCTTTCCACACTACAACTTCATGCAGTTCTTTCATATTGTAAACCATTGTAAAATTTAGGATTGTTCGACGCCTTATTTTGTATTTATTTATTAATTGTTTGACTTCTTACTCTATATTTATTTATTATTCTTTGGATCTTTGAATTTGTTTCCCATGTAAATAGAATTAGAATTTATCGTCCCATTGCCTTGATTTTTTTAATTTAAAATTCCATTCTGCATATCAGGTTATTTTTCATTTCTGGTAATAAAAGAATACTAAAGATGTGAGCTATAGAATTTCTCTATTTTGATAACCTTTTGTATCACTTGCCCATTATTGATGTATAGAAAATGAGAGAATTTTATAATAATCTAACCAATAATTACATGGATTACTTGACTTGCAGGAGGATGATATACTTCATGAGCAAATTCATGGAACTGAAAGGTATATATTTTCTAATCAATTTTCATTTTTTGTCATATTGATGTGATTAGAGGTCAGTGTTGATGAATGAAATTGATGGTTTTTATTGGAATGTATGTTTGTAGTTCGCCTATCATTGCATCAAGGCAATTAACAAGGCACAAATCTTCCTTGACTCTTAACAAGGCAATTAACAAGGCACAAAATTTTGATCAGCCCAATTAGATCCACTTGGTTCACAAAATTAATTTTTTTATGCTTCTTTTTTACCTTATATATGCGTAACTGTTTTAAATCACATATAGTAGGTTTAACATATATGACTCTTGGGACATGCACGAGGAAATGATAATGAACTCAGAAGAGTTTTACAAGACAGTATAGAGCTTTCCTGCCCTCAGAATTGTAGGGGAATGATGTGTATAATTTTTGGTTATTTCTTCGTTATATTCATTTTTTTTTAAGCTGGAGATGCTTGATAATGTTTCTTATAGTACTCATATAGATTATCTTGCTAGGTTTTGTAATGTCATGTAAGATGAGTAATTTTGGAATTGGTTGTTTTGTTTGGTTAATGCTAAAAAGTCTGCCACTTGACGCCAAAGAAATTCGAGGGTCCTATATATGGGCTCCTGCTGATGACGAATTGATTTTTCTCTATTTAATTATGCATTTTTCTTTCGTACAAGTATGACATAATTCTCTCTATTGCAGCTAAAACTACCCTATCAAATTGTGGCTATTGTTTCCGGTGCTTTGAATGATGCAGCTGCAAACAAGTATGATTTGGAAGGATGGTTTCCTACATCCAGCACTTACAGAGAACTTGTTTCCTGTTCAAACTGCACTGACTATCAGTCCAAGAGATTAGAGATTCGATATGGGTAGAAAAAGGGTAGACTAGTAGTTATATTTTTGGATACACTAGTAGTTATATTTTTGGATGGGTGTGTATAGAAAATATTTAGTAGACTACTAGTTATATTTTTTGGTTGATGTACATGGAGAAAAATTTTAAACATAATAACAAGTATTTGTTATGTCTTAAATTTTTATGTTAGATGAAATATGTAGTTTGGAATTATTTGTGGATGAAAATTTATAATAGTTGCTGATTTTAATTAAACAGGTTCAGAAATGGTTGATCTATGTATTTTGTTGAATGTTCATGATTCAATTTATTTGTTGGTTTGAATGATTTTTGCAAATTACAGATTATATTGAATAAATTGCATGGATTATTATAAATTACAGGTTTATTTTGTTGGATGTTGGCGACCAAATGTGACAATTGGCGACTAAATTAATTTTGGTCGCAGAATGTCACAATTGGCGACCAAAATTTTTAGTCGCGGAATGTGACAATTGGCAACCAAACTAATTTTGGTCATGAAATGTCACAATTGGCGACCAAAATTTTTGGTCGCGAAATGCCACAATTGGCGACCAAACTAATTTTGGTCGCAAAATGTCACAATTGGCGACCAAAATTTTTGGTCGCGAAATGTCACAATTGGCGACCAAACTAATTTTGGTCGTGGAATGTGACAATTGGCGACTAAGAAATTTGGTTGGCAAAAGGCAACTTTTCGCAACCAAAATGTTTTAGCGACAAAATGGATTAGTCGCAGTAAATATAAATTTAGCGACCAAAAATTTAGTCGACAAATGTAACTTTTCCCGACCAACGAAAATTTTGGTCGCGAATTACTTTTGCCGACCAAAAATAGACTTTTAGCGACCAATTTTTTTGTTGCCAAAAGTGTTAATTCTTGTAGTGCTCGGTAGCAAAGCAACTCGATAAGCGACTGGGCCAAGCCTTTCCAAAATTTGAAACGGCCCAATGTGACGGGGCGACAACTTACCCTTCTTTCTAAACTTGACTTGGC
Source organism: Camellia sinensis (assembly GCF_055761805.1). Lineage (NCBI taxonomy): Eukaryota > Viridiplantae > Streptophyta > Magnoliopsida > Ericales > Theaceae > Camellia > Camellia sinensis. The sequence continues at coordinate 63,540,787 of NC_138962.1, read as the reverse complement.
CTTTCATCGGAGTCACACGGATAAATACACAGTCACTAATCTCATACTCAAGAGGTCTTCTTCGAACATCTGCGTAGTTCTTTTGCCGGTCTTGAGCTATTTTGAGCCTTTGCTGAATAGTTTTGATCTTCTCAGAAGTGTCTTGCACAATTTCAAGCCCAAGTAAAGCTCTATCCCCAACTTCTGTCCAACAAATTGGTGATCTACACCTTCTACCATACAAAACCTCGTATGGTGCCATACCGATGCTGGAGTGGAAGTTGTTCTTGTAGGCAAACTCTACTAGTGGCAAATAGTCTTCCCAACTCCCCTGAAAATCCAAGGCACACATCCTTAGCATATCTTCTAACGTCTGTATGGTCCGTTCTGATTGCCCATCTTTCTGTGGATGGAATGCAATACTAAATCTCAGTTCTGTTCCCATAGCTTCCTGCAAACTCTTCCATAATCTAGATACAAATTTCGGATCTCTATCCGACACAATAGATACCAGAACTCCGTGTAAACGGATAATCTCATCAACATATATTGTAGCCGGTCTATAAGCATTAAATGTAGTTCTAACTGGTAGAAAATGTGCAGACTTAGTCAGTCTATCAACTACAACCCAAATAGAATCCATACCTCGAGGAGTCCGAGGTAGACTAACAACGAAATCCATAGTCACATGCTCCCACTTCCATTCGGGAATAGGGAGAGGTTGAAGCAGACCACCTGGTTTCTGATGTTCAGCTTTAACTTGCTGACATTGGAGACATTTGGACACATATTCTGCAATCTCTTTCTTCATTTTAGGCCACCAGTAGCTTTGTTTCAGATCCCGATACATTTTATTGTTACCCGGATGCATAGCAAACACTGATTCATGGGCTTCATCTAAAACCCTTTTCTTTAGTTCCGAAATATCTGGGATACACATTTGATTTCAAAATATCAACACTTCGCCTTCAATGCTGAACTCTGCTTTCGGACTTGTCTCAAATTCATCAATCACTTTCTTGAGGAATTCATCCTCTTTCTGTTTCTATTTAATTTCATCAATGATTACCGGTTTGGCTAAAATAGCGGCTATCAATCCACCATGTTCACACAATACCACTTTAATTTCAGACTTCTCAAAATCTTGCAAGATCTCTTTTTGTTCAGTAAGCAAATAAGCCTTACTCCCTGCTGATTTTCTACTCAAGGCATCAGCAACTGTATTAACTTTCTTGGGGTGATACTGAATCTCAAGATCATAGTCCTTTATCAATTCGAGTCATCTCCTCTGTCGCATGTTCAACTCCTTCTGCGTAAAGAAGTATTTCAGACTTTTGTGATCCGTGTAGACTTCACACTTTGCCCCATACAAATAATGCCGCCAGATTTTCAAAGCAAAAACAACTGCGGCCAATTCTAGATTATGTGTTGGGTAGTTCTTCTCGTGTGGTCTCAACTGTCGGGAGGCGTAAGCAATAACCTTTCCGTTCTGCATTAGTACACAACCCAAACCTTTATAGGATGCATCACTGAAAATTACAATGTTTTTTGTACCTGTGGGCAATGTCAATACTAGTGCAGTGGTCAGTCTCATTTTCAGTTCATGAAAGGCATATTCTCTTTCGTCATTCCATTCAAATGATTGCCCCTTGCGTGTCAACTGGGTAAGAGGTACAACTATCTTTGAAAAGTTTTTCACAAACCTCCTGTAATAACTGGCTAGGCCCATGAAACTGCAGACCTCCGTTACATTTGTCGATGTAGGCCAATTCACAATTGCCTCTATTTTCTGTGGGTCCACTGAAATCCCCTCTTTGTTTATAACATGCTCTAAGAAAACAACTTCATCCAACCAAAACTCACATTTCTTTAGTTTAGCAAATAATTTCCTTTCCCTAAGTATTTGCAGGACAGTTCTCAAATGATGTTCATGTTCAAGTCTATTCTTGGAGTATATCAAAATGTCATCAATAAAAACCACAACAAATTCGTCAAGGTAAGTATTAAAAATTCGGTTCATTAAGTCCATAAACGCTACCGGAGCATTAATCACTCCAAATGGCATAACAAGAAATTCAAAATGACCATACCTCGTTCTGAATGCAGTTTTCTCAACATCTTCTACCTTTACTTTCAACTGGAGATACTCAGATCTCAAATCAATCTTGGAAAACACTTGTGATCCCTGCAACTGGTCAAATAGGTCATCAATACGAGGTAGGGGATATTTATTCTTTATCATTACCTTGTTCAGTTCTCGATAGTCGATGCACAAACGCAAAGTTCCATCTTTCTTCTTCACAAACAACACTGGTGCACCCCATGGTGAAGTGCTAGGCCGGATAAACCCTTTGTCAAGTAGGTCTTGCAACTGTTCTTTCAGTTCTTTCATTTCAGCAGTAGCCATTCTTTAGGGAGTTTTGGAAATAGGCTGGGTGCCTGGCATAATCTCAATTGTAAACTCTATCTCCCTGTCCACCAATTCCCCTGGTAGTTCATTTGGAAACACATCTGGAAATTCTCTAACAATAGGGATACTATTCAATTCAATATTTACAGATTGTACAAACAACACATAACACAAATAACCCTGGCACCCTTTCCTGATCAGTTTACATGCCTTCATTGCAGATATTAAATAAGGTGGAGGTACTACCCCGTTACCCACAAACACAATTTCTTCCTATTCTGGTGGTCTAAACATGACCCGTTTTGTCACACAATCAATGGTGGCACAATATTTAGTTAACCAATCCATGCCCAAAATTACATCAAAGTGCCTAAAGTTCAAGGGCAACCAATCCACATATAGAATGGCATTCCCAACACGCATGTCACAAAAACGATATACAGATTCACACAATACAGATTCCCCGAATGGAGCAGATACACATAGCAGATATGGCAATAATTCTAGAGGTCTGCTTAGTCTAGATGCAAATGCACATGTCACAAAAGAGTGTGTTGATCCGGAGTCAATTAACACAAAGGCATCCTGATTACATATAGAAATAGTACTTGAGACAACTGCGTTAGCATTCCCTGTATCGCCCGTAACAAGCACAAAAACTCTCCCTTGCCTCACAGTATCTCCGGTGGTAGTAGATCTCATAGTATTTCCTGGTTTTGGGATCGATGCAGTGGAACTACCAGCTATCTTTCCACTGTTCTGGTTACAATCTCTGGCCATATGCCCTTGTTTACCACATTTAAAGCAAGCTCCTGACACACGGTAACAAACTCCACGATGCCTTTTACTACAAGTATTGCACATAGGAGATGTATCTCGGGAAGAATTCGAGGTACTTGAGGAGCCCGTGTTTTGCTTTTTTGAAAATTTCTTCTTTGAAAAGAAGCCTTGTCTTTTGTTACCTTTCCAATCAGTTGTTGACTTAGCCTGTCTAGCTATGTTAGCTTCTGATATTATGGACCTGTCTAGTACCCCAATATAGGTTTCCAGCTTCAAGACATTCACCCTTTCTAAAATGTCGCTTCGAAGCCCACCTTCAAAATGCCTCGCTTTTTTATAATCAGTATCAATCACATGTGGTGCAAACCTGGCCAATTCAATGAATTTGGCTTCATACTCAGCTACAGTCATACTGTCTTGTTTGAGTTCCATGAACACTGATACTTTCATGTCCCGAACACATTGTGGGAAGTACTTATCATAGAAAATTTCCAAAAATTTGGTCCAGTCAACATCCTTATGATTCTCACATATTAACATCTACCATCTTCTTGCTTCGTCTTCTAGCATAAAGGTGGCTAGAAGCAGTTTCTATGTCTCCGAACAAGGGAACACCTCAAATTGCTTTTCGATGCCAAGGACCCACGCTTCGGCTTTCAACGAATCTAATCCCCCATGGAACTGTGGTGGTTTCATTTTCTTAAACTCTTTGGTGAGAGCTATTATTCGGTCATCATTCTAATTGTCTGGCACGGGTGGCGCTGGAGGTGGAGGTGGAGGATGTGGTTGCTGCCATTGTTGTTGCCACTCTAATTATTGCCTCAATGTTTCTGCCATTTCCTGAATCAATCTTTCCATTCTATCCATTCTGGCAGTAGAAGACTCATCTATCTCATCACCTCTTGTTCTCGCAATTTGATTAAACTTGCATTATACTTTATACAAAAGATTCACAAGTATGCATATACTAAAGAGCATACATATTTAAATAATTTACAATGCAAGCAAATCACAAACTTATAACGCATAATCATTCATATTAAAACATTTAAGCGTATTCTTGATGCTTTCAAATTCATACTTATCTCATGAATGCATCCTAGAACTTCTCTAGACGCTTATTGCTCATTTGGACAAGTGTGTGAGTTATTAACTCGTGCTCTGATACCACTCTATCATGACCCGAACCCACCTCTATGGGTTAAGGACATAACCGGCCAGTAATCAAGGAATTACCTACGACCTCAAACCATTCCGGACATAACTCAACAGAGTAAAGGAGCCAAACGGAAGCAATTTCAAACTTTTGTCCATAGAGCTGTGCTTATATGGCACGTCATAACAATCCAAACATATACATGTTAATAACTCACATCAAAATATGTATTAACACAGAGTTCTGTACATACAGGATCATTCAAGTCTAGGTCAGCCAATCAAAACTATATACAAACGTATCCGAAGTCCTCGCCAACATGACAAAATAAAACAAGATAGCAAAAGGATAAAGACGAGTCTCGTGCGTGAAACGTAAGGGCTGACTCTGTAAAACCTTGGTTGTTCCACACAAACTTCACTGAGGCTGGGTTTGGACCTCCCTTGGCTCACCTATCGACACATGAATGACCGTGAGCGAAAGCCCAGTGAATAATATCAAATAAAGAAGTTACACAAACGGTATTTAGAACAACGTTCTTTAAACGGCCTTGGGCCCAATTCGATCGTGTCATACATGTCATACTGGCCTTTGGCCCATTCCTTTATAGCAAACATTTGTCCACAATTCAACTCAACAAACTCGTAAGAATTATAGAGAAATAAGCAGTTGGACAAACAACATATCTTAAAACATATTCATTAAGATATTACTCACAGTGATCGGCTGGATGATTTGCCCCAGAGCTCGACGCTACACATTCCATGAACACAATGGGTCACAAACAATCCAATTCGTTCTTAATTCACATATTCCTCTTTAGGCTTCATTCTTATCCTTTTAACTCATTTACAATGCTTAATGCATGCCTAAGAGTACTTAGAAGTGAAAGGGAACGGAAAACGAAACATAGAATGCATTTATAAAATTTCAAAAACAGGGGTCCCCACTCGAGCGTAGACTTCCCCGCTCGAGCGGACCCATTAGGTCTGCAAAAGTACTAGTTGCCTCGTTTCTACGCTCGAGCTCGAATTCGAATGCTCGAGCTGAAGGTCATTCTACATAGCTCCCCGCTTGAGAGTGAACTTCCCCGCTCGAGCAGACATCCATGTCTACAAAAAGTTCTGGGAGCTTGTATTTCCCGCTCGAGCGGCGCCTTTCCGGTTCGAACGGACATCCCAAATTCCAGAAAATCCAGAATTGTTCTTGAGCTTCAAACTTGCATTCAAATCAACATATCTTGCATATTATGGCTCAAAATTCACATATACATGTACTAACATGATCCAACACCAAATTCATTACATTATGAAGCTCAATTTCATGAATCAATCACATGCATGTCCCAATTTACACCAAACTTATTTCCAACATAACAATTTCATGCATTCAAAACCCATACTCTTATGAATTGTACATGTATGTGGAACACAACTTCTATTCTCAACTTAGATGATGAAGAGATGGTCAAAAATATGAGCTTCAACTAAAATCTCACATGGATTACACATTTTGTGCTCAAACATGCAAATTCAAAGCAATTTCTCACATGCATGTGCATATTGACTTCCTATTCAACAAAACCAACTCAATTTCATCATAATCAATTCAATTCATGTTCTTTATCATCATTCAACTTTGAATTCACAAAGTTACAAACTAGAATCCATGAATTTACTCACCTAGAAGCTCAATCTTTCCAATTTATGGTAAATTCTTGAGTGTGCCTTTAAGATCACCAAGTTCCCTAGCCAAATCTCTACCTTGAGCCTCCCATCTCACTAAATTCGGCTCCTCCCTCTCTCTAGAGCATAATTTCATATGTTGAACTCAAAAGAAACAAAAATGAGAGTGTATAATGGCCCTTTAAAAGCTCCCTCTCAAATACATTTCTTTAATATTAAATAATTGGGCACCATTTCATTAACGTAATCTATTTAATTTGATCTAAATCAATTTTTAATTAAATTTTGCCGTAGGCTCTAAAAATTACGCCAATCACATTGGCGTAGTCAATTTCGGTTTCTGTGGCCGATAGGGTCTTCAATTTAAATTCTAAAGCAGATAATCAAACAGATATCCCTACGGTGAACAGATAGAAATTCAAAACCACATATTTTCACATAAATGGCACACAAAATCATATCAAACACATAATCACATTCATAATAAGGACTAATTAGCATAATACGGAACAGGGTTATCACATTAGCATCATCTGATGAAGAACTCTGAATCATGAAACCAGTAGTAGAGAGCAGCTGCCAGAATGTGTTACACAGAGTACAAACTAGCATCACCAACTGCAGAAAGCCAGTAGCCCATATCTGTAGTTGCTGCTAGGATGATTTCCACACCAGTAGTAGAAAACCAGTAGTGCTATTGGGCATTACATACCCACACCTTTAACAATCACCAAGACTATGTAGCCTATATCTGCAACAGCTGCTAGGATAACTCCCAACTGCCCCACACCTCACTCATTTTATCAGTAGCCCATAGCCCAACAACATTACAATTTAGATTTGCCCAGCAAGACAAACACCCCAACAGTCCACACTGCAGCAGCTCAAGCTAATAGAACAATTCAGCCAGTGTTCTGTTTTAACCACCACCTATACTGTGCAGCCTGTTGAGCAACAAAAATAGATCTGCAACTCAGTTCACTTGACTCACCCTAACATTCATCCTCCCAAACAACATCCTGGGGGGTTAGAGCAGAAGCAAGCTCAAGCAGCAGCAGAGGATTTCTAAACCACCAGCAAGACCTAAGCACACTACCCAGATCAGTCAATAACCTCAGCAACCAGAGGAGTCCACCCAGATCAGACTCTAACTTCCACACCCTGATGCTAATGCACTTCACAGTCATACCAGCCATAACATTTGCCTCCTTACACCCTTCTTCCTGAAATACACTTTCTCATTTGCCTAAGATTAATCACAAAATCCTAAACTGTAAAACTATGATCTAAATAATACGGTCTCAACCACAATGCAACTCTGACTTTTATCAGTTCACATAACTCAGCCACATCAGGGATGGTAGCATTGAACACCACATCATTTCTAAGCTTCCATAGGGACCACAACAAAACCAGAGGTATGCCCCTCCAAATCTTTCTCTCCTTACTGCTGAGCCACTCCCCATTCCACCATAGAAGCAACCCTTCAACAGTTCCAGGTAAGGCCCCTTGGACATCCCACCAATTCAACATTTCAAACCACACAGATGATTCAAATAGGCAGGACACCATGACATGGTTCACAGTTTCAAACTCTGCTTTGCAAAATACACATAGAGTTGATACATTACTTTAAAACACACCAATTCTTTAGAGAAAAACTAAAGTCTTTAATCTACTCTGCCATGCAAGCCATCCCAGAAATTGGACTCTGGGAGGCAAGTATTTAACCCACACTAGTTTACAAATACTTAATTGAGAACTAGCATTAGCAGAAACCCCATTATATAGAGAGGACACTGAGAATACCTCTATTGCTGCTACTAACCACACTGGTTTATCAACCTGATTGACCACCAAAGCAGGTGCAGCACCCAGGAGATTCTTCAGCCTTGTGATGTCACAATCTTCCCAATCATAGAGCCTTCATCTAAAATTAAACACCTAGCCCTCTGCATTTTCCTTTCTCTCATACATTTTTCTTAGTGACATCTCATTGTCCAAGATTAAAGAGAATAGGCCAGGATATTCCTCTCTGAAACAGGTGGCATGACACCATTTATCCAACCAAAACCTTACTCTACTCCCATCCGTAACCTTTAGCTGCCAATTTTTCATATAGAACTGTAGGAGTGGGCTATCAGACATAGCAATATTGATTATACCTTTCCAAACACTAGATGCACTAAGCTGTAGACGCGCCCGAACGTCTCGGGAGGGGGATCCTGTTTTGTTCATTTGGGTTTACTACAGTTCGTACTCAAATGTCATGGTTCTTAATCTGATCTCGCAAAGTGCAATGCAAGACTGATAAATTACCAAAGAGTCCAAATCTGCCAAATCGTTTTGGAAAACTGATTTTAAAAAAGAAGTGTCAAACATGGACAGCTTTGCCAGATATAGAGTTGCCACCTAAATATTTTATTTTGGGAGAATTTAGGAAACCCTGACTCGTTGCCTAAGGCCACGTGTCCGTCATCACAAAAGTTGCCTCGGCTCGAGAACTTGGGTACAAGAGGGAAAGGTCATGCAATGAGCACCCCCGCTCGCTCGATTGAAGATTGGCCTGTACTAAGCATGATATTTTGTTTTGAAAACATATGTGTTCTTATTCCGGTTATTAGCCTAAAATTACTATGTGATGCACAGAATACACAAGTATAGACCGGATTGCCTAAATTGGAACAAAACATTTCATGTTTGTTTATTTGAAAATGGTTTGATAGTGTTACTCGCAAGTAGGCTAAGACGTGGATTTGCCACCCTCGGGTGGGCTTAGAGAACATGATTTTTGCCATCCCGCAGAGTGGGCTTAAAACTTGCATTCAATGAATTGTTCCAATTCAGGTAGTCCAACCTTCACCCACAGGCATTCAGGCAGTTATATCACATAAGCAAATAGCCTCATGGCAAGCATGCTATCATGGCAACATTTACACACATGCGGTATGCTAAATGTAAATGCTTACCTAGTACTCTGAGCCAAAACAATAGCTAGTTAGTAATCAAATGCATTATCCTAGTTCATGTTAAGATGACTAATGTAACACATGCAAAAATGCAACTAGAATAGGCTCGGCCAATCTAAGAATGGCATGTGAAATGCGACAACTCGATACACGTATTCAAGTTGGAATTGAAATACTATGCAGTTAGTATGATGCGCCGAACCCGAGGCATGCAATACAGATGAATGATGCACACATGTGAGCATAAGGATGCTAATTGAAACATGACCTAAAACTAACCATTGAAAGCAGGTAAGTAAAAAGGAGAAAGACGTGGGGTTGGAAGACATTCACACACTCACGCACCCTTATTACAAAATCCGCCCTCTTGACGGAGGGTCCGAATAAATAATACAAACCAAATAATTAATCAACTACCCTAGCTAATTAAAAATTACAAAACCCTTAACTAATTTAAACAAATTAATTAAGCTATGAAACTAAAGAGGCCACCGCAGCTCCGCCCCTCGCTCGGAAACCCGTTGCCATGCCACATGTTGCCTCTGTTTGCACTGTTTTACACCTCTAAAAACTGCACAAGTCCCAAGGATGCTTCCGAACCACTCCCTGAGCACTGTCGGATGTCACCAGCCAAAATATAGGAACATCAGCCATGTGGAATTGGTCATCGACCATTTGTGAGGATCTCGGCCAACAATGTTTAGTCGATCGGCACTGAAGATGGCAGGCCGGCCATATTTTCCTGCAAAATGTTGTTTTGCTGTAGCAGAGGACAAACAGAGCATGGTAATGCATTTTCAAGTCAATGTGTGCACAACCACCCTTCCTATCATGTCATGAACTCAAGGGAGTATGGTTCTCGACCCTCGGACTATCAATCGTGCATTTCAATGCATGATGGCCAAAGGAGCCAAGTGTGCAAATCAATGTGGAATGAATGCAACAAAAACATATGAATGCCTAGAACTCTATCATGTTGGATCAGGAGTGTCGGTGACCGAGAATTGAGGCACGTTTCGTCACTTCAAGTACGAATGTCCCTCGATCCTCGTGTTTGGTTCAACACCCCAAACCAAACACAATGCAATGCAAGTATGCCAAGTACAATGCAACATGGAGACATTTATACAATGCAACAAGACTAATGGGATGCAAACAAACTCAATGCAATATGAGTATGCAAGCAAACATGCAAACAACCCAAGCATGCAACAAGTATGCATTAATGTCATGCAATGCAACTAATATGCAATAGACATGCGCCCTAAACATGCAAACATGTAATATGCTAAGCATGGACAATGCAATGAAATCTAAGCATGCACACATACAATGCAATAAGCACGCAACAACATGCAAACCACATACCCAATGGACTTATACCGAAGATGGACAGACCTCAGTCATGCCCAAAATCGGTGGCCATAAGTGGTAAAATGATGGTAAGAAGAGCATAAAAATGCAAGACAATCATGCATACCAATTGGCCCAAGCATTAAGGCATAAAGAGGACAACTCTTAAGCACACTTAAAGAGTAGCAAACATGGATATATGACAGCACCATAAGCTCTTAAATGATGTTAGGAATGTTGTCAAATCACACATATAACATAAACAAAGCATCCAAGAAGGCTTAAAGCTTGAAGCTAACCAAGAGACTCAAACCATGACCATGCAAGGCAAGCCCCAAAGGGCCAAAGGGACCCAAAACAATCCCAAGGCAAGTCAAGATGAGACCAAAACCAAGCTTAAACCTGGCTAACACAAGCTAGAATACAACTCCAAAAGGCATGAAGCAAACAAGGCGACAATGGGGTGTTACACTACACCTAACAATACCAAACATGGCATGATTTAAACAATGGAAAATAGAGTTATGGCATATCAAAATAAGCCCAAAAACCCACTTAGATAGCATCCCAAAGACCTAAGCATGGAGACATACACAATGGTCCATTCATGAGGCATAAAATACCAACTCTTCAAAGCTTTGAAAGGATGGCAAATGCAAGTATATGAGCATGAAACATGGACTGAAATAACATATTAGATGATGCCAAATCATGGAAAAAAAAGGGGTCCAAGTAGTGCATGCTAATGACTTGGACATTCAAAACTAGTAAGCGATGATGTATGGTAGCTATACAAAGCAATGCATATATGATCAAAACAACACCAAACAGAGCTGTAGCATGCTAAAATATGACCTAAAGTTCCTTTGAGTTTAGCCAAAATATGCTAGTATGGTAGTCCAAATGTTAGATGCATGTTAAGGCAATAGAGGGGATTACAAGGCAAGTATATGGTGCATGCAAGAAGCCATTAAACCAACCTAGAACAGAGGTATATCATGACCAAATGACACAAAATACTTGCTGAAATGAAGCCAAAACATGTTAAGCAAACATGCAACCATTATAAGCCAATAACATAAGCATATGAGACACAAGGAGAGAGATGTGTCCCTCTCCTATACAAGACTCTAAAACTACCTTTCCACCACTAAAAATCCTCTAGATTTCAGTGGTAGAAAGGTCAAGCCAAAGCAAGAACAAAGGTCAAAAAGGATGACCCAAAATAATGCCAAACAAGGTCTAAGAGGGGGTAGACAACCCCCAACCCAAAAGAGACCTTAAACAATCATCTTAAGAATATAAAAACAGAACTTTTTTCAGTTTATAGTTAAGCTTGAAACAATATGCAAATAGGTCTAAAAGCTTAAGCCAAAATGGGGAAACAAAAGGTTAGTTGCTCACCCTTGAAGAACACCTTCAAGAACACAACTCCAGCCACTCCCTTGGATCAAAACCAGCCCAAGAACTCTGAAACCAACTTCCTAGTGCCTCAGCAACCAAAGGAAGGTATTCTACTAGGTGCTCTAGTGCAAAAGTATGAACAAAAACACACTTTAGGTCACAAACACACACACAAATATATAGAGAGAGGGAGATATATATATATATATATCTTCTATATCAATTTGTTGAACCTCTGGAAAGGGAGGGGAGGCTCCCCTCTTATAGGAAATCAAATTCAAAGCTTCTTAGAGAAGCTAAGTTTTGGTTCAAATCCCTCCACACACGTGTATGAAAGGGAGAGTCTGTGCTCACCAGCTGGCATAGCTAGCATGCACAATGCCTGAAAGAGGCAAAGAAAAGGCCTCGGCCATAAAATATGGCCGATCGACCAAAATAAGTGTCGACCGACCAACAAAAGTGCCGACCGGCTAACATTTATGGCCGATGGCAAGGAAACAAGGCCGATGGCATCATGCCATAGCCGATTGGGTGTAGGGATGGCCAACAAGCCACCCGCCCTTTCCTCATAAGTAAAAACACAAGTCCTTGGTTCACAACCAAGCATAAAACAGACGAGTTAAGAGATCTTAAGGCGAGGCGTGCAACCGAGACTTTCGGGAACTCAAAATGAACACGAGCATGGATGATCATCGAGTGTTCAAACGATGACGTCCAAGTCTTAAGAACGGTCAAAAATGGGGTGTCTACAGTTGCCCCTCTTTGACAGAACTTGAAAGTCATAAGATGGCGGGAGTGAATGTCAAAGCCCAGAGATGACCCATTTTCGACAAGGCCGAAGACTTAGACAAACATACAAGATAAAAAAGAGATGCGCCCGCAGGTAGAGGCAGGATGCAAATGACATGCACAACGCCGAACATAACTTATGATCATGCAAAGAGAGCTGTAATAAAGTATAACATGCAACGATTTAAGCAAGTGAATAAGAATCAAACTACATTTCATGCAGAAAGGACATAAGAAAATTATGTAATTCTCGCCGCGTCTCGCGTAGAGAATACTAAAAGCGACTACCGAGAGAGCCCAGAGTCTCAAACATAATATTTCTCAGCATACCGCACGCAAGAGAAGGGAGGCAATTCTCTGCGTATCATACGCAAGAGAAGGGAGGCAATTCTCAGCGTATCACACACAAGAGAAGGGAGGCAATTCTCAGCGTATCACACGCAAAAGAAGGAAAGCAATTCTCAGCGTATCATACGCAAAAGAAGAAATGCAATTCTCAGCGTAGCACACGCAAGAGAAGGGAGGCAATTCTCAGCATATCACACGCAAGAGAAGGGAGGCACAACGCTCAACAAATCACATCGAGCACGCCGGGGTGTTTCTAGCTGAAACAAAACGAACTCAAAGGACAAGAAGGGTCTTACCTGGAATTCCTCTGAATAAACTGCACATACAGTGCCGTCTGGTTGCACCAGCCTCAAATGAACCGTACATACAATATCGTGCCCTGCATAAGAAAGAAACTTGACAGGTACAATATAGTAACAACACGTGTCCAACACCACGTCAAGATATAATTCCAATACGCATAGCAATGCAAGTTTAAAGACGCGTAGCAACGCGAGTGAAAGGTTCATAACGATGTAAGTGAAAAGTGCATAACAATGCAAGTGATGGTGTGCGCTACAACGCATATGAACAGTGCATAACAATGTAAGTGAACAATGCATAACAATGTAAGAATGGTGTGCGTGACAATGCATGTAATACGTGCATAACAACGCGAGAGATGCACGATTATCATAAACAAGACAAAACATTGTAATGCAACGCATTTAAAGCAGTTTCTGAATCTCGCAAGATACAAAAAGGATACGAAAAAGGATACACCTTGCGCATACCGAGCATCGCACTCGGAAGGCACGATTCGAGGTCAACACGAAGGCCGGTTGAGCTTCAAAGTCTACTTTCTTGCACTGTCTTGAGAAATGAAGGTCTCAAACAACCTAACTGACCCATACAAGGGTGTGGGAGGTGCATCGACCACAAGGGGAGGCCACCGGCCATCCATTGGCCACAAAAGGATATCATTGGCCAAATATTTGGCCGATCGGCTAACAATTTGGCCGGCCGGCCAAAAATGGCAATTTCGGGGACAGTTTTGTCCTTTGGCCATGGGTCTTTAAATATGGGGTTCCAAACCCCATATTTTCACTTTTCCAAGCTCAAAAATCCTTCATCTTTCTCTCTAGGTGATTTTCCCGCCTCCAATCCTCGTTTTTCTCTTGTTTTTTAGCCTTTTTCGTTGTTCGATTCACGAAACCCTTCTCGTTTCGCACACTTTAAACCGAACACAACTCGATTTTCAGTGTTTCTTTCTTGGTTTCCACTACTTGGGGTTTGTTTCCCCCCAAGTTTACTTGGTTTTCGTGACTTTTCCACACTCCGACCTTTTCTCCTATTTTTCATCCTCTCGGGGTTGACTTTTGGGTTGACCTTTCGCATTCTTGCCCGTTTTTCACATTCTCGGCCATTTTCTCGCTCCTTTTGAGATGGTAGACGACATTCCACGTGGTGGGACTCCCCCAGAGATGGACATGGACCCCGAGGTGGAGCTCCTACCTCTTCGCATCCGGCCGTTCGATCCGGTGACTTACAGGCCGACGATACACATGTTGCCTCCCGATGGCATCCGCCACTTCAGGAGCTATGCGCGGGGCGTGCCACTGGAGCTTTTGTTGCGTGAGCTAGAGTCACATCTATCTTACGGCGCCGCTGAGGTATATTCTTCCTCTGTTTCATTTTTTGCAATGTAGAACATATAACTGCGATAGTCGATTCTGTTCTTTAACTGGTTAACTCAGACACACTGATACTTCACATGCTGTAGTTCATTGTGAGCACACCCACACCCGATATCTGTTTAAGCCTGAACATATGCACCCGCACTGTATTTTCATCAATTCTGAGTGCACCCAAACACATGCACACACACTGCATTTTCAACTGAATAACCCAAACAGACTATTACATCGTATGCTTAGCCCACCCAATATCTCTGTAAACTCGAACATATGCACCCACACTGCATTTTTCCCAATTTTGAAGGCATTCAAACACTGTACATCTGACACTGCTTCGCATCTATTTGTCTTTGAACACAGGGGGATTCCCATGCCTTCCGGGGGTATGGGAATATCGTCGCTCGAGGATGGTACATGGAGCTACCCGATGCAGTTCGCCATATTGTCGACCAAGCCGACTTTGGGACCTTCTGCATGGGACTCTCGCGCCTCACTGCGAGCAGGCCCCTTCTTGCTGCTTTGGTGGAGAGGTGGTGGGACACCACCGACTCCTTCCACCTTTCTGCCACCGGGGAGATGGCGATGACTCCCTTTGACTTCTTCATGCTCACAGGCATCGGAGTAAGGGGTGATCCGATCCTCTTTGATACAGATATGGATGAATGGGATGCCGCTCAGCTATACTTGTTTGGCACTCAGCCACCTCTTGCCCGATCAGGGTTTGTGAGGTACTCGTGGTTCGAGGATCACTTCCGGATCCAGGTGCCTACTGCTCGGGAGGTGGAGGAGCAATATGCTCGTGGCTTCATCATGTTCCTGCTGGGGACCACGCTCTTCACCGACCGAGCGAACACTGTCGCCCTTTACCTACTGAGCGCACTTGTGGACGTGACGCGGATTTGCAGCTACGACTAGGGTGGCACGGGCTTGGCCACCCTTTACAGATATATGAGCTCATCCTTCCGCCGCAGCGGACAGTTGCTTGGAGGCTACTGGCAAACCTGGGAGGTACACGTTTCCTTTTCTCTCTTTTCAATTCTATTTTTCATTATCTGTACATCACACACACTGCGCGCACGCAATCTGCTTTACACTGACTGCACACTGCACACACTATACACTCAGCACACTGTTCTGTGATTTTTGCTTTATCTGCATTCTGTTTTATCTAATAAGCATACTGATATTTGCCATGTTACACTCTACAGTTGTTGGTGTATGCCTACTTTCCTAGGCTTGCCCCAGTGCCGGATGAGGAGATGCCCCCCATGGTTCCGTTTTCCCACCGCTTCGATGTGAGATGTGAGTGGAGGCCATAAGAGTCCTTCATGTTCTTCCGCCGCTACTTTGACACCATCACCGCAGCCGAGGTATGTCAAACATTACAGTTTATTTAAGCTTCGCTTTATATTGTACTCTCAATAACAGTAGATAACAAACTGTGTATTATTTGCAAATCACCTGGCAGCCTTGGGCCCAGTTGCCTGACGCAGTTCGGGAGCGGTATGCTAGTGCTCGAGAGACTGCCCGATTCAGGGTCTTGTTAGAGGGACTGGTCTGCCGTGCTTGGTACTTTAGGGAGCGCTTCCTGCGGCAGACCTTGGGCATGCCAGAGCAGACAGTTCCAGCACCTCCTCCTACCCACACAAAGCACACTGAGAGGTACACCTTAGAGGAGATGATAGACTACACGATTGGCTGGAGCTATGAGCGCTTTACAGATGAGGGCGATTACGCCGAGTATATCCAGGCTTATCTCATGCGGCCTCTGATCGGTGCTCGCCGAGTTGAGAGAGAGAGGCCAACGGCGCCAGTAGTAGGAGCAGGGGCACCAAGGGCACCTCCGGCCCGAGGCAGGAGTGGGTCCCAGAAAGGGCAGGGAGTTGGATGGCCCGAGCTGCCTACGATGATGACATGCCGAGGATAGGGTGGGAAGACTTACCAGATACCCATCGCTTCTCCTCCAGCTGATCACGAGCTTGTCGGAATCTATGGCTCGACCCCGGTATGTACTACCACACTTTGCATTCTGTACAACCATTTCATTTCATTTTTCTTGATATTCCGCAGAATACTGATGCTTTTAACCCTTTTGCAGGCTTCCGTGGAGTACACTCGCCAGTCTCTAGAATTGACTGCCTTTGTGATGGGGATGCTGCAGCGGAGCATCAACCTGTTGACCATCTATGGCATCCCAGTAAGTTCTTTCAACCGCAGTCTCAAACTCCGCATAATCTGTTTCATACATAATCTGATGCATCACACTATCAACACGGCACTGATACACTGTAACCCACATACTGCTCACAGCGTTGCTCACGGCATTCATACACTGTACTCATACACTGCATTCTGTACTGATACACTGCTCACAGCATTCATACACTGTATTTGGTATTCATACTCAGTTTTGCATAGCATAACTAATGCATTTGCCATTTGTCCTTTTCAGGCCCCATTCCAGATTCCGACTGCGGGAGGTGCTCCAGTTGGACCATCTGTTCCTGATCGAGGAGAAGGGGGAGCCAGGCGGGGGATCACATTCCATAGCTGGGGCAGACATAGGAACGCTCATGCTGAGAGCAGTTCGCGAGAGCCCTCCCCCGAGGGCGAGGCCAGAGACAGCACAGATTTTGACTATGGAAATAGCGGTGGTGACCCTAGACCCTCGTCCAGAAAGAGGACCAGGACCGACTCCCGTACTTGAGGCCATCGATATTGATCCAGACATTCTGCTGCTTTTTCTTTTCTTTGCTCTGTTCAGATATTTTGTTGTTTTTCTCCTCTTTTTTTTTGCTTTACTTTTCTTTTTACTGGTAGTTTGAGCACATTGTACTGCCTCAGGCAGGTTTTACTTTCCTCAAAATTATGTACTTTTTGCAAAAGACATTATAGAAATGAAACAGCTATTTTGTTCAAAAAGTGTAATATTTGTATATTCTGTGCATTGCATCGCATCGCATAGCATCGCATTACATAATAATGTAAATAAGATTGAACTTTTGTTTGAAAATTAAGCGCTTGCATCGTAATAATCAGGTAGTGAACCGACTAACGACAAAAACAACTCGATAATCAAAACAGAGAACTGGATAAGCTAACCAAGTGTAAATACAACTCGATAAGCAAAGCAAAGACTTAAAGAATGTGAAATACAACTCGATAAGCAAATGTACAACAACTCGATAAACAAATCGAAGTGACGCAAGCATGACTTTGCAAAATCATCACCAGAAGGCAATTGAAGTGGTGCTAATCACAAATTCTCAGCATGTTCAATACATACACAGCTCAAGGAACAAGAAGGAAGGCCATGGGCCAAAGGGAAAGGCCACTAGCCACAAGAAATGGCCATCAGCCAACATTTTTAGCCGATCGGCCAACATTTTTAGCTGATCGGCCAAAAAGGATGGTCGGTCGGTACTATTTTTGGCCGATCAGCCAAAAATGGCAAGCACCTCCAGAATGTTGACACCTGTCTTCCACTCAACACCTTATCTTCTATAAAAGCCCCAGCTTCGTAGTTTTCCTCATTTCAACACTGATTTGCACCAAATGGAAGAGTTTCTTGCCCAAAATCTCACAACTTGGATTGCCAACTTGGATGGCTCGGAAATGATGAATTTTCGGGGTTTCGGCATAAATGCACTATTCACGCTGGGTCGCACTCCATTGCGTTTTCTGTTTCTCCATGCCGCGGCAAGGTTTTGGAATCCGATAACACACGTCTTTAGTTTTGGCGGTCAAGAGATGTGTCCCACTTTTGAGGATTTCCAAGCTTTAATGGAATCGGAGCGCGACGAGAAAATCTTGCCTCAGTTTTGGTTCGGCCACGTCCAAGCCTTAGGATGGATGTGCGGCCTTACAGTGCATGACACTCGGTCATTGATTCATGATGGAGAGTTGGACACTCCGAGCTTGGTTTGTCGGTTTTCTGATGCTGGTGACCGCGGCGACCATCATTGGCAAGGTTATCGACGACATGCGCTGTGCTTATGCATGCTATCTCATTTCTTACTTGTCCCAAGCTCTGGCGGGTTTAGCACTCATTTGATTGAGGTCGCCGTGGGCTTGAAAAAGGGCAAAAGTTGCATTGCCATGACATTGGCCGAGACATTGATGGGCTTAGACGCTTTTCATCGTCGGGAGACAGCTAGGTTTGCAGGGAGTCCACTACTATTACAGGTAATTTTTCCCACCCCATCTCACATATATTGCTCACATCACTCAGTCCTCAGGCTCGATTTTTCTCTCAAAACCTTCTGCTCACTTTTTCTCTCAACGTACATCTCTCTATTCTTTATTCTCTCATTTTTCATCCCTCCCCAGGTGTGGTTAATGGACAAGTTGAGAGTTGTGAACTCGTGTCCGGCATATTCAGCTCACAGCTATTTCTCCCGATGACATCTAGTCGACGCTCCAGATGAAGGATGATAGTACAGCTGGATGTACAGTTTGTCCGCGGATCGCATTGCTTGGTGCAGCCCTTGGCTCAATGTACCGGCAATGAGTTACAGCATGACTTGTCAGCCCGAGATTCAGTTGATTGGCATGACACGCTGTGTTTTCTATTTTCCGTTACGGTTCCGGCACCAATTCGGACATGATCAGATTTGCCCGGAGGAGGGGATATAGTACCCTGCTACATTTCCGGTCTAAGGCGCGCAGCTAGCTCGGTATGCCGCAGCATTGAGGACGAGAGAGCTTCTGGCCCCCGCTCCCACTTTCAGTTGCACCCTCTCTGACGAGTGCATGGATTGGCTCAATGAAGAGGTACATGTAGGGCCCACTTTGGCATCAAAGGCTTCGACCAGCTCTGGGAGGGGACGCAGAAACACCTGACTATGCCCCAAATTTATTTGCTTTTAATCAGAACTTTCAAGTTTTCTTTATGAATGTAATGAAAATCAACTTTAATTTGTATTAAAGAGCAGGAGAACTCTGTATTGAAATCTATAAAATTGAAGGTTGTAGTACTGAAAATTTTCCGATTGGTCCAAAAATGGTCTAAGTTGTGAAAAAAGATTAATTTGAGCAAAATCAACTTTTATTAAAACTTGTCAAAACCATTTTCGATATGGATCAGAACTGGACACGCCTGAGATCTGTCACTGAGATGCATAACCCCAGATTCCAGCAACTGGAAAGTTGCCCCTAATCTGAATAGCACTACACTGGAAATCACAACCGAACTCTTGAATACTGAACAGACAAAGATGACTGAGATGATCAAATAGACAAAGTTGATCGGGGAAGTGATTATGGCTGGACTTCAGGACGAAGTTGCCTACGTATCCCAAAGATGGGAATCAAGCCTTACGTAGTTCGGCCCAGGTTCACTCGTGTATTAACCCTCACCTTTTACGCTCTAACTTTTGCCAAGGCCGCCCTTTCCGTGTTTTCAACCTTGCGAGCTCAATTTTTATAATTTCAAATTTTTCATGCTCTAACTTTTGCCTAGGTCGCCCTTTCGGGTTTTCGGCCTAGCGAGCCACTCAAGGAAAATATTTCTTCAACTTGTCCATGTTGATCAGTTGGGAGAACTCTAGGCCATCTAGGTCCATCAAAACGACAGCTCCACCCAACCAGATAGACTTGATAATGTAAGAGCCAGTCCAATTGGGTCTGAACTTGCCTCTAGGGTCGTGGATGGGAGCTCAGTTGTCTTTGAGCACCAAATCTCCTTCTTTCAAATTCTTGGACTTAACCTTCTTGTTAAAAGCCCTGACAATTCTACGTTGATAACCCTGAACATGGTACAGTGCTTTCAGTCTTCGCTCGTCAAAGAGCATAGTTCCTCGAACCTGCTCTGCTACCAATCTGCCTCAGCTATCTGACACTCAGCCAGTACCCGTAATGACGGAACTTCAATTTCGATTGGTAGAACGGCCTCCATCCTATAAAAAAATGAATACGGAGTCGCTCCAGTAGAAGTTCTAATTGACGTTCGGTAGCCCTACAGAGCAAATGGCAACTTATCTGGCCAGTCCCGGTAGGTTTCCACCATCTTCTGCGAAATGTGTTTGATGTTCTTGTTGGTGGCCTCGACTGCTTCGTTGGTCTGTGGCTGATATGTAGATGACTTATGAAAAGCCACGTTGTATTTTTCCAACAAGTCGATCACTTCCTTCTTGAAGTGGGAACCATTATCTGAAATGATCTCGTTCGGGACCCCATAGCGACAGATGATGTTGTTCCTGATGAATTTCGCAACATGCGATGCCTTTAACATCGCATAAGATTGGGCCTCAACCCACTTTGTGAAATAGTCTATCGCGACCAAAATAAACTCATGCCCATTGGACCGCTTTTGAGTGACAGCCCCGATCACATCAATCCCCCAGACTGAAAATGGCCATGGCGAAGTCATGTTGTACAGCGTCGACGACGGAATATTCATGCGGTTTGCATGGATCTGACATTTGTGGCATCGCTGAACAAAGCCAATACAATCCTCCTCCATAGTGGACCAGTAATAGCCCTGTCTGAGGATCTTTCGGGCTAGCATCACCCCGTTCATGTGTGCTCCGCACTCTCCTCCATGGATGGCCTCCATTAGGCGCTTCAATTCTTCAGCATCAACACACAGCTTATGCATTCCCAGATGACCTCTCTTGTACAGTTTACCCCCGCAGATAATGAACTGAGCAGCCATTCTTCGAATTGCCCTTTTATCCTTGTCATTTGCCCCTGGTGGACACGCCTATTTTTCTAAGAAGTTCCAAACATCGTAATACCAGGGGTTCTCATCTTGAACCTCATCTATGGCAGCAATCAGCTTGTAGGCCGGCGCGAATTTCTATTCGATGATGATCGGACGCATTCAGACTCCAAAAGGGATGTCTATCATAGAAGATAGAGTTGCTAGTGAATTTGCAAACCTGTTGTTCTCTCTTAGTAGATGAGCGAAGTTCAGCTTCTCAAACCGAGGAATCAGCAAGTCCAAGGTCTAGTGGTATATTCTCATCTTTTCTTCTTTGACTTTCCAATCTCCTTTTGCTTGAGATACAACAAGGTTCGAGTCCCCAATGACGTCCAGCCGTTTTGCCCCTAGTTCCAGAGCTGCTTCTAGTCCAGCAATACACGCCTCATACTCTGCCTCATTGTTCGAGACTTTGAACTGGAGTTTGAATGCTAGAGGGATACGAGAATTGTCAGGTGCTATCAGCAACACCCCTATCTCATACCCGTATTGGTTTGACACTCGTCAAAGTACATCGTCCAAAACTCTTCTTCGACATGCAGAATGGCCTTGTCTGGGAACAGATACTCAACTGCTTCATCCCCTTCAACTGGGTGATCGACTAGGAACTCCACTACCGGTCTCCCCTTCACTGACTTGCGCATCACATACTTCAGATCGAATTCGGAAAGCAGAAGCAACCAATGAGCTAGCCTACCCGTAAGTGCCGATTTCTCGAAGAGATATTTGATGGGATCTAATCTTGAAACCAACATTACAGAGTGAGCTAACAGATAGTGTCGCAGCTTCCTGGTAGCCCATACCAAGGCTAAGCAAGCCTTTTCTAGCAGAGTGTAGCAGGTCTCGTAATCCAGCATCTTCTTGCTCAGGTAGTAGAAAGCTCTCTCCACCTTGTCCTCAGACTCCTGTGTAAGCATGCAGCCCATTGTAGTTTTAGTTACTGAAAAGTACAAAATCAACGGTTTCCCCGGCTCAGGCGGTGACAACACGGGTGGGTTCTGTAAGTATTGCTTGATCTGTTCAAAAGCAGCTTGGCATCAGCCGTCCCATTGGAACTTCGTTCCTTTCTTCAGGAGACCAAAGAGTAGTTCACAAGTCAAGGTTAATTTAGCAACAAACCGTCTTATGAATTGCACTTTACCCAGAAAGCCTCGCACCTCCTTTTTAGTCTTTGGTGGTGGCATTTCTAAGATGGCCTTGATTTTGGAAGGGTCAACTTCGATACCTCTCTGTGTAATCAAGAACCTCGGGATTTTACCTGTTGTAACACCAAACGTACATTTCTGAGGATTCAGCCGCAACCGAAATTCTCTGATCCTTTGAAAGAACTTTTGTAAAGCGGTGTAGTGGCCCTCTCTTTCTTTGGACTTGACAATCATGTCATCCACGTACACCTCAACCCCTTTATGGATCATGGCATGCAATATCGTGGTCGCGGCTCGTTGATATGTAGCTCCAGCATTCTTCAGCCCAAACAGCATCACTCTGTAACAGTAGGTCCCCCACGGGTGGTAAAAGCAGTTTTCTCCCAGTATTCGGGTGCCATCACAATCTGGTTGTAGCCTGAAAAGTCATCCATGAATGAAAGCAATGCATGTCCCGCAGTGAAGTCCACCAACTCATCGATATGCGGCAGAGGAAAGTCGTCATTTGGACTGGCTTTATTCAAATCCCTGAAATCCACGCATACCCGAATCCTGCCATCCTTCTTCGGTACTAGAACTATGTTAGCCAACCAAGTTGGGTATTCAGATACCAGTGGGAACCCTGCATCGATTTGCTTGGTGACCTCTTCTTTGATCTTAAGAGCCCAGTCTGGACGGATCCTTCTGAGTTTTTGCTTAACAGGTCGGGCCTCCAGGTCAAGAGGGATCCGGTGCTGTACAATCTCAGGATCAATCCCAGGCATGTCTTCATAGGACCACGCGAAAACATCTTTGAAATTTTTTAATAAAGCGAATAAGCGCTCGCGCTCCTCCGAAGACAACGTGGACCCGATCTGGACCAGTCGCGGGTCCTTCTCAATACCAACATTAATTTGGGTGATTTCATCAACTAGCGGTTTTTCAAACCTCTCCTGCTCTTGCTCTAGCAAATATTTCGAAACCGGAGGAATTTCTTTCCCGTCGTTTTCATCGAAATTTTGAAAGTCTGAATTAATGCAATAAATCACAGAAAAATACTCAAAAACCACAGCCACTTCATTCTCATTAATCACTTCCAAGTCGCCTGATTCCTCTGTTACAACAGGCTCAAAGGAAAAAGAAAAAGACGACCTAGACAGGGCTGTGGCATCCGAGTTGTCACCCCCAGGAATACCGGACTCAGACTCAGACGAGCTGGAACCTGATTCCGACTCTACAGACTCAGTGGAATCAGATTCTGGCTCACTACCTGACCCGGTGCTGCTTGATAAGAATCCCTACTCGTACTGCTAGACAAGGGAGGGTGCGATGGACGTATCCAGAATGCTTGAAGATAGGCTCGCAGCCGTTTCACTCCCAATCATGGACACTGAGAGGTCATCCCCTACACACTCATGTACGATCGGAGGATCTGATAGTAGACAAGCTAGTGCTACCTCCATTTCAATCTCGGTGCTCTCGGAATCCACTTCCTTACACTACTCAACCTCAGTTGATGGGTTTGTCTGCTCCTCGGCAACATCATCCCCGGACAACTGTAAATCGAAGAAGATCTCAAAACCCGGCAGGCGTCTCTTCTCGGCATTCAACCATGGCTCTGGGAAGCCGCAAAATGGAAAGTCTTCTCCCTCCCGGACGAAGCGTCCATTCAGGGTGCCCTGGATAGGCCGATGCATCAATTCGAAATGCCTCCCAGCCTATTTGGCTCTGGCTCTCCTAGCCATTTCTTTGCCCTTTCTGACCCAGTCCTCTTTGGTGGGCAGATAACCCAAACCAAAGGTATGTGGGTTATGTGGCACTTCGGCCGATACTGCAATGCCTTTCCGGCCACTCTTTCCTAATCCCATACCAGGGATATACTGGAGCTTATTCATGAGGTACACAGACTGTGCACTGACATACAACCCCTCATCAACAGCCAAAATGTTCTGTATGACCCGGGCCTCAGCTAGGGTAAATCCTGATAGGAACACATCCTCCGTGACATGCTCGATTTCCAAAACCGGTGTAGACACTTATGGCGGCGGATGGATTGACGAATTCCCAAAAACTATGGCCATCCCTTTCCCGTGGAGGGACTTCAACATTTGATGCGGGGTGGAAGAGACCGCCTTTACCTGGTGTAGCCACGGCCGCCCTAGGAGTAGATTAAAGGTTGCGGGAACGTCCAAGACATGAAAGTCAATCTCGTGCTGTCCGAGACCAACCTTGGTCTGAATCTGCACAGTCCCCATCACTTCTCTACTAGTATTGTCATAAGCCCTTATCACCTGGGTAGTTGCCACAAAGTCCACGGGCTTCAACCCGATTGCATAATGCCGTCCTCGACGGGCACACGTTAATGGCGGATCCCGTGTCGACAAGAACTACCGGTATCCACTTGTCTCTACATTCCACGGAGATGTAGAGTGGTTTGTTATGGTTTGCACCCTCAGATGGCAGTTCCTTGTCAGAAAAGGTCAACGTCAGGGAAGCTCCTGAAAAAACCAATCCTACCAGCTGCTCAGGCGTAGTATCTATTGAAAGTTTGGCCTTGCCCATAGCAGAAAAGAGAGCTTGTCTATGTACTCTTGAAGCCATAAGCAGTCCCTAGATGGAGATATCTGCTTGTATCTTCTTCAGCTGTTTCAGTACAGCCTCCTCTTCGAGCAATTTATCCTTCTGTTTCTCTGCCTCCTTGTCCTTTCCGGACGCCTCTGGTTGATCTAAATGTGGGGGCTTGAAATACCGCCCGCTCCTAGTCATGTGATCAACTTCGCCAATGTACCAGGTATCATCCGGCTGGTTACTCCCCCAGTCCTCATCTGTGTGGGCAAGACATAGGTCGTCATCTTCCCACCATATGCCATCGGTAGCCGACAGACACCTGTCTGACTCCGTCACAACTATTCCTGTGCCCACAGCACCTTCCGTTACCATGCCCGCAGCATGTTCTATACCCATAAGGGCCTTGGCTTTTCTGGCTCTCTCAGAATCTTTGATCCTTTCTCACTCAGACTGCTTCAGTACAGCCTGCTGTTTGGTTTCTTCTATTCCTAAACTGCCCGTATTCTGAGCAAAATTCTTTACACCGGTGCTCTTTGGCAATTTAAGCTGATTCTCGGCCCTTTCGGTAACTGTTGATGTCCTTGTCCCTGACGAACTCTGTTCTAACTGAGGCTGCTCAACAACATCCGGCTCATCACTGAGCCATCCAGTAACTTCTACTGACCCTTCCAAACCAAACCAGTTGACAGGCACGTCTCCTGGATCCTGTTTGTTGAAGAATTGAAGGTTCGTGATGTCCTCCTCTAGTTCTGCCAGGTCATCCTGCCCCTGATTAAGTCCATCTTCCCGTACTACACAAACCTCTGCCCCCACTGGCAATTCCACTCTTAGCCTAGCCTGGGCCGCTGAGATAATGTAACCATACGAGTTGTATATGAAGCTTGCTGACTCCTTAAGCTCTGTATAATCATTCTCATCTACTCCCGCAGCCAACCTACTTCTATCTTCGATAGTTACCACCGCCGTCTCAGGTTGGGTTTGGGAGATGTCCAACACGCACAAGTCAGTGTTGTCAAGAATGAACACCTCCGGCTTGGGTAGGTGAGAAGGGGTGATATATATACTAGGGTCGTATGACACAGCCTCAGTTTGGATCATATTGATGCGTTTGGGAGGTGGAGCTTGGTTATGTGGTGGAAGAGGGTTGGTTGTGACATTCGGTTTCTTTGGAGGCACGATCACCCTATTGTTAACGAGATCCTGGATCTCATGACGCAATCGAAAGCACTGGTCGGTGTCATGACTATGCTGTTGGTGAAAGGCGCAGTACTTGGCCGGGTTATGAGTTGGTGGGAGATTACTTGGTAAGGGTCGCGGCTCTAGGGGCTTCAGGTGCCCTTTCCTAATCAAAACCCCCAAAGCTTTGGACGGAGACATGTATAGCGGGGTGAAGGTTCTTTGGCCTCGTGGTGCGAATTTGGTTATTTTTCAGCTACTTCCGGACGCACCAGTGAATGGTGTAGCTGAAAGGGTTCTTGGGGTAGTGGTAGTGATAACCATACTCACATCCGAAGCTTTGGCAGCTGCAGCACTGCTTGTGCCTGCATTTGTACTGCGGTTGAATGCCCTCTAGGGCTGTTCTCTCTCATGATCAATGAGCCCTTGTTTCATCGCGTCCTCGATCTGCACCCCTATCTCATGTAAATCTGCAACGGTGGGGAGGGGGAGAACGATCATCTTCTACATAAGCTTGGGCTAGAGGTTGCGCATAACCATCCGAATCTGATCTTTGTCAACAGGTCTGATGGTCATCATCGAGGCCTTGGCCCTCCACCAGGTCACAAAATCGGAGAAGCTCTCCTTCAGCTCTTGCCTAGTTGTCTCGAGATCACGAGTTGTGACCTCAATCTGAGTATTATAGGAGTATTGAGCCACAAAGGTCTCAGTCTTCTCATCTCAGTTCCTCTTAGCAGAGTATTCCAATTTTGTATACCAAATAGCCGCTACACCCGACAGGGTCCGGCCAAACAGAGAAAATTTCTACAATCTGGAGAGGCCCATTGGCCTTAAGATATCCAAGAACAACCGTAAATGCACCATAGGATCCCCAGACCCGTCAAAGCGGTCGATGTGCGGCATTTTAAACCAATCTGGCAACGTTATGGCCGAGTCGATGTACCCATCCTCAATATCTGGAATGGACTTCACACCATGAGATTTCTTGAACAGCTTTTCAAGCTTGCTCACTTTCAACGTTGTGGGGTCCACCTCAAACTCAAAGGGAGAATCCGGTAGGTTGGTAGGTGTTTTGGATAGCTGGGGTAGGATTGGGGGCGGAGCCGACCTTGTCGGAACGTCCATATCTTCCTGGACATTTGGTGTCTCCCCGGGTATTGGAACTCATGGTGGAAGAGGAACTTGGTGTGAAGTAGATGCTCCGGTTTGCTGCTGTAACCTGGCGATTAACTCTGCATGTTGGGCCATGACCTCGACCTGTTGTTTGGCAAATTTTGCTTGATGAGCAGCGTCCTGCTGTATGGTCCTCATACTTTCCTGGAGCTGACGCATCATCTCCTCTATAGCTGTCATATCGCGCTGACCTATCTGCACAATCGGTATATCTGTCCCTACAGTAGAAACTAAGACCTCAGCCTGACTATCCACTGATGGGGTAAACCAC
This sequence comes from Camellia sinensis, assembly GCF_055761805.1. NCBI lineage: Eukaryota > Viridiplantae > Streptophyta > Magnoliopsida > Ericales > Theaceae > Camellia > Camellia sinensis. The sequence continues at coordinate 63,513,223 of NC_138962.1, read as the reverse complement.
CGATCTGACGACCGCTGTACCGATACACTGCGTCCTCTTGACCTCCGTCTGGTAACCGGGGGTAAAGAAAGGAGCACTGCTTGTTCGTCTATCAAATCCCTGGATCGATTAAGTCTATGACCTCTAATCTAGAGTGCTCGAGGGATATCTGCTTGGTCGGAATCAATGGTGCTAAACTACCTTGCAAAAAGATAAATAAAGCAATAATAAGGAAACAATGAACAGAAAAACGGACAGCACAACAGTTTAAATAAAGACAACACATAGTTGGCAAACACAAGCTGAATGAACCGTTCCCAACCACTGATCACTGTTCCCAAAATCAATGGCTCAAATCTAAATCTGATACCCGCAGATATAACTGATTCTCAAAACACTGATGCCCGCAGGCCTGATGCCCAGACTTGCAAACTGATACGTGCATTCCCTGTAGAGGCACACTCTAAAAGCACATAGCAAGCAAATGAGAGCCAAAACATCCCTATGTCGGGGTAGGATTTCCCTATCCTATTTTGTCAGGAGCTAGGGTTTCACTATGCATGCAGCGGTTTCAAACAACCTATAATCGGGTAAACAACTTGTCCTAGTTTGGAATACTCACTATAGATTCCGAATATGCACTAGGTCGAATGGTCAAAGAGGGTGCCTCGGTGAAAATCGAGGTTTATGTTCCCGTTGTGGCAGAGCCCGCAACCGGTCAGCCTTATGGCACACTTCTCAAAACGAGCCTCTGGCAAACTGTTCAGGAATAGCATACGACAAACACGGTGTCCAAGGCGCACCAATGCACATGCAATGCAAAGAAACACATAAGTGTAATCAAAACAAGATATCATGAGTTCGAGGCAAGTTCTCTAATTCCCCAGCAGAGTCACCAAAAACTGTAGACGCGCCCCAACGTCCCAGGGGGGATCCCGTTTTGTTCATTTAGGCTTACTACAGTTCGGACTCAAATGTCACGGTTGTTTATCTGATCTCATAAAGTGTAATGCAAGACTGATAAATCACCAAAGAGTCCAAATCCGGCAAATCATTTTGGAAAACTGATTTTAAGAAAGAAATGCCAAACATGGACTGCTTTGCCAGATACAAAGTCGCCACCTAAATATTTTATTTTGGGAGAATTTAGGAAACCCTAACTCATCGCCTAAGGCCGTGTGTCCGTCATCATCAAAGTTGCCTCTGCTCGAGAACTTGGGTACGAGAGGGAAAGGTCATGCAATGAGCACTCCCGCTCGCTCGATCGAAGATCGGCCTGTACTAAGCATGATATTTAGTTTTGAAAACATATGCGTTCTTATTCTGGTTATTAGCCTAAAATTACTATGTGATGCGCACAACACATAAGTATAGACCAGATCGCCTAACTTGGAATAAAACATTTCATGTTTGTTTATTTGAAAATGGTTTGATGGTGCTACTCGCAAGTGGGCTAAGACGTGGATTTGCCACCCTCGGGTGGGCTTAGAGAAACATGATTTTTCCCACCCCGCAGAGTGGGCTTAAAACTCACATTCAATGAATTGTTCCAATTCAGGTAGTCCAACCTTCACCCACAGGCATTCAGGCAGTTATATCACATAAGCAAATAGCCTCATGGCAATCATGCTATCATGGCAACATTTACACACATGAGGTATGCTAAAGCGTAAACGCTTACCTAGTACTCCGAGCCATAACAATAGCTAGTTAGTAATCAAATGCATAATCCTAGTTCATGTTAAGATGGCTAATATAACACATACAAAAATGCAACTAGAACAGGCTCGGACAATCTAAGAATGGCATGTGAAATGTGACAACTCAATACACGTATTCAAGTTGGAATTGAAATACTATGCAGTTAGTATGATGCGCCGAGCCCGGGGCATGCAATACAGATGAATGATGCAAACATGCGAGCATAAGGATGCTAATTGAAACATGACCTAAAACTACCCATTGAAAGCAGGTAAGTAAAAGGGAGAAAGACGTGGGGTTGGAAGACAATCACACACTCACGCACCCTTATTACAAAATTTGCCCTCTCGACGGAGGGTCCGAATAAATAATACAAACTGAATAATTAATCAACTACCCTAGCTAATTAAAAATTACAAAACCCTTAACTAATTTAAACAAATTAATTAAGCTATGAAACAAAAGAGGCCGCCGCAGCTCCGCCTCGGAATGATTGAATGATGCATGCTCAATCGCCTCACTCGGAAACCCGTTGCCATGCCATTGTTCCCTCTGTTTGCACTGTTTTACACCTTTAAAAACTGCACAAGTCCCTAGGATGCTTCCAAACCACTCCCTGAGCACTGTGGGATGTCACTAGCCAAAATATAGGAACATCGGCCATGTGGAATTGGTCATCGACCATTTGTGAGGATCTCGTTCAACAATGTTTAGTCGATCGGCACTGAGGATCTGGTTCAACAATGTTTTGCTGCAACAGAGGACAAACAGAGCATGGCAATGCCTTTTCAAGGCAATGTGTGCACAACCACCCTTCCTATCATGTCATGAACTCAAGGGAGTATGGTTCTCGACTCTCGGACCATCAATCGCGCATTTCAATGCATGATGGCCAAAGGAGCCAAGTGTGCAAATCAATGTGGAATGAATGCAACAAAAACATATGAATGCCTAGAACTCTATCATGTTGGATCAAGAGTGTCGATGATCGAGGATTGAGGCACGTTTCGTCACTTCAAGTACGAACGTCCCTCGGTCCTCGTGTTTGGTTCGGCACCCCAAACCAAATACAACGCAATGCAAGTATGCCAAGTACAATGCAACATGGGGACATTTATACAATGCAACAGGACTAATGGCATGCAAACAAACTCAATGCAATATGAGTATGCAAGCAAACATGCAAACAACCCAAGCATGCAACAAGTATGCATTAATGTCATGCAATGCAACTAATATGCAATAGACATGAGCCCTAAACATGAAAACATGTAATATGCTAAAAATGCACAATGCAATGCAATCTAAGCATGCAAACATACAATGCAATAAGCACGCAACAACATGCAAACCACATACCCAATGGACTTATACCCAAGATGGACAGACCTCAGCAATGCCCAAAATCAGTGGCCATAAGTTCTAAAATGATGGTAAGACGAGCATAAAAATGCAAGACAGTCATGCATACCAATTGGCCAGAGCATTAAGGCATAAAGAGGACAACTCTTAAGCACACTTAAAGAGTAACAAACATGGATATATGTGTAGACGTCCCCAAACGTCTCGGGAGGGAATCCCATTTTATTCATATGGGCTCACTACAGTTCAGGACTCAAATGTCACGGTCCTGTATCTAATCTCGCAGAGTGCAATGCAAGACCGATGAATCATCAAAGAGTCCAAATCCGGCAAATTGTTTTTGAAAACAGATTTTTTGAAAGAAGTGCCAAACATGGACTATTTTTCCAGATACAGAGTCGCCACCTAAATATTTTATTTTGAGGGAATTTAGGAAACCCTGACTCGTGCTTGAGGCCACGTGTCCATCATCACCAAAGTTGCCTTAGCTCAAGAACTTGGGTATGATTGGGGAAGGTCACTTCATGAGCACCCCCGCTCGCCCGATCCAAGATCGGCCTCTACTAACCATGATATTGAGTTTTGAAAACATTATGTGTTCTTATTCCGATTATTTGCCTAGATTTACTATGTGATGCGCACAGCATACAAGTATAGATTGGATCGCCTGAATTGGAACAAAGCACCTCATGTTTACTTTTGAAACGGTTTACTACTCGTAAGTAGGCTGAAATGCGAATTTGCCACCCTCAGGTGGGCTTAGAAAACAAGATGATTTGCCACTCTCAAGTGGGCTTAAAACTCACAGTCAATGCATTATTCCAATTCAGATAATCCAACCTTCACCCACAGGCATTCAAGCAGTTATATCACATAAGCACATAGCCTCATGGTAAGCATGCTATCATGGCAGTCACTCAAACACATGCAAAGATGCTAAAGCATAAATACTTACCGAGTACTCCAAGCCAAAACAGAAACTAGTTAGTAATCAATGCATGATCCCAGTTCATGTTAAGATGGCTAATGCAACACATGCAAAAAAGCAACTAAGATAGGCTCAGCTATTCTAAAGATGGCATGTGAAATGCTACAACTAACAACTATTCAACTCGAAATTAAAATACAATGCAGTTAGTATGATGCGCCGAGCCCGGTGCATGCAAGACAGATGAATGAATGCAAACATGCTATCATAAGTATGCTAATTGAAACATGACCTAACCTAACCATCATAAGCTGGTAAATAAAATGGAGAAAAATGTGGGGTTAGAAGACATACATCACACACACGCACACTTATTACAACAATTGGCCCACTCTTGGAGGGTCCGAATAAATAATACAGTCCGAATAAATAATTAACTACTCTAGCTAATTAAATATTACAAAACCCGAATTACTCAACAAATTAGCTAGAAAAGCAAATAAATTAGCATGCAAGCTAAATAGACCGCCTCGGCTCTGTTCCGAATGATGAAAGGTGTATGCATGCTCGCGTCACCTCGTCGGTAAATTCCATCGCAATGCCTCGCCTCACCCTTGTTTGCAATTGATCTCCGAAACTTGCACAAAGCTCCAGAAGGCTGAAACTCCACCTTGGGAAGGCCACCGACCAGTTATTAGCATGGGAGACCACCTGCCGACCACCCTTTGTGGTGGAGACCAAAGAGGGTGGTCGGCCTGCCAGAAAATCTGGTCGACCGACCAGTTTCCACCTCTGGTTTCTGGTTTTTCTGCAACAAAGGCAAGAGAGAGAAAAGGCAATGTATTTTCAACAAATGTGTACATGACCACTCTCCCCGTCCTTACACAAGCTCAAGGGAGTGTAGTCCTTGATCCTCGTGCCACCAATCACGTAGCTCGATGCGTGATGGCCGAGAAGTCAAATTGCACAACTCGATGTGAAATGAATGCACATATAAGCAAGTAAAGCCGACAACTCTATCATGGACAATCAAGAACGTCAGCGACCGAGAATCGAGGCACGTTTCGTCACTTGGAGTACGAAACGTCCCTCGTTTCTAGTGTTCAGACTAAACCCTACTCCAAACACAAAGCAATGAGATGGCATACACAATGCAACTAACTTGTAACCTAGCATACGCAATGCTATGGGCTAAAATGGCATACACAATGCACGTGACATAACATGGCATACACAATGCACTTACGAAGACTATCATGCGCACATGAACTAAATGGCATATGCAAATGCAAGATGGACTTACACCAATATGAGTGGACCTCAACCACACTCACATCAATGGCCATATGATAAAAATGAGACAATTGAAATACATGCAAACATGCACGGATGCAAAGGACGATCCTAAGGCACAACATGCAACTCTAACAAAGCATGGCAAAGGATGAACTATGGCATAGAATGGCACATGATCTAGCTCTGAAATATGATACACAATGGTCCCGAATCATGCAAACACTTCACACGATACATGCTAAATGGCCCGAATACCGAAACTAGTGAAGTGCGTTACACTAGAGGTACACAAAGCAATGCACAAATGGAAAAACCACCCCCAAACAGACCCTAGGCAGGTCCAAGACAGTGGGAAAATGGCCTAAAATGATGGCTCAAAGTGCATGAAAATGAACCTCATTCAATGGTCTGAAAACAAGGCATTTATGCACAACTCTCAAACGCATTTAAAGAGTGGAAAACATGACAATATGGCATGCATGTAAGCTCTGAAATATGATGTGGAATGGCCTCAAAACATGAAAACACCTCAGCATATGCATGTAATAGACCTCGAAACTCAAAGCTAAGCATGGATATTGAACTACAAGCATGCAAAATAAGCATCATTCGACCACAAGACCAAAAAAAAGAGCTAAGGTAGTCCAAAATATGCACAAAATCAGTTAAAGGCATGGCCAAAAAGTGCCAAGAAAGATGGCCAAAACACCATGCCAAACAAACCAGTGAACCATGATTTGCACTACAACTATGTGAAGCACATGAGAGGTCACCAAACCAGCCAAAAACAGAAGTATGTCATGCCAAATAATGCCCAAAAACCCACTGAAACTCAGTCAATGCATGCAAGAATGATGTGTCCCTTTGAAAGGCCAATAAGGGGGTTATTCTACACATGCATAATAGACATTCAACATGGAAAAACCACCTTTGGATAGAGGTTATGATGGCCCTAAAACTCACTAAAATGGGCCTGGAATGAGTCTAGGAAGCATACAAATAAAGGCCCCTTTGAAAGGCTTTGAAGAGGATTACTCTACACAGGCATAATAGACATTCAACATGGCAAAACCACCTCTAGACAGAGGTTATGTAGGTCACAAAACTCACCAAAAATGGCCTGGAGCATGGCTTTGAAACATGCAAGTAGGGGCTCCTTTGTAAGGCCAACAAAGCTAGTAAACAAAACAAGGGGTGAGAGGGTCACCCCTCTCTGACTTTAAGGCTCAAAACAGCATGTTAGTCACTGAAAATCCACTGGATTTCAGTGGGTAAAAGGTCAAACAAAGCACAATACAAAGGCCTAGATGCATGGCTCAAAACAAGATGAAAACAAGCATGCAAGGGGGTAGATGACCCCCAACAGCAAAAAGACCTTAAACAAACAAGTTTAGAAGCTCAAGACAAGACTTTTTTCAGTTTATGATAAAGCCTAAATATGCTTCCAAACTAGGCTAAAAGATGAAGCAAAATAGTGCTACAAAGAGGGAAATAGAGAGTTACCCTTGTAGAGCAGACCTCCAGCAACTTCTGGACCAATGTAGCAACCCTTCAACCTCTGAGAAACAGCTTCAAGGTGCTTAGATGGATGGTGGAAAGGTTAAGCTAAGGGTTGGTGTGTGATAGGCCAAGAACTATGGAGTTTTGGAGGCAATATAGAGATACAAGAGGGAGATATATGCATGTATGCTCCAGCACTTTTCTGAACAAAGGCCAAGGAGGGGAGGCCCTTCTTTATAGAGGAGAAGGTCTAAATCTTCTCAAAGAAGCTTAAAATCTAGGCCAAACATCCTCCACGTGTATGGAGGATGCACCAAATGCCTCCCAGCTTGCAGCTGGAACACACTCAGAGAGAGGAAAAAGCAGGTGGCTGGCTGACCAGTTCAGGTGGTCGGCTGACCATGCCCCCTGGTCGGCCGACCAGGTTCAAAAGGGTCAAGCTCAAAAGGTGGTCGGCCCGCCCATATCGGTGGTCTCCTAGGTGAATGCAACTCAGTGGTGGTATGGGAGACCAGAAAATGTGCCTCAAAAGTGAGGGAGACCACCTACCTGTCAAGAAAACTGGCCGACCGGGGAAAGGTGGTCTCCGAGAAAAAAAGGTGGTCTCCCACCCTACTACCACCTTCCTAACAATGAAACTAGGGTCCATGCCAAAAATGAACCCACACCGATGCGAAACGAAGGTTCGAGGGCCAAAACGCGCAGTCGGGGGCCCCGAAAACTGACTGTTAAGCATCAAAGGTGGCGTGCGACCACAAAGGTGGTCTCCCGGGCCACAATGTCCCTCTAGAGAGAGGAAACAAGGTGTGTGCCAAAAATCAGAGCAAACATAGAAAGTTAAGCAGTCCTAAACCGAGACGCACGGCCGACGGCTCCGAAAATCGAAAACTGGTCTCCAAACGGGAACAGTGGTCTACGACCACGAAAAATAGCCTACGGCCACTGAGAAATGGTCTACGAGACCTCTCCCTCCCTTCAGTAAGAGAAAACAGAACCTGGTTCGTAAACCGAGGTAAAGCACAAAAGCGTCCCGAAGTCCGGAAGCAAGGCTCTCAGCCGAGACTCTGTAACCTCAGAACGAGCACAACATGCGGCGTCACCGAGCGCTCAGTTGGTGACGTCTGAGTCTTAAGGTCGGTCAAAAATGGGGTGTCTAAAGTTGCCCCTCTTTGACAGAACTCGGAAGTCACAAGTGACGGGAGTAAATGTCAAAGCCCAGAGACGACCTATTTTTGACAAGGCCGAAGACTTAGACAAAGCATACAAGCTATAGATAAAAGATATGCGCCCGAGGGCAGGGGCAAAATGCGAGAACAATGCACAAAGCCGAGCATAACTTATGATCATGCAAAGAAAGCTGTAACGAAGCATAACATGCAACTGTTTTAAGCAAGCATACACAAATCTAACTACATTACATGCAGAAAGGGTGTAAGAGAATTACTGTAATGCTCACTGCGAATACAGTGTGCATGTGTGCTAGATACACAAAACGAACATGTGATAGATACACAAAGTGAGTAAGCACGTGTGATAGATACACAAAGGGTAAACACAAGGTGTGATAGATGCACTTAGTGAACAAAGTGTGATGGATACACAAAAGGTGAACACGAATTGTGATAGATGCACTAAGTGAACGAGTGTGATGGATACACTAAAGGTGAACACGAAGTGTGATAGATGCACTATGTGAACAAGTGTGGTGGATACACAAAAGGTGAACACGAAGTGTGATAGATGCACTTAGTGAACAAGTATGATAGATACACTAAAGGTGAACACAAAGTGTGATAGATGCACTAAGTGAATAAGTGTGATTGATACACAAAAGGTAAACACAAAGTGTGATAGATGCACTAAGTGAACAGGTATGATAGATACACTAAAGGTGAACACAAAGTGTGATAGATGCACTATGTGAACAAGTGTGATGGATACACAAAAGGTGAACACGAAGTGTGATAGATGCACTTAGTAAACAAGTATGATAGATACACTAATGGTGAACACAAAGTGTGCTAGATGCACTATGTGAACAAGTGTGATGGATACACAAAAAGTGAACACAAAGTGTGATAGATGCACTTAGTGAACAAGTATGATAGATACGCTAAAGGTGAACACAAAGTGTGATAGATGCACTATGTGAACAAGTGTGATGGATACACAAAAGGTGAACACAAAGTGTGATAGATGCACTTAGTGAACAAATATGATAGATACACTAAAGGTGAACACAAAGTGTGATAGATGCACTATGTGAACAGAGTATGATAAATACACTAAAAATGAACACAAAGTGTGATGGATGCACTTAGTGAACAAGTGTGATGGATACACAAAAGGTGAACACAAAGTGTGATAGATGCACTAAGTGAACAGGTGTGATAGATACACAAAAGATAATGAAGTGTGATGGATACACTAAAGTAAATGAAGTGAATATGTGCATGATAGATACACAAAATGAGGATGTGTGTGATAGATACAGAAAATGAGAATATGTGTGATAGGTACAGAAAATGAGAATGTGTGTGATAGATACAAAAAATGAGAATGTATGTGATAGATATAGAAAATGAAAGAAGTGTGATTGATACACTAAGCGAAGAGAGTGTGATTGATACACTAAGCGAATGAAGAAACTGTGATAGATACACTAAGGGTGAATAAGGTGTGATTGACACACTAAATAAATGAAGTGTGATTGATACACTAACTGAATGAAGTGCGATTAATACACTAAATAAAATGATCTCAAACGGAACTTCTTTGAATGAACCGTACATACAATATCGTGCATGAATGAGAAAGAAGCTTGATAGGTACAATGCATGATGTTCAAGGAAAGCAATAAACAAGTGTAGCGACGCTTTAGAAAGCACCTCATGGGGTGAGTGGCGATGAACCGCTCTACTCTGACGCAGATCTCCCTTCGTGCTCTTCGAACGCTTACCTTCAACTCACAGTACAAAGGCTCTAAAATACTGACAAGGGTTCTTCACGTAGAACACTTTGGATGCTGCCTTTCTTCCTGATCATATTCATAACTTTCCCTATTCTCCAACTGGGTGACAGACTAGGTTGGTTCGGTATCCAAAATTGAGGTGCATACACGCTATCTCAACCTATGGGGCTTCCATACAGATTTCAAGCCAAGGACACACCTCTGGGTATTTAAACCAAACTTTAGTCTCGGAAATTCCGAACCTTTGCGTTCTAGGCAACAGCCATTCGAACTCTAGTTTCCACCATCGCAGTTGGTCTCCTAGGAACTCATTGCGAACACAGCCAAGATGCCTCTGGCAGGGAATGGTACTCAGGGAGAGCGCTTCTGAGCACCATTCTGGCTTGAAGTAGACTTGATCTTGAGCTTGAGGTAGAGGCACACTCATACTTTGGAGCATTGGCAAGACCAAAAGAGGTACACAAGGAATGCAATCTCAGAACTTACTGAAGTTAAAACAAACTCAGATGCTCGACATTTCCTCTTTTCTCTTGCTTTGCAGTTTGGAACCCATATAGCTTCAGATAGGTCCTGGCTTTACTGTTCTGACATGACCTAGGTTGAACCCTGTGGTTTTATGAAAGAACAAATCTTGTTTTGAACAGATGTGGAGAATGGCACGGCAGTCGGAGCACAAAACGAGTTTATTTTTGAAATTGAGAGATGAGTTTTTGACCGGGGTATTGAGCCTACGACTGAACACAGTGCACTACGACTCAACAACGGAAAACAAAAGGTAAACAACCTAAACACATCGAGTAACACTCGAAACGACTCAAAACAAGAATCGAGATAAAACAAAAAGACACGACACTCAGACGTGCACAGGGAGCCTGTTTCTCTGGGTATTGTTTCCCACCCTTTCTCATTTGTGATTCTCACATCACTCGGCCCTCAGGCTCTCTTTTTTTCTCTGAAAAAGCCCTTTTCCTCACTTTTTCTCTCAGCGCACATCTCTCTATTCTTCAATCTCACATTTTTTATCCCTCCCCTGGGTGGTTGATGGATAAACAAGAAGTTACAGGTTAATGCCCAACGTTATCAGCTCGCGGCTATTTCCTTCAGTGACATTTAGTCGATGCCCCAGATGAAGGAGTGGAGTATCTTGATCCATTCCAATTCATGCTTCGCACTCGGCTTGATACCTCGCTGCTTGGAGGATGAGAGAGCTTTCAGCCCTTTGTTGTTAACTTCAGTTATGCCCTTCTTGGCGAACAGGGTACCCTTTCCGACAAGTATGGTGCCCTTTCTGGCAAATGCATTGACAACGGGGGAAAAACAGGAAGCCTGACTCAACTATACCCCTAGTTCATTATTTTGACCATTTTTGTTTTGGTTTTCTACTAAAACAATTTTGACCAAAATGAGAGTTAGATTAACATGCTTGTTCGATTTTCTGATTTAAAATCATGCAAGTCAGGCTATGAGCACTAAAAATTTTCCTTTTTTGGGTCCAAGAAATGGTCCAGTTTTGAAAAATGGAATACTTTTCGAGAAAATCAGTCAACCTCGGTAAAAATTCTCAGAAACTATTTTTGCAAACGACCACTGCTCAACGAGCACGGAACCTACTCTTGAGATGCACAACCTCAAATCCTAAGGAAAATTGCCCCTTTCTTGAAGGACACTACATGGCAACAGAAAGTTGTCCCTTGTTTGAATAGCACCGCAGCACACTATATGGCAACGGAGAGTTGCCCAAAATCTGAATAGTGCCGCAGCACATGGTAACCAGTCCTCACAGCGACAATTACAACCAAATTCTCAGATACAGAGAAGACAAAGATGACCAAAACCATCACATGGACACAGTCGGATTTGAAGTGTTTTACGGCTGGACTTCAGAGTGAAGTTGCCTACGTATCCCAAAGATGGGAATCAAGCCTTACGTAGTTCGGGATTAAGGTACACTCGTGTATTTAACCTCTCCTTTTGCGCTCTAACTTTTGCCAAGGCCGCCCTTCCGGGTTTTCAACCTTGCGAGCTCTGTTCTTTTTTTCTTTTCATTTCTTTTTATTTCTTTTCTTTTTCATCTTTTCTTTTCATTTTTTCTTCTTTTCTTTTTCTTTTTTTTTTTCATTCTTCTTTTTTTTGTTCTTTTTCTTCTTTTTCTTGCTCTAACTTTTGCCTTTGTCACCCTTCCGGGTTTTCGGCCCAGCGAACCTCTCAAGGGTAAAAGTGTAGCTTTGTCCATGTCAAATGGTTTTGAAATCCTGAAGTCATCTGAATCCAGGAGAATGGCTATTGTTCGCTGATGATGTAGGCGTCCATCCAATGGGGGCCGAATTTGCCCCTAGTGTTGTGGGTACGAACTCAGTTGCTCTTCAGCAATACTTTCTTCTTTCCTCCCTTCTGGGATTTGGCTTTCTTGTCGATCTTCATTATCTTGAGCAATGATCCATTTTTGGCTCTTCGAGCACATTTGATATTTTTTGTCCCTAGTCCGAGGGGTGCTTCTGATCTAGCTTCGCAAGATTTTTTTGATGACATATGATCTTCTTGATCTGACTTTCTTGTCCTTAGTTCGAGGGCTGCTTCAAATTTGGCCACACAGGCCTCACATCATGATTGACCTTTGAACATTCTGAATTAAGGTCCAAGGTTTGAAAGCAAGGGGTTGAGTCTCGAGGCTGAGAGCGATCCTAGGCTGTACAATCTCAAGAACGATTCCACACAAGTCTTCGCCGGACTGCGCAAAACATTTTTTTTAAAATTTTTTAAGAAAGCGACAAATCGCTTGCACTGAAGACAGTGTAGAACCAATCTGGATCAAGCCAGGGTCCTTCTCAGTACTCACCTTAACAAACATGATTTCATTCATTAAAGGCTTAGCATGCCTCTCTTTCTCTCAATTGATCAAATTTTTCAAAACCTGAGGAATTCCTCCCTCTTCGTTTTCATCACAGTGTTTGAAAAGTTTTGGAAAACTTAGGTCAATGCAATGAGTTCGAGACACAGAAAAGTAGGCAAAAAAGTACTGCTGTTTCATTCAAACTTTCTGGCACAAGGCAGAAGCAAGCACAAAAGCATGAAAGACCACTGCTGTTCATTCAAATCTGTTGGCATTACTGACTCCAAGGCAGAAACAGACTCAAAAGAAAACGAAAAGATAAACACAAAACAAGCAAGTGATGTCCAAGGTAACACCCCCGGAATCACCCGACTTCAACAAAACAGGACTGACTCAGTACAACTAGACAAACCCTATTGATTCAGTAAGAAAAGGCTAACTCTGTACAACACAACAAGACTGACCCAATACCCAAGTCAGAAAGTACAAAAACTAGCATTCACAAATGCTCAAAACAGTGCGTGCCATACGCCACATCTGGAGTAAACTGAACGCCGCCCACAGGTGATTCATCCCCTGATCACATCACATTATCCCCCACAAGTTCACTGATCAAGTGCCAATAAACTTGGTTGAGCCGGTACGGCGATGACCTTGTTGTCAAACAGATCTTGTACATCATGTGAAGACGAAAGCAACTGTTAGTGTCATGACCGGTTTGTTGATGGTAGGCATAGTATTTAGTGTGGTCATGCTTTGGAGGGATAGGATCGGGTAGAGGCCGTTGTTCCAATGGTTTCAGATATCCCTTCCGGAGTAAGGCCTCTAGAGCTTTTGACAAAGGCATATAAAGTGGGGTAAAAACCCTCTTGACTCGAGGTGGATATTTGGTTTTTTGTGAGCTACTTCCGGACGCACCGGTGAATGGGGTAGCTGTTTTTGATGCGGTGGTGGTAACCATGCCCACTTCAGAAGATGTTGCAGCTGCATCACCACTGGTGGTCGCATTCGAACTGCTGGAAAATGCCCTCCTGGGCTGCTCCTTCTCCTGGTCAATGAGGCCCTGCTTCATAGCATCCTCAATTTGTACCTCCATCTCATGTAAATCTGAAAAGGTGGGGAAGGGAAAAACAATCATTTTCTATATAAGCTTGGGTTAGAGATTCCGCACAATCATCTGAATCTGATCTTTGTCAGTGGGCCTAGTGGTCATCATTGAGGCCTTGGCCCTCCACCGGGTTACGAAGTCGGAAAAACTCTCCTTAGGCTCCTGCCTAGTTGTCTCGAGATCACGGGTTGTGACCTCAATCTGTGTATTATAGGAGTACTGAGCGACAAAAGCCTCGGCCATCTCATCCCAATTCCTCTTAATATCGTCTTCCAGTTTTGCATACCAGATAGCCGCCACACCCGACAGGGTCTGGCCGAATAAAGAAAGCTTCTGCAGTCTGGTGAGGCCCATCGGCCTTAATATGTCTGAAAACAGCCATAAGTGCACCATGGGATCTCCGGACCCGTCAAAGCGGTCAATATGTGGCATTTTAAAGCGGTCTGGCAGTGTCACGGCCGCATCGGTATACCCATCCTCAATGTCCGGGATGGACTTGATGCCCTGAGATTTCTTGAATAGCTTTTCAAGCTTGCTCACCTTCAATGTTGTGGGGTCTACCTCGAACTCAAAGGAAGAATCCGGCAGGTTGGTGGGTGTTTTGGATAATTGGGGTAGGATTGGGGGCGAAGCCGGTCCTGTTGGAATGTCCGTATCTCCCTGGACATTTGGTGCCTCCTCGAGTGCTGGAACTCTTGGTGGGGGAGGGGCTTGGTGCGAAGCAGATGCTCCGGTTTGTTGCTGTAACCTGGCGATCAACTCTGCTTGTTGAGCCATGACCTCGGCCTGTTGTTTGGCAAATTCGGCTTGACGAACAGCGTCCTGTTGCATGATTTTCATACTTTCTTGGAGTTGACGCATCATCTCCTCCATTCCTGCCATACTGCCCTGATCTAACTGATCTATCAGTATATCTGTCTCTGTAAAAACAGATATCTCAACCCAACTGCACACAGGTGAGATGGATAATGACTGCTGATCCGAAGACTGTTGAACTGATAATCTCTGCCCAACTGGCCTTTTTACCCTGCCTCTGGCGAAGGAACACTGATTTTCCCTTAAACTAAATCTCTGACCTGACAAAGTCTATCAGCACAAGTCCGACGAACCTTGGGGGATATTGGAGCCTTCTAAAGCTACGGTTCCAAGACTGCCTAGCAAAAGAGAAAACATACAGCATCTTAGCCTGAGTTCACCAAAACAAATATGAGCAGCCGAATAATTATGCTCTCTACTGAATTCAGTCCAAGATTCTGCCTGTAAACTGATACCCTCAGGTCAAACTGATTCCCCACATACTAACGCCCTCACGCCTGATACCCAGACTTGTAAACTGATACGTGCATTCCTGTAGAGAACCACCCTAAAAGCACATAGCAAACAAGTGAGAGCCAAAACACCCCTATGTTGGGATAGGGTTTCCCTGTCCTATTTTGTCAGGAACTAGGGTTTCACTACGCACGCAGCGGTTTCAAACAACCTATGATCGGGTAAGCAACCTGTCCTAGATTGTAATGGTCACTATGGATTCCGAACATGCACTAGGTCGAATGGTCAAAAAGGGTGCCCCGGTAAAACCGAGGTTTGTGTTCCCGTCGTGGCAGAGCCCGCAACTGGTCAGCCTTATGGCACGCTTCTCGAAGCGAGCCTTCGGAAAACCGTTCAGGAATAGCATACGGCAAACACGGTGTCCTAGGCGCACCAATACACATGCAATGCAAAGAAACACATAAGTGTAGTCAAAACACGACATCATGAGTTCGAGTCAAGTTCTCTAAGTCCCCAGCAAAGTCGCCAAAAACTGTAGACGTCCCCAAACGTCCTAGGAGGGAATCCCGTTTTGTTCATATGGGCTCACTACAGTTCAAGACTCAAATGTCATGGTCCTGTATCTAATCTCGCAGAGTGCAATGCAAGATCGATGAATCATCAAAGAGTCCAAATCTGACAAATCGTTTTTGAAAATAGATTTTTTGAAAGAAGTGCCAAACATGGACTGCTTTTCCAGATACAGAGTCGCCACCTAAATATTTTATTTTGGGGAAATTTAGGAAACCCTGACTCGTGCCTAAGGCCACGTGTCCGTCATCACCAAAGGTGCCTCGGCTCGGGAACTTGGGTACGATTGGAGAAGGTCACTTCGTGAGCACCCCCGCTCGCCCGATCAAAGATCGGCCTCTACTAACCATGATATCGAGTTTTGAAAACATTATGTGCTCTTATTCTGGTTATTAGCCTAGATTTACTATGTGATGCGCACAGCATACAAGCATAGATTGGATCGCCTGAATTGGAACAAATCACCTCATGTTTGCTTTTGAAACGGTTTGCTACTCGTAAGTAGGCTGAAATGCGAATTTACCACCCTCATGTGGGCTTAGAAAACAAGATGATTTGCCACTCTCAAGTGGGCTTAAAACTCACAGTCAATGCATTATTCCAATTCAGATAATCCAACCTTCACCCACAGGCATTCAGGCAGTTATATCACATAAGCATATAGCCTCATGGTAAGCATGCTATCATGGCAGTCACTCACACACATGCAAAGATGCTAAAGCATAAATACTTACCGAGTACTCCAAGCCAAAACAGAAACTAGTTAGTAATCAATGCATGATCCTAGTTCATGTTAAGATGGCTAATGCAACACATGCAAAAATACAACTAAGATAGGCTCAGCTATTCTAAAGATGGCATGTGAAATGCTACAACTAACAACTATTCAACTCGAAATTGAAATACAATGCAGTTAGTATGATGCGCTGAGCCTGGTGCATGCAAGACAGATGAATGAATGCAAACATGTTATCATAAGTATGCTAATTGAAACATGCCCTAAACTAACCATCATAAGCTGGTAAATAAAAGGGAGAAAGACGTGGGTTGGAAGACATACATCACACACACGCACACTTATTACAACAATTGGCCCTCTCTCGGAGGGTCCGAATAAATAATTAACTACTCTAGCTAATTAAATATTACAAAACCCGAATTACTCAACAAATTAGCTAGAAAAGCAAATAAATTAGCATGCAAGCTAAATGGACCGCCTCAGCTCTGTTCTGAATGATGAAAGGTGTATGCATGCTCGCGTCGCCTCGTCAGTAAATTCCATCACGATGCCTCGCCTCACCCTTGTTTTCAATTGATCTCAGAAACTTGCACAAAGCTCTAGAAGGCTAAAACTCCACCTTGGGAAGACCACCGACCAGTTACTAGCATAGGAGACCACCTGCCGACCACCCTTTGTGGTGGAGACCAAAAAGGGTGGTCGGCCTGCCAGAAAATCTGGTTGGTCGACCAATTTCCACCTCTGGCTTCTGGTTTTTCTGCAACAAAGGCAAGGGAGAGAAAAGGCAATGTATTTTCAACAAATGTGTGCATGACCACACTCTCCGTCCTTGCACAAGCTCAAGGGAGTGTAGTCCTCGATCCTCGTGCCACCAATCACGCATCTCGATGCGTGATGGCCGAGAAGTCAAATTGCACGACTGGATGTGAAATGAATGCACATATAAGCAAGTATAGCCAACAACTCTATCATGGACAGTCAAGAATGTCGGCGACCGAGAATCGAGGCACGTTTCGTCACTTGGAGTACGGAACGTCCCTCGTTTCCCGTGTTCGGACTAAACCCTACTCCAAACACAAAGCAATGAGATGGCATACACAATGCGACTAACATGCAACCTAGCATACGCAATGCTATGGGCTAAAATGGCATACACAATGCACGTGACATAACATGGCATACACAATGCACTTACGAAGACTATCATGCACACATGAACTAAATGGCATATGCAAATGCAAGATGGACTTACACCAATATGAGTGGACCTCAACCACACTCACTTCAGTGGCCATATGATGAAAATGAGACAACCGAAATACATGCAAACATGCACAGATGCAAAGGACCGATCCTAAGGCACAACATGCAACTCTAACAAAGCATGGTAAAGGATGAAATATGGCATAGAATGGAACATGATCCAGCTCTGAAATATGATACAAAATTGTCTCGAATCATGCAAACACTTCACACGATGCATGCTAAATGGCCCAAATACCGAAACTAGTGAAGTGCGTTACACTAGAGGTATACAAAGCAATGCACAAATGGCAAAACCACCCCCAAACAAACCCTAGGCAGGTCTAAGACAGTGGGAAAATGGCCTAAAATGATGGCTCAAAGTGCATGGAAATGAAGCTTATTTAATGGTCCGAAAACGAGGCATTTATGCACAACTCTCAAACGCATTTAAAGAGTGGAAAACATGACAATATGGCATGCATGTAAGCTCTGAAATATGATGTGCACTGGCCTCAAAACATGAAAACACCTCAGCGTTTCATTAAACCCATTATAAGACATGCATTGACATTCAAAAGTTCCACATTCTTTCATTTATCAGCATTTCATTACAAAAAGTATTACATGTTAACAACAAAAGCAAATGCCCCATGGGCTTACAGCTTTCCAAGTTAACACTTGGTTACAACAAAAGAGTACTAACTCATACACATTAAGCCCTTGGCTTGAATTACATGTAATACATCAAAATAAAACGACAAAAGTATGTCCGCCCCTAGCCTCCCAAGCTATGTCCTTGGAGGTGGCATGCTACCTGTACCTGAAAATGATATTCCCATATAGGGTGAGCCACAGCCCAGTAGAAATATACTAAACCAACCATGAACAATGACTAAAGATTAGCAATTGATAGATGGCCAACACTGATACATTCACATAAATCACATATTTATGCCATACGACTTATGAGTCCAAATTACTTTTCATTTTCCCTTTTTCAACAGATAAGCATGTTAGCTCTATCATTATCTCAACAGATATGTATAAAAACTATATCTCACATTCACAGATAAGCATATAAGCTATACCCACATTCTCAACAGATATGTATAACAACAATATCCACATTCACAGATAAGCATATAAGCTATATCCACATTCTCAACAGATATGTATAACAACAATATCCACATTCACAGATAAGCATATAAGCTATATCCACACTTCACAAAGATAAGCATATGAGCTCTATCTTCACTTCTCTAGACAAGCATATGAGCTGTATCTACGGAGTTCATCCCCTATATTCTCCCAACACTATCCGGTTTAGAGGTACATCCCCTATCTTCCCCTAAACCGCGGAGTATATCCCCCATCTCCTCTTCTACACATAACGTATACAAACACATTGGTTCTATATACAATCACTCAATACATACAGTTAATGTATTCTAACAACCGTCAATTTCCATGACACATTCCATTGATTAGTTTCCGTTTGCCTAATCATCATGCATTGTCTACAACAATCACGACTATCCTCCACCGATAGCCCAAAGCAGTTATTTCTAAACAGAAAATAAATGCACAAATGGATATTTAATCAACATTTCATTCCGGTGAGTGACTATTAATTCAACTACACCCTTTACCCCTCTACATTCCCAATCTCAACAATCTCATTTCATTTCCTCAGTTCTCATAATTAATTATCCAAATTAATCAAACAATGTAATTAGGTTATTTCCATAATTAACATTTCAACCCTTAGGTCTCATTTTCATCAATGATTCAACATTTATTTCATTTCACCATGCCAAACATGCATCTAGGTTTATTATGAATAAAACCCCCAACTTTTGTAAAATTACACAAAAGCCCCCGAACTTTCACAAAATTACCAAACCAACCCCAACATCTCAAAATACTAAAATTTAAAGACAAAATCCATAGAGAGGAGTAGGATATCCCTACCTCAAAGTTTGAGCCAAAAAGGAGATGAATACTCGAAGATCAACGTGCTCCAAATCCAAACTTTTTCAGATAAAATCAAAGCTCTCAACGCCCTCTATCTTTTTAACAAAGGCCCTAGGCTAGATTCACACTCTAGGGAGATCAATTCTTAGAGAGAGTGTAAGTTTAGAGTGAGAGAGTCTCGGATCAAGGGTTTGAAAGAAAAAGGAAGTGAAAAAGTGATGTTCAAAAACGCTACTATCCGCTGATATAAAACACTCTCGCTCAAGCGAAGACTTTATCGCTCGAGCGACCAGACACAGAAAACTCTCGCTCGAGACAAGAAGTTCTCGCTCGAGCCAAAAACTCAGAAGTGCGCTCGAGCGAAAGAATACTCGCTCGAGCCAACAACTCAAACCCACAGGTCTGCAACCAGCACGCTCGAGCGACAGACTTCTCGCTCGAGCGAAGAACAACCAGACCGCTCGAGCGAAGAAAGCTCGCTCGAGCCAAGAAATGCAACTCTCAGGTCCAGAACTAGACGCAATCGCTCGCTCGAGCGAAGCCACTCTGGCTCGACCCACCAGGCACGAACTCAACTCTCGCTCGAACGACCAACTCCTCGCTCGAGCGAAGGTCCAAAAATCTGGGCAGCAACACTAGGCTCCCAAACACAACCAACCTGTAAAAAACCTGCCCAACACATCCTATAACTCAAATATGAAGTAAAGAGGATGCAAACAAGATAATAAACAACTACCAACATCCACGGACACACGTCCGGATCACTGTACAACAAGGGTAAACCCGGGATCGCTATAACAAAGGTGGTCTCCTGGGCCACAGTGTCCCTCTAGAGAGAGGAAACAAGGTGTGTGCCAAAAACCAGAGCAAATGGAGAAAGTTAAGCAATCCCGAACCGAGGCGCACAGCCGACGGCTCCGAAAACCGAAAGCTGGTCTCCAAACGGGAACAGTGGTCTACGACCACAAAAAGTAGCCTACGGCCACTGAGAGATGGTCTACGAGACCTCTCCCTCCCTTCGGGAAGAGAAAACATAACTTGATTCACAAACCGAGGCAAAGCAAAAAAGCGTCCCGAAGTCCGGAGGCAAGGCTCTTAGCCGAGACTCTGTAATCTCAGAACAAGCACAACATGCGACATCACCAAGCGCTCAGTTGGTGACGTCTGAGTCTTAAGGTCAGTCAAAAATAGGGTGTCTACAATATGAAAGCACCATAAGCTCTGAAATAATGTTAGGAATGATGTCAAATCACACATATAACACAAACAAAGCATGTAAGAAGGCTCAAAGCTTGAAGCTAGCCAAAAGACTCAAACCATGGCCATGCAAGGCAAGCCCCAATGGGCCAAGGGGACCCAAAACAGTCCCAAGGCAGGTCAAGATGAGACCAAAACCAAGCTTAAACTTTCCAACACAAGCTAGAATACAACTCCAAAAGGCATGAGGCAAACAAGGCGACAATGGGGTGTTACACTACACCTAACAATACCAAACATGTCATGATTTAAACAATGGAAAACAGAGTTATGGCATATCAAAATAAGCCCAAAATTCCACTTAGATGGCATCCTAAAGACTTAAGCATGGAGACATACACAATGGTCCATTCATGAGGCATAAAATACCAACTCTTCAAAGCTTTGAAAGGATGGAAAATGCAAGTATATGAGCATGAAACATGGACTGAAATAACATATTAGATGATGCCAAATCATGAAGAGAAAAAAAAAAAAAAAGGGTCCAAGTAGTGCATGCTAATGACTTGGACATTCAAAGCTAGTAAGTGAGGATGTATGGTAGCTATACAAAGCAATGCATATATGATCAAAACAACACCAAACAGAGCTTTAGCACGCTGAAATATAACCTAAAGTTTCTTTGAGTTGAGCCAAAATATGCGAGTATGACAGTCCAAATGTTAGATGCATGTTAAGGCAATAGAGGGGATTACAAGGCAAATATATGGTGCATGCAAGAAGCTATTAAACCAACCTAGAACAGAGGTATATCATGACCAAATGACACCAAATACTTGCTGAAATAAAGCCAAAACATGCTAAGCAAACATGCTACCATTATGAGCCAATAACACAAGCATATGGGACACAAGGAGATAGGGGTGTCCCTCTCCTATACAAGACTCTAAACTACCTTTCCACCACTGAAAATCCTCTGGATTTCAGTGGTAGAAAGGTCAAGCCAAAGCAAGAACAAAGGTCAAAAAGGATGACCCAAAATAATGCCAAATAAGGTCTAAGAGAGGGTAGACAACCCCCAACCCAAAAAAGACCTTAAACAATCATCTTAAGCATATAAAAACATAACTTTTTTCAGTTTATAGTTAAGCTTGAAACAATATGCAAATAGGTCTAAAAGCTTAAGACAAACTGGGGAAACAAAAGGTTAGTTGCTCACCCTTGAAGAACACCTTCAAGAACACAACTCCAGCCACTCTCTTGGATCAAAACCAGCCCAAGAACTCTGAAACCAACTTCCTAGTGCCTCAGCAACCAAAGGAAGGTATTCCACTAGGTGCTTTAGTTCAAAAGTATAAACAAAAACACACTTTAGGTCACAAACACACACACAAATATATAGAGAGGGTGAGATACAGAGAGATATATATATATATATATATATATCTTCTATATCAATTTGCTGAACCTCTGGAAAGGGAGGGGAGGCTCCCCTCTTATAGGAAATCAAATTCAAAGCTTCTTAGAGAAGCTAAGTTTTGGTTCAAATCTCTCCATACACGTGTATGGAGGGAGAGTCTGTGCTCACCAGCTGGCACAGCTGGCATGCACAATGCCTAAAAAAGGAAAAGAAAAGGCCTCGGCCAGAAAATATGGCCGATCGACCAAAATAAGTGTCGACCGACCAACAAAAGTGCCGACCGGCCAACATTTATGGCCGATGGCAAGGAAACAAGGCCGATGGCATCATGCCATAGCCGATTGGGTGTGAGGATGGCCAACAAGCCACCCCCCCTCTTTCCTCAGAAGTAAAAACACAAGTCCTTGGTCCACAACCATGCATAAAACAGACGAGTTAAGAGATCGTAAGGCGAGGCGCGCAGCTGAGATTTTCGGGAACTCAAAACGAACACGAGCATGGATGATCATCAAGTGTTCAAACGATGACGTCCAAGTCTTAAGGACGGTCAAAAATGGAGTGTCTACATAGGCCTTGTGCATGAAATGGGCACCCAATCACTAAAGTCCACCTTGTACTTGCTACAAATAACCTTCCTCCACAATGCATCTTTTTTCATACCCAAACCTCCACCACCATTTGATTAGTAGACAGTCATTCATCAATTTTACTCTTCTCAGCCTCAGTCCCCCTTGATCCACACTTTTGGACAAATCAGCCCATTTGACCAAGTGTAACCTTCTCCTTACTTCAGACCCCCCCTCCCAAAGGAAAGAAGCCTGCAGCCTTTCAATCACTTTAACTACCCCTTGAGGTAATCTAAACAAGGATATATAGTATAGTGGTAGCAATGCAATTACAGATTTGATTAAGGTTAACCTCCCGGCATAAGATAAAAGCTTTCTTTTCCAGCTAGCTAGCCTGCTACGAGTCTTATCCAACACTGGTTTCCAAGTTTGCTTTCTATTAGGATGAGCCCCAAGAGGCAGACCTAAATATTGCATAGGCAGCTTCTTGATCTTGCAATTCAAAATAGATGCAAATGTAGCTAAAGATTCATCAGACATACCCACTCCACAAACCTAACTCTTATGATAATTAATCCTCAGGCCCGACATCACCTCAAAACACCTCAAGATCCTCTTCAAGCTTCTAACCTCCTCCTCTTTAGCTTCACAAAAAAGGATAGAATCATCCGCAAATTGCAGGTGAGACAACATCACATCATTTGCACCAATTTGCACCCCTTTAATAATTCCTATCTGGTATGCTCTTGTCAGTAACATATTGAGACCTTCAGCATCCAAGTTGAACAAGAAGGGGGACAGAGGGTCACCTTGTCGAAGGCCCCTTTGAGGACTAAACTCATTAGTTAGAGACCCATTTACCAGTACTGAAATTCTAGCCGTACTAACACACTCCATAATCCATTTAACCCATCTTAACCCAAATCCAAACTTCAGAAGCATAGAACGTAGGAACCCCCAGTTGACTGAATCGTACGCCTTCTCAAAATCAAGTTTAATGATCACACCATGCTTCTTGGATTTCTTCCACCCATCTACCACTTCATTGGCAATCAGAACCCCATCTAATATGCTCCTCCCTCCTATAAAGGTTGATTGGGTCTCACTAATGATGCAGCGTAGCACTTCTTTTAATCTTCTTGACAGGACCTTAGTTAGGACTTTGTAGACTGATCCTACTAAACTAATTGGCCGATAATTTGTTAATCCCACAGGGTTTTCCTTCTTAGGGACAAGAGTAATAAAGGAGCAATTCAAACCCTTCACCAATCTGCCATTCCTATAAAATTCCTTCATAAAATTAAGAACTCCCCTTTTTGTCACCTTCTAGAATTTTTGGAAGTATAGCATGTTGAAACCATCTGGGCCAGGTACCTTGTTACTATCACAATCCTTCACTGCTGCCAGAATTTCTGACTCTGAGAACTTAGTTTCCAACATATCAAAATAGGGACTGCTACTCACTGATTTGAATAGGCCTCCTAACTTAGGTCTTGACATCCACTCCTCAGAATATTGTTTCTTGAAGTGCTCAAAAATTGCAGACTTCACTTGACTAGGATCCTCAATCACTAAACCACCAAAGGCCATGGATGTTATTTCATTTCTACATTGTCTACCCTTGGCCATCACATGGAAAAATCTGGTATTTCGATCCCCTTTCAAATTCCAATTCAGTCTTGATTTTTGTAACCACGTCCACTCCATCATTCTATAAAGTCTCCATACCTCCTCACAAGTTGCTCTTCTTCTAGCTTTTTCTTGCTAATCTAGCTCTCTACTCTCTACTTGAATATCAAGGATATGAGCTTCCTCCTCTACTGCTTTCAATTTGTTAGGCACAGACCCATACATCTCCTTATTCCATTGTCGAAGCGCTAATTTCAAATCCTTCAATTTTTTCTGTAATATGAATCCAGCCCAACCATTAGGTTCCGACTCCTTCCAAACTTTAACCACAAAAGATGATAAATTTGGATGTAGACACCAAGAATTTAGAAATCGAAACAGCTTTGGACTCTAATCCCTTTCATCTTCCATCAAGAGTAGTGGACTGTGATCTGAGATGAGCCTAGGTAAACCCCATAATTTTAATTGAAAACCCTCCAACCACCTCGGATCCACCAACACCCTATCTATCCTACTCCATTTGACACATTCCCTGGAATTACACCATGTGTACTTTCTTCCTAATAAAGGTAGGTCTTGTACTTTACTATTCTCAATGAACTCATTGAGCTCAGTCATACCCCTCTCTCTACTGGAGTAGCCTTTCCTCTCACCAATATTCCTAATTTCATTAAAATCCCCACACAGACACCATGGTTTAGGAAAACCTTGTTTCAGATTAAGCAAACTATCCCAAAGCTTTCTTCTACTACCCACATCATTCGGTGCATATATATTCAGTAAGACACACTCAAAGGAATTAGATATTGTACTTGATGAGAGTATGAACCGTCTGCTACTGCTGCAAGCACCAAGTTGAAATACCTCTGGGTCCCATATGCATAACAAACCTCCAGCTATACCTTCAGAATCCACTGACATGAACTCCATTCTAGTCCTCACCCTCATTTTTCTGACTTCTTTGTTTGTAATAGCAGATTTCTTTGTTTCTTGAATCAACACTATATCTATATTTCTGTCCTTCACCAACTTCCGGATCTTTCCCCTTTTCTCTTGCCTTCCAATTCCTCTAATATTCCAAATCAGTATCTTCATAGGAAACATTATTAAACTCCAATGAAATCACACCTCCACAAACACCCTATGCAGTAGCCCCATTTCCCCTCCTCCCCCCCCCCCAAGCTTCTCCTTATCCTTTTTTTCCAGTTCCACTATTTTGCTAAGAACTTCCTCTTCTGTTCCATTATACTCCACACCCAATATTTTGCCCAACTGTACAGTTGTTTCAGCTTCATTAAAGAATCTTCTTCCTCCAACATTCCCATTCTCAGTAGATGACGATATTGAGGCTTCTACAGCTGCTGCTCTCAGCAGGGCATGCTTTGGAGCTGGCTTACTTGTTGAAGCACCCTTATGTCCATATCTCCTTACAAGATCAAAAAATCCCATTCTCTGAGGTTGCTGCCGACAGTGGGTTTTTTTGCTCCATTTTTTTCCCTTTCAGCTTTAAATTTGCATCACTCTTGCTATTATTTATTTGGGTTTTGAACCCACTTGACTCAGTAGGCCCAGTCTGTGAAGGATGAATCCTTTTCAGCTTTAAATTTGCATCACTCTTGCTATTATTTATTTGGGCTTTGAACCCACTTGACTCAGTAGGCCCAGACTGAGAAGGATGAAGCCCACCCAAAGCATTAGGCTCCTGATTCAGTTCCAACTACACTTCTAAGTTCACTCCAGGTCGAAGCAATGTAGACCCACTTAAGCTTTTCATAAAAGCAGGCGTGTATACTTGGTCATCAAAATTCTGACACTATTCTGCGCAACCGTAATTTGGCTTACCCACTGTCATCTTGAGCTCCTACCCTAATCTTTCACTAGACACTGCAACTACTGTTTCACTCCTTCCATGCACCTCCTGTTCTACCTCAATTCTGTTTACTGGTCCATGTGGCATGTCTCATGTTGCCATGCCAACATTTCTTCCAAGCACCTTAACTGACTCAGCTGCCCAATCATCATCATCTTCTCTGTCTCTGCTTCTTACCTCCATAGACTTACCTACCTGTTCATTGGCACTGTACACATCATCCAAGTGCATATGCTTCTTACAAACACATGTCTCTTTTATTGTTTGAACAACCACCCTCTGTTCTTCACAAACCCGAACTGGGTAAAGTAGTTCTTTACACTCCATATTGATCATCTTATTTATTGGCTCCATGTATTTAGTTGAAATCTTCATCTTTCCACAATTGAACAATAGTGGCTAGCTTAGCTCTTCCTCAGTGCAAAGAATCTCCCCCCATAAATTCCCAATCCTATGTAAATTGGTTCTATTCCACAAGTTTAAAGAGATTCCATAGCAACTTAACCACACACACTGTTCTTGTTCTAGCACTTTCCCTACTTCCCCTGTGACTACCTCTTCACACCAGTCCCCAAACATCTCCTTTGCATCCTTCATTTTTAATTTCATCTCCTCTTTTGAATTGAAAGATAATATCAGGTCTCGTCCTCCACCCTTCCTCACCTCAACTTCCTTCATTTCTCTGGCTTCAAGCTCCATCTTCATATTCACATTGGCATACTTCGCTTTCAAACGTAGAATTAGACTCTCATATAACCATCCATTGCCTATTTCCTCTGCCTTTACTGTAACAGCCCCCATTCCACCAGTATTCTCCCCTTTTACTACCTGCACAAACGATCTATGACGCACAAACTGATTCATTCCTTTACCTGAGTCACGCCATTATGGCCTTTGTATTCCTTGACTCTTTGCCTGTGGCTTCGTATAGCCTCTCTCTTGCCTCTCCCTGCCAAAGTTAGCACTTTTTACCACTAGGACCTTGTCATCCATCCACAAACCATTAGCTTTTTGCACTGCAACACTTGCTGCTACTTGACAGCCAAATCTCACAAAGCCAAATCTGGAGGCAGTTATTCTTCTTTTCTTTTGTGGAATGAAGACATCATTCACCACTCCAAACTTCTTAAACAGGTTGTACAGACCCTTAGGATCCATACTTTGTGGCAGGTTATCCACAAACAGTGTGTAAATACCTAGGTGATTATCTTCTCTCCTTGATCCTTGCCCCCTCTTCGCTTCACAATGGGGATCCAACCTCCTCGATTCATTTTTTAGCTGCTCCAAATGCGCACACATATTTTCAAAATAAAAATTAAAAATATATTTCATGAGTTGTTGGAAGGTGATTTTTGGAAGTGAAGGAGACGCCCGGCGGATTTGTCAATCGAAGGTTAGAGTGACTGGATAAGAATATACTAGGAGGGAGTACCCAGGGATTGTTGGAGAGGGGGAGCATACGGGGGTTGGTAGAGAAGGGAGTAGTCACAAGGGAGTTGTCGAAGGAGGAGAGAGAAGGAATGAAAACATTTTTCAAAACAAGTGAAACATTTCTTCTGTTTTTAAAAATAATGAAATTTGTTTTTTGTTTTTTTTTTTTTAACCAAGGAAAACAATTTTTTTTCTTTTTTTTTTTACCTAGGAAAACAGTTACCAAATGGATTTTCATTTTCAATTTTCAAAAGTTTTGAAACCAATTTTTTTAAACTAAAAACTAAAAGAAAGGCATTACCAAAAAACTAAAAAGTCTTTTCCAATTATTAAGAGTGCATCACCACTGAATTTTTTTTCTAAATGGCAATTTTATTTTATTTTTTTTAAAAGGCACCCTTTTTATCTCCCATAAGCTTTATCGGTGCCTTATAACTCAGATAAAAAGGAACCATCAAAATTTGAAATCAAATGTGCAAATTCATTGATGATATTTTTATTTTTTATTTTTAGTTTCATATTTTGGTGTGGCCCATTAGCCTCTTTTACATATTCTCATGTGTTTGGACTTCACAATTAAATAAAATTAATATTTAAATAACGTTTAAAAAATAAAATTTTAAATATGGTACTCTTTTGTGATAAGTAAAAATTTTTGATAGAATTCTTCTGATAAAGTTTATTTTATCCTTTTTTTTCTCTATAAAAAGATGGATGACTCCATTTTCAATATAAGTAATATTTTTCTATCACTAAAAGTATTCTAGTCATCACTATTAAGAAAGTCCAAAGAGTATTTTCTTAATTTTTCTAATTTCAACAGCCAACAAAAGTATGTTTGAATTATTTGTGAGATGTATTGAATTCAATTCAAAATTCTGTTAGATTTAATTTTCGTATAATAGTTATAGTCACGTGTATATAAATTTCTTACAAGAGTAATGTTAGGAATTCTAAATATTTTATCAAATATTTTACCAAATATCTCACATGGGTGTGAAACTCACATATCATTTTTCTTCTTACAATAGTCCCCACGCATATGTAAGCATGAAATTTCAGCCAATTACAAATTGTCACATATTACAAAGGTGTATAAAATATGATACAATTATTGACAAATCAAATTGTGCCACGTGTCTAATTGATCTCAAATCAAGATTACAAGGTAGTTAAATCACAAATTGTCATGATGTAATCTCTTCAAGATGAGAAGCCTTTGGCTACTCAAATTAAGTCATTTATCACATGTTGATGATCAAGCCAATAAAATTATGTAACTATGACATTTAACCTAGTGATTGTATAACACCATTTGTGGTTTGAGGTCTCGAATTCAATTCCTATGGAGAGGAATTTAATACACTTTGCGGTGGTTTATCTCTCCTCCCATAATGGGGCTTATGTACTTACACTCCCTTTGGATGGAGAGGTTTGGTGAGAAAAGAAAAAAAATGATGAGACTATTAAATCCCCTAACTTGTTTGGATGGTTAAGTAGGTGAGAAATAACGAGAAATGATGAGAGATGGTGAGAATCCTTTTCTCACCAAACCTATGTTTTGTTTCTTACCAAAAGTGGTGAGATTTTGTGAGAAAAGCATTGGGTTTAATAAAAAAATATTTAAATATCAAAATTATCCTTATGAAAAATATAGCTTATTAATATGGAAGGTTATTTTGATAAAATAAAATACAACACTTTCCTTTCTTTTTTTCTAATTTACTCTATCTAAACAAGATAGATGAGAAACCAAACTCTCTTCTATTTTATTCATCCAAACAAAATGGTGAGAAATCATAATCATTTCTTTTCTTTTCTCACCTGGGTGAGAAACCACAATCATTTTTTTT
The DNA here is from genome assembly GCF_055761805.1 of Camellia sinensis. Taxonomy (NCBI): domain Eukaryota; kingdom Viridiplantae; phylum Streptophyta; class Magnoliopsida; order Ericales; family Theaceae; genus Camellia; species Camellia sinensis. The sequence goes on along the minus strand of NC_138962.1, from coordinate 63,483,782 downwards.
TTTTTTCTCACCTCATCTCACGATCCAAACAGAGTGTTAGTGGTGGTTGTGTTGGGCTTGGGCTAGTTGTTGTATTGGTTGTTAGGCTTTGTTGACTTTGTGCCTGTTTGGCAGCTTAATTTAAGCTATTTTGACGTGTTTGGTTTAGCTTATAGCTTATAGCTTATAGCTTTTTGGAAGTCAGAAATCAGCTTATTCTTTGAGTGGGGCAGGAGATGGTTTAAGAATAAGTTAGAAATCAGCTTATATTCATAGTTATAAGCTATAAGCTGTTTAGGCATAAGCTATAAGCACTTTCCCACAGCTCTACCAAACTGGGCTTTTCTAGGTTTTGTGAACTAGTAGTCTAATTGATGATATAAATATTTTTTATATTTGTAATCACTCTTCTATCTATTGACAAAAAAAAAAAAAAAAATTCCAATAAAATTATTGCACACTATTAAAGTGATATTTTGATATCTATCTCTAAATAAATCGAAGATAATTATAAAAGAAGTTCAAGTCTATGCCTGTAAATATGGATTATCTCCAATAGAATTTTATATACAAAATTTACACACAATTCTAAATATATAAAACCATATAATCAATTCAAAATTTGCCATGAAACTTTGCAAATTCAGTATATTCTTCTACTTACAAACTTGATTTGGGATTAAGCTATCAAGCCCTTAAGTCAAAATCCTAGCTAGGGTCCATTTTGTTTGGTTTTGAAATCAATTTTGAAAAATAATAGTTTTCAAATTTTAAAAATTTGTTTGGTTGTATATTTTGAAAATAGTTTTGTAGTTTGGGATGATTTGAAATTTTTTTGTAATTGAATAGATGGGTGTAAAAGAAAAAGTTATTGAATGATATGTAAGATATAAGAGAATGAGAGAGGAAATAGAAAAAGTGATTGAATGTTGTTTTGAGAAAACTAGAAACCAAACAAATTTTGGCTTTTGAACTCTCAAAAATTGATTTGAAAATCAAACCAAACACAACCCTACAAATTCATCATCTTCTTCACGCTACTTGGAGGAGATTTCGCCATTCAATTTGGAAAAAAAAAATTTAAGCCCTCAAGTCAACTTTTTAAAAACAAGAATCAGATAATTATTTTCTTTGATTAGAAAATTCAGCAAAGATTGTAATGGCATAATTTAAATTAATAAATTTATATTTTATCACTATGTTTTCTCTTTATTTTTGAAGACAATAACTTTATGTGTACAACATACAACTTTGATTTTATACTAATGTATCATTCTGTTGGCTATATGCTTTGTATAAGCCAATCATAGCTTAACACGTGGCTCGTAAAGGGTATTTTGGAGAGTTAATGCAAATCTCCAATCAGTGGCAGTTCATATTGGTAATGGTAGGTCTGCGTCACATGGAAGCAGTGGGAAAGCGCGAGGTGACGTGGCCCAACGATTACTCGTAATTCAAATTCAAATTCAAGAGGGAAGCCCAACTGCAAATAAGGCGTCGTGGGAGTAGATTGTTCAGGGCCATAACTAGAGATCATGGAAGTGTATTTCGACGGTTGGAAGCCCACTTCGATGGTTACCATTGGGAAGTATAAATTGAAGAGAAGGCTCCAAAATGAAGGATCTAGACTCAGATCCAGAAATCAGTTTATTTACTTCATATTTCTTTCCAGTGTTACATTTCCAGCACTTCAATTCCTGTACTGCACTTCATTTTCTACGAGTAGTTTCAAGTCGTCGTTGCTGTAAATCTTTTCAAGGTTGAGTCATTTCATTGTAAGTTCTTATTTACTTAATGAAATTCAGTTTCAGAACTATTTTGTATCTGTGATCATTTGTAAATTTCTCCTAAAAAAGCCACCAGTAAACGTCCTTTTCATTAAGGCTGAAAGAACTTTAACATAATCGTCTGATAATTGGTTAGCAATTAAAATTCTATAAGGGCTTATTGATCCTTGCTGGCATGCTTTAATTTACACAATTAACCTTTGAAAGCAAAAAAAGCCAACATATATTTTTGGCACGCCAAGTGGGATTATTAAAAATAGCTAGACGTAGAGTAAGAGGAGAAAATGAACGCTTGTAAGAGGGTGCGGAAGGAAAGGTAAAAGTACCTAACCCAGAGGATACAGTAATGTCACATCCTATGGATGCACCTATCCTATTAGATCCTTCGCAAATGGTTGAACAGACCAGCACTTTAGAATATGCAACACATGTCCAACATACTAGACAGGGCCATGAAATTGGACCTTCGACTGTCCCTTCTACCCAACCAATGAATCAATGGGGAGGTTTAGTAAATGCTATGGGGCAACAACTAATATATACAATGGAAAGATGGGTAACATCCTTTTTGGATCGAATGAACTCCCATCACCCAACTTTCATAAGATAGGCTGAAGAAAATGTGAATTCCCTTCAACATAGATTGGCTCAAGATAAACATCCTATGTAAAATAATAGACAAACTAATGGTCAGATTAGTAATCAAAATCATGAGAGGTCATCACATGTGCCTCAGTCATGGTATGAAGCTCCTTCGACACCACTAGCAAATCAAAATGTACCATTGCCCACCAGCGAAACCATACAAATTGGTGGATCTGAGCTAGCACAAGGAATGGTATGAGGATGTTTTCAAATCCTATGTTCGAAGCCATACCTGGTACATGGGGTTTCACTAATCTTGTGTTTGAATTGGTACCTGGGGGTTGGAAGGATTTCCTGAGGTTGGAAGAAAAACAACACATGTTCCTCCACCTGTAGCATCTTTCACAGGGCCTTTCCCAGGACAGATTCCAAGAGGTCAGCCATACCTTCAACAGCAACCAGCACAACAAGGATAGTCAGTCCTGAATGTACCTATATATGGACCAAGAGGCCCTCAGGCACATGGAGTTCCTCAAAACCCTATGTTTGTTCCTCCAATAGTGGTTCAACCAACGCAAAATATGGTTCCTAGGGACCAAATTGCTGATATTGTTAGAGAGATATGCAGACCTATGGCTTGGGGGGTTCACACTTTGGTGTACAGAAAACCTTACCCAAAATGGATAGATAGAATACATGTATATCCAAGAGGGTTTAGAATACCAGACTTTGTCCTTTTTATGGAAATGGAAACTAGTCAACAGTGGAACACATTGCTAGGTTTACAGGCCAGTGTGGGGAGTTCGCTAATAATGATTACACAAACTGAGACTTTTTCCAAACTCTCTAACTGGAGCAACCTTCATATTGTATATAAACCTTACACCTGGCTCTATCCAAACCTGGCAACAAATGGAGAAGGTTTTTCATGCCCAATTTTTCCAGACAGAGCTTGAGTTTTCTATAGCAGACTTGGCAAGATTGAGCCAAAACCCTAATGAAAAGGCTGCTTAATTTATTGCCAGATTTAAAAGGGCACGAAACAAATGTAGGGTCATGCTACCTGAGCTCACTACTACAAAAATAGTTAAAGATCACACTTTGACAAAAAAAAAAAAAAAAGATCTCATTTTTATTGGAAGTGTGATAAAAAAAATTAGATTGATATTTTAATCACACTTAATTTGATTGAGTGTGATAATATTTATTTTTTATGTCACTTTTCAATTAAGTGTGATTATATATATATTTTTTTAATCACACCTTCTAATTAAAGTGTGATTATATATACACTACTACTTTTTAATCACACTTTTTAAACAAGTGTGATTATATATATATATATATATATTTAATCACACATTCTAATTAAAGTGTGATTATTTATATATTTTTTAATCACACCTTCTAATTAAAGTGTGATTATAAATACACTACTACTTTTTAATCACACTTTTTAAATAGGTGTGATTATATATATATTTTTTAACCACACATTCTAATTAAAGTGTGATTATTTATATATTTTTTAATCACGCCTTCTAATTAAAGTGTGATTATATATATACTACTACTTTTTAATCACATTTTTTAAATAAGTGTGATTATATATATATTTTTTAATCACACATTTTAATTAAAGTGTGATTATATATATATATATATATATATTACTACTTTTTAATCACACTCCCTAAATAGGTGTGATTGTATAAAATATTTCAATTTGATTTTTATATAAAATATACAATTCCCAAATCCGTACCTCTATTCTACCCATAAATGATAGAGATGACTCACTACTAGAAGATGAGGCTTTAGACACGGAACTTTTTCACCCATTTTTTCATCTTTCTATCTCTCTGTCTCTCTTCTTTCTCTCTCTCACTCATCACTTTTCTCTGTCTGTCTGTGTTTCTCTTTCTCTCTGTGTCTCTGTTTCTCATATTTTTCTCTCTTTTACTCATCACTCTTCTCTGTCTGTCTGTTTGTCTGTCTTTCTCTCTTTCTCTCTATGTCTCTCGTCCATCTCTCTTCTGTCTATCTCTCTCGTCTCTCTTCTCTCTATGTCTCTCTTCTCTATCTCTCTTCTCTTTATCTCTCTCGCTCAACTCTCTTTATCTCTCTCTCGTTTATCTCTTTTCGCTCTTTTTTTCTCTCTTTCTCTTTGTCTATATCTTTTCACCTATTTTTTCATCTTCCTCTCTCTTTTCTCTTTCTCTCTCTCTCTTACTCATCACTCTTTTCTTTTTGTCTATCTCTCTCTCTCTCTCTCTGTGTGTCTCTCACTCATCTATCTCTTCTCTCATCTCTTTTCTCTCTCTGTCTCTTTCGTTCATCTCTCTTCTCTCTGTCACTCTCGTTCATCTTTCTTCTCTCTCTGTCTCTCTCGTCCATCTCTCTTTTCTCTTTGTCTCTTTTCTGTCTCTCACTCTCTATCTCTTTCTTTTTTGTCTCTCTCTCTCTCTCTCCCACTGTGTTTGCGTTGCTCACTGTCTCCCTCCCGTCTTCTCTATTTATTGAGCTCCCTCTCGATTTATCGATCCACTACAAGAAAATGCACTTTTAGCAACCACTTTGTCTCTCTCTCGCTCATCACTCTGTCCATGTTTCTCTCTCTCTCTCTCTCTCTCTTCTATCCGTCTCTCACTCATCTCTCTCTCTCACCACCCATCTCCTCTACCACTTTCACCACTACTGCAAACGTCATTCCGCCACCACCACTACTTCCACTGTCGCCACTTCATCTCTACGGCTACCATTACTACTACTATCGCCACCACTCCACTACCACCACTACCACTACTACCACTACTACAACCATTACCTCTCCTTCACCCCTGCCACTCCATCTACGATACCACTACCACAACTTCACCACTAATATCTTTCACCATCACTACCACCACCACCATCATCTCTTATCCACCACCTCCACCACTAATGTCGCTCCCTTTTCTCTACCATAAAAAAATAGTTCATGATTTTTAGTAGCAAAAAAAAATAGGCCGTAGAAAAATATTTTTCATTGACCATAGAAAATTAACTTTTATTTTAGTGAAAAATATTTTTTATTAAAATATTACCCCTACTTTTACCAAATAAAAAATAATAATAATATATTTTTTTAATTAAAATAAAAATGAAACAAATAAATTTTCAATCTTAGTAACTAAAAAAAAATAAATTTTTTTTCATTAAATGCAAAAAAAAAATTATTATAACAAAAAATAAATTTTTTTAGCAACAACAACCCTCATCACAAAAAAAAAAATTAAATGACATTGTTTTGTTATTTAAATTTTATTTGTGACCCCCAAAAAAAATTTTAATTTTTTTTTATCCACCTCCGTCTCCCTCTTTTTTTTTTTCATTCCCGCTTTTTTTTTCCATTCCCCCCCCCCCCCGCCCGGGGGCCCAAAACCAAAAATCCCTAATCTCTTAAGATTTGTTAAGCCTCAAGGAGATTACATAGAGCTTCACAGGAAGAGAAATGGCTATCGCCATGATCATTTCGAGCGCAAACGAAAGAAAGAGGCTCGTGAAGTCCACAAGCAATCTCAGATTGCTCAGAAGGTTCAGTTTCTTCACTTTTCTATTGAGGATCTTGTTTACTGTTTTGGAAAATGAAATTACTATTGACAATCTTGTGGACTCACTAGTCACCAGATCAACTGTCTATAAATTCCTGGGATGTTTTGGGGGCTTTTTTTTCTTTGTGGGTTGTCTTTGTTTTTTCATTTGAATGGTATCAACTTTTGGAGTGGTTTCTTTTTGATTTTGACTCTTCTCTCTCTTCTTTGGACCTAAAGATTCATCAGATTTGGGTAATAATCTCAATTGGGTTTTTTGTTTCTTCTTCTTTGTATTGTAAGAGATTGGATGGTCAGTCTGTCAGTTGCTTAATGGTCTTATTTGTTTCACTCTCAAATTATAAAATATCATTTTTATAAATTTATTTTCTATTTTTGTTTTTGTTTTTGATGGTTTGTAACTGGTGATTATGATGTTCATACGTTTTGATCTTGATATCGGAAGATGATTACTATATTGGGCTTTGTATTAGTCCTGAATTCCTCTTTATTATTTTTCTCTCTATTTCTTATCAAGATTTGATGATGTTAAATATTTGGATTCTCACAGAAACAAATAAATGTGGACAATTTTGATCTGAGCATTTGAATGTGGCAATCATGACATCTAATAGATTTATGAATTTGGTTTTTGAATCCTTATTGCAGAACACTATTTTTCTTTTCATTAGTTTTTATTTTTATAAATCTTCATTTGGTGTTGGTAATTCACTTGGATTTTGTTAAATGCTGAGAACCGTGAGTTTCTATTTTTATTTTTATTTTTTTAGGATGTATATATATCATTCTTCTTTTAGGATATATTTTCATTTTGCGACTTTTATTCCCTGGAGAAAGCAGCTGCTCATGCATCATCATTGCTTGGAAGAACAGGGAAACATTTATTCTTGAGAGATGGTGATAATGAAAAACCTCCTATTTTACTTCAGATGGCCAATGATACTGATGATCTTCCATTATTGTGAGCCCTCGTGAATTTAATAGATTCTGATCAGAAGTCAAACAAATGTTTCTTTGTGACTACAAATGATATAGAACCTATCTTGACTCCTTGTCTTGTCTCTGCAGATCTATTCTACGGTCCTTTAGGTGTCGGGTTGCCTACGCTAATGCACGATATGATCGTATCCTGCCATACTATATACATTTGTTTATTATTTTTTACTTGTTTATGTAGGAAAATATTTGGAGATAAAATGTCAGGACATTTAAACATATGCTCAAGCAATACATGAAAAACTAGTTAGGCTGTTCCAATTTTCTTCTTTTTGAAATCCTCTAATTTATGTGAAGAACTTAACACTTCCTCTTAGATCTTGTTGGATGGAGTACATCATCACTGCGGCGTCCAAGTGAGCTCCCAAAGGTAATTCTTAATCTTTATGGAGCTTTAGAATTGTGTTTCCAAATTTTCTTACTTTTTTTTCTTTCTTTTTTTTCAGCGTCAAAATCTGTCAAGAATTGACAAATACCCGCTTGTCGTAAATGTGGAGTTAGCAAAACCTGTGAATACTCAAGAAGAAATGTCTTTAGAGGGCCAAGTCAATGTATGCAAGACCATTGATATGGAAGGTTAGTTACCAAATTTTTGTCAATGTTATTCATGTTCTACAGCACTAATCTTACAAGATTCAAGAACCATTACTTCCCATTAAAAAACCAAGTTAAAAATTAAAATAAAAAAGGTTTTTCCTTCATTTTAAATGTAGATTTCACTTGTATATTTAGTTTTTCTGGAATTGTGAAAGAGAGTAAAAAGTTACTGGCAATATTGTGAATCCCGCTCAACACCATGTTGTACCAGCTGGTACATACCATTTTAACAGGAAACTGGAATAATTGAGACTCAACACAGTTCCAGTTAATTTTCTGGTTTGTACCGGATTATTTTAGGTGTATCGGGCTAGCTCAATTTCCAAGCATACAGACTGTTCTAGCATATACCAGTTAGTGAAAAGAATGAAAGAACTGAAAATGAATTTCAGTGTGAAACAAGGTTGGGCTTCGAACTAGCATGTCTTGGTTTAGTCAAAACTGGAAGAAAAACACACAAACACACACAACACACAAAACCTGGTTTGTTATAGCAAGTGGAAAGAAAATGGAAAAGAGAAATTGAAGAGGTAATACTAGAAGTTCTAGAACTGTTATTTGGTGAAGAACTTTATACAAGTAAATGAAATTTTCATTATGCTCTTGAGGATTTGAAGTTCAATATGATTTCATTACCATCATTTCAGATTGTCCAATTATTCTGAGCTCTATATGTAAGTAAAATATTTATTCTTGATTATTCCCTAATTTTCACACTCTTTCCTCATTGCGTCCAATTGTAGAGGCAATGATCAAGGGTCTCACAAAAATGAGCTGGGAAAGGGTTGATATTGACTTCAGTGGAACTAAACAAAGACTTTTGGCGCACAGTACTATTCAGGCAAGTTTCTTCTTTCTCTTTAATTTAACTACAGAATCAAGGAAAAACATAATAACCTCAATGAGTAAAATGCGGTTTGGAGGTCAACCTCTTGAATTGGATTGGAACTCTCTAGTTTGAATTCCCCTCCAGATAAAAGAGGGTCAGCACAATCAGATTTCAGTCCATTTGGCAAAATTTGAGAGAAGTAAACAAACAAATGATAGTAGTACTAGTTTATCTTCTTCTTGTTTGGATAGTATAAAAGTGAGATAAAAGAGAAAGAAAGTAGTTTATCATCTCTTCTTGTTTGGGAAAGATAGTAGTATCAACATTTCTAATGAGTGACCTTTTTCTTTTGTTCTGCTCGTGCAAGTAAAAACTTACTGTGTGAATTCCGCCGGAGCTGATGTGATACAACATATGATCAACAATTTTCTGTTATAGGTGTCACCAAATTACATTTATTTATGCATCAATTTATTTTATTTTATTTTTCAGTTTCTTCCATATGGAGATAATGTAAATATGCGCAAGCAATCCTTGAGCATTTTGTTCCTTTTAGAACTCTAATTTTAAAAATTTCAGAAACACTGGAGGGAGTAATTTTCCCTGTTTTAGAGTTATATGTAACTTTCTGCCTAACATGCTATTTTAGTAAATTTTTTTTATTTTTTGACAAAAATATAAGGTAAAAAAATTATATTTGGGATCACTTGTTGACTTTTTACAGAAAAATGTACAAAAAGTATAGAGAAAAAACAATATTTGACCCTTTTTTTTTTTAAAAGTTGTTATAAGTTGTTGATTTTTTTGATTTTTTTAATGATTTTTTGATTTTTAAATTAAAATATTGAGTTAAAAGTGCCAAGGAATAGTTTAAATTATAGTGCATTCGCGAAATGTTTGATTGGTGGTTATGCGCTTGTAATTTCAGTTCGTAGATATTATTTTAGTGTAATTGGTATACTGGATGGTGTCCCGATTACTTTGACAACATGTGTGGGGAACCTAAATGTGGGCTCTACATGTGGAACCTGAATATATTTTCAAATATTAATAAAATGAATTCATCATTTGTATTTCTATATTCTACAATTATTTTGCATTCTTTATATTGCAATTAATTGTCATGTGATTGATATATTGATGTTTTTAGGTTATGAAATTTATAACCTTTTAATTTTAATTAGTGTTATTTTGTTTTTTTTCATTACCTCTAAATAAGCTATTCACATAGTTGACATATAATAAATTTATAAAAGTATAATTTTTAAAAATGTTTCAGACATATCGTGTCGTACATTTTTTGAAAATCAATGTGGCCTTGTGTCAAAGCTGTGCCCTTGTCACGTGTCAGTGCTACTTAGAGCACAGCACAACAAATTATTTGGGAGAAACCAATAATTTAATTTTTGTGTGTGTGTGTGTGTGTGTGTGTGTGTGTGTGTGTGTGTGTGTGTGTTTCTTCACCAAGTTTATTTGGATTTGATGGTTTGAATTACAATTTTAACTTCACATTACGTAGCACTAATTGAGGATTGGAAAGCACCTACAGGCTGCAGCACTTAGATAGTTTTCATAACTAGCATTTGTTTCAATTTGTTAGGGGAGAACATATGTACAGGTGTAAAACTGAATAGATCACACTCCAATTGTATGAATCAGTTAAGTGTTCATTATTTTCTAATGCATAGATTTCTACCTTTGCTTGTTCCGAATGTTGTTCTAGATTCATTTCATTTGACTACTTCAAAGTTTCTTTTTATCGTTGTTGTAACAATTGTTATTCTCAACAGGGATGAGTAATTCTCAACGGGATGAGTAAAGCTTCTTGAGATATTTCTGACCAGACCATCTAGTTCTGTAACTACTCTCTTCCTTCCCTTTTATTTGTTTATTTATTTTTTGAGGTTTTCTCTTCATTTGGACTCATTTATTTGTGTTTTTTCTTATAGAAAGAACATACTTGTTTATACTTCATAAAGTAAATCATTGTAATTTGAAAGATATCTGAAAAGGAAACACATTTGCACTTCCTTGAGTGCAGTAGGATTGGGATTGTGTTCTTAATTGCATTTATTCAAGAACCATAACAGTTCTGTGGTGAATCCAATCAATGATTAATCCTACTTAGAGGTGTGATATAAGAGATGATATGTTAATTCTATGATTTTTGGAGATTGTTGAGTGTTGCTGAGCTCTTTCATCTCAAGTCTAGAAGAATGAGGTTTACCATGATCAATGAAAGAGATGGGAATCGACACATTTAGTAAAGCCACTTAATTTGTTCATACATGTCAAAGGTGTTAGCAATCCATAATGCCTAACTATAATCGGTAAGACTCAAAACACAAGAAGAACAAACACACAAGAAAGAACACACAAACTTGACCTCTAGGTGACAATGCTTTAAGGCTAGGGAAATTAACAGAGAGTAAATTAGATATGAAAAATAACAGCAGAGAAAATAATATATAGTTTTAGTCATTAGGTGATCCAATCCATTATTAGATAAAGAAGAAGAAGAAATTCTTGACCTAAATAACAGCAGAGAAGAAATTTAGAGAAATTCTTGATGGGTTTCCCAAATATTTGATTTTTGTTTAAACAAATCTTTCAAATTTTTAATTAGTAAGATAAGAGAACCCATTATGGTGTTTGAATGAAATTCTTGAATGGGGGGCTTTAGTGTTCAAATGATTCTATTACAATGTTGAATTTCTTTTTCTTTTTAATCTTTTTGGGTATTTTTCCTGATTGTGGTATTTGATTTTTAAATTTTTTTTGGTGGTATAAATAAATGGGTAATGTAGGGTGGTATAATATCTCCAAGTAAATTGAGGATGAAGCTAATAGGGGCAGCTGCTCAGCATAAGAGGAAGAAAGATGGATCAAATAGTAACTCAGCAAGAACATCTCTTTCCAAGCTTGAGGATTCTGAGTTTGTCAACAACAATTTGTTAGCCACCATGACTACAGGAGACTTTGATGACCATGGTATTTTATGTGACTCTGCTCCATCTTTGTTTTCTCATTACATCCATTGGTAATTAGTATTTAACATTATATTTTACTCTCAAACTAATTTTCTGTTTCTTCTTTGTAAACAAAAAGCAGGAAACATATTGTCCCAAAAAAAAAATGCAAAAACTAAAAACATGTTTAATATACACATGTTTTCCAAACAAATACTAACAAAAATAAGAAAACATGTTTGGTGAGTTGCGAGAAGGGTGAAGTAGTCGCCGAGAAGGGAAAGGGTGGCTAAAGGGGGTGAGGGAGTGGCTGGAGGGGGGATGGAGGAATAGTGTTTTCAAAGGCTCAAGGAACCCCCAAGGCACCAAAGGTTTCTTGAGTTTTTATTTATTTATTTATGGGTACCTAAAATGATGGTTCAACCGTAATAATAATATAAGCTGTATTGAGATTTATCATTTTTAAATACTGTGCTCATTAGTGACCTCCTAATTACAATGTCATTGACACTGAGCTGCTATGGCATCTAATTGTTAACAGGGAAGTTACTTCCAAAATGATTAAGATCAAACAGAAATGATTAATGTTCCTATTTTAGTTTGCTGAATTAACTTTTTAGTTTATTCATATGCATCAGTGGTTTCTGGATTAATTTGTGTTTTCATTTTTCAGGTCAGAAATTTTTTGGAGAGATGCAAAATATGGTCCAAGAATTAAAGAACTTAGTTTTTTAAGTTTTTTCATTTTTTAATAGATGTAAACACAGTTAATTTTTTTTTATTTGATTCTTTTGTATATACTATTGAATATTTAATTTTCATTTATGAAATATATGACGTTATTCTATTCAATATGTGGTTATGATTCAAAATATAATATATAGTGTGTATTACATTCTTCAAATGTGCATACAAAAATAATATTGATTATTTTTCAAATATGTCGAATCCTTTTTTTATTACATATTTTATTAGTTATTAATTACACTTAAAAGATGTGATTTAAATATTATTAATCACACTTAAAAGATGTGATGTAAATATTTTTACTCACACTTAAAAGATGTAATTTAAATGTTATTAATCACACTTAAAAAGTGTGATTAAAAATAATCTTTTTTAATCGCACTTCCAAAGATCACACTTAAAAGGTGTGATTAAAAATCTTTAATCACACTTAAAAGATGTGATCAAAATATTTTTAATCACACTTAAAAGATGTGATCTAAATATTTTTAATCACACTTAAAAGGTGTGATCTAAATGTTATTAAGCACACTTAAAAAGTGTGATTAAAAACGACCCCTTTTAATCACACTCCCAAAGATCACACTTTGATAAAGCTTAAAAGGTGTGAATAAATAACATACATCACACAAAAAAAGTGTGATCTTTATCTGTTTTTGTAGTAGTGGCTTGAATTTGTAAGGTGGCTCAAAATGTGTTGGAATTAGGCGTCGAAAGAAGTTTGATGCAACTAAATTTCGAGACTTAGTAGAATTAACCTATAAAGTTTCCAAATATGAATCCTTGTTGGAAAAAGAACAGGATCGAAACAATGCATCCTATAAAACCTATTACAGGGACCCTAACTACAAAATCAATGCAGTAGAGATCATAGGAAAATAACCTATGACTTGCGAAGCATTGATTCGACAAGACACTATAATATACTAGCAGGTTAAAAAGAAAGACCTTCATAGGAAGTATTCTTTTGACATAACAAAAGCAAATAACATTTTTGATCATTTGCTTGCAGCACACTCCCTAAAGTTACCAAAGGGAGTTAAAATCTCTACTCTTGAAGAACTTAAAAGAACTATATTGTAAATAACACAATTCTTGGTCTCATTCAACTAAAAATTATATTGTTTTCCGAGACAAGATTCAAGAACAAATTTAGAAGGGAAGGCTAAGGTTTCCAGCCAAGATTGAAAAAGCCATGGGAATTGACACCGACCTGTTTCCAAAGATTGGGGAGGCTGCAGCCAATGTTGGTGATTGGTCGTTACACACACCAAAATTAAACACTAAACTATACCAAATTCTTTTAAGGTATCGATCTACATGGACAATTGTGCAATTAAACTAATTTAATTGCTAAATTCCTATATTAATTTTGATTAAAAAGATTGATGGATATTATGACTAAACAAGAATTAAATGAAATTGACTAATTAAATTGAAAATTAAAATTAGGGTTTGAAATATAAATTTTTGGGAAAAATCCTAGGGCAAAGAATTCACCACTAACCACATAAATGAGATTTAACATTGGCCAATAATTACAATCCGGTTTGAAATGCACAATATTTCACAACTACAAGTTTGAAATATTGATCAAGAGGGTTGTTGCATTCAACATACAGGCACGAATCATCTCGAGTAGCACGAGGCGTTTGCTCTAAACTATGGTAGCAACACGACCCGTCTCTCGTAGCATGACTTGTCTCGTACTTTGAACACAAACACAAAGAAAACTAATGTATGGAAAGCATTAAACAATCACAGAGAGTAAAATACTTGAAGAGATGAAAAGAATAATTATTATAAACTTCTAAAACATCCATACATTGATTCAAACCGAATCATAATCAAAGCTTATGAAAAACCGAATTACATAGCTAGGGTTTCATCAAAACCCTAGAAAAGAAGACTAGCCACTCATGGAGGAGTGGGAAGAGGTAGAAGGAGAAGCACCATCCATGGAATAGCAAGCTTGAGGAAAATCACCCTTTTTCTTACCCTAGCCTCCTCTTTTCTTCTAATAATTTTCGAACCCTAGGTTAGCCTATTTTTCTTCCTTTTATTCTCAGCAAAACACACTTAAAATTTTGTGCACGCGTCCCTAGGTGGGCCGCTCGAGCGGTGGTGGGCTTGGCCGTACGTGCGGTGGTCTAGTTGGCTCGAATTTTTCACTTCCCGCACGAATGATCTACTTTTGCACCTTTTTTGATTGAATTTGCGTATTTCCTGCTAAATTTGTACAAGTTCACGAAACACATCATCTCCACCAAATAAACAAAATTGAAAGGCTAAGAATGTAACTTAAGTGGCCTCAATGTGGTATCTTTCAGCCCACATTAGTTGGCATGCCAGATTTCCAAAATCTATCCTTGAAGGAATTGGAGAAAGTCACTGTGCAGATGCATGTGGTTAGCTAGGCTGCCTTCAAGAAGGACACCAGAAGTCCACCAGCTAGTGGACAAAACTCTGCAGGCCAAAAGGATGGCTCTAATGAAGAAATATTGGATGATGACTCCCTGGAAGCAGCTATAGTGCAGAAGATGTGTCCTAAATGCATGATAAGTTACAAATGACTGAAGCGGCTCTCAGTTGATGGGAAGTAGTATTATAAAGATGCACAGAAAGACCGAAAACCAACCAGCACTTACAATAGAAGGCCATATCCAACTGGTCCTAGACAGCAATCATCCTTGGTTTGCTCACTAGACACTAGAATGCAATCAAAGGGAAAGAGGCCCCTGCATGAAACCAAGCCACCTAACTATTACAGGGTAGGCAATCAACCGGAAGGGAAGCCTAAATTTGGTTTAAGATAGGGAACCAGGCCTAATAATTGTCCTCCAAGAACTGCTTCGAAGATAGTTACAAAGACAAGGGTAGCAAGCCCAGCATCTGGAGCAGCAGATTCATGGGTCCCTAAGGTTCCAGATTGGTTTGTCATGCAAAGCAAACCTAAATTCGTACTAGCACAAAGACAGACTTTCGGAGACAATGGAATGATGATCAAGCCTCCTTTAGTGGCTCCAAATAATTGGGTTTTGCTCAAAACCCCCAAAACAAGGGAACCAGACATGGTTTTAGTAATTTCCAGGTCCCAAAGGAGAAAGATCCAGTGAAGGTACACTCAGTATCAGAAGGACCTGAAAGAAAGTGGAGAAAGTACCTATTTGGCATAGCCAAAAGACCACATAGAAGAAGGAGAAGGTTCAAGGCCTGCTCCTAAGATCAAAGAGGATGCCAGTAGAGAACAGTTGGCTAAAGTTCATGCTAAAATGAAAGCCAAAGAAAGATCCAGCATAGCAAGTCTTGAAAAGTCCTTGATGAAAAGTGATAGTGAGATAGAAGGAGAAGTTGAACAAGGCCAAGAGAAGGAATTGGCTGAAAATGAAGCCATCATAGCTGAACAGACATTCTTAGTCGAAAAGACAACAGGAGCAGAACACAAACGAATTGCTTCGAAGGAACCCACCAGCACTGAGGTACCAAAGTGCAGTATGGAGGATGCCTTCCAAGCTTTAGAGCAGATCCATATAGAAGGAGAGCAATCGCAGCTAGTGGTGCAGTTTGGCTTATTCCCTCCAGTGCCAGTAAATATGGTTTATGTGCTGCCATAGAAATTCTAAGCTGGAGAGGGAAACCAAGAAGGTCAGAAAGATGACCCCATTCTAGTTTCTAGTGAAGTCACAAGCCAACATGGTTCAAGACGAGTCAGAAGTGGCCTAGCCAATGGAAACTGATGAAGAAAGTGAGGAGGCATGCATTAACCTCTCATACCCCTTCGAGTACCCTACAATATCTATGACCCAGTATGTTAAGCCCCTATATATCAAGGCTTTCTTTGATGGTATACAAATGAATAGGGTGTTAGTGGACAATGAGGCAGCTATGAACCTGCTTCCAAGGTCCTCTTTGAAGAAGGTGGGGAAAAGAAACCGTAGGTTGATCCCAATTGTAACGAACCAAACCCGCCCCTATAGGTTTAGCATCGTAACCGGCCAGTAATCTTCAGATTATCAAAGTCTTCTTAACAGAATAACATATAATTAGGGGCTACGGAAGCAAATATACTAAATATGCATAGTCCATAGAGCTGTGCAGACATGTATGAGATAGAATTTTGAAACCTTATAAAATATACACGTAAGATGTCACGTCCATATAAGTCTTATAACACCATACAAGCGTCATTAAAAGGGACTTAGCCCAATATATAGATATCAAAATAAGACAAAACATAAATGCTCTTAACATGATACACAGAATAACTCTTGACATGGCCCACAAAATTCAACTTCTAGACACGGGAACCTCCCCGAGAGGCACGGTGGCTGGCTGACCCCAAAACTTCCAAGCAGCAGCTTAGGCCTGGTCACGCACTTGCTCACCTACATACATAATATAAATAGTGAGCGAGAGCCCAATGAATAAGAACAGAGTAAAGGATTTTAATGAATGATGCCCATATCAGATTTAGGAAATAGATTCATATTTATTTCTAAAATAGAAGCAGATCCATATTCATAATCTTGTTCAAATCATATACAGAAATTAGAGTTCATGATTAATCATATGTGGTATATCCATTAGCGCTAACAGAACAGATGCAGAACATATGGTGGTTATGAGTAACTAGCTCCATAAAGAAACCTCCGGATTTGGGTAACAGATGACAGATATGCTGAGCTTCATAATGGGGCCTCTGGTATGGGTAACAAAGTGAAGACATAATAAGTTCCATAATGGAACCTCCGTTTCCGGGTAACAACTAACAGATATCACATGATGCTAAGGATACCACGAATACATTGTCAGAAATTGGACAAGCATTCATTGTGCAGAACATAACATTTCAGGAAACAGATCTTATTTCATCATACGGAAAATAAATAAAGTGGAACATAGCTTTACTAAGTTATTACTCACGGATGGCTCCGAGTGCAGACAGACCGAGCAGACTAATCAAACGGTTTATGGCACGTAACCTACGTCAGCACATAACAAATACACATTTAAAACATACTCTCAGTTGGTACATAACTTCTTTCATTTCATTCTTAGTGTGTTTCTAAGTCTTAACCTCTTATTGAGTCTTAATCATGGCCTAGGAATGCCAAGGATGCAATGTGGATGCCAAAATGCACTTTGGAACCCTTGACAAAACTTGCTGAAAACAGGGGTCCCGCTCGAGCATAACTTCCTTCGCTCGAGCGAACATGCAAACATGTAAGATAACGCTCGAGCGCAACTTCCTTCACTCGAGCAGTCTGCAAACTTTGAAAAAGTACTGGTTATGTGATTTTCACGCTCGACAGACGCTTGAGCGTGAGACTCAGGTCCTCGCTCGAGCGCAACTCTTGTCACTTGAGCGGTCTGCAAAAACATGAAACTTCTGGGAGCTTGCATTTCATGCTCGAGCGGACTTCTGATCACTTGAGCGGAAGTATAAGATCACAGAGTGGTCGCTCGAGTGCAGGTTCGGCCGCTCGAGCGGAGAACAGAATTCTGAAATTTCCAGATTGCTCTTCTCAGCTTAAAACTCAAATGCAAAGTTGTAAAACATGGTCTTTTGGGCCAAAAACTTGAGAAAACTATAAGAAACACTTGCAAATGATGAAATTATGGTGAATTCAAAAATTTCACAGAATCAAAGCCCAAAGGCTTGCCAATTGTGTAAAACAAAACCAAATTCTTAGAAAACATAACATGCATGTTTTGCCTTGACTTCAAGACTTCCAAAACATGATCTAATTGCACAAAATAACATGAAACTTGATGATTTCTCAAAACTAAGGTGAATTAGTAACATGCATGAGGAAATTCTTGGAAAACAACTTCAAAATGCTATGAAATATGCATGCATGCATGGTTTGAGTTCATTTCTCCAATTCTAGCTTAGGGAATTCATAGCCTAAGCATTCATAATATACAATCTAAGGGTTGAATTCTTACTAGAGTCTAGATTGCACAAGTGGAGAAGCTTTAACTCCCAAATTCTTTGCAAGTCTCCAACAATTCCTAGCAATTCTCACTTTTCTTAGCTTTTGATCTCAATTTTCTTCTCTCTCTCTCTCTCTCTCTCTCTCTCTCTCTCTCTCTCTCTCTCTCTCTCTCCTGCGTTTTACTTGTATGTGTGAGCTCAAATGTGTTGAGATGATGAAAAAAATAAGTGAAGGCACATATGGGAGCCTTATATAGGCTTGGCTAGTGGCTTAATTAATTTGTTGATCAACTAATCACTTGGACATTAAATTATTCTAATTTAATTGTTTCGAATTAAATTTTAATTAAACCTTCCATAAATTTCTAAAAATGCCAAATAACACGTATACTAAGTCAATTTTATGATCAGATGCCGATAAGGCCTTTAATTTGCAGAACAGAACCAAAAATACAAACAGATATTTCTACGATAGATAGATAGATAGAAACACAAATAATGCAACACATATGCAATTAAGTCAGAATTTCATTTTAATTACTTATTAGCATCCTTAATCATGGTTTAACGGTTAAACATGGATCGGGGTTGTTACAGTCTTTCCCCCTTAAAGAGTTTGGTTCTCCAAACTCGGATTACCTTCATTTTGGAAAAATACCGAATCCAACGGAAACAATTCAGGGTATCTCCTCATCATACCTTCTTCCGTTTCCCAAGTTGCATAAGTCCCTCTATGGTTTTGCCAATCAACCTTCACCAATGGGATTTCTTTGTTCCTTGGTCTTTTGATTCGGCGATTAACAATCTGTATTGGCCTCTCCTCATAAGTGTAATCATCTTTCAAAAGCACATGTGTTGGTTCAATGACATGTAATGGGTCTCGTAGATACTCCTGAAGCATGGAAACATAAAAAATGTTGTGCATATTTTCCATCACTAGAGGTAAGGCCACTCGATATGTCACGGGGTTGATTTTTGCAAGGATCTCATACGGCCCAACATATCTCGGTGCTAACTTGCCTTTCACTCCAAACCGCGTTTGGCCCTTCATCGGAGTTACTTTGATAAACACGTGATCCCTGACTTCATATTCTCTGTCCCTTCTTCGGACATCAACATAATTCTTTTGGTGGCTTTGTGCAGTTTTCAGGCGTTGTTAAATCAATTTCACTTTCTCAGTTGTTTCTTGCACATGTTCTGGTCCCAACAACGGTCTATCACTTACTTCAGCCCAACAAATTGGAGAACGGCACTTCCTACCATACAAAGCTTCATACGGAGCCATATCAATGCTCGAATGATAGCTGTTATTATACACAAATTCGGCTAGAGGAAGGTAAGTCTCCCAATTGCCCTGAAAGTCTAACACAAACATCCATAACATGTCCTCCAATGTTTGAATGGTCAGTTCAGATTGGCCATCTATCTGTGGGTGATAAGCACTACTTAATCTCAGCTCAGTCCCCAAAGCTTGTTGCAAACTCTGCTTAGATTGGCCATCTGTCCCCAAAGCTCAGTCCCCAAAGGAGATTTGGTATGGAAAACAATACTGCCAATAGAAATTAAGAGCCATAAATTTGGCAAATGGTCACCTAATTGGGAAGGACCATATCAAATTCATAGAGTCTTGCCTAGAGGAGCTTACCATTTGAGAAATCTAAATGGTTATGTGTATCCCAAGAAAATTAATTGCCGATATTTGAAGCCTTATTATCCAACTGTGTGGGAAACACAAGGAGTGTAGAAAATGCTAAGTAAGGATAATGAAAGAGCATGAAACACTCAAATAGAAAACAAAGAGTTTTCATTTCATATGGATTTGAATACATGTAGCCATAAATTGGCCCAAAAATCAGTACAATGTTTCAGTTGTTCCTTTACAATTGATTCTCTATTCCTAAGGGATGGGAATAGCTAAATGTTTATAGCCATGTCCTGCTTTCTGTCAGCTAGTCTTTGGTTAGTAATCTACAATTTGTTAGCATTTTGATCCAAGGCTAGGTTCCAACCAAGGATAAAGAACGTGCTGATTGCGTCCGACGCGTCGGCTCTAAAAGATCCGGCTATGGCCTTGAGTATGGCTTCCTCAATTTCCCTGTTGGCTGACAGGACGGCTTTTTGTGCAGAGCCTGATCTGTTGTCAATAGCATTAGCAGTTCAATCGGCCATATTGGTACATGACGTAACATTATTTTCAATCTTCCGCCTATATGCATATAAACATATATTATTAATTAATAATAATTTTATTATTTATTTATTATTATTTATTACTTTTACTTCTTGTTTTGCAGACGGTGGGTAGGATAGCCGAGATCGGCCACCGCCAACATGATGCCATTAAGCAGATCGGCTTTTTGAAAGCCGAAATTGAGAATGAGAAAAGCAAGACGATGGGCAGGATAGCCGAGATCGGCCGCCGCCAACATGATGCCATTGAGCAGATCGGATTTTTGGAAGCCAAAATTGAGAATGAGAAGAGCAACGCTGTGGAGGCCTCTCAAAGAGCCGAGTTCGAGGCGGCGACAACGGCAGATGAGCGCGTAAGAGTTGACGCCGAGAAAAAAAAAGGCGAAAAGTTCTGACCAGCTCAGATTGGCCCCCGAGGAAAGGGAAAACACGGTTGAATATGTGCTCAAGTTAGCCAAGGAGGTGATTACCAAACTGGAAGCCGACTTGGAAGAATCGAAGAAGGCGAAGGAAATAGCCGACTCTGAGATTTCCAAAGCGTTCGAAGCTGGGAAGGATGCCGCCTTGGAGAACTATGTGGAGGAAGTCCCCAAATTCGAGAATCGGGGCTTCAAACACGGTTGGTTCAAAGCCCTCACTGCCACTAATGTGACATTGGCCCAGCCGATTCCATACAAGCAGGTGGACGTGAAGCCGCTGGAGTTTGACCCCAAAGATTGACTAGGGTAACATTTTGATTTTTGTTAGGCATCTTCCATGCATGGTTCTTGTAAATTTTTGTTAGTAGATTTCTAATGATGTAAGGTAATTTTCATGTATAAAATGACTACTATCTGTACTCAATTTATTAATGAAAATTTCCTTTGCTTTTCACTATTGTCTGTACTCAATTATTGTTATTAATGAAGATTTTTGCTTTTCACTACTTTGGGTAAAATGACTACTGTCTATTGCACGTGCTAGCTATCAATCCAATAGGATGTAGGATCATTAGATGAGTAAATTAAACATCCCACTAAATAACTGTCGATTAGATAACTGCGTATCTTGGCAATTGAGCCGTCTTCCAATTTAGCCTAATCAATTCATAAACATGCCCTTGCCCCAATTAAGGAATTGGAACACTGAATATCGATGGCTTGTGGAATGGCTGGGGCACATGAACCTATCGGCACAAGGCCTTGAGATTTGGCCGATTAGATTAGCGAATCCATAGCCACTAAGATTAACGAATCTACCTTTGCCCTAGTTAAGGAATAAACTGGAACGCCTAATATCGGTGGCTCATGGAATGGCTGGGGCACAAGGCCTTGAAATTTGGCCGATTAGATTAGCGAATCCTTAGCCTCTAAGATTAACGAATCTGCCCTTGCCCCAGTTAAGGAATGAACTGGAACGCCGAATATCGGTGGCTCATAGAATGGCTGGGGCACATGAACCTATCGGCACAAGGCCTTGAAATTTGGCCGATTAGATTATCGAATCCTTAGCCGCTAAGATTAACGAATCTGCCCTTGCCCCAGTTAAGGAATAAACTAGAACACCGAATATCGGTGGCTCATGGAATGGCTAGGGCATATGAACCTATCGGCTCAAGGCCTTGAGGTTTGGCCGATTAGATTAGCGAATCCTTAACCGCTAAGATTAACGAATCTGTCCTTGCCCCAGTTAAGAAATGAACTGGAACACTGAATATCGATGTCTCATGGAATGCGAGCATTGATGAGATCGCCTCGGGAGTAAGGCCGCCGTAATCAATAAATGGGGCGGGGGCTACGTGCGCGAGGGTTCCATTATTGTAATCAAATCCAACAAATTAGGAGAAGAAAAAAGAAATGTCGACAACTGTGGATGACAAGAAAACTATTCTTCAACAACAGAGGAGAAAGTAGGACACTCACAGAGCTGGACGCAGAGATGAACCGGAGTGGCGAGCCTACACTCACAGTGAGTAAGACGTCGAGGGAGCATGAGAAATGCCAATCTCCAAATCACCGAAGTAGGTCACCCTGAAGGAAAAAACAACAACGAGGTAACTTCCCTCGTTCGAGAGGTGAAACCAGTATGACACCACGCCCATTGAGTTTTACGGTGTTTGTTGGGAACAAACCGATGACAGAGGCGGATTCCATCATCCGCGACCCAAATGTAGCAGTCGAGTTTGAGCGACAGATTTTTCTGCCAGAAGTTCAGCAGTCCATGGTCAGTTGGGCTGATTACGAAGTTTTCCGAGAGAGCGTTCATGGAGCAGTAAAAGGTTTGTACATCTCCTATGAAATCAGCATGCTCTTCTTCCAGTTGGGCCTTCTTCTCCTAGAGTTGGGTTCGAAACTGAGAGGCATAGGAATGTTGTCCCTTTAATTTAAACACCTCAGCACGTATATGGGAGACAAATTCCTTATCCTTCAGCAGCTCCTCTTCTACAGCCTTGTCCATATGGCAGATATGATATAGAAGTCCACAATGGCTGCTACCTGAGATAAGTGGCTTGAAAAGGCCATGTTGGATTGCTTAAGAACTTTGCAGCAGTGGAGGAAACCATTTTTAATTATGGGCTTTTGTAAGGCTTCGAATGAGATCCTTAAGAATGATTTCAGCAAATCCAAATAGGTGCCTAAGTCTACTTGAGGCAAAGAGACTTCTCTGCCAGTGGAAGAGCTCTCAATAATCTCCAGAAGAGAGTCAGCAAGGACTAATGGCTCAGCCTCACTACTAGCTGCTTAAGCTGGTGAAGGTATATCAAATAGGCTAGCCAGGCAAGGTTCAAAAATGTCCATCTCTTCCTCTAACATTGGAAGTACAAAGGAGTCATTAGTTGAAGGAAGAGATGGCAGCATGGGGATAGGAGAAGGAGTTGAAGTTTCCCCAGCAGCATTTATTGTCTTGGCCACCAGCAAGTCAAAAGAAGAGGGACTGGAGCTGGATGGTGGGAAAAAAAGTGGATGAGTTGCCAGTGTCATCCTTGGAAAGGCCAATTGCCACTGGAGGAGAAGTGACAATTGGAGTGCTTTCGGTAGGTAGACGGGCAACCAAGATTGTAGGAGGAGTAAATTGAGATGAGACAAAGGATAGATGGGGCAGATATGGAGTTAGGCCTGGACATCAGGAAAGTGGGATGTTTTTATCAAAGAAGGAAATGAAGAAGGCATAAGAAGTGTAGAGCCAGAGAGTTGGAGTATCATTTGGATGGGCTCTACACTCACTGGAACTTTAGTGTTAACCTTCCCTTTTCCTTTTAAGGCTGCCTGTAGCTCTGCAGAAGTAGAGAATGGCCCTTTATCAATGAGCAAAGAAAGGGAAGCCAGTGTCGAATGAGGAGGAAATGGACTGATTACTACTGTATATATAAAAAAAAAAAACAAAAAAAACAAAAGAGAGGAAAAAAGTGTTAATCTGATGCTGAATCCTGGAAAAGGAAATTTCTAAAAGGGACTAAAAGAAATTACCAGCTTCAGTAGTGATAATGGTAATGGTTGGAGAGCTACGAATGGAGCAATGTTCAGCTGTTTGTTTCCTCATTGTAGTCTCCTTTTGCAATGTAGTAGCAACATCAGCTTCATCACTTAGTATTTGTTGCTACCTCCTCTTTTCAAAAATTTAAAAGACAATAATCTCTTTAGAGTGCTCTTGCTCCACTACTTTGACAGCTGTGTTATTAGTTAAAGCCTTGGTAAGATCAGAAGGAAAGACTGTCATCTTCTTTTTCCTTTTTAGTGGTATTTCTTTTTCCTTTTCTGCCTCCTCCTTTTCTGTGTGAATTTCAGGTACCTCTTCATTAGGGTTAAGCAAAAGTTTTCTCTTCTTTTGTTGCTGTTGCTTGCCCCTAAGAATGGTCAAGGCTTGAGCCCTTTGAGAAGAGTCTTCCTGTGGAGTTCCTACATCAAATAGAAGCTATAAGTAAATAAGCAAGACATCATAAAAGGAAAAAAGAAAGGGAAAGTAGAAATGCATACTTTTCTTCGAAATAGCCCTGGTGATTCTAGGAAGAGGGGGTGAGGTAGCAAGAGCAGGCACTGAGACAGCAGGAGTAGGAACTGGGATGACAGGGGCAATGAAGGAAGTAATAGTGGTCCCAGTCTCTTTGGACTTGGCTTGAGAGGGCACATCTAGCCCTACCAACAAATCCTGGGGAGAGATAGCCAAGTGCACCTCCATATTAGCTGTCTACCAATTATGGTACCTCTTCAATGTGATGCCGTGTGGAATGAATGGAGTGAATTTGAATTCAATCAAATCTTGTATCAACTTAGAGGTTGCCTCATCCAACCTAGTTTTGGCACTTTCAACTCCCTGGTTACAAGATTTGGGTTAGTTTGGTTGCAAAGAGGGACAGGAATTCCTTGAGTAAGCCCAAATTGCCTAGCAAATTAGGTAGGGCAGTAGGGTTCAGCAATACACTTATAAGCTCAAAAATTCGAGGTACCAATGTAGAGCTCTCTTGGAATTAGAATAGAGGCCCACATATCTCTGTGTAAGGGGTTAGAGCAGGTTCTGTCAGCCAAGAAAGTCCTCAGCCATGCTGGCCCTGTGTTAGCCCCAAAAGGGCAGAATAAGGTGGAAAGGGGGGAAATTGGGAGTTAATGGAAGAAAGAGAGGTAATAAGCAAAGCCAGAAGGGTAGAGGAAAACTTTGGCATACATCATTCCATAAGTGTTAGGGTTTTGCACCAAGAATCTCAAGCACCTCGAATGTAAGTCAGTAAAGTAGGCAAAAAGCCAAAGTTGTAGTACCTAGAGTGGTCCTCCTTGGTTGGCATCTAGAGGTTTTTCAAAAACTAAGAGCAAGCTCTATATACATGACCCAGGACATAAGGAGCTAAGGCTATCTTCTTAGCCGAAGCAAGAGCCTTAGCAAGAGGGGCAAATTCGGGCATAATTCTCTGTGAGGAGGTAAAAATAAAAATTTGTAAAGCCAATATAAAAGAAAATAAAAGAACTCTCGATCTGTTACAGGACTCTCTTTCTTATTTTCAGAACTCATAAAATCACTAAAGGAAGAGTTCAGAGAGGGAATAGAGAAGGAAATATTAAGATCAGGATAATCAGGACCAAAAGGAGCACCAGCGAGTGATAACCCTAAAAAATGGCACATATTAAGGACAATGGGGGCTATCATGCCATCCCGAAATTGGAAAAAATTGAAAGCTGGATTCCGAAAACAAAGTGCAGTAGGTATGAGAAAAGGGTATTCAGGAATGGAAAACTTGACTAGTCAAGGACGTCGAAGAGATAGAGTTCTTGGAGGTCCAGCATCCTGGCAGGAACAACTCGGTCATACCATTCCTCTCATTCTTGCCTTAACGTGGGCCAGCAGCGATGGGGACGATTCATCCTCCAGCTTCCCCAATTAAGGCTACCCTCGTAAAAGAGATAGTGATTCTCTAAGCACGGGTATAGAGCAAGGAATTGGGTAGGAGCTTCCCTGAAAATAGGACCAAGAACAAACTTCCCTTGAGCATGATAACGGAGAATGAAGATGCGCCCATCGATAGCACACCGTTCACCGGCTTTGTATTTGTTACATTCTTCGTTAATAATTCTCCTCAAAGCCACAGATGGGCTCACATGCTTAATGACTGGTATTTTGGAAGAAGAAGCCATTAGCGAGGGGTTAAAAGAAGAAAGTGAATGGAAGGGCAAAAAGTTGCAGTAGGGAGTAATATAAGTGAAAGGGAAATTTCGGACAAATGTACAGATAAAGCGCGAGAATATGTGGTTTTAAACCTTTCTGTCCAAAATTACCCATTTAATGTAACAAGTCAAATAAACCCGAATTTGACCCATGTGTGTGATTAAGGTTCTATTTTGAAACTTTCTGAAAACATAAGAAAGAGAGCTACCTCCAGAGCAGTAAGAGGAAACCTATGAAGGGAGAAAACACATTTCAAATACTTAGCTTGGCTTCGAAAATAGGTAGTTAGCTCTGAAGCTAGTTTTCAGATACTTGGTTTGGCTTCGAAAAATGATAGTTGGCTTCGAAGCTAGTCTTATACCTTAAACTCAAGCATAGCTGGGATTTATTTACTTCAAAACTCTTGAAGGTATGCTTTTAGGCTTTCTATAAAAGGCGAATTCCTTTGAAGGGGTTTTATAGTATTATAGAATATGGTTCTTGCTTGGCTTTTGGACTTCAAAATGAGTAAGCATTGCAAAGCCAGAACTTCGTTAGGTAATGTGGAAGTTTTAGAGACCAGAATACTTACCCATACACCTTTCTACTAAAGTAAAACCTTTTAAAGACAAATGTTGTCATTTTGCAAGAAAATTACATGCTTCGAAACACTTAAATTAGGCTTCGAAGCAAGACTAGTTAAATCTATGCTGTTGTTTGCACAAATTAGATTGACCATACAGTTGGAATGTGAAAACCTAAGACAAACACTATCACTTCTATGAGAAGTTCCATGATTCAAAGCATTTAAAACCAGGTTTCAAAGCAAGATTGGTTGCTTCGAAGCTGCTATTCATAGATTGTAAA
Organism: Camellia sinensis; assembly: GCF_055761805.1. Lineage (NCBI taxonomy): Eukaryota > Viridiplantae > Streptophyta > Magnoliopsida > Ericales > Theaceae > Camellia > Camellia sinensis. Next base: position 63,457,095 of record NC_138962.1, on the reverse strand, counting down.
CAGAGTAAGGAATAAGGTCACATTAACCATACAGTTTATCATGCAATTGGAATACAAAACCAGATCATGCAAATGAAGTTTGAAGAACCTAGTTATATTGATATACAAAATATTTACATTGGAGGGCCTATTTGGCTAAAAATTTAATCTCATAATAATAAGGGATAGAAAGAGTAACAACCTCATTGAATTTAACCCAGCAATGTTCTATGAACTTATTTTCTTTCTTTATTCTATCTTCAATTCTATCTACACTGGGTTGTTGCAGTTGATATGCCCTTATTTAGTGAAAAAGCTGCTCAGCTTTCACCTCGAACTCCGTCTCTTTCAAACCCTACTCTGTCTCATCCATGTCTACATCATCCCAGTATGATGAGTTCTTGTCATTGAAGGCATTATATTCTTCAAGAAGGTTCTTTGCTTCATATTTAGTTTGAATTCGATTGGCAGCAATTTTGTCCAGTGAGTCATTGGTAGCCAAGGAGTTTTTATGCCAGTTAAGTAGGAGAGGAAGCTGGTCCAAGAAAGTATGGAGTTTTGTTTGGGCTATGGGGTTAAGAGCATGATCTCAAGACACAACATGTAACAACCCGAAAATTTAAGTTGTCCCTTGAATTTTATATTAGTATTATTTAATTATAAATGATTTCAAAAAAATAATTTTAACTTTATATTATTATTTGATATTATTTTCTGAATAGAATGATATTTTTATTATATTTTTCTATATATTTTTCCTAGACCAAAATACACTGACATACATCATTTTCTATACAACAACTTACATGCGCCCCAAGTCGTTTTGCTCCGCGCGCCATCTTCACTATGTATATAGCCATCTATCAATCATCAAAAGCATCCTCATCTTCCAACTCTCTTATTCTCTCTCTGTTCTCTAGTGTCTTTTTATATATAAAACTTTGAGTTTAATTTGGAGTATTTAGTAGGTCGCAGTGAACGAAAGGTAAAGGTTAGAATTAATCTTAAGGTGAGTTATATTATACCTTGAGTTACCATTATATGTTTTACGTATGTTTTGAGTTATCATAATTTATTTTATGTAAATTGTGTTTTATAAATTACATTAGCATTTTTAATTTATGAACCTTATTTTATATAATAAGGAAAACTCATGGATATAACTGTTTATTAAAATGTGTTTTGGGTAATTATTTTATAAGTACTACCATGGAGGTCCCATGCCTTAAAGGACTTAAATAACCATTGGCCCTCTAATTAGTCACTTTCTGACCCTCTGTCTGTCATGGATCTACTAACACTCTGATTTCTAGTGTGGAGCAAAGTGCTGTACGGAGCTAAGTGCTACACTATTGTAGGAGGCATCTCTAGAGTTCGTACGAGCTACCTCTTGAATCCATACATCTGTTTTGTTCTGTTCTGTGTCGTGGTTATGATTTCTAGTGTAGATCAAAGTGTTGTACGAAACTAAGTGCTACACTATGGTGGGAACCACCTCTAGAGTTCGTACGAGCCACCTCTTGAGTCTATACATCTGTTCTGTTCCGTTCTGTACCATGGTTGTGATTATTTTGTTTATATGATTTCTGTATTATATGTCAAATGATCTCTGTATTATATACTCTGTATTTTAATATCAAGCTTTGTTTAGCCAACACTACTAAAAACTAGACTTTTTACGACGATCTCAAACGTCGCAAAAGGTCCACATACCGTTGCAAAAAACTTTTTGTGACGTAATAGCGACGGGAAATGGGAAGTGGAGGTGTCACGACCCAAACCCGCCCCTATAGGTTTAGCATCGTAACCGGCCAGTAATCTTCGGATTACCAAAGACCTCTTAGCAGATTAGCAAGTATTAAGGGGCTGCGGAAGCAACTAGACAAAATAAACAAAGTCCAATGAGCTGTGATGACGTATATGGAACAGAGTAAGTCAACTTTATTTATGATCATAAGCATGCTAGTCAAGGGACACCAATATTTACAATATTACTTACAGACTGTAGTTCCCAGGTCCTGACTTTACAAACAGACAGAGACCAGCATAACTACAAAAATAGCCATGGCAATTGACTTCAACTGGAACCTCCTCGGGAGGCGCAACGGTTGGCTGACAAAACTGGGGTGCAGGTCATCAACCCCGGGCCTAGTCTCGTACTCGCTTACCTACATACATAATATAAGGAGTGAGCTAAAGCCTAGTGAATAATAACAGCGTGAAGGGGTTTAATGAATGATGACCATATTGAATGCAGAAATCAGAAAATCAATCTCTTATCAGATCGGAAACGTAGGTATATTCATATTCAAATTCATATCAGAAAGGAACTACAGCCATATCCATATTCAAATCATGTGTGGTACACCTCCCTTAGCATAACATATCATGTTGGTCAAGCATAGTAAGTCCCATAATGGAACCTCCGGTACTAGATAACATATCTATGCCGCGGTATTGTTTCCCCCGGGCGAGGGACTATGCCACAAATTCTTTCCCCCGGGCAAGGGCTTGTGCCACGGTATTCTTTCCCCCGGGCGAGGGCCTCATGACCATGTGCCTCAATATTGTGTCCCCTGGGCGAGGGCCTCGTCTACGGATACCGCGTTTACATTCCAAGGAAAATTGGACTATCATTCATTCATTTAAACATAGCATTTCAGAACTTATCATCTCATGTCATTGGAAAATAATTAAAGTTAAACATAACTTTACAGAGTTATTACTCACAACAATTGGTCGGCTCACTAGATGGTCAAATGGCTCTTCACTTGTCCTGAGGTGCATGACCTACACGAACACGCATACAATTACCCGCTTGAAACACACGCTCGAGTTAGACGTAATGCACTTCGTTATTCTTAGTGTGTGTTTAACTATTAACCTCATTATGGAGTCTTAAACATGGCCTAGGAATGCCTAGGATGGAATGAGGATGCAAAAATGCCTTAGAAAATATTTTTCATAATTTTCAGAAAACAGGGGTCCCGCTCGAGCATGGTATTCTCCGCTCGAGCTAACATGAAAACAAAAGTCCCCGCTCAAGCGTAAACTTTCCCGCTCGAGCGGTCTGCAAAACATGACAAAAGTACTGGATAGGTGAAAATCACGCTCGACGGGCGCTCGACCCACGCTCGAGCGTGTAACTCAGGTCCCCGCTCGAGCGTGAATTACCCTGCTCGAGTTGGCTGTAAAACAGTGCAAAGTACTGGATGGTCGGATTCCACGCTCGAGCTCCACTTTCCCCGCTCGAGCATGAGTCCAAATTCTGGAAATTCCATATTGGACCTTCAAGCTCAAAACCAAGTTCTAATGCATCAAATTCGATCCTCTTGGGCTAATTTTCTGGAAAACCCTTTCAAACTCATAGAATAACATGTTTTGAAGATCAATTTGAGAAATCAAAGCCCAAAAGTAGTTCAATTAAATATAATTTCGACAATACTTTAAAGAACACGATGTGTATGAAACATGCAAGTGTATATTTGAAATCCAATGCTCCACAATGTGTCCAAATGCAAGATTAAACTCCAATTCATGATGAACTCATGGGCTATAACTTGAATATGGCCTTGCATGCAAAGAATTCTCATGAAAACACTTCCAAATGCTATGATATGAACATGCATGCATGAATCTCTACCCAAATCAACATTATAAACTAATTTCTAGCTCCAGTCACCAATCTATCTTGGACCAAGTATGAAGTGACTTAAATTCATAACTAAAAAGATGAATTCCCTTACCTTAAGCCTTGAATGCAAGATGTACAAGTTCAAATATGCAAGACTCCTTCAATCCTCCTAAACTCCAAGCAATTCTTTGAAGACCACAAGATTTCTCCTATTCCTCTCCCTCTAGTCGGTTAGGACAACAAAAATGAGCTGAGGAAATGTGTTTGAATGGGGTGTGCTAAGGCTTCAACATGTTTAGACAAAGTGGCCCACTATCTTGGCAAAATTGTAATTAAGACCAACTATGTAATTTTAGCTCATTTGATCTAATTTAATCATACCCAAACACATCACAATTAAACATGCCATAAAATCATATAAATTCTGGCAATCATAAAACATTAATCAATTTCCGGTTCGGCCACCGATAAGGCCTTCAATTCTCAATTTAAAACATGAAACGCAAACAGATAATTTAACACTGAACAGATAAAAACAACAAAAATGATGCAATACATATGCAAATTAAATTCCAGATTTCTTCTAAATCACTGTTAGGCATACTTAATCATGACTTAACGTTCATTAGGGGTCGGGGTTATTACAGGAGGAAGCGGGCATGACAAAAAGTATTTGCGACGGTTACAAACTGTCGCTTTCTTGTAGCGACGGCTAATCAATGGTTTTTGCAACGGTTTAACCTGACACAAAAAGAAGGGAAAAAAACGTCACTTTTAGTGACGATGTTGGTCGCCGTCGCCAAAACTTTTTAGCGACAGTATTTGATGTCGCAAAAAGTATTATTAGCGACGGTCTAAAACATCACAAAAAAATAGAATTAAATTAATATCGTATTTACGACAGTTTAAACCGTTGCTAAATATTTGAACGAATATGCATATGCGACATGTTAACCCGTCGCTAATAAATTGTAAGAAAATGATGATTACATTAGCAACGATTTATTATTGTCGCAATAAAATTATTTTCATAAAATCAATATATATTTTATTAATTCATTCCCTATACAAATTATTAATATTTTTAAAAATAAAATACATCCACATCCACATTCACATTCACATTCACATTCACATTCACAAAATCATACCAAGAATAATATATATGTACCATGTAACAATTGTCAACCAAATATTCTTTACAAAAATATATAAAACATCCTTCAACAATACTAATAATTTTTGATATTCAAGAACTCAGATTTTTGCATCTAAAACAACAAAAAAAAAGTATTGACAATACAAATAAATAAATAAATAAAAACATATATATTATAGCTTGTTTTGATATCAATAGTAAGCTTCAATGTCGATATGCGAAGATATCATCACGTAATCAAAAGGGTTGCATCTGCAAAAAGAAACCCCAAAAAAAAAATTAATAATAATAATAAAAATCATCATTTACAACATAATTAAAGAAAACTTCTATTTGTTTCAGACTCTGTTTGTTTTGATGTAAAATAATTTCATGTAAAATAATTTACATTCATTTTGTTTTTCAATGTTTGGCTGCAACTCTAAAAACATTTTTTTCTAAACAGTAACATTTTTTTTATCCTATGTTGTTTGTTACATCCTCCCACCCCACTTCAATAGCCCGCTTTATCTATATCTAGTAGAACTCTAATTCATCATTAAGAAGAAAAAAGAATGATTGAATCAATTTTAGGGATATACATGAATATACTCTGTATATATGAGTATCGAAATCAAAGAAATGGTGAAGAGAAATCGGAATGGAATGGGTACCTCAAAATGCTTGGATTTTCATAAAGACAATCGGAGTGATTGACTGGTTGTCCTAAGTGTGGCAATGATCAAAGAAAACTCCGACTCACCATTTGCTTTTATCAAAAACATATAGGAAAACAAATACGCATAAAAAATCAAAAAGAAAAAGGAGATTGTGTTAGATTGTTTGGTAATAGAAATAAGAGACCTCAGAACACATGTTCTTTAGTGGTTTTATCAACAAGGAGCTTTATCAGAGTTTCACAATATAATTTCATAATCATGGCATCACTTCATGACTCACAGATCAGGATTCATTTAACAACTTTCATGCTATAAAAAAATTCATATAGAAATCAACTATAAACTGGACAGCCGTCAAGTAAAATTATTCACTACCTAATGACAATTAAGAAAGTAAAATTCAGAGTTTCCAGACAAGAAATAATAGGGACTTACAATATAACATTTATATCGAAAAAACCAACACCTATATTACTAGAGACATAATGGCACCCGACTAAACCTTGAGAAGAATTTTCAAGTATAAAACAAACTCTCATGGTGGCAAGGAATCCTTAACCAATAAGAGTTTACTATGAATGGGGTTCATCCTATATTATTGGTTAGTAATACTACATGTCACTGATGACATGATATCCTGGCATAAGATCTATTTTTTACTCTAATGTTAGGATAGATTTAGGACAAAAAATAGTGAAACAAAGAATCCTTAACCAATTTCGACATAAAATGAGATTTCAAAGAACAAAATGCAAAATATTAACCAACATTGAATCAATATCTATTTTACCACATGCATAAAAAACATCCTAACACAGAACTACACCAAAATAACTAAACTAGAATAAGAAACATCTCTAAACCCCATTTCCAAATTTCTACCAATAGATCAACAAAATAATGAAAACCATTGAACCCCACAAGATCTTGCTATTTCTTGTGCTCATCCCTAGCCACAATCTTGAACTTCCCTATTTGTTGTTGTTGCAAAACAAAAACAAAACATCCAAAAACCCACATTAGACAACAATTTCAATCACCCAAAAAAGAAAAAAAGAAACTAATTAGAACCCATTAATTAACCAAAAATTGGGTACCTTCTTCCACAGCTCAATATGGTCTTTACAGAACCCAGCAACAACACCACCACCCCCCTTGTTCCTCCATCCTTCTCTATACTCAATACAAAGCTCTTCCTTGGTCTTTACAAAATCTCTTTTCATTTGCCAAACTATATTCTAATTTTTCAAAACAAATTCAGAAAACAAGTTCTGAATTTTAGAAAGGTAAAGCCCTAAATTTTAGAAACTAATCCCTAGTCAAAGGCCCCAATTTTTTTCCATGAATGAGACACCCAAAAAAAAAAAAAACAGCACAAGCATTAAAACAAAGGGTAAAGCATTGAATCCATGGAAACCATAGTGAGAAACATCAAAGCCCACAAATGTAATAAAAAACCCTAGAACCCCCTTAAGCAATTATAGCCAAGTAGTTAGTCAAATTCAAATTCTACAACTGCACAAAACTTGACCAAAATTAAATAAACCCAAATCCCATCTTCAGTAGCAGTTGAGTAACAGCAACAAATCAATTGAAACAAACATTCAGATCATAATTCTCGCCATCTCTTGACCACCAAAAACACCTTCCCTCATCACAGCCCCGCTAATCTTTCTACTACCAAAATCCTCTACCACAGCTAACCTTTCTACCACGAAAACCACCCTTACCCTCCTTCTCCTCCCCTACCAACAACCCATATCCATCCACCCCACCCTTCAATACCGAAACCCCTCCTCCTTCCCTACCACGGATCCGCTATCCTCATCTCCACCACAACACTGCCACATCCCCGTCACAGGAAATCCCCCCCGCCCTTCACAAACATACCACCAGAAAAAGGAAGATAGAGCGGTAGAGAGAGAGTAGCCATAAAGACATACCTATGAGGTAGAGAAACCGCTACTTGGCCATAGATCTTGAAATGAGAACAATATGAGCACTAGGGTTTTATTTGAAGTCTATGCCAAAATGACGGAGTTTTGGACTGCATAAAAAATATCTCTAGCTTATACTAAAACACCGGAAAAAATAATATTTATTTCAGCTGAAGTATCGTGTTTTAAAACCACGTCATTTTATTTTGATATTCACAAAGTTTTTAAAAAAATGCCAAGAATTATATAACAAATTATGAAGTTTGTTGAAAAATGCCAAGAATAATTTTGTTTTTGTAGAGTTTTGTGGAAACGTTGGAAAAAAAATGCCGAGAAAAGTCTTTTTTGTTGTAGTGAGTTTGTTGAACCATAAAATTATACTTTGGGCTTTGTTTGTTTTCCACGAAACATTAGAAGGAAAAAAGGGGGGGAAAAAATAGTTTCTTGGGAAAAAAAAAATCAGTTTATTGAACCCACAAAAAGAGAAAACTCTTTTGCCCAACCAAAAAAGAAAAGAAACAAACAAAAAAGCACATACACGTTTTACATAAAAAAATACAATGGGTAATGTACAAAAATAAAACCTTTTGTGATGGACTAACAAAGGGCATTGCAAAAATAAAACCTTTTGCGACGGACTAACAAATAGCGTCGCAAAAAAATACAAAAACCACAAGACGAAAAAAGAAATTTACGACAGGTAATGTACCGTCGCGTATAATATTACTTTTTGCCACGGTTTTGGATTTTTCATCTCTAATAATAGTATTTATTCGGTCCCTTTTTTGCAATAGTCAATTGGCGTCACAAAAAAATCATACCGTCACAAAAACTTGCTTTTTGCGACGGTTTTCAAACCGTCGCAAAAAGTTCCGTGTCAAAAGCCCCCTTTTCTAGTAGTGCAATAATTATCCATGGTGAATTTTATGCCCTTGTGCTCTTAGTATAATATTTCTCACTATGTCATGTGCTTATAGTTGTTTACCAATTTTCAGGAAACAATGCAATTCAGAAATAGCTTTTGGAGAGTCTTAGACATGGGGCTGCGGAATAGACACACAACACTTTTATGATTTTTTTTATATTTAAATATCGGCCTTTTTGGTCAATAAATTTTGTTATAAAAATAAAAACTCTGATGATTATTTTGGTACCCTCACTTAAATATTTTTCCACTCGCATTTAGTAATTTGTTTAAAAAGTGGTCAGAGGTAACTTCAGTTACTGGCCATCACGATACTTAACTATTGGGTATAGGAAGCGGGTCGTGACACAATGTCACAAACCCATAAGAAGTTCCGGTAAGGAACATCATCTCCAAGGACTTCAAAGGGCAGATGAGAGAAGGCGGCAAGCAAAAGTTGAGCTTTATACTACTGAAATGCAGTTAGAGAAACTGGAGGCTAATGGGAAGAGAAATGCTAACTCTCGAAAAGAGTAAGCTTCAATTCTTCCATCTAGTTTGGGTTTTGAGGAAGAGTAGGTGCAGAAGGGTCCATCTAAAAAAAAAAGAGGAAATTGGGGGTCATTCACCATCTCCAACCTGTCAGAAGAACAATGTTTGGCCTTCTTAGCTAAAAATGAGGGACTAAATCCCAATGCTTCAATTGGATGGGGAGTCTTCTGCATTATTCTCATTGGTAGGGAAGAGGTATACCACGCCGAAAGCAGGTTGTCCTCTAGACAAGGACAACGATCAATGGGTACGTAGGGATATACCACTGAGCTTCGGAAAGAAGGAGGCACCAAAAGAGGATCATTGTAGACACCCCATTTTTACTAACCTTAAGAGTTTGACGTCATCGTTTGTGCACGCCATGATTGCGCATGTTTGTGCTTGTTTCAAGCGCTCGAAGGTCTTGGCTGAGTGCCTTGTCTTTGAGCGTTTTAACACTTTGTGTTTTGGCCTTGGTTTTTGGGCCAAACCTTGTTGCCTCTTGCCTTGGGGAGAAGAGGGCCTTGCCGGCCACTTTTGGCATCTGCCGACCACTTTTCTCTCTTATAGGCCACTTGGAGTGGCCGGTCGGCTAAGGAAAGTGGCCGGCCAGCCACCTTAACTGGTCGATAGCATTTTTTTCTCCTTTTTAGATATTTTCAGATCTTTTGAGCCAGTTGTGGCTCACTAAGTTCATCCTCCATACACGTGTATAGAGGGATAAAGCAAGCCTTTTTGCTTGCTTGCTCTATATAAGGGGAGCTTCCTCCCCCTATTTAAGGGTTTAGATTTTCCAAAGCAAAATCCCCCCTCTCTCTCTAGAATTATCACTCTCACTCTATATTGTGCTATTTTGAGCCTTAAAGTGTGTTTTCTTCACACATTTGCACTAAGACACCGAGTTAAACACCTTCACTTCGGAGCTAAGGTCCATTGGAGCTTCATTTGAGGTCTTTGGATTGCTTTTGGTTCAAAATTGTTGCTGAAGTTGCCTCCTTGCTGCTGTGCTTCAAGGGTAAGGCACTTGTCCCTTTTAAAGCTTTGTTTTGATTAATAGCTTGACCACCTTTGCATGCTACTTTGAGGCTGTTTTTAGCCTCTCAAAAACTCTGATTTTAAGGCTTGAAAATGTTGGTTTGAGCCTTGTGTGCTTAGGGGGGTGGTTCCCCTCTTTTACTCTTTAGCTTGTTAAGTCTCTTGAGCCAACTCTCTAAGCTTTTGAATCACCCCTTGCTTGGTCTTTTAACCACTAAAACTCAAAGGCATTTTAGTGGTAAAAAGTTGGTTTTGTGGCCCAAAATGGGAGAGGGTGGTCCCCTCTCCTTTTGTCTTGCTTGCATGTCTTGTTGGCCTACTAAGTGAGCATGTATTTCTCCTTTTCTTTAAGCTAAGCTCAAGCATGTTTTTGTGACTTTTTGGACCTTCCATAACTCTGTTTTTGGTTGGTTTGGTCATTGGTTGCTTGCATCTTGTACTTGTAGTGTAATCCTACTTGTTAGCCTAACATGGTTCATGCTTCATGCCTATCATCCTAGCTTATGTTAACCCTATCTCAACATGTTTTTGCCATTATTTTAGCATGCCTTAGCTCTTTTTTGAGTGGTCTTGGCCATGTGAGACTTGAAGTGCATGGTTGTAGTGTGAATGCCTTGACTAGCTTTGAGTTTCAAAGCCTCTTGCATGCTTTACTTGTGGTGTTTGCATGCCTTAGCCTCATTTCTCACATGATTTTAGTGTATATAGCATAGTCACACTCTCACATATTTCACTCTTTCATAGCTTTTGTGGGTTGTGCTTTATGCCTTGATCATGAGCCAATACGTATGCATGCTTGTCTAAGCTTTTGGGCTACCATTTCAGCATGTTTAACCTTTGTTTTGGCATAATTAAGCTTTGCCCAAAACTGGTTTGGTTGTTTAGGCTATGCATTGCATACTCCTTGTGTAGTGCTCTTTACTAGTCTTGTGCTTTAGGCCTTCTAGCATGCCTTATTTGTGTTGTTTGCATGATATGCCATCATCTAACACATAATTTCAGAGCATATAGCCTTGTCATACTCTCATGTATATCACTCTTTAATTGTGTTTAAGAGTTGTGTCTCATGCCTTGTTGATGAGCCAATGCATGAACATCATTTTCTTGCCTTTCAAGATATTATTTCAAAGCATTTTGGCCACTATCTTGGCATGCATGAGGTCTGTTTAGGGTTGATTTAGTCCATTGAGTATTGTATTGCATAGTCCTAGTATTGTGTACTTCACTAGTTGTAATGCTTAAGTCATCTAACATGCTATACTTGTGTTGTTTGCATGATATGTCATCATTTGGCACATGATTTCAGTGCTTGTACCTCTGTCATGCTCTCATATATATCACTCTTTCAATGTGTTTGAAAGTTAAGCTTTGTGCCTTGCTTGCGAGAAAATGAATAGCATGCATTTCTTGCTTTTTATGCCTAAGTTTTAGTGTGTTTTGCCACCGTTTTGGAGTATCTTAGGTCTCTCCATAGCTGGTTTGACCATTTGAGATGATAGTGCATGCCTCATATGTAATGTTCTTCACTTACTTTAGTGTTCTTGGCCCATAACATGTCTTTCATGCATTGCTTACATGATAGAGTCTTGTGAATGCCACTTTAGCATTAAAAGGTAAGCATGTTATTTGCATTGCATTGTGTTTGGATCGGACGTTAATTCAAACACAAGGAATGTGGCACGTTTCATACTCGAAGTGATGAAACGTGTTGCGTTTCTCGGTCGCCGACACCCTTGATCATGCATGGTAGGGTGGAGGCTCTTCGAGTCTTGTTTGTGCATTCACTAACATTGTGCATGCTTGACTCTTTGGCCATCATGCATTGAGATGCGTGATTGGTGGCTTGAGAGTCGAGCACTACGCTCTTTTAAGCTTGAGAAATGATAAGGGGAGTAATTGCACACACATTTCCATGCAAATGCATTGATGTGCCTTTATTGATCTCTGTTGCAGCAAAATTGGGATTCTGGAAAGGGAAGTGGCTAGCCGGCCACTTGCACTAGCCTGCCGACCACTTGTACTGGCCGGCCAGCCAGTTGAGGTAGCCTACCGATCAGTTGAGGTGGCCGGCCGGCCATCTGTGGCAAAATTTTCCAAAATGTTCTTGTTTTAGGGCAGTTGCAACCTGAAAGTGTGTTTGATGCTCTGAGGTCACCGCGAGTGCAAACAGAGACAACTCACGGCAAGGCAATGTATTTCCAGGCGAAGCAAACCGAGCATGCATCTCTCCCTCGCCCTCGAGGCCATTTTACTGCTTTGCTTAGCTAGTCAATTTGCCATTTTCTGTAATTAATTAGTTAATGTGCGTAGTTGATTAATTCCTTTTGTAATATTTAGGTAACTTAGAATAGTTAGTTAATTTCAAGTCTTGTGATGTAATAATTAATTAGCTTAGCATAGTTAATTAGTTGATTTGTAATAGGTAGCTTAGCTTAGATTAGCTTAGCTTGTTTATTCAAACCCTCCATCGAGAGGGCATAATGTTGTAATAAGTGTGTGTGTGTGTGCGAATGTCTTCCAACCCCACGTTTTTCTCTCTTTTATTTATCTACTTTCAATAGTTAGATTAGGGCACGTTTTGTTTAGCATACCTTATGCTTGCATGCGTGCATCGTTCATTTGTCTTGCATGTACCGAGCTCGACGCACCATTCAAACTGCATTGTATTTCAATACACTTACTTGAATACGTGTTTCAAAGCATGTTATCAAGTGTTGCATTCATATGCCATCTTAGATAGCCGAGCCTATTTAGTTGGATTTCGCATGTATTGCATTAGGCATTGTTGACATAGTTAGGATCATGCATATTTCTAACTAGTTTTCTATTTTGGCTTGGAGTACACTGTAAGTGTTTACGCTTTAGCATACTTGCAGGAATGTGTGTGTTGCCATGATAGCATGCTTGCCATGAGACTATTTGCTTAATTGCTATAACTGCATGAATGCCTGTGGATGAAGGCTTTATTACTTAAATTGGAACAATTCATCAAAATGCGAGTTTTAAGCCCACTTGGAGTAGCAAATCATCATGTTTTAAGCCCACTTGAGGGTGGCGAATCCGCGCTTTAGCCTACTTGCGAGTAGCACTTTCAAACCATTTTTGAAAATAAACATTGAATTGTTTTATTCCAATTCTTGTGATTGAGTCTATACTTGTATGTTGTGCGCATCACATAGTAAGTTAGATTAATAACCAGAATAAGAACACATGCGTTTTCAAAATAACATATCATGATTAGTAGAGGCCAATCCTTTGATCGGGCGAGCGGGGGTGCTCATTTCATGACCTTCCCCCCTCGTACCCAAGTTCCCGAGCCGAGGCAACTTTGGTGATGACGGACACGTGGCCTTAGGCACGAGTTAGGGTTTCCTAAATTTCTCAAAAAAACAAAACATTTTGGTAGCGACTCTGTAATCTGGCAAAGCAGTCCATGTTTGGCATTTTTTGATTAAAATCGATTTTCCAAAACGATTTGCTGGATTTGGACTGTTTGGTGATTTATTAGTCTTACATTGCACTTTATGAGACTAGATACAGAACCGTGACAGGAGTCCGAACTGTAGTAACTATGAACCCAAATCCACGCCCTCTTCGAGGGGGGGCGCGCAGAGCGAGTTCGGGCGGTCTACAATCATCAAATTCAACAATTCTGTGATGGATCTGCTCCCTTATTTGGGTTTGAACTGGTGTTGACCAAGTATCCTAGCCAGTATTTCCAGAAAAAGAAGAAGCAGCTTCATCCCATGCAGAGCGTTTTTAAGCAGATGAAGAGCTTCCAAGATCCATTTGTGCAAATGCTTGGTCCAGAGGTTCATACAGTTCAAAAGCTTCCATAACTTGTATAAATGGGGGCGGATATGTGTGACCAATAAATGCATGAAGGTTCTTTCGAGATTGGTCATCATTGTCAAATACCTCCTCGTATGCTCGATCAATGTAAGGGAAGGCTTGATTGGCCATTGAAGGTGTTTCAATCTCTTCGTATTCGTAAATAGTGGAGAGAATGTTCAAAGCATAAGGAAGAATTTAATGAAGTTCAGTGCTTCATTTTTAAGAAGATGGTTATACTTCAGCCGAGTCCATGCACTTCCTAGGACGTGGATAAAGTGCACTGGTCCACTAATATTACTAAGTATTGGGTATATTAGTGCGGGGGGGGGTAATGTTGGCTATATGTTTTGTACAGGCCAATCACTACTTAACACGTGGCTCGTAAAGGGTGCTTTAGAGAGTTAATGCAAGTCTCTAATCAGCGGCAGACACTTGACAGCTCATATTAATAATGGTGGGTCTGCGTCGCATGGAAGTAGTGAGAAGGTGTGAGGTGACGTGGCCCAACAGTTACTCGCAATTCAAATTCAAATTCAAGAGGGAAACCCAACTACAAAGAAGGCGTCGTGGGAGCAGATTGTTCAGGGCCATAAGCAGAGATCGTGGAAGCCTACTTCGACGATTGGAAGCCCACTTCGATGGTTACCATTGGGAAGTATAAATAGAAGAGAAAGCCTCAAAATGAATGATCCAGACTCAGATCCAAAAATCAGTTTATTTATTTCATATTTCCGTCCAGTTTTACATTTTCAGTTCTTTACATTTCCAACACTTCAATTCTTGTACTGCACTTCAATTCCTAAGAGTAGTTTCAAGTAGTCACTGCTATAAATCTTTTCAAGGCTGGGTCATTTCATTGTAAGTTCTTATTTACTTAATGAAATTCAGTTTCTGAACCATTTTGTATCTATAATCATTTGTAAATTTCTCCTAAAAAAGTCACCAGTAAAAGTCATTTTCATTGAAACTGAAAGAATTTAACATAATCATCTGATAATTGATTGACAATTAAAATTCTATAAGGACTTATTGATTCTTGCTGACACGTTCTAATTTGCACAACTAACTTTTGAAAGTCAAGAAAACCAACACATTCTAAATATTTTTTAGGTTTTGTTTTCATAGTCAGACATTTCATATGACGAAATGTTTTTAGAAAATTTCTTTACGTATAGACTCCGATAAGGCACTGACCCTGAAAGTCTTAATGCGTATTTTGTCCAACTTTTACATCGGTGGGCCTAATATTTTAGAAAATTTCTTTACGTATAGACTTCGATAAGGCATTGACCCTAAAAGTCTTAATACGTATTTTTGTCCAACTTTTACATCGGTGGGCCTAATATTTTAGAAAATTTCTTTACGTATAGACTCCAATAAGGCACTGACTCGAAAGTTTTAATGCGTATTTTTGTCAAACTATTACATCGGTGGGTCTAATATTTGATTAAAGGACTATTTGATTAATATATTTGAAAGCAACATCAGTACATTTTGTGGGTCATGAATGAATTTCAATTTCAACGTGAAATTTCGTGATAAGAATATGCGCTAATAGATTATTTAATAATTTTTTAATTTTTTTATGAAAAGAAATATAAAAAATAAAAATAGTAACGTGATAATTTATTATAACTTTTTGACTAAAGTATTTAGTAGGGGTGCAATTTAAGCAGGCTCAATCCGAGCAATTCAAAACTCAAATTATACATATATAGATATATAAAGATATTAAATATATATATATATAAATTATTAGTCATTACATGATATTAAAATAATTTACATTATTAAATCATATTGAATATATATTATATATACAAATAAGATAAAATCTTAATTTTTTTTTTTTATTTTCACTTATAAATTGTAGAGATATGCTAGAGACCCTAAATAAATTATCAAATTTTTTACCAAACCTCTCACATGGGTGTGGGACCCATACACATGTGATTTGTGTGGGTCCCACACCCATGTGAGAGATTTGATAAAAAATTTGATAATTTATTTGGAGTCTATAGCATTTTTTTAAATTGTAAGGACTACTATAGCGACATCTCTTTTACATTATATAAATTGTTTGTTTTGATGGTATTAATGATTTTTTATAATAAAAAAATATAAATAGAATCAAATTTCAATAACTTAATAATGTAGTTGTGAAAAAAAAATAAAATTCATTTATAATTCGGTCAACTCAGGGAATTCTGATTTTACTTGGGTTAGGTTTCAGCAGGCAATCTCGAGTTACAATTCGGGCCTGGGCGGGCCTAGATAGGTCTCAACACAACTTGGGCTGGACTGGGTTTGGACAACCTCTCAACCTGACCAAACCCACCCGAGTTTGCACCCGTAGTAGTTAGTCTCCAAACAATTTCGTTTCATAAGATTACTGGAGCTAATTTAGCTCATTAAAAGATAAAATAAATTAAAAAATTCATAAAATAAAATATCACATCTAAATCGTAATCATTTTATTTTTTTTCTTATAAAATAATAAAAATAAACGAAACTTCTTTAATCAAACTAAAATAATCAAAAAAATTAAAAAATCAAGTTAAAAAAAAATCATCCCTTTTGCTTTTTCCTACTAAATAATTTGGAGAATTATGATTTAGTCAGTTATCCGCACAAAAAGTCAAATGTTTCTTTTATTTTATAAATAAAAAAAAAAACATTAAAAAAATTGTTTAAAGTACTTTTAAGGGAAAATTAGGTTGTAATAGTTAACTTTCTAAATTTTAAATCAAGTTTCAACCTCATCCTTTTGTCATTTAACTTTAAAAAGTTAAAGGAAATCAAAAATGAAAGGACGAAAGTGAGAATTTGGAGAAAGTGTGAGAACTAAAATAAAATTTAAGTAAAAGTGTAAGGATATTAATGAAACAATAAAAATGTCACATATGTTTTAAACGATAAATTTCGTCAATTTTGTTAGCAGTGTCTCGATGAAAGAATAAAATTGCAACTTAATTTAAGAGATTGGCTATTGCAATTAAAAATAAAGGGATTAAAGTAAAATTTTGATAATTTATCCAAAAATTTATATAAGTTAGGTTCTAATTAAATTTTAAAATTATAGGTCTTCCTTTTAGTTTTTTTCTCTATTTTTTTCCCCAAATCTAACCTATGCGATCAAACCATCTTCTTCATGATAGTTTATTGGAAAAATTAAATTTTAGTGGAATAATGGGAAAATATATATTTTTATGATGGTGCAATTCTCTAATTCTTCTTGTGTGTCAGAGTTGCACAAAAAAAAAATTCATTTGTAGTGTAATTTTTTCTCATTGCTTCATGTATTTATAATTTTTCCTAATTTATATGTCCATTGAAGCCTCACAATTTGAAATCCCAATTGATGTATGTGTATGTGTATATCTATGTAGTCCTGTATGTTTAATATATGGGTGATTCTATTTACACACCACCAAATCTCTTAGTACACACGATTTTCATACTAATTTTTTTATTACACTTATATCCTTTTATTAAATTACCATTTTGGACATATTTCTAAACCCTACACATCTTTCTTCTCTTTGCAAATTTGGTGCTAGCGTCAGCGTTGCCATCTACAACCTCATAGCACCTCCCCACCCCTCCTAGTCACTTCTACCAACCATCTTCTCTCCCCAGCACTGTCCTTCTTCCACTCCTTTCGTTCTCCCCACCCCTTTGTGAGTTGTTCCTTAGCACTGTTGTAAACTGATGAAGAGAGTAGATCGGGATCTCACAATCACGATTAAGAAAGAGAGAGTGCGAGAAATAACAAGTGGGTGAGAGAAAGCGCGAGAGAGATCGCAGGTGGGTTGCAGAGAGAACACCAAAAAATCTATCAAGATTAGTTCAACTTTGTCGATTCAGGTTCTTTTCCCATTTTTCTCAATCTGACTAATCTTTAACAAATCCATCTTCTTCTTCTTCTTCTTCTTCATCTCAAATCATTAAATCAATTCTCTATTATTCTATCGCAGATGGACAATTGATTCTCTGCTTTTCATCTCTTTGAGTAGGCAACAGCGACGGATTGGCGGTAGGTGGTAAGGTTAGGATTTTGGATAGAGAGTTGAAAAATATAAAGGGTAATTTAGGATTTTTCAAAAATTGATGGTGTGAAGTGAGAAGAAATCAAAGTACTAAAAATCTTTGTGGTGTGTATTGAGAGTTGTGTGGTGTGTAATAGAATTACCCTTAATATATAATCCGCACAATAACCACAAGGGGGTGCAAGTATAAGCGAATCATGCAGTGCAGTGTCGTTTTCGTATCGTGTCATATTCAGTTCGTATTCAAAACAATCCATCACTAATATGGCCCAATTATCTTGACAATGACCTAACATACTTACAATCGTGTTAATCCAAACACGACATGCTTAATACACTTAGCAATAGTTCATGTTTCAGATTATAAACAAATTGTACCGCCTATTAAAAAAAAAACCCCCTTATTTCACATCACATGCATAAAAATAACTTTTTTTAAATCTGTTTTTCTTTTGAAAAAAATTAATTAAACAGAAAAACTAGTTCCCTGGAAAAAAATAAATAAAAAAAATACTACTCATTATTTTTACATTAATTTTTCTTTTCTGAGGTGAATAATTTTTATCAAACTAAATTATAGTTTGTAAAACAAATAGAGAGAACAAATTTTAAAAACTAAATCAAACAGAGTGAATAATAAGTATAACAAAAAAAAAATTAATAAACTAACTAAATCAAACAAAGTGAATAAAAACTGTAACAAAAAATATTAATAAACTAACAAAATATATTATAATTGCCAATCACATTAACTCACCATTACAAGTTGTAACTCAAAAAAATTATGGCTTTTGCTTGATTAAAGAGTTGTTCAAGATTTTAGGAGAGACAAACAATTTATTAAATTAAAATTGATAGTCAATTTATCATTAATTTAAGGTTGCACTTCATTAGGTATGTATACTATATAAAGATTTAAGTTTTAATCTAACGGATAAGAATGAATTATTCAAAATATTATAGTTATTAAATTCATGTTGTATGCGAATCTATAGTAAATTTATGTCAATGTGTCGACAAGAACCTTTATATTGGTTAAACGTGTCTATTTTTTATTTCACGTGCTAATGTTTGTATTTTTAAATCATATTATATTTGGATTTGAGTTAAAAAATAATTAATTTTAACTTTTTAATTACGTGTACAATTCAAACCGTGTTAACGAGTTACGGGCTAACTTCTGATCCCTAGGCGTAAGACCTGCATAAAGTTCTCAAACTTTTTCTTTTCCTTACTTTATTATATATTTCCCCTTGTCCTACGGTTCAACTAGGTCAATCCTCTTTAGTGCTTTTATATTAAAAAGAATCAAATGGGTCAGAATTGACAACCCCACTTTTAAATATTTGGATAAAATCCATGTCTCTCTTAATCATTTGTACTTTGACCAAGCTTTGAATAACTTTGAGATTACCGAGTCTCTCGGGAATTGAGGTGTCAACATTGATAATCCCGACTTAAATATTTGGACGAAGTCCATGCCTCTCCCAATCAATCATACTTTGGCCAATTACTAAGGTACCGTTTGGTAACACTTACGTTTTCAGTTTTTTTTTTATATTTATAAAAATTTAAAAAATTTAAATAAAAACTTATTTGGTAAAATTTTTGATTTATAAATTAGTGGTCTCAGTTTATAAATTTGGCCAAAAAATAAAAACACAAAAAATGTGTTTCCATTTTGAGTTTTCAGTTTTTTTTTTTTTATCACCCAACATTAGCTACCACCCGCCACCATTTTCCACTACCGTCATCCGCCGCCACCACCCACCACCCACCCTCCACCACCACCACCTGCCGCTACCACTCACCACCCACCACCCACCTACTACCACCAGCCACCACTCGCCATCACCACCCACCTGCCACCCACTCGCCATTACCACCCACCCCTTGCCACCACCACCACCACCACCACCACCACCACCCACCTGTCATCCACCTGCCACCACTCACCACCTGCCATTACCATTTACCGCCCGCTACCACCACCCGGCACTTACTTGCCACCACCACTCACCACCCACCCGCCACCCACCACCACCGCCCACCTGCCACCCGCTCGCCACCACCATTCACCACCACCACCACCACCACCCACTCGCCACCCACCTGCCACCACCACCCACCACCACTATCACCCACCCGCCACCACCTACCACCCGTCACCGTCACCCACCCACCCACCACTACCACCACCACCCGCCACCCATCTGCCACCACCACCCGCCACCACCACCACCACTCACCCACCTGCCACCACCACCCACCCACCCACCCACCACCACCACCACCCGCCACCTACCTGTCACCACCCGCCATCCGCCACCCACCTGCTACTACCACCCACCGCTGCCACCACCACCGCCACCACCCACTCGCTACCACCCATCACCCGCCACCGTCACCCACCTACCCACAATCACCACCCACCACCTGCCCGCCACCACCTACTACCACCCGCCATCCGTCACCTACCCGCCACTACCACCACCACCACCACCACCACCCACTCGCTATCACCCGTCACCGTCACCCACCCACCCGCCACCACCACCCGTCACCTACCCACCATCTACCACCACCCGCCATCCGTCACCCACCCACCCACCATCACCACCCACCACCCGCCCGCCACCACCTACTACCGCCCGCCATCCGTCACCCACCCACCCACCATCACCACCCACCACCCGCCCGCCACCACCCACTACCACCCGCCATCTGTCACCCACCCGCCACAACCACCACCACCACCACCCACTCGCTACTTCCCGCCACCGTCACCCACCCACCCGCCACCTACCCACCACCTACCACCACCCGCCATCCGCCACCCACCTATCACCACCACCCACCACCAGCGCACCACCCCACCCCCCACCGTCACCGTCACCCACCCACCCACCCACCACCACCACCACCACCACTAGCTACCCACCACCCACCGTCACCACTTTCCACCACCGTCTTCCGCTGCCACTTGCCACCTGTCATTTCTCACTCTTTTTTATATTTTTAAATTTTTTTAAACATTTTGTCAATTACCAAACGTGTTTGTAGTTTATGTTTTTCTAAAAATGAACAAAAAATAAACAAAAACCAGTTTATAAAAATTTTGTAAATATAAACTGAAAACGTAAACGTTACCAAACACACCCTAAGTCTCTCGGGAATTGCGGAGGTCAGCATTAATAATCCGGACTTAAATATTTCGACAAAGTCGATGGCTCTCCTAATCAAACGTACTAACTTTGAGGTCATGTTTGTTTCAAAAGATTAATAGTGAAATATTAATAATTTTATTAAATTAGTGTAGGATTCACTATCCAATTGGATTAATATTCATTGGATTAATAATCTCACCCCTACCCCATTACTAATAATCTTATAAATTTGTTGGATTAATTATCTATTGGATTAATAATCCTAAACCAAAATGTTAAAACAAACATGAGATAATTGGGCTCACGGATTAATAATCCTAATCCCATGCTCTAATCCACCCAATCAAACATGCCTTGAGATTACTAAGTCTCTCGGGAACTGAGGGGTCAAAATCGGCCTAATTATTTACCCTCAGCATACCTTGTTGATAATAAGTTAAGTGTTCATCAGTGGTTGCGTTTAACCGATAAAAAAAAAAGAAAAAGGAGAGGAGACACACCATTAGATAAGTGAAAGACTAGGAAATGCCGAGTAAGGTAATGTTGTAGTAAAGGATGTGTATAATATATAAATTATGATATTTAACTCATCTTATGAGAGAAATAACTAGAATTAAAAATTAAAAAAGTTACATAAGGAGTTCGTTTGGGAAGTTGACTATTTTGATTAGCTTTTTACTATTTTAACTTGACTAAAAAAATTGTGCGTAGAAAGATAGTTGGCTTTTTTTTAGGTAGTTTGATGGTTATGAGAGAAAAAATAAAATAATTATGATTTAGATGTGACATTTTGTCGTGTTAATTATTTGAACTTATTTTGTTTTTATTGACTATTTAGCACAAAACCTTCTTTCCAAACAGGGCCAAGATATAACCAAAAAACGTTTGGATTATAACTAAAATGATATCACAATCAACATCATTATAAGTTATAACTAACATACAATGTGTATAACTAAATCATACTCAAGTCGTAACTAATATTTTAATAGATTATAACCGAAGATCTCAAAGATTGTAATTAGGAGAGAATTTCTCATATATATATATATATATATATATATACTTTTTTAGTCACAAATATTCTTTTGTATGTACATGTATATACAATGTAGCAGTCATTATGCAATTGGTTTACTATTATGTAATTGCGTATGGCTATTCAAAATTAAAAATTAGATTAATTTTCTAAACTCCGTAATGTGTTAAGAATGTGGTTGGTTAATAATTAAATATTTTCTAATTATAAATCAATTATCTTATTAACACATCACTAAATCTAAAAAGTGAGTCTAGCAAGTAAATTTGTATACCATTTTTTTTTTTATTAATTAACTTTTTTTTGTGTGATTGTTTGTCTAATTTACCTCCATACAGTACATTTATTAATTAGTCATTAAGCTTCAACAAACCTCTCACAATAGTCTAATAATTTAACTAAAGGTATGACTTCGTGCTTTAAATTTTAACTTTTTACTCAAGGAACATAATCTATTTTTGTTAAAACAATGTTGTACATAATTACATTTTTTTAATTTTTTTTTCTTACTTTTAAATATAAAATAATGAGATCCATATTTATAAATACATATAAAACTCACTCACTTGTATTTTGGAGTAAAAAAAATGAGGTAAAAATATAATTATGTGTAACATTTTCTTTTTTATTGTAAGTTTATGAGTAGATGGTTTGTGGAGTTTTTTTTTTAAATATTCCAAAAAAAAAAAAAAAACTAATTAGAGAATTGACTCACTTTTCAAACTATTTACAAAACTAACCTACTTTATAAAATTGTATTTTCAAAATACGATTTTAAAATTGAAATTGCATCTTCAACATGCAATTTCACTTTAAAATCGCAAGTTGAAAATGCAATTTATAATGACATAGTGAAATTGCATGTTCAACATGCGATTTCAAGGTGAAATTGCATGTTGAAAATGCAATTTTAAAAGTAGGTTAGTTTTTCAAATAGTTTAAAAAGTTGGTCGATTCCCTAATTTGTTTTTTTTTTTTTTTTGGAATATTTAAACATGCAGTTTCCTAAATAGTTTCATAAAATAATAACAAGTTAATAACAAATTCAGCTTCTGTTAGCTATTTCTATATTCTAAACTAAATTTTGAAAAGAATTACAATTCAGTGATATTTTCATAAAATAATAACAAGTTAATAGAAGAATTTATTATTTTAATTATTAATAATCATAACAAATTTCACTGATTTAAAATTATTTTTAAAAACTACACCAAATTATAATTGTTCCTAAATTTTAAGGGGGGAATTAGCATCCGATGGTAATATGAAAAATATATTACAAATTCATGAAAAATTTTAAAATTTTTATTATTAATATTAATTAAAAGTTTCACAAATTTATAATTTATTTTTAAAAGTTTAACTATCAATTTTCCAATTTTAAGAGACTGACGTGAACATTCCAAGCTGATCTCCAAATTAGCACTTAACTCTCTCCTTGCCGTCTTTGACCCTTCCAATTTGTAAAGCCCAGTCTTTGTGGAAACGACTAAAGATAAATGATGTTTGAATTTGTTGATTCTTCGAAAATAAATTTATTTTCTAAATTTATTAATTAATGAGAAAATTAGTGAAACATCTCTTTTTAATTTTGGGTAGTAGGAAAGGTTTAATAAGTTTTTTTTTTTTATTAGTTAAGATCTCTCAATAAAATTTATCTATGATAATCCCAACTTCCAATCCAGGACCGGCCTTTGAGCCAGCCTTAAGCCTCATTCTTGTGAACGCCTCATAATTTTATTTATTTTTAGTATGTTTAGGGACTTCTATAATTGAGGTGGTCAAGAAAGGCTTGTTTTTATACTAAAGGCCCATATAAAATGCACAATTCTTTACTTTATTCTGTTCTTTTTTTTTTTTTCTCCCTCTCCATTAAGGGTGAAAGTGATTTGATTTGGTTTAGTCAAGGATAGAAAATTTTAGTACAAGACTTAACCCTCTAATTTTGTAGTTGAGGAATCGAAATCAATCACATATTATGGTTCAATTATGAGAGGTTGATCGATACCCACCAAAAATAAACGAGAAATTGACAACAGGCTTTACAAGTTTGTGTAAAATCTATAAAACCTCACATCCAAATAAATGAAAGGAAATTATAGAGATGCTCTATAAATGTATTAATATTAATAATACATGTAAGAGTTTCTTTTGTGGAAAGAAAATTTTCAAAATTAAAATTAATAAAATCATATCGAAGCTCTGCTATATTTAAAGAAAAAATTAAGCAAATTAACATTTTATTAGAAACACACGTTACAAAAACTTGATTAAAAAGGTTTAGTTAGCAATTTTGCATCATAAAAAGCAAGAAAAAATAATTTCAAATGAAAATAAAATATTAAAAATCATTTTAAAATTTTGCCTCAGGCCCAAAAAGGGTTGACCCGTCCTTTTTTGGGGGGTAATTAGGTTGACCCGTCCTTGAGTCCAGTTATGATGCATTTTTCCTTCCAAGTTTTTACTGATGTGTAATCTTTTTCTATTGGTTTATCATCAATAAGTTCCCTTTTGCAGATTAAAAAAAATACGGTAGAGTAATAAATTTTTATTTTTTTTTAATAATTTGATACCCAGCTTATTGAACTAACTAATCTAAGGACCAAAACCAAAAATAGCGTGTAACTAGAAAAAAAAATAAACAGCTAAAGAAATACCTGTTATAGAAAATAAATAATTAATAACAGCTGCATAATATGAAAAAAATAAAATAAAAATGAAAAAAAATGCTTATAATAAGAAAAAAACAATTCATTAATTTTTATTTTTAACAAATACTTAGGAGAGAGAAAGAGATAACAAAAGACTTTGACTGAGTACGACATGACCAATTATACAAAAAATAATAATAATAAATAAAATTTCAACACATAAACTTTTTATTTAGGAGGTATTTGATAAAATTGAAAATTAAAAATTAAGTATTAAAAACCGAATGCTGAATTTTTTAAGGTAAAACTATTTGATAAAAATTTAAGTGTTGAATTAAAAACAAATTATTTTATATGTATAAGATCAAATTTGAAAATTGTTATTTTTAAATTGTATATTTTAATTTTTATATTATGGTGGTGATAGCGGTGACGATAGTTATAGTGATGGTAGTTGTAGTAAAATGATGGTATAGTGTTTATTGTAACAATGATAATGGTAATGAAGGCGGTGGTGGTGATGATGGCGATGGCGGGGGTAGTGGCAGTGGCAATATGGTGGTGGCGGTGGTGACAATGGCTTGATAGTGGTAGTAGTGGTGGTGCTGGCATGGTGGTGGTAAGTTTATAATAGTGTATATTGATACTTATGTTTCGTATTTATAAATTCAGTAATAATTAAGTAAGTTTCATATGATTTAAAATTTTCTTAAGTTTTAGCCTACATTTTAAGAGTAAGTGATATCAATTGTGATTATTAAACGGATTTAATTGATTATCAATTAATGAATTCAGTTTTAAATGCTGAATTAGGTTATCAAATATCCCTTACTCTACACGGTCCACGCATTGTTAAAAATATTTTTCCACACGGGTCTCATTCTTGAAAAATTATTCATTGCCCCAAGGCCAAATCTAGGTGGTGTCCCAATTAAAATATTATTGGTAGACATAATAGGTCTCACTACTTGTTTGCCTCCTTTGGGAAGGGAACAGCTGAACACTTGTCCAAACACGAATGGTGTGGAGAAATACTCCTAGACTACTAAATAACTTCCCCAAAAACATCATTACTACACAAGGGATAATTCTATGGTACATACCCCTAAAAAAGTTATGTATCATATATCTCAGTTATGATTTTTATGGTCTTTGAATATAACATGTGGTGTTAATTATAACTTGGTTATGACTCATTTTAATGTTATTTATGACAATATTTTAATTATAATTTAAAAAATCTTTAATTATATCTCATGTAATGCTTGGTTATAATTTCTTCTTTTCATTTTTTAATTATGACTGAAGATGATTTAGTTATGAAATTTGTGATAAGTAATATCACAAATAACATAATTTACATATGAAAGTGCGTACAATAAAATTACCCTACAAGGATATGATAACAGGAGGGTTTAGGGTTTACTAAACATACGTAACAGTAGAGTTAATTATAATTATAGAATTCTCCTTTACTTGATAACATAAAACATTAAGTAGCTGTTTGAATATTGGCTTTTTGGTTAAAATAATTAAAAAGTTAAAATATCTAATTATATTTTTATTTTTATTATTTTACACATATTTTTATAAAAAAATTAAAAAATTAACTAAAATAATCACATCCCAAACGAGATTGGTGTGTACCATGGATACCTATTATGTATGTATAGCAATGATCTTTTCCTCATAGCATACATAATAACATGGGTAATGCTACAATGACTCTGTTTGGTATAGCTTTTTTTCAGTTTATTTCAGCTTTCAGCTTAATTTAAGCTATTTTGATGTGTTTGGTTTAGCTTAACAATGCAGCTTATAGTTTTTTGTAAGTCAGAAATCGGCTTATTCTTTGAGTGGGGCTGGAGAAGCTTAGTTTATAAGTCAGAAATCAACTTATGTTATAACCTATAAGCTGTTAAGGCATAAGCTATAAACACTTTCCCACAGCTCTACCAAACAGGGATATATATAAGTTATGATAACCACAAATGTCATAGGTCATAATTTAAAAAAGAAAAAAAGAAAAAGAAAAAAAGAGAGTTATAACTAAACATTACGGAGTTATTTGGAGTGTCTTAAATAAGTATATTTTTTATTTTTTTGGACTAAAAAGTTGAAAAAAAAAAGATAAATGTTTGGGTTAATCTTTTGTCTTTTTACAAAAAAGCGTGTAATAAAAAATTGTATAAATAAATGTATAGGAGAAGTGAAGTAGAATAGGCTGTACGGTGCGTTTTCTGTGCAGGGGGAAGAAGATAAGAAAATGATTGCCTCCTTCGTGGGGCAACCATTTGGATTGTGTTGTTTGGCCCGTGGTGCTTACCACGAGTCCCATTTTGATAATCTGAACCGTTCACTATGTAAAACTCGTTGAGTACTATATGTTTGTAAAAAATCACATTGATCGGATATCGAAATCATATTTATCGGATTAGTTTTTGTTCACCAGTTAACTATAACACCATCCTTTTTTTTTATACAAAACTAATTTCATCATTTAGTTAGCAATATCTAATCAACGTGATTTTTTACAAGCATATAGTACTCAATGAGTTCTATATATGGACGGTTCAGATTATCAAAATGTGACCCGTGGTGGCCCCCACAAGCCAAACAACACGGTCTAAATAGTTACCCGCAAAGGAGAAAATCATTTTTAGGACCAATACAGCGCACGGACAGCCATCATTTCTAAATGGTTACATCACTTCATTTTTAAGACCAGTTGTGTTGTATTTTTTATGTTTAAATTTATTTATTTATTTTTTTTTTGAATAGTGATAATTTTTAAATTTTTTAAGTAATTTTTTGACTTTTTATCTTTTTTACGAGATGCCAAACCAGACCTATATAAGGTACAATTAAAGAGTAGATAAATTACAGTTTACACCATATCTCAATTTGATCCCTACACATAAAATTATGATAGTCAACTCCTTACCCTTCTAGTCAAGTGTCAACCTATGATGGAGGAGTTGAGTGATCTGGTAAAGACAAGGGTTGCATTATGGTTTAAAGCTTATTCAAGAGATTGTTTGTACTCTGTTCATGATTTGGTGGATAATTTGCAACGAGGAAGATACTATTCTAAAGTTCTAATTGGATTGGTGGCTGATGTACTATTCAAGTGTGGTGTTGTTGGGTTCTTTGGTCTTTTGTTGATTTCTCGTCAACTTAAAGCTTGTGTTTGCACATGATTGTGTAGGCTCTTAGTGCTAACTTAGTTGAGATTGGGAAGATTCTATTTTGATGCTTGTAGCACTCCCTCACTTTTATTGATGTATTTCTCATATATATATATATATGCAAATTTCATGAATAAAGTCTTTCTTCTTTTGCTAATAAAAAAAACAAAAATCAGTAATGTGATAAGTATATGACTATGAAATGAGGGCAAAGGAGGAAAATCACCTCCATTTCTCACTTATACACATTTTGTCCTAAAATTTATATCAAATTATGACTGTATTAGGCTAAAGCAAAACATAGATTGTGAATGATTAAGGAAATGAACTAAGGATTTTGTAGAAATTGAAATCACGCAACTCTATTTTTCACAGTAAAATAATCTTCTATCTATTCATCTTCATTTCTCTTCCATTTCTCTACTGTTTTTTTTTTAAAATCTCAAAAACTCTATTTTCTTGTCTCTTCATCTCAAATTTCAACATATGAACATATATATTGTATTATATAACTCTGACATGTTTATCACATATGTTAAAAAAAAAATATGCATTGGTTGAAAATATGGATGATTTTCCTCTCTTATTCTTATTTTGTAATCACATGCTTGTCACATAATTAGATTTTGTCAAAAACTTAAATAATAGAGTAATAGATTGGCGATATTAATACTTGTGTAGAGACTAAAGTGAGATTTGACGAGAACTGCATTGCGTTAATTATCACGATTTCATGTGTGAGATTTGACTAGAAGTATAGAAGGTTGATTGACACGATTTCATGTATAAGGATCAAAGTGGAATTTGATGCAATGTATAATTTACCAACCAAAGTGCTCTTGAATTATAACCAAAATAATATCATAATTAACATCACAATAATATCACAATAAACCATAATCAAAATTATAAAATTGGTAACTAAAATTGCATAGGATACACAAATTTTCCTACATCAATAATGACACTGGAATGATGCACGGCCTTAGAGCATCCACATCAAACTAACTAAAGTCGTTTTTTAGCTAGTTTGATGATTCTGTTCATTTGCATCAATCTCGCTACAGTAGGTTGCCAATTTACGAGTGCTACGATAACTCGTTACAACAAGCGAGACACTGTTCATCGTTACAATAGTGTTACCGGATGTCCAGCCTGTCAACGACCAATTTTTTATTTTTTTGTTTCTTTTTTTAAGAATTGTTTGGCTAGTAACTTATCAATTCAATAAAAAAAGAAAAAAAAAAAAAGAAAAAGAAAGACTAACAAACACAATAAGAAAATAATATTTAATAAGAATAAGGTAGAATAAAGAGTTTGATGCAGTAGGTGTTAAAAAGTGATTAACTAAAATAATGAAATAGCTTTAATTTGAATAAAAATTTAAAAAGTTTGGTGTGAATGCTGTTACAAAGAGAAATCTGATAAGTCATTTTTTTATGAGCCCTGCTGGAGACCCCCAGCAGGGAAGGACCCCCAGCACCCCCACCTCCACGTGGGGGGCTGGCAATGGAAGGAAATGTAAGAATTTATTCTTAATTAGGCTGTCATTGACTATATTTTGTTTGGTTTGTGAAAAACGGGTTGAACGTGATTCAGATAGATTGACTGGTATGAGCCCAAAATTATTATTGTGATCCATTAAGTTTGGGCCATGGTCATCTTAGTATATATATTATTTTATATGTAGATATGTGATATGGAGGTGTAAGGCCTGTTTTAAATTATTTGGATTCCTTAATGGGAGGGCCCAGTAATTGTTTTATTTAGGCCCAGTCCCCTCTCCTATCCTTATTAGGGTTTACATATATCTATATATATGTAGATCAAAAGGTTGTTAGCCCCATTGAAAGACAACATAAAGATTAGGAGAAGGAGGGGAAGAGCTGGTGCTAAGGTTTTCCAATTGTGAATGCCATATTCTTTCAAGGAAGCAAAACTCAAGACAATAATAGAATCAAATGGTATGTATCTGAGTTTATATTTTAGTAGTTACTTATATTCATATTGTTTTGATTTCTAGTATATAGATCCTAAAATCTTACATGTGGTATCAGAGCAAGTTTATACTAGAATCAAAATCATGGCAGATTATTTCAGTAAAATTATTTTATATAATGATAAGGAATAAATTAATATTTCTTTTACTAAATGATGTTTTTGCATCTCAAAATTGTGCTTTAGTAATTTCAAGCAAACTTTTTCAATGTAACGAGTACATATTGTTTGAGTATTGATAGTTTGCTTTCAATTGTATTATATATAAAAATAAATAAATAAATAAATAAATAAGTAATTTAGATCTGGTAGTTTTACGAAAATTGTGAAGTATGGACACGTGTATATTGAATCTGTATTGATATATATATATATATATTTCAAATCGTATCTAATCAAATATTTGCAAAACATATGAAACATATTCGTTTTTATGACTTTTACATAAACATTAAGATTGTTTAAGAGTTCTATATCATGTATATCACTTTGGTGTATTTTTGTAAATTCATATGTGAATTTTGGTTGGCCGTGAGCTATTTTTTTGAGTAACTGTTTAGTAGTGATTCGTAATATGATATTATATATGCTTTGATGGGTTACAGATTGCATTATTGTTAATAAATAAATAAAGTTTTAAAGGTAGACAAATATTTATTTTGTAGTCTCAGTTGGAAGATTTTTGAATCAATATGGGTGATACTGCCGAAGTGGTTAACTTATTGAGATTTAAAGTGATTTACCAATAAGGATTCTGGGAAGCTCTTCTAATATTATATCACTCAATTACCTACGCAAAGGGGGTTAATTGAGTGTATTAATTTTAGAGGTAGTGTGAGCCGCTAGTAAGGGAAATTTTATTGTTTTTGAAAGAATTTATCTACCCAAAGGAGATAATTTCTTGATAAATCATTCTTGCTAGTTGACTTGTTTATAGGTGTTAGAATGTGTCTTATATATTTAGCCCAAAGGTATTTATATGATGATACATTCTGAAACATCTAACAAGATTGTTAAAGTTTATTTGCAGCCCATTGTTGTGAGATTATAATTATTGCTCATGTATAATCAATTAAGATTATATTAAAGTTTAAAGATGTTGATTGTATTCTATATATTTAACCCAAAGGTGTTTATATAGTGATACATTCTGGCACATCTTAGAATATTGCCAAAGTTTATTCGTAGCATATTCTTGTGAGATTATAATTATTGCCCATGTATAATCAATTAAGATTATATTAAAGTTTAAAGATGTTGATTGTATTCTATATATTCAACCCAAAGGTGTTTATATAGTGATACATTCTGGCACATCTGAAAATATTGCTAAAGTTTATTCGCAGCATATTCTTGTGAGATTATACTAATTGCCTATGTATAATTGAAAGTTGGAGTTGTGAACATGCTTTCTATATATTCAGTTTAAGAGTGATATATTTTAAATATTTGAGAATATTAATTGTGATTATGAGATTATTATTGTCTATATAGAATTGAATGATATTATATTGAATTGAAAGCAATGAAGGGAGATATTTTATGAAAATCAAATTTACTCCATTGAAGTTTTGATTATGAATCGGTTAAAAGATATTGAGTTAGCTTTAAGACTAACTGATTTAGACATTGACATACTCGAGAATGTGTCTTCTTAACCATTTATATTAAGACCTCAATATAGTGTGAAAGATTGAAATTATATTCAATGTTAACTATTTAAGAAAGTAGAGTTTTAAAATATTCACTAGGTGATTCTTATAAGAAAATCTAAATTATACTCTACAATGCTCTATATAATACCTTCGACTTTTACAAATCGTTATCTCTCTTCAGTATTTTATGTTTTCCTTTTTAGAATATTCCGCAAATCTCTTTATATATTATTAACTCAAGTAAGAAAAATTCTTTAGAATTTTTTGTGAGCTATGACGCTCTTCCCACCTTCGGAATCTCCTCATTTATTTTTTAAACTGCTTAAAAAAAAAAAATGCTTGTGTTAATCAAAATTTTATTTTATGGTCAAGTTATTTAAGTTATAGTTTAGTACTGATTTTATTTTAAAGAATGTTATTTTTATATTATCCATGAGATACAGTTCAATTTTAATGTCAACAAAATAAGCATTGTTATTATTTTTAATTTTGGTAATAAATAAAATAAAAATAATAATAATTGAAATAGATTTTCATTTATCATAAGGTGTGTGGGAAAAATTATTTTATTAATTTCATAAATGAGTATTGATGTTATGCATTTGTCTAATCTCGTTTATGTTGAAAAACACACTGATAAAGATTTTAAAATTATTAATTGAAGATCTATATTATAGTGAACATGATAATTTTGGTTAATATGCATAACCTCTTATTAATTTTTACAAAATTGTGGAATCAATTTAAATATATCATGGTTATAACTTCGGAAGAAAGTTGAGTACTTGAGTGTCGTAATTGGACTCCAATAAAATGATGAGGTGTATGTTAATATGTTTAAATTATACAAGTTTTTGTTATAAAATATTGCTATGTATACTTGTGTATACTTTACATATGATACTAAGTTAAAAATATTTTTAAAATACTTTTGAATTACGAACTAATATAAAATTTAGTTAGAATAACTTTTGAGTTTGGGATTGTACAGAAGTAAAAAATTTTATGATATATTTTTTAAATCAAAATGGGACCTATAGCTATTTGTTGTTACTTTGTAAGTTGTCAATGGTTCTATTATCTTGCTTCTGACATAAGAATCTTTTAAGCTTTTAAAATGTGAAGTTATTAGATTGGTGAACAATTTAAATATATAAATCTTCCTGTATATTTGTGCCTATTATAATAAATTGGTCCGTTCATTCTCACATAGAGAAAGTGAGAGTGCAAGTAGAATCTGAAGTGCCTATTCAGTCTATTGATAAAAGTTGAACATGTATGACATGTACAACTTTCTAGACATTCTCATACAATTAAAAGATCCTTGCGATTATATTATTTTTCTAAATGAGCAATATCAAGAGATTGAAGAGATGATTGTTACGTATGATGAAGATATTGGCGATTTGTAATATGGTAAATGAATTGGTACAAATTATTAATTAGATATGAGATCATGTTATACCTTTTTTAAAAGTTTGAAATCTAATGAGTATTTTTTTTAAAAGATAAATAAATAAATACAATGCTATTGTAGGAGGTTGTGATTTGAAAAGAGTATTGTTCTTACCAATGTCATAAATATAGGTTTATAATTATAGTGGTATTCTGACATTTTTATCTTTTGCTTCGCCAAACAAAATAAATTTGATTTGTAAGTTAAACAAATTTATCTATGGTTTTAAACGAATTTCTGAGTAATGATATTTAAAGGTTCACCAAATATTATTACTTGGCTTTATGGATAATACTATTAATTTATGCATACATCTCAAGGTCAGTGGGAGCAATTTATTTTTCTTGATCCTTTATAGCGATGGAATTTTACTTATTAGTAATAATTTCGAATTAATACTTGATGTGAAGATATTGTTGTTAATAAATTTTTGGTATAAAATATCTTGATAAAGTATTTTATGTGTTTGGCATTGAGATACTTGAAAAATAACTTAGAGGATTATTTGTCTCATCACAAAGAGCATACCTAGATCACATTTTTACTGAATTTAATATGCAAAATTGAAAGCTTTACGTTGCTTTTCTTAATGATCGAGATTAATTAAGTAACATTCAGTATTCATAAAATGATTTTGAGAAAAAGTTCATGAGGAATGGCTTGTATGCTAGTGTTGTGAGAGTTTAATGAATTATGAAGTTTGAATTAAACTTGATGCATATGCAATTAGTTTGTTAGACAATTATTATTTTAATTTAAGCCTTGACCATTGGGTTGAAAGACATAAAGTGTCATGATATTTATAGAGAATTAAAGATTATACAATTGGCTATAGAAGAATTAATCATGTTAATATTATTGGTTGTATAATGTCGACTTTGGAAGTTACTCAAATGATATATAGTGTCTGTTACTGGTTACATTTTTTATGTTTGCATGAGATCTTGTTTCATGAAAGAGTTTCATAAAATCTCTTATAATTTTTCACTATACAAACATGTTTTAGAGTTCGAATTGAGTTATGTAATTAAATAATTTTATTTCAGAGTTAGGAATTGTTAATTTCATCTCCAAACCTATAAAGATGTATTATGATATATGGTTTTAATTTTCTCTATGAAGAATAACAAAAACTCTGATGGTGTTAAATACATAATTTTAAAGTATTTCAGAATTACAAAGTTGTTAAAGATGATATTCTTTATGAGCACATATTATAGAATATATACTAGTTGATCCTCTAAATATAGGGCTTAGGCCAAATTTTAGTTTGCTAAATATATTGAGCATATGGGTACTTTACAATTTTTATGTGCTTGGTTAAAGAAATTTTTTACCTATGAATATTATTTATGGTATATTTCAGTTAATAAAGTTTAATGTGTTTATTCACATTTTGTTTATAGTTATGTGTGTGTACACATAAATAGTAATTGTCATATATGTATACCTCTTATATATGAGCTCTTACAGCTATGTTTTAATTTTGAGATATAAAGATTAACACTTCGGTTTAGAAGTGTATATGGATCCATAAAGTATGATGCTTGGTTTAAAGCATGAAAGACCTCGGTTTAGAGGAATAAAGGCTTCTTTTGGAAGTGTAAAATGGAATAAAATTCCTTGCAGGGTCTTGTCAAGACCATACAGAGGATTGAATGTGGAATTAGCATGTTATATAATTTTGGATCAATTATGCTGAAATTCCACACTACGCTTTATCACATATAAGAATCCATGTTGGTGAGATATTAGTGTTTGTAATTATGGAAGGTGTTACGTTGTTTAATAGCATAATTACCGCTATAGTTCGATATTAATATTTCTCATTGAACGGGATTCTGTGCTGAGATGTTTTTATTCTGAATCATGTTTATGTGGCCACTAAAGTTGTTTAACCCGAGAGTCATTTTTCTTAAATAAAATATTTTCTTAAAGTAGTAGTCAATGTTGCCTAAGTGGGAGAATGTAAGAATTTATTCTTAATTAGGCTGTCATTGACTATATTTTGTTTGGTTTGTGAAAAACGGGTTGAACGTGATTCAGATAGATTGACTGGTATGAGCCCAAAATTATTATTGTGATCCATTAAGTTTGGGCCATGGTCATCTTAGTATATATATTATTTTATATGTAGATATGTGATATGGAGGTGTAAGGCCTGTTTTAAATTATTTGGATTCCTTAATGGGAGGGCCCAGTAATTGTTTTATTTAGGCCCAGTCCCCTCTCCTATCCTTATTAGGGTTTACATATATCTATATATATGTAGATCAAAAGGTTGTTAGCCCCATTGAAAGACAACATAAAGATTAGGAGAAGGAGGGGAAGAGCTGGTGCTAAGGTTTTCCAATTGTGAATGCCATATTCTTTCAAGGAAGCAAAACTCAAGACAATAATAGAATCAAATGGTATGTATCTGAGTTTATATTTTAGTAGTTACTTATATTCATATTGTTTTGATTTCTAGTATATAGATCCTAAAATCTTACAGGAAAATCAAAAAAAAAAAAAAAAAAAAAAAAAAATATTATTTTGGACCAATCAGGAGAGACCCCCAGTACCCCCACTGGGGTCTCATGCATTTTCCTTTTTTTATATCACTGTCTATACAAATATTTAAAATTATTTTTTTTTTTTGTAAAAGAAATAAATATTAAAAAAAATATCTAAAGTGTATAATATTTTGTTATATATTTGAAAAATATAAAAT
This sequence comes from Camellia sinensis, assembly GCF_055761805.1. Classification (NCBI taxonomy): domain Eukaryota; kingdom Viridiplantae; phylum Streptophyta; class Magnoliopsida; order Ericales; family Theaceae; genus Camellia; species Camellia sinensis. Next base: position 63,421,507 of record NC_138962.1, on the reverse strand, counting down.
GCTAGGAACTTCATCTAATATAACGCACTCCTCAATCACAAACAATATTTGAACAGCCTTGACAGATATTGCTATATATACATATATATATTCCTGATCAATCCTTAACCATAGCTAAGAAAAGAACATTAATCCGTTCAATGGGTAGCATGAAAGGCCAAGAATGCTCCTCCTCCAATATCTCTACTACTTATCACGTGTTCTTGAGTTTCAGAGGCCAAGACACCCGCAACGCCTTCACTGATCACCTCTACACAAGTTTGGTGCAGGCAGGATTTCGCACATTCAAAGATGATGATGATATAGAAAGAGGAGAAAATATTAAGTTAGAATTGCATAAAGCGATTCGGGTATCAAGGATTTCAGTAGTCGTGTTCTCGAAAGAATATGCATCTTCAAGATGGTGTCTTGACGAACTTTTGATGATCCTCGAATGCAAGAGGACCTCTAAGCATATGGTTCTACCTGTCTTCTACGACGTCGATCCTTCTCAAGTTAAGAACCAAACAGGAAGCTTTGCAGAGGCATTTGCAAGGCATGAGAATATTGAGGCAGAAAGTGATGAAATAAAAAATGAATGGATGCATAAGGTAAAAGAATGGAGGGCTGCACTTAGAGAATTTGCGGATTTGGGAGGGATGGTTTTGCAAAATCAAGTCGATGGGTACGGTATTTTTTTCTGTTTCTCTAGTCCTTGAAATTGTCGTAATAATATATTTCTTTGTGCTTGTTGGAAGTATTTTTCAAATATGTGTATAAAATATTTTGAAATTTATATTTGAAAATGTTTTGAAATATCTAAAATATATATTAAGATTATAAATATTTTGAGATTATATATTTCTTTTGGGTAAATTACAATTTACAACCCTGCACTTTACACCAAATCTCACTTTAGCTCCTACACATGAAATTGTGACAGTCAGCCTCCTACACTTTTGATCAAATCTCACTTTGGTCTCTGCACATGAAACTGTAACAGTCAACCCCCTATACTTTTTGATAAAATCTCACTATGGTCCCTATACAAGTGTCAATGTTCCCTTTCAGTTACTCAGTTGTTTAAATCTTTGGCAGAATCTAATCATGTAATAAGAATGTGACTACCGCATAAGAAAAAGAAAGAAAACCATCTACATTTTCCACTAATACATACTTTATCCCAAAATTTATATCAAAATATAACTGTATTAGGCTAAAACAAAATACAGATTGTGAACAATTAAGAAGATGAACTAGGGTTTTGCATAAATTGAAATCATGAAATTCTGTTTTTCATGGTAACACAGTCTTCTGTCTATTCACCTTTCTTTCTCTTTGATTTCTTTGTTGCATTTTTTTTTATATTTCAAAAGCTCTACTTTCTTGCCTTTTCGTCTCAATTTTTATCATACAAGCATATATTTGTCGGACAATCTTCACTGTATTTAAATAAATTAAATTCTGTTATATACTAAACAACAACCAGAATATAAAGAAATAAAAGAAATGAGAAAATTTGTTTGATTACAAAAAATCAAACTCTAAATAAAAAATAAATAAATAAAAACAAATTTTATTTTGTTACAAAAACAAAATTAAAATATGATTTAAATAAATAACAATAACACTGAAAATAAATTAAATAACTTACTTGATTTAATTTGTTCGAATTATAATCTAATCAAGTCCAGTGTTTGACACTGTGTCCTTAAGACAGATTCGTTCTCTCCACGGTGCTTTCAGCATTTGGACGTCTATCTCCCAGGATGAAATGATCTACTACAAACAATAGCAGCACTACAAATTGTTTGCCTTACGAACACACCAAGTGTTTACACTCTTTCTTTTAGAAATTAAATGCAGCAAAATACAGAGATTTATAGCAGAGGATGGAGTACGAAAATTGGAGTAAAAATCCAAATTGGAGGCTAGTCTATTTATAGATGTAAAGATGGCTGCTGGTTTTGAATTGAACAGGTATGAAACCTGTTGGTTTTGAATTCAAACAGATTTGAATATGTTGGGTTCATAATTTAAACAGATACAAAAATGGGAAGGGCCCTATTTGGATGTACGTTAAAAACCAGACTAGTTTATTTCGGGAAGGGCCCTGTTTGGATGCATAGTAAAACCAAACCAGTTTATTTCCGGTTTAAATTTGAATCCTGGATTTTATTTTATACAAAATAAAATTAAATTCAAATGTTTTTGGCCCAAAAAGATTAGTATTGGGCTGAACAAGCCCAACCCAACCTCACACCACGCACCGCGCCCAAGCCCAGGCCCAGCCCAGCTCGCCCGACCGGACAGACGGTGGCGGCAGGGCGCGCGTGTGTGTGTGTGTGGTGATTTTTGGGTCCAATGGGTCTAGCCCATTTTGCCCATAACCTCTCCCTCTAAAACACTTGGGTACCCCTTGGGGCACACCCCAAGTACCAAACCCAAGCTTTATAAACCCATTCAAAACTTCCCACCAAATCAATGTGGGACAAGCCATTTTACAACTTTAAGGAATTTCCACCAAAACTCCATTTCCATGGAGTACACTTTGGCTTCAATTTCCCATTCACTCGGTAATGGTTTTGAGCAACCAAATATACCACATGAATCACAACGCGGCATAGAACGTGTTACCACTTTGACTCATAAAAATCGACGCACGGGGCCCACCTAAAAAATAGACCAAACTTAGGAAAAAAATTCTGGTTTTATCCAGAATTTTATAACCATTTCCAACAATCCCCCACATGAATGGAATTTGATGACAACGGAAATGCAACAATATGCAGACTTTATCGAAAGAGTATAAGTCGAAAATATCTTGCATCAGGATAGGCAACTTTCGGCCTTGAACCTTCCCTAGTGGTAACCTATCGGACTTACTGGCTAGCCAATGGACGCGATGCCTTGAATTGTTCAGTCGTTTGTGTAAGCCAAGACAATAGATTTCACACAAAATATCTTCTAACACATCGTGGTTCTCACTGTTGTGTTCATTTTGGCCTTGAACGCGTCTGGTTTTCATAAGTGTTTCTAGAGAATTTAGCCTCTTCATTCTCATAGAACCGGCCCCAGTTCAACACTCATATAGGTGATTCTTATTGTGAGTATCTCCTTATACTTGTCTTGATTTATGCCTCAATCAAGATATAAGAAATCATTAAAAGCAAAGCTTATCCTTATACCCTGCATACAACATATGTTGCAAATATCACTCTCACCATAGGAGTGGGTAGGGAATTTTTAATCCCTTGGTGATTTCTGGCGAGCCATACATAACTTAGTTGTCCCTTTGAACTTAGTTATTGGGATCTCCAGTCATATAAGTAAGGTTACCATTACGACGACTCTTATGTAATAGGCTTTAATCCCATCTCCTTCGATGAACTATACACTAGCTCTTTTGGCAAACCTTTTGTTAACGGATCCGCAATATTCTCTTTAGATTTTATATAATCTATAGAGATTATTCCATTTGACAACAACTGCCTAACGGTATTATGTCGACGATGAATATGTCGTGACTTTCCGTTATACATATGATTCTGTGCCCTGCCTATTGCAGATTGACTATCACAATGAATGCAAATAGCTGGCACAGGTTTTGGCCACATTGGAATGTGTTCTAAGAAGTGACGAAGCCATTCTGCTTCTTCTCCTGCTTTGTCTAAAGCAATAAACTAGGATTCCATTGTGGATTGTGTAATGCAAGTTTGTTTCGTGGATTTCCAAGAAACAGCAGCGCCTCCCAGAGTAAAGACATATCCACTTGTGGATTTTGAATCTTTAGTATCCGCTATCCAATTTGCATCACAATAATCTTCCAGTACTGCTGGATATCGAGTAAAGTTCAAACCATGATCACGGGTGAATCTCAGATATCTAAGAACCCGAATGATCACTTTCCAATGGTCTTCTCCGGGGTTACTAGTGTACCTACTCAATTTACTGATAGCATAAGCTATATCAGGACGAGTACAATTCATTAGGTACATTAGGCTTCCAATAATTTGAGAGTATTTTAACTGAGACACTGCATCACCTTTATTTTTTGATAAATAAAGATTGACGTCAACAGGTGTTCTAGCTAAATTCATATCATCCTTGATAAATTTATCAAGAATTTTCTCAATATAATGTGATTGAGATAATGCATATCCGTCAGATGTTTTAGTAATTTTCATTCCTATTATAACATCTGCGACCCCCATATCTTTCATATCAAATCTTTTGTTAAGCATCTGCTTAGTTGATTTGATCATGTTTTGACTGCTTCCAATGATAAGTATGTCATCCATATAAAAACAAACTATGACATATCCTTGGTCAGTGTTTTTAACATAGACGCATTTGTCATATTCGTTTATCTTAAACCCATTAGTAAGCATTGCATGATCAAATTTTTCATGCCATTGTTTAGGTGCTTGTTTTAATCCATAAAGGGATTTTACAAGTCGACAAACTTTCTTTTCTTGCCCTGATACTACAAACCCTTCGGGTTGCTCCGTATAGATCTCTTCATTTAGATCACCGTTTAAGAAAGCTGTCTTACCATCCATTTGATGTATTTCTAATTTAAACAACGTTGTTATAGAAATAAGCATGCGAATGGATGTTATTCTTGTCACAGGGGAATATGTGCCAAAATAGTCCAGACCTTCCTTTTGTCTGTAACCTTTAACTACAAGTCTTGCTTTATACTTGTCAATTGAACCATCTGCTTTCATTTTTCTCTTGAATATCCATTTATGTCCAAGAGGTTTAGAACCTGGTGGAAGATCCACCAATTCCCAAGTATGATTTTGCATAATGGATTCAATTTCATTATTAATAGCCTCTTTTCACAAAAGTGCTTCAGGACCTGTCATTGCTGCCTTAAAGCTTTGAGGTTTATTTTCTAACAGGTATGTCAGAAAATCTGGACCAAAGGATTTTGATGTTCTCACTCTCTTACTTCGTCTTGGTTCATCATCAGTTAAATCCTGTTGATCGAGACTATTACTAGTCTCTTGTGTTTGATTGTCATTAATCTCTTAACTTTGTGTACAATCATAAGTTCTTTTCTGTGAACTTAATTCCTCTCCTTTCTTGTAAGGAAAGACATGTTCAAAAAACACAGCATTCCTTGACTCTATAATAGTGTTCACATTTATATCAGGTATTTCTGATTTATAAGTCAGAAACCGATATGCACTACTATTCTGAGCATAACCAATAAACACACAGTCTACTGTTTTTGGTCCAATCTTAGTCTTTTTAGGAACATGAACTTCAACTTTTGCCAAACACCCCCATACTTTTAAGTATTTGTAGGAAGGTGGTCGACCTTTTCACAATTCATAAGGAATGCTTTTGGTTTTCTTGTGGGGGTATTCTATTAAGAACATAATTAGCAGACAATATTGCTTCCCCCCACAAGTTCTGTGGTAAGCCTGAACCTAGTAACATGGCATTCATCATTTCTTTTAGGGTTCTATTCTTCCTTTCAGCAATTCCATTTTGCTGTGGAGAATAAGGTGTTGTAGTTGGTGAATAATGCCATGTTGTGCACAAAATTCATTTAATGGTGCATCATATTCACCACCCCTATCACTTCTAACCATTTTAATGGTTTTACCAAGTTGATTTTCAACTTCTGTTTTGTAGAGTTTAAACATTTTTAAGGCTTCATCTTTACTTCTAAGTAAATAAACATAACAATATCTTGTGCAATCATCGATAAAAGTTATGAAATACTCTTTGCCTCCTCTAGTTTGAATAAATTTTAAATCACATACATCAGTATGAATTAATTCTAGAGGCTTGGTTTTCCTTTTAACCGATTTAAATGGAGCCTTAGTTAGTTTCGCTTCTACACAAACTTCACATTTATGATTAGGATTAATTTCAAACTTTGGTAAATAATCCAAACCAATTAATCTACGCAAAGCATCATAATTTACATGTCCTAATCTACCATGCCATAAATTCGACTCAAGAATATAAGCAAAAGATGTGTTATTCTTATTCATAGCAACTTTCGGTACAACTGTCATTACATTCAACTTAAAGAGACCATCACTCATGTATCCCTTACCAACATACATACCACTCTTTGTTAATACAAATTTATCAGACTCAAATACAAACCTAAAACCATTTTCACTTAACAAAGACCCAGAAACTAAATTCTTCCGGATGTCAGGTACATGCAGTACGTTGTTGAGGGTCAGTTCTTCCCTGATGTCATCTTCAAGATCACTTTCCCTTGTCCAGCCACAGTAGAAGTAGAAGAATTTCTCATAAAAAGTTGTTCACCATTTGCAGCCTCATTGTAGGTAGTGAACATCTTTTTGTCTGCACATATGTGACGAGTTGCTCCAGTGTCAACCCACCACTCTTTGGGATTTCCAACCAAGTTAGCCTCAGACACCACAGCAGAGAGGTTGATGTCATTCACTCCGTCAGAGATGTAATCTAATTCAGTTACATTGGCTTGATTGGTGGTCTTCTTGTTTGTACTTCCATGATCCTTTTTAGGGCAGCGGCAATCAGAAGCTCGATGTCCAGTCTTGCCACAGTTATAGCATTTTCCTTTGAACTTCTTGTTGCTATCGCCTTGTTTAGGACCATCTCCAGTAAACTTTCTCTTTTTGTTATGTGGTTTATGAACTTGTTCAACCACATTAGCCTTGGACTCAATGGGATTTTTCCCATTCCCATTTTCAGCCTTTCGGTTGTCTTCCTCAATTCTTAATCTTACAATCAATTCATCAATAGTCATCTCTTTGCATTTATGTTTTAAATAATTTTTGAAATCTTTCCAAACCGGTGGTAACTTTTCCACTAAAGCAGCGACTTGGAAAGACTCGCTAAGAGACATATCTTCTGAATGAATATCATGCAAAATTATCTAAAAACTTTGAACTTGAGAGATTACCGTTTGGGAATCTACCATAACAAAATCCAGAAATTTACCGATGACAAATTTCTTCGTGCCGGCATCCTCTGTCTTGTATTTCTTTTCCAAAGAATCCCACAATTCTTTTGCTGACTTCAAAGGATTGTATACATTATACAGCATGTTGTCAAGGCCATTGAGGATGTAGTTTCTGCACAGGAAATCTGAATGTTTCCAAGCATCTACAGCGGCAACAACTTGCCGATCACTTTCACCCTCTTTAAGTGCTGGAGCCTCTTCATGGAGAAACCGGACCAAATTAAGAGTTGTAAGATAGAACAACATCTTCTGCTGCCATCTCTTAAACTCGGTACCGTTAAATTTTTTCCCTTTTTTTCCATGATTGATTGGTACATGAACATGGTTCTGGACCGGTGTTGGTGTAAAAATAGGAGTACCACTACCAGATGCAGTTTCAGTTGCAGTAGCCATAATCTCTGATTACAAAAATCAGAAAAAATGAAAACACAAATTAATTTTCTAGTTACTAAAACTAGAAAATAAATTATAACACAAAATAATTTTATTTTCCTTGTTACTAAAACTAGAAAAATAAAATATCACAATAATTTTCTGTAACACAAATTAATATTCTGCAATTGTTAATGACACCAGTATATTACTACTAGTTGTCCAAGAAAAGAGACAGTATATTACTACTATCTGTCAAATAGCATAAACCACTATTTGTTTTTCCAACGAGAATATGTCTTATGAAATCACAGAAAATTAAATACAACGAAGATACCAAAAATAAAAGTCTGTCTTAAGATTGTCGGACAATCTTCACTGTATTTAAATAAATTAAATTTTGTTGTGTACTAAATAACAACCAGAATATAAAGAAATAAAGGAAATGAGAGAATTTGTTTGATTACAAAAAATCAAACTCGAAATAAAAAAAAATAAAAATAAAAATAGATTTTATTTTGTTACAAAAATAAAATTAAAATCTGATTTAAATAAATAACAATAACACTGAAAATAAATTAAATAACTTACTTGATTTAATTTGTTCGAATTATAATCTAATCAAGTCCAGTGTTTGACACTGTGTCCTTAAGACAGATTCATCCTCTCCACGGTGCTTTCAGAATTTGGACGTCTATCTCCCAGGATGAAATGATCTACTACAAACAATAGCAGCACTACAAATTGTTTGCCTTACGAACACACTAAGTGTTTACACTTTTTCTTTTAGAAATTAAATGCAGCAAAATGCAGAGATTTATAGCAGAGGATGGAGTACGAAAATTGGAATAAAAATCCAAATGGGAGGCTAGTCTATTTATAGATGTAAAGGTGGCTGCTGGTTTTGAATTGAACAGGTATGAAACCTGTTGGTTTTGAATTCAAACAGATTTGAATCTGTTGGGTTCATAATTTAAACAGATACAAAAACGGGAAGGGCCCTGTTTGGATGTACGTTAAAAACCAGACTAGTTTATTTCGGGAAGGGCCCTGTTTGGATGTATAGTAAAACCAAACCAGTTTATTTCCGGTTTAAATTTGAATTCTGGATTTTATTTTATACAAAATAAAAGTAAATTCAAATGTTTTTGGCTCAAAAAGATTAGTATTGGGCCGAACAAGCCCAACCCAACCTCACACCATGCACCCGCGCCCAAGCCCAAGCCCAGCCTAGCCCGCCTGACCGGACAGACGGTGGCAGCAAGGCGCGCGTGCGTGTGTGGTGATTTTTGGGTCCAATGGGTCTAGCCTATTTTGCCCATAACCTCTCCCTCTAAAACACTTGGGTATCCCTTAGGGCACATCCCAAGTACCAAACCCAAGCCTTATAAACCCATTCAAAACTTCCCACTAAATCAATGTGGGACAAGCCATTTTACAACCTTAAGGAATTTTCACCAAAACTCCATTTCCATGGAGCACACTTTGGTTTCAATTTCCCATTCACTCGGTAATGGTTTTGAGCAACCAAATATACCACGTGAATCACAACGCGGCATAGAACGCGTTACCACTTTGACCCGTGAAAATCAACACACGGGGCCCACCTAAAAAATAGACCAAACTTAGAAAAAAAATTCTGGTTTTATCCAGAATTTTATAACCATTTCCAACAATATATATATATATATATATATATGTATATATTGAATTATATAACTCTCATGTGCTTATCACGTTGGAGAAAGTGTATTTGTCACAGCCCAACCCACCCCTGTAGGTTTAGTGTCGTAACCAGCCAGTAATTCGTGATTACCGAAAGCCTAACTGAACAAAGCAAATAAATGAGGCTAGCAGAAGCTATTATCTAAGAAACAAAACGTCCAATGAGTTGTGCATTTGCATGAGGGAAAAGGCATTGCTATACATATATATACATACACACACGCAAAAGTACAACATGCTATTACAAGTTTGTTTAAAGAGACAACTAAAAGGGGAAAAAAAAAAAAAAGGAGAGTTATGCCCATGGACAATAATTCCTAACCAAACACATGAGCGCACAACAAAAGGGTGAATATTGGCCACATCAAAACTTGGGTAGGTGGGAACCTCGCGGTGAGGCACGATGGTTAGCTCGACAAAACCAGAGTAAGACCAATGCCACTATGCCCTTTGTTGAGCTAGATCACCTACACGGTATACCAAAATGTGAGCTAAGGCCCAGTGAATAACAACTGAATAAAGAGATTATGAATGATAATTAAAACACAAAATGAAACACAAGTTAAGCAGGCTTATACGATACTTGAGAAGCATAATATTTCGCGTAGTGTATTCAAAAATAGTAAATACAGGCAGTTTAGAAGACCGAACGGGTGATCAGGAAGACTAGACAGGCAGTCAGGGAGACCGAACAAAAGGTCATAAAAATCGAAGATCAGATATGATAGCTATTGCCATGTTAAACATGAGTTCCATGAAACGGAACTAACAAAACTGTACTCATATGAAGAGGTGCCAAAGTTATCATAACAACGAATGGGAACTGGAATAGAATTATCATTCATTTACACGAGAAACATATAAGAATAACACATAAGTTGAAGTAGAGAAAAGATAATTTAAATCATATGTATATTTACAGTAGTGTTACTCACAGTTCGTTTCGTATTGCAGACGACTGGAATGAGGTGTTTGACCTATGCAAACAGATATAAGCATCGTTCATTTAATGCATCGAACACTCAACAAATTAGTTTCACAACTTAGGGATTCATGGGTTAAAATGTAAATCACTCTTATTAAACGTTTATGCAATGCAATTGGACATCATTTACGAGCGTAAAATACACGAACGAAGGCTCGAGAGTGAGATAAATAACACAGAAAAGTGAAACGAAGGCTACCAACCAGCCGCACGTGCGGAAGTCCTTGGACGCACCTGCGGGACCCTCTCTGCACGTGCGCCATCAGGTGCTTTTTAAGCAGAAAGCTTCCCCAATTTTCCCTTATCTTCCGCACGTGCGGGCCTACCCGCCGCACGTGCGCCAGTGCAGTCCCGTACGTGCAGGATCCTCAGCCGCACGTGCAGTTCTGGGTGTTCTAGAACCGAGTTTTTGCCCTGTTTTTGGAACTCCAAATCCCCAAAAATCAAACCCAAATCCAACTAGGTGAAGGCCACAAATTAACGAACATAGTGTATAAACAAGATTCAAGCTCAAATTAAGAATTGAATTTTGCTTTGAATTCCACAATTTCATTAACACCTTCACAAGTAAAAGAAACAAGGATTTATGCTTATGTTAATTCTATGCTTCAACAAACCGTGGAAATCTAAGTTAAAACCATGCAAGATCATGTAAATGAGCTTAAGTAATGGTAAGTGGACAAGGAAGTGGAAGAGTTCCTCTTGTTGGGTTTACAACATGACTTATACTACCCAACTCCTCACTCTCACCCTCAACCTTATAAGTTTAAACTAGAATTTCATCTTCATGCAAGAAATTAGGGAGAATCCTTACCTTGATGGGTTGATCTAGCGAAGTTGTTTCAAGCTCTCTTCTCTTCTCCTTTTTTCCTCTTCTTCTCTAGCCTCCTCTCAAACTCTAGCTCTCATATTCTCTCTCTCCCTCCTATTGAGTTCAAGATATTTATATATAAAACATTCCAAGTCTTTAACTTAGATTAACTACCTAAGAGTCACTTTAGTTAAGTTACTTAGTTAATCACACTACCATCTATCATACTTTAAGGTGAACCAACCCCACTCACTTAGTCCACTACCCAATTTTATAACTCTACAATCTAACGAATCAGACAGGTCTTTTCAAAAAGGAACATATCTGTTAACAGACACAATGCTTATAAATATACATATAAGGCTCGAATAAATGCATAATTCAGACTAAGCATAAAAGTAATCATAAAAACAACAGCTAAGGAGAAAGACCGGTATTACAGTATTGGTGGGAAACATGGAATATTTTCCTCTCTTACCCTCATTTCGTAGTACATTTTTTGTCATATGACTGGATTTTGTTAAATATTTAAAAATAAAATAACAGAAGAGGGACATTGACACTTGTAGGGACTAAAGTGAAATTTGAGTAAAAGTGCAGGGGGTTAACTGTCATGATTTCATGTGTAAGGACCAAAGTGGGATTTGACCAAAAGTGCAGGGGGTTAATTGTCATGATTTCATGGGTAGGGACCAAAGTGAGATTTGGTGCAAAGTATATGGGTGCAAAGTATAATTTACCAACTTGTGGACTGGTGGGTCAAGTACGGGGATATTGCTGCCTGTAAGGCGCAATAAGGGTGAGCAGAGGATATTCCGATCCGCCCAAACTAACCAAACCGAACCGATTCACCGCATTTTGAACGGATGCGTGATGATGAACGGACGGTTGCAGATTGAATTTTTTTCAATTCACTTAATTTTGAATGGATAGCGGATTTGAGGTTACCTTGGCCGCAACCGAACCGCCAAACCGTGAGCACCCCTAGCAATTTGTAAGATTTTGTGTTTTCAATTTGTTTAGATATTCTATGTGTTTTCAATTGAAAAAGAGTTTAGATATTCTGTTATGTTTTCAATTTGAAGATCCTTTTTTCAAATGGCAACTGTTGATATTTATATTTTTGTGTGGAAAATATAAGGCTTAATTTTATTATTTAAAAAAAAAAATCAAATTAAATAGTTTTTAAATAAAAAAAATAATGAAATAGTTTTGATAATGCATGATTTTTTTTTGTATGTATTTATTATTGGTATTTGACAATTTACTTGATAATCTTTTGATTATGTTGAGTTAGAATGTTATCTAAAAAAAAAATGTTGACAAGTTGTTGTATTATGTTCAAAATTTGTAAAAGTTTAAACTACCAAATCGATTTGTATCCATCCGTCAATCCACCATTTCGCTCAATCCGCATTCGTCAATCTAATGGATGGATACGAATTGATTTTTTTCAATCTACCAATCTGACAGATAAATGACAGATTGAAGATTCTCTATCCACAACCGAACCGCAAACCCCCATAAGACAGAGTACTTACTACTATCCCTATAAACGGCCACGTCTTGGTGAGGCTTTGTTTTTCCTCTTACTTTGTCTTTTTTGTAAACCACTGTGATTTCCAAGGCATGAGCAGTCATTTGCTGATAGATTTGTGCACTTTAATATGGTATTTGTAATATATAGTATACTAGTTGTACAAAATAAGAATTACGGATAAAAATTTTTAATATAATTTTAATATATGACTAATGGAAGATAGTGTCGTTGAGCCGTGGTGGGTCTTGATCAGAGCCTATTTTAATGATTTAAATTATTCAATAGGTAGATTTTGTTGAATACGTCATTACTGCAAACAAAAAAACCAAGTTATAAAAAAAAGTACAAATTTATTCACACACTTTAACGCTGCATTTAGTTAGAGATTTGAGAAGAAATTTAAAAAGGAAAAAGAAAAAATGTGTAAAAATATGTAAAATGTAAGTATGTTTTATTCACATTTCATCTATTTTTTACTTTTTTCCTTTCAAATCTATTCTCAAATCTCTCAACGAAACACAGCATAGGAGTGCATGAAATTACACTCTTCTAATGTATATGTGGAACCATCTCACTCATTCACCAATGGGAGAATATTCAAATAAAACTCAAAATATATATATATATATATATATATATATATATAAAGTAAACTATATGGCTTAGATTCATCTTGGGTCTGTTGTTCTTCAAAGTAATTTTTTGACCTAAAGTTAAATAGGGAAAATACTTGGAACCCCTATTTTCGGGACCCCTATTACCCCCAAACAATTATGATTGGTCATGTTTGTGTGTGTTTTTTTGTTTTTTTCTCTGTCTCTCTGACACATGTGCATGGGAGTCATGGGGGTAGGTGTTTGTGGGGTCTATATCATTTCTGGTTAAGTAGGTTTTTCCCCAAATCTAAACCCAAACATACATAAAATGAGAGTTTAGAGTACTAAACCAAGTAAAACACTCTGTTTTACGGGTTGGGTCAAGAATTTTCAAAGACTCCTGACCACGACCTATGCAGAGGCTTGCACCCAAGCGCACAAGGCAAGAATCGAGCTAACTTCAACATATATTAACAGTGGAAAATGTTGGAGATCCAAGTATTCCATCAAAAAAGTTACCAAACAATCACATAAGTATTGGACTATACTTTTTTGAGTATTTGATAAAAAAAATTTAATAATATTTTTTATATGTAACATTGCTCATTGAATTGGGTACAACAAGGATAGATATGGGGGGCGTGGAACGATCGTATTTTCAAAAGATTTTAATTTTTTTATATTATATTAATAATTTGTAAAATAATTTTAAATTAATATACTTTTTATCCTTAAAATCTGAGTGGTTCGCACACTAAAAATTATAAAGGTTCAAGTTTTATCAAAATACTAATCCATTTTATTTGTTATTTATATTATTTATTATATTTTTATATTGTCTAGTTTTTTTTTCCTTTTTTTTTTCTTTTTTTCTTTTTTTTTTTAAGGAAAGGTTATATTGTTTAGTGTTGTTTATATTTTATATTTATACTTTTTTTAGATGGGAATTATTCTATTTATACTTATTTGTTATTATTCTTTTTCTTTTTTTTTTGGCATGTTATTAATTTTTTTTTCATTAAATCACACTTTAATTTGTTCTATGCACCTTATTTTGTATTTATTATTATTTGTTGGGTAAATTACACTTTACACCAAATCTCACTTTGATCCTTACACATAAAGTTGTGACAGTCAACCCCTTACACTTTTGTCAAGTGTCAATGTTCCCTTTTGTTATTTCATTGTTTAAGCCTTTAACAAAATCTAATCATGTGATAAGCATATAAATACGAAATGAGAGTAAGAGAAAAAAATCATTTACATTTTCTACCAACACACATAAGCATGTGAGAGTTATATAATATATATATATATATATATATATATATATATATATATATATATATGTGTGCGTGTGTTGAAAATAGAGGCGAAGGGGTAAGAAAATAGAATTTTTGAATTTAAAATAAGTAACGGAGATATTAAAGAGAAATTAAGAAGAATAGAAGGAAGACATGTTAATGAGGAAAACATAACTTTGTGATTCTAATTTCTGCAAATCCTAATTTATCTCTTTAATCGTTCACAATATGCAATTTGTTTTAGCCAAATACAATAATAATTTGATGTAAATTTTGGGACAAAATATGTATAGATGGGAAATATGGGTTATTTTTCTCATTTGTCCTCATTTCATAGTCATATGTTTGTCGCGTTATTGATTTCTGTTAAAGACTTACATGGTGGAGTAACAAAAAAAAAAGACATTGGCATTTTACTAGAAGTGTAAGGGGTTGACTGTCACAATTTATATATAGAGATCAAAGTGTAATTTGATACAAAATGCAAGGGTGAAAAGTATAATTTATCCATATTTGTTTATTCTTTAGAAACGAGAATATTTTCTAGAAATGAAAATATTGTCTAGGTTCATCATTGCAATCTTAAAAAGAGTTCATAAAATTTAGGACAAATTACATTGTAGTCTCTGTACTTTGATTCTTGTGTCATTTTAGGTCCTATAATTTCAATTGGATCGATTTTGATCTTGAATTTTTTTATATCTCAAATTGGTCCAATTGTTTGCAACCTTTTATGGCAAATGTGCACATGAGTGGCTTGTGCTATACTTTTAGCAGTAAAATTGTAAACTTGATCAATTCAGTAACTTAACATCAACTAATTCAATGAAAATTTTCTATTAAAAATCTTAACGACGTTATCAATTAAACAAAATTGAAGCAAAATTTAAAATTAAGGGTTGAAATTGAATCAATTGAAATTGTAATGACTAAAATGACACAAGTAGCAAAATGTAGGGACTACTGATATAATTTGCCCTAAAATTTATTTTTGTTTATTAAAAAAAATTATCATTTTATTCATAGAAACATGCATTTATAACTATGAATTTTTTTAAAACTAAACTATGTAATAGGATAGAAGATAATTTTGTAACAAGTTACTTGATCACATTTATTAAAAAGATATTCTTAAGATTTTGACATCAAGCTTATGATAGATAATTTTATATGTATATTATAAAAAGTGACAATTACAATATTTTCAGTTAATTAACTTCAACAGACATAATAATAGTTACTATTTTTGGTAAGTTAATGTAGACAAAAAAAATATATATATGTTCAATCATATTTGTGTACTCAATAATGTTTACAAAAAAAAATGTCTGGTTAATAGGTTTTTATTTACTTTTTGTGCTGATAAAAATTGAATTAAAATTTTTACAATATTTTTTTCAATTAAAAATTACTTGTGTTTTTGTCCCTCTAAAAGCCGAATCCTAAATTCGTTCGTGAGCACAAACGTGATGAGTTCACTATCATACGTCTAAACTTTGGGGTAGTTTAACGAATGAGATTAAATTAGAAAACTATTTAACAATTACTAAATGCAAAGGTTTAGCATTTACCAATTTTAAGACTATATATCGCAAAGCAGAAAAAAATAAATGACAAAATTTTTGAGTTGTGTACTGTATATAATAGAATATATATATATATATATACTATAATGTTAGCATATTGGTTAAATCTTTTTGGAATGTGTTACTATTTTTTATTTTATTTTTGTTATTTAACTCTTTCTCCTTTTTTTTTGAATTGTATATTGACCAATTGCCTGACAGTGAATTATTTTGGGGTAAATTGTACAATTGATTCCTCTAGTTTGAACAAAATTTCACTTTGATCCTTATAATTTCAATTTAAACAATTTGGTCCTTACCGCTTTAATTTTATTATAATGTGATCCCTCCATCATACATTGTTAACATTTTAAACAAAAAAAAAATCAAGTGCAAAACTGGAGGAACTAAAATGGAATTCAAAACAAACAATAGGAACCATAGGTGTAATAAATTTATTTTCAATTTCACTTTGGTCCATCTAATTTTACACATGATATTTTTATGTTCTGAATTCTAACGGTCTAGTTTTACATGTGGTCTTTTTCCATTCAAAATTCTAACAGTAAGTGACGAAAGAACCATATTATAACAAAATTAAAAATATATGGACCCATTGTTCAAATTAAAATTAAGAGACTAAAATGACACTTCACTTAAATTACATCAACTAATGGTATTATTTATCCATTAATTTATTTGTTACTAATTTGCACATTATAGTTTTAATTTACTTCAAATCTTAACATGCATATTGTGATTGCAATTTTAGGCGTGAGTCAAAATTTATTCAAAAAATTGTTAAAGTCATTGAAGACAAGTTGAACCGCAAGATTTTGAGCGATGCACCTTCCCTAATTGGAATGTATTCTCGAGTCACGAGCATTAACTCATGGTTACAAGATGAATCAACTAATGCCGGTGTGCTTGTAATTTGTGGAATGGGCGGAATAGGAAAGACAACTATCGCCAAATTTGTGTATAATTTAAATTACAGAAGATTTGAAAGTAGCAGTTTTCTTGCGAATATCAAAGAAGTGTCAGAGCAACCAAACGGATTAGTTCGTTTACAAAGACAACTACTTTCAGACATTTCCAAGTGGAAAAAAGAAAACATACATAATGTTGATGAAGGAAATATTAAGATAATGGAAGCCATGTCATGTAAAAGAGTTCTTATTGTTCTTGATGATGTAGTTCAATTGGACCAATTAGATGCAGTAATTGGAACTCAGGATTGGCTTCATCCCGGAAGTAGAATCATGATAACAACTAGACATGAGCGATTAATGCAAGCTCACAAAGCTCATGAGGTGTATAAGGTTGAAAATTTTGATGAAGCTGAATCATTTGAGCTCTTCAGTTGGCACGCTTTTGGACAAGATCATCCTATGGAAGGCTTCATTGAGCACTCGAAAAGGGTAATACAATACTGTGGAGGACTTCCACTAGCTCTTCAAGTTTTGGGTTCATCTTTGTCTGGGAAAAGTGCACATGTTTGGGAAAGTGCATTGGAGAAATTAGATGCAATACCTGAAAGTCAAATTGTGAAAAAACTCAAAATAAGCTACGACTCCTTACAAGATGATCATGACAAAAATTTATTCCTACATATTGCTTGCTTCTTTGTTGGGAAGGACAAAGATTGCTTGATAAGAATATTAGATGAATGTGATTTCTACACAACGATTGGTATTCAAAATCTCATTGATAGATGTCTTGTTACAGTTGATAAAAGTAACAAGCTGATGATGCATCAATTGCTTCGAGATATGGGAAGAGAAATTATTCGCCATGAATCACCTAAGGAGCCTGGGAAACGTAGCAGATTATGGCATCGTAAAGATTCCTTCAATGTATTAAGAGAAAAAACTGTAAGCAACATGCTTCTTGTGTATATGAATACTATTTCATATTTGTGTTGATCCATACTTATCTGTGGTATTTTCTTTGTTTTTTTTACATCAACAGGGCACTGAAACAATAGAAGGCCTTACCCTTGACATGCATATGTTAAGGGAAAACAAGTCTTCAAAGTTAATCCTTCATGCTAATATTTCAAATCTACACCACTTCAAAAAGTACTTCTTTGACAAATCATCGTTGGATCGAGAAAACGCACTAAACCGACATCATTTGGGCTTCCTCTCCTCGCACCCAACAAGCACTGAGCAAAGAAATGAAAATGATATAGGCTTCAAAACTGATGCATTTGCAAGAATGCAAAAATTAAGACTACTACAACTAAATTATATACAACTCAATGGAAGTTATGCGGAATTTCCTAAAGGATTAAGATGGTTGTGTTGCCGTGGATTCCCTTCAAAATTCATTCCCAAAGATTTTCCTCTGGATAGCTTGGTTGAGCTTGACATGCGTTATAGCAACTTGGAACGAGTTTGGAAGGGAACCAAGGTATGACATTTTTGTTTCTTTATTTTATTAATTTTTTATTATTTTTCCAATTATTTGGGTTTGTTGATAATAAAATGATGTTAACACCACCTTGTCCTTCTTTTGCAGCTTCTTGGCCTATTAAAAACCCTTAATCTCAGCCATTCCCATGGCCTTGCAAAAACTCCGGACTTCTCGCTACTCCCCAATCTAGAGAGGTTGATTCTTAAAGATTGTACTAGTCTTCTTAAAATTCACGAATCCATTGGCAACCTAGATAGACTTGCTCTCTTGAACGCAAAAGATTGCAAAAAATTGAGGAAGCTACCAAGAAATATTGTTATGCTAAAATCTCTTGAAAAACTAATTGTTTCTGGTTGCTCAAATCTTGACAAGTTGCCACCGAATATGGGGGAGATGGAATCTCTGAAAGTGCTTTATGCAGATGGAACTGCCCTAGATCAGCTACTCTCTACAATTTGGGAGGTCAAACCATGGTATACATTTGTCTGCCCAATGCTACCAAAATTGAGAAAAACACTAGAAATTTCATGGGTTTCTTTACCTCGGTTCTTAGTGAACTTAAGTCTTGTGGACTGCAATTTATCAGACAATGCTTTTCCAAGGGATTTTAATAATCTTCCCTTGTTGCAGAACTTGAATCTGAGCAAAAACCCGTTTTGTACTCTACCAGATTGCATCAAAGATCTGTCTGGGCTTCAGACACTTCGGTTAAATTCATGTACAAGGCTCCAATCACTTCTAGGCCTACAAAGTGTTGAAAATTTGTTTGTGGGGCATTGTACATCACTGGAGAAAATAACATATCAATCAAATATGTTTCGCTCACAACTGGAACATACTAAATGTGATAAGCTGGTTGAGGTCCAAGGCTTCTTCAAGTTGCAACCTGTGGGAAAGGTTGAAATGGAAATGATAAAAAACTTGGGTTTATTCAATTTGGAGGCCATGCCCATCCACACTGAGGTGCACATGCTAAATGGTATATTACTTAATATAGCCAAGCATCCCATCCAGGTGCTCTCTCTCTCTCTCTATATATATATATATATAATGAAGAGCTCACACATAACCAAACACTACCTAAGACCTTTTACCTTCCCCCGATTGTGACTTCCTATCACTATTGTTTTGGTAGAATTTTAAGCGTCAGTTCTCTAGGTTGTATAGAAACATTGCCTTTCTTGAACTTAAGAAAATTACTAAATTTCATATCAAAAAAGGCAAGGTCATGCTCACAAACTCTTCATCTTCAAACTCAATTGTATCCTCTTTCACATCTTTAAGTGTAATATTCTTTGATTTCTTTAGAGAAACATGTCTAGCTCATAGGTTTAAAGAGAACCAACTAGCTCTGCTCTGATATGACAAAAATTGTTACTTTCTTCAATACAATGATATTGGCTGTAAAACACACTGGAAGAGGCTTCAACTGGCCTAGAAAGGGCATATAAGCTATACTTAATGCAAATTTACTAACCAAATAGAAGCAGAGAAGAAGAAAAAAATGAGCCAAGCAAGAAGAACAAGCAAAACATTCACCACTAGGACACATCAATTTATCTGGAAACCTTAGGAAAAAACCACAGGCACAATGACAATTAGCAAATCCACCACTCAAGAAAGAATTACAAGATAATAGTTTGATGATTGACAATTCTTAGTGCCAAGGATGCGAAACTCTCACTACAAGAAATTATACTTTCCGCGACTAACGTTTTGGTCGCGAAAAGTACCATATTTGGTCGCTAAAATCTTTTCGTGACCAAAATGTGTTGGTCGTGAGTTGGTCACTAAATCCTCATCACATATAGTTTTCTGCGACCCAAGTTATAGTTGGTTGCTAAAAGGGACCATTGGCGACCAAATAATTGGTCGCGGAAAGTCCAATCCATATTAGCTAAAAGGTAACTTTTAGTAACCAAAAGTCAGCGCCTCCACCCAAAGAAAAATATTCTTTTGTGCTGCTTGGGAGTTGAACTCCTGACCAAGGAGTCACTCTCCATATGCCCAATCCACTCTACCAATAACATGCTTGTTATTCACATTTGGCAGAGAAAATATTTAACCTATAAAAATTGGATTATATATTATTTCATAAAACCTTCAATGCCTAAACAGAAAAATAGAATGTAATTACAACAGTACTCGTTTTTTTTTAAATTTATCCCACCATAACTTTCTGCGACCAACTTATTTTTTGGTTGCCAAAAGGTGATCTTCCACGACCAAATTTGTATGTGGTCGCCAAAAATTAGCTATTAGCCACCAAAAAATTGTGAGTCGCGAAAAACATACTCATCAGCGACCAAAAAAATTTTAGTCGCAGAAAGTGGACTATTTGCGACCAACTCAAAATAGGTGGTTGCCAAAAGTGTTTTTTCTTGTAGTGTCTACCTTACAAACTCTTGTTCGTTCTCCAACCCATGGGTAGGTCTAGTAACAATTGACCTCTTCTTGAAATGGGATTGGTACTCCACGGAAAGCCTATAATATTTGATGTGTGCATGGCTTCAATGAACAATCGCTCACTAAAAGAATGGAAGAAGCCGACTGAAAGAATGGAATGAGTGATTAAGGGGTTTGCTAGTGTATCTTGTTCAGCTCATGTATATATAACACCTTCATTAGCTAGGTGTTTGAAAAGGTGATACCAATGACAAGAATATAGATAACAGAGAACCAATTTGCTTGCAAGGTACAAAAAAGAACAATAAATCATTCTAGTCAAGTTTATTAGACTAACTAGACATAATTAAAGTTCAAGTATAAAATACAATGGATATGCGCATGGTATTTTCATGAAAATAATTATGCACAATACATATTTAACAAGTATGAATAGATTTGATGTGTGTGTCATGCATAATTTGCAATGAACTCTATTTTAGCAAACGGTTTAAGGCAACTTTTGATTTATCATCCAAAATTGTTTTTAAATGATCAAGGGCTTGTAGCAACATGACACATAATATAATGCAATGGATTATAAAAATGATGAGTTCCATAATGCAGGGTTTGTATGAGTTCGGTGTTGTATTCAACACATTTTTTCCAGGGAAAAAGGTTCCAAGTTGGTATAGCAACAAAAGCACAGGATCCTCAATATCTTTTATTGTGCCATCACTACACAATCTAAGGATCCGAGGCCTGAATGTGTGTTCAGTATATGCACTTTTTTACGGTGAGGAGCACGATAGGGAAAGCCGTGGGAGTGGTCATCAACCATTTGTACTTGTTGAAATTAGTACCAGAAGCAAGTCTCTAAACATGAAATACAACCCAATGTGTATTGGCTTACATGAAACTAATGAAGATATGATATGGTTAAGCCATTGGAGCATTGGGAATCATCTGGAAGGTGGCGATGAAGTGAATGTTTCAGTAATTATGAAGACAGCATTCGAGTTAAAAGAGTTTGGAGTTGATGTGGTGTATGAGGAAGAACAAAAACAGGCCGGTGTTCAAGACAAGGCTTACCCTTTTAATTGTCCAGAATCATTACATCTAGTGATGACAAGAACATTCATCCTCAGCAAAGAAGTATTATTGAAAGATAATATTTTAGGGCCATTTGGCTCAGGTTGGCATAAAGATGTACTTCAATCCTCCACAGAAACTACAGGTCTGTCTTGTAAATTTTTTACATCTACCATTAAAAACTATACAACAGTTGAATCTGAATCACACATTTTTTTGGGGGTGCAATTATGGTTACTTTTCTCGGTACCTAGACTTACTAAAATCCAAAATAAAAAAATACAAAGGTAAACAGGAAAAATAATATTTCTAACCTTTTGATGTATTTTGCTGATTTGTATGGTTTATAGATGTAGAAGAAGAAGAAGAAGAAGAAGAAGAAGAAGAAGAACAACAACAACAACAACAACAACAACAAAAGCATCATAAGAGTGACCAGATGGGCAAAGCAGTAGGAATGGGCAGTAAATATGGTGATGGCAGCCGCAGAGGCCCTAAAGTAGTTGTTAGCACTAGTTTAACTGTAAGAATAAAGTAAACAAGTAGCGGCAAACTTGCTACTTGTAAGGAACATTTTGCTGGTGAAAATGGGTATCTTGTCACCACTGTATAACCCTCTGCTTTGCTAATATTCAAGCTGTTTAGTTGCACCTCAATAGTTTTTATGAGCAAAACTTTAAATGGTTGTGAAAGAATGTCTCTTAGGTAGAGTCATCATACACCAGCATAATGCATGTGGGGTTAAAAGAATTACTGATCATTTGACAATGAACATAAGCTTAACAAGAAAATAATGAAAACAATGATGTTTTGTCACAATTACAAATACTATTCAAAGCAAAATTAGAATATTGAGAGGCATTGTAAGAATTCTGCTAATGAAATACTCTAGCAAGTTTAGACACTACCTGACACCAATGTTCTGCTCTATGGCTGAGCTATTTTAATCAAGATGCGGTGCTTGTTTGCCTATTATTTATGATTATTTGTCCTCAATAGTATTGGACTTTGGCGATTGTATGCAATGCATTGCCATTTTGTTTGTACATTTGGTTCAATATGGCATAGATGCGTGGAATCAAGGATGGATCTAAGGGGGAGGGGGGGCACCACACTCGCAAAAATTTTAAAAATATCATATATTATACTAGAAAATTTGAAATAATTAAAAATTATAAGGATTTGCACCCCCAAACATATTTTCGCACCCCTATAGCAATAATCATAGATCCGTCCCTGCATGGGATGGAGACCAAGGGGCCATGGCACCCCCAAATGGCAAATAACTCACAATTTAAAAGAAGGCCCTATGAAATCAGAAGTGATTTTAAAAATTATTAGCTGTTTTAGGGATAGCCGGATTAGCTTGGTGACAAGCTAGGTTAGGTTTGGGATGACATACTATTTCTTATATTTAGTTTATATTGTGTAGTAAGCATGGGTGGTGTAGAGACCCCAATTTTCGTAATTTCTTTGAAACTCTAGCCTTGAGATTATTACAATTAAGACCCTAAATTTTCACTTTATCGCAAGTTTAACACCAAAATCGAAAACACATCGTTGGCGAATCCATATAAACCCTAATCAATCCCGGTAACTTAGCAATCATTTATAACACTCTAATATTCATTATTTAACTCCCTAATTCTAGATTAATCACTCAAAATCGTAGTTTTCGATTTTCATTGCTGTCGTTCAATTATTCACCTTTTAATTCAAAGCGAAGTAACACAAACCAAAATATTTTTTCCTATCATTATTTTAATTAATTCTACACTTAAAATAGGTATTCTCATTCATAAATTGAGCCCAGGTCCTCACACTTTATTAGAATTTCACTTTAACCCCAATTCAAGTACTGATATATACATATATAGTTGTACCTTGTCTTATTAAATCTTCTTGTACAAAAAAAATGTCTACATTATATATGTGAATTTGTACACAAAATAAAAAGAAAATCCCTCCCACATGGCTAGCCACCCCATGATTGTATATATGTAATGTACTTTGGGAGCATTAAGCGTGAATTCATGGAAGAATTTGACCAAGGACCCCTAAATTAAGGAAGTTTGTCTTGTACCAATTTACCAACCTAGTTCTAAACCAACTATATAGTGATCCCGGTTGTCCCTTTACTGTTCAGTTGTATTCCAGACTTGGTTCCGTGGAGTTGGTAGCTATATCTATCTTGTTGTCGTCCTTTAAATCCATTTGTTTGACTTTTAGGATGTGTTAGGCGTGTGTCGAGTAGGTAGGTAGAGTCTTGGTCTCAAGTGTTGTTGCCCAGAGTTTTGGTGTTACGCTCGAGCGGGACAATCTGCGCTCGAGCGGAGTTTGCTTTTGGTTGACCGCTCGAGCGGGTCTTCTTGCGCTCGAGCGGAGTTTACACCCTTCCAGCATTTTGAGTCCCTGCAAAACTTCTACAGGTGTGTTTTCTACGCTCGAGTGGGTTTCTTGCGCTCGAGCGGGTTGCGCTCGAGCGGGATTGTTGGAGCTCGAGCGGGTAGTACCTCGTTGGTGAAAGTTATGGGAGATGAAAATCTACGCTCGAGCGAACTGGTTTTCGCGCTCGAGCGGATGTGCTTTATCTCTGTGTCTTGGCCCTCGAGCTGGCCTTCTTGCGCTCGAGCGGACCATGCTTTTTGTTCTTAACGCTCGAGCATTGTGTTTTCCGCTCGAGCGTACCTGTCGTATATCAGATAGCAGTTGGGCATTTTTGAATCACTTTTTCATTCTCTCTCTCTCTCTCTCTCTCTCTCTCTTACTTTCTAAAAACGTTTTTGAGAGCTTCTCTCTCTAGGATCTCCCTTCTCTCTAGGGTTTGATCGAGTTAGAGTGTCTTCCTATCCTCCGGCCTTTGTAAAAAGTGTGTTGATCGTCGAGGGCTCCATTTTGATCCGTGGATCTTTGAGTTTGGAGCATTTTGATTTTCTTCAACTTCTCCGTTTGAGCTCTAACTTCGAGGTAGGGACATCCTACTCCTCTTTATGAGCTTTGTCTTTGAATTTTAGCATTTTGATATGTTGGGGGTTGTTGGGTAATTTTGAGAAAGTTTGGGTCTTTGTGTAATTTTACAAAAGATGGGGTTTTATTTATAATTAAACCTATATGCATGTTTGGCATAGAGAAATGATATAGATGATGACCTATGGATAAAGTGGAACCTTGGGGTTGTTACGTTAATTATGGGGAAATGCCCTAATTAGTTGGATAAATTAATTTGTATAATTAATTTTGAGAAATGAGGAATTGAATTGAGAGTATTCAAATTGAAAGAGATTATGGGATTAACGGGTGTGGTTGGATTCATTTAATCGCTCACCAAAGTTGAATGTTGATAATATATCCATTTGGTGCATTTATTTTCTGTTTAGAAATAACTGCTTTGGACTATCGGTGGAGGATAGTCTTGATTGCTGTAGACAATGCATGATGATTAGGCAAACTAAAATTAATCAATTGAGTAAGCCATTGAATATGGTGGTTGGTACAATACAGCACTAAAATGTGTATTGATTGATTTAATTTGTATATGATAATTGTTTCTATACATTGCATTGTGTGGGAGGAGAGGGGGGATGTACTCCACGGTTTATTGGAAGATGGGGGATGTACCTCTAAACCGGATTTCGTGTGACATTGATACAGCACTATAATGTGTATCAAGTGTTGATTATAGAAGTGTTTAAATTGATTTGATATAGCACTAAAATGTATATCGTTATCAATTGTGAAGTATAGAAGTGTTTCTATGTCATGTTGATATAGCACCAGAATGTGTATCGTTCGTATAGTGTGGGAATGGCTTATGTGTTATTGATACAACATTAAAATGTGTATCCCTCATAAATTTCGAAAGTGTTTTAAGGATGAGTCTAAAATCTCATTAAGTTATTTGGCTAGGTGTTGAGCCTTGTTTTCAAACTCAAAGTTGGAAAGACATGGGAAATGAAATATAACATGGACTTAATGTCATGAAACCGAAATGTAATGTATGTGGATGTATCTGTGTTGACCATCTATCAACTGCTAATCTTTTAGTCATTGTTCATAGCTGGTTTAGTATATTTCTACTGGGCTGTGGCTCACCCTTTATGGGACATCATTTTCAGGTACAGGTAGCATGCCACCTCCAAGAACATAGCTTGGGAGGCAAGAGGCAGTCAGGTTTTTGTCACTTTTGTGATCTTTTGGATGCATTTCATGTAAATTCAAGCCAAGGGCTAAATGTGTAGTTGAGTTAGTACTCTCTTTTTTGTAACCAAGTGTTAACTTAGAAAGCTATAAGCTCGTAGGGCATTTGCTTTTGTTGTTAGCATGTAACACTCATTGTAAAGAACTACTCTGATGAATAGAAGAATATTTATCTTTTATACCAATGCATGTCTAAGTTGATGGGTTTAATGTTATTATTTTGAGGGCGTTACAAACTAAGCTAGATTTAAGTCTAACTAAATCACACGTAACCCTTCTAATCAACCCTCATTCCATTACAATTCAAATAAATACAAGGTTATTCATTTCAATTCTAACCAAGGGACACTTTGGACCTTACACAAATTTTTTCCTATAAATACACCACCTCCCTCAACATTGTTGCACATCAAACACACACACACACACACACACACACACACACACAAACACATAATTTCAGCTAGAGGGAGAGAAAGAAAAGAGAAAGTGTGAGCTTTGAGAGGAGGAAGAAAGTGAGCAATCATCCACAATCAACCCTCTAGGTAAATAAGTAGGCCACAACACAACCCTCTCTTTTATTTTCTCATTTAAATACATGATATTAGAGGCTTCAAGTATTAATTTGAGAAGTGTATATATAGTGTTCATGTGTTTAAATAGGAGAGTTAAGCCTCGATTGCCACCTTGCATGTATTCTCTCTTAAAATGAAACAAAGTTATCATTTTCTATCCATTTCTTACATTATTTCAGAAGACATACCTTCAATTTAAAAATCTGAGTTATTTATATATTATTTAGCATATTTTCATCATCAGAGAAGTGGGAAATTTCTCATGGTTGCCCTCTTGCTCTAGTACTCTTCTTAATTCAAGTGTTATGCATAAAGGATTGGTATTTTCAACCCACTTTCAAAAATTCTAGAAAAATGCAGAAAATTTTTCTTGACCTCATTTTTATTTCAAAACCTTTCTTAAAAGTGTTAACTTTCAAGCGAAAATCGTTTTGTTGAAAAAGAGTGAGTAGTTTGAGAAAAAATTTGATTTTCATAACAGTTGACAAATTTAGACAGCACTGGAGTATTTCTTAAATAATTAAAAGTCTAGGAAAGCTATCCCATTCCGAAAAATGATCTGGAAGCTAGATAAAATTCTATGCAAATCCTAGAAAGGTCGAGTTCGGGAAAAATCTGAAAATGCCTTTTAGATTGTGATCTTTAAAGTACACCGAATTAGAAAATTTATTTTTTGTTAATGATTCATGTTCGTTATTTCTTGAATGTGCTTTTATCATTTGTTTGAGCCTTTGTATGACATTTACATATGTTTGTGAATATATTTCTTTACAATGGTGCTTTGATGATGCTCATACTTGTGTAGAAATTATTATCTCAATAGATTGTTCTAACCTCAACTTAAAACATCTAACTCAACGAGAAACTTTATAGGGGTGGTAATTGGTTTGCGATCACTTGAGTAACTTCATAAGATATTACTTGTGTTACAATTGAATTGGTTGGCGAGACGTGTTCCCTATTGAAAGTAAAGTCTTGCGCGAGTGGTTATTTTGGAACCCTTGAATGGATCAGTTGTATTCGGACCCTAGGTGGTTTCGGTGTGATAAGGTTGGAGGAGGTTATGGGTAATGCCCTTATTTTTACCGTCTCTTTTGAGGTCCTCGGTTGGCATTACACGGTACGTAACTTGTAGGCATCCGGGATAAGGTTTGCAAAACAACAAACAAAAGGGCATACCGAATAATCCAAGTCCAATTTTGTAGTTGGGAGGATGAAATCTCTTTGGGGAATTTCTAACTCACTAACACCTAACTTTATAACCACTTGTCTGTTTACTTGAATATCATGATTCATTACTTGTTATAATTATAATCGTGTATTGGATTAGGAAAAAGGAATAGGTGTGTGTGTGCATTTATTGAGCATTCCAAATTCATGGCATTTCATGCCAAGTATTGAAAACTATTAGCCGATAGCTGAAGCATTTGAAAATGTATGGTTACCCTAGAAGAATTATAAACTAGTTTTGTTAAGTTCCTTTTGTAACCATGTTTTGGGATTTTAAATGTTAAAATCCTTGTTGTATTTAAGACATGATCTTGGAATGATTATTTTGCTTATATATATACCTATATATCTTTTGTGTAAACCTATCTTTATTTTCTTCATCAACTTATGTAGACCTTGTGTTAAAACCTTATTAAGATATGTAAAAAAGGTAGCTTTGCTATGGATTTAGAAAGAAGACTATTTTGACTCTTCCGATCTTTCCTATGATCTTACTTGGTTATTAACCAAAAATTCATTAATGGCGTTTCCTAGACTTCCACTTTAGAGTAGATTTTGGATCGTCCCACTTGTAACCTTAGAAACACACTGTATTTATTTGTTAATATATTCCTTGATATTCCCGATTTTTGGGGCTAGCAAGTCCGAACGAAATTTTAGAAAACTTTAGTCTACTTTGATGTTTTTTTTTTTAATTTAAATCTATTTTCGTTAAGCAAAACTGACGGAAAAAAAAAAATTGTATTTTAGATATGAAAGGCAATGAAAAAGAATAGCACATTTTATGTACATCTACCTTAAGTTTAATCGCTAAAGTGGCTTTTTTGTCGATTTTACTTAACTAAAATAGACAAATAATTTATATTAAAAATAAATCAAAAGATTAGTATTTGAATTGATAAAATTAAAAATTGATAATTTATTTTGTTATTTGGGTCAAACCTGAAGTTTTTTTGTTATAATTTAGTGAGTACAGAAAGAGAAATTATTTATTAAAAAAAATTATGAATTTTTAATTTTATCAATTTTAATTTTTAACTTTTTATTTATTTTTAATTTATATTATTTGTCTTAAGTAAAATTAAGATGTGCATGGTGTGGTTCAGTTCGATACCATTTGAGAATAAAATTAAAACTAAACTATAGATGACGGATTGATAAATTTGTTATATGTAACCAATATTTAGTTTGGGTGGTTTAATGGTTTCAATTGAAAATTAATCTTAAATAGTTATTAATTATTTAAATAATATATAATATTAATTTACATAATATATTTTTTTTATATATAACATTAATTTACATTAAATTTCACATCTCAAATTTTTTTCACACTAATTTTTATTTTATTGATAGTAAAATATATATGTATATATGTTAAGTATGGCGGGCGGCGTGGTATCAAAAGCAAATTATAAATTTTATATAGTAAATCAACCTACAATTAGCTAACCGATCGGTGCAAAATGAGACTTTGCAAAACCTTGGGTAAGCCTATGGTGTGCTTGTGCACCCTCTTTGGGATATTTTATCACAAATTAACTTAATATAATGTCTAAAATTTTATGATTCATGCAATAAAAATTTGTGGCTTGGTTACGACATTTTTTGTTATATTAATTTATGACGAGAATAAGCATTTTCTAATTAATATTATGAAATTTTATAATAAAATTATACTAATTTATAGCAAAGTACATATACATCCCTAAAGGGATTCACACCATATGTTTTTCCCTTATTGCTGCCCTACATGGATTTTAGTCAATATATTCATGCAAGAGTCAATTGGTAATGGGTGGTGTTTGAAGCTTGTAATTGCAAAGGATTCTGAGACTGCTGTAATCGACCCGCCGCCGGAGATTAGGTAAGTTAAATAATGATTGAGACTTTTTTTTTTTTTTTTTTTTTTTTTTTGAAGACTTTCATAACTTTTTTTAAATCTCAATCATTGATGATGTGGGCTCCACACATATATGAGTGTGTCCCACATATACATCAATTGTTAAGATCCAAAGGGGATGGTGGGGTCTCCAAAAAAAAGAGAGTCCCAAGCATTTCTCTAGGTAAATTTGGGCGAGGAAAGGGCTTAGGGCTAAGGGGTGCGGTTGGAATTGACAGTTCTATTATTTTATCATAGCCTCGTTGGGGAAGTTGATTATTTTAGTATGCTATTTTAGTAGGCTAAAATAGTTGTGTTTGGAAAGGAGGTTGAATTTTTTTGTAATTAGATATGATGTTTATGAGAGAAAAACTAACATGATTATAGATTTGATATGATATTTTATCTTATTGACTGAGAAATATTTGGGACCCCTTTTGGGGATGACCCCCGAACCCCCAAAGTGATCATGATCTTCCATGTATGTGTGGGGTCTACTCATATATGTGTGGAGTCCACATCATGAGTGATCCAGATTTGTGAGGGTCTTATGGGAATCTTGTGGGGTGGGGAGTCTCAATCATTACTCTTTTGTCTTTTTATAAATTTTAGCTAAAAAAACATCCAAACCCAAATTGCCAAACACATTGGTGGATTGATGTTCACTTTATCTGGTTTTTATTTTTTATTTTTTTTCATTCTTATCTCATTTTGTTTTGATGAGAAGCTTGTCACCTTTTACAAATGGAGGTTGATGGTGGTGGGAATGGTGTGGTAGTGGGATAAGTGTGTATTAAGGTTACATTTAAGTGCCAAACATATGAATATGTTTCGAGAGTGTGTAGGTTTTGAGAGTTTTGAAGTATATGGATAGTAATAGAAGTAGGTATTCTCATAAATCCTATATTATGATTTAGCAGGTGGGTGAGTGGGTTTAATTATAAGATGGAATGTCCCAAAATAATTAATATCATTTTTAATAATTTTATTTGAGGTTATTGTTGTTAAAAAAAATATAAAAGAAATAATAGTTCAAAGTATTAATTGAGGTGATAATAACAACATTTAAATCTATTTTCTAGAAATTTAATTCTTTATTTTGTAAACATTAGTCTACTAGCATTTCTGCTATAAAGGAATGATAGAAACTAGGATGTATATTTTGGTGTTCCACTACCATTCGTGATGCCTAACCGTTGAATAGTGGGAGCAGGTTGTCACATACCAACTCATTGGAGATACGAGTCCTACACCAAACATCTTATAAGTGTATTAGTTTATGAGCGGTAAGACAAACAGAGTAGATCACTATCGTATCACCTAGGTTGGTCCTTACACATAATGCACGGGATACGCAATATCACTCGTGAAATCAATTCTCGAAAGGAAGACAAGCGCTCAATCCATAACAGGGTGGTGACATATGTGATTGACAAAGCCTGTACATGCCCTAATAAGTTAGTTCCCATGGCTTTTCTAGAGATGGAGGGTAGGATCGAACTACCAATAAAGAGTGACTCACAATATTATTATGTTTGCTTTAAAATTTTATCATAAGATTAACAGTCCTATGAGACTATAAAACTCCTTCGAAGAGAATTAGAAATCCCATAGGAGAGGTGGTATTCAAATCCAATCCCATAATATTAGAGGTGAAATTATTATTTTGTCCCTCATTTTATAAAAGTAATTAAATATAAAAATAAATTTTAATATTAAAATATAATAATATATTTATACCAAATATATATCTATATAAATAATATAGTACCCAAAAATATATATATTATATTTATAAAATATAATTTTTAATATTAAAATATATAAAAAAAATATTAGAGATATTTATAAAATTTCAGGTAGTTAATGACAAAATAAATAAAAATTCTTACTAATTCAGTAATTATCAAACAAATATATATATATTTTTTTAATCACATAACTCAATCTTTGGGGATTGGGGATCTTGGCCACTTCCCCTGTATACAATGATGGATCTAGGGTGCGGGCAGGGCATCGCACCCCCAAAATTTTTAAAAACTATATATATTATGCTAGTAATTCATAAAATAATTTTAAATTTGAGTACTTCGCACCTCAAAATTTCAGTAGTTCGCACCTTCAAATTATTTACATTAATTTTAAAAATAGTTTCTAAATTGAGTTTTATCAAATATTGATCTATTCTATTTGTTATTTGTATTATTTGTTATATTTCTATATTGTTTAAAGTTGCTTGTATTCTTTTATTTGCGTGTATTCTTTTATTTGTTTAAAGTGTTTTTCTTCTTTTATAAGCCACACTTTGCATCCTTTCTTGTTTGTTCCTTATCTAGAAATAGGAATGTTGTTTGAAAATAAAAATAGTCTACTTCAACATGACATTCTTAAAATAAATTAATAAAATTTAATAACGCTTATTGAAACGGATTATCATTATACTCATAAAAACATACATCTTTAATTATAATTTTTTTTTTCAAAACTAAACTGCGTAATGAGATGGAAGATAATTTTGTAACAAATTACTTGATTATAGTTATTGAGAAATATATTAATTAAGGTTTTCATATCAAGTTTATCATATATGTTTTTATATATATTATAAAAAGTAGCAATTACAATATTTTCAAATAGTAAACTTTACTAGACAGAGACATAATAATAGTTAATATTTTATTAAGTTAATGCAGTTAAGAAAAATGTCTAATTATATTTTTGTTCTCAATTATGTTGACAAAGAATGCCCAATTAATAGTAATATTATTAAATTTTTTGTGTTAGTATAAATCAAAATTTAAAATTTTATAATAATTTTTTTCGATAAAAAGTTTCATGTGTTTTTTGCCTCACAAAGCTCAAATCGTTGATCCATTCCTGCCTGTATACTTGTATACACTGACACAATCCATTTTCTGATAACCGATGCCTTTGATCAGTTTCCATATGCACACATCACTCTCTCATAAAAATAAAATGAAAAGTGAATGCGTGTGAACATCATCACTGTTGGCCCTATATTTTATTTCATTGATAATTACACTCCATTGAATACATATAGCTCTTTAATAATTCAAGAGTCAAGAAGACTAACTGGTTGAGGTTTCTTGTATCATATCAGGATTTTGTGTGGGTTAGAAAATTTTGCGCCAGATCAGCATATCTTTGATTAATGAGTAAATTGGATTAGGAAATCCAGGTATAGTGTAAACTAAGACTTGTTGATCAGTTTTTGCCAGCTGTTCCAAATCTACACACATTTGATTCAGGGTTTATTGTTTTTAGCAGTTAACAAGTAGTCCCTCAAAGAAACTGTGGAATATTCAAACATGGTTGGCTTGTTATCCTAGTTTCTTCAAATGCGTGTTCACATACGATTCACATCATTTTAAATTTTTGAATCAACTGCTTACAAGAGTATTTTCCTCACTGTTTTCTGGTTTTTATACCACTTCCATTGACCCTGATTCTATTAACCCTGTACGACCATTAACATTCTGCAAACACTTTGTTCAATGGCTACCTTGAAAGTCCAAGAAGACTCCTCCATTTCTCATTGTACTTACCACGTGTTCTTGAGTTTCAGAGGAAAAGACACTTGCAAGACCTTCACTGATCACCTCTACACAGCTTTAGTGCAGGCAGGATTCCGCACATTCAAAGATGACGAGGATATAGAAAGTGGGGAAAGTATTAAGTTAGAATTGCATAAAGCAATTCCGCTATCAAGGATTTCAGTAATTGTCTACTCAAAAAATTTTGCATCTTCCAAATGTTGTCTTGACGAACTTCTGACGATCCTTGAATGCAAGAGGACCTCTAAACATGTAGTTGTACCTGTTTTCTGTGATGTGGATCCGACTGAAGTCAAGAACCAGACAGGAAGTTTTGCAGAGGCGTTCATGAGGCATGAGCAAATGGAGGCAGAAAATGATGAAAGAAAAAATGAATGGATGGAGAAGGTGAAAAAATGGAGGGCAGCACGTAGAGAAGTTGCGGATTTGGGAGGAAGGGTTTTTCAAAATCAAGCTGATGGGCAATTTTTCTCCAAATTCCTTTAGAATTCATAATAATTTATTATGCTTTTCGAAAGTATCTTGAGAAGTGATCAAGAATCACTATTTGTTTTTTCTTGTGCAATAACCCAACCTCTTTTTAATTCAAATAACTATAAGAAGCATATTGAAGTAAATTGTTATGCAAAAGAAAAAAACCAAAATACAATTACTAGAAAAATGAAACCATGCAGGTATTTTTTTAGGATGGCACCTGTTAGGCAGGGAAAGGAAAGGAGTTTTAAGTCCTAAAAATAAATTTTCCAAAGTCAAGGAAGATTTCCAGAGGCCATTTGGGAATTTAGGTAGTGTTTGGTAGAGTTTTAGAATTATGATTTGAGAATAGAGTTGTATTTTGAGTTTGTGAGTTTTGGAATTATGATTTGAAAAGAGAAAATTTGTTTGGTTATAAGTTTTGAATAGAATTTTGAATTGAGTTTTAAATTTTTGATGTGACATATGAAATGAGAAAAGTTGTTTGGTTATGAGTTTTGAAAAGAGTCTTCAAAACTTAATTGAAAAACTTATAACTCATAACCAAACACACAACTCAAAACTCTATTGAAAATTTTATTCAAAACTCATAACCAAACTCTTTTTAAAATTCGATTCAAAAAAATAATTTGTCATTTTGGTCTAAAAAAGTATTTTCTATATTTAAAAAATATAAATTAATTTTTTTTTCTTTCCAAATAACGGGTGGCAATTGGCAATTGCAAAAAAAAAAAAGTACTATTTCCGTCAACCGGCAGGATGATCGGGTAGACCAAAAATTCAAAAATTGTCTGCTTTACCAAATATGTTTTCAAACTATATTTTGAAATTGATTTAGAATTATGATTTGAAAACTCAAACCAAATATAGTATTAGAATGTAAGGGTAAAATTAATTTTAGAAAACTCTACCAAACACATTAATGGCTTCCAAATGGTATTTTTCCTGCTCTTAAAGAATAAAATTTTATTCTAGCTGCACAGGTGAATAATTGGAAATTTTAGAGAACTTTTAAAGTTTATGGTGTCATAAGCATAAATGGAGAAGGTAAATATATGGCGAAATTATAAAGCTCTTCTCATTAAATCACACATTCAAATGGATATATAAGCATAGTTTAACCCTAGTGTTTTCAATTCTATATTCATCCGTCGTATGAACAATGAACTGTCACTTGTTATTAATTTGCAAAACAGCTGTTTAAGTAACTTCTAGTCATGGCATGCTTATTGCGATCTATTTACCATTTTCATTGCTATTTTTAGGCACGAGTCTGTAGACGTCCCCGAACGTCCCGGGAAAATCCCGTTTTGTTCATTGGGCTTACTACAGCTCGGACTCAAATGTCATGGTCCTGTATCTAATCTCGCAGAGTGCAATGCAAGAACGATGAATTGTCAAAGTGTCCAAATCTGGAAAATCGTTTTGAAAAACTGATTTTTTAGAAAGAAATGCCAAACATGGACTGCTTTTCCAGATACAAAGTCGCCACCTAAATATTTTATTTTGGGGGAATTTAGGAAACCCTGACTTGTGCCTAAGGCCACGTGTCCGTCATCACCAAAGTTGCCTCGGCTCGAGAACTTGGGTACGATTGGGGAAGGTCACTCCGTGAGCACCCCCGCTCGCCCGATCAAAGATCGGCCTCTACTAACCATGATATCGAGTTTTGAAAACATTATGTGCTCTTATTCCAGTTATTAGCCTAGAATTACTATGTGATGCACATAGCATACAAGTATACATTAGATTGCCTAAGTTGGAACAAAGCATCGCATATCCGTTTTTTTTGAAAATGGATTGAAGTTTGCTACTCGCAAGTAGGCTAAAATACGGGTTTCGACGAATTATTCCAATTCGGGCAATCCAACCTTCACCCACAGGCATTCAGGTAGTTATATCACATAAGCACATAGCCTCATGGCAAGCATGCTATCATGGTAGTCACTCACACACATGTAAGGATGCTGAAGCATAAACACTTACCGAGTACACCAAGCCAAAGAAAGAAGTTAATTAGAAATCAGGCATGAATCCTAACTATACTAAGAATGCCTAATGCAACACATGCAAAAATGTAACTACGATAGGCTCGGCTATTCTAAGATGATATATGAGATGCAACAATCGATACATGTATTCAACTTGGAATTGAAATACAATGCAGTTAGTATGATGCGCCGAGCCCGGTGCATGCAAAACAGATGAATGGGTGCAAACATACGAGCATAAGGATGCTAATTTAAACGTGCCCTAAAACTAACCATCATAAGCTGGTAAATAAAAGGGAGAAAGACGTGGGGTTGGAAGACATGCATCACACACACGCACACTTATTACAACATTGCCCTCCTCGGAGGGTTCGAATAAATAATACACAACCGAATGAATAATGAATTACAGTTAATTATTACACAACCCTAATTAATTAACAAATTAACTAAAATAAATAAGCTAGCGTGCAAAACATATGAAATGGACTGCCTCAGCTTGGTCTTGAATGACAAAGAATGCATGCATGCTCGAGTTGCCTTGCCGGAAAATCCATCGCGATGCCCCGATTTGCCTCTGTTTGCAACTGGTCCGAGAACACTAAACAAAACTCCAGAAGGTTGAAACTCCACCATGCTGTAGGGAAACTACTGACCAATTTTTGCTGTTGGCTTTCGGTTTGCCGTAGCAGAGAGCAAGAAAGGGGCATGGCAAAGTATTTTCAACATATGTGTGTACGACCACTCTCACCGTCATTGCATAAGCTCTAGGGAGTGTAGTCCTCGATCCTCGTGCCACCAATCACGCATCTCGATGCATGATGGCCGAGGAGTCGAATTGCATGACTCAATGTCAAATGGGTGCACAAATGAACACAATAAGGCCTAAACTCCATCATGGGTAATTTGGAGTGTCGGCGACCGAGAATCGAGGCACGTTTCATCACTTGGAGTATGAAACGTCCCTCGTTTCCCATGTCTGGACTAAACCCTACTCCAAACACAATGCAATACACAAGGCATGCATGAATGCAACTCTAACACGTAACCTAAACATAATGCCATTAAATGACGCAAACATGCAAATGATGATATGCAAACATGCTACTAGCATACACAATGCTATGAAATAATCAATGGCATACTCAATGCACATGAAAACTATATGGCATACGCAATGCACACATGGAGACTAACAATGAAATGATCAAGGCATACACAATGCAATGGTCAATCATGCAATAACATGGACTAAATGGCATATACAGTGCAAGATGGACTTAAACCAAGATAGGTGAGCCTTAGCCACACCCAAATCAGTGGCCAAACATAATGAAATTGGGCAACGAAAACACATGCAAATATGCACGAATGCAAGGGACCAAACCTAAGGCACCAAATGCAACTCTATCAAAGCATGGCAAGGGATGAAATAGGGTATACAAGCACACATTTTCTAGCTCTGAAGTGACATGCAAGATGGTCCCGAATCATGTAAACACGTCACACAATGCATGCTAGATGGCCTAGATACCGAAACTAGTGAAGTGCATTACACTAGAGGTACATAAAGCAATGCTCAAGTGACCCAACCAGCCCCAAACAGTCCCTATATAGGTCCAAGACAGTGGGAAAATGGTCTAAAATGATGGCTCAAAATGCATAGAAATGAAGCTCATGCAATGGTCCATAAATGAGGTATTTAAGCACGACTCTCAAACACATTTAAAGAGTGGAAAACATGTGAATATGGCACAAGTATAGGCTCTGAAATGATATGCTTAAGGGCCCCAAAACATGAAAACACTTCAGTATAAGCATGCAATAGGCTTCAAAACTCAAGGCTAGACAAGGGTATTACACTACAACCATGCATAGCAAGCATCATTTGACCATGAGGAATAAAAACAGAGCTAAGGCAGTTCAAAACATGTACAAAATCAGTTTAAGGCATGGCCAAAAAGTGTTAGAATCAAAGACCAAAATAGCATGCAGTACAAGCTAGTGAAGAGGGTTTACACTACAAGTATATGAAGCATTCAAGAGGTCACTAAACCAGAAAAATTCAGAGGTATGACATGCCAAATAAACCCCAAAAACTCATTGAAACATGGTCAATGCATGCAAGAATGACATGCTCCTTTGATAGGCTATGAAGAGGGTTATTCTACACATGCAAAATGGACACCCAATATGGAAAAACAAGCTTTGGACAGAGCCTATGAAGGTCCTAAAACTCACCAAAAATGGCCTGAAACATGGCTCGGAAGCATGCAAATAAGGGTTCCTTTGTTAGGCCAAATATGCTAGGAAACAAAACAAGGGGAAAGAGGGTCACCCCTCTCTGATTTTGGCACTCAAAATAGCATGCTAGCCACTGAAAATCTACTGGATTTCAGTAGCTAAAATTCCAAACAAAGGTCAATGCAAAGGCCCTAATGCATGGCTCAAAATAAGGCAAAATGAAGCATGCAAGGGGGTAGATGACCCCCAACAAAAAAATGATCTTAAACAAACATGTTAAGGGCCTCAAAATAAGACTTTTTTCAGTTTACACTAAAGCTCAAATATGATTGAAAGTATAGCTAAAAGATGAAACAAAATAAAGCTTAAAAGAGAGAATAGGGTGTTACCCTTGTAGCTCGGCAACTCCAGCAGCTTATGGACCAAAAATGCAGTTCGTTAGGACGTCTCAAGACCCTCCAAGAAGCTTAGGTTGGTGTTGGAGGTGTTTGGCTAAGAGGTAGTGTGCAAAGGGGCAAGAACTTAGCACTTTTGAACACAAAATATAGAGATACAAAGGGAGAGATATATCTTTGCCTTAGCCAAAATCTGAACCTTTACCAATGAGGGAGAGGGTCTCTCTTATAGCCAAAGGGGTCCAAAGCTTCCCAAAGAAGCTAAAAAACAAGTTTGAAGATCCTCCATACACGTTATGGAGGATCCATTCGGTGCCTTCCAGCTGGCACAACTGGCAACAACTCACACAGACAAAATTGGAGGGAGTAGGCCGACCAGTTCAGGTGGTCGGCCAACCACTTTAGGTGATCGGCCAGCTAGTTCAAAAGGGTCAACTCATCAAAAAGTGGTCGGCAGCCCCATTTGGTGGTCTCCCAACTGAATGCAAGCTAGTGGTGTGGTGGGAGACCAGCAATTGTGGCCCAAAAATGAGAGAGACTAGTTACCTGTCAAGGAAATCGGCCGGCAGGGGAAAAGTGGTCTCCAAGGAGAAAAGGTGGTCTCCCACCCTTATACCACCTTCCAAACAATAAAAACAAGGTCCATGCCAAAAATGAACCAAGACGGATGCAAAATGAGGGTTCAGGGGTCAAAACGAGTGGCCGGAGGCCCCGAAAACTGACTGTTAAGCATCGAAAATGGCGTGCGACCACGAAGGTGGTCTCCCGGGACACAGTGTCCCTCTTGAGAGAGGAAACAAGGTGTGCGCCAAAAACCGGAGCAAACGAAGAAAGTTAAGCGGTCCCGAACCGAGGCGCACGGCCGACAATTCCGAAATCGAAAACTGGTCTCCAAACGGGAACAGTGGTCTATGACCACAAAAAGTAGCCTGCGGCCACTGAGAGATGGTCTACGAGACCTCTCCCTCCCTTCGGGAAGAGAAAACAAGATCTGGTTCGCAAACCGAGGCAAAGCACAAAAGGGTCCCGAGGTCCCGTGGTAAGGCTCTCAGCCGAGAACTCTGAAACCTCGAAACGAGCATAACATGCGCAATCACCAAGCGCTCAATTGATGATGTCTGAGTCTTAAGGTCGGTAAAAAATGGGGTGTCTACAATTGCCCCTCTTTGACAGAACTCGAAAGTCATCAGTGACGGGAGTGAATGTCAAAGCCTAGAGACGACCCATTTTTGACATGGCCGAAGACTTGGACAAACAAACAAAATACAGATAAATGGTTGAACCCGCAGGCTGCCTACATATCCCTTTGCAAGGAATCAAACCAACGTAGTTCATGGGTAGGATGCAAATTGATATGCAGGAAGATTTTAATAATTGGGCTTATACGCTACGCGAAGCCGGTTTGAAAATTGAACTTATATGTTACGCGAAGCCGATTTGAGAATTGGACTTATACGCTATGTGAAGCTAGTTTGAAAATTGAACTTATGCAATGCAATGCAATGTAGTAGCTAAAATGTAATGTAGTAGCTAGGAAGTGAAGGTACCTTACAGGAGCAATTGGCAATGATCTACCTCATGCTGCTGGGGACCTTCCCCTTCTTCTCGGTTGAACTGCAGGTACTGTTTTTCTCTCTGACTATGGTCACATCTTTCCCTATTCTCTAATAGGGTGACAGACTAGGTTGGCTCAGTATCTAGAATTGAGGTGCATACACATGCTATCTCAATCTATGGGGCTGCCATACAGATTTCAAGCCGAGGATGTTACCCTGGGTATTTAAACCAGACTTTAGTCTCGGAAATCCCGAACCTTTGCGTTCTGGGCATAAGCCATTCGAACTCTAGTTTCCACCGTCTCAGTTGGTCTCCTAGGAACTCACCGCAAACACAAGCAGGTGGCTATACCAAACCACCGGAAGTCGTTCGGGCACGACAAACACCAAAGGAATTGCGCCTTTAGAGGATTTAAAGTCTCCTAGACCAGAGAGTGCACAAGACAGTGCAAATAAAGATGCAGGATTTAAGGTCTCCCAGACCAGAGAGTGCACAAGACAGTGTGATGTTTTGCACTAACAAGTGCAAGTGAGGTGCGTAAGATAGCACGATGCAATGCATGCAAAATGCAATGGTGAATACAAAGAGGAAAATACTCCAACCATGCTGGAATCATGAGAGGAGGAAGAACAAACAATCAGGGGCGCATACGACGCAACCTAAGTCAAATTCCAAACACGTTGAAATCACGTGAGGAAAGGGACACTCAAACCACGCTGAAATCGTGAGAGGTGGTCCAACAACCCGCCCAGCGCGTCTAAAACGCAACCTGAGATAAAACCCACCTAGGCCCGCGCATCACGCATCCTGAGATAAATTCCAAACACGCTGAAATCGCATAAGGAACGAGACACTCAAACCACGCTAAAATCGTGAGAGGAGGTCCAACAACCCGCCCAGCACGTCTACAATGCAACCTGAGATAAAACCCGCCCAGGCCCGCGCATCACGCGCCTTGAGATAAATTCCAAACACGCTGAAATCGCGTAAGGAACGGGACACTCAAACCACGCTGAAATCGTGAGAGGAGGTCCAACAACCCGCCCAGTGCGTCTACAACGCAGCCTGAGATAAAACCTGCCCAGGCCTGCGCATCACGCGTCCTAAGATAAATTCCAAACACGCTGAAATCGCGTAAGGAACGGGACACTCAAACCACGCTAAAATCATGAGAGGAGGTCCAACAACTTGCCCAGCGTGTCTACAACGTAACCTGAGATAAAACCCGCCCAGGCCCGCGCATCAGGCGTCCTGAGATAAATTACAAACACGCTGAAATCATGTAAGGAACGGGACACTCAAACCACGTTGAAATCGTGAGAGGAGGTCCAACAACCCGCCCAACGTGTCTACAACGTAACTTGAGATAAGACCCGCCTAGGCCCGCGCATCACGCATCCTGAGATAAATTCCAAACACGCTGAAATTGAGTAAGGAACGGGACACTCAAACCATGCTGAAATCATGAGAGGAGGTCCAACAACCCACCCAGCGCGTCTACAACGCAACCTGAGATAAAACCCGCCCAGGCCTGCGCATCAGGCGTCCTAAGATAAATTCCAAACACGCTGAAATCGCGTAAGGAACGAGACACTCAAACCACGCTGAAATCGTGAGAGGAGGTCCAACAACCCGTCCAGCGCGTCTACAACGCAACCTGAGATAAAACCCGCCCAGGCCCGCGCATCAGGCATCCTGAGATAAATTCCAAACACACTGAAATCGTGTAAGGAAAGAAACACTCTAACGACGCTGAAATCGTGAGAAGAGGTCTGAAACAAACTATCAGGTGCATGCTTGGCGCAGCCTGAGAAAGTCCCGGAGGACAACGATCCTAAACGCAGCTCGACGTAAAAGGATAAATGATACAAGATAACACAAGATGCAAATAAACGCAATAAGTGCGATGATACAGTACATGTTACAAGCAATGCAGAGCATGATGTTTAGGGAATGCAATAAATAGACAAAGCGGCACTTTAGAAAGCACCTTATGGAATGAGTGGCGGTAAACCGCTTTACCCTGACGGGGATCTCTTCTTGTATTCTTCGAATACTTACCTTCAACTCACAGTATAAAGCTTTTGAAATGCTGACAAGGAGCAACATCTGCATGTAGAAACCACAAATGCCATTTTTCGTCCTGATCATATTCATAACTTTCCCTAGGAACTCATTGCAAACACAGCCAAGATGCCTCCGGCAGGGAATGGTACTCAGGAAGAGCACATCTGATTGCCATTCTGGCTTTGAAACAATAAACACAGTATTCTGTTCACTCTGAACACACAGCTCATACAACACACTGCTCATTCTGAACACACAGTCCGTAACACTGTACTCTGTTTCTTTTGAACATACAACTCATAACACAGTATTCTGGTCATTTTGAACACACGGCTCGTAACAGCACATTGTTCACTCTGAACACACAGCTCATAACACAATACTCGGTTTATTCGGTACACAACTCATTCTGAACATATGGGATGTAGTGATAGAACTTGCAGAAGTTGAAACAAGCTCAGACGCTCCAAATTTTCCCTCTTTTCTTTTGCTTTGCAGCCTGGAACTTTCATAGCTTCAGATGGGTCCTGGTTTTTACTACTCTCATATGACCTGGGTTGAACCCTACGGTTTTATGAAAGAACAAATTCTGTTTTGCACAAATGTGGAGAATGGCACGACACTTTGAGCACAAAACGATTTTTTGAAAGTGAGATGAGAAAAGGGTTCTCAACCGGGTATTGAGCCTACAACTAACCACAGCCAAAACGACTCAACAAGGGAAAACAAAAGGTAGAATAACCTAAAGACAACTCAACAAAGGAAAAACAAGGTAAAACAACCTAAACACAACTCAACAAAGGAAAAACAAGGTAAAACAACCTGAACACATCTATTGACACTCAAACGACTCAAAACAAGAATCGAAACAAACAAAAACACACAAACACAACACTCAGCTTTGTTATAAAGGCAAGAGACCTCTCGATGCACGAGGAGCCAGTTTCTCTGGGTATTATTTCCCATCCTTTCTCACTTGTGATTCTCACATCACTCGGCCCTCAAGCTCTGTTTTTCTAAAAAAGCCATTTTTCTCATTTTTTCTCTCAACGCACATCTCTCTATTCTTCAATCTCTCATTTTTTATCCCTCCCC
The DNA here is from genome assembly GCF_055761805.1 of Camellia sinensis. Taxonomy (NCBI): domain Eukaryota; kingdom Viridiplantae; phylum Streptophyta; class Magnoliopsida; order Ericales; family Theaceae; genus Camellia; species Camellia sinensis. Next base: position 63,378,471 of record NC_138962.1, on the reverse strand, counting down.
TGGGTGGTTGATGGATAAGTAGGAAGTTGTGGGCTCTTGCCCCTGGTATTCTACCATATTCTTGTTCTTGTTCACAACAGTGAATTTCTCCCACAAAGGGGTTGCGCTATAACTGGGTGTGTAGCAAATCTGCAGCTGACATTGGTTGACGATGCTCTGCTGGGGAGTTTGGACGTGATCAGATCTATCCAAATGAGGGAGTGGAATATCTTGATCCATTCCAGTTCGTGCTTCGCACTTGGCTCGATACCTCGCTGCTTAGAGGATGTGAGAGCTTTCTGCCCTTTTGCGGTTAGCTTCAGTGGTACCCTTTTCCGGCAGGTATGAGTGACCTTCTTGGCGAGTGTGTTGGCAATGGGGAAAAGACAGAAAACCTGGCTTAACTGTGCCCCTAGTTCATCATTTTGACCATTTTTTGTTTTTGGCTTTCTACGAAAACAATTTTGACCAAAATGAGAGTTAGATTAACATGCTTGTTCGATTTTCTGATTTAAAATCGTGCAAGTTAGGTTACGAGCACTGAAAATTTTCCTTTTTGGGTCCAAGAAAATGGTTCAGTTTTGGAAAAAATAGAATAATTTTTCAAGAGAATTAGTCAACCTCACTAAAAATTCTCAAAAACTATTTTTGCAAATGGCCACTGCTCAACGAGCGCAGAATTTACTCTTGAGATACACAACCTCAGATCCAAAATAATGAAAAAATTGCCCCTTGTCTGAACGGCACTGCATGGCAACTGAAAGTTGCCCCTAGTCTGAATAGCACCGCAGCACTGCACGGCAACGGAAAGTTGCCCCTGGTCTGAATAACGCTGCAGCACATGGTAACCAGTCCTCACAGTGACAATTACAACCAAATTCTCGGATACAGAGAAGACAAAGACCAGAACCGTCACATGGACACAGTCGAATTTGAAGTGTTTTACAGCTGGACTTCAGAATGAAGTTGCCTACGTATCCCAAACATGGGAATCAAGCCTTACGTAGTTCGGGGCTAAGGTACACTCGGGTATTAACCTCTCCTTTTGTGCTCTAACTTTTGCCAAGGCCGCCCTTTCTGGGTTTTCAACCTTGCGAGCTTTGTTCTTCTTTTCTTTTCAATTCTTTTCTTTTTTTTTCATCTTTTCTTTTCATTTTCTTCATTTTTTCTTCTTTTTTTTTTTTTTTTTTTTTGCATTTTTCTCTTTTTTCTTTTTCTTCTTTTTCTTGCTCTAACTTTTTCCTGGGTCGCCCTTCTGGGTTTTCGGCCCAGCGAGCCTCTGAAGGGTAAAAGTGTAGCTTTATCCATGTCAAATGGTTTTGAGATCTTGAAGTCATCTGAATCCAGGAGAATGTTGTTGTTTGCTAATGATGTAGAAGTCCATCCAATGGAGGGTGAATTTGCCCCTAGTGTTGTGGATAGGAACTCGGTTGTCCTTCAGCAATGTCTTCTTCTTTCCTCCCTTCTGGGGTTTGGCATTCTTGCCAATCTTCATTGATTTGTGGAATGATCCATCTTCGGCTCTTTGAGCACAATCTAGCATCTTTTGCCCCTAGTTCGAGGGGTGTTTCTGATCTAGCTTTGCAAGCTTCTTTTGACGATATCCGATCTTCTTGATCTGACTTCCCTGCCCCTAGTTCGAGGGCTGCTTCTAATCTGGCCACACAAGCCTTACATGGTGGTTGACCGTTGGACATTCTAAATCTAAGTTCAAGGTTCGAAAGCAAGGGGTCGAGTCTCGAGGTTGAGAACAATCCTAGGTTGCACAATCTCAAGAGCGATTCCACAAAGGTCTTCGCAGGACCGCGCAAAACATTTTTTGAAATTTTTTTAAGAAAGCGATAAATCACTCGCGCTGAAGACAGTGTAGAACCAATCTGGATCAAGCCAAGGTCCTTCTCAGTACTTACATTAACAAACATGATTTCATTCATTAAGGGCTTAGCATGCCTCTCTTTCTCTCAATTGATCAAACATTGCAAAACCCAAGGAATTCCTCCCTCTTCGTTTTCATCACAGTGTTTGAAAAGTTTTGGAAAACTTAGGTCAATGCAATGAGTTCGAGGCATAGAAAAGTAGGCAAAAAGTACTACCGTTTCATTCAAACTTTCTGGCACAACTGGCGCAAGGCAGAAACAAACACAAGGGTATGAAAATCACTGCTGTTCATTCAAATCTGTTGGCATTACTGGCTCCAAGGAAAAAATAGACTCAAAAGAAAACAAAAAGACAAACACAAAACAAGTAAGTGATGTCCGAGGTAACACCCCCGAAATCACCCGACTCCAACAAAACAAGACTGACTCGATACAACAAGACAGACCCGACTGACTCAGTACAAAAGACTGACTATATACAAAACAACAAGACTGACCCAATACCCAAGTCAGGAAGCACAAAAGCTAGCATTCACAAATGCTCAAAATAGTGCGTGCCATATGCCACATCTGGAGTAAACTGAGCGCCGCCCGCAGGTGGTTCATCCCCCGATCACATACTCGTACGATCCCCCAAGTTCACTGATCCAGTGCCGATAGACTTTGCAGGACGTGGTGCGACAATGACCTCGTTGTCAATCAAATCTTGCACTTCGTGGTGAAGACGAAAGCAATTGTCAGTGCCATGACCGGTTTGTTGATGGAAGGCACAGTACTGGGCAGCATCATGCATAGCTGGAGGAGGATTCGGGAGAGGTCGAGGCTTAAGGGGTTTGACATGGCCTTGTCCAACAAGGATTTGGAGAGCTTTGGACAAAGGCATATAGAGGGCATGGAAGACCCTCTGACCTCGGGGTTGGTACTTCAAGGTTTGTGGATTTTTGCTGGACGCACCAGCAAAGGGATTGGCAGGTGCTGACTGAGTTTGTTGATCTCTTCCAAGCACGGGATTAAAGCTGAAAGGAACATTCCTGGTACAACGGCCCTTCTCCCGGCTTGCCCCTTGATTCAAACTGCCTCTAACTTGAGTGGCGAAAGTGTCATCCACAGTTTTTGCAACAACTGCGAGGACTTGCTCTTTGTTCAGTCCCTTGGCTTTCAAAGCCTCAACAGCCAACAGAAGATGTTCATGGGATCCATGCCCACCCCTACCTTGTTCTTTCCACTCGCCTCGACTTTGCCAAGGGTTTGGCTTTCTTCAAATGCAGCCCGTTCCAAGATTGGGGAGCCTTTTGACATGAAATTCCCGGTATGTGATGTGGCCGATGATGGAGCCAATGTCCCGAAGGCTAGATCTGCCATAGTTCTTTGAAGATCTTTAATCATTCTTATCAACTCAGAAGTAGTGGGTTCACGGGTTTGAGATGATTGGAGCTCAGGTGCACCCATCATGCATAAGTCCTTACTTTCTGGAATGAAAATCTCAGGCTTGGGTAGATGGGCTGGGGTGATGTATATGCTGGGGTCGAAGGTGGATGGTAGTTTATGGATGAGGTTGAGGTGGGGAGGTGACGAGTCAGTACTAACCTGAGGTCCTTTGGGTGGAGCTAGGGTCTCTTCGTCAATAAGATCCTGAATCTTATGACGGAGGCGGATGCAACGGTTCGTATCATGATCGTGTTATTGATGATAGACACAGTATTTAGCTGGGTCATATCTTGGTGGAAGAGGATTTGGAAGGGGTTGGGGTTCTAGGAGTTCTAGGTGCCCTTCTTCTCGCAGCTTTTTCAGAGCTTGAGAGAGACTCATGTAAAGAGGATTGACCTTTCAGGCTTGGGGCCGATTTGAAGTGGCGGGTTTTTAGCCATTGAGGGAAGTGGTGATAGAGTCTACTTCTGAGCATTTTGCTGTTGTGCTACCATCAGTAGTAGCATTGGAACTGCGAACAACATTCTTCCGCAAAGGCTCATCATCTTCCACAAAGATTCCTTGTCTGATGGCATTCTCGATTTGAACCCCATTTCATGAAGGGCTGGAAAGGTAAACAGAGGTAGGACGACCATCTTTTGCAACAGCTTGCCATGTAGATTTCAAACAATCATCCTGATCTGATCTTTGTCGAAAGGCCTTGTAGTCATCATTGAGGCCTTTGCTCTCCATCTCGCTACGAACTCTGAGAAACTCTCCTTTGGCTCTTGGCGGGTGACTTCGAGATCACGAGTTGTGACCTCGATCTGTGTATTGTAGGAGTATTGAGCAATAAAGGCCTCAGTCAGCTCTTCCCAGTTCCATTTCATAGAGTCCTCCAATTTCGCATACCAGATTGCGGCCATCCCATATATGGTTCGGCCGAAGAGAGACAACTTCTGGGCTGTGGTCAGACCCATTGGCCTCAAGATATCGGAAAACAGGTGGAGGTGCACCATTAGGTCTCCAGATCCGTCAAAACGGTCGATATGCGGCATTTTGAATTGGTCCGGTAGAGTCACGGTCGAATCGGTGTATCCATCCTCTATGTCCGGAATGGACTTCACGCCCTGAGATTTCTTGAATAACTTTTCAAGCTTGCTTACTTTTAGTGCCGTGAGGTCCACCTTGAACTCAAGGAGAGAATTCGGCAGGTTAGTCTGTGCTTTGGATAGCTGGGATAGGATTGGAGGCGGAGCCGGCCCTGTTGGAATGTCCGTATCTTCCTGGACATTAGCTGTCGCCCCGAGTATTGACACTCTTGGTGGGGGAGGAGCTTGGTGTGAAGCGGATGCTCCAATTTGCTGTTGTAGCCTGGCAATTAACTCTGCCTGTTGAGCCATGACCTCGGCCTGTTGTTTGGCAAATTTTGCTTGACGAACAGCGTCCTGCTGCATGGTTTTCATACTTTCCTGGAGCTGACGCATCATCTCTTCCATGCTAACTGAAAATTGCTGATCTAATTGAATAAGTGTGTATCCCCTTTCTGAGGTGGAAACAGATATCTCGGCCCAACTATGCATAGGTGAGGTGGATAATGATCACTGATCCGAAGACTGTTGAACTGATGATCTGTGCTTGATTGGCCTTTTTACCCTGCCTCGGGCAAAGGAACAATGATTGCCCTTGAACTGAATCTCTGACCTGACAAAGTCTATCAGCACAAGTCCAATGTACCCGGGGGATATCGAAACCTTCTGAAGCTATGGTTCCCAAGACTACCTAGCAAAAGAGAAAACAAGCAGCGTCTCAGCCCAATTTCACAAGAACAGATATGAGCAAAGCTGAATGACTGTGCTCTCCACTGAATTCTGCCTCAAAATTGAATCTAATACCTGCAGATATAACTGATTCTCAAAACACTGATATTGATGCCCGCAGGCCTGATACCCAGACTTGCAAACTGATATATGCATTCATGTAGAGACACACTCTAAAAGCACATAGCAAACAAGTGAGAGCCAAAAATACCCCTATGGAGGGGTAGGGTTTCCCTGTCCTATTTTGTCAGGAGCTAGGGTTTCACTACGCACAAAGCAGTTTCACACAACCTACAATCGGGTAAGCAACCTGTCCTAGCTTGGAATGGTCACTATGGATTCCGAATATGCACTAGGTCGAATGGTCAAAAAGGGTGCCCCAGTAAAAATTGGGGTTTGTGCTCCCATCGTGGCAGAGCCCGTAACCGGTCAGCCTTATGGCACGCTTCTCAAAGCGAGCCTCCGGTAAACCATTCAGGAATAGCAGATGGCAAACACGGTGTTCTAGGCGCACCAATACAAATGCAATGCAAAGAAACACGTAAGTGTAATCAAAACAAGATATCATGGGTTCGAGTCAAGTTCTCTAACTCCCCAATAGAGTCGCCAGAAACTGTAGACGTCCCCGAACGTCCCGAGAAAATCCCATTTTGTTCATTGGGCTTACTACAGCTCGGACTCAAATGTCACGGTCCTGTATCTAATCTCGCAAAGTGCAATGCAAGACTGATGAATCATCAAAGAGTCCAAATCCGGCAAATCGTTTTGAAAAACTGATTTTTTAGAAAGAAGTGCCAAACATGGACTGCTTTGCCAGATACAGAGTCGCCACCTAAATATTTTATTTTGGGGGAATTTAGGAAACCCTGACTCGTGCCTAAGGCCACGTGTCTGTCATCACCAAAGTTGCCTCGGCTCGGGAACTTGGGTACGATTAGGGAAGGTCACTTCGTGAGCACCCCCGCCTGCCCGATGAAAGATCGACCTCTACTAACCATGATATCGAGTTTTGAAAATCTTATGTGCTCTTAATCCGGTTATTAGCCTAGAATTACTATGTGATGCACACAACATACAAGTGTAGACTGGATTGCCTAAGTTGGAACAAAGCATCGCATATCTGTTTGTTTTGAAAATGGATTGAAGTTTGCTACTTGAAAGTAGGCTAAAACACGGGTTTCGACGAATTATTCTAATTCAAGCAACCCAACCTTCACCCACAGGCATTCAGGCAGTTATATCATATAAGTACATAGCCTCATGGCAAGCATGCTATCATGGCAATCACTCACACGCATGCAAGGATGCTAAAGCATAAACACTTACCGAATACTCCAAGCCAAAGAAAGAAGCTAATTACAAATCATGCATGAATCCTAACTATACTAAGAATGCCTAATGCAACACATGCAAAAATGCAACTATGATAGGCTCGGCAATTCTAAGATGGCATATGAGATGCAACAATCGATACATGTATTCAACTTGGAATTGAAATACAATGCAGTTAGCATGATGTGCCGAGCCCGGTGCATGCAAAACAGATGAGTGGGTGCAAACATACGAGCATAAGGATGCTAATTTAAACGTGCCCTAAAACTAACCATCATAAGCTGGTAAATAAAAGGGAGAAAGACGTGGGGTTGGAAGACATACATCACACACACGCACACTTATTACAACATTGCCTTCCTCGGAGGGTCCAAATAAATAATACACAACCGAATAAATAATGAATTACAGTTAATTATTACACAACCCTAATTAATTAACAAATTAACTAAAATAAATAAGCTAGCGTGCAAAACATATGAAATGGACTGCCTCAGCTCGGTCTTGAATGACAAAGAATGCATGCATGCTCGAGTCGCCTTGCCGGAAAATCCATCGCGATATCCCAATTTGCCTCTGTTTGCAACTGGTCCCAGAACACTGAACAAAACTCCAGAAGGCTGACACTCCACCATGCTGTAGGGATACTACCGACCAGTTTTTGCTGTTGGCTTTCGGTTTGTTGCAGCAGAGAGCAAGAAAGGGGCATGGCAAAATATTTTCAACATATGTGTGCACGACCACTCTCCCCGTCATTGCATAAGCTCTAGGGAGTGTAGTCCTCGATCCTCGTGCCACCAATCACGCATCTCGATGCATGATGGCCGAGGAGTCGAATTGCATGACTCAATGTCAAATGGATGCACAAATGAACACAATAAGGCCTAAACTCCATCATGGGTAATCTGGAGTGTCGGCGACCAAGAATCGAGGCACGTTTCGTCACTTGGAGTATGAAACGTCCCTCGTTTCTCGTGTCTGGACTAAACCCTACTCCAAACACAATGCAATACACAAGGCATGCATGAATGCAACTCTAACATGCAACCTAAACATAATGCCACTAAATGATGCAAACATGCAAATGATGATATGCAAACATGCTACTAGCATACACAATGCTATGAAATAATCAATGGCATACTCAATGCACATGAAAACTATATGGCATACGCAATGCACACATGGAGACTAACAATGAAATGATCAAGGCATATACAATGCAAGATGGACTTAAACCCAGATAGGTGAGCCTTAGCCACACCCAAATCAGTGGCCAAACATAATGAAATTGGGCAACGAAAACACATGCAAATATGCACGAATGCAAGGGACCAAACATAAGGCACCAAATGCAACTCTACCATAGCATGGCAAGGGATGAAATAGGGCATACAATCACACATTTTTCAGCTCTGAAATGACATGCAAGATGGTTCCGTATCATGAAAACACCTCACACAATGCATGCTAAATGGCCCGGATACCGAAACTAGTGAAGTACATTACACTAGAGGTACATAAAGCAATGCTCAAGTGACCCAACTAGCCTCAAATAGTCCCTATGCAGGTCCAAGACAGTGGGAAAATGGTCTAAAATGATGGCTCAAAATGCATAGAAATGAAGCTCATGCAATGGTCCATAAATGAGGTATTTAAGCACGACTCTCAAACACATTTAAAGAGTGGAAAACATGGGAATATGACACAAGTATAGGCTCTGAAATAACATGATCAATGGCCCCAAAACATAAAAACACCTCAGTATAAGCATGCAATAGGCTTCAAAACTCAAGGCAAGGCAAGGGTATTACACTACAACCATGCATAGAAAGCATCATTCGACCATGAGGCATAGAAATAGAGCTAAGGCAGTCCAAAACATGCACAAAATCAGTTTAAGGCATGGCCAAAAAGTGCTAGAATCAAAGACCAAAATAGCATGCAATACAAGCTAGTGAAGAGGGTTTACACTACAAGTATATGAACCATTCAAGAGGTCACTAAACTAGAAAAATTCAAAGGTATGACATGCCAAATAAAGCACAAAAACTCATTGAAACGTGGTCAATGCATGCAAGAATGAAATGCTCCTTTGATAGGCTATGAAGAGGGTTATTCTACACATGCAAGATGGACACCCAATATGGAAAAATAAGCTCTGGACAGAGCCTATGCAGGTCCTAAAACTCACCAAAAATGGCCTAAAACATGTCTTGGAAGCATGCAAATAAGGGCATTTTTGTTAGGCAAAATATGCTAGGAAACAAAACTAGGGGAGAGAGAGTCACCCCTCTCTCATTTTGGCTCTCAAAACAGCATGATTGTATAGACACCCCATTTTGACCGTCCTCAAGACTTGGACGTCACCGTTTGAACACTCGGTGATCATCCTTGTTCGTGTTCGTCTTGAGTTCCCGGAGGTCTCGGCTACGCGCCCTGCCTCAGGATCTCTCGACTCGACTGTTTTGTGTCTGGTTTTGCACCAAACACTTGTGTTTTGCTTTGGAGGGCAGGGAATGGCTTGTGAGACATCCCCACACTCCACCGGCCATGGCTTGAGGCCACCGGCTGTGTTTTGTTTCCACCGGCCAAATATTTGGCCGAACGACACTCTAGATGGTTGACCGGCCATCTATTTTGGTCAAATTGCATGTTTGGCTGGCCGATCACTGCTCATCTACTTTTGCAAATATTTTTGTGCCAGCTGTGATAGCTGGCACCCACCTTTGCTCCCCTCCATACACGTGTATGGAGGGATTTCAACCTTGTTAGCTTGCCTTGGAAGCTTTACAAGGTTAAATCTTCTATAAGAGGAGGCCTCTTCTCCCTCTTTTAGGTTAGACAACATTTCCCAGAGTTTTGAGTTCTAGGGTTAGGGTTTGTATATATCCTATCTCAATATCTCTTTCTCTTTGTGTATTTGTGTGTGCTTTAAGTCTTAGTATTGCACACAAACACCCACCATTACACCTTCTCTTGGAACTGAGGTCCTTGGAGGTTGTTCTTGAAGTTTTGGAGCTGGTTTGGACCTAAGGAAGCTGCTCGTCCACCCTTTTTTTGAAGAAGGTCTTCAAGGGTAACAACTTCACCCTTTATTCCCCATTTTTGCATAGCTTTTTTGTCTATCTTGAAACTATTTTTAGGCTTTGCATATAACATATAAAAGTTCTATTTTTACCTTCTTAGAATAGTTGTTTGAGAGTGTTTTGAGCTTTGGGGTTGTTTCACCCCTCTTAGGGCTTGTTTGGCCCAATTTTATGCCATTTTGGGTGAGCTCCAGGACCATTGTGTTTGGGCCTCCTCACCACTGAAATCTTGAGGGATTTCAGTGGTGAGGATGGTGCCTTGAGGTCCTAAGAAGGAGAGGGCCACCCCCTCTCCTTGTTGTCCTTAAAAGAGCCATTTTAGCCTCTTGAGAGAGCATCTTGTTTAAGTGTATGTTGGCCATGCCTTAACTGATTTTTGTGCTTATTATGTCATAATATAGCTCTGTTTTCAGTTGGTTTAGACACACCATGCTTACTTAGCCTACTTGTCATGTAATGCCATCTTTAGGTCTTAACATGCTTTCAGTTTTGATCCTTGTTCTAGCATGATTTTGACCAAGCTTTGTGAAGCTTTTGTGTTTGTTTTAGCATGCTTAAGTTCTGTTCTTGGTTGTTTTGGTCGACCATAGCATGCTTAGTATAGCCACCTTGCATTTTGGCTTGTTAGCCTTAGGTGTGTGAGTGTGTGGCATGCATTACTTGCATTATTTCAGTGGTTTGGAACCACTTACCATGTTATTTCAGTCCTTATGACATGCTTGCATACTTGCATTTGATACTCCTTTGTTGCTTTAAAAGGTTGTTGCCTCATGCTCCATGAATGTGCTTCTTTGTATGCTTGCATGTTTAAGCCACTTAGATGCCATCTAGGTGTTCCTTTAGCATTGTCTAGGTCTGCCTTGAACCTGTTTTAAGCCCTCTTGGCCTTGTGAGGCTTGGTTGACTTAGCCGTGGTTTAAGTCTCCTTGACTTGCCTCACATACGTGGACCAATTGCATGCCATGTTTGTCTTGTTTAAATTGGTTTGGCACCATAATTAACATGATTTCCAGAGTTTACATTGCATGCTAATTGCCCATGTTTAGGCTCTTTTAAGTGTGCTTAAAGATTGCTTGTTTGATGGTTAAGTGTTGGCCCATCAACATGTACATGTGTGTGTGTGTGTGTAGGCCCTCATTTCCATAGCATTGGCCACTGTTTTGGACCTAGTAGAGGGCTGTCCAAATTAGTTTAAGTCCACCCCTTTGCATGTTGTTGCATGCTCACCTTGTGTGTTGTTGCATACTAGTGTGTTGTTTCATGATTGAATGAAGTCACATGCTTGCTTGCATGCTTGAACATCCATATTGTGTCTTGCATACTTGTAGGTCGCATTGCTTCATGCCTTATATGCTTCTTTACTTAGGTTGTGTGCCTAACCTACATTACACATTGCATTGCCATGTTGCATACTAGCCTCTATACCTAGGATGCATTGCATTGGCATGTATGCTTCACCTCTTGAGTTGAGTATGATAGAGGTTGAGCCCCCTTTGCTTGATTATGTGCATTGCATTCCATATCAAAATGCATACTTGGTTCCTTAGGCCATCATGCATGGAAATACGCGATTGGTGGTCCGAGAATCGAGAATCTATCCCTTTGAGTCATGAATATGATAAGGGGTGTGATTGGTGCAAACATTGCTTAAAATACATTGCCATGCTATGTTTTGCCCTCTGCTGCTGTCAAAAACAGATTCTACAGGAAGATTTGGCCGGCCGGCCGGCCATCTGAAGTGCCGACCGGCCATCCATAAGCAGCCGATGGATTAATTTGTGGCCGATGACCATTCTCCATGGCCGATGACCAATTCCCTCAGCCGGTGGTGTTCCACAACATTCAGGGAAGCAACCCTGAGATTTGTGCAGTCTTCAGAGAAGCAGAATAGTCAAAGCAGAGGCAGCTCGTGCATGGCAGTGACTTCCGAGTGGAATCGAGCACGCATCGCATTCGGACTCTATTCCCGAGGCTGTTTATTCCTTAAATTAGATTAATTGATTTGCTTAATTAATTAGGTGGTCTGTAATATTTAATTAGCTTGTTAGTTAGTTAAATTGTATTATTCTTTCGGTCCCTCTGAGTGAGGGCTAACTTGTAATAAGTGTGGGTGCGTGTGTGCATGTCTTCCAACCCCCACTTCTTTCTCCTTTTTACTTACCTGCTTTTGATGGTTAGTATTAGGGAATATTTAAATTAGCATACCTTATGCTATGCATGCGTGCATCCATACATTTGTCCTACATGCACCGGGCTCGGTACATCATACTAACTGCACTTATATTTCAATTCCAAGTTGAATACCTGTTAGTTGCTGCATTTCACATGCCATCTTTAGGATAGCCGAGTCTATTGTAGTTGCATCTTGCATGTGTTGTATTAGCCATCTTAGCATGAACTAGGATCATGCACATGATTACTAACTAGCTTTTGTTCTGGCTTAGAGTACTCGGTAAGCATTTATGCTTTAGCATACCGCATGCGTGTAAGTGTTGTCATAATAGCATGATTACCATGAGGCTAGCTGCTTATGTGATATAACTGCTTGAATGCCTGTGGATGGAGGTTGGATTAACTAAATTGGGATAACGCATTAAAACTGTGAGTTTTAAGTCCACTAGATAGCGGCAAAATCATCTTTTCTAAAGCCCACTTGAGGGTGGCGAAATCTACATTTTTAGCCTACTTGCGAGTAGCAAACCATTTTCAAAGCAAGCATGAAATGTTTTGTTCCAATTTAGGCGATTTGGTCTATATTTGTTTGTTGTGCGCATAACATAGTAATTCTAGGCTAATAACCGGAATAAGAACACGTAACGTTTTCAAAAACGGATATCGCGGTTAGTAGAGGCTGATCTTCGGATCGGGCGAGAGGGGGTGCTCATAGTTGACCTTCCCTATTCGTACCTGAGCTCCTGAGTCGAGGCAACTTTGGTGATGACGGACACGTGGCCTTTGGCACCGAGTCAGGGTTTCCTAAATTCTCCCATAAAAAAATATTTAGGTGGCGACTCTGTATCTGGAAAAGCGGTCCACGTTTGGCACTTCTTTTCTAAAAATCTGTTTTCCAAAACGATTTGCCAGATTTGGACTCTTTGGTTCAGATTTAGGACCGTGACAATTTGAGAGTTCGAACTGTAGCGAGCCCAAAACGAACAGAACGGGACTCATCCTCTCGGGGCGTTCGGGGACGTCTACAGTTTCTGGCGACTCTGTTGGGGAGCTTAGAGAGCTTGACTCGAACTCATGATATCCTCTTTTGATTTCATTTATGTGTCTCTTTGCATTGCATGTGCATTGGTGCGCCTAGGACACCGTGTTTGCCATCTGCCATTCCTGAACGGTTTGCCGACGGCTTGACTTTGTCAAAGCATGCCATAAGGCTGACCGGTTGTGAGCTCTAACAGTATGGGAACACAAACCCCGGTTTTACCGGGGCACCCTTTTCGACCGTTCGACCTAGTGCATATCGAAATCCATAGTGACTATTCCAAACTAGGACAGGTTGCTTACCCGATGTTAGGTTGTTTGAAACCGCTACGTGCGTAGCGAAACCCTAGCTCCTGAAAAAATAGGACAGGGAAACCCTACCCTAACATAGGGGTGTTTTGGCTCTCACTTATCTGCTATGTGCTTTAGAGTGTGCCTCTACAGGGAATGCATGTATCAGTTTGCAAGTTTGAGTATCAGGCTTGTGGGCATCAGTATTAGTATTTGGGGAATCAGTTTTACCCGAGGGTATCAATTTTGGGACAGATATTTGGGGAACAGTTATCAGTATTGAGTACAGTCGTTCCGCTATCCGTTCTAGTGAAATTGGGCTGAGATGCTGTCTGTTTTCTCTTTTGCTAGGTAGTCCTGGAACTATAGCTTCAGAAGGCTCCACTATCCCCCAGGTACATTGGACTTGTGTTGATAGACTTTGTCAGGTCAGAGATTCAGTTCAAGGGCAATCAGTGTTCCTTCACCAAAGACAGGGTAAAAACGCCAGTCGGGTACAGATCATCAGTTCAACAGTCTTCGGATCGGCGGTCATTATCCACCTTACCTGTGCACAGTTAGGTTGAGATATCTATTTTTACCTCAGGGAGATATACCGGTCGCTTGGTTAGACCAGGACAATATGTCGAGTCTGGAAGAGATGGTGCGCCAACTCCTGGATAGTATGAAAGCCATGCAGCAAGACGCTGCCCATCAAACAGAATTTGCCAAACAACAGGCCGCGACTATAGCCCAGCAGGCAGAGACAATTGCCAAGTTAGAGCAGCAAACTGGAGTATCTACTTCACACTAGGCTCCTCCCACACCAAGAGTTCCCATATTCGGGGAGGCAACCCACGTCCAGGATGATACGGACATTCCAGTCGGGCCAGCTCCGCCCCCGGTTCTACCCTAGCTTTCCAAAGCACGAACCAACCTACCGGATTCCCCTTTTGCGTTCGAGGTGGACCCCACAGCACTAAAGGTGAGTAAACTAGAAAAGCTATTCAAGAAGTCTCAAGGAGCTCAATCCATTCCGAACATAGAGGATGGTTATACCGACTCAGTAGTGACATTACTGGATCGGTTCAAGATGCCACATATCGATCGATTCGATGGCTCTGGAGACCCAATGGTGCACCTCCAACTGTTTTCTGATATCCTGAGACCAATGGGTTTGACCACAGCCTAGAAGCTGTCACTATTCGGCCGAACCATGTCTGGGATAGCCGCAATCTGGTATGCGAAATTGGAGAACTCTGTGAAACAAAATTGGGAAGAGATGGCTGGGGCCTTCACTGCTCAATACTCCTACCACACACAGATTGAGGTCACAACTCGTGATCTTGAAGTCACCCGCCAAGAGCCAAAGGAGGGTTTTTCAGAGTTCGTGGCGAGGTGGAGAGCAAAGGCCTCGATGATGGCTACAAGGCCTTCCGATATAGACCAGATAAGGATGGTTGTGCGTAACCTCCAACCCAAACTGATGCAGAAAATGATCGTGCTCCCCTTCCCTACCTTTTCAGATCTGCATGAGATGGGAGTACAGATCGAGGATGCTATGAAGCAGGGCCTCATTGACCAAGAGAAAGAGCAGCCCAGGAGGGCGTTTACCCGCAGTTCGAATACGACCACCGGTGGTGACGTAGTTGCTAGTACCTCAGACGTGGGCATGGTCGCCACCACTACACCAAGAGCAGCCACCCCCTTTGTTGGTGCATCCACTTCAAACCCCCGAACTTCGGACTATCTACCCCGAGGCAAGAGGGTTTTCACCCCACTTTTTATGCCTTTGTCTAAAGCTCTAGGGGTCCTACTTAGGAAAGGACATCTGAAATCGTTAGAACAACGGCCTTTACCCGATCCTCTCCTTGCAAAGCATGACCCGACTAAGTACTGTGCTTTTCATCAACAAACCGGTCATGACACCGACAGTTGCGTCCGTCTCCGCCACGAGATACAAAATCTGATTGACAATGAGGTCATCGTCGCACCAAGCTCTGCAAAGTCTATCGGCACTTGATTAGTGAACTTGTGGGGGATAATGCGATGTGATCGAGGGATGAACCACCTACGGGCGGCGCTCAGTTTACTCCGGATGTGGCGTATGGCACGCACTATTTTGAGCATTTTGCGAATGCTAGTTGTTGTGCCTTCTGACTTGGGTATTGGGTCAGTCTTGTCATTTTGTATTGAGTCAGTCTTTTCATACTGAGTCAGTCGGGTCTGTCTTGTTGTGTCGAGTCAGTCCTGTTTTGTTAGAGTCGGGTGATTTCGGGGGTGTTACCTCGGACATCACTTGCTTGTTTTGTGTTTGTCTTTTTGCTTTCTTTCGAGTCTGTTTCTGCCTTGGAGCCAGTTACGCCAACAGATCTGAATGGAACAGCAGTGATTTTCACACTCTTGTGTTTGCTTCTGCCGTGTGCCAGTTGTGCCAGAAATTCTAAATGAGATGGCAGTATTTGACTAGAAGCTGTGTCTTTTCTGTGCCTTGAATTCATTGCATCGACCTAAGTTTTCCAAAACTTTTTTCGAAACATTGTGATAAAAAACAAAGAGGAAGGGAATTTCTCGGGTTTTGCAAAATTTGATCAATTGAGAGAAAGAGAGGCATGCTAAGCCCTTAATGATCAAGATCATGCTTGTTAATGTGAGTACTGAGAAGGATCCTGACTTAATCCAGATTGGTTCTACATTGTCTTTAGTGCGAACGATTTGTTGCTTTCTTCAAAGATTTCAAAAACTATTTTGCACGATCTTGCGAAGACCTGTGTGGAATCACTCTTGAGATTGTGCAGCCTAGGATCGCTCTCAGCCTCAAGACTCGACCCCTCATTGTCAAACCTTGGACTTAAATTCAAAATGTTCAATGGTCAACTACAACGTGAGACCTGTGTGGCCAGATTCAAAGCAGCCCTCGAATAAGAGGCAAGAAAGTCAGATCAAGAATATCAGATGTCATCAAAAGAAGCTTGCAAAGCTAGATCAGAAGCACCCCTGGAACTAGGGGCAAAGAATTTCAAATATGCTTGAAGAGCCGAAGATGGATCATTCCACAAGTAGGTCGACAAGAATGCCAAATCCCAGAAGGGAGGAAAGAAGATAGTTTCTGCTGAAGAACAACTGAGTTCCTATCCGCAACACTAGGGGCAAATTCAACCCCCTATTGGATGGACTCCTGCATCGTCAGTGAACAACAGCCATTCTCTTGGATTCAGATGACTTCAGGATCTCAAAACCATTTGACATGGACAAAGCTACACTTTTACCCTTGAGAGGCTCGCTGGGCCGAAAACCCAGAAGGGCGACCTAGGCAAAAGTTAGAGCAAGAAAAAGAATGAAGAAAAGAACAAAAAAAAAAAAAAAAAAAAAACAACAACAAACAGAAAAAATGAAAATAAAGAAAATGAAAAGAAAAGATGAAAAATAAAAAAAAAAGAGGAATGAAAAGAATTGAAAAGAAAAGAAAAACAAAGCTCGCAAGGTTGAAAACCCAGAAAGGGCGGCCTTGGCAAAAGTTAGAGCGCAAAAGGAGAGGTTAATACCCGAGTGTGCCTTACCCCTGAACTACGTATGGCTTGATTCCCATGTTTGGGATACGTAGGCAACTTTATCTTGAAGTCCAGCCACAAACACTTTGAATTCGATTATGTCCATGTGATGGTTCTGGTCATCTTTGTCTTCTCTGTATCCGAGAATTTGGTTGTGTTCGTCACTCTGAGGACTGACTACAATGTGCTGCGGTGCCATTCAAACAAGGGGCAACTTTTCGTTGCCATTCAATACGCTGCGGTGCTATTCAAACAAGGGGCAATTTTCCTTGGGATCTGAGGTCGTGCATCTCAAGAGTAGGTTCTGTGCTTGTTGAGCAGTGGCCGTTTGCAAAAACAAATTTTGAGAATTTTTACTGAGGTTGACTGATCTCTCGAAAATTATTCTATCTTTTCCAAAACTGGACCATTTCTTGGACCCAAAAAGGGAAAATTTTCAGTGCTCATAACCTGACTTGCATGATTTTCAAATCAAAAATCGAACAAGTATGTTAATCTAACTCTCATATTGGTCAAAATTGTTTTAGTAGAAAGCAAAAACAAAAATGGTCAAAATGATGAAATAGGGGCACAGTTGAGTAAGGTGTTCCGTCTTTCTCCCGTTGTCAACATACTTGCCAAAAGGGCATCGTATTCGCCAGAAAAGGGCACCATTGAAGTTGACTGCAAAAGGGCAGAAAACTCTCACATCCTCCAAGCAACAAGGTATCAAGCCAAGTGCGAAACACGAACCGGAATGGGACAAGATATCCCATTCCCTCCTCTGGGCAGATCTGATCACGTCCAAACTCCCCAGCAGAGCATCGTCAACCGATGTCAGCTGCAGATTTGCTACACACCCAATTGTAGCGCAGCCCCTCTGTGGAAGAAACTCACTGTTGTGAACAAGAAGAAGAATCTAGCGGAATGCTAGGGGCAAGACCCCGTAACTTTCTGTTTATCCACCAACCAGGAGAGGGATAAAAAAATGAGAAATTGAAGAATAGAGAGATGTGCACTGAGAGAAAAAGTGAGAAAATGACTTCTTTTTTTTTTTCCAGAAAAACAGAGATTGAGTGCCAGAGTGATGTGAGAATCACAAATGAGAAAAGGGTGGGAAACACTACCCGGAGAAACTAGCTCCTCGCGAACTGAGAGGTCTCTTGTCTATATAACACGTCTGTATGTCGTGTCTTTTGTTTTGTTTACCTCAACTTTTGTTTTGAGTCTTCTTCGAGTGTTACTCGATGTGTTTAGGTCGTGTACCTTTTGTTGAGTCATAGTATGCTGTGTTCAGTTGTAGGCTCAATACCCGGTTGAGAACCCTTTTCTCATTTTCAAAAAATCGTTTTGTGCTCAGAGTGCTGTGCCATTCCACACATTTATGCAAAATAAGATTCTTTCTTTTATAAACCGCAAGGTTCAACCCAGGTCATGTGAGAATAGTAAAACAAGGACCTATTTGAAGCTATATGGGTTCCAGACTACAAAGCAAAAGAAAAGAGGGAAAACCGAAGCATCTGAGTGTGTTTCACCTTTAGCAAATTCTGTGATTGTACTCCGGATGTACCTCTTCAGGCCTTGTCAGTGCTCCGAAGAATGAGTGTGCCTTTACTCCAAGCTTAAGCCTGCTTCAAGTCAGAATGGCAATTAAAGCAGCAGCAGATGTTATCTCTCACCAATATAAACAGGGTGTACCCTTTTCAAGAGGAGTGTGTTACAAACCCCTCCGAGAGGTAAATCGGAGGTCGCGTTTGGATTTGGTCTCGTTAAGGCTTGTATTTCCTTATTCGGCATTTTGTTTCAAACGCGCTTTTAAAGTTGCACATTCGTCGCATTGTTATGCACATCTATCAAGCATTGTTATGCACCGTTACACCTGCATTGTTATGCACATTATATTTTCATTGTTATGCACCTCTTCACTTGCGTAGTCACGCACATTCCACTTGCATTGTTATGCACACCCTTTTCCGTCTTTCTGAAACACCGGGATACGTCCCTATGTTTCTCCTACCATTCCGAAACACCGGGATACGTCCCTATGTTTCTCCTTTTTCGAAACACCGGGATATGTCCCTATGTTTCTCCCCCCCTTGGTTGAGAGCATTTGGAATACGTTCCAATGCTCACACCATTCTGAAACACCAGGATACGTCCCTATGTTTCTCACTCAATCCGAAACAGCGGGATATGTCCTAATGTTTCTCCTTCTTTGGTTACGAGCATTTGGAATACGTTCCAATGCTGATACCTTTTCGAAACACCGGGATATGTCCCTATGTTTCTCCCTCTTTGGTTAAGAGCATTTGGAATACGTTCCAAATGCTTGAACCACTCTGAAACACCGGGATACGTCCCTATGTTTCTCCTATTTCGAAACACCGGGATACATCCCTATGTTTCTTCTCCTTTTTCTAATACCGGGATACGTCCCTACATTTTTCTATCTTTCCGAAACACTGGGATACGTCCCTATGTTTCTTCTTCTTTTCCGAAACACCGGGATACGTCCCTATGTTTCTTCTTCTTTTTCGAAACATCGGGATACGTCCCTATGTTTCTCCTTCCTTCTGAAACACCGGGATACGTCCCTATGTTTCTCCTTCCTTCTGAAACACCGGGATATGTCCCTATGTTTCTCCTACCATTCCGAAACACTGGGATACGTCCCTATGTTTCTCCCTCTTTGGTTAAAAGCGTTCGGAATACGTTCCAATGCTCACACCATTCCGAAACACCGAGATACGTCCCTATGTTTCTCCATCTTCAGTTAAAAGCGTTCAGAATACGTTCCAATGCTCACACCATTCCGAAACATCGGGATACGTCCCTATGTTTCTCACTCAATTCGAAACACCGGGATATGTCCCTATGTTTCTCCCCCCTTGGTTAAGAGCATTTGGAATACGTTCCAATGCTCACACCATTCCGAAACACTGGGATACGTCCCTATGTTTCTCACTCAATCCGAAACAGCGGGATGTGTCCTAATGTTTCTCCTTCTTTGGTTACGAGCATTTGGAATACGTTCCAATGCTGATACCTTTTCGAAACACCGGGATATGTCCCTATGTTTCTCCCTCTTTGGTTAAGAGCATTTGGAATACGTTCCAATGCTTGAACAACTCTGAAACACCGGGATACGTCCCTATGTTTCTCCTTTTTCGAAGCACCGGGATACGTCCCTATGTTTCTCCTTTTCCGAAACACTGGGATATGTCCCTATGTTTCTCTCTTTGTTCCTTCCTCACACAGTTTCGGCGTGTTTGGAATTTGACTTAGGTTGCGTTGTACGCACTCCTAATTGTTTGTTTTGGACCTCCTCTCATGATTCCGGCATGGTTGGAGTTTGTCACCCTTTGCATCTTTACTATCATAGCATTTCATTCGCGCTATCTTGCGTACCTCACCTGTACTTGTTAGTACATTGCATTGTTTTGAATATAAATCGGCTTCGCGAAAGAGTATAAGTCCAATTACAAACCGGCTTCGCGAAAGCGTATAAGTCCAATTACAAACCGGCTTCGCGTCAGCGTATAAGTCCAATTTTCAAACTGGCTTCGCGTAGCATATAAGTCCAATTTTCAAACTGGCTTCGCGTAGCGTATAAGTCCAATTTTCAAACCGGCTTCGCGTAGCGTATAAGGCCAATTCTCAAAGTCTTCTTGCATATCATTTGCATCTTGTCCCTGAACTACGCTGGTTTGATTCCTTGCAAAGGGATACGTAGGCAGCCTGTGGGCACAACCATTTATTTATCGCTAGCTTGTATGCTTTGTCTAAGTCTTCGGCCTTGTCAAAAATGGGTTGTCTCTGGGCTTTGAGACTCACTTTCGTCATTGTTATGACTTCCGAGTTCTGTCAAAGAGGGGCAACTGTAGACATCCCATTTTTGACCGTTCTCAAGACTTGGACGTCACCGTTTGAACACTCGGTGATCATCCTTGTTCGTGTTCGTCTTGAGTTCCCGGAGGTCTCGGCTACGCGCCCTGCCTCAAGATCTCTCGACTCGACTGTTTTGTGTCTGGTTTTGCACCAAACACTTGTGTTTTGCTTTGGAGGGTAGGGAATGGCTTGTGAGACATCTCCACACTCCATCGGCCATGGCTTGAGGCCACCGGCTGTGTTTTGTTTCCACCGGCCAAATATTTGGCCGACCGGCACTTTAGATGGTCGACCGGCCATCTATTTTGGTCAAATTGCATGTTTGGCTGGCCGATCACTGCTCATCTGCTTTTGCAGATATTTTTGTGCCAGCTGCGATAGTTGGCACCCACCTTTGCTCCCCTCCATACACGTGTATGGAGAGATTTCAACCTTGTTAGCTTGCCTTGGAAGCTTTACAAGGTTAAATCTTCTATAAGAGGAGGCCTCTTCTCCCTCTTTTAGGTTAGACAACATTTTCCAGAGTTTTGAGTTCTAGGGTTAGGGTTTGCATATATCCTATCTCTATATCTCTTTCTCTTTGTGTATTTGTGTGTGTTTTAAGTCTTAGTATTGCACACAAACACCCACCATTACACCTTCTCTTGGAACTGAGGTCCTTGGAGGTTGTTCTTGAAGTTTTGGAGCTGGTTTGGACCTGAGGAAGCTGCTCGTCCACCTTTTTTTTGAAGAAGGTCTTCAAGGGTAAGAACTTCACCCTTTATTCCCCATTTTTGCATAGCTTTTTTGTCTATCTTGCAACTATTTTTAGGCTTTTCATATAACATATAAAAGTTCTGTTTTTACCTTCTTAAAATAGTTGTTTGAGAGGATTTTGAGCTTTGGGGTTGTTTGACCCCTCTTAGGGCTTGTTTGGCCCCATTTTGTGCCATTTTGGGTGAGCTCTGAGACCATTGTGTTTGGGCCTCCTCACCACTGAAATCTTGAGGGATTTCAGTGGTGAGGATGGTGCCTTGAGGTCCTAAGAAGGAGAGGGCCACCCCTTCTCATTGTTGTCCTTGAAAAGGGCCATTTTAGCCTCTTGAGAGAGCATCTTGTTTAAGTGTATGTTGGCCATGCCTTAACTGATTTTTGTGCTTATTATGTCTTAATATAGCTCTTTTTTCAGTTGGTTTAGAAACACCATGCTTGCTTAGCCTACTTGTCTTGTAATGCCATCTTTAGGTCTTAACATGCTTTAGGTTTTGATCCTTGTTCTAGCATGATTTTGACCAAGCTTTGTGAAGCTTTTGTGTTTGTTTTAGCATGCTTAAGTTCTGTTCTTGGATGTTTTGGTCGACCATAGCATGCTTAGTATAGCCACCTTGCATTTTGGCTTGTTAGCCTTAGGTGTGTAAGTGTGTGGCATGCATTACTTGCATTATTTCAGTGGTTTGGAACCATTTACCATGTTATTTCAGTCCTTATGACATGCTTGCATACTTGCATTTGATACTCCTTTGTTGCTTTAAAAGGTTGTTGCCTCATGCTCCATGAATGTGCTTCTTTGTATGCTTGCATGTTTAAGCCACTTAGATGCCATCTAGGTGTTCCTTTGGCATTGTCTAGGTCTGCCTTGAACCTGTTTTAAGCCCTCTTGGCCTTGTGAGGCTTGGTTGACTTAGCCGTGGTTTAAGTCTCCTTGACTTGCCTCAAATACTTGGACCAATTGCATGCCATGTTTGTCTTGTTTAAATTGGTTTGGCACCATAATTAACATGGTTTCCAGAGTTTACATTGCATGCTAATTGCCCATGTTTAGGCTCTTTTAAGTGTGCTTAAAGATTGCTTGTGTGATGCTTAAGTGTTGGCCCATCAACATGTACATGTGTGTGTGTGTGTAGGCCCTCATTTCCATAGCATTGGCCACTGTTTTGGACCTAGTAGAGGGCTGTCCAAATTAGTTTAAGTCCACCCCTTTGCATGTTGTTGCATGCTCACCTTGTGTGTTGTTGCATACTAGTGTGTTGTTGCATGATTGAATGAAGTCACATGCTTGCTTGCATGCTTGAACATCCATATTGTGTCTTGCATACTTGTAGGTCGCATTGCTTCATGCCTTACATGGTTCTTTACTTAGGTTGTGTGCCTAACCTACATTACATATTGCATTGCCATGTTGCATACTAGCCTCCATACCTAGGATGCATTGCATTGGCATGCATGCTTCACCTCTTGAGTTGAGTATGATAGAGGTTGAGCCCCCTTTGCTTGATTATGTGCATTGCATTCCATATCAAAATGCATACTTGGTTCCTTGGGCCATC
Organism: Camellia sinensis; assembly: GCF_055761805.1. Classification (NCBI taxonomy): domain Eukaryota; kingdom Viridiplantae; phylum Streptophyta; class Magnoliopsida; order Ericales; family Theaceae; genus Camellia; species Camellia sinensis. The sequence continues at coordinate 63,355,763 of NC_138962.1, read as the reverse complement.
ATGCATGGAAATGTGCGATTGGTGGTCCGAGAATCGAGAATCATATCCCTTTGAGTCATGAATATGATAAGGGGTGTGATTGGTGCATACATTGCTTGAAATTCATTGCCATGCTATGTTTTGCTCTCTGTTGCTGTCAAAAACAGATTCTGCAGGAAGATTTGGCCGGCCGGCCATCTGAAGTGCTGACCGGCCATCCATAAGTAGCCGATGGATTAATTTGTGGCCGATGACCATTCTCCATGGCCGGTGACCAATTCCCTCAGCCGGTGGTGTTCCACAACATTCAGGGAAGCAACCCTGAGATTTGTGCAGTCTTCAGAGAAGCAGAACAGTCAAAGCAGAGGCAGCTCGTGCATGGCAGTGACTTCCGAGCGGAATCGAGCACGCATCGCATTCGGACCCTCTTCTCGAGGCTGTTTATTGCTTAAATTAGATTAATTGATTTGCTTAATTAATTAGGTGGTCTGTAATATTTAATTAGCTTGTTAGTTAGTTAAATTGCATTATTCTTTCGGTCCCTCCGAGTGAGGGCTAACTTGTAATAAGTGTGGGTGCGTGTGTGCATGTCTTCCAACCCCCACTTCTTTCTCCCTTTTACTTACCTGCTTTTGATGGTTAGTATTAGGGCATATTTAAATTAGCATACCTTATGCTATGCATGCGTGCATCCATACATTTGTCCTACATGCACCGGGCTCGGTACATCATACTAACTACACTTGTATTTCAATTCCAAGTTAAATACCTGTTAGTTGCAGCATTTCACATGCCATCTTTAGGATAGCCGAGCCTATTGTAGTTGCATCTTGCATGTGTTGCATTAGCCATCTTAACATGAAATAGGATCATGCATATGATTACTAACTAGCTTCTGTTTTGGCTTGGAGTACTCGGTAAGCATTTATGCTTTAGCATACCGCATGCGTGTAAGTGTTGCCATAATAGCATGATTACCATGAGGCTAGCTGCTTATGTGATATAACTGCTTGAATGCCTGTGGATGGAGGTTGGATTAACTAAATTGGGATAACGCATTAAAACTGTAAGTTTTAAGCCCACTAGATAGCGGCAAAATCATCTTTTCTAAAGCCCAATTGAGGGGGGCGAAATCTACATTTTTAGCCTACTTGCGAGTAGCAAACCATTTTCAAAACAAGCATGAAATGTTTTGTTCCAATTTAGGCGATTTGGTCTATACTTGTTTGCTGTGTGCATAACATAGTAATTCTAGGCTAATAACCGGAATAAGAACACATAACGTTTTCAAAAACGGATATCGCGGTTAGTAGAGGCCGATCTTCGGATCGGGCGAGAGGGGGTGCTCATAGCTGACCTTCCCCAATCGTACCTGAGCTCCCGAGCCGAGGCAACTTTGGTGATGACAGACACGTGGCCTTTGGCACCGAGTCAGGGTTTCTTAAATTCCCCCATAAAAAAATATTTAGGTAGCGACTCTATATCTGGCAAAGTGGTCCACGTTTGGCACTTCTTTTCTAAAAATCTGTTTTCCAAAACGATTTGCCAGATTTGGACTCTTTGGTTCAGATTTAGGACCATGACAATTTGAGAGTCCGAACTGTAGCGAACCCAAAACGAACAGAACGGGACTCATCCTCCCGAGGCGTTTGGGGACGTCTACAGATAGCCACTGAAAATCCACTGGATTTCAGTGGCTAGAAGGCCAAACAATGGTCAATGCAAAGGCCCTAATGCATGGCTCAAAATATGGCAAAATGAAGCATGCAAGGCGGTAGATGACCCCCAACAGAAAAATGATCTGAAACAAACATGTTAATGACCTCAAAATAAGACTTTTTTCAGTTGATGACAAAGCTCAAATATCCTTTCAATTATGGCTAAAAGATGAAGCAAAATAAAGCTTAAAAGAGGGAATAGTGTGTTACCCTTGTAGCTCAGCAAGTCCAGCAGCTTCTGGACCAAAAATGTAGCTCCTCAACCTCTGAAAAAGTCCACCAAGAAGATTAGGTTGGTGTTGGAGGGGTTAGGCTAGGAGATGATGTGCAAAGGGCCAAAAACTTCACACTTTCTAAGCCTAAAGGGAGAGATATAGAGGGAGATAGATGTATATGCCTTCAGCCAAAAGCAGAACCTTTACCAATGAGGGAGAGGGTCTCTCTTATAGCCAAAGGGGTCCAAAGCTTCTCAAAGAAGCTAAAAAACAAGCTTGAAGATCCTCCATACACGTGTATGGAGGATCCATTCTGTGCCTTCTAGCTGGCACAGCTGGCAACAACTCACAGAGACAAGACTGAGGGAGGCAGGCCGACTAGTTCAGGTGGTCGGCCGACCACTTCCCCTGGTCGGCCAACTAGTTCAAAAGGTTCAAGTCAAGAAATTTGGTCGGCCAGCCCATTTGGTGGTCTCCCAACTGAATGCAAGCTGGTGGTATAGTGGGAGACCAACAAATGTGGCTCAAAAACCAAGGAGACTAGTTTCCTGACAAGAAAACCAACCGGTGGGGAAAAAGTGGTCTCCAAGGAGAAAAGGTGGTCTCCCACCCTTGTACCACCTTCCAAACAATGAAAACAAGGTCCATGCCAAAAATGAACCATGACGGATGCAAAACGAGGGTTCAGGGGTCAAAACGCGCAGCCGGGTGCCCCAAAAATTGACTGTTAAGCAACGAAAGTGGCGTGCGACCATGAAGGTGGTCTCCCGGACCACAATGTCCCTCTAGAGAGAGGAAACACGGTGTGTGCCAAAAACTGGAGCAAATGGAGAAAGTTAAGTGTTCCCGAATCGAAGCGCACGGCCGACGGCTTTGAAAATCGAAAACTGGTCTCCAAACGGAAAAAGTGGCCTACGACCACGAAGAGTAGCCTATGGCTACTGAGAGATGGTCTACGAGACCTTTCCCTCCCTTCAGGAAGAGAAAACTGAACCTGGTTCGCAAACCAAGTCAAAGCACAAAAGAGTCCCGAAGTCCAGAGGCAAGGCTCTCAGCTGAGACTCCGAAACCTCAGAACGAGCACAACATGCACAATCATCGAGCGCTCAATTGATGACGTCTGAGTCTTAAGGTCGGTCAAAAATGGGGTGTCTACACCAACAGTGTGCTAATGTTCCACTTCAAAAACCGCAGAAACATTATGGGTTTAGTAGTGGACACAATGTTCGTATGCTCACAAAGCCAATACTGTGCACTCACAAAAACAACAACAATTATTTCTTACAACCAACACAATTTTAAACTCATATGAAGTAAAACTTTACATCGGCATCGTTCGGGATGTGTGACATCAGCAAATAATAATAGTAGTTAACATCAACAACATACCAATACCGTGACGACACAGCTCGTGACTTTCATCAGTGTATGACAAAATTTCAACACAGATCCCATCAGGGTGTTTAGAATTGCCGCCGTCCAATCATAATTTTGCACAGTGTCCAAATTGTCCACGTACCAGATAAACACCCAACTGATCGTCTTCTCAGACGTTGAGAAAAACAACTTTACGCACACATACAAACACAATAGTTTAGTAGTGCCTTCCTCATTACGCTTTGAATTACCTTTCATCGCATCATCAAGTAAAGTTCTAATCAGACTAGCTGTTATCCGCCTTATGCCACTACACCGTCGCTAAATGAAATCAGATGCAGGGTGTGTACCCGGAGTCAGGTCCAAATGTTGGACACCACATTGCAGCTCAAAAACCAGCCTAATGTCAGCGTTACTTACTTTAACTGGACAACCACCAACGTAGAACCCATCGTCACGCCGATTGAACGTCAAAATTTTAACCACCAACTCATCACATTTTCTGTACTCATTGAAGTCTGGCTTATTGATAATGATGGCTTCAAACATTAACCAAAACGGTGTCCGCCTCAGTTGCCGAAAGTGTCTTTCACTCAACCCCAACTCGGAAACAACATTAACTACACCTGATATGTTGGACCAAAAATTTATACGATGTGTTACTTTTCGAGGCAACCAAATTCTCTGACCAACACTTTACGGCTGTTTAAACAAAACGGGCCCTTGCAACTTCACACCAAGCCTCGACGATGACGCCACACTTGAAGCCTCTAAACGTTCATGCTCAGCCGACCTAGTCCATGAGCTCTTCATCCGCACAACATCTTCTGTTTCAAAAAAAAAAAAAAAAAAAAAAAAAAAGAATCAGGATGCAATCCAAACAGCATAACATATACCACTACAACAATTTACACTTTTGGCGACCAAAATGGCAACTAAAAAATGTATTAGTCAGTGTTTGTTTAGGCTGTAGCTACTAAATTTTTAATAGTCAAGATATATTACTTATTGGCAACCCAAAAAAAAAAAAAATAGTAGCTGAATATGCCACCTTTGGCGACCAAAAAATATTAGTCGGCGTAAGTCGAGATTTTAGGCTACTAAATGGGATTTTAGTCGTCGTATATTAATTATTGCCGACAAAAAAATTGATATTTTTACGTTACTCTTTGGCTACCAAAAAATTAGTCGGCAAATGTCCACTTTTGGTGACAAAAACATATTTAGTCGTGGTTTCCTCAATTTTTCCGACAAAAAAAAAAAAAAAAATAGTCGCCAAATTTCAAGTTTTGGCAACTAATATTTTAGTAGCTAAAAATGAAGAGTTGGCTACAAAATTTTTGGTCATTATATATTAGTTTTTGGCAACAAATAGCTAGTTTAGTCGCTAAAGGTATAATTCATTTTAGAGGGAAATGAATTTTAATATTGGCGCCCTGTTCTATGTTTGGACATCCGATTCTTCTCTTGCTCACAGACAGATTCTCTGTGACCACCAAACCACACCCACCTTACCTCAATGCAGACCACCATCTCTCGCCACTGCCACCGTCACCACCACCACCGGCACTGCTACGCATCCTCACAGGTTCTCTCTTTCTCTCTCTCTCTCTCTGTTTCTCTCTCTCTCCCCCATTTTCTCTATTTTCCCCTTTCTGAATCTTGTTCTAGGGTTTTTATGATTTCTTTAGTTTAATTTCGTGTTGATTTTGAAAATGGGTTTGGTTAAAGTGGTTGGATTTTTAAAATTATTATATTTTTTTAATATGGAGGGCTTGATTTTTGTATGCTTCTCTGTTTTGTATAGAATTATTATTCCAGTTTGGACTATAGTTGGTTTGTATGAAATTTGACATATAAAATTATTCATTTTTGGATAGTTGGAAGTGAAATGGATGCTGCTTATGGAATTATTGATAATATACATATTGTTTTGTTTATATACATGTTACAGGCTGCACGGAATAAATACAAGTTGCACAGAATACATACCAGTTGTGAAGAAATTATAATTTTAAGAGAAAACATACAATCATGTTTTTGGCTTGATATGACAAGGAAATACATGTTTTAGCGACTAAATAGTTAGTAGCTAAAAAAAAAATACAATGAAAAAAGCTTTTGGCGACTAAAAGTTTAGTAGCCAAAAACCAATCAGATTTTAGGCGACTAAACTGTTTAGTAGCTGATGCACAACCAAAGATTTTTGGCGACTGAAAGTTTAGTAGGGAAAAAGGTCAAACTTTAGGTGACAAAAAAAAATTAGTAGCTAAAACCAATCAAACTTTAGGCGACCACAATATTTAGTAGCTAAAAAAGACAAGTTGGACAACAAAAACATTTTTTGGCGACTAAAAGTTTAGTAGGGAAAAAGCTGAGACTTTAGGCGACTAAAATATTAGTAGCCTAAAATTAATTAGCCTTCAGCTGACTACAATATTTAGTAGTTGAAAACATTTTTAGCTACTAAAAGTTTAGTAGCCAAAAACAATCTGAATTTACACGACTAATAACTTTAGTAGCTAAAGAAATTAGGATGGAAAAAAAAAAAAAACCTTTTGACGACTAAAAATTTAGTTGCTAAAAATGTCATATTTAATTTTATGTCAATGCTTTTGGCAACTAAAAAAATAGTCGGCAATTTACTACTTTTGGCGACTAAATTTGTTTTAGTCACTAATTACCTTTCCCGACAAGTCTTCAGTGACTAAGGAGCCGATCAAAAATTTTAGTCGCTAAAAACCTTCGACGACTAAAACTTGACTTTTGGCGACTAAAAATTTAGTCGCCAAAAGTGCAATTTCTTGTCGGGTACTAAAAGAGCATGTATCACAACAATTGCTATTCGGAACAAATTATTTTAACCTTCTGTGTACAGTTCACACGTTACCATTTACCGGTCCAATTCCCATTCCCAGTACCATTGACAAATAACAAATAACACACATTGCAAACTTACAACCCCACCCCTACTTTTCCACACCATTAAACACTTGTTGACAATAAATGCTAACACAAACGGCACATTCACGTTTAACGTTACACAGTTCTGATAACACACCAACCGTAACAACTACCCCATGACACACACCCGTCATACCATTCTCCGACCCACCAACCAATCTTTCTAACAACATTCACAACTACCAGACTACCATTTACAACCACCAAAAAACATACATTGCAACATTAAACCCCTCTTCCCCCCCCCAAACTTGATTACGTCATCATACGTTACATTCACAACACCATCATGAACCACTTCAAACAACCACATAAACAATTCAACACAAGTGAATATCTGGGCTACATACATTTACATACACATTTCAACATGTGGCACACATGGGTAATATACAAATTATTTAAAAAACACTACAGAGTATCACGTTAAGTACGTAAGGTGGGGACCAAACATCTGCATATCACACACTTTTTATTCTCTCCCCACCCCTACATATACGTTCACACACAGTATCCACTTCTAAAAAATAAACCTTATCAATGGAGACATGCTGACACACAATAACATCCACACTCTGGATGACAAACACATCAAACACACAAGGGTTTAATAGTGAAACACACATGTTACACATGTAAACAACACACGCACACACACCGATGTCACATACTACATCCGCATTCAAACCCATCCTTCAATTACTTTCAAAATAAAAACGTAACAATACTACCAACAAAACACACTTACGCTTGTGCGCCATTGCCACTGTCGTAGTTTGTCCACACGTCGATTTTCCCACCAACATAGCTTACACACACCGACCACAGTCTAAAACCCTACAATACACTGTGCCTGCAACACACAAATTCGAAAAAAAATTAAGGACAAGCTCACTCCACCCCACACGAAACCCTACCGTATTTCTCCGAATCCCAAATCAATATCCACACAATCACCCAATTCTACACAATCACCCAATTCTAGTAACAATAAAATGGTAACAACAAAAAACTAGAGATTAAGCGACACTGTTGCTTGATTTGGGGGTTTCCATAGCATAACACATGGGCCAATTCAGTCGGGTCGGGTTACAACCGGTATGATGACACACTGTCATACAACTAAAACACAACAAAAACCACTATAAAGCTTTTTGCCAATGTGACACCCAATCACACCCCATTCTAAAAGTCACTCAAACTGTCTTTACGCACAACCCAAAAAGCAAGGGCATTTTCGAAACACCACATCCACCAGGACCAATTGGAATATGAAATATATTTAAGGATTATATGGACTACCTTTTCAAATTTCAGGATTTATCTGTAACTTGCTCTCTTTTTTTTTTTCTTAATTTAATGGATTGAAACTTTAGTTATTTTAGATGATTAATAAGTGGAGGGTAGGTAGTGCATGTGCATAAAATCAACATCACAAAAAAGTAGTCAATTCACGACAACTTCTTCAGACTTTTTCCTTTTTATTTTCTTTTAGAAAATTGTATAAAAATAAAAATAATTTAAAATAATCGTAAATAGTAGACAAGATAAAAAATAATTGTAGTATGCATGAAAATTAGAAAAATGATTTTTAAAGTATGATAAGATTACGTTTTTACCGCTTCAAAACCTTCTTTTCCTATTTTCCTTTTCTTTATTCATGTTCCTCTATTATCTACAGTAGGATGATCGCTTTCTTCTTTGATCTTTTCGACCAATCCACCACTTCATTGGCAATTAACACACCATCCAAAATGCATCTTCCACTCAAAAAGTCTGTTTGCACTTCACTGATGATCTTTGGAAGCACCTTTCTCAATCTTCTTGATAAAACCTTGGCTACTATTTTGTATACAGAACTTACCAAACTGATGGGCCTATAATCTGTCAGACCTAAGGGATTATCTTTTTTGGGAATTAAGGTAATAAAAGAGCTATTTGCTCCTCTGGCCAACTTACCATTAGAGTGGAATTCATTCATAAGCTGCACTATCTCCCCTTCCATTATGTTCTAGCATTTCTGTATGCAGGTTAAGTTAAAACCATCAGGCCCCGGAGCATTGTTACCATCACAATCTTTGGCTGCTTCCCATATTTCATCCTCTGTAAACTCTACCTCTAACAATCCAGATGATTCTACAATACTAATTGAGGAAAAAACACCTGCCAATTTTGGTTTATTCCTCCAATCATCAGTAAACAACAGGCTGAAAAATCTCACCACTGCATGTTTAATTCCATCTGGCTGATCATAATTAACACCATTCTCATTTACAGAGTCCAGCAAATTTTTCCACTATTTTCTGTTTGCCATTATATGAAAGAACTTTGTGTTTTTGTCCCCATTTTCTGCCCATGTCATTCTGGATTTTTGCTTCCACAACCACTCCTTCATTTTGCTCAATTCCCGGACTGACCTCTTAACCTCTCTTCTTTTTTTAGTCTCAATTTCGTGCAGGTTCCTACTTTTAGCTTGTAGATTCCATTCATGGAGTTCATCCTCAGCTTTCCTCAATTGCTCATCAATATTTCCAAAAACTTCACAATTCCATCTTTTAAGACTATTATGCTGAGTCTACTGTTGGACTACTATTCGAATGCTATTGTATCAGAAATGAAAGCTGAATGTTATGGTTCAAGTCTGGTGTTTTGTTTGGTCTCATCAATTAAGCAAGGCTACTGAATAAGGGTTGTTTGTGTGTTTCGAAATGTTTGGTTAATTTGAATGGAGTTCATAGCAGCAGGGTTTTTGAAATGTTCTGAAATGCTTGTTGGAGATTGGTTGTATATGAGGTCTAGGTGTGGTGACCAGTAGCAGCAGTTTGGTGGCAATATACAGTGAAGTATTGTTGCACTAGTTTGGTGAAGTAAATCTACTGCATTGAAATATTAAATGTTATGGATCAATGATGGAGTCATGAAACAGATGCTTTGCTTTGTTGATTGGGCTCTTAATGCTCTGTTGTTGAAGCTTTGTTGATGCTACTGCTGCAAGATTACTTTGCTGCTTGTATGCTTGTATATTTGTTCTGTTCTTCTTTGGGTGTTTTTGATTGGGTTTTCACCAATTTTGGGTCAAGTGCTAGCATATGATTGTGCTTCTGTTGCGATGCCAACCTAGTTGGGATTGTTAAGGTTAGCTATGATGCTTTTTGCACTTCCTGCTTTGTTGATGTAATGTTGCATGTATTTTGCCTCTTTCATCAATAAAGCTTTTGTTTTGCTTATCAATATACAGTCGGGTCCCAATTCTACCAACCCCTTATTATCCCTCTCTGTCCACCCTTTCTCCATTTTCCCTTTTGCAAATAGTTTAGGGGTTTTTTTATTTTCAATTTTCTTTCTTTCTTTTTTTTTTTTTTTTTTTTTTCAATTCTCCGTATTTTCTTCATTAGGTTGAGAATGACATGAGATCTTGTATCTAAATCTTCTTTGTCTAGCTATTCTTTTTTCTTCTTTTATTAATATATTACATTGTAAAGATGTAAGCAGTCATAGTTGAGAATGAGATTATTTATTTTCAATTTTCTCTGTCCCCATATTTTCAATTTGTCTCTATTACACGGTAACTTTCTCTAATTTTCATTATATAAAAGAGAAGAAAATTAAGGGGAAAAAAAAGAAAAAAGAAATATGAAAGTGGAGGCGGTCACCATCTCCACTACCCCAAGACTACTTTAAGAGATAGTAGCATAATAGGAGATACTATTGTATTGATTTATTAAGTAATTCAGCAGCCTCAGAATCCAACAGCATGCACCCTACTATATCATTACTTGTTTAAGTGAATAGTGATGTATGTAATGATGTTACATTTTATGGGTTCACACTTACACATCTTGTTGGCCCAATAACGACAACAGGTTTTATTAGATTATTTCCAATGATGTATCAATTTTTTTTTTTTATCAAATTTGAGTAAAAGTTACCTTCGATATCAAGTATTCTAACGGAGATTTTGGAGTTTCATTAAAACAACGGTCGACCAGACGGACGACTAGGCAGATGTTCAGCCAATTGGCCGGCTAGTGTAAATTTTTTTTTTTTTTATTTATTGCCTTGAGGTGGTCGCCCGGGCGATCGACCGGCCAGCGCAATTTTTTTACAAATTTTTGCCTTGAGGTGGACTTCCAGGGGGACACCCAACAACGGCTATGAACAGTGATTTGACGAAAGAAACATTGGTTTTCAATTTGATGAAAGAAAAGTGAAATCCTGAATTTGATACATATTTGATGAAACTGTTGGAGTAGAACAAGGAGGCTTTTTTCACCAAATTCAAATTTGATGACAAATCAGAGTAACTGTTGGAGATAGTCTTAGAGCATGTCCAATGGTGCATCAATTTTTTTTAACAGATTTGAGTAAAAGCTTCCTTTGATATCAAGTGCTCTAATGGAAGATTTTGGAGCTTCATCAGATACCAGTTGACCGACCAGTGTAATTTTTTTTTGTTTTTTTTGTTTGAGGTGGTTGATTGGCCAGTGCAATTTTTTCACAAATTTTTGCCTTGAGGTGGTCATCCGGGAGGACATTCGGGGGGACATTCGGCAACAGCTGTGAATAGTGATTTGATAAAAGGCACATTGATCCTCAGTTTGATGAAAGAAAAGTGAAATCCTAGATTTGATACCTATTTGATGAAACTGTTAGAGCATAAAAAGGAGGTTTTTTTCACCAAATTCAAATTTGATGACAAATCTGAGTAATCATTGGAGATGGTCAAGTGCATATAATTGATGTTGCCTTGTCACTTTATTCCCTACTTTTATAAAAAAAAAAAAAATCAAATTAAATAAAATTGCAATTAAAATAAAACGTAAAATGTAAAATATTAGACTAAATAATGTATCCATTTATATTGTATCTATATCTAACTCATTTAAATTTAATTTTAATTAAATCCACAAGATATAGTCTATTTAAATTTGTTTATGAATTTTATTAAGTTTAAACGAATTTTAAAAGAATGAATTTGGTTCAACATGAAAATTTTCAGTCGTTCAAGGTTGGTTGGTTGGTTCTAAGCATAAATTGTGCCCATTTAATTTTTTTTTTCTTTTTTCTTTTCATTTTCAAAATCATAAGTCGCCCAGAAAGGTACTTTTGTTTTGAAATAGCATAAAATACAGATAAATTTTTTTTCTACAACTTGGGTAAGAGTGTATCTAAAGGGAGATCAACTTAGACAGGCACACCGCGGTCTATCAAACCAAATGTACAAACACAAGGCCTAAGGTTTAACTCCTCTCTTGTTTGCTCAAGTCATAGGTGATCTCTAAATTCTGAGTGTGGAGAAGTTATTCAATGGTCTTGAAGTAGTACTTCACACCGTTTATGTCATGTTATCTCTCTTAAACCAACATAAAAGTACTGAATCCTACTATTTTAACCAATAAAAATCAAGCTAAGCACCATATAGACTTGTTATGAGGCTACTGAATAATTTTTCCTTAGATGCTGCTTAGGCTAAATTCTGTCACTTGTATTTGTGGCAGAACATCCATGCATTCATTATTTTCTGTTATGCTTGCATTCATTATCAAATGTGAAATCTCAATTTCTACACATTTTGTTGCTGCATGATGACTCAAACAACTCAGCACTCTTTCATAGCAATTTAAAATTTCTGTTCAGAAAATCAGAGTTCTGCAACTACAACAATGGTATCGAGCCAGAAAAAGTAGTCAAAAAAGTGACCAGAAAATAAAGTGTGCGTACCAGATTCATTATGGATGCAACTATATGAATCTATACCATATATTTCATTTTCTGGCCACTTTTCAAGTTACTTTTTCTTTCTCTGTAAGTTTTATTTACAAATAAGTAGCATGAATACTAGCAAAGGAGATGGTTATTTTGGTAAGCAGATATGCATTTTCACCACTGAATTAAAATGTTGCTAAGTAGCAGCAAAATGACCTCTGCTTCTGCATTTTATTTGTGAAGTAATAAGAACTGATTTGTGTCCTCCTGCTATGCCCGTCATGCTGCTGTTCGGATGCTTTTGTTCTTCATCTGTAAACCATACAAATCAGCAAAATTCATTAAGGGTCAGAAAGAAATTTCAAAATCTACAAGACACAGACCTGTAGTTTCTATGAAGGTTTAACATATGTAATTTTCCCACCCCGAGCAAGATATTGAAGCTAAAGCATCATCTTTTGGGAATACTTGATTGTTGAGGTTGTACATTCTGGTGTTCACTATATAATTCGATTGTGAACAAGAAGGATAAAACTTATCTTGGGTAGCCTGTTTCTGTTCTTTCTCGTACACAACATAAACTCCATACTCTTTTAACTTGAACAATGTCCTCATTGTCACCGAAGCATTCACTTCATTGCCACCTTTTAGTTGATTTCCAATGCTCCAATGGCTTAACCATATCATATCTTGGTTGGCTTCAGGAAAACCAAAACATGTTGGGCCATAGTTCAAGTTTAGAGCCTTGTTTCCAGTATTGATTTCAACACATAAAATTGGCTGGCGATTATTGTCATGGCTTAACGAGCAATTGTCCTGACCAACGCAAAATTCATAAACCAAACAAATATTTAGGCATCGGATTGTTAGATCATCAAGTGAAGGCACAGTAAAAGTTATCAACAATGCTGTACTTCTGTAACAGAACCAGAATGGAACCTCTTTCCTTAGGAAAAATGTGCTGAATACAAAAACAAGCTCACATAAGCCCTGCATTGTGGAACTCATAATTTTAACAGTCTATTGCAATATACATAGAGAGAGAGAGAGAGAGAGAGAGAGAGAGAGCACCTGGATGGGACACTTCCCTATATTCCAGCCATTCATAAAGAACACCTCAATGTTGGCCAAGGACTCCAAGTTGATCAAACCTAAGATTTGTATCATTTCTATTTCAACCATTCCTAAGGGTAGCAACTTGAATACGCCTTGAATCTCAACTAGCTTACGACATTCAGTATGTTCGAGTAATTGTGAGCTAAACATATTTGATTGATATGTTATTTTCTCTAGTGATGTAGAATGCCCCACCAACAATAACTCCACACTTGGTAGGCCTAGAAGAGATTGGAGCCTTGTACAAAAATTTAAATGAAGTGTTTGAAACCTAGTCAGACCTCTGATCCAATCAGGTAGACTAGAAATTGGATTTTTGCTTAGATACAAGTTTTGCAACAAGGGCACGTTATTAAAATCCCTTGGAAAATCATCATCCGATAAGTCTTGGTTTTGATACCAAAGGCAAGACTAGTGCATGCCTTGGTTTAACCTCACCAGTTGTAGAGAGCAGTTGATTTAAAGGAGTTCCATCTACATGAAGTGCTTTCAGAGATTCCATATGGCCCATATTCGGTGGCAATGTGTCAAGTTTGGAGCAACCCGAAACAATAAGCTTTTCAAGAGATTTTAGCATTGCAATGTTTCTTGGAAGTGTCCTTAGATTTTTGCAATCTTTTACATTCAAGAGAACAAGGCTCTCTAGGTTGCCAATGGATTCATGAATTCTAAAAAGACTCATACAATCTTTAAGAATTAACCTCTCCAAATTGGGGAGTTGTGAGAAATTAGGAGTTTGGACAAGGCCATGGGAATGGCTGAGATTAAGGAATTTTTATTGGCCAAGAAACTGCAAAAGGAAGACAAAAAGGTGTAACCATCATTTAATCACTGAAAACCCTAAACAAAAGCAAAAATAAAAAATAATAAAATAAAGAAAGAAAAATGTCATACCTTGGTTCTCTTCCAAACTCATTCCAAGCTGCTGTAACGCATGTCAAGCACAACCAAACTCTCTGGAGGAAAATCTTCGGGAATGAATTTTGAACGGAATCCTTGCCAACACAACCATCTTAATCCTTTAGGAAATTCCCTATAACTTCCGCTGAGTTGTACATAATTAAGATGGAGGAGTCTTAATTTGCACATTCTTTCTAGTGCATCAGTTTTGAAATATGCCTCATTTGCATTTTTTAGCTCAGTGCTGGCTGGATGATAGGAGAGGACGCCAAAGTGATGCTGATTCAGTGAAAAACCTCTTTGAAGCGATGTCGATTTGAAATATTGGCACTGAGGACTGATTTTGAAGATGTAGCTTCTCTTAACATATGCATGTCAAGGACAAGGCCTTCTATTGTTTTGGTGCCCTGCTGAGGTAAGAAAGAATATTATACCATAGATAAGTAGCAAGCACATACATACATAAGTAGCATGTTACTTACAGTTTTTTCTCTCAATACATTGAATGAATCCTTATAATGCCACAATCTGCTACGTTTCCCAGGCTCTTTAGGTGATTCCTGGCGAATAATTTCTCTACCCATGTCTTGAAGCAATTGATGCATCATCATCTTGTTATTTTTATCAATTGTAATGAGACATCTATCAATGAGAATTTGAATCCCAACTGTTGTGCAAAAATCACATTCATCTAGAATTCTAACTGAGAAATCTTTGTCCTTTCCGACAAAGAAGCAAGCAATATGCAAGAATAAATTTTTATCGTGATTATCTTGTAACGAGTCATAGCTTATTTTACGTTTTTTCACAATTTGACTTTTAGGGATCAATTTCAACTTTTGTAATGTACTTTCCCATACATCTATACTTCTCCCAGAAAGTGATGAACCCAAAACTTGAATAGCTAGTGGAAGTCCTCCACAATATTGCACTACCCTTTTTGAATGCTCCACGAAACCTTCAATGGGATGGTTTTGTCCAAAAGCATGCCAACTGAAGAGCTCAAATGATTCAGATTCCTCCAATTTTTCAGCCTTTTGCACCTCATCAGCTTTGTAAGCCTATAACAGCCCCTCGTGTCTAGTCGTTATGATGATTTTACTTTCACGATGAAAGCAATCACGAATTCCAATTATTGCATCTAATTGGTCAACATGATCTACATCATCAAGAACAATAAGAAGTCTTTTAGAGGAAGGGTGTCCTTGATCTTAATAATTCCTTTATCAACACTATGTATGTCCTCTTTTTTCCTCTTTAAAATGTCTGAAAGAAGTTGCCTTTGTAAACGAACTAAACCATTGGGTTGTTTTGAAACTTCTCTGATATTTGCAAGAAAGCTGCTACTTTCAAATCTTTTGTAGTTTAAATTGTACACAAATTTGGCAATGGTTGTCTTCTCTATTCCCCTAATCCCACAAATTACAAGTACACCAGCATCTGTTGACTCATCTTGTAACCACAAGTTAATGCTCGTGACTCGAGAATCTATTCCAATCAGGAAAGGTACATCACTCAAGATCTTGGGGTTTAGCTTATCTTCAATCACTTTAACAATTTTCTAGATAAACTTTGACTCTGTAGACACCCCATTTTTGACCAACCTTAAGACTCATACGTCATCGATTGAGCGCTCGGTAATTGCGCATGTTGTGCTCGTTTCGAGGTTTCGGAGTTCTCGGCTGAGAGCCTTACCCCCGGACCTCGGGACCCTTTTGTGCTTTGCCTCGGTTTGCAAACTAGGTCTTGTTTTCTCTTCCCGAAGGGAGGGAGAGGTCTCATAGACCATCTCTTAGTGGCCGTAGGTTACTTTTCGTGGTCATAGACCATTGTTCCCGTTTGGAGACCAGTTTTCGATATTCGAAGTCGTCGGCCGTGCGCTTCGGTTTGGGACCGCTTAACTTTCTCTGTTTGCTCTGATTTTTGGCACACACCTTGTTTCCTCTCTCTAGAGGGACACTGTGGCCTGGGAGACCACTTTCGTGGTCGCACACCACTTTCGATGCTTAACAGTCAGTTTTCGGGGCCTCCGGCCGCGCGTTTTGACCCCTGACCCTCGTTTTGCATCCGTCTTGGTTCATTTTTGGCATGGACCTTGTTTTCATTGTTTGGAAGGTGGTAGAAGGGTGGGAGACCACCTTTTCTCTTTGGAGACCACTTTTCTCCTGCCGGCTGGTTTCCTTGACAGGTAACTGGTCTCCCTCATTTTTGGGCCACAATTGCTGGTCTTCCACCACACCACTAACTTGTATTCAGTTGGGAGACCACCAAATGGGGTTGTCGACCACTTTTTGATGAGTTGACCCTTTTGAACTGGCTGGCTGACCACCTAAAGTGGTTGGCCGACCACCTGAACTGGTCGGCCTACTCCCTCTAGTTTTGTCTCTGTGAGTTGTTGCCAGCTGTGCCAGCTAGAAGGCACAGAATGGATCCTCCATACACGTGTATGGTGGATCTTCAAACTTGTTTTTTAGTTTCTTTGGGAAGCTTTGGACCCCTTTGGCTATAAGAGAGACCCTCTCCCTCATTAGTAAAGGTTCAGATTTTGGTTAAGGCAAAGATATATCTCTCCCTTTGTATCTCTATATTTTGTGTTCAAAAGTGCTAAGTTCTTGCTCCTTTGCACACTACCTCTTAGCCTAACACCTCCAACACTAACCTAAGCTTCTTGGAGGGTCTTGAGAGGTCCTAAGGAACTGCATTTTTGGTCCATAAGCTGGTGGAGTCGCTGAGCTACAAGGGTAACACCCTATTCCCTCTTTTAAGCTTTATTTTGCTTCATCTTTTAGCTATACTTGCAAGCATATTTGAGCTTTGGTGTAAATGGAAAAAAGTCTTATTTTGAGGCCCTTAACATGTTTTTTTAAGATCATTTTTCTGTTGGGGGTCATCTACCCCTTTGCATGCTTCATTTTGCCTTATTTTGAGCCATGCATTAGGGCCTTTGCATTGACCTTTGTTTGGCCTTTTAGCCACTGAAATCCAGTGGATTTTTCGTGGCTAGAATGCTATTTTGATTTTCAAAATCAGAGAGGGGTGACCCTCTCTCCCCTTGTTTTGTTTCCTAGCATATTTGGCCTAACAAAGGAGCCCTTATTGGTATGCTTCTGAGCCATGTTTCAGGCCATTTTTGGTGAGTTCTAGGGCCTGAATAGGCTCTATCTAGAGCTTTTTTTTGCCATATTGGGTGTCCATCTTGCATGTGTAGAATAACCCTCTTCATAGCCTATCAAAGGAGCATGTCATTCTTGCATGCATTGACCATGTTTCAATGAGTTTTTGCGCTTTATTTGGCATGTCATACCTCTGACCTTTTCTGGTTTAGTGTCCTCTTGAATGCTTCATATACTTGTAGTGTAAACCCTCTTCACTAGCTTGTATTGCATGCTATTTTGGTCTTTGATTCTAGCACTTTTTGGCCATGCCTTAAACTGATTTTGTGCATGTTTTGGACTGTCTTAGCTCTATTTTTATGCCTCATTATCGAACGATGCTTGCTATGCATGGTTGTAGTGAAATACCCTTGCGTAGCCTTGAGTTTTGAAGCCTATTGCACGCTTATACTGAGGTATTTTCATGTTTTGGGGCCATTGAGCATGTCATTTTAGAGCCTATACTTGTGCCATATTCCCATGTTTTCCACTCTTTAAATGTGTTTGAGAGTCATGCTTGAATACCTCATTTATGGACCATTGCATGAGCTTCATTTCTATGCATTTTGAGCCATCATTTTAGACCATTTTCCCACTGTCTTGGACCTGCATAGGGACTTTTGGGGGGTGGTTGGGTCACTTGAGCATTGCTTTATGTACCTCTAGTGTAATGCACTTCACTAGTTTCGATATCCGAGCCATCTAGCATGCATTGTGTGAGGTGTTCACATGATTCAGGACCATCTTACATTTCATTTTAGAGCTAAAAATGTGTGATTGTATGCCCTATTTCATCCCTTGCCATGCTTTGGTAAAGTTGCATTTGGTGCCTTAGGTTTGGTCCCTTGCATTCGTGCATATTTGCATGTGTTTTCGGTGCCCAATTTCATTATGTTTGGCCACTGATTTGGGTGTGGCTAAGGCTCACCTATCTTGGTTTAAGTCCATCTTGCATTGTATATGCCATTTAGTCCATGTTGTTGCATGATTGACCATTGCATTGTGTATGCCTTAATCATTTCATTGTTAGTCTCCATGTGTGCATTGCGTATGCCATATAGTTTTCATGTGCATTGAGTATGCCATTGATTATTTCATAGCATTTTGTATGCTAGTAGCATGTTTGCATATCATCATTTGCATGTTTGCATCATTTAGTGGCATTATGTTTAGGTTGCATGTTAGAGTTGCATTCATGCATGCCTTGTGTATTGCATTGTGTTTGGAGTAGGGTTTAGTCCAGACATGGGAAACGAGGGACGTTTCGTACTCCAAGTGACGAAACGTGCCTCGATTCTCGGTCCCCGACACTCTGGATTACCCATGATGGAGTTTAGGCCTTATTGTGTTCATTTGTGCATCCATTTGACATTAAGTCATGTAATTTGACTCCTCGGCCATCATGCATCGAGATGCATGAATGGTGGCACGAGGATCGGGGACTACACTCCCTAGAGCTTATGCAATGACGGGGAGAGTGGTCGTGCACATATATGTTGAAAATACTTTGCCATGCCCCTTACTTGCTCTCTGCTGCAGCAAACCGAAAGCCAACAGCAAAAACTGGTTGGTAGTATCCCTACAACATGGTGGAGTTTAAGCCTTCTGGAGTTTTGTTCAGTGTTCTGGGACCAGTTGCAAACAGCGGCAAATCGGGGCATCGCGATGGATTTTCCGGCAAGGCGACTCGAGCATGCATGCATTCTTTGTCATTCAAGACCGAGCTGAGGCAGTCCATTTCATATGTTTTGCACGCTAGCTTATTTATTTTAGTTAATTTGCTAATTAACTAGGGTTGTGTAATAATTAACTGTAATTTGTTATTCATTCGGTTGTGTATTATTTATTCGAACCCTCCAAGAGAGGGCAATGTTGTAATAAGTGTGCGTGTGTGTGATGTATGTCTTCCAACCCCACGTCTTTCTCCCTTTTATTTACCAGCTTATGATGGTTAGTTTTAGGGCACGTTTAAATTAGCATCCTTATGCTCGTATGTTTGCATCCATTCATCTGTTTTGCATGCACCGGGCTTGGCGCATCATGCTAACTGCATTATATTTCAATTCCAAGTTGAATACATGTATCGATTGTTGCATCTCATATGCCATCTTAGAATAGCCGAGCCTATCATAATTGCATTTTTGCATGTGTTGCATTATGCATTCTTAGTATAGTTAGGATTCATGCATGATTTCTAATTAGCTTCTTTCTTTGGCTCGGAGTACTCAGTAAGTGTTTATGCTTTAGCACCCTTGCATGCGTGTGAGTGACTGCTATGATAGCATGCTTGCCATGAGGCTATGTGCTTATGTGATATAACTGCCTGAATGCCTGTGGGTGAAGGTTGGGTTGCTTGAATTGGAATAATTCGTCGAAACCCGTGTTTTAGCCTACTTGCGAGTAGCAAACTTCAATCCATTTTCAAAACAAACGGATATGCGATGCTTTGTTCCAACTTAGGCAATCTAGTGTATACTTGTATGTTGTGTGCATCACATAGTAATTCTAGGCTAATGACCGGAATAAGAGCACATAATGTTTTCAAAACTCGATATCATGGTTAGTAGAGGCCGATCTTTGATCGGGTAAGCGGGGGTGCTCACGAAGTGACCTTCCCCAATCGTACCCAAGTTCCCGAGCCGAGGCAACTTTGGTGATGACGGACACGTGGCCTTAGGCATGAGTCAGGGTTTCCTAAATTCCTCCAAAATAAAATATTTAGGTGGCGACTCTGTATCTGGCAAAGCAGTCCATGTTTGGCACTTCTTTCTAAAAAATCAATTTTTCAAAATGATTTGCTGGATTTGGACTCTTTGATGATTCATCGGTCTTGTATTCCACTCTCCGAGATTAGATACAAGACCGTGACATTTGAGTCCGAGCTGTAGTAAGCCCAATGAACAAAACGGGATTTTCCCGGGACATTTGGGGACATCTACAGTTTCTGGTGACTCTGCTGGCGAATTAGAGAACTTGACTCAAACTTATGATATCTTGTTTTGACTACACTTATGTGTTTCTTTCCATTGCATTCGCATTGGTGCGCCTAGGACACCGTGTTTGCCATCTGCTATTCCTGAACGGTTTGCCGGAGGTTGCGTGCCATAAGGCTGACCGGTTACGGGTTCTGCCACGATGGGAACACAAACCCCGATTTTTATCGGGGCACCCTTTTTGACCATTTGACCTAGTGTATATTCGGAATCCATAGTGACCATTCCAAACTAGGACAGGTTGCTTATTTGATTATAGGTTGTTTGAAACTGCTGCGTGCGTAGTGAAACCCTAGCTCCTGACAAAATAGGACAGGGAAACCCTACCCCAACATGGGGGTGTTTTGGCTCTCACTTGTTTTCTATGTGCTTTTAGAGTGTGTCTCTACAGGAATGCATGTATTAATTTACAAGTTTGGGTATCAGGCCTGCGGGCATCAGTTCAGTATTTTGGGAATCAGTTAACTGCGGGTATCAGATTCAATTTTGGGGGCAGTGATTTGGGAACAATGATCAGTGTTTGAGAACAGTGTAGTCAGCTTATCAACTGCGTGTTGTTATACCCAACTGTGTGTTGTGTTTATTTAAGCCGTTATGCTGTCCGTTTTCTGGTTGTTTATTTCCTTATTATTGTTTTATTTATTTTTTTGCTAGGTAGTTTAGCACAATTGGTTCCGACCAAGCAGATATTCCCCAAGCACTCTGGACTAGAGGTCGTCGACTCTATCGATCTGAGGATTTGGTAAACAGACAACCAGTGTTCTATTCCTTACCCCCGGTTGTCAGGCGGAGGTTGAGAAGACGCAGTGTATCGGTACCAAGATTGCCAGATCAGTGGTCTTTGAACAGTCAGGTTGAGATTTCCGAGTCTACTACAAAGATAGACATACCGGTAGTTTAGATAGATCAGGGCAGTATGGCAGGAATGGAAGAAATGGTGCGTCAGCTCCAGGAGAGCATGAAAGCCATGCTGGAGGACGCTGTTCGACAAGCAGAATTTGCCAAACAGCAGGCCGTTGTCATGGCCCAACAGGCAGAGCTAATTACCCGGCTACAGCAGCAAGCTGGAGCATCAACTTCACACCAAGCTCCTCCCCCACCAAGAGTTCCAATACTCGGGGAGACGGCAAATGTCCAGAATATCCAGGAGGATACAAACATCCTAATAGGGCCGGCTCCGCCCCTGATTCTACCTCAATTATCCAAGGCACCTACGCCTATCAATCAACCGGACTCTCCCTTTGAGTTCGAAGTGGACCCTATAGCGTTAAAGTTGAGCAAGCTTGAAAAGTTGTTCAAGAAATCCCAAGGGGTAAAGTCCATCCCAGACATTGAGGATGGGTATACCGACGTGGCTGTGACGCAGCCAGATCGGTTCAAGATACCATAAATCGACCGCTTTGACGGGTCCGGGGATCCCATGGTGCATCTATGTTTGTTTTCGAACATACTAAGGCCGATGGGCCTCACCAGACTACAGAAACTTTCATTGTTTGGCCGGACCCTGTCGGGTGTGGCGGCTATCTGGTATGTAAAATTAGAAGACGATGTCAAGCGGAATTGGGATGAGATGGCCGAGGCTTTCATTGCATAGTACTCCTATAACACACAAATCGAGATTACAACCCGTGATGTCGAGACAACAAGGCAGGAGCCTAAGGAGAGTTTCTCTGAATTAGTAACCTGCTGGAGGGCCAAGGCCTCAATGATGACCATAAGGCCGACGAATAAGGATCAAATACGGATGGTTGTGCGCAACCTTCAACCCAAACTGATGCAGAAAATGATCGTGCTCCCCTTCCCTACCTTTTAAGATCTGTATGAGATAGGAGTATAGATCGAGGATGCCTTGAAGCAGGGCTTGATTAACAATGACAAAGAGCAACCCAGGAGAACCTTCAACCGAAACAACAATACAGGCCCAAGCAGTGCTGCAACTGCTAGAGCTTCGGAAGTAAGCATGGCCACCACCACCCCTCCAAGAACCCTGGCAGCTACACAATTCTCCGGTGCGTCTGGAAGTAACACACAAACAACCAAATACCAACCTCAAGGCCAAAGAACCTTCACTCCATTATATATGCCCCTGTCCAAAGCTCTGGGGGTATTAATCAAGAAAGGGCACTTGAAGCTCCTAGAGCCGAGGCCATTGCCAAATCCACTTCCTCCCTCCCATAACCCAGCCAAATACTGCGCATATCACCAACAACATGGTCACGACACCGACCAGTGTTTTAGATTGCGTCATGAGATTCAAGATCTTATTGACAAACAAGTGATTATGCCTCCAGAGAAACCCAATGTCACAACCAACCCTCTCCCTCCACACAACCAAGCTCCACCTCCCAAACGCATCAACTTTATCTAGACTGGGGTCGTGTCTTACGATCCTAGCATCTATATCACTCATTCTCACCTACCTAAGCCGGAGGTGTTCATTCCTGACAACACTGACTTGTGCATGTTGGACATCTCCCAAACCCAACCTGAACCAATGGTGGTGACTGTCGAAGACAGAATAGGGATGACTTCGGAGGAGAATAGGATTGTTGAGTCAGAGTCTGAGGAAGTTGTGAGCTTTGCTGAGGAGGTATACAATCTGAATGGCTATATTGCATCAGTGGGCCAAGCTAGGCCAAGCTTTCAATTGCCAGCAGGGGTAGAGATTTATGTAATACGGGGGGACAGATTTGATCAGAGGCAGGATGACTTAGCAACTCTGGAAGGGGACATGGCTGACCTTCAGATTTTCAACGAACAAGATCTGGGGGACATGACAGTCAACTGGTTTGATTTTGAAGAGTTAGCAGAGGTCACAGGGTGGCTTGACGACCAACCAGATATTGTTGAAGAATCTCAATTGGAAAAGGGCCCGTCAGGGGCAAGTACATTAGTTGTGGCCGGAAGGGCCGGAGATCAGAATGCATCGTCGGAGAGCGCCAGTGCTAAGAATTTCGCTCGGGACTTGGGCATTGTGAATGCAAGAAATGTTGTGCAGGCTGTGTTGAAGCAGTTAGAACAACAAGGGATCGAAGATTCCGAAAGAACCAGAAAGGCTAAAGCTCCTGTGGGGGTTGAGAGTGTTGTGTGCACAAGAACAGAATGTACTGCGAGTACAGGAACGCAAGGTGCTGCGGGCACAGAGATTTTTGTAACGGAGCCGGACAGGTGTCTATCGGCTGCCGATGGAATGTGGTGAGAAGACGATGATCTATGTCTTGCCTACACGGGTGAGGATTGGGAGAGCAATCAACCTGATGATACTTGGTACATCGACGAAGTCGATCATATGACCAGGAGCGGGCGGTATTTCAAGCCCCCGCATCTAGATCAACCAGAAGCGTCCGGGAAGGACAAGGAGGCAGAGAAACAGAAAGAGAAGCAACTCGAAGATGAGGCCGTGCTGAAACAATTGAAAAGATACAAGCAGACATCTCCATCTGGGGACTGCTTATGGCTTCACGTGTTCACAGACAAGCTGTCTTATCGGCCATGGACAAGGCCAAACTCTCGATAGACACCATGCCGGAGCAGCTAGTTGGATTGGTTTTTTGGGGAGGAGGTTCCCTGATGTTGACCTTTTCTGACAAAGAACTACCGCCTGAGGGCGCAAATCACAACAAACCTCTCTACATCTCTATGGAATGTAGAGGCAAGTGGGTACCAGTGGTTCTTGTCGACATGGGATCCGCCATTAATGTGTGCCCGTCGAGGACGGCATATGCAATCGGGTTGAAGCCCGCGGACTTCGTGCCAACTGCCCAGGTGATTCAGGAGTATGATAACACAAGCAGGAGGTGATGGGGACTGTCAAAATTCAGACCCAGGTTGGTCCAGGACAACACGAGATCGATTTCCATGTCTTGAACGTTCCTGCAACCTTTAACCTACTTTTGGGGCGACTGTGGTTGCACCAGGTAAAGGCAGTTTCTTCCACCTTGCACCACATGTTGAAATACCCTCACGGGAACGGGGTAGCTATAGTTTTTGGAAATTCATCAATCCATCCGCCGCCGGAGGTGTCTACACCAGTCTTGGAAATCGAGCACGACACGGAGGATGTGTTCTTATCGGGGTTTACTCTGGCTGAAGCTCGAGTCGTGCAAAACATCTTGGCTGTTGATGAGGGGGTGTATGTCAGCACACAATCAATATACCTTATGAAAAAGCTTCAACACATCCCCGAGATGGGATTGGGAAAGAGTGGCTGGAAAGGCATCGCAGTATCGGCCGAAGTGCCGCACAACCCGCATACCTTTGGCTTGGGTTATCTGCCCACCAAAGAGGACTGGGTGAGGAAAGGCAAGGAAATGGCTGGAAGAGCCAGAGCAAAGCAGGCAAGGAAGCCATATGAGTTAATGCACCGACCCATTCAGGGTACCCTAAACAGACGCTTCGTCCGGGAGGGAGAGGATTTTCCATTCTACGGCTTCCCAGAGCCATGGTTGAATGCGGAGAGGAAGCGCGTGCCAAGTTTTAAGATCTTCTTCGACCTGTAGTTATCCACGGATGATGTTGCCGAGGAGCAAACAGACCCATCAACTGAGGTTGAGCAGTGTAAAAATGCAGATTCCGAGAGTGCTGAAATTGAAATGGGGGTAGCACTAGCTTGTCTACTTTCAGATCCTCCGATCGTATAGAAGTGCTTGGGGGATAACTTCTCGGTGTCCATGATTGGGAATGAAACGGCTGCGAGCCTACCCGCAAGTATTTTGGATGCATCCATCGCACCCTCTCTCATTTGGCAGTACGAGGAGGGATTTTTGTCAAGCAGCACCGGGTCAGGTAGTAAGCCGGAATCTGATTCCACCGAGTCTATGGAGTCGGAATCAGGTTCCAACTCGTCCGAGTCTGAGTCCGGTATTCTTGGGGGTGATAACCCGGATGCCACAGTCCTATCTAGGTCGTATTTTTCTTTCTCTTTGGAATCTGTTGTAACAGAAGAATCGGACGATTTGGAAATGCCTAATGAGAATGGAATGGATGTGATTTCTGAGTACTTTTCTATGCCCTTAATTTATTGTATTAATCAGGACTTTCAAAATTTTGATGAAAACGACGGGGAAGAAATTCCTCTGGTTTTGCAATGCTTAATTGATCAAGAGCAGGAAAGATTTGTTAAACCTTTAGTTGATGAAATCACTACTATTAATGTTGGTACTGAGGAGGACCCGTGGCTGGTCCAGATCGGGTCCATGTTGTCTTCGGAGGAACGCGAGCGCTTAGTCGCTTTATTAAAAGATTTCAAAGACGTTTTCGCGTGGTCCTACGAAGACATGCCTGGAATCGATCCTGAGATTGTACAGCACCGGATCCCTCTTGACCCAGAGGCCCGACCCGTTAAACAGAAATTCAGAAGGATCCGCCCGGACTGGGCCCTCAAGATTAAAGAAGAGGTCACCAAGCAAATTGACGCAGGGTTCCTACTGGTATCCGAATACCCAACTTGGTTGGCCAACATTGTTCCGGTGCCGAAGAAGGATGGCAGGATCCGGGTATGCGTGGATTTCAGGGATTTGAACAGAGCCAGTCCGAAGGACGACTTTCCCTTACCGCATATTGATGAGTTAGTGGACTTCACAGCAGGGCATTCTTTGTTTTCGTTCATGGATGGATTCTCGGGCTATAATGAGATAGTGATGGCACCTGAAGACCGGGAGAAGACTGCTTTCACCACCCTATAGGGGACTTACTGCTATAGGGTGATGCCATTTGGGTTGAAGAACGCTGGAGCTACATATCAATGGGCTGCAACCACGATATTGCATGACATGATCCACAAGGAGGTTGAGGTGTACGTGGACGACATGATTGTCAAGTCCAAAGAAAGAGAGGGCCACTACACCGCCTTGCAAAAGTTTTTTCAAAGGATCAGAGAATTTCGGTTGCGGCTGAATCCTCAAAAGTGTACGTTTGGTGTTACAGCAGGGAAAATGCTGGGGTTCTTGATTACACAGAGAGGTATTGAAGTCGACCCTTCCAAAATCAAGGCCATCTTAGAAATGCCACCACCAAGGACTGAAAAGGAGATGAGAAGCTTTCTGGGTAAAGTACAATTCATAAGACGGTTTATCTCAAAATTAACTTTGACTTGTGAACCACTTTTTGGTCTTCTGAAGAAAGGAAAGAAGTTCCAATGGGACGGCCGATGCCAAGCTACTTTTGAACAGATCAAGGAATACTTACAGAACCCACCCGTGTTGTCACTGCCTGAGCCGGGAAAACCGTTAATTTTGTACCTTTCAGTGACTGAAACTACGATGGGCTGCATGCTTGCACAGGAATCAGAGGACAAGGTGGAGAGAGCTATCTACTACTTGAGCAAGAAGATGCTGGATTACGAGACCCGCTACACTCCACTCGAGAAGGCTTATTTAGCCTTGGTATGGGCTACCAGGAAGCTGTGGCACTACCTGTTAGCTCACTCTGTAATGTTGGTTTCAAGATTAGATCCCATTAAATATCTCTTTGAGAAACGTGCACTTACGGGTAGGCTAGCTCGTTGGTTGCTTCTGCTTTCCTAATTCGATCTGAAGTATATGACTCGCAAGTCAGTGAAGGGGAGAGCGGTAGCGGAGTTCCTAGCCGATCACCTGGTGGACGGGGAAGAAGCAGTTGAGTACTTATTCCGAGATGAGGCCATTTTGCATATCGAAGACGAAACTTGGACGATGTACTTTGACGGAGCGTCAAACCAATACGGGTATGGGGTAGGAGTGTTGCTAATAGCACCCGACAATTCCCGTATCCCTGTAGCCTTCAAACTCCGGTTCAAAGTCTCTAACAACGAAGTAGAATATGAAGCATGCATTGCTGGTTTAGAAGCAGCCCTAGAACTAGGGGCAAAATGGTTGGACGTCATCGGGGACTCGAACCTTGTTGTATCTCAAGCGAAAGGAGATTGGAAAGTCGAAGAAGAAAAGATGATAATGTATCACCAGACTTTGGACTTGTTAATTCCTCGGTTTGAGAAACTAAACTTTGCTCATCTATTAAGAGAGAACAACAGGTTCGCAGATTCACTTGCAGCTCTATCTTCCATGATAGACATCCCTTTCGAAGTTCGGATGCGTCCGATCATCATTGACCAGAAATTTGCGCCAGCCTATGAGTCGATTGCTGCTATAGATGAGGTTTAAGATGAGAACCCCTGCTACTACGATGTCTGGAACTTCTTGGAAATAGAGGCGTATCCACCAGGGGCAAATGCCAAGGATAAAAGGGCAATCAGAAGAATGGTCGTTCAGTCCATCATCTGCGGGGGTAAATTATACAAGAGAGGTCATCTGGGAATGCATAAGTTGTGCGTTGATACCAAAGAATCGAAATGCTTAGTGGAGGCCATCCATGGGGGAGAGTATGAAGTGCATATGAACGGGGTAATGTTAGCTCGGAAGATCCTCAGACAGGGTTACTACTGGTCCACCATGGAGAAGGATTGTATCAGCTTTGTTCGGCGATGCCACAAATGTCAGATCCATGCAAACCGCATGAACATCCCGCCGTCGAAGCTGTACAATATGACTTCGCCATTGCCATTTTCAGTTTAAGGAATCGACGTGATCGGGGCCGTCACTCCGAAGGGGTCTAATGGGCATGAGTTCATTCTGGTCGCGATAGATTATTTTACGAAGTGGGTCGAGGCCCAATCTTATGCGGTGTTGAAGGCTTCGTACGTTGCAAAGTTCATCCGGAACAACATCATCTGTCGCTACGGGGTCCCAAACGAGATTATTTTAGATAACGGTTCCGACTTTAAGAAGGAAGTGATTGCCTTGTTGGAAAAATACAACGTGGCTTTTCATAAGTCATCTACATATCGGCCGTAGACCAACGGGGCAGTCGAGGCCGCCAACAAGAACATCAAACACATTTTGCAGAAGATGGTGGAAACCTACCGGGACTGGCCAGATAAGCTGCCATTTGCTCTGTGGGGCTACCGGACTTCAATTAGAACTTCTACCGGGGCGACTCCGTATTCATTAGTTTATGGGATGGAGGCCGTTCTACCTATTGAAATTGAGGTTCCGTCATTAAGAGTGCTGGCTGAGTGTCAGATAGCCGAAGCAGATTGGCAGCAGAGCAGATTTGAAGAGCTCATGCTCTTTGATGAAAGAAGACTGAAAGCACTGTACCATGTTCAAGGTTATCAATGAAGAATCGCTAGGGCTTTTAACAAGAAGGTGAAGTCCAGAAATTTGAAGGAAGGAGATTTGGTGCTCAAAGACAACCGAGCTCCCATCCATGACCTTAGGGGCAAGTTCTGACCCAATTGGACTGGTCCCTATATCATTAAGTCTATTTGGTCAGGGGGAGCTGTTGTTCTGATGGACCTAGATGGCCTAGAGTTCTCACAACCGATCAACATGGACAAGTTGAAGAAATATTACCCCTGAGAGGCTCGCTAGGCTGAAAACCCGAAAGGGCGACCTAGGCAAAAGTTAGAGCATGAAAAATTTCAAATTACAAAAACTAAGCTCGTAAGGTTGAAAACCCGCAAAGGGCGGCCTTGGCAAAAGTTAGAGCGCAGAAGGTGAGGGTTAATACACGAGTGAACCTTAGCCTGAACTACATAAGGCTTGATTCCCATCTTTGGGATACGTAGGCAACTTCATCCTGAAGTTCAGCCATAAACTTTTCCCCAGTCAACTTTGTCCGTTTGATCATCTCTGTCATCTTTGTCTATTTAGCATTCAAGAGTTCGGTTGTGATCTCCGGTGTAGTGCTACTCAGACTAGGGGCAACTTTCCAGTTGCCGGAATCCGGGGTTGTGCATCTCAGTGACAGATCTCAGGCGTGTCCAATTCTGATCTATGTCGAAAATGGTTTTGAAAAGTTTTAATAAAAGTTGATTTTGTTCCAATTAATCTTTTTACAACTTAGACCATTTTTGGACCAAAGCGGAAAATTTTCAGTACGCACATCCTTCTGCTCTTGCATACAAATTGAAGTTGCTTTTGGTTACATTCATACAGAAAACTTGAAAGTACTAATAAAGCAATAAATTTGGGGCACAACTAAGTCAGGTGATCCTACGCCCCCTCCCAGAGTTGGTCGAAGCTTCTGACGCCAAAGTGGGCCTAATTTATGCCTCTTCATTGAGCCAATCTATGCACTCATCAGACAAAGTGCAACTGAAAGTGGAAGCGGGGGCCAGGAGTTCTCTCGTCCTCCATGATGTGGCATACCGAGCAAGCTGTGCGCCTTGGACTGGGAATGCAGCAGGGTACTCTATCCCCTCTGGCGGGCAAGTCTAATCATGGCCGAACTGGCGCTGGAACCAGAAAGGAAAGTAAAACACGCAGTGCGTCAGACCAATCAACTGAATCCCCGTCTACCGGGACATGCTGTAGCTCATTGCTGGTAGACTGAGCCAAGGACAACACCAAGCAATGCGGTCTATGGACAAATGGCACATCCAGTCAAACCACCACCCCTCATCAAGGGCATCGACTAGGCGTCGTTGGAAGAAGTAGCCACGAGCCGAGTATGCTGGGCAAGAGTCCATAACCTGTAACTTGTCCATCAACCACACCTGGGAAGGGATGAAAAATGAGAGATTAAAGAATAGAGAGGTGTACGTTGAGAGAAAAGTGAGAAAAGAGTTTTGTGAGAAAAATCGAGCTTGAGGGCCGAGTGATGTGAGAAATATATATGTGAGATAGGGAGGGAAACATTACCTGCAGCAGTAGTGGACTCCCCGCAAATCTGGTCGTCCCTCGGCGATGAAAAGCATCCAAGCCCATCAACGTCTCGGCCAATGCCATGGCAATGCAGCTCTTACCCTCCTTCAAACCTTGGGCAACTTCAATTAGACTAACGCTAGACCCACTGAAGCCCGGGGCAAGCAAAAAGTGAGATAACATGCACAGGCAAAGGGCATGTCGCCGAAAACCCTGCCAATGATGGTCACCGCAGTCACCAGGATCAGAAAAACGTTGAATCAAGCTGAGGATGTCCAATTCTCCGTTGCAGATCAGAGACCGAGCGTCGTGCATAATGAGCCCACACATTCGTCCTACGGCTTGAGCATGGCCGAAGCGGAGTTGGGGCAAGATCTCCTCGTTGCGCTCGGACTCCATCAAAGCTTGGAAATCTTCGAAGGTAAGACACATCTCTTGCCCGCCAAAGCTAAAGACATGTGTTACCGGATTCCAAAACCTCGCTGCGGCATGGAGAAAGGGAAGATACAACGGAGTACGGCTCAACGTGAATAGTGCATTCAAGCCGAAGCCCCGGAAGTTCAACTTTTCGTCGCCGTCTAAAGTAGCAATCCAAGATGCAAGATTTTCGATGTGGAATGCCTCCATTTTTTATGCAAAACTGAGATGAAATGAAAGAACCACGAAGCTAGAACTTTTATAGAGGATAAGGTACTGTTTGGGGACACGTGTCAAAAATCTGGTGGTCGCCAAACCAGGTGGTCAGCCGACCACTTTTTCAGGTAGGCCGACCACCCCTTTGGTCTCCAAGGAAAATAGCTGGTCAGCCAGCCCCTTCTGGTGGTCGGCCATGGAGAAAAGTTGGTCTTTGGTCTTTTCCTAGTTTCTAGAAGAGAGATCCTAGCTTTTCCATGCGCTGGGAGTGTTGAAGGTCCGAGTTTACCTCTGTTTCGGATGCGTTCCGTCACTCCAATTGTCCGAGATGCATTTGCTTATCTAGTTGTTGTTCTTTGTTTATCGAGTTGTTGTTTGGTATTGCTTATTGAGTTGTTAAAGTTTTGTTTATCAAGTCGTTGAGTTCCGTATATCGAGTTGTTAATCTTTGTTTAATCAACATTGTCGGGATTTGCTTATCGGGTTGTAAACTTGCTAAGGTTTTATTGTTTCTTAGTAAGTTAAGTTGTTTAGTTTGTTGTGTCGGTTCACTAATTGACTTGGCAATTTTTGATGCTCAATTTTCATTCAATCTCATTTTTGTGCAAAATGATGCGATGCGATGCTAAGAACATAAAATACAACACTTTTTCAAAAAGTTGTTTCATTCCATCATGCTTCCTTTGTTACAACATTTTACAACAAGGGAACAAGTTTTACAGAAAATAAAACTGCCTAATAATGTACAATGTGCTACAACTACTAGTAAAAAAGACAAATAAAGCAAGGAACATCTGTGTCAGTACTCTCGGACTCAAGATTGGGAGGCCCTCTTCATCCTCTTCGCCTGAGCAATCTCTACAATACCTCCACCAGCACCATCATCTGAATTGGAGCTGTCATCCTCGGGATCCTCCCCTACATCACCTCCACTCTCAGAACTAGAACCAGAGCCCTCCTCTCTGTCTGCGGATGTCTCTGACTGAGGATGCGTAGACTCCTCCTCACTGGACTCCTCGTCATCTATGACGGGTGCTCTGCGCCTGCCTCGTCTGCGAGACAAGTCCCCTCTCCCAGCTCCTTGAGAAGGCCTGGATGGCCCGGCCTGTAGTGGTGGCATCTAAAAAGGACAATTTGAGTACATTAGCCAACATGTATATCAGATACAGAGACAAGAATGCTACATAGAGTGGGTGTATGCAGATACAATGTATGAATATGGTGTGTTTCAGATATGCTCTACGCATACAGTCAAGCAATGCAGTGAAATGGTTAAATACAGCATGTCATCAGAAGTATGATAAATGCGAGAAAATTGAAAAATACCATAACACCAGCGATGAACAGTTGTGTCTCTCTCTGCATGACCATGCCCTCAAGTGAGGCCACCAATCCGAGCAGATCATCAGAATACTCCCTGGGAGGCTGCAGATACAAGCTCAAGTCATCAATAAATAAATGAATGCCTAAGTATCTGAGTGATAAATGAAAAGTAGTGGAACATACCGGTGGTGAGTCAGGATCATTGACATATCAGTGATCGGGCATAGGAGGCTCTATTGGAATCGGGTAAGATGACCTGTATCGCCATTCAGTCAACTCAAACGAAAAATCTGGCCACCCGGCGTGCTGATAAGTCGGGGGAATCTGTCTAGCCCCACTCCTCGATGTGCCGGCCCTGCTAGACGAAGGAACGTCTGCAGCCTGGGCTCGAGCTGACGATAATGCACCAGCAGCCCTCCTAGTAGGAGTACAGACACCCATCAGTAGGGGCATCAAGTACGTGTGGCGGTAAGTCGCGTACTCCCCCTCCTCCGTGTGCAGAGCTGCATCGATACCCAACATAGCAACATTGGCCTCCTCGGGAGTGAGTCTCTCAGCAGACCACATGCCATCTGGAGGTGCTGAAGGGACACTCTGCTCAGGGACGCCCATCGTCTGGCGCATGAAGCGATCTCCCAGAAACCAGGCCCTGCCAACTGGCCCCTCAAACAAAGTCCTATACTGAGAAGAAGCCCATGCCCCCGGGAACTGGAAACGGATATCTCCTCCCACGGGAGCCCAGGGCCGCCAAGCGATTTGAGGATAACAAGTGCATGAGCCAATCAGATGTCATAAATATGCGAGATGAATCAAAGCTGAAAATATGAAGAACTGAGAGTTCTGAATTACCTCAGTCGCCCGCACCGTGTCAAAAAACTATCGCAGGAAGGGCAGAGTCTCTCGAGCCCTCGCCCAGCATCGACCCTTAAATACGTGAGAGTAAGGGATCGTAAGAGGCACCTCCACCTCGAACTCTGGGGCTAGCACCAGAAAGTACGTGTAAACCCATAGCTGTGGAAAACAGGGCAGTGGCCATTATAATACAGAATATATAGAAAATGCAGAATGCTGAGTGCAAAATGTAGAGTACAGAATGTAAAGTGTGCCGTGCACAGTGTACAGATAATGAAGAGCAGAAATGTAAATCAAGAGGGCAAGAAGTACCTGCCAGGCTCTCTAGTAGCCGCCAACTATGTTTCCCTGTCCGCGGGAGGTCGCACTCATATAGCAGTAGAGGGTAGCGAG
Source organism: Camellia sinensis (assembly GCF_055761805.1). Classification (NCBI taxonomy): domain Eukaryota; kingdom Viridiplantae; phylum Streptophyta; class Magnoliopsida; order Ericales; family Theaceae; genus Camellia; species Camellia sinensis. Next base: position 63,322,759 of record NC_138962.1, on the reverse strand, counting down.
GCCGGCGCCACCCCAGTCATACTGGCTGACCTGTGATAGGTCCACCAAAGCACTGAGCAGATACAGTCCAACTGTGTTCCCCATGTCGGAGAACAAAGTAGTCCCAAGGAGGAACATCAAAAAACCTCGAGCGTACTGCTCTATCTCCTTAAGAGTCTCGGGCATGCTCCCCCTATACTGCACAAGGAACCAAGCGTACCTGACTCTGCCTGAAGATCGGTTAATCGGTGGGCGAGCTCCCAACAGATAGATCCAGGCAGCCTCCCACTGGCCCATATCCTCATCGCAGGGGACCAGTCGGCCGGCCACATCAAGGCCAGTCAACATCGCAAAGTCAAACGGGGTCATCGTCATATCTCCGGTCGCTGAAAAGTGGAAAGAGTTGGTGGTGTCCCACCATCTCTCCACGAGTGACCCCATTAGTGTCCTGCTCGCGGGGTAGCGAGATAGCCCCGCGCAGAAGGGTCCAAATCCTGCCCCATCCACCATATGACGAACGGTCTCTGGGAGGTCTGCATACCACTCCCTAGCAATAATCGAGCCATAACCTCGCGTAGAATGAGAGGGTACCTGCATTCAAAATGAACAGATGTATTCAGTTTCAGAATGAAATGTATAAGCTGCGTGCAAATGAAATGAATGAGCTGTGAGTTCAAAAGTGAAATGTAAGAACTGTGTGTTCAATATGCGTTGCGTGCAAATGAAACAAGTGGGCTATGTGTTCACCTCAAGAGTTTGGGCTGCGTGTTCAGATTTCAAAAACTGTGGGCTGTGTGTTCACCTCAAGAGTTTGAGCTACGTGTTCAGATTTCAAAAACTGTGGGCTATGTGTTCACCTCAAGAGTTTGAGCTGCGTGTTCAGATTTCAAAAACTGTGGGCTGTGTGTTCACCTTAACAGTTCGGGTTGCGTGTTCAGATTTCAAAAACTGTGGGCTATGTGTTCACCTCAAGAGTTTGAGCTGCGTGTTCAGATTTCAAAAACTGTGGGCTGTGTGTTCACCTCAAGAGTGTGAACTGCGTGTTCAGATTTCAAAAACTGTGGGCTGTGTGTTCACCTCAAGAGTTTGAGCTGCGTGTTCAGATTTCAAAACAGTGGGCTGTGTGTTCACCATCAAAAGTTTGGGCTGTGTGTTCATCTCAAGAGTTTGGGCTGCGTGTTTAACTTTCAAAAACTATGGGTTGTGTGTTCATAATCAAGAGTTTGGGCTACGTGTTCAGATTTCAAAAAAATGTGGGCTGTGTGTTCACCATCAAAAGTTTGGGCTGTGTGTTCACCATCAAGAGTTTGGGCTGTGTGTTCAACTTTCAAAAACTGTGGGCTGCGTGTTCACGATAAAAAGTATGAGCTGCGTGTTCAGAAATTCGAGTGATTGAGTTGTGTGTTCCAAATGCAAACAGAATGCTATGTTATAGACTAAGTGTTCATAACAAGCTGTGTGCCCACTCAACAGAATTCTGTGCTATGAGATATGTGCTAAAATAAGTAGAAATATGGTGTGCAAATGTGTTCAGAACGAGCGGATAAGAATACATAGCGAAAGTATGATATGTGCATGAAATGCATAATACATTGCAGAGAATGTAAAAGTGAAATACGTACCTCTCGTGCCTGATAAGAGAGATGAGTCTCTGGCTCCCGCAGCAACAGATCCGCAGGCGCTCGGTCATCAAAGTCAGTGAAATGGTAGAAAGTGGCCTGAGGAAGGACGTGCTCCCGAGGATGATACCTCTCGGGATCAAACGGCCAAACTCCCGGGGGCAAGGACATGATGTCCGACTCACCCTCGGCACCTGGAGGACCTCCACCGTGAGGAAAATGACCCGCCATTTGAAGAAATCTGCAAAAAAGGTGCAAAAATGAGCAAAATGAGCCAAAATTGGAAAACGTCAACAAAAGTCAACTCTTGGGAAATGAAAAAGTCAACAAAAGTCAACTCCCGAGAAAATATTCCAAATTTTGAGACAAACTTACCCCAAGTGGTGAAATTGAAGAAAGAAGCTCCGAAATCAAATTTTAATCGGTCCAAAGTGAAGAAAACTGAAAGATTTCGTGAAACAACTTTGCATGGGGCGTTGGAAAACACGTATAGAGCGCAGATCTGAGAAAGAAAATGGTCTAGGAAGGAAGTGGGACTGATTTCGGCCTTGAGGTTATGAGGAATAGTGATTGGGACATGTGGATTTAAAGAAATAAGTGTAAAAAGACAAAACTGTCCCGGATTTGGGCAGGTGGTCGGCCGACCATCTTTCCTGGTAGGCCGACCACCCCCTTGCACAAAACCTGGTTGCTGGCCTCCCTAGCTGGTCGGTGGCCCTCCTGGGTGGTCTCCAATGACTCTTTGTTCTCCCTGCAAATTTTGGTGGTTATCGGAGTCCCCGGCTCTCAATAAAGTACAAGGAAAGTGCACTTTCTGATGCGAAATCCCTCCACGGGAACTTCAAATCCAATCCTCGACACATGGCTCATCGTTACTCGCCAAGAGCCAGGTGTATCCTTTTTGAGTACGTTGCGACCCCTCCGAGAGGTAAACCGGAGGTCGTGTTTAAGTTGCCCTCGTCGAGGCTTGCTTTTCTTTGCTTAATGTTTTGTTTCAAGCATGCTTTTAAAGTTGCGCTTATCCTGCATTGTTATGCACGTCACTGGCATTATTATGCACGTTACTTGCATTGTTGTGCATGTTTCAATGGTATCGTCATACCTCCATGCTTAACTTGCGTTGTCGCGCACGTTTCTTCTTGCATTGCGATGTACTTTTTCATCGGCACCATGTTTGTCTACGTTTGATATAGCGTTGAACATATGTTGCTAACTATGTTGTGCCTGTTAGGATTCTCTCTTTTGCAGGCACGATATTGTATGTATGGTTCATTTGAAGCTGGTGCGACTAGACGAACCGGACAGGTATTCTATCTTCTCTGTGTGAGACGTAACGAGAATTGTAATTCTCTTACATCCTTACTGCATGAAATGTAGTTTTGCTTTGCATTCTTGCTTAAAACTGTTGCATTTATTGTGAATATTTGCTTCATTACAATTTGCTGCTTTGCATGATCATGAGTTACGTTCGGCTTTATGCATGTCATTTTGAATTTTGCCCCTGCCTGCAGGTACGCTTGCGGGACCATCTCTTGTTTATCTCACCTGTTTGTCTAAGTCTTTGGCCTTGTCAAAAATGGGTCGTCTCTGGACTTTGACATTCACTCCCGTCACTTATGACTTTCGAGTTCTGTCAAAGAGGGGCAACTGTAGACACCCCATTTTTGACCGACCTTAAGACTCAGACATCATCGATTGAGCGCTCGATGATTGCGCATGTTGTGCTCGTTCTGAGGTTTCGGAGTCTCGGCTGAGAGCCTTGCCTCCGGACTTCGGGACTCTTTTGTGCTTTACCTCGGTTTGTGAACCAGGTTCTGTTTTCTCTTCTCGAAGGGACGAAGAGGTCTCGTAGACCATCTCTCAGTAGCCGTAGGCTACTCTTCGTGGTTGTAGGCCACTTTTCCCGTTTGGAGACCAGTTTTTGATTTTCGGAGCCGTCGGCCGTGCGCGTCGGTTCGGGAGCGCTTAACTTTCTCCGCTTGCTCCAGTTTTTGGCACACACCTTGTTTCCTCTCTCTAGAGGGAAACTGTGGCCCGGGAGACCACCTTCGTGGTCGAACGCCACTTTCGTTGCTTAACAGTCAGTTTTCGAGGCACCTGGCTGTGCGTTTTGACCCCCGAACCCTCGTTTTGCATCCGTCTTGGTTCATTTTTGGCATGGACCTTGTTTTCATTGTTGGGAGACCACCAAATGGGCTGGCTGGCTAAATTTCTTGACTTGAACCTTTTGAACTAGTCGACCGACCAGGGGAAGTGGTCAGGCGACCACCTGAACTGGTCGGCCGGCCTCCCTCAATATTGTCTCTGTGAGTTGTTGCCAGTTGTGCCAGCTGGAAGGCACATAATGGATCCTCCATACACATGTATGGAGGATCTTCAAGCTTATTTTTTAGCTTCTTTGAGAAGCTTTGGACCCCTTTGGCTATAAGAGAGACCCTCTCCCTTATTGGTAAAGGTTCTGATTTTGGCTGAAGGCATATACATCTATCTCCCTCTATATCTCTCCCTTTAGGCTTAGAAAGTGTGAAGTTTTTGGCCCTTTGCACATCATCTCCTAGCCTAACCCCTCCAACACCAACCTAAGCTTCTTGGAGGCATTTTTCAGAGGTTGAGGAGCTACATTTTTGGTCCAGAAGCGGCTGGAGTTGCGGAGCTACAAGGGTAACACACTATTTCCTCTTTTAAGCTTTATTTTGCTTTATCTTTTAGCCATACTTGCAAGCATATTTGAGCTTTATCATCAACTAAAAAAAGTCTTATTTTGAGGTCCTTAACATGTTTGTTTGAGATCATTTTTCTTTTGGGGGTCATCTACCCCCTTGCATGCTTCATTTTCCCTTATTTTGAGCCATGCATTAGGGCCTTTGCATTGACCTTTGTTTGGCCTTCTAGCCACTGAAATCCAGTGGATTTTCAGTGGCTAGAATTCTATTTTGAGTGCCAAAATGAGAGAGGGGTGACCCTCTCTCCCCTTGTTTTGTTTCCTAGCATATTTGGCCTAACAAAGGAGCCCTTATTTGCATGCTTCCAAGCTATGTTTCAGGACATTTTTGGTGAGTTTTAGGACCTGCATAGGCTCTATCCAGAGCTTGTTTTTCCATATTGGGTGTCTATCTTGCATGTGTAGAATAACCCTCTTCACAGCTTATCAAAGGAGCATGTCATTCTTGCATGCATTGACCATGTTTCAATGAGTTTTTGGGCTTTATTTGGCATGTCATACCTCTGAATTTGTCTTTTTTAGTGACTGCTTGAATGCTTCATATACTTGTAGTGTAAACCCTCTTCACTAGCTTGTATTGCATGCTATTTTGGTCTTTGATTCTAGTAATTTTTGGCCATGCCTTAAACTAATTTTATGCATGTTTTGGACTGCCTTAGCTCTATTTTTATGCCTCATGGTCGAATGATGCTTTCTATGCATGGTTGTAGTGTAATACCCTTGCCTAGCCTTGAGTTTTGAAGCCTATTGCATGCTTATACTGAGGTGTTTTCATGTTTTGGGGCCATTGAGCATGTCATTTTAGAGCCTATACTTGTGCCATATTCCCATGTTTTCCACTCTTTAAATGTGTTTGAGAGTCGTGCTTAAATACCTCATTTATGGACCATTACATGAGCTTCATTTCTATGCATTTTGAGCCATCATTTTAGACCATTTTCCCACTGTCTTGGACCTGCATAGGGACTTTTTGGGGCTGGTTGGGTCACTTGAGCATTGCTTTATGTACCTCCAGTGTAATGCACTTCACTAGTTTCGGTATCCGGGCCATCTAGCATGCATTGTGTGAGGTGTTTACATGATTCGGGACCATCTTGCATGTCATTTCAAAGCTGGAAAATGTGTGATTGTATGCCCTATTTCATCCCTTGCCATGCTTTGGTAGAGTTGCATTTGGTGCCTTAGGTTTGGTCCCTTGCATTCGTGCATATTTGCATGTGTTTTCGTTGCCCAATTTCATTATGTTTGGCCACTGATTTGGGTGTGGCTAAGGTCACCTATCTTGGTTTAAGTCGATCTTGCATTGTATATGCCATTTAGTCCATATTGTTGCATGATTGACCATTGCATTGTGTATGCCTTGATCATTTCATTGTTAGTCTCCATGTGTGCATTGCATATGCCATATAGTTTTCATGTGCATTGAGTATGCCATTGATTATTTCATAGCATTGTGTATGCTAGTAGCATGTTTTCATATCATCATTTGCATGTTTGCATCATTTAGTGGCATTATGTTTAGGTTGCATGTTAGAGTTGCATTCATGCATGCCATGTGTATTGCATTGTGTTTGGAGTAGGGTTTAGTTCAGACACGGGAAACGAGGGACGTTTCATACTCCAAGTGACGAAACGTGCCTCGATTCTCAGTCGCCGACACTCCGGATTACCCATGATAGAGTTTAGGCCTTATTGTGTTCATTTGTGCATCCATTTGACATTGAGTCATGCAATTCGACTCCTCGACCATCATGCATCGAGATGCGTGATTAGTGGCACGAGGATCAAGGACTACACTCCCTAGAGCTTATGCAATGACAGGGAGAGTGGTCGTGCACACATATGTTGAAAATACTTTGCCATGCCCCTTTCTTGCTCTCTGCTGCAGCAAACCGAAAGCCAACCGCAAAAACTGGTTGGTAGTATCCCTATAGCATGGTGGAGTTTCAACCTTCTAGAGTTTTGTTCAGTGTTCTAGGACCAGTTGCAAACAGAGGCAAATCGGGACATCGCGATGGATTTTCTAGCAAGGCGACTCGAGCATGCATGCATTCTTTGTCATTCAAGACCGAGCTGAGGCAGTCCATTTCATATGTTTTGCATGCTAGCTTATTTATTTTAGTTAATTTGTTAATTAATTTGGGTTGTGTAATAATTAACTGTAATTCGTTATTCATTCGATTGTGTATTATTTATTCAGACCCTCTGAGGAGGGCAATATTGTAATAAGTGTGCGTGTGTATGATGTATGTCTTCCAACCCCACGTCTTTCTCCCTTTTATTTACCATCTTATGATGGTTAGTTTTAGGACACGTTTAAATTAGCATCCTTATGCACATATGTTTGCACCCATTCATCTGTTTTGCATGCGCTGGGCTCGGCGCATCATGCTAACTGCATTGTATTTCAATTCCAAGTTGAATACATGTATCGATTGTTGCATGTCGTATGCCATCTTAGAATAGTCGAGCCTATCGTAGTTGCATTTTTGTATGTGTTGCCTTGGGCATTCTTAGTATAGTTAGGATTCATGCATGATTTCTAATTAGCTTCTTTCTTTGGCTCGGAGTACTCGGTAAGTGTTTATGCTTTAGCATCCTTGCATGCGTGTGAGTGACTGCCATGATAGCATGCTTGCCATGAGGCTATGTGCTTATGTGATATAACTGCCTGAATGCCTGTGGGTGAAGGTTGGGTTGCTTGAATTGGAATAATTCGTCGAAACCCGTGTTTTAGCCTACTTGCGAGTAGCAAACTTCAATCCATTTTCAAAACAAACGGATATGCGATACTTTGTTCCAACTTAGGCAATCTAGTCTATACTTGTATGTTGTGTGCATCACATAGTAATTCTAGGCTAATAACCAGAATAAGAGCACATAATGTTTTCAAAACTCGATATCATGGTTAGTAAAGGCCGATGTTTGATCAGGCGAGCGGGGGTGCTCATGAAGTGACCTTCCCCAATCGTACCCAAGTTCCCGAGCCAAGGCAACTTTGGTGATGACGGACACGTGGCCTTAGGCACGAGTCAGGGTTTCCTAAATTCTTCCAAAATAAAATATTTAGGTGGCGACTCTGTATCTGGCAAAGCAGTCCATGTTTGACACTTCTTTCTAAAAAATTAATTTTTCAAAAAGATTTACCAGATTTGGACTCTTTGATGATTCATCGGTCTTGCATTGCACTCTCCGAGATTAGATACAAGACCGTGACATTTGAGTCCGAGCTGTAGTAAGCCCAATTAACAAAACGGGATTTTTCCGGGACGTTCGGGGACGTCTACAGTTGGCCAGAACACGTGGTTTGGATTTAATGTCTGCATCACATTTTGAGGTGCGTGCGTACAAATTTGATGTTTGTTATTCGTGTGTGTTTAACATGTTCGCATTATGTTTGTTTGTAGTAGTCTCATATTGATATGCATTATTTATGTGGCAAGTGATTCCTTGTGAGCCAACCATGTGAGAATGTTATAATAGCAGGGGAAGAGTTTGACGGTGGGGAAGACGCTAATGTTGTTGAAGATCTAAAAGTCGGTGGAGAATACAACAGTGATGATAGTGATGGTGTTGATGGTGACAGTGGCGATGAGAATGATGTCAGCGTGGGTGATGATGGAAACAAAGGTATGGTTGGTATCGGGGTAGCTGTTAAACGGAACGTAAGGGGCAATGGTGATGGAAGATGAAGTGTAGCGGAGGTGGATGTGGTTGCAAAGGGTAAACACAGTGTCGCAGTAGATGGCATAAGTGTTGACAATATTGGTGGTATAGTACGTGGAAGCTAGGTGGCACAGGTGAGTGATGACAGGGGGGAACTGGAGACAGTGTTGGCCGAAATAGATGCCCTTCGGATGGAATGTAGAGTTAAAGATACCATGATTGTGGAGTTGCAAACAGAGGTTGACCAGTTGAAGAGGATGAAAGAAAAACAAGTTGTGGATATAGTTGATGGTTTCATCTTAGTTTTCAAGGTGAAAGACAACGAGATGAAGAAGGTGGCAGAAGAAAATGGTATTCTACAGAAGACGATATGCGTTGTGGAGGAGTAGTTAACTGAACAAGATGTGCACAAAATCAGACAAGCATTCCGTACGGTCGATGGCGGATACACTGATAGGAGGGATGACGAGGTTGTTGGAATTAAGGATGGGATGCCATTGGATATTGTTGGGCCACATGAAAAGAATGCGTCAACCAAGGCTGACAATTGTGGGGGCTCAGATGACATGATAGGTGGTGTGCTGGTTGAAGTTAGTCCAAATGACTCAGATGTCGTTGAAGTTGGAAGGTGTATGCTGGCAGGTGGCTGTGTGGAATGTTTGCAAAACTCGCTTGTGAGGAACCTGAAGTGTAAAGTGAGAAAGGGACTTAGACTACTGGATTTTGAATACAGCAGCATGGGAAACTTGAGGATGGGGTGTAACATTGTGGGTGATAACAAGGTAGTGGATGTTGGATATAGCAGTGTGGGATGTGGTAGCGCTGAACGAATTATTGATGTGGATGCGGTTGCAGTCAAGAGCATGGAGTGGTCTAGGTTTTCTTTGAACAACCAGTTAGGGGTGTGGAAAATGATGACTGAGGTGGAGAAAGATAAAATCGGAGACGCTTATAACAAAGATGGGGATAGGCATGCAATTTGTGCATGATTGCAATAAGATGGGGTTTATGTGTACACGCGTTTGACATATATTGTCTTTGTACTTGTAGGGCGGTTTTGTGGGCTAGCAATGGAGATGATGTGTGTGTGTATTTTGCGGATATTAAGTCGATTGTTTAGCAGTCGTCGCTGCGTGGCAACGTAACTAATTAGTTTATAGTACTAGTATTAATGTTTGCATGTATTGTTTGTTTGACGTTTGGTATAATAATGTACTATTTTGTGGCATGTGGTAGACGCGTACGCAGTCTTGTTGATGGAAGAACAAGACAGACTTCCGATCAGAGAGGAGTTCCTGGATAAGTCAGACATTTTTAATAGTATATGCCTTATGAGTTTGTTATGTTTGATTTCAAGTTCCATTGGGAAGTAGCGTGTTGCATGTTTCGAACAATAAAACAAAAAATGTAACGGGGAAAATAATGATGTAGGATATATTAAAGAATGAGAACACTAAGGCATGGGATAGTTTTGTGTTGGACAACTTTGTGGCATGTAAAGATTGTCGGTACATCCAATTCCCAATTTGTTTCCGAGCGCACTGGATGCTAGTGGTGTTTGACACTGAAATGGGCGGCTGGAAACATTACAACTCTCTGAGGCCCCGAGCTGGAATGGAAGACAAACACTTTAATGAGGCGGTGTTTGTGGTGAGTAAAGTGTATCACTATCTGTGTGGTATTGGGTTGTGTTATGTGTATTTGAGTTGGGTTTTTTGGCTAATGGACTGGTATTGTTTTTCAGAGGGACACCATTCTTGAAATCCAGAGGGGAGCCGTGGCCGGGTTAGGCAATGACAACACGACGCAAATTGCTGATACAGGTGTGGAGGCAGTCATTAGCTGTCCGCAATAGAAACACGACTCATACGTGTTTTTTCCTAATTAATTTCAAATGGTATAGCAAATGTAATCTGGTATATGGTTTTTTGGAGGCATTAATAAGTTGTGTATGTTTGTGTTGTCATACATTGCAGGGAGGACTACGTGATCATTATGTGTGCTGTGATGCGTCAGTATATATACCATGTTGATGTCAACAGATCATTGTAGAGGGTAACTATGTTATCCTGCGAGCCAACATAGTTAAAGGGTTTGTGAACGACTATGCTAGGGGGCTAAAGGACATTGCATGAAGTAGGGAAGTGTTTGTTTTTGTGGTTGGGATTGATCTATTGTTTTATTTATTGTGTGACAATGCGTTGGTGTTACACTAAAGTGAAATTTTTTGTGGGGTACTCTTTGCATAATGATGAACTTAGTTTATTTAGTTTGTGTTAATTTTTGTTAATGTTTGAATTGCTTTTAACGCTGGGTATTAAATAATGAATAATACTAATTGTGGATGGCACTTAAACAATTGTGTGTCATGCTACAACTGTGATGGCGTTTTGTGAATTTACTGTTTTGACTTTTGTATGTTCATCATGTATTGCTTATCTAAGTGGAAACGACAATATTGTTTTGTTATGCATGTACGTGTGTGCCTGTTACCACACATATGGTGTTGATGGGGGGGGGGGGGGGGCTTGCACTTTGTGGGAGTAGGTGTGAACAAGTTGAGTGTGTTGTGTTGTTGTGTGGAGACAGTGGTTTAGTATGGTGAGCGTGGTATGGGTGTTTATATGGCTGGATTTATGTGTCTGGTTGTAAGTGAGAGTGTTGGGTATGGTGCAGAAGATTGGGTTGGCGTGGTTTTAGTGAGTTGAATGTGGTGACGCATGGAAACAGGGTGTATGCCACTGTTATGGCGGGGGCTGTGTGATAGGAAAATAAGAGCAGTGCATTCAGCATGTACGTAACAGTACGTGGCAATAGTGACGGTTGCGGTTTAGTGTGGCATGTGGATCGGTGACAGTGCAAAAGCGTTATGGGACATTGTTATTCGTTGCGTGTGTACGGACATTATGTTAGTTACGGCTATTTGTAGGAGTGGGTAGTGGTACATTGCGTTTCATGTTATGCAGTGTGTGTTGCTGCTGCACACGTAGTAGCTAAAAATAACAACGACATTAAGGCGAATGGATTATTGAAAATGATTTAATGGAGAAAAATAAATAAATGTCCCACTACATTATTAATGGTTGGCTTTGTGAAACATTGTACTTAACGCAAAATTACTTGAAACTGAAATGCATACATAGGAAATATGTATAACACATGATTTTTTAACTGGGAACATAACATAATTGAAATTAAAAATAATGTGTTTCCACCAGCTTGGGTTGATGTGCTATATTTGTTCTTTGTAGGTCTTCTAGGTTGCACTTTCTCACCGCGTGATGGTATCCTCTTCTTATTGGGCCTGCCAGGCGGTCGTTTGACAATAGGTAGCAGTATAAAAAAATCGTGGCCATGGATTTGGGGTTGTTCGACTGTTGGTATTGGTGCTATGCTAGGTCAGTATGACAAACGATATTTTGTGGCATGGAAATAAGGCCCAATTAGTGCGTACAAAGCTTGCCCACTTTTCCGAGCAGCGACAATGGCATGTGCGCATGGGAACCCATTAATCTGCCACTGGAAGCACAAGCACGGGCGCCTGTCAACATTGAACATCACGGACTAGTGTGAGTGAACCTCATACATCGTGGGGCTTGATTAGCTTACAGTTGTAGCTTGACTTTTTCGCGCCCCCTTTCGGAGAGCTCGAATTGGTCCTACAGTTCGGACTCCTGTTACGGTTCTGAATCTAATCTCACAAAGTGCAATGTGAAACTGATAAACACCAAAGAGTTCAATCCGGCAAGTCATTTTTGAAAATCAATTTTGCATCAAATAATACCAAAACTGGACTGCTTTGCCAGATTACAGAGTCGCCATCTAAATATTTTGTTTTGGGAAATTTAAGAAATCCTGACTCATGCCAAAGGCCACGTGTCCGTCATCACCAAAGTTGCCTCAGCTCGAGAACTTGGGTACGAGAGGGGAAAGTCCTTAAATGAGCACCCCCGCTCCCTCGATCAAAGATCGGCCTCTACTATCATGATATGTTGTTTTATAAATCTTATGTGTTCTTGTTCTGGTTATTAATTTAACTTAACTATGTGACGCACACAAGCAAGTATAGACTAAGTCGCAAGACTTGGAACGAATTCAACTCATGTTTGCTTTCGAAAAATGGTTTGAATTTGCCACCCTCAAGTGAGCTAAAACGCGGATTTGCCACTAAACATGATGGGCTTAAAACATGATTTGTCACTTCGCAAAGTGGGCTTAAAATATACATTCGTTGAATTGTTCCAATTCAAGTAACAAAGCCTTCATCCACAGGCATTCATGCAGTTAATCACTTAAACAAATAGCCTCATGGCAAGCATGCGAAACATGGCAATATGGCGATCACACTCATGCCAGAATGCTAAAGCATAAAAGCTTACCGAGTTCTCCAAGCCAAAACAAAAAGCTAGTTAGAAAGATGCATGATCCTAACTATACAAGATGCCTAATGCAACACATGCAATAATGCAATTTAATAGGCCCGGCTACTAATATGGCATTCGAAGCAACTTGAACAACGTGTTTTTAAATACGTATTCAAAGAAGTGTATTGAAATTGCGATGCAGTTTAAATGATGCGCCGAGCCTCGGTACGTGCAAGACAAATGAATGGATGCAAACATGCGAGCATAAGCTATGCTAATTGAAATATGTCCCTAATCTAACCATCAAAAGCGGATAATAAAAGGAAAAAAGACGTGGGGTTGGAAGACATACACACACTCACGCACACTTATTACAACATTGTGCCCTCGCGAAGGAGGGTCCAAATGAATAAGCTAAGCTAATCTAAGCTAAGCCAGGCAAACTAATCTAATTAAACTAATTAGACTAGTTATTACAAATCAAATCAAATAGCTTGCACACTAATTACTAATTATTACAACACTTAACTAATTAGCAAACTAGTTAATTACAATAACATGCACACTAACTAATCAAGTAGAACACTGAACTACATTGCCTCAGCTCTACTTTGGGAGGTAGAAGATGCATGCACTCGGTTTTCGCCCCGAAAAGCTCTCCGGTTTTGCACTTGAGAGGCTCTGTTTGTAGGGTTGACCATGATCCAGGACCTTTCTGCTCCATCTTACCACATAATACTGAGGATTGCACCAGTGGCCTGCCAGCCATGAATGCTTGCTGCCGGCCACCTGCCAGCCAAAAATGTGCCTTGCCGGCCAAGAGTGAGCCACTGTCGGCCACCAATGAGCCACTGCCGGCCACTGATGTTCTGAGTCATCACACTGCAACAGAACACAAACAGAGGAAAATTGAGGGTTTTCCAAGGATATGTTTGTACTGTGCCCCTCCTTATCATCTCAAAACATCAAAGGAGTGGCGTTCTTGGATCCAAAACCACCAAACAAGCATTTCAATGCATAATGGCCAAAGATCCAAGTTGTACAATCTTAATAAATGCACAAAACAAGACACGAGGCCATCACCTTATCACGTATGATCAAAGGCAATGGAGACAAAGGAGATTGGCCCATTTCATCACTTTGAGTATGAAATGCTCCAATCTTCCTTGTGTTCAATATAACGTCCGATTGAACACATGCAATGCAACACAATATGCTAAACTTGCTCAAGTTTTACTTGTCATGTTTTATTTACTCATTTTAATTACTGATCCATTCTTTAACCGGTTAAGTCCAAGGTGAGAGTCCTCTAATGGAAAGAGGGCTTAAGCCACAAGTACCTTGAGCATGAAAAAGGCCTCATGCTGTTGGTAATGAACTCTCGAAGGAATTAAACCATTAGGCATGAGGGTCTCAATTCCATACTCAAGCCAACAAGAGGCTCAAAGCCACTTTCAAAACAAAAGGAAGAGTGAAGAATAGAGGGAGATTGCAGAGATTTCAGTGCTGAAATGGCATGCAAAATGATACTACAACATGCAAGTCGCTCATGCAAAACATGTTTAAAAGCCAAAAACACCAAACTAGTGAAGATCACAACACTATAAGCATGCAATACAAAGCTCCAAAGGTACAAACACTCCATAATAGTCCTAAAACAGCCTAAGAGGAGTCCTAAAACATGCTTGAAGTAAGCTAAAAATAGCTAGAATAGAAGGCCAACACATAGCACAAACTAAACTATGAAGCACAATTACACTACAAGCATACAAAGCAAGCCTTAAGTGGCCAAACCAGCTCAAAACAAAGCTAAAGCTAGTAAAAAAAGTAGCAAAAACATGCTGAGATTAAGGTACAAAATGCTAGAAAATCATGCTTACACGTTAGGCTATCTAGGCTTACAAACAAGACACAAGGACGGGAGGGTACCCCCTCCCATTTTGGACCTCAAAACATAGTTTTTACCATTGAAAATCCCCTAGAATTCAGTGGTTAAAACAGCCAAAAAAAATTATTTTAGAGAGCTTTGAAAGATGGCACAACAACTTAATAATCAAGCAACAAGAAGAGTAGACTACCCCTAACTCCAATCAAACCTCAAACCACCATTTTAGGCCATAAAAACAGAAATTTTCAGAGGTCAAAACCAGCCTCAAACCAGTATGCAAAGATGGAAAAACAAGTGTTTAAAATAAGCTTAAAACACAAGTGTTCTACCTCTTAAAGACAAGATACAATTTAGGCACCAAAATCAAGCCAAACCAAGCCAATATCCTCTTCTAGAGCTCAAATAGGACCTCAAGCAACCTCAACTCAATGGTGATAAAGTTTGATCAAGGGCTTATATGCAAGAGTGTAGAGAATTTAAGCTATAAGGCACAAAATATTTAGAGAGAGGATTCTAGAGAGAGAGAGAGAGAGAATTTTTTTTTTCTTCAAAATTTCCAACCCCCATACATGCAAGAGGGGGCCTCTATATATAGAAGATGCAAAATCCGCTCAAAGAGATCCAGCCATACACGTGCAAGAAGATGGCTCAATCTATGCAAACCGCTGACACAAAATATCAGAAAATATCTACTGATACACTGGTGGTCGGCCGGCCATCGCAAGCCATGAACAACAACATGCTAAAAGGACCTACACTTAGTCCAAAGATGAGACAGAATGGATGCAGGGTTTGGAAAACTCAAACCTGTGGTGTTCCGTTGCAGACTTCGAGCGCTCGACGAGTAACCAAACTCATCATCAGATATACCTATAAGAACATCCAAGTCTTGAGGACAGTAAAAAATAGGGTGTCTACAACAGTCCATGACCTCTAATCGTTGTATGACTTTTCTAGGTGTTTTTCCATTTTTGGACATAACAAACCATGCCATTTAAGTGACGTTTCTTGTTTGGTTGACATCTGTCTCATTATTTGTGTTCTTATACTGTACATCAAATGGGTTATTGGAAGGTGACGTGCCTCAGAAATCCAGTTATTAAAGGATTTGACAGCGTTGAAAGACATCTCGCCATACCGATTACCTCTGCATTATAGGGTGTTTGCCAACATAAAGGTGGCGTTAGTGTACGTAATGTATTATAGCACAATACGGTGTATGTTAAAAATGAAATATATAAGTGGAACATGGTAAGATACGAACCTAAACTAAGCGTTCGCCCAATGTTGTGGAGCTAGATTTTGAGGAAATCAATTGCAATTTTCTTACCGAAATTAGTGAACTTTCCTACCATCTTTTCAAATGCATGAATAGTTAGTGCGTAAGCACAGTTGTTGAACTTGGTTATCAATCCAATCCGATGCAAATTGTTTATATATTTCATCTTGTCCCTTAGGTTCCTCTAAAGGTGTTACATGCAAAACACATGGTGAGCATTCATGAATATAATGGGCATTGCCTCCATGAGGCCAACATACTGATCTGATATGAATGTAAACATCCTGTCATCACCGAGTACGTTACGAAGATGATGCAAAAACCATGACCAGTTTGTTACGTTTTCTGCGCCAACAATCGCAAATGCGACTGGGAACAATCCTGCATGGAACTATATTGGTAAGTTATGTGTGAAGGTGTCGTTGTATCTGTGGCAGTTAATATGTTGAAGTAGCAAGGACATCTTAGGCAGGCGTGGTTGTGTGACATCTGTGTATTATATTTATGTAAATGTTAGATGTACCTCGGTTTCCGCCCTTAGATGTGGCAGCAAGTAAAATCCCTTTGAACCTCCCCTTCAAGGAAGTGCCATCTAGGAAAAGTAATGGCTGGCAATGTTTGAATCCGTCAATGCATGCTTTGAATGATATGAAAAAACGTTCGAACCAGTTATCATACTCATCATAATCAATATCGATATAACTACCCGAGTTGTGTTCCATCACAGCCCCACTGTACCACCGTAATTGATCGAAAGATGCACTGAGGGCCCCAAATAACTCGCCTCTGGCTTTTTCGACAACTAACCAAGCAACACAATAACTTATTACAAGCACTTAATTTTTTTTTAAAATCAAATGCAACATCAATCGGTCTGGTTAAAGGCTTGTCACGGATACGGTGTGCGAAAATGTCAGACACCAAGTTTGATCCAAGATGACGGTTGTTGATTATACGAGCAGCGACGCCAGAAATGTGTTCATCACTACTACAAAAACAGATAAAGATCACACTTTTTTTGTGTGATGTATGTTATTTAATCACACCTTTTAAGTTTTATTAAAGTGTGATCTTTGGGAGTGTGATTAAAAGGTGTCATTTTTAATCACACTTTTTAAGTGTGCTTAATAACATTTAGATCACACCTTTTAAGTGTGATTAAAAATATTTAGATCACACATTTTAAGTGCGATCTTTGGAAGTGTGATTAAAAAGGGTCATTTTTAATCACACTTTTTAAGTGTGATTAATAACATTTAGATCACATCTTTTAAGTGTGATTAATAACTAATAAAATCTGTGATAAAAAAAGAATTTGACATATTTGAAAAATAATCAATATTATTTTTGTATGCACATTTGAAGAATGTAATACACACTATATACTATATTTTGAATCATAACCACATATTGAATAGAATAACGTCATATATTTCATAAATGGAAATTAAATATTCAAAAGTATATACAAAAGAATTAAATAAAAAAAAAATTAACTGTGATTACATATATTAAAAAACGAAAAAACTTAAAAAATTAAGTTCTTTAATTCTTGGACCATATTTTGCATCTCTCCAAAAAATTTCTGACCTAAAAAATGAAAACACAAATTAATCCAAAAACCGCTGATGCATATGAATAAACTAAAAAGTTAATTTAGAAAACCAAAATAGGAACATTAATCATTTCTGTTTGATCTTAATCCTTTTGGAAGTAACTTCCCTGTTAACAATTAGATGCCATAGCAACTCAGTGTCAATGACATTGTAATTAGGAGGTCACTAATGAGCACAGTATTTAAAAATGATAAATCTCAATACAGCTTGTGTACGATCTTTTTGTGAATGTATATTATTATTACTGTTGAACCATAATTCTAGGTACTCATAAATAAATAAATAAAAACTCAAGAATTTACTTTATTTATTTATTTTATTTTTTTTGGTAGGGGGGAGGGGAGAGTACATACATTGCAGTCTGCATTTTCTTTTGCACCTTTGGAGGAAAAAGAAGAGAAAACAGCTACCCATTTCATGCATGTCTGTCTACCAAAGAATAAGTGCAAACGCTAACAGCTGGCACAAGCATATGAAAAATCATAAAGAAAATACATTATTATCACAAAAATAATTACTACTATTAGAAATTAAAAGGCATACTGTTGATCCTACGTCAACTTAAACAGCTACTAATGCTTCAGTTTTCCATACTAAATTGTACAACACATGGTTCAGAATATATGTTGCCCATAACAAAGTTGGTTTTAGCATTATAACTATATTTTAATCTCTTTTTTTCTTTGGTTGAGATCATTGGAAGTGAACACAGTTTCTCCCCATCACAAGCTTCGCATCAAACCTAACTGGGAGTGTTTCCCTTGCTTCCTTCTACAAGGAACATAAAAATCCGGGTGCAAAATTGTGCTCAGAGTCTCAGATCAAGTATTATTCAATCATTTCCCCCTTCCTAATGCCAACATGCGTAGTTAAATACAACACAATTTTTTCAACTTTATCCCACTTCAGAGGATAAAAGTCCCATCTATATGATAAATACCC
Source organism: Camellia sinensis (assembly GCF_055761805.1). Classification (NCBI taxonomy): domain Eukaryota; kingdom Viridiplantae; phylum Streptophyta; class Magnoliopsida; order Ericales; family Theaceae; genus Camellia; species Camellia sinensis. Next base: position 63,304,684 of record NC_138962.1, on the reverse strand, counting down.
ATTGAAACTTAAACTGCCTATCACAAAGATGGAAGTAATTTACCAATACAACAATACACATATTCTCATCAACGTCACGCTACTGGGTGATGAAGGGTTGGCGTGTTGGGAAAGATGAAAGGGTTCTGTGTCATTGCACAACAGTTTTTTGCATTCAAGAATAGGAAAAGTACCTCAGTTCCAAGCCGCTTATTTAGAGCTTCATTCCACATATTTGCAGCATATGCCGGCTGCACTCTAGTCCACATAGACATGACAGAAATGACCTATGAACAGAGTCTGCCAGTTAGAAATTTAGCAAAGTTCTCAACATCCTCACATTTATTCACATGTAATGCAAATGAATGATGGTATCAAGTAGATAGAATTTTTTCGCCGGCAAAAATGAAACAGTGAACATGACTGTCAAAGCACAAAAAAATAAAACAGGAACGAAAAAAGTGACTCCCAAAATTAATAATTCTGGCAAACTATGCACAATACAAGTCGTGCTAGGCTGCTCATCCATTTGTTATTACCGTAGCCAAAAGAATTTCACTCAAAATAGTGAGGATTTATAAACCCCATTGTTTACATTTATATGCATGTGCACTTTCAACACACTATCCACACGTTACCTATGTAATGAAACTATTATAATTCCAAAGCAATGACCATAATAGAACCATATCACCAAATCCAATCAAACCAGAAGGCTTCTGAACCAAGAAAACCTACTAAAATAGTCAAGAAATGCACAGTATTTAGTAGCATGGCATATGCATCATGGAAAGCCAAGTTTAAACTTTAATACAATATATTAGAAAAATATCAAACTTAAGCATACCAAGTGAGCATCAAGAGGTGGTGGATAGTAATCAGCAATGGTATCAATCCAACTAAAAATCATGTTGTGGTAACCATATGGCTTCCCTGCCATGCTCCGAGCATATTCCCATGCTACAGTCGAATTAAATTTAGCACGCACATCTGGATGTAAGGGCAGCAACACTACCTGTGGATTGGATTCATCCTTAAGAGACAATTCCCACCATTCATCCCATGGAATTACCACAACAATTTCTTCACCCTAAAACATAACCAAGACAATATAAGCATAAAATCTAAGAACATGTTCACATAAATATGGTATAAAGACAATATGATGTTCACACTGCTAAATATGAAGGCCAAAAAAAGAAAAGAAAAGGAATCCACCAATAAACTCAATCCAAGAATTGTTCAAATATTTTCGTGTCTGTAAAACCAAAAAGGAAAGTTCATTCCAGAAACCAAAATTTGAAAACCTACCTATCTTTTCAAATTTGTATTTTCCAACGCCCCTCACACTTGTTTGCATACATGATATAAGCACTACAATTCTACAGTTCAGTTGTTTTAAACTAAAATTCTTTCCTTGCCAATTCCAGCTTTTTAGGTTTATGAATTCATGCCAATAAGCACACAAATCTAACATGGCTCTAAAGTATAACGTATTGGATAATTATATGTCTATGGCCATGTTAGGAGTTGGTATTGTGCATGCTTGTCCATAATTTAGGACTAGTCCTCTGCTTACCTTTTCATTCTCATGTCCAGATTCACCAACCCAAAGATTACCATGTTAGGCCAGAAATGTGAAAATGAGAATATATATTCAGGAAGTTTTTGTAAAACTACCCGACTAGTTAATCTCCTATAATCAATTCAATTAAAAAACTAAATAAAAAGCACAAATTGAATAATATTACCAGTGGATATACTACAATCCAGGGATCAACAATTCTGAATCGCCCAAAGAAAAGAGAAACTAAAGATAACATGTTCAATGCTTCTGTAAATTTACCCAGATTTATTTTCTCCTACACAAATGATAATTCAAGTAATTATCTTCTAGATGAAGATTTTTTAATCTGATAGTACTGCTCTAATAGTCACAAGTAGCATCACCACTAGGTGGTCTATCTATTTCGAGAAATGTCAGGAGGCATACTACACAGTTTCATCAAATGAATCTAAACTGATAATATCTCCTATTATTCAATGTTTTTTAGTATTTAGTTGCACAGACGCAACAACTAATCACCACATTTCTAGATTTTAATTTAAAATAATAAAATAAATACTTCCACCTAAGAGATAGAGTTTTCCAACAAATCAAATTCAGTGTGAATCTCGTATGAAGGACAACAAATCCTATAATTATAACTTCTAAAAAATGCCCCCTGGGGAACACCCCAGCAACTTAGATTGCATTCCTCCAATAAAGATATTCATATGTGAGGTATCCTTAACTTACCTATTGAAAACAAAATAAATTTATAACTGAGCGTAACATGTCCAAGCCTGCATATAGGTAACATATGCAAGCATGGTTGTTAGATTCGTATGATTCACGATTTGGTTCATACAAGATTCGATACGAGTTTCAAACAAACGATTAGAATCGTGTTGGTAATCGAAAATTGAGTAAATCGTGTGATTCAATTTGGAATTCACTATGATTCAGTTATGTTTTTGTTTACATAATGCATGAACCATCGTTTTCACCTCTCCATCAAGAAATAAAAGGAGATCAATTAATTATATTGATATACATTAATTAACTGATATACATAGTTCAATGTGATATACAAATTAGTTCTATTGATATTTATTTCATTTTAAACACTCTGTGTACTTTTATATTTATAAACATATATAAAATTATAATATAATAAATAAAGTGAATCTTACAATTCATTATTCACTATTTTAGCAAAACGATTCACGATTTGATAACAATGTATGTATGCAAATAAATGATGCTACCTCATTCTAAACCAGTAGGCTTAGATATTGACTCAAATTAGTGTGCTCCAGCACTCGTTTGGCATAGAAAGAGAATGTTAGTCTATATGTATTTTTTGGCCATAGCTCTGGTTTTTCTATGTCATCATGACCCCCATACTCAATTTCAATTTCCATAAACAAAAATACAACATCTCACCTTTCAACTTAAATTCTTTATTTTCCAAGTTTGATCAACTACATGAATTTCTTAAATTCTATATTTTACATTTTTTATCAAAAACAAACGTTTTTCAGAAAAATTTAAATTTAAATATATATATATATATATATATATATAAACATCAATTAAATCATAGAAAGTAATTTTATTAATCCATTATAGTTGTCTATAATTTTACAATTAGATCAATTTAAACATCAAAATATATTAAATTTATACTAATCTAAAATTTAAAAACAAGGAGAGCAATTCAAAGTACGTTTAACTTTACAATAATATCTCTTTCTTAATATTTTGTGCTTTATGCCAATATATCTAATTATGTTGTAGTTTCAAAAGTTCTTAATACACAAATCAACTCAAAAAGACTTTAGAGAACATAAATTTTCTTGTTCCACCCCTGCTCATGACCTCACAGCTCAATTCTTTTCAAAGGGCCAAGACTAAATGTCAATTTGCTGATTAAAAAAAGAACAAAATCAAGGTCAATTAGGATCCCACCCATCCTTGTCAAGAAATTGGTCCTGGTGAGTTTAACTTGTTTATAATAGCTACTTCTATGTGGCACAAAAGGATATGGCCTATCAAAGAAATTGACACCTCTTTACACCCAAACTGGAATGTTTAATCAAGATGTTGAATAGTTTTTATACGTAAGTTTCTACTAGTAAAGAAAATAAACATCAATTTAGTCTTACATCAAAGTTGATGGACAATTAAATCCATACACTATCACTCTCTGTTAAACCAACTTAAAAATACTTAGGCAAGGAGACACAATCTGATGAACATTTTGCTGTCCAGATATGGAGGCAAAAAGGGTTTACGTGAACTTCAATAGATATAATTATTAATTGCATCCGGTGCTTTCTTTTTCCAATATTCAATGCAAAATAATCAAATATCAACGCAAGTGGTCAATTAGTAACATGTGAAGTATTCCAAACCTGGATACCCAGTAACACTAACAATATCTCCACGCTTCACGCCAGAGTGGAACTTGGAATATTCAGCTTCATCCAACACTGATGTCCTGCAATAGCAAACATAAATTCATAATTTCCTCATTTTGGTAGTAGAAATAAAACAAAATATATGGAATATAATTTTAGTGACAGTAAAGTAGAATATGGAGAAGTGAAAATAGAAAACCAATAAAGAGACTGCGAGTTGTGCAATGGCGAACGGCCAGGGCTCGTTTGCCCTTTCGGCTGCTCCTCCGCCTCTCGCCGTCGATCGAGAAAGAGAGACGGGGGGTAAGAAGAGATTAGGGATTTTTGGGTTTGAGATTGGGGATTTTTTGTTTTAGGGGGGGGAATGGAAAAAAAAAGGGCAAATTACAAACACCCCCTCGAGGTTTGGTAAAAATACAGATTTCTCCCTGAGGTTTGAGAAATTACAAATTGCCCCCTAAGGGTCAAATTTTCATAACAAATTAGGAAAAATCATGGGGGAATCTGTATGAAAATAAAAACTTCAGGGGGCAATTTGTTATGAAAATATAAACCTCAGGGGGTGGGATATAATTTCTCAAACCTCAGGGGGAAATATGTATTTTCACCAAATCTCGAGGGGGGTGTTTGTAATTTTCCCAAAAAAAAAGGTGGGGGAAGGGAGCGGGAATGGAAAACAAAAAAAGGCGGGAATAGAAAATAACTTTTTTTTTTTTTGTAAGAAATGAAATTTAAATAATAAAATAATGTCGTTTAACTTCTTTTTTTTTTTTTTTTTTTTGCGACAGGGGTTGCCGTCGTCAAAAAAAATTCTTTTTTGTTAAAATATATATTTTTTGTAGTTAATGAATTTTTAAAAAAAAAATCTTTTTTTTTTAGTTACTAAAATTGAAAATTTATTTGTTTCATTTTTATTTTAATGAAAAAAAATATTATTATTTTTTATTTGGTAGAAGTAGGGGTAAAAAATAAATTTTCTTTTTTTTGTCAGAAATGAAATTTAAATAACAAAATAATGTCGTTTAACTTCTTTTTTTATTTTTTCTTTTTTTTTGCGACGAGGGTTGTCGTCGTCAAAAAAAATTTATTTTTTGTTAAAATATATATTTTTTTGTAGTTAATGAATTTTTTTCAAAAAATTCTTTTTTTTTTAGTTACTAAGATTGAAAATTTATTTGTTTCATTTTTATTTTAATGAAAAAAATATTATTATTTTTTATTTAGTAGAAGTAGGGGTAATATTTTAATGAAAAATATTTTTCACTAAAATAAAAGTTAATTTTCTGTGGTCCATGAAAAATATTTTTCTACAACCCATTTTTTTTTTGTTATTAAAAATTATGAACTAAGTTTTTGTGGTAGAGGAGAGGGAGTGACAGTAGTGGTGAAGATGATGGATAAGAGATGATGGTGGTGGTGGTGGTGGCGGCGGCGGCGGCAAACGAGATTAGTGGTGAAGTTGTGGTAGTGGTAGAGTAGATGAAGTGGCAAGGGTGAAGGAGAGGTAATGGTAGTAGTAGTGGCAGTAGTGGTAGTGGTGGCAATGGTAGTAGTAATAGTAGTCGTAGAGGTAAAGTGGCGACAATGGTAATAATGGTGGTAGTGGAATGGCGTTTGCAGTAGTGGTGAAGGTGGTAAAGGAGATGAGTGGTAAGAGAGAGAGATGAGTGAAAGACAGATAGAGGAGAGAAAGAGGGACAAAGAGAGACAAAGACAGAGTGATGAGTGAGAGAGAGACAAAGTGGTCGCTAAAAGTGCATTTTCTTGTAGTGGATAGATAAATCGAGAGGGAGCTCAGTAAATAGAGAAGACGGAAAGGAGAGAGCGAGCAACACGAACATAGTGGGAGAGAGAGAGAGAGAGAGAGAGAGAGAGAGAAAAGAGAGAGGGAGGGACAAAAAGATAAAGAGATAGAGAGTGAGAGACAGAAAAAGAGATAGAGAGAGAAGAGAGATGAACGAGAGAGACACAGAGAGAGAGAGAAGAGCGAGAGAGACAGAGAGAAGAGAGATGAGCGAAAGAGACAGAGAGAGATGAGAGAGATAGGGAGAAGAGAGATGAGCGAAGAGACATGGAGAGAAAAGAGATGAGAGAAGAGATAGATGAGTGAGAGAGAGAGAGAGAGAGAGAGAGAGAGACAGAAAGAAAAGAGTGATGAGTGAGAGAGCGAAAGAGAAGAGAGACGAAGATGAAAAAATGGGTGAAAAGATATAGACAAAGAGAGAGAGAAAAAAAAAGCGAAAAGAGATAAACAAGAGAGAGACAGAGAGAGATAAGCGAGAGAGAAGAGAGATGCGAGAAATAGACAGAAGAGAGATGAACGAGAGACACAGAGAGAAAGAGAGAGACAGACAGACAGAGAAGAGTAATGAGTGAGAAAGAGAAAAATAAGAGAGACAGAGACACAGAGAGAAAGAGAGAGACAGACAGACAGAGAAGAGTGATGAGTGAGAGAGAGAGAGAGAGATAGGAAGATGAAAAAATGGGTGAAAAAGTTCCGTGTCTAAAGCCTCCTTTTCTAGTAGTGAATCGTCTCTATCATTCATGGGTAGAATAGAGGCGCGGATTTGGGAATTGTATATTTTATATAAAAATCAAATTGAAATATTTTATACAATCACACCTATTTAGGGAGTGTGATTAAATATATATATATATATATATATACACTTATTTAAAAAGTGTGATTAAAAAGTAGTAATGTATATATAATCACACTTTAATTAAAATGTGTGATTAAATAATATATATATAATCACACTTATTTAAAAAGTGTGATTAAGAAGTAGTAGTGTACATATAATCACACTTTAATTAGAAGGTGTGATTAAAAAATATATAAATAATCACACTTTAATTAGAATGTGTGGTTAAAAAATATATATATAATCACACCTATTTAAAAAGTGTGATTATAATCACACTTTAATTAGAATGTGTGATTAAAAAATATATATATAATTACACTTGTTTAAAAAGTGTGATTAAAAAGTAGTAGTGTATATATAATCACACTTAACTGAAAAGTGACATAAAAAATAAATATTATCACACTCAATCAAATTAAGTGTGATTAAAATATCAATCTAATTTTTTTTATCACACTTCCAATAAAAGTGAGATTTTTTTTTTTTTGGTCAAAGTGTGATCTTTAACTATTTTTGTAGTAGCGATATTGTTCCATTTACGAAGGTAGAAAAACCTATTAGCGTCCAACACTCAAGCGTGTACCAACCATGTGTAACCCTTCGAGTCTCACAGCGAACACATAGTAGTAATTCATACAGAGTCATTCTTCAAGTACTTGAATTCGAAACCGCACTCCACCTCATATTTGCAAAGTACTATCCGAAACTTATGCGCACCGCCTTCAAAACTCTATCCCACATGAGTAATCCAGTTAGCCCATGTTGCTAATAAGAATGTCTTTTCATCATGTGGACAGTAATTTAGCAACAAATCGACATTGGAATCAATGTCCATCTAGTGAACACCGCGTTTGACATCGCACTGGAAGAGCTTGATATGACATCCACAAAACCATCGTCTGTTGTTACACCTACACGACCGCGGGACTCAACCATAACGTCGATTAGTTAAAAGTGGAAAGAGTATGCAAGGTGAACCATATTTTGCATATCTACATCATTTTGTAATGAGATATTGTTGTAGCCTGGAATCTTGAAGAACAAGCCAACATTACTCGGCGTAAAGGCCACCAAATTTGTCACACACAAAATTAACCAGCTCGACAAATGTATATGGGGATTTGAGATTGTATGCAAAATTGGTGGACCGGTAATAGCATAACAACATAATAACGTCATCCATCCTTACATAAAAATTAGTAACAGACGATTTAAAAGGTAGGGAATAAATTAACAACGCACAAACAATTTTGTGTGTGCCGTACACGACAAACCAAACTATAAATTACACACGGTTTGCATAATGCACATGGTAAAACACACATCAAGAATGGAGGGGGGTGTCACAGACAATACCCAAATCTTATGCAACAAACATTGTACACGTGGAAAAACAACAGTGTACCTGTCGACACATATGCTGATGGTGTTGAACTAGCTATCTCGGTGTAACCCTAGAGTGAAAGGGGTATGCGAATATATATGTGCTCCCTCTGTGCTCTGACTATGGTGACCAAATATTTCACAATATTCCCCCCCCCCTCACACACAATGACATACCACACAAGATGGATATGAGGATATGGACATGATCCCTAATTTCGTGTGACCTAGTAAAGGAAAGGGTACAAATGACCATAATATCAAAATAAAAATCAAAACAGAACCCACTGGTGATAATGTTATAACCAATGGGATCTACTAGTATATGTATAAATTGGTAGGACTAAATGGGCTTGCTGATGCTGATATGGGATTTTTGGATAATTTTTCCTTAATTATTTTAATTATTATTTTTTTTTTGAATTTTAACCTAAAAAATATTAAAATTTCATTTCCCAAACAGAACTACAGGGTGAATACTTCGTGTAGCTTGCTTTTCGTGCTCCTTTCGGATAGGATTAGCCCTATAGTTCGGATTCCCATGGTTGTAAATCTGATTCACAAGTGCAATGTGAAATAGATAAACACAAAAGAGTCTAAATCTGGCAAATCTTTTGGAAAATCGATTTTGAATCAAAAATGCCAAAAATGGACTGCATTGCTAGATTAAGAGTCGCTACCTAAATGTTTTTGGAAAATTTAGGAAACTCAAGACTCGTGCCAAAGGTCATTACTCTGTCATCACCAAAGTGTCTCGACTCAGGAACTTAGGCACAAGAGGGGAAGGTCATGAATTGAGCACCCCACTCGCCCAATCAAAGATCGACCTCTACTAATCATGATGTAATTTTTATTTACATTACATGTTCTTATTCCGATTATTAGGCTAACTTTACGAGGTGATGCACACAAGTATAGACTAATTTGTGAAAGTTAGAACATTTGATTTCATGTTTGTTTGAAAAAGTGTTTTGAATACGTATCACTTGAAAAAATTGAGTTTGTATGTACATTAATCAATTTATTCTAATTCAAGCAATTAGCCTTCATCCACAAGCATTCAAACAAGTATATCAAATAAGCACTTAGCCTCATGGAATCATACTTTGATGACATGGAAACAATCACACGCATGCGGTATGCTAAAGCAATTAAATGCTCACCTAGTACTCCGAAACAAGCCAAAAATAAAATAAAATAGTTAGAAACGATGCATGCTCCTACATAATGCAATATGTCCAATGCAACACATAAAAAAATGCAACTAATAGGCTCGGTTACTAGCTTGGCATATGAGTCCATCCAAGACATGCGATATAGCATGTATTCAAGGAAGTAATAAATGACAATGTTGTTTAAAATGATGAACCGAACTCAATGCATGCAAAATGAATGGATGTAAGTCATGGAAGATGCTAAGTAAATATGATGCTACCATTATAAACGGCTAAATAAAAGAGAGAAAGAAATGGAGGTTGGAATACATACACAATTATTACATATTTTGCCCTCGTACAAGAGGGTCCAAATGTCTGAGTGTCTGAATAAACTAACTATTACAAACCCCAATGAATACTACTTAGCTAAATTAACTAATTCAAATGAATTCTAAATTAATTAGCTATCTAATTTTATTACAACAAGGATATTATAATAATACTAATTACAATTATAATGAAATTGTAACAATAATTACTTATTACAACATTAATAACTATAATAACGATATTAATACAAGCACAAATGAGGCTTAACGACTGCATGCACAGTGTCCAGACACTGCTCTGTCTGCCCAGACTTGCTCTGTTTCACCTTCAGTCACTGCCCTTTATTTTCTGCAAAACACTCTATTTACCAAACATTGGGAGCTGGCCAACCCTAAATGAGATCTGGCCTGTCCAAAGAGAGCCGGTCGTACCCTAATTTTATGCCAAAAATGTTTTTGTACTCTGAGGTGAGAACAGTTCAGACAGAGCCTTTCTAGGCCCTGTTTGTCCCTTCTACTCTTCTCTATCATGGATAGCCTCAAGAGAAGAACGAAGTCGTTTCTAAAACCTTCAATGAGCACGTTGATTGCTTGATGATTTTGGACATGATTTTAGACAAAAATCAATTAATGCAACGAACAACAACCACCCCTCACTTCTATCATAGAGTAAGCTCAAAGAGGGAGGTAGAGACACTTCAAGGTTCATCAAAACATCATGAATTGATGTATGACGACCCTTGACACGATGGATTTGGCATAACGTCTGGCCGAACCCAAGCAATATAACTCATTTTCTTTATGTTGGTTGGTTCATTTTAAGCCAATTTTATTAGTCCTTTCCATTCTTTAATCGATTTGTCTGAAGTGATAGTTAAGTCCACTAAATGAGAAGAAACGTCAAACGAGAGGTGATCCTAAACATGAAAAAGAGACAATGGCATTGATGATGAATTCGTAGAGATTAAGCCTTTGAGCATAGGTCTCATTTTCATGCTTTAAATAACCATCAATCAGTTGAAATGGTTCTCAAACAAAAGAAGAATAGAAAAAAGAAGGGAGGTTCCATAAATGAATGCTAAATTGATTATTAAAATGATACTCTTAATATGAAAACCAAGCAAAGAAAAGCTATCAACTCGAACGACTCGGTGTCTAAGGTCTAAAAAATCGAAGCCATGAGGACTTACAACACAACAAGCAAAGTATTCAAAGCATAAACTAATTAAATGAATTAAACAGCCCCTAAAACCAAAAAAAAAAAAGCAGTGACAAAACAGTCCCAAAAACAAGTTGAAAATAGTTTGAAAAACTACAAAAAGTAAGCAAAGATTAAAGAGAACGAAACTAGTAAGCAAGCCTAAGGAAGGGGGCTAACCCCTCCACTTTTTACAACTTCAAATCACATATTTTAGCCTCTGAAAATAGTCCCAAAACAGTCCAAAAACGGTGGCTAAAATCATGTTAAAAGAGCACAAAGATAAGGAAAAACAAAGAGATACAAAACTAGTGAACAAGACAAAGGAGGGGTGGCTAACCCCCCCACCCCCCCTCAAAAAAAAAAAACTTTTTGGACTTCTAAACCATGTTTTTCAGCCTTTTTAAGCTCTGAAAATCAACATAAAAACCAAAGAAAAGAATGCAAAAACAAAGGGTATGAGCTATGGGATAAGGTGCAAGAAAGGGTGTTAAGCCTTTCTACCTTTGGTAACTCTTCAACCCCAAGTTCCAACACTTGGAATGGATCCAAAACAGTAGGAAAACACAAGAAAAAGATAGAAAATTTTTGAAAAGAAAGCAAGGAAAAATATGGCAAGCTTATACCTCTTAAAGAGAGCAAGCTTTGGTTGTTGATCAAACTTGATTCTAAACACCCTCAAGTTTATGAAATATGGTTTCAAACTCTAGCAAAAAGCTTCAAGAACAAGCTCTCATAGTGTATGTATTGTGTATTTATAGCTAAAGAAGATTTGAGGATGAAGAAAGGTGTTGAAAATGAAAGGGGGCCTTTTTAGCTCTTCAAAGCTTTTGGAAAATTTGCTAACCCTCAATTCTAAAGTGGGAGGTCCTATTTATAGAGTTTGAGATGATTTGGCCAAAAATATCTTCAAAAAAGGGCAGCTAGCGAATTCCCGCTAGCTGTTTTGTTTTATTGCTAATGAGAGCCGGCTGGCTCAAAAAAACCCACGGTCGGACCAAATAATGCAAGGCCAGGTCTAAAAAGGCATTCTAGACAAATTTTCATTGAAAGTCGGCCAGCTCTAAATGAGCCACGGCCAAATCTAAATGGACCCAGCCGGCTCCAAAAATATGCATTCAGGCTCGACTTCAAATGGGCATATCTCCCTCATTCGGATTCGGTTTATAGCAATCCCGGTTTTGACCCGACACTTGTGATAGTTCAGACTCGGGTTTATCGCTTCTGAATGTTGTTCATTGTCGTTTTCCCTTTTATTCCTCCTTAAATTTGGCTATTTGGACGTGTTGAGCGTGTTTGGGATAGGTTGGTTGCTTGGTTTTCAAACCCTGTGTTGCCCCAAATTTTTAGTCCTCCGCTCGAGTTGTCCTTCTCGCGCTTGAGCGGGATTTGAAAACTCTTTGTACTTTCCACGTCTGCAAAAGTGTTAGACGAGTGTTTTCTATGCTCGAGCGGCGTTTCCTACGCTCGAGCGGGTGGGCGCTCGATTGGCCATTCTTGTGCTCGAGTGTTTTGTCTGTTGTCTACAAAAGTACTGGATGTGTGTATTCTGTGTTCGAGCGGGACTTCTTGTGCTCAAGCAGAACAACTTATTGTGTCTGATGCTCGAGCGTCAACTCTTACGCTCGAGCAGACTATGCGTATATCATATCACGAAAATGACTTTTTACATCACCTTTTTAGACCTTTTCTTCCAAAAACCTTAATGTGACACTCTCTCTCTCTCTACTTTTTCTCCTAGATCCGTTGATCTCTCCACCCTAGTGTCTTTGGGAAAAGGGTAGAGCATCTTGAGAGCTTCGTTTTGATCTAATTGGAGCTTGATTTCGGTGTCATTTGAAGTTTCATCCTTTTGTAAGTTAGTTGGTCTTTTCACCAAACTGATTAAGCTAAATTGTTTTTTGATTTTAATGATTTGCTGGTTTAACCGTGATTTTAGCTGTTTTACCGAAATATATTGGTTAAATGACGTGTTCAACTGCTTGAGCTATAAGAACTGCTCCCTCAACTTCTCCCTAACAATAGGAGGCAAAAACTTGTCCTGGAAGACGTTTGCCACCATTGTCTAGAGTCATGAATGAAAACCATGACTCTCACTTTTCTCTTCTTTGTTTTTAGTATTGGTTTGGTTGTAAGGGTTTGTTGTTCCTCCTTTGGTCTTCTAAACTTGAGGTAGGGCCTCTTTATACCTTAATATGGGTTTTAACTTGGTTATAGGTTGTTGTGTGAAAATGGTGAGATTTGGGGGTGTTTTGAGCATACCTAAGGTTTGGATTCAAGTTTGAAAAGAGGGGTTTCTTTGTAAGTGTTATATAAATGATTATGGGGTTTGGTTATGGGGTTATCTTGTGCTAAAATAGTTGATTTTGGCCTTTGGGTTAATAGTTGGAAAATGGGGAGCTTTGCCCTAAAATATCTTGAATAATTATTTTGTGTAAATAATCAAATTGGTATGAAAAATGTGAAATTGGGAGGACGTATACATGAATGGTGTTGTTGGATTTGCTTAATCACTCACCTATGGAAATTTGATGATTTATCTGTTAGAGCAATTGTATATATGTTTAGAGATAACTGTTTTGGGCTATTAGTGGAGGATAATCATGATTGTTGTAGACATTACATATGGATTAGGCGAATTGAAACTAATCCTTTAACCATTATCATTGAATATGATTACGAATGATATACATTGTATATGTATAATATTTGGGGGCAGAAAGGGGATGTACTCCATGTTTTGAGGAGAAGAAAAGGGATAGACTCCGTTGAACTAAGTGTGCCTATGACTCACCCTACTTGGGAAACCATTTTCGGGTACTGGTGACATGCTTCCTCCAAGGATGTAGTTTGGGAGGACCTAGGAGCTGAAGCTCTTTTTTTTGTTATTTTGTATTTAATGTTCGTACGAGCCTAGGTCTTTATGTGTACAAAGCTTATGACTCTCTCTTTTGTTGTAACCAAGCAATGTCTCGGAAAGATGTAAGCCCGTAAGACGTTTATTTTGTTGATCATTAACTTGTATTGCATGCTATAGATTCAGGATGAACATTTATGAATGTATACTGTATGTGTTATCTTTTGTAATACGAACTCTGATGAATAAAAGCATACTATCTCTATTATCCTTCGGCTTTAAGGATTGGTTTTACTATAATATATTGGGGGTGTTACATGGTTTTAGGTGATTCTTGAGTCTAAATTAAAGCCCCGAAAGTCTATTTTCCAATGGTGGTGGCCTCACATCTAAATTCTTAGTGGTCAGAGAGATATGCCTATTTTAGTGAAGACTGCTCACTTTTATCTTAACGGATTGATGCCCAACCTTGTTTTCTAAACTAGTTTTCTTCCATCCTCTCCTATTTCCTTCAATTCCAAATCTATAACTAAGATGTTTTAAAATATTTTTCAAAGAGTTTACCTCCCTTCCATTTATTTTCACTTTGTCCTTACTTGGTTTATCGAAAAGCGCAATATTTTAATTGAAATGTGAGCCTCGGAACATCATAAAAACATTTGGAAAAAATATTTTGAAAAAGAGGGTTTTGAGGTCTAAAATAGTTTGGCCAAAATTGGGTGTAAGGTTTGAGATTAGAGCTTGAATCCAAATTTCTTCGCTGAGAATTCAAAAGATTGCATAGTGTAACTTTTATCATTGTATGTTCGGAATAAAGCGTCCAAGTCTTAAGAGCAGTAAAAAATGTGGTATCTACACTTGGGAGAAAGGAAAATTGGATCATGTGCTTGTTCAGTTGTCAGTCTCGGATAAATCATATGAAATATTATTTTTTTTAAGTTGGCTATTTTTTTTTTTTGTTATTTCATTATTTTAGTCTGGTTAAAAAAGTTATATTTAGAAAATTAATAGATTTTTTTAATAGTTGATTTGATGATTGTGAAAGAAAAGATGAAATGATTATGAATTGGATGTAATATTTTTTCTTATTGACTATTTTAAATTATTTTATCTTTTAATAGGTTCGTGGGGCATTGCGCATCATTGGAAAAAATAACGTATCGATCAAATATGTTTGGCTTGCAACTACTTGAACATGCTGAATGTAATAAACTAGTTGAGATTCGAGGTTTATTCAAGTTGCAACCCATAGGAAAGGTTGAAACTGAAATGATCAAAAACTTGGGTGATTTCAACTTGGAGTCCATGGCCAACATTGAAGTGAACTTTATAAATTGCGCATTACTGACCAACATTAAGGTGAACTTTGTAAATGGCACATTACTGAATCTAGTGAAACGCCCTATCCAGGTGTTCTCTCTCTCTCTCTCTCTCTCTCTTGCTCTCGCTCTCGCTCATATAAGGTAATGGATTGTTGAAATTATGAGTTGCACGATGCAGGGCATATAAAAGCTTGGTATTCTATTCAGCACATTTTTCCCAGAGAGAGAGGTTCCGAGCTAGTTCAGTAACAAAAGTGCAGGATCCTCAATATCTTTTACTATGCCTTCATTTCATTATCTAAGGATCTGAGGCTTGAATATGTGTTTAGCATATGCATTTTCCAACAGCCAATACAATTGGTTAAGCCATTGGAAGGGTCAACCACTTTTAGACATTGAATTCCGTAATGAGAGCAAGGCTCTAAACTTGAACTATGTCCCAACATGTTTTGGCTTTCCCGAAGCCAATGAAGATATGATATGGTTAAGTCATTGGAGCATTGGGAATCGATTGGAAGGTGGCAATGAAGTAAATGTTTCAGTGACTGTGAGGACTCCGTTAGAGTTAAAAGAGTTTGGAGTTCATGTTGTGTATGATCAAGAACAAAAAGAGGATACCCAAGATAAGGCCTATCTTACCTGGCCATCTGGAATATACTTCCTCAGCAATCAAGTACTCTCGAAAGATGATTTTGTAGTTCCAATATCTAACTCGGGTTGCCATAAATACTTACTTCAAGCCTCCACAGAAACTACAGGTATGTGTCTTGTAGTTTTAGATTATGAATCTACAGTTAAACCAAAAGGAAGAAAACAAAAATGATTTTTGATCTTTGATGGATTTTGGTGATTTACAAATGATGATGACCAAAAGCATCATGAGGGTGACCTGATGGGTAGAGTACCAGGAAGGAGCAGCCGAATCATAGGCCATAAAGCAGTTCTTATTGCTACAAGAATCAAGTAAATAACTCACGGTTTTACTTATCTTGCTGCTATTTAGCAACATTTTTGTGGTGAACAAATATTTTCTAGACTAAAGTCTTACTTACACCACCATCATTGTCACCCCACCACAACCATTGCCATTGCTACCACCACCACTCACCCAGTAGTGGCTCGACCATTAGGCAACTTAGGTACTCACCTAAGGCCTTTCATAAAAATAAAGCCTCATTTTTTTAGGAAAAATTACACAAACAAATTAGTGGAAAGAAATTCTGAATTCCAAATCAATGAAAGGACCTAAAATAATAACAAAGACATGGTTTGTGGGACATTTTTGCCCCTCTACTTCATCTTCTCAATCTTACACTTCCAAAATCTCTTCCATGCCTCTATAACCACCCTCCACTGCCAGTAGGACCATCGACAACTACCACCCTCCACTGCCGGCACCACCATCAACTTCTTAGTGTACTACAATAGAGGTACTATATTTCACAAATCAATTGATGCCATTGTAGTACACTAAGAAGTTGATGATGTGTTGCCGAGTTAGATTGCTCCAACCATCACACATGATGGATACACCACTCTCTGCCCAAATTCCCTTGAATGATCATATCCATCCTGTCATTTCAGCATGCTCCATGTCCAAATATACTTCAAAAACTTCGTAACCACTAGGACCCTTTACTCCTGGCCCTACTTCAGCAGCAACATCAAGCATGGGTTGTGTATACTCTTAATCAACTGCATTGAATGGAATACGATTATAGAGTATAAACTTGGACACTACCCGTCCCAATCTCTCCCTTAACTTCTGTAAATTCATTGTAGAGATTTTTCGCTGCTTTGTACTCTTGCTCTATTAGAGTTTTACAACCATAGCTCTTAACCTTGTTTCAGGAGCATTGGGCTTAATCCAATTACGTCCACTCCCACCAGTTTCACACATAGATTATAATCGACGAAAACATTAGCAATACCTAACCTTTTTGGCATTCTTTGACCACTACCCCCTGTACCAGAACTAACACCTGCATCATATTGTGATCCATGACCTGCAGTACCTCGTCTAAATTGTTCCCTTTCCTCCCATTGTTGTTGTGAACAAATACTTGCTTGTCTAGCCCTAGTCATCTCTGGATCATAGTCATAGTCATCATCTCGAAGATCTACAAAATCTCCTCCTTCATCCTCATCATAGAGATCATCTCCCCTAATATGTGCTTCCAATTCAGCTTTTCTCTTTTGTTTATCTGCTTTACTCATTTTCTTATCTTGTAAATGTTTCATCATTTCTTGCATCACGTCTCTACCAACAATAGGACAAGAATGCACTTGCCTCGTTTGATGTGCTAAGTGTTGTTTGAAACGAGTAATCCCACCTTTAATGAGATGTCCACAAAATTTGCAAATAATATGATGCCTAGTGCCTTCAACTAGAGTTCCAAATATCTAACTAATATCATCACTTGGGGGTTCATCATTGACACCATTTTGTCGTGGCATTTTTTAATTTGAATTCTGCATTATTGATACATTTTTTAATTTATTTTAAATATTTACAAAATTATTTTCTACAAAATTTGAACTAACTAAATAAACAATATTTACATTTATTAAATGAAATGATTGTAAAAAAAAATGTAACCACTATTTATACATTTAGATTTTACATGCTAATGTAGTCATATAAAAATTAAAAATAAATTATAAAGATATTTTTTTAAAAAAATTTCCATAAAAATTGTTGTCACAACAAATTTTTTCATTAAATTTTTTTTTTTGTCACAATACATTACAATAACAAAGTAAAAAAATATTTATAATTAAATATTAAATGAAATGATTATAAAAAAAAAATTCAATCACTATTTCCACATTTGGATTTTACATGCTAATATAATTAGGAATAAAGACATTTTTCATGGTATTGTTTGAGCTATTGTTTTTTGTTTTTTGTTTTTTTGTATTTTTTTATTTTATAGAAAAGGCATTTTTTTTTTAAAAAAATTGTGTTATCAAAATTGTTGTCACAACACATTACAATAACAAAATAAAAAAATATTTTAAATTGAATACTAAAGAAAATAGTTATAAAAAAATGCAACCATTATTTATACATTTCGATTTTACATGCTAATGTAATCATAGAAAAACAAAAAAATAAATTATAAAGAATTTTTTTTTTTAGGTGATGATTTTTTTTTTAAAAAAAAATTGTGCCATAAAATTTGTTGTCACAACACCTTACAATAACAAAATTAAAAATATTTATAATTAAGTATTAAATGAAATAATTATAAAAAAAAATTCAACCACTATTTATACATTTGGATTTCACATGCCATTGTAATCAGGATTAAGGACATTTTTCATGGCTTTGTTTGACCTATTGTTTTTTTAAAAAAATATTTTTTTATTTTACAGAAAAGACATTTATTTTAAATAAAATTGTGCCATCAAAATTGTTGCGACAACAATTACAATAACAAAATAAAAACATATTTAAAATTCAATACTAAATAAAATAGTTATAAAAAATGCAACCACTACTTATACATTTTGATTTTACATGCCAATGTAATCATATAAAAATAAAAAAATAGATTATAAAGAATTTTTTTTGAGCTATTGATTTTTTTTTAAAAGATATTTTTAAAATAAAATTGTGCCTTTAACATTGTTGTCACAACAAATTACAATAACAAAATAAAAAATATTTACAATTAAATATTAAATGAAATGGTTATAAAAAAAATGCAACCACTATTTATACATTTGGAGTTTACATGCTAATGTAATCAGATAAAAATTAAAAAAACAAATTATAAAGAATTTTTTTTGAGGTATTGATTTTTTTTTTCCTTGTAAAAAGATTTTTTTTTTAAAAAAAAAATTGTGCCTTCAACATTGTTGTCACAACACATTACAATAACAAAATAAAAAATATTTATAATTAACTATTATATGAAATGATTATAAAAAAAAATGCAACCTGTCACGACCCAACCCCAGGGGCTTAGGGTTAGAATCGCAACTTACTAACTTATTTTATTCGTAGCAAATTAAACTGCGCAAGTGGAAATAAAAATAATTAAACAGAAAATTACTTCATTCTACTATTTTAAAAAAAAAAATACATCCATAGGCTTTTATTATTTTATTATGCAGCGACCGACCATCAGGAAAAAAAAACAACAGGAAGAAAAGAAAAGAAAAGAAAAAATAATTTGACGGATCTGCATCAATTTCTTATACAGGTTCCATTACACGAGGTTATGGGTCTTCCTTACATCTCATCACCTGAAAAGGTAACAGCTATAAGCACACAATAGAGTAAGAAATATTATGCTAAGAGTATAGGGTATACAAAATAACCATAGATAGTTAGTTAAGCCAAAACATTTACATAACTTAATTTGGTAAATAAATTATTTAAGTGACAGAAACTGAAATACAGAAATTATATAAATAAATAACCATAACCACAGTACAGAACAGAGGTCACAGAAGTGACAGTCAGAACAGAGGTCAATGGAGCCATGACAAACAGAGGACCACGAAGTAGCCAAATAAAGGCCAATGGTTATTTAGGTCTCCCAAGGCGTAGGACTCTCTTGGTGATACTTACAAAACATAATTATTTATAAAGCCATAGTCAAATATTCTTTAAAATTTAAATGAACATATCCATGGGTTTCATTTTAAACAAATACAGTTTAGAAATTAATCTACGTAACTGAAATATTAATATAATTTATAAAAAGCAACTTGTATTAATATAACTCATACAATATAACTTGTATAAAATAAATTATGGTAAGTCAAAACATACGTAAATTATATTATGGTAACTCAATGTATAATATAACTCACCTTAATATTGATCCTTAGCCTTACTCCACTATCACAACCTTCCTACTATAAGTTCCTACTTCTGGCAACTTACGTGCCTCTCTCTCTCTCTCTTTTTCCTTTCCTATTCTTACTACAGATTTTGATCAACTCCTTCCTATTATGGGGAGGTAAAAGCATCATCAGGCTAATACGTGGCCAGCTCGAATCCTCCATGGATTTGCTCATAACTCACCAGGATTTATGCTTATCTTAATGAATATGTGTGACAGTTACCTTTTGGCCCAGGTTTCTAATATAACTATATAAACAAATTAATCCTTAATTAAATTATACTTTATCGCATACGAACAGAAAATTAATTATTTATTTTACTATCACATTTATTATTATTATTATTATTATTATTATTATTATTATTATTATTATTATTATTATTATTATTTATTTATTTACTCTTACTTTTATATTTATTTATTTACTATCTTTAACTCTAATTTAGCCCAACTAGTATTATAATTCCATATTTCTGTCAATTTGGCCCCAAATAATAATCCCTAATTAATCCCCTATTTGATAACCCAATGACAAATTAGATTCTATATTTATTATTATTTATTTAATAATATATTATCACATACACCCATAATTACATATAATTATAACTATTTATGTAATATTTAATTAAACGTTCAGGGTGTCACATTTCTCCCCTCCTAAATAGAAGTTTGTCCCCAAAGTTGGCGTACCTTAATTTTTGAAGAGGTGCGGGTATTTGGCTCGCATTTGACTTTCCGTTTCCCACATAGTTTCTTCGATACGATGATTTCGCCATAAGACTTTTACCAGTGGTATGGTCTTGTTTTGGAGAAATTGATCACGACGATCGAGAATTTGCACTGGTTGCTCTTCATAAGAGAGATCCTCTTGAACTTCCAGGTTCTCAGAGTCGACGACATGTTCTGGATCTCGGAGGTACTGTCAAAGCATTGAAACGTGAAACACATTATGGGCATTGGATAGTTCAGGTAGTAGTGCAAGGCGATAGGCTATAGGACTAATCCTTTTCAATATCTCGAATGGCCCGATGTAACGTGTGTTTAGCTTTCCTCGCTTTCCAAATCAGATAACTCCTCTTATTGGTGAGATCTTGAGCAACACATGATCCCCTATTTGAAATTCCAAGTCCCCTCTCCGTATATCTGCATAACTTTTTGGCGGCTCTGAGCAGTGCGAATTCGCTGTTGGATGAGTTAGAGGCCTAACAATTTCCTGTCCCTGACTTCCGTCCAGCATAGAGGTGATCGACATCTCCTTCCATACAGAGCATCGTACAACGCCATTCCAATGCTTGCCTGATAGCTGTTGTTATAGGGGAATTCCACTAAAGGTAGGTGCCCATCCTAGTTACCTTTGAGGTCCAACACGCATACACGTGACATGTCTTCCAACGTCTGGATTGTTCTTTCAGATTGCCTACCAATTTGTGGGTGATAAGCAGTGCTAAACTTCAGTGTAGTTCCCAAAGCCTCCTGTAATTTGTTCTAGAAGTGAAACACGAAGCGGGGTCTCGGTCAAACACAATTGAAACTAGGGTGCCATGCAAACGAATAACTTCCTTGATGTATAAGGTGGCAAACTTATTAAGGGAGTACATGATTTTGATTGGTAGAAAATGCGCCGACTTCGTCAATCGGTCTACTATAACCCATATTGCATCATTCTTCGAAAATGACTATGGTAGCCTAACCACGAAGTCCATAGTAATGTGCTCTCATTTCCATTCAGGAATAGAGAGTGGTTGCAGCAGTCCTGCAGGTCTCTGATGTTCTGTTTTAACACGCTGACAATGCAGACATTTGGAGACATGGCTTGCTATGTCTCTTTTCATTCTTGTCCACCAGTAGTGTTCCTTCAAATCCCGGTACATCTTTGTGTTACCAGGGTGGACTACAAATCTCGAACTCTACGCTTCCACCAGTATCTTCTTCTTGAGTTCCAGAATGTTGGGTATGCAAATTCGATTTCGAAATATTAGTATCCTATTGTTTATAGTGAAATCAGGATCAAGCGTATTCTTTTGCTCCTCGTACTTTTTCTTCAAAAGGTTATCTTCATATTGGCGTGCTCTAATTTCTTCAATCAAGGTAGGTTCCACAGTTATGTTGGCGAGCAGTCCATTGATCTTGTGAGAAACGAGAGTACATGCCAAATCTCTGGTCGTCTTTCAACTCAGTGCGTCTGCCACCACGTTAGCTTTGCCTGGATGGTGATAGATCTCTACATCATAGTCTTTCATAAATTCTAGCCACCGCCATTACCTCATATTCAGTTCCTTCTGTGTGAACAGATATTTAAGACTCTTGTGATCCGTGTAATCTCGCAGGTTGCACCGTAGAGATAATGATGCTAGATTTTGAGGGCAAAGATCACTGCAGCCAATTCCAAATCATGAGTCGGGTAGTTCTTCTCATGAGTCTTTAATTGTCGCGACGCATAAGCAATGACTTTTCCGTTTTGCATGAGAAGGCAACCCAAACCATTATATGAGGCATCACTATAAATTACGAACCCATCTACTCCTGTATGGAGTGCTAGTATATAGGAGCTGACACAAATTGATTTTTTAATTCTTGGAAGCAAAGCTCTTGTTTGTCAATCCATTCAAAGGGTGTGTTTTTCTGAGTTAGCTGGGTCAAAGGTGATGCCATTTTTGAGAAATCTTGCACGAAGCGTCGGTAATAACAAGCTAGACCTAAGAAACTTTGAATTTCTGACACATTGGTAGGTTGTGGCTAATTCACAATTGCTGTAACTTTATGGGGTCAACTGAGATGCCATATTTGTTAATGATGTGACCAAGAAAATGTACACTAGTGATCCCGAATTCGCATTTCTTCAACTTGGCGTAAAGTTTGTGATCACGTAGTGTTCATAGAATCGTTCGCAAGTACTGCTCATGGGCCTCTGGTGACTTGGAGTATATGAGGATGTTGTCAATGAAGACGATGATGAACTCATCAAGATAGGATTTGAACACTCGGTTCATGAGGTCCATGAAGGCTGCTGGAGCATTTGTGACGCCAAAAGGCATGACAAGAAACTCGTAATATCCATAACGGGTTCTGAATGCAATCTTTTCAATGCTTTCCGTTTTGACTTTTAGTTGATGGTAACCAGAACGCAAATTCGATTTTGGAGAATACCTGAGCGCCTTGAAGTTGATCGAACAGGTCATCGATTCGTGGTAGAGGGTACCGATTCTTGATGGTGACCTTGTTCAACTCCCGGTAATCGATGCATAATCTCATCGTGCCATCCTTTTTCTTCACGAACAATACTGGAGCTCCCCAGGGTGAGGTACTAGGTCGAATGAAACCTTTGTCCAGGAGTTCCTGGAGTTCAGTCTTCAGCTCTTTCAATTCTATCATCGACATGCGATAAAGAGCTTTTAATATTGGTTGAGTGTCAGGTTAGGTTTCAATGGTGAATTCGATTTCCCGATTAACCGAGATACCAGGTAGATCTTCAAGAAAAACATCCTGGAATTCTCATACTACGGGGATCGCATCAACGGTGGGGGCCTCTTTTTGTGTATCGATCACATAACAAATATAACTACCATAACCCTTTCTTAGAAGTTGTTGGGCTATCATAGAGGATATAATGAGGGTTGGAAACTCCAGTCCCATCAAAGACAAGCTTCGGTTGGTTTGGTAACCTGATGGAAACCTTTTTGGCTTTACAATCAATAGAGGCGTGGTTGGCAGCCAGCCAATCCATACCTAAGATCACATCAAAGTTTCTAATGCGGAGGGGAATCAAGTCTACATATAAGGTTTTGCCTTTTAGGAATATATCACAAGATCTGTACACATCCATACTACAGGCAGATTTACCAGAAGGAAAAGACACAGACAATATATATCCTAAGGATTTGGGTATTGATGCCAGCTTGGCAACAAAGTGTAGTGCAACAAAAGAATGAGTTGACCTAGAGTCAATGAGGACATGAGCTAAATGATCACAGACAGAAAGTGTACCTGACACAATATTTTCGATAACTTTTGATTTGCCAAGTACCACGGCAAAAGCCTTTCCTTGGTGTTTTTGGTCCTTTCTCTCTCCATCAGGTCCTACGGGTTTCCTAACTGGGCCAGAGGGGCTAGCTGCAGAATTGGTCAGCTTTGGGCAATCCCTCAACAAGTGGCCTACCTGATCGCATTTAAAGCATGCTCCCATGTCTCGATGGCATTGTCCCCAATGAGCTTTCCCACAAGTAGGACAAATTGGAATAGTGCCACCTCGGGGGTTGGTAAGACCTTGATGGCCTGAACTGGTTGTGCCCGTATTCACCATTTTAAGAGGCACAACACTAGGTCTTCTGTTGTCTCTTTCCTAGAATCACTTCTTTTGGCTTGGTTCCCCAGAACGCGAGGCTTTAATCCCCTTTTCTGCAAGGTGCACCCGGTTTACCACTTCTACATAGGTTAGTAGTTTCAAGACCTCGAGCCTATCTTTAATTTCAGCATGTAATCTTGCTTCAAATTTTCTTGTTTTTCGAGTTTCGGTAGGGATGACGTATGTTGCAAACCGAGCGAGTTGTGTGAACTTGCTCTCGCATTCGGCCACCGTCAGGGTTCCTTACTTTAGATGAATGAATTCTGATACCTTCTGCTCCCGCAATGAATTTGGGAAGTATTTTTTGTAAAATACTTCCAAGAATCTTGCCCAAGTCGCAATTTCTTCTTTCTCTAGAGTAAGAAGCTGCCATTCTTGTGCATTGTCTTTGAAAGTGAGAGTAGCGAAAGTTACCTTCTGTCTTCCGGTGCAAGGTAAGGCGCGAAAAATCTTTTCTATGTCTTTAACCCAAGCGTCTGCTACCATTGGGTCTGGGCCGCCGGTAAATGTGGTAGGTTTCAGATCCTGGAACTGTTTTATGGTAACTGGCTCTTCTCGTCGTTTCAGCATCCCATTGTTGATGTTAGTCTGCAAGGCTTGCAAAAAGCTAGTAACCGCTCTTTCCATTATTCTTTCCATCGATTCAATGCCACTGACTAATGACTCGCTTCCATTACCATTATTGGCCATTCTACAAAGTAATAAACGAGGCATTACATTTATAATGCAACATATATATATATATATATATAAGCATGTGTAGCGCAATCTATATCTATATAAAATACAAACTTTACTATTTTTACAATTAAAATTACATCTTTGTTTCAAAAGTCAAAATATGTTAGTGTCTCATCCCTGTGGTACAACAAAACAAAAACAAAAAAGACGACAAAAAAGGGATTAGAACATATCATGGTTAGCGTACAAAAAGGTTTTCTTCTATCAAATCTAGAATGGTGGGTCAAACGAGCCAAACAACCATGGGAAATATTGTTGCATAAAAAACTCAAATTCCTATCCTAACTGGACTGCACCAAAACACATCCACGCTGCCTGGACTGTGAAAATGGAGACGGACTGTATATATCCCAAAAATGCTCAATCGACAATCCAGTTGGGTGTCTCGATATATGACAAGTCATAATTAAAGTCAACATTTTGAATATTAATTATTTCCAACGGGTTGGGAACAGTGGTAAAAATATAGTCCACGAGGTACATGTTCCCCCTTCTTGCCACAAAATTTGGGGATAGAGGGCCTATGATGTAGTGCGGGCGGTCATGTCCTGAGGCAACGCCGAGGACACGAGTGGGTCCAAGAAAACGTCTGCGTGTATAGGCACAACTTTGCCTCCATAGTAAATGTGGGACATCGGTAGGATCAACCTGTATATAGATTAGCCGACCCATCAATTGGGTAAGGCCTGGATGTAGCCCTCTGATTATATCTTCAGAATCTCCCCATCTCTCAGTGAGGTGGGGGCGAGGTGCTCTACTAAAATCTCATTTTAAATTAATGGCCCCGATCTCCTCCCAAAATGCCTCGTTAAGGTTAATCTCGGACATTCCTACATCACTAGAAGAAACATGAGATTTTACACAAAAGGACTAACGTTGCAGGTAAATATTTATTTATTTATTTTATTTTATTATGTTTATCTAGCTATATAGTTTTATTTATAACTTTTCGAACTTCCTGATCAAATTAAAATAACATTTTTTTTTTCTTGAATGAACCATTGCTTTGATACCACATTTGTCACGACCTAACACCAGGGGCTAAGAGTTAGAATCGTAACTTACTAACTTATTCTATTCGTAACAAATTAAACTACGCAAGCAGAAATAAAAATAATTAAACAGGAAATTACTTCATTCTACTATTTTTTTTAAAAATACATCCATAGGCTTTTAATATTTTATTATGCAACGATCGACCATTTAAAAAAAATGACAGGAAGAAAAGAAAAGAAAAGAAAATTAATTTAACGGATCTACATCAATTTCTTGTACAAGTTCCACTACACGGGGTTATGGGTTTTCCTTATATCTCATCACCTGAAAATGTAACAACTATAAGCACACTGTAGACACCCCATTTTTGACCGTCCTCAAGACTTGGACGTCACCGTTTGAACACTCGGTGATTATTCATGTTTGTGTTCGTTTGGAGTTCCCGGAGGTCTCGGCTCGCGCGTCTTGCCTCAGGATCTCCGAACTTGACCGTTTAGTGTCTGGTTTTGCACCGAACACTTGCATCTTGCCTTTGAGAGGCAGGGTAGGGCTTGTAGACCATCCCCACCCACCACCGGCAGTGGCTAGAGGCCACCGGCTGGTTTTTGCTGCCACCGGCAATATATATTGCCGGCCGGCACTATTTGTTGCCGGTCAGCACTTTTTAGTGCCGGCCGGCACTCTTTTTGGCCAAGATGGTATTTTTGGCCGGCCGATTGCTGTTCATTTGCTTTTGCAGATATTTTGCATCCCTCCATACACGTGTATGGAGGGATCTCCCTCTTGTAAAGCTTGTCTTGTAAGCTTTACAAGACATATAGAGAGAGGCTCTCTCTTAGGAACAAGGGGGGAGAGACTTAAGATATTTTGAGAGCAAAAATAGCCATTGTTGAGCCCTGGTTTTAGGGTTTGAGATAGATACACTTTCTATATCTCTTTCCCTCTCTTTTGTGCTTGTGTGTGTTTTAGTCCATACTATTGCACACAAGCACCTAGTGTTTCACCTTCCTCTTGCAGCTGAGGGTCTAAGGGACTGATTTTGAAGCTTTGGTATTGGATTCAAGCCAAAGGAGGCCATTGGAACACCATTTGTGAAGGAGTCATCAAGGGTAAGAAACTAACACCTTTATTCCCCATTTTTACACCTTGTTTATACCTATCTTAAATTCATTTTTGAGCTTAGTGTATAACACAAAAAAGTTCTGTTTTTAGACCCTCTTTATTGTTTATTAAGAGTGTTTTGTTGTTTGAGGGTAGTTGACCACCCTTAGGCCTTAAAAGGCCTCATTTTGGGCCATTTTATGCTAGCTCCGGGATTTTGGTGTTGGGGTCTCTTCACCACTGAAATCTTGAGGGATTTCAGTGGTGAAGATGATGCCTTGAAGTCCCAAGAAGGAGAGGGCCACCCCCTCTCCTTGTTGTCCTTGAAAAGGGCATATTTTGGCCTCTTGAGAGAACATTATGCTTGAGTATGTGTTGAGCATGTTTGGGCTGTTTTTCATGCTTATATATCCATAATATAACATGATTTTAAATTGGTTTTGGTACTCCATGCATGCTTAGCATAGTTGCCTTGTAATGCCTTGTTTATGCCTTAACATGTCTTAGGTTGTTAGCCTTTGTGGGAGCATGTTTTAGGCTTAGTCTTGTGAAGATTATGTGCTTATTTTGACATGTTTTAGGTCTGTCCATAAGTGTTTGGATTGATTTTGGCATGCTTGGCATAGCTCCTTTGTATTTGGGCTTGTTGGCCTTGAGCATGTGCATGTGTAGCATGACATCTTTGCATTGTTTTGGTGATTTGGGACCACCCTACATGCTATTTCAGTCCCATTTTCGTGCTTGCTTAATTGCCTTGCATGTCTCTTTAATGCTTTGGAAGTATGTGTTGCATGCTCCATGTTTTGGTCATTGTGTATGCCTTTGTATTTGAGTCACTTAGATGCCATCTAAGGAGTCCTTTGGCCTTGTTTTGACATGCTAAAAATCTCTTTTGGTAGTTTAATGCATGCCATGTTTGTTGTGATAAACATGCTTCAAAGCTTCATGACTTGCCTCAAGTATTTGGACCATGCTTGCATGCATTTGCTTGTCTTGTTTAAACATGATTTGGCATCATTTTTTAGCATGATTTCAATGCTTATGTTGCATGCTAATTAGTCCTTGATTCTCCCTTTCAAATGTGTTTGAGGGTTGTTTGATTTGTGCTTAAGTGTTGGCCTTCAATTAGGTGCATGTGTGCATGTGTATTTGGCCCCTCATTTTAGCTTTTTGGCTACTGTTTTAGGCCTATTTAGAGCTGCCTAATTCATGTTTAAGTCCATCTTTGTATCCATTTGCATTGCCATATGTACGCTTGTATGCTTGCATAAGCTTGCCCCCATGCCATGTTGCATCCTTAGCTTGTATGCTTAGGTTGCATTGCATTTTGCATGCATTCCTTGTCCCTTGATTTGGTGATAGGGATTAGGACTTTGGTTTGGTTTGGCTTGCATGCATTTGAAATCAAAGTTGCATACTTGGTTCTTTGGGCCATCATGCATGGAAATGCGTGATTGGTGGTCCGAGAATCGAGGCACATGCCCCTTTGAGTCATTATCATGATAAGGGACATGGTTGGTGCATATATGCCTTGAATTGTGCTGCCATGCTTTGCCTTGTCCTCTGTTGCTGTCATTTGCAGATTCTGCAGGAACACTCTGCCGACCGGCAGTGTAAGGTGCCGACCGGCAACAATTTCTCTGCCGACAGCTTCGTTTTGTGCCGATGGCCACCACCACACTGCCGGTGGCAATTCCATCTAGCCGGTGGTGATCCCCCCTGTCCAAGGGAGCAGTTCTGAGGTTTTGGCAACCTCCAGAGGAGTGAGGGAAGGAAAACAGAGGCAGCCTATGCATGGCGGCGCGTTTCCCGAGGCATTTTTCCTATTTATTAGTTTTATTTAATTTGTTAATTAAATTAGGCAATTTGTAATATTAATTAGCTTGCGTAGTTGATTAATTTGTAATATTCATTTGGTCCCTCCGAGTGAGGGCAAATCTGTAATAAGTGTGTGTGGGTGGTGTGTATGTCTTCCAATCCCCGCTTCTTTCTTCCCTTTTACTTACCTGCTTTGATGGTTAGTATTAGGGCACGTTTAAATTAGCATACCTTATGCTATGCATGCGTGCATCCATGCATTTGTATCACATACATTAGGCTCGGTACATCACGCTAACTGCATTTGTACTTCAAATTCTAAACTGAATATGTGATAGTTGCGCATTCTCACATGCCATGCTTAGGATAGCCGAGCCTATTCTAGCAACATTTTGTATGCGATGCATTAGGCACTTAACATGGACTTGGATCATGCATGTTTACTAACAAGTTCTTTGTTTTGGCACGGAGTACGATGTAAGTATTTACGCTTTAGCATCTCGCATGTGTGTGAATGTTAACATGACTGTATGCTTACCATGAGGCTAGCTGCTTATGTGATATAACTGCTTGAATGCCTGTGGGTGGAGGTTGAATTACCTAAATTGGAATAATGCATTAAAACTGTGAGTTTTAAGCCCACTAGATAGTGGCAAAATCATCTTTTCTAAAAGCCCACTTGAGGGTGGCAAAATCTGCATTTTGGCCTACTTGCGAGTAGCAAACCATTTTCAAAACAAACATGAAATGTTTTGTTCCAATTTGGGCGATTTGGTCTATACTTGTTTGCTGCGCGCATAACATAGTAATTCTAGGCTAACAATTGGTTTAAGAGCACATAACGTTTTCAAAATCGGATATCATGGTTAGTAGAGGCCGGTCTTCGGACCGGGCGAAAGGGGGTGCTCATAGCTGACCTTCCCCGATCGTACCCAAGCTCCCGAGCCGAGACAACTCCGGTGATGACGGACATGTGGCCTTCGGCACCGAGTCAGGGTTTCCTAAATTTCCCCATTTTAAAAAATATTTAGGTGGCGACTCTGTATCTGGCAAAGCAGTCCATGTTTGGCACTACTTTTTCAAAAATCTGTTTCTCAAAACGATTTGCCAGATTTGGACTCTTTGGTTCAGATTAAGAACCGCGACAACAAAAATCGCGAGTCCGAACTGTAGCATGAGGCCCTCACGCGGGCGCTGTTACAGTTTCTGGCGACTCTGCTGGGGAGTTTTAGAGAGCTTGACTCGAACTCGTGATATCCTGTTTTGATTACACTTATGTGTCTCTTTGCATTGCATGTGCATTGGTGCGCCTAGGAACACAGTGTTTGCCATCTGCCATTCCCGAACGGTTTGCCGGAGGCTTGTCTTGTCAAGGCATGTCCATAAGGCTGACCGGCTATGGGCTCTGACAGCATGGGAACACAAACCCCGGTTTACCGGGACACCCTTTTTGACCATTCGACCTAGTGCATGTTCGGATCCATAGTGACCATTCCAAACTAGGACAGGTTGCTTACCCGATGTTAGGTTGTTTGAGAACTGCTGCGTGCATAGTAAAACCCTAGCTCCTGACAAAATAGGACAGGAAAACCCTACCCCAACATATGGATGTTTTGTCCTCTTTACTTGCTTTGTGCTTCTAGAATGTATTTCTACAGGGAAAGTACATGTCAGTTTGCAAGTTTGAGTATCAGACCTGAGAACACCAGTATCAGTATCAGTTATGAGAATCAGTTATCCGCGGGTATCGGGTTCAGTTTTCGGGAACAGTGATTTCTGGGAACAGTGATCAGTAGTAGAGTACAGTTGTGTGGCTATACCCGTGTTTGATCAGTTTGGGCTGAAATGCTGCCTGTTTCTCTTTTCAGTTCAGAGAGTTGCAGAGCTGATACGGAATAGCCAGTGTCTCCCCTAGCTGAGGCAGGATTTATGGCGGCACAAAATTCAGAAGAAATTGTGGTCATGATGGCTGCACTGGAGCAGGGAACCGCTCCGCAGAGTGAGGCCGGCATCAATATGTCACATCCACCCAGATTGCCCATTGTGCACCCGGTCTGGGCTCTCCAGTTATACCAGGCTCGTGAGCCCACCACCTTTGAATTGATGGGAATGATAGGTGACCTTCAGAGGTCCGTGGCCGATTTGGCCTATGGAATGTCGGCTTCACCGCCAGCGGCGCCGTATGCCGGGAATTTCGTACCACAGGAGCCCCCGCTACTGGGGTGGATTGTGATAGAGCTTGGCCAGCCAGAGGTGGCTTCCAGCTACAGTCGCGACATGCCAGCACCAACCCAGACCCTTGATCAGGCTGAGGCTAGAGGAAAAGACAAGGCAAAGGTAGATACCGATCCTATTGAACAACTGCTGTGGGCAGTCGAGGCTCTGAAAGTCAGAGGGATGAACAAGCAACAAACATCTGCGATAGTGACCAAAGCTGTAGATGATGCTTTCCCCGCTCCAATCAAAGGCAGTTCAAGCCAGGCAGAAAACCGGGATGGGCCCCGTCATGCCCAGACAATTCCTGTCATTCCCAACCCTGCACCGGGAAAGGTCCAAAAAGCCAAGGCAGCGCCAGCCGACCCCTTCGCCAGCGCATCTGGCAAGAATCCTCAAACCTCCAAGTACCTGCCCCGAGGGCCCAGGGTCTTTCATGACCTCCACATGCCTTTGTCTAGGGCATTGCTAATATTGGCGAAGAATGGGCATCTTAAGCCTTTGGAGCCCCAGCCACTCTCGAAGAATCTCCCTCCCACGCATGATGCTACCTTGTACTGCGCGTACCATCAACAGTCCGGTCACAGTACCGATGGATGTTCCCGCCTTCGTCATGAAGTGCAGGATTTGATTGATAACAAGGTTATCCTACCACCTACCTCAGCTAAGTCCGTTACTACCCAGTTGTTGGATTTCGAGGGCTCAGATACTGCGAGTATGTAAAGTGAACCGCCTGCGGGCGACATTTGGTATGTTTTGGATGTAGCGTCTGGCACGCATTTTTGAGCATCGGTGAAACCGAGTTTTGTAAATCCTGGCTTGGATGTCGAGTCAGTCTTTTGTTTTGAGTCTGTCTCTTTGCCTTGAGTCAGTCTTTTTTTGCTTAAGGGTCTGTCTTGTTGTATCGAGTCAGTCCCCGTTGTATATAATACCAGGTGATTCTGGGGTTGTTGTCCCGAACACCGTTTTGTTTTATAATTATCTGTTTTTGTTTTGAGTCTGTTTCTGCCGAGGGGCCAGTTGCACCAACAGATCCGGATGAAACAGCTGTTGCTATCTCAACTGCATGCTTGCTTTCAGCATAAGTGCCAGAGAATTTGATTGGGCTGACAGTACATCTCGCCTACTCTCCTGCGCGCCAAACTCATTGCATTAACCTAAGTTTTTCAAAAAAAAAAAAAAAGACTTTTGAACACTGCGGTGATGAAAACGAAGAGGAAGGAATTCCTCGGGTTTTGCAAAACTTTGATCATTTTGAGAAAAAGAGAAGCGTGCTAAGCCTTTTTATGAATGAAATCATGCATGTCGGCGTGAGTACTGAGAAGGACCCTGGCTTGATCCAGATTGGTTCCACACTATCTTCGGTGCGAGCGATTTGTCGCTTTCTTAAAAACTTTCAAAAACAAATGTTTTACGAGGCCCTGTGAAGACTTGTGTGGAATCCCTCTTGAGGTCGCGCAGCCTAGGATCGCTCTCAGCCTCAAGATTCAACCTGTTTGTTTTCCTACTTTGAACCCGTTCAGAACGTTCAGAAAGTTCAACGGACAAACGCCATGAAAGGTCCGTGTGGCCAGTTTTGAAGCAGCCCTCGAGCAAGAGGCACCAAAGCCGAATCGGAAGGAGTAGATCTCACCGGAAGAAGCTCGTGGAGTAACCGGGATGGATACTTCCGCAAATCATTGCAACAGCCGTTCTCCTAGACACAGAGAGGCTTCAATTTCAAAAAACCATTTGGCATGGACTTGCTACACTTTTACCCTTTGAGAGGCTCGCTGGGTCGAAAACCCGAAAGGGCGGCCCAGGCAAAAGTTAGAGCAAGAGAAGAATACAAAAAAGAAAAAGAAAAAAAAAAAAAGAAAAAAAATACAACAATGAAAAGAAAAGAAAAAAATGCAAAAAAGAAAAAAAGAAATGAATAAAAGAAAAAAAAAAGCTCGCAAGGTCGAAAACCCGCATTGGGCGCCTTGGCAAAAGTGAGAGCCTAACAAAAGTGATGGTTAAAATACCCGAGTGTACCTTAACCGGAACTACATAAGGCTTGATTCCCATGTTTGGGATACGTAGGCAACTTCATCATGAAGTCCAGCCCCCAACGCTTTCATAGCGTCTCAGTCCATGCAATGGTTTCGATTTCATCCCAAGGTCCAGTTGCCAACACCTTCCAAGGTGACTGTGTCCATATATTTGTTGTGACCGTCTTCGCCGTCGCTGTGTCCAAGAGATCAACCACCGCCAATGAAGACTGTCTGCGGATTGCTGTGGCATCATCCAAACAAGGGGCAACTTTCCGTTACCACAAGCCGTCGTGAGACGCCATTCAAACTAGGGGCAACTTTCCGTTGCCTCCCACCCCCTTCAAACCAGGGGCAATTTTCATTACCTCCGATCCGAGGTTGCGCATCTCAAAGAGTAGGTTCCATGCCCGTTGAGCATTGACTGTTTGCAAAATAGTTTTTGAAAATTTTTACTGAGGTTGACTATTTTCTCGAAAACTATTCCATTTTCAAAAACTGGACCATTGTCTTGGACCCAAAAAGGAAAATTTTCAGTGCTTACATGCCTGACTTACATGATTTTCAAATCAAAAATCGAACAAGTACGTTAATCCGACTCTCATTTTGATCAAAACCATTTTAGTAGAAAGCAAAAACGAAAAGAATGGTTAAAATGATGAACTAGGGGCACAGCTGAGTCAGGCGTTCTGTCTTTCCCCCGTCATCGACGTACTTGCCAGAAGGGCGCTCTACCCGCCAGAAGAAATAGCTGTGAGCTAACGATGTTGAGCATGAATCCACACCTTTCTTTTTATCCATCAATCACCCCGGGGAGGGATGGAAAATGAGAGAATGAAGAATAGAGAGGTGTAAGTTGAGAGAAAAGTGAGGAAAAGGGTTTTGAGAGAAAATCTGAGCTCGAGAGCCGAGTGATGTGAGAATCACAAATCAGAAAGGGTGGGAAACAATGCCTAGAGAAACTAGCTCCTCGCGGTCCGAGGTCCCCCATCTTCGCTAACACGTCTGTGTGTCGTGTCTTTGGTTTTGTTTACCCCAACCTTTGTTTTAGGTCTTTTTCGAGTGTGTCTCGTTGTGTTTAGGTCACGTACCTGTATTTGAGTTTTCCCCGCTGTGTTCAGTTGTAGGCTCGATACCCCGGTTTGAAAAATCCTCATTTGATTTCAAAAATCATTCACACTCGGAATGCTGTGCCATTCTCTACATCTGAGAATGTTTCAACCCTAGCTTGTCTCACCGCTGTAGGCCGTCTTGTCAGATTGGGCTGTTTAAAGTTTGCTGTGTGCAGAATGAACCGAATGCTGAGTTATGGGCTGTATGCAGATTAATCCCCAACAGAGTAAGGGCCGTGTGTCCAAGAATCAGGCAGTGGGTTGCTTGGGTTATTTTGCTGTTGGCTGTTTAAGTTATCTGGTTATTACAGTGCGAGTGTTCAATTTTCAGATAACCAATCAATTTCATTTACATTGAGGTGTAGTATGATAGAATGCGATGCAATGCACGAGATATGTAAATGTAACACTTTTTAAGCAAAAATCTGTTCATTTCATAGTCTTTTTCAAGTACAAAATTTTGAAGAAAACAAAATCTACCTGCGGCAGTACAAGGTAATCTATCTACCAACAAAAAGAAAAGTACAAGAAAGAAGAAAAGATAACAAAAATCTGCATCTGTGTCGAGTACTCCAAGGGCTGTCAGTCCGTCCTGGTCCTCTTCCTGGACGAGGGTCCAGGAGCATCATCAGCGTCGTCGTCAGAGCCTGAGCTAGAACCATCTCCGGTCTCCTCCTCCGATGACTCGAACTCCGCCTCTGCCTCCGCCTCTGACTCCTCGTCGTCGTCATCATCCGGGACTGGAGCTCGCGAGCTGCTCCCGACGTAAGTACGCCCTCCCCTGGTACGGGGAAATATCCTGCCCTCCTCATCTCTCCCCCGAGCAGGGACAGAAGGTCCCGCTGGAGCACCTCCCGCCATAGGAATCTGGAAAGGAGGCTGAAAAGTATATAAAAAGGAAAATGCATCAGTATACCGTGGACAGTTTAAAGGTGCAGAATGCAGTGTATGAGTATAGTGTGAGTATACTGTGAACAGTTTAACAGTGCAGAATACAGTGTATGAGTACAGTGTGAGAATGCCGTGAGCAGTTTATCAGTGCAGAATGCAATGCCGAGTATAGTGTATGAATGTCGTGAGCAGTTTATTAGTGCAGAATGCAGTGTGTGAGTATAGTGTGTAGATGCCGTGAGCAGTTTATCAGTACAAAGTATAGTGCAGAATGTAGTGTATGCAGTGTGTCAGATACTGTGAGGTCAGCGTATCAGGTGTTGTGTCGTGCATCAGATTACGTGAATCAGTGTATGAATGGTTTGAGGCCAGTATCAGAAGAACATACCGGTATGCTGTAGAGGGCCAGGAGGTCAAATGTCCGCTGGAGCATACCCATCATCGAGGCATTCATCGCCAACGACTGACGGGTGTACTCAGAAGAGGCCTGCAAAATATCAGATGCATCAATATTCTGTGGAATATCAAGTAAACTGAAATGAAATGACTGTACGAAGTGCAGTGATACATATCGGTGGTAAGTCGGGGACATTGATGAACTCGTGACCAGCCGGTGGAGAGGCAAAGGGGATCTGATAGGTCGCCCCACCCTGCCCCTGGAAAGTCAGTACAGCGGGCAGGGCAGGCCAGCCAACTCCCCGTCCTCCCTGCACTCCGCCCCTCCCACGGACTCGGGCCCTCCTCGCAGCCCCTACTCCAACTCCCGCTCCGGTCCTAGCCGCTGATGCCACAGGCCTGGCCCCCTCTGCTCGACGGCCGCTCAAAGGTCGCATCAGGTACGTCCGCACGTACTCCTGATAGTCACCGGTGCCTCGGAAGCCGACCTCCTCCCAGCCAATGGTGTAGTCGTCCACCTGCTCGCGGGTGAGCCTCTCGGTCTCCCTCATATCCGCAGGAGGGTGAACCGGGACTATCTGCTCAGGTAATCCCAGGGTCTGGCGTAGAAAACGCTCCCCCAGGTACCAAGCCCGACAGACCGGGCCCTCAAGCAAGATCCGGAAACGCGAGGTCTCCTCCGCACCAGGGAACCGACCCCGCATCGCCGCCGGCAAGGAAGCCCATGGCCGCCAAGTGATCTGAAAGTGACAGACAGTTTGTTATCTACTGTTATTGAAATATGCAGTGGAAAAGCGAAGCTTAAATGAACCAAAAGTAAAACATACCTTCGCGGGGGTGATAGTGTCGAAGTATCGGCGGAAGAAGCCGAATGTCTCCCGCGGCCGCCGGGTGCACCTCCCGTCAAAACGCTGTGAAAAGGGGACGGCCGGAGGAGGCTCCGCAACTGGTACGGGGGCAAGCCTAGGAAAGTAGGCGTAAACCCACAACTGCAAAACAGATGTCAGTATGACCATCAGATAAAGCAGAATATACAGAATAAAGCAGAAATGGCAGAACCGTGTGTTGTGCAGTATTGTGTGCAGTGTACAGTGTGAGCAGTGTACAGTCAGTGTAAAGCAGAATGTATGTGTGTGCCGTGTGTACAGTGTACAGCAAGTGTAAAGCAGACTACAGTGTGTGCAGTGTACAGAGTACAGAAAGTACGAGACAGAAATGAAAAAAGCGGAGAAGAAATGTACCTCCCAAGCCCGCCAATAGCCTCCGAGTAGCTAGCCGCTGCCGCGAGAAGCCGAGCTCATATATCCATAAAGGGTGGCCAGAGCAGTGCCGCCCCAGTCATAGTGTAGAATGTCCCGAACGTCCACCAGTGCGTTGAGAAGACAGAGAGGCACGGTGTTCGCCTGATCGGCGAAGATGGTAGTCCCAAACAGGAACATGAGGAAGCCGCGAGCATACCTCTCCACGTCCTCCGGGGTCATCTCCGCCTCCTCCTCCAACGCGGGCTGGACCCGAAACTGGACCTCAAACCAGGAATATCGAACGAAACCTGGGCGAGCTAGGGGTGGCGCCTCCCCCAGTAGATGGACCTGAGCGGCGGTCCACTCATCCATATCGACGTCGAAGGGGATCGGATCACCCTCTACCCCGATGCCTGTGAGCATCGAGAAGTCATAAGGGGTCATCGTCATATCCCCTGCAGCAGAAAAGTGAAAAGAATCCGTGGTGTCCCACCACCTCTCTGCCAGAGCAGCAAGGAGAGGCCTGCAAGTGGAGAGCCTAGAGAGTCCTCGGCAGAAGGCGCCGAAACCCGCTCGATCCACGATGCGTCGGACTGCATCAGGGAGCTCATCATACCACTCCCGAGCACCAGTATTCCCATACCCGCGAATGGTATGGGAACCCTCCTGTAAACAAACAATATTCAAAATGCAGTTTTGAAAAAGCAGATAAAAGCATGTGTGCAAGTTTGTCAGATTCAGGTAAATGCCGGGTGCCGGTGTGCTTGCAGTGAAATGCGCGTGATGTGTCAGCGTGTTTGGGTGTTTCAGAACAGATATAGCATGTGTGCAAATCTAACAGATTCAGACAAATACTGGGTGCCAGTGTGTATGCAGTAGAATACAGTGAGCGCAGTGCGTTTGAGTGATTCGGGGCTAATGCAGTGTGTGTGCATGTGTCAGTCTCAAACAGATATCAGTTGTATGTATGTTTACAGTCAACTACAGTCTACAGCATATCAGATTCAAGCAGTTAAAGAATACAACTAACTATGGCAGTTTTGTATCCTACATTGCGGAAAGTAAAGCAGAAGAAAGAGAGTTACCTCGGAAGTGCCGACTGAAAGGTGGGAGGTAGGCTCACGCAGTAGTAGCTCAGGCGCCACATGCCTCTCGAAGCTCCGGAACTGACGCAGGCCGTCGGGGAGCAGAACATGGATCGCCGGCTGGTAGGTCGCCGGGTCGAACGGGCGCTGGCTCAACGGTAGGAGCTCGACCCCGGGATCCGTCTCGTGGTCCGGGGGAGTCCCGCCACGTGGAATGTCGTCCGCCATGTAGAGAATGATGGAAAATGGCCGGAAAAGGGGAAACCGGGCCGGAATGCGAAGAGTCAACTGAAAAGTCAACTCCCAGAGGGTCGGAAATGGCCGGGAAGGCCGGAATGTGAAAAGGCACAGAAATGAAGAGGAAAACAAGGGGAACAAACCCCGATGGTCAACCGGCCTCCGTTCTAACTTCGGACTGCATCTGCCGTGCATGGCACTCCAATTCATACAAGGTGTATCCTTTTTGTATCCTTTTGACTTTTACAAGGTCCAAAAGTTGCCCCATGTGTATCGCATATTATCGCACTGTTTTGTGCATTTCAAATCGTCGCACTGTTTTGTGCATTTCAAACCGTCGCACTGTTTTGTGCATTTCAAATCGTCGCACTGTTTTGTGTATTTCAAACCATCGCACTGTTTTGTGCATTTCAAATCGTCGCACTGTTTTGTGCAATTCGAATTGTCGCACTGTTTTGTGCATTGTATTTCAATCGTGCTGTTTTGCGTATCGCACTGTTTTGTGCACCTCACTTGCATTTTGCATGCATCCTATCGCGCTATCTTGCGCACCTCGCTTTTACTTGTAGGTACATTGCATTTTTTTGAACACAAACCGGCTTCGCGTAGCATGTAAGTCCACTTGTATCATTTTTGCATCTTATGAGACACACGTGTCTCATTTGTTTCATTTTGCATTCCGTGTGGCATGTGTGTCACACTTACATTTTGCGCTCGGTCTGGCGAGACCTTAAACACGCATGGTCCAGGAGACCCTAAATCCTCTGAAGGTGCAATTCCTTTGGTGTTTGTTGTGCCCGAACGACTTTCGGTGGTTTGGTAAAGCCACCTGCCTATGTTTGCGATGAGTTCCTAGAAGACCAACTAGGACGGTGGAAACTAGAGTTCGAACGGCTTATGCCTAGAATGCAAAGGTTCGGGAGTTCCGAGACTAAAGTCTGGTTTAAATACCCAGGGGTTTACCCTCGGCTTGAAATCTGTATGGAAGCCCCATAGATTGAGGCAGCATGTCGGCGCCTCAGTTCTGGATACTGAACCAACCTAGTATATCGCCCTCTTGGTAAGATAGGGAAAGTTGCAATCATAGTTGTTGCATCATAGTGCATTGTCATGCATTTGCATTATAGCCTGCATACATTCATTGCATTCTCCCCCAGTAGATCGCATCACACTGCATTGTCATGCATTTTTGTATCCATATCCATTTCATTGCATATTTGTAGATATTGCATTGTAGGTTGCATGCATTCATTGCATCGCCTTCCGCCCATGGCTTGCGCCTTTCCAGGTTGAGCTTGGTCTGGTATGTGCCCTTACTTTTCATGTTAAAACACAGTTCTGCATGTGTATCGCGCCGATTCCACGCTGATATGTTGGTTGAGGGTTGCGGCACCTTTTCTGTGTTACACATGGCTCGTATGTGTCCATGCCTTTCCTAGGCAAGATTTGGTTTGGCTTGCGTGCCATATCCATTGTATCCATATCCATTCCATTGCATATTTGTAGATATTGCATTGTAGATTACATGCATTCATTGCATCACCTTCCGCCTATGGCTTGCGCCTTTCCAGGTTGAGCTTGGTCCGGCATGTGCCCTTACTTTTCATGTTAAAACACAGTTCTGCATGTGTATCGCGCCGATTCCACGCTGATATGTTGGTTGAGGGTTGCGGCACCTTTTCTGTGTTACACATGGCTCGTATGCGTACATGCCTTTCCTAGGCAAGATTTGGTTTGGCCTGCGTGCCATATCCATTGCCATCTTCCTAGCATATCCATATATATTACATTGTAGTGTAATTTTTGCATCCGGCATTAGGATCGTAGTCCTTTCTCCAGCGGGTCGTTTCCCCACTTGTGTCAATTCCACCCAATACTTGTTCTTGCGTCTGTCTACAATGCTCATAGTTCAGTTGACCGTTCTATGGTAGACAGACTTGTTATCTCCATCAATCTATTTGACATAGGTGTGGTTTCGAATCGCTCATGATTGGATCATGATTCAATTGCTTTGCATGTAGTTTGCATTGTTTCAATTACATTGCATCTTCATTAGCATTGTTTATACATTGTTTTGTATATATTACATATCGTTTTGCATCCATTTTGCATTGTCATGCATGTTGCTAACAATATTGTACCTGTTAAGTTTGTTTTCTTTTCAGGCACGATATTGTATGTACGGTTCATTTGAAGCTGGTGCAACCAGATGAACCGGACAGGTATTGTATCTCCCGAGTGAGACGTATTGAGAATTACATAATTCTCTTACATCCTTTCTGCATTGTAGTGTAGTTTGATGTATGCTAGCTTAAAACTGTCGCATGTATGCTTCGTTACAGCTTTCTTTGCATGATCATAAGTTATGCTCGGCTTCGTGCATTGTCTTGCATTTTTGCCCCTGCCTTCGGGCGCATATCTTGATTGTCTTGCATGTTTGTCTGAGTCTTCGGCCTTGTCAAAAATGGGTCGTCTCTGGGCTTTGACATTCACTCCCGTCATTGTTATGACTTTCGAGTTCTGTCAAAGAGGGGCAACTGTAGACACCCCATTTTTGACCGTCCTCAAGACTTGGACGTCACCGTTTGAACACTCGGTGATTATCCATGTTTGTGTTCGTTTGGAGTTCCCGGAGGTCTCGGCTCGCGCGCCTTGCCTCAGGATCTCCGAACTTGACCGTTTAGTGTCTGGTTTTGCACCGAACACTTGCATCTTGCCTTTGAGAGGCAGGGTAGGGCTTGTAGACCATCCCCACCCACCACCGGCAGTGGCTAGAGGCCACCGACTGGTTTTTGCTGCCGGCACTATTTGTTGCCGGTCAGCACTTTTTGGTGCCGGCCGGCACTCTTTTTGGCCAATATGGTATTTTTGGCCGGCCGATTGCTGTTCATCTGCTTTTGCAGATATTTTTAGACAGCTGTCTTGCTTTTGCATCCCTCCATACACGTGTATGGAGGGATCTCCCTCTTGTAAAGCTTGTCTTGTAAGCTTTACAAGACATATAGAGAGAGGCTCTCTCTTAGGAACAAGGGGGGAGAGACTTAAGATATTTTGAGAGCAAAAACAGCCATTGTTGAGCCCTGGTTTTAGGGTTTGAGATAGATACACTTTCTATATCTCTTTCCCTCTCTTTTGTGCTTGTGTGTGTTTTAGTCCATACTATTGCACACAAGCACCTAGTGTTTCACCTTCCTCTTGGAGCTGAGGGTCTAAGGGACTGATTTTGAAGTTTTGGTATTGGATTCAAGCCAAAGGAGGCCATTGGAGCACCATTTGTGAAGGGGTCATCAAGGGTAAGAAACTAACACCTTTATTCCCCATTTTTGCACCTTATTTATACCTATCTTAAATTCATTTTTGAGCTTAGTGTATAACACAAAAAAGTTCTGTTTTTAGACCCTCTTTATTGTTTATTAAGAGTGTTTTGTTGTTTGAGGGTAGTTGACCACCCTTAGGCCTTAAAAGGCCTCATTTTGGGCCATTTTGTGCTAGCTCTGGGATTTTGGTGCTGGGGTCTCTTCACCACTGAAATCTTGAGGGATTTCAGTGGTGAAGATGATGCCTTGAAGTCCCAAGAAGGAGAGGGCCACCCCCTCTCCTTGTTGTCCTTGAAAAGGGCATATTTTGGCCTCTTGAGAGA
This sequence comes from Camellia sinensis, assembly GCF_055761805.1. NCBI lineage: Eukaryota > Viridiplantae > Streptophyta > Magnoliopsida > Ericales > Theaceae > Camellia > Camellia sinensis. Next base: position 63,263,154 of record NC_138962.1, on the reverse strand, counting down.
GCATTATGCTTGAGTGTGTGTTGAGCATGTTTGGGCTGTTTTTCATGCTTATATATCCATAATATAACATGATTTTAAATTGGTTTTGGTACTCCATGCATGCTTAGCATAGTTGCCTTGTAATGCCTTGTTTATGCCTTAACATGTCTTAGGTTGTTAGCCTTTGTGGGAGCATGTTTTAGGCTTAGTCTTGTGAAGATTATGTGCTTATTTTGACATGTTTTAGGTCTGTCCATAAGTGTTTGGATTGATTTTGGCATGCTTGGCATAGCTCCTTTGTATTTGGGCTTGTTGGCCTTGAGCATGTGCATGTGTAGCATGACATCTTTGCATTGTTTTGGTGATTTGGGACCACCCTACATGCTATTTCAGTCCCATTTTCGTGCTTGCTTAATTGCCTTGCATGTCTCTTTAATGCTTTGGAAGTATGTGTTGCATGCTCCATGTTTTGGTCATTGTGTATGCCTTTGTATTTGAGTCACTTAGATGCCATCTAAGGAGTCCTTTGGCCTTGTTTTGACATGCTAAAAATCTCTTTTGGTAGTTTAATGCATGCCATGTTTGTTGTGATAAACATGCTTCAAAGCTTCATGACTTGCCTCAAGTATTTGGACCATGCTTGCATGCATTTGCTTGTCTTGTTTAAACATGATTTGGCATCATTTTTTAGCATGATTTCAATGCTTATGTTGCATGCTAATTAGTCCTTGATTCTCCCTTTCAAATGTGTTTGAGGGTTGTTTGATTTGTGCTTAAGTGTTGGCCTTCAATTAGGTGCATGTGTGCATGTGTATTTGGCCCCTCATTTTAGCTTTTTGGCTACTGTTTTAGGCCTATTTAGAGCTGCCTAATTCATGTTTAAGTCCATCTTTGTATCCATTTGCATTGCCATATGTACGCTTGTATGCTTGCATAAGCTTGCCCCCATGCCATGTTGCATCCTTAGCTTGTATGCTTAGGTTGCATTGCATTTTGCATGCATTCCTTGTCCCTTGATTTGGTGATAGGGATTAGGACTTTGGTTTGGTTTGGCTTGCATGCATTTGAAATCAAAGTTGCATACTTGGTTCTTTGGGCCATCATGCATGGAAATGCGTGATTGGTGGTCCGAGAATCGAGGCACATGCCCCTTTGAGTCATTATCATGATAAGGGACATGGTTGGTGCATATATGCCTTGAATTGTGCTGCCATGCTTTGCCTTGTCCTCTGTTGCTGTCATTTGCAGATTCTGCAGGAACACTCTGCCGACCGGCAGTGTAAGGTGCCGACCGGCAACAATTTCTCTGCCGACAGCTTCGTTTTGTGCCGATGGCCACCACCACACTGCCGGTGGCAATTCCATCTAGCCGGTGGTGATCCCCCCTGTCCAAGGGAGCAGTTCTGAGGTTTTGGCAACCTCCAGAGGAGTGAGGGAAGGAAAACAGAGGCAGCCTATGCATGGCGGCGCGTTTCCCGAGGCATTTTTCCTATTTATTAGTTTTATTTAATTTGTTAATTAAATTAGGCAATTTGTAATATTAATTAGCTTGCGTAGTTGATTAATTTGTAATATTCATTTGGTCCCTCCGAGTGAGGGCAAATCTGTAATAAGTGTGTGTGGGTGGTGTGTATGTCTTCCAATCCCCGCTTCTTTCTTCCCTTTTACTTACCTGCTTTGATGGTTAGTATTAGGGCACGTTTAAATTAGCATACCTTATGCTATGCATGCGTGCATCCATGCATTTGTATCACATACATTAGGCTCGGTACATCACGCTAACTGCATTTGTACTTCAAATTCTAAACTGAATATGTGATAGTTGCGCATTCTCACATGCCATGCTTAGGATAGCCGAGCCTATTCTAGCAACATTTTGTATGCGATGCATTAGGCACTTAACATGGACTTGGATCATGCATGTTTACTAACAAGTTCTTTGTTTTGGCACGGAGTACGATGTAAGTATTTACGCTTTAGCATCTCGCATGTGTGTGAATGTTAACATGACTGTATGCTTACCATGAGGCTAGCTGCTTATGTGATATAACTGCTTGAATGCCTGTGGGTGGAGGTTGAATTACCTAAATTGGAATAATGCATTAAAACTGTGAGTTTTAAGCCCACTAGATAGTGGCAAAATCATCTTTTCTAAAAGCCCACTTGAGGGTGGCAAAATCTGCATTTTGGCCTACTTGCGAGTAGCAAACCATTTTCAAAACAAACATGAAATGTTTTGTTCCAATTTGGGCGATTTGGTCTATACTTGTTTGCTGCGCGCATAACATAGTAATTCTAGGCTAACAATTGGTTTAAGAGCACATAACGTTTTCAAAATCGGATATCATGGTTAGTAGAGGCCGGTCTTCGGACCGGGCGAAAGGGGGTGCTCATAGCTGACCTTCCCCGATCGTACCCAAGCTCCCGAGCCGAGACAACTCCGGTGATGACGGACATGTGGCCTTCGGCACCGAGTCAGGGTTTCCTAAATTTCCCCATTTTAAAAAATATTTAGGTGGCGACTCTGTATCTAGCAAAGCAGTCCATGTTTGGCACTACTTTTTCAAAAATCTGTTTCTCAAAACGATTTGCCAGATTTGGACTCTTTGGTTCAGATTAAGAACCGCGACAACAAAAATCGCGAGTCCGAACTGTAGCATGAGGCCCTCACGCGGGCGCTGTTACACACACAATAGAGTGAGAAATATTATGCCAAGAGTATAGGGAATACAAAATAACCACGGATAGTTAGTTAAGCCAAAACATTTACATAACTTAATTTGATAAATAAATTATTTAAGTGGCAGAAACTGAAATACATAAATTATATAAATAAATAACCATAACCATGGTATAGAACAAAAGTCACAGAAGTGACAATCAGAACAGAGGTCAATGGATCCATGACAAACAGAGCACCACGAAGTAGCCAAACAGCGGCCAATGGTTATTTAGGTCCCCCAAGGCGTGGGACTCCCGTAGTGATACTTACAAAACATAATTATTTATAAGGTTATAGCCAAATATTCTTTAAAATTTAAACAAACATATCCATGAGTTTCATTTTAAACAAATAGAGTTCAGAAATTAATCCACATAACTAAAATATTAATATAATTTATAAAAAGTAACTTGTATTAATGTAACTCATAAAATATAACTTGTACAAAATAAATTATGACAAATTAAAACATACGTAAAATATATTATGATAACTCAATGTATAATATAGTTTACCTTAATATTGACCATTAGCCTTACTCCACTATCACAACCTTCCTACTATAAGTTCTTACTTCTGGCAACTTACGTGCCTCTCCCTCTCTCTTTTTTTCCTTTCCTATTCTTCCCATAGATTCTAATCAACCCCTCCAGCTCGAATCCTCCCTGGATTTGCTCATAACTCACCAGGATTTATACTTATCTTAATGAATATGTGTGATAATTACCTTTTGGCCCAGTTTTCTAATATAACTATATAAACAAATTAATCCCTAATTAAATTATACTTTATCACATACCAATAGAAAATTAATTATTTATTTTACTATCACATTTACTATTATTATTATTATTACTATTACTATTTATTTACTCTTACTTTTATATTTATTTATTTACTATCTGTAACTCTAATTTGGCCCAACTAGTATTATAATTCCATATTTCTATTAATTTGGCTGCAAATAATAATCCCTAATTAATCTCATATTTGATAACCCAATGCCAAATTAGATTCTGTATTTATTATTATTTATTTAATAATATGTTATAACATACACCAACAATTATATGTAACTATATATATTTATGTGATATTTAATTAAACGTTCAGGATGTCACACAACCACTATTTATACATTTGGAGTTTACATACTAATGTAATTATATAAAAATTAAAAAATAAATTATAAAGAAAAAAATTCATACATAGTTGTTTTTTAGATTTCAATCACTTGAATATTTTTTATCTTTTTAAATAACCTGCAAGAAATTTTTTTTTTAATAAAAACTGATATATATAAAATCTATTAATATAATTATAGGTGTTATAATTTTTAGATATTATAAAAAAAAATCAATCACTAATTACTATATATAAAATGCTAAAAGTCATAGCTCTTTCTCTCTCTCTCTCCCCCTCTCTCTCTCTCTCTCTCTATATATATATATTTAAATTAAAATTACTAAATATATCACCATAAATTTTTTAGGCTTTACACCAGTCGGAGATCATTGTTAAAAAAGAAAAAAAAAATGCCAGTTGAAGACCACACAAGAAAAACAAATGATATTATATATGTTCCTATGGATCTGATGCTAGCCGGAGAGGCAGCCAAACAAACAAAATAAAAATAAAGATAAAAAAAGGCAATAGATAAAGCTCACTTACAGAGTCACATATGTTCTTCCTCTGCGTCTTCAACATAGAGTCACTTACAGGTTCCACAAACGTTCTCTCCTCCCTTCTCTCTCTCTCTATCTCTCACTCATCCGTATTTCCTCTTTTCTCTGTCTTCATCTTCCCATGAACCACTCTTCTTTATTTTTTTATCAAAAACTTAGTTAAAGATAGTTGAAAATTTGTTGACGAAAGACAAAATCTAAAAATTTGTGGTTCACGGGTTGAAAAGACAAAAGACAAAATCTGTTCAATCATAATAAAGTTATGTACAGCAACATCCATAGCTTTTTAGCCTTTTCTTTTGCTTTTTTTTTTTTTGTTGAAAAGAATCAGTTTAAAAAAGAGTGTAATGGTGCGTAATGGGCCGTTACGGCCGCTACGACGGCCGTAACGGTTGATAGACTTGTGAATCTCAATCACACCGCAAAAGCGAGGGTAATGTGTGATGTCTATCGCCGCAACCGTTACGTAATACCGCATTTTGAAACCTTGATCTAAACTGAACTTTAAAAAGTTGGTTTTGTCTTTGCAGGTAGTTGAGGAGTTTTTAAATTTTATGAGCTTCTGCTCTATTAATGTGTTGGGTCGAGCTTCTTCAAAAATGTCCATTCTCTGCCAGGATTTACTCTTACATGCTGGATGGATTAAGTTATATTTACATGTCCCTTGTTATACTGCAATGCTTCTCGAGTTTCAAAATTATTGAAAAACTGCAACTGATTGGTACTAAAAAAAAAAAATCAAAATCAAAACAGTTTTTTAGCAATAGAGCCAGAACATAAACTCAAACTCAAACTGTGATTATCATTTATCAGGAAAGCAATAAATAAATAACTAAAAAAGGATGAAAAGGAATTGCATGTTTGGCTTATGATAAAATGCTAGGAGAAAAGAAAAAGATGTCAACAGATTTTAAACGTAGGAAACTAAAACCATGACCATTTGGAAAGTTTGATTTTTAGCCAAAAAGTCGTTATAAGTTGTCACATAACTTTCTTTACCTTTTACCGTCTTTTCATAAAAAATGAAAAATCAACTAAAATAGTCAATTAAAAAACCAGAATTACTAAGGCCAAGTTTGACATGTCTAGAAAAAGGCAAAAAGTCAAAAAGTTACTCAAAAGTTAAAAAGTTAACGCTATTCATCAAAAGTCAACAATTACGGCTGCACAACTCTCAATCTTAATTTTCTCCTACAAATCAATTTTTACAATTTTTTATTACACATTTTTCCATAAAAAGTCAAAAAGTTAACCCAAACATCTATATTTTCTTCCTCAATTTTTTAGTCCAAAAAGACAAAAAGTACACTTATTTAGGACATCCCAAACAATCTCTAATTTTTATAAGTTCAAAACACATTTTTCTAGTTTGATTTAACCTGCAACTAAAAGAAAGCTATGTAAAATTACAAAAAAAAAAAAAACAAAACAAAAGCAAAAAGCAAAATTTTGTGAAACCTATGGAAACTAAAATTACCACACAATTGGGTTTGGTGAAACTATTTGCACGATTCGAGTTAGGATATTCTAAAACACCAAATTTACCTAAACAAGATTCAAAATTCTATGGTATATCCTGATAATCCGTATTTTCTAATGGAAAATCAAAATAAACCTTAATTTCAATATTATCAATCAAAACAAAAAATCAACTTTTTTTAGGATAATCCAAAACAAAACCCCAACATTTTTGGGGGAAAAAAAAAATTCCATAATCAACTCCTTTGCATATAAAATCCTAACCATAATAAGACCAAAAAAAAAAATAAATCAGACCCTCATAAAAAATATGAAATCAGACAGACAAAAGCGTAATCAACAGGGAGGGAGTGAAGCAGGTGGAGTGGAGTCTAGGGCTCAATTTTTTTTAATTTTTTTTTTTTTTCATGGTGAATCTAGGGCTCAAATTTGAGAGTGTCATTATGGAAACAGTGTACAAAAACTCCTTATATTTATTATGAACCTGACAACCGAGAAGTCTCATCTCTAGATAGATCATGCTATCATTATTATTATGAGGAGAAATTTACAATGTGCACCTTTTCAAATGATGCACATTGTAGAAAAATTATGATTTTTTATGATAAATATTATGATTATTTGTGATGTTTGTTATGACATTTTGTAGTAAAGTTATAAAAAACGAATTTATGATGGGCATTCTAAAGTTAGGAATGATAATATTATGATATTTTGTAATTGTTATTGTGACACTTTAAGATTTTGTAGTGAAAAAATTATGACATTTTGAATTTAAATTATGAAATTTTGTGAAAAAGTTATGAAAATCATACTATATGCACATTTTTAAGGGTGAACATTGTAACATCTCACTTTATTATTATTGTGACCCTGAAGAACATAGCTTACATGAGCCCCCACCCCCAAGGCTATATACCAGGCAATGGAAAGTTCAATGTTCTTTCAATCCCCTAAATTGGTTAGTTTTCCCTGGTTTTTTTTTCCCTGTATTTTGCTTCTAAATTTTTTAATTTTTCATTTTTTTAGTGAATTTGGATCACTTCCCTGTAATTTGTATCAATTTTCCGATAGCGATGACTTTCATCAGTTTCCACATGCACACATTACTCTCTAATTAAAAAAAATAAGGGTGAAATTCACTTTATCCTTTTATGATTTTGTCTTGGAACACTCTACTCCCTTATAGTTCAAATATAGACAAGACCTTATATGGTTATGGACTAAAATGCAAAATTATCTCTGTTAAAAGTAAGGCAAAATTATCTAAATACTCCTATAATATATTCTCTCTTCTCTAATATATATAATTTCCTATCTTAATCACATATTTAACAAATAAAACAATAGTAAACTAAACACCTTAACTTATTACCGTAAAATTACCTTAGTTTAATTTTTATGTTTTAATTTTTAACCCAATTTCTTATTTAATAACATTTTAAATCAAACATAAAATTACCATAAATTAAACCATAAGATTAACCTAAACACCTTAATTTATTACCATAAAATTAAATCATAAAAAAATCTAATTTTTAAGTTTTATATAATTTTAAAATAAACATATATATATATATATATAATTAAATCATAAATTAAACTAAACATCCTAATTTGTTATCATAAAATTACCTTAGTTAATACCATTTTAAATTAAACATATAAATATATATTTTTAACAAATTAAATCATAAAATTACCTTAATCTAATTTTTAATTTTAAACCTGATTTCTTATTTAATAACCTTTTAAATCAAACATCTACATATATATATATATATATATATATACGAATTAAATCATAAACTAACCTAAATAATCTAATTTATTATCATAAAATTACCTTAATCTACTATTTAATTTTTAACCAAATTTCTCATTTAATAATATTTTAAATTAAATTTTATTTATTTATTTTTTATTAGGATGACGATTATGGTTAGGGTTTGGTTAGGATTAATTTTGAGAATAAAATGAATATGAGGGCATTATTGACATTTGATTCAATTTTTTGATTTTGACTTAACACTCTTGCATTGTCCACTCTCTTGAGAAAGTGTGACATACCTTTCATTATCTTTAACAGAAAAACTAACCGTAACACTTTAGTTCAAAATCATAAAAAAATTCTCTACTTATATTTTAATCATAGGGGTAAAGTACTTGGAGATGAAACCACAATGGGATAAAATTTACCCCAAAAATAAAAAAGTCAATGCGTGTGAAAATTATCACTGCTAGCCCTACATTTTATTTCATTGATAATTAGATAAATTATAACTACACCTTTGAGTTTTGTTTAAAATACGAATTGCTCCTTGTGATTTGGAGAATTATAAATACTTCCCTGTCAGAATTTTTTATTTAATATAATTAATTAAAAAAGTGAAATTTCTAACTATTTACCTGTACAATAATAAAATTATTTGAATTATTAATTGAAATAAAATTATTAAAAACTATTAATTAACTTGATGATTTATTAATAAAAGACATATTTGTTATGAAATTAGAAACTTTTGGGGGCATAATGTAATTTCTAAAACCATAAGAATAATTTATAATTTAAGTAAACCTCAAGAGATATGTTTGTAGTTTACCCTTTTTAATTCTACTCCATTCAATATTATATTGAGCGTTCTTGTATCCTAGCTATGAGGATTTTCTGTGGATTAGTCTGCAATCTATCTTCTTTTTTTTTTTTTTTTTTTTTTTTTTTTTTTTTTTTTGATCGGCTAAATAAAATCTATATTGATGAAACAAACAAAGTATGAAATATTACATCAATATAGAGGAGCTTAGAGCTAAGAAGAAGCTCCAAGCGCCCAGTTGGTGAGGCACCAACAAAAGAAAGCAAAAAGAAAGAAAGAAAGCAACAAAACAAAGAAACTGGAAGCAGACAGACTAAAAGAACAGCCACATTGCAGAAAAATTAAACCTCCAATCTATCTTTTTTTTTTTTTTGATCAGCAAAGAAAAATTTCATTAATCAATATGAAATTAAAGGTACAGGAAGATGAAATGCACTGAGAGAGATTCGGAAGGTACAAAATACCCCTACTACTGCTACTCGCAACCATACAACCAACCCCTTGGCCTCACGATTTTTTTTTTTTTTAAACATAAAAGTTAAGAAGGACTTAACAGAAATTAAAATACATGATTCCCCACAAAATCAACCCACCAAAAAACCCAAACAGCTCTAGCAAAGCCTCTAAACAACAAACTAAAAAAACTATTCTAACAGCCAAGTTGCACTCCCAAGGCCAACCACCCACGCCTATGAAACTGAATATTTTATTCGCCTAACTCAAGTTCAACAGCCCAAGACCTACGCTGCTACACTGCTTCACACCCATGCTACTACACACCTGCTACACTGCTACACTCCCATGCTACACAGCTACCACACTACTACACTCCAGACAACACTGTTACACTCCCATGCTGTTACACACCTGCTGCTACACTCCCTACACCCACGCCTATGATGCTGCACTCCCAAGGCCATCCACCCACCTGAACACAGCTCATACACCACGCCAAGACAGCTCATACACAATGCTGCTGACCAACGCCAATGCTGCTGTCCACCCCACCGGAAAACTCCATAGCCAACGACCAATGACCAAGGCCACACCACCGGAATCAACCAAGGCCACACCTCCATTGATTAACCCAAACTCACCCACGCCTCCTTGTCCAACCCCTTGCTGGCCGACTACTCCGAAATGTCCACCTTTGTGCCGACTCCTCCCTTCACACAACCGTTACAAAACTCGTAAGATGACGACCCAAACACCGATCAACCGCTGAGACACCTCCAAACATCTGGACGAAGCTCACCCCTCAAACTCCCACTCGAAGAGGAGCGCTCGAATGAACACCAGACAGAACTATGGTAGAAGCAGAACGACACCTATGATACCCCAAACAAAGCATCGATACTACTACATAATTCTGAACCATAGTTCACCCCTCAAGCTCCGACTCGCGATGATAACAACACACCACAACTCTGCAGCAGCCCACAAAGCATACCAAGGTGGGAAAATAATGGGGGAAATCAAGTTTATTAAAGGAAATTAACAAACAAACACAAGAAAGAACTGGGCCAGCCAACCACCATAGCCGAAGGCGGCGGCCGGCCGGCCCAAAATGAGGCCCGGGGAGGAGGTTTTCAGAGAGAGAAAGAGAGGTTTTCAGAAAGAGAGAGAACTTTTTTATCAACCCTTGAGTTTTTGTGGGATCTAATTCTGCATAAACCTCCAATCTATCTGATGATGACATTGTTGAAAAACTTGAATCTAAGCAAAAATCAAATTTCTAGTCTACCAAATTGGATCAAAGGTCTGACTAGGATTCGGACACTTTGTTTAAATTCGTGTACAAGGCTCCAATTACTTCTATGTCTACATTGTGTTAATTTAGTTTAATTGATTAGAACTTTTTAGAAAACTACAACCAAAAAAATAAGTAGTCCATTTGTTGTTCTCAATGTTATCAAGGGGTTGGTATTCACTTTGAAATTATTTATTTCCTTTCGAATAAATCATTTTGTCATTGAAATCTATACAATTTCTTAATTGATATTATCAATAGGACTAAATTAACATAATTAAACAACAAAATTGATATAATCGGAACTACAAAAATAAGTTGGCACAAGAGACTAATTAGAAGGACTATGGGTATAATTTTTTTCCAAATAACAATTTGTCTTGGTTCTCTATGACTAGCTCAATTCGTCAAGAGGTTAAGAATTCAAGTCTCATCCTGTATAAACTCCCCTCCTCAAAATAAGGCCTTTGAAATAAAAAAGACAAACAAAATAATAAAGTTTTAATTTTTGTAATCAAATTATTATTATTTTTAGCTTGTTCATAGTGAGAGCCTAAAGAAGAGTGTTGGTATAAAAATAAAATTAAAAAAATGTTTGAGAGCCCCATAAAAGATCTCACAATTTAATATATAATAACGCAATATGATAAGTGCTAGCTTTTAATTTATTTTACACTCAAACTCAATTCCCTTGTCGTGTTAGTGTGCATAAATTTAAGAGTCTAAAATATGAAAATCTAGCATTTTTCATCTCAGATAATACTAGGAAGTCTCATTCCTATACACTAAGGAGGATTCAAACCTTCATCATGAGTTGCCACCAAGTCATTTACATTGCAACATTTTTTTTTAATTGCGAAAAAAAAAACAAATAGCATGTTTAATGCGCACACATATTTTCAAAATAAAAATTAAGAATATATTTCGTGAGTTGTTGGAGGGTGATTTTTGGAAGTGAAGAAGGTGCCCGGTGGATTTGTCGATGGAGGGTCAGAGTGACTGGATAAGAATATACTAGGAGGGAGTACCCAGGGATTGTTGGAGAGGGGGAGCATACGGGGGTTGGTGGAGAAGGGAGTTGTCGAATAAGGAGAGACAAGGAATGAAAACGTTTTTCAAAACAAGTGAAACATTTCTTCTGTTTTTAAAAATAATGAAATTTGTTTTTTATTTTTTTATTTTTTTTTATATCTAGGAAAACAGTTACCAAATGGATTTTTAGTTTCAATTTTCAAAAGTTTTGAAACCAATTTTTTTAAACTAAAATAAAAGAAAGGCATTACCAAAAAACTAAAAAATCTTTTCCAATTATTATGAGTGCATCACCACTGAATTTTTTTTCTAAATGGCAATTTTTATTTTTTAATTTTTTATTTTTAAAGGCACCCACTTTTTATTTCCCATAAGCTTTATTGGTGCCTTATAACTCAGATAAAAAGGAACCATCAAAATTTGAAATCAAATGTGCATATTCATTGATGATATTTTATTTTTTATTTTTTATTTTTAGTTCCATATTTTGGTGTGGCCCATTAGCCTCTTTTACATATTTTCATGTGTTTGGACTTCACAATTAAATAAAATTAATATTTAAATAACGTTTAAAAAATAAAATTTTAAATATGGGACTCTTTTGTGATAAGAATTTTTTTTGGATAGAATTATTCTCATAAAGTTTATTTAATCCTCTTTTTTTCTCTAGAAAGAGATGGATAACTCTATTTTCAATATAAGTAATATTTTTCTATCACTAACGTTGTGTTTGGTTGGAGGATTTGGAAAGGGAAAGGGAAAGGGAAAGAGAAAGGAAAATGGAAAATGTGTCTGAAATTAGGTGAAATATAACTATGTTTTATTCACATTTCACTTAATTTTTGATTTTCCTTTTCAAATCCCTCCTCAAATCCCCAACCAAACAAAACATAAAAGTATTCTAGTCATCATTATTAAGTCTAAAGATTATTTTCTCAACTTTTCTAATTTCAACAGCCAACGAAAGTATGTTTGAATTATTTGTGAGGTGTAATGAATTCAATTCAAAATTCTGTTAGATTTTCGTATAATAGCTATAGTCACGTGTATATAAATTTCTTATAAGAGTAATATTAGGGATACTAAATATTTTATCAAATATTTAACCAAAAATCTTACATGGGTGTGCGACCCACATGATATGAGTCCCACACCCATATGAGATATTTGATAAAACATTTAGGATCTCTAGCATTTTTCTTCTTACAATAGTCCCACGCATATGTAAGCTTAAAATTTCGGCCAGTTACAAATTGTCACATATTACAAAGGCTTATAAAATATGATACAATTATTGACAAATCAAATCGCGCCACGTGTCTACTTGATCTCAAATCAAAATTACAAGGTAGTTAAGTCACAAATTGCCATATGTTAAAATGGTAATCTCTTCAAGATGAGAAGCCTTTGGCTACTCAAATTAAGTCATTTATCATATGTTGATGATCAAGCCAACAAAATTATGTAACTATGACATTTAGCCTAGTGATTGTATAACACCATTTGTGGTTTGAGGTCTAGAATTCAATTCCTATGAAGAGGAATTTAATACACTGTGCTGTGGTTTATCTCTCCTCCCATAATGGGGCTTATGTACTTGCACTCCGTTTGGATGGAGAGGTTTGGTGAGGAAAAAAAAAAATGATGAGACTACCCTAACTTGTTTGGATGGTTAAGTAGGTGAGAAATAGTGAGAAATGATGAGAGATGGAATCTTTTTCTCACCAAACCTATGTTTTGTTTCTCACCAAAAGTTGTGAGATTTTATGAGAAAGGAATTGGTTTAATAAAAAAAATTTAAATATCAAAATTATCCTTATGAAAAATATAGCTTATTAATATGGAAGGTTATTTTGATAAAATAAAATACAACACTTTCCTTTCTTTTCTTATTTACTGTATCTAAACAAGATAGATGAGAAACCAAATTCTCTTCTATTTTATTCATCCAAACAAAATGGTGAGAAACCATAATTGTTTCTTTTCTTTTCTCACCTAGGTGAGAAACCACAATTATTTTTTTTTTCTCACCTCATCTCACGATCCAAACGGAGTGTTAGTGGTGGTTGTGTTGGGCTTGGGCTAGTTGTTTTATTGGTTGTTAGGCTTTGTTGACTTTCTAGGTTTTGTGGACTAGTAGTTTATTGGATGATATAAATATTTTTCATATTTGTAATCACTCTTCTATCTATTGACAAAAAAAAAAAAAAAAACCCAATAAAATTATGACACACCATTAAAGTGATATTTTGATATTTATCTCTAAATAAATCGAAGATAATTATAAAAGAAGTTCAAGTCTATGCCTATAAATATGGATTATCTCCAACAGAATTTTATATACAAAATTTACACACAATTCTAAATACATAAAACCATGTAATCAATTCAAAATTTGTCATGAAACTTTGCAAATTTAGTATCTTCTTCTACTAAATTGATGAATGTTCTACAAACTTGATTTGGGATTAAGCTATCAAGCCCTTAAGTCAAAATCCTAGCTAGGGTCCATTTTGTTTGGTTTTGAAATCAATTTTGAAAAATAATAGTTTTCAAATTTTAACAATTTGTTTAGTTGTATATTTTGAAAATAGTTTTGTAGTTTGGGATGATTTGAATTTTTTTTTGTAATTGAATAGATGGGTGTAAAATAAAAAGTTATTGAATGATATGTAAGATATAAGAGAATGAGAGAGGAAATAGAAAAAGTGATTAAATGTTGTTTTGAGAAAACTAGAAACCAAACAAATTTTGGCTTTGGAACTCTCAAAAATTGATTTGAAAATTAAACCAAAAACAGCCCTACAAATTCATCATCTTCTTCATGCTACTAGGAGGAGATTTCGCCATTCAATTTGAAAAAAAATTGTTAAGCCCTCAAGTCAACTTTTTAAAAAGAAGAATCAGATAATTATTTTCTTTGATTAGAAAATTCAGCAGAGATTGTAATGACATAATTTAAATTAATAAATTTATATTTTATCACTATTTTTTCTCTTTATTTTTGAAGACAATAACTTTATGTGTACAACATACAACTTTGATTTTATACTAATGTATCATTCTGTTGGCTATATGTTTTGTACAGGCTAATTGCAGCTTAACATGTGACTCGTAAAGGGTATTTTGGAGAGTTAATACAAGTCTCCAATCAGTGGCAGACATGTGACAGTTCATATGGTAATGGTGGGTCTGCGTCGCATGGAAGCAGTGAGAAGGCGCGAGGTGACGTGGCCCAATGGTTACTCGCAATTCAAATTCAAATTCAAAAGGGAAGCCCAACTGCAAAGAAGGCGTCGTGGGAGTAGATTGTTCAAGGCCATAACAAGAGATCGTGGAAGTGTATTTCGACAATTGGAAGCCCACATCGACGGTTACAATTGGGAAGTATAAATAGAAGATAAGGCCCCAGAGTGAAGGACCCAGACTTAGATCCAGAAACTAGTTTATTTACTTCATATTTCTTTCCAATTTTACATTTCCAACACTTCAATTCTTGTATTGCACTTCATTTCCTAGGAGTAGTTTCAAGTTGTTGCTACTGTAAATCTTTTCAAGGTTGGGTTATTTCATTGTAAGTTCTTATTTACTTAATGGAATTCAGTTTCTGAACTATTTTGTATCTGTGATCATTTGTAAATTTCTCCAAAAAAAGCCACCAGTAAAATTACTCTTCATTGAGGCTGAAAGAACTTTAACATAATCACATGATAATTGGTTGGCAATTAAAATTCGGTAAGGACTTATTGATCCTTGCTGGCATGCTCTAATTTACATAATTAACCTTCGAAAGCCAAAAAAGTAAACATATATTTTTACCACATCTAGTGGGACTATTAAAAATGGCTAGACATAGAGTAAGAGGAGAAAATGAACGCCTGGAAAAGGGTGTGGAAGGAGAGGTAGAAGTACATAACCCAGAGGATATTGTAATGTCATATCCTATGGATATACCTATCCCATCAGATCCTCCTCAAATGGTCGAACAGACCAGCATTTCAGAATATGCAACACATGTTCAACATACTAGACAGGGCCATGAAATTGGACCCTTGACTGTCCCTTCTACCTACCCAATGAATCAATGGGGCTGTTTAGTAAATGCTATGCGGCAACAACTAATGTATACAATGGAAAGATGGGCAACATCCTTTTTGAATCGAATGAACTCCTATTAACCAATTGTCATAAAACAGGCTGAAGAAAATGTGAACTCCTTTCAGCATAGATTTGCTCGAGATAAACAGCCTATGCAAAATAATGGACAAACTAATGGTCAGACTAGTAATCAAAATCATGAGAGGTCATTACCTGTGGCTCAGTCATGGTATGAACCTCCTTCAAGACCACTAGCAAATCAAAATGTACCATTACCCACCAGTGAAACCATACAAATTGGTGGATTTGGGCCAACGCAAGGAAATGGCATGAGAATGTTTTCAAATCCTATGTTCGAAGCCATACCTGGCACATGGGGTTTCACTAATCCTGTGTTTGAATATGCACCCAGGGGGTTGGAAGGATTTCCTGCGGTTTGAAGAGAAACAACACTTGTTCCTCCTCCTGTAGCACCTTTCACAGGGCCTTTCCCAGGACAGATTCCAAGAGGTCAGCTATACCTTCAATAGAAACTAGTACAACAGGGACAACCAGTCCTGAATGTACCTATATATGGACCAAGAGGCCCTCAGGCAAATGGAGTTCCTCTAAACCCTATGTTTGTTCCTTCAGTAGTGGTCCAACCAACGCAAAATATGGTTCCTAGGGACCAAATTGGTGATATTGTTAGAAAGATGTGTGGACCTGTAGCTCGGGGGGTCCAGATTCCGGTGTATTGAAAACCTTACCCAGAATGGGTAGATAGAATACATGAATATCCAAGTGGGTTTAGAATACCAGACTTTGCCATTTTTTTTTTTTTTATGGAAACGGAAACCAGTCAATAGTGGAACACATTGCTAGGTTTATAGGTTAGTGTGGTGAGTTCGCTAATAATGATTACATAAAATTGAGACTTTTTCCAAACTCTCTAACTGAGGCAGCCTTCGTATTATATATAAACCTTACACCTGGCTCTAGCCAAAGTTGGCAACAAATGGAGAAGGTTTTTCATGCCCAATTTTTCCAGACAGAGCCTGAGGTTTCTATGGCAAACTTGGCAAGATTGAGCCAAAGGCCTGATGAGAAGGCTGCTCAATTTATTGCCAGATTTAAAAGGGCACGAAACAAATGTAGGGTCATGCTACCTGAGCCTGAATTTGTAAGGTTGGCTCAAAATGGGTTGGAATTTACGCTTCGAAAGAAGTTTGATGTAACTGAATTTCGAGACATAGTAGAATTAACCTATAAAGTTTCCAGATATGAAACCTTATTGGAAAAAGAACAGAATCAAAACAATGCATCCTATAAAACCTATTATAGGGACCCTAACTACAAAATCGATGCAACAGAGATCATAGGAAAAGAACCTATGACCTGCGAAGCATTGATTCGGCAAGACATTACAATAGACCAGCAGTTTAAAAAGAAAGACCTTCATAGGAAGTATTCGTTTGACATAACAAAAGCAGATGACATTTTTGATCATTTGCTTGCAGCACACTTCCTAAAGTTACCAAAGGGAGTTAAGATCCCTACTCTTGAAGAACTTAAAGGAAAACTGTACTGGAAATGGCACAATTTGTGGTCTCATTCAACTAAAAACTGTATTGTTTTCTAAGACAGGATCCAAGAACAGATTCGGAAGGGGAGGCTAAAGTTTCCAGCCAAGACTGAGAAAGCCATGGTAATTGACACCAACCCATTTCTAGAGATTGGGGAGGCTACAGCTAATGTTGGCATGCCAGATTTCTAAAATCTATCCTTGAAGGAATTGGAGGAAGTCACTGTGCAGATGCATATGGCTAGCCAGACTGTCTTTAAGAAGGACACCAGAAGTTCACTAGCTAGTGGACAAAACTCTGTAGGCCAAAGGGATGGCTCTAGTGAAGAAATACTGGATGATGACTCCCTCGAAGTAGCTGTAGTGCAGAGAATGTGTCCTAGATGCAGGATGAGTTACAAATGGCTGAAGGGGCTCCCAGTTGATGGGAAATAGTATTATAAAGATGTGCAGAAAAATCGAAAACCAACCAGCACTTACAACAGAAGGCCATATCCAACTGGTCCTAGACAACATTCATCATTGGTTGGCTCACCAAACACTAGGATGCAAACAAAGGGAAAGTGTCACGACCCGAACCCTCCCTATGGGTTAAGGACGTAACCGACCAGTAATCCTGAGATTACCTACGGCCTCAAATCAAATCGGACGTAACTCGTCAGAGCAAAGGGGCCAAACGGATGCAAAATTTAAAACTTTGTCCATAGAGCTGTGCTTACATGGCACGTCATAACAAACCATACATAAACATGTTAATAACTCACATCAAAATATGTACTATCATAAAGTTCTGTACATACAGGATCATTCAAGTCTAAGTCAGCCAATCAAAACTATACACACACATATTCAAAGTCCTTGCCAATAGGACAAAATAAAACAAGACCGCAAAAGGGCGAAGACGGGTCTCGTGCGTGAGACGTGAGGGCTGACTCTTCAAAACCTTGATTGTTCCACACAAACTTCACTGAGGCTAGGTTTGGACCTCTCTTGGCTCACCTACGAACACATGAATGAGCGTGAGCGAAAAGCCCAGTGAATAATATCAAATACAGAAGTTATACAGACGGTGTGTAGAACAACATGCTTCAAAACGGCCTTGGGCCCAATTCCTATTTCTATTAGCATATATATATACAAATTTAGGTCAAGTGACTGCGGTTCCGAACACATCATACGGCCTCGGGCCCAATTCGTTCGTGTCATACTGGCCTTTGGTCCATTTGTCTTTTATTCAGATCAAACTGGCCTTTGGCCCATTCATTCTATCTTTCGTGTCGGTTTGGCCTTTGGCCCATTCATTCTATCTTTCGTGTCAGACTGGCCTTTGGCCCATTCAGACTTTCATATCAAACTGGCCCGTGGCCCATTGATACTTTCGTGTCAAACTGGCCTTTGGCCCATTCAAACTTTCATGTCAAATGGCCTATGGCCCATTCATACTTTCATGTCAAACTGGCCTCTGGCCCATTCAAACTTTCATGTCAAACTGGCCTCTGGCCTATTTAGACTTTCATGTCAAACTGGCCTATGGCCCATTCATATTTTCATTCATGTCAGACTGGCCTCTGGCCCATTCATTTGGCATAGCAAACATTGTCCACTATTCAAATTATCGAACTTATAAGACTTACATAGAAGTAAGCGATTGGACAAACAACATATTTCAAATATCTTTGTTCAGATATTACTCACAGTGATCAGTTGGTTGATTTGCCTTGAAGCTTGACCCTACACATCACATAACACATATGGGTTACAAATGATTTAATCCGTTCCTTAATTCACATATTCCTCTTTAGGTTTCTTTCTTACTCTTTTAATTCATTCACAATGCTCAATGCATGCCTAAGAGTACTTAGAAGTGAAAGAGAACGGAAAACGAAATACAGAACATCATTACAAAATTTCAGAAATAGGGGTCCCCGCTCGAGCGGACCCATGAGGTCTGCAAAAGTGCTGGTTACATCAAATTTACGCTCGAGTGCGCACTCGGACGCTCGAGCGAGAACTCGGTCTACATAGCTCCCTGCTCGAGCGTGAACTTCCTCGCTCAAGCGGACGTTATGTCTACAGAAAATACTGGGAGCTCGTATTTCCCGCTCGAGCGGCGGTTCCCACGCTCGAGCGGACATCATAAATTCTGGAAAATCCAGAATGGTTCTCGAAGTTCAAATCCGACCTCCAAAGGCCCAAAACCATAATCTTGTTTCCCAAACATGCAAATACATTACATACCATGAGTATACAAGTAATAGGAGGCCAATTGCTCAAAATCATGGTCATATTTCTTCACAATAAAACAACATTTTTGTATACGCATGGCTCAAGCTTTCAAACCTCATATAAGTTCAATAATCAAACATGCATGCAATCTTCTAACTCCAATTCCATTTCAAATGATGCAAATGGTGTCTATGCTCATGAAACTCAATAAAGCCATGCTTGCATGTATGATCAAACTCCCAATCTTGCATAATTGGCATGCTACATGTTAGATTATGCACACTTATGGCAATTGATAGCAATTCTATGCATGCATGAACATATCTCATCAAAATCAACACAACTCATGATCTAGCTCACCAATTAATCTTGAATTCACAAAATCACAAGCTCAAACTTATGAATTAAGGGTTGATTACTCACCTAGGAGCTCAATCTTCCCAATTTATGGTCAAATCTTGAGTTGGTCTTCAAATCATTCAAGTTCAAGATCAAAACCCCAATTATTTCCCTCTCTCTCTCTAGCTGGTCCTCTCTCTCTTTTCTTTGAGTTGATTTCAACCAAATGAACAAAAAGAGAGGGGTTGGGTGTATAATGCTCCACTTATATTAGTTTCCTTAATTACAATTATCAACATTACATATTTGAGCACTAAGTCATTATTTTAATCCAACTAATCTGGTCTGAATCAATTTTCAATTAAATTTCACCGTAGGCTCTAAAAATTATGCTAATCATAATGGCGTAATCAATTTTGAGTTTCGTGGCCGATAAGGCCTTCAATTTAAATTCCGAAGCAGATAATCAAACAGATATTCCTACGGTGAACAAATAGAAATTCAAAACCACATATTTTCACATAATGGCACACAGAATCATATCAAACACATAATCACATTTATAATAAGGACCAATTAGCATAATAAGGAACAGGGTTATCACAGAAAGAGGCCCCTGCATGAAACCAGGCCACCTAACTATTACAGGGTGGGCAATCAGCCAGAAGGGAAGTCTGAATTTGGCTCAAGACAGGGAACTAGGCGTAATAATTGGCCTCCAAGAACTGCTTCGAAGATAGTTACAAAGATATGGGTAGTAGGCCTAGCATCTAGAGCAGTGGGTTCATGGGTCCCTGGGGTTCCAGATTACTTTGTCATGCAGAGCAAACCTAAGTCATACTAGCACAAAACAAGACTTTCGGAGACAAGGGAATAATGATCTAGCCTCATTTGGTGGCTCCAAATAATTGGGTTTTGTTAAAAAACCCAAAAACAAGGGAACCAAACATGGTTCCAGTAATTTCCAGGTCCCAAAGAAGAAAAATCCAGCGAAGGTACACTCAGTATCAGAAAGACCTGAAAGAAAGTTGAGAAAGTACCTCTTTGGCATAGTCAAAAGACCATATAGAAGAAGGAGAAGGTTCAAGGCCTTCTTTTAAGATCAAAGAGGGTGTCAGTAGAGAACAGTTGGCTAAGTTCATACTAAACTGAAAGCCAAAGAAAGATCCAGCATAGCAAGTCTTGAAAGGGCCTTGATGGAAAGTAATAGTGAGACAGAAGGAAAAGTTGAACTAGGCCAAGGGAAGGAATTGGCTGAAGATGAAATGTTTGAAGCCTTCATGGATGAACAGACATTCTTAGTCTGAAAGCCAACAGAAGTAGATCACAAACGAATTGCTTCAAAGGAACCCACCAGTACTAAGGTATTAGAATACAGTATGGAGGATGCCTCCCAAGCTTTAGAGAAGACCCATATAGAAGGAAATCAATCGTAGCCAGTGGTACAGTTTGGCTCATTCCCTCTGGTGCCAGCAAATATGGTTTATGTGCTGCCACAAGAATTCTAAGCTGAAGAGGGAAACCAAGAAGGTCAGGAAGATGACCCCAATCTAGTTTCTATTGAAGATTCACAAGTCATCATGGTTCAAGATGAGTCCAAAGTGGCCCAGCCAATGGAAACTGATGAAGAAAGTGAGGAGGTGAGCATTAACCTCTCAGACCCCTTCGAGTACCCTACAATATCTATGACCCAACACGTTAAGCCCCTGCATATCAAGGCTTACTTCGATGAGATACAAATGAATAGGGTGTTAGTGGACAATTGGGCAGCAGTGACCTTGCTTTCAAGGTCCTCTTTGAAGAAGTTGGGGAAAAGAAACCCTAGCTTGATCCCAATAAGCACAACCATTGCTGGTTTTGCTGGGGATAAGTAGATGGCTCAGGGCATTTCGCCCATCAACCTGAGTGTGGGAACCAGAGATTGCATGACGACATTCTTTGTTATAGACAACAATGCCAAGTATAATGCTTTGCTTGGCAGGGATTGGTTCCACACCAACAAATGTGTGTCTTCCTCTCTACATCAAAAGATGATGATAACTCTGTGCAATGGGGAAACAAAAGAAATCAATGCAAATCCATAGCCCTTTATTGCTTGTATTGATTTTGCAGAAGCCAAGCTATACATTGAAGGGATGGTCCCACTTAGGGTGCTGAGAAAGTTTGATGGAACAGCCGAAGTGATGGCTGATGAGGAAGTAGCACACTTGAGCACCTAGTACAGGAGAGTGTTGATGAAGAGTTCATCACCAAAGATGACAATGATGCCTGGTTGTAGGCAAAAGGATCAAGACCAAGAAGCCAGGCCATTGGCTCTAATCAAATTTTGAGCATTGGACATAGAGTCAATAGTCCAGAAAGTGCAGGAGAAAAAGAGAGAAACCATGATGATTGGTTGTGATCAGAGGCAACCAAAGGCCAGACCTTTGACTTTTGGTATGTATTGTGCATTGGACATTGAAATGAAAGTCCAGGAAATATAGGAAGAAGAGGCTTTGTGGATAGATTTTGTTTATGAAGAAGAGAGTAGAGATATTAAACCAGAAAGGATAGAGGTAGAACCAGATAAAAGGGTTGCTTCGAAGATAGATAAAGTCAAGGGGGAAGCATCAGTGAGTGCCCAAGTGCAAGATCCCTTGGAAGAAGTTAACCTAGGTGAAGGTTCAGCACAACAACCTACATATATCATTGCTTAGTTAGATCCCAATGATAGGAACCAATTGTTGGTTGTCCTGAAATAATACAAGGATTGTTTTGCTTGGTCTTATAATGAACTGCTTGGGTTGGACAGATCATTAGTGGAACATAGACTCCTAATGAAGCCTAATTTCAGGCCATATAAGCAGAAGCCAAGACGAATGAATCCTGAAGTGGTTCAAAAGGTTGAAAAAGGAGATTGTTCGGCTCCTTAAAGAAAGCTCCATTAGAACAGCCAGGTATGTTGAGTGGTTTTCTAATATTGTGCCTGTGGTAAAAAAGAATGGCAAAATGAGGGTATGCATCGATTTTAGAAACCTAAATTTGGCAACTCCAAAAAATGAATATCCTATGCCTATAGTTGACTTGTTGGTGGATAGCTCAGCAAGACACAAGAATTTTGTCCATGATGGATGGGCATTCTGGCTATAACCAGATCTGTATAGCAGAGGAGGATGTCCCTAAGACAGCTTTCAGGTGCCCTGGAAACATTAACACCTTCGAATGGGTCAAAATGCCATTTGGGTTGAAGAATGCTGGAGCAACATATCAGAGGGCAATGAACACTATTTTCTATGATCTTATTGGAGGGTACTTAGAGTGTTACATTGATGACACTGTTGTGAAGTCTCATTCCATGGAAGAGCACCTGGTTCATTTGGCAGCAAACTTCAACAGGATGAGAGAATTCAAGTTAAAACTCAACCCTCTCACTTGTGCTTTTGGTGTGCTAGTTGAAACTTCTTGGGGTGTGTAGTGCATATGAAACTGTAGCTTGCTTTTCGTGCTCCTTTCGGGTACGACTAGCCCTACAGTTCGGACTCCCGTGGTTCTGAATCTGATTTCACAAGTGCAATGTGAAACAGTGACAACACAAAAAGAGTCCAAATCCGACATTTCTTTTTGAAAAATCGATGTTTGAATCAAATGCCAAAAATGGACTACTTTGCTAGATTTTAGAGTTGCCACCTAAATATTTTTGGAAAATTTAGGAATCCCGTGACTCGTACCAAAGGCCACTTATCTTTCATCACCAAAGTGTCTCGGCTCGGGAACTTAGGTACGAGAGGGGAAGGTCATGAATTGAGCACCCTACTCGCCCGATCAAAGATCGGCCTCTATTAATCATGATGCGATTCTTATTTACATTATATGCTATTGTTCCGATTTTTTAGCTATTTTACTATGTGATGCACACAAGCATAGACTAATTTGCAAAAGTTGGAACACTTTGATTTCATGCTTTGTTTTGAAAAATGGTTTGAATACGCACTACTTGAAAAAGTAGGCTCGTATGTACTTTAATCAATTTATCCCAATTTTCGTAATTAGCCTTCATCCATCGGCATTTAAAGAGTTATATCATTTAAGCACTAAGCCTCATGGAAAGCATGCTTGGCATGGCAATAATCACACTTATGCGATATGCTAAAACAATTAAATGCTCACCTAGTACTCCGAGCCAAAACAAAGAAAAATGATTAGAGAACATGCATGTTCCTAAACAATGCAATGTGACTAATACAACTCACACATTATGCAATTTTTAATAGGCTCAACTATGAGCATGGTATATGATTCCATTCAAAACATATGATACATCACGTATTCATTTTAAAAAGTTGAATACGACATTGGTTAGTATGATGAGCTGAACCCAAATTTACATGAAACAAGTGTATGTAAACATAGGAAATGCTAAGGAAACATGATGCTCTATGCTACCATTATAAGTAGGTAAATAAAAGGGAGAAAGAAATGGGGGTTGGAAGATATACACCATTATTACATATTTTCCCTCATGAAAGAGGGTGCAAATAAATGTCCGAGTGTCCGGATTAACTAATTATTACAAATTTGAACGAATAAACTAATTGACCTAACTATCAACTAGCCTTCTAAGTTATTACAACAAGGGTACTTCGATAATTACATCAATGTAGCATGAACACCAATAATTTTAACAAATAATTACAACAATAATGAGAGAATTAATTTACAATTTACAAAGGAAGCAAAAGGATGACATGCACGTGACGGTTTCAGAAGCAGCTTTGCCTGCCTTCCTTGGAATCTGCCCTATTTCACCTTCAGCCATTATCCTCTGTTTCTGCAAAAACACACTGTGTACCAAACATTGAAGGTCGACTGGCCCCCCAATGAGGCCCGGCTGTGCCCAAATAAGGCTGGTCAGGCCCTAATTTTGTGCAAAACCCTGTTTTTGTGCTCTGAGGTGAAAACAGTGTAGGCAGAGTTTTTTCTGAGCTGTTTGTCTTTCTTACACTTCTCTATCATGGAAAGCCTCAAGAGAAGGATGAAATCGTTTCCAAAACCATCAATGAGCAAGTTGCTTGCTTGATGATTTCGGCCACGATTTGGACAAAAATCAATTAATGCAATGAATAACACTCACCCTTCCCTCTTATCATGGAGTGAACTTAAAAAGGGAAGTAAAGACGCTTCAAGGGACGTCAAAACACCATGAATTGATGTGTGACGACTCTTGACACAATAGAATCAGCATAACGCTCGGCCGAACCCAAGCGACCTTATTCATTTTCTTTATATTGGTTGGTCCAATATTTAGCCAATTTTAATAGTCTTTGCCATTCCTTAATCCCTTTGTCCAAAATGATGATTAAGTCTACTAAATGAGAAGAACGTCAAGTGAGAGGTACTCCTAAACATGAAAGAGGGACCATGCCACTGACGGTGAACGTTCATAGAGATTAAGCCAATAAGCATATGTCTCTAGCTCATGCTTTGAATAACCATCAACCGATTGAAATGACTCTCAAACAAAAGAAGAAAAGAAGAAAAGAGGGAGGTTGCAGAAATGAATGCTAAATTGATTATTAAAATAAGACCTTTGAAATGAAAAAAGCTGTCAACACAAACAACTCGGTGTCTAAGGCCTAAACAACCGAAGCTATGAGGACTCACAATACAACAAGCAACTATTCAAAGCATAAACTAATTTATTAATTTAGGAAAGCCCTAAACAGCTCCAAAATATAAAAAAACGCAGTGGCTAAAAGTGTGTTAAAAGTACATAAAAAGATAGACAATAGCAAGGAGACACAAACTAGTAAACAAAGACAAGGAGAGGTGGCCATTCCCTCCACTTTTTGAGACGCCATGTTTTCCAGCCCTTTTTAGCCTCTGAAAATCAGTTTGAGAACTAAAGAAAAGAGTGTAAAAATAAAGGCTTGAGCTATGAAATAAGGTGCAAGAGAAGGTGTTAACCCTTTCTACCCTTTGGTAGCTATCCAAACCCAAGTTTAAACACTTGAAAAGGACCCAAGATAACACAAAAACACAAGAAGTAGCTAACAAGAGATAAAAAAAGAAGTAAGAGAGAAGGTGGTAAGCTTATACCTCTCAAGAAAAGCTTACAAAACTTGGTTCAAGCACACTCTCAAGCTTGAATTGTGATGCACACGCCTCAACCAAGGCTCTAAGGTTATGATCTAAGGTGGTATATGGTGTATGGATATTAGTCAAGAGAGATAGGTTTGCTCAAAGGTGACATGTATAGGAAGAAGGAGCTCTCTCTTGTGTGTATAGGCTTTTTAGAAATTGTTCAACCCTCAAAACAGAGATATACCCTCGTTTTTATGAAATTTGAGCAAAATAGGTTGAAAATATCTTCAAAAAAAAGATAGCTGGTGGGCTCTCATCCAGAACAAAGTTTATCACCAGCAAGGCACGATCGGGCCCAAATGGCCACGATCGGCTCTCAATGGGGCACAGTCGGGCCCTAATGTGTTGTTCTATTTCCCTGTTTCAAACTCAGTGTAAGCTGGCACAATGTTCAAAAATGAACCTCTGAGGTAAGAACAAGGCAAATAGGAAGGTTTTTGGGATTATTTCGGGACTCAACCTTGGATTCCTTCGCCAAGAACTCGAATCACACAATGCAGTTTTTATCATCGAGTGCACTGGACCAAGCACCTAAGTCTTACGGGTGGTCAAAAATGGGGTGTCTACAGAAGGGAATACAGATTGATCAGAATAAAGCCAAAGCCATCATTGATGCCAAACCTCCATCAAATAAGAAAGAATTACAAAAATTCCTTGGTTAGGTTAATTTCCTTCGAAGATTTATTTCTAGCATTGTAGGGAAAACAAAAGTATTTTTTTCTTTGTTAAAGTTAAAAAATGAAGAAGAGTTTTTGTGGACAGCTGAGTATCAAGCTGCTTTTGAAGGAATTAAAGCCTACTTGGCCAAACCTCCAGTCTTGATGCCACCAAGGAGAGATAAACCTTTGAAGCTATACATCACTGTAGCAGAAGATTCATTGGGAGTTTTTCTAGCTCAAGACAATGAAGAAGGCAAGGGACAAGAAGTTTATTACCTTAGTAGGTTTTTAAATTCATGTAAATGTAAATACTCAGCTGTAAAAAAGTTGTGCCTAGCATTGTACTTTGCAGCAATGAAACTAAGATATTATCTTTTTCCTACTATTGTCTTAGTAATTGTAACCACGGACTTGGTTAAATACATGTTATCTAGACCTATGCTAAGAGGAAGAATTGGCAAATGGATATTAGCGCTATTAGAGTTTCATCTGGAATATGTTCCCCAAAAAGCGGTAAAAGGACAAGTTTTGGCTAAGTTTTTGGCAGATCATCCATGTCAAACAGAAAGCCAAAAGATAATGGATCTTGGTATGGTCAATGTTGAGCCATGGCAAATGTGGTTTGATGGATCAAAAGCCAATGGACTAATTGGAATTGGTGTTGTGATTAAGTCACCATAAGAGATAGAGACCACACACGATTTCAGAGTTGATGAAGCTACTTGTTCCAATAACCAAGCTAAGTATAAAGCTTTAGTAATGGGACTGGAGATACTTATTAGATTACAGGCTCATGCAGTTGATATATTTAGGGATTCCCAATTGGTAATCAACCAAGTAAAAGGAATTTTCAAATGTCAAAGTGCAAGCATGTTACCATATTATGTTGTTGCATTGCATGTGCTTTCTCAGTTTCAGATAGCCAATGTGACTTATATCCCAAGATTCATGAATCACAAGGCCAATGATGTGGCTCAAAAGGCTTTGAATTTCAGAAGAAGGGGGTGACACCCAAGTGGGCATAAATCAAGCAACATATTAAAAGTTAATACCACCTTTGGCTAAAAGGGTATCATGGTAGAAGTTAACCAGAGTAACTTAGAAGAGCATAACTTAGAAGAGAATGATTGGAGCATCCAATCAACTAATATTTAACTGATCCCTCTTCGAAGGCCAGTAGAAAAGTAAAATTGCAGTCAATGCAATTTATAGTGTATGTGAATGTTCTTTACAAAATGGGGCAGATAGACTGCTGTTGGAATGTCTAGGGCCAAAAGAGGCACTAATTGCCATGGCAGAGGTGCATGAAGGCATTTGTGGCACCCATCAGCCTGGTGTAAAGATGAGATGGTTGCTTTGAAGGCATTCCTATTATTGGCCAACCATCCTTAAAGATTGCATAGAGTATGCAAAGGGATGTCAGGCATGCCAAAAGCATGGCATGATAAGACATGTGCCAATAACTGATTTGTATGCAGTTGTGAAGCCATGGCCATTTAGAGGATGGGCGATGGATATGATAGGGAAAATATATCCACCCTCTTCGAAGCATCATTGTTTCATTCTACTGACCACAAATTACTTCACTAAATAGGTCGAAGCTAAGCCTTATAAGGTTGTGGATCAGACTGAGGTTATTAGATTTATTAGAGATTTAATCCATAGGTTTGGCATCCCATAGACCATAACTGTAGATAATAGGACTATATTTGATGGAAAGATGGTGAAGTCTTTCGCAGCAGAATTTGGAATTAGTCTTATCAATTCTACCCCCTATTATGCACAAGCAAATAGTCAAGCTGAATCGTCTAACAAATCCTTGAAAAAAAAATACAAAGAGTTGTGGAAGACAATCCCAGGGATCACTCCAAGGTCAAGTACATGGATCACTCCTTGTAGGCACCTCATCTTTTACTGCCATTAAGACTTGGGCGCTACTGATTGTTTACCTAGTGATGAAAGATGTGCAGTGCAAAGGTTCGATTTCTTCGGCAAGAGGAGCTTCAAATCCCAACTTCACACCCCTTTTTGGACCAAAACAATTTTGACCAAAAGATTTTAGACCTTAAAACCCTCTCTTTCAAAATAGTTTTTTGAAAGAGTTCCTATGATGTTCCGAGGCTCGCATTTCATTAAATGTTACGCTTTTCGGTAAACTGAGCAAGGACAAAGTGGAAATGAATGAAAGAGAGGTGAACTCTTTAAAAAATCTTTCAAAATACCTTATTAAGGGGTTTGGGGTAGAAGAAAAGAGGAGAGGAGAGAAGAAAACTAGTTGAGGAGAAGTCGGCATGAATCCGGTTGGACCGAAACTGAGCAGTCTTCACTAAAAGAGGTATATCTCTTATCATAATTGGAATTTTGATATGAGGCTCCACCATTGGAAATCTTATTTCCGGGGCTTCAATTTAGGCACAAGAATGACCTACAAAGGAGTCTAGATGAAGGAGATATGCCCATTTGAAGTAGGACCTGGAAAGCAAAATTTTATGCTGGCCACTGGTGAAGGGTGCCGGCCATGGATGATGTAGTGCCGGCCATTGATGATGCTTTTCGGCCATCAATGATCCCCTGCCGGCCAACAATGACAAAACTCAGATTTTTTGCTGATATTTATCTCCAACTATTTCCACAATGTGCCAGCTGTCCTATATTCAAATATTTCGACCCAGGGCTTGTATTTTGCTATATATGGAGGCTTTATCTCTCATTTTGAATGGGTTAAAAGGTTTGGGAGCCTCTCTCTCTAAAATCTCTCTCCCTCTACAATCCTCTCCCTCTAGATTTCTCTCTCTAGAGCTTTTGTGCTTAGAAGCTTGCATACATCAAACTTTAGCCTATACATCCTTGATGAAAGTGGTTCAACTTTGGGCTGAGGTTGCTTAAAGTTCTCTGTAGACACCCCATCTTTGACCGTCCTCAAGACTTGGACGTCACCGTTTGAACACTCGGTGATCATCCTTGTTTGTGTTCGTCTTGAGTTCCTGGAGGCCTCGGCTGCGCGCCTTGCCTCAGAGTCTCTCGACTCGACTGTTTTGTGTCTGGTTTTGCACCAAACACTTGTGTTTCTGCTTTGGAGGGCAGGGAATAGCTTTTGGGCCATCCCCACACTCCACCGGCCATGGCTTGAGGTCACCGGCTGTGTTTTATTGCCATCGGCCGAATGTGATGGCCGGTCAGCTATTTTGAATGCCGGCCGGCCAATTTGATGGCCGGCCGGCCAAGTATGGTTTTCAACATATATCTCTGCAGACAGCTGGCAGCTGTCATTCAAGGCCATACCCCAGCCCATGCCTGGACGTGGGAGTTCTGAGGAGCTGCAGATTGATATGTATCTATATCAATCAAGCTCTCTCATCAACACAAGAGGAGATATAACTTGGAGCCAAAAAATCTCTCTCTCTCTCTCTCTCTCTCTACATTTTCTGCCTCTCTCTCAAGAGTTTAGGGCTTGTTTGTGCTCAAAAGTGCATTTTTCTTTGCACTTTTGCACACAAACACCTAGTTCTCTACTCCCTTTATTGGGCTGAGGTCCTTGGAGGTGATTCTTGGGGTGATTTGAAGTCTTTTTGATTCAAAAGGGCTGCTAGTTTGGTGTTTTGAAAGAGGTCTTCAAGGGTGAGACACTTATCCTCTTATTCCTTCTTTTTTTGTACAAGCTTTTAGACTATCTTGCATATTGATTCGAGCTTAGCTATAGACTAAATTTTTTTTTGTATTTGCATGCTTAACATGTTTGTTTAAGGTCATTTTGGTGTTGGGGGTCGTCCACCCCCTCTTAGGCCTTGTTTGGCCTCATTTTGAGCCTTATCGTTTGAGCTTTGGAACTTTCATATATTGGTTTTCTCACCACTAAAATCCAGAGGATTTTCAGTGGTGATGAAGTCATTTTGAGGTCTTGTATAAGGGAGGGACACCCCTCTCCATTCATTGTCTCATTTGCTTGTGTTTTGGCTCATAAGGGTAGCATGTATGCCTAGCTTTGTTTGGCTTAGTTTCAGAGGTTATTCGGTGTTTATTTAGCATGTTTTATCTCTGTCTCATGTTGGTTTGTTGGCCCCTCTCATGCTTAATACACTTGCTTTGTATTCCCCCATTTTGCCTAGAAATGCATCTAGCCATTAGACCATCGTGCTTGCATATTCTTGCCTAGCTTTGTGAAGTTTTTGGCCTTGATTTATCATGAATGAGGTCTGTTGGGTGTTGGTTTGGTCATGTTCGATATGTTTTGTATAGTCTCTTTGCATTTTGGCTTGTAAGCTTTGAGGGTATGAGTCATGAACATGCTTGAGTTGGGTTATTTCAGTGATTTGGAGCCGTTTCCCATGCTATTTCAGTCCATAACCCTTGCTCGTGTGATTACATTTATCATCCCTTTCATGCTTTGAAGAGTTGTTTTGTTGTGCCTTGAAATGAGCATTGTGCATGCCTAAGTGTTTAAGCCTTCGGGGCTGCCATATCAGAGGGTTTTAGGACTTATTTCAATGCATCTAAACTCTGTTTTTGGTTGTGTAGCTCATGCCATGTTGGCTTGGGGTAGCGGTGGTAGAATACTCCTTGGTTATGCTTTAATCTTGGGCCTATTGGTGTGTATGCTTACATGAGCATTTGTTCATCATTTTAGGCATCTTTTGTCACTGTTTTGGGAGTGGGCTGAGGTCTGCCCTTTGTGTCTTAGGTCCACCATTGCATGATCATGTTGCATTGATTTCATGTTTGCATTGTATCATACTCGCATGCTTGCATATTATTAGCTAGTTGCATTTCATGTCTTAGCTTACATATTTGATTACATTGCATTGCATCTTACATGCCTAGCATTGTACCTTTGCATGTCTAGCTTGCATCACATTTGGCATGTTTTGTATCCTAGTCTCATGTTGCATCTTCCAGCTAAGTTTGTATACATGCATTACATTCTTTGGTTTGGGGTGTCAAACCAAACTTGAGGGGTGGGGAGTGTTCGTACTCCAAGTGATGTAACATGTCTTAACCCTCAGTTGTCAATCCCCTTGACCTCAATATGATAGGGTGTTGGCATTCATCTCTTTGGTTGCATTCATTCACATTGAATTGCAAACTTGGCCTCTTAGGCCATCATGCATCGAAATGCACAATTGATGGCCCGAGGGTCGAGGGTCATGCTCCCTTGAATCCCTTGCATGATAGGGAGTGTGTCCACGCTCACATTTGCTCAAAAAATTCCATGCCATACACTGCTTGCCCTCTGCTGCCACCAGCTGCAAGTTTCAGCAGGAAGAATTGGCCGGCCGGCGGTGTTTGGTGCCGACCGACAAAACATGTTTGGCCGATAGCTTATTTAGTGGTCGGTGATCATTCCCTCCGGCCGGTGGTGTTTCTACTTGGTCGGTGGTATCCCTCAGCATCCAAAGAGCATACCCTTGGACTTTGGCAGTCTTCGGAGGAGATATGCAGTGTAAACAGAGGCAACAGTGGCATGGTACGGATTTCCGGGCAAGACGGATTCGAGCATGCATCACCCATGCATTCCGAGGCGGAAGCTGCGGCCACTCTAATTCTGCATTTAACTTGTTAATTAATTAAAAGTCTGTAATATTTCATTTAGCA
Organism: Camellia sinensis; assembly: GCF_055761805.1. Lineage (NCBI taxonomy): Eukaryota > Viridiplantae > Streptophyta > Magnoliopsida > Ericales > Theaceae > Camellia > Camellia sinensis. The sequence continues at coordinate 63,231,318 of NC_138962.1, read as the reverse complement.
TTATTCATTCGAACTTTAATATTTATTCGGACTCTCCGAGTGAGGGCAATTTTGTACTAAGTGTGCGTGAGTGTGTGTATGTCTCCCAACCCCACGTCTTTCTTCCCTTTTATTTACTAGCTTTCGATGGTTAGTCTAGGGCATGTTTCATTTAGCATACAGTATGATAGCATGTTTGCATTTATTCATCTGTCTTGCATGCACTAGGCTCGGCGCATCATACTAACTGCATTGTATTTTCAATTCCAAGTTGAATACATGTTAGCTGTAGCATTTCATATGCCATGTTTAGAATAGCCGAGCCTGCTATAATTGCACTTTTGCATGTGTTGCATTAGGCATTTTTGTATAGTTAGGATCATGCATGGATTTCTAACCGAGCTTCTGTTTTGGCTTGGAGTACTCGGTAAGTTTTATGCTTTAGCATCCTTGCATGCGTGTGAGTGACTGCCATGATAGCATGTTTACCATGAGGCTATATGCTTATGTGATATATCTTCCTGAATGCCTGTGGGTGGAGGTCGAATTACCTAAATTGGAATAATGCATTAAAACTGTGAGTTTTTTTAAGCCCACTAGATAGTGGCAAAACCATCTTTTCTAAAACCCACTTGGGGGAGGCGGAATCTACATTTTTAGCCTACTTGCGAGTAGCAAACCATTTTCAAAACAAGCATGAAATGTTTTGTTCCAATTTAGGCGATTTGGTCTATACTTGATTGCTGCGCGCATAACATAGTAATTCTAGGCTAATAACCGGAATAAGAACACATAACGTTTTCAAAATTGGATATCACGGTTAGTAGAGGCCGATCTTCGGATCGGGCGAGAGGGGGTGCTCATAGCTGACCTTCTCCAATCGTACCCAAGCTCCTGAGCCGAGGCAACTTTGGTGATGACGAACACGTGGCCTTTGGCACCGAGTCAGGATTTCCTAAATTCCCCCATAAAAATATTTAGGTGGCGACTCTGTATCTGGCAAAACAGTCCATGTTTGGCACTTCTTTTCTAAAAATCTGTTTTCTCAAAACGATTTGCCGGATTTGGACTCTTTGGTTCAGATTTAGAACCGTGACACTAATCGAGTCCGAACTGTAGCACGGGGCCCGCGGGCGCGTCTACACTCTCTTGGAGCTTGTTTTGAGCTTTGGAAGGTGTTTTAAGCTCAGATTGTTGCTTAAGTGCTGTCTTTCTTTCAAGAGGTAGAAACTTCTCTTTGCTAGCTTATTTTGCACACTTGTTTTGCCACCTTTGCAAACTGTTTTTGAGCTGGTTTTCAACTACAAAAAGTTCTGTTTTTCAGTCCTAAAAATGATGGTTTGATGCCTTTGTGAGTTAGGGGGTTGTCCCCCCTTTTTTCTCTTTAGCTTGTTAAGCTTTTTGCACCATCTTTCATCACCTTTCAAACCAACTGTTTTGGCCTTTTAACCACTAAAACTCAGAGGTTTTTTAGTGACAAAAACTATGTTTTGAGGTCCAAAATAGGAGGGATTGGCCTCCTCTCATTGTGTCTTGTTTGCATGAGTAGATGGCCTAACATGTGAGCATGTAGTTCTACCTTTTTGTAGCTTTATTCAAGCATATTTTAGGCTCTATTTTGACCTGCTTTAACTCTGTTTTTGGCTCGTTGGGTCACTTGTTGCTTGCTTCTTGCACTTGTAGTGTAATTATGCTTACTAGCCTAGCATGCCTAATGAGTTAGCCTATCATTTTAGCTTGTGTTAGATTGACTCCAACACATTTTTGCGACTGATTTATCATGCTTTAACTCTATTTTGAGTGGTCTTGGTCATATGACTCATGCTTTGTATAGCTATATTGTAAATGCCTTTACTAGCTTTAAGTTTTAAGACCTCTAACATGTTGTGCATGTGATGATTGCATGTTTTGGCATCATTTAGCATGTGATTTCAGTGCATATCTCTCTATCACACTCTCACATATTTCACTCTTTCAATGCTTTTGAGAGATGTGCTTTATGCCTTGTTTGTAGCCTAACATGTGCGCATGTTTTTCTTGCCTTCTATGCTTCCATCTCAGCATATTTTAGCCACTGTTTTGGCATGTTTAAGCTCTGTCTAGAGCTAGTTTGATCATTTGAATTTGATGTTGCACGCCTCTAGTGTAGTGCTCTTCACTAGCTTTAATGTTTTGGCTTTTGAACTTGTCTTGCATGTGTTGCTTGCATGGTTTAAGGTCTTTAGCATGCCATTTCAACACTAAAAAGTCTGCAACCTCCCTCATTTCTTCATTTTTCTATTTGTTTTGAGGACCATATGCTTGTGTTTAAGCTTGATATGGCTTTAACCCTCTTATGAGGGTTCCTCCTAGCCAAAGGCATGATCTCTCTCATGTCCTAAACCATTCTTTTGGTTGACCCCTCTCTCATTAGAGGACTTTCACATTGGACAAATCAATTAAAGAATGGTTTGGTAACTTAAAATGTGTAAACAAAAGCAACAAAGTAAAACAAGACCAAGATAAGCATGTTGTTGCATTGCATTGTGTTCAATTGGACGTTATATTGAACACAAGGTAGATTGGTCCATTTCATACTCAAAGTGATGAAAATGAGCCAATCTCCTTTGTCTCCGTTGCCCTTGATCATGCATGATAGGGTGGTGGTCCTAGAGTCTTGTGTTTGTGCATTTATTGAATGTGTACAAGTTGGATGTTTGGCCATCATGCATCTTTACAATGCTTGATTGATGGTTTTGGATCCAATGGTGCAACTCCTTTGATGTTTTGAGATGATAAGGAGTGGCACAGTACAAACATACCCTTGGGAGACCCTCCATTTTCCTCTGTTTGAGCTCTATTGCAGAATGGTGATTCAGCACACTAGTGGCAGGCAGTGCTTCATCAATGGCCGTCAAGGCTTTATCCTTGGCCGGCAGTGCCTCTCTTTGGCCGATAAGTGGCTGGCAGCAACTTCTCATGGCCGGCATGCCACTGGTGCATTCCTCAGCATGGAATTGGTAAGGCAGAGTAGAAAGTTCTTGGCCAACCCTGCAAACAGAGCCTCTTAAGAGCAAACTGGTGGGCTTTTCGGGCGAGAAACCGAATGCATGCATGTTTAACTTCCTAGAGCAGAGCTGAGGCAGCATTGTTTAAAGCTTTACTTGTCAGTTAGCATGAATTTGTAATTTACTTAACTAGTTTGCTAATTAGTTAAAGTGTTGTAATAATTAGTAAGTAGTTTACTAGTTATTCATTTGTTTTGTAATATTTAGTCTAATTAGTTTAATTAGATTTGTTAGTTAGCTTTGCTCAGTGTAGCTTAGCTTATTTATTCGGACCCTCCTTTGAGAGGGCATAATGTTGTAATAAGTGTACATGTGTGTGTGCATATCTTCCAACCCCACTTCTTTCTCTCTTTTACTTAATCGCTTTCAATGGTTAGTTTTAGGGCAGGTTTTGATTAGCATACCTTATGCTCGCATGTGTGCATCATTCATTTGTCTTGCATGCACCGAGGCTCGGCGCATCATTCAAACTGCATTGTATTTCAATACTTACTTGAATACATGTTATCAAATTGTTGCATTCATATGCCATCTTATATAGCTGAGCCTAATTAGTTGCATATTGCATGTGTTGCATAGGCATCTTGTATAGTTAGGATCATGCATATTTCTAACTAGTTTTAATTTTGGCTCGGAGTACACTGTGAGTTTTACCCTTTAGCATACTTGCATGAGTGTGAGTGTTGCCATGATAGCATCCTTGCCTTGAGGCTATTTGCTTATGTGATTAAACTGCGTGAATGCCTGTGGGTGAAGGCTTTGTTGCTTGAATTGGAACAATTCGATGAATGTGAGTTTTAAGCCCACTTTGCGAAGTGGCAAATCATGGTTTAAGCCTACCCGAGGGTGGCAAATCCGCGCTTTAGCCCACTTGAAGGTGGCATTTTCAAACCATTTTCGAAAACAAACACGAGTTGTTTTGTTCCAATTCTCGCGATTTTAGTCTATACTTGCATGTGTGCGTCACATAGTAAAGTTAGCTAATAACCGGGTAAGAACACATGAGGTTTATAAAACAACATATCATGCTTCGTAGAGGTCGATCCTTTGATCGGGCGAGCGGGGGTGCTCATTTCAGAACCTTCCCCTCTCGTACCCAAGTTCCCAAGCCGAGGCAACTTTGGTGATGACGTACACGTGGCCTTTGGCAAGAGTCAAGGTTTCCTAAATTTCCTAAAAATAAAATATTTAGGTGGCAACTCTGTAATCTAGCAAACAGTCCAATTTTGACATTATTTGATTTAAAATTTGATTTTCCAAAATGATTTGCCGAATTGGACTCTTTGGTGTTTGTCAGTCTCACATTGCACTTTGTGAGATTAGATTCAGAACCGTGACAGGAGTCTGAACTGTAAGAGACCAATTCACGCCTCTCCGAAAGGGGGGCTCGTGAAGAAAGTCGAGTCTATAGTTTCTGGCGACTCTGCTGGGGATTTAGAGAACTTCACTCGAACTTATGATATGTTGTTTTATCTACATTTGTGTGTTTCTTTGCATTACATTTCCATAGGTGCGCCTAAGTCACAGTGTTTGCCATCTGCTATTCCTAAACGGTTTGCTGGAGGCTCGCTTGGAAAAGCGTGCCATAAGGCTGACTGGTTGCAGGCTCTGCCACGATGCGAACACAAACCTTGGATCTAGACTACCGCTGTACCGTTAGATCCCCTTTACACTTCTCGGTGTTAGGGGTGAGAGGTATATTAGGTGGTCTTACTGAGGCATCCTTTTTGACCAATCAACTTAGTTTCATATCGGAAGCCATAGAGACTGTTCCAAACTAGGACAGGTTGCTCACCCGAATGCATGATTGTTTGAAACCGCATGCATGCGTAGTGAAACCCTAGCTCCTGACGACACTAGGATAGGGAAACCCTACCCCACCATAGGGGTGTTTTGGCTCTCACTTGCTTGATATGTGCTGTTAGGGTGTGTCTCTACAGAAATGTATGTATCAGTTGCAAGTCTGGGTATCAGTCTGAGGACATCAGTGTTTGAGGGTATCAGTATTGTGGCAGAAAATTTTGGGCCAGAATTCAGTAAAGAGTACAGTCATTCAACTATGCTCATACCTGTTATGGTGAAATCAGGCTGAGATGCTGTCTGTTTTCTCTTTTGCTAGGTAGTCCTCGATTTAGCGTCGTAACCGACCAGTAACCCGTGGATTATCGAAGGCCTCTTAACATAATAACATAAAATTAGGGGCTACAAAAGCAATAAACAGAAATATACATAGTCCATTAAGCTATGGAGACTTATATTGGATAGAAATTTTAAACTTTATACACATATATGTGACGTCCTAAAGTAATGGTCTTACATCACATTCATTACAGATATAGCCAAAAAGTGACTTAGCCCAGAATACAGATAACAAAGAACTTGTCTTATACTCAAAAGAAAACAAAGCCTTTCCATTCACAAAACGTGACCATAAAACGTATAGAACCTCCTCGGGAGGCACAAGGGCTGGCTGAGAAAAACTGATAAGCCAAGTCCTCAATTCTGAGCCTGGTCATGCGCCTGGTCACCTACATACATAATATAAATAGTGAACGGAAGCTCAATGAATAATAACAAGGTATAGGGTACATGAATGTTGTCCAAGGTAGTTACAGAAATCCTAATTCAATAATTAACAGAAATGGATTCATAATTAGAATTCGTAGTTAATCATATGTGGTACATTCATTAGTACTAGCAGAAACAGTTGACCCATTAAGGGACGGCCGTAAAGGCATATGGTTGACTCACGTGCACGGAGATGGTACAGTTGGCCCATAATTGGGACGTATATAGAAGGATCCATAACAGTTGGCTCATGAGACGTACAGTTGACCCATAATTGTGACAAAACAGAACAGATAACAAATGTCATCTGAAGCTAATGATGTCACAAGTACATTTCAGAAACATTGGACAACTATTCATTCATACAGAAAATAATATTTTAGAAGACAGATCATCTTATATCATTCAAAAAATACTTATAAATTGAACATAGCTTTACAAAGTTATTACTCACAATTAATAGATGGCTCCAAGGCAATAGACAGAATGGGCAAAACAGACGTCTTATGGCGCGTGACCTACACAGTTACAGAATGAACACATACTGAATTACACACCCGGAAATGTTAACTTAGTTCTTTCTTGTCTTGGTGTGTTTCTACTTCTTTATCCTCATTGTGGTGTCTTAATCATGACTTAGGAATGACTAGGATGCAATGAGGATGCTAAAATGCACTTAAAAACAGTTAACAAAAGTTGTTGAAAACATGGGTCTCGCTCGAGCGCAGCTTTCTTCGTTCGAGCGGACTTGCAAAATGTGAGTGGTCGCTCGAGCAGTCTACAAACTTTGCAAAAGTGCTGGTGTGGGCTCGCCTTTTTCCGCGCCCCTGCCCTTTCGGAAAAGGGTTTGAAAAGAAGGCCTCACAGTTAGGACTCTCGCGGTTTTCAATCTAGTCTCACAAAGTGCATTGTGAAACTGATAATCAGCAAAGAGTCCAATCCGGCAAATCTTTTTGAAAATTTGATTTTAAATCAAATAATGCCAAAATTGGACTGCTTTGCCAGATTACAGAGTTACCACTTAAATATTTTGTTTTTGGAGAAATTTAGGAAACCCTGACTCGTGCCAAAGGCCACGTGTCCGTCATCACCAAAGTTGCCTCGACTCGGGAACTTGGGTATTAGGGGAGAAGGTCATGAATTGAGCACCCCCGCTCGCTCGCAAAGGATCGACCTCTCCTAATCATGATATATTCTTTTATAAACCTTATGTGTTCTTGTTCTGAATATTAATCTAGCCTTACTTTGTGATGCACACATCCAAGTATAGACTAAAATCGCAAGAATTGAAACAACTCAACTCATGTTTGTTTGCAAAAATGGTTTGAAGTTGCCACCCTCAAGTGGGCTTAAAGATGCGGATTTGCCACCTCAAGTGGGCTTTAAAACATGACTTGCCACAACAAAGTGGGCTTAAAACTTACATTTGTTGAATCGTTCCAATTCAAACAACAAAGCCTTCATCCACAGGCATTCATGCAGTTTAGCACATATGCATTTAGCCTCATGGCAAGCATGCTAAACATGGCAACATGACAATCACATTCATGCAAGTATGCTAAAGCATAAAGACTTACTGAGTACTTCAAGCCAAAGCAAAAGCTAGTTAGAAAAGATGCATGATCCTAACTATACAAGATACCTAATGCAATACATGCAATATGAATTTAATAGGCTCGGCTACTAATATGGCATTTGATTCGATTCAATTTGATAACATGCTTTTAAACACGTATTCAAATAAGATATTGAAATTGCGATGTAGTTTGAATGATGCGCCGAGCCTCGGTGCATGCAACACAAAATGAATGGATGCAATCATGCAAGCATAAGGTATGCTAAATGAAATATGCTCCTAAACTAACCATCGAAAGCGGTTAAGTAAAAGGGAGAAAGATGCGGGATTGGAAGACATGCACACACGCACGCACACTTGTTACAACATTATGCCCTCATGAAGGAGGGTCGGAATGAATAAGTGCTAACTAACTAGCTATGCTAATCAAGCTCACTATTACAACACAAAACTAATTAACTAACTTATTCGAAGCTAATTAATTACAACAAAACGGAATCGAATAACTAGTTACACTAACTAATTAAGTACAACACTTGAATTGAACTAGCTACTCTAAGCTAACTAAAGCAATCAAAAGGCCTCAAGGGCGAGGGACGCATGCATGCTTGGTCGGCTTCCTCTTGAAAATCCACTGCCTTGCCATCGGACACCTCTGTTTGCACTTGTTTGAACACCAATGATTCTGCTAACTTCCAGAACACCTCAGACCCTTTTCAGAAGCACATTGAGCAACTTTTCGATTGATGGCCGGTCGGCTACCAATGGTGGCTGTTGGCTACCATTGGTGGCAGGTCGGCTGCTTCTGGAGGCCAGTTAGCCATTGCTGGTGGCCGGTCGGCCACCCCTTCCCTGGATTTCTCTTTTTGCTGCAGCAGAGAGCAAACAAAGGCAAAACAGTGTATTCTCAAGAAGTGTGTGTACTGTTACTCTCCTTATCATTACACAAGCTCAAATGAGTGTAACCTTTGGCCCTCAAACCATCAACCAAGCATTTTCCATGCATGATGGCTAAAGAGTCAAGCTCGTACAAGCTTAATGAGTGCAGATACAAGACCAAGACAACCACTACCCTATCATGCATGATCAAGGGTGATGGTGGCCAAGAAAGTGGCACGTTTCATCACTTAACTCATTTGGTAAGTGACTGTTTTAGCCTAAAAGTCAAAAAGTTACTAAAAAAATCAATAAGCCAACAACTTATACCAAAAAGTCAAAGATTCATTTTTCTCTCTGTTTTTTGCACATCTTTTCATAAAAAGCCAAAAAGTCATCCCAAATATACTAGTTTTTTTTACCTCATATTTTCGTCAAAAAGCCAAAAAGTTACTAAAATAGCCTGTTCCCAAACGAGGCTATAATGAAACGTCCCATTTTTCTCGTGTTCGGATTAACGTCCGAGCCGAACACATGCAATGCAACACGAAGATGCTTAATCTTGCCTCTTTTACTTTGTTCATTTTGTTTACCCATTTTAACTTACCAATCCATTCTTTAATTGATTAGTCCAAAAGATGTATGTCCTCTAATTGAAAGTGAGCTTAAACCACAAGTGCCTTGAGCATGAAAGAGACCTCATGCCGTTGATAATGAACTCCCGAAGGAATTAAACCATTAGGCATGAGTGCCTCAATTTCATTCTTAAGCCAACAAGGGGTTCAAAGATACTTTCAAAACAAATGAAAAAGTGAAGAATAGAGGGAGATTGCAGATATTTCAATGCTGAAATGGAGTGCAAAATGATACTAAAACATGCAAGCAACTCATGCAATTCATGTTTAAGAGCCTAAAACATTAAGCTAGTCAAGCCCTTTACACTACAACTGTGCAAAAGACCTCTCATACAACACAAACAGCTTAAAACAGAGGCAAAGCAGCCCAAATCAGAGGTAGAAACATGCTCGAAATAGGCTAAGACAAGCTACAAAAACATGCTAACTTATGAGGCAACTAGGCATGCAAGCAAGACAACAAGGAGGGGAGGCTAACCCCTCCAATTTGGGACTTCAAAAGTAGGTTTTTGCCACTGAAAAAGTTCTGATTTTCAATGGTTAAAAGGCCCAGAAAGTTTGATTTAAAAGCCTTGAAAGATGGCACAAAAGCTTACACAATTAAGCAACAAGAAAGGTAGATCACCCCTTAACACAAAATAGCCTCAAACTATCATGTTAAGCCTTAAAAAATCAGATTTTTTTTTTTTTTTTTTTTTTTTTTTTTTTTTTTTGTAGTTGAAAACTTGCTAAAAAACAATATGAAATGATGGCAAAATGAATAGTCAAAGCAAGTACACTAAGCAAGTGAACTACCTCTTGAAGCTCACGCACGAAACAACCCCTAATTCCAGCTCAAACCTCCTTCAAGAGCTCAAAATAAGCTTCAAAGAACCTCAGCCCAAAGGTGAGAGTGTTTGGTTAAGGCTCTATGTGCAAAGGTGTAGAGAAACTAGACTTTAAGGCACAAAATAAGAAGAGAGAGAGAAAGAGAATTCTAGAGAGAGAGAGAGAATTTTTGTCTAAACTGTCTAACCCTCCAAAATGGGGGAGAACACTCCCTCTATATAGAAAAACAAGATTGGAGCTTGTATTCATCCCTCCATACACGTGTACAGAGATGTACTTCAGTGAGCAACAGCTGGCACAGCTAGCAAACAAATATCTAGAAAAGGAGAAAAATGGCCGCCAGCCACCATTGGTGGCCAACCCGTCATCAAAGTAGCCGACCGACCATCAACATAGCTGACCGGCCACCACTGATGGCCGATAGGCACAAGTCATGGCCAATAGGCTATGAGGCTGGCTGACAAGCCACCCTCTCCTCCAGACTTGAAACAACAAGCTCTTGGTCCACAACCAAGCACAAAACAGATAGGTTTAGAGGCTCAAAGACAAGGTGCTTGGCCAAGAACTTCAAGCACTCAAAACGAACACAAGCATACAAGATCATCGAGTGTTCAAACAATGACGTCCAAGTCTTGAGGACGGTCAAAAATGGGGTGTCTACAGTTGCCCCTCTTTGACAGAACTCGAAAGTCATGAAATGACGGGAGTGAATGTCAAAGCCTAGAGACGACCCATCTTTGACAATGCCAAAGACTTGGACAAACAGACAAACAAGACCAAGATAGTTGTGCCCACAGGCTGCCTACGTATCCCTTTGCAAGGAAATCAAACTAGCGTAGTTATGGGAAAAGATGCAAATGATATGCACGATGTGAGAATATAACTTATGATTATGCAATGAGATTGTAATGAAACATCTAGATACAAATGCTACAATAAACTCATTCATGAAAGAAGTAAGTAAATACGAACCAAACCACATTTCATGCAGAAAGGATGTAAGAAAATTATACAATCATAACTATGCATCACGCAGGAAAGGCAAAGAAAAACGCAAACGTCGGGCACACTCGTGGTGTCAAACAAGATTCCAACGCGTTGCACGCAGAGGGAAAGAAGGGATGGCGTGAACACCGAGACACTCCCAAATGTTTCTAAATGAAAACATCCTAACGTGTTGCACGCGAGAGGAGAAAAGGCGACGAGAACACTGGGACGTATCCATGCGCCTCTAAATCGAAGCGTCCTAATGCGTCGCACGCGAGAGGAGAAAGAGGTAGTGAGAACACCGGAACACACTCGCGTGTCTCTAAACAAAGCGTCCTAACGCGTCGCACGCGAGAGGAGAAAGAGGTATGAGAACACCGGGACGTACCTGCGTGTCTCTAAACCAAGTGTCCTAACGCGTCGCACACAAGAGGAGAAAAAGTTATGAGAACATCGGGACACACCCGCGTGTCTCTCAACAAAGCGTCCTAACACGTCGCACGCGAGAAGAGAAAGGGGTAACGAGAACACCGGGACGCGCCCAAATGTCTCTAACCAAGCGTCCTAACGCGTCGCACGCGAGAGGAGAAAGAGGTAACGAGAACATCGGGACGCGCCCAAATGTCTCTAAACCAGGCGTCCTAATGCATCGCACGTGAGAGGAAAAAGAGTTATGAGAACACCGGGACACACCCGCGTGTCTCCAAACCAAAAGAAGGTGTTCGAGGGACAGGAATAATCTTACATGGAATTCCTCTGAATGAATCGTACATACAATATCGTCTGGTTGCGCCAGCTTTGAATGAACAGTACATACAATATCATCTGGTTGCACCAGCTTTGGATGAACCGTACATACAATATCGTCTGGTTGCACCAGCTTTGAATGAACCGTGCATACAATATCGTGCCTACATAAGAAAAAAACTTAACAGGTACAATACAATAAGAGTGCATGTTCTATGCAAGATGAATAACCGTGACACAATGTTAGAGGCATGCTTTATGCACAACATGCGAGAAACAAAACAGAAGCATATTCTATACGGCGTGAGCGAGAGCATGTTCTATGCAATAGATAGAGAAATGCATATTCTATGCAATAGTATAGGATGCATGTTCTATGCAGTAATAGCAAAAAGCATGTTAAATGCAATGAACAGAGAAACGCATATTCTATGCAATCGTATAGGATGCATGCTCCATGCAATGATCAATAGTAGAAAATACATGTTTAATGCAAGATTAACAGCATGCTCGATGCAAGACACCAAATGCATGCTCTATGCGAATGGGAAACTGAAGCATTCTATGCAAGATCTTATGTGAAAGGCACGTTCCATGCAACGACAAAGAGATGCACGTTCTATGCAACGACGAAAGCGTACTTGGTAAAAACGGCTCAATCGCAACTTCCAACTTACCTCTCGGAGGAGTTGCAACAAGTTAAAAGGATACACCTCGTTCATATTGAGTATCACACACCGAAGATACGGTTTGGAGCTTCTGCAGAGGAAATTTGAGCTTAAAAGTAAACTTTTCTTGCATTTTCTCGAGAGCTGAGGGCACAAAACAGCAAGAAAACACACAGGGAGAGCACTGGAGGCATGTCGGCCACCAAGGAAAGTGATTGGCCACCCATCGCCCACAAATGGTGGCCGTCGGCCACCAATGGCAATTTCGGGGCAAAATGGCCATGTCACCACTGGTGTTTAAGTATAGGGTTCCAAACCATATTTCCCCACTTCTCCATTGCCGAAAATCATCCTCCTCTCTCTCTAGACCATTTTCTCTTCTAGATCCGTGCTTTTTACGTGTTTTTCAACGCCCCATAAACATTTTCTTCACTAAACCCTCATAGTTTACACCGTTGTGAACTAATTGAAAGTTGATTTCGGTGCTTCTTTCTTCATTTCCACCACTTGAGGCTTGTTTCCCTCAAGTTACCCTTGAGTTTGGTACCCTTTCCCGGGCTTTGACTTTTTCTCCCATTTTCTCTCTCTCTCGGAGTTGACTTTTGTTGACTTTTGGCATTCTCCACCCATTTTTCTTATTTTCGACCATGTTCTCATCTTCTTTCGAGATGGCGGACGACATCCCACACGACAAAGCTCCTCCGAAGATGGAGGTGGATGATCCAGAGCTTGAGCCAGTGCCACTCAGCGTTCGACCTTTTCACCCGGCGACGTATCATCTCGAGATACACGTGCTACCACCCGATAGCATTCATCAGTTCAGGGGGTTTGCACGAGGCGCACCAGAGGACCTCTTACTACGCGAGCTGGAGTCACATTTATCTCATGGCGCCTCCGAGGTATACATTTTTTTCTTCATTTTCCACAATGTACTTTGCATTTCTTGTATAGCTTACACTGTTGTACTGTATTACTTATATTACCTTTCATCTGCTTGTCCTGATCACGGGGGGATTGACATGCCATCAGAGGATACAGGACCACCTCCGCGAGAGAGTGGTACATGGAGCTCCCTGACGATGTCCGCCACATCATTGATGAGGCCGACTTTGGCTCATTCTGCATGGGGCTCTCACGCCTCATAGCGAGTAGGCCTTTACTGGGTGCCTTGGTAGAGAGGTGGTGGGATACCACTGAGTCCTTTCACTTCTCTACCGCAGGGGAGATGACAATGACTCCCTTTGACTTCTCTATACTGACTGGCATAGGGGTGGGGGGTCATCCGATTCCTTATGATACTGCTATGGGCGAGTAGGAGGCCGCCTGGATTTATCTGCTGGGGACTCGCCCACCTATGTCCCAATCAAGGATGGTCTGATACACTTGGTTTGCAGATCATTACAGAGGGACGACACCGACGACCTAAGAGGAGACTGAGTAGTATGCGCGAGGTTTCCTAATGTTCCTGTTTAGCACTACCCTGGTCGCCGACCGGGCGAACAATGTCGGGGTATATCTCATGAGCGCCCTGGTGGACTTGTCTCGTGTCTAACTCTACGATTGGGGCGGTGCTGGCCTGGCCACCTTATAGAGGTACACGAGCTCGACCTCTCGCAGGAACGGGCATCTGATTGGAGGCTACTGGAGGGCTTGGGAGGTATGCTTTACTTTTCTGTTTTGCATTTCTTACCGTGTTTTCTGCTTCGTACTCTCTGTACACTGCACACACAATCTGCTTTCTGCCTTATATTTTCTTTACACTGCACACCCAATCTGCTTTCTGCATTACATTTTCTGTACACTGAACACCCAAACTGCTTTCTGTGTTACATTTTTGTATTTATCTGTTGTATATTCACTGTTGCCCTTCCGCTTTCTGCAGCTATGGGTATATGCCTATTTTCCGATGCTCGCCCCGGAGCCAGAGGTAGAGATGCCTCCTATCGTATCATACTTGCACCGGTATGACGGGAGATGCCAGTGGAGGCTCCAGGAGTCCTTGCACTTCTTCCGTCGATACTTCAACACTATGACTACGGCCGAGGTAACTCGAGATTCACTGTTATTTCCATTCTGATTCAATTCTGATTCATATCGCAACATCTGATGACAGCTAACAATCTGCGCATTATCTATTTACAGATCACTTGGTAGCCTTGGGCGATGATGCCTGAGGGAGTCAGGGATCAGTTCGCTGGTGCTCAAGAGGCTTCCCACTTCCGGATCTTGCTCAAGGGTCCAATTTGTCGGGCATGGTTCTTAGAGGAGCGGTTCTTATGCCAAACCATTGGCTTGCTCGAGCCGATAGTTCCCATGCCACCTCCAACATATATGAGAGCCACAGAGAGATTCACTTTTCAGGAGATGATTGATTTCACCAGAGGCTAGGACGCTGACTTTTTCCAAGTCGAGGGTGATTATACAGCTTTCATCCAGACATATCTCATGCCACCTCTGACTGGTGCCCATGGAGGTGAGAGAGCGAGGGTTCCAACTGCGAGAGAGAGAGGCAGAGGGGCCAGGGCGACCAGGACCCGTAGCAGGAGAGACGCTCGGGCAAGACAGATGACGGGATGGCTTGAGCTGCCTACTACACTCACTTGTTGGCAGCATACCGGGGAGGCTTACCAGATCCCTATTAAGCCCGCATCAGCCGGAGACGAGCTTGTTGAGGTTCGAGGCCTAACTCGAGTATGTACCACACTTTACACTTCGTATGTTCAATTCATTTCTGTTATGCTTATAGAACACTGACCCTCTCAACGCACTTGCAGGCATCCATAGAGTACACCGGGCAGGCTCTCGAGCTAGCGGCCTCCCTGATGGAGATGGTGCAGAGGAGCATGAACCTGCTCAGCCTCTACAGGATTCCAGTAATTTCCTTCAGTTCGTACTTTCTGTCATCAAACTTTCCGCTGATACATTAGCATTTCAACTGTAATCTATTCCACACTGCACTGATCTGATACACTACACTCAAACACTACATTGAAACACTGTATCTATACACTACATTCATTCACTGCATTCATTCACTGTATTCTAACACTGCATTCATACATTTATGCTGCATACACTGATATTGCATACACTGATACTGCATATCATCTTTGCTTCTGGTATATACCGTGACTGATGTATTTGACAAACTGCCCTTTTCAGATCCCAGCTACACCGGGCGCTCCAGGAGGAGCTGCAGCAAGACCATCAGTGCCTCCTCCAGCAGCAGGGAGAGAGAGGCGGTGAGGCTCCGGTGCGTAGCTAAGGCAAAGCTAGGGGCACCCGTGGCGAGAGTGGCCCTTCAGAGCCCGTTCCGGACAAGGATGATGATGATAAGACGAGTGAGGATGAGGAGGCAGGAAGTCCATCATCAGAGTCATCTGAGGATGGAGACAATGACGCTGGCTCAGATTTCGAGGACGGAGATGATGCCGAGGCAGGTTCAGCAGCTAGCTCAGATACGGGGACCTCTGACAGTGACACCGATGGAGATAGCTCTGAGTCCGTGCCTAGGAAGAAGACGAAGAGGGCCTCTCGATCTTGTGGTGGCTGGCGCCGATTCACATGTTTTTTACTTAGTCTCTTTTTGTTAGTAGTGTTAGCACATTGTACAATTTTTATTTTCATAGAAAAAGACTTGTACTCTTTTGTAAAAAGTAACCATGATCAGAATGAAAACAGTTTATTGATGAAAAATGTTGCATTTTACATTCTGAGCATCGTATTGCACCACACAGCATGAAAACAAGAGCAATAGGATTTGAACTTTGTGTAGTGTATTGGCATTCGTTTAATCAGGTAATGAACCGACCAACACATAATAAACAAAGTAGAACAATTCAATGGACAACGCAACAACTCGATAAAGAAAAACAAAACAAATACAACTCAATAAACAATATAACAACTCGATAAACAAAGTGAAACAACTCGATAAACAAATTGAAACAAACTTAAGAACGACTCAACAAAACTACTAAAACAGGACAACAGAATGCATCAAGAGCATAACAAAACACAGGTTCTCAGCATTCTCAACACACAGGAAGACCAGAGGAATTTTGTTGGCCATAAACAGAGGCTGTCGGCCACTAGTGGTGGTTGTCGGCCACCAGAAGTGGCTGGTCAGCTACAAAAGGTGGTTGGTCAACCACAAGAATTGGCCGGTTGGCCATTAATGCAAGGGACGTCCAGATTGCCACCACTTGTCTTCTACTCAATGCCTTATCTTCTACAAAAGTTGGGACTACGTAGTTTCTTGATTCCAGCTCTGTTTTTGCCACCAATGGAGCCATTATTTACCGAAAAACTCTTAAGTTGGATTGCAACTCTAGATGGCTCAAAAAAGTTGAATTTTTAGGGTTTTGGCATAAATGTACTATTCCCGCTAAGTCATACCCCGTTGTGTTTTCCGTTCCTCCACATCGCGGTTCGATGTTGGAATCCGGTTATGCATGTATTTAGCTTCAGGGGACAAGAGATATGTCCAACAATTAAAGAATTCTAAGTTTTGATGGAATCCCGGCGTGACGAGGAAATCTTGCCTCAGTCCCGCTTTAGCCGGATCCAAGCTCTAGGGAGGATGTGTGGGCTCACTTCTCACGATGCCCGATCTTTGGTTCACAACGAAAAGCTGGATATTTCTAGCCTTACTCATCAATTCTCTGACGCCGGCGACAGCAGCGACCATCTCTGGTAAAGTTTTCGGCATCACGCCCTTTGTTTATGTATGTTGGCTCATTTTCTATTTGCCCTGGGTTTCGGAGGGTCTAGCATTTGCTTGATCGAAGTGACCCAAAACTTGAAAGAGGGCAAGAACGGCATTGGCCTAGCATTGGCCAAGACTTTGATGGGCTTAGATGCCTTCCATTGGCAGGAGACGACCAAATTCGCAGGAAGTCCACTACTTTTGCAGGTAATAATTCCCACCCCATCTCATATGTGTTTCACACATCACTCGGCACTCAGGCTTTGTTTTTCTCTCAAAACTCTTCCTCAATTTTTCTCTCCACATACACCTCTCTATTCTTTAATCTCTCTTATTTTTCATCCCTCCCCAGATATGGCTCATGGATAGGTTGAAGGTAGTGGATTCTTGCCCTATATATTCAGCACGATGGTATTTCTTTCGCCAACGACTAGTTGATTTCCCGAACGAGGGGTGGTGGTGCCACTGGGTGTACAACAGGTCTACTGTTGACATTGCTTGGCATTGCCCCTAGTTTGATCTGCCCGAGATGAGCTATCGCATGGCCCGGCAACTCAGCATTCAACTGATTGGCCTGATACACTGTGTCTTATACTTTCCATTCCGGTTCAGGCGTCAGTTCAGACATGACCAGGTTTGCCTAGAAGAAGTGTAGAGTACCCGACTTCATTTCCAATCCGAGGCTCACAACTAGCTCAATATCCTACTGCATGGAGGACAAGAGAACTTTTGGCTCCCACTCCCAATTTCGATTGCACCCTTTCTAGCGAATGTATTGCTTGGCTTGAAGATGAGGCGCAAACCGGGCCTACCTTAGCATCTGAAGCTTCCACAAGCTCAAGGAGGGGATGCAGGAACACCTGATTTATCTATGCCCCCAAGTTTATTGCTTTGATCTGTACTTTCAAGCTTTCCTTTTGAATGTAATAAAAGCAACTTTGATTTGTATCGAGAGTTAGAGAACTTTGCATTAAAATCAATGAAATTGGAATTGTGGACACTAAAAATTTTCCTTTTGGTCCAAAAATGGTCTAAGTTGTAAAAAGATTAATTTGAACAAAATCAACTTTTATTAAAACTTTTCAAAACCATTTTCGATAATGATCACAACTTGACACACATGGAATCTATCCTTGAGATGTACGACCCCGAATCCAGCAAACTGAAAGTTGCCCCTAGACTAAATAGCACTGCACTGTACTGTAACTAGCTCTTATAGTGAAGATCACAACCGAACTCTTGAGATACAAAAGAGATAAAGATGACCAGAATAATCTCATGGACACAGTTGATTTGGAGGTGTTTATGACTGGACTTCAGAATGAAGTTGCCTACGTATCTCGAAGATGGGAATCAAGCCTTATGTAGTTCAGTTAGGGTTCACTCGGGTATTAACACTCTCCTTTTACGCTCTAACTTTTGCCAAGGCCGCCCTATTTGGGTTTTCAACCTTGCGCGCTCAATTTTTCTTATTTCTAATTTTTTTTGTGCTTTAACTTTTGCCTAGGTTGCCCTTTCGGGTTTTCGGCCTAATACGCCACTCAGGGATAGTATTTCTTCAACTTGTCCATGTTGAATGGTTGGGAGAATTCGAGGCCATCTAGGTTCATAAGAATAACAGCTCCACTCGACCAAATTGATTTGATGATGTAAGGACCAGTCCAATTAGGTCTGAACTTGCCCCTAGGGTCATGGATGGGAGCCCGGTTGTCTTTGAGCACCAAATCCCCTTCCTTAAGATTCCTGGACTTAACTTTCTTGTTGAAAGCCCTAGCAATCCTTCGTTGATATCCTTGAACATGGTACAGTGCTTTTAGCCTTCTCTCGTCAAACAACATTAGTTCTTAGAACCTGCTCTGCTACCAATCTGCTTTTGCTATCTGGCACTCAACCATAACTCGCAGTGACGGAACCTCTACTTCAATTGGCAGAACAGCTTCCATCCCATAAACAAGAGAGTATGGAGTTGCCACAGTAGATGTCCGAATTGAAGTTCGGTAGCCCAGAGAACGAATGACAATTTGTCTGGCCAGTCCCTGTAAGTCTCAACCATTTTCTGTAGAATGTGCTTGATGTTCTTGTTGGCAGCCTCAACAGCTCCGTTGGTTTGCAGCCGATATGTGGATAACTTATGAAAAGCCACGTTGTATTCCTCCAACAAGTCGATCATTTCCTTCTTGAAATGGGAGCCGTTGTCTAAAATGATGTCGTTCGAGACCCATAATGACAAATGATATTATTCCTGATGAACTTGGCTACATGCAACGCTTTCAGCACAACATAGGATTGGGCTTCTACCCACTTTGTAAAATAGCCTATTGCCACCAGGATATACTCATGCCCATTTGACCCTTTTGGAGTAATTGCCCCAATAACATCAATTCCCTAGACTGAAAACGGCCATGGTGAAGTCATGTTATACAGCATTGACGATGGGATATTCATGCAATTTGCATGAATTTGGCATTTGTGGCATCATCGAACAAAACCGATACAATCCTCCTCCATGGTTGACCAGTAATAGCCCTGCCTGAGAATCTTCTGGGCTAGCATTACTCCACTCATGTGTGCTCCACACTCTCCTCCATGGATGGCCTCCATTAGGCGCTTCAACTCTTCTGCATCAACACACAGCTTGTGCATTCCCAGATGGCCTCGTTTGTACAACTTACCTCCGCAGATGATAAACTGAGCAGCCATTCGCTGTATTGCCCTTTTATCTTTGGCGTTTGCCTCTGGTGGATAAGCCTCCTTTTCCAAGAAGTTTCAGACATCATAATACCAGGGGTTTTGATCTTGTACTTTATCTATTGCGGCAATTAACTCATAAGTCGGCGCATATCTCTGTTCAATAATGATCAGACACATTCGGACTCCAAAAGGGATGTCTATCATAGAAGATAGAGTTGATAAGGCGTCAGCAAATCAGTTATTCTCTCTTAACAGATGCATGAAGGTTAACTTCTCAAACCTAGGAATCAGAACGTCTAGGGTGTGGTGATAAATTTTCATTCTTTCTTTTTTAACTTTCCAATCTTCTTTTGCCTGAGACACAACCAGATTCGAGTCCCCAATGACGTCCAACCTTTTTGCCCCTAGTTCTAGGGTGGCTTCCAGTCCAGTGATACACGCCCCGTATTCTGTTTCATTGTTCGATACCTTGAACTGGAGTTTGAAGGCTAAGGATATATAGGAATTATCGGGTGTTATCAGCAACACCCCTATCCCATAATCATACTGATTAGACACTCCGTCAAAGTACATCGTCCAAGTTTCTTCCTCAACTGGCAGAATGGCCTCATCCAAGAATAAGTACTCTACTGCTTCGTCCCCTTCCACCAAGTGATCCACCAAAAATTCCGCCACAACTCTCCCCTTGACAGACTTGCGAGTCATATATTTCAAATCAAATTCGGAGAGAAGAAGCAACCAACGGGCTAGCCTACCCATAAGCGTTGGTTTCTCGAAGAGATATTTGATGGGATCTAATCTCGAAACCAGAATTACAAAGTGAGCTAACAGGTAGTGCCTTAACTTCCTGGAAGCCCATATCAAGGCTAAGCAAGCCTTCTTCAGTGGGGTGTAACGGGTCTCATAATCCAGCATCTTCTTGCTCAGGTAATAGATGGCTTTCTCTACTCTATCCACGAATTCTTGCACAAGCATGCAGCCCATAGTCTTGTCGGTTACTGACAGATACAAAATCAACGGCTTTCTTGGCCCTAGCGGCGACAACACCGGCGAGTTCTGAAGGTACTACTTGATTTGCTCAAAAGCAACGTGGCATCGGTCATCCCAATGGAATTTCTTTCCTTTCTTTAGGAGACCAAATAGTGGCTCACAAGTCAAGGTTAATTTTGCAATAAAACGTCTTATGAATTGCATTTTACCCAAAAAGGCTCCCACCTCCTTTTCAGTCCTTGGTGGTGGCATTTCTAAGATGGCCTTGATTTTGGAAGGATCAACCTCGATGCCCCTTTGTGTAATCAAGAACCCCAGCATTTTCCCTGCTGGGACGTCAAAAGTGCATTTCTGTGGATTCAGCCTCAACCGATATTCCCTGATCCATTGAAAGAATTTCTTCAAGGTAGTGTAGTGGCCCTCTCTTTCCTTGGACTTGACAATCATGTCGTCCACATACACTTCAACCTCTTTGTGGATCATATCATGCAAGATAGCGGTTGCAGCCCGTTGATAAGTAGCCCCAGCATTTTTCAGACCGAACAACATCACCCTATAGCAGTAGGTTCCCCACAACGTGGTGAAGGCAGTCTTCTCTCTGTCCTCAGGTGTCATCAAGTTCTGGTTATACCCGGAAAATCCATCCATAAAGGAAAGCAACGCATGGCCTGCGGTGAAGTCCACCAATTCGTCGATGTGCAATAGAGGAAAGGCGTCATTCGGACTAGCTTTGTTCAGATCTCTGAAGTCCACACACACTCGAATTCTACCATCTTTCTTCGGTACCGGAACAATGTTGGCCAACCAAGTTGGATACTCAGACACTAACAGAGACCCTGGGTCTATTTTCTTGGTGACCTCCTCCTTAATCTTCAAAGCCCAATCCGGTCGTATTCTCCGAAGCTTCTGCTTAACGGGTCGGGTCTCAAGGTCAAGAGGGATCCGCTGCTGTACAATCTCAGGATTGATTCCAGGTATGTCTTCATAGGACCACGCAAAAAACATCTTTGAAATCTTTTAATAAAGCGACTAAGTGCTCGCGTTCCTCCGAAGAAAACATGGATCCGATCTGGACCAGATGCGGATCCTTCTCAGTACCCACATTAATTGAAATGATTTCATCAACAAGGGGTTTTACAAACCTCTCCTCCTCTCAACCAATCAAATGTTTCAAAACTAGAGGAATTCCTTCCTTATCGTTTTTATCAAAGTTTTAAAAGTCATGATCAATACAATATACAAGTGGCACAGGAAAGTACTCGGAATCTGCGGTGGTACCATTCTCATTCAAAGCTTTCAACTCGTCCAATTTCTTGGTTACAACCGACTCAAAAGAAAAGGAAAAAGACGACCTGGCCAAAATAATGGCACCCGAGTTACAAACCCCAGGAATACTGGGCTCTAACTCAGAAGAACTAGAATCTGATTCCAACTCCATAGACTCTGTGGAATCAAATTCCGACTCACTACCTGATTCAGACTTGCTGGACAAAAAGCCCTCCTCTAGCTGCCAAGCAAAAGAGGGTGCGTTAGATGCACTCAGGATGCTGGTAGAAGGGTCACACCTGGGTTCGCCTCGATCATGGAAACGGTGAAGTCATCCCCCAAGCTCTCTAGTTTGATCTGAGGATCCGAAAGGAGACAAGCCACCGCTGCTCCTATCTCAAGTTCATTGCCATTGGACTCATCCTTTGTACTCTGTTTAACCTCAAGAATTAATTCAGTTTGTTCTTCTGTGGTTTCATCCTCTTGTAGCTGTAGGCCGAAGAAAATCTCAAAGCCAGGCAGACACCGCTTCTCAGAGTTTAACCATGGCTTAGGAAAACAGCAAAATGGGAAGTCTTCCCCCTCTTGAACAAAGCTGCCGTTCAGAGTTCCACGAATCGGCCTATGCACCAGCTGATAGTGCTTCCCACTTCGCCTTGCCTTGGCTCTTCCTGCCATTTCCTTTCCTTTGCTTACCCAATCCTCTTTGTTAGGTGTGTAACATAGACCAAAGGTATAAGGGTTATGCGGCACTTCAGCCAGTGCAGTAACGCCCTTCCGGCCGTTCTTTCCTAATCCCATTCCGGGTACATGTTGTAGTTTGTTCATGAGGTAAATAGATTGAGCACTGACGTACAACCCCTTATTAACAACCAAGATATCTTGAACCACCTGAGCCTCGGCCAAGGTAAATCGAAACTGAGAAACATCTTCATCGCCGTGCACAATTTCCAGTACTGGTGTGGTGACCTCAGGCGGAGGATGGATTGATAAGTTTCCAAATTCAATGGCTCCCCCTTTTCCAAGGGGGTACTTCAGCATCTGATGAAGAGTGGAAGAGATAGCTTTTACTTGGTGCAGCCACGGCCGCCCAAGGAGCAAGTTAAAAGTGGATGGAACATCCAGGACGTGAAACTCAATATCCTGTTGCGCTTGACCAACCTGTGTTCTGATCTGAGCTGTCCCCATCACCTTTTGACTTGTGTTGTCGTAGGCCCGGATCACCTGGGTCGTTGGTACAAAGTCCGCTGGCTTCAAGCTAATAACATAGGTTGTGCGAGACGGACAAACATTAATACAACCGGCACCCACTTATCTCTACATTCAACTGAGATGTACAACGGTTTGTTATACGCAAAGCCCTCAGGCGGCAATTCCTTATCTAAGAATGTCAAAGTTAGCGAGGCACCCCCTAGAAAGACAAGTCCCACTAGTTGTTCAGGAGTTGTGTCGATAGACAGTTTGGCCTTATCCATTGCTGATAGGACAGCTTACGTGTGTACCCATGAAGCCATGAGCAAACCCCAGATGGATATATCCGCTTGGATCTTCTTCAGCTGCTTCAGTACAGCTTCTTCCTCTAACTGTTTGTCCCTCTGTTTTTCAGCCTCTTTATCCTTTCCAGATGCTTTTGGTTGGTCTAAATGTAGGGGCTTGAAGTAACGTCTGCTCCTAGTCATGTGATCCACTTCCTCAAAATACCAGGTGTCATCTGGCAGGTTTTGGCCCCAATCCTCGTCTGTGTGGGCAAGATGCAGATCATCATCTTCTCACCAGACTCCTTTGGTAACCGACAGACAATTGTCCGGTTCTGTTGTAATTACTCTAACTTCACAGTCATCCCCCGCAGGTTCCTTGGCTTTTCCAGTTTTCTGACTGTTCTCGTTCTTTTCTTGTTCAAATCGCTTCAGTGTGGCTTCCTGTTCAGTGTCTACAGTGCTTATGACGCTCATTTCTTGAGCAGAATTCTTAGTACCGGCTTTTTCTGGCAACTTTCCCTTGTCCACGGCCGTTCCAGCCCTTGTAACAGTTCCTGCTTCCACCTGTTCCAGCTTTTGTTGAAATCCCTCATCCACATCTGGTTCATCACTGAGCCACCCCGAATTATTTGCTGATCCGTTAAGATCGAACCAGTTGATTTGTACATCCCCCGAATCTTGCTCATCGAAGAATTGCAGGTTGTTGATATCCTCCTCGAGGTCAGCTAAGTCATCCAATCCTTGGCTTGGTCCATCCTCTCGGACCACACTCACCTTCATTCCTGTTGGCAACTCCAGCTCTCGTTTGGCCTGATTGGTTGGCACAATATAGCGGCAAGGGTTGAGTTCCTCCTCAGATAAATCCACAGGGCCCTCAAGCATTGAACTGGCATCCTCATTCTCCACCAAGGACATTCTGCCTTTATCTACCATGGTCACCACCATAGGTTTGGGTTAGGATATAGACACGTTCATCATGCACAGATCTGTGCTTTCTGGGATGAAAAGCAGCAGCTTGGGTAGGTGGAAGGGAGTGATGTATATGCTGGGGTCATAAGGGATGGCCAGTGTTTGGATAAGGTTTATTTGCCAGGGTGGAGGGGCTTGGTTATGTGGTGGAAAGGGATTTGTAGTGACATTTTGCTTTTCAGGAGGCGCTATCACTTTGTTGTCAATGAGATCCTGAATCTCATAACGGAATCTAAAGCACTGGTCAGTATCATGACCGTACTACTGGTGGAAGACGCAATACTTGGCCGGGTTGTGTATAGGAGGGAAAGGATTAGGCAAGGAGTGTTGTTCTAACGGCTTCAAGTGCCCTTTTCTAATCAGGACCCTCAAGGCCGTAGATAGAGACATGTAAAGTGGGGTGAAAATCCTCTGGCCTTGGGCCTGATGGCTGGAAGTTTGGGGGGTTGTATTGGTTGTGCTCGCAAAGGGGTTAGCGATTTTAGGTGTGGTAGTGACCATGCCCACATCTGAAGGCCTTGCAGCTACACCACTGCCGGTAGTCGCATTGGAACTGCGTGTGAAAGCCCTCTTGGGCTGCTCTTTCTCGTGGTCTATCTAACCTTGCTTCATTGCATCCTCTATTTGCACCCCTATTTCATAGAGGTCGGCAAATGTCGACATAGGTAAGACTATCATTTTCTGCAGCAGCCTCGGTTGCAGGTTACAGACCACCATTCGGATTTGGTCCTTTTTAGCAGGTCGAGTGGTCACATGGAGGCCTTGGCCCTCCACTGGATTACAAAATCAGAGAATCCCTCCTTCTACTCTTGGCAGGTTGATTCGAGATCACGAGTTGTGACCTCGATCTATGTGTTGTAGGAGTACTGCAGTACGAAGGCCTCAGTAATTTTCTCCTAATTCTTTTTTACAGAATCCTCAAGTTTAGCGTACCAGATGACCGCAATATCCGATAGGGTCCGGCCGAAGAGGGATAACTACTACAGTCTAGACAGGCCCATCGGCCGCAAAATGTCTGAAAATAGCCACAAGTGGACCATGGGATCACTCGAGCCATCAAAGCGGTCTATATGTGGCATTTTAAACCTATCCGACAATGTCACCGCTGAATCAGTATAACCGTCCTGTATATCTGGGATGGAATTCACACATCGAGCTCGTTTGAAGAGCTTCTCAAGCTTACTCACTTTCAGCGCAGTAAGGTCGACCTTAAACTCAAACGGTGCCTCTGTTAGGCAGATCGATGCTGTGGAAGTCTGGGGTGGAACTGGCTCTGCCGGAATGTCCACATTTTCCTAGACATTAGTTGTAACCCAGGGTATTGGAACCCTGACTGTGGGTGGATGCGAAGCAGAAGATGCTGCTTGTTGTGGTTGTTGTTGCTGTTGAAGCCTACTGATCAACTCAGCCTGCTGGACTGCAATCTCCGATTGGCGGGTGGTGACTTCTGCTTGGCGAGCAGCATCTAGCTGCATAGCCCCGATGGTCTGTTGGAGTTGGCGGAGCATGTCCTCCATGTTGACTATAGGATGTTGTTCTATCTGAACTGGTATGTACTCCCTTTCCGAAGTAGAAGCAGATAACCGGGCTTGACTAAACAGTGCATGTTGAGTTGGTGACTGATGAACCGGTGAATTATGCCTGACTCTCCTCCGTCTTGTAACCGGGGATAGCAAAGCAAACACTGGTTGTCCTCTCACAAGATCCCCAGATCGGTAAAACCGCCTTACTCTGGTCCAGAGTGCTTGGGGGGTAACTGCCTCGTCTAAAGCAATTGTGAAACACTACCTTGCAAAAAGAAAAAGGAAAAGAAAAAGTAAAAAAGAAATTGAAATCAAAAAATGCACAGCACCTCAGGTCAGACAGAAACAACTCGCAGTTGTAATCACAAGCAGGACAACTGTGCTCAAACACTGATTTCTGCCCCAAAACTGATACCCTCAAACCAGTACCCAGACTTGCAACTGATACATACATTCCTGTAGAGTTTCACTCTAAAAGCACGTATCAAACAAGCGAGAGCCAAAATACCCCTATGATGGGGTACGGTTACCCTGTCCTAATTTCGTCAGGAACTAGGGGTTCTCTACGCAAACAAGCAGTTTCAAACACTTCCTACATTCGGGTGAGCAACCTATCCTAGTTTGGGACAGTCTCTAAGGCTTTCGATATGCAACCAGGTAGATTGGTCAAAAAGGATGCCTCGGCAAGACCACCTAATATACCTCTCGCTCCTAACACCGAGAAGTGAAAGGAGGATCAAACGGTACAGCGGTAGTCCAGATCCAAGGTTTGTGTTCCCATTGTGGCAGAGCCCGGAACCGGTCAGCCTTTTGGCAAGCTTTTCCAAGAAAGCCTCCGGCAAACTGCTCAGGAATAGCAGATGGCAAACACCGTGACTTAGGCACACCAATGCAAATGCAAATGCAAAAAAACACACAAGTGTAAATAAAGAAACATATCATGACATGAGTTCTAGTCAAGTTCTCTAAATCCCCAGCAGAGTCACCAAAAACTGTGGGCTCGGCTTTTTCCGCACCCCCGCCCTTTCGGAAAGGGGTTTGAAAAGAAGGCCTCACAGTTGGGACTCCCACGGTTCTGAATCTAGTCTCACAAAGTGCAATGTGAAACTAGTAATCACCCAAGAGTCCAATCCGGCAAATCTTTTTGGAAAATTGATTTTAAATCAAATAATGCCAAAATTGGGCTACTTTGCCAGATTATAGAGTCGCCACCTAAATGTTTTGTTTTTAGGGAAATTTAGGAAACCCTGACTCCTGCCAAAGGCCACGTGTCTTTCATCACCAAAGTTACCTCGGCTCGGGAACTTGGGTACGAGGGGGGAAGGTCATGAATTGAGCACCCCTGCTCGCCCGATCAAAGGATCGGCCTTTACTAATCATGATATGTTCTTTTATAAACCTTATGTGTGTAGACACCCCATTTTTGACCGACCTTAAGACTCAAACGTCATTGATGGAGCACTCGGTGATTGTGCATGTTGTGCTCGTTTCGAGGTTTCGGAGTTCTTGGTTGAGAGCCTCACCTCCGGACCTCAGGACTCTTTGTACTTTGACTCAATCTGCGAACGAAGTCTTGTTTTCTCTTCCTGGAGGGAGGGAGAGGTCTTGTAGACCATCTCTCGGTGGCCGTAGACTACTTTTCGTGGTCGTAGGCCACTGTTCCCATTTGGAGACTAGTTTCCGGTTTTCGAAGCCGTCGGCCATGCGCCTCGGTTCGGGACCGCTTAACATTCTCCGTTTGGCATATTTTTTGGAACACACCTTGTTTATTCTATCTAGAGGGACACTGTGGTCCGGGAGACCACTTTTGTGGTCATACACCACTTTTTGTGCTCAACAGCCAGTTTTCGAGGCCCCCGGCAGCGCGTCTTGCCTCCCGAACTCTCGTTTTGCATCCGTGTTGGTTCGTTCTTGGCACGAACCTTGCTTTACTTGTTTGAAAGGTGGTACAAGGGTGGGAGACCAGCTTTCTCCTTGGAAACCACTTTTCTCCCCCCAATCGATTTTCTGGTCGGGAAACTGGTTTTCTTGGTATTTGGGCCACACTTTCTGGTTTCCTACCCCACCATAGGCTTGCTTTCAGTGTGGAGACCACCCGTTACCCTGTCCGACCACTTTTTTTTTGGGAAACCACTTTGGGTGGTCGGCCGACCACTAAAAGTAGTAGGCCGACCACCTTTTCTGGTCGGCAGGTTTCCTCCTGTTTTGTCTGACTAAATGGATGCCAGTTGTGCCAGCTGGAGGGCACAGACTGTATCCTCCATACACATGTATGGAGGGATTGCATCCAAGTTTAGCTTCTCCAAGAAGCTTGAACCCTTTGTTTCTTCTATAAGAGAGGCTCTCCCTCTTCTTGAGCCAGGTTCAGAAAAATTCTAAGGCACAAACACATATCTTTCTCTATATCTCTATATTTTGAGCCAAAAGTGTGCATTGTTCTTGACCTTTAACACCCCAACTCTTAGCCATACATCCTTACCATTGAACTGAGCTTCCTAGAGGTTATTTTTTGAGGTTAAAAGGGTGGTTTTTGGCTGAGGAACTTGCTGGTTTTGCGGAGCTTCAAGGGTAATCTCGTTTCTCTCTTTTTTAAGCTTTGTCTTGATCACTCTCTTAGCCACACTTGCATGCTTATTTCAACTTTGTTGTCAACTGAAGAAAGCTCCATATTTAAGTGTTTTTCATGTTTGTTTAAGGCCCTTTTGGTGCTGAGGGTCATTTTCCCTCTTGCATGCCCTATTTGGCCTTGTTTTGTGCCATGCCATAAGGCCTTTGAGTTAATCCTTTCATGGCCTTTTAGCCACTAAAATCCAGTGAATTTTCAGTGGTTGGCATGTGGTTTTGAGGCCCTTAAATCAGAGAGGGGTGACCCTCTCTCTTTTGGTCTTGTTTGCTTGCATTGTTGGCCTATCAAAGGAGCATATGTTTTCATAATTTCAAGGCTCGGTTCAGGCACTTTTTGGTGACTTTTAGGGCCTGCCTAGACTCTATCTATGGCTAGTTTGGTCACCTTGGGTTTGTCTCTTGCATGTGTAGAGTAATCCCTTTTGTGGCTTATCAAAGTAGCATGTCATTCTTGCATGTATTGGTCATATTTCAGTGGGTTTTTGGTCATCATTTGGCATGCCATGACTCTGTTTCCAGCTGGTTTGGTAGTCTCTCACATGCTTCATATGCTTGTAGTGTAAATCATGTTTACTAGCTTAGAATGCATGATGTTTTGGCCCTCTATTCTAGCATATTTTGGCCATGCTCTAACCTGGTTTTGTTCATATTTTTGGCTGCCTTAACTCTGTTTTGAGGCCTCTTGGTCGAAAGATGCTTGCCATGCATGCTTGTAGTGTAATAGCCTTGACTAGCTTCTAGTTTTGAAGTCCCTTGCATGCTTAACTTGAGGTATTTACATGTTTTGGCATCATTGAGCATGATATTTCAGAGCATATAGGGCTGTCATACTTCCATGTTTTCCACTCTTTAAGTGCCCTTGAGAGCTGTGCTTTTATACCCTATTTTGTGAGCCATTGTATGAGCTTCATTTTTGTGCCTTTCAAGCCATCATCCCAACTCATTTTGCTACTATTTTGGGCCTGCATAGGGTCTGTTTGGAGTTGGTTTGGCCATTTGAGCATTGCCTTGCATGCCTATAGTGTAATACACTTCACTAGTTTCGATGCTTGAGCCATTCAACATGCATTACATGAGTTGTTTGCATAATTCGAAGTCATTTTGTATGCCATTTCAGAGCTGAAACATGTGTCATTGCACTCCATATTTCATCCTTTCAATGCGTTTGGAAAGTTATGTTTTATGCCTTAGACTTGGGGCTGTTGCATTGTACATGATCGTATGTATTTTGATGCCTTATTTCCATCATCTATTGGCCACTGATTTGGGTGTAGCTGAGGCCCATCCATTTTGGTTTAAGTCCATTTTGCATTGAGTATGCCATTGTAGTTCATAGCATTGAGTATGCCATGTTGTCGCATGATTGATCATTGCATTGTGCATGCCTTGTTCATCTCATTGTGTATGTTAGTTTCTACGTGCATTGTGTATGCTAAGTGTCATGTGCATTGAGTATGCCATTGTTAGTTCATAGCATTGTGTATGCTAGTTGTATGTTTGCATGTTGTCCCTTGCATGTTTGCATGACTTAGTTGCATTGCATTAAGATTGCATGCTAGGGTTGCATTGGTGCATGCCTTGTTTGTTGCATTGTGTTTGGAATAGGGGTTAGTCCAAACACGGGGAACGAGGGACGTTTCATGCTTGAAATGAGAAAACGTGCCTCGATTCTCGGTCGCCGACACTCTTGACTACCCATGACAGAGTTGTTGGCTTTTGGTATTTGTATGTGCATTCATTTCACATTGAGTCGTGCAATTCGACTCCTCGGCCATCATGCATCGAGATGCGTGATTGGTGGCCCGAGGGTCAAGGACTACACTCCCTTGAGTTTATGCAATGATGGGGAGAGTGGTCGTGCACACATGTGTTGCGAATACTTTGCCATCTCTCTCTCTTGCATTCTGTTGCAGAAAACCAGAAACCAGGGGCAGAAACTAGTCGGCCGACCAGATTTAGTGGCTGGCCGACCACTTTTTCTGGTTTTTCACCACAAAAGTGGTCGACAGGTGGTCTCCAAGGCCAATAGCTGGTCGGCAGCCTTCCCACAGATTCCCAGGGTGGAGTTTCAGCCTTCTGGAGCTTTGTGCAGTGTTCTGAGGTCAATTGCAAACAGAGGCAAGTCGGGGCGTCGCAAGGGATTTCCGAACAAGGCAATTCAAGCATGCATGCATCCTTTGTCATTCAAAGCAGAGCTGGGGCAGCCCACATTCATTTAGTTTGCATGCTCATTTAGATTGCTTACTTAGTTAGTGTTGTGTAATAAGTAGTTGTAACTTGTTATTCATTTCATCGTGTAATAACTAGTTTAATTAGATTAGCTTAGATTAGCTAGCTGGTTCTGCATTATTTATTCGAACCCTCCGTCAAGAGGGCAAATTTTGTAATAAGTGTGCGTGTGTGTGATGCATGTCTTCCAACCCCCACTTCTTTCTCCTTTTTTATTTACCAGCTTACGATGGTTAGTTTTAGGACATGTTTCAATTAGCATCCTTATGCTTGCATGTTTGCATCCATTCATCTGTCTTGCATGCACCGGGCTCGGTGCATCATACTAACTGCATCGTATTTCAATTCCAAGTTGAATGCGTGTTATCTGTAGTATCTCATATGCCATCTTAGAATACCTGAGCCTATCTTAGCTGCATTTTTCATGTGTTGCATTAGCCATCTTAAACATGAACTAGGATCATGCATTGATTTCTAACATAGCTTCTGTTTTGGCTCGGAGTACTCGGTAAGTGTTTATGCTTTAGCATCCTTGCATGTGTGTGAGTGACTGCCATGATAGCATGCTTACCATGAGGCTATTTGCTTATATGATATAACTGCCTGATTGCCTGTGGGTGAAGGTTAGATTACTTGAATTGGAACAATTTATTGATTGCAAGTTTTAAGCCCACTTGAGGGTGGCAAAATCCGCATTTTAGCTTACTTGCGAGTAGCAGACCGCTTTCAAAAACAAACATGAGATGTTTTGTTCCAAATTAGGTGATCCAATCTATACTTGTACGCTGTGCACATCACATAGTAATTCTATGCTAATAAACTGAAATAAGAACGCATGTGTTTTTAAAAACAAGATATCATATTTAATAGTGGCCGATCTTTGATCGGGCAAGCAGGGGTGCTAATTGCATGACCTTCCCCTCTCGTACCCAAGTTCCCGAGCTGAGGCAACTTAGGTGATGACGGACGCGTGGCCTTAGGCGCGAGTCAAGGCTTCCTAAATTTCCCTAAATAAAAACATTTAGGTGGGGACTCTGCATCTGGCAAAGCAGTCCATGTTTGGCACTTCTTTCTAAAAATCAGTTTTTCAAAACAATTTGCCAAATTTGGACTCTTTGGTGATTAATCGATCTTGTATTGCACTTTGTGAGATTAGATTTAGAACCGTGACATTGAGTTCGAACTGTAGTAAGCCCAATGAACAAAACGGGATTTTCCCGGGACGTTCGGGGACATCTACAATGTGTTCTTGTTTTGATTATTAATCTAGCCTTACTATGTGATGCGCACATCCAAGTATAGACTAAAATCACAAGAATTAGAACAACTCAACTCATGTCTGTTTGCAAAAATGGTTTGAAGTTACCACCCTCAAGTGGGCTTTAAAACATAATTTGCCACAACAAAATGGGCTTAAAACTTACATTCGTTAAATCGTTCCAATTCAAACAACAAAGCCTTCATCCACAGGCATTCATGCAGTTTAGCACATAAGCATTTAGCCTCATGGTAAGCGTACTGAACATGGCAACATGGCAATCACACTCATGCAAGTATGCTAAAGCATAAAGACTTACCGAGTACTCCGAGCCAAAACAAAAGCGAGTTAGAAAAGATGCATGATCCTAACTATACAAGATACCTAATGCAATACATGCAATATGAATTTAATAGGCTCGGCTACTAATATGGCATTTGATTCAATTCAATTTGATAACATGCTTTTAAACACTTATTCATAGAAGATATTAAAATCGCGATGCAATTTGAATGATGCGCTGAGCCTCGGTGCATGCAAGACAAAATGAATGGATGCAATCATGCAAGCATAAGGTATGCTAATTGAAATATGTTCCTAAATTAACCATCGAAAGCGGTTAAGTAAAAGGGAGAAAGACGCGGGTTTGGAAGACATGCACACACGCACGCACACTTATTACAACATTATGCTCTCACGAAGGAGGGTCCAAATGAATAAGCACTAACTAACTAGCTACGCTAATTAATCTAACTATTACAACACAAAACTAATTAACTAACTTATTCTAAGCTAATTAATTACAACAAAACGGAATTGAATAACTAGTTACACTAACTAATTAAGTACAACACTTGAATTGAACTAGCTACTCTAAGCTAACTAAAGCAATCAAAAGGCCTCGAGGGCGAGGGACGCATGCATACTTGGTCGGCTTCCTCCCGAAAATCCACCGCCTTGCCATCAGACACCTCTGTTTGCACTTGTTTGAACACCGAAGATTCTACCAACTTCCAGAACACCTCTGACCCCTTTCAGGAGACACTGAGCAACTTTTCCATTGGTGGCCGGTCGGCTACCAATGGTGGCTATCGGCTACCATTGGCGGCCGGTCGGTTGCTTCTGGTGGCCAGCGGCCACCTCTTCCCTGGACTTCTCTTTTTGTTGCAACAGAGAGGAAACAGAGGCAAAACAATGTATTCTCAAGAAGTGTGTGTACTGTTACTCTCCTTATCATTACACAAGCTCAAAGGAGTGTAACTTTTGGCCCTCAAACCATTAACCAAGCATTTTCCATGCATGATGGCTAAGGAGTCAAGCTCGTACAAGCTTAATGAGTTCACATACAAGACTAAAACAACCACCACCCTATCATGCATGATCAAGGGCGATGGTGACCAAGAAAAGTGGCACGTTTCATCACTTTGAGTATGAAACATCCCATTTTTATCGTGTTCGGATTAACGTCCGATCCGAACACATGCAATGCAACACGAAGATGCTTAATCTTGCCTCTTTTACTTTGTTCATTTTGTTTACCCATTTTAACTTACCAATCCATTCTTTAATTGATTAGTCCAAAAGGTGTATGTCCTCTAATTGAAAGTGAGCTTAAACCACAAGTGCCTTGAGCATGAAAGAGACCTCATGCCGTTGATAGCGAACTCCCGAAGGAATTAAACCATTAGGCATGAGTGCCTCAATTTCATTCCTAAGCCAACAAGGGGTTCAAAGCCACTTTCAAAATAAGTGAAAAAGTGAAGAATAGAGGGAGATTGCAGATATTTTAATGCTGAAATGGAGTGCAGAAATGATACTAAAACATGCATGCAACCCATGCAATTCATGTTTAAGAGCCTAAAACATTAAGCTAGTGAAGCCCTTTACACTACGACTATGGAAAGGACCTCTCATACAACACAAACAGCTTAAAATAGAGGCAAAGCAGCCCAAATCAGAGGTAGAAACATGCTGGAAATAGGCTAAGACAAGCTACAAAAACATGCTAACTTAAGAGGCAACTAGGCATGCAAGCAAGACAACAAGAAGGGGAGGCTAACCCCTCCAATTTTGGACTTTAAAAGAACGTTTTTGCCACTGAAAAAGCTCTGATTTTTAGTGGTTAAAGGGCCGAAAAATTTTGATTTAAAAGCCTTGAAAGATGGCACAAAAGTTTACACAATTAAGTAACAAGAAGGGTGGATCACCCCTTAACACAAAATAGCCTCAAACTATCATGTTAAGCCTTAAAAATCAGAGTTTTTTTTTGTAGTTGAAAACCAGCACAAAAACAATATGAAAGGATGGCAAAATGAATAGTCAAAGCAAGTAAACTAAGCAAGTGAACTACCTCTTGAAGCTCACACACAAAACAGTCCCTAATTCCAGCTCAAACCTCCTTCAAGAGCTCAAAATAAACTCCAAAGAACCTCAGCTCAAAGGTGAGAGTGTTTGGTTATGGCTCTATGTGCAAAGGTGTAGAGAAACTAGACTTTAAGGCACAAAATAAGAAGAGAGAGAATTTTTGTCTAATTGTCTAACCCTCCAAAATGGGGGAGAACACTCCCTATATATAGAAAAACAAGATTGGAGCTTCTATTCATCCCTCCATACACGTGTATGGAGATGTACTTCAGTGAGCAACAGCTGGCAAACAAATATCTAAAAAAAGAGAAAAATGGCCGCCGGCCACCATTGGTGGCCGACCGGCCATCAAAGTAGCCGACCGTCCATCAACATAACCGACCGGCAAAAGTCATGGCTGATAGGCTATGGGGCTGGCCGACAGGCCACCCTTTCCTCCAGACTTGAAACAACAAGCTCTTGGTCCATAACTAAGCACAAAACATATAGGTTTAGAGGCTCAAAGACAAGGTCCTTGGCCAAGACCTTCAGGCCCTCGAAACGAACACAAGCATACAAGATCATCGAGTGTTCAAACGATAACTCCCAAGTCTTGAGGATGGTCGAAAATGGGGTGTCTACAGCTGGTTTTTGATTTTTTTGCTCGACGCTCGCTCGAGCGTGAGACTTATGCCCTCGCTTGAGTGCAACGTTTGTTGCTCGAGCAGTCTGCAAAACACGCAAATTTCTGGGGGCATGCATTTTACCCTCGAGCCAACTTTTGGTCGCTCAAGTGAAAGTGTGAAAATGAAGGTGGTTGCTCGAGCGCAAGATATGTCGCACGAGCATGGAAGCAGAATTCTTGAATTTCCAGATTTGCTTCTAAGCTTCAAATTCAACCCCAAAGCTGCAAATTATGGTTTCTTGGGCCCAAAAACTTGAGGAAACTCTTGTAAACTTGGAAAACATGGTGAATTCAAAATCAATTCCACAAAATCAAGGTTCAAGAGTGTGTGATCAAACCCAATTCTTTGGAAACATAACTATATACGTCATACATGTAAAGGTGTAAGTTCCAAACTTCCAAAACATGATCCAATGAGGTGTCTAACTTAAAAATATGTTGGATTCTCAAACCAAGGTTAAAATAAGGACATGCAAGAGGGAATTCTTTGGAAACAACTTCAAATTATGATGAAATGAGCATGCATGGATGATATGGTTCATTTCTCTTTAATTCTAACTCAATCTCAACTTAATTCTCTTGCATTCATGCACTCACCAATTCAAAGGCAAGACTAAAGGCTTGAACTCTTACCTTAAACTTTGATTTCACAAGTGTGGAGGATTAAACTTCAAAATTCTCTTTAATTTCCAACAATCCTAACAATTCCCCTCACTCCCTTGTTGATCTCACTTGTTCTCTTGGTCTCTCTCTCCCTCACACGTTTGAAGTCTCAAAAATGATGAAGAGAAAAATGAGACTAGGTGTGTGGAGGCCTTATATAGGCTCAACTAAGGAAGCTTAATTAGTTTGAGTCAAAGATAACTAAGTGGGACTATTTTATTCTATTTTATTCGTTCCGAATCGAATTTCAATTGAGCTTACCATAAAATTCTAAATAACACGTATACCAAGTCAATTTCTGAACCGGATGCCGATAAGGACTTCAATTTGCAAATCGAAACGAAAACGGAAACAGATATTTCTACGCTAAACAGATATAAACACAACTAAGGCAACATACACATGCAATTTAATTCAGAATTTCTCTTAATCACTGATTAAGCTTATTTAACCACAAATTAACGTAAATCAGAGGTCGGGGTTCTTACAGTCTTCCCCCCTTAAAGAGTTTGGTCCTCCAAACTCGAATTATCTTTATTTTGGAAAAACGTTGGGTTCAGTGGAAACAAATCTGGATATCTCTTCATCATATCCTCTTCAATCTCCCAGGTTCCATAAGACCCTCCATGGTTCTGCCAATCCACTTTTACTAACGGAATTTCTTTGTATCTCAATCTTTTGCTTCTTTGATTCATAATCTGAATTAGTCTCTCCTCATAGGTGTAGTCATCCTTCAAAAGTACATGTGTTGGTTCAATGACATGGAGTGGATCTCGTAAGTCATCTCGAAGCATTGAAACATGGAAAACGTTGTGCATATTTTCCATCACTGGAGGTAAGGCCACTCGGTATGTCACTGAGTTGATTTTCTCTAAAACTTCATATGAGCCGATGTATCTTGGTGCATGCTTTCCTTTCACCCCAAATCGTGATGACCATTCATTGGAGTTACTTTTATAAATACATGGTCACCAACTTCGTATTCCCTATCTTTTCTCCGAACATCTGCATGACTCTTTTGACGACTTTGTGCAGTTTTCAAGCGTTGTTGAATCAACTTCACATTTTCCGTCGTTTCTTGCATGAGTTTCGGTCCTAACAAAGGTCTGTCACCTACTTCTACCCAACAGATCGGAGAACAACATTTCCTTTCATACAGAGTGTGGAGAAGTGG
The DNA here is from genome assembly GCF_055761805.1 of Camellia sinensis. NCBI lineage: Eukaryota > Viridiplantae > Streptophyta > Magnoliopsida > Ericales > Theaceae > Camellia > Camellia sinensis. The sequence goes on along the minus strand of NC_138962.1, from coordinate 63,194,805 downwards.
TTTGGAAATACTCTTCTGATCCTGGGGGACGCTCGTGATCCTCTACTAGTCACCTGAAAATGAACAAACAAGATTACTTATATTCTCTGCACTCAGATGGGCAAGTTAGTCTTTGCACTCAAGATTACTTATATTCTCAGTTAAGCTTAATAATTCTCACATACCTTTCTTTAACTGTTGTTCCTCTATTTATACTCGTTTCTAGGGCCTCGGGGCCTGGTCCACTTTTTTCTCTTAAACTGCTTATTTATTCGCCCCCATAGTTACTCGGCCTGTTAATTGTAGTCGGCCTCCTAATCTTGCAGGTTAGAGCCGAACAAATGTCCATCCTTCAGAGCGTACGCTTGATTTTGCCCATTATTCGGCTCCCACAATTGCCCCCCAAACTCCCCATTGACGGTATTTAATTGGCGTGTTTGGTTTTGAATTTGAAAAGTCAAGAGAAACATAAATTAGGCGGCTTCACCTATCCCAATGTGTATGTCAGAACACAGGCCATTCAGTCATCATTATACGTTCCCGCCTCATTCGTGCATCTTTTGCATTTATTACGATTTGAAACTCTAGTCTCTTCGAATGCATACTTTTTGAATATTAGGGCCTCCTGGATTGCCAGCAGGAATTCCTCCTCTATCTCGCGTCCTCTGCAACTTCTTCCCGTCTCTCCGTGTCTTCTTTGCCTCTCATAAGTTTTCTTCTCTTCTCTTTGTAATCTTATTTTCCGTGTTCATTTTCTATTTATAATACTCGAATCCTTACTAGAATGGATAAGCATTTGAAAGACCTCCTCTTCGAGGGTCGTATCTCTGGGTTCCGGAGACATTTCTCTATCCCTGATGATGTCCATATATCTCTAGTGATGGACAATACCCTTGATATGGAGAGGGAGGACCAAAATACCATCGTCTTTCCTCTTCTATCCATTGCGGAGGGCGGGGTTCGCTTTCCCTTACACCCATTTCTTAGAGCCATCCTCCGCCAGTGGGGACTGATTCCTTCTCAACCCAATGTGAATTTCTTTCGAATCATAATGGGAATCGTAGAACTGAACCGGCGCCTTAGGATCAACCTCGGCATTCTGGTGATTCAGCACTGCTACGCTCTGGCCAAATCCTCCGGTCGGCTCAGGCGCTACTTTCTCAAGGCCAAGGACACTGACCATCACTTGGTAACCATGCTTGCCAGTTCTGGCAAACGAGTTGACGATGTCATGGTCAATGTCAGCGGCAACTGGGAATTCGGCAAGGGCGAAGATCGCCTAGACCCTGTTTCCAGAAAGAGGGGTGAACCAGGTGGCCGAGTAACTCCTTATGTTTGTTGATCTTTCTTTTATTCGGCTTTCTCTTCAAGTCTAATCCTTTGTTTTTGCAGGCAATAAGTTGAAGAAGATTCAAACTTCGACTGACGACGCAGTCCTCGCGGAGATTAAGACTGCACTCAAGTATTTTGGCCGTCCAAACGTACAAAAGCAAGGGAGAGTCGCCCATATACTTCTGCGGTACGAGCCTACGTATACTAAATTCTCGGCTGCGGACGATATCCCGATCCCATCTGGCTAGCACCACCTTACAGCTCTTATCTTCCCCAGGTTCAAGACCCTCAGACAAATTGGTTTCGAAGCTTCCTATTCGTAGCAAGACACAGAGACGATGGTCGAGGTAGTTGCCGAACCAACGAGAGAGTTTGCTGCGGAGGCTGGAGGTCGACGAGGCTCTAAACTCAGCGTTTGAGGCAGCCGATCTTAACCAACCTGACTCACCATCCACTTCGGGTCGGGCAGAGTTTTCCTTCGGAGATATTTTTACAGATTTGGGAGATCTACCCGGCGATTTTTCCGAAGGTATGGCTACTGAAAATCTAACGTAGATGGTGCGAAAGAGAAATGCCGAACGCATGGCCGCGCGACGGAAAGCTGAGGCAAGCCATTCTGGGTCTGCCCCAATTGAATCTTCACAACCCGTTATGGTAAGAGACGGCTCAAGTTGTTTCGGCCGAGTCGAATAAGGTGGCCAAACAGTAGATCCCAGAAGAAAGGCCGATTCAAGAAGAGCGGGGAAAAAATGTACCATCGAGGGAGAGGCCAGCTCAGAGGAGAGCCCTGCTGACAAACGGCCTTGTCTAGAGGAGTAGGATGTGGTTGTTCCTTTCGTTATTCAACCGAAGATCAAAAACACGCCGATCTCCTCTGACGCATCTACCTTAAAGGATCCAGCTGTAACGTTGAGCTTGGCTGCCTCAACTTCGTTGCCGGCTGACAATGCCACCTTTCGAGCAGAGCCGGATTTGGTAGCCATAGCATTAGCTGTCCAGTCGGCCCTTTTGGTATGTGACTTGATCTTTTTTACTCCTTGTTTGGTTTGGTTTGCATACGATGTTTCTTGATATGTGATGATCCTGACTCCTTGTTTTGCAGACGGTTGGAAGGATAGTCGAACTAGGCCACCGCCAGCACGAAGCCATTAAAAGAATTGACCACCTGAAGTCGGAAGCTGAAGGTGAGAGAAGCAGGGCCGAATTCGAGGCGATGAGAGCCGCGATGGAAAGTGCTCGAGCCGAAGCTGAGAAGGAGAGGGCTCAAACTGCTGACCGGCTCAGATTCGATGCCAAGGAGATGGCAAATGCGAGCGAGGAATTGCTCAAGTTAGCCAAGGAGGCGCTTGCTAAGGTGGAGGCCGAGTTGGCAGAGTTGAGGAAGGCCAAGGAAAAAGCCGACTCTGAGGCTTCTGCGGCGCTCGAGGCTGGAAAGAGCGCGGCCCTTAAGGCCTACGTAGAAGAAGTCCCCAAATTCAAGAATCGGGGATTCAAACATGGGTGGCTCAAAGCCCTTGCTGCCGCTGGAGTTACATTGGCCATGCCAATTCCATACAAGCAAGTGGACGTTGAGCCACTTGAGTCTGATCCTGAGGATTGATTTGGGAGACACTAGTTTTATTAAGTATTTTCAATTTCAATGTATGTTTTTGTCTAGTGGATTTTCATCATTTTTGGATTTTCATAAGTAAAATGTCCGCTGGTAGCACCCAATTTATGAATGAAAATTTAATATTGTACTCAAGTTACTGCTTGTATTGTTTGTTGTATGAGTACGTAATTAGGAGAATCAACAATTAGAACAAAATGTCATGATTACGTGAGGCGGCAAACTTAGAAGCCGGTTAAATTTATGGATCTGATTTAATCATAAACAAAGTGAATTCATGAGGTGTCGAATAACACGAACTTATGAATCTTGTACTGATGAATCGATTCGTGGAACGGCTGGGGCACTCAAGCCGACTAGATTGATGAATCTGCCCTTGCCCTAGTTGGTTCACGAACATTAAGCGCCGAATAACACGTTACTTATGAATCTTGTACTTATGAACATTAAACTTATGAATCTTGCACTGATGAATCGATTCGTGGAACGGCTGGGGCACTCAAGCTGACTAGATTGATGAATCTGCCCTTGCCCCAGCTGGTTCACGAACATTAAACGCCGAATAACATGTTATTTATGAATCTTGTACTGATGAATCGATTCGTGGAACGGCTGGGGCACTCAAGCTGACTAGATTGATGAATTTGCCCTTGCCCTAGCTGGTTCACGAACATTAAACACCAAATAACACGTCACTTATGAATCTTGTACTAATGAATCGATTCGTGGAACGACTAGGGCAATCAAGCTGACTAGATTGATGAATCTGCTCTTGCCCTAGCTGGTTCACGAACATTAAACACTGAATAACACGTTACTTATGAATCTTGTACTTATGAACATTAAACTTATGAATCTTGTATTGATGAATCGATTCGTGGAACGGCTGGGGCACTCAAGCCGACTAGATTGATGAATCTGCCCTTGCCCCAGCTGGTTCACGAACATTAAACACTAAATAACATCGGCTGATGGGGCGAGCAGGGCATATGACTCAGTCGGCGCCAGGCTGTTGACATTTCAATATTAATGAGAATGCCTCGGAGGTGCTGCCCGCGTAGGAAATAAATGGGCATGTACTTTGTGGACGAGGGTCCTATTTATATGCTCAATCAGCAACTCAGTCCAGACCTTTAAGGAAGATTAAACAAGTGCGAATGTCTAAAAGACTTTTCTTCAACAGCAGAGGCGAAGCGAAGACACTAGCTGAGCTGGGAAGAGCCATGAGTCGAAATGATGATCCGTCACGCACGGGAAGTAGGACTTCGAGGGATCGGGAGAGACACCAAACTCCTTGTCGTCGAAGTAGGTCACCCAGGAGGGATAGGCAGCCTCAGGGCAAAGCTCCTCAGCCCAGTTCTGGAAGGGAATCTGACGCACCTCCGTGCCCATTAAGTTTTACGATTTTCGTGGGGAACAGACCAATGACAGAGGCGGACTCGATCGTTCGAGATCCAAACGTGGTAGTCGAGTTCGCCTGACAGATTTTTCCACCTGAAGTTCAACAGTCGATGGTAGGTCGGCAAGACTTTGAAGTGTTTCACGATGGCATTCACAGGGCGGTGAAGGGGCTATACACAGCTTATGAAATCGGCATGCGTCTCCACGCCGCTCGGCGCGATATAGAGCAAAGAGATGAAAGCATTCAGAAGTTAGAAGCTCGTGCGGAGAAGGCCGAGCGTGAGCTAAGGAAAATCAGGTCTGCCAAGTCTCAATCAGCCAGCTAACCCAATCCAGTTGTGGAAGAGAGGGTGACTCAAAGGCTGATAAGTGATGCTATTGCCGATCGAAACACGACTAGTATGTTCATGATTGAAACTGTGAGGGCCGCGACCTAAGAAAAAGGTTTTCATGACGGTCGAATGATCGGAATTCAGAAGACCAAGGAGAAACTCGCCGAAGAGATTTTCCGATGTGAAAATCGTTGTTTTAAGCACGGTTGGATCAAGGCATCTTAAGCCGTGCAAGTTCTCAGAGCGTCGGGCATTGATTCGGCATCTCCACTCTACCGACGAAAGCATTTTCCATTTTCTACCTTTGAGGTTGAGCAGAGTGAGGATGAGGGTGATGCCGTATAAAAATACTCATTGTAATGTTTAAACGCAGATCGCGTTCAAAACTATGTAATCATTGCCTGATTGAATAAAATGTTGTATTTTAAATGTTTCGTTATAACTTTCATTCGGCACACACATGTTTGCATGAGTTTTATTATATAAACATCATTCCGAATGTTTATATGTTTCGAAGTATAAAAGGATTTTGCCGGCTCAAAATGAGAGCATTCTGCATTAAGTATTTAATCGGTATCATTATGTTACGCACGGCCCAAATATCCGCGAAGGGCGCTCCAAATCCGGAGGCTTGATCGGCCCAAAGTCGTCATGCGCCGATGGGGCTCCGGATCCGGAGGCTTAATCGGCCCAAAAGCGTCATGCGCTGATGGGGCTCCGAATTCGGAGGCTTCTTCTGTCTTGGCCAATCGAGATATCCACGAAGGGGGCTCCGAATCAGAGGCTTAACCGGCCCAAAGACGTCGTGCGCCGATGGGGCTCCGAATCTGGAGACTTATTTGGCCATTCGTGATATCCACGAAGGGCGCTCCGAATCTGGAGGCTTAATCGTGATATCCACGAAAGGCGCTCCGAATCCGGAGGCTTAATCGGCCCAAAGACGTCATGCGCCGATGGGCTCTGAATCCGGAGATTTATTTGGCCAATCGTGATATCCACGAAGGGCGCTCCAAATTCGGAGGCTTAATCAGCCCAAAGACGTCGTGCGCCGATGAGGCTCCTAATCCAGAGACTTATTTGGCCAATCGTGATATCCACGAAGGGCGCTCCGAATCCGGAGGCCTAATCGGCCCAAAAGCGTCGTGCGCCGATGGGGCTCCAAATCCAGAGGCTTAATCGGCCAATCATGATATCCACTAAGGGCGCTCCAAATCCGGAGGTTTAATCAGCCTAACGCTGTCGTACGCCGATGGGGCTCCAAATCCGAAGACTTATTTGGCCAATCATGATATCCACAAAGGGCGCTCTGAATCCAGAGGCTTAATCAGCCAATCGTGATATCCACGAAGGGCGCTTCGAATCCGGAGGCTTTTATTGGAACACCCTCGAACTAGATTTTGAAGTGAGTAAATAGCGATCATTGTATTACAGAAAATGAGATGTACATGGCGAACCGTTCAGAACAAGTATCATGCCCCACACGTCAGGTCAATGATAAAATTTGTGTAATGTGTGGAATTCCAAGGCCGAGGCAGACTCCTTCTTGACATGTCTTTGAGCCGATATGCCCCTACTCCCGCGATCGAATCAATCTGATAGAGGCCGTCCCAGTTAGGACCCAATTTTCCATCAGCCGATTTCTTGGCAACTGGAAGTACCTTCTTCAGGACCAATTCCCCTGGTATGTAGCGGCGTAGCTGAACACGTTGATTATATGACTTAGCAAGCTGCTGCTGGTACCGCGTCATGGAAGCAAGGGCATGGTGTCTTTGTTCTTCAATCAGAATCAAATCCAAAGCCAGCATCATGTCATTTCGGCCCATGTCAAAAACTTGAGTTTTCAGGGTTGGGTGGCCGATCTCCAGGGGTATGATCACCTGGGTTCCAAAGCATAGAGCAAACGGCGTTTCTCTAGTAGATCGCCTCGGCGTAGTTCGATGAACCCGCAATACACTCGACAATTCTTCGACCCGTTTCCCTTTAGCTCTCTCTAGCCTCTTCTTGATGCCGTCCAATATGGATTTGTTAGAGGCTTCGGCTCGACCATTGCTTTGTGAGTAAGCCGGCGTAGAAAAGTAGGGCCGGATACCATGCTTGCTACACAGTTCCCGATAGACGCCACAATCAAACTGGGTGTCGTTGTCTGAAATAAGAGCTCTTGGAATGCCGAATCGCGTTATGATATTTCTCCACACAAAGCGCTTGACATCAGAACTGGAATGTGCGTTAATGCCTCCGCTTCGACCCATTTTGTGAAGTAGTCTGTGGCGACGATCAAGTATCGCTTGTTCCCTGGGGCCCTTGGCAACAGTCCTACGATATCAAGCCCCCACTGGATAAACAGCTAGGGACTGGTGATAGAGCTCAACTCTTCAGCAGGCAGATGGGTTAACGGGTAGAACTTCTGGCACTGTTCACATTTTTTCACATAGCATTCCGCATCAGATCTCATTGTCGGCCAATAAATACCCCTGTGTTATAGCTCTATGGGCCAAGGAGCGCCCGCCAGAATGGGCACCACAACTGCCTTCATGTATTTCAGCAAGAAGCTCTTCAACTTTATCAAGGTGCACACATTCCAAATATGGACCAGAGACGGATTTTTTATAAAGCCTTCCTTGTGGATCCAAGAAGTATCGCAAGGCTTTGTTTAGCAGCTTGTGCGCTTCTTTCTTGTCTTCTGGGAGCTGTTCAAAAGACAGAAATACAGCAATGGGATCCATCTAACTCGGTCCAGATTCTACAACATTGACCTGAACTTCCTCCAAAGGGCTGATGCTCGGCTCTGGGATGAAGCCTGCTTCGATGGTTTGGTTAATCTCTGAGTTAATGGCAGAGGCTAGGCAGGCAAGGGCATCTGCATGTGTGTTCTAATCACGTGTTATCTAGTTCAATTTATGATGGTCAAATTTTACTAGCAGGGAGTTTGCCATTTTCATGTAAGCCGCCATACGGTTGTTTCTTGCCGCGTACTCCCCTTTTAGCTGATTAATCACCAGTTTTAAATCGCAAAATATAAGCAAGCGCCGAGCGCCCAGAAGATGTGCATTCCGCAAACCGGCTAGAAGGGCTTCATATTTGGCTTCGTTATTTGATGTCTCGAAGCCAAGCTTGACGGCTATTCAATTATTACGCCATCGGAAGCCATGATCACAACTCCGACTCCGTTGCCCCACTGATTGGATGATCCATCATAGTACAACTGCCAGATGTCTCCAACATAAATTCTCCAGTTCGGCTCCGGTCGAATTTCGTTGGACTTGAAATCGGCAAGACCCCTAGTGAATTCGGCAACAAAGTCAGCTAGCACCTGTCCCTTGATTGAAGTTCTAGGTAGAAACTGAATGTCGTATTGGCCGAGTTCAAGAGCCGACTTTGAAACACGCCCTGATGCTTCTGCACTTCGTAGTACTGATCGGAGGGGATAATCTGTTAGCACCCCAATGCTATGTCCTTGGAAGTAATGCATCAGTTTTCTTGCTGCCATGACTAGGGCTAGGATGAGTTTTTCCAGTGGAAGGTAACGTGTTTCGGCGTCCACCATTGCCTTGCTCATATAATACACTGGCCGCTGCTCCCCCAGCTCTTCCTTTATCAATACGGCGCTGACGGCCCTGTCGGAAACTACCAGATACAAAATGAGCGGGTCACCAGCTGCAGGTGTTACCAAGAGTGGTACTGAGCGGAGGTAAGTCTTGAGGCCGTTGAAAGCGGCTTCGCATTCAGCGGACCACTCAAAAGCCTTGCCCTGCCGTAGTGTATGAAAGAATTATCGGCAGCGGTCTGTGGAACAGCTGATGAATCTGTTGAGAGCAGCGGCCATCCCCATTAACTTCTGAACTTCTTTGACCGATCGAGGGGAGCCGAGTTCTAGGATTGCTGTGATTTGCCTTGGGTTGGCTTCGATTCCTTGGTGGTTGACAATGTATCCCAAGAATTTGCCAGAGCCGATCCCAAACGCACATTTGGAAGCGTTCAGCTTCATTCTATATTTGCGAAGAATGTCAAATGTCTCTTCCAAATCGGCTATATGATTATGCTCTTCCTTGGATTTGACCACCATATCGTCAATGTACACTTCCATAGTGCGGCCGAGTTGTTCCTTGAACATTGCAGTGACCAGTCTTTGGTAGGTTGCCCCTGCATTCTTCAGCCCAAAAAGCATAACCTTGTAGCATTAGGTTCCTCTTGGGGTGAGGAATGCAGTCTTTACCTGGTCCTCAGGATGTATGGCGATTTGATGGTAACCTCTGTAAGCATCGAGAAAGCTCTTACGTTGATGGCATGCCGTCGCATCTACAAGTTGGTCAATTCTGGGTAGGGGAAAACAATCCTTAGGGCAAGCTTTGTTTAGGTCCGTGAAATCGACGCACACTCGCCAAGTCCCATTTTTCTTCTTCACAACCACTGTATTAGAGAGCCATGTAGGATAAGTAACATCCTTGATTGCCCCGGCTTCAAGCAGCTTGTCAACCTCATCAACAACGGCAACAGTGTGCTCTGCGGCTGACCGCCGGCTTTTCTGAATGATCGGCTTGCACATAGGGTCAACATTCAAATGGTGCTATGAAACAGAAGGGTCTAAACCCGACATCTCGTATGGAGTCCATGCAAAGACATCAAGGTTGCTAAGGAGGAAAGAAATTACCTGCTGTCTGTCGGCTTGATTCAGGGAGGCGCCGACCATGAAGAACTTGTCTGGGCTTCCATTGATTTCAACTCGGTCTAAGCCTTCCATGGCCTTTTCATTAGGGAGCCGCCCAACATCGTCGAGGCTCTCTCGATCCGGCACCTCAATGGAATTCACCTGTAGTTCCTTTGGCTTTTTTTCAGCAAGGAGATAACATGCTTGTGCCAAGTTCTGGGAGCCACGGATTTGCTCAATACCGCGTTCTGTTGGGAAGCGTAGCAGCTGATGATAGGTGCTTGGCACGACCTACATAGTATGCAACTAGGATCGCCCCATGATCAGATTATATGGCGACGGCAGTTTGACGACCAAGAATTCCACATCCACTATTCGGGAGCCTGCTCGAACGGGTAGTCTGATTTTCCCCAACGGGTACTCTAGATTGACATTGAAGCCAAATAGGGAACAAGGGGCCAGAGAGAGATCCGATTCGAAGAAGCCAAGTTTGGTAAATGTCTTATAGTACATAATCTCCGATGTGCTCCCCGGATCAATGAGTACGCCCTCAACTGTGAATCGGTTTACGCGTAATTCAATTACCAAAGGATCAATGTGGGGCAGTGTCACTCCGGCCAAATCTGAATCATCAAAAGTAATGCCCTCGGCTTCATGGGGCCGTTTAGCCGAAGTGAGTTGGCCTTGAGGGTCAGACTTCGATTGAATCGCATGCACCGCCGATGGCATTGGCAGGCTGTATATCATGTAGATCATGCCAAGCGGAAGTAATCCTGTCCCAAGGCTATTGCTTTGGTTGGGTTACCTTTTCGGACGTACTGTTGTAGTCGGCCATCTTGTACCAGTTCCTCCAAATGATCCTTCAGTGCATAACAACTCTCACTGTCATGGCCATGGTCCTTGTGATACTCACACCGTCTATCCCGTCTTCTCATGTCGGGAGGTCCCACCATTTTCGACGGCCATTTGAAGAACAGAAGGTGTTGGATTTTGCACATAACCACACTGATCGGCTCTGCCAACTCCGTATATTTCTTGTCAGCTCACCTTGTGCGCCTGTTGTCAACTTGCAGTTGTTCATTTTCTTGGTGGGAGTAGTGGTCGTTTGATCGGCGAGAATCCTATCTCTTGTCTCGTTGCGCCCGATGACGTGGTTCTGGGCTCTGAGGTGCTACAGAATTTAACGGCTGAGCAATTTCAGTAGGAGCCGTCTTGTTGATCACATTGCTGGCTTTAACCCTCAAGGCATCATCTTCCACTTTACAGTACTCTTTAACTTTCTTCATCAACGACCAAACTGTTTTGGGGGGCCATCTGGTCAAAGAGCTGCAAAGGGCACTGTTGGGATGCAGCCCCATCTTGAAGGCGGTAATGGCCATAGAGTCATTGCAAGCATCGTCTACCAGATTGAAACATTCCCAATACTGCGCCAAATAGGCACGAAGGGTTTTCCCCAGTTGAATCTGCATTGCCCAGAGGGAATCGACTTGCTTTGGCTGGACCTCATTAGTGATCAACCTTGCCCTGAAGGACTTTTGGAGTTGGTGGAAGCTTTTAATCGAAGCCGGCTCCAGTTTGTAATACCACCTGACAGCTAGTGGACCTAAACTGCTCGAAAATATTCTGCACATCAAAGCCTCGTCATCTGCATGCAGTGTCATGGCTTGCTTGTAATGGTGGATATGATCGGTGGGGTCCGATTTACCGTCGTACAAGGTGAATGACGGTGCTTTGAATTTCTTGGATAGCACTGCCTTTGCAATCCGTCGTACAAAGGGATCATGTCGGTCTTCTTCATCTGAGCTATTTCGTCTGCGTTTATGCCTTATACGTGGATTCTCTTCAGAGGAGCTGGAAGTTTCAGATCGCCCCTTCTTCTTGGGCTCCGGGAATACTGAGTCGTAGTCACTATTAGTGTCTTGTTGTCAGGCTCGAGATCGTAGACCTCCTGCCCTCACAGGCCGTTCCGGATCTTAGCGTACAGCTTGTTTGGACTTCGCCACCTCCAAGGCCAGATCCCGACGTAGACGTTCGTTTTCTGCGATTATGTTCTCCAACCTTTGTTCGTTTTGCTTCGATTGTTCCATGATTGCTTGCATTGCCTTATGTTCTAAAGTCGAGGGTGAGGCGAAGTTCAAAGCGTGCCTTACGGGGATAGTCTCCGGTCCAAGCATGTTCGTTGGAGTGAGGTCGTCTCTCTGCGAGGGTCTTCCGTTACGCCCGCCATGGATGTGTTTGAGTATTCCCATAGACGGAGCCAATTATGGAGAAGTGGTTTGGAAATACTCTTCTGATCCTGGGGGACGCTCGTGATCCTCTGCTAGTCACCTGAAAAGGAGCAAACACTCTGGTCGGGGGTACCGGAATTAGCACTCCGACGGGCAAGTTAGTCTCTGCACTCAAGATTACTTATATTCTCAGTTAAGCTTAATAATTCTCACATACCTTTCTTTAACTGTTGTTCCTCTATTTATACTCGTTTCCAGGGCCTCGGGGTCTGGTTCACTTTTCGCTCTTAAACTGCTTATTTATTCGGCCCCATAGTTACTTAGCCTATTAATTGTAGTCAGCCTCCAAATCTTGCAGGTTAGAGCCGAACAAATGTCTATCCTTCAGAGCGTACGCTTGACTCTACCCATTATTCGGCTCCCACACAGAGCTTCGTAAGGAGCTATCCCAATACTTGAATGGTAGCTATTATTATACATAAATTCAGCCAGTGGTAAGTAGGTTTCCCAACTCCCTTGGAAGTCCAATACACACATTCGTAACATATCTTCTAAAGTTTGATTTGTTCGTTCAGTTTGACCGTTTGTTTCTGGATGGTAGGCACTACTAAATCACAATTCAGTTCCCAAAGCCTGTTGTAAACTCTAGCAGAATCTTGATGTAAACTTAGAATTTCTGTCAAATACAATAGATACAGGTACACCATGCAATCTCACAATTTTATTCACATACATGTTAGCTAACTTGTCCACATTATAAATAGTTTTAACAGGCAGAAAATGGGCAAACTTACTTAAACGATTGACAATTACCCAAATAGAATCCATGCCTCGGGAAGAGCGAGGCAGTTAAACAATGAAGTCCATTGTGAAATGTTCCCACTTTCATTCCGGTATTAGGAGCGGCTGAAGTAATCCAGCGGGTCGTTGATGTTCAGCTTTGACTTGTTAGCAATGTAGACATTGGGCCACAAAATCTACAATGCTCTTCTTCATTCTAGGCCACCAGAAATTCTTTTTCAAATCATGATACATTTTTGTATTACTCGGGTGCATAGCAAATTTAGAATTATGAGCTTCAGTCATAACACGCTTTCTCAAATCAAAACAATCTGGCACACAAAGTCTATTATGAAATTTCAACACATTGTTCTCAAGTACAAACCCGGGCCTTGGTTTTGAGTCAATCTCATCAACAATTTTCCTCAAAAACTCATCTTCGTGTTATTTCTCTTTAATTTCTTCAATGATCATAGGTTGGGCAGAAATAGTGGCTAAAATTCCACCTTGCTCTCGCAATATAACTTCATTCCCATTCTTTTCCAAATCACATAGCAATTCTTTCTGACCAGTGAGCAAACATGACAAATTTTCCATTGACTTCCAGCTCAAGGCATCTACCATAGTATTAGCTTTTTCCGATGATACAAAATCTATAAATCATAGTCTTTGATCAACTCTAACCATCTTCTCTGTCTCATGTTCAATTCTTTTTGGGTGAAGAAATATTTGAGACTTTTGTGATCAATGTACACTTCACAAGTCACAACATATAAATAATGTCGCCAAATTTTTAAAGCAAACACCACAGCTGCTAGTTCAAGATCATAAGTCAGATAATTCTTTTCATATGGACAGAGTTATCGAGAAGCATAAGCAATCACCTTACCATTTTGCATTAGCACACAACCCAAACCTTGATAAGATGCATCACTGTAAATCTAAAACCCATCAGTACCATTAGGCAGAGTCAAAATTGGTGCAGTTACTAACCTGGTCTTCAATTCTTTGAAGGCAGACTCTCTTTTATCATTCCAATCAAATTAGACATTTTTCTGCGTTAACTGGGTGAATGGCATAGCAAGTTTTGAAAAGTCTTTCACAAATCTTCTGTAATAACCTGCAAGTCCCAGAAAACTTCTGACTTCGGACACATTGGTTGGTCTTGGCCAATCAATAATAGCCTCGATTTTTTGTGGATCCACTGATATGCCATCTTTGTTAATCACATGTCCTAGAAATGCTACGCTATCAAGCCAAAATTCGCACTTGGATAATTTGACATATAACTTCTTTTCTCTCAAAGTTTGTAGAGCAGTTCTCAAGTGATTCTCATGTTCTTCCCTGCCTTTAGAATAAATCAAAATGTCATCAATAAACACAACGATAAATTCGTCGAGGTATTGTTTGAAAACCCTGTTCATTAGCTCCATAAAAGCTGCTGGTGCATTCGTTACCCCAAATGGCATGACCAAAAATTCATAGTGCCTGTATCTTGTTCTGAATGTTCTTTTCTCTATATCTTCTACTTTGACTTTCAGTTGATGATAGCCCAATCGAAGATCAATTTTATAAAATACTTGGGCTCCCTGAAGTTGATCAAATAAGTCATCTATCTGGGGCAATGGATATTTATTCTTGATAGTCACTCTATTCAGTTCCTCTTAATCTAGACATAACCTTAAGGACCCATCTTTCTTCTTAATAAACAAGACTGGAGCACTCCAAGGTGAAGTGCTCGGGCGGATGAATTTCTTGTCTAACAGTTCTTGAAGTTGGGTTTTTAGTTCTTTCAATTATGAGGTTGACATTCTGTAGGGATTATTGGAAATAGGTTGCGTTCCCGGTGCTACTTCTATAGTGAACTCAGTTTCCCTATCAACTAAGTCTCTAGGCAAGTCATTCGGAAACACATCGGGAAATTCACAAGCAACAGGAATAGCTTCTGTATCAGAGTTATCAGAAATCTCAGTCAAAACACAACACATGTAACCCCTTTATCCTTTCCTAAGCAGTTTAACAGCCTTCATGGCAGAAATCAGGTATGGGGGAGGAACTACTCTATTTCCAGTAAAGACAAACTTAGGTAAGCCAGGTGGACGAAAAACAACAATTTTATTCATACAGTCAATAGTCGCACAATACTTCGTTAACCAGTCCATACCTAGTATACAATCAAAATGATCAATTCCCAATGGCAATAAGTCAACATACAACGTTACATCACTAATTACAATTTCACATGCTTGATATACATATGCACATACCATAGAACCCCTAGATGGCGTAGATACAGAAAATAAATAATTCATGGATTCTAAGGGTTTAGTTAATTTTTGAGAAAAGGCATGTGACACAAATGAGTGTGTAGAACCAGAATCTATCAAGACATATGCATTTTCGGCACAAATGGAGAGTATACCTGACACCACAGACATAGTGCTCTGCACATCTCCAGGCACTAGTGCGAACACTCTCCCTTGCCATAACGTTTCATTCTCGGGATTACCTCTGACATTAGTTCTAGCACTTGTCTTTGATCCAGAAACAGATCCTGCTGAATGTGCTACAGGACGGTTGGTATTCTCTGACCCGATTGGACAATCATTTATCATGTGGCCCGTCTTGCCACATCGGAAACAAGCACCGATACCCGATGGCAAACTCCTCTATGTCTCCTTGCACATTGAGTACAAATAGGCGCAGACCCACTGCTTTGACTTGGGTTGCTAGAAGATCCCGTATTTTGTTTCTTATTCATGGCAATTGAACGGCCCTTCTTGAAACTGAATCCAAATCTTTTACCCTTTCATTCAGTTGTTGGGGCTGGAGCTTGCTTTTTCGCTACCAAAATGGCTTCTACCATCAATGCCCTATCGAGCACATTCACATACATAGGTAGTTTGAGGACACCTACCCGATCAAATATATCTAAATCTAATCCACTCTCAAATTTCTAAGCTTTCTTGTAGTCCATGTCTACCATATGAGGCACAAACTGAGCTAGTTTAGTAAATTTAGCCTCATACTCGGGTACAGACATGTTGCCTTGCTTGAGTTCCTGAAATTCTGAAACCTTTCGGTCCTGAAAGTACTGAGGAAAGTACTTATCATAGAAGATTGCGTTAAATTGAGCCCATGCCATGTTCTCATTACCAGTTCGAATCAATAACTACCATCTCTGGGCTTCGTCTTTTAGAGTATAGGTGGCCAAAAGAACATTTTGAATCTCAGAACAGGGAAACACTTTGAATAATTTCTCCTTCTCTAACAACCACGTTTCAGCCTTTAATGGTTCAATACCACCAAGAAAGTTGGCAGTTTCATTTTCATGAACTTCTGAGTCAGCTTAATAATGTCGTTGTTGTCCGGTTCAACTTGGGCCGGCAGAGGCAGAGGAGGTAAAGGTTGCGGCCTCTGTTGTTGTGTCATTGCTTCAGTTAAGGCCGTGAGCATTTGTTCTATTCGGCTCATTCGAGCCACTAAAGACCCAGTTGTATCATCACTTCTTGTATTTTCCATTGTTATAGGAAACAGAAGGCCAATAAACATAGGCGAATAGTCCTTTTCACAATGTTCAGAACATTCAATTTTAGTTTAGTCATTTCAATTTCATGCGTTCATGTTCGGATGCAGTTTTCTCATGTACGAAAATCATTACACACTCACACATGCAGATGGAATGTACCTAATTCTTTTCTAGGACATCCTACAGCTCGTATGGACTCATGTGTATGGTATAACAAGTGCTCTGATACCACTCTGTCACGACCCAAACCCGCCCCTATGGGTTTAGCGTCGTAACCGGCCAGTAAGCCATGGATTACCGAAGGCCTCTTAACATAATAACATAAAATTAGGGGCTGCAGAAGCAATAAACAGAAATATACATAGTCCACCGAGCTGTGGAAACTTATATGAGACAGAAATTTTAAACTTTATACACATGTATGTGACGTCATAAAGTAATGGTCTTACATCACATTCATTACAGATTGTAGACGTGCCCGAACGTCCCGGCTCCGCGCACGAAATAGCGCGAAATCCGTTTTGTTCATTAGCTTACGACAGTTTGGACTCAATGTCACGGTTCTGAATCTAATCTCGCAAAAGTGCAATGCAAGACCGATAAATCGCCAAAGAGTCCAAATCCGGCAAATCATTTTGGAAAACTAATTTTTTTAAAGAAGTGCCAAACATGGACTACTTTGCCAGATACAGAGTCACCACCTAAATGTTTTATTTTGGGAAATTTAGGAAATCCTGACTCATGCCTAAGGCCACGTGTCCGTCATCACCAAAGTTGCCTCGGCTCAGGAACTTGGGTACGAGAGGGGAAGGTCATGCAATGAGCACCCCCACTCGCCCGATCAAAAGATCGGCCTTTACTAACATGATATTTTGTTTTTAAAGACACATGTGTTCTTATTCTGGTTATTAACCTAGAATTACTATGTGATGCACACAGCATACAAGTATAGACTGGATCGCCTAAGTTGGAACAAAACATCTCAAGTAGGCTAAGACGTGGATTTGCCACCCTCGAGTGGGCTTAGGAAAACATGAATTTGCCACGCTCAAGTGGGCTTAAAACTCACATTTCAATGAATTGTTCTAATTCAAGTAATCTAACCTTCATCCACAGGCATTCATGCAATTTAAACACTTAAGCAGTTAGCCTCATTGCAAGCATGCTATAATGGCAACACTCACACTCAAGCATGATGCTAAAGCATAAACACTTACAGTGTACTCCAAGCCAAAGCAACAACTAGTTAGAAATCATGCATGATCCTAGTTCATGTTAAGATGGCTAATGCAACACAGGCAAAATGCAACTGGAAATAGGCTCGGCTATTCTAAGATGGCATATGAGATGTAACTTGATAACATACTGTTGAACGCGTATTCAAGTAAATGTATTAAAATATAATGTGGTTTGTATGATGCGCCGAACCAGGTGCGTGCAAGACAAATGAATGGATGCACGCATGCAAACATAAGGATGCTAATCAAAACATGACCTAGAACTAACCATCGTAAGCGTTTTAAGAAAAAGGGAGAAAGACATGGGGTTGGAAGACATTCACACACTCACGCACACTTATTACAAAATTCGCCCTCTCGATGGAGGGTCCAAATAAATAATACAAATCAACTAATTAACTAACTAACAAGCTAATTAATTATTACACAACCAAATCGAAACAAATAACTATTCTAAGTTATCAAAAGCACTGAAATGGCCTCGTGACGAGGGACGCATGCGTGTTCGGTCGGCTTCCCTCGGAAATCCACTACCGTGCCTCATGTTGCCTCTGTTTGCACTGTTTTAGACATCTGAAAACTTTGCCAATCTCCAGAACACTTCTGATCCACCTCATGGATATGCTGAGAGGTCATCGGCCAAGAGGTATCGCTATCGGCCAAAGGATTAAGGTCATCAACCACTTTTGAGGCTATCGACCAATCATTGATAGCCGATCGGCACACTTTATAGCCAATCAGCCACTGCTTCCAGCAAATTCTCCTTTTTGCTGCAACAGAGCACAAACAGAGGCATGGCAATGTATTTGCAAGAAAATGTGTGTGCAACCACTCTCCTTATCATGTCTAAAGCTCAAAGGAGTGTAGTGCTCGGCTCTCGAGCCATCAATCACGCATCTCGATGCATGATGGCCAAAGAGTCAAGCTTGCACAAACTCAATAAATGCATGACAAACAAGACATTTGGACCATCACCTTATCATGGATAATCAAAGGCAATGGAGACAAAGGGGGATTGGCTCATTTCATCACTTCAAGTATGAAAATGAGCTAATCAACCTTGTGTTCAAACACAACACCGTGTTGAACACAATGCAATGCACACATACAACATGACATGCAAAACTCTCATGCTAATCTTGACATGTTAAGATTGTATGCAAGACTCTATCATGCAAACACTCATGCACAATATGTTAAGGGGCCAAGAACACCAAGGCTAGTGAAGAGGATAACACTATAAGCATGCATCACAATGCTCAAACATCCAAACCAACTCAAAATAGAGTTACATCATACCCAAAACAGTGGCAAAACATGCTGAAATGGAGACTCCAAGGACTAGCCAAGCATGCATACATGTTAATGCAAGATTAAGGCACAAGACACAACTCTCCAAAGGCATTAAAAGGATGAAACATGGAGTACAATGGCATATGTTCCAGCACTAAAATGTCATGCTAAATGACTTAAAATCATGCAAACAATTCATGTGATGCATGTTGCAAGGCTTAAGCACCAAAGCTAGTGAAGTGTATTACACTAGAGGCATGCAAGACAACACTCAAATGGCTAAACCAGCCCCGAACACACCTTATGCAGGCCAAAATAGTAGCCAAAATGGACTGAGATGATGGCTAGAAAGGCAAGAAAATGAGACTCATGCAATGGCTCACAAATAAGGCATAAAGGTACAACTCTCAAGAGCACTTAAAGAGTGGAAAACATGGAAGTGTAACAACACTATATGCTCTGAAATATCATTCCAAATGATGCCAAGGCATGCAAACATCACAAGTATAGCATGGTCGGGGGCTCAAAACTCAAGACTAGTCAAGGCATTTGCACTATAGCTATACAAAACATAAGTCATATGGCCATGGCAGCCCAAAACAGTCCTAAAACAACCCAAAATATGAATAAAATCATGCTGGAGCATAGCCAAAATATGCTAGAATAATGAGCCAAAACATCATGCATACAAGGCTAGTAAGCAAGATTTGCACTGTAAGTACATGAAACATGCAAGAGGTGACCAAACCAGCCCAAAACAGAGTTATATCATGTCCTAAAAGTCACAAAAAC
The DNA here is from genome assembly GCF_055761805.1 of Camellia sinensis. Classification (NCBI taxonomy): domain Eukaryota; kingdom Viridiplantae; phylum Streptophyta; class Magnoliopsida; order Ericales; family Theaceae; genus Camellia; species Camellia sinensis. Next base: position 63,175,647 of record NC_138962.1, on the reverse strand, counting down.
ATTCTTGAAAAGAGCTAACACAAGCCACAAAAGGATGCTACTTTGTAAGGCTAACAAGACTAGCAAAGAGGATTTACACTACAAGTGCAATAAGCATGCAAGAGGTGACCAAGACAGCCAAAAAAAGAGTTATGGAAGGTCTGATAATTCGCAAAAATGAGCCTAAACAAAGCCACAAAGAAGTAAAAATACATGCTCATTTGGTTGGCCATCAACACTAGCAAGCAAGATAAGAGGAGAGGGGACCACCTTCTTCTATTTGGGCCCTCAAAACAGCGTTTTTACCACTAAAAATCCTTTGGATTTCAGTGGTTCTAAGGCCAAAAAGAAGCTGTTTGAAAATTTTGAAAGTTAGCTCACAAGGCTTTACAAGCCAAGGAGCAAAAGGGAAGAGAACCCCCTAGCCAACCAAGGCACACACCAACACTTTTAGGACTGAAAAACAGAGGGAAAATAGAGGTTTTTGTAGTTCAACACCACCCCAAAAATAGCCCCAAAGTAGTGTGAAAAGATGGCCAAGAAAGTGTGTAAAACAAGCTTAAAGGGAGAGAGATTTTACCCTTGATGCACAGCTGCAAAACCAGCCCAAAATCATAGCCAAAATCAACCTTTTGGAGCTCAAACAAAGTCCCAAGTTACCTCAACCCAAAGATGATCAACTTTGGTTAAGGGTCTCTTTGCAAAAGTATACGAAATTCTCACTTCTAAGCCTAAAACAAAAGGAAAATGAGAGAATTCTAGGGAGGGAGAGAGTTTTGCTCACCAAACTTCTAGAGAGAGAGGATTCTAGAGTGAGAAGCTCTCAAACTTCTAAGCCTTCAAGAAAATGTTCTAACCCTTGAAAATGAGATATAAGTATTCATTATATAGCAATCCAAGAGCTTTTGGTCGAAATATCTCAATTGGAAATATCTGATGCAGTGTATAACAGCTGGAGGAGAAATATCTAACAATTCTGGGCTTTCTGGACACTTCTGGTCGACCGGCCACCATTTGTGGCCGATAAGGTTCACTTTTGGCCAACATATAGCTGCTGAGGTCAAATTGTGGCCGATGCACTTCCATAGAGGCCGATGGAAAAAATCAGTCCTGGTCCCTGACTTGAAGCAAGCCTAATTCCTTCATCTGGACTCCTTTTCAGGTCATTCTTGAGCCCAAACTATAGCCCCGGAAGTCTTCTATCCAAATTTGAAGCCTCACCTCAAAATTCCATGTGTACTAAGAGATATCCCTCTTTTAGTGAAGGCTGCTCAGTTTCGGTCCAACCGGAATGATGCCCAACTTCAACCAATCATATCTCCCCCATCCGAACTCGGCTTTAGGAGATTCTTGAGTGAAAAATGAAGCCCCAGAAGTGATATTTCCAATAGTGGTGGCCTCATAGCTTAAATCCAAGTGCATACACAGATAGATCTGATTTAGCAAGGATCGCTCGACTTTCTCTTAGCGATTCATACCTAACTTCTTCTTCAACTAGGTTTCTTCCCTCCACTCCTCTTTTCTTCAATTCCAAACCCCTAACCAAGGTGTTTTGAAAGATTTTTCAAAGATTTCATCTCTCTTTCATTCATTTCCATTTTTTCCTTGCTCGGTTTACCGAAAAGCGCAACATTTGACAAAATGCGAGCCTTGGAACATCGTAGAAACTTTTTCAAAATATTTTGAAAGAATGGAGTTTAAGATCTAAAATCTTTTTGGTCCAAAAATGGGGTGTGAGGTTTGGATTTGAGGTTTGGATTTGACTTTCTCCTTGCCTAAGAAATCGAACCTTTGCACTGCACACCTTTCACCACCAAGTAAACCATTAGTAGCACCCAAGTCTTAAAGGCGGTCAAAAATGTGGTGTTTACAGTTGCCCCTCTTTGACAGAGCTCAAAAGTCATGAAATGACGTGAGTGAATGTCAAAGCCGAGAGACGACCCATTTTTGACAAGGCCAAAGACTTGGACAAACAAACAAAATATAGATAAATAAATGGTTGCGCCCGCAGGCTACCTACGTATCTCATTACAAGGAATCAAACCAGTGTAGTTCAGGGATAGGATGCAACATGATATGCAATATTACCAAAACAATGTAATGATATACAATGTATTTGAATCATCAAACCATAAGTGGTGCAAAACCACACAAGTATCATAAAGGGATGGAGATGCAATATCAAACTACGTTTAACACAGAAAAGGTGTCGGGAACCTCAAACTACAACTCTCTTAGTGGGATAGGTGTGTGCACAGGCAGAATTATGTGTTTCGTAGCAAGAATACAAGTAACAAGTAATTGGGTGGCATGATATGAGTGAGGAATGATCTGCTGTGGAAAGATTATGATCCTATATGTTGAATACAACAACAATCTACGATGTAATGGATGCAATGGATAAGGCACGCGGCCAAACCACATTTTGCCTAAAAAAGGCGTAGACACAAAACAGACCACGTCTAACACAGAAATGGTGCCAACACCCTCAGACCAATATTCTCTTAGTGGAATAGGCGCGTACACATTAACACAGAACCATGCTTCAACGCAAAAAGTATGGACACATGCCAAACTAAGCTTAACATGGAAAGGATGCAGGGGATACAATGGATATGCAGTTCATGCATGCAATATATTCTATATGTAATGCAATAGACATAACAGATGTGATGTAATAGATAATAGATGCGATGTAACAGATAGTACAACAGATGCAAAGGGTGCCATACTCCAACCATGCTGGAATCGTGAGAGAAGGAAAAATAAATCCCAAACATGCCGAAATCATGTGAGGAAAGGAACACTCAAACCACGCTAAAATTGTGAGAAGAGGTCCAAAAACAACCGCTCAAGGGCGCACTTGACGCAACCTGAGATGAATTCCAAACACGTTGAAATCGTGTGCGTAAAAGAAGACTCTAACCACGCTGAAATTATGAGAAGAGATGCGAAAACAACCGCCAAAGTGTGCACACAACACAACCTGAGATGAATTCCAAACACGTTGAAATCGTGTGAGGAAAAGAACACTTTAACCACGCTGAAATCGTGAGAAGAGGTGCGAAAACAACCGCTCAAGCTCGCGCTTCACGTGTCCCGAGATAAAACACGCCCAGGGCCACGTTTCACGCGTCCTGAGATAAATTCCAAACACGTTGAAATCGTGTGAGGAAAAGAACACTCTAACCACACTGAAATCGTGAGAAGAGGTAAACAAATTCCAAACACGCTGAAATCGTGTGAGGAAGGAACAAACTCTAACCACGCTAAAATTGTGAGAAGAGGTCAGAAATCGCTCGGGCTCACGCTTCACGCGTCCTGAGATAAAACACGCCCAGGCTCACACATCACGCGTCTTGAGATAAATTCCAAACACGCTGAAATCGTGTGAGGAAAAGAACACTCTAACCACGCTAAAATGATGAAAAGAGGTAAACAAATTCCAAACACGCTGAAATCGTATGAGGAAGGAACAAACTCTAACCACGCTGAAATCATGAGAAGAGGTAAACAAATTCTAAACACGCTGAAATCGTGTGAGGAAGAAACAAACTCTAACCACACTGAAATCGTGAGAAGAGGTAAACAACTCGGGAGCGCGTTCCACGCAGCCTAAGTTAAGTCCCGGGGGACAACGATCCTAAACGCTGCTCAGCGTAAAAGGATAACGATAGAAGATAATCACAAGATGCAAATAAATGCAAAGTGCGATGAGGTGATACATGTTACAAGCAATGTAGAGCATGACGCTTAGGGAATGCAATAAACAAACAAAGCGGCGCTTCAAAAAGCACCTCATGGGGCGAGTGGCGATGAACCGCTCTACTTTGACGGGGATCTCCCCTTGTGTTCTTCAAACACTTACCTTCAACTCACAGTTCAAAGGTTCTGAAACGCTGACAAGGGGTAACTTCTGCATGTAGAAACCAAAAATGTCGTTTTCCTTCCTGGTTATATTCATAACTTTCCCTATTCTCCAACGGGGTGATAGACTAGGTTGGTTCAGTATCCAGAATTGAGGCGCACACGTGCTATCTCAATCTATGGGGCTTCCATATAGATTTCAAACCGGGGATACATCCCTAGGTATTTAAACCAGGCTTTAGTCTCAGAAATTCCAAACCTTTGCGTTCTAGGCATCAGTCATTCGAACTCTAGTTTCCACCGTCGCAGTTGGTCTCCTAGGAACTCATTGCGAACATAGCCAAGATGCCTCTGGTAGGGACTGGTTTTCGGGGAAAGCTTTTTGATTGCCATTCTGGCTTGAAGCAGACTTGAGCTTGGGCTTGAAGTAGAGGCACACTCATACTTCAGAGCATTAATAAGGCCTGAAGAGGTACATCCAGAGTACAATCACAGAATTTTCTGAAGTCGAAACGAAGTCAGATGCCCGACATTTTCCCTCTTTTCTTTTGCTTCGTAGTCTGGAACCTATATAGCTTCAGATAGGTCCTGGTTTTACTGTTCTCACATGACCTGGGTTGAACCCCGTAGTTTTATGAAAGAACAAATCCTGTTTTGCACATTTGTGGAGAACGTCACAGCACTCTGAGCACAAAACAATTCATTTTGAAATTGAGTTTGAGAAACAAGTTCTTAACCAGGTATTGAGTCTACGACTGACCACAGCCAAAACGACTCAACAATGAAAAACAAAGGTAAAACAACCTAAACACATCTATTGATATCCGAACGACTCAAAACAAAAATCGAGACAAACAACAAAACACAAGACTCAAATGTGCACAGGGAGCCTGTTTCTCTGGGTATGGTTTCCCACCCTTTCTCACTTGTGATTCTCACATCACTTGGCGCTCAATCTCTAGTTTTCTGAAAAGGCCCTTTTCTCACTTTTCCCTCAACGCGCATCTCTCTATTCTTCAATCTCTCTTCTTTTTTATCCCTCCCCTGGGTGGTTAATGGATAAGTAGGAAGTTGTGGGCTCTTGACCCTGGTATTCTACCAGATTTGTTCTTCTTTTGCTCACAGTAGTGAACTTTCCCACAAAGGGGTTGCACTAAGATTGGGTGTGCAGCAGATTTGCAATTGACATCGGTTGACGACGCCCTTGGCCAGTTCAGATGTGACCAGACCTTCTCGGATAAAGGAGTGGAATATCCTGCTCCATTTCCAGTTCGTGCTTCGCACTTGGCTTGATACCTCGTTGCTCGGAGGATGAGATAGCTTTCATCCCTTTGCTGTTAGTTTTAGTTGTGCCCTTTTCTGGTGAATACGGTGCCCTTTCTGGCAAGTAGAGTGCCCTTTTCTGGCAAGTATGTTGACAATGGGGAAAAGACAGGAAGCCTGACTCAATTGTGCCCCTAGTTCATCATTTTGACCATTTTTTGTTTTTTTGCTTCTGCTAAAACAATTTTAATCAATATGAGAGTTTGATTAACATGCTTGTTCGATTTTCTGATTTAAAATCATGCAAGTCAGGCTATGAGCACTGGAAATTTTCCTTTTTTGGGCCCAAGAAATGGTCTAGTTTTGGAAAAAATGAATAACTTTTCGAGAAAATTAGTCAACCTCATTAAAAATTCTCAAAAATTGTTTTTACCAATGGCCACTGCTCGACCAACACAGAATTTACTCTCGAGATGCACAACCTCAGATCCAAAACAATGGACAATTGCCCCTTCTCTAAATGGCATTGCACGGCAACGAAAAGTTGCCCCTTGTCTGAATGGCACCACCGCGCACTGTAATCAGTCCTCAAAGTGACGATCACAACCTAACTCTCGGATACAGAGAAGGCAAAGATGACCCCTTCAATCTCATGGACAGGACAGTTGAATTTGAAGTGTTTTACGGCTGGACTTCAGAATGAAGTTGCCTATGTATCCCAAAGATGGGAATCAAGCCTTACGTAGTTTGGGGGTTAAGGTACACTTAGGTATTAACCTCTCCTTTTGCGCTCTAACTTTTGCCAAGGTTACCCTTTCGGGTTTTCAACCTTGCGACTTATGTTCTTCTTTTTTTTCATTTCTTTTCATTCCTTTCTTCTTTTTTTTCTTTTTCTTCTTATTTTCAACTTTTCTTCATTCTTTGCATTTTTCTTTTTCTTTTCTTTTTCTTGCTCTAACTGTTGCCTAGGTCGCCCTTCCGGGTTTTCGGCCCAGCGAGCCTCTCAAGGGTAAAAGTGTAGCTTGTCCATGTCAAATGGTTTTAGTATCTTGAAGCCATCTGAATCCAGGAGAATGGCTGTTGTTCGCTGATGATGTAGAATTCCATCCAATGGGGGCTGAATTTTCCCCTGGTGTTGTAGATAGAAACTCAGTTGTCCTTCAGCAATACTCTCTTCTTTCCTCCCTTCTGGGATATGGCATTTTTACCGATCTTCGTTAGCTTGAGAAATGTCCCAATTTTTGACTCTTCGAGGACATATGACATTTTTTTACCCCTAGTTCAAGGGCTGCTTCTCATCCAGCTTTGCAAGCTTCCTTTGATCACATTTGATCTTCTTGATCTGACTTTCTTGCCCCTAGTTCAAGGGTTGCTTCTGATCTGGCCATGTAAGCCTCACATCGTGGTTGACTGTTGAACATTCTGAATCCAAGTTCAAGGTTTGAAAGCAAGGGGTCGATTCTTAGAGCTAAGAGCGATCCTAGGCTGCACAATCTCAAGAGCGATTCCACACAGGTCTTTGCAGGACTACGCAAAAAAAAATTTGAAATCTTTTAAGAAAGCGACAAATCGCTCATGCTGAAGACAGTGTAGAACCAATCTGGATCAAGCCAGGATCCTTCTCAGTACTCACGTTAACAAGCATGATCTCATTCATTAAAAGCTTAACATGCCTCTCTTCCTCTCAATTGATCAAATTTTTGCAAATCCCGAGGAATTCCTTCCTCTTTGTTTTCATCACAATATTAGAAAAGTTTTGAAAAATTTAGGTCAATGCAATGATTTCAAGGCACAGAAAAGTAGGTAAACAGCACTGCCATTTCATTCAAATCTTCTGGCACAACTGGCTCAAGGCAGAAACAAATGCAAAAGCTTGAAAATCACTATTGTTTCATTCAGATCTTCTGATGCAACTGGCCCCAGGGTAGAAACAGACTCAAAAGAGTGTAAAAGACAAACACAAAACAAGATAGTGATGTCCTAGGTAACACCCGCAAAATCACCTGACTCTAACATAACAGGACTAACTCGATACAACAAGACAGACCCAACTGACTCAGTACAAAAAGACTGACTCAGTACAAAACAACAAGACTGACCCAATACCCAAGTCAGAAAGTAAAATTAACAGCATTTGTACATTGCTCAAAACAGTGCATGCCATCCACCATATTTGGAGTAAACTAGCGCCATCCGCAGGTGGTTCATCCCTCGATCACATAATCACATTATCCCCCAAGTTCACTGACCTAGTGCCGATAGACTTTGCAGGACCTGGCGCGACGATGACCTCTTTATCAACTAGATCTTGTATTTCATGGCGAAGATGGTAACAACTATCAGTGCCATGATCAGTTTGTTTATGGAAGGCACAGTACTTGGCCGGATCATGGGAAGGAGAAAGTTTATCCGGTAATGGCCGCGGCTCCACGAGCTTTAGATGCCCTTTCTTGATTAGGACCTTCAGGGCCACAAACAGAGACATGTACAGTGGGGTGAACACCCTTTGGCCCCGAGGTGGGTATTTGGCAGGTTATGAGCTGGTTGTGTTAGATGTACCAGCGAAAGGGTCAGCAGGTGCTAACTTTTGATGATCTCTTCCGAGTGTAGGATTTGAGCTGAAAAGGGTGTTTCTGGTACGACATCCCTTGTCTCGGCTTGCCCCTTGATTCAGACTGCCCCTAACTTGAGTGGCAAAATTATCATCCACAGTTTTTGCAACCACTGCAAGTAATTGTTGTTTGTTCAGTCCCTCAGCTTTCAAAGCCGCAACAGTGCACTGAAGGTGTTCCTAGGGACCAATGCATGCCGCTACCATGTTCTTTCCACTCGCCTCCACTTTACCAAGGGATTGGGTTGCTATATCAGAGCGGAGCCCAATTGTTGCTGACATGCCACCACCCAGATCTGAAATGGATTCAGGTTGACCCTTTTCAATTGCAGCTCGCCCCAAGATCACGGGGCCTTTTAGGCTAAAACTTCTGGCATGTGACATGGTCGATGACGGAGCCAATATCCCAAAGGCCAGATCTGCCACAGTTCTTTGAAGATCTTCAATCATTCTCATTAGCTCATGTAGACGTCCCCAAACGCCCCAGGAGGGAATCCCGTTTTGTTCGTTTGTGGGCTCACTACAGTTCAGGACTCAAATTGTCACGGTTCTAAATCTGAACCAAAGAGTCCAAATCCAGCAAATCATTTTTGAAAACTGATTTTTTTGTAAAGAAGTGCCAAACATGGACTGCTTTGCCAGATACAGAGTCGCCATCTAAATATATTTTTTTGGGGAAAATTTAGGAAACCCTGACTCGTTTGCCTAAGGCCACATGTCTGTCATCAACAAAGTTGCCTCGGCTCGGGAACTTGGGTACGATTGGAGAAGGTCAGCTATGAGCACCCCCGCTCGCCCGATCCGAAGATCGGCCTCTACTAACCATGATATTTTGTTTTGAAAACATTATACGTTCTTAAACCGGTTATTAGCCTAGATTTACTACATGATGCGCGCAACATACAAGTATAGACTGAATTCCCTGAATTAGAACAAAACATAGCATATCTGTTTCTTTTCAAAATGGATTGAAATTTGCTACTCACAAGTAGGCTAAAACACGGGTTTCGACGAATTATTCCAACTCAAGCAACCCAACCTTCACCCACAGGCATTCAGGCAATTATAACACATAAGCACATAGCCTCATGGTAAGCATGCTACCATGGCAACACTTACACTCATGCAAGGATGCTAAAACATAAATGCTTACCGAGTACTCTAAGCCAAAACAGAAACTAGTTAATAATCATATACATGATCCTAGTTCATGTTAAGATGGCTAATGCAACACATGCAAGATGCAACTACAATAGGCTCGGCTATTCTAAGACGTCATATGATGATGCTACAACTAACACGTATTCAACTTGGAATTGAAATACAATGCAGTTAGTATGATGCACCAAGCCCGGTGCATGCAAGACAAATGTATGGATGCACGCATGCATAGCATAGCATATGATAATTTAAATATGCCCTAATACTAACCATTGAAAGCAGGTAAGTAAAAGGGAGAAAGAAGTGGGGGTTGGAAAACATACACACACTAACACACACTTATTACACAATTGCCCTCGCTCGGAGGGTCCGAAAGAATAATACAGGCCGAATAATGAACCAACAATCCTAGCTAATTAATTATTACAAAACTTCTAATTAATTAACAAATTAATTACAAAAATAGCCTAAATATGAAACTAAAGAAACCGCCGCAGCTCTGCCTCGGAATGCGTGGATGATGCATGCTCAATTTGCCTGCCCGGAAACCCGCTGCCATGCCATTGTTGCCTCTGTTTGCACTGTCCTATACCTCTGAGGACTGTGAAAATCCTGGAGATGCCTCTGAATTGCTCCCTGAGCATTGTGAGATGCCACCGACCAAGGCATAAGATCACCGGCCATTGATAAATGGTCATCGACCAATTGTTGAGCCATCGGCTAATTATATTTGGGCGATCAGTACTATAGGTAGCCGGTCGGCCAAATCTTCCTGCAGAAACCTGTTTTGACAGCAGCAGAGGACAGACAAGGCATGGCATGGAATTTTCAAGCAAATGTGCGCATGTCCACTCTCCCTATCATGTTATAGACTCAAGGGAGTGTGGCCCTTGGTCCTCGGGCCACCAATCACGCATTTCGATGCATGATGGCCAAAGGCACCAAGTTTGCAAATCAATGTGAATGCATGCGACAAAACAAATGAATGCCTTACGCCCTATCATGTTGAGGTCAAGGGCATCGGTGACTGAGGGTTGAGCTGTGTTTCGTCACTTTGAGTACGAACACACCTCATCCCTCATGCTTGGTTTGACACCCCAAACCAAGCAAAATGTAATGCATGTATGCAATGTGGCTCAAGTATGCAACATGGGTCAAATATGCAACATGAGGCTAAGTTAACAAAGCATGCCAAATGCAAGGCAACCTAAGCATGCAAATGTACAATGTACTAAGCATTCATGATGCAATGCAATGCAACCTAACATGCAAGCTAAACTAATGTAACAAGAACATGCAAATACGGTATAATGCAAGCACGCAACTAGAGGCAACATGCCAAACATGCAACTATGTACAAGGATGGACTTAAACTGAAATGGGAGACCTCAGCCACGCCCCAAAACAGTGGCCAAAACACCCAATTTAAGGGACCAAAAGAGGAGGCGGATACACACACAACATTGGCCCATAAGCTAGATCACTATGCACAATGAGCAAGATGGAGTAAACATGAGGATGTGGCAATACAACAAGCTCTAAAATCATGTCAATAATGCTACCCAAATCATGCACCCAAGGTGAATAAAGCATGCTAAAGGGCTTAAGGTCCAAAGCTAGTCAAGATGCTTGAACTAAGGCCATATCAACCAAGCCCCGCAAGGCCAAGATGACTAAAAATAGACTTAGGGCAGACCAAAATAAGACTAGAACATGCATGGAATATGGTCAAAACATGCCAAGAAATGGGCCCAAAACAAAGGGCATTCAAAGCCACAAGGAGGGCACTCTACTACAACCACCCCAACCGCTCATGGCACGGACTAGACAACCAAAAACAAAGTTTCAATACATCAAAATGCACCCCAAAACCCACTGATATGGCAGCCCAAAGCCTCAAACACGTAGGCATACACCAAGGTCCTAACATGGAGCATAAGATCACATCTCTTCAAGGCATTGAAAGGGTAGCAAATGCGAGCATGTAAGCACAAAATATGGACTGAAATGGCATAATAAGTGATTCCAAATCACTGAAATAGCCTAGGTAATGCAAGCTAATGACTCACACACTCAAGGCTCACAAGCCAAAATGCAAAGAGGCTATACCAAACATGGCAAACATGATCAAATCAACACCCAACAGACCTTAAGCATGATGAAATATGACCAAAAGCTTCATGAAGTCAAACTAGAACATGCAAGCATGGAGGTCTAAGGGCAAGATGCATTTCTAGGCAAAATGGAAGAATACAAGGCAAGTATATTATGCATGCAAGGAGTCAATAAACCAACATAGAACAGAGGTAAAACATGCTAAATAAACTCCAAATAACCTCTGAAACAAGACCAAACAAAACTAAGCATGCATACTACCCTTATGAGCCAAAAACATGAACAAATGAGACACAAAGGGAGAGGGGTGTCCCTTCCCTATGAAAGACTTCAAAACCTCTTCCTCACCATTGAAAATCCTCTAGATTTCAGTGGTGAGAAGGCCAATGCAAAAAAGTATTCAAAGCTCAACCAAAGAAGGCACAAAAGGGGCCAAACAAGGCCTAAGAGGAGGAGGTCGGCCCCAAACACAAAAGAGACCTTAATGAAACATCTTAAGCATGAAAAATCAGAGTTTTTATCAGTTATACACAAAGCTCAAAACAGGATGCAAAGTAGGTTAAAAGCTAGTGCAAGATTGGGGAAATAAAGCAATAGTGTTTACCCTTGAAGAACACTTCAAGAACAGCAAGTCCAACCCCTTTTTTCTGATCAAAACCAACTCAACACTCCAAGAACAAACTCTCAACACCTCCAAAATCAAAGTATGGTGTAATACTAGGTGTCTTAGTGCAAAACTAAGAACAAAACACCCTTTTAAGCCCTCTAACACACACAAATGAAGAGAGAGAGGGAGATATAGAGAGAGAGTGGTGTATATATGCTATATAACTCTGATTTTGTTTAACCTCTTCAAAGGAGAAGAGAGGTCCTCTTATATAGACAAGGAAAGGCCTAAGCTTCCAAGAGAAGCTAACAAAAGGGGTCAAGGCTTCTTAAAGAAGCTAAGGCAAAGGGGCCAAGGCTTCCTGAGGAAGCTGAGATAGGGGTCCAAGGTTCTTGAGGAAGCTAAGACAAAGGTCCAAGCTTCCTCAAGAAGCTAGACCAAAAGGGTGCAAAGGGTGCAAATTTCTTCATACACGTGTATGGAGGACAGGTCTGTGCACTCCAGCTAGCACAGCTGGCATGCACAATGCTTGAAAAAGGTAAAAAGGAGGTATTGGCCAGATAAAGAGACTATCGGCCAAATAAATGGTTGGCTGACCACACAAAGAGCCGATACTCCTAACAGAAGTGCCGACCGACCAAATATTTGGTCGGTAGCAGAAAAACCAAGGCCGGTGGCTTTATGCCACGGCCGATGGGTTTCAGGGATGGCTAACAAGCCTTTTCCCACCCTCAGAAGCACAAAACACAAGTCCTTGGTGCAAAACCAAGCACAGAACAGGCAAGTTAAGAGATCTTGAGGCAAGGCGCGCACCCGAGGCCTCCGGGAACTCAAAACGAACACGAACATGGATGATCACCGAGCGTTCAAATGGTGATGTCCAAGTCTTGAGGACGGTCAAAAATGGGATGTCTACAGCTCAGAAATAGTGGGTTGATGGGTTTGAGATGACTGGGGTTCAGGTGCATTCATCATGCATAAGTCCATGCTTTCTGGAATGAACACCTCAAGCTTGGGTAAATGAGCTGGGGTGATGTATTTACTGGGGTCATAGTCGGATGGCAATATATGGATCTGATTGAGATACAGAGATGACGGGTCAGTACTGGCCTGAGGTCCTTTAGGTGGAGGTGTGGTCTCTTCGTCTATAAGATCCTGAATCTTATGACGGAGGTGGATGCAACGGTTCGTATCATGACCGTGTTGTTGATGATAGGCACAGTATTTAGCTAGGTCATATCTTGGTGGAAGAGGATTTGGAAGGGGTTGAGGTTCTAGGAGCTCTAGGTATCCTTCCTCTCGCATCATTTCCAAAGCTTGAGAGAGACTCATGTAAAGCGGATGGAAATTTCGGGCTTGGGGCCAATTTGAAGTGGTTGGTTTTTGGCCATTGAGGGAAGTGGTGATAATGTCTACTTCTGAGCATTTCACAACTGTGCTACCATCAGTAGTAGCATTGGAACTGCGAACAATATTCTTCTTCAAAGGCTTATTATCTTCTGCAAAGATCCCTTGTCAGATGGCATCCTCAATTTGAACCCCCATTTCATGAAGGGTTGGAAAGGTAAACAGAGGTAGAACAACTATCTTTTGTAGCAACTTTCCATGTAGATTCCGTACAATCATCCTAATCTGATCTTTGTCGGAAGGCCTTGTAGTCATCAGTGAGGCCTTTGCACTTCATCTCGTCACGAACTCTGAGTAACCCTCCTTTGGCTCTTGGCGGGTGACTTTGAGATCACGATTTGTGACCTCGATCTGTGTGTTGTATGAGTATTGAGCAATAAAGGCCTCAGCCAGCACTTTCCAGTTCTATTTCACAGAGTCCTCCAATTTATAGTCGATCGGCCACTGCTTTCTACAAATTCTCCTTTTTGCTGCAACAGAGCACAAACAAAGGCATGTATTTGCAAGAAAATGTGTGTGCAACCACACTCCTTATCATGTCTAAAGCTCAAAGGAGTGTAGTGCTCAGGTCTCAAGCCATCAATCATGCATCTCGATGCATGATGGCCAAAGAGTCAAGCTTGCACAAACTCAATAAATACATGACAAACAAGACATTTGGACCATCACCTTATCATGGATAATCAAAGGCAATGGAGACAAAGGGGGATTGGCTCATTTCATCACTTCAAGTATGAAAATGAGCTAATCCACCTTGTGTTCAAACACAACACCGTGTTGAACACAATGCAATGCACACATACAACATGACATGCAAAACTCCCATGCTAATCTTGACATGTTAAGATGGTATGCACGACTCTATCATGCAAACACTCATGCACAATATGTTAAGGGGCTAAGAACACCAAGGCTAGTGAAGAGGATAACACTATAAGCATGCATCAATCACAATGCTTAAACATCCAAACCAACTCAAAACAGAGTTACATCATACCCAAAATAGTGGCAAAACATGCTGAAATGGAGACTCCAAGGACTAGCCAAGCATGCATACATGTTAATGCAAGATTAAGGCACAAGACACAACTCTCCAAAGGCATTGAAATGATGAAACATGGAGTACAATGACATATGTTCCAGCACTGAAATGTCATGCTGAATGACTTAAAATCATGGAAACAACTCATGTGATGCATGTTGCAAGGCTTGAGCACCAAAGCTAGTGAAGTGTATTACACTAGAGGCATGCAAGACAACGCTCAAATGGCCAAACCAGCCCCAAACAGACCTTATGCAGGCCAAAATAGTAGCCAAAATGGACTGAGATGATGGAAGGAAAGATAAGAAAATGAGACTCATGCAATGGCTCACAAATAAGGCATAAAGGTACAACTCTCAAGAGCACTTAAAGAGTGAAAAACATGGAAGTGTAACAACACTAAATGCTCTGAAATATCATTCCAAATGATGCCAAGGCATGTAAACATCACAAGTATAGCATGGTTGGGGGCTCAAAACTCAAGACTAGTCAAGACATTTGCACTATAGCTATACAAATCATCAGTCATATGACCATGGCAGCCCAAAATAGTCCTAAAAAAACCCAAAATATGAATAAAATCATGCTGGAGCATAGCCAAAATATGCTAGAATAATGAGCCAAAACATCATGCATACAAGGCTAGTAAGCAAGATTTGCACTACAAGTACATGAAGCATGTAAGAGGTGACCAAACCAGCCCAAAATAAAGTTATATCATGTCCTAAAAGTCACAAAAACATGCTTGAAAAGAGCTAACACAAGCCACAAAAGGATGCTACTTTGTAAGGGTAACAAGACTAGCAAAGAGGATTTACACTACAAGTGCAATAAGTATGCAAGAGGTGACCAAGACAACCAAAAAAAGAGTTATGGAAGGTCAGATAAGTCACAAAAATGGGCCTAAACAAAGCCACAAAGAAGTAAAAATACATGCTCTTTTGGTTGGCCGTCAACACTAGCAAGCAAGACAAGAGGAGAGGGGACCACCCTCTCCTATTTGGGCCCTCAAAACAAGGTTTTTACCACTGAAAATCCTCTAGATTTCAGTGGTTCTAAGGCTAAAAATAAGTTGTTTGAAAGTTAGCTCACAAGGCCTTACAAGCCAAGGAGCAAAAGGAAGGACAACCCCCTAGCCAACCAAGGCACAAACCAACACTTTTAGAACTAAAAAACAGAGGAAAAATAGAGTTGTTTGTAGTTCAACACCACCCCAAAAACAGCCCCAAGGTTGTGTGAAAAGATGGCCGAGAAAGTGTGTAAAACAAGCTTAAAGGGAGAGAGATCTTACCCTTGATGCACAGCTGCAAAACTAGCCCAAAATCTTAGCCAAAATCAACCTTTTGGAGCTCAAACAAAGTCCCAAGTTACCTCAACCCAAAGATGATCAACTTTGGTTAAGGGTCTCATTGCAAAAGTATACGAAATTCTCACTTCTAAGCCTAAAACAAAAGGAAAATGAGAGAATTCTAGGGAGGGAGAGAGTTTTGCTCACCAAACTTCTAGAGAGAGAGGATTCTAGAGTGAGAAGCTCTCAAACTTCTAAGCCTTCAAGAAAATGTTCTAACCCTTGAAAATGAGATATAAGTATTCATTATATAGCAATCCAAGAGCTTTTGGTTGAAAAATCTCAATTGGAAATATCTGATGCAGTGTATAACAGCTGGAGGAGAAATATCTAACAATTCTGGGCTTTTTGGACACTTCTGGTCGACCGGCCACCATTTGTGGCCGATAAGGTTCACTTTTGGCCGACATATAGCTGCTGAGGTCAAATTGTGGCCGATGCACTTCCATAGAGGCCGATGGAAAAAATCAGTCCTGGTCCCTAACTTGAAGCAAGCCTAATTCCTTCATCTGGACTCCTTTTCAGGTCATTCTTGAGCCCAAACTGTAGCCCCGGAAGTCTTCTATCCAAATTTGGAAGCCTTACCTCAAAATTTCATGTGTACTAAGAGATATCCCTCTTTTAGTGAAGGCTGCTCAGTTTCGGTCCAACCGGAATGATGCCCAACTTCAACCAATCATATCTCCCCCATCCGGACTCGGCTTTAGGAGATTCTTGAGTGAAAAGTGAAGCCCTGGAAGTAAGCTTTCCAATGGTGGTGGCCGCATAGATTAAATCCAAGTGCATAGACAGATAGATCTGATTTAGCAAGGACTGCTCGACTTTCTCTTAGCAATTCATACCCAACTTCTTCCTCAACTAGGTTTCTTCCCTCCACTCCCCTTTTCTTCAATTCCAAACCCCTAAACAAGGTGTTTTGAAAGATTTTTCAAATATTTCATCTCACTTTCATTCATTTCCACTTTGTCCTTGCTCAGTTTACCGAAAAGCGCAACATTTGACAAAATACGAGCCTCGGAACATCGTAGGAACTTTTTCAAAATATTTTGAAAGAGAGGAGTTTAAGATCTAAAATCTTTTTGGTCCAAAAATGGGGTGTGAGGTTTGGATTTGAATTTCTCCTTGCCTGAGAAATTGAACCTTTGCACTGTACACCTTTCACCACCAAGTAAACCATTAGTAGCGCCGAAGTCTTAAGGGCGGTCAAAAATGGGGTGTCTACACATATATAGCCAAAAAGGGACTTAGCCCAGAATACAGATAACAGAGAACTTGTCCTATACTCAAAAGAAAACAAAGCCTTTCCATTCACAAGACGTGACCATAAAACGTGTGGAACCTCCTCGGGAGGCACAAGGGCTGGCTGAGAAAAAATGATACGCCAAATCCTCAATTCTGAGCCTAGTCACCTACATACATAATATAAATAGTGAACAGAAGCCCAATGAATAATAACAAGGTAAAGGGTACATGAATGTTGTCCAAGGTAGTTACAGAAATCATAATTCAATAATTAACATAAATGGATTCACAATCAGAATTCGTGTTTAATCATATGTGGTACATTCATTAGCACTAGCAGAAACAGTTGACCCATTAAGGGACAGCCGTAAAGGCATACGGTTGACTCACGTGCACGGAGACTGTACAGTTAGCTCATGACACGTACAATTGGCCCATAATTGGGACATATACAGAAAGATCCACAATAGTTGGCTCATGAGATGTACAGTTGACCCATAATTGAGACATAACAGAACAGATAACAGATGTCATCTGAAGCTAACGATGCCACGAGTACATTTCAGAAACATTGGACAACCATTCATTCATACAGAAAATAATATTTTAGAAAACAGATCATCTTATATCATTTAGAAAATACTTATAAATTGAACATAGCTTTACAAAGTTATTACTCACAATTAACAGATGGCTCCAAGGCAATAGACAGAATGGGTAAATCAAACGTCTTGTGGCGCGTGACCTACACAGTTACAGAACGAACACATACTGAATTACACACCCGGAAATGTTAACTTAGTTCTTTTTTGTCTTAGTGTGTTTCTACTTCTTTATCCTCATTATGGTGTCTTAATCTTGGCTTAGAAATGCCTAGGATACAATGAAGATGCTAAAATGCACATAAAAACACTTAACAAAACTTCCTAAAAACGGAGGTCTCGCTCGAGCACAACTTTCTTCGTTCGAGCGGACATGCAAAATGTGAGTGGTCGCTCGAGCGGTCTGTAAACTTTGCAAAAGTGCTGGTTGTTAATTTTTCCGCTCAATGCTCGCTCGCTCGAGCGTGAGACTCATGCCTTCGCTTGAGCGCAACTTCTGTCGCTCGAGCGGTCTGCAAAACACGCAAACTTCTGGGGGCATGCATTTTACGCTCGAGCCAACTTTTGGTCGCTCAAGCGGAAATGTGAAAATGAAGGTGGTCGCTCGAGCGCAAGATCTGCCGCTCGAGCGTGGAAACAAAATTCTGGAATTTCCAGATTTGCTTCCACGCTTCAAATTCAACCCCAAAGCTGCAAATTAGGGTTTCTTGGGCCCAAAAACTTGAGGAAACTCTTGTAAATTTGGAAAACATGGTGAATTCAAAATCAATTCCACAAAATCAAGCTTCAAGAGTGTGATGTATGCAAAACCAAACCCAATTCTTTGGAAACATAACTCTATACATCATGCATGTAAAGGTGTAAGTTCCAAACTTCCAAAACATGATCCAATGAGGTGTCTAACTTAAAAATACATTGAATTCTCAAACCAAGGTTAAAATAAGGACATACAAGAGGGAATTCTTTGGAAACAACTTCAAATTATGATGAAATGAGAATCCATGCATGATATGGTTCATTTCTCTTTAATTCTAACTCAATCTCAACTTAATTCTCTTGTATTCATGAACTCACCGATTCAAAGGCAAGACTAAAGGCTTGAACTCTTACCTTAAACTTTGATTTCACAAGTGTAGAGGATTAAACTTCAAAATTCTCTTCAATTCCCAACAATCCTAGGAATTCTCCTCACTGCCTTGTTGATCTCACTTGTGTAACAAGCCCGCGAGGGGGACCCCAGCTACAGCTCGGACTCTCGATTTGTGTCACGGTTCTTAATCTGAACCAAAGAGTCCAAATCTGGCAAATCGTTTTGAGAAACAGATTTTTGAAAAAGTAGTGCCAAACATGGACTGCTTTGCCAGATACAGAGTCGCCACCTAAATATTTTTAAAATGGGGAAATTTAGGAAACCCTGACTCGGTGCCGAAGGCCACATGTCCGTCATCACCGGAGTTGTCTCAGCTCGGGAGCTTGGGTACGATCGGGGAAAGTCAGCTATGAGCACCCCCTTTCGCCCGGTCCGAAGACCGGCCTCTACTAACCATGATATCCGATTTTGAAAACATTACGTGTTCTTATTCCATTTATTAGCCTAGAATTACTATGTTATGCGCATAGCAAACAAGTATAGACTAGATTGCCTAATTTGGAAAGAAACATTGCATATCCGTTTGTTTTGAAAATGCTTTGGAATTTGCTACTCACAAGTAGGCTAAAACACGGATTTCAACGAGTTTTTCCAACTCAAACAATCCAACCTTCACCCACAGGCATTCGAAACAGTTTAACACATAAGCACTTAGCCGCATGGCAGGCATACTGTCATGTTAACATTCACACGCATGCGGGATGCTAAAGCGAAAATACTTACACCGTACTCCGTGCCAAAACAAAGAACTTGTTAGCAAACATGCATGATCCAAGTCCATGTTAAGTGCCTAATGCATCGCATACAAAATGTTGCTGGAATAGGCTCGGCTATCCTAAACATGGCATGTGAGAATGCGCAACTATCACATATTCAGTTTAGAATTTGAAGTACAAATGCAGTTAGCATGATGTACCGAGCCTAATGCATGTAATACAAATGTATGGATGCACGCGTGCATAGCATAAGGTATGCTAAATTAAACGTGCCCTAATACTAACCATCAAAGCAGGTAAGTAAAAGGGAAGAAAGAAGTGGGGATTGGAAGACATACACACCACCCACGCACACTTATTACAGATTTGCCCTCGCTCGGAGGGACCAAATAAATATTACAAATTAATTAACTACGCAAGCTAATTAATATTACAAATTAATTAATTTAATTAACAAATTAAATAAATTAAATAAAACAGAAAAATCGCCTCGGGAAACGCGCCGCCATGCATAGGCTGCCTCTGTTTTCCCTCCTTCACTCCTCTGGAGGCTGTCAAAACCTCAGGACTTCATCCCTGGACACTGGGGAGTATCACCGGCTGAGTGGAATTACCACCGGCAGTGGTGTGTGGCCATCGGCACAAAATGAATCTGTCGGCAAAGAAATTGTTGCCGGTCGGCACCTTAAACTGCCGGTCGGCAGAATGTTCCTGCAGAATCTGCAAATGACAGCAACAGAGGGCAAGGCAAAGCATGGCGGCACAATTCAAGGCATATATGCACCAACCATGTCCCTTATCATGATAATGACTCAAAGGGGCATGTGCCTCGATTCTCGGACCACCAATCATGCATTTTCATGCATGATGGCCCAAAGAATCAAGTATGCAACTTTAATTTCAAATGCAATGCAAACCAAACAAACCAAACAAGGCCCAATTCCTATCATCAAGTCAAGGAACAAGGCATGCATGCAAGATGCAATGCAACCTAAACATGCAAGCTAAGGATGCAACATGGCGTGGCGACTAGTTTATGCAAGCATACAAGCATACATATGGCAATGCAAATGGATGCAAAGATGGACTTAAACATGAATTAGGCAACTCTAAAATAGGCCTAAAACAGTAGCCATAATGCCCAAAAATGGAGACCAAAACACATATACACACATGCACATGTTAAGGCCCAACACTTAAGCATAAATTGAACAACCCTCAAACACATTTGAAAGGGGGAATCATGGACAATTGGCATGCAACATAAGCATTAAAAATCATGTCATAAAATGATGCCAAATCATATTAAACAAGACAAGCAAGTGCATGCAAGCATGGTCCAAGTACTTGAGGCAACTCATGAAGCTTTGAAGCACGTTTATCACAACAAACATGGCATGCATTAAACCACTAAAAACAGATTTTTAGCATGTCAAAACAAGGCTAAAGGACTCCTTAGATGGCATCTAAGTGACTCAAATACAAAGGCATACACAATGACCAAAACATGGAGCATGCAACACATGCTTCCGAAGCATTAAAGAGGCATGCAAGGCAATCAAACAAGCATGGAAATGGGACTGAAATAACATGTGGGGGGACCCCAAATCACCAAATCGATGCAAAGATGTCATGCTACACATGCACATACTCAAGGCCAACAAGCCTAAATACAAAGGAGCTATATAATGCATGCTAAAATCAACCCAAAATACTTATGGACAGATCTAAAACATGTCAAAATAAGCACAAAATCTTCCCAAGACTAAGCCTAAAACATGCTCCAACAAAGGCACACAACCTAAGACACGTTAAGGCATAACAAGGCATTACATGGCAACTATGCTAAGCATGCATGGAGTACCAAAACCAAGTAAAAGCAGAGGCATAACATGACATATTAAGCATAAAAAGCAGCCAAGTCATGGTCAATACACCCTCAAACATAATGCTCTCTCAAGAGGCCAAAACATGCCCTTTTCAAGGACAACAAGGAGAAGGGGTGGCCCTCTCCTTCTTGGGACTTCAAGGCATCACCTTCACCACTGAAATCCCTCAAGATTTCAGTGGTGAAGAGACCTCAACACCAAAATCCTGGAGCTAGCACAAAATGGCTCAAAATGAGACCTTTCAAGGCCTAAGAGGGGTCAACAACCCTCAAACCAAGAAATACTCTTAACAAACAATAAAGAGGGCTTAAAAACAGAACTTTTTTGTGTTATACAATAAGCACGAAGACAGCTCTAAGATAGGTAGAAAATCAATGCAAAAATGGGGAAAAAGGAGACTAGGTTCTCACCCTTGAAGACCCCTTCACAAATGGTGCTCCAATGGCCTCCTTTAGCTTAAATCCAACACCAAAACTTCAAAATCAGTCCCTTAGAATCGTCGTTTCAAGAGGAAGGTGAAACACTAGGTGTTTGTGTGCAATAGTAAGACACAAAACACCTAGAGCACAAATGAGAGGGAAAGAGAGATAGAAAATGTATGTAACTCAAACCCTAGAACCAGAGCTCAACAATGGCTGTCTAAGCTCTCAAAATATCCTAAGTCTCTAACCTAAGTCTCCCTCTTTTTGCTACAAGAGAGCCTCCCTCTATATGTCTTGTAAAGCTTACAAGACAAGCTTTACAAGAGGGAGATCCCTCCATACACGTGTATGGAGGGATGCAAAAGCAAGACAGCTGTCTAAAAATATCTGCAAAAGCAAATGAACAGCAATCGGCCGGCCAAAAATGCCATCTTGGCCAAAAAGAGTACCGGCCAGCACTAAAAAGTGCTGACCGGCAACAAATAGTGCCGGCCGGCAATATACGTTGCCGGTGGCAGCAAACACCAGCCGGTGGCCTCTAGCCACTGCCGATGGTGGGTGGGGATGGTCTACAAGCCCTACCCTGCCTCTCAAAGGCAAGATGCAAGTGTTTGGTGCAAAACCAGACACTAAACGGTCAAGTTCGGAGATCCTAAGGCAAGGCGCGCGAGCCGAGACCTCCGGGAACTCCAAACGAACACAAACATGGATAATCACCGAGTGTTCAAACGGTGACGTCCAAGTCTTGAGGACGGTCAAAAATGGGGTGTCTACAACTTGTTCTCTTGGTCTCTCTCTTCCTCACACGTTTGGAGTCTCAAAAATGATGAAGAGAAAAATGAGTTTAGGTGGTGTGGAGGCCTTATATAGGCTCAACTAATGAAGCTTAATTAGTTTGAGTCAAAGATAACTAAGTGGGATTATTTTATTCTATTTTATTCATTCCGAATCGAATTTCAATTGAACCTGCCATAAAATTCTAAAAATTCTAAATAACACGTATACCAAGTCAATTTCTGAACCGGATGCCAATAAGGACTTCAATTCGCAAACCGAAATAGAAATGGAAACAGATATTTCTATGCTAAAAAGATATAAACACAAATAAGGCAACACACACATGCAATTTAATTCAGAATTTCTCTTAATCACTGATTAATCTTATTTAACCATAAATTAACGTAAATCAGAGGTTGGGGTTGTTACAAGAGTAAAATTCCAAGACCAAGGAACTAGTGAGCAATATCATCAAAGCATGTTCTTGGAGATGCAAAATGTAGGTGAGTGGCATTAAACAGTATCCTCTTCCAAAAGAAAAAGGCAGCCAGATGCTATGACAAGAAAGTCAAGCACATCTGCTTTGATGAAGGAGATTTGGTATGGAAGACAATACTGCCAATAGAAATTAAGAGCCATAAATTTGGAAAATGGCCACCTAATTGGGAAGGACCATATCAAATTTATAGAGTCTTCCCTAGGGGAGTCTACCATCTGAGAAATCTAAATGGTTATGTGCATCCCAAGAAAATTAATGGCCGATATTGAAGCCTTATTATCCAATTGTGTGGGAAACACAAAGAGTGTAGAAAATGCTAAGGATAATGAAAGAGCATGAAACACTCAGATAGATAATAAAGAGTTTTCATTTCATATGGATTTGAATACATGTAGCCATAAATTGGCCCAAAAATTAGTACAATGTTTCAGTTATTCCCTTACAATTGATTCTCTACTCCTAAGGGATGAGAACAACTGAATGTCTGTAGCCATGTCTTGCTTTCTGTCAGCTAGTCTTTGGTTAGTAATCTGTAATTTTTTAGCATTTTGATCCAAGGCTAGGTTGACTGCTGCTAACTTCTCTTCCAGTTGGGCCTTCTTTTCCAAGAGTTGGGTTCGAAATTGAGAGGCATAAGAACGTTGTCCCTTTAATTCAAACACCTCATCATGTATATGGGAGGCAAATTCTTTATCCTTCAGCAGCTCCTCTTCTGCAACCTTAGCCATATGGAAGATATAATATAGAAGTCCACAGTGGTTGCTGCCTGAGATAAGTGGCTTGAAAAGGCCATGTTAGATTGCTCAAGAACTTTGCAGCAGTGGAGAAAACCATTTTTAATTATGGGCTATTGTAAGGCTTCGAATGGGATCCTTGAGAACGATTTCAGCAAATCCAAATAGGTACCTAAGTCTACTTGAGGCAAAGAGACTTCTTGTCACACCTCAAACTCGCCCCTAAAAGCTCGGGCATGACTAACTCAATAATGGACTCAAAACTTAATAATTATATAATACGGGACCTGAACAGAAACAAGTAGTAAATTAAGATAACATCCATTGAGCTAATGCTACATGCCAGGATCACAAGACAATCCATTAAATAGCCCAACACATAACAAACATACACATAAGAGACCATTACGCACATACAAATATACAGTCCCATCCCCACAACTGGGGGTATAACTAAGGCATCAATAGTGAAGGTTATACATGCTTTACTACAGTGGCAAAAGCCAGTGACCAATGCTATAAGCAAAGAACGGAACGTCACAAAAGTGGGTAGTTTCACTGGACTGCCTAGACACAGAGGGATGATCAAAAATAGCCGTTAGAATGGACTAAGCCTGACCTCCAGGTTGAACACCTTCAGAGACAGACATAACATGGAGTGAGCAAGGCTCGGTGAATAATAGTACGCAGAAAGTTCAAATGAATAAACATGAATTACAGTGCATATAAACACATAAATCACATGTTTGATCTTATTCTATAAACATTTCCATAACGGCCTTGGGCCCTTTATATGTACAAAACGGCCTCAGGCCCAATATCATACAGAACGGCCTCAAGCCCAACATGTTATACAGAGTGGATCATGCAGAACGGCCTCAGGCCCACATCTCGACAGTTGTCCATACATTGGAGGGTAGATAGAACATCGACATGTACACTACCTCCCTTGGCCTCTGGCCATGAATCATAATCAATTCGAATCATATCAAGGTCGGTGAGACATCGCCATGTCATCACCTTCCTTAGTCTTAGAGTTGCTGACAAGGTGTAACTTATATTTGAACGGCCTCGAGCCCAGCAATAACAAAACAGAATGACCTCTGGTCCATAAGAAT
The DNA here is from genome assembly GCF_055761805.1 of Camellia sinensis. Classification (NCBI taxonomy): domain Eukaryota; kingdom Viridiplantae; phylum Streptophyta; class Magnoliopsida; order Ericales; family Theaceae; genus Camellia; species Camellia sinensis. The sequence goes on along the minus strand of NC_138962.1, from coordinate 63,151,098 downwards.
TTCCTTATCCAATATCACACATACTTTTCAATTGTTCCCTATGTAAGAACACAGTTCATTCATGAATAACGATGTGCTAATGGTAATGATTAGTAGTAATTAAACATATTATTGCAGTACTATTACTCACAGTGCTGTGACGGGGCGATAGTCCCTTCTGGGATGGAACCTACACACACATGCAATTCATACATTAGTTCGTTTCCTATTCAATCAACATTCGATTCGTTTAACTTCCATTTAATTTACGAACATTTTAAAAGATTCAAACACATATTTTAACGATTCCATAGGGTCAAACAGAAGAAATGAAAGCTACAAAAATTTTGCTCTAGGGCCGTACGTGCGGAGGCCCTTCGCCGCACGTGCGGGAAGATGGGCCCCACGTGCGCCCCGCACGTGCATTTATTTTAGAATCTCAGCTTCGAATTTCCCTATTTTCTGTACGTGCGGCTGTGAGCCCCGCACACGCAGTGGTGCTCCCGCACGTGCGGCTGTGAGCCCTACACGTGCGGTCGCAGCCCCTGTTTTGTGTAATCTGAAGCAAGGCAGAAATTCAGCAAGGCAATCACATTGCAGAGCCGAAATAGGGGAAATCAATGCAATATTTGGATATAATATCGTAAGAAACATGAATCACACACTCAATTAGGTCCTTATTCAACTTGAATTCATAATCACAATTCAATTCCTTTATGTTTCCAACTATATTTGGTTTTTCACACACATATACATATAGCCATCTAACTACATAGATGAGTTCAAACATGGAAATTGAAGGAGTATGATGTAATCCCACTCCAAATAGCTTAACTTAACTCAAAATATCTAAGTGATAGTAGCAACCTTCCAATTAGCCAATTGTCACACACAAAACTTCAATCATAAACCCTAGTTCACACAAATGAAGAAGAAATCTTATTCAAGTCCAAGAAAGAGGTTATTCAAGGTGGATCATACATACCTTGGGTTCAAATCTCTACAATCTCTCTCAATACCCCAATCTTCTTCCTTGTTGAAGCTTTCTCTCCCTCTCTAACTCTCTCCTTCTCTTAGGAGATATTTGTTCATGATATAACAAAAATGACTAAGTAAAAAACTTAAGAGGGTGTATTAAGGGTTGACTATAATTTAATCAATTTAATCATTCCGAATCAAATTTTTACAAAAATGCGCATCCTGATCTAAAAATCATGCTCATCGCAATTATAAAGCCAGTTTCAGATTATCCAGCTTCTAAGGCTTCCAATTACTGATTCAAACATCACAATTATAACAGATTTTTCTTATAATGAATAGATATAGCCTACACACATCTCATTCTCACAAGTAAACTTAATTCCGCATGGAATTTCACATTAAGCATATAAATGCGCACAGTATGGGACTGAAACCAAACCAGAAAGCATATAAGAGGATCGGGCTATTACACTCTTCCCCCCTTAAATAAGTTTGGTCCCTCAAACTTGTTTTACCTTAGGATAGGAACAATTCCGGGTATTGACGCTGCATTTCTTCTTCTTTTTCCCAAGTAGCCTCTGTGTAGACCGCCCGAACTTCCTCCGCGCGCCCCTCTTTTCGGAGAAAGCGCGGATTGGATTCTAGCTACTACAGTTCGGACTTCTGTCACAGTTCTAAATCTAATCTCACAAAGTGCAATGTGAGACTAATAAACACCAAAGAGTCTAAATCCGGCAAATCGTTTTGAAAAATCGATTTTGAATAAAAAACGCCAAACATGGACTGGTCTGCCAGATTTTAGAGTTGCCACCTAAATATTTTATTTTTGAGAAATTTAGGAAACCCTGACTCGTGCCAAAGGCCACGTGTCCGTCATCACCAAAGTTGCCTCGACTCGGGAACTTGGGTACAAGAGGGGAAGGTCCTAAAATGAGCACCCCCGCTCGCCCGATCAAAGGATCGGCCTCTACTACGCGTGATATGTTGTTTCATAAATCTCATGTGTTCTTGTTTGATTATTAGCTGACTTACTATGTGATGCGCACAACACACAAGTATAGACTAAATCGCTCGATTTGGAACAAAACATCTCATGTTTTTTTTTCGAAAATGGTTTGAAGATGCTACTCGCAAGTAGGCTAAAACGCGGATTTGCCACCGAACAAGGTGGGCTTGAAACAACATGATTTGCCACCCTCAAGTGGGCTTAAAACTCACATTTTGATGAATTGTTCCAATTCAAGTAATGAAGCCTTCATCCACGGGCATTCATGCAGTTAATCACATAAGCAAATAGCCTCATGGCCTCGCGGGCGAGGGAAAGATGCATGCTTGTTTGGATCCTTCTGAAAATCCACCGCATTGCCTCAAGATGCCTCTGTTTGCACATCTTTGGACCTCTGAAAATTGTGCCAACCTCCAGATTGCTTCTTTTTTATCTCAGGAACACACTGATAGCCAATCGGCCAGACATGGTGATCATGGGCCAGTACTGGTGGCCGGTCGTCCTCCCTGATGGCCGGTAGGCTTCATTAATGGTCGGCCGACCACTACTTCCCTGGAATTCTTCTTTTTACTGTAACAGAGCACAAACAAAGGCATGGCAGTGTATTTGCAAGGAAATATGTGTCCAACTACCCTCCTTATCATATATCGAGCTCAAAGGAGCATAGTACTCGGCTCTCAAGCCACCAACCACGCATCTCAATGCATGATGGCCAAAAAGTCAAGTTTGAACAGTGTTAGGGAATGCACAAACAACACATCAGAACCTCCACCTCTATCATGCATGGTTAAGAGGGTCGGCGACCAAGAAATGTGACACGTTTCATCACTTGGAGTATGAAATGTCTCACATTTCTTGTGTTTGGATTAACGTCCGATCCAAACAAAATGCAATGCAAACAACATGCTTATCTTTCACATGTTTTACTTGGTTCAATTCTTGTTTACACATTTTAGCTTACCAATTAGTCCTTTAACCTTTTAAGCCCAATGTGATAAGTCCTCTAATGGGCAAGATGGCCTCAGCCACAAGCACCTTGAGCATGAAAGAAGTCTCATGCTTTTGATTGGTAGAAACCCTCAAGAGAAGGCTAAGACCATTAGGCATGAGAGCCTCAATTCCATGTTCAAGCCAACAAGGGGCTTAAGGCTACTTTCAAAGCGAATGAAAGAGTGAAACAATGGAGTGCAATGGCATATATTTCAGCACTGAAATGGCTTGCAAAAGACACTAAATCATGTAAGATATGTTAAAGGCCAAAGGTATTGAAACTAGTGAAGGACACAATACTAGAGGCATGCCATACAAGGCTCAAACAACCAAACCAGCTCTGGGCAGAGCTAAAATGTGTCAAATTAGTGGCTAAATCATGCTGAAACTTAGGCACAAAAAGCAAGAAATACATGCTCATTCATTGGCTCGCAAGTAAGGCATAACGCTCAACTCTCAAAAGCACTTAAAGAGTGAAATATGTGGAAGTGTGACAGTGGTACATGCTCTGAAATTACATGCCAAATGATGCCATATCATGCAAACATCACAAACAAAGCACATTTGAAGCCTCAAAACTCAAAACTAGTGAAGCCATTTACACTATAGCTATACAAAGCAAGCCCTAAAAGGCCAAGACCACTAAAAATAGTCCTAAAGCATGTCAAAACAATGCCAAAAACATGCTGGAGTATAGCCAAGACAAGTTAGAATAAAAGGCCAAAACATTAAGTATGTTAGGCTAATAGGAATGATTGCACTACAAGTACGAAAATCAAGCCATAAGTGGCCAAACCAGCAAAAAATAGAGTTTAAGCACATCAAAATAATGCCAAAAATATGCCTGAACTAAGCCAACACAAGCCACAAAAACATGCTCCTTTGCAAGGCTAAGTAGGCATAGCATGGAGAGACAATGAGGGGAGGCCACCCCCTCCTATTTGGGACCTCAAAACAAGTTTTTTACCACTGAAATTCCTCTGGAATTCAGTGGTTTTAAGGCCAAAAGGAAGTTGTTTGAAAAGCTTCAAAGATAACTCAAAAGGCCTTACAAGCCAAGGAGCAAAAGGGAGGAAACACCCCCTGGCCAAACAAGGCTTAAACCACCATTTTAGAACCTCAAAATCAAAGTTTTTTATGGTTCAAAACCAGCCCCAAACTATTACAAAACAATGGAAAATGAGGGATAAAGCAAGTGTGCAAAAACAAGCTTGAAATAGAGAAGTGCTTACCCGTGAAGCACAGCAGCAAAACCAGCCAAAATCTGAGCCAAAACCACCTTTTGGAGCTCAAACAAAGTCCCAAGGAATCTCAGCCCAATGGTAGTCAAGTTTGATCAAGGATGTGTATGCAAAAGTATGGTGTATCTAAGCTTTCATGTACAAAAGGGCAAGAGAGAGTGAACTCTAGAGAGAGAGGCAGAGATTTAGCTTTGAAAATTTTGTAGAGAGAAAGGGATTTTAGTGTGAGAAGCTCCCAAACTTGCTAAAATGTTCTAACCCCCTCAAAACAAGAGATATGGCTTCAATATATAGCAAAAACAAGAGCATGGGTCGAAATATCTGAATTGGGACAATTGGAGCTTATGTGGAACAACTGGAGGGAAAAGATGTTCAAAAAATCTAATTTTGAGTCATTTTTGGCTGACCAGCCATCTTTTTGGCCGACCTACTACTTTGTTGGCCGACGGGCCACTTCTATGGCCGACTGCAAATTCTGCTCTGCAGGTCCGACTTCAAATGGGCATAACTCCTTCATCTAGACCCCTTTGCAGGTCATACTTGTGTCTAAAATGAAGCCCCGAAAGTAAGATTTCCAATGGTGCAGCCTCATTTCACAATTCCAAGTGTGCTAAGAGATATCCCTATTTTAGTGAAGACTGCTCATTTCTGGCTCAATCGGATTGATGCCTAACTTCAACCAACCATATCTCCCCCATCCGGACTCTACTTTAGGAGATTCTTGAGTGTAAAATGAATCCCCGGCAGTCTTCTTTCCAACGGTGGTGGCCTCATAGCTGAAATCCAAATATACAAGTGGATAGGCCCGATTTAGCGAGGACTGCTCGTCTCTCTCTTAACGATTCATGCCCAACTTCTTCCTCAACTAGGTTTCTTCCCTCCACTCCTCTTTTCTTCAACTTCAAACCCCCAAACAAGATTTTTTTGAAGATTTTTTGAAGAGTTCACCTCTCTTTCATGCATTTCCACTCTGTCCTTGCTCGATTTGCCGAAAAGCGCAACTTTTAACAAAATGCGAGCGTCGGAACATCACAGAAACTTTGTTTCAAAAATGTTTTGAAAGAGAGGGTTTTAAGGTCTAAAATCTTTGGTCAAAATAGTTTTAGTCCAAAAATGGGGTGTAAGGTTGGGATTTGACTCTCTCCTTGCCGAAGAAATTGAACCTTTGCACTGCACACCTCATCACCAAGTAAACAATCAGCGGCGCCCAAGTCTTAAGGACGGTCAAAAATGGGGTGTCTACAGTTGCCCCTCTTTGACAGATCTCAGAGTCATGAAATGACGTGAGTAAATGTCAAAGCCCAAAGACGACCCATTTTTGACAAGGCCGAAGACTTGGACAAACAAACAAAATACAGATGCAGTTGGTTGAACCCGCAAGCTGCCTATGTATCCTTTTACAAGGAATCAAACCAGTGTAGTTCAGGGGCAGGATGCAAATGATACACAATATAACAAAACAGTGCAAACGATATGCAATGCAACAAAACATTGCACATGATATATAATGTAATTGAAATAATCAAACCACAAGCAGTGCAAAACCACACAAATATCGTAAAGAGATGGAGACGCAAAATCAAACTACGTTTAACATAGAAAATGAGTGGGAACGAGCCAAACGACGCCTAACACAGGCTAAGTGCCTACATCCTCAGTATTGGCCTCAGCCCAGCATGGATGCTTACACATAACAGAACTGTGTTTCAACGTGAAAGGGGTGCGAGCACCTGCAAAACTATGTGTTTCGCAGAGAGACCACAAAATACAAGTAATTGGATGGCATGATATAAGTGAGGAATGATCAGCTGTGGAAAGATCGTGATCCTATATACTGAATGCAACAAAACAAAGTACGGTGCAATGGATGCAACGGATGAAGTGAATAAGGTGCGCGGCCAAACCACATTTTAGATAGAAATAGTATGGACACAAAACAAACCACGTCTAACACAGAAAAGGTGCCAAAACCCTCAGACCACAATTCTCTTAGTGGAATAGGCACGTACACATTAACACAGAACCATGCTTCAACGAAGGAAAGTATGGGCGCATGCCAAACCAGGCTTAACATGGAAAGAATGCAATGCAGTAGATGCAATAGATGCATGCAATAGATGCTATATGCAATGCGATAGATGTTATGCAACACTTATGATAGATACGATGATGCAACTAGGAAGCGATGCTCTCGAAAGTACTTTACAGGGGCAATCGGCAATGACTCACCTTATGCTGCTGGGGATCTTCCTCTTCTGCATCTTGCATTTCCGAACCAAAGGTACTACTTTTCTCCCTGACTATGGCCGCAGCTTTCCCTATTCTCCAACAGGGTGACAGACTAGGTTCAGTATCCAGAATTGAGGCGCATACCCGCTACCTCAACCTATGGGGCTGCCATACAGATTTCAAGCTGAGGATATACCCTTGAGTATTTAAACCAGACTTTAGTCTCAGAAATCCTGAACCTTTGCGTTCTAGGCATGGGCCATTCGAACTCTAGTTTCCACCATCTCAGTTGATCTCTTAGGAACTCACCGAAAACACGGACAGGTGGCTATACCAGACCACCGGAAGTCGTTCGGGCACGACAAACACCAAAGGAATTGCACCTTTAGAGGATTTAAGGTCTCCTAGAGAGTGCACAAGACAGTGCGAGTAATGATACAAGCTGCATAAAAAAAACAAATGATTTTGTGATAAATGGACTAAGCAAGATTATTGTGCAGTAGATGCACAGAGTGAGATTATTGTGTGATAGATACCCAAAGTGAACAAGTGCGATAGATACACAAAGTGGACTTGTGCGATGGATACACAAAGTGAAGATGTGTGATAGATACACAAAATGAACATGTGTGATAGATACACCAAATGAACAAAGTGTGATAGATACACTAAATGATCAAAGTGTGATAGATACACTAAATGAACAAAGTGTGATAGATACACAAAGTAAAGGGAGAGTGATAGATACACTAAACGAACAAAGTGTGATAAATACACTAAGTGAAGAGAGTGTGATAGATACACTAAGTGAAGAGAGTGTGATAAATACACTAAGGGAGCAAAGTGTGGTAGATACACTAAGGTGAACAAAGTGTGGTAGATACACTAAGGTGAACAAAGTGTGGTGGATACACTAAGTGAAGAGAGTGTGATAGATAAACTAAGGTGAACAAAGTGTGGTAGATACACTAAGGTGAACAAAGTGTGGTAGATACACTAAGTGAGCAAAGTGTGGTAGATACACTAAGGTGAACAAAGTGTGGTAGATACACTAAGTGGGCAAAGTGTGGTAGATACACTAAGTGAGCAAAGTGTGGTAGATACACTAAGGTGAACAGAGTGTGGTAGATACACTAAGTGAGCAAAGTGTGGTAGATACACTAAGGTGAACATAGTGTGGTAGATACACTAAGGTGAACAAAGTGTGGTAGATACACTAAGTGAGCAAATTGTGGTAGATACACTAAGGTGAACAAAGTGTAGTAGATACACTAAGTGAGCAAAGTGTGGTAGATACACTAAGGTGAACAAAGTGTGGTAAATACACTAAGTGAGAAAAGTGTGGTAGATACACTAAGGTGAACAAAGTGTGGTAGATACATTAAGTGAGCAAAGTGTAGTAGATACACTAAGGTGAACAAAGTGTGGTAGATACACTAAGTGAGCAAAGTATGGTAGATACACTAAGGTGAACAAAGTGTGGTAGATACACTAAGTGAGCAAAGTGTGGTAGATACACTAAGGTGAACAAAGTGTGGTAGATACACTAAGGTAAACATGTGCAATCTCTTACCGAGACATAATCAATCTTAACCGGAACTTCTCTGAATGAACCGTACATACAATATCGCTTGGTTATGCCAGCTTCAAATGAACCGTACATATAATATCATGGCTTATGCCGTTAGGGGATCTTCTGCTTTTTTATTGTGCTTCCAAACTGCAGTTACTACCTTTCCTTCCTGGCCATGTTCACAATTTTCCCTATTCTCCAATGGGGTGACAGACTAGGTTAGTTCAATATCCAGAATTGAGGTGCATACCCGCTACCTCAACCTATGGGGCTACCATACAAATTTCAAGCCGGGGACACACCCCTGGGTATTTAAACCAGACTTTAGTCTCGGAAATCCCAAACCTTTGCGTTCTACGCATGGGCAATTCGAACTCTAGTTTCCACCGTCGCAGTTGGTCTCCTAGGAGCTCATTATAAACACAACCAAGATGTCTCTGACAGGGAAAGGGTGCTTGGAGAGAGCACTTCTGATCGCCATTCTGGCTTGAAGCAGGCTTAAGCTTGAGCTTGAGCTTGAGGTAGAGGCACACTCATACTTCAGAGCATTGACAAGGCTTGAAGAGGTACATCTGAAATGCAATCTCAGAACTTTTTGAAGTTGAAACACACTACGATGGCCCACATTTTCCCTCTTTTCTTTTGCTTTGCAGTCTGGAACCCATATAGCTTCAGATAGGTCCTAGTTCTACTATTCTCACATGAACTAGGTTGAACCCTGCAGTTTCATAAAAGAACGAATCCTGTTTTGCACATATGTGGAGAACGGCACAGCACTCTGAGCACAAAACGATTTGTTTTGAAACTGAGAGATGAGTTCTCAACCGGGTATTGAGACTACGATTGACTGCGGTCAAAACGACTCAACAAAGAGAAAACAAAGGTAAAACAACCTAAACACATCTATTGACACTCGAAACGACTCAAAACAAGAATCGAGACAAACAAAAACAGACTCAGATGTGTTACAAAGGCGAGAGACCTCTCGGTTCACGAGGAGCCTGTTCCTCCGGGTATTGTTTCCCACCCTTTCTCATTTGTGATTCTCACATCACTTTGGCACTCAATCTCTTGTTTTCTGAAAAAGCCCTTGCCCTCACTTTTTCTCTTAGCGCACATCTCTCTATTCTTCAATCTCTCTTATTTTTTATCTCTCCCCTGGGTGGTTGATGGATAAACAGGAAGCTGTGGGCTCGTGCCCCTAGTATTCTACTAGATTTTCCTTCTTCCGCTCACAACAGTGAGTCTTTCCCACAGAGGGATTGTGATGCAACTAGATGCAAATCCACAACTGACATCGGTCAATAATGCTCTCGGCTTAGCTTGATCGAGGTGAGTTACAACATGTCCCACCGGCCGGGTATACAATTGATTGGCCTCACACATTGCGTTTTCTACGCTCCCATTCCAGGTCAGATACCAATTTTTGATTTGATCATCTAGATGACGGAACCGAATATCCCGCTCCAGTTCCAGTTCGTGCTTTGCATTTGGCTTGATACCTCGCTGCTTGGAGGTCGAGAGAGCTTTCAGCCCTCTGTTGTTAGCTTCAGTTGTGCCGTTTCTGGCGAATACAGTGCCCTTTTCCGGCAAGTATGCTGACAATGGGGAAAAGACAGAAAACCTGACTCAACTGTGCCCCTAGTTCATCATTTTGACCATTTTTTTGTTTTTGTTTTGGTTTTCTACTAAAACAATTTTGACCAATATGAGAGTTTGATTAACATGCTTGTTCAACTTTTTGATTTGAAATCATGCAAGTCAGGCTATGAGCACTGAAAAATTTTCTTTTTAGGTCCAAGAAATGGTCCAGTTTTGGGAAAATGGGGTAATTTTTGAGAGAATTAGTCAACCTCATTAAAAATTCTCAAAAACTATTTTTGAAAATGGCCACTGCTTGTCTAACATGGAATTAACTCTCGAGATGCACAACCTCAAATCTGAACTTGAATTGTCTTGCGGCTGAATCTCGTAACGGAATAGGACAATCCGATTTTGAACGAAGGAAAGCCAATTCGCACATGGATGAGATAGCCGAGTTGAACAAGGGTAAACCAATCAACATGGATGAGCCAAGCAGGCTGAAAATGATTGGGGCCGAACTTCAGGATGAAGTTGCCGACGTATCCCAAACATGGGAATCAGGCCTGACGTAGTTCCGGGTCAGGTTCACTCGAGTGTTGACGCTCTCCTTTTGCGCTCTAACTTTTGCCAAGGTCGCCCTTCTAGGTTTTCAACCTTGCGAGCTCTACTTTTCTTCTCTTTTCATTTCTTTTTTTCATTTCTTTTCATCTTTTCTTTTTTTTTTCTTTTCAGTTTTTTTTTCATTTTCTCTTTTTCTTCTTTTCTTTTTGCTCTAACTTTTGCCTAGGTCGCCCTTCCGAGTTTTTGGCCCAGCAAGCCTCACAAGGGTAAAAGTTTAACTTGTCCTTGTTGATCAGTTTGAGATCTCGAAGCCATCTAAATCTAGTAGAATGGTTATTGTTCGCTGATGATATAGGAGTTCAGCCAATGGGGGCTGAAGTTGCCCCTAGTGTTGCGGATAGGAACTCGATTGTCCTTCAACAATAAATTTTCATCTTCCGGCTGCTGGAATTTGGCTTTCTTGCCAGTCTTCATTGGTTTGCGGAATGACCCATCTTTTGAATCTTTAAGCACATCTGACATTTTGTTGCCCCTAGTTCAAGAGCTACTTCTGATCTAGCTTTGCAAGCTTCCTTTGATGGCATCTGACCTTCTTGATTTGACTTTCTTGCCCCTAGTTTGCAGGCTGCTTCAAATTTGGCCTGGCAGGCCTCATTTGATGTCATACAACCTTATTGCCGCTAGTTCATGGGCTGCTTCCAATCTGGCCGTACAAGCCTCACATTGTGGTTCACTGTTGAACATTCTGAATCCAAGTTCAAGGTTTAAAAGCAAAAGGGGTCGAGTCTCAAGGCCGAGAGCGATCCTATAATGCACAATCTCAAGAGCGATTCCACACAGGTCTTCGCAGGACCACGCAAAACATTTTTTGAAATCTTTTAAGAAAGCGACTAATCGCTCGCGCTGAAGACAATGTAGAACTAATCTGGATCAAGCTAGGATCCTTCCCAGTACTCACATTAACAAACATGATCTCATTCATTAAGGGCTTAGCATGCCTTTCTTTCTCCCCATTGATCAAATTTTTACAAACCCCGAGGAATTCCGTCCTCTTTGTTTTCATCACAATGTTCAAAAAGTTTTGAAAAACTTAGGTCAATGCAATGATTTAAAGGCACAGAAAAGTAGGCGAAAATCTCTGCCGTTTCATTCAAATCTTCTGGCAAAACTGGGCTTAAAGGCAGAAGAGAAGTAGGTGAAAAACACTATCATTCAATTCAGATCTTCTGGCACAACTGGCTTCATGACAGAAACAAACTCAAAAGAAAGAGTGCAAAAGACAAACACAAAACAAGATAGTGATGTCCGAGGTAACACCCCCAAAATCACCCGACTCTAACAAAACAGGACTTGACTTGATACAACAAAACAGACTCCACTGACTCAGTACAAAAAGACTGACTCAATACAACACAACAAGACTGACCCAATACCTAAGTCAGAAAGTAAAATAAACAGCATTCTCAAAACAGTGCATGCCATCCCCATATTTGGAGTAAACTGAGCGCCATCCGCAGGTGGTTCATCCCCCGATCATATAATCACATTATCCCCCAAGTTCACTGATCTAGTGCCGACAGACTTTGCAGGACTCTGCGTCATCAAAGTCTGCTGAGTTTGAACAAAGGTGATGTGACTGTTGACTGTCGGATCAGTTGAACTGGTGAGCCCTGATTGGTCTTTCTTTGCCCTGCCTTCGGCGAAGGAATACTAGTTGCCCTTGAACTAAATCTCCTGACCTGACAAAGTCTATCAACACAAGTCCAATACACCCAGGGGATTTTGGAGCCTTCTGAAGCTGTAGTTCCAGGACTACCTAGCAAAAGAGAAAATAGACAGCATCTCAGCTTGATTTCACCAGAATAGATATGAGCATAACTGAATGACTGTACTCTTTACTGAATTATGCCCCAAGATTTTCTACCTCACTACTGATACCCTTAAACACCGATGTCCTCAGACTGATACCCAGACTTGCAACTGATATATACAACCTGTAAAGACACACTCTGACAGCACATATCAAGCAAGTAAGAACCAAAACACCCCTATGGTGGGGTAGGGTTTCCCTATCCTATTTTGTCAGGAGCTAGCGTTTCACTACGCACGCGTGCGGTTTCAAACAACCTACATTCGGGTAAGCAACCTGTCCTAGTTTGGAATAGTCTATAAGGCTTCCGATATGCAACTAGGTCGAATGGTCAAATAGAGTGCCTCGGTAAAACTGAGGTTTGTGTTCTCATTATGGTAGAGCCCGTAATCGGTCAGCCTTATGGCACGCTTTTCCAAGCAAGCCTCCGGCAAACCATTCAGGAATAACAGATGGCAAACACTTTGACTTAAGCACACTGATGCAAATGCAATGCAAAGAAACACATAAGTGTAGACAAAACAACATATCAGGATGTTCGAGTCAAGTTCTCTAAATCCCCAACAGAGTCGCTAGAAACTGTAGACCGCCCGAACTCTCTCCACGCGGCCCCCGTTTCGGAGAGGGCCCGGATTTGGTTCTCGCTACTACAGTTCAGACTCATGTCACGGTTCTGAATCTAATCTCACAAAGTGCAATGTGAGACTGATAAACACCAAAGAGTCCAAATCCGGCAAATCGTTTTGAAAAATTGATTTTGAATAAAAAGCGCCAAACATGGACTGGTTTGCCAGATTTTAGAGTCGCCACCTAAATATTTTATTTTTGAGAAATTTAGGAAACCCTGACTCGTGCCAAAGGCCACGTGTCCGTCATCACCAAAGTTGCCTCGGCTCGGGAACTTGGGTACGAGAGGGGAAGGTCCTGAAATGAGCACCCCCGCTCGCCCCATCAAAGGATCGGCCTCTACTACGTATGATATGTTGTTTTATAAAGCTCATGTGTTCTTGTTTGATTATTAGCTAGCTTACTATGTGATGCTCACAACACACAAGTATAGACTAAATCGCTCGATTTGGAACAAAACATCTCATGTTTGTTTTTCGAAAATGGTTTGAAGATGCTACTCGCAAGTAGGCTAAAACGCGAATTTGCCACCAAACAAGGTGGTGGGCTTAAAACTCACATTTTGATGAATTGTTCCAATTCAAGTAATGAAGCCTTCATCCACGGGCATTCATGCAGTTAATCACTTAAGCAAATAGCCTCATGGCAAGCATGCTATCATGGCAACACTCACACACATGCAAGTATGCTAAAGCGTAAACACTTACAGTGTACTCCATGCCAAAACAGAGAACTAGTTAGTAATCATACATGATCCTAACTATGTTAAGATGCCTAATGCAACACATGCAAAATGCAACTAAATAGGCTCGGCTATCTAAGATGGCATATGAATGCAACACTTGATAACATGCTTTGAAACACGTATTCAAGTAAGTGTAATGAAATACAATGCAGTTGGAATGATGCGTCGAGCCCGGTGCATGCAAGACAAATGAATGATGCAAACATGCAAACATAAGGTATGCTAATCGAAAATGACCCTAAACTAACCATCGAAAGTGGTTAAGTAAAAGGGAGAAAAACGTGGGGTTGGAAGACATTCACACACACATGCACACTTATTACAACATTTGCCCTCTCGACGGTGGGTCCGAATAAACAACCTAAGTTAATCTAAGCTAAGCAACTTATTACAAACCAACTAATTAACTAACTCTAGCTTATTAAATATTACAATCCAAATTTAAACAAATAGCTATGCTAAGCTAATTAGAATATTACAAAACAAATCAAATGACTAGTTACACGAACTAAACATAAGCAATGAAATGGCCTCGTGGGCGAGGGAAAGATGCATGCTCGTTTGGATCCTCCTGAAAATCCATCGCATTGCCTCAAGATGCCTCTATTTCCACATCTTTGAACCTCTGAAAATTGTGCCAACCTCCAGATTGCTTCTTTTTGATCTCAGGAACACAGTGATAGCCAATCGGCCAGACATGGTGATCATCGGCCAGTACTGGTGGCCGTTCGGCCTCTTTGATGGCCGGTCGGCTTCATTAATGGTCGGTCGACCACTACTTCCCTGGAATTCTTCTTTTTGCTGCAATAGAGCACAAACAAAGGCATGGAAGTGTATTTGCAAGGAAATATGTGTGAAACTACCCTCCTTATCATATATCGAGCTCAAAGGAGCATAGTACTCGGCTCTCAAGCCACCAACCACGCATCTCAATGCATGATGGCCAAAGAGTCAAGTTTTCACAATGTTAGTGAATGTACAAACAACACATCAGAACCTCCACCTCTATCATGCATGATCAAGAGGGTCAGCGACCAAGAAATGTGACACGTTTCATCACTTGGAGTATGAAACGTCTCACATTTCTTGTGTTTGGATTAACGTCCGATCCAAACAAAATGCAATGCAAACAACATGCCTATCTTTCACATGTTTTACTTGGTTCAATTCTTGTTTACACATTTTAGCTTACCAATTAGTCCTTTAACCTTTTAAGTCCAATGTGATAAGTTCTCTAATGGGCAAGATGGCCTCAGCCACAAGCACCTTGAGCATGAAAGAAGTCTCATGCTTTTGGTTGGTAGAAACCCTCAAGAGAAGGCTAAGACCATTAGGCATGAGAGCCTCAATTCCATGTTCAAGCCAATAAGGGGCTTAAGGCTACTTTCAAAGCGAATGAAAGAGTGAAACAATGGAGTGCAATGGCATATATTTCAGCACTGAAATGGCATGCAAAAGACACTAAATCATGCAAGATATGTTAAAGGCCAAAGGTATTGAAACTAGTGAAGGACACAACACTAGAGGCATGCCATACAAGGCTCAAACAACCAAACCAGCTCTGGACAGAGCTAAAACGTGCCAAAATAGTGGCTAAATCATGCTAAAACTTAGGCACAAAAAGCAAGAAATACATGCTCATTCATTGGCTCGCAAGTAAGGCATAACGCTCAACTCTCAAAAGCACTTAAAGAGTGAAATATGTGAAAGTGTGACAGTGGTACATGCTCTGAAATTACATGCCAAATGATGTCATATCATGCAACCATCACAAACAAAGCACGTTTGAAGCCTCAAAACTCAAAACTAGTGAAGCCATTTACACTATAGCTATACAAAGCAAGCCCTAAAAGGCCAAGACTACTCAAAACAGTCCTAAAGTATGTCAAAACAGTCCCAAAAACATGCTGGAGTATAGCCAAGACAAGTTAGAATGAAAGGCCAAAACATCAAGTATGTTAGGCTAATAAGCATGATTGCACTACAAGTACCAAAATCAAGCCATAAGTGGCCAAACCAGCAAAAAATAGAGTTTAAGCACATCAAAATAATGCCAAAAATACGCTTGAACTAAGCCAACACAAGCCATAAAAACATGCTCCTTTGCAAGGCTAAGTAGGCATAGCATGGAGAGACAATGAGGGGAGGCCACCCCCTCCTATTTGGGACCTCAAAACAAGTTTTTTACCACTAAAATTCCTCTAGAATTCAATGGTTTTAAGGCCAAAAGGAAGTTGTTTGAAAAGCTTGAAAGATAGCTCAAAAGGCCTTACAAGCCAAGAAGCAAAATGGAGGAAACACCCCCGGCCAAACAAGGCTTAAACCACCATTTTAGAACCTCAAAATCAGAGTTTTTTATGGTTCAAAACCAACCCCAAAATAGTACAAAACAATGGAAAAGGGGGGATAAAGCAAGTGTGCAAAAACAAGCTTAAAATGGAGAAG
This sequence comes from Camellia sinensis, assembly GCF_055761805.1. Classification (NCBI taxonomy): domain Eukaryota; kingdom Viridiplantae; phylum Streptophyta; class Magnoliopsida; order Ericales; family Theaceae; genus Camellia; species Camellia sinensis. Next base: position 63,135,267 of record NC_138962.1, on the reverse strand, counting down.
TGCTTACCCTTGAAGCACAGCAGCGAAACCAGCCAAAATCTGAGCCAAAACCACCTTTTGGAGCTCAAACAAAGTCCCAAGGAATCTCAACCCAATGGTGGTCAAGTTTGATCAAGGATGTGTATGCAAAAGTATGGTGTATCTAAGCTTTCATGCACAAAAGGGCAAGAGAGAGTGAACTCTAGAGAGAGAGGTAGAGATTTAGCTCTGAAAATTTTGTAGAGGGAGAGGGATTTTAGTGTGAGAAGCTCCCAAACTTGCTAAAATGTTCTAACCCCCTCAAAACAAGAGATATGGCTTCAATATATAGCAAAAACAAAGTCCCAACTTCATGCCCAACTTCTTCCTCAACTAGGTTTCTTCCCTCCACTCCTCTTTTCTTCAACTTCAAACCCTGAAACAAGATGTTTTTGAAGATTTTTTGAAGGGTTCACCTCTCTTTCATGCATTTCCACTTTATTCTTGCTCGGTTTGCCGAAAAGTGCAACTTTTAACAAAATGCGAGCGTCGGAACATCGCAGAAACTTTGTTTCAAAAATGTTTTGAAAGAGAGGGTTTTAAGGTCTAAAATCTTTGGTTAAAATAGTTTTATTCCAAAAATGGGCTGTACGATTAGGATTTGACTCTCTCCTTGCCAAAGAAATTGAACCTTTGCACTGCACACCTCATCACCAAGTAAACAATCAGTGGCGCCCAAGTCTTAAGAACGGTTAAAAATGGGGTGTCTACACTCTGTTCCATAATGTTCTTGCCATTCAACTTTTACCATTGGGATTTCTCGATTCCGTAGCTGTTTCACTTGCCTGTCCATAATTTGAATTGGTTTTTCTTCGTAGGTTAATTTATCATCCAACACAATTTGGTGGTAATCTATGACGTGAGATGGATCTGGAAGATAACCTCAAAGCATAGATATATGGAACACATGATGTACTTGACTTATACTTGGTGGAAGGGCAACTCGGTAAGCCACCAAACCCACTTTCTCCAAAACTTGGAATGGACCAACATATCAGGGTGTGAACTTACCCCTTTTTTCGAACGTTAGGTGTCCCTTCATCGGAGTGACTTTCACAAAAATGTGATTACCTACCTCAAATTCCAAATCTCTTCGTCGGTTATCCGCATAGCTCTTTTGTCTACTTTGAGTTGTTTTCAATCTTTCCCGAACAGTTTTAATCTTTTCAGTCGTCAGCTGTACAATTTCAAGTCCTAACAATGCTCTATCTCCGACTTCGGCCCAACACACAGGGGAGAGACATGGTCTTCCATATAAGGCTTCATAAGGTGCCATCCCACGGCTCGAATGTAACTATTATTGTATGCAAACTCCACCAACGGTAAATGAGTCTCCCAACTTCCCTGAAAATCTAAAACACACATTCGTTGCATATCTTCCAAGGTTTGAATTGTTCTCTCAGATTGCCCATCTGTCTGAGGGTGAAAAGCTGTACTAAACTTTAACTCTGTCCCTATAGCATTCTACAAACTTTGCCAAAATCTCGACACAAACTTCGGATCCCTGTCCGACACAATTGAGACTAGAACACCATGGAGTCTTACAATCTCACTCACACATATCACAGCAAGTTTATCCACATTATACTGAGTTTTCACAGGTAAGAAGTGAGCGGATTTAGCTAACCGGTCTACGATGACCCATATAGAGTTCATACCCCGATGAGTCCGTAGTAAACCTACAACAAAGTCCATAGTCAAGTGTTCCCACTTCCACTCCTGAATTGGGAGCGGTTGCAGCAATCCTGCCGATCTCTGATGCTCTACCTTCACTTGCTGACATTGTAAACATCTTGAGACGAACTCCGCAATTTCCTTCTTCATATTTGACCACCAAAAATTTTGCTTTAAATTCTGACACATCTTGGTACTCTCGGGATGTATTGAAAATCTGGAGGCATGTGCTTCTTCCATTAAATTCTTCTTAATCTGTGGTATGTTAGGTACACATCCGATTTTGAAATTTGAGCACTGAATTTGTAAAATTGAATCCCGATCTTGGTTTTGTCTCTAACCCATCATATAGCTTCTTCAAGGATTCATCTTCCATTTGTCGTTGTTTAATTTCTTCGATTAATGTCGGTTGGGCTGTCACTGCTGCTACCATGGCATCCCGTTCATGCATCACAAGGTCTATATTCATTCTTTCCAATTCAAATGCTAACTCCTTTCGCCCCGTAAACAAATTTGTCAAATTTCCCGTACCTTTCCGACTAAGTGAGTCTGCAACTGTATTGGTTTTACCGGAATGGTAGTGGCTCTGCAAGTCATAGTCCTTAATAAGTTCCAACCACCATCGCTGTCACATGTTCAACTTCTTTTTGGGTAAAGAGGTACTTGAGACTCTTATGATCGGTGTAGACTTCACAAGTAGTACCATACAGGTAGTGTCGCCATATCTTCAAAGCAAAGACCACTGCTGCCAACTCAAGGTCATGTGTGGGGTAATTCTTTTCATGGGGTTTAAGTTGTCGAGAAGCATAAGCGATGACCCTCCCATTTTGCATAAGTACACAACCTAGTCCTTTATGAGACGCATCACTGTAGATTACAAATCCTTCAGTGCCAGATGGAAGAGCAAGAACCGATGTCATAGTTAACTTTGTTTTCAATTCCTAGAAGGAAAATTCTCGCTGTTCTGACCATTCAAACAACCCTCCTTTCTAAGTTAATTGGGTAAGTGGCATGGCAATTTTAGAGAAATCTTTCACAAATCTTCGGTAGTACCCAGCTAATCCCAAGAAACTATGTACCTCAGTCACATTAGTAGGGGTTGGCCAATTTACGCTTGCTTCAATCTTGGGTGGATCAACAGATACACCTTCCTTCGTTATCACATGCCCCAAAAACCCCACTTCACGTAGCCAGAACTCACATTTCTTCAACTTAGCATACAACTTCTTGTCTCAGAGCGTCTGAAGAATTAGACGAAGATGGTTCTCATGAGCTTCTGCATTCTTTGAATAAATAAGAATGTCATCGATAAATACCACTACGAATTCATCCAAATAAGGCTTAAGGATACGGTTCATTAAATCCATGAATGCTGCCGATGCGTTGGTAACTCCAAAGGGCATAACCTAGAATTCATAATAACTGTACCGAGTTCGGAAGGCAGTTTTCTCAACATCATCAGCTTTGACCTTCAGTTGGTGGTATCCAGACCGTAAATCAATTTTTGAAAAGACTTGTGCCCCTTGTAGTTGGGCAAACAAATCATCAATCCTGGGTAATGGATACTTATTCTTGATCGTCACTTTATTAAGCTCCCTGTAATCCACACATAATCGAAGTGTTCTGTCTTTCTTTTTCACAAACAGAACTGGTGCACCCCAAGGAGAAACGCTCGGGCGAATGAACCCTTTATCAAGTAAATCTTGTAACTGAATCTTTAGCTCTTTTATCTCAACCAGTGACATCCTATACGGAGTTTAGAAATAGGTTGAGTTCTCGGTACCACTTCAATTGTAAACTCAATTTCATAGTCCACTAACTTCCCTAGTAACTCTTTTGGAAAAACATCCGAAAACTCACAGACAACTGGAATCATATCAGTACCTCCACTCATTGATTGCCCCTCCAAGACACTGCACAGATACTCGTGACACCCTTTCTGTAACAATTTGCATGCTTTTACTGCGGAAATTAGGTAAGGTGGTGAAATCATTCCATGCCCCTTAAAAGTGAATTTTGACTGCCCCGGAGGGTGAAAGCTGATTTGCTTGGCCGAACAATCAATAGTTGTTTGGTACTCATTTAACCAGTCCATTCCCAAAATAATATCGAAGTGAATCATGTCAAGCGGTAGCAAATTGGCATATACCCAGACATCCCCAATTAGGAGTTCACAAGCAAAATAAGTAGAAGTACAAACCATAGAATCCCCCAAAGATGAACACCCACACAACACATAAGCTAATAATTCCTCAAATCTATCTATATTCTGAACAAATATTTTTGACACAAAGGAGTGGGTTGAACTAGAATCAAACAACACATGAGCAGAATGACAGTAAACAGTAAATGTACCTGACACCACTGTTGCAGCATTTTGCACATCACTCGGAACCAATGCAAACACTCTTCCTTGTCTAGCGGTGTCTTTGTTAATGACAGGCTTTGCAACTAACTTGGTATTGGGAGTGGGTGTCGACCCTGCCGAATTGGTAGTTGCTTTATTTCCATTTTGTTGATTCCTTTGAGGACAGTCCTTTACCAGATAGCCTGTTTACCGCACCTAAAACATGCCCCAGCCATCCGATAGCAAATCCCACGGTGTTTCTTTCCACAATCTGGACACACGGGGAGCCGAGTCTCGAGTAGGGGTGGAAGCACTAGAAGTTCCTGAATTCTGTTTCTTGTTCGGTGGAGTGGTTGACCCCTTTGATAATTGAGTATTCTGCCTCTTTCCTTTCCACTCGAAAATCCGATTCTGAGCAGTAATATTTCCCTCTGCCATGACAGCTCTCTCTAACACATCAACATATGTAGGTAGTTTCAACATATTGATTCAATCAAGGATAGTATTCCGTAATCCCCCCTTGAACTTCCTCGCCTTCTTGTAATCCGTATCCACCATATGAGGTGCAAACCGAGCCAATTCTGCAAATTGAACTTCATATTCTGCAACAGTCTTGTTCCCCTGTCTGAGAGTCTCAAATTCGACCAGCTGACTCTTTAATGCTGTAAGCCAAAGGGCAATTTATTTAGCATGCTCATGTTGTATTTACATTGCATACGAATGAGAGTGTTGTTATTCACTTCTACGAGTTGAATATATGAGTTTGTTTCCGCATGTTATCTCTGAAATGAAATTAAGTTAATGAATTTGGTAATACTTCGAGTATTAAAAAAATAGGGCGTGACAAGAACTTAGTTAGGTAATGTGGAAGTTTCAAAGACCAAAATACTTACCCATACGCCTTTCTACTAAAGTAAAACCCTTTAAAGACAAATGTTGTCATTTTGCAAGGAAATTACATGCTTTGAAACACTTAAATCAGGCTTCGAAGCAAGACTGGTTAAATCTAAGTTGTTGTTTGCACAGATTAGATTGACCATACAATTGGAATGTGAAAACCTAAGACAAATACTATCACTTCTATAAGAAGTTCCATGATTCGAAGCATTTAAAACCAGGTTTCAAAGCAAGATTGGTTGTTTCAAAGCTGCTATTCATAGATTGTGAACAGAGTAAAGAATAAGGTCACATTAACCATACAGTTTATCATGCAATTGGAATACAAAACTTGATCATGCAAATGAAGTTTGAAGAACCCAGTTGTATTGTGTGGGAGCCGAACTTCCTTGGATCAATAGAGACGAATGGGCCAGTCCGGTCCAGAACATAGCCTCTATTCGGCATTGATCCTAGTCAATTGAAGAGCCGAATAAAATAGTCGGCATTCCAACCAGTAGAACAAAGGCCGAGTAGAAGTACATGTAAAGGATCAGGGATGGGCCAAGCCCTAAGGCCCATAGAGAATACTATAAATACAGGATCTTCAGTTAGAGAAAGGTATGTGAGAACTAGCAAACTTAACTTAAGATACAAGTAATCAAGAGAGTATACACTGACTTATCCGTCGGAGTGCTAATTCCGGCACCCCCGACCGGAGTGCTCATTCCTTTTCAGGTGACTAGCTGAAGATCACGAGCATCCCCCAAGATCTGATAAGTATTTCCAAACCACTTCTCCACAATTGGCACCGTCTGTGGGAATACTCAAATACATCCATGGCGGGCGTAACGGAAGACCCTCCGATAGTCACTGATGAAACCACGCAGAGAGACGACCTCACTCCAACAAACATGTTTGGACCGAAGACAATCGCCACAAGGTGCGCCTTGAACTTTGCCTCACCCTCGACTTCAACGCATGAGACAATGCAAGCGATCATGGAACAAGCAAAGCAAAACGAACAGAGGTTGGAGAATATGATCGCGGAGAACGAACGTCTCCATCAGGATTTGGCCTTGGAAGTGGCAAAGTCCAAACAAGCTGTACGCCCATATCCGAAACGACCTCTAAGGGCAGCTGGTCGACCGCCTCGAGCCCAAAAACAAGACACTGATAACGACTCTGACTCATTATCCCCAGAGCCCAAGAAGAAGGGACGACCCGAAACTACCAGCTCCTCTGAAGAAAGTCCACGTATAAGACAAACGAAGAAGAAACAGTTTAGACGAAGAAGACCAACACGATCCCTTTGTACGACGGATTGCAAGGGCAGTGCTACCCAAGAAATTCAAAGCACCGTCATTCACCTTGTACGACGGTAAATCAGACCCCACCGATCACATCCGCCATTACAAGCAAGCCATGACGCTACATGCAGACGACAAGGCTCCCATGTGCAAAATATTTTCGAGTAGTTTGGGACCACTGGCTGTCAGGTGGTATTATAAACTGGAGCCAGCTTCGCTTAAGAGCTTCCACTAACTCCAAAAATCCTTCAAGGCAAGGTTTATCACTAATGAGGTCCAACCAAAGCAAGCCGACTCCCTCTGGGCAATGCAGATTCAACCGGGGGAAACCCTTTGTGCGTATTCGGCGTGGTATTGGGAGTGTTTTAATCTGGTAGATGATGCTTGCAATGACTCCATGGCCATTACCGCCTTCAAGATGGGATTATATCCCGATAGTGCCCTCGGCAGCTCTTTGACTAGACGGCCCCCCAAAACAGTCTGGTCATTGATGAAGAAAGTTGAGGAATACTATAAAGTGGAAGATGATGCCTTGCGGGTTAAAGCCGAGAACGTGACCAACAAGACGGCTCTTTCTGCAATTGCTGAGTCGTTAAATTCTCTACCACCTCAGAGCCCTGAACAGCGGCATCGGGCTAAACGAGACAAGAGACGGGATTCTCACCGATCGAACGACCAATGCCCCCATCGAGCAAATGAACAACTGCAAGTCGATGGCAGGTGCACAAGGCGCGCCGACAAGAAATACACAGAGTTGTCAGAGCTAATCAACGCAGTTGTGTCCAAGATCCAACATCTTCCATTCTTCAAATAGCCGTCCAAAATGGTGGGACCTCCCAAAACCAAAAGACGGGATAGGCGGTGCGTATCACAAAAATCATGGCCATGATACTAAGAGTTTTTACGCACTGAAGGATCACTTGGAGGAATTGATACAAGATGGTCAGCTACAACAGCACATCCGAAAAGGCAGCTCAACCAAAGTAATAGCCTTAAGACAGGACTCTCCTCCACTCGGCGTGATTCACATGATATACAGCCTGCCAATGTCATCCGCGGTGCACACGATTCAGTCGAATCCCGACCCTCAAAATCAACTCACTCCAGCTAAACGGCCCCATGAAGCAGCGTGCATTGCTTTTGATGATTCAGATTTGGCCGGAGTGACACTCCCCCACATTGATCCCTTGGTAATCGAGTTACGCGTAAACCGATTCACCATTGAGCGTGTACTCATTGATCTGGGGAGCACATCAAAAGTTATGTATTACAAGACATTCACCAAACTCGGCTTCTCCGAATCAGATCTCTCTCTGGCACCTTATCCACTATTCGACTTCAACGCCAATCCAGAATACCCGTTGGGAAAAATCACACTACCCGTTCAAGCAGACTCCTACACAATGGAAGTGGAATTCTTGGTCGTCAAGCTGCCGTCGCCGTATAATCTCATTATGGGGCGAACTTGGTTACACACCACGCGGGCCATGCCAAGTACGTATCATCAGCTGCTACGCTTCCCGACAGAACGCGACATTGAGCAAATCCGTGGCTCCTAGAAATCAACACAAGCATGTTATCTCCTCGCTGGAAAGACGCCAAAAGAGCTGCAAGTGAATTCCATTGAGGTGCTGGATCGAGAGAGCCTCGATGATGTTGGGCGGCTCCCAAATGAAAAGGCCACGGAAGGCCTAGATCTAGTTGAAATCAACGGAAGCCCAGACAAGTTCTTCATGGTGGGCGCCTCCCTGAATCAAGCCGACAGACAGCAGCTAATTTCTTTCCTGCTCAACAACCTTGATGTCTTTGCATGCACTCCACATGAGATGCCGGGTATAGATCCGTCCGTTTCACAGCACCGTTTGAATGTTGACCCTAAATGCAAGCCAATCATTCAGAAAATTCGGCGATCAGCCGCAGAGCACACTGTCGCTGTTGTCGAGGAGGTTGACAGGTTGCTTGACGTCGGGGCAATTAGGGAAGTGACCTACCCTACATGGCTCTCTAATACAGTGGTTGTGAAGAAGAAAAATGGAACTTGGCGAGTGTGTGTCGATTTGACGGACCAAAACAAAGCCTGCCCCAAGGATTGTTTTCCCCTACTCAGAATTGACCAACTTGTAGAAGCGACGGCACGCCATCAGCGTATGAGCTTCCTCGATGCTTATAGAGGCTACCATCAAATTGCCATGCATCTGGAAGACCAAGACAAAACTGCATTCCTCACCCCAAAAGGAACCTATTGCTACAAGGTTATGCCTTTTGGGCTGAAGAATGCAGGGGCAACTTACCAAAGACTGGTCACTACCATGTTCAAGGAGCAACTCAGCCACACTATGGAAGTGTACATTGACGATATGGTGGTCAAGTCCAAGGAAGAACAGAATCATATAGCCGATCTGGAAGAGACATTCAGCATTCTACATAAATATAGAATGAAGCTGAACGCTTCCAAAAGTGCGTTTGGGATCGGCTCTGGCAAATTCTTGGGTTACATTGTCAACCACCGAGGAATCGAACCCAACCCAAGGCAAATCACAGCAATCCTAGAACTCGGCTCCCCTCGATCGGTCAAGGAAGTTCAGAAGTTAATGAGGATGGCCGCCGCACTCAACAGGTTCATCGGTCGTTCCACGGACCGTTGCCAACAATTCTTTCATACACTACAGCAGGGCAAGGCTTTTGAATAGTCCGCCGAGTGCGAAGCTGCTTTCAATGGCCTCAAGACCTACCTTCGATCAGTTCCACTCTTGACAACACCTTTAGCCGGTGATCTGCTTATTTTGTATCTGGCAGTTTCTAATTGGGCCATCAGCGTCATACTGATAAAGAAAGAACTGGGGGAGCAGCGGCCAGTGTATTATGCGAGCAAGGCAATGGTTGACGCCGAAACACGCTACCTTCCGTTGGAAAAACTCATTCTGGCCCTTGTCATGGCAGCAAGAAAACTGATGCATTACTTCTAGGGGCATAGCATCGGGGTGCTAACAGATTACCCCCTCCGATCAGTAGTACGAAGGGCAGAAGCATCAGGACGCGTTTCAAAGTGGGCTCTTGAATTCGGCCAATACGATATTCAGTTTCTACCTAGAACCTCAATAAAGGGATAGGTGCTTGCCGACTTTGTTGCCGAATTCACAGGGGGTCTTACCGACTTCAAGTCTGATGAAATTCAACCTAAGCCGAACTGGAGAATTTATGTTGGGGACATTTGGCAGTTGTACTGTGATAGATCATCCAATCAACAGGGCAGTGGAGCCGGGTTAGTAATCATGGCTCCTGATGGCGCAATAATTGAGCAGGCCGTCAAGCTCGGCTTCGAAGCATCAAATAACGAAGCTGAATACGAAGCCCTTCTAACCGGTTTGCGTAATGCACATCTTCTGGGTGCTCGGCGTTTGCTTGTATTTTGCGATTCAAAACTGGTGATCAATCAGCTAAAGGGGGAGTACGCGGCAAGAAATGACCGTATGGCGGCTTACATGAAAACGGCTAACTCCTTGCTGGCAAAATTTGACCATCATGAATTGAATCAGATAACACGTGATTAGAACACACATGCAGATGCCCTGGCTTGCCTAGCCTCCGCCATTAACTCAGAAATTAAACGGACCATCGAAGTAGGTTTCATCCCGGAGCCGAGGATTGACCCTTCGAAGGAAGTCCAGGTCAATGTTATAGAATTTGGACCGAGTTGGATGGATCCCATTGCTGCATCCCTGTCTTCCAAACAGCTCCCAGAGGACAAGAAAGAAGCGCACAAGCTACGAAACAAAGCCCTGCGATACTACTTGGATCCGCAAGGAAAGCTTTACAAAAAATCCCTTTCTAGTCCATACTTGGAATGCATGCATCCGGACAAAGTCGAAAAGCTTCTGACTGAAATACATGAAGGCAGTTGTGGCGCCCATTCTGGCAAGCGCTCTTTAACTCATCGAGCTGCGACATGGGGTATTACTGGCCGACAATGAGAGCTGATGCCGAATGTTATGTAAAAAAGTGTGAACAATGCCAGAAGTTCTCTCCTTTGACGCACCTGCCTGCTGAAGAGTTAAGCTCCATAACCAGTCCTTGGTCGTTCGCCCAATGGGGACTTGACATCGTCGGACCACTACTTCGTGCCCCGGGTAACAAGCAATTTTTTATTGTCGCGACAGATTATTTTACAAAATGGGTAGAAGTGGAGGCACTAACGCACATCCGAGATACCGACGTGAAGCGTTTCATTTGGAGAAATATCATAACACGATTCGGCATTCCAAGATCACTCATTTCAGACAACGGCATCGAGTTTGATTGTGGCGTCTACCGAGAGTTGTGCAGCAAGTATGGTATTCGGCCTTACTTTTCCACACCAGCTTATCCTCAAAGCAATGGTTAAGCTGAAGCCTCTAACAAATCCATCTTAGATGGCATCAAGAAAAGGCTGGAGAAAGCTAAAGGCAAATGGGTCGAAGAATTGCCAAGTGTGTTGTGGGCTCATCGAACTACACTGAGGCGATCTACTAGGAAACGCCGTTTGCTCTATGCTTTGGAACCCAGGCAATCATACCCTTGGAGATTGGCCTCAAAACCTTGAAATCGAAAGATTTTGATATGGGCCAAAACGACATGATGCTTGCCTTGGATTTGATTCTGATTGAAGAACGAAGAGACCGTGCCCTTGCATCCACGGCACGGTATCAGCAGCAGCTTGCTAAGTTGTATAATCAACGTGTTCAGCTGTGCCGCTACACACCAGGAGAGTTGATCTGAAGAAAGTACTCCCAGCTGCCAGGAAACTAGCTGATGGAAAATTGGGTTCTAACTGGGACGGCCCCTATCAGGTTGATTCGATCGCGGGAGTAGAGGCATATCGGCTCAAAGACATGTCTGGAAAGAGTCAGCCACGGCCTTGGAATTCAACGCACTTGCGCAAATTCTATCATTAAACCCGACCTGTGGGGAATGATACTAGTTCTGAATGGCTCACCATGTACACATTCCAGTTTTGTAATGCAAAGATTCTTGTTTACTCACTGCGAAATCCAGTTCAAAAGTGTTCTGATTAAAGCCTCCAGATTCGAAGCACCCATCATGGATATCACGATTGCCAAATAAATTCTCCAGATTCGGAGCGCCCTTTGTGGATACCATGATTGGCCAAATAAAGTCTCCGTATTCAGAGCCCCATCGGCGCATGACGCCTTTGGGCCGATAAAGCCTCCGGATTCGGAGCGCCCTTCGTGGATATCACGATTGGCCAAATAAAGTCTCCGGATTCGGAGCCCCATCGGCGCATGACACCTTTGGGCCGATAAAGCCTCCGAATTTGGAGCGCCCTTCGTGGATCTCGCGATTGGCCAGTCTCCAGATTCGGAGCCCCATCGGCACATGACACCTTTGGGCCGATAAAGCCTCCGGATTCGGAGCGCCCTTCGTGGATATCACGATTGGCCAAATAAAGTCTCCGGATTCGGAGCCCTATCAGCGCATGACGCCTTTGGGCCGATAAAGCCTCCGGATTCGGAGCGCCCTTCGTGGATATCACGATTGGCCAGTCTTCGGATTCGGAGCCCCATCGGCGCATGACATCTTTGGGCCGATAAAGTCTCTGGATTTGGAGCCCCATCGGTGCATTAAGCCTTTGAGCCGAATAAGACTCCGAATTCAAAGCGCTATCGGCGCATGACGCCTTTTGGCCGATTAAGACTTTGAGCCGAATAAGACTCCAAATTCGGAGTGCCCTTCATGATGGAGGTTAAAACATACAAAACAAAACAAAACATTTACACATCAAAGTCGGATGCTCCGTTAAGTTGAGCCGGCAAAAACCATTTACACATCAAAGCATATAAACATTCAAAATGAAATGCTTAGTTAACTTAGGCCAACCCAACCACATGAACAAAACAAAACATGCCAACATTCGAAATGAGATGCCTAATTAAGCATGTAAAAATTCAGAATGAAATACAAACATTTAAAATAAAACATTTTATTCAATTAGACAATAATTACATAATCTTGCACGCAATCTGCGTTTGAGCATTACAATGTCTATTTTTGTCTGGCGTCTCCCTCGTCGTCACTCTTCTCGACTTCGAAGGTGAAAAAGGGGAAGTGACCACGTTGATATAGCAGCAACGCTAAATCAACGCCCGCTGCTCGGAGAGCTTCCTCAGCTTGAAGTGCCTTGATCCAACCGTGCTTAAATCCACAATTTTCACATCGGCGAGCTTTTCCTTGGTCTTCTGTATCCCTACTTTCCGACCTTGATGGAAGCCTTTTTCATAGGCCCTCCCCTTCGCGGACTCTATTGCAAACATGCTCGCCGTATCACGATCGACAAGTGCAGTACTGATAAGCCGCTGTGTCACCCTTTCTTCCACGATTGGGTTAGCCTGTCCGACTGGTTGTGTCTGAGTGGCCTTGACCTTCCTTAGCTTGCGCTCAGCCGCTTCCATGCGAGCTTCCAAGCTTCGAATGCGTTCATCCTTCTTCTCTATTTCTCGTCGCGCAGCACAAAGGCGTATGCCGATTTCATAGGCGGTGTACACCCCTTTCACCGCCCCATGAACGCCCTCTAGAAACACCTCGAAGTCAGGTCGACCAACCATCGACTGCTGTACTTCCGGCGGAAAAATCTGTTGTGCAAATTCGACCTCCACGTTCGAGTCCCGGATGATGGAATCTGCCTCTGTCATCGGTCTATTCCCAAGGAAAACAGAAAAGCTCAATGGGCGTGGTGGTCCGCTGGCCTCACTTCGCGAACGAGGGGAGCTCCTCCTCTGGCGCTTCTCCTTCCTTGGTGACCTGCTTCGTCGACGCGGAGAGTGGCACCTCTCGTGCTCTACAGATGCCCTACCTCCCGTACGGGGAGGCTCGCCACCTCGATTCATTGATGAGTCCAGCTCTGCCAAAGTCCTGCCTTCTCCCTTACTATTAAAGAAAAGTCTGGTTGACATTCACAGTTTTCTGGCCACGAAAGACAAGCATAACCAAGTCGCTTTATGAAACCCATATGGAATTTCTCAACCCTTTTTTAATCACTCAGGAGTGCACCCCACTCCTGAGGCGACATCAGCAATGCGTGCACTCCAGTAACCACCAATATTCAGCATTATTGATTCATTCCGATCTAGAAGTGCTATTCGGCTTTCGGAGTTCATACATTGGCTGGGGCAAGGGCAGATTTATTAATCTGATCGGCCAAATACCTAAACCTAATGCCGACCGATTTGTGCCGTAGCCACTCCATGAACTAGTGCTATTTGGCTTTCGGAGTTCATACATTGGCTGGGGCAAGGGCAAATTTATTAATCTGATCGGCCAAATACCTAAGCCTAACGCCGACCGATTTGTACCGCAGTCACTCCATGAACTAGTGCTATTCGGCTTTCGGAGTTCATACATTGGCTGGGGCAAGGGCAAATTTATTAATCTGATCGGCCAAATACCTAAGCCTAATGCCGACCAATTTGTGCCGTACCCACTCCATGAACTAGTGTTGTTCGACTTTCGAAGTTCATACATTGGCTGGGGCAAGGACAGATTTATTAATCTGATCGGCCAAATACCTAAGCCCCACGAACTAATGATATTCGGCAAGTGTATACGAACGTTTGTCTACCGCATGACAGACAGCAATAGGTTTTACCCAAAATACCAAAAACAAAACAGTAATTTGCATTGATAACCACAATTAAATACAGGAAATAATGCAAGGTAAGGGAAATATTCATTCATAAATTGAATACAGCATAGTCATCATTTTATACATGAAGATTACCCCAAGCAAATAGTTGTCTACTAAGAAAACAAAACATGTTTACAAAAACATACATTGAAATTGAAAATACCTAACAAAACTAAAACGTCTCCCAAATCAAGCCTCGGGATCAGACTCAAGCAACTCAACGTCCACTTGCTCGTATGGAATTGGCATGGCCAATGTAACTCCAGCGGCAGCAAGGGCTTTGAGCCAGCTGTGTTTAAATCCCCAATTCTCGAATTTGGGGACTTCTTCTACATAGTTTTCAAGGGCGGCGCTCTTCCCAACCTCGAACGCCGCGGAAGCCTCAGAGTCGGCTTTTTCCTTAGCCTTCTTCAACTCTTCCAATTCGGCCTCCAGCTTGGCAAGCGCCTCCTTGTCTAACTTGAGCGATTCCTTGCTCGCGTTTGCCCTCTCCTCGGCGTCGAATCTGAGTTGGTCAGCAGTCCGAGCCCTCTCCTTCTCAGCTTCGGCTCGTGCACTTTCCATTGTGGCTCTCGCCGCCTCGAACTCGACCCTGCTCTTCTCACCTTCGACTTCCGACTTCAAGCGGCCAATTCTTTCAATGGCATCATGCTGGCGGTGGCCTAGTTTGGCTATCCTACCAACCGTCTGCAAAATAAGGAGTTGGGATCATCACATATCAGGAAATACCGTATGCAAACAGAACCAAATAAGAAGTTAAGATCAAGTCACATACCAGAAGGGCCGACTGGGTAGCTAATGTTATTGGTACCAAATCCGGCTCGGCACGAAAGGTTGCCTTGTCAGCCGACAAGGAGACCAAGGCAGCCAAGCTCAGCGCCACAGCTGGATCATTCAAAGCCAATGCTTCAGAGGAGATCGGCATGTTTTTTATCTTTGGTTCAACTACAAAAGGAGCAACCACACCTGACTCCTCTAAGCGTGGCCGTTTACCAACAGCTCCCTCCTCGGAGCCGACCTCGCTCTCGGCGGTACATTTTTCTCCTCGATCTTCTGAAATCGACCGTTCTTCTATAATTGGGCGCTCGCCATCCTTCTCCGTCTCAACCGCATGAACTTGAGCCGTTTCTTCTACAATAATGGGTTCGGAAGATTCAGTCGGGGCAAGTCCAGAACAGGTGGCCTCGGCTTTCATTCGGACGGCCATGCGTTCGGCATTTCTCTTTCGCGCCAACTGCGTGAGACTTTCCCCAGCCATACCCTCAGAATAAGCGCCAGGAAGGTCTCCCAAATTTGTGAAAATATCTTCAAAGGCATCCCCTCAACCTGATGTGGACGGAGGGTCAGACGAGTTCAGTCCAACTTCCTCAAAGGCCGAGTTAATAGCTTCGTCAACTTTTGCTAACAACTGGTCTGGGTCCTCGGCGATTGGTTCGGCCGCTTGTTCTTCTACGTGTTCAGAATCGGATGTTTCTAAACCAATCTGTCTCAAGTTTTGAAGTTGGGGAAGATGAAGGCTGTAAGATGGTTGTCACCTCGCGGGATCGGAATGTTGTCTACCGCCGAGAATGTCGTGTAAGTCAGCTCATACCGTAGAAGAATGTGGGTCGCCCTCTCTTGTTTTTGAAGGTTTGGACGACCGACGAACTGTAGCGCGGTTTTAATTTCTGCAAGCACAACGTCGTCGTCTGAAACTAACACTCTCTTCAAGTCGCTGCCTACATAAACAAAATGATTAGATGTATATAGTGCCGAATACAGATATGGAAATAACAGAAATAAAAGTGATCTAATCGGCCACCTGGTTCGCCTTTTTGCCTTGGCACAGGGTCTAGGCGATCTTCACCTTCGCCGAATTCCCAATTGTCGCGGACAACGACTATCACGTCATCGACACACTTGCCGGAGCTGGCAAGCATGGTCAACAAGTGATGATCAGTATCCTTTGCTCTAAGAAAGTAGCGTCCTAGCCGGCCAGTAGACTTGGCTAGGACATAACAGTGCCGAATGGCGGGTATACCTAAATTAATCCTAAGACGCCGATTTAGCTCTACAATTCCCATTATGATGCGAAAGAAATTCACGTTGGGCTGGGAAGGGATTAGACCCCAGTATCGAAGAACGTCCCTCAAAAATTTGTGAAGGGGAAAGCGGACTTCGCCCTCAGCAATTGATAAGAGAGGAAAGACGATTGTTCTCTCATCATCCCTCTCCATATCAATGGTGCTGTCTGTCAAAAGTGACAGATGGACGTCATTGGGGAAGGAAAAATGGCATCAAAAGCCGGAGATTCGATCCGCTGAAAGGAGCTCCTTCAGATGTTTTGCCATTTTGGCTAGCCCAAGGATTATCGAAAACTAAAAGCAAACAAGGAAGCAGGATCAAAAATGAAAGAGAAGAAAACTTACAGGACACGAAAGGAAAAACGAGAAACAAGGAGTTGCAAAAGCCGCGAAGTGAAGGAGTTGCACTAGAAGGCGAGCCAGATATCTTTGAGTATTCAGAACATAGATTCGAAGAGACAATTTCAAATCATATTAAATAGAGGCAGTGTACAAAGGGGCCGGAAATCGTTACAATGACCAAAAAGCGTGTACGCGTTCTGACACGCATTGGGAAGAGGATTAACCGCCGAATTTTTGACTTCCCAAGCTAGAAGCCAAACACGCCGACTAACTAATGCTAGTGGCGTGTTTGGGGGGCAATTGTGGGAGCCGAATTTCCTTGGATCAATAGAGACGAATGGACCAGTCCGGTCTAGAACATAACCTCTATTCGGCATTGATCCTAGTCAATTGAAGAGCCGAATAAAATAGCCGGCATTCCAACCAGGATCTGAAGAGTATTTCCAAACCACTTCTCCACATATTGATATACAAAATATTTACATTGGAGGGCCTATTTGGCTACAAATTCAATTTCATCATAATAAGGGATAAAAAGAGTAACGAATTCATTGAATTTAACCCAACAATGTTCTATGAACTTGTGTTCTTTCTTTATTCTATCTTCAATTCTATCTACACTAGGTTGTTGCAGTTGATATGCCCTTATTTGGTGAAAAAGCTGCTCAGCTTTCACCTCGAACTCTGTCTCCTTCAAGCCCTACTCTGTCTCATCCATGTCTACATCATCCCAGTATGATGAGTTCTTGTCCTTGAAGGCATTATATTCTTTGAGAAGGTTCTTTGCTTCATACTGAGTTTGAATTCGATTGGCAGCAATTTCGTCCACTGAGTCATTGGTGGCCAAGGAGTTTTTATGCCAGTTAAGTAGGAGTGGAAGTTGGTCCAAGAAGGTATGGAGTTTTCTTTGGGCTATGGAGTTAAGAGCATGACCTCAAGACACAATGTCACAAGCGTATAAGAAGTTCCTATAAGGAACATCATTTCCAAGGACTTCGAAGGGCAAATGAGAGAAGGCGGCAAGCAAAAGTTGAGCTTTATATAGCTGAAATGAAGTTAGAGGAACTGAAGGTTGATAGGAAGAAAATGTTGACCCTCGAAAAGAGTAAGCTTCAATTCTTCCATCCAGTTCGAGTTTTGAGGAAGAAAGTGTCACACCCCAAACTCGCCCCTAAAAGTTTGGGCATGACCTATTCAGAAACAGATATTTAACCTGATATACATAACATACGGGGCCTGAACGGAAGCATTAATATCACAAAATAATAGAAAAGAATCTCCATTGAGCTACCACTACTATGCCAGGATCACAAACATCGCAACAGGTAAATAATATACAGAAAATATATACCTGGGCATCGGTTAAAAAACATACACATATACAGACCCAGCCCATGATTGGGCGTATAACAAAACATTGGAGGTTAGGGGAGTTATGTCCATTCAACCTCAGACAGACAATTAGAGTACAAGCCCACAGCTTAACAAATCTCCACAAAAAAAATAAGCGGCTTCATCTAGTGCCTGGACACACAGAGGTTGACAAAAGAGAACGGGCATCATGGGTTAGGACTGAGTAAATAATAGTACTTAAACAATTCGATGCTCAACTTAAATCATGATACATAACAAAGCGTATGTAAATGCAGAGATCATATGGTTAATCTGATTCTATTCTAATTTCATAACGGCCTTAGGCCCAGTCTTTAAACAGAATGGCTTTAAGCCCTTGAACAGAGTGGCATTGAGCCCTTAAACAGTGTGGCATTAAGCCCTTAAACAGAGGGGCATTAAGCCCTAAATGCAGAATGGCCTCAGCCCTGTTCATGCATGTATGAACCCAAGAGGTGTCTCGCACGGATTCTAGAGGTGTCTCGCACTGTAGTACTTAGTTCCGTACAGCACTTTGTTTCATACCAGAAAATACAGATTGGCCATAGGCCCAGATATCGTCAGAGCAGACTAGTTTCAGAATCTTACAGAGTTCCAGAGTCATATGAAAGTATCCACATCCTTTCCATCATTCATTCACATTCTTTCAATTATTCACATAAGTTACATAATTAACACGCGATAACAGAATGCTAATGGTAATCATTAGCTGTAAGTAAAGCGTACTACGATAGTACTACTACTCACAATGTTGTGGCAGAGCAATGGTTCCTCCCGGAGTGTGTCCTACACACATATATAACACACACATTAGTTTCCTTTTTCTTGTTAAATCATTTCCTGAGTCATTACGTTTCGAATGAATTTACAACCATCTTAAGATCATCAAAAAATTATTCTAAAAATATCAGAGGGTTGAGCATGCAAAACTGAGCAGACATTTTTCCCAGCCTGGGCCGCACGTGCGGCAGTCCCCTCTGCACGAGCGGACATGGGCCGCACGTGTGGTCCCCCTTCCCCGCACGTGCGGCCAAAAGCATAATGTAATCTCCAATTTTCCTTGTCTTCCGTACGTGAGGCCATGACCTCCACACGTGCGACCATGCCCCTGTTATGGCAGTCCGAACCAAGATGCAAACTCAACAAAGCCCACACATGGGTGGGTGGAAAAATAGGTACACCAATGAACTTTTTAGGATATACAATTAGCATAAACATTCACAAACTAAATTTTGATTTATCAAAATTTTAACTTATAAACACAATTCAATTTCTTTCCAAAGTTCTATCTATTATTAGGCTCACTTATACACATACATATATATATATATATAGCCATCTACTCACATAATCCAAACACATAGGTGAGTATTCACATGAAATTAACAAGGAAGTAAGGTGTAATTTTTTCATATAACTCAAATTAGTTTCCAAGACAACCATATGGTAAAACTTCCACATAACCCCTAGCTCTCTCAATTCAAAGGCATGCTGTAGACACCCCATTTTTGACCGTCCTCAAGACTTGGACGTCACTGTTTGAACACGCGGTGATCTTCCATGTTTGTGTTCGTTTGGAGTTCCCAGAGGTTTTGGCTCGCACGCCCTACCTCAGAATCTCCGAACTTGACCGTTTAGTGTCCGGTTTTGCACCGAACACTTGTGTTTTGCCTTGGAAGGGCAGGGTAGGGCTTGTAGACCATCCCCACCCATCACCGGCAGTGGCTAGATGCCACCGGCTGGTTTTTTGCTGCCACCGGCAATATAGTTTGCCGGCCGGCACTATTTGTTGCCGACCAGCACTATTTGTTGCCGACCGGCACTCTTTTTGGCCAAGATGGCATTTTTTGCCGGCCGATTGCTGTTCATCTACTTTTGCAGATATTTTTGGACAGCTGTATTGCTTTTGCTCCCCTCCATACACGTGTATGGAGGGATCTCCCTCTTGCAAAGCTTGTTGAATAAGCTTTACAAGAGGCATATAGAGAGGAACTCTCTCTAAGGCAAAGAGGGAGGCTCTAGACATTTTTGAAGAGAGAAAATACAGAGGAGAGCTCTGGTTTTCTAGGGTTAGGGTTAGACATACACAACCTATCTCTCTTTTCCTCTCATTTTGCACACTAGGTGTTTTGTGTCTTACTATTGCACACAAACACCTAGTGTTTCACCTTCCTCTTGAGATTAGGGTTCTAAGGGGTTGTTCTTGAGTTTCTTGACTGATTTGCAGCCAAAGGAGGCCATTGGAGCATCTTTGTCGAAGAAGGCATCAAGGGTGAGAAACTAGTCCCTTTTTTCCCCTTTTTTGCATTGACTTTCTACTAGTCTTAGAGCTGTTTTTGTGATTATTGTATAACATAAAAAAGTTCTGTTTTTAAGCCCTCTTTATTGTTTATTAAGAGTGTTTTGTTGTTTGAGGGTTGTTGATCACTCTTAGGCCTCAAAAGGCCTCTTTTTGAGCCATTTTGTGCTAGCTCCGGGATTTTGGTGTTGAGGTCTCTTCACCACTGAAATCTTGAGGGATTTCAGTGGTGAAGATGATGCTTTGAAGTCCCAAGAAGGAGAGGGCCACCCCCTCTCCTTGTTGTCCTTGAAAAGGGCATATTTTGGCCTCTTAAGGAAGCCTATGCTTGAGTGTGAGTTGAGCATGTTTGTTTTGTTTTTCATGCTTATATATCCATGATATAACATGATTTCAAGTTGGTTTTGGAACTCCATGCATGTTTAGCATAGTTGCCATGTAATGCCTTATTTGTGCCTTAACATGTTCTAGGTTGTTAGCCTTTGTTGGAGCATGTTTTAGGCTTGCATTTGTGAAGTTTATGTGCTTATTTTGTCATGTTTTAGCTCTGTCCATAGTCGTTTGGGTTGATCTTTGCATGCATTATATAGCTCCTTTGTATTTGGGCTTGTTGGCCTTGAGTATGTGCATGTGTAGCATGCCATCTTTGCATTGTTTTGATGATTTGGAATCATCTTACATGCCATTTCAGCCCCATTTCCATGCTTGTTTGATTGCCTTGCATGTCTCTTTAATGCTTTGAAAGCATGTGTTGCAATGCTCCATGTTTTGGCCATGGTGTATGCCTTTGTATTTGGGCCATTTAGATGTCATCTAAGTAGTCCTTTAGCTTTGTTTTAACATGCTAAACCTCTGATTTTGGTCCTTCTTTGCATGCCTCGTTTGGTCTTGTTAAGTGTAGTTCAATGCCTCATTGATTTGCTTTGAACACTTAGGCCTTTTGGTGCATGCTCGGCTTGATTTGTTGCTTGGTTTGGCACCATGTATTAGCATGATTTCAAAGCTTATAATGCATGCTAATTGTTCATGTTTGTCCCTTCCAAATGTGCTTGAATGTTGTTTGATTTGTGCTTAAGTGTTGGTCCTTATGTGCATGTGTGTGTGTATGCCATTTAGCCTTCACTCTTTAGCACTTATGGCCACTGTTTTAGGCCTTATTAGAGCTGCCTAATTCATGTATAAGACCATCTTAGCATTAGTTTGCATTGCCATATGCATGCTTGTATGCTTGCATAAGTTTTTTTGCCATGCCATGTTGCATCCTTAGCTTGTATGCCTAGGTTGCATTGCATCTTGCATGCATGCCTTGTTCCTTGAATTGGTGATAGGAATAGAGCCTAATTTGTTTGATTGGTTTGCATGCATTTGAAATCAAAGTTGCATACTTGGTTCTTTGGGCCATCATGCATGGAAATGCGTGATTGGTGGTCCAAGAACCGAGGCGCATGTCCCTTTGAGTCATTACAATGATAAGAGACATGGTTGGTGCATACATGCCTTGAATTGTGCTGACATGCCTTGTTTTGCCCTCTGTTGCTGTGAGTTGCAGGTTCTGCAGGAATACTCTGCCGACCGGCAGTGTAATGTGCCGACCGGCACTATTTTCTCTGCCGACAGCTTCAACTTTGTGCCGATGGCCATACAACACTGCCGGTGGCAATTTCATTCAGCCGGTGATGATCCCCTCTGTCCAAGGATGCAGTCCTGAGGCTTTGACAGCCTCCAGAGGAGGAAAGGGAGGAAAACAGAGGCAACTTGCGCATGGTGGCGCGTTTCCCGAGACGTTTTCCTGCTTTAATTAATTTATTTAATTTGTTAATTAAATTAGGTAATTTGTAATATTAATTAGCTTGTGTAGTTAATTAATTTGTAATATTTATTCGGTCCCTCCGAGTGAGGGCAAATCTGTAATAAGCGTGTGTGGGTGGTGTGTATGTCTTCCAACCTCACTTCTTTCTTCCCTTTTACTTACCCGCTTTAATGGTTAGTATTAGGGCACGTTTAAATTAGCATACCTTATGCTATGCATGTGCGCATCCATGCATTTGTATTACATGCATTAGGCTCGGTACATCACGCTAACTGCATCAGTACTTCAATTCCGAATTGAATATGTGTTAATTGTGCATTTTCACATGACATGTCTAGGATTAGCCGAGCCTATCTTAGCGACATTTTGTATGCGATGCATTAGGCACTTCACATGGACTTGGATCATGCATGTTTGCTAACAAGTTCTTTGTTTTGGCACGGAGTACTATGTAAGTATTTCCGCTTTAGCATATCACATGAGTGTGAATATTGCCATGATAGCATGCTTAACATGTGACTAAATGCTTATGTGTTAAAACTGTGTTGAATGCCTGTGGGTGAAGGTTGGATTGTTTGAGTTGGAAAAACTCGTTGAAATCCGTATTTTATCCTACTTGCGAGTAGCAAATTCCAAAGCATTTTCAAACCAAACGGATATGCAATGTTTATTTCCAAATTAGGCAATCTAGTCTATACTTGTTTGCTGTGCGCATAACATAGTAATTCTAGGCTAATAATTGGAATAAGAACACACAAAGTTTTCAAATGCGGATATCACGGTTAGTAGAGGCCGGTCTTCGGACCGGGCGAAAGGGGGTGCTCATAGCTGACCTTCCCCGATCGTACCCAAGCTCCCGAGCCGAGACAACTCCGGTGATGACGGACACGTGGCCTTCGGCACCGAGTCAGGGTTTCCTAAATTCCCCCATTTTAAAATATTTAGGTGGCGACTCTGTATCTGGCAAAGCAGTCCATGTTTGGCACTACTTTTTTCAACAAAATCTGTTTTCTCAAACGATTTGCCAGATTTGGACTCTTTGGTTCAGATTGAGAACCGTGACACAAATCGAGTCCGAACTGTAGTAGCGAGGCTCCACGCGGGCGCCGTCTACACATGCTCACTCAAACCCAAGAAGGGGCTTAACTTAAGATGGAGTTTACATAACTCGGTTTAATCTCTACAAACCCTCACAATTTTTGCCCCGATTCCCTTCCTTGTTGAACTCTCCTTTTTTCCTCTTCTCTAATGCTCTCCAGGAGATATTTATCAAATGAATTTTCCAAGTCAAATGTTTAAAGAGCATTGATATTTATATAAAAATTGAATAAAGACAAAAGTTAATCAGTTTAATCATTCCTAATCAAATTTTTACAAAAATGCTTATTATGACTTAAAAATTATGCTGATCACAAATGTAAAATCAATTTCGGATTATCAAGCCTCTAGGGCTTTTAATTTCTGATCCAAACATTCTAATTGTAACAGATCTTTCTTCTATTAGACAGATATGCATCCATAATCATAGGATTCACTTAATTAAGCTTAATTCCACATAAAATTTCACGATAAGCATTTAAAAGCGCAGAATTAGGGGCTGAAAATATGCCAGAATCATATACGAGGGTCGGCTTATTACACTCTCCCCCCCTTAAATAATTTTGGTCCCCCAAACTTTTTTTACCTTAGGGTAGAAACAGATGCGGATATTGGTTTTGCATTTCCTCTTCTTTTTCTGAAGTTGCTTCGGTTCCGTAATGTTCTTGCCATTCAACTTTTACCATTGGAATTTCCCGATTTCATAACTGTTTCACTTGCCGATCCAGAATTCGAATTGGTTTTTCCTCATAAGTTAACCTGTCATCCAACTCAATTTGGTGGTAATCTATGACATGAGACAGATCCGAAAGATATCCTCGAAGCATAGAGACATGGAATACGTTATGTACTTGACTCATACTCGGTGGAAGGGCAACTCGGTAAGCCACCAGACCCACTCTTTCCAAAATTTGAAAGGGACCAACATACCAGGGTGTTAACTTACCCCTTTTCCCGAATCTTGGATGTCCTTTCAGTGGAGTGACCTTCACAAAGACATGACTATCCACTTCAAATTCCAAATCCCTTCGTCGGTTATCCGCATAACTCTTCTGCCTATTTTGAGTAGTTTTCAATTTTTCCCGAATAATTTTAACCATTTCAGTTGTCAACTGCACAATTTCAGGCCCTAGCAATGATCTATCCCCAACTTCGGCCCAACACACGGGAGAACGACACGGTCTTCCATACAGAGCCTCATAGGGTGCCATTTCAATACTCGAATGGTAACTATTACTGTATGCGAACTCTACCAACAGTAGATGGGTTTCCCAACTTTCTTGAAAATCCAGCACACACATTCGGAGCATATCCTCTAGAGTTTGTATCGTTCTCTCGGATTGACCGTCAGTCTAAGGGTGGAAAGTTGTACTGAACTTTAATTTTGTACCCATTGCTTCCTGCAGACTTTGCCAGAATCTTAAAACAAACTTTGGATCCCTATCTGACACAATTGAGACCGGAACACCATGAAGCCTTACAATTTCATTCACATAAATTACTGCAAGTTTATCTGCATTATACTAAGTCTTCACTGGTAAGAAATGAGCGGACTTGGTTAACCGGTCTACAATGACCCATACAGAATTCATACCCGAGGAGTCCGTGGTAACCCTACAACAAAATCCATGGTCAGATGTTCCCACTTCCATTCTGGGATTGGAAGGGGTTGTAATAATCCTGCTGGTCTCTGATGCTCCGCTTTTATTTGCTGACATTGTAAACACTTAGAGACGAACTCCGTGATCTCTTTTTTCATCCTTGGCCACAAAAAGTTTTGTTTCAAATCCCGGTACATTTTAGTACTCCCCAGATGCAGTGAAAATTTCGAGGCATGTGCTTCTTCCATTAATTTTCGTTTAAGTTCCAACATATTGGGGACACATATTCGATTTTGAAATTTGAGTACCGAGT
Organism: Camellia sinensis; assembly: GCF_055761805.1. Lineage (NCBI taxonomy): Eukaryota > Viridiplantae > Streptophyta > Magnoliopsida > Ericales > Theaceae > Camellia > Camellia sinensis. The sequence goes on along the minus strand of NC_138962.1, from coordinate 63,110,446 downwards.
TCATCAAACTGAATCCCGGTTTCAGTTTTGTTTCCATCTCATCACATATCTTCCTTAGAGTTCCATCTTCCATTTGACGTAGTTTGATCTCTTCGAGTAAGGTCGGTTGGGCCATCACTGCTGCCACTATGGCCTCCTGTTCATGCACCACAAAATCTACCTTCATTTTATCCAATTCAATTACCAACTCCTTTCGCTCCGTAAACAGATTTGCCAAATTTCCCACATTCTTTCGACTAAGCACATCTGCAACTGTGTTGGCTTTAACAGGATGGTAATGGATCTGCAAATCATAGTCTTTAATAAGTTCCAACCACCATCGCTGTCGCATATTCAGCTCCTTTTGGGTGAAAAAGTATTTGAGACTTTTATGGTCGGTGTAGACTTCGCAAGTAGTGCCATACAGATAGTGTCTCCATATCTTCAAAGCAAAAACTACTGCTGCTAGCTCAAGATCATGTGTGGGATAATTCTTCTCATGGGGTTTAAGCTATCGAGAGGCATAAGGAATAACCCTTCCGTTTTGCATAAGCACACAACCAAGTCCTTTATGAGAAGCATCACTGTAGATCACGAATCCTTCAATACCAGATGGCAAGGCAAGGACTGGAGCTGTAGTTAACTCCGTTTTCAATTCCTGGAAGGTAGATTCCCGTTGTTCTAACCATTCAAACACGACCCCCTTTGAGTCAATTATGTAAGCGGTACAGGGATTTTGGAAAAATCTTGGACAAACCTCCTGTAATATCCGACTAATCCCATAAAACTACGCACTTCAGTCACATTGGTAGGAGTTGGCCAATTCACGATCGCATCAATTTTGTGTGGATCAACAGAGATTCCTTCATTTGTTATTACATGCCCCAAGAATGCTACCTCGTGTAGCCAACATTCACATTTCTTCAGCTTTGCATACAGTTTCTTTTCTCGAAGTGTTTGAATAATTAGACGAAGATGGTCCTCATGAGCTTCTGTACTCTTCGAGTAAATAAGGATGGCATCGATAAATACCACCACAAATTCATCCAAATAGGGCTTAAAGACGCTATTCATCAAATCCATAAACGTTGCTGGTGCGTTAGTAACTCCAAAAGACATAACCAGAAATTCGTAATGGCCATATCGGGTTCGAAAAGTTGTCTTCTCAACATCATCAACTTTGACCTTCAATTGGTGGTATCCAGATCGTAAATCAATCTTCGAAAAGACTTGTGCCCTTGTAGCTGGTCAAATAAATCATCGATCCGCAGTAGTGGGTACTTATTCTTGATCGTTACCTTATTGAGCTCCCTATAATCAATACAAAGTCGGAGTGTTCCATCCTTCTTTTTCACAAACAGAACTGGTGCACCCCAAGGAGACACACTCGGGCGGATGAACCCCTTATCAAGTAAATCTTGCAACTGAACCTTTAATTCCTTCATTTCAGTTGGTGACATTCTATACGGAGTCTTAGAAATGGGTTGTGTTCCCGGCGCTACTTCAATTGTAAACTCAATTTCACGATCTATTAACTGTCCTGGTAATTCTTCCGAAAAGACATCCAGAAATTCACGGACAACTGGAATCATGTCAGTATCCCCATTCATCACTTGCCCCTCCAAAACACTGCATAAATACCCCTGACACCCTTTCTGAATTAATTTACGAGCCTTTACTGCTGAAATCAAATAAGGTGAAGAAGTCACTCCATGTCCCTGAAAAGTAGACTCTGATTGTCCCGGAGGGTGGAAACTGATTTGCTTAGTCAAGCAGTCTATAGTTGCACCATATTTACTCAACCAGTCTATAGTTGCACCATATTCACTCAACCAGTCCATTCCCAGAATAACATCAAAATAAGTCATGTCGAGAGGTAACAGATTGGCATATACCCGGACATCCCCAAGTTGGAGTTCACAAGCCAAATATACAGAAGCACAGATCATAGGGTCTCCCAAAGGTGAAGACACACATAACATATAAGACAATTTTTCCTCAGACTTATCTAAATTTTGCGCAAATAATTTTGACACAAAGGAATAGGTAAAGCCAGAATCAAACAATACATGAGCAGAGTGACCGTGAACAATAAATGTACCTGACACCACTGTTGCCGCATTTTGCACATCTCCCGGAACCAATGCAAATACTCTACCTTGTCTCACAGTGTCTTTATTGTTAGCAGGTTTGGCAACTGACTTGGTGTTGGAAGTTGGTGTAGACCCCGCTGAACTGGTAACAGCCCTATTGCCATTTTGTTGGTTCCTCTGAGGGCAATTCCTTATCAAATGACCCGTTTTGCCACACCTAAAACAGGCTTCAGACTTCCGATAGCACGTTCCACGATCCTTCTTTCCATATTCTGAACAAACGGGAATTGAATCCTGACTAGGGGAAGAAGTATTTGAAGTCCCTGAATTTTGTTTCTTGTTTGGTGGAGTAGTTGACCCCTTTGACCATTGAATATTCTGCCACTTTCCTTTCCACTCGGAAATCCGATTCTGAGCAGCAAGGTTTCCCTCAGCTATAACAGCCCTCTCTAACACATCAACATAAGTGGGTAACTTCAACATGTTAACCCAGTCCAGGATAGCACCCCGTAATCCCATTTCAAATGTGCGTGCTTTCTTATAATCTGTGTCCACCATATGAGGTGCAAACTGCGCTAATTCTGCAAATTGAGCTTCATACTCTGCAACGGTTTTATTTCCTTATCTGAGAGTTTCAAATTCAGTCACCTTCTTATCTCGCATACTTTGAGGAAAATACTTATCATAAAACAATTCCAAGAACTTGTCCCATGTCAATCCTTGGTGTATAGTTCTCTTAAGCATCCACCATCTCCGTGCCTCGTCCTCAAGAGTGAAGGCAGCCAGTTGCACTTTTTGGGCTTCGGTACAAGGGAAACTTCGAACAACTTCTCTATTCCCAACACCCAGGCTTCAGCTTTCATTGGTTCTATTCCTCCCTTGAATGATGGTGGTTTTATCTTTTTAAACTCCTTGGTAAGGGTGATGGTCCGGTCTTCAACATGGAAATCTTGTGCTACAGGTAGAGGTACCGGTGGCGGTGGCGGTGGTGGTGGCAGTAGCTATTGTGGCTGTTACTGCTGTTGCCGTAAAGTCTTGGGCATTTCTATGATCATTCTCTCCATCATGTTCAACCGTGCAGAAGTAGCATCTTCCGGGTCTTCTATCCTTGTTCTCATCATAATCTACATAACAATCAATTATATACAATAGACATAGTTTAAAATTGTTAGCATTAGCAGAGTACATTTAACGTTGCCATCGATCTTTTCATATGCTTTCAAGATGTCATGCACGATGCCTAAGTCTTTTCTAGACACCCTAAAGCTCAATGGATCCGTGTGTAAGATAGCAACTCGTGCTCTGATACCACTTGTCACACCCCAAACTCGCCCCTAAAAGTTTGGGCATGACCAATTCAGAAACGGATATTTAACATGATATACATAACATACGGGGCCTGAACGAAAGCATTAATATCACAAAATAATATAAAACAATCTCCATTGAGCTACCACTACTATGCCAGGATCACAAACATCGCAACAGGTAAATAATATACAGAAAACATACACCTGGGCATTGGTTAAAAAACATACACATATACAGACCCAGCCCATGATTGGGCGTATAACAAAACATTGGAGGTTACGGGAGTTATGTACATTCAACCTCAGACAGACAATTAGTGTACAAGCCCACAGCTTAACAAATCTCCACAAAAAAAAATAAGTGGCTTCATCTAGTGCCTGGACACACAGAGGTTGACAAAAGAGAACGGGCATCATGGGTTAGGACTGACCTCTCGGTTTGTTACCTACAGAAGCAGACATAACACAGAGTGAGCCAGGCTTAGTGAATAATAGTACTTAAACAATTCGATGCTCAACTTAAATCATGATACATAACAAAGCGTATGTAAATGCAAAGATCATATGGCTAATCTGATTCTATACTAATTTCAGAACGGCCTTAGGCCCAGTCTTTAAATAGAATGGCTTTAAGCCCTTGAACAGAGTGGTATTGAGCCCTTAAACAGTGTGGCATTAAGCCCTTAAACAGAGGGGCATTAAGCCCTGAATGCAGAACGGCCTCAGCCCTGTTCATGCATGTATGAACCCAAGAGGTGTCTCGCACGGATTCTAGAGGTGACTCACACTGTAGCACTTAGTTCCGTACAGCACTTTGTTTCATACCAGAAAATACAAATTGGCCATAGGCCCAGATATCGTCAGAGCAGACTAGTTTCAGAATCTTACAGAGTTCCAGAGTCATATGAAAGTATCCACATCCTTTCCATCATTCATTCACATTCTTTCAATTATTCACATAAGTTACATAATTAACACGCAATAACAGAATGCTAATGGTAATCATTATCTGTAAGTAAAGCGTACTACGATAGTACTACTACTCACAATGTTGTGGCGGAGCAATGGTTCCTTCCAGAGTGTGTCCTACACACATATATAACACACACATTAGTTTCTTTTTCTTGTTAAATCATTTCATGAGTCATTACGTTTCGAATGAATTTACAACCATCTTAAGATCATCAAAAAATTATTCTGAAAATATCAGAGGGTCGAGCATGCAAAACTGAGCAGACATTTTTTCCCAGCCTGGGCCGCACGTGCGGTCCCCCTTCCCCGCACGAGCGGCCAAAAGCATAATGTAATCTCCAATTTTCCTTGTCTTCCGCATGTGCGGCCATGCCCCTGTTATGGCAGTCCGAACCAAGATGCAAACTCAACAAAGACCACGCATGGGTGGGTGGAAAAATAGGTACACCAATGAACTTTTTAGGATATACAATTAGCATAAACATTCACAAACTAAATTTTGATTTATCAAAATTTTAACTTATAAACACAATTCAATTTCTTTCCAAAGTTCTATCTATTGTTGGGCTCACTTATACACATACATATATATATATATATATATAGCCATCTACCCACATAATCCAAACACATAGGTGAGTATTCACATGAAATTAACAAGGAAGTAAGGTGTAATTTCTTCATATAACTCAAATTAGTTTCCAAGACAACCATATGGTAAACATAACTTTCCAATTAGACAATCATCACATACAAAACTTCCACATAACCCCTAGCTCTCTCAATTCAAAGGCATGCTCACTCAAACCCAAGAAGGAGCTTAATTTAAGGTGGAGTTTACATAACTTGGTTTAATCTCTACAAACCCTCACAATTTTTGCCCCAATTCCCTTCCTTGTTGAACTCTCCTTTTTTCCTCTTCTCTAATGCTCTCTAGGAGATATTTATCAAATAAATTTTCCAAGTCAAATGTTTAAAGAGCATTGATATTTATATAAAAGTTAAATAAAGACAAAAGTTAATCAGTTTAATCATTCCTAATCAAATTTTTACAAAAATGCTTATTATGACTTAAAAATTATTCTGATCACAAATGTAAAATCAATTTCGGATTATCAAGCCTCTAAGGATTTCAATTTCTGATCCAAACATTCTATTTGTAATAGATCTTTCTCCTATTATTAGACAGATATGCATCCATAATCATAGGATTCACTTAATTAAGCTTAATTCCACATAAAATTTCACGATAAGCATTTAAAAGCGCAGAATTAGGGGCTGAAAATATACCATAATCATATACGAGCGTCGGGTTATTACAGAAAGGATGCAGAAGGGTCCATCCCAAAAGGAGGAAATTGGGGGTCATTCACTATCTCCAGCCAGTTAGAAGAACAATGTTTGGCCTTCCTAGCCAAAAATGAGGGACGAAATCCCAAAGTCTCAATTGGATAAAGGAGTCTTCTGCACTATTCTCGTTGGTAGGGAAGCGGTATACCACGCCGAAAGCAGGTTGTCCTCTAGACAACGATGACGATCAATGGGTACGTAAGGATATACTACTGAGCTTCGTGAAGAAGGAGGCACTAGAAGAGGATCATCGAATTCAACAATTCTGTGATGAATCCATTCCCTTAGTTAGGGTTGAACTGGTGTTAACCAAGTATCCTAACAAGTATTTCCAGAAGAAGAGGAAGCAACTTCATCCCATGCAGAGAGTTTTTGAGCAGATGAAGAGCTTCCAAGATCCATTTGTGCAAATGCTTAGTCCAGAGGTTCGTACGATTCAAAAGTTTCCATAACTTGTATAAATTGGAGCGGATAAGTGTGGCCAATAAATACATGAAGCTTCTTTTGAGGTCAGTCATCATTGTCAAATATCTCCTCGTATGCTTGATCAATGTAGGAGATGGCTTGATTGGCCATTGAAGGTGTATTAGTTTCATCGTATTCACAGATAGTGGAGGGAATGTTCAAAGCGTAAGAAAGAATTTAATGAAGTTTAGTGCTTCATTTTTAAGAAGACGGTTATACTTTAGCCAAGTTCATGCACTTCCTAGGACGTGGATAAAGTGCACTGGTCCACTAATATCACTAAGTATTGGGTATATTAGTGCGGGGGTAATGTTGGCTATATGTTTTGTACAAGCCAATCGCAACTTAACACGTGGCTAGTAAAGGGTATTTTGGAGAGTTAATGTAAGTCTCCAGTCAACGGTAGACACGTGGCAGTTCATATTGGTAATGGTGGGTCTGCGTCGCATGGAAGCAGTGAGAAGGTGCGAGGTGACGTGGCCCAACAGTTACTCGCAATTCAAATTCAAATTCAAATTCAAGAGGGAAGCCCAACTGCAAAGAAGGTGTCGTGGGAGCAGATTGTTCAGGACCAAAACCAAAGATCGTGGAAGTGTATTTCGATGGTTGGAAGCCCACTTCGACGGTTACCATTGGGAAGTATAAGAAGAGAAGGCCCCAAAATGAAGGACCCAGACTCAGATCCAGAAACCAGTTTATTTACTTCATATTTCTTTCCAGTTTTGCATTTCCAGTTCTTTACATTTTCAACATTTCAATTCCTGTACTGCACTTCAATTCCTAGGAATAGTTTCAAATAATCGTTGCTGTAAATCTTTTCAAGGCTATGTCATTTCATTGTAAGTTCTTATTTACTTAATGAAATTCAATTTCTGAATTTTTTTGTATCTGTAATCATTTGTAAATTTCTCCTAAAAAAGCTACCAATGAAAGTCATCTTCATTGAGACTGAAAGAACTTTAACATAATTGTTTGATAATTGGTTGGCAATTAAAATTCTGTAAAGACTTATTGATCATTGCTAGCACATTTTAATTTACACAATTAACTTTCGAAAGCCAAAAAAACCAATACATTTTAAATATTTTCTAGGTTTTGCTTTCATAGTCAGACTTTTCCTTTGACGAAATGTTTTTAGAAAATTTCTTTACATATAGACTCCGATAAGGCACTGACCCTGAAAGTCTTAATGCATATTTTTGTCCAACTTTTACATCGGTGGGCCTAATATTTTAGAAAATTTCTTTACGTATAGACACCGATAAGGCAGTGACCCTGAAAGTCTTAATACGTATTTTTGTCCAACTTTTACATCGGTGGGCCTAATATTTTAGAAAATTTCTTTACGTATAGACTCCGATAAGGCACTAACCCTGAAAGTCTTAGGCCCCGTTTGTTTGGGGTTATAGGAAGGGGATTGGGACTATTAATACGTTGGTATTATTAATACCTTGTTTGTTTTGAGAGATGGCCTTGGGACTACTAATACTTTGGTATTACTAATACCCTTGGAAGGGGGATTCATAGTGAGGAGGAAGAGATGGTATTAAAAAAATAATGAGAGGATTAGAAATTTTTTTATTTTTTTTATTTTTTATATATTGAGAATTTTTTTTAAAATATTAATGTTTAATTTTTATATTTTTTTATTTATTTTATTATTTTATATAAAAATAATTTAACAATTTCTCACTATCAATCACCTCTATTCTAACTCTAAAAACAAACAGTACCTTAATGCGTATTTTTGTCCAACTTTCACATCCGTGGGCCTAATATTTTGGAAAATTTCTTTACGTATAGACTCTGATAAGTCTCTGACCCTGAAAGTCTTTTGTCCAACTTTTACATTGGTGGGCCTAAATTTGATTAAAGGAATATTTGATTAATATATTTGAAAGCAAGATCAGTACATTTTGTGGGTTATGAATGAATTTCAGTTTCAACGTGACATTTCGTGATAAGAATATGCGCTTATTCTTTCTCGTTTGAAAATAGATTATTTAATAATTTTTTAATTTTTTATGAAAAAAATTAAAAAAAAAATAAAAAGAGTAACATAATAATTTATTGTGACTTTTTAACTAATGTATTTAGTAGAAGTGTAACTTGGGCGGGCTTAATCCGAGCAATCTGAATTCAGCCTAATTTTTTTAAGGTTTAGATAAGATATTCTCAAATTCGGTACGGGCTTGGGCAAAAATTCAGAAATTTGAATTAAATTTGGACGGGCTTGGACAAAAACGTTAAACAACCCGAACAATTCAAAACTCAAATTATACATATATAAATATATAAAAATATTAAATATACATATAAATTATTAATTATTACATGATATTAAAGTAATTTAGATTATTAAATCATATTGAATATATATCATATATAAATATAAGATAAAATCTTAATTTTTTTTTTATTTTCACTTATAAATTGTAGAGTTATGTTAAGGACCCTAAATAAATTATCAACTTTTTTACCAAACCTCTCACATCAGTGTATGACCCACACACATGTGATTTGTGTGGGTCTCACACCCATGTGAGAGGTTTGGTAAAAAATTGGTAATTTATTTGGAGTTCATAGCATTTTTCTAAATTGTAAGGACTACTATAGCGGTATCTGTCTTACATTTTATAAATTGTTTGTTTTGATGGTATTAATGATTTTTTATAATAAAAAAATGTAAATAAAGTCAAATTTTAATAATTTAATAATGTAGTTGTGAAAAAAAAAAATTGAAATTCATATACAATTCGCGCAATTCGGATTTTACTTGGGTCAGGCTTCGGCAGGCAACCTCGAGTTACAATTTGAGCCTAGGCAGGCCTGGACAGATCTCAGTACAACTTGGGCTGGACTTGGGCAATCTCTCAACCCAACTGAACCCACCCAAGTTGCACCCCTAGTATTTAGTCTCCAAACGATTCTGTTTGATAAGGTTACTAGAACTAATTTAGTTCACTAAAAGACAAAATAAATTAAAAAATTCATAAAATAAAATATCACATCTAAATCCTAATTATTTTATTTTTTTCTTATAAAATAATAAAAATAAATGAAATTTTTTTAATCAAACTATAACAATCAAAAAAAATTAAAAAATCAAGTTAAAAAAAAAAATCATCCCTTTTGCTCTTTCCTACCAAATAATTTGGAGAATTATGATTTAGGTCAGGTTTGGCAACTTATAAAAAAGTCAAAAAGTCACTATCCTATTTAAGTTACATCATCTTATTTAAGTCACATCACCTCTCTAACACATCACTTCAAACTCAACCCATATTTTATAAAAAGTCAAAAAGTACACTTATTTAGAATATCCCAAACAACCCCTTAGTCAGTTATCCGCACAAAAAGTCAAATGTTTCTTTTATTTTATAAATAAAGAAAAACATTAAAAAAAATGTTTAAAGTACTTTTAAGGGAAAATTAGGTTGTAATAGTTAACTTTCTAAATTTTAAATCAAGTTTCAATCAACCTTTTGTCATTTAACTTTAAAAAGCTAAAGGAAATCAAAAATGAAAGGAATAAAGTGAGAATCTGGAGAAAGTGTGAGAACTAAAATAAAATTTAAGTAAAAGTGTAGGGATGCTAATGAAATAACAAAAATATCACATATGTTTTAAACGATAAATTTCATCAATTTTGTTAGCAGTGTCTGGATGAAAGAATAAAATTGCAACTTAACTTAAGGGATTGGCTATTAAAACTAAAAATAAAGGGATTAGAGTAAAATTTTGATAATTTATCCAAAAATTTATATGAGTTAGATTCAACTTAAATTTTAAAATTATAGGTATTCCTTTTAGTCTTTTTCTCTATTTTTTTCCCAAATTTAACCTTATGCGATCAAACCATCTTCTTCATGATAGTTTATAGGAAACATTAAATTTTAGTGGAATAGTGGGAAAATATATATTTTTATGATGGTACAATTCTCTTGTGTGTATTTTTTGCAAATTCATTCATGTGTTTGGTATAACTCTTCGTGTGTGTCAGAGTTGCACCCAAAAAAAAAAAATTTCATTTGTAGTGTAATTTTTTTCTCATTGCTTCATGTATTTATAATTTTTCCTAATTTATATGTCCATTAAAGCCTCACAATTTGAAATCCCAATTGATGTATGTGTATATCTATGTATTCCTGTACGTTTAATATATGGGTGATTCTATTTACACACCACCAAATCCCAATTGATGTATGTGTATATCTATGTATTCCTGTACGTTTAATATATGGGTGATTCTATTTACACACCACCAAATCTCTTAGTACACACAATTTTCATACTAATTTTTTTTATTACACTTATATCCCTTTATTAAATTACCATTTTGGATATATTTCTAAACCCTACACATCTTTCTTCTCTCTGCAAAATTTGGTGCCAGTGCCGGCGTCGGCGTCGCCATTTACAACCTCACAGCACCTCCCCACCCCTCCTAGTCACTTCTACCAACCATCTTCTCTCCCCAGCACCGTCCTTCTTTCACTCCTTTCATTCTCCCCACCCCTCCGTGAGCTGTTCCTTAGCGCTGCCGTAAACCGACGAAGAGAGTAGATCGTGATCTCACAATCACAATTAAGAAAGAGGGAGTGCGAGAAATCACAAGTGGGTGAGAGAAAGCGCGAGAGAGATCGCAGATGGGTTGCAGAGAGAACACTAGAAAAATCTATCAAGACTAGTTCAACTTTGCCGATTCATGTTCTTCTCCTATTTTTCTCAATCTGACTAGTCTTTAACAAATCCATCTTCTTGTTCTTGTTCTTCTTCTTCTTCTTCTTCTTCTTCTTCTTCCCTTCTTCATCTTGAATCATTAAATAAATTCTCTACTATTCTATCACAGATTGAGAATTGATTCTCTGTTTTTCATCTCTTTGAGTAGACAATGTTGAAACAATCTTCTGTGTAGTATAAAAAATGTGAAACAAATCAAACAAATAAAAATAATGACGTACCGAATTTATTTTATCGAAATGAATAAGTAGAAAAATAGACCAAGTTGAGTGTGTGACATTCTTTCCTTAAGACAGATTCGTCCCACTTCGGTGCATACGAATGAATGGCATCTATCTCCCAGGATAAAACGATCTTTACACAAATTGTAGTAGCACTCCAAACAATTTGTACGGCAAACAAAACTTGTGTTCTACACTCTTTGAATTTTCCCTAAAACTAATATGAATAACAATGCAAAAGAGATCAAAAATAGAAAGAGCAAATGATTTTTTTCTAGATTTCAGGATGTTTAGACTGCTGGAAATGGGTCTCTATTTATAGGCAACTTGGTGACCATTCAATCTGTCCAAATAGGTACAAAATGAAGTGAATAGGTGCAAAATTCAAACTGGACAGATCTGCTGGCAGTTTTATAACTATTACAAACAGTTTGAATTGGCTGGAATTGGACAGGCAAGGCACTGTTATGGAAAGTTTAAAATTGAATTCAAATTTGAATTAATTTTGTCCAGGAAAAAGAATTTTTGGAAAAAATTCAAATAAATTAATGTTAGAACTGATCCACAACCTACAACCCACAGCCGTGCACGGCACGACTCGGCTGGACGGCGGCGGCGGCATGTGCATGTGTGGTGGTTTGAGCCAAGGTTCAATTTGTTCATAACTCCTCCTTTCTACGAACTTGGGGTGCCCCTTGAGACCCAACCCAAGTGTTGCCACCTAGAACTTATATACACACATAAGTTCTCTTAAGTTTTCAATGCGAGATAATCATTTCAAGGAAACTCACATTTACTTCTTGAATTGTCCATTCCACGAACCCGAAAACGACATCAACTTCCCATTCACTCATAAATGGATTTGACGAATTGTTTGCACCGTGTAACACACTATGCTGTAAGGAACACGTCACCTTTTTGGACCTACCCCAAAAGACGTGTGGGCCCTATTTAAATTTGGGCTCAAAGTTGGCCCAAAATAAACCTATAAAACTATATTTTTCCAACAATCCCCCCACATGAATGGAATTTGACGAAGAGAAAATGCAACAACATGATCTAATTACAGAGAGTACAGAAATTGAGAATATTCTGCAAATGATAAATAGCTTTTGGCTTTGAACCTTCCCTTGTGAGACATTATCGGATTTACTAGGTAACCAGTGAACATGATGTCTTGAACTGTTCAGCCATTTGTATAAATCAAGACAATAGAACTCACACAGTATATTACCAGACACAATTTAGTTCTTACGATTGTGTTCATTTTGACCCTGAACAATCTGTTCTTTCATAAGTGCTCTAGAGCATTGTAGCCCTTCATAAATCTCACCAAACCGCCCAGTTCACACTTATATAGGTGATTCTTATGAAATGAATCCTGCCATACTCCACTAGGTATTCCTAGATATAAGAATTATTAAACGCTGCAGACATCATTATTTTATCATTGAATGGGTAGGAGTTTAACTCCCCAGTGATCCTTATAAGTCATACACAACTCAATTGTCCCTTTGAACCTAGACCTTGAGATCTCCAGTCAACTAGATTGGGTTGTCATTATGGTAACTTTTATTTAATAAGCTTAAGTCTCATTCCCCTCGATGAATTCTCAACTAACTCTCTTACCAACCCTTTGGTTAGTGGATCCGCTATGTTATCTTTAGACTTCACATATTCAATGGAAATAATTCCATTAGACAATGGAAATAATTCCATTAGAAAGTAGTTGTCTCATGGTGTTATGTCGACAACGAATGTGTCATGACTTACCGTTATACATATGACTATGTGCTCTACCTATTGCTGATTGACTATCGCAATGTATGCATATAGCAGGCACCAGTTTTGGCCACAATGAAATATCTTTAAGGAAGTGATGAAGCCATTCTACTTCTTTTCCAGTTTTATCTAAAGCTATAAATTCTGATTCCATAGTAAACCTAGCAATGCAAGTCTGTTTTAAGGATTTCCACGGTACAGCCGCCCCACCAAGAGTAAAGACATACCCACTGGTGGATTTTGAGCCTCTAGTATTCGATATCCAGTCTACATCATAGTGTCCTTCAAGTACTACTGGATATCTAGTATAATTAAGCCCAATGTTACGAGTAAATCAAAAATATCTTAGAACCCTTATAATTGCTTTCCAGTGTTCTACTCTTGGATTACTCGTATATTTACTTAATTTACATACTGCATAAGCTATATTTGGGTGAGTGCAGTTCATTAAGTATATTAAGCTTCCAATAATTTGGGCGCACTCTAATTGAGAAATACTTTCCTATACATTCTTAAAAATAAACAAATTAACATCCACAGGTGTTCTAGCAAGATGATCATCATCTTTGCTAAATTTGTCAAGTATTTTCTTAATGTAATGTGATTGTGACAAAGCATATCCTTCTGATATTTTGCTAATTTTCATACCAAGAATTACATCAGCAATGCCCATATCCTTCATGTCAAAATCTTTATTCAATATTTTCTTGGTAATGTTAATTATATCAATATGACTACCTATGATGACCATATCATCTACATAAAGGCATACTATAACATAACCATTGCTTGTGTTTTTAATATAAACACATTTGTCACATTCATTAATTTTGAATTCATTTGACATCATTGCTTTGTCAAATTTCTCATGCCATTCCTTTGGCACTTGTTTAAACCATATAATGATTTAACCAATTTACACACTTTCTTTTCTTTTCCTGGAATAGAAAATCCTTCTGGTTGTTTCACGTAAATTTCTTCATCTAACTCACCATTTAAGAAAGCGGTTTTCACATCCATTTGATGAATTTCTAGATTGTACAACGATGCAAAAGAAATTAGCATTCTAATGGATGCTATTCTAGTAACCAGTGAGTATGTATCAAAGTAATCAAGACCTTCTTTTTGTCAAAAACCTTTGTCAATTGATCCATTCGCTTTTATTTTTCTTTTGAAAATCCACTTGCATCCAAGAGGTTTACAACTTTGTGGCAAATCCACCAATTCCCAAGTGTGATTTTGCAAGATAGATTGAACTTCGTTGTTTACAGCTTCTTTCCATAAAGGAGCCTCAAGACTGGACATAGCTTCTTCAAAAGTTAAAGGCTCATTTTCTAACAAAAATGTTAGAAAATCTGGACCAAAAGATTTTGAGATTCTATCACGTTTACTACGCCTAGGTTCCTCTTCCTCATTTTGATCTATCTCTTACTCTTGTTCTTGATCATGTTCTTGATCCTGACTGGTAATAGCATTGTGAGATCTTTTGTTAGTACTAGTCTCTTATCCAGTTTTATTTGGAAATATATGTTTAAAGAACGATGCATGCCGAGATTCAATTATAGTATTTACATACATTTCAGAATGTTCTGACTTATGAATCAAAAATCGATATGCACTACTATTCATGGCATAACCAATGAAAATACAATCAACAGTTTTAGGACCTATTTTAGTCCTTTTAGGACTAGGAATAGCCACTTTAGCCAAACACCCCCACACTTTTAAGTATTTGTAGGATGGTACTCTCTCATGCCACATTTCATAAGGTGTTTGATTCACTTTCTTTCGGGGTACTTTATTAAAAATATAATTAGCAGAAAGTATTGCTTCCCCCCACAAGTTATGAGGTAATCCAGAACTGATTAACATGGCATTCATCATTTCTTTTAAAGTCCTATTTTTCCTTTTAGCAATTCCATTTTGCAGAGGTGAGTAAGGAGCGATGGTTTGATGAATTATTCCATGTTATTTACAAAACTCACCAAAAGGTTATTCATATTCACCACCTCTATCACTTCTAAGTTTTTTAATTTTCTTACCAAGTTGATTTTTAACTTCATTCTTGTATTGAATGAAAGTTTCCAAAGTTTCATCCTTGGTTCAAATTAAACAAACATAACTATATCTAGTATAGTCATCTATGAAAGTGATAAAATATTTTTTCCCGCCTCTAGTTTGAATTGATTTAAAATCACAAATGTCACTATGAATTAATTCAAGTGGCTCCGTACTTTGTTTAATTGAATGAAAAAGAATTTTAGTTAATTTTTCTTGAATGCAAATTTCACATTTATGATTTAAAATCAATGTCAAATTTAGGTAAACATTCCATATTAATTAATCTACGCAAAAATCCATAATTAACATATCCCAGTCTAGCATGCCACAAATTTGAAGATTCGAGCAAGTAAGAAGAATATGTATTTTTATTAATAACTGAGGGTACAACGGTCATTACATTCATCTTGAAAAGGCTATCAGACATGTAACATTTTCCTACATACATCCCCTTTTTGGTAAGTACAAACTTGTCACTTTCAAAACTAACCTAAACCCATTTTTACTCAACACAGATCCAGAAACAAGATTCTTGCGAATGTCTGGTACATGCAGCACATTGTTGAGAGTGAGTTCCTTTCTAGATTTCATCTTCAAAATAATTTTTCCTTGTCCTTCAACTTTAGAAGTCGAAGAGTTGCCTATAAAAAGTTGTTCACTATTGTCCACCACTGAATAAGATGTGAACATCTTTTTGTCAGCACAAATGTGGCGAGTAGCACCAGTGTCCACCTACCATTTTTTAGGATTTCCGACAAGGTTTTCCTCGAAAACAACTATAGAAAGATTTATGTCATCTACACTATTGGAAATTTTGTCCACTTCGGTCATATGAGCTTGAGCAGCTTCTTACTTGATCTTCCTTTGCCTTTGCGCTTGCTACGACAATCTTTGGCCTGATGTCCCTCTTTGTCACAGATGTAACATTTACCATTAAACTTGTACTTCTTATTTTCCCCTCCTTTAGAGCCTTGTGCAGAACTTTCTCCAAAAAACTTTTGTTTCTTTGCTTTTGGAGCTTGTTCCACCACATTTGCCTTAGACTCCATGGGATGCTTACCAGTCTGCTTCTCAGAATTGTGGTTGTCCTCCTCAATCCTCAAACGCACAATTAATTTCTCCAAATTCTTTTCTTTGCACTTGTGTCTGAGGTTGTTCTTGAATTCCTTCCAGCCTTGTGGTAATTTTTCAATTAAGGCAGCAACTTGGAAAGATTCACTAAGAGACATGCCTTCTGCATGAATGTCATGCAGAATGAGTTGGAGATCTTGAACGTAGATAATCACAGTCTTGGAATCAACCATCACAAAATCCAAGAATTTGTCAATCACAAATTTCTTTGAGCCAGCATCTTTTGTTTTGCACTTTTTCTTTAAAGACTCCCAAAGTTCCTTTGTTGTTTTGATAGGACTGTAGACGTTATATAATGTGTTGTCAAGTCTGTTCAAGATGTAATTCCGGCAAAGGAAATCAGCATGTTTCCGAACATCGACCGCAGCAACCACTTGCTGGTCGGTTTCATCCTCGTTTAGAGTAAGAGCATCCTTACAGAGAAAACACGCCAGGTTGAGAGTAGTAAGATAAAACAGCATTTTCTGCTGCCATCTTTTAAAATCAATTCCTGAGAACTTCTTTGGCTTCTCACTGTGATTGACTGGCACATTTACAACAAGAGGAAGGGTTGAAGCAATTACAGCCACCATACAAGTACTTATTTGAGCATTAGTTTGACCAGTTTCAATAACCATAAATTCTAAATTATAAAAACAAAATTATAATTAGAATTTTATACTACACAGAAAATTTAAACCAAAATCACAGAATTAAATTCTGTAAAAATAAAAAAAAAATTGTAACTTTTATTTCCAATTAATTTGAAAATAAAATAAAATTTTATTTAAACAAATTAATTCCACACAGAAAATTAAATTTCTATAACACTTCAAAAATTAAAATACTGAAACAAAATTTTAATTAATGAAAACTCAAAAATTATTTCTGAAAACCAAAATTAATTTCTGACCAACTTCACAAATAAATATTCTGAATTGTTAATGGCTACCAGTACATTACTACTAGTTGTCAAAGAAAATAAAGAGTATATTACTACTATTTATTTTTCCAACCAGAATATTATTTTGTAAAATCACAGAAAATAATTTCTATAAGAAGAAGAAAGAGAAAATGAAACAAACAAAAAATTCTATTTGAACAGAATAATTCGAATATATCTTAAGATTGTTGAAACAATTTTCTGTGTAGAATAAAAAATGTGAAACAAATCAAACAAATAAAAATAATTACGTACCAAATTTATTTTGCCGAAATGAATAATTAGAAAAATAGACCAAGTTGAGTGTGTGACACTCTGTCGTTAAGACAAATTCGTCCCGCTTCGGTGCTTACGGATGAATGGCGTCTATTTCCCAGGATAAAATGATCTTTACACAAATTATAGTAGCACTCCAAACAATTTATACGGCGAACAAAACCTGTATTCTACACTCTCTGAATTTTCCCTAAAACTAATATGAAGAACAATGCAAAAGAGAGCAAAAACGGGAAGAGCAAATGAATTTTTTTTTCTAGATTTCAGGATGTTTAGACTGCTTGAAATAGGTTTCTATTTATAGGTAACTTGGTGACCATTCAATCTGTTCGAACAAGTACAAAATGAAGTGAACAGGTGCAGAATTCAAACTGGACAGATCTGCTGACAGTTTTGAACCTGTCCAAACTGTTGGCAATTTTATAATTGTTACAAACAGTTTGAATTGGCTGGAATTGGACTGGAAAGGCACTGTTATGGACAGTTTAAAATTGAATTCAAATTTGAATTAATTTTGTCTAGGAAAATTAACTTTCCCGCAAGAATTTTGGAAAAAATTCAAATAAATTAATGTTAGAACCGATCCATAACCCAGCATAGCCGGGCCGAACAACCGACGGCGATGGTGGTGCGCTCGTGTGTGATGGGTTGAGCCAAGATTCAGTTTGTCCATAACTCCTCCTTTCTACAAACTTGGGGTACCTCTTGGGACCCAACCCAAGTGTTGTCACCTAGAACTTATATACACACATAAGTTCTCTTAAGTTTCCAATGTAGGATAACCATTTCAAGGAAACTCACATTTTACTTCTTGAATTGTCCATTCCACAAATTCGATAATGGCATCAACTTCCCATTTACTCATAAATGAATTTGACGAACCGTTTGCACTGCGTAACTCACCACGCAACAAGGAACACGTAACCTCTTTGGATCCACCTCAAAAAACGTGTGGGCCCTACTCAAATTTGGGCTTAAAGTTGGCCCAAAATAAGCCTATAAAATCGTTTTCGTATCGTGTCATATCGAGTTCGTATTCAAAACAATCCATCACTAATACGGCCCATTTAATTAAACGTGTCAATTATCTTGACAATGACCTGACCTACTTATAATTGTGTTAATCCGAACACAACATGCTTAATACACTTAGCAATAGTTCATGTTTCAGATTATAACAAATTGTACCGCCTATTAAAAAAAAAACCCCCCTTATTTCACATCACAAGCATAAGAATAACTTTTTTAAAATCTGTTTTTCTTTTGAAAAAAATTAATTAAACAGAAAAACTGGTTTCCTGGAAAAAAAAAATACTAATTATTTTTATATTAATTTTTCTTTTTTGAGGTGAATAACTTTTATCAAACTAATTTATAGTTTGTAAAACAAATAGAGAGAACAAATTTTAAAAATTAAATCAAACAGAGTGAATAATAAGTATAACAAAAAATATATATATTAATAAACTAACTAAATCAAACAAAGTAAATAAAAATTGTAACATAAAAAATATTAATAAACTAACAAAATATATTATAATTGCCAATCTCATTGACTCACCATTGCAAGTTGTAACTCAAAAAATTTATGGCTTTTGCTTGATTGAAGAGTTCTTCAAGATTTTAGGAGAGAAACAATTTATCAAATTACAACCGACAGTCAATTTATCATTAATTTAGGGTTGCACTTCATTAGATGTATATACTACATAGAGATTTAAGTTTTAATCTAACGGATAAGAATGATTACTCAAAATCCTATGATTATTAAATTTATGTTGTATGCGAATCAATAGCAAGTTCGTGTCAACGTGTCGACACGAATTTTTATGCTGGTCAAACGTGTTTATTTTGAGTTTCGCGTGTTAATGTTTGTATTTTTAGATTGTGTTATATTTGAATTCGAGTAAAAAAATAATTAATCCTAACTTTCTGATTACGTGTATGATTTAAATCGTGTTATGTGCAAACTTCTGATCCCAGGCACAAGACCTTAATAAGTTCTCAAACTTTTTCTTTTCCTTACTTTATTATATATTTCCCCTTTTCCTACGGGTCAACTAGGTCAATCCTCTTTAGTGCTTTTATAATAAAAAGAATCAAGTGGGTCAGCGTTGATAATGCCGACTTAAATATTTGGATAAAGTCCATGCCTCTCTTAATCAGTCGTACTTTGACTAAGCTTTGAATAACTCTGAGATTACCGAGTCTCTCGAGAATTGAGGGCGTCTGCGTTGATAATCCCAACTTAAATAGTTGGACAAAGTTCATGCCTCTCCTAATCAATCGTACTTTGCCCAAGCTCTGAATAACTCTGAGATTACTGTCTCTCAGGAATTGAGGGGTCAAGAGCCTAATTATTTACCCTCACCATACCTTGTTGATAATAAGTGTTTATCAGTGATTGCGTTTAGCCAATCCAAAAAAGGAGAGGAGACACACCATTGGGTGAGGGAAAGACGAGGAAATGCCGAGTAAGGTAATGTTGTAGGAAAGGATGTAGGGTCGTGCTTAAGTGTGCAACCCCTTTAAGGTTGCACACCATATGCAACCCAATTGTTAGCCGTTAGATTACAATAATTGATCAAGACCATTGAATTGTTTAATCGTGAAAAAGTTAAAACCGGGGCAACCGGTTAATGCTTGTATTTGCATGATTGCATCCCACTCACTCTCTGTATTTCGTCTCTATCTCTCTCTGTTCTCCTCTCTGTGTAAGGTTGAGTCAGTGTAACTGTTGATTTCCATTAACAGGGGGAAGCCCCTGTTGGGTTCGTTCCATTGACGAAGCTCTGTAAGGAACAGTATAACGGGCGATTTCCAACAACAACGTAACTACAAGGCTGTGTTGGTTCCATTGCTGAAGTGAAGCCCTTCTCTCGAACTAGATATGAGGTATGGAGCTGTCTCCCTCTCTGTCTCTCTGGCCCATTCACTACAGCTATTTTCCCTCAACTAAACCCCTATCCTAACTTCAACCGCCCCACGCTTTGCTCCAACGGAAACCCCTCTATTGGCAGCTAACCTTTCTCTTTCTCTTTCTCAAGCGAGTGTTTGTGTTTGCACAAACAGGTAAACCGTGTGAAAATGTCATGTTTGTGTTAACAATTTTCGGTCATCAAGTAATTGTTTGTAGTAATGTCATGTGCAGTATGGCCCCAGCGGAAGTTAAAAGGGAAGGTGATGATTATGACATTCCAAATGAAGCAGATGACATTCGTTTGATGAATGAAAGTCGGGCAGAACCTGATCATGGTTGCGAAGCTGGTCCGAGCAATGAAGAAGCAACCAACATGAACGTTGAAAATGGCGGAGCCGATGTGAAAAAAGAAATGGTTGACGATGCTCATCGCAATGACATGGTTGGTGATGTTGAACGTGCTATTCTGGAACAGAAATTTGATTCGGTCGAAGATGGAGAAGATTTCTACAATGCGTATGCTAAAGCCAAGGGATTTAGTATACGAAAATCCAGATTTAACACAAATAAAGAGGGAAAGGTCGTTAGTAGGCTGTGGTTGTGTTCAAGGGAAGGTCAGAGATTACCAAAATACTTGGACCGTGTTGCTGAGAAGAGTAAAGCTCCCAAGGCACTAACAAGAGTAGGTTGTAAAGCCTAATTTCGCATACGGTACGATGCGGATGCTGGTGAAGGGGGAAAGTATGTTGTGACTCACTTCGTCGCAGACCACAACCATGAATTGGCGGAACAACACTGTGTGATGTATCTGAGGTCACATCGCAGTTTAAACAGCGCTGACAAAGCTCAAGCAATGGCTATGCGCAATGTCGGTGTGAAGACTAGCCAAATCATGGACTATATGGTAAATCAGTCCGGATCTTATGAGAATGTTGGTTTCATCCGTACGGATCTGCACAACCATATTCAAGCCGAACGTAGAGCAGAAGTTGAGGATGGTGATGCGCAGGGTGCGTTGGTTTACCTATGCACAAAACTTGATGTTGATGCACGTTTTTTTTACAAGTATGATGTGTGTAACGATAACAAGTTACAAAATCTGTTCTGGGCAGATTCGAAATCGCGGGCCGACTACGCAAAGTTTGGTGATGTGTTGACATTTGACTCAACTTACAGAACCAATGCATACAAGAAACCTTTTGTCATGTTGGCTGGTGTGACTAGCCACTTTAGGACCACGATATTTGCATGTGTTTTGCTAGCTAATGAGACAATTGAGACATACACATGGGTTTTGGAAACATTTATGGAGGCGATGGGCAATAAAGCACCTGTGTCCGTACTGACAGATGGGGATAAGGCGATGCGAGAGGCAATCAGAAGAGTATTTCCAGATGCAAGACATCGATTATGTAATTGGCATCTTGGGAAAAATGTTGTTTCAAATGTTCACATAAGTGGCTTTGCACATGCTTTCAAGCAGTGCATGGACATGGAAACGGATGAGACAAAGTTTGAGCATGGCTGGACGACAATGGTCGAAAAATTTGGACTTCAAACCAACAGTTGGGTGTTGGAGACATATGAGAAGCGTCATATGTGGGCTGAGGCATATATGCGTGGACATTTCTTTGCTGGGATGAAGAGCACTCAGCGCTCGGAGTGTATGAATGCTTATTTCAATCCCTTCCTCCAACACAAATTGAAGCTATATGAATTTGTTAGGCACTATGCTCTTGCAAGGATAAGGTATAACGAGGCTGGAGATGATGCTGAAACAAATAACACTTTTTCGGTATTGATTACTCCATTGCGAGATATAGAGAGACATGGAGCTGAGCTATTCACCCGAAATATATTTAGAATGTTCCGTTATGAAATCTTAGAAGAGGGGAAGTTGAATGTCAAGGACGTGTTCCCTTTGCCGGATGGTCAGAAATGCTACTATATTCATAAGTACAAAGTGAAGGACAGATCATGGATAGTAACACACAGTCCAATGGATGCTGCAATAAGATGTTCTTGCATGAAGTTTGAGTCGTTGGGGCTACCTTGCTGCCACATGATATGTGTTATGAAAGCTGAAAATTTAACGCAAATTCCCCCAACTTGTGTGCTGCATAGATGGACAAGGGCTGCAAGCAAGGATGGCCAGCAATGGCCTCAACCCTCAATTGATAGCACTACAACACAGACGGCCCGGTATGGGATATTGTGTTCTTCCTACAACGAAATGTGTTTCTATGCCTCGCAATCAACGGAAGGTTTCAAAGATGCTAGGGATGCATGTCTTCCGATAACGAGCTGGATGAAGGAGTTATATGAGAGGAATTTGAACGGTGGGAATGGAGACAAAGTGAAACATTCATTCCGTCGACAATTTGGAGTAGAAGATCCTGATGTTGTAAAGACAAAAGGGAACCCAGGACGGGCCTCGTCCAACTGTCGAAGACCAAGAAAATGTGGGAATTGCAAATGCATTGGGCACACAAAGCGAACGTGTCCTAAGGTTCGGTTTAGCCGAACAGTGGGTACTAACTCAGATGCAGATACACCCCACATAATTGACCGTGAGTACAATGCGGAGTCATTGCCCGTTCGCTGCAAAACTGGGTTGGTGGATCCAAGTACACCGCACATTAAGCAACGGCGACTATTTTTCGATGTTTCTCCTGATTCCAAGCAGCCTGTGGGCCAATACGATAGTGTTGAATTAGCAGTGTGGAAAAATGATTCGAACACAATTGATGAGGTGAATCAGGTAATTGTATAATTTGTATGATTTACTTATTCCCTTAATTTATTAGGTAGACAGTACTAGCTATTGAAAACACATGGAAATAATGTATGTAGTTTTCATTTTGCACGGATTGCTGTACGTAACATGTAAATAATTGGTTATGTACAATGCCAGGAAATGGCACAACGTTACTTATGTACAAGGCCACGAGTTGTAAATTTCCCATATTGTTTAGAGTGATGTTGTCATTTGTGTTTCCAGTGACTTGTCATTTTCAAAACTAATTGAAGGTGAGGTGAGATATATATGGGTTGTCTGTGTATTGTTTTGGGTGGGAAATTGGCTTATGTCTGTATTCCAAGATTCCTATTGCGGGTTGCTTGTTTCTGTTCCATATTTGGTTGGATCTAACTGAAGGGTTTTTTGCGGTGTGGTTTATCAACTAACGATGTGTTTTGCTTCGTATTGATTTGTTATGACTTGTGTCGGTAAATTAGTATTATATTTCGAGTAAAATACGAATTTTGTCCAAGTGGGTTTGCAAAATTACATACCAGCACATGCATTTTGTATATAATCCAAGTGGCAGTTAATTTTAGGTGTTACTTGGAGAAAGTAACCCAACGAACTCGTTACTTTATCTCCATGCCGATTGGTATATGAATTATGAGTTACAAACAGGAGTTGTGAAATTATTTAATGTTTACTATGGAAGTATGGGTTTATTGTTAGTAAAATTATGGTGGGCCTATATCGACAGCAACGAAGCAGTAATTTAAAGTTGACAAGTTCAAGAAGAAAATCAAGCAATTGTGGTATTGGTTCAAATGCCTGAAATGGATGAAGACTTCTTTCGATGAACTGATGGTAACAAAGTAGAAAGTAACAAAGTAGAAAGTAGAAAGTAGAAAGTAAGTTGCTGTGTTGTTGTGTTGTTTGTAACAAAGTAGAAAGTAGAAGGGAAAAAACTACACAGAAGTTACAATGTAGAAAGTAAGTTGTGTTGTTGTTCATGTCCTCTCTCTCTGCAAACATTCTGCCCTTTATAGCTATAAAATTCCCACGACCCCATGATTTGCCAATTCTGGAACTGCTTCTGTGCAACTTCTGTAACTGCACGGTCATTTCCGTGTATTGAAACCACATAAAAGCTTCACTTGTACCTTTCGAAGTGCATATAATTGAAGTTGCCAGCTGTGCCCAGGTCCTTTTAGCCTTTCCTCGACAGATACAAACTCCCAATTCGTTCATGTTTCCTCTTGGTGGGTGGCCACTAAATCCATGAGCACTGCCAGTAACTGCTCCAGCGTGTAAGTCAGGTGGCATGCAAGATTCAATGTTAGTTGAATGGAGCAGCTGTTGGGAGGATGTGGGAAAAATAGGTGCAAAGAGGAATTTTTAATCTAATATCCAATCAGAATGTAGCTGAAAATATGAGTGAACTTTTTTTTAAAAAAAAAGTAGTTCCCATTTTTTTGATTATAAACCCGAGATGTATATTTTGTTTTTGATATAAATAAGTTGTGTATTTTCGTTATGTAAAATGTAGGACAACAATTGTGTTTAAGTCATTACAATACAGAAAAAGGTTATTTCAAACATATTTTCAAGTTTACCGACATTGAATATATTTTGATTAAATTACAGGGAAAATTCAATATTTGGTAGAGTTTGATGATTCATAGTCAGGGGCAGTAACAGTGAGTGGCCAAGTGTTGCGGTTCATTGGCCCAGTTTGCAAGGATTGTGGTTGTGTTTAGTGGACAATATTCTGTCGATTTTTGTCTCATAATGATGAGGGACATGCCCCATAATGGTGAAAAGGAAAGTCGATAGGGAAGAGTCAATATTTGGCAGAGTGGACTTGAAGATTCGAAGTCAGGGGGCAGTTACAGTCGTAGTTATGGTGTAGACGTGTGGGATCATGCAATGATGGGCCACAAAAACAGTATACGGATATCGAAACCAACGATCTCCGTTCTAGGCATTCCAAGTATACTAAACCTCCACTTCTATCTGTCGATCTCCCTTTTCTTGTGTTTATTTCATGGCCACCAACTGTTTGAAACTTCTGTCGACAGAGCAAGGCTCCTGCTTTGTCTCATGCTTCCTCCTGAAAGTATGCCCAGTAACTCATAATGATGAGGGACATGCCCTACAATGGTGAAAAGGAAGGTCGACAGGGAAGAGTCAATATTGGTTTTCAGGGGACTTGAAGATTCGAAGTCAGGGGGCAGTTACAGTGGCAGTTATGGTGTAGACGTGTGGGATCATGCAATGATGGGCCACAAAAACAGTATACGGATATCAATACTAAACCTCCACTTCTATCTGTCGAGCTCCCTTTTCTTGTGTTTATTTCATGGCCACCAACTGTTTTAAACTTCTGTCGACAGAGCAAGGCTCCTGCTTTGTCTCATGCTTCCTCCTGAAAGTGTGCCCACTAACTCCATGACTGGTGGTAAAAACTTCCCTTATCACTTCTAGGTGACCCACATGCAGAGAGCCCACTTTCAGGTCGTGGACATTCCTTCAGACTTGGCCACATGCCCTCGATTAAGTGGACCATCTGTCGACAGAGACTGGCAAAACTTGGTGCAAACAATGGCCCCCATGTTCAAGTTAAATATTGCGGAAGTGATTGAGACCCCCAGCAATCACCACCTGCCCCCCCCCCCACACACACACACGTGGGGGCTACTAATTGGAGAAGGAAAAAAAATAAGAAATTGAAAAAAAATAAAAATAAAAAAAGTAGCCAATCAGAGAGAGAGGGGGTTATAGGGGTCTCCCCTTGTGGGGGTCCAAGTCATATGATATTTAACTTCAACGAGGGGGCCATTGTTTGGGCCCAATAGCAAATTTCTTAATACGGGCCCAAAACAAACATGAAGTACAGCTCAATATAAGAGCTTTTAAATATACTGGCCCCATCATAAGCTATAAAAGACCCACCCTTTCAATTTCAAACCACTTCATTTCCCTCTAATTCGAACTCCCCAGACTGTACTCCTTCTTCTCAACCATAGCCATTCAAAACCAGAGCACCACAAAACCCTAAGCCATGGCGCCGAAAAAATCTCAACCATCTCCATCTGAGGAGAACAATGAAGACCTACTCCGCTTCCCAGACCCTATTAGAGCACATATCGCTCCTCTAAAATTTGCTGCAACTCTATTGCCCAGCACAAGCTCTGTCGCTAAGGCTACTCTAGGCCCTACCTTCGCGTCTTACTTCCCAGACGAGCTAGCTCCATACTATCCCCTTGGTAATGGTGAGAACCTTCTTCTCAACCAAGCTAGACTCAAGTGGACTAACTGGAATGTCAGCAAAAACCCACTCAGAGGGTGGAGGTCACCAGACTCTGATTGGCGAAGCTGGGCCAGGAGAATTGAAGGTCACGACGCTGAAGTATGGAAGCACCAGGGCATTGGTGACACAATTAGACTGTCGACTAAAATTTATGACGTGGACAAAGGGCTGATTACTGCTGCTGCATGCTTTTGGTCGCAGTCTAGTAACTCCCTACTCCTCAATTTTGGTATGATTTCCCCTACCATCTTAGATGTAGCTCACTTGACTGGTCTCCCAATCTTGGGCAATCCAATTCATGCTCTCCTTGAGCCTCCAAAAGTGACATTTACTTTAAACACTGACATGTGCTATACAGATTTTGCCAAAAAATACCAAGGCAAGCCTGGTTCCCCTGTCGATGACAAAGAAAGAACTGCTTTTTACTTACTTTGGCTTTGTGAGTTTCTTTTTTGTGTCCCTGGGTACAAGATCACGAAAGAATACCTCCCCATTGCCTTGTGTATGCAAGATGGCCAACTTATGGCTTTAGCCCCTTATCTTCTTGCCACCCTTTACAAGGCCCTATTTTCCTTTGTCGACAAGAAAATTTCTGGCAACTGTGGTGGCCCCTTCTGGCTCTTCCAGGCCTGGTTGTATGCCTATTTCCCTGAGGCACGACCCCCACCACCTAACACCTTGAAACCTGTTTGCTACTCCTATGCTGAGCAACTGCTCACTTATACCAACCAACCCATCCTCACTTTCAGAAATCATCTTACCATGTTTTACAACCTTCCTTCGCAGAGACCTTCCAACCTGTACCTGCCATTTCAAAACTTTGAATTCTCCTCCAGTAGACTTTGCTTCCTCTTCACAGACCCTTCTGATTTACACAATGAGCAAGTCCAAGAACAAAATGAGAGTTGGAGACACATTCTCACCTCTAGACATGTCTTGGTTGGCTGTTCCATATCCTCCGCCAAGCTATCCAGCTACAGTTTTGAGACATACTGTCCCAATCAATGGTCCAGGCAATTTGGTCTTTCCCAGGCTATCCCTTATCCTTATTTCCACCCAACCATCCATGAGGAGATTGGGCCCAGAATCCACTTCAAAGATCCTACACAAGCTGAATCCATTCTGACAGAGAACACCAAACTTTTCCAAGATTTTGGCCCCTTCTTCTTCAAACCTGCTTCGGACTGCTCGGCTGCTTTTGATCATTGGTGGGGACTTATGTCTGCCATTATTTTCTGCAAGTCACTTAAAAGCTGCCTTAACGATACTTGTATTCATATTCAGGGCCGCATATCCTCGCCTTCCAAGCTTAGGGCTACAGGTATCCTTCCTTCATATACTTCATATCCCTGACTGTGTCATGCAATTTGTTTTGTTTTTTTCTCTACAACACTAACTTGTTTAACCTTTGACAGCCAAAATTGGGCCTGCTGCTGAACCATTGGTTAGGGACCAACGTAAAGGCAAGGATCCAATGGATGCAACTACTCAGACAAACACCCCCTCAGTTCCGAAATTAATGGCAGACTCTTTCGCAGTCGCGCAGACACAAGCACAGAGAGGAACTACCACCCGTACCCCTGCCGAGACAGAGGTCACGGCGAAAAAGAAAGAAGAGCCTTCCACTGCTCCTGCTCTAAGCACAGACCTAAGTGAGTGGGATATCCCTCTCAGCCAAATGGTTGGCCAAACAACATCAATTCCTTCAGGGCAGCTCTACCAAGTAAGCCTTCACTTTACATATTTACAGCATCTCAATTTCCATTCACGCCCGACTGATCACTTACTTTTGTGCAGAGAAAAAGAAGGAGATTACTCATTGCTGCTGATGATGATGACGATGCTTCCACTTCTCCTCAACACATTCATCAAATTCCCAGTCCAATCAGCAATGTACCCACAGAACCCACTGTACAACCAACTCCACCACCACCTGTAGCATCGCAACAAACTTCCTTACAACCTGCTTCACAGTCTTCGCCACAGCAATCTACACAGTCTGCATCACAACATCCTTCCACTTCTCCTCAACACATTGTCCCTTCTGTCTCTAGCCCTCAACCATCACCATCCAACCCCTCCAATTCCCAAACGTCAAACAAAGAATCACAGAGGATTGAATTTGACATTTCAATCAACAGCCAATCCTCTCCAACAGATGACAACACAAAATCCCCTCAACTAGAAGTTCACCACAACCAAGGTAAATAGAAATACAAATGTTACTGTTCGTTTGGGAAAAAAAAACTTCTCTTTAAGTAACTGGTATTGTTCTCCAATTTACAGGGATGGACATAATACAGGACTCATCTCCACGACCAATGGGCGAGACAGAACTTGAAGGTCCTCATGACTTTCCCCTGTTAGCAGAACCAGAGAAAGAGCCTCAAGGCACTGATGCTGCCATTTCATCAGTACCAGAAACAACTCGTCCTGATGCCACAACCACAGCTGAACAAGGCCAACCGTCTGCGTGCACGTTATCAGGACAGGTACTACCATTTCCAACCTCATCCTATTTACTCTTTATTACTTGCAAGCATATATTCTCACCAAACTATTAATGTTCACAGGCCGTCGGTCCATGCCAGGATATTTGGGCCGAACTTTCTATTCTTCAACAAGATCTAGACGAAATATCCCCATTGCCTCAAAGGCTACATCTATTTGATGCTGAAACTCAACAAACCTTAACCACCTTCATCAACCTCATTAACACCCCAGTTGAAGAAATCATTCTCCACAAACCTGATGAAACCTTGGCCTGTCTTTCTGCTGTTGTAAACCTCTCCCCTAATCCTTTCAACCCCATTCAACTAAAGCAATTGGCCAAGATCATCACGGAATGGCCAACCCTTTCAGAGATGGTTCAGACTTGCTCGAAGGATATTCAAACCAATAAGGATTTCCTAAACGAAGCCCACACCATATCTACTTTGCTCAAACTCAGCCAGCAAACCTCTGCAGCCATTCTTCAGCAACACTCAGCACTTGAACTTGAGGAAGCCAAACTCATGGCAGAACTTGCCTCTGTCCGGCAAAGAAAGGCTCATCTGCAGCAGCAACATGACCAGCTTAATCAAGAAACAAGGATGATGCTCTCCCAAATTAGACATCGTTCTGCATCCATTCAGACAACTAAAGCTGAGTTGGACCAAGCCCAAGCCATGTTGGTAGATGCTCAATCAAAGTGGGGTGTTCTAGCCGTTCTGTTTTCCAAATCCTAGGCTAGTTTATATATGTATTCTTTTGTATTGCACACCTAGGAATGATTTGGAAAGGTAGGAATGATTGCCTTTTTAATGATAAGATTGTTGATGGGCCTGAATTGGCTGAGATGGTGAAAGTGAGGGTTGCACTTTGCTGTAAGCAAAGTTATAGAGGCCTACAATATTTAGTGGACGACATATATTGTATTCTAGATAGTATCAAAGTCTGATTGAGGGGGTGGTGTTTGGTGTTTTTTACTGGAAGGGTGCAGGAGTTTGGTCAATCTGTGGTATGCAGGATTTTGGTCAGTCTGTGGTATTACCATATCTTCTTGGTGGCTACTTTTGCTCTGCTGTGCTTCAATGTTC
Source organism: Camellia sinensis (assembly GCF_055761805.1). Taxonomy (NCBI): domain Eukaryota; kingdom Viridiplantae; phylum Streptophyta; class Magnoliopsida; order Ericales; family Theaceae; genus Camellia; species Camellia sinensis. The sequence continues at coordinate 63,080,590 of NC_138962.1, read as the reverse complement.
CTATGCTTTGCCTTATTTTTGGCTTGTTGCTCTGGCTTAGTTTATGGGGTCAAGCATGCTCATTTCTGGTTGCTGCTCTGCTGTGCTTTAACTCTGCTCTGCTATATATGTACTCTGCTGCTGCTATATGGGATCAACGAATAGGCTTAAGTCTGCTGCTGCATATTAGCCTTTTTGCAATTGTTTGAATGATGTTTTGGTGTGCTGTATTGGAAGTCTGCTGTTGGATTGGGGAAAGTTATTGAAGGTCTGCTGCGGGCCTTGTTGTAATTGTTGGTCTGCTGTTGTAGTTATTTTTTTTTTTAGAGGTTGAAGGATTAGGCTCAAGTCTCAATGGAGGTTGAAGGTTCAGGCTCAAGTCTCGATGGTGGCTGTATGGTCTGAAGTTTGTTCATGCTGCCTTGGAGTTTCATCTGGTTGCCCTGTTATGTGGTTTTGTGAGGATGGGCTTGGAGTTACATTCTTATTGTTTTCCTTCTGTTTTTGTTTCTCTTCGTTGGTCTCTCGCCAACTAGGAGGTTGGAGCTTTTTTAGCTCCAACCTCCTCTTTGTTGATGTATCATTGACACCTTGTATGTGCTTTTTCATCAATACAGTTTTTTGTTTTGCTGAACAAAAAAAAAAATTGAATATCAATACTCTGTGTTTTTAATGGTCTGTTGTATGGTTGTTTTTATTTTTTGTGCAATTTTTCACCGTTTGTGCATTGTTATGAAGTAATCAATTCCCCTTCAAAGTGCATTATAGTCACCGCTATTTGTTTGTTCTGTGGGCTTTTTTTTGCTTTGTTTTGGACAAAATCATGGCATTCAAAAAAATCGAACAAACATAATTCATGTGGTAAAAGCGAACAAACATTACTACTTTCAACTTGCATTGTTTGTTGGACAAATATCACATTGCACTGGACAAACATTACTATAGTCATTTGGGCAAATATGACATTGCATTGTTTGTTCTGTACCCATAACTTTGGAATTATGTGTATCACATTACGTACAGGCCACGATAAAAGCAAACAAACATTACTACTTTCCCTCGTTTGTTCCAGTCCCAAACATTGGAATTATGTGTACAATCAATACGCATGGGAAATTAGTATTATCACAGCTGCGACCTAAAAAGTTGTCACGACAAGCTGATGCAGTAATCCAGTTGTGGTTGGGCATCGAAATTACACTCGTACTGGCAGGCCATGATAAAATCGCTGCCCTATTTGTTGTAATTGCAATCAATCACATGCACGAACGATACTCGTCCATCTTTGTATTGTTCACATCCATAACGAAGTCAAGCACCAACTTCCAGCGCACAGAAGGATGAAACTATGTACAGAAAGCGAATAACACAAATCAGGTACAGTTACAGCGGTAGGAAATAAACGGATTTATTTCGCAATTGGAAATTAAGCGGTACAATGTACCTTGTGTGGACCGCTGGGTATATCAGGCCGCTATATGTACTTGATCACAAACATCCCACAGTCGAAAGTGCTGCAAATGAAATGTAACATTCAGTTTCTCGTAAAATATAAGCAGGTTCGTTAAATGAGTGATTAAGGAGTGAAGTCAATGTGACGCAGGGTTTATGGATTACTCATCCAGCTGTTGTAATGGCCTTTGTTCTAACATGCGGACCTCAAAGGTACGCATGTCTACAGCATATTCATTTCCAAACTGTAATTGCAGTAAGGCATGCATTGTTTGAACCTGTTGCAGAATGAGACGGTTAGTTTATGTGAAGGATGTGATAGTGTGGAAGTAGATTTGTGAAATTCAGCACGACATACCAACATTTTTGCCGCGTTCAGCTTGTTGGTGTCCAGTGTGGCGGATGCCAATTAGTCAAATAGGTACGCCACACGGTCTACCATATCTATTTTTAGGCACACCCAATGTACTCCTCTATAATTGAAAGGCATGTAAATCTACACATAAACACAAGTGAAGACATTGTTTAGAGGGCATGCGAACATGTACGCACTTTCATATTTACATTGACATTCAAGTAAATGGGATCGACATTCATAGTACCGACATTCATATTAAATCTACTCGCTTCAATGGGATGGACATTCATATTACCTTCTGACATGCATCAAGCACCCCAGTATATCTGTCATGTCCAAAATATGATTTGACGATATTTTCATGGTTCAGAGGTTGAGTTTTTTGATTTAATATCAAAGTCTGCATGTTTAGTGTGTAAAGTTCAGTCAGCCAAAGTTTTCTGAAAATATGTCTTCTGCAATACACAGCCGACCTAAAACACTTACTTACCGACACATATACTGGAAAGAACCACGCAGTATGCCTCCCGTCTTTGTGTACTTGCCGCTGTCCGTTAGTCAATTGAACCGCGACCAAGTTGATTGGCTGGAACATTGTAACAGACCAGGCAACTTGCAAAATAAGGTTTGCCATTTGTTTAAATGTAATACGAAATAACAATGTCCCTACATGGATATATCCATCATGCAAATATAGTGGAAATAACATTGTCAGATGCCACGACTTACAGTGTCGGATAGCCATGCCCCTGGTTTCAGCGTGCGCATGTCACGTCGCGTAGCACATTCGCAAGGCATTTCATGCAGATTCATAGACACGACAATGTCCCTACATAAAACGTATACATCAACCAGTAAGAAGCAACCTACAGCCTAGTAACACTTAAACGTATCTGGCTTAACTCTACAACATAAGATTAGTTTTTTCTGTTGTACAACTATGGCAGATATTCCTGATTCTACTAGGCTCCAATCCAATGAAGATTAGTTTTAAGTTTTTAAAAAACAAAATGAAAAGACAAAGTTTTAGATATTACAACTCATGACATGTCCAATAGTATTTGCTAAAATAATATGTGAAAATTGAAATGCTCATTTACAGGTCAGCAAGTTAAAAAAAAAGAAACACGTTTTTTACAAATTGGAGCCAACAATATCCCAAAATGAACAAAATGGAAAATGTAAGCAGAGTAAAAGAAAATAGCTAGGGAAAATTGCACTTCATTATAAGTTTTCAAAAAAATTTGCAAATCATTGGTAAACTTTATTAAGTTTCATAATTAAAATTATAAAGGTTTCCATGAATTTGTAAATATTTTTGTGAAAATATCAGTGGTTTGCAATTTTCCCAATGGGTACATGTGTGCAGGATAAGACCAAAAGAAGAAAACTTCAGACAGGAAATTTAGCCACTGATCTTTCCGTAGCCCACTGCATTAAATTCAAAGAAAATCCTACATACGACATGGATAAACCCATCATAAACCCATCAAAATCATAGAGAATGAAAAATTAAAGAACTGATACCTACAAGAATCAAATAAACATAGCACGACACATGAAAATTGTGGAATTCAAACTTATTTCACAAATACTACGGAACAGGTTAATTGCGAGTACTAAACTCATCCGTACCTTTCATTGTTTCTGTCGTCAAGTACAGAGTCAACAACTTCGTCTTCGGCCGCTGATAAAACCTCTATGCTCTCCAGTGTTATCAAGTCCTTCTATCAATATAAACAATCAAGTAACATCAACTCCTCCTATTAATATAAACAATTAACTAACTCACCACTGTTCAGAAATTTAATTTGCAAAGTACATAACACATCCTTATGCATCTAAAATTGGTGAAGCGATGTCTAACCTCTGAACGGAACCGCTTGTCCAACCTGTGCAGTTTGGACAGGACTTTGTCCGAAATCTGTAAGACAATTGTACAACATTTGTTACTGCAAACTTGCACTAGAATGACAAATATTAAAATACAACACAAATAATGGTTCTATTATGATCAGTAATGCTGTCGGCATCAATTGGTAATGAAACATACGAAATGTGAAGTGATGTGGCGACTTGGGAATTTTTCGGCAGTAAGTCGAGTACTTATTTTGCTATCATTGCACGAATGCATATCCCCTACGTCTGTCGCTTCAACACCTCTTCCTCTTCCTCTTCCTCTTCCCTTTCGTGTGCCTGTTACAATTTGTCCCGCTCCCAATGTTTGGGCAACCTTACCAGCAGAAGGATGCATATTGTCTGCTTCTCCTCGCATTGGTGGCAAGGTTTGCAAATCATCAAAGGAAGATAAACTCTGTTTTGCAACGTTCTTCATGGCCAAAAACTGAACTGAAAGAGATTTGCTTTCTTCGCTTGCGTATGTTTCCTCCAACGCAAGGCCACGGTTGTTGTGCATGTCCCCAACTTCTTGGACAGTACGCAACTGTCCAACGTGCATATCAATTATCTCATTGGACAACATTCCATTCACATAATTGTCCTCCCAATCCTCCCCCTGTAAATCTTGAACATTACCCTCATTTGGGCTACCATAATAATTTGGGAAGACCACGCCGCCATCATGCAACTCGACTCCCATGGTAGGGTCAACACCCTTTTCCTCTGAGCGAGCCAATTGTGCTGTTTCCGATAAACCTGCCAGCACTTGCTGCATCATTTGCTTCATTTCAGCAATATGTGTCTGTTCAGTAAACGGTTGTTTCCCAGACAATATAGCTACAACCAGTTCGTTCAGCAGTCCTTTCAGTTCACCAATGCTGGAGGATATGTTAATGTTACAATTTCTTTCAGTCGACTCCACCTAATCACACAAACACATACATTAACCTGCTACGATATTTCATCTTCAAGTAACCTCTGTGAACTGTGTGAAGCATGTGTACTGATTGTTTTTGCTTACCTTTGCATTGTCAACAGCTTCCTTCCCTCGGAAATTGAGCAACATGTCCCTTATTTCCGCATTGCTATGAAGCACTTGCTTCATGGTTTCCTTCAGTTCACCAATGTCGGTCTCAACCTTGCTCAAACGAACATCATCAATCCGTGGTTTCTGTTTGTTATTGACATGGTGTGTGTCAATTGCGTCATCAATGTCGTTGCTTTCCGCTTTTGTTGGATGAAACTCCACCTAACATAGTTGTCAAATTGGGATTCAAATCATAAATGAAAATAGTAATGCATTGAATCGTTAATCGATCTCAACTGTGAATCGTAAAGTTTCGGTCTGCTTTCTTAAGTTGCACACAACATATGTGCACACACTTTACATATTAAATATATCTAATAAAAATTAATTACTCCATTTGTCTGAAATGAAAAAAAAAATTGTTGTAAATGATGCTCATCTGGTGTGGATAAAAACTTCACAGTCGATCCCATGTTTACCACTTTACCTTTTCCCAATTACATAAACAAAGAGAAACTTTCAATTACAAACTAACTAACAATAACTGAACAACAATGTTTTGACCTTTTTACAAGGTTAAAAAACCAAAATCTTCAAGCTTTTTCAAAAATCTGACTTCAAGGCTTAACCAAAATTCATTTCGTAACGGAAGTAGTACATAAAATTGAATTTGTAAGGCTACAACATCGTCCACATGGAAACTTCATGTTTTCCCCCCAAAAGTTAAAGTATTTCAGAGTAAATAGGGAGGGACAAACTGAAAATATGACGTACGCTAAGGAATGGGTCACTGTTTGTCACTGCTTGTCACCTAGTCATAGGAACACAAATTCTGTCTGTCACCGTTATCCATAACACAGGTGGGGCAATGCTGTCAAATGTGCAGAACGAATGGGTTGATTACCTCATGTTACTGCAACATTTGCTTCCTTCCCATAAGTCGCCTCGTCTCCCGTATTTCGGCATCACCCTAATCATTTAGCCGAGGGATGGAGCGTATAGTAGCCGACGTACTCTTACAGGGAGGGGCAAAACGATCCAAGTAAAATAGCTGCATTATAAGGGGGAAAAGATATTTACTATACACTTCCGAGCAAACTAATCCGTATTCGCTAACAATGCATACAACTTACAACACAATCATATGTATGTGTTTATGTGTCTCGATGGCAGAATCCCCATGCAGCTTTTCGGTTAAAAAGATAAGCTTTTCGTGGTTACAAAAAATGTGGCCCGTACAGGTATATTTGTCATGCTGTTCAATAACAGGTAAGTTTGTATTTCGCAACGACTGCCATTTTATTGAACCATATGCACAGCAATGGATGAAATATGTAATCGGCATGGTACAAACAAACAACGGTCGATTACGTTACCATTAGAAGGAAAACACATCCAGTTGCCTTGCGCTGAACTTTCATCTTATACTTCCGAACACCTTTGACAAGGAATTGCAGTGTCACCTTTGCCCAATTACATGCCCCCATACCGGTCACGTCCTTCACGGCATGAACGAACGATAGGCTCAACGCGGTCATTGTGGTAGGACACAACATGGCCCCCAACACGTACAGCGCAAACTTCTGCCGAAACTCGTCATCCGCACCATCACTCTCAGTCAGATAAACTCTCAATTGGTTCAAAGGAATGATTCCCTTAACAGCTCCAACCTCTTCGTAGATATTGGGATATGCGTCTATTGAACCAGTGAACTGCACGTCATTGCCTTCTAACCGTATACCCAATAAGACATGCACTTCCTCACAGGTGAGCCTCAGGTGATGGCCATGAACAGTCAACGAACACGTGTCGGGATCGAAGTTCTGTACCAACCATTGGCACATGTTGTGATCTATATGGGTACACTTTAACCCGAGGAGGCCACCGAACCCAATATCAATGACTGCCTGCTTTTGTGCTTCGTTACACCGGTTCACGATATGAACAATTGCCTTCAATGATATGTGGACTTGCATTTTACTCTGCAATGTTATTAACGTGAACATTAATACAAAAAAATTAACCAACATTGTGTCGATAGCAGGTCCTCCCCAAATGCAGTTACGAAAACACTAAGCACGTAAGTACCTTTGCAGATTTCTTTGCAACTTCTTCGCCCAGTTCCTTCGCACTTGCCTTAGCCATGTCCTGAAACCTCTTCTTCTCATCACAGGGGAGTTCCTTCCACCTTTCCCCAATATCCTTTCGGCTCTATAAGTGTTACACCAACGTGACGCACATACAGGACAAATAGGAGCTGTAAGTCCAAAATAATTGTCACCAAAAGTTGTATCACTCGCAATGTGTGCACATTTTCTGGTATTTACATATGTTTGCACATACAAATTACTATTTCGCACACAGTTGAAATAAAAACGGACATGGAATTTTACAAATAATCGGAGTTTATAAGAACATGCAATATGGCGTCTATGACTGCTGGAAATCGCTAAATGCGACACAATAAAAGCACATGACTGGTGTGCGCATGGAATAGAAGTCCATACTTTGCTATCACAGCAGTCACGTGTTTCCATCACGGTACTCTACTTACTACATGTCTGCACACTAACCATATTCGGTCCGGGGTTGTCTGCTTCTTGTCTTTCCTTGAATTGTTCCTGGCTGCAACCATTGTCAATTTCGGCGCAAGTATATGTTAGATATGGATGGATATATATACATATATGTACACAATTTGTGACACAAACAAATTTGGTCCCAACTACATAATAATGCATCCGTAATGTCCAATTTTGGTTGCTAAAAATATAATAACCACATCATTTCTGCAACAACAATTATAAATGGTCCAAATTATTTTGGCCCTTACTTTTGGTCTCTAAAATCTTAATTTCTTGTGAGTACAAACTGAAATCTGCACAGGTGCAAGCTATGAGTTCAAAATATGTAATGCAGAATTATGCAAAAATACTGTCACACGTTTCTGACGAGAGGGATTCGTACTGTGAGCCGCTTTGAAGGACACGGATCGAACCTGTAAAAAATAAATGGCCCAAGTGGCCACTTTCGACGAGGGGGCTCGGTAATGTCAACCCTTTCCATTCGTGAACCTTTGCCACTTGCCTTCAATGTTTTCCTTTGCCTGTAACAAATATCAGCGTAAATGAAATTTTGTTCAAGGCCAAATTACATCGGTGTTATGTACGTTTTGTGCATTCTATCATCTTCGTCGGTTAACTTTAAAGTTAGTCAATCTTGCCTTCCCATTTCAAAAGTTATGCCATTTTCGTGAAATTGGTAACGTCGTTTTCCGTTGTCACCGAAAATTATGAACTGAAGTGGTTTAGTATAACTCAGTGAATTATGGATTTCACAAATTCTCTCCGCAGAATACGCGACATGTGCCGTATGTACACATATTCTGGTAAGAAATGGACACAGTTTTAATCCATTACACGAAATTCATGGTGCAATTTGAGGCTATTGCAAATGTGTCAAACTCAAATCACACAACCTCCTGATGGCAGTACATAACGGCATAATATGCCATACACGAACAGGCCGTGGTATTTAGTAGGTACAGGAAACATAACCTTGCAAACCTAACTGTATCAAATACTGAACGGCATAAACTCACAGTTGCTTCGCATTGTCTGACATGTCGCCCATATCCAATTACGATAATTCCTGCAAAGAATTTCATGCAATATTCATAAGGATGCAGAAAGAACGTTACTCCCAAATTGTAACAAAACGAAATTGACTGTTAACAACTTACAATTAACGGACCATTAAGTCGTACATGCATTGTACGAGTGGTACTTTTCGTTTATTTTCAACTACGATATGTTGTCATTAATTTATGCAGATATGGCATGCCACTGTTTTACGAAAATTAATTGGCCATATGTTGTACTCGTTTTATAGTATTTACGACTTCAAGCCCGAATCAACAACCAATGCGCACACTTGAAACAGGACCACATCGGACATTCAACCCAACAGCACCCATACGCAACTTACCTTCATGCAGAGAAATAAAAACCCAACTACACTGCTCAACGAAGGCCGTTTGTCACTTTGGAACTCGTCAATGGCAATATCAGTTTGTCACCCGTGTAGTTTGTATACCTAATCGTACGTATGGTTTCAATGACCTAAGGAGGAATAGTTTAATAGTTGAGAAATGGTAATGTCGTGCGAGTGGAACACAGTAGGTCATAATAATAATGTGCTCCGAAATAAAAAATAGACAGACTCACACATGCCCGAGAAAATGGTGACTGTTACCGTCGGCGACCTGGCGCAGTCGAAATGGAGAGACAGAGAGAGAGTGTGTTACTGGAGGTGGACAGCAAAACCGAAATGAAGAGAGAAGGAGGGACAGCAAAGTTGCCGAAATTTGAATGGGAAATGGAAATGAGTTGGTGAGATTAGAAAGGCTACGGCATGTGGGACATCATGAAAAGTACTGCATCTGTGGGATTTCAAAAGGGTTGTCTGGCGACTTTGGTTTTTGTTCCAAATTTGGGAGGGAAACGGAAACGTACGTGACACTACATATGAAGGCCAAGTTTGGCAAGTTAGGAAAAAAAATCAAAAAGTCAAACAGTTATTACTATTCACAAGAAGTCAAAAATTACGCCTACACACCTCCGAATTCTAATTTTTCCTTACACATTAATTTATATAATTTTGTAATACACATTTTTTCATAAAAGTCAAAAAGTTAACCCAAACATCCATATTTTTTTCCTTATTTTTTTCATCCACAAAGACAAAAATTGCACTTTTTTAGTCCAATTTTTTTCCTCACTTTTTAAATATAAATAAATGTACTTTTTCACTTTTTGTGAAATATGAGTTCCGTTTGGGTTAGGGGTTGAAATGATGTGTGTGAGAGGTGATGTGACTTAAAATAATGTGATCCAAGTCAAAATAGTGACTTTTTGACTTTTGGCTTTTTGTAAACATGCCAAACCAGCCCTAAAAGGTGGTTAGGAAGTTGCTATTTTTATGTTATTTTAGTATTTTCATATTTTTTAAATTTAATTTTTTGTGTTTTCAAAGTAATAGATTTTGTTGTACTTGAATATGATGTTTGTGACAGGAAATTTGCACTGATTATATGTGTTAATGCTGTTCGTCCCAGTGAATGGATCAGACAGGTCTAAGCTCCTCCAGCCCGTGTCCAAATGATCAAGCCCACCAGATAACCTGCAAGCAAGTTCAACGGGGAACGGAGTAGTCCTCCAGCGAACTCTCTGACGAGCAAGTTAGGAAGAGAAGCAGAGTATATGGGAGAGGATTCGAGATAGAGAACTTAACCTTTTTCTTGTCTACAACATTTGCTTATATCCTTTTGTTATCATTTCGTTGTCCCTTCCGACCTGCTCTCCTTGCCGAAAGCCTATGCTGTAGCTTACCTTGCTCAGGGTAAGGGGGTCCTATTCCGACGGAGAGGTGCTATCGTAATAAATGCTTTGATGAACTGCAGATCTTTGTCAATAACTTTGCAGATCTTTGTCTGCTGATGTGGCTCGTCCTCCACCCGCCGCGTATCTGAATGCTGTTGGTTCTTGGTGCCATATTGGATTCCAGCTATTCCGGACTCCATCGGCAGGGTTACGCATTGGGCCCCGAATGATGGGCTCTGGTTATTTATAGTGGTTCATGGCCTTTGTGGGCCTGTCTATGTCAGTAGTCCCCCATTCCCGAGTGCAGCTTCAGACTAGCGAAGGGAATATGTATGAGGAAGATGGGTCCGACCGGGATGGGCGGCCGAGTTGGTGAGGCGAGCGTAGGATTGTCCGACCGTGGGGAGGGTTGATCGCGCGAAGGCCGAGCGGAGGGCCTGCCGGCCGAGCGAAAGGGCCGACCGTGAAGAGGAGCGATCGTGCGAGAAGGCCGACCGTTGAGGGCAGGTCGACCCAAGGGGCCGACCGTGAGGACAGGCTGACCGTTGAGAACAGGCCGACCCAAGGGGGCCGACTGTGAGGACAGGCCGATCGCGCGAGAAGGCCGACCGTGAGGGCAGACCGACCCAATGGGAAGACCGTGAGGGCAGGCCAACCCAAGGGGCCGACCGTGAGGACAGGCTGACCGCGCGAGAAGGCCGACCGTTGAGGACAGGCCGATCGTGGGGAGGGCTGATCGTGTGAAGGACGGGCGGATTGGCGCAGGGCTCAAGGGGCGGCGTGGAAAGTGATGATTGGAAGTAGAAAAGACAGGGTAAGGGGGATGGACAGTGCATCGTGGCCGTACACGTGGCCATATCCCGCAAAAGGGGGGAAGATTAGGCGTTTGATCAGAAACGAAACGTTAGGTCATTGTGGGTGTTGAAGAGACGGTTTTGGCGGATGATTTTGAAAAGTTTTGAAGGGGGAGAAGTGGAGGGGGCCTCAGGAAGGGTAGGTGGCCCAGAAGTGGTGGATGTTGCCTCAGAGGTCATGGAGGTGGTGCCAGTGGTGGCGGCGATCGCCGCAGGGGTCGCAAAGGTCGTCCCCGAAAGGCAAGTGGAGGATGAGGCTGTTGGCCCTGGGCCAAGGAGGGAGGGACAGCCTCAGGGGGGTCTTGTACCTCAAGAAGGAGGAGTCAGTGGGACCACGGCGATGTACCATGCTCGTGCAGTGGCGGGGCGGCTGGAGGGAGAAGAATGCCCAGCCAGAGCAGGGGCAGATCGCCTTGTAGGGATTGTAGAAGAGGCAGCCCTGCGCTCGGCCTCCAGATTCAACGAGACTGAGCTGCTAAGGGGGTTATACTCCGCTCAAATGGAGGTAACCACCTTAGCAGGGGCCCTGCTGAGGAAGGCGGGGGCTGCCAAACTCAAGGCAGATGAGGCCAAGGCCCAGCTTGCAAAGTTAAAGGAGAAGAGTGCAAGTTGGGAGAGTGCCCACACTGAGCTACAAACGGTTAAGGCGGAGCTGGAGGACACACGCCGCCAGGTTGTGTCGCTCGAGTTCCAACTTGCTGGCGAGCAGAAGAAGTTGGACGAGGCCCAAAGAGCCTGCGTCGTCGCGGTCGAGCGACATGAAGAGGCTATGAGCAATAATGAGGAGCTGGCCAGGCAGAAGGACGAGGTGGATAGCAGAGTGGGCGATCTCCAGAGGGAACTGGAGGGCGAGCGCGCCAAGGCAGGGGAGGAGAAAGGGAGGCTCCATAGGGAGTTGGAAGCAGAGAGAGTGAATAAATCAACTTGGTTTTTTACAGGTATGATATACTGAATAAATCATAAAATATGAACGGTTCGGATTATCAAAATTGGGCCTAAAAGTAGGCCCCAAGGCTCTGCAAGGACGGGCACAAGGAGGGGCTTGTAAGGAGAGGATCCTCGTACGGGGAAAGGGGGTCCCAATCTTAATTCATACTGTCTTTTGTTAGTGATTTTTTGGCTTATGGACTAAAAATTAAAATAAAGATTGTTTGGTTTGTTTTTGGGAGAGTTGTTTTTGAAAAAAATTTTGGGGAGAGAGTTTTAAAAAAATTTTGGTTTGTCTGGTTGTATATTTTGGGAGAGTTTTTTTTTTTGGAGTTTGGGATGATTTGATATTTTGGGAGAATTTGAGTAGATGTGTGTGAGAGAAAAAGTGATTGGGAAGGAGAGAGGAGAGAGAAAAAGTGATTGATTGATGTGTGAGAGAGAGAAAGTGATTTTGAAATTTTTTTTAGAAAAACTCAAACCAAACAATTTTTTAGAAATTTTTTTCTTTAAAACTCGTCTCGCCAATGCAAACCAAACATAAATTTTCGTTTTCCCGCTCTACTATACAGGTTATACAGAGTATGCACCTCAATCTCATTCTCACTCCCCCTCACTGTCACACTCACTCCTCCTCCACCGAACCCAGCCTCACCGGCGACCACTCCCGACGGCCACCCACTCGTAAACCCAACCCACCGCTGTAGCCCTCATTTTCTCTACTTCGCGAACCATAGCTCGACCGCGACCACCATCGGCTGTAGAGAAGGAATTTGTTTACGATAACGTGGGCTTTCAGGCCATAGATGAACTAGGTTCGTCCTCCAAACGCTGAAATCAAAAAGTTAGGGTTGTGATTCACAAAATAGATTTGAAAATTACTGTTATGCAGATAGATAAATGGTATGCTTGAAAAATGTGGCACATATTGTGACGAACATTTATGCATTTACCTTTTAGAGTTAAAGTATAAATTTTGCAGAACATAGTATGAATACGCAGAAACTGATCCAACATAAAATGAAAGGATCACATCTTTGCAGAACATAGTATGATTATGCAGATTGATAATTAGTTGAACGAATGCATATAGTTGTGTAATTTTCAATGTGTGATTGATAATGTGATTTTGCTGAATTTGTTGTCAATCACGCATGAATTGTTGTAATGAACTGCTATCAACTAATGTGTTAGCTGCGTGACTTGAATTAACTATTATCAACATTGATAACTATTATCAAACTGAACTTAAATGTTCATAACTATTACTGATTTGTTGATAAGTATTTTAGTGTGCTTTGTTGAAAATCACATGTGTCATTTGTTGATAACTATTTCAGTTTGAAAACTACTGAATCACAGTCTCCAACAATCTGCCCCTAATCATTTCACTTCGGCATTATTTGTTGATAATAGTTGTTTAACATGTGTGATTGATAATTTACTTGACATTGAACTGATATGTTTGTAAAACTGCCATGTTTGTTCAGATTGAAAATGCTATGTGTGTAACATGTATGTAATTAATCACAAATGCTATGTTTGAAACTGCTGTATTTGTTCAGTTTCAAAATGCTATGTGTGTACATTGAGCTGCGATGTTTGTTCAAATGCTATTAACAGTTTAGTCTGTGTAACCTCTGTGCAAATGTTATTAAACATGGCAGTTTGAACAAATAGATGTTTTCAGTAAAGACACACTCTGTCCCTCAAATTAAACTAGACCTGCTATTAACCCCATCAAACAGAAGCATAGCAGAGCACTACAAATTTCTCATGTATGCAGATTTAAAAAATGGCTTCTTCTTCTAACATTAGCAACATAAGATTACAAACGAGGCTGTGCAATTGTGGAAGAACCGCTGCCATATGTATTGTCAGAACAATAAGAATGGAAATGAAGGGCGTTTGTGCTTTGTTTGCCCATCAAAATATGTAAGTATGTATTGGAAATTGTAATCCTTTATTAGTCACAGTAATATTTGTCGTATTCAACTAACTGATTGTCATGCATTGTAGAGTACTACTCCCACTCCCCATTGCAATTACTTCAAGTTCGTGGCTGAAGATGATGAAGGCGTTATGTCCACAATCCCTTCCGACACTAGAGCTAGTGATGCTTTAACAGTAGAACACTTCAACGATGTAAGGACGAGGCTTCATGACTTGGGAAATGACCATGGTCGAAGGCTTGAAAGGATAGAAAATATTATCAAAGCAATGGTGTATTTCATTATATTTTCTAGGGCCTTGCTACATCCCCCTAATTTTTGGCCCCCTAATCCCCCTAAATTTCAAACCAAGGCAAAAAAAAAAAAAAAAAAAAAATTGCCCAAAACGACGTCGTTTTGGGCCTTAGGGGGATTAGGGGGGGCATTTTTAGGGGGACAAATCATTTTCCTATTTTCTATCATTGACAAATGATTTGTCCCCCTAAAAATGCCCCCCTTAATCCCCCTAATGCCCAAAACGACGTCGTTTTGGGCATTTTTTTTTTTTGCCTTGTTCTGATTTTTCGGGGGATTAGGGGCCCCCAAAATTCGGGGGATGTAGCACAGCCCTTCTATCATTTTGTACTTGATCATGTAACTTTCGTACTTCTTTGTATTTTGGGAAATTGAATGGAAGTTTGTACCAGTTTTTGTTGTATTGTACTTCATGATGTAAGTAATGCTTATGGAATGAATTTTATTATGATGTAACTTATGTAACTTACTTAATAGCTTTGTGGAATGAATTTTATTATGGAATGAATGTACGGAATGAATTTTATAAGTTATTATGATGTAACTTATAATGTTAGTCTATAATGAATTTTGGGAAACATTGGTGTCATTGTAAGAGCTTTGTGGATGCTATTTGGCAGATCTGTGGACGAATTTTGTGGATGGTATGTGGATTCATTTTTGTGGATGCTATGTGGATGAATTTTGTGGATGCTTTGTGGATAACTGAATTTTGTCGGTGCATTGTCACTTATCTGTGGCCTGTTATCTGTTGCAGGTTCTCTTATCTGGGTGCACGACTTTTGGTTGTAATGAACAACTTCTGTTATGTGTTGCAGGCTTGTTTGTAATTAACAGATTTGGCAAATCTGTTATCTGTCAACTAGTATCTGTTTGTCACTTATCTGTGGCCTCAACTATTATCTGTTAGCAAGTTGAAAGCAGATATAGAATGCGTGGTACATTTCTTCACCATCGTGCTGACTTCTTCATTAATGAATATCAATACTCTGTTTCTACATGGTCTATTGTATATTTTTTTGTTTGAAGGGGAGCTGATTAGTTCATAACAATGCACAATGGGAGAAAAATTGCTAATGCACAGGTTGACCCCATAGGGTATGCTTCCACACAACCGTTGTGTTTGAAAAAACAAAACATTTTGTGCCCATATTGATGTTAAGAGTGTATGAGACCGTTGGCTGGTTGTGCACAATTTTTGTTTGCAATTACAACTTGTGATTCCAGTCAATGATTCCGACACTTAAACCTTATTGTCCATATTGAACGATTCACAAACATGAAGTAATCAACAAAACATAGGTTAATGATAGTTTCTGATATCGGTCATTGACATTACAAAAAAATTACCTTGTCATTGTACCAACAAAAATCATAAGACAGCTTTTAGTCGAGGACGGTGACCCAAAAAAATACCTTCAACAAAGTGGACATGATGAAGACGTTAACGCATGCACCATTGCAATGGTTAGCAGAGTATGACGGTCTGTTAGTTTCTAACTCGTTTATTTTCGCGCGACGATGCCATCTTACAAGACTACGCTTACTATGTCATACACATGTCCAGCTCTGCTAATCCTCGCTCAAATCAACAACCTCGGAGTCTGAGTAATCTAAAAGGTCAGGGTCCGACACCAGTGCAGGATCCTCCATTATAGCCTTGATCGCAGATGCCGGGTTCGATCCATGTATCTTCGACTCTGCCTTTGCGTCCTCTATCCGTGAGTTCCTAATGAGTCGACGAGTCATTTGATCAACCTCACTTTGCAAACGATGCCTCAATTCTGGTGACTTCGGTCGGGAGCTGGCAGCCGTTGCAAGTGATTGTCCACGACCATGTTTGTCGTGGTGTGCATCCATAGGTGTGAAGGTTCTTGATTGAGTCCAACTTTGTTTTCGCAGGTTCACGAAGAATATATGGACGCAAAAATAAACCCAAATGCAAAGGAAACAACACTGGTTGCAAACTTTTTTGTGGTTGGTTGTAAATGTTAAATTACCTTAAACCCGTAGTCATTAATACGTTGGTGGTAGGTTTAAAGATGTGAACACACTTATTGTTGTTTGGTGGCAACAACTACCCAAACTGCGTAAAAGCAACTTAATGACTGCGGGTATTTCATTTAAAGGTTCGGTGCAATTGAAACGGCATATGTATCTGATAAGAGCAATTTTGCTAACCTTTATGGATGAGTAGACATGTAATTGGGTTGGGGCACAAATACAAATGACGAATGTGAATGTATGATGAACTGTGGGTGTGGAAGTCAATGACAGTGGGATAGTACTGATGGAAGGTACAATGCATGTGTGTTGGAAATGCCAAATAATGGACGATCAGGGGTATTGAACGGATGACTTGGTGCATGCAAGAAGGAACGAATTTTTGCAAGATGAATTCGGCCAGTTTGAGAAATTAATACGATGTATATCACAATGCATGAGGTCTTCTGCAAACATACAAGTCATGTACCATATATTACAAATACTTACAGCATAGTGTTGTGTAATATTATGAATCTGTACATTCCTTTAAAAAAGTAGTCAGTAAAATAAACCATACACATATTCTTACAAAATGTCCGATTCGAACAAGATTGAAGCTATTGTTGAAGCTCATGGTGCTCCTGTATTCCAGCAGTTGCAAGCTATCTATGAAAGGCTGAATGAAGTGGACACACGGTTGTCAAGTTTGGAGCGGCAAGTCGACGCTATCAAGCAGAACGTTGATTGGCTGACCGATGACAAATTGGCGGCGGACGAAGCGAAGTCTGATAAGACAATGGATGAGGACAGTCAATCAGACAGTACGGACAACTCTTCAGAAGACGCTGCTGATGATGCAGCAGATATGTAGATTTGATTTTTTTTTTTTTTTAACCTTCCCTGTAAGCCATGAAAGTTTTGTTTTGGCTGGAGTCATATGTGCTAATGGGCTGATATATAACTTACCTACGAAGAGTATTAAGTTTTCATTCATAATGTGGTTTCTTTCATTTTTGAAAATTAATTTTCCCTTTTTTGTAATTAAATTATAAATTAACTTCGGTAACAAAAGCAGCCGTAAATTATATACAGTTACAGTCGCATTCATCCGAACAAGAAACATGCGTAAAGAAAATAGTACTAAGTCAACAGCCACATCGACATGTTTGATCCATGTTTACATTTGACTTGCACTTTGCAGTTGGTCCATATTTACATCTTCCAGCAAAAACAATACTGGGGAGCCATAATTAACATCCATATTGAAATCAAAGAATAAAAAATTAGTTAAAGTCCTATTGCCACCCAAATTACTGGCGTACTGGCAGCCCATTCCCATCACTGGCCTAGCTTGTGGCATTGCTCATATGAAGGCACTCCCGATACTCTGCGATCTTTGCATTATTGACATCCATAATGATGTCAACCAACAACTTATGACGCACAGAGGGAGCGAACTTTGTACACAAAAATCATAAGACAAATCAGTTAAAATTGCAGGACATACGAGGAAGGATTTGATTGACAAATGGAAATTAAGCGGTAGAATGTACCTTGTGTGAACCGGGGCTTAAATCAGGTTGCTGCATGAATTTGATGACGAACATCCCACAGCCAAACGTGCTACAAAAATAATTTCACATTAAAGTTGTCGTCAATACTTAATAGGTTCGTTAAGTCAGTCATGCAGCTTAGACATTAATGTGAGGGAGGGATTGTGGATTACTCGTCCAGTTGTTGTACTGGCCTCTCATCTAACATGCAGCGGTGGAAGCTACGCACGTCTGTAACATAATCATTTCCAAAGTGTAGTTGCAGCAAGTCGTGCATAGTTTCAACCTGTTCCACAAGGTTGAAGTTGGTTTACGTAAAGGATGTTCAAGTTTTTTGTAGTGTTCAGAAATGCACCAGAAGGACATACCAAAATTTTAGCTACATTTAGCTTCCTTTTGTTCGGTCGGTTGGATGGGACTGAGTCGAATAGGTAGGCTACACGGTCCACCATATCAATTTTAACGCACAACCAATGTACTCCTCTGTAATTGAAAGGCATGTAAATCTACACGAAAACACAACGGCAGACCTTGTTTAGAGGCCATGCAAACATGTAATGGCTTTCATATTTTCGTTTTAATATAACGGGATGAACATTGATATTACCCTTTGGCATGCATCAATCGCACCAGTGTATCTGTCATGTCCGAAAAATGATGTGACGATATGTTCATGGTGCAGAGGTTGCATATCTTTATTTAGAATCAAAGTCTGCATGTGTAATGCGTAAAGGTCATTGACGGAAACATTTGTCAAAATATGTCATACACAATACACAACGTAGCTTTAAACACTTACTTACCGACAGATATACGGGAAAGAACCAATCAGTGTGCCTCCCGTCATTGTGTAAATCCCTCTGTCGATTAGTCAATTGCACCACCACCAAGTTGATTGGCTGGAACATTGTATGCAAGACACAAGGCAAGTTGATTAGAAAGGTTTCTGAGTTAGGGGTACTGAAAAACGCAGATTCATATTTGTGCAGCCAACACTTACAGTGTCGGATAGCCACGACCCTGGTTTGAGCGTGCGCATGTCACACCGGGTGCCAACTTCACATGCCCGTCCATGAAGATTCATGGAAACAACAATGTCCCTACAAGCGATAAATGATCCTTAGAATGATAGTTATTTCATAGTGGACTGTCATTGAAAATTTGCAAGTAGTAAATGAAACAATACATTTCATTTTTGCTATTGTCAAATACATAGTGAAGAAGTTTTTGTTTCTCCGCCGATAACAACCCTTCGCTGTCCAACATCGTTAACAAGTCCTACAAAAATAAACAGCCAACTAACAGTACACATTTCATAAAAATATTGAAGCTTACATTACAAGGTCGGTAGTCATAAAAAAGAACGTGAAATGATGTAAAAACTGTGAGCCTCAGAGTTTTCTCAACTTGTGATGTTTGGTGCGGAGTTTGTTAGAAATGTGTACTAACATATGGCAGCAGTCATAACTGCAAACATGCAATTCTTTGACAACTAGTACAATACAACACAGATGATTGTAAAATTACTGATTCACATTATTGATGTGGGCATGAATTGGGTATTCAGAACTTGTGGGGCATTAAAGGCAGTATTTGTACCTTGTTCACGTTGTCCACACCATCAACATCCACAGGTGAACTGCTGTCGTCAACTCCACTATTTGTTTTGCTATCGATGCACAATTGCATATCCCCGACCTCAGTGGCTTGAACTCCACTTCCGCGCATTTTCCCTTTTCCTTTTCCTTTTCCTCTTCCCTTTGCACTTCCTCTAACGATTCCAGTTGCTCCCAATGGTTTGCCAAGCTTAGTAGGAGAAGTATGCACATCGCACGCCACGTTCTTCACGTCCACTGACTGAAGGTCAGGACTGTATTTATCTTTAGTTTCATATGTTTCCCCTGACTGAAGGCCTCCCTTCTTGTTGTTGTCCCCACCTTCTTCGATGTTCAGCTTGTGCCCATCATGCAAATGAATTTTGTCCCTTGCCAAGGTTCCCTTCAAAATCTGTTGTTGGTGATCCACCTCTTGTACATCTGAAATATTACACTCCATTGGGTTAACTTCGTCAGATGGTTTGACCACGCCATCCTCATGCGCCTCGACTCGAACAGCAGGGTCCACACCCTGCTTGGCCACGCCTGCCGGTTGCAGTGTAGAGAATATACCTTCGATGAGGTGGTGTAGCATTTGCTTCAGTTCACGTAAATTGGTTTGTTCAGTGAACGGTTCGTTGTAGCCCAAACTGAAACGTTGAAGCAGTTGCTTCAGCATTTCCTTCAGTTGAGCAACATTGGAGGAGAGGTTAATGATACACACATCATTGCCTTCCACCTAATCATACATACACATTCGTGAACTTAGTCTTACAAACCATCTTCAAATGATGTGGCTCAACTGTGTGAAAATTGCGTAATGCTTGGATGGATTACCTTGTCATTGCCAACAACTTGCTTGCCTTCGAAATGTCGCAACATCTCCATTAAATCTGTTTGGTTGTGGAGAACTTGCTTCATCATTTCCTTCAGTTCACGAATGTCGGACTCCAAATTGCTCATACGGACTTCATTGTACTGTCCTGTTTGTTGGTTCTCGACATGGCATGCATCCATGTCAGCATCATCAGCGTTACTGTAATCAAACTCCACCTAATCATAGAAACGCATAAATGAAGTCTGACATTGTATGTTGAAGACAAGTGGGTCGATGGTGTGAAATGTGCACAGTGGTAGGAGTGCTTACCGCAATTGTTAGGAAATTTTGCTTCCTTCTGATACGTCGTAGCGTCTCCCGTATTTGGGTATCACCCCAATCATGAAGCCGAGGTGTGGACCGCGTCGTAGTCGAGCTTAGACAAACACAATCAAGGTACAACAGCTGTGGACATTAAGGGGCACACCATAATTAAGTTGTTCTTCCCACAAAAATGAACTATATTCAGTAACAATGACATTCATTATTCTCAATTTTGCAGTGGAACGTACATAGCATACCGATTTTGTTGAGGATGCTGTCAACTTTATAGGCACATATCATGCAATGTTTTTTGAGGAAAAAAATGTACAGCACACCAAGGACTTTATTGATGAAACCAAGAAAAAAAATTTATGTACATGTTCCCCTCTTCGCAACGTAGTTTTAATTGGTTCCTCCATTGAGGTTCGGCATACTTTTTGCCCTGTACTCTTTGTTCTTAAATTCATGACAGTAGTCACACAAAATATATTTCTGCAAGTACTATACTTGGTCAGGAAGAGTGTTGTTTGTCGTACTCACAAAGCAGGTACCATTGTATGTCCCAATCAAGGCCAATTTGTTGAACCATGACAGAACAATGCATGAAACACATGAAGGGGGGAATGGAAAAAAAATCAAGTTATTGGCATACCATTAGCAGGAAAACACATCCAGTTACACCGCGATGACCTTTATACTTGCGAACACCGTTGTAAAGGAATTGCAGTGTCAACTTTGCCCAATTACAAGCTCGCATACGATTCACGTCCTTCACGGCATGAATGAACGATGGCTTCAACCCGGTCATTGTGGTAGGACACAACATGGCCCCCAACACGTACAGCGCAAATTTCCGCCGAAACTCGTCCTCCGCACCAGCAGTCTCGGTCAGATAAAGTCTCAACTTGTTTAAAGGAATGACACTGTTAACAACTCCAACCTCATCATAGATATTGGGATATGCTTCTAATGACCCAGCCAATTGCACGTCATCGCCTTCACACCGTATTCCCAATAAAACATTAACTGCCTTACACGTGAGCCTGACTTGACAACCATGAACATTCAATGAACTACTGTCAGGATCGAAGTTATATACCAACCATGCGCACAAGTCGTGATCTATACGTGTACACTTCATCCCCAGGAGGCCAGCAAACCCAATGTCAATGACTGCCTGCTTTTGTGCTTCGTTGAACCGGTTAACTAGCTCAACAATTGACTTCAATGATATGCGAAGTTGCCTTTTACCCTGCACATTTTTTACCCTTAAATTAATACAAAAATACAACCAACAATGTCAGCAAAGCAGGACCTAGCCAAATGCATTTACGAAAACATGAAGTACGTAATGACCTTTTCAGACTTCGGTGCACATGGTACTACTTTGGCGTGTTCCTCAGCGCTCGCCTTAGCCATTTCCACAAACCTCTTTTTCTCATCAGAGGGGAGTGCCTTCCACCTTTCCCCAATCTCCTTTCTAGTCTTTAACCAAGAAAATGACAGACGTACAAGACAAGTAACAACTATGAGTCCAAAATTACTGTAACTACAACTTTATGCCAAACGCAATCCACGTGCATTGTTGGTAATTAAATAAGATTGCAAATACAAATAACAGTTGCAGCAAAAAGTCAGCGACAAAACGTAGCTGGACTTTTACAACGAATTGAAATTTACAAAAACAATAGGAATGTGACATTATTACATGCTACAATCCTACAAACGTGAAACAATCAGAAGCCCACTACGACCATTCAACACAACGTATGGATAGCAACCCAGCGATGTGTTTCCATCATAGTGTATTATAGAGAATACAGATTTCGACACTCACCATTTTTCGTCGAGTGTTGTCTGGCCCTTGCATTTCCTTGAATTGTTGCTGGCTGCATGCAAGCATCGTCAAGCTTATCATCACTAAATGTGAAATATAAATACATATATATATATATATATATATGCAAGTTTTTATGTCAAGCTGGCCCCGAAATCGGCATAAGACAACTTTCGTACATCCGGGACTAAATCGACACCAATTTAAACATTTTCAGACATGCGGAACAAAACCAATTTGAAACATCACAAACTGAACTTCGACGAGGCGCGTAATTTCAGTACGAAAAATGTAATTCCAGATTGTCAAAATAAACAACTAGTACCTGTAACAAATGAATGGTGTAACTGGCCGCTTTCGACAAGAGCCAGCGATAGTGTCAGACATTTGGATATGTTGTTCGGCAATTGTCTTCAATCTTTTCCTTCCCCTTATGAAAGAGCAAATCATACAAATTAGATTTTAGGGAAAATTACAGGGGTGGTATACACATTTTGTCCGTTGTCTAATTTGGATCGATGCACTTTAAACTACCTAAATTGTGGCAGTCCATTTCAAATTTCGTGGACATTTTCGGTCAAATTACTAATGCCGTTTGTCATTTTTAAAACAAAGATTGTAATGTCAATTGATTGAGATTATGTAAGTTCAGTAAAGTTATAAGTTGACTACAACAAAAAGTACAGTTGCCACGTATATGCATATTTTCTGATACAAAACGGTGAAGAGTTATAATCAAATGGACGTAATTGAAACAAAAGTTCAAAATTGATGCTGCAAAGTGAGGCCATTCAAAATTTGTGCAAAACAAATAACACAAACACAAAAGTACAAGGGCTGCTGTAAGAATTGATCCGGAAAAAAATCAGCGTATTCCTTGGTAATGGATTTCGTTTGTTTACAAACATATGTACGAAACCAACTGGTAGCAAGTCTTTAAGGAGAAAACTAACATTGTTGGTGTGAGGTGACCAATATCCATCAGATGCAATGACGACAACTCCTGCAAAGTATTCCAATCAATATTTACAAGAACACAAACAAACGGCTGCAACATGTGGCTGTTAACCTCAAAATTTTGCGTCAACACAGACAACAACATGCAGAATTTCCCAACACATATACAGATTTTGAAACAGACAAAAGAAAGGACACACATCAAAATTTTGCATTTCGTTCACACAGCTTACAATTAAAATAATTATGTGTACAAGCGATAAATGCATAATTTCCCAAATATTGAAGATGAAGGACTACATTATGTTTTTCATTTATAGGGCTGAAGGACTACACACACATACTTTTATGAAGGCCCGACTACAAAGGACAAAGAAGCAACTGAACTATTTCATGACGGGGTTAAACAATCAGGACACGATTCTTCTGTCAGAGAAATTGGTGCTCATCCCAGGCACAAAAACCAGATGAAACCCCATCCATCAAGTTGAGGGCTTCAATTTCCTACTAAGCAACTTGGTTGCAGAGAATCGAGGTGGCTGCATCCTGGCCCATGCTCCATTACCTTCGGGTGGTCAGACAGTGGACAGATAAGAGAAGAATACTTTTCCGGGCGTAGAAGCAAGTTTCATCAATTGTATGTCACAATGAAACAAAGTAGGAAATTGAAGCCCTCAACTTGATGGCTGGCCTTTCCAACAACTTAAGCGGCCGGAGACGATGGCTGAAAACCAATACCTTCTCCCCACCTGACTCGGACAAGCCTAACAGATTAAGGAAGAAGTTTGCCTTCAGTCCTTGTCTAATATCCAACTTTTCTAAGATGTGGTCCATCCGGGCATCGTCAATGCCCTCTGTTTCTGTGGTTGACGTGTCTGTAGGTGAACTCTTTAGGAGGGATCCCATCTGTGCGTGCACATACAGTGTGCTCCCATCCGAGGTGATGTTCAACTTCTTAACTACGTTGTTCAATTCTTCAACTTCACGAACTGTCGTAAGGGTGAGGTGAAGAAATTCATAAAAGTCAACAAGCCCAGGCAATTCACGAAGAAAATCTCATTCGTAGAAATGGACAACCTTGCCTGCCATTGCACGCAACTTTTGAATGACGGTTACCTTTCTCTTGAAGTTATCATCTTGCATATATATACAGCAGTTACATTTGAAGAGGAAGGTAGCTGTCATTCATAAGTTGCGGGCTGTCTGGACTTTATTGAACGAGTTCATGAAATGCGTACTCTCATTTGTCCTTTTTTATGACCTTCGTGCAGAATGAGAAAGGATGGGTACGTTAGTAATATTTGCTGGCAGGCAGTGGCAGTCTTGCTTGTTTCATTGTCACATACAATTGATGAAACTTTCTTGTACGCCCGGAAAAGTATTCTTCTCTGATCTGCCCACTGTCTGAGCACCCGAAGGTAATGGAGCATGGGCCAAGATGCAGCCACCTCGATTCTCTGCAACCAAGTTGCTCAGTAGGAAATTGAAGCCCTCAACTTAATGGCTGGCCTTTCCAACAACTTAAGCGGCTGGAGACGATGGCTGAAAACCAATACCTTCTCCCCACCTGAGTCGGACAAGCCTAACAGATTAAGGAAGAAATTTGCCACTGCCTGCGAACAAATATTACTAACGTACCCATCCATTCTCATTCTGCATGAAGGTCATAAAAAAGACAAATGAGAGTACGCATTTCATTTCTACGCTCAATCAAGTCCAGACAGCCCGCAACTCATGAATGACAGCTACCTTCCTCTTGAAATGTAACTGCTGTATATATATGCAAGATGATAACTCCAAGAGAAAGGTAACCGTCATTCAAAAGTTGCGTGCAATGGCAGGCAATGTTGTCCATTTCTATGAATGATATTTTCTTCGTGAATTGCCTGGGCTTGTTGACTTTTCTGAATTTCTTCACCTCACCCTTATGACAGTTCGTGAAGTTGAAGAACTGAACAACGTAGTTAAGAAGTTGAACATCACCTTGGATGGGAGCACACTGTATGTGCACGCACAGTTGAGATCCCTCCTAAAGAGTTCACCTACAGACACGTCAACCACAGAAACAGAGGGCATTGACGATGCCCGGATGGACCACATCTTAGAAAAGTTGGATATTAGACAAGGACTGAAGGCAAACTTCTTCCTTAATCTGTTAGGCTTGTCCGAGTCAGGTGGGGAGAAGGTATTGGTTTTCAGCCATCGTCTCCGGCCGCTTAAGTTGTTGGAAAGGCCAGCCATCAAGTTGAGGGCTTCAATTTCCTACTGAGCAACTTGGTTGCAGAGAATCGAGGTGGGTGAATCCTGGCCCATGCTCCATTACCTTCGGGTGCTCAGACAGTGGGCAGATCAGAAAAGAATACTTTTCCGGGCGTACAAACAAGTTTCATCAATTGTATGTGACAATGAAACAAGCAAGACTGCCACTGCCTGCCAAAAAATATTACTAACGTACCCATCCATTCTCATTCTGCACGAAGGTCATAAAAAAGACAAATGAGAGTACGCATTCATGAACTCGCTCAATAAAGTCCAGACAGCCCGCAACTCATGAATGACAGCTACCTTCCTCTTCAAATGTAACTGTTGTATATATATGCAAGATGATAACTTCAAGAGAAAGGTAACCGTCATTCAAAAGTTGCGTGCAATGACAGGCAAGGTTGTCCATTTCTACAAATGAGATTTTCTTCGTGAATTGCCTGGGCTTGTTGACTTCTCTGAATTTCTTCACCTCATCCTTACGACAGTTCGTGAAGTTGAAGAACTGAACAACTTCGTTAAGCAGTTGAACATCACCTGGGATGGGAGCACACTGTATGTGCACACACAGTTGAGATCCCTCCTAAAGATTTCACCTACAGACACGTCAACCACAGAAACAGAGGGCATTGACGATGCCCGGATGGACCACATCTTAGAAAAGTTGGATATCAGAGAAGGACTGAAGGCAAACTTCTTCCTTAATCTGTTAGGGTTGTCCGACTCAGGTGGGGAGAAGGTATTGGTTTTCAGCCATCGTCTCCGGCCGCTTAAGTTGTTGGAAAGGCTAGCCATGAAAGTGAACGCTTCAACTCTTGATTCAGAATTGGGTGTGGGAACGAATAGCTCTCTACAAAATTTGGAAATCGTCATCCTCATTTCAACTCTTTCAATTGGCTTTCCTATGTTTTAAGTTGAATACCGTCAACTATGCATGAACTTCAGCACTGAAAGAAAGAGTTGTTTACTGTGTTACACGGACTCGGGTACGGGTGCCGGGTGCGGTATGTATGTACAGGTCCGACTCATTAAATCTTAACCCTACATTCAATGGTACACGGTGTGGGGAAAAAATATCATATTTTTAATCTAATATGTGACATAAAATGGTACTATATGTAACTCACGGTGTCAAAACCACATTTATAGTAATTTCACAATAATTTGCACATATAATAATTGTGTTTTATACAATTATATAAGAAGTGTCCGTTGAAAAGTATCCGACACATATCCCATACCCTTGTCCGACTCTCAGGTGTCCGACACAGGTATTTGATCTATTTTGAAGAGTCCGTGTACCACAGATTGTTTCTAAACATAAGTTTCGGCAATATAAAATCACCGAGTACTACAAAATTTAAAGCAGAATTCAACCGAGTGTGCTACCTGTTGCGGAAACAAGATTAGTCATTGTTTGTTTATCGAGTTTCTTATTTTTGCTTTTTTGGCTACTCGAAAAAAAAAATTGTTTTTCCCGTGCCAACATTACACAAATTTTTTTTAAAGTCTTATTTCGTTATATATAACCCAACCTAACAAGTTCGCCATGTAAATGCAGAACACCTTTTATGCTTGTTGCTAACTACTATGATACCTATGTTCAACTTGCAGCACTGATAGCAGAGGGAAGACTTCCTATTCGAAAGGGAGAAAATACAAAAATCGAGTACAGAACAGTTCCTATTGGGTCCATTTCGGTTAGCAGAGGGAAGAGTTCCTATTCGAATAGCACAAAATACGAAAATGGAGTACAGAACAGTTCCTATTGGGTCGATTTCAGGTTGGGTGTGAAGGTATATGCAAATGATAGAAGACAAACAAGGAGACAGATAATATACCAGCACGAAATAAAGGAAATACCAACCGGATCAGACGAACCGACGGTGGTGCTCGATTAACCCTTGCGGTTGTGCTCCACCGACAAAAATCAACTTAAAAAAAGTATTTATGCATCCACTTCTATGGCTAGCCTTCCCAAGAACTTAAGCTCAGCACTCAAATATTTTTCTCTGTAAAACCCTACAGCTACAGGGAAATGGAACAACGGAGAGACGGGCAGAGAGAAAGACAAACAAAGAGAGAGGTCCGAGATGGAAGAGAGACGGACGGGCAGACGGAACTTACACCTCTTCTGAACACTTCGGCATTTTTTAAACTTTTATACTTGTTCTGACAACCTACACCTTTTAATGAAAAGTGACATCATTTATAAATTAATTTTCTTCATAAAAGTTACACCTTGGAACTTTATATCTTTACATTAATTTTCTTAATAAAAGTTACACCTTGGATCTTTTCTAAAAACGAAACATTCAGCTTTATTGGGATTGGTCTTCTTTGGGAACTTATATCTTTTGTAAAAACGAAACATTCAGCTTCAATGATTGGTCTTCTTTGGGAACTTGTACCTTTTGTAAAAACTCACAAAGTTTACAACTATTCCTAAAGTTTGCACCTTTCCTAAAAATTTACACCTTCTCTCGAAAATATTTACAACTTCTTGAAAAATTACACATTTTGTGGAAAAACCTTTTTCATAAAATTTACACTTATTATTTCAAGTTACACCTTTAGTGAAAAACAAAACTTACATCTTTTCTATGGTCATTTACACCTTCTTCGGACAAACATACACCATATTTGAAAAGGTTATACCTTTTGTCAAATAATTTCTTTTAACAAACTTTATCAAAAGCTTATTTTCCATAAAACGTGTAAATTTTCAAAAAAGGTCTAACTGTCTTCACCAAATATGTAACTCCTATTTAAAATGTGAAAAAATTTTTAAACATGTTTGCTTCACAAAAGGAGTACCTTTTTAGAAGAGGTGTAAGCTTTTAAAATAAGGTGTAAACTTGCTGAAAACATATTTTCCATAGAAGGTGTAAATTTTTTAAAAAGGTGTAAGTTTTGCTGGCAGAAAAGTTGTAATATCCCATAAAAAGTGTAAATTTGATGAAAAAAGTTATTCACAAAAGCAGTAACCATTCAGAAACGGTGTAAGCATTCCCACAAAAAGGTGTAATCATTCAGAAAAGGTTTATGTTTTTAACAAAAGGTATAAATTTTATTCAAATACTCCTTCCATGCAAGGTGTATATTTTCAAAAACATGTATGTAGTAGTTTTCACAAAACATGAAAGTTATGTCACAATGGTGTAACTTCCCATTGAAGGTTTAAATTTTAGGAAAATATAATTCAGATTTCCATAAAAGGTGTAAGCATGTTCAGAAAAGATGTAACTTATTTCAAAAAAGGTGTAAGTTCTGTTCTCAGAAAAAGTGTAAGTTCCAATAAAACGTGTAAATTTTTTAATAGACATGATTTTTAATAAATTAGTAACATCTCACAAAAGGTTTTAAGTATTTCAACGAAAAGGTCTAAATTTTATAAAATAAATTATTTCACAAATGTGTAACCTTTCACAAATAGTGTAAGTTTTTTCACAAGGGATGTGAGTAACTTCACAAAACGTGTAAGTTCCGTTTTTTCCCCCCAAAACCTGGAAGTTCCTAAAATCCAATCACACTGTACTGTATTTGTCTTGTTCAAATAATGGCAATGTGAGAGAGAAGGGCGTTTCGGAGGGCTTGGCCTTTCTCTGAGTAAAACTCCGTTTCAGAGACGACGAGTCTGGGAGGGCTTGGAATAGCGACTCCAAGTCCAAATCCAACCAAGTATGTCAATGTAAAAGAGAACCGTTTTTAATATAGAGCAACGGACAGACAGAGAGAGAGAGAGAGATAGACTGAGATCAACAGACATAGAGACCTAGATGGACACTGATCGACAGAGGGACCGAAATCGACAGAGATCGACAGAGAAGAGACCCACATGGACACAGACAGACCAAGATCGCTGGAGACAGACCGAGATAAACAGGGATCAACAGAGAGAGACCGACATCGACGGAGAATAGGCCGACATCGACACAGAGAGACCAAGATCGATAGCCAGAGAGAAAAAAACCTTTGATTTGCGGCGGCGGTGCCAGTGGAGGTGCCGATCTCAGAAGGCTGTGAGCACCGGAGGCCACCGACGCTTGGGTGGCCAGCGGGGGTCACGAACCCTTTGATTTGTTCAGTGGTTGTCCCAATTTGTTTATGAACACTTCGAAATGTTACTCCTTTTGTGTTTACTACGAATACTTTGAAATGAACACTTGATGTTACTCCTTATGTATTTACGAACATTTTGAAATGAACGCTTTGTTACTCCATTTGTGGTTATGAACACTTTGAAATGTTACTCCTTCATACTTTTCGTGAAAATACTTACACCATTTTTGAAAAGTTACTCCTTTTGTTCAAGAATTTTTACCGTTTGTGAGCGGCAACTTCGTCGGAAGTCACTTATACCATTTGTGAAAAAAAAAATTCATAAAATTTACACATTATGCTTAAGCTTACACCTTTTCGTGGAAGGGCTTACACCATTTTTGAAAAGTTACTCCTTTTGTGTAAGAATTTTTGGCATAACATTTATACTTTAACTTCCAACTTACACCTTTTGTGAAAGCCCAATTTAAAGCATCTTCGGAAGTCACTAATACCTTTTGTGAAAAAAAAAATTCATCAAATTTACACCTTTTGCTTAAGCTTACACCTTTTCGTGGAAGTGATTACACCATTTTTGAAAAGTTACTCCTTTTGTGTAAGAATTTTTGGCATAACATTTATACTTTGTCTTCCAACTTACACCTTTCGTGAAAGCCCAACTTAAAGCTTCGTCGGAAGTCACTTATACCTTTTGTGAAAAAAAAAATTCATCAAATTTACACATTTTGATTAAGCTTACACCTTTTCGTGGAAGTGCTTACACCATTTTTGAAAAGTTACTGCTTTTGTGTAAGAATTTTTGGCATAACATTTATACTTTTTCTTCGAACTTACACCTTCTGTGAAACCCCAACTTAAAGCTTCTTCGGAACTCACTTACACCTTTTGGGAAAAAAAAAATCATCAAATTTACACCTTTTTCTTAAGCTTACACCTTTTCATGAAAATACTTGCACCATTTTTGAAAAGTTACTCCTTTTGTGTAAGAATTTTTGGCATAACATTTATACTTTTTATTCCAACTTACACCTTTTGTGAAAGAGTATATAAGCACAAAAGGAGTAAATGTTATGACAAAAATTCTTACACAAAAGGAGTACATTTTCAAAAATGGTGTAAATATGTTCCCAAAAAGGTGTAAGCTTAAGCAAAAGGTGTAAATTTCATTAATTTTTTTTTTCACAACAGGTATAAGTGACTTCCGAAGATGCTTTAAGTTGGTCTTTCACAAAAGGTGTAAGTTGGAAGAAAAAGTATAAGTGTTATGCCAAAAATTCTTACACAAAATGAGTACCTTTTCAAAAATGGTGTAAATATGTTCCCGAAAAGGTGTAAGCTTAAGCAAAAGGTGTAAATTTCATTAATTTTTATTTTCACAAAAGGTATAAGTGACTTCCGAAGATGCTTTAAGTTGGGCTTTCAGAAAAGATGTAAGTTGGAAGAAAAAGTTTAAATATTATGCCAAAAATTCTTACGCAAAAGGAGTAACTTTTCAAAAATGGTGTAAGCACTTCCACAAAAAGGTGTAAGCTTAAGCAAAATGTGTAAATTTTATGAATTTTTTTTTTCACAAATGGTATAAGTGACTTCCGACGAAGCTTTAAGTTGGGCTTTCACAAAAGGTGTAAGTTCGAAGACAAAGTATAAATTTTATGCCAAAAGTTCTTACACCAAAGGAGTAACTTTTCAAAAATGGTGTAAGCACTTCCACGAAAAGGTGTAAGCTTAAGGAAAATGTGTAAATTTGATGAATTTTTTTTTCCACAAAAGGTGTAACTTCGGAGAAAAAGTATAAATGTTATGACAAAAATTCTTACACAAAAGGTTTAAGTTGGGCTTTCACAAACGGTGTAAGTTCGAAGAAAAAGTATAAATCTTATGCCACAAAGAGATGTAAGTAACTTCGCAAAACGTCTAAGTTCCGTTTTTTCTCCCGAAAACCTGTAAGTTCCTAAAATCCAATCACACTGTATTTGTCTTGTTCAGATAATGGCAATGTCAGAGAGAAGGGCGTTTCGGAGGGCTTGGCCTTTCCCCCAGTAGAACTCCGTTTCATAGAAGACGAGTCTGGGAGGGCTTCAAATAGCGATTCCGAGTCCAAATCCAACCAAGTATGTCAATGTAAAAGAGAACCATTTTTAATATAGAGCAACGGACAGACAGAGAGAGAGAGAGAGAGATAGACTGAGATCAACAGACATAGAGACCTAGATGGACACTGATCGACAGAGGGACCGAAATCGACAGAGATCGACAGAGAAGAGACCCACATGGACACAGACAGACCAAGATCGCTGGAGACAGACCGAGATAAATAAGGATCGACAGAGAGAGACCGACATCGACACAGAGAGTCCAAGATCGATAGCCAATCTTTCAAAAAACCTTTGATTTGCGGCGGCGGTGCAAGTAGAGTTGCCGATCTCGGAAGGCTGTGAGCACCGAAGCCCACCAACGCTTGGGTGGTCAGCGGGGGTCACGAACCCTTTGATTTGTCCAGTGGTTGTCTCAATTGGTTTATGAACACTTCGAAATGTTACTCCTTTTGTGTTTACTACTTTGAGATGAACATATGTTACTCCTTCTGTGTTTACGAACATTTTGAAATGAACCCTTTGTTACTCCTTTTCTGGTTATCAACACTTTGAAATGTTACTCCTTCATACTTTTCGTGGAAATATTTACACCATTTTTGAAAAGTTACTCCTTTTGTGTAAGAATTTTTGGCATAAGATTTATACTTTTTCTTCAAACTGAAACCTTTTGTGAATGCCCAACTTAAACGTATTTCGGAAGTCACTTATACCTTTTGTGAAAAAAAAAAATCATTAATTTTGCACCTTTTGCTTAAGCTTACACTTTTCCTGAAAATACTTACACCATTTTTGAAAAGTTAGTCCTTTTGTGTAAGAATTTTTGGCATAACATTTACACTTTTGTGCTTATATACTCTTTCAAAAAAGGTGTAAGTTTGAAGAAAAAGTATAAATCTTATGAGAAAAATTATTTCACAAAAGGAGTAACTTTTGAAAAAAAATATAAGCAGTTCCACGAAAAGGTATAAGCTGAAGCAAAAGGTGTAAATTTGATGAATTTATTTTTTCACAAAAGGTATAAGTGACTTCCGAAAAAGCTTTAAGTTGGGCATCCACCAAAGGTGTAAGTTCGAAGAAAATGTATAAATCTTATGCCAAAAATTCTTACACAAAAGGAGTAAATTTTCAAAAAAAATATAAGCAGTTCCACGAAAAGGTATAAGCTTAAGCAAAAGGTGTAAATTTGATGAATTTATTTATTCACAAAAGGTATAAGTGACTTCCGAAAAAGTTTTAAGTTGGGCTTCCACAAACGGTGTAAGTTCGAAGAAAATATATAAATCTTATGCCAAAAATTCTTACACAGAAGGAGTAACTTTTCAAAAAAAATATAAGCACTTCCGAAAAAGCTTTAAGTTGGGCTTCCACAAAAGGTGTAAGTTTTAAGCAAAAGGTATAAATCTTATGCCAAAAATTCTTACACAAAAGGAGTAACTTTTCAAAAAAAATATAAGCAGTTCCACCAAAAGGTATATGCTTAAGCAAAAGGTGTAAATTTGATGAATTTTTTTTCTCACAAAACGTATAAGTGACTTCCGAAAAACCTTGAAGTTGGGCTTTCACAAAAGTGTAAGTTCGAAGAAAATGTATAAATCTTATGCCAAAAATTCTTACACAAAAGGAGTAACTTTTCAAAAAAATATAAGCAGTTCCACGAAAAGGTATAAGCTTAAGCAAAATGTGTAAATTTGATGAATTTATTTTTTCACAAAAGGTATAAGTCACTTCCGAAAAACCTTTAAGTTGGGCTTTCACAAAAAGGTGTAAGTTCGAAGAAAAGGTATAAATCTTATGCCAAAAATTCTTACACAAAAGGAGTAACTTTTCAAAAAAAATATAAGCAGTTCCACAAAAATGTATAAGTTTAAGCAAAAGGTGTAAATTTGATGAATTTATTTTTTCACAAAAGGTATAAGTCACTTCCGAAAAACCTTTAAGTTGGGCTTGCACAAAAAGGTGTAAGTTCGAAGAAAAGGTATAAATCTTATGCCAAAAATTCTTACACAAAAGGAGTAACTTTTCAAAAAAAATATAAGCACTTCCACGAAAAGGTATAAGCATAAGCAAAAGGTGTAAATTTGATGAATTTATTTTTTCACAAAAGGTATAACTGACTTCCGAAAAACCTTTAAGTTGGGCTTTCACAAAAGGTGTAAGTTCGAAGAAAAGGTTTATGTTATGCCAAAAAATCTTACACAAAAGGAGTAACTTTTCAAAAAAAATATAAGCAGTTCCATGAAAAGGTATAAGCTTAAGCAAAAGGTGTAAATTTGATGAATTTATTTTTTCACCAAAGGTATAACTGACTTCCAAAAAAGCTTTAAGTTGGACTTTCACAAAAGGTGTAAGTTCGGAGAAAACGTATAAACCTTATACCACAAAGATATGTAAGTAACTTCGCAAAACGTCTAAGTTCTGTTTCTTTTGTAAGTTCCTAAAATCCAATCACACTGTATTTGTCTTGTTCAGATAATGGCAATGTGAGAGAGAAGGGTGTTTCGAAGGGCTTGGCCTTTCTCCCAGTAGAACTCCGTTTCAGAGAAGACGAGTCTGGGAGGGCTTGGAATAGCGACTCCGACCCCAAATCCAACCAAGTATGTCAATGTAAAAGAGAACCATTTTTAATATAGAGCAACGGACAGAGAGAGAGAGAG
This sequence comes from Camellia sinensis, assembly GCF_055761805.1. Lineage (NCBI taxonomy): Eukaryota > Viridiplantae > Streptophyta > Magnoliopsida > Ericales > Theaceae > Camellia > Camellia sinensis. The sequence continues at coordinate 63,046,324 of NC_138962.1, read as the reverse complement.
AGAGAGAGAGAGAGAGATAGACTGAGATCAACAGACATAGAGACCTAGATGGACACTGATCGACAGAGGGACCGAAATCGACAAAGATCGACAGAGAAGAGACCCACATGGACACAGACAGACCAAGATCGCTGGAGACAGACCGAGATAAACAGGGATCGACAGAGAGAGACCGACATCGACACAGAGAGACCAAGATCGATAACCAATCTTTCAAAAAACCTTTGATTTGCGGCGGCGGTGCCAGTGGAGGTGCCGATCTCAGAAGGCTGTAAGCACCGGAGCCCACTGACGCTTGGGTGGTCAGCGGGGGTCACGACCCTTTGATTTGTTCAGTGGTTGTCTCAATTGGTTTATGAACACTTCGAAATGTTACTCCTTTTGTGTTTACTACTTTGAGATGAACATATGTTACTCCTTCTGTGTTTACGAACATTTTGAAATGAACCCTTTGTTACTCCTTTTCTGGTTATCAACACTGTGAAATATTACTCTTTCATACTTTTCGTGAAAATATTTACACCATTTTTGAAAAGTTACTCCTTTTGTTTAAGAATTTTTGGCATAAGATTTATACTTTTTCTTCGAACTTACACCTTTTGTGAAAGCCCAATTTAAACCTATTTCGGAAGTCACTTATACCTTTTGTGAAAAAACAAAATTCATCAAATTTACACCTTTTTCTTAAGCTTATACCTTTTCGTGAAAGTGTTTATATTTTTTTTTGAAAGTTACTCCTTTTGTGTAAGAATTTTTGGCATAACATTTATACTTTTGTGCTTATATACTCTTTCACAAAAGGTGTAAGTTTGAAGAAAAAGTATAAATCTTATGACAAAAATTATTTCACAAAAGGAGTAACTTTTGAAAAAAAATATAAGCACTTCCACGAAAAGGTATAAGCTGAAACAAAATGTGTAAATTTGATGAATTTATTTTTTCACAAAAGGTATAAGACTTCCGAAAAAGCTTTAAGTTGGGCTTCCACAAAAGGTGTAAGTTCGAAGAAAAGGTATAAATGATATGCCAAAAATTCTTACACAAAAAGAGTAACTTTTCAAAAAAAATATAAGCACTTCCACGAAAAGGTATAAACTTAAGCAAAAGGTGTAAATTTGATGAATTTATCTTTTCACAAAAGGTATAAGTGACTTCCGAAAAAGCTTTAAGTTGGGCTTCCACAAATGGTGTACGTTCGAAGAAAAGGTATAAATCTTATGCCAAAAATTCTTACACAAAAGGAGTAACTTTTAAAAAAAAATATAAGCACTTCCACGAAAAGGTATAAGCTTAAGCAAAAGGTGTAAATTTGATAAATTTATTTTTTCACAAAAGGTATAAGTGACTTCCGAAAAACCTTGAAGTTGGGTTTTCACAAAAGGTGTAAGTTCGAAGAAAAGGTATAAATCTTATACCAAAAATTCTTACACAAAAGGAGTAACTTTTCAAAAAAAATATAAGCAGTTCCACGTAAAGGTATAAGCTTAAGCAAAATGTGTAAATTTGATGAATTTTTTTTTTCGCAAAAGGTATAATTGACTTCCGAAAAACCTTTAAGTTGGGCTTTCACAAAAGGTGTAAGTTCGAAGAAAATGTATAAATCTTATGCCAAAAATTCTTACACAAAAGGAGTAACTTTTCAAAAAAAAAATATAAGCAGTTCTACGAAAAGGTATAAGCTTAGGCAAAAGGTGTAAATTTGACGAATTTATTTTTTCACAAAAGGTATAAGTGACTTCCGAAAAACCATTAAGTTGGGCTTTCACAAAAGGTGTAAGTTCGAAGAAAAGGTATAAATGTTATGCCAAAAAATCTTACACAAAAGGAGTAACTTTTCAAAAAAAAATATAAGCAGTTCCACGAAAAGATATAAGCTTAAGCAAAAGGTGTAAATTTGATGAATTTATTTTTTCACAAATGGTATAAGTGACTTCCAAAAAAGCTTTAAGTTGAGCTTTCACAAAAGGTGTAAGTTCGGAGAAAACGTATAGATCTTATGCCACAAAGAGATGTAAGTAACTTCGCAAAACGTCTAAGTTCCGTTTTTTTGTAAGTTCCTAAAATCCAATCATACTGTATTTGTCTTGTTCAGATAATGGCAATGTGAGAGAGAATGGCGTTTCGGAGGGCTTGGCCTTTCTCCCAGTAGAACTCCGTTTCAGAGAAGACGAATCTGGGAGGGCTTGGAATAGCGACTCCGAGCCCAAATCCAACCAAGTATGTCAATGTAAAAGAGAACCATTTTTAATATAGAGCAACGGACAGACAGAGAGAGAGAGAGAGAGAGAGAGAGATAGACTGAGATCAACAGACATAGAGACCTAGATGGACACTGATCGACAGAGGGACCGAAATCGACAGAGATCGACAGAGAAGAGACCCACATGGACACAGACAGACCAAGATCGCTGGAGACAGACCGAGATAAATAGGGATCGACAGAGAGAGACCGACATCGACACAGAGAGTCCAAGATCGATAGCCAATCTTTCAAAAAAACCTTTGATTTGCGGCGGCGGTGCAAGTGAAGTTGCCGATCTCAGAAGGCTGTGAGCACCGGAGCCCACCGACGCTTGGGTGGTCAGCGGGGGTCACGACCCTTTGATTTGTTCAGTGGTTGTCTCAATTGGTTTATGAACACTTCGAAATGTTACTCCTTTTGTGTTTAGGACTACTTTGAGATGAACATATGTTACTCTTGTGTTTACGAACATTTTGAAATGAATCCTTTGTTACTCCTTTTCTGCTTATCAACGCTTTGAAATGTTACTCCTTCATACTTTTCGTGAAAATATTTACACCATTTTTGAAAAGTTACTCCTTTTGTGTAAGAATTGTTGGCATAAGATTTATACTTTTTCTTCGAACTTACACCTTTTGTGAAAGCCCAACTTAAAGCTATTTCGGAAGTCACTTATACCTTTTGTGGAAAAAAAAATTCATGAAATTTGCACCTTTTGCTTAAGCTTACACCTTTTCCTGAAAAGACTTACACCATTTTTGAAAAGTTACTCCTTTTGTGTAAGAATTTTTGGCATAACATTTATACTTTTGTGCTTATATACTCTTTCACAAAAGGTGTAAGTTTGAAAAAAAAGTATAAATCTTATGAGAAAAATTATTTCACAAAATGAGTAACTTTTCAAAAAAAATATAAGCAGTTCCACAAAAAGGTATAAGCTGAAGCAAAAGGTGTAAATTTGATGGATTTATTTTTTCACAAAAGGTATAAGTGACTTCCGAAAAGCTTTAAGTTGGGCTTCCACAAAAGGTGTTTGTTCGAAGCAAAAGGTATAAATCTTATGCCAAAAATTCTTACACAAAAGGAGTAAGTGTTCATAAAAGGTGTAAATGATTTCACAGAAGGCGTAAGTTTTCAGAAAAAGGTGTAACTTTTCAAAAATCAATTACGCCTTTTTCTGAAATTCCTTACGCCTTTCGTGAAAACTTATACATTTTTTGTGACCATTTATACCTTTAGTCATATAATATATTATTTTATTAATTTACCTGGAAAGTGACCTGCTTAGCAGGTCACCAATGTGTAAGTTTTCAAATATTTTCATATAACCCAATACATACAAATGTGTAAATGCAAAATAGAAGGGTGTAAGTGCCTTGCATACCATATGCAAGGCACACATAAGAAAAGTCCAAGGGGGGTATATCATATATAAATTATGATATTTAATTCAATCTTATAAGAGTCTTAACTAAAATAAAAAATTAAAAAAGTTACATAAGGAGCTCATTTGGGAAGTTGGCTATTTTGATTAGCTTTTTACTATTTTAGCTTGACTAAAAAAGTTGTGCTTAGAAAGATAACAGGCTTTTTTTGTAGGTAATTTGATGGTTATGAAAAAAAATTGAAATAATTATGATTTAGATGTGGCATTTTATCGTATCAACTATTTGACTTTATTTTGTCTTTATTGACTATTTTAGCGCAAAATCTTCTTTTCAAACAGGGCCAAGGTATAACCAAAAAACGTTTGGATCATAACCAAAACAATATCATAATCAAAAAGTTACTAAATTAGCCAAAAAGTCAATAATCCATACAAAAAAATTAAAGATTCTCTTTTCTCTCTACTTTTTGCACATCTTTTCGTAAAAAGTCAAAAAGTCGTCCCAAACATACTAGTTTTTTTTAGCTCATATTTTAGCCAAATAACAAAAAAGTTATTAAATTAGCCTGTTCCCAAACGAGGCATAACTAACACAAAATGTATATAACTAAATCATACTCAAGTTTTAACTAACATTTTGATAGGTTATAACCAAAGATCTCAAAGATTGTAATTAGGAGAGAATTTCTCATATATATATATATATATATACTTTTTTAGAGTCTCAAATATTCTTTTGTATGTATATGTATGTATATACAATGTGGCAGTCATTATGCAATTGGTTTACTATTATGTCATTGCATATTGCTATCCAAATTCAAAAATTAGACTAATTTTTTAAACTCAGTAATGTGTTAAGAATATGATTGGTTAATAATTAAATATTCTCTAATTATAAACCAATCATCTTATTAACACATCAATAAATCTAAAAAGTGAGTCTAGCAAGTGAATTTGTATATCATTTTTTTACTAATTAACTTTTTTGTGTGTGATTGTTTGTCTAATTTACCTCCCTACAGTACATTTAGTAATTAGTCATTAAGCTTCAACCAACCTCTCACAATAGTCTAATAATCCGTGCTTTGAAATTTTAACTTTTTACTCAAGGAACATAATCTATTTCTGTTAAAACGATGTTGTACATAATTACATTTTTTAAATTTTTTTTTCTTACTTTTAAATATAAAATAATGAGATCCATATTTATAAATACATATAAAACTCACTCACTTGTATTTTGAAGTAAAAAAATGAGGTAAAAATATAATTCTGGGTAACATTTTCTTTTTTATTGTAAGTTTACGAGTAGATGGTTTGTGAGTTCAGCTTCTGTTAGCTATTTCTATATTCTGAACTATTAAATTTTGAAAAGAATTACAATTCAGTGATATTTTCATAAAATAATAACAAGTTAATAGAAAAATTAATTATTTTAATTATTAATATTCATAACAAATTTCACTGATTTAAAATTATTTTTAAAAACTACACCGAATTATAATTGTTCCTAAATTTTAGAGGGGGAATTAGCATCCAATGGTAATATAAAAAATATATTACAAATTCACGAAAAAAAATTAAATTTTTATTATTAATATTAATTAAAAGTTTCACAAATTTATAATTTAATTTTAAAAGTTTAACTATTAATTTTCCAATTTTAAGAGACTGACGTGAACATGCCAAGCTGATCTCCATATTAGCATTTAACTCTCTCCTTGCCGTCTTTGACCCTTCCAATTTGGAAAGCCCAGTCTTTGTGGAAATGACTAAAGATAAATGATGTTTGAATTTGTTGATTCTTCGAAAATAAATTTATTTTCCAAATTTATTAATTAATGAGAAAATTAATGAAACATCTTTTTTCAACTTTGGGTAGTAGGAGAGGTTCAATATGCTTCTTTTTTTTTATTAGTTAAGATCCCTCAATGAAATTTCTCTGTGATAATCCCAACTTCCAATTCAGGACCGGCCTTACAGCTAGGCAGCTCAAGCGCCGGCCTTAAGCCTCATTCCTGTGAACGCCTCATAATTTTATTTATTTTTAGTATGTTTAGGGACTTCTATAATTAAGGTGGTCATGAAAGGCTTGTTTTTATACTAAAGGCCCATATAAAATGCACAATTCTTTACTTTATTCTGTTCTTTTTTTTTTTTTTCTCCCTCTCCATTAAGGGTGAAAGTGATTTGATTTGGTTTAGTCAAGGATAGAAAATTTTAGTACAAGACTTAACCCTCTAATTTTGAAGTTGAGGAATCGAAATCAATCACATATTATGGTTTAATTATGAGAGGTTAATCGATACCCACCAAAAATAAACGAGAAATTAACAACAAGCTTTATAAGTTTTGTGTAAAACCTATAAAATCTCACATCCAAAAAAATGAAAAGAAATTATAGAGATGCTCTATAAATGTATTAATATTAATAATACATGTAAGAGTTTCTTTTGTGGAAAGAAAATTTTCAAAATTAAAATTGATAAAATCATATCGAAGCTCAGCTATATTTAAAGAAAAAATTAAGCAAATTAACATTTTATCGGAAACACACATTACAAAAACTTGATTAAAAAAGTTTAGTTAGCAATTTTGCATCATAAAAAGCAAGAAAAAATAATTTCAAATGAAAATAAAATATTAAAAATTATTATTGTAATTTAAATAGCAAAAGGTCACATTTTAAAATTTTGCCTTAGGCCCCAGAAGGGTTGACCCGTCCTTTTTGGGGGGGGTAATTAGGTTGACCCGTCCTCGAGTCATTCCAGTTATGATGCATTTTTCCTTCCAAGCTTTTATTGATGTGGAATCTGTTCGTATTGGTTTATCATCAATAAGTTCTCTTTTGCAGATTAAAAAAAATACGGTAAAGTAATAAATTTTTATTTTTTTTAATAATTTGATATCCGGCTTATTGAACTAACTAATCTAAGAATCAATAACAAAAATAGCGTGTAACTATAAAAAATAAAAATAAATAAAAAAACAGCTAAAGAAATACCTGTTATAGAAAATAAATAATTAATAACAGCTCCATATTACAAAAAAAATAAAACAAAAATGAAAAAAAAAATACTTATAACAAGAAAAAAAAACAATTAACTAATTTTTATTTTTAACAAATACTTAGGAGAGAAAAAGAGAGAACAAAAGACTTTGACTGAGTACAACATGACCAATTATACAAAAAATAATAATAATAAATTAAATTTCAACACATAAACTTTTTATTTAGGTGGTATTTGATAAAATTGAAAATTAAAAATTAAGTATTAAAAGCTGAATGCTGAATTTTTTAAGGTAAAACTGTTTGATAAAAATTTAAGTGTTGAATTAAAAATAAATTATTTTATATGTATAAGATCAAATTTGAAAATTATTATTTTTAAATTGTATATTTCAATTTTTATATTGTGGTGGTGATGGCTGTGGCGATAGTTATAGTGATGGTAGTTGTAGTAAAATGATGGTAGTGTTTATTGTAACAATAATAATGGTAATGAAGGTGGTAGTGGTGATGATAGCGATGGCGACGGTAATGGCAGTGGCAGTGGCAGTGGCAATATGGTGGTGGCGGTGGCAGTGGCGACAATGGCATGATAGTGGTGGTAGTGGTGGTGGTGGCATGGTGGTGATAAGTTTATAATAGTGTATATTGATACTTATGTTTCGTATTTATAAATTCAGTAAGAATTAAGTAAGTTTCATATGGTTTAAAATTTTCTTAAGTTTTAGCCTACATTTTAAGAGTAAGTGATATCAATTGTGATTGTTAAACGAATTTAATTGATTATCAATTAATGAATTCAGTTTTAAATGCTGAACTAGGTTATCGAATATCCCTTACTCTACACAGTCCACGCATTGTTAATAAATATTTTTCCACACGGGTCTCATTCTTGAAAAATTATTCATTGCCCCAAGGCCAAATCTAGGTGGTGTCCCAATTAAAATATTATTGGTAGACATAATAGGTCTCACTACTTGTTTGTCTCCTTTGGGAAGGGAAAAGCTGAACACTTGTCCAAATATAAATGGTGTGGAGAAATACTCCTAGACTACTAAATAACTTCTCCAAAAACATCATTACTACACAAGGGATAATTCTATGATACATACCCCTAAAAAAGTAATGTATCATATATCTCAGTTATGATTGTTATGGTCTTCGAATATAACATGTGGTGTTAATTATAACTTAGTTAGAGCATCCGCATCAACCTCGGCAAATTTTGAATCAAATTATAACTCAAAATGCACTTTTCTATTTTAGCTAGTCTCTTTTTTATGTACACATTCTATCAAACTATTTTAAAATTTTATTTTATTAAAATATTATTTTTTATTCTTTGGAGTGCAAAATGATGTTAAAACATGTATAAAATAAGGCCCAAAACAGCAATAGATCAACACCAGAGCAGAGCAGAGTAGCAGCAACATAGGAGGGCTGAGCATTTTCTTTCTTTTGTTACAGGGCACTCACGGGACATCCGGGTGGACATTCAGGTGGACGACTGATCATGCCTTTTTGACCTCAGCTTTGCTTCAGAAAATATAATAAAAAATAGATTAACCTATGAACAGTGTCTCCCTTAATCAAGTGAGGTACTGTAGCAAAGGCAAAATGAATGATGACGGTAGAGAGTCTGATAGAGCACATAATTATAACTTTTGCTCTCTACAATAGCTTCAAAGCCATTGTAGAGAGCCTGATGTGGATACTCTTATGACTCATTTTAATGTTATTTATGACATTATTTTAATTATAATTCAAAAAATCTTCAATTATATCTTATGTAATGCTTGGTTATAATTTCTTCTTTTCTTTTTTTAATTATGATTGAAGATGATTTAATTATGAAATTTGTGATAAGTAATATCACAAATAACATAATTTACATATGAAAGTGCGTACAATAAAATTACCCTACAAGGATATGATAACAGGAGGGTTTAGGGTTTACTAAACATACGTAACAGTAGAGTTAATTATAATTATAGAATTCTCCTTTATTTGATAACATAAACATTAAGTAGCTGTTTGAATATTGGCTTTTTGGTTAAAATAATTAAAAAATTAAAATACCTAATTATATTTTTATTTTTATTATTTTACACATATTTTATTAAAAAAAATTTAAAAAATCAATTAAAATAGTCACATCTCAAACGAGATCCGTGTGTACTCTGGATACCTATTATGTATGTATAGCAATGATCTTTTCCTCATAGCATACGTAATAACATGGGTAATGCTACTATATATAAGTTACTAGTGAGTGGCACACACGATGTGTGTGCAATTTAAATAAGTAAGAATAAAAAAAATAATAATAAAATTAATATTATAATGTGTACTTATCTTAAGTGGTATGAGTCCTCGTTCTTAAATCCATGGTCATGGGTTCAAGCTTTGCCCATCTCTTTGTTTAACTTTTTTTTTAAAAATAAAAAATACTGCCACATGGCATGAGGAGAATAAAGCTTCAGGACACCATAAATTGTGTTCACTTTATAATAGTATAGATAGATAGATAGATAGATGATAACCACAATTGTCATAGGTCATAATTTTAAAAAAAAAGAAAAAAAAAAAAAAAGAGTTATAACTAAACACTATGGATTATTTGGGGTGTCCTAAATAAGTGTACTTTTTATCTTTTTAGACTAAAAAGTTAAGGAAAAAAAGATAGATGTTTAGGTTAATTTTTTGTCTTTTTATGAAAAAATATGTAATAAAAAATTGTATAAATATGTGTATAGGAGAAGTTAAGCAGAATAGGCTGTACGGTGCGTTTTCTGTGCAGAGGGAAGAAGATAAGAAAATGATTGCCTCCTTCGCGGGGCAACCATTTGGACTGTGTTGTTCGGCCCGTGGGGTCTACCACGAGTCCCATTTTGATAATCTGAACTGTTTCAATATGTAAAACTCATTGAGTACTATATGTTTGTAAAAAATCACATTGATCGGATATCGAAATCATATTTATTGGTTTAGTTTTTGTTCACTAGTTAACTATAACACTATCCCTTTTTTTTTATACAAAACTAATATCATCATATAGTTAGCAATATCCGATCAACGTGATTTTTTACAGGCATATAGTACTCAACGAGTTCTACATATTACACGGTTTAGATTATCAAAATGTGACCCGTGGTGGTCCCCACAAGCCAAACAACACAGTCTAAATGGTTGCCCACGAAGGAGACAACCATTTTTGGACCAATACAGCACACGGACAGCCATCATTTCTTACATCACTTCATTTTTAAGACCAGTTGTGTTTTTTTATGTTTAAATTTTTTTTTTTTTTGTATTTTTTTTTTTTTTTTTTTGTAAATAGTGATAACTTTTTAACTTTTTAAGTAACGTTTTGCCTTTTTTACGAGATGCCAAACCAGACTTACATAAGGTATAATTAAAGAGCAGATAAATTACAGTTTGTACCATATCTCAATTTGATCCTTACACATAAAATTATAATAGTTAATCCCTTACACTTCCAGTCAAGTGTCAACCTATGATGGAGGAGTTGAGTGATCTGGTAAAGATAAGGGTTGCATTATGGTTTAAAGCTTATCCAAGAGATTGTTTGTACTCTGTTCATGATTTGGTGGATAATTTGCAACGAGGAAGATACTATTCTAAAGTTCTGATTGGATTGGTGGCTGATGTACTATTCAAGTGTGGTGTTGTTGGGTTCTTTGGCCTTTTGTTGGTTTTTCATCAACTTAAAGCTTGTGTTTGTACATGATTGTGTAGCTTCTTAGTGCTAACTTAGTTGAAATTGGGAAGATTCTATTTAGATGTTTGTAGCACTCCCTTACCTTTATTGATGTATTGCTCATATATATATATATATATATGCAAATTTCATCAATAAAATCTTTCTTCTTTTGCTAATAAAAAAAACAAAAATCAGTAATGTAATAAGTATATGACTATGAAATGAGAGCAAATGAGGAAAATCACCTCCATTTCTCGCTTATACACATTTTGTCCTAAAATTTATATCAAATTATAACTGTATTAGGCTAAAGCAAAACATAGATTGTGAATGATTAAGGAAATGTACTAAGGATTTTGTAGAAATTGAAATCACGAAACTCTATTTTTCACAGTAAAATAATCTTCTATCTATTCATCTTCATTTCTCTTCCATTTCTCTACTGTTTTTTTCTTTTTTTAAAATTTCAAAAACTCTATTTTCTTGTCTCTTCATCTCAAATTTCAGCATATGAACATATATATTGTATTATATAACTCTGACATGTTTATCACATGTGTTAAAAAAAAATATGCATTGGTTGAAAATATGGATGATTTTCCTCTCTTATTCTTATTTGGTAATCACATGCTTGTCACATAATTAGATTTTGCCAAAAACTTAAATAATAGAGTAATAGATTGGGGATATTAATACTTGTGTAGAGACTAAAGTGAGATTTGACGAGAAATACATGGGGTTAATTATCACGATTTCATGTGTGAGATTTGACTAGAAGTATAGAAGGTTGATTGTCACGATTTCATGTATAAGGATCAAAGTGGAATTTGATGCAATATATAATTTACCAACCAAAGTGCTCTTGAATTATAACCAAAATAATATCATAATTAACATCACAATAATATCACAATAAACCATAATCAAAATTATAAAATTGGTAACTAAAATTGCATAGGATACACAAATTTCCCTACATCAATAATGACACTGGAATGATGCACGGCCTTAGAGCATCCACATCAAACTAACTAAAGTCGTTTTTTAGCTAGTTTGATAATATTGTTCATCTGCATCAATCTCACTACGTAGGTTGCCAATTTACGAGTGCTACGGTAACTCGTTACAACAAGCGAGACACTGTTCATTGTTACAATAGTGTTACCGGATCTCCGGCCAGACGTCCAGTCGGTCAACGGCCAATTTTTTTTTTTTTTTGGTTGCTTTTTTTAAGAATTGTTTGGCTAGTAACTTATCAATTCAATAAAATAAAAAAAAGGACTAACAAACACAATAAGAAAAAAATATTTAATAAGAATAAGATAGAATAAAAAATTCGATGCAATAAGTGTTAAAAAGTGATTAGCTAAAATAATGAAATAGTTTTAATTTGAATAAAAATTTAAAAAGTTTGGTTCGAATGCCCTTACACAGAGAAATCTGATAAGTCATTGCTTTATATCACTGTCTATACAAATATTTAAAATTAATTTTTTTTGTAAAAAAAATAAATATTAAAAAAAATATCTAAAGTGCATAATATTTTGTTATATATTTGAAAAATATAAAATGCTAGGAACTTCATCTAATATAACGCACTCCTCAATCACAAATCATATTTGAACAGCCTTGACAGATATTGCTATATATATATACTAGCATATCACTCGTACTATGCACGGGATAATTATAGATATTTATATTTGTTTTAATTTATTTTTAATATATAAATTATGTTTTTAAAGATTTTTTATAAAAATAATTTAATAATCTTATCACTAATCATAGTGTATAGGAGAAATTAAAAATGCTACTGCAGTAACTATACACGGGCTGTATCTATAATTATTTGTATGAGGGGATTTTAAATGCTAATCAGGGATTTTGACCAAATCAATAAATGCAGGCATGTGGATTGAAAAAAGTTAATAATGCTGATCAGGGAATTTTGACCAAATCAATAAATACTGAGGTTTTTTTTTAAAATAAAAAATTTAGAAAATTAAGATTGAGAGATTGGAGCTCCCACAAGGCTTAGGGTTTAGAAACCCTTTTTTTGTTAACATATTTACAATTATCTATATATGTGAATTGTGATTTTTAAATGTCTTTTTTTTTTTAATTTTTAAATGTCTATGCACGGGATAGTTATAGATATTTATATTTGTTTTTATTTATTTTTAATATATAAATTATGTTTTTTAAGATTTTTTATAAAAATAATTTAACAATCTTATCACTAATCATAGTGTATATGAGAAATTAAAAAGGCTACTGCAGTAACTATGCACGGGCTGTATCTATAATTATTTGTATGAGGGGATTTTAAATACTAATCAGTGATTTTGACCAAATCAATAAATGCAAGCATGTGGATTGGAAAAAGTTAATAATGCTAATCAGGGGATTTTGACCAAATCAATAAATACTGAGGGTTTTTTTTTTAAAATAAAAAATTTAAAAAATTAAGATTGAGAGATTGGAGCTCCCACAAGGCTTAGGGTTTAGAAACCCTCTTTTTCTTAATATATTTACAATTATTTATATATGTGAATTGCGATTTTTAAATGTCTTTTTTTAAAAATTTTAAATGTCTTATTTTTTTCCTTTTTTATATTATATGAAAGTTTAATATTTTGATAATAATCATATGTGTTAGAATTTTTAGGGAATTAAATATCTTCTTTTTTTATTATATTATATTAAAGTTTAATATTTTAATAATAATCATATGTGTTGGACTTTTAAGAAATTTTTTTTATGCTTGTTCTTAATGCATTAAAGTGTTATTATGAGGAATAATAATCATATGTGTTGGGACTTTTTAAGGAATTCATGTGTTGGATTTCAAATAATTTTTTTTTATACTTGTTCTTAATGCATTAAAGTGTTATTATGAGGGTAAGACTTGGGGATTCGGAGAAGTTAATAAATGCTAAGGTTTTTTTTTTTTTTTAAATCAAAAAATCAAGAAATTTAGATTGGAAAATTGGAGCTCCCACAAGACTTGGAGTTAAAAATCCTATTTTGCTTAATATATAGTATAGATAAATAGATAGATATAGATATAGATATTTATATTTATTTTAAATTTTTTTTAATATACAAATTATTTGTTTTGGAAAAGGTACTGTAATAATTATGAGAGAAGTCAAAAAGTTTTGTGGTTAAGAGAAGTTAATAAATGCTGAGGTTTAATTTTTTTTTAAAAAACAAAAAATTAGAAAATTAGGATTGACATATTGGAGCGCCCACAGACCTTGGGGTTAGAAACCCCCTTTTACTTAATATATAATATATATATATATATATATATATTCCTGATCAATCCTTAACCATAGCTAAGAAAAGAACATTAATCTGTTCAATGGGTAGCATGAAAAGCCAAGAATGCTCCTCCTCCAATATCTCTACTACTTATCACGTGTTCTTGAGTTTCAGAGGCCAAGACACCCGCAAGGCCTTCACTGATCACCTCTACACAAGTTTGGTGCAGGCAGGATTTCGCACATTCAAAGATGATGATGATATAGAAAGAGGAGAAAATATTAAGTTAGAATTGCATAAAGCGATTCGGGCATCAAGGATTTCAGTAGTTGTGTTCTCGAAAGAATATGCATCTTCAAGATGGTGTCTTGACGAACTTTTGATGGTCCTCGAATGCAAGAAGACCTCTAAGCATATGGTTCTACCTGTCTTCTACGATGTCGATCCTTCTCAAGTTACGAACCAAACAGGAAGCTTTGCAGAGGCATTTGCAAGGCATGAGAATATTGAGGCAGAAAGTGATGAAATAAAAAATGAATGGATGCATAAGGTAAAAGAATGGAGGGCTGCACTTAGAGAAGTTGCAGATTTGGGAGGGATGGTTTTGCAAAATCAAGTCGATGGGTACGGTAATTTTTTCTGTTTCTCTAGTCCTTGAAATTGTCATAATAATATATTTCTTTGTGCTTGTTGGAAGTATTTTGAGAAAGCTCTTGTTGTTAGTATTCAAAAATGTGTATAAAATATTTTGAAATTTATATTTGAAAATGTTTTGAAATATCTAAAATATATATTAAGATTATAAATATTTTGAGATTATATATTTCCTGTGGCTAAATTACAATTTGCAACCCTGCACTTTGCACCAAATCTCACTTTAGGTCCTACACATGAAATTGTGATAGTTAGCCTCCTACATTTTTGATCAAATCTCATTTTGGTCTCTGCACATGAAACTGTAACAGTCAACCCCTTATACTTTTTGGTAAAATCTCACTTTGGTCTCTATACAAGTGTCAATGTTCCCTTTCTGTTACTCAGCTGTTTAAACTTTTAACAGAATCTAATCATGTGATAAGAATGTGCCTACGGCATAAGAAAAAGAAAGAAAACCATCTACATTTTCCACTAATACACACTTTATCCCAAAATTTATATCAAAATATGATTGTATTAGGCTAAAACAAAATACAGATTGTGAACAATTAAGAAGATGAACTAGGGTTTTGCATAAATTGAAATCATGAAATTCTGTTTTTCACGGTAACACAGTCTTTTATCTATTCATCTTTTTTTCTCTTTGATTTCTTTGTTGCATTTTTTTATATTTCAAAAGCTTTACTTTCTTGCCTTTTTGTCCCAATTTTTATCATACAAACATATATATATATATATATATATATATGTATATATATTGAATTATATAACTCTCATGTGCTTATCACGTAAGAGAAAGTGTATTTGTCACGGCCCAACCCGCCCATGTAGGTTTAGTGTCGTAACCGGCCAATAATCCGCGATTACCAAAGGCCTAACTGAACAAAGCAAATAAATGAGGCTAGCGGAAGCTATTATGTAAGAAACAAAACGTCCAATGAGCTGTGCATTTGCATGAGGCAAAAGGCTTTGCTATACATATATATACATACACGCATGCAAAAGTACAACATGCTATTACAAGTTTGTTTAAAAATAAAAAAAAAATAAAAAAAATAAAAAAAAAAGAGCTATGCCCATGGACAATAATTCCTGACCAAACACATGAGCGCACAACAAAAGGGTGAATATTGGCCACATCAAAACTTGGGTAGGTGGGAACCTCGTGGTGAGGCACGAAGGTTAGCTCGACAAAACCAGAGTAAGACCGACGCCACTATGCCCTTTGTTGAGCTGGATCACCTACACGGTGTACCAAAATGTGAGCTAGGACCCAGTAAATAACAACTGAATAAAGAGATTATGAATGATAATTAAAACACAAAATGAAACACAAGTTAAGCAGGCTCATACGATACTTGAGAAGCATAACATTTCACATAGAATATTCGCGTAGTGTATTCAAAAATAGTAAATACAGGCAGTTTAGAAGACCGAACGGGTGGTCATGAAGACCGGACAGGCAGTCAGGGAGACCGAACAGAAGGTCATAAAGACCAAAGATCAGATATGATAACTATTGCCACGTTAAACAGGAGTTCCATGAAACGAAACTAACAAAACTGTACTCATACAAAGAGGTGCCAAAGTTATCATAACAACGAATGGGAACTGGGATAGAATTATCATTCATTTACACGAGAAACATATAAGAATAACACATAAGTTGAAGCAGAGAAAAGATAGTTTAAATCATATATATATTTACAGCAGTGTTACTCACAGTCTGTTTCGTATTGCAGACGACTGGAATGAGGCGTTTGACCTATACAAACAGATATAAGCATCGTCCATTTAATGCATCAAACACTCAACGAATTAGTTTCACAACTTAAGGATTCATGGGTTAAAATGTAAATCACTCTTATTAAACGTTTATACAATGCAATTGGACATCATTTACGAGCGTAAAACACGCTAACGAAGGCTCGAGAGTGAGATAAATAACACAGAAAAGTGAAACGAATGCCACCAATCGGCCGCACGTACGAAAGTCCTTGGCCGCACGTGCGCCATGAGGTGCTTTTTAAGTAGAAAGCTTCCCCAATTTTCCCCTGTCCTCCGCACGTGTGGGTCTCCCCGCCGCACGTGTGCCAGTGCACTCCCGTACATGCGGGATCCTCAGTCGCACGTGCAGTTCTGGGTGTTCCAGAACCAAGTTTTTGCCCTGTTTTTGGAACTCCAAATCCCCAAAAATCAAACCCAAATCCAACCAGGTGAAGTCCACAAATTAACAAACATAGTGTATAAACAAGATTCAAACTCAAATTAAGAATTGAATTTAGCTTTGAATTCCATAATTTCATTAACACCCTCACAAGTAAAAAAAACAAGGATTTATGCTTATGTTAATTCTATGCTTCAACAAACCATGAAAATCTAGGTTAAAACCATGCAAGATCATGTAAATGAGCTTAAGTAATGGTATGTGGACAAGGAAGTGGAAGAGTTCCTCTTGTTGGGTTTACAACATGACTTATACTACCCAACTCCTCACTCTCACCCTCAACCTTATGAGTTTAAACTAGAATTTCATCTTCATGCAAAAAATTAGGGAGAATCCTTACCTTGATGGGTTGATCTAGCGAAGTTGTTTCAAGCTCTCTTCTCTTCTCCTTCTTTCCTCTTCTTCTCTAGCCTCCACTCAAACTCTAGCTCTCATATTCTCTCTCTCCCTCCTATTGAGTTCAAGATATTTATATATAAAACATTCCAAGTCTTTAACTTAGATTAACTACCTAAGAGTTTCTTTAGTTAAATCACTTAGTTAATCACACTACCATCTATCTTACTTTAAGGTGAACCAACCCCACTCACTTAGTCCACTACCCAATTTTATAACTCTACAATCTAATGAATCAGACAGGTCTTTTCACAAAGGAACATATCTGTTAACAGACACAAGGCTTATAAATATACGTATAAGGCTCGAATAAATGCATAATCCAGATTAAGCATAAAAGTAATCATAAAAACAACAGCTAAGGAGAAAGGCCGGTATTACAATATTGGTGGGAAACATGGAATATTTTCCTCTCTTACCCTCATTTCGTAGTCACATTTTTTGTCATATGACTGGATTTTGTTAAATATTTAAAAATGAAATAACAGAAGAGGGACACTAACACTTGTATAGGGACCAAAGTGGGATTTGAGTAAAAGTGCAGGGGGTTAACTGTCACGATTTCATGTGTAAGGATCAAAGTGAGATTTGACCAAAAGTGCAGGGGGTTAATTGTCATGATTTCATGTGTAGAGACCAAAGTGAGATTTGGTGCAAAGTATATGGGTGCAAACCATAATTTACCAACTCGTGGACTGATAGGTCGAGTACGGGAATACTGCTGCCTGTAAGGCGCAATAAGGGTGAGCAGTGGATATTCCGATCCACCCAAACCAACCAAACCGAACCGAACCGATTCAACGCATTTTGAACGGATGCGTGATGACGAACAGACGGTTGTAGATTGATTTTTTTTCAATTCGCTTAATTTTGGATGAATAGCGGATTTGAGATTACTATGGCCGCAACCAAACCGCCAAACCACGAGCACCCCTAGTAATTTTTAAGATTTTGTATTTTCAATTTGTTTAGATATTCTATTTGTGTTTTCAATTGAAAAAAAGTTTAGATATTCTGTTATGTTTTCAATTTGAAGATCTTTTTATCAAATGGCAACTGTTGATATTTATATTTTTGTGTAGAAAATATAAGGCTTAATTTTATTATTTTTAAAAAAAAATCAAATTAAATAGTTTTTAAATAAAAAAAATAATGAAATAGTTTTGATAATGCATGATTTTTTTTGTATGTATTTATTATTGGTATTTGACAATTTACTTGATAATCTTTTGATTATGTTGAATTAGAATGTTATCTAAAAAAAAATGTTGACAAGTTGTTATATTATGTTTAAAATTTGTAAAAGTTTAAACTACCAAACTGATTTATATCCATCCGTCAATCTACCATTTCGCTCAATCCACATTCGTTAATCTAACGGATGAATGCGAATTGATTTTTTTTAATCTGCCAATCTAGTAAAAAGATGATAGATTAAAGGTTCTCTATCTACGACCGAACCGCAAACACCCATAAGGCAGAGTGCTTACTGCTATCCCTATAAACGGCCACGTCTTGGTGAGGCTTTGTTTTTCCTCTTACTTTGTCTTTTTTGTAAACCACTGTGATTTCCAAGGCATGAGCAGTCATTTGCTGATGGATTTGTGCACTTTAATATGGTATTTGTAATATATAGTATACTAGTTGTACAAAATAAGAATTACGGATAAAAAAAAATTATTTAATTTTAATATATGACTAATGGAAGATAGTGTTGTTGAGCCGTGATGGGTCTTGATCAGAGCCGATTTTAATAATTTAAATTATTTAATGGGTAGATTTTATTGAATATATCATTACTGCAAACAAAAAAACCAAGTTACAAAAAGAGTACAAATTTATTCACATACTTTAACGTTGCATTTAGTTAGAGATTTAAGAAGGAATTAAAAGGGCACAGCTTCTCTCCAGTCCAAATCTGGACTGGACGGTGCTGTCCGGCTCTTGGGAGCCCACTACGGGTTGTGTTTCGATAATCTAAACCGTTCAATATGTAGAACTTGTCAAGTACTATATGCCTGTAAAAAATCACGTTGATCGGATATCAATAGCTATATGATCAAATCAGTTTTTTGTAAGCCGTTTATTTTTCGCCGTCCATTTTTTTTCATAAAAAACTGATTTGATCATATAGCTATCGATATCCGATCAACGTGATTTTTTACAAGCATATAGTACTCGACGAGTTCTACATATTAAACGGTTTAGATTATCGAAATACGACCCGTAGTGAGCCCCAAGGGCCGGACAGCACCGTCCAGTCCAGATTTGGACTGGAGAGAAGCTGTGGCCAATTTAAAAAGGAAAAAGTAAAATGTGTAAAAATATGTAAAATGTAAGTATGTTTTATTTACGTTTCATCTATGTTTTTTTTTTTTTCTTTCCAAATCTAAATCTCTCAACGAAACATAGCATAAGAGTGCATGAAATTACACTTTCCTAATGTATATGTGGAACCACCTCACTCATTCACCAATAGGAGAATATTCAAATAAAACTCAAAAAAAATATATATATATATATATATATATATATATATATATATGTATATATAAAGTAAACTATATGGCTTAGATTCGTCTTGGGTTTGTTGTTCTTCACAGTAATTTTTTGACCCAAAGTTAAATAGGGAAAATACTTTGGACCCCATTATTGGGACCCCTATTACCCCCCAAATAATTGTAATTGGTCATGTGTGTCTGTGTTTTTTTGTGTTTTTTTTTTTCCCTATCTCTCGGACACATGTGCATGGGAGTCATGGGGGTAGGTGTTTGTGGAGGTGTATATCATTTCTGGTTAAATAGGTTTTTCCACAAATCTAAACCCAAACATACATAAAATGAGAGTTTAGAGGGCTAAACCAAGTAAAACACTCTGTTTTACAGGTTGGGTCGAGAATTTTCAAATAATCCTGACCACGACCTATGCAGAGGCTTGCACCCAAGCGCACAAGGCAAGAATCGAGCAAACTTCAACACATATTAACAGTGAAAAATGTTGGAGATCCAAGTATTCTATCAAAAAAATTTACCAAACAATCACATAAGTATTGGACCATACTTTTTTGAGTATTTGATAAAAAAAATTTAATAATATTTTTTATATCTGTAACATTGCCCATTGACTTGGGTACAACAAGGATAGACATGGGGGCGTGGGACGATCGTTTTTTGAAAAGATTTTAATTTTTTTATATTATATTAATAATTTGTAAAATAATTTTAAATTAATATACTTTTTATCCTTAAAATCTGAGTGGTTCGCACACTAAAAATTATAAAGGTTCAAGTTTTATCAAAATACTAATCCATTTTATTTGTTATTTATATTATTTATTATATTTTTATATTGTCTAGTTTTTTTTTTCCTTTTTTTTTTCTTTTTTTCTTTTTTCTTAAGGAAAGGTTATATTGTTTAGTGTTGTTTATATTTTATATTTATACTTTTTTTAGATGGAAATTATTCTATTTATACTTATTTATTATTATTCTTTTTCTTTTTTCTTTTTTGGCATGTTATTAATGTTTTTTTTCATTAAATCACACTTTAATTTGTTCTATGCACCTTATTTTGTATTTATTATTATTTGTTGGGTAAATTACACTTTACACCAAATCTCAATCCTTACACATAAAGTTGTGACAGTCAGCCCCTTACACTTTTGTCAAGTGTCAATGTCCCCTTTTGTTATTTCATTGTTTAAGTCTTTAACAAAATTTAGTCATGTGATAAGCATATAAATACGAAATGAGAGTAAGAGAAAAAAATCATTTACGTTTTCTACCAACACACATAAGCATGTGAGAGTTATATAATAATAATATATATATATATATATATGTTGAAAATAGAGACGAAGGGGTAAGAAAATAGAATTTTTGAATTTAAAATAAGTAACGGAGAAATTAAAGAGAAATTAAGAAGAATAGACGAAAGACATGTTAATGAGGAAAACATAACTTTGTGATTCTAATTTCTGCAAAATCCTAATTTATCTCTTTAATCGTTCACAATATGCAATTTGTTTTAGCCAAATACAATCATAATTTGATGTAAATTTTGGGACAAAATATGTATAGATGGAAAATATGGGTTATTTTTCTCATTTGTCCTCATTTCATAGTCATATATTTGTTGCATTATTGATTTCTGTTAAAGGCTTACATGGTGGAGTAACAAAAAAAAAAGACATTGGCATTTTACTAGAAGCGTAAGGGGTTGACTGTCACAATTTTATATATAGGGATCAAAGTGTAATTTGATACAAAATGCAAGGGTGAAAAGTATAATTTACCCATATTTGTTTATTCTTTAGAAACGGGAATATTTTCTAGAAATGAAAATATTGTCTATGTTCATCATTGCAATCTTAAAAAAGAGTTCATAAAATTTAGGACAAATTACACTGTAATCTCTGTACTTTGATTCTTGTGTCATTTTAGTTCCTATAATTTTAATTAGATCGATTTTGATTCTAAATTTTTTTATATCTCAAATTGATCCAATTGTTAGCAACCTTTTATGGCAAATGCGCACATGAGTGGCTTGTGCTATACTTTTAGCAATAAAATTGTAAACTTGATCAATTCAGTAACTTAACATCAACTAATCCAATGAAAATTTTCTATTAAAAATCTTAACGACGTTGTCAATTAAACAAAATTGAAGCAAAATTTAAAATTAAGGGTTGAAATTGAATCAATTGAAACTGTAATGACTAAAATGACACAAGTAGCAAAATGTAGGGACTACTGATATAATTTGCCCTAAAATTTATTTTTGTTTATTAAAAAAAATTATCATTTTATTCATAGAAACATGCATTTATAACTTTTAATTTTTTTAAAACTAAACTATGTAATAGGATAGAAGATAATTTTGTAACAAGTTACTTAATCACATTTATTAAAAAGATATTCTTAAGATTTTGACATCGAGCTTATCGTAGATAATTTTATATGTATATTATAAAAAGTGACAATCACAATATTTTCAGATAATTAACTTCAATAGGCATAATAATAGTTACTATTTTTGGTAAGTTAATGTAGACAAAAAAATATATATATGTTCAATCATATATTTGTGTACTCAATTATGTTTACAAAAAAAAATGTCTGGTTAATAGGTTTTTATTTTCTTTTTGTGCTGATAAAAATTGAATTAAAATTTTTACAATATTTTTTTCAATTAAAAATTACTTGTGTTTTTGTCCCTCTAAAAGCCGAATCCTAAATTCGTTCGTGAGCACAAACGTGATGAGTTCACTATCATACGTCTAAACTTTGGGGTAGTTTAACGAATGAGATTAAATTAGAAAACTATTTAACAATTACTAAATGCAAAGGTTTAGCATTTACCAATTTTAAGACTATATATAGCAAAGCAGAAATAAATAAATGACAAAATTTTTGAGTTGTGTACTGTACATAATAGCATATATATATATATATATACTATAATGTTAGCATATTGGTTAAATCTTTTTGGAATGTGTTACTATTTTTTATTTTATTTTTGTTAATTTTCCCTTCTTTTTTTTTTTTTGAATTTTATATTGACCAATTGCCTGACAGTGAATTATTTTGGGGTAAATTATACTATTGATCCCTCTAGTTTGAAAAAAATTTCACTTTGATCCTTATAATTTCAATTTAAACAATTTGATCCTTGCAGCTTTAATTTTGTTATAATGTGATCCTTCCATCATACATTGCTAACATTTTAAACAGAAAAAAAAAAAAATCAAGTGCAAAACTGGAGGAACTAAAATGGAATTCAAAACAAATAATAGGAACCACAGGTGTAATAAATTTGTTTTGACTTTCGCTTTGGTCTATCTAATTTTACACATGATTTTTTTATGTTCCGAATTCTAACGGTCTAGTTTTACACGTGGTCTTTTTCCATTCAAAATTCTAACAGTAAGTAACGAAAGAATCATATTATAACAAAATTAAAAATATATGGACCCATTGTTCAAATTAAAATTATGAGACTAAAATGACTGTTCACTTAAACAACGTCAACTAATGGTATTATTTATCCATTAATTTATTTGCTACTAATTTGCACATTATAGTTTTAATTTACTTCAAATCTTAACATGCATATTGTGATTGCAATTTTAGGCGTGAGTCAAAATTTATTCAGAAAATTGTTAAAGTCATTGAAGACAAGTTGAACCGCAAGATTTTGAGCGATGCACCTTCCCTAATTGGAATGCATTCTCGAGTCACGAGCATTAACTCATGGTTACAAGATGAATCAACTAATGCCGGTGTGCTTGTAATTTGTGGAATGGGCGGGATAGGGAAGACAACTATCGCCAAATTTGTGTATAATTTAAATTACAGAAGATTTGAAAGTAGCAGTTTTCTTGCAAATATTAGAGAAGTTTCAAAGCAACCAAACGGATTAGTTCGTTTACAAAGACAACTACTTTCGGAAATTTCCAAGAGGAAAAAAGAAAACATACATAATGTTGATGAAGGAAATATTAAGATAATGGAAGCCATGTCATGTAAAAGAGTTCTTATTGTTCTTGATGATGTAGATCAATTGGACCAATTAGATGCAGTAATTGGAATTCAGGATTGGCTTCATCCCGGAAGTAAAATCATGATAACAACTAGACATGAGCGATTAATGCAAGCTCACAAAGCTCATGAGGTGTATAAGGTCGAAAATTTTGATGAAGCTGAATCATTTGAGCTCTTCAGTTGGCATGCTTTTGGACAAAACCATCCTATGGAAGGCTTCATTGAGCACTCGAAAAGGGTAGTACAATATTGTGGAGGACTTCCACTAGCTCTTCAAGTTTTGGGTTCATCTCTGTCTGGGAAAAGTGTACATGTTTGGGAAAGTGCATTGGAGAAATTAGATGCAATCCCTGAAAGTCAAATTGTGAAAAAACTCAAAATAAGCTACGACTCCTTACAAGATGATCATGACAAAAATTTATTCTTACATATTGCTTGCTTCTTTGTTGGGAAGGACAAAGATTGCTTGACAAGAATACTAGATGAATGTGATTTCTACACAACGATTGGTATTCAAAATCTCATTGATAGATGTCTCGTTACAATTGATAAAAGTAACAAGCTAATGATGCATCAATTGCTTCGAGATATGGGAAGAGAAATTATTCGCCATGAATCGCCTAGGGAGCCTGGGAAACGTAGCAGATTATGGCATCATAAAGATTCCTTCAATGTATTAAAAGAAAAAACTGTAAGCAGCATGCTTCTTGTGTATATGAATACTATTTCATATTTGTGTTGATCCGTACTTATCCGTGGTATTTTCTTCATTTTTTTTGTCAACAGGGCACTGAAACAATAGAAGGCCTTGCCCTTGACATGCATATGTCAAGGGAAAGCAAGCCTTCAAAGTTAATCCTTCGTGCTAATACTTCAAATCTACACCACTTCAAAGAGTACTTCTTTGACAAATCATCATTGGATCGAGAAAATGCACTAAACCGACATCATTTTGGCTTCCTCTCCTCACACCCAACAAGCACTGAGCAAAGAAATGCAAATGATATAGGCTTCAAAACTGATGCATTTGCAAGAATGCAAAAATTAAGACTACTGCAACTAAATTATGTACAACTCAACGGAAGTTATGCGGAATTTCCTAAAGGATTAAGATGGCTGTGTTGCCGTGGATTCCCTTCAAAATTCATTCCCAAAGATTTTCCTCTAGAAAGCTTGGTTGAGCTTGACATGCGTTATAGCCACTTGGAACGAGTTTGGAAGGGAACCAAGGTATGACATTTTTGTTTCTTTATTTTATTAATTTTTTATTATTTTTCCAATTATTTGGGTTTGTTGATAACAAATGATGTTAACACCACCTTGTCCTTCTTTTGCAGTTTCTTGGCCTATTAAAAACCCTTAATCTCAGCCATTCCCATAGCCTTGCAAAAACTCCTGACTTCTCGCTACTCCCCAATCTAGAGAGGTTGATTCTTAAAGATTGCACTAGTCTTTTTAAGATTCACGAATCCATTGGCAACCTGGAGAGACTTGCTCTCTTGAATGCAAAAGATTGCAAACAATTGAGGAAGCTACCGAGAAACATTGTTATGGCCAAATCTCTTGAAAAACTTATCGTTTCTGGTTGCTCAAATCTTGACAAGTTGCCACCGGATATGGGGAAGATGGAATCTCTGAAAGTGCTTTATGCAGATGGAATTGCCATAGATCAGCTACTCTCTACAATTGGGGAGGTCAAACCATGGCATGCATTTGTCTGCCCAATGCTACCAAAATCGAGAAAAACTTTAGAAATTTCACGGGTTTCTTTACCTCGGTTCTTAGTAAACTTAAGTCTTGTGGACTGCAATTTATCAGACAATGCTTTTCCAAAGGATTTTAATAACCTTCCCTTGTTGCAAAACTTGAATCTGAGCAAAAACCCGATTTGTACTCTACCAGATTGCATCAAAGATCTGTCTAGGCTTCAGACACTTCGGTTAAATTCATGTACAAGGCTCCAATCACTGCTAGGCCTACAAAGTGTTGAAAATTTGTTTGTGGGGCATTGTACATCACTGGAGAAAATAACATATCAATCGAATATGTTCCGCTCACAACTTGAACATACTAAATGTGAAAAGCTGGTTGAGGTCCAAGGCTTATTCAAGTTGCAACCTGTAGGAAAGGTTGAAATGGAAATGATCAAAAACTTGGGTTTATTCAATTTGGAGGCCATGCCCATCCACACTGAGGTGTGCATACTAAGTGGTACATCACTTAATATAGCCAAGCATCCCATCCAGGTCCTCTCCCTCTCTCTCTCCCCCTCTCCCTCTCTTGCTCTCTCTCTCTATCTATATATATATATATATAATGAAGAGCTCACACATAACCAAACACTACCTATGAACTTTTACCTTCCCTCGATTGTGACTTCCTGTCACTATTGTTCTGGTAGAATTTTTTTTTTTTTTTATCAGCAAAAGAAACTTTATTGATGAAAATCAGACGTACAGAATACAGAGATGAACATCAATAAAGGAAGGCGAGTGCCTAAGCATTAAAACAAACTAGACGATACCAACTAGGTCAGGATCAGAAAGCAAGCCAATCATCTACTAGCATTACACCAAGGATGGAGAGAAACCAACCAAACAAACAAGAAAACAAAGGAAATAAAAACACCCCCAACACCAAGGCTGGTAGGATTTTAAGTGTCAGTTCCCTAGGCTTGTATAAAAACATTGCCCTTCTTGAACTTAAGAAAAATTCTAAATTTCATAGCAAAAAAGGCAAGGTCATCCTCACAAACTCTTCATCTTCAAACTCAATTGTATCCCCTTTAACATCTTTAAGTGTAATATTCTTTGATTTCTTTATAGACACATGTCTAGCTCATAGGTTTAAAGATAGCTCTTCTCTGATATGACAAAAATTGTTGCTTTCTTCAATACAATGATATTGGCTGTAAAACACTCTGGAAGAGGCTTCAACTAGCCTAGAGAGGGCACATAGGCTATACTTAATGCAAATATACTAACCAATTAGAAGAAAAGAAGGAAAAAAATGAGCCAAGCAAGAAGAGAAAGCAAAACATTCACCACAAGAACACACCAATTTATGTGGAAACCTTAGGAAAAAACCATAGGCACAATGACAATTAGCAGATCCACCACTCCAGAAAGAATTACAAGATAATAGTTTGACGATTGACAATTCTTAGTACCAAGGATGCGTAACTCCACCTTACAAACTCTTGTTCATTCTCCAGCCCATGGGTAGGTCCAGTCACAATTGACCTCGTCTTGAAATGGGATTGGTACTCCACGGAAAGCCTATAATATTTGATATGTGCATGGCTTCAATGAACAATCGCTCACTGAAAGAATAGAAGGAGTGATTAAGGGGTTTGCTAGTGTATCTTGTTCAGTTCATGTATATATGACACCTTCATTAGCTAGGTGTTTGAAAAGGTGATACCAATGACAAGAATACAGATAACAGAAAACCAATTAGCTTGCAAGGTACAAAAAAGAACAATAAATCATTCTAGTCAAGTTTGTTAGACTAACTAGACATAATTAAAAGTTCAAATATAAAATACAATGGATATGCACATGATATTTTCATGAAAACAATTATACACAATACATATTTTGTTTAACAAGTATGAATAGATTTGATGTGTGTGCCATGCATAATTTGCAATGAACTTTAATTTATCAAACGATTTGAGGTAACTTTTGATTTATCATCAACAGTTGTTTTTAAATGATCAAGGGCTTGTAACAACATGACACATAATATAATGCAATGGATTGTAAAAATTATGAGTTTCATAATGCAGGGTTTGTATGAGTTCGGTGTTGTATTCAACACATTTTTTCCAGGGAGAGAGGTTCCAGGCTGGTATAGCAACAAAAGCACAGGATCCTCAATATCTTTTATTTTGCCATCACTGCACAATTTAAGGGTTCGAGGCCTGAATATGTGTTTTGTGTATGCACTTTTTTACGGTGAGGAGGACAATAGGGCAAGCCATGGGAATGATCATCAACCATTTTTATATATTGAAATTAGTACCAGAAGCAAGTCTCTAAACTTGAAATACAGCCCAATATGTATTGGCGTTCCTGAAACTAATGAAGATATGATATGGTTAAGCCATTGGAGCATTGGGAATCAACTAGAAGATGGCGATGAAGTGAATGCTTCAGTAACTATGAGGACAGTGTTTGAGTTAAAAGAGTTTGGAGTTGATGTGGTGTACGAGGAAGAACAAAAACAGGCCGGTGCTCAAGACAAGGCTTACCCCTTTAATTGTCCAAAATCATTACGTGTAGTGAGAACATACATCGTCAGCAATCCAGTATCCTCGAAAGATTATGTTTTAGCTCCATTATCTTGCTCAAGTTGGCATAAATACGTACTTCAAGTCTACACAGAAACTACAGGTCTGTCTTGTAGATTCTTACATCTACCATTAAAAACTATGCAAGAGTCGAATCTGAATCACACATTTTTTGGGGGGTAAAATTATGGATACTTTTCTTGGTACCTAAGCTTAATAAAATCCAAAATAATAAAAAAATTACAAAGGTAAACAGGAAAAAAAATATTTCTAACCTTTTAATGTATTTTGGTGATTTGTATGGTTTACAGAAGAAGAAGAAGAAGAAAAAGAAGAAGAAGAAGAAAAGAAGAAGAAGAAGAAGAAGAAGAAGAAGAACAACAACAACAACAACATAAGAGTGACCAGATGGGCAAAGCAGCAGGAATGGGCAGTAAATATGGTGATGGCAGTCGCAGAGTCCCCAAACCAGTTGTTTGGACTAATTTCACTGCAAGAATAAAGTAAATAAGCAACGGTAAACTTGTTGTTTGCAAGCAACATTTTGGTGGTGAAAATGGGTATAGTGTCACCAGTATAACCCTCTGCTTTGCTAATATTCATGCTGATTAGTTGCACCTCAACAGTTTTTATGAGCAGAACTTTAAATAGCTGTGAAAGAATGTCTCATGAGTAGATTCATCATACATAATGCATGTGGGGTTAAAAGAATTACTGACCATTTGACAATGAACATAAGCTTAACAAGAAAATTTTTGTCACAATTACAAATACTATTCAAAGCAGAATTAGAAGATTGAGAGGCATTGTAAGAATTCTGCTACTGAAATACTCTAGCAAATTTAGGCACTACCTGACACCAATGTTCTTGTCATGACCCAAACCCGCCCCTATGGATTAGAGTCATAGCCAGCCAGTAATCATGAGATTACCTGCGGCCTCAGCTGGAAATCAAACCACATTTAAAAATAGGGGGCTAAACTGCGGAAGCATCACATACAAGAATTGTCTAATGAGCTGTGCATACATGGTTTAATCAAAAACTTTCTCATATACATGAAATAACTCACACCAAGCAATATTTATGTTATGTATGTACTACGTATATCCAGGATCATTTTACAGTTTCCGCACCAAGTTCCAAGGTTATACACAACGTTGGTCATACCTAACCATAAAAGAACAAAAACAAAAGTAAGGCCTCTGCATGAGGCAACCTTGGTTGACCTCACAAAACTTGGTTTCTCAACGCTCACTGAGGCTGGGATTGGACGTCCCGCTACTCACCTACATACATATAAATAAAGAGTGAGCTAATGCCCAGTGAATAATACCAGAGTAAAGAGGTTAATGAATGAGTTTCGTTCATAAATGAGTCATACTTATAATGTAAACATTTAAACCACTATTCTTATTCACATCAGATTTATAAATCATAACAAAATAAAACGACTTCGGGTCCAATACATCACATCCATATGCAAAACGACCTTAGGTCCAACTCATATATAAAACAAAACGACCTTGGGTCCGTCTATACAAAACGACCTCGAGTCCAATACTCATTCATAGACCAACTTTAGGTCTAATGGATCTATGTACCAAGGACCACCGGTCCTCCATCATTTTACTAAACGACCTTGGGTCTCCCATTCTTATATTCATAATTATGCGCATATGATCGTGATCACATCCATACTTATATTCAAAACGAACTTTGGTCCAATCAATTCTTTAATCGAAACGACCTTTGGTCCAATTTGTATACAAGATGACCTTTAGTCTATCTTGTTAAGCATTCCAAACAGCCTTGGGCCTAATTTGTGTCCTCATCAAATATAGCAAACGGCCTTAGGCCCAATCTGTGTCCTCGTCAAACATGCTAAACAGCCTTAGGCCCATTTCATGCTCATATATCAATTACTTCACATACTTTATTATGAATCAAGTGAGTGAATACTCATTCATAGTACAAATTCATAAAGTCAGAAATTTACCACGTAGGTAACATTTAGAAAACAATGCATACATAAAAATATCTTTACTAAGATATTACTCACAGTGTTCCGGTGCTTAATTCGTCCTTGCGCTTGACCCCACATAATTCATAACACATTAGGTCATAATACAATTCATTATGTTCTTTAATTTGCTTAATGTTCTTAGGTTTCTTCCATGCTCTTTAATTCATTTAGTATACTCAATGCATGCCTAAGAGTGCTTAGAAGTGAAAAAGAACGGAAAACGAAACATAAAACGTCTTTTCAAAATTTCTGAAACAGGGCCCTCCGCTCGAGCGCAGCTTCCTTCACTCGAGCGGGGATTCAAAACTAAAGGTGGTCGCTCGAGCGTAACTTCCGTCGCTCGAGTGGTCTGCAAAAGTACTGGTTGTGTGAATTTCCCGCTCGACAGTCGCTCGAGCGGAAGACTAAGTAAAAAGGGTCCTCACTCGAGCGCCACTTTGGTCGCTTGAGCGATCTATAAGATTTTGTAAAACTTCTGGGAGCTCGATTTCCACGCTCGAGCGAACAGGTCGAATTCTGGGTTTTCCAGAACTTTGTTTGAAGCTTAAGACACATCTTCAAATGTTCAAAACTCATATTTTTGGTCCAAAATTATCGAAAACCATCATATGACATGGGAACATAAATAATTTGAGACCAATTACTCAAATTATGGATTAAATTTCCGAAATCAAGCTTAAACCATGAGGTTGAAACCATGTATGCAAAATCCATGTTTCATATCTTGCATATACAAGCTTTAAGACTAAAATTGGGCTTTAAAACATGACAATTCATGCATGCATGTGTCAAACAACTCTCAATTCAACATGATCTTTATGATTTATGCTCAAACATGAGAAATCACAATAAATTCATGTATGCATGCCCAAGTTGATCTTAAATTCAACACATTTAGCCTAATTCTCATATTTATCAACATATACTTCTTGAATTCACATAGTTATGAACTTAAACTCATAAATTTGAGTTCAATTACTCACCTAGAGTCTTTAACTCTTCCAAATCTAGTTAGTTCTTGAGCCTAGTTCTTCAATTCTCCAAGCTTTGAGCTCAAGTCCTCAAATTTGAGCCTCTTCTCCCTTAGAATCACACTTTCTCTCCCTATATAGGCCTTTCTCAGATTTTGCAAGGTTAAGAGCTCAAAATTATGAGTCGAGGCACTTGTACTATATATATATATATATAGTGGTGATTAGTTTGACTAATCATATTTGCTTGGTGTTAATCAATAGCACTTAACTTAATCAATTTAATCTAATTATTTTGATCCAAATCAGTTTTCAATTAATTTCACCATAGGGTCTAAAAATTATGCTAGTTACAATAATACAACCATTTTTGGTTTTTGTCGCCTCTACGGCCTTCAATTTAATTTTTATAGCAGGAAGTCAAACAAATTTTCCTACGGTGAATAGATATAAATTAAAAAACACATATAATCATATAATCATATAATTAGCACTCAAAATCATATCAAGCTCATAATTATAAGCATAATTAAGATTAATTAACATAACACAGAGTAGGGTCGTCACAATTCTGCTATATGGCTGAGCTATTTTAATCAAGATGCAGTGCTTGTTTGCCTATCATTTATGATTATTTGTCCTCAATAGTATTGGACTTTGGTGATTGGATGCAATGCATTTCCATTCTGTTTGTACATTTGGTTCAATATGGCATAGATGCATGTGATCATTTGGTTAAAAAATATCATATATTATACTAAAAAATTTAAAATAATTAAAAATTATAAGGATTTGTACCCCCAAACATATTTTTGCACCCCCATAGTGATAATCCTAGATCCATATGGAATGGAGACCAAGGGGCCATGGCACCCCCAAAATGGCAAATAACTCACAATTTAGAAGAAGGCCTTATGAAATCTAAGAGTGATTTTCAAAATTATTAGTTGTTTTAGGGATAGCCAGATTAGCCTGATAACAAGCTAGGTTAGGTTTGGGATGACCTATTATCTCTTATATTTAGTTTATAGTGTGAAGTAAGCATGGGTTGTGTAGAGACCCCAATTTTTGTAATTTCTTTTGAAACCCTAACCTTGAGATTATTACAATTAAGACCCCTAAATTTTCACTTTATCACAAGTTTAACCCTAAAATCGAAAACACATCGCTTGCGAATCTGTATAAACCCTAATCGATCCCCGTAACTTAGTAATCATTTCTAACACTCTAATATTAATTATTTAACTCCCTAATTCTAGATTAATCACTCTAAACCCTAGTTTCTGATTTTCATTACTTTCATTCGATTATTCACCTTTTAATTCAAAACGAAGTAACACAAACCGAAATATTTTTTCCTATCACTATTTTAATTAATTTTACAGTTAAAATAGGTATTCTCATTCATAAATTGAGCCCAGGTCCTCACACTTTATTAGAATTTCACTTTAACCCCAATTCAAGTACTTATATATATATATATATATACATAGTTGTACGTTGTCTTATCAAATCTTTTTATATACAAAATATCTGCATTATATATGTGAATTTGTACACAAAATAAAAAAATAAAAATCCCTCCCACATGGCCAGCCACCCCTTGATTGTATATATGTAATGTACTATAAGAGCATCAAGCATGAATTCATGAAAGAATTTGACCAAGGACCCCTAAACTAAGAAAGTTTGTCTTGTACCAATGTACAACCTAGTTCAAAACCAACTAAGCTAGATTTAAGTCTAACTAAATCATAGTTAACCCTTCTAATCAACCCTCATTCCATTACAATTCAACTAAATACAAGCTCATTCCATTCAATTCTAACCAAGGGACATTTTGGACCTTTCACTACTTTTTTTTTTCCTATAAATACACCACCTCCCTCAACACTTTTGCACATCAAACACATACACACATATAATTTCAGCTGGAGGGGGAGAAAGAGGAGAGAAAGTGTGAGCTTTGAGAGGAGGAAGAAAGTGAGCAATCTTGCACAAACAACCCTTCTAAGTAAACAAGTAAGTCACAACACAACCCTCTCTTTTATTTTCTCATTCAAATACATGATATTAGAGGCTTCAAGTATTAATTTCAGAAGTGTATATATGGTGTTCATGTGTTTAAATACGAAGAGTTACGCTTTGATTTCCACCTTGCATGTATACTCTCTTAAAATGAAACAAAACTATAATTTTCTATCCACTTCTTACATTTTTTCCAAAGGCCTACCTTCAATCTAAAAATCTGAGTTATTTATATATTATTTAGCATATTTTCATGATAAGAGAAGTGGAAAGTTTCTCATGATTGCCCTCTTTTTCTATTACTCTTCTTAATTCAAGTGTTATGCATGAAAGACTGGTATTTTCAGCTCATTTTCAAAAATTCTAGAAAAATGTAGAAAATTCCCTTGACCTCATTTTTATATCAAAACCTTCCTTGTTAGCTTTCAAGCAAAAATAGTTTTATTGAAAAAGAGTGAGTGGTTTGAGAGAATCCGATTTTCGTAACAGTCGACGAATCTGGACAGCGCTGGAGTATTTCTTAAATAATTAAAAATCTAGGAAAACTATCCCACTTTTGAAAAATAATCTAGAAAATCGATAAAATTCTATACAAACCCTAGACAGGCCGAGTTTGGAAAAAATCTAAAAATGCCTCTTAGATTGTGATCTTTAAAGTACACTGAATCTGAAAATAAATTTTTTGTTAATAATTCATGTTCTTTATTTCTTGAATGTGCTTTTATCACCTATTTGAACCTTAGTATGACATTGACATATGTTTGTGAATAGGGGTGTTCAAAAGTCCAAACAACCTGTGAAACCGGTCCAACTCGTCCGATCCGATGATGATATGGACGGTTTCGCCCAACAGCATGGTCTGCCGCGGGTGTCGATCTTACATTTTTTTGGATTTCCGATCGGAGATCGAACTTTACATAAATGGATCCGTCGAAACCGACCGACCGAATTATATATACATACACACTTTCATTGTTACATTAGATACTTGTCCAGGGAAAATTAACTTTTTGCATAGGAAATTATACACATTGTTTAGTCTTTTATCTTCCCAAGAGCTTATTAATATCTTCCCAAAGAGAGAACTTACCTCTTCCCAATAAGAGATTTGACATTTCAATTAACTCTCTGTCTCCCTTTTGCCTAAATTCTCATGCTCTCTCTCTCTCTCTCTTAAACAATTCATCTCCTCTCATTTCTCATCTACCTAGCTACCTACTTACCTACTCACTATCTCATCTCTTCTTCTCTCTCTTTGTCTCTCTTTTCTCAAAGCTGTCATCTTCTCTCTCATCTACCTACCATTTCATCTCCCTCCCCTCATCTCTCTACTTTCAGAAACAATTCCATCTCTTACTCTCCCTCATTTCTACTTCTACATCTTTTCACTCCCCTCTTTCTATTGATGATATGGCAACAGTGGTAGACGAGCACGGTGACAACGGTGGTGGTAACAATGAGCATGGGCAGTGGTGGTGGTTGCTGTTGCGATGAGCAACGGTGGCTGCAGCGATGATCAACGATGGCGATGCAATGGTAAAGGCATGATGAGTCTCCCCTCTCTCTTTGACTTTAACCCATTGCCTCTCCTCTACTATCATTCTAATTGTAAGAAATATATGTATATGTTTATATAAATGTTAAAGTTTTTTTATTTTTTGAAAATTTATTTCCATTTTTCACAAGATTTTGTCCACTCTCATTGGATTTTCGAAATCGACCAAATCGATTATCAAAACGAATTCTTTGATTCAGTCGATTTCGAACCCTAGTTCGGTCGATGATGGGTGACTAATTCTGTAACCCGAAGCTGTTGGTTCAGCTAACAAGCTAAGGGTAAACCCGAGCCAAGCCAAGCCAAGCCAAGCCGACTCGTGAACACCCCTATTTGTGAATATATTTCTTTACAATGGTGCTTTGAGGATGCTCATACTTGTGTAGAAATTATTGTCTCAATAGCTTACTCAAACCTTAACTTAAAGCATCTAACTCGGAAAAACTTTATTGAGGTGATAATTGGTTTTTGATCACTTGAGTAACTTTATAAGATAATACTTGTGTTACAATCGAATTGGTTGCTGAGACGTGTTCCCTATTGAAAGTAAAGTCTTGCGCAAGTGGTTATTTGGAACTATTGAATGGATCGGTTGTATTCGAACCCTAGGTGGTTTCGGTGTGATAAGGTTAGAGGAGGTTATGGGCAAGGCCCTTATTTTTACCGTCTCTTTTGAGGTCCTCAATTAACACTACGCAATACGTAACTATTGTATGCATCCTGGATAAGGTCTACAAAGCAGCAAAAGAGGCGGCATACCAAATAATCCTAGTCCAATTCTTGTGGTTGGGAGGATGAAATCTTTTTGGGGGATTTCTAACTCACTAACACCTAACTTTATAACCATTTGTCCATTTACTTGAATATCATGCTTCATTACTTGTTATAATTAGAATTGTGTATTGAATTAGAAAAAAAAAGGACGGGATATGCGTGCGTTGACTGAGCATTCCAAGTTCATGGCGTTTCATGCCAGGTATTGAAGATTATTAGCCAGTCGAAGGCGAAACTAAAGTATTTGAAGATGTATGGTTACTCTAGAAGAATTAAAAACTAGTTTTGTCAAGTCCCTTTTGTAACCATGTTTTGGGATTGTAAATGTTAAAATCCTTGTTATATTTAAGACATAATCTTGTAATGATTATTTTGCTTACATATATATATATATATATATACCTATATATCTTTTGTGTAAATCTATCTTTATTTTCTCCGTCAACTTATGTAGACCTTGTGTTAATACCTTATTAAGATATGTCAAAAAGGTATCTAAGGAGGTTGGACTTTGAAGGGAGGCTATTTTGACTCCTCCGATCTTTCCTAAAATCTTACTTGGTTATTGACCAAATGACTCATATTTCCTAGACTTCAACTTTAAAGTAAATTTTGGGTCGTCACACTTGTAACCTTAGAAAAATCCCGTATTTATTTGTTAATATATTCCTTAATATTTTCAATTTTTTGGGCATCACACATGGCAAGTCAGAACGAAATTTTAGAAAACTTTAGTCTACTTTGATTTTTTTTAAATCTAAACTAATTGTCTATTTTCGTTAAGTAAAACTGACGAAAAAAATTGTATTTTAGATACGAAAGGCAATGAAAAAGAGTAGCGCATTTTATGTACATCTACGTTAAGTTTAATGGCTAAAGTGACCTTTTTCGTCTATTTTACTTGATCAAAATAGACAAATAATTTACATTAAAAATAAATCAAGAGATTAATATTTAAATTGATAAAATAAAAAGGTGATAATTTATTTTGTGTGGGCTAGAAAATTTTGCCCCAGGTCGGCATATCTTTGATGGCTGGTTTGGAATGTTCTTTATTGCTGGTTCATTCTTTCTCTCAATCTCTTTCTCTGTCTCTATTTCTCTTTCTCTGTCTCCTCTCCTCCCTCGATCTCTTTCTCTTTCTCTCTCTAACAATTAGGGCTTTGATCCACCTCATGCGTGTCCAAAAAGTGTCACAGCGTATCCATGGAGCATGTCCATGGCGTGTCCGACTAGAAAAATTCAAAAAAAAAAAGGACACATTAGAGAGGTGTCGGACGCGTTTCTGACGCGTGTTCGTGTCCGACACTCGTAGGCAAGCCCTGGGGACGTGTCGGTGCTTCATAGACACGATTCACATCATTTTAAATCTATGAATCAACTGCTTACAACTTACAAGAGTATTTTCTTCACTGTTTCTGGTTTTTATACCACTTCCATTGACTCTGATTCTATTAACCCTTTACGATCATTACCATTCTGTAAACACTTTGTTCAATGGTTACCTTGAAAGTCCAAGAAAACTCCTATTTTTCTGATTGTACTTATCACGTGTTCTTGAGTTTCAGAGGAAAAGACACTCACAAGACCTTCACTGATCACCTCTACACATCTTTAGTGCAGGCAGGATGCTGCACATTCAAAGATGATGATGATATAGAAAAGGGGGAAAGTATTAAGTTAGAATTGCATAGAGCAATTCCGCTATCAAGGATTTCAGTAATTGCCTTCCCAAAAAATTTTGCATCTTCCAAATGGTGTCTTGACGAACTTCTGACGATCCTTGAATGCAAGAGGACCTCTGAACATGTAGTTATACCTGTTTTCTATGATGTGGATCCAACTGAAGTCAAGAACCAGACAGGAAGTTTTGTAGAGACGTTCATGAGACATGAGCAAATGGAGGCAGAAAATGATGAAAGAAAAAATGAATGGATGCAGAAGGTGAAAAAATGAAGGGTGGCACTTAGAGAAGTTGCGGATTTGGGAGGAATGGTTTTTCAAAATCATATTGATGGGTAATTTTTCTCCAAATTCCTTTAGGCTGTGTTTGGTTGGAGGATTAATAAGAGAAATGGAAAATGAAAAAAGAAATGCAATCCCACTTTTTATTTGGTTATAATGGAAAACACACAGGGAAAAGAAAATGAGAGGAAAATGCTATCCCACTTTTATCTTTTCGGTTCACTTAGGCTCTTTTCTTTCTCCATTTTCCAACTCAACCAAACATAGTTTAGAATTTGAATCCTACCAATTCTTTCTCCTTTTCTTGCTATTTTCCTTTCCCTTTCTAGTTCCCTCATCAAATCCTCCAACCAAACACAGTCATAGAATTCATAATTATATATTATGCTTTTTGAAAGTATCTTGAGAAGTGATCAAGAGTCACTATTTGTTTTTTCTCGTGCAATAACCCAACCTCTTTTTAATTCAAATAACAACTATAGGAAGCATATTGAAGTAAATTGTTACGCAAAAGAAAAAATCAAAATACAATAACTAGAAATATAAAAGCATGCAGGTTATTTTTTAGGATGGCACCAGTTAGGCAGGGAAAGGAAAGGAGTTTTAAGTCCTTGTAAAAATAAAGTTTCCAAAGTCAAGGAAGATTTCCAGAGGCCATTTGGGAATTTTAGGTAATGTTTGGTAGAGTTTTAGAATTATGATTTGAGAATAGAGTTATATTTTGAGTTTGTGTGTTTTGGAATTATGATTTGAAAAGAGAAAACTTGTTTAGTTATGAGTTTTGAATAAAGTTTTGAATTGAGTTTTGAATTTTTGATGAGAAACATGAAATAAGAAAAGTTGTTTGGTTATGAGTTTTGAAAAGAGTTTTCAAAACTTAATTGAAAAACTTATAACTCATAACTAAACACACAACTCAAAACTCTATTGAAAATTCTATTCAAAGCTTATAACCAAACTCTTTTTAAAATTCAATTCAAACAAATAATTTATTATTTTGGTCTAAAAAAGTAATTTCTATATTTAAAAAATATTTAAAATATATATATAATTTTTTTTTCCAAATAACAGGTGGCGATTGGCAATTG
Organism: Camellia sinensis; assembly: GCF_055761805.1. NCBI lineage: Eukaryota > Viridiplantae > Streptophyta > Magnoliopsida > Ericales > Theaceae > Camellia > Camellia sinensis. The sequence goes on along the minus strand of NC_138962.1, from coordinate 63,008,170 downwards.
AAAAAAAAGAGTGTTGTTCCGGTCAACTGGCCGGACGACCAAGTAAACCAAAAATTCAAAAATTGTCTGCTTTATCAAACATGTTTTCAAACTGTATTTTGAAATTGATTTGGAATTATGATTTGAAAATTCAAACCAAACATAGCATTAGAATGTAAAGGTGGAATCAATTTTGAGAAAACCCTACCAAACACATTAATGGATTCCAAATGGCATTTTTCCTACTCTTAAAGAATAAAATGTTATTCTAGATGCAAGGGTGAATAGTTTGAAATTTCGGAGAACTTTTATTATGGTGTCATAAGCATAAATGGAGAAGGTAAATATATGGCGAAATTAGAAAGCTCTTCTCATTAAATCACATATTCAAATGGATATATAAGCATAGTTTATCCCAGTAGTGTTTTCAATTTTATATTCATCCGTCGTATGAACAATGAACTGCACTTATTAATTTGCAAAACAGCTGTTTAAGTAACTTCTAGTCATGGCATGCTTATTGTGATCTATTTACCATTTTCATTGCTATTTTTAGGCACGAGTCAAAGTTTATCCAGAAAATTGTTAAAGTGATTGAAGATAAGCTAAACCGCAAGATCTTGAGTGATGCACCTTTCCTGATTAGAATGGATTCTCGAGTCACGAGCATTAACTTGTGGTTACAAGATGAGTCAACAGATGTTGGTGTACTTGTGATTTGTGGGATGGGGGGAATAAAGAAGACAATCATTGCCAAATTTGTGTACAATTTAAACTACGAAAGATTTGAAGGTAGCAGCTTTCTTACAAATATCAGAGAAGTTTCAGAACAACCCAATGGATTAGTTCGTTTACAAAGGCAACTTCTTTCAGACATTTTAAAGAGGAAAAAAGAGAAGATACATAGTGGGTGTTTGAGAAGTGGGTTTTTTTGTAGGTTTTTTAAGTTGTAAGATATTATTGGAGAAAAAAAAAATTGTGTTTGGAAAAATAGTTGGATTTTTTTGTGGTTGAATGTGATATTTGTGAGAGAAAAAGTGAAATGATTATGAGGTTTGATGTGATACTTTGTTTGGATTTGTTTTTTTGGTTTTGTAAAACATTTGTCTTGTAGTGAAAAAAAACAAAAAAAAAAACTCAAAAACCAAGTTCCCAAACACCGCCATAGTGTTGATGAAGGAATTATTAAGATCAACGACACCCTGTCCTCTAAAAGACTTCTTATTGTTCTTGATGATGTAGAGCATGCTGACCAATTAGATGCAATAACTGGAATTCGTGATTGCTTTCATCGTGGAAGTAAAATCATCATAACGATTAGACTCGAGGGGTTGTTACAGGCTTACAAAGCTGATGAGGTGCAAAAGGTTGAAAAATTGGATGAATCTGAATCATTTGAGCTCTTCAGTTGGCATGCTTTTGGACAAAACCATCCTATTGAAGGTTTCGTGGAGCACTCAAAAAAGGATAGTGCAATATTGTGGAGGACTTCCACTTGCTCTTTAAGTTTTGGGTTCATCGCTTTCTGGGAGAAGTATAGATGTACGGGAAAGTACATTAAGAAAGTTGGAATTGATCCCTAAAAGTCAAATTGTGAAAAAACTTAAAATAAGCTATGACTCGTTACAAGATGATCACGATAAAAATTTATTCTTGTATATTGCTTGCTTCTTTGTCGGAAAGGACAAGGATTTCTCAGTTAGAATACTAGATGAATGTGATTTCTACACAACAGTTGGGATTCAAAATCTCATTGATAGATGTCTCATTACAATTGATAAAAATAACAAGATGATGATGCATCAATTGCTTCAAGACATGGGCAGAGAAATTATTTGCCAGGAATCACCTAAAGAGCCTGGGAAACGTAGCAGATTATGGCATCATAAGGATTCATTCAATGTATTGAGAGAAAAAACTGTAAGTAAGATGCTACTTATGTATGTATGTGCTTGCTACTTATCTATGGTATAATATTCTTTCTTATCTCAACAGGGCACTGAAACAATAAAAGGCCTTGTCCTAGACATGCATATGTTAAGAGAAGTTACGTCTTCAAAATCAGTCCTTAGTGCCAATATTTCAAATCAACATTGCTTCAAAGAGGTTTTTTCACTGAATCAGCATCACTTTGGCTTCCTCTCCTGTCATCCAGCGGCCACTGAGCTAAAAAATGCAAATGAGGCATATTTCAAAACTAATGCACTGGCAAGAATGCACAAATTAAGACTCCTCCATCTTAATTATGTACAACTCAGTGGAAGCTATAGGGAACTTCCTAAAGGATTAAGATGGTTGTGTTGGCAAGGATTCCGTTCAAAATTCATTCCCGAAGATTTTGCTCTAGAGAGTTTAGTTGTGCTTGACATGCGTTACAGCAGCTTGGAACGAGTTTGGAAGAGAACCAAGGTATGATATTTTTCCTTTTTTTATTATTATTTTTATTTTTCCTTTTGTTTAGGGTTTTCAGTGATTAAATGATGGTAACACCTTTTTGTCTTCCTTTTGCAGTTTCTTGGCCTATTAAAATTCCTTAATCTCAACCATTCCCATGGCCTTGTCAAAACTCCTGATTTCTCACAACTCCCCAATCTGGAGAGGTTAATTCTTAAAGATTGTACGAGTCTTTTTAGAATTCATGAATCCATTGGCAACCTAGAGAGCCTTGTTCTCTTGAATGTAAAAGATTGCAAAAATCTAAGGACACTTCCAAGAAACATTGCAATGCTAAAATCTCTTGAAAAGCTTATTGTTTCTGGTTGCTCAAAACTTGACACGTTGCCACTGAATATGGGGAAGATGGAATCTCTAAAAGCACTCCATGTGGATGGAACTCCTTTAAATCAACTGCTCTCTACAACTGGTAAGGTCAAACCATGGCATGCACTAGTCTGGCCTTTGGTATCAAAACCAAGAACTCCAAAAATTTCAAGGGCTTTTTTACCTAGGTTTTTAGTAAGCTTAAGTCTTATGGATTGCAATTTATCGGATGATAATTTTTCAAGGGATTTTAGTAACCTGCTCTTGTTGCAAAACTTGAATCTGAGCAAAAATCCAATTTCTAGTCTACCAGATTGGATCAGAGGTTTGACTAGGCTTTAGACACTTCATTTAAATTCATGTACAAGGCTCAAATCTTTTCTAGGCCTACCAAGTGTGGAGTTATTGTTAGTGGGGCATTCCACATCACTGGAGAAAATAACATATCAATCAAATATGTTTAGCTCACAATTACTCGAACATACTGAATGTCATAGGCTAGTTGAGATTCAGGGCGTATTCAAGTTGCTACCCTTAGGAATGGTTGAAACAGAAATGATACAAATCTTGGGTTTGATCAACTTGGAGTCCTTGGCCAACATTGAGGTGTTCTTCATGAATGGTTGGAATATGGGGAAGTGTCCCATCCAGGTGCGCGCTCTCTCTCTCTCTCTCTCTCTCTCTCTCTCTCTCTCTCTCTCCCTCTCTCTCTCTATCTCTATGTATATTGCAATGGATTGTTAAAATTATGAGTTCCACAATGCAGGGCTTGTATGAGCTTGATTTTGTATTCAGCACATTTTTCCCAGGGAAAGAGGTTCCATTCCAATTCTGTTACAGAAGTACAGCATCGTCGATAGCTTTTACTGTGCCTTCACTTGATGATCTAACAATCCGAGGCCTAAATATTTGTTTGGTGTATGAATCTGGTGTTGGTCAGGACAATTGCTCATTAAGCCATGAGAAGAATCGCCAGCCAATTTTATATGTTGAAATCAGTACTGAGAACGAGGCTCTAAACCAAGATATGATAAGCCATTGGAGCATTGGAAATCAACTAAAACGTGGCGATGAAGTGAATGTTTCGGTGACAGTGAGGACATTGTTCAAGTTAAAAGAGTATGGAGTTCATGTTGTGTATGAGAAAGAATTGAAACAGGCCACCCAAGATAAGTTTTATCCTTCTTGTTCACAGTCGAATTATATAGTGAACACCGGAATGCACAACCTCAACAATCAAGTATTACCAAAAGATGATGCTTTAGCTTCAATATCTTGCTCGGGGTGGGAAAATTACATATGTCAAACCTTCGCAGAAACTACAGGTCTGTGTTTTGTAGATTCTGAAATCTACATTTGATAGTAAGAAGATAGAGAAAAGTAGGGAAAACAAAATTTTCTTTCTGACCTTCTATGAATTTTACTGATTTGGATGATTTACAGATGAAGAACAAAAGCATCCCAACAGCGGCATGACAGGCAGAGCACGAGGACACAAAGCAGTTCTTATTACTAGAAGAATGAAGTGCGGAAGCAGAGGTCATTTTGCTGCTAGTTAGAAACATTTTAATTTAGTGGTGAAAATGCATATCCACTTACCAAAATAACCATCTCCTTTGCTAGTATTCAGGCTGCTTATTTGTACAAAAAACTTACAGAGTTAGAGAAAGTAACTTGAAAAGTGGCTAGAAAATGAATATATGGTATGGATTCACATAGTTACATTCAGAATGAATCTGATTCGCACACTTTATTTTCTGGTCACTTTTCTGATTACTTTTTCTGGCTCGATACCATTGTTGTAGTTGCAAAACTCTGATTTTCTGAACAGAAATTTTAAATTGCTATGAAAGAGTGCTGAGTGATTTGAGTCATCATGCAACAGCAAAATGTGTAGAAGTTGAGATTTCACAATTGATAATGAATGCAAGCATAACAGAAAATAATGAATGCATGGATGTTCTGCCACAAATACAGGTTACAGAATTTGGCCTAACCAGCATCTAAGGAAAAATTATTCGGTGACCTCGGAGCAAGTCTACGCAGTGCTTCGCTTAATTTTTATTGGTTAAAATAGTAAGATTCAATACTTTTGTGTTGATTTAAGACAGATAACATGACATAAATGGTGTGAAGCATTACTTTAAGACCACTGAATAACTTCTCCACACTCAAGAGTTTAGAGATCACCTATGACTCGAGCCTATGATGCACAGATACTTCAAATAGGAAGACGTATTCGTATCGGATACCGATTCTCCTTGATACTTATAGATACGTATCAGATACTTATTAAAAGTATCAAATACTTCTTAATTAATTTTTCATTAATTTTGAAGTATCGGATATTTAGTTTTGAAGTATCGGATGCTCCAAGTCACATATTATCGGATACTTCTTAATTAATTTTGAAGTATCAAATGCTCCAAGTCACATGTTACTTCTTTTATGAAATTAGAATTGTATAATTTCTTGCATAACATCATAATATAATATAATTGCGAGGATAAATAGAATATTTTTACAATACTTTGCTTAGTTTTTTTATAAAAATAACATAGTAAGCTAAAGTAATAGAATTCATCAAATTGACATATCTTTATTGTATCATGCATGTCCCCTATAACTACATAGAAGTAAGGATTAATAAGATAATATAACAATAGTAAAATTAAATATCAATAAATAAATAAACAAATAAACTTGCATAGAATATTTTTTACTACTGCAAAAGGAAAAAACATAGGGTCAAGTTGTGAATTGTTTTGATATTATAATATCGACATATTAGACTTGATATTGAAATGAAATATTAGCAAGACCTATTGAAAATTTAAAAACTAAACTAGCTACTACCTTAAATTAATACCTAATTCTTAAAGATTCGTATTTTGCATCATAAAGTTATTGTGGTTTCTCAACATTCTTCAGCTTATGTGTAACTCACTGCGAATAATTTTTTTATTTTTTATTTTTTACAAACGTATCCTAGCCGTACCCGTATCCTACTTTTTTAGGTTTTGCTGTATCGCCGTATTCGTATCGTACCGTATCCGTATCTTGCAGAGAAGAGTTAAACCTTAGGCCTTGTGTTTATACATTTGGTTTGATAGACCGTGTTGTACCTGTCTAAGCTGGTCTCCATTTATATACACTCTTACCCAAAAATTTTATGAAAAATGATCCAAACCCCCTTCTCCCCCCCCCCCACTCCCTTGACCCCTTCTCTCTCTAATTGGCCAGTTTTTCTTTTTTTTTTTTCTTTTTTTTCCTTCTCCTCCAATCACCAGCCACCACATGTGTGTAGGGGTGGTGGGGTGGTGATTGGAGGGGTCTCAATCACTTTCCAAATTTTATATCTGTATTTTATGCTATTTCAAAACAAAAGTACCTTTCTAGGTGACTTGTAATTTTGAAAATGAAAAGAAAAAAGAAAAAAAAAATTAAATGGGCACAATTTATGCTTAGAACCAACCAACCAACCAACTAACCTTGAACAACTGAAAATTTTCATGTTGAATCAAATTCATTCATTTAAAATTCGTTTAAACTTAATAAAATTCATAAACGAATTTAAATAGACTATATCTTGTGGATTTAATTAAAATTAAATTTAAATGAGTTAGATATAGATACCGTATAAATGGATACATTATTTAGTCTAATATTTTACATTTTACATTTTATTTTAATTGCAATGTTGTTTACCTTGATTTTTCTATAAAAGTAGGGAATAAAGTGACAAGGCAACATCAATTATATGCACCTAATAAAACCTGTTGTTGTTGTTGGGCCAACAAGATGTGTAGGTGTGAACCCATCAAATGTAACATCATTGCATACATCATTATTCACTCAAACAAGTAATGATATAGTAGGGGGCATGCTGCTGGATTTTGAGGCCGCTAAATTACTTAATAAATCAATACAATAGTATCTCTTACTGTGTGAGTGATTTTCCGATCACACTGCCTGACTCAGTATTCAGCTGGATAACACTGGCAGAATAGATGACACCTGGCTAACCTGTAACAGAAAGAGAAGATTCCGACGGTGGTTCGTCCACCCGGGGGCACTCCGACGATCAAGTCAGCATATCTCTCAAAGATAATCAATAGTGCAAATCTCACTGTACTGAATATAAATTGCGTACCTTAGACCCACGGGGGTGCCTCTCTTTTATAGTTACTCAATCCAAATCTCATTAGAAGCCTGACTTCTATGGATTCCTGTTCAGTACTTATTTTGGACTCCTCAAGAGAAAAAGATAAACTCTCTAAGAGCTTTATCCTTATCTTGGCTAAGTCTTCTCTTTATTCTAGGACTCTTGTCCCTTATCCGCTTATCTCGGAATTCGATATCTTCGGAGATAACCTCGGTTTGACAGAGATAACCTCGGCGTCATGACCCGGACACGTGGCAACGCAGCTGACACGTCGGCGTCACCTTGCCACGTGTCGGTTCTCAAAATATATCCCCACAACTGCCCCCTAGGTTCTATTACCTCGGCGTTCTGAGGTGATGGAACCTATATCATTCCTTCATTTTAGTACGTCGGTTTACAGTATCTCAGCTGAAATCATTATGTTGGCCGACATGTCTTTGTTGAAGAACAAGAACTTCAAGAACCCTTTCACGCGTATGAGCTGTCATACACCATAATTCAACCCTTTTTAGCCACGCGTTTCTTTCTTACTGGTTCGTACCTGTGACGCGCATGTTGTCTCTCTCTCACGTGCGCCGTCTGACGCATACGTTCTTCCAGGCGTATTGATTACTTTTTGCCGCCGTTTTCATTTTTAACAAAACACCTCTTCGAATTTTCCCTTTCATTTTATTCTCGTTTCTGGAAAACTTTTTCTCTCTCTGGCTTTTCTCATTTCTTCCATTGTTCCAGTCCTCAAGCTCTGCAACTGCCCTCTTTCTTCTTTCCGGTGAAGCTTCCGCTGTCTTGTTACTTCTGTAACCATCGTCTGACTTCGGCGATCCTTACTCCGGCTTTATTTTTTTCTGGTAAGCAACTGTTCCTTCTTATTTCAGTTCTTGATTGTTTTCCTGGAACTTGTTGTTATTACTGCTTTATTCGAATGTTCAATTTATGAATCTGAATGCGTTTATTCCATGGTTTGGCCCTTGCCCATATCTTGAACACACACACCGTTTCACCACTTCCCTGTATTTTTGCCACTGATCTAAGCCCTTTTATTTCTTGTATTTTTTATGCTCTTGATAGACCATCTCTGTTCTTGATTCTGAAACTCCGTTCTTGCTTTCTGTTTTGTGTTTTTTCCAGATTTGTGCCTTTGATCTTCATTTCCATAGTTCTAGGTTTGGGATTTGTTTGTAGAACCCACATTTTAGGGCAAAACTGAAACATTCCTTACAAATTTCTACACGAGCCAAAACCTAGGTTTTTGCCGAGGTCCCAATAACCCTTTTTTGATCCATCTTTTTTCTGAAATCCAATACCTTTAGTTATCCCGACATCATGGGCATGTGGGAATATCGGGTAAACACCCCCTCTAAGCTGGAATTTTTTAGGCAAGAGTTTGAAATCCCAGCCAATGTCAATCTGAGGTTGGCTGGGGATGATGACTCCATCATGCCTACTGATCATTCCATGCCCTTCCCTGTAGTTACCTTTATTGAGTGTGGACTTCGGTTTCCACTTGACCCTTTTTTTTGGCAAATCCTTCACTTCTATAAGTTGAACCCAATGCAACTCGCCATCAATTCTTACCGAGTTATCACTGGCACCATAGCCTTAGCTAAACAAGAGAATGCCAGGATTACACTTGCCGATTTCCAGTACTGTTATACCATGTGTCGCCTTAGAAAAGACACAGACTATGTCTATTACCTTAAGCCGAGATCCACCGAATATAAAATCATAGCCGACCTCCCAGACTCCAACAAAGGAGCTGGAGACGATTACTTCATTGTCTCGAGCAATTGGGAGTTTCAGCCGAACGACGACCTTCATCTTTATCCTTTAAGCTGAACTGTTTTGGGGGAAGGAGCTGGTAAGGGCCACCCTTCATAAGTTTCTTTTTACCTTCTTGCATAAAGTTTTCAATATTCTTGTTCTAATGTTTGTGCTGTTTTTATCTTTGCAGTTCTTCCTCAGCCACCCAAGAATTTTCGCCAATCCTTTTATCCCAGCAAGGATTTGAAAAAACTTCTGAACTTGTCACTTCACAAACGAAAGCACCTCTTCTCCTCAACTTTATCCCAACTTATAAGTCAGCCTTGCCCGACGTCCCTAAGAGGAAGAAGAAAAGCCTCTCTCCACCTTCTACCACAACTCCACAGACTGCATCCACATCTCGGACAAATCAAGGGTCAACCTCTGATCCAGCCGAGCAACCGTCAACTTCAGCTCCATACTTGGTTCCAATATCCCACCGCCGCCGTCGACACCGATCAGTTTCTTACGCCGAGATGGGTCGTCAAAAACCAGTTGCAAAAGATCTTCTGGCCAGCATTCCGTCATCCGTTGATGATCAACCAGCACAAACCCTTCCTCCACCGAAGCCGAAAAGAATAAAGAAGGCTCAACCCAAGGCTAAGGTAACTCAGGTTGAGTCTGAAGATACCTTTCCTATCTCAAAGTTGGCTGAGAGTGACAAACCTCAACCCTCTGCTAGGAAGAGGCGCTCTGAAGCCCAACCATCAGAATCCCCAAAATCCAAAAAGCCGAAGTCATCCTCCGCTACAACTTCGAGGTCTAAGAAGCCTGTTGCCCCCTGGGCCCCCAAAATTACTTTGGAGGATAAGCCAGTCATGGCAAATGATAGTGCCGAGGATATCAATGTCGGTGTTGCGCTCAGCACTGCTCTGCTATTACCAGGCGATCTGGAGCGAAACGCCGAGTTGAGCAAATATGAAAACTATGCGTTGATGCTTCAACGCTCTGTTCAAGTAAGTGTCCTTCATCTGGCACTTTTCCTTTTCTTTTTCATACTTAGAAATTTTTGAAATAACTTTTATTTTGTGTTTTCCTCAGGCCATCCAGCATGCCCACTCTTTTTCTGTTCAGTCTTTCGAAAATCGGCAGAAGCTGGTTGATATGAAGAGGGAGTTCTCTTCTCTTCAAAAAACCAACAAAGGCTTACAGTCAAAAATGAAGAAGCTGGAAGACCAAGCTGAGGCCGCAATCAAAGCTCAGACTAATGCCGAAGAGAAGGCTGAGGCTATCAAGAAAGTGGCTGAGTCTCAGAAGAGAGAAGTCGAGGAAAAAATGGTCCAAGCCGAAAAGGAGCTTCAAGAAGCACTGGCCACTAAAGAAGCCGAAATAAAAGACGCCGACGAGAAGGCGTATGCCCAAGGCATGGCCAACATCACAGATGCCTACGAACAGCAGGTGAAAGAGGCATGAAACAAGGGTTTCACCCTTGGTTGGATGTCCCTTCTAAAGAAACTCAATGTCCCAGAGGACTCACCATTGAGGAAAGCTGATGCCATTCCTCTTCCATTCCCTCCAGCTCAACCTCCAAGTCAAGACGTCGGCGAATCTAAGTCTGAGGATGGTGATAAGGAAGAGGATGAGGCTTTGGTAAGAAAATCCAAAGATGCTGATGGGGCCAAGTCCCCTCTTCAGAATGAGCAAGTCCTAGACTTGACTCAGGATGAAGAAGGTGATGAGGTTCCCAAAGACGCTGCTTATGAGAAGGAATCAGCTGATGCCACCTTTGCTAATAAGAGCCTTGACGACACTCTTGCAAAAATTGACGCCGAGCTCGCGGCGGATAAGGCTGCTGAGATGTCTTCTCAACAATCATCTGATCTTCAAATTCAACCAGCTGGTGGAGAGGAGTCTTAGTCTCATGTTTTTCTTTTGCTTACTTTTTCTTCTTTATCTTTTGGAACAATGTAAGCTTTTTGTATGGCCGATGTGCCCTTTTCTCGGTGAATGCTAATATAACTTTTCTTTTCTAAGTGCTTGCACTCTTGTCTTCTCTTCATTGCTTCTGCATGATTCTATACTTAGAATATTCTGCATGTCTTTCACATACTTTTCCTTCTTTGTACAATCTTCTCAGGGTGTCACACCTTGGATAGACGACAAACTTCTTGGTTTTAATCTTAACTTGTAAATTGTCCACAAATTTCAACAAGTGTTAAACAAGGACTTCGGTTTAACTTAACTTGTAAATTGTCCACAAATTTCAACAAGTGTTAAACAATGATCTCGGCTTAACTTCAACTTGTAAATTGTCCACAAATTTCAACAAATGTTAAGCAAGGACTTCGGTTTAACTTAACTTGAAAATTGTCCACAAATTTCAACAAGTGTTAAACAATGACTTCGGTTTAACTTAACTTGCAAATTGTCCACAAATTTCAACAAGTGTTAAACAATGATCTCGGCTTAACTTCAACTTGTAAATTGTCCACAAATTTCAACAAGTGTTAAACAAGGACTTCGGTTTAACTTAACCTGTAAATTTTTCACAAATTTCAACAAGTGTTAAATAATGATCTCGGTTTAACTTAACTTGTAAATTGTCCACAAATTTCAACAAGTGTTAAACAATGATTTCGGTTTAACTTAACTTGTAAATTGTCCACAAATTTCAACAAGTGTTAAACAATGATCTCGGTTTAACTTAACTTGTAAATTGTCCACAAATTTCAATAAGTGTTAAACAATGATCTCGGTTTAACTTAACTTGTAAATTGTCCTCAAATTTCAACAAGTGTTAAACAATGATCTCGGCTTAATTTCAACTTGTAAATTGTCCACAAATTTCAACAAGTGTTAAACAAGGACTTCGGTTTAACTTAACTTGTAACTTGTCCACAAATTTCAACAAGTGTTAACTAATGATCTCGGTTTAACTTAACTTGTAAATTGTCCACAAATTTCAACAAGTGTTAAACAAGGACTTCGGTTTAACTTAACTTGTAAATTGTCCACAAATTTCAACAAGTGTTAAACAATGATTTCGGTTTAACTTAACTTGTAAATTGTCCACAAATTTCAACAAGTGTTAAACAATAATCTCGGCTTAACTTCAACTTGTAAATTGTCCACAAATTTCAACAAGTGTTAAGCAATGACTTCGGTTTAACTTAACTTGTAAATTGTCTACAAATTTCAACAAGTGTTAAACATATTCTTCTTCTCTCTACCCCCTAATGTGAACTTGAGTTCCACTTGGGTTCTCATTATGCATGTATTCTAGAAACAATGTCAAGTATCTTGAAAAAAGAACTTAATCCTTATTTATTTACTTCGGCAAATGGCAAAGGAACAAAGAAATTCTAATGATAGAAAAATTTCAAATTACAAGTGTTCCAAGGTCTTGGCAACTCTTTGCCCTCATTATCTTCAAGCCGATATGCCCCATTACCCAATACCGAGATGATTCTGTAGGGTCCTTCCCAATTTGGGCCAAGCTTGCCTTCTCTGAGATCCTTCTTATTGTCGACGACTTTCCTCAGGACTAGGTCGCCGACTTGAAACTCTCTTGGATTGACCTTCTTATTATAAGCTTTTGCAAGTTGCTACTGGTATGCTGCAAGCTGTATTGCAGCTTTCTCTCTTCTTTCTTCTAAAAGATCCAGATCTCGGGCTAAGAGTACATCATTAGTCCCATTTTCTACTCCCTGGGTTCTGATTCTTGGGATGCCGATCTCCAGCGGAATGACTGCTTCTGTGCCATAAGCCATGGCAAAGGGAGATTCTCCTGTTGATCTTCTCGGCATAGTCCGATATGTCTAGAGTACATTGGGCAATTCGTCTACCCACTTGCCTTTTGCTGCCTACAACCTCTTCTTTATTCCATCCAAATTACTTTGTTGGATGCTTCTTCTTGTCCATTGCTTTGTGGAAAGCTTGGGGTTGAAAAGTAGTTCTTGATCTTGAATTTTGCACAGAAGTTCTTGATTAGTTTGCTGTCAAATTGAATTCCATTGTCAGCAACAATTGCTCTCGGAATCCCAAATCTGGTGATAATGTTTCTCCAAATGAAGTTCTTGACATCCACATCTCGGATCTTGGCAAGAGGTTCTGCTTCTATCCATTTTGTGAAGTAATCTGTTGCTACCAGCAAGTATTTTCTTTGTCCAGTTGCTTGGGGCAATTGCCCAACAAGATCCATGCCCCATTGGGCAAATGGCCAAGGACTGGATACAGGGTTCAGGTCAACTACTGGATGGTGTATTAAAGGTGCAAACCTTTGACACTGTTCACACTTCTTTACGTATGCTTCTGCATCTTTTTGCATGTAAGGCCACCAATACCCCTGGGTAATAGCCCTGTGAGCTAGAGATCTGCCCCCAGCGTGGCTTCCACAAATTCCTTCATGAATTTCATATAAAAAATCTTTAACCTGCAAAGGGTGTACGCACCTTAAAAGGGGTCCAGTAAAGGAACTTTTGCAGAGATGTCCTTCTGCTGTCAGACTAAACCTTGCCGACTTCAATCTGACCTTGTGCGCCTCCTTGTGGTCTTCTGGCAGCTTCCCTTCTTTTAGGAATGCAACAATTGCATCCATCCAGCTTGGTCCCATGTCCACACACATTGCTTCATGCTCTATGGTCAGTGGTTCGATGCTTGGGCCCGACAAGTAATCGATCATTATTGTCCTTGCTTTTCCAGGTTGTACTGCACTGGCTAGGTAGGCCAACGCATCGGCATGGCTGTTATCATCTCGGCTTACCTGAAGTAGTCGGCAGTTCTGAAACAGGGTTGACAATCTGATGACCTCCGTCGCGTAGGCCGACATTCTTTCATCTCGGGCTGTAAACTCGCCCGTTGTCTGGTTAACTATTAGTTGTGAATCACAAAAAACTATTACCTCATCTTCTTGCACTGTTACTGCCAACTTCAGTCCTGCAATGAGTGCTTCATACTCTGCTTCATTGTTTGAGGCCTTGAACCCCAAACGAATTGACTGTTCTAGTACGTGCCCATCTGGGGATATCAATACTACTCCTGCTCCCGCTCCTTGTCGGTTTGAACTCTCATCAACAAACAGTCGAAAGGAGTCGCCGATGTAAATGTTGCAGGGTCTGAGTTTGTCCTCTTTCCTTTGTTCTTTCGCCTTTGTCTGGGCTTCTCCTTGCTTGTCTGGACATCGTTCATCCTGGCTCACCGGAGCCCGATGTTCGATGGATTTAGGTGTGAACTCAGCCACGAAGTCGGCCAAAACCTGGCCTTTGATTGCTGTCCTTGGCCTGTATTCCAGGTCATACTGGCCTAGGGTGACTGCCCATCTGGTTATTCTTCCTGTCAAGTCTCCTTGTTGCAGTAAGAACTTCAATGGGTGCTCTGTTGGCACCACAATTTTATGGGCCTGGAAGTAATGGTTCAACTTCTTTGAAGCCATTACTAAAGCTAGTGCCAATTTCTCTAAGGGTAGATATCTCGTTTCTGCATCGGCTAGGGTTTTGCTTACATAGTAAACAGCCCTTTGCTCCCCTTTTTCTTCTCAGATTAGTACTGCACTTATCGCATGTTCTGAAACGGCTAAGTACAGAAACAGCTCCTCCCCAGGTTCTGGATTTGAAAGAACTGGAGCTATGGTCAAGTACTTCTTCAGGTCGGCCAACGCAGCTTCGCATTCTTCTATCCATAGAAAGTTTGTGGCTTTCTTTACCAAGTTGAAGAAAGGTCTACACTTATCTGAGCTTCTGCTGATGAATCTGTTCAGGGCTGCGCCCCTGCCAGTTAGCATTTGCACCTGTTTTGCCGACGTCGGGCTCTTCAACTCTAGGATGGCCTTGATCTGATCTGGGCTGGCCTCAATGCCCCTTTTAGTTACCAGGTATCCTAGAAACTTACCAGATCCAACTCCAAATGCACACTTCGATGCATTGAATCGGAGCTGATATGTTTTAAGGATTTCAAAGACTGCTTTTAGATCGGCAAGATGACCCTCAGGTTCCTTGGTCTTAACGACCATGTCGTCGATGTAAACTTCTACTGTTCGGCCAATCAGGTGTTTGAACATTTTGGTTACCAACCTTTGATAAGTTGCCCCTGCGTTTTTCAACTCGAAAGGCATTACTCTATAACAGTACAGGCCTTTTGGGGTGATGAACGCGGTTTTCTCTTCGTCTGGGGGGTACATGGCTATCTGGTGGTACCCCCTGTAGGCGTCTAAGAAGCTCATCCTTCCATGCCCTGAAGTGGCAACTACTAGCTGGTCAATCTTCGGTAGAGGAAAGTTGTCTTTGGGATAGGCTTTGTTGAGGCTGGTGAAGTCTACGCAGACCCTCCATTTGTCGTTCTTCTTTTTTACCACCACTGTATTGGATAGCCATGTCGGGTAGTGTACTTCTCTAATGGCCCTGGCCTCCAGAAGTATATCTACTTATTCCTCTACTGCTTCGACGTGCATCAACGTCGGTCTTCTGGCTCTCTGAATTACAAGTTTGGCCGACCTGTCAACATTCAATCTATGGCACGTGACCTCGGGGTCAATGCCAGGCATTTCGTAAGGTGTCAAAGCAAACACCTCAATATTTGCTCTAAAAAAAGTTTCTAACTCTTTTTCCTCTTTTTCGGCTAAGCCCGAGCCGAGAAGAAAGAAGCGTTCTTCATCCCCTTCCTGGACGAAGATTTTCTTCAGTGCCTCCTCGCTCTTCTCGGCTGGCTCCTTGCCGACGTCTTCTAGGACTTCCACGTCCTCATCTTCAATTTCTGCCTTTTCTGGCTCTCTGATACTGCAGGTAGATTTCATTGCTGCCATGGAGCAATTCTTCGCCTGCAGCTAATCGCCTCTGACTTCCTCTATCCCATGCTCTGTTGGGAATCGTAATAACTGATGCAATGTTGAGGGGACTGCCCCCATTGCATACAACCATGGCCTTCCCAAGATGATGTTATAAGGGGAAGGTGTGTCGATTACGGTGAACTCTGTTGTTATCTTCCCGGTGCCTACCTGCACCTCCAAGCTGGTTGTTCCCAGTGGCCATGTCAGCGTTCCATTGAACCCAACCATTGGGCCATTGGATTGTTCCATATCATCTGGGTAAAAGCCGAGCTCTTTGTAACACCGAACGTACATGATGTCGCAAGAGCTGCCTTGGTCAATCAGGATGCGTTTTACTTGGCACTCCCCAACCTGGAGGGATACTACCAAGGCATCATTATGCGGATGCTGTACCATCTCCAGGTCGGCTTCTGAAAAGGACACTACTGGTCCTGGGCGTTCCTCTGCCCGATGTCTCTTCTCCCCGACTTGGTAGACAAGTTGCAGGTGTTTCACTTTCTGGGTCTCCCCCCTAATTTTGTTCTCGTTGACCTTCGAGTGAATCACATTGACTACCCGAGGTCCTCCTGCCTAAGGATGTAGTGCTGGGGGAGGCGGAGCTGCTGCTGCCTGAGGCAATCTCGCTTGTTCTTCCCTTGTCTTGGTCTCATCGACAAGGTCCCTCAGATGTCCTCGTCTTACCAAGTCTTCCAAATATGTTTTTAGGGCTCTACAACCCTGAGTTGTATGTCCGTCTTCATTGTGGTAGGCACAATGCCTGCCAATGTTTCTTCCCATGAACTCTCCTAGAGTCCTCTCTGGCATTCTGAAATAGGGCTGGTTCCGAATTTGATCCAGGACTTTGGGAATTGGGATTCGGAACACAGTTGTTACGGCTTCTGTGGCCCTCAGTTCTGCCTCTTGCCTGCTTGTTCCATTGTTACCTCGACCTCGCTTCGGCGAGCCGTTTCCTTTCTCTTGTTTTATCTCCCTGGTTCCCGACGTGTCTTCTTCGGCTCTGGCATACTTCTCGATTCTTGCCATGAGCTCTTCCATTCTCTTTGGCAATGTCTTTGCCAAAGACTTTCGTAGTGAACAGTTGTCTTTCAGGCCGTTTTTGAACGATACGACTGCCACCTCTTGATTACATTCGGGTATTCGATTGAATACCTCATAGTATCTTTTTGCATAGGCCCTAAGTCCTTCATCCTTGCTAATCTTCAGAGCCATCAATGCGTCGACCCTTAATGGCTGCAGCTTGTTTGTCACAAATCTGGCTACAAACATCTCGGACAGGCCTTCCCAAGTCTTCACGCTTCCCTTTGGTAGTTTGTGGAACCAATCTGATGCAATCTCTCCGAATGATGAGGGGAACACTTTGCAGAGCAACAGCTCGTTCCCACTATACAATGCCATTGAGTTCAAATATAGTTCAACGCGGAAGTTGGGGTCTGACTTTCCATCGTATATTTGAAACCTCGGCATACTGAATCTCTTCGGCGCCTCAAACCTATCTAATTCCACCGAGAATGGTGTCCTTGGCTTATCTGGAGAGGTTACCTCGGCTTCGGCATTTTGTTGCTTCCTCTTGAGGTAATCTCTTAAGTCTTCTTTGCTCCGCCTAGGAGCTCGGCTATCTTTCGACTTTAGTCTTTTCGGTATACTACTCTCGGCCTCATGGTGAGCCCTTTTCGATCCTTCTCCATGAGTTGTGTCGAAGCATAGTGCCTGCCCCTGAACATGCCGATGTCCTTTGGGGTCTGCCTCCTTTGTGTAATGCGTCCTCCGTGATCCTTCTCTTCTTGATTCTCTCCGTCCGTCCCCCCTAGAAAGTCGGTGAGAGTATCTCTTGTTTCCGTTGTGCTGAGGGGCTATGGGGATTGTTTTCTGCCCTCCCTTCTGTGTATTGGCCGCTGGAATCGGCGTGTCCTGCAGCAGGAATGGTGGCTGCATGACATTATTTTGCATCATGAAATTGACGACCGACTATAAGTCTGCCAATTTGTTTGTCATCTCTTTTACCTCTTCATCCCTCCGTAGGCACCTATCTTTCCAAACTTGAAGGTCGTCTTCATTGTAGTACCTGCTTTGATCAAGTTTCTTTGGTGCGTCACTAGTCTGGCCGACGTCTTTCGCTTCATAATTTTGTTCATGTGTTTCTGCGGTCGACCTTTCTCCTTCGCCATCAAGGTCAATAGGTCTCCCACTCCCAATAAGAGTGTCGTCCCCAATCTTTTCCTTCTGTCCGTTACTGGCCATCTATTCTACTTTCGTTTCCACAGACGGCGCCAAATTGTGTGAGTGATTTTCTGATTTTCCGATCACACTGCCTGACTCAGTATTCAGCTGGATAACACTAGCAGAATAGATGACACCTGGCTAACCTGTAACAAAAAGAGAAGATTCTGACGGTGGTTCGTCCACCCGGGGGCACTCCGACGATCAAGTCAGCATATCTCTCAAAGATAATCAATAGTGCAAATCTCACTGTACTGAATATAAATTGTGTACCTTAGACCCATGGGGTGTCTCTCTTTTATAGTTACTCAATCCAAATCCCATTAGAAGCCTGACTTCTATGGATTCCTGTTCAGTACTTATTTTGGACTCCTCAAGAGATAAAGATAAACTCTCTAAGAGCTTTATCCTTATCTTGGGTAAGTCTCCTCTTTATTCTAGGACTCTTGTCCCTTATCCGCTTTTTTCGGAATCCGATATCTTCGGAGATAATCTCGGTTTGACGGAGATAACCTCGGTTTGACAGAGATAACCTCGGCGTCATGACCCAGACACGTGGCAACGCGGCTGACACGTCGGCATCACCTTGCCACGTGTCGGTTCTCAAAAAAATATCCCCAGACCTACCATGCTACTATCTCTTAAAGTAGTCTTGGGGTAGTGGAGATGGTAACCTCCTCCACTTTCATATTTCTTTTTTCTTTTTTTTTTCCTTAATTTTCTTATCTATTATATAATGAAAATTAGAGAAATTTGCCGTGTAATAGGGATATAATTTAAAATATGGGGACAGAAAAAAATGAATATAAATAATTTCACTCTCAATTATCACTGCTTACGTCTTTACCACATAATATATTAATAAAAGAAGAAAAATGAATAGCTAGACAATGAAGAGTTGGATATAAGATCTCATGTTATTCTCAACCTGAGGAAGAAAATAGGGAGAATTGCAACCAAAAAAAAAATGAAAAGAAAATCCTACACTATTTGCAAACGACAATGCTACGTAACTCAAATTTTGTGGCTCAAAAGTGGCTCAAATGGCCAAAACGACGTCGTTTTGAGTACAGAACAACATAAAAATGGCCAAAACGACGTCGTTTTGGCCATTTGAGCCACTTTTGAGCCACAAAATTTGAGCTACGAGACATTTTCCATTTGCAAAAGGGGAAATGGAGAAAGGGTGGACAGAGAGGGTCGATGAGGGGCTGGTGGAATTGGGAATTCTCTAGATAATAGAGGAACATGGAGGAAGAGAAGGGTTTGAAGGGGTAAAAATGTAATCTTATCATACTTAAAAAATCATTTTTTGAATTTTCAGGCATACTACAATTATTTTTTATTCGGTCTACTATTTACAACTATTTTAAGTTCCTTTCATTTTTATACAATTTTTCAAAAGAAAATAAGAAGGAAAAAGTCCCAAGAAGTTGTTGTGAATTGACTACTTTTTTGTGATGCTGATTTTGTGCTCATGCACTACCTACCCTCCACTTATTAGGCATCTAAAATAACTAAAGTTCCAATCCATTAACTTAAGAAGGAAAAAAAAAAAACACCAGACTCCCTTCGGGGTTGGTTTGGGAATTTTATTTTGTGAATTTTTTATTATTATTTTTATAAGGTGAAAAAGATACTAATAGTGGGTTTACGAATTACTTTTATGTAAATAATTAGTGTATTTGATTTTCTTTTTTAATATCTTTTTAATTTTTTAACATTTCTAAGTTTTTTTTTTTTTTTTTTAATTTTAAAAGCCAAGTTGCCAAACACCCCTTAATCTATGTATGCTTGTTGTTAGACCAGCAGCACAGCATGCCAGTCATGAATAGCAATGGACTATTGCATATGCTAGTGCTCAAGTTTCATATTTACTAACAAAGCCCCTACTACCATGGAATGTCGCCTATAATCATTGTGCAACTTGTTAATTTATAACTAATACAGTTGTATCTTTCTTTATAAATTTCATTTTTTAAATAAGTTGGTGATTAATAATTGATTATGGTATCAAAATAACAAGGACAAATTATATCTCTAGTCTTTGTAATTTAGTTTTTATGTTAATTAGTCAGTGTAATACTAATTGCATTTGATTTTATTTCTTAAATTTTTTCACATTATGTCAATTTAGTTTAATTTATTGGGATTTTTTAAAAGTTAGACTGAAACTAGAAAGCAAAATAGTCCATTTGCTCTTTCAATGTTATCAAGAAGTTGGTTTTCACTTTGAAATTATGTATTCTCTTTCTAATAAATCATTTTGCCATTGATTTCTGTATGATTTCTTAATAGATATTATTAATAGGACTAAATTAACATAAGGTAAAAAAATTAAAGAGCAAAATTGATATAATTAGAACTACAAAAACTAAGTTGGCACAAGAGACTAATTAGAAGGACCATGGATATAATTTTTTTCCAAACAACAATTTATTTTGGTTAGCAGTGACTAGCTCAATTTGTAAAAGAGTTCAAATCTTATCCCAGACAAAACTCCCCTCCTCAATATAAGGCCTTTGAAATAAAAAAAAAAAAAACAAAAACAAAACATAATAAAACAAAACAAAAAAAAGTTTTAATTTTTGTAATCAAATTATTATTATTTTTTTTAGCTTATTTGTAGTGAGAGTATAAAGAGGAATCTAGCTCAATTTGTAAAAGAGTTCAAATCTTATCCCATGCAAAACTTCCCTCCTCAATATGAGGCCTTTGAAATATAAAAAAACAAAAACAAAAACAAAAACAAAAACATAATAAAACAAAACAAAACAAAATAAAGTTTTAATTTTTGTGATCAAATTATTATTATTATTTTTAGCTTGTTTGTAGTGAGAGCCTAAACAGGAGTGTTGCTATACGAAAATAAAATTAGGAAAATGTTTGAGAGTCCATGCTATCACAATTTAATATATAATAATGCAACATGATAAGTGCCGAGTTTTAATTTATCTCACACTCAAGCCTAATTCTCTTGTTACATCATTGTTGGTAAATTCAGGAGTCTAAATTGTGAGTTTTTAACATTTTTTATCCCAGAAAATACTAGAAAGCCTCGTTCCCATAAACTAAGAAGGATTCGAACCCTCATCAGTTGCCACCAAGTCATTTACATTACAACATTTGCTTTTATTTTAGTTTTTTTATTGCAAAACCAAACAATAATACGTTTAATGCACACATAAATTTTCAAAATAAAAGCAAAAAAACATATTTCATGAGTTGTCATAGAAAGATTTTGGAGTGACTAGAGAATGAGCTGCTTAAGGATTTATCGATGGAGAGTTGGAGTGACTAGAGAGGGATATTTTTGGGTATATAATTTGTAAAAGCCAATCACAATTTAACACGTGGCATGAAGAGGGCAATTTAGGGAGTTAATACAAGTTGCCAACCAAAGTCAGAAACGTGTCAGCCCGTATTGATAATAATGGATCTACGTAGCACTAGAACAATCGAGGGATATAGGGTGATGTGGCCTAACGGTTACTCACAAAGTTCAAATTCAAAATCATAAGGGAAGCCTAACTGCAAAGGTGACATAGTGGGACTGACTGTGAGAGAGCATGTTCAGCAATCATGGGAGGACATTTCGACGGTTAGAAGCCCACTTCGACGATTATTATTAAGAAGTATAAATAACAGAGAAGGCCCCAGAATGAAGGATACAGACTCAGATCGAAAAATCAGTTTTATTTACTTTGTTTTCCCTTCCAGTTTTTACAGTTCTTTACATTTCTGTACTTCAAATTCCTGTACTGCACTTCATTTATAAGAGTAGTTTCAAATAGCTTGTTGCTGTAAACCTCTACGAGGCTAAGTCAGATCATTGTAAGTTTTTCATTTTACTTAATGAAATTCTGAAATTATTCTTCTTTTAATTGTTATTTGCTAAATTCTCCTAAACAAGCCACCAGTAAAAGTCCTCTTCATTGAGGCTGAGAGAACTAAAACACAATCGTCTGATAATTGGTTGGCAATTAATCTTTTGTAAGGACTGATTGATCCTTGCTGGCATGCTTAAAATTACAATATTAACTTTCGAAAGCCAAAAAAGCTAGCATATATTTTTGGCACACCCAGTGGGACTAATTAAAATGGCTAGACGTAGGAGACAAGGAGAAAATGAACACCTGGAAGAAGGTGTGGAAGGAGAGGTAGAGGTACCTAATCCAAAGGATAATGTGATAACACGTCCTATGGAAACACCTATCTCATCAGAACCTATGGTCGAACAGACCAATAATTCAGAACATGCACCACATGTTCAAAATATGGACGAGGCCATGGAATTGGACCATCCACTATTCCATCTACTCAGCCAATAAATCCATGGGGAGGCCTGGTAGATGCCATGGGACAGCATTTAATGAACACAATAGAAAGATGGGCAATATCCTTTATGAATCGGATGAATTCCCATTGTGATAACCATGTCCCCTATTATGCTAATTGGTCCTTAATACGAATATGATTATGTGTTTGATATGATTTTGTGTGCTATTATGTGGAAATATGTGGTTTTGAATTTCTATCTGTTCACCGTAGGAATATCTATTTGATTATCTGCTTTGAAAATTAAATTGAAGGCCTTATCGGCCACAGAACCCGAAATTAACTGCGCCATTGTGATTGGCATAATTTTTAGAGCCTACGGTGAAATTTGATTGAAAGTTGATTCGGATCAGATTAAATTAATTAAATTAATGGATTAAGTGCCCAAATACCTTATTAAAATATTGTGTTGAATAGGGGTTTATAGTGGGCCACTTTCACTCAAGTTCTCTCTTTAATTCTCATTTGGTTGAGAAAAACTCTAAGAAAGAGGGAGAGGGTCGGCTATAGAAGAGAAATGGGAGAATTGTGCAATTTTGGTTCAAGACTCTTGAAGATTAAACTCAAGATTTTGCTATAGATTGGGAGAATTAAACCTCTAGGTGAGTAATTTATGAATCCTAGTTTGTAATCTTGTGAATTCAAGTTTGAATAATGGTCAAGAGCATGGATTAGATTGATTATGAGGAAATTGAGTTGATGTTGTTGTATTTGAAGCCAATAGATGCATGCATGTAGGAAATTGCTATAAATTCCCATGTTTGGGCATAAAGTGTGTAATTCATGTTGAATCTTGTTTGAAATCCATGTGACTGATCATCTCTTCACCGATTAAGTTGGGAATAACATGTATCTCCCACATGCAAGTGTAAATCATGAAAGTGTAAGCTTTGCATGTTTGAATTGATGTGTTGGTGATGAATTTGGGTTAATTTGGGACATGCATGTAAGTAATACAAGAAATTGAGCTTTATTGTGTTGTACTTTAATGTTGGTACCATGATAGCACAAGTATATTTGAAGTTTGAGCTATTATATGCAAGAAATGTTGGTTGGAATGTCAAGTTGAAGCTCAAGAACTTAGCAGGAAAACCCAGAAAATTTGGTGCCCGCTCGAGCGGGGAAATCGCCGCTCGAGCGTGAAATACGGGCTCCCAGCATATTTTGCAGACATGACTCCCGCTCGAGCGGGGAAGTTCATGCTCGAGCAGGGAGCCATGTAGAGAGGCCTTTCGCTCGAGCGCCAGAACTCACGCTCGAGCGTAAATTTGATGCATCCAGTACTTTTGCAGGCCTCTTGGGTCCGCTCGAGCGGGGAAGTCCACGCTCAAGTCCACGCTCGAGCGGGGACCCTATTTTCTGAAATTTTGTTTATGCGTTCTGTGTTTCGTTTTCCGTCCTCTTTCACTTGTAAGCACTCTTTGGCATGCATTGAGCATTGAAAATGAGTTAAAGAGATAAGAATGAAGCCTAAAGAAGAATATGTGAATTAAGGAACGGATTGAATTGTTATGACCCTTTTGTGTTCATGGAATGTGTAGGGTCGAGCTCCAGGGCAAACCAACCAAGCCGATCACTGTGAGTAATATCTTAACAAGATATTTGAAATATGTTGTTGTCCAATTGTTTACTTCTATGTAAGTTTTGTAAGTTCATTAATTTGAATGGTGGACACCAGTTTGACATGCGTGAATGGGCCAGAGGCCAGTTTGACATGCATGAATGGGCTAAAGGCCAGTTTGAAATGAAAGTTTGAAAAGCCTAAAGGCCAGTCTGATGTGAAAGTTTGAAAGGCCTAAAGGCCAGTTTGAAATGAAAGTTTGAAAGGCCTAAAGGCCAGTCTGATGTGAAAGCTTGAAAGGCCTAAAGGCCAGTTTGAAATGAAAGCTTGAAAGGCCTAAAGGCCAGTCTGATATGAAAGTTTGAAAGGCCTAAAAGCCAGTTTGATATGAAAGTTTGAAAAGGCCAAAGGCCAGTTTGACATGAATGAATTGGGCCCAAGGCCGTCTGATATATAATGTTCCAATATATTTTCTTTATTTGATATTATTCACTGGGCTTTCGCTCACGCTCATTCATGTCTTTGTAGGTGAGCCAAGAGAGGTCCAGACCCAGCCCCAGTGAAGTATGTATGGAACAACCGGATTTTGGAGAGTCAGCCCATGTGTCTCACGCACGAAGTTTTTGTATATGTCGGTATATAGTTTTCATGGGTTGACTTAGTTTTGAATGATCCTGTCTGTACAGAACTTTATGGTACTGTATATTTGTTGTGAGTTATTAATATATGTATGTATAGTTTGTTTTGGCGTGCCATATAAGCACAGCTCTATGGACAAAGTTTTATATTCTGCTTCCGTTTGACCCCTTTACTCTGATGAGTTATTTTTGGTTTGATTTGAGGCCGTAGGTAATCTCAGGATTACTGGCCGGTTATGGCCTAAACCCATAGGGGCGGGTTCAGGTCGTGACAGAGTGGTATCAGAGCACGAGTTAATAACTCACACACTTGTCCAAAAGAGCAATAAGCATCTAGATAAGATCTAGGATGCATTCATGTGATAAGTATGAATCTGAAGGCATCAAGAATACGCTCAAATGTTTAATGTGAACAGTTTTACGTTATAAGTTTGTGATTCGCTTGCATTGCAAATTATTTGAGTATGTATACTCTTTAGTATATGCGTACCTGTGAATCTTTGGTATACAGTATAATGCAAGTTTAATCAAATGTTGAGAACATGCGATTATATGAGATAAGAATTGTTGCACTAATGTGTACAACAAGTTTGCTTTGCTTTAGTGCAGAAATATGAACATATGAATCGTGAAAAGTTGCTTATGTGCATTCGACTCTACAAATGGGTGTCTATGTGGAATATGAACATGATCTAAGTGTATAATGATTTAATAAGTGTTCAGCATGCGATATCTGATAAGTATGCAATCATCTGTTACATATGTGATTAATTGTGTCTTGACGATACATAAAATGAGAATATAACAACGTGCGAATGTACCCATGTGTATCTATGTTTATTTTTGTATTGGGCATCCCAGTAATTGGCAAGGTTTAATAAGAGTTTGTGTAGAGTGTGGATAAATTAAGGGCATACGAGCTGGAAGGCTCTTCCACAACCCGACTGGATAGACTGGAAAGAAAAGTACAAGAACCTTTGCCACCACTAGTGTAAGAAACATTGAGGAGTTTGTTATCGGATTTCTGGGGTTTGTTATAGGTGTGGTGAAATGGACCGTATGGTGAGGAACTGTCCCCGGACTGAACAAAATGTGAATAAATCTTCTGCCTCAGCTAGATCCGTACCAATGGTAGGAATTGCTAATCAGGATAGAGTAATCACACTCATCCCAGAAAGTGCTCGAAATACTGCGACCGTTATCCCAGATATCTGTACTGTTTATAAACGAATGCTTATGTGTTAATTGATTCTGAATTAGTACATGTGTACATCTTTGCTTGGGATATGATTTGATTCGGATCGGCATATTCTTTCGTATCTGCTGCATGTGTATTTAGATTGGTTAGACCCACAAGATCGAGACCGTATCCCTTAAATGTATATACTCCATTTGGGAAATTTATGAAATACGTATTGGGATATCGATTAACTCTGCACATGCACATATACATCTAAACCCATGCTCAGGGTGATCTATTATATTACTGTCTTCAATGGCTAAGCCACTGGAATTGTGACTCTGTGATTATGTGACCGAGTTGAGCACCTTAAATGATGAACTCGATAATTGTGAGACCATGCATGTTGATTGGTAGAGAATTGACTGGGTTATGTGACTATACTGAGCCTGACTCATAAACCTACGTTTTGTGACTAATTTGGAACTTTTGTGTAACAGACCCTATCTTATGTACAACCAAGGAACTTTGTTTAATGTGTTACTATGCACCATGTGCTTGTATGTAAGACTTATTTGGGAACTGTTGTATTGGTTATGATACCTACCTCCTGATATGAATAATTGCACGCATATGTAACTACACCGGAACTTATGTGGACAATGCCATATTGTACATGACTTGAAATACTTTGATATGAACAGTTGTGATGAATGAGTCCGATATGACTTTGAGAACTGATGAACTTAGGACAATTGTAAAACTATCAACCATGCACCTAAGCAAACGGAGTATGCCTGACAGAACCGAATGTACCCTATTTGAGAAAACTTTTATCTGATTCGATCCTATAGAACCTTTGTCTAATATTGCCTTGTTAGAACCCTCATTGGATATGAGTTGATGGGACCTTTGTTTGATTTAATTTGACAAGACCTTTGCCTGGATAGATCTGGTAAAACCCTCTATCTGATTTGATTTTGTAGAGGGGAATTAAGGATTGCTTGTAAATAAATAGCCAGATTATTCTTGGCAGAAAAACTGATAGACCCAAAACTTGAATCCGTTTGGAATACTTGACTTATTTGAAAGACCTTTTGTGGGCTATCAACAAATTGATCTTAACCATGAACACCATTGAGAACCGACCTTCAACTATTGGAACATATGTGTTATAAATGAATAGAATTGTACAATCCCGTGATTGGGTGTCTTAAGGAACGATGCTTCTGAATTACCATATTCTTGCTTATTTGACGCGACGGAAGCCGATGACAACAGATTGATTTGATTGTAAATGGTACTGAATATTTATCCCCGACTAATTAGAATATGTTTCGTAAGTCTGCTTCAGTGTTATTGGATTTTGGGAAATCAGGTTATGGTGAGTGGTATTGTGTTTGTTTTGATGACATTCTAGAGACGTCCTTTCGTGCTAGGGGACGTTAAGTCTATGTAGCACCTTTGTTGAGATATCTCTTTTGCACCGACGGTCTCGTACGGGTGGGTTTGCCTAATCGATCTCGGGCCGGCCACCGACGGTCGTGAACGGGTGTGCTTTGGTTCCGAGATGATTATTCCTTTGTTTTGTCCGGAATGTCATCCTTTGGTATTATGTAGATGTTATTAACATCCAAGAAGCTTTGAAAAACCCTGATTATCCGAAAGTGTGTGAATTCAGTGCGCCTTGTGTAAATAACTGCTTAGTGCCATTATATTTTGCAATTGGGGCTCTAAGGATGTGTAAATTGTGTTTAACATGGGATTGACTGTTTCGATATTACCTTTGATGCCATGGAGATTAGTATATGAATTGCCTTATGCTTTTGATGACTATCAGATAATGTGGAGAGACTCGATGGAACAGAGAATTGAACATTGAACTGAAGTGTAAACTGTTGAATGAATTGATAGCACGTGTATGATTTAGAAATTGGCTGTTTTGATATTACTGTACCTTATGATCGATACTATAGGGATATGTGAGTTACGTATGTCGTGTGGTTGATTGTTTCGTTGTTATCCTTGTTGACGCGGGAATTAGTGTCTGGACCCACTTTAAATTCCTGAAGACTTTTGGTTAACCTTAGATAACTGTGATGAGTCACTGGACTAAACATCGAATCAGATTGTGAATTACAGAATTATTGAAGAATGAATTGAACTTTTGTGACAAGGGAATAGACCGAACTCCTATGGTAAAGTTAGTTGGCATTTGAAATAAAAATGTTGACGACCGACTGTGAAGAAGGAAATTGTTGAATTGTGTCTAAATATTCTTCGGTGCCAACAGGTCGAAGTCGAATATCAGACAATGGCAGAACTACTTCAACCTTTTCTCTATTTTGGAATGGAAATAAGAATGTGTGGCTACGAATTTCATTGTGGGGCTACCTTGAGCACCCGAGGTATAAGTCCCGTTTGGGTTACTGTATGTAGAATTACTAAGTTTGCTTATATCCTTCCTGTAAAATCTTCGTGTGATGCTTATAGACCAGCTACTGGTTACATCGATAAAATTGCTTGTTTGCATGGGGTCCCAGTATCTATTGTTTTAGATAGGAATCCTAAATGTGCCCGAATTCTGATAAGCCTTTAAGAGGTAATGGGGGACTGAATTGTGATTCGACGCTGCTTGCCATCCGAAAATCGATGTATAATTAGAAAGAACTTTTGAGAGAAATGCTCCAAATACATTCAGTAGATCTTTCAGGGAATTTGGAAAGTCTATTCGTTGTTGGCAGACTCTGCTTACAACAACAGCTTGCGCTCTGGTATCGGTGTGGCACCGTGCAAAACCTGGTAAGGCAAAAAAGGTAAGCCTCTGATTGATTAGGAACAGAATGTTGCTTGATTTTGAAACTAAGTAAACGACTATCAAAAAGGATTAGAACCGTTGAATGAAAAGTGTTCCGAATTGTGTTCGACTAAAGGTAAAATAAGTTTGGAAGACCAAACTTCCTAAATGGGGGAAGACTGTGATAACCCTGTCCCCTATTATGCTAATTGGCCCTTAATACGAATATGATTATGTGTTTGATATGATTTTATGTGCCGTTATGTGAAAATATGTGGTTTTGAATTTCTATCTGTTCACCGTAGGAATATCTATTTGATTATCTGCTTTGAAAATTAAATTGAAGGCCTTATCGGCCACAGAACCCGAAATTAACTGCGCCATTGTGATTGGCATAATTTTTAGAGCCTACGGTGAAATTTGATTGAAAGTTGATTCGGATCAGATTAAATTAATTAAATTAATGGATTAAGTGCCCAAATACCTTATTAAAATATTGTGTTGAATAGGGGTTTATAGTGGGCCACTTTCACTCAAGTTCTCTCTTTAATTCTCATTTGGTTGAGAAAAACTCTAAGAAAGAGGGAGAGGGTCGGCTATAGAAGAGAAATGGGAGAATTGTGCAATTTTGGTTCAAGACTCTTGAAGATTAAACTCAAGATTTTGCTATAGATTGGGAGAATTAAACCTCTAGGTGAGTAATTTATGAATCCTAGTTTGTAATCTTGTGAATTCAAGTTTGAATAATGGTCAAGAGCATGGATTAGATTGATTATGAGGAAATTGAGTTGATGTTGTTGTATTTGAAGCCAATAGATGCATGCATGTAGGAAATTGCTATAAATTCCCATGTTTGGGCATAAAGTGTGTAATTCATGTTGAATCTTGTTTGAAATCCATGTGACTGATCATCTCTTCACCGATTAAGTTGGGAATAACATGTATCTCCCACATGCAAGTGTAAATCATGAAAGTGTAAGCTTTGCATGTTTGAATTGATGTGTTGGTGATGAATTTGGGTTAATTTGGGACATGCATGTAAGTAATACAAGAAATTGAGCTTTATTGTGTTGTACTTTAATGTTGGTACCATGATAGCACAAGTATATTTGAAGTTTGAGCTATTATATGCAAGAAATGTTGGTTGGAATGTCAAGTTGAAGCTCAAGAACTTAGCAGGAAAACCCAGAAAATTTGGTGCCCGCTCGAGCGGGGAAATCGCCGCTCGAGCGTGAAATACGGGCTCCCAGCATATTTTGCAGACATGACTCCCGCTCGAGCGGGGAAGTTCATGCTCGAGCAGGGAGCCATGTAGAGAGGCCTTTCGCTCGAGCGCCAGAACTCACGCTCGAGCGTAAATTTGATGCATCCAGTACTTTTGCAGGCCTCTTGGGTCCGCTCGAGCGGGGAAGTCCACGCTCAAGTCCACGCTCGAGCGGGGACCCTATTTTCTGAAATTTTGTTTATGCGTTCTGTGTTTCGTTTTCCGTCCTCTTTCACTTGTAAGCACTCTTTGGCATGCATTGAGCATTGAAAATGAGTTAAAGAGATAAGAATGAAGCCTAAAGAAGAATATGTGAATTAAGGAACGGATTGAATTGTTATGACCCTTTTGTGTTCATGGAATGTGTAGGGTCGAGCTCCAGGGCAAACCAACCAAGCCGATCACTGTGAGTAATATCTTAACAAGATATTTGAAATATGTTGTTGTCCAATTGTTTACTTCTATGTAAGTTTTGTAAGTTCATTAATTTGAATGGTGGACACCAGTTTGACATGCGTGAATGGGCCAGAGGCCAGTTTGACATGCATGAATGGGCTAAAGGCCAGTTTGAAATGAAAGTTTGAAAAGCCTAAAGGCCAGTCTGATGTGAAAGTTTGAAAGGCCTAAAGGCCAGTTTGAA
Organism: Camellia sinensis; assembly: GCF_055761805.1. Classification (NCBI taxonomy): domain Eukaryota; kingdom Viridiplantae; phylum Streptophyta; class Magnoliopsida; order Ericales; family Theaceae; genus Camellia; species Camellia sinensis. The sequence goes on along the minus strand of NC_138962.1, from coordinate 62,978,071 downwards.
ATGAAAGTTTGAAAGGCCTAAAGGCCAGTCTGATGTGAAAGCTTGAAAGGCCTAAAGGCCAGTTTGAAATGAAAGCTTGAAAGGCCTAAAGGCCAGTCTGATATGAAAGTTTGAAAGGCCTAAAAGCCAGTTTGATATGAAAGTTTGAAAAGGCCAAAGGCCAGTTTGACATGAATGAATTGGGCCCAAGGCCGTCTGATATATAATGTTCCAATATATTTTCTTTATTTGATATTATTCACTGGGCTTTCGCTCACGCTCATTCATGTCTTTGTAGGTGAGCCAAGAGAGGTCCAGACCCAGCCCCAGTGAAGTATGTATGGAACAACCGGATTTTGGAGAGTCAGCCCATGTGTCTCACGCACGAAGTTTTTGTATATGTCGGTATATAGTTTTCATGGGTTGACTTAGTTTTGAATGATCCTGTCTGTACAGAACTTTATGGTACTGTATATTTGTTGTGAGTTATTAATATATGTATGTATAGTTTGTTTTGGCGTGCCATATAAGCACAGCTCTATGGACAAAGTTTTATATTCTGCTTCCGTTTGACCCCTTTACTCTGATGAGTTATTTTTGGTTTGATTTGAGGCCGTAGGTAATCTCAGGATTACTGGCCGGTTATGGCCTAAACCCATAGGGGCGGGTTCAGGTCGTGACAGAGTGGTATCAGAGCACGAGTTAATAACTCACACACTTGTCCAAAAGAGCAATAAGCATCTAGATAAGATCTAGGATGCATTCATGTGATAAGTATGAATCTGAAGGCATCAAGAATACGCTCAAATGTTTAATGTGAACAGTTTTACGTTATAAGTTTGTGATTCGCTTGCATTGCAAATTATTTGAGTATGTATACTCTTTAGTATATGCGTACCTGTGAATCTTTGGTATACAGTATAATGCAAGTTTAATCAAATGTTGAGAACATGCGATTATATGAGATAAGAATTGTTGCACTAATGTGTACAACAAGTTTGCTTTGCTTTAGTGCAGAAATATGAACATATGAATCGTGAAAAGTTGCTTATGTGCATTCGACTCTACAAATGGGTGTCTATGTGGAATATGAACATGATCTAAGTGTATAATGATTTAATAAGTGTTCAGCATGCGATATCTGATAAGTATGCAATCATCTGTTACATATGTGATTAATTGTGTCTTGACGATACATAAAATGAGAATATAACAACGTGCGAATGTACCCATGTGTATCTATGTTTATTTTTGTATTGGGCATCCCAGTAATTGGCAAGGTTTAATAAGAGTTTGTGTAGAGTGTGGATAAATTAAGGGCATACGAGCTGGAAGGCTCTTCCACAACCCGACTGGATAGACTGGAAAGAAAAGTACAAGAACCTTTGCCACCACTAGTGTAAGAAACATTGAGGAGTTTGTTATCGGATTTCTGGGGTTTGTTATAGGTGTGGTGAAATGGACCGTATGGTGAGGAACTGTCCCCGGACTGAACAAAATGTGAATAAATCTTCTGCCTCAGCTAGATCCGTACCAATGGTAGGAATTGCTAATCAGGATAGAGTAATCACACTCATCCCAGAAAGTGCTCGAAATACTGCGACCGTTATCCCAGATATCTGTACTGTTTATAAACGAATGCTTATGTGTTAATTGATTCTGAATTAGTACATGTGTACATCTTTGCTTGGGATATGATTTGATTCGGATCGGCATATTCTTTCGTATCTGCTGCATGTGTATTTAGATTGGTTAGACCCACAAGATCGAGACCGTATCCCTTAAATGTATATACTCCATTTGGGAAATTTATGAAATACGTATTGGGATATCGATTAACTCTGCACATGCACATATACATCTAAACCCATGCTCAGGGTGATCTATTATATTACTGTCTTCAATGGCTAAGCCACTGGAATTGTGACTCTGTGATTATGTGACCGAGTTGAGCACCTTAAATGATGAACTCGATAATTGTGAGACCATGCATGTTGATTGGTAGAGAATTGACTGGGTTATGTGACTATACTGAGCCTGACTCATAAACCTACGTTTTGTGACTAATTTGGAACTTTTGTGTAACAGACCCTATCTTATGTACAACCAAGGAACTTTGTTTAATGTGTTACTATGCACCATGTGCTTGTATGTAAGACTTATTTGGGAACTGTTGTATTGGTTATGATACCTACCTCCTGATATGAATAATTGCACGCATATGTAACTACACCGGAACTTATGTGGACAATGCCATATTGTACATGACTTGAAATACTTTGATATGAACAGTTGTGATGAATGAGTCCGATATGACTTTGAGAACTGATGAACTTAGGACAATTGTAAAACTATCAACCATGCACCTAAGCAAACGGAGTATGCCTGACAGAACCGAATGTACCCTATTTGAGAAAACTTTTATCTGATTCGATCCTATAGAACCTTTGTCTAATATTGCCTTGTTAGAACCCTCATTGGATATGAGTTGATGGGACCTTTGTTTGATTTAATTTGACAAGACCTTTGCCTGGATAGATCTGGTAAAACCCTCTATCTGATTTGATTTTGTAGAGGGGAATTAAGGATTGCTTGTAAATAAATAGCCAGATTATTCTTGGCAGAAAAACTGATAGACCCAAAACTTGAATCCGTTTGGAATACTTGACTTATTTGAAAGACCTTTTGTGGGCTATCAACAAATTGATCTTAACCATGAACACCATTGAGAACCGACCTTCAACTATTGGAACATATGTGTTATAAATGAATAGAATTGTACAATCCCGTGATTGGGTGTCTTAAGGAACGATGCTTCTGAATTACCATATTCTTGCTTATTTGACGCGACGGAAGCCGATGACAACAGATTGATTTGATTGTAAATGGTACTGAATATTTATCCCCGACTAATTAGAATATGTTTCGTAAGTCTGCTTCAGTGTTATTGGATTTTGGGAAATCAGGTTATGGTGAGTGGTATTGTGTTTGTTTTGATGACATTCTAGAGACGTCCTTTCGTGCTAGGGGACGTTAAGTCTATGTAGCACCTTTGTTGAGATATCTCTTTTGCACCGACGGTCTCGTACGGGTGGGTTTGCCTAATCGATCTCGGGCCGGCCACCGACGGTCGTGAACGGGTGTGCTTTGGTTCCGAGATGATTATTCCTTTGTTTTGTCCGGAATGTCATCCTTTGGTATTATGTAGATGTTATTAACATCCAAGAAGCTTTGAAAAACCCTGATTATCCGAAAGTGTGTGAATTCAGTGCGCCTTGTGTAAATAACTGCTTAGTGCCATTATATTTTGCAATTGGGGCTCTAAGGATGTGTAAATTGTGTTTAACATGGGATTGACTGTTTCGATATTACCTTTGATGCCATGGAGATTAGTATATGAATTGCCTTATGCTTTTGATGACTATCAGATAATGTGGAGAGACTCGATGGAACAGAGAATTGAACATTGAACTGAAGTGTAAACTGTTGAATGAATTGATAGCACGTGTATGATTTAGAAATTGGCTGTTTTGATATTACTGTACCTTATGATCGATACTATAGGGATATGTGAGTTACGTATGTCGTGTGGTTGATTGTTTCGTTGTTATCCTTGTTGACGCGGGAATTAGTGTCTGGACCCACTTTAAATTCCTGAAGACTTTTGGTTAACCTTAGATAACTGTGATGAGTCACTGGACTAAACATCGAATCAGATTGTGAATTACAGAATTATTGAAGAATGAATTGAACTTTTGTGACAAGGGAATAGACCGAACTCCTATGGTAAAGTTAGTTGGCATTTGAAATAAAAATGTTGACGACCGACTGTGAAGAAGGAAATTGTTGAATTGTGTCTAAATATTCTTCGGTGCCAACAGGTCGAAGTCGAATATCAGACAATGGCAGAACTACTTCAACCTTTTCTCTATTTTGGAATGGAAATAAGAATGTGTGGCTACGAATTTCATTGTGGGGCTACCTTGAGCACCCGAGGTATAAGTCCCGTTTGGGTTACTGTATGTAGAATTACTAAGTTTGCTTATATCCTTCCTGTAAAATCTTCGTGTGATGCTTATAGACCAGCTACTGGTTACATCGATAAAATTGCTTGTTTGCATGGGGTCCCAGTATCTATTGTTTTAGATAGGAATCCTAAATGTGCCCGAATTCTGATAAGCCTTTAAGAGGTAATGGGGGACTGAATTGTGATTCGACGCTGCTTGCCATCCGAAAATCGATGTATAATTAGAAAGAACTTTTGAGAGAAATGCTCCAAATACATTCAGTAGATCTTTCAGGGAATTTGGAAAGTCTATTCGTTGTTGGCAGACTCTGCTTACAACAACAGCTTGCGCTCTGGTATCGGTGTGGCACCGTGCAAAACCTGGTAAGGCAAAAAAGGTAAGCCTCTGATTGATTAGGAACAGAATGTTGCTTGATTTTGAAACTAAGTAAACGACTATCAAAAAGGATTAGAACCGTTGAATGAAAAGTGTTCCGAATTGTGTTCGACTAAAGGTAAAATAAGTTTGGAAGACCAAACTTCCTAAATGGGGGAAGACTGTGATAACCCTGTCCCCTATTATGCTAATTGGCCCTTAATACGAATATGATTATGTGTTTGATATGATTTTATGTGCCGTTATGTGAAAATATGTGGTTTTGAATTTCTATCTGTTCACCGTAGGAATATCTATTTGATTATCTGCTTTGAAAATTAAATTGAAGGCCTTATCGGCCACAGAACCCGAAATTAACTGCGCCATTGTGATTGGCATAATTTTTAGAGCCTACGGTGAAATTTGATTGAAAGTTGATTCGGATCAGATTAAATTAATTAAATTAATGGATTAAGTGCCCAAATACCTTATTAAAATATTGTGTTGAATAGGGGTTTATAGTGGGCCACTTTCACTCAAGTTCTCTCTTTAATTCTCATTTGGTTGAGAAAAACTCTAAGAAAGAGGGAGAGGGTCGGCTATAGAAGAGAAATGGGAGAATTGTGCAATTTTGGTTCAAGACTCTTGAAGATTAAACTCAAGATTTTGCTATAGATTGGGAGAATTAAACCTCTAGGTGAGTAATTTATGAATCCTAGTTTGTAATCTTGTGAATTCAAGTTTGAATAATGGTCAAGAGCATGGATTAGATTGATTATGAGGAAATTGAGTTGATGTTGTTGTATTTGAAGCCAATAGATGCATGCATGTAGGAAATTGCTATAAATTCCCATGTTTGGGCATAAAGTGTGTAATTCATGTTGAATCTTGTTTGAAATCCATGTGACTGATCATCTCTTCACCGATTAAGTTGGGAATAACATGTATCTCCCACATGCAAGTGTAAATCATGAAAGTGTAAGCTTTGCATGTTTGAATTGATGTGTTGGTGATGAATTTGGGTTAATTTGGGACATGCATGTAAGTAATACAAGAAATTGAGCTTTATTGTGTTGTACTTTAATGTTGGTACCATGATAGCACAAGTATATTTGAAGTTTGAGCTATTATATGCAAGAAATGTTGGTTGGAATGTCAAGTTGAAGCTCAAGAACTTAGCAGGAAAACCCAGAAAATTTGGTGCCCGCTCGAGCGGGGAAATCGCCGCTCGAGCGTGAAATACGGGCTCCCAGCATATTTTGCAGACATGACTCCCGCTCGAGCGGGGAAGTTCATGCTCGAGCAGGGAGCCATGTAGAGAGGCCTTTCGCTCGAGCGCCAGAACTCACGCTCGAGCGTAAATTTGATGCATCCAGTACTTTTGCAGGCCTCTTGGGTCCGCTCGAGCGGGGAAGTCCACGCTCAAGTCCACGCTCGAGCGGGGACCCTATTTTCTGAAATTTTGTTTATGCGTTCTGTGTTTCGTTTTCCGTCCTCTTTCACTTGTAAGCACTCTTTGGCATGCATTGAGCATTGAAAATGAGTTAAAGAGATAAGAATGAAGCCTAAAGAAGAATATGTGAATTAAGGAACGGATTGAATTGTTATGACCCTTTTGTGTTCATGGAATGTGTAGGGTCGAGCTCCAGGGCAAACCAACCAAGCCGATCACTGTGAGTAATATCTTAACAAGATATTTGAAATATGTTGTTGTCCAATTGTTTACTTCTATGTAAGTTTTGTAAGTTCATTAATTTGAATGGTGGACACCAGTTTGACATGCGTGAATGGGCCAGAGGCCAGTTTGACATGCATGAATGGGCTAAAGGCCAGTTTGAAATGAAAGTTTGAAAAGCCTAAAGGCCAGTCTGATGTGAAAGTTTGAAAGGCCTAAAGGCCAGTTTGAAATGAAAGTTTGAAAGGCCTAAAGGCCAGTCTGATGTGAAAGCTTGAAAGGCCTAAAGGCCAGTTTGAAATGAAAGCTTGAAAGGCCTAAAGGCCAGTCTGATATGAAAGTTTGAAAGGCCTAAAAGCCAGTTTGATATGAAAGTTTGAAAAGGCCAAAGGCCAGTTTGACATGAATGAATTGGGCCCAAGGCCGTCTGATATATAATGTTCCAATATATTTTCTTTATTTGATATTATTCACTGGGCTTTCGCTCACGCTCATTCATGTCTTTGTAGGTGAGCCAAGAGAGGTCCAGACCCAGCCCCAGTGAAGTATGTATGGAACAACCGGATTTTGGAGAGTCAGCCCATGTGTCTCACGCACGAAGTTTTTGTATATGTCGGTATATAGTTTTCATGGGTTGACTTAGTTTTGAATGATCCTGTCTGTACAGAACTTTATGGTACTGTATATTTGTTGTGAGTTATTAATATATGTATGTATAGTTTGTTTTGGCGTGCCATATAAGCACAGCTCTATGGACAAAGTTTTATATTCTGCTTCCGTTTGACCCCTTTACTCTGATGAGTTATTTTTGGTTTGATTTGAGGCCGTAGGTAATCTCAGGATTACTGGCCGGTTATGGCCTAAACCCATAGGGGCGGGTTCAGGTCGTGACAGAGTGGTATCAGAGCACGAGTTAATAACTCACACACTTGTCCAAAAGAGCAATAAGCATCTAGATAAGATCTAGGATGCATTCATGTGATAAGTATGAATCTGAAGGCATCAAGAATACGCTCAAATGTTTAATGTGAACAGTTTTACGTTATAAGTTTGTGATTCGCTTGCATTGCAAATTATTTGAGTATGTATACTCTTTAGTATATGCGTACCTGTGAATCTTTGGTATACAGTATAATGCAAGTTTAATCAAATGTTGAGAACATGCGATTATATGAGATAAGAATTGTTGCACTAATGTGTACAACAAGTTTGCTTTGCTTTAGTGCAGAAATATGAACATATGAATCGTGAAAAGTTGCTTATGTGCATTCGACTCTACAAATGGGTGTCTATGTGGAATATGAACATGATCTAAGTGTATAATGATTTAATAAGTGTTCAGCATGCGATATCTGATAAGTATGCAATCATCTGTTACATATGTGATTAATTGTGTCTTGACGATACATAAAATGAGAATATAACAACGTGCGAATGTACCCATGTGTATCTATGTTTATTTTTGTATTGGGCATCCCAGTAATTGGCAAGGTTTAATAAGAGTTTGTGTAGAGTGTGGATAAATTAAGGGCATACGAGCTGGAAGGCTCTTCCACAACCCGACTGGATAGACTGGAAAGAAAAGTACAAGAACCTTTGCCACCACTAGTGTAAGAAACATTGAGGAGTTTGTTATCGGATTTCTGGGGTTTGTTATAGGTGTGGTGAAATGGACCGTATGGTGAGGAACTGTCCCCGGACTGAACAAAATGTGAATAAATCTTCTGCCTCAGCTAGATCCGTACCAATGGTAGGAATTGCTAATCAGGATAGAGTAATCACACTCATCCCAGAAAGTGCTCGAAATACTGCGACCGTTATCCCAGATATCTGTACTGTTTATAAACGAATGCTTATGTGTTAATTGATTCTGAATTAGTACATGTGTACATCTTTGCTTGGGATATGATTTGATTCGGATCGGCATATTCTTTCGTATCTGCTGCATGTGTATTTAGATTGGTTAGACCCACAAGATCGAGACCGTATCCCTTAAATGTATATACTCCATTTGGGAAATTTATGAAATACGTATTGGGATATCGATTAACTCTGCACATGCACATATACATCTAAACCCATGCTCAGGGTGATCTATTATATTACTGTCTTCAATGGCTAAGCCACTGGAATTGTGACTCTGTGATTATGTGACCGAGTTGAGCACCTTAAATGATGAACTCGATAATTGTGAGACCATGCATGTTGATTGGTAGAGAATTGACTGGGTTATGTGACTATACTGAGCCTGACTCATAAACCTACGTTTTGTGACTAATTTGGAACTTTTGTGTAACAGACCCTATCTTATGTACAACCAAGGAACTTTGTTTAATGTGTTACTATGCACCATGTGCTTGTATGTAAGACTTATTTGGGAACTGTTGTATTGGTTATGATACCTACCTCCTGATATGAATAATTGCACGCATATGTAACTACACCGGAACTTATGTGGACAATGCCATATTGTACATGACTTGAAATACTTTGATATGAACAGTTGTGATGAATGAGTCCGATATGACTTTGAGAACTGATGAACTTAGGACAATTGTAAAACTATCAACCATGCACCTAAGCAAACGGAGTATGCCTGACAGAACCGAATGTACCCTATTTGAGAAAACTTTTATCTGATTCGATCCTATAGAACCTTTGTCTAATATTGCCTTGTTAGAACCCTCATTGGATATGAGTTGATGGGACCTTTGTTTGATTTAATTTGACAAGACCTTTGCCTGGATAGATCTGGTAAAACCCTCTATCTGATTTGATTTTGTAGAGGGGAATTAAGGATTGCTTGTAAATAAATAGCCAGATTATTCTTGGCAGAAAAACTGATAGACCCAAAACTTGAATCCGTTTGGAATACTTGACTTATTTGAAAGACCTTTTGTGGGCTATCAACAAATTGATCTTAACCATGAACACCATTGAGAACCGACCTTCAACTATTGGAACATATGTGTTATAAATGAATAGAATTGTACAATCCCGTGATTGGGTGTCTTAAGGAACGATGCTTCTGAATTACCATATTCTTGCTTATTTGACGCGACGGAAGCCGATGACAACAGATTGATTTGATTGTAAATGGTACTGAATATTTATCCCCGACTAATTAGAATATGTTTCGTAAGTCTGCTTCAGTGTTATTGGATTTTGGGAAATCAGGTTATGGTGAGTGGTATTGTGTTTGTTTTGATGACATTCTAGAGACGTCCTTTCGTGCTAGGGGACGTTAAGTCTATGTAGCACCTTTGTTGAGATATCTCTTTTGCACCGACGGTCTCGTACGGGTGGGTTTGCCTAATCGATCTCGGGCCGGCCACCGACGGTCGTGAACGGGTGTGCTTTGGTTCCGAGATGATTATTCCTTTGTTTTGTCCGGAATGTCATCCTTTGGTATTATGTAGATGTTATTAACATCCAAGAAGCTTTGAAAAACCCTGATTATCCGAAAGTGTGTGAATTCAGTGCGCCTTGTGTAAATAACTGCTTAGTGCCATTATATTTTGCAATTGGGGCTCTAAGGATGTGTAAATTGTGTTTAACATGGGATTGACTGTTTCGATATTACCTTTGATGCCATGGAGATTAGTATATGAATTGCCTTATGCTTTTGATGACTATCAGATAATGTGGAGAGACTCGATGGAACAGAGAATTGAACATTGAACTGAAGTGTAAACTGTTGAATGAATTGATAGCACGTGTATGATTTAGAAATTGGCTGTTTTGATATTACTGTACCTTATGATCGATACTATAGGGATATGTGAGTTACGTATGTCGTGTGGTTGATTGTTTCGTTGTTATCCTTGTTGACGCGGGAATTAGTGTCTGGACCCACTTTAAATTCCTGAAGACTTTTGGTTAACCTTAGATAACTGTGATGAGTCACTGGACTAAACATCGAATCAGATTGTGAATTACAGAATTATTGAAGAATGAATTGAACTTTTGTGACAAGGGAATAGACCGAACTCCTATGGTAAAGTTAGTTGGCATTTGAAATAAAAATGTTGACGACCGACTGTGAAGAAGGAAATTGTTGAATTGTGTCTAAATATTCTTCGGTGCCAACAGGTCGAAGTCGAATATCAGACAATGGCAGAACTACTTCAACCTTTTCTCTATTTTGGAATGGAAATAAGAATGTGTGGCTACGAATTTCATTGTGGGGCTACCTTGAGCACCCGAGGTATAAGTCCCGTTTGGGTTACTGTATGTAGAATTACTAAGTTTGCTTATATCCTTCCTGTAAAATCTTCGTGTGATGCTTATAGACCAGCTACTGGTTACATCGATAAAATTGCTTGTTTGCATGGGGTCCCAGTATCTATTGTTTTAGATAGGAATCCTAAATGTGCCCGAATTCTGATAAGCCTTTAAGAGGTAATGGGGGACTGAATTGTGATTCGACGCTGCTTGCCATCCGAAAATCGATGTATAATTAGAAAGAACTTTTGAGAGAAATGCTCCAAATACATTCAGTAGATCTTTCAGGGAATTTGGAAAGTCTATTCGTTGTTGGCAGACTCTGCTTACAACAACAGCTTGCGCTCTGGTATCGGTGTGGCACCGTGCAAAACCTGGTAAGGCAAAAAAGGTAAGCCTCTGATTGATTAGGAACAGAATGTTGCTTGATTTTGAAACTAAGTAAACGACTATCAAAAAGGATTAGAACCGTTGAATGAAAAGTGTTCCGAATTGTGTTCGACTAAAGGTAAAATAAGTTTGGAAGACCAAACTTCCTAAATGGGGGAAGACTGTGATAACCCTGTCCCCTATTATGCTAATTGGCCCTTAATACGAATATGATTATGTGTTTGATATGATTTTATGTGCCGTTATGTGAAAATATGTGGTTTTGAATTTCTATCTGTTCACCGTAGGAATATCTATTTGATTATCTGCTTTGAAAATTAAATTGAAGGCCTTATCGGCCACAGAACCCGAAATTAACTGCGCCATTGTGATTGGCATAATTTTTAGAGCCTACGGTGAAATTTGATTGAAAGTTGATTCGGATCAGATTAAATTAATTAAATTAATGGATTAAGTGCCCAAATACCTTATTAAAATATTGTGTTGAATAGGGGTTTATAGTGGGCCACTTTCACTCAAGTTCTCTCTTTAATTCTCATTTGGTTGAGAAAAACTCTAAGAAAGAGGGAGAGGGTCGGCTATAGAAGAGAAATGGGAGAATTGTGCAATTTTGGTTCAAGACTCTTGAAGATTAAACTCAAGATTTTGCTATAGATTGGGAGAATTAAACCTCTAGGTGAGTAATTTATGAATCCTAGTTTGTAATCTTGTGAATTCAAGTTTGAATAATGGTCAAGAGCATGGATTAGATTGATTATGAGGAAATTGAGTTGATGTTGTTGTATTTGAAGCCAATAGATGCATGCATGTAGGAAATTGCTATAAATTCCCATGTTTGGGCATAAAGTGTGTAATTCATGTTGAATCTTGTTTGAAATCCATGTTTAGACGCGCCCGAACGTCCCGGGAGAAATCACGTTTTGTTCATTGGGCTCACTACAGTTCGGACTCGATGTCACGGTTCTGAATCTAATCCTGCAAAGTGCAATGCGAGACCGATAAATCACCAAAGAGTCTAAATCCTGCAAGTCGTTTTGAAAAATAGATTTTAGAAAGAAGTGCCAAACATGGACTGCTTTTCCAAATACAGAGTCACCACCTAAATATTTTGTTTTGGGGGAATTTAGAAAACCCTGACTCGTGCCTAAGGCCACGTGTCCATCATCACCAAAGTTGCCTCGGCTCGGGAACTTGGGTACGATTGGGGAAGGTCATTTCATGAGCACCCCCGCTCGCCCTATCGAAGATCAGCCACTACTAAGCATGATATCAAGTTTTTGAAAACACATGTGCTCTTATTCTAGTTTATTAGCCTAGAATTACTAAGTGATGCGCACAGCATACAAGTATAGACTGGATTGCCTAAGTTGGAACAAAGCATCGCATATCCGTTTGTTTTGAAAACAGATTGAAGTTTGCTACTCGCAAGTAGGCTAAAAAAAAACACGAGTTTCGACGAATTATTCCAACTCAAGCAACCCAACCTTCACCTACAGGTATTCAGGCAGTAATATCACATAAGCACATAGCCTCATGGTAAGCATGCTATCATGGCAATCACTCACACACATGCAAGGATGCTAAAGCATAAACACTTACTGAGTACTCCGAGCCAAAGAAGAAAGCTAATTAGAAATCATGCATGAACCCTAACTATGCTAAGAATGCCTAATGCAACACATGCAAAAATGCAACTAATTTAGGCTCGACTATTCTAAGATAGCATATGAGATGCTACAGATAACATGTACTCAACTTGGAATTGAAATACCGTGCAGTTAGTATGATGCGCCGAGCCCAATGCATGGAAGACAGATGAATGGATGCAAACATGCGACCATAAGGATGCTAATCGAAACATGCCCTAAAACTAACCATCGCAAGCTGGTAAATAAAAGGGAGAAAGAAATGGGGGTTGGAAGACATACACCACACACACACACACTTATTACAACATTGCCCTCTCTCGGAGGGTCCGAATAAATAATACTGACCGAATGATTAATCAACTACCCTAACTAATTAAATATTACAAAGCCCTTAATTAATTAATAAATTAATTATAAAACAATCTAAGTATAAAATTAAAGAGGCCGTCGCAACTCCGCTTCGAAATGATTGGATGATGCATGCTCGATTCGCCTTACTCGGAAACCCATTGCCATGCCTCAGTTGCCTCTGTTTGCACTGTTCTGCACCTCTGAGAATTGTGAAAATCCTAAGGTTGCTTCTGAACCACTCCCTGAGCACTTTGGGATGCCACCGGCCAAGAGAAAACACCACCGGCCATGAAAATATGGTCATCGACCAAAAATGGGATCACCGGCTCGATTTTGGTAGTCGGCCGGCACTGAAAGTGGCCAACCGGCCATTTATTCCTGTAGAACACTGGTTTTGCTGCAGTAGAGGACAGATAGTGCATGGCAAGGCGTTTACAAGACAATGTATGCACGACCACCCTCCCTATCATACTAAGAACTCAAGGGAGTATGGCTCCTGACCCTCGGGCCACCAATCACGCATTTCGATGCATGATGGCCAAAGATGTCAAGTGTGCAAATCAATATAAATGAATGCAACAAAACAAATGAATGCTACACACTCTATCATGTTGAATCAAGAGTGTCGGCGACCGAGGATTGAGGTACGTTTTGTCACTTCAAGTACGAACGTCCCTCATTCCTCATGTTTGGTTTGACACCCCAAACCAAACACAATGCAATGCATGCAAGTATGCCAAATATAGTGCAATGCATGCAAACAATGCAACATGAGCATGCCAACTCAAAGTAATGCAATGTCACATGAATATGCCAAGTGCAACATGGCTCAAGCATGCACACAAAGGCTAAAGTAGCAAGCACGCCAAATGCAAAGCAACCTACACAAGCATGTAACAAAAGGTAAACTAGCAAGTATGTAACAAGATATACCATGTTAAGCATGTGGCTATATACAAAGATGGACTTAGACCATAGTGGGAAGACCTCAGCCACGTCCAAAACAGTAGCCAAAGTGATGAATTAAGGCGCCGAAAGGGCAAAACACGCATGTTCACACATTGATCCATAAACTATGCAACAATGCACAATCCTCAAATATGAGTGAGATGTGATAAACATGAGAATATGACAATGCAATAAGCTCTGAAAGCATGTTAAGAGTGATGCCAAATCAACTAAGCAAGACAAGCATGGCATGCTAATGGACTTAAAGCTCAAAGCTAGCCAAAGGACTTGAACCATGGCCATATCAACCAAGTCCCAAAGGACCAAGGTGACCCAAAACAGTCTTAGGGCAGACCAAAATAAGGCTAGAGCATGCATGGATTAAGGCCAAAACATGCTAAGAAATGCGAGTACAAAACAAAGCGTACACAGGGCCAAAAGAGGGAATTGCACTACACCCATTACAACCAAGCATGGCATGACTTAATCAAGGAAAATCAGAGTTATAATGTGCCAAAAGGAGCTCTAAAACCCACTGATATGGCAGCCCAAGGACTTAAACAAAGAGGCATGCACAATGACCTATTTTAAGGCATAAAAGAACAACTCTTCAAGGCATTGAAAGGATGGTAAATACAAGCATACAAGCATGGAGCATGGACTGAAATCGCATGATAGGTGATTCCAAATCACTGAAATAACCCAAATAAAGCATGCTCATGACTCATACACTCAAAGCTAACAAGCTAGGATACATGGTGGCTATGCAAAACATGGAAAACATGACTGAATCAACACCAAACAGAGCTTAAACATGTCACAACATGGCTAAAAGCTTCATGAAGTTAAGCTAAAACATGCAAGCGTGATGGTCTAAATGCATGGTACATGTTATGACAATAAAGGGGATTACAAAGCAAGTGCATGATGCATACAATAGGCCATTGAACCAACATGAAGCAGAGGTCTAACATGATAAACTAACACCAAATACCCTCTGAAATGGAGCCAAATAAAGCTATGCGAACATGCTACCTTTATGAGCCCTAAATGCAAGCAAATGAGTCATAAGGGGAGAGGGGTGTCCCTCCCCTATACAAGACCTCAAAACCACTTCTCTACCACTGAAAATTCTCTGGATTTCAATGGTGAGAAGGTCAAAACAAAAGGGTTACAAAGCCCAAAGAGGAAGGCATAAAAAGAGACCAAACAAGGCCTAAGAGGGGATGGACGACCCCCAACACAAAAGTGACCTTAATGAAACATCTTAAGCATGAAAATACAGAACTTTTATCAGTTATACACTAAGCTTAAAACAGTATGCAAGATAGGCTAAAAGCTTAAGAAAAAATGGGGAATAAAATAAGTAGTTCTAACCCTTGAAGAACACTTCAAGAGCACCAACTCCAGCACCTCCTTTTGATCAAAAACCAACTCAAAACTCTAAAATCAACCCCTTAAAACCTCATAAACCAAAGTATAGTATAACACTAGGTGTCTTAGTGCAAAACTAAGAACAAAAACCCCTTTAGAACACTATTACACACACAACTATATAGAGAGAGGGAGATATAAAGAGAGAGTGATATATATCATATATCACAAGTTGTTCAACCCCTGGAAAGGGAGGGGAGGCCATCCTTTTATAGGAATTCAATTCCTAAGCTTCTTGGAGAAGCCAACACGAGGGAGCAAATCCCTCCATACATGTGTATGGAGGGGGTGTATTGTGGATGCCAGCTGTCACAGCTGGCATAAAATATCTGCCAAAAGCAGATGGAAAGGGGACGGCTGGAAAATATGGCCGATTGACCAACAAAAATGGCCGGCCGACCAAAAACATTGCCGATCGGCTAACACCTTTGGCCGGTAAAAAGAAAACAGGGCTGGTGGCCTCAAGCCATGGCCGGTGAGGTGTGGGGATGGCCAACAAGCCATTCCCTGCCCTTAGAAGCAAAAACACAAGTGTTTGGTCCACAACCAAGCACAAAACAAACAAGTCGAGAGGTCTTGAGGCAAGGCGTGCAACCGAGACCTCCGAGAACTCAAAACGAACACAAACATGGATGGTCATCGAGTGTTCAAACGATGACGTCCAAGTCTTGAGGACGGTCAAAAATGGGGTGTCTATACCATGTGATTGATCATCTTTTCACCAATTAAGTTGAGAATAATATGTATCTCCCACATGCAAGTGTAAATCATGAAAGTGTAAGCTTTGCATGTTTGAATTGATGTGTTGGTGATGAATTTGGGTTAATTTGGGACATGCATGTAAGTAATACAAGAAATTGAGCTTCATTGTGTTGTACTTTAATGTTGGTACCATGATAGCACAAGTATATTTGAAGTTTGAGCTATTTTATGCAAGAAATGTTGGTTGGAATGTCAAGTTGAAGCTCAAGAACTTAGCTGGAAAACCCAGAAAATTTGGTGCCCATTTGAGCAGGGAAACCGCCGCTCGAGCGTGAAATACGGGCTCCTAGCATATTTTACAGACATGACTCCCGCTCGAGCGAGGAAGTTCACGCTTGTCACGACCCAAACCCGTCCCTATAGGTTTAGCACCGTAACCGGCCAGTAATCCGAGATTACCGAAGGCCTGCTTAACAGTAATAACAGTAATACAGAGTACAGAGGCTGGCGGAAGCCAAAACAGTAATTAAAAGATGTCCAATGAGCTGTGACGGTCTATATGCAAAAAGACTTTTCATATATTTTCACATTCAGAAACAAAACAGTATATACATATATACATCATTTACAGGCGTTCAGGTTAGGGACCAAATCCCTACCATAACAGTACAGTATGGGTACACATGTCAGTCTATACAGTGTTACAAAATCAGATACAAAAAAGGGGAAAACTAAAACACCCCAAAAAGCCCTAGCTTGAAGGACTTGGAACCTCGCAGTGAGGCACGGTGGTTGGCTTTGACAAAAGGGAAGCTTAGCCCGACGCTCCTAGCAACGGTCTGGTGCCTGTACACCTACATATATATATGAGCAGTGAGCTAAAGCCCAATAAATAACATATGCGTAAAGAGGTTAAGAATGAATGTCCTTTCAGTATTGAAAACAGTTATTTATCAGTATATCAGTCATTCAGTTTGTGGCTCATAATTCATGCCATAACAGTCATTCAGAAACTGTAATAGTCATATGTGGTACATCCAATAGCAAAGCAGTACAGTAGGTCTTAACAGACCGAGCAGTCAATGATGGCCATCATATCAGTAAACAGTAGTGGTTCCAAACATGGGAATCGACAGAGATCTCTGTAATAGTAGCAGTAACAGTTCAGTAACAGTATATTGCTATGGATGCCACGAATACAGTTCACAAATAGGACAAACATTCATTCAGTAAACAGTGTCACTTCATAAAGCAGTACAGTCATTTGTTCAGAAAATAATCTCAATTGAACATATCTTTACAATATTGTTACTCACAGAGTTCTGGGTTACAGATAAGCTAGTACGCGTCCTCGGATGCCAACCCTACACAGTTACAGAGTGAACACACACTAAGCTACACAATTGGGAAATAATAACTTAATCCCTATCTTGCCTCGATGTGGTTGTACATCAATACCCTCATTAAGATGCCTTAAACTAGGCCTAAGAATGCTTAGAATGGAATGAGGATGCAAAGATGCACTTTAAAAACATTTTCAGAATTTTCAGAAAACAGAGGTCCCGCTCGAGCGTGGGTTTCCCCGCTCGAGCGTGGGTTTCCTCGCTCGAGCGGACATGCAAACAAAAGGCTCCGCTTGAGCTTAAACTTTCCCGCTCGAGCGGACTGCAAAAGTACTAGATGTGTGAAAATCACGCTCGATGGGCGCTCGACACCCGCTCGAGTGTGTGACACAAGTCCTCGCTCGAGCGTACAAAACCCCTCTTAAGCGGACTGTAAACATAACAAAAGTGCTGGATACACGAATTTCCCGCTCGAGCGCCACTTACCCCGCTCGAGCGGGAGTCCAAAATCTGGAATTTCCAGATTTGAACCTCAAGCTCAAAATCAAGTTTTAATGCATCAAATTCGATCCTCTTGGGCCAATTTTCTAGAAAATACTTGTAAATTCATAGTTTAACATGATTCAAAGCTCAATTTGTAAAATCAAGGCCCAAAGGTAGTTCAATTGAACACAAATTCAAACAAATTCTATGAACATGAAGTAAAACATAACATGCATGAATTTAATCAACTTCAAGCTTTCAAAACATGAACAAATGAGTCAATTCTTTCTATAACAAGATGAATTCATGGACTATACTCAAGATATGGACATGCATGTGAGGAATTTATGAACTACGACCTCAAAACTTTAGAATATATACATGCATGCAAGAATTAAACTCTTAATTCAACACATTAAGCCATATCTTGGCTCTAAACTTCAAAATTAACATAGACCATGCAAGGCACAACTTAAACTCACAACCAAGGAGATAAGTTCTAACCTTAGGTCTTTAAACTCAAGGATATAAGCTCAATTGTACAAATTCTCTACAATTTCTTCAAGTCTCCAAGCAAATCTTTGTTGAAACCAAGCTCTCCTAACTCTCTCTCTCTCTCTAGTCGGTCTTGGTCTCATGGAATGGCTGAGGAAATGATGTATCTAATGTATAATTCAAGCCCCAAAATATGATATGAAGTGGGCCACTAAGTGGCAAAGTTGTAAATAAGGCCAACTCTTGTAATTTATCAATATTTAATCTAATTTAATCATACCAAATCACATTTCAATTAAATATACCATAAAATTATATAAATCTTAATTAGCACAAAACATCAATCAATTTCAGATTCGGCCACCGGTGAGGCCTTCAATTTGCAGTTTAAAGCATAAAACATAAACAGATAATTTAACAGTCAGCAGATAGAATTGCATTGAAACTAGCACAGTCAATCAATCAGTTTAATAATTCAGTCAGTCAGTCAATTAACATGCTTAATCATAGATTAGCACTAATCAGTAGTGTTATCAGTAAACAGTGGTGGAGGTTGTCACAACGCTCGAGCGGGGAGCCATGTAGAGAGGCCTTCCGCTCGAGCGCCAGAACTCACACTTAAGCGTAAATTTGATGCATCCAGTACTTTTGCATGCCTCTTGGGTCCGCTTGAGCGGGGAAGTCCACGCTCGAGCGGGGACCCTGTTTTCTGAAATTTTGTTTATGCGTTCTGTGTTTCGTTTTCCGTCCTCTTTCACTTGTAAGCACTCTTAGGCATGCATTGAGCATTGAAAATGAGTTAAAGAGATAAGAATGAAGCCTAAAGAGGAATATGTGAATTAAGGAATGGATTGAATTGTTGTGACCTTTTTGTGTTCATGGAATGTGTAGGGTCGAGCTCCAAGGAAACCAACCAAGCCGATCACTGTAAGTAATATCTTAACAAGATATTTGAAATATGTTGTTGTCCAATTGTTTACTTCTATGTAAGTTTTGTAAGTTCATTAATTTGAATGGTGGACACCAGTTTGACATGCATGAATGGGCCAGAGGCCAGTTTGAAATGAAAGTTTGAAAGGCCTAAAGGCCAGTCTGATGTGAAAGTTTGAAAGGCCTAAAGGCCAGTCTGAAATGAAAGTTTGAAAGGCCTAAAGGCCAGTTTGAAAGGCCTAAAGGCCAGTCTGATATGAAAGTTTGAAAGGCCTAAAGGCCAGTTTGATATGAAAGTTTGAAAAGGCCAAAGGCCAGTTTGACATGAATGAATTGGGCCCAAGGCCATCTGATGTATAATGTTCCAATGTATTTTCTTTATTTGATATTATTCACTGGGCTTTCGCTCACGCTCATTCATGTCTTTGTAGGTGAGTCAAGAGAGGTCCAGACCCAGACCCAGCCCCAGTGAAGTCTGTATGGAACAACCGGATTTTGGAGAGTCAGCCCATATGTCTCACCCACGAGACTCGCCTTCTCCTTTTTGTCATTCTGTTCTATGTTGTCATGTTGGCGAAGTTTTTGTATATGTCGGTATATAGTTTTCATGGGTTGACTTAGTTTTGGATGATCCTGTCTGTACAAGACTTTATGGTATTGTATCTTTGTTGTGAGTTATTAATGTATGTATGTATAGTTTGTTTTGGCGTGCCATATAAGCACAGCTCTATGGACAAAGTTTTATATTCTGCTTCCGTTTGGCCCCTTTACTCTGATGAGTTATGTTTGGTTTGATTTGAGGCCGTAGGTAATCTCAGGATTACTGGCCAGTTATGGCCTAAACCCGTAGAGGCGGGTTCGGGTCGTGGCACCCATCAACCAACTAACATAAGGCATATGGAGGAAAATTCAAATATTCCACAGCAAAGATTGGCTAGAGATAAACAGCCTATGCAAAGTAATGGACATACTAATGGTCAGACTAGTAATCAAAATTATGAAAGACCATCACATATACCTCAGTCTTGGTATGAGCCTCTTTTGAGGCCTATGGTAAATCAAAATGCCTCATTACCTAACAGCGAAGCCATACAAATTGGTGAATCTAGGCCAACACAAGAAAATGGCATGAGAATGTTTCCAAATCCCATGTTCGAAGCCATACCTAGCACAAGGGGGTTCACTAATCCCTTGTTCGAATTCACACCCGGGGGGTTGGAAGGGTTTTATGCGGCTGAGAGAGAAACAACACATGTTCTTCCTATTACAGCACCTTTCCCAGGTCCTTTCGTAGGATAGGCTCAAAGAGGTCAACCATACCCTCAACAGCAACTAGTACCACAAGGATAGACAGTCCCAAATATACCTCTCTATGGACCAGGAGGACCTCAAGCACAAGGGTTTCCACCAAATCCTGTGTTTGTTCCTCCAGTGGTAATCCAACAAGCACAAAATATGATTCCTAGAGACCAAATTGCTAATATTGTCAGAGAAATGTGTGAACCTATGGCTCAAGGGGTTCAAACTCCTGTGTATAGGAAGCCATACCCAGAATAGATGGATAAGGTGCATGAATACCCAAGGGGGTTTAGAAAACCAGACTTTGCTCTTTTTTATGGGAATGGAAACCAGTCAACAGTAGAACACATTGCTAGGTTCGCAGCCCAATGTGGTGAATTTACCAATAATGATTACATAAGTTAAGAATTTTTCCAAATTTTCTAATTGGGACAGCTTTTGTATGGTATATTAACCTTACACCTAGCTCTATCCAAACTTGGCAGCAACTGGAGAAGGCATTTCATGCCCAATTCTTCCAAACGGAGCCAGAAGTTTCCATGGCAGACTTGGTAAGGTTGAGTCAAAGCCTGATGAGAAGGCTGTTCAATTTATTGCCAAATTCAAAAGAGCACGAAACAAGTGTAGGGTCATTCTACCAGAGCCTAAATTTGTGAGATTGGCTCAAAATGGTTTAGAGTTTAGGTTTCGAAAGAAGTTCGACTCAACTGAGTTTTGAGACTTAGTGGAATTAACCTATAAGGTGTCTAGATATGAATCATTACTTGAGGAAGAACAAAATCGAAGTAATGCATCATATAAGACTTATTATAGAGACCCCAATTACGAGATTAATGCAGCAGAGATCGTAGGGAACGAACCTATGACCTGTGAGGCATTAATTCATAAGATACTGCAATAGACCAGTAGTTCAAAAAGAAAGACTTTCATAGGAAATACTCTTTCGATTTAACAAAGGCAGGACATTTTTGATTATTTGCTTGCAACAAATTTCCTAAAGTTACTGAAAGGAGTTAAAATTCCTTCTCCAAAAGAACTTAAAGGGAAAATGTATTGTAAATGGCATAATTCTTGGTCTCACTTGTGATGCCTCAAATTTTTAGAACATAAAGGGAAATTAAATAAACAAAATGACTTAATAAATCAAAAAGGTGACATCTTAATAGGGCATTCCAACTCTCGTACATAACCAAAGGTTCAAATAATGTTAAATAAAAACTTAAAATTATCCAAATACAACATCAAATGAAATTATAAGATTTTTAATAGCTAATATATAAGATAATAAAAGTTATTCGACTCTAGTCATGGTTTCAAGTCAACCAAGGCTCTACGTTAGCGTCAACTCCATTTCAGCTTCAATTATTTCCTCGCCAAAACCTGGCATAAAACGCCAGGGTAACAAAAATATATGCCACGAGTTTTGCAACATAGTAAAAAAACATAACCAACCTATTGTAAGAACCTGAATTTTTAAACAACTAATTAGTTGATTAATAATAATATTAAGTCAATTAATAGTGATTATTAAATTATCGAATTATAATGTTAATAGCACCATAATTAATACCAATATTAAATTCTTTTAATTAAAATTATTTATCTTACTGTAATTAAATTTCTATATCTAAATACAGTGGTAGAAACTGAATGAGTTAAATAAATAGTAACTGAATTAATCAGAGG
Source organism: Camellia sinensis (assembly GCF_055761805.1). Classification (NCBI taxonomy): domain Eukaryota; kingdom Viridiplantae; phylum Streptophyta; class Magnoliopsida; order Ericales; family Theaceae; genus Camellia; species Camellia sinensis. The sequence continues at coordinate 62,956,101 of NC_138962.1, read as the reverse complement.
ATTGTAGGGAGCAAAATATCTAGTGACTAGATTGTATATATCCTTGATTTTATTCTTTACACACACACACATAGACTGGCAAAAAAATAAATAAATAAATATATATATATATATATATATATATATAAATAGGGAAGGAGGCCTGCCATGAGTCAACTCTCATGGGGAAGTATAAATCTTATCTTATATGGAGATGCCCCTCAAAAGTGCAGCCACTTTTGCATGCTTGATCAAAATTTTTCTCCTTTGAGTGCAAGGGTGGGTTATTTTAAGTGTGCCATGTGGGATAAAAAAACTCACCAATGACCATGCATGCATGCTTTCTCTTACCAATCCCTTGTCCAAGTTTTTCCCTCCAATTTTAGTCTATATAAGAAACACAAACTGCTCCAACACAAAACTTGCAACATTCGGTTGGAACAAGAGAGAAAGAGAGGGAGAGAAAGCAAGAGGGAAAGGAGAGAAGAGAGGGGAAGAAAGGCTCAACACTTGGGATTTTTTTACTTCATTGAGGTAAGAGTACTCAACCTCTATCTTTCCTTACATATTTTTTTTCACTAAATCTATACATCAAAAAAAAAGATATATGCAAGAGTATGCATGGTTAATATACAATAACTCAATGCATGTTGATAGATTGATGATCTTATGATTATATGATTTCTATCCTTCTTGCAAGTGTGTATTAGATGGTTTAGCTACTGATTTTTCTTCTTATGTGTTCAAATATTCTCCATTGTTTGAATTAGTCTTGCATGCTTATGAATTTGTGTTCATTCTTCATAAATGTTATTTTTATCTAATCCCTATCACCACTAATGAAAGTAAATATGAAGGATTAGAGTTTCACATGGGAATAATAGCAAGAAACAATTTTTTTTAGTCTTGCATGTGATTCATGGCGAATACAAAGTGTGATTTTCACAAAATACTGAACTTCCAGCAAAACAGATTTTTAATCTATTTTGAATAAACTCAAACAAACTCATGAGAACACTTTCAAAAATTATTAAATTACTGGAGTTCGTTTACCATATTCTCATGGTGCTAGAATATCAAAAGAAAAATTTTTTGACAACGTTTCGTGGTCAAAACATGTTTTTAACTTCATTGCTGTCTGGAGGCAGCAACAATGCTGACTTTACTAGGACACCGTTTATTCTACAAAATGAGTTTTCAAGTGATTCAAATTGTAAAAGTTATATTTTTAAGTTACCTTTCAAATGCCGCTGGTTTCATAATTTTTTATGAAGTATCGAGAGAGAAACGTCAATTTTTCCAAAATGTGATAGAATCTGTCCGGTTTTCTTACAAAAATTATTTGACCATCTTACACTGGTTTTTAGTCTTCAAATCCTTCTGTAAATATGTTCTAAACTCCAATATTTAGCAAACCGTTCTGACCATGCCTCTTTTTGACACCGTTTGAGGCCCTTTTTATTTTTCGAACACAAAACACCTGTGCTGGAGGTTAAAGTAACTCACTGTCCAGAAAACCAGTTTTCTTCCAAAAATTATTTCTCCATTTTAAAATCGTTTTTAGCCGTGGTATTCTTCTCAAAATATTTTCCTAACTCGATGGACTAGCACCTGTTAAAATATTATGATGGTTGAACTTCGTTTGGTATGGGTTTCATATTTATTTAGTTTTTTGTCTGACCATACAGTGCTGAAAGAAGAAGTGTGTTAATTCTTAAGAAATCTTGTGATGATTCCTAAGACATTCTATCACACTTATTTTGGATGTCATATATGATTGTGTTGTGCTATATAAACATTATGTCACTTTGGTTCTCAAACTAAAACTCGCACATGTATAAAAATGTGAATTCTACGAAGTAAAGAAATATGAAATTGAAGCGATGATACATTAAAAATTTAAAAGTGATGGGGCGAGCCCGGTTTAGAAGCTTATGCAAGTGAGTTGCGAACCCTAACATGGCACGGGAAGGTATTTCGGCTCTTATCGGTGTAGGCGATATAAGGTTAGTGGTGCGGGTGTCACAACATAGACCGTTCCCTTGGGACATACCGTGATGTCACAACTCGGGTACGTAACCCTGGTGCGTGGGCATCATTGGTAGTTACAGCAAGCAACATTTGAATATTTGACCAAGGGGGAGTCAGAATTGCCCGTGGCCATTGTTTAGCGGTTGAGTGGAAATAGTGCTCCACGGAGAGTTACTTAAGCGTATCTGATAAACCAAATCTATGTGAATTTAAAAGAAAAGTTGGCATTTTTCCTTATGATGAAATACTACTTCCACTTGCCATTGTTCTTATTATCTATTGTTATTACTTCAACTGATAGCATTCCTGTTATGCTTATTAAATACTGCTTGTTATTCTGTTAACTACGCAGTATTCATTAATTGTGAGTATTATTATCGGGGTGGGTATTTTTGGGTTGTAGTATATTATTGAGCTTGTCACTCATTGGCATTCCCGTTGCCTTGGTGTTTTATGCCAAGTACCGAAGAAACCGAAGGAAACACCGAGGTGTTGGAAGGCAACATTCAACCCTAGTTAGCTTGAAGGGTGCCAAAATTTCATGAACCATTTTTTTGAGTTTTCTAGTTTTTCTCTAGTCTTTTTATATTTGTGTACTAAGACAAAGTTTTAAGTTTGATTGGAGTTGTAATTTAAGAACTTTTAGTTTCCGTGTTGTTAATTAATGGATGATGGTAAATTTGGTGGCAACATTGATGAGGATTCTTAATTAGGAAAATTGATTTTAAGTTTTAAACCCTATCATGATGTCCTCAAATTTTGGGGCGTCACACCTACCATTCTTTTTAAGAGAAAAATAATGAGATTATAAACATGAGATAACAATATAATTGTAAACATAAATTACAACCATTAAAATAATTTTAATAAATTAGGTGACACTCAAAATCTCACCAAAGAGATTTAACTTTCCAACCACTAAGCATGGCAACGGTTAATTTGAAACCTTCCCTTGGTCAAATATTCCAGTGTTACCAACCGTAACTACCAGGGATGCTCATGTCCAGAGTTATATACCCAAGTAGTGGCATCCGTGGTCTGCTCCAAGGAAATGGTCTGCCAGGGGTACGTAACCTCCCTGTGTGCCACCTGCACATCCACCCTTATTCTAAAACTGAATACCGAAAAGGGTTCAAATAAGTCTCGTGCCATCTTAGGATTTCGTGACACAATTTACGTGAGAATTCTCAAAACCAAGGCTCACCCTGAACAACCGGTATTAACCATCAACCCTTAATTTCATACACTCTTTAAAATTAGGACTCACTCTAAACAACCAGTATTAACCATCAACCGTTAATTTCGTACACTTCGTTGATCATTTTAATTAATTTTCATACTAATCATTAATAATTACAAATTAGATCACAATCGATATTATACCATTTCAATATAATTTTTAACATAAAATATGAACACATACATTCTACAACAATCCATCAATGTGTATAAATCATTGTGAATAGTTTAATCAAGCCATGGTGTGAAATAATAATTTTAAATACTAAAATAAATCACAACACACGTGCATGGACTACTAATTTACAAGTTTCAATTAAATAGACTAGCACAATATTGATTTTTGGTCCTAATGAATGGTTGAAGTAGTAATCTTGATTCTTTATCATTCTGCCCAGAATTTTCAGAACATAATTTTCATTGTTAAAATTATAAATAAATTTTTATATAACTCTAAAATTCATGTAACTATATGGGATATTCAACAAACATGTTATGCTCATTTTTCAGAAAGAATTTCCCAAAAATAAGTTATAAATAATTCGGTAAAATTTCAAGAAATTTCATGATATAGATTTGTTACATTTTCTTAAAATAATTCCACACTTAAATCTATAAATCAATTCCATAATTCAAAATTTTATTATGAAACTAGACTTTCCAAATTTTATTTTTCATTTAAAAAAACACCAGATTTGGTTTAATATATGATTTTTAATGATTTTTCCAATATGCCATAAAATCTGTCTATAGTTCAGATCTAATTAAAATGTCGTATAAGTTTTTACAAAACTAGAATAATTGTTACAAAAATTCCTAAATGAACTAGACATTGTTCTTAACAATTTTGTAGAAGAAATCATCTCAAAATTTTGAGCATAAAATTGTCTAAAAAATTGTACAAGTTTCTGGTTGATTTAAGAGTCATATAATCAAACCAAATAAAATCTTCAATCATCTTTTTAATGGTACAAACTACACATGCAAGTCCAATTCCAAAATTAAACCATGATTTTAAGGCTACTAATAAAAATAACCTTCAAATATTTAACATACAAATCACAAATTTACATACAACTATAAACAACATTTTTATCTAAATTTTCAGCTATTTATAACATATGAACACAAATATGAAAAATTAACAATTAAAAGGAATGAGAGGGTTGAGAGAGTTTTCTTACTATGTTAGGTTGCTAACGATTTATCTTCCAAATTTGATTTATGATTCTGATCGTAAGATATGATCGTCCTGGCTCTATGATCGTCTTGCTAAAATTTCACATTAATCGAACGCAATCTCACCGTTGATCTTCCATTGGATTCTCTTAGAACTTTTAATTATCGATCATCATCTTAGACTCAGAACTTGCAAGATCTAACCCCAAAAATGGATTCTACACGTCGAAAAACCTAAGGGTCGGCATCCCCGAAGTCATAGAACCACTCGATTAACCCAAATATACTAGGATGCACCGTAACACCATAAACCGAGAAACGCTGAATAAAATTCACTTCATCTTCTCCAAACAGCCGTAGCACGCACGTACAGAAAGACCCAGAAAGTTAGTTTCAAATCCACTGGTTCAATTTCTTGTATCTTTTTCATCGTAACTCCGTTTTATCTTATTTTTCTATCATTGGATTTACCTCACGGCCTAGTTTTTGGTTCACTACTCACACGCCTCGTTTCATCTCTTTTTTGCATGCCATCGGATCTCTAAAGTTTGACGAAAAATAAGATTTTTTTCCTACCGTCTCGGACTTTTCTTCGAACCATCTTTCGAACTCCATAACTTTCTTAATTCTTAACAGTTTTACATCATTTTTTCGCCAATCTCTTCAACTTACTTCGTACTTCACTCTACATAACCTAGTTTTCTCACTTCTTCCTGGCAATGGATGGTTTTGGCATGCCGAAAGTAAGCCAAAAATCAACTTTTGAAATTCAAAATAAACGTCACTAACTTTGTTCTTTCTCCTCCATCTTCCTTCTTCTTCTCTTTCTTCGCCCACAAGACATTGTGAATTATAGTTCTAGATGATAATGGAATTAGGTGGTGGTGGTGGTGGTGGTGGTGGCGGTCCGACGATGTGCCAGTGGTGGTGAAGTTCACGGGTTGGTGGTTCGGATAGTGATAGTATGGGTTAAGGTCGTGGCTATGGAGGTTAGGAGGAGGAGGAAGAACAGAGATAAAGAAGAAGAAAGAAAGTTTTGATAATGAAAGGTGGAAAGAAAGAGAGAGAACCAAGAGAGAGAGAGAGAGAGAGAGAGAGAGATGAAACTGGAAAAGAAGCAAAGATGAAGAGATGTGAGGGAGAAGTTAGGCTCAATTTATGGGGAAAATGAGGAAGAGTAAAAGAAGATAAAAATTAAAAGAAAGGATAAGAGGAATGGAACACCTGGTGGTATTGCATGTCCACCACATTTTCTTTTGATACATAAAATGATTGCACGTTGAAGGTGGAAGGCGAGAAAACCTGGGGAGCAAACCCATGGTTTTTTATTGGATTTTAGTATAGAAAATATTAGGTTCCAGTGTAATTTGATTACAAAAAAATATAGAGAAAAATATAATAAAAATATCATAAGGTTCAGAAATTAATATTGAGTAATAATATAAATTCAAAAATATTTTATTTTATTTTATTTCGAATAAATTTTCAGTATAAAAATATACAAACTATTAAATTCAAAATATTGTGAATAATTATTTAAGAAAATTTAAAATATATATTATTTTTATTATATAAAAATACGGGGTTTCACAATAAATTAATATTAAGAAATAATATAAAGTCAAAAATATTTTATTTTATTTTATTTTGAATAAATTTTCAATATAAAAATATACCGACTATTAAATTCAAAATATTATAAATAATTATTTAAGAAAATTAAATATATATATATATATATTATTTTTATTATATAAAAATACGGGGTTTCACATCACTCAACTAAAAACTGTATTGTTTTTTGAGACAGAATCCAAGAACAGATTCGAAATGGAAGTTTAAAGTTCCCAACCAAAGCAGAGAAAGCTATGGAGATTGACACTAACCCATTCCCAGAGATTGGGAAAGTTACAGCAAATGTTGGTGTGCCTGACTTCCAAAACCTATCCTTGAAGGAATTGGAGGATTCCAAGAAAGATATCAGAAGTTCACCAACAGATGGACAGAGCTTTACGGACCAAAAGGAGGACTCTAGTGAGGAGGCACTGGATGATGACTCTCTAAAGGCAGCTGTCATGCAAAAGATGTGTCCCAGATGCAAGTTAAGTTACAAATGGTTAAAAGGTCTCCCGATTGATAGAAAACAGTATTATAAAGATGTTCAGAGGCACTGTGATACCCATGTTCCGTAGTATGCTAATTGGTCCTTAATTTGAGTATGATTATGTTTTTAGCATGATTTTATGTGCCATTATATGAAAATATGTGATTTTGAAGTTTTATCTGTTCACCATAGGAATATCTGTTTGAATAATTTGCTTTGGAAATTAAATTAAAGGCCTTATCGGCCACAGAACCCGAAATTAATTACGCTATTGTGATTAGCGTAATTTTTAGAGCCTACGGTGAAATTTAATTGAAAAATTGATTCAGGTCAGATTAAGTCGATTTAATTGATAAATTAGAGCCCAATTACTTTATTAATATTATTTGGCCTTAGTGGGTTTTGTTGTAAGTCTTTATACTCCCTACTCTCTCTTGTTCACCTCATTTGACTGAACTTGGGACTCAAAAACATAGAGAGAGCCGGCTGTAGAGACGGGGGAGGAGAGAATTGTGTAATTGTTGGCCCAATCTTTGGAATTTGAAGATTTAGCTCAAGAATTGACTAGAGCTTAGAAGATTAAAGCTTTTAGGTGAGTAATTCTTGGATTATAGTTTGTAATTTTGTGTGTGTTCAAGCTAATTTGGTGATCAAGAGTGAGTGAGATTGAAATGAAATTGTGTTGGATTTGTTGAATTGAAGCTTAATATGTGCATGCATGTAAAGACTTAATTTGAAATTGCATGTTTGAACACAAATGTGTATAATCCATGTGAAATGTTAAAGGAAACTCATGTTTTGATCACCATTTGTGTTATCTAAGTTAAGAATGTGGCTAATTCATCACATGCATGTATAATTTGAGAAGATATGAGCTTGAATGCATGAGTTTGCTATGTTGGTGTTGGGTTTGGCATATTTTGGGACATGCATGTAGATAAATCAAGAGATTGAACTTCATAATGTTATAATCTTGCATTGGTGCTATGTTAGTATGATTATATTTGAGATTTGAGCCATTGCATGCAAGTAATGTAACTGGAAAATCGATTTGGAGCTCAAGAACACAACCTGAAATTTCTAGAATTTTGACTTCCGCTCGAGCGGGGGAAGGGCCGCTCGAGCGGAGAAATCGTGCTCCCAGCACTTTTTGCAGAGTTGGATGTCCGCTCGAGCAGGATATCTCACGCTCGAGCGAGGAGTTTTGCAGACAGGCCTTCTGCTCGAGCGCTCTATTCCACACCCGAGCGTATTTTTCATGTAACCGGTACTTTTGCAAGCCTTAAAGGTCCGCTCGAGCGGAGAAGTTGACGCTCGAGCGGGGACCCTGTTCTCTGAAATTTTATATGCTTGTTCTGTGTTTTGTTTTCCGTTCTCTTTCACTTGTAAGCACTCTTAGGCATGTGTTAAGCATTGTAAATGACTTAATGAGATAAGAATAAAGCCTAAAGAGGAATATGTGAATTAAAGAACGGGTTGAATTGATAATGACCCTTTTGTGTTCATGAAATGTGTAGGGTCAAGCTCCAGGGCGAATCCACAAGCCGATCACTGTGAGTAATATCGATATTTGAAAGTTTGTCAATGTCCAATTGTTATTTCCCTTATAAGCTTTATGAGTTGCTAATTGGGATTGTGGACAAAAGTTTGACATTATAGAAATGAATGGACCGAAGGTCGTTTTGATAGAAATGAATGGACCGAAGGTCGTTTTGACATAAATGAGTGGGCCGAAGGCCATTTTGACATAAATGAATGGACCTAAGGTCGTTTTGACACGAATGTATGGGCCGAAGGCCATTTTAACGTAAATGAATGGGTCGAAGGCCGTTCTGACATAGATGAATGGGCTGAAGGCCGTTTTGACATGAATGGAAATCTGATTGGGCCAAAGGCCAGTATGTTTAGAACTACAGTCATTTGATCTGAATTTTGTATAAGTGTATATATGTTAAGCAGAAATATGCATTGGGCCCAAGGCCGTTCGGAGCATGTTGTTCTTCATGTTGCTTATGTAATTTATGTATTCGATATTATTCACTGGGTTATCGCTCACGCTCATTCATGTGTTTGTAGGTGAGCCGAGGGAAGTCCAAACCCAGCCCCAGTGAAGTCTGCCAGGAACAACATGAGTTTTGGAGAGTCAGCCTTGTGTCTCACGTACGAGACCCATCCTTGCCATTTTGTTATGTATTTATAGTTTGTCTTGTTGGCAAGGACTTTGTGTACATTTGTATATAGTTTTGATATGGGTTGACTCAGTTTGGATGATCCTGTCTGTAAAGGATTTTGTGATACTGTACTTGTTGTGGGTTATTAACGTATATGAGTATGGTTTGTTTTGTAGTGCATATAAGCACGACTCTATGGACAAAGTTTTTTATTATTGCTTCTGTTTGGCCCTTTTACTCTGTCGAGTTATGTCTATTTTGGTTTGAGGTCATAGGTAATCTCAGGATTACTGGCCAATTACGTCCTTAACCCATAGGAACGGGTTCGGGTCGTGATAGGCACCCTAAACCGACCAGTACTTACAACAAGAGGCCATACCCAACTAGTCCCAGACAGCAACCATTCTTGGTTAGACCACCAGCCGCTAGAGTGCACTCTAAGGGTAAAAGACCTCTGCATGAGTTCAGACCACCCAACTACTACAAGATGGAGGGCAATCATCTTGAGAGGAGACCTGAAGTGGGCTCAAGTTATGGAATCAAAGCCAGAGACTGGCCTCCAATATCAGCCTCAAACAAGATGGAAGGTAACAACCCTGACAGAAGGCCTGAATTAGGCTCAAGACAGGGGACCAGGGCCAAGCAGTAGCCTCCACAAGCAGCTTCAAAGCTGGCTTCAAAGTAGAAACAGCTAGTTCAGCAACTGAACTAGTAAGTTCATGGGTATCTAGGGTTCTAGATTGGTTTGTCATGCAAAACAACCCTAAGGAAATGCCTACCCGGAAAAGTATTTTTAGAGACCAGGGTAGAATGGTTAGACCTCCCTTGGTGGCTCCAAATAATTGGGTGTTTCTAAAGCACCCAAAAGCAACAGAACTAAATATGGTTCCAGTAATTTCTAGGTCTCAAAGGAGGAAGATCCAACGAAGGTACACTCAGTACTAGAAGGATCTAAAGGAAAGTGAAAAAAGTTCTTCATTGGCCCAACCAAAAGGCCAGACAGAGGAAAGAGAAAGTCCAAAATTAAATCATAGTCCAAAATTGACTCCTCATAACAAAAAAAAGTTTCAGCAAAGAGTAGTTGGCTAAAGTTCACTCTGAACTGAAAGCCAAGGAAAGATCCAACTTAGCAAGTCTTGAAAATGCCTTGATAGAAAGCGACAGTGAAACAGAAGGAGAAGTTGACCAAGGCCAAAGGAAAGAAATGGTTGAAGGGGAGATGCTTGAAGCCTTCATAGCTGAACAGACATTTTTGGTCAAAAAACCAGCAAGAACAGACCATTCGAAAAAAGTCACTAGTACTGAAGTACCAGAATGCAGCATGGAAGATGCTTCTGAAATAACTGAACAAGTTAGCCTAGAAAAGAAACAAGTGCAGCCAGTAGTTTAGTTTGGCTCATTTCCTCTAGTGTCAGTAAATATGGTGCATATACTACCACAGGAGTTCTAGGCTGAAGATGGAAACCAAGAAGGTCAAGAGATTGGCCCTATTCTAGTTTCTAGTGAAGATTCACAGGTTAGAAGGTTACCCAAGGGATTCCTATTCCTTTCTGCAGTCAAACCAACCCCAATCTTACCACCAGAGAGCTGAAGGTACAAAGACCCAAGCTAGAGGAGGCAACCTCCAAACTTATTCAAGTTAATTTTCTTCGAAGATTTATTTCTAACACTATAGGGAAAACTAAAGTATTTTCTTCTTTATTAAAGCTAAAAGATGAGGAGGAGTTTATGTGGGCAGTAGAGCATCAAACTGCTTTAGAAGGATTCAAAGCCTACTTGGCCAAGCCTCCAGTGCTGACTATCCTGATCTTAATGTGCCCTTTTCCACCCCTCCTTTGAACTCCTCCTTCAGTGATTTTCCATTGGCATTGTAGGCATCTGTAGTCCTCCAAACTCATTACCTAACAGCGAAGCCATATAAATTGGTGGATCTGAGAATGTTTCCAAATCCCATGTTCGAAGCCATACCTGGCACAAGGGGGTTCACTAATCCCTTGTTCGAATTCACACCCGAGAAGTTAGAAGGGTTTCTTGCGGCAGGAAGAGAAACAACACCTGTTCCTCCTATTACAGCACCTTTAGTAGGACAGGCTTATAGAGGTCAACCATACCCTCAACAGCAGCCAATACCACAGGGACAACCAGTCCCAAATATACCTCTCTATGGACCAAGAGGACCTCAGGCACAAGGATTTCCACCAAATCCTATGTTTGTTCCTCTAGTGGTACCAACAAGCACAAAATATAGTTCTTAGGGACCAAATTGCTGATATTATCAGAAAAATGTGTGGCCCTATGGCTTCATCCCACAAGGCATTGTACTGAAGAGGTATCAGAACTGGTGGTCAGCAAACATGGAGGTATTTCTGGCAATACCTCCCAAAGACCTGCTGGTGGGACTGGACTTGCCTTCTCAGGCTCAGCCTAAGTGAACTGGGCTCATCACTCCTTCTACAGCTCCTGTCATCCTAATTTCTACTCCTGCTAACACAAAGAGAGCTCCTTCTGCCTCTCATTCTTCTCCTAGAGTTACTAGGGCTGCTTCAAAGAAATAAGCTTCACAAGTAGATTCTCCTCAAAGGGCTCAAGCCCTAAACATTCTTAAGGACAAACAACAACAGCAGAAAAGAAAACTTGTACTTAGTCTGGAAGAGAACGAAGTACCTGAAGTGGAGGAAATATCTGAAGAACCACCACTTAAGAGGAAGAAGAAAATAACAATCTCTCCCTCAGATTTCAATGATGACCCTGCTCATCGTGCGGCTGCCAAGGCAGTTAAGAAAGAGCAATCTAAAGAATTGGCGATTTTTCAAAGATTCGAGAAAATGAGACAGCAGCAGATAATAAGGAATGAGACAACTGCTACGGATGCACTTCAAAGAGAAACTATAATAAGGCAACAAACTACTGAACACTATGCTCTTCGCAGTTCTCCAACCATTATCACTACTAAGAAGCAACTCCAAAAGATGAGTACCCCATGCCCATAGTAGACTTATTGGTAGACAGTTCAGCAGGGCACAAGATTTTGTCTATGATGGATGGACATTCTAGTTACAACCAAATTTGCATTGCAGAGAAGGATGTCCATAAGACGGGATTTAGATGTCCAGGGAACATTGGCACCTTCGAATGGGTCAAAATGCCATTTGGTCTGAAGAATGCTGGGGCTACATATCAAAGAGCAATGAACACTATCTTTCATGATATCATTGGAGGATATTTAGAGTGTTACATTAATGACATTGTAGTAAAATCTCAATCCATGGAGGAACACTTAGTTCACTTGGAAGCAACTTTCAAAAGAATGAGAAAGTTCAAGTTGAAGCTTAATCCTCTCAAATGTGCTTTTGGTGTATCAGCTGGAAACTTCTTGGGTCATGTAGTACACAAGAAGGGAATACAGATTGATCAGAATAAAGCCAAAGCCATCATTGAGGCCAAGCCTCCATCAAGTAAGAAAGAAGTACAAAAGTTCCTTGGTCAGGTTAATTTTCTTCGAAAATTTATTTCTAACACAGCAGGAAAAACTAAAGTATTTTTTTCTTTATTAAAGCTAAAAGATGAAGAGGAGTTTATGTGGACAGCAGAGCATCAAACTACTTTCGAAGGAATCAAAGCCTACTTGGCCAAGACTCCAGTACTGATGCCACCGGAGAGTAATAAGCCCTTGAAGTTGTACATTGTTACAGCAGAAGATTCATTGGGAGTTTTCTTAGCCCAGGATAATGAAGAAGGCAAGGAGCAACCAGTTTATTACCTTAGTAGGTTTTTAAATTCTTATGAATATAAATATTCAGCTGTAGAAAAGTTGTGCCTTGCATTGTATTTTGCTGCAATGAAGTTAAGATCAAATTACAATCTATGCAATACATAATGTATGATAATGCTCTTTACAAAAGGAGAGCAGATGGGTTGTTATTGGAATGTCTAAGGCCAAATGAGGCATTGACAGCCATGGCTGAAGTTTATGAAGGCATCTGTAGTGCTCACCAGATTCATCTATTTGCTGTTAATTAACTTTCTGAGCCCTTTCTGTGTCCCATGCAGAGGTTGATGGGGTGGAGGAAGAAACAGCTGTGTCCCATGCAGAAGATGGTGAGGCAGAAGAAGAGCTTCCTAGATCCATTTTTGCGAATGCTTGATCCAAGGGTTCGTAATTGGAAAACTTTGGATATAAAGGTTGGTACGTTGCAAAAGCTTTCATAACTTGCATAAATAGAGATGGATAAGTGTAATCAATAAATGTATTGAGATTCTTTCGAGGCCTATAATCATCTTCCATAGACTCCTCGTATGCTCAATCAATGTAAGAAAAGGTTTGCTTGGCCATGAGGATTGTATCAGTCTTTTTAAATGCTCAGATAGTGGGAAATGTTCAACACGTAGAAAAGAATTTAATGCAGTACAAACATTGCAATGATGGACGTCGGTTGCATTTCTAAGAAGATGCAAAGTCCATGCACATCCTAGGACGTGGGTAAAATGCCTTGATCCACTAATATCACCAAGTATTAGGTATATTAGTGCGGGGGGTAATGTTAGTTGTATAATTTGTAAAAGCCAATCACAATTCAACACGTGGCTTAAAGAGGGCAATTTAAGGAGTTAATACAAGTTGCCAACCAAAGTTAGACACGTGTCAGCCCGTATTGATAATAATGGATTTGCGTAGCACTGGAATAATCGAGGGATATAGGGTGATGTGGCCTAATGGTTACTCATAAAGTTCAAATTCAAAATTAGGAGGGAAGCCTAACTGCAAATGTGGCATAGTAGAACTGACTATGAGAAAGCATGTTCAACAATCATGGGAGGACATTTCGACGATTAGAAACCCACTTCGACAGTTATCATTGAGAAGTATAAATAGCAAAGAAGGCCCTAAAATGAAGGATCCAGACTCAAATCAAAAAACCAGTTTTATTTACTTTGTTTTCCCTTCCAGTTTTTACAGTTCTTTATATTTCTGTGCTTCAAATTCCTATATTGCACTTCATTTATAGGAGTAGTTTCAAATAGCTTGTTGCTGTAAACCTCTACGAGGTTGGGTCAGATCATTGTAAGTTTTTCATTTCACTTAATGAAATTCTGAAATTATTCTTCACTTAATTGTTATTTGCTAAATTCTCCTAAACAAGCCACTAGTAAAAGTCCTCTTCATTGAGGCGGAGAGAACTAAAACATAATCGTCTGATAATTGGTTGGCAATTAATCTTCTGTGAGAACTGATTGATCCTTTCTGGCATGCTTAAAATTACAATATTAACCTTCGAAAGTCAAAAAAGACAACAGATATATTAAGAAGGAGTACGTAGGAATATCAGAGAAGGAGAGCATACTAGGGTTGGTGGAGGAGGAAGTAGTCATAAAAGAGTTGTCAAATGAGGAGAGAAAAGGAATGAAAACTTGTTTTCAATAAAATTGAAAACATTTCTTTTTTAAAAAAAAAATAATGAAATTTGTTGTTATTTTTTTGCTACGAAAACAGCTATCAAATGTATTTTTATTTGCAATTTTCAAAAGTTTTGAAACTTTTTTTTAAAAAAAAAAACTAAATACTAAAAGAAAGGCATTACCAAAAAATTAAAATATCTCTCCGAAATATTTTAATTTTTTTCACCTTATATTTTAATTAAAAAGTCACTTTTCAAACCAACCTTAAGCTTTATCATTTGGCTCGACGGCCTACAGGCCGTTGGACTTTTACTTGGCCGAAGTCAGAATCTCTAGTAGGGTGAATAAGACTAGTACTGGATTTGGGTGTTGGGTGTTGAGATTGAAACTTGGTCTGGCTGGTTGGGCCACTCATCGGCCTGCCCTATGAGCCCATCAAACATTATAGATAAAAAAAGTACGAAAAAAAAAAAGGAAAAAAAAGACTTAAATCTTGGTTTATTGGACTAAGCTAACGGATTAGACCTTGAACCTAGCCCATTAGCCTGAGAGAGGCAGCCCGTTAGCTCTGTCCGCTAGCTTGTTGAGTAAGACTTAAACTAAAATTTTAGTCTGCAGGTGACCCGATCCAAGCCCGCCAAAAAATTCATTAAGTTTAGCCCATAAACAGGCTTGGATTCTAATTTCACGGCGAAACTGACCCATAATGAGGGGCCCGTGGACCATGAGCAAAATGAATACTTTAAGCATTACAGAACAGGATTCACACTTGGCCCAAAAGTGCAAACCAAGCATTGAATTTTTTTTTTTTTTTTTTAACAAAAAATAATATTTCGTTACAGCATCTACACTTTCTGATCGAGAATAATTAATTTGCCATTAGATTTAACTCAATTCAAATAAAAGCATCTATCAAAGCACTCAATAAAATTTAAGTCATGTTTGGCAAGTGATTTTTTAAGTTAAAAAATTATTAAAAAAATTAAAAAACTAACAATTTATACTAAAAAATCAAAAAAAATATTTTCTTTTTACGTTTTTTACATCTTTTTGTAAAAAATTAAAAAATATTTTAAACATATTAATTTTTTTATATCATATTTTAACTAAAAAATTAAAAAAATATTAAAAAACTCTGTTCTCAAACGAGTTCTTAATCACGTTTCACGAAATA
The DNA here is from genome assembly GCF_055761805.1 of Camellia sinensis. Taxonomy (NCBI): domain Eukaryota; kingdom Viridiplantae; phylum Streptophyta; class Magnoliopsida; order Ericales; family Theaceae; genus Camellia; species Camellia sinensis. The sequence continues at coordinate 62,940,827 of NC_138962.1, read as the reverse complement.
TCAATCCGAATATAATGCAGAATCTTCGAAAACGCAAAGCCGACATTCCGTACTCATCAGAAATCAAACCTGATACACCTTTAAAATGACTATACCGTGTGGTCAAACCTAGCATTGATGGAACATTTTTTTAATAATCGCTTACTTTAATATGGGGCTCACAATAAGGTCAAGTTTGGTTAGACTAAATAAGTGTATTTTTTGTCTTTTTAGACTAAAAAGTTGAGATTGAAAATATGAATGTTTGGGTTAACTTTTTGACTTTTTATAGAAAAATATGTAATAAAAAATTGTAAAAATTGATTTGTAGGAGAAAATTAGAATTGGGAGTTGTGCAGCCGTAATTGTTGACTTTTGGTGAATAGTGATAACTTTTTAACTTTTTGAGTAATTTTTTGACTTTTTAGCTTTTTTGGGTGTTCCCAAACTTGGCCTAAAGTGGTGTCTTTGCCATTTAAAAGTTTAAAAAAAAATACCTTTAAAAAACAATATGAAATTATTGTTTAGAGGTGTGTAATTTTAATTAAAAAAAATTACTTATACTTAATATTTTTATTAAAATTTTACTTTTATTTATTTTTTTCAATTATAACAATTAACATTTCACATTTTAAAGTCAAATACTACATTTGTATCCATTAAGTACTAGCGGTAACCCGTGCTATGCACGGAAATCGGGAATGTATAAGTTAAATAATTTATTATACTCATCTTTGTATTATAAAATGTAAAATTCTTATAAATTTAAAATATAACAGGGAGTTATAACTAACAAATATTTTGAATATAATAACTATCTAATACCTAAGTTCATACATTCATTTTTTCCATCAATTTGTCATTTGAAACATTGATTATAAAATTATCTTAGTCCAAGTAGATCATTTAGCAGTATGAACTATATTTATATCGAACATTATTCTGGCTTTAAAAACAAATAATGTAAAAGTGGATACCATTACAAATAATATAAAAATGTAAAAATGAATACTACTACAAATAATGTAAAAATGTTCAAAGGCCCCTTTAAAGAAAACAACAAAAAAAATGCCCCCACTACATATACATATAGGTATACAAAGAGAATAAAATTCGTCAAAGCCCTAAAATCCTACAATTGCCTAACCAATTATAACGTTGTCGATGGTTGAATGTAACTTGAATCTTAAACGTAGAGTTTGAACAAAACTTTATACCCAATATGCAAACACTAAAAAAACTCGATGACATGTTAAAATATATAGCTAAAGTGTGAAGCATTAGAAAAATAAGATAGAAATGAATTTGAAGATAATTATTAGATTAGAGATTAAAATAAATTTAAAAAAAAAGGATCATACAAAAAATATAATAAAAATAAAGTTGGAGATAATGATAGGATTGGGGATACAAAAAAAAATTAAAAAGGAAGAAATAAGAAATAAAGAAAAATGAAAATATTGGAGAAGAATAAGATAAATAAAAAATCAATAAAAATAGATAAGGAGTCTTCGATAATAAAAAAAAAAATTAAAAGTTAAAAATTTAAAATAAAAACAATAGGAAGAGAAAAAAAATATTTCTTATTGGAGAAAAATAAGGATGAAAAATTAAAAATATAACTTTGAGAGAGCAACATGTAAGAAATAGAATCTTAACTCTGCTTAAGAATTGAGAATAGAGACTTTAAAAATTTTAGAAAACACACTATATTTACTTATATATATAGTATAGATATATACATAGGTAAAAAGATAGATATCAAATCTAATTTGAAAAGTAAAGATAAAAGTAAAATAAACATCCTACAAAAAAAAAAAGAGAGAAATGTGAGAATTCGGTTATTGATAATCAAAATTTTAAAAAGATAAAATATTTATGAGAGATTACGCATGAGTAAAAGATAATTTAATTTTGTTTGTTATATCAAAATAAAGGCATGTATATTTTATTGAATAGTAGCAAAATAAATTTACTTTTTTAATAAAGTTGTAATAGAATAAAATATATTTAATTTTTAAATTGCATGCTTGATGATGATTTTTTCAAAAAAAAAAAACCATTGATAGAAAATTTTAAAATTGATGGTAGTCAATTGTTATCATTATAGCCTACAAAAAGAACTTTGGATAAAATCATGGATAGCCAATAAAAAATCAACACTTAGCATTAAATTTTGCAAAAATTAAAAAAAAAATGAAAAATTCAAAACAAAGTATTGGAATTCCTCTAATCATAAAATTAGACATTTTAGTTAATTTTAAAATTTAAATGTTAAATCCAATAAGATTATGCCATGTGGGTTAATTCAAAATTTAGATAATACACTAATAGATTTGAACCATTTTTTTTTTAATATTATTAAAAAAAATTCAAAAATTTAAATTAGGTATGTTTAGATAGAATTTAAACATTTTAAAATTAAATATTGTTAGATGTACCTATCACTTTGAGCCAAATATATTTTTTATTTTTAAAAATTTTCAAATTGAGAAATTGTGTTTAAGGTTTTGAAGTTGTTTTTTGTGTGTGTATTTAACTGGATGTATATTGGTTGTAGACGATTGAGAGAGCTTGAAGGAGCAAATGTGAGATTAACTCTATGCATAGCTGATCTTCTTGATTTCAAGAGTTTATCTGAAACTATTAATAGGTGTGATGGTGTGATAGATATGAGATAAAATAAAAAAAAATAAATTAAATTCAAGATTTGATGAGTTTCAAATCTGATTAAATTGAAGAACAAACGCAATTCACAATTTTTTATTTTTTATTTTTAAAAAAAGCAAACCCAAATCATGTAAAATGTAATAATGAAGATGATGAAAAGATGTGTAAATGAATTGAAAAATATTAGGGAAAAAATATACACACATAAAAGTAATAGACATTGGAAAAATACATATAAAGTAGGAAATAATATTAGGATCATAAAAATGAAGAAAATGAAAAGATGTGTAGATGAATTGAAAAATATTAGAAAAAATATATATGCACACAAAGTAACAAACACTAAAAAAATACATAGAAAGTAAAAAATAATATTGCATTGACCTTGTAATGATTTTCACAGATCATCAAACTTGCAAAATATAACAATCGAGAAGATGAGTTATTTTGAGAAAAGATAGGTAGATGAGAGAATGATTGAATGTAATAATGGAGAAGATGAAAAGATATGCAGATAAACTAAAAAATATTGGCAATATATATATATACATACAAAAGTAATAAACACTAAAAAAATGCATATAAAATAAGAAATAATATTAGGAGCATAAAAATGGAGAATATGAAAAGATATGTATATGAATTGAAAAATATTAAGAAAGAGAAATATATACACACAAAGTAACAAACACTAAAAAAATACATATAAAATAAGAAATAATATTACACTGACCTTGTAATGATTTTTTTCAGATCATTAGACTTGCAAAATGTAACCATGGAGAAGATGAGTTATTCTGAGAAATAAAACACTACAAAAAAAGGGGTTTTTTTGCGACGGTAAAGAGCCGTCGCAAATGTCCCGGAAGCCGTCGCTAATACTTTTTGAGACGGTAATTTGGCTTTTTGCGACGGTAAGGGGGGGTCGCGACAAAGGGGGTTGCAAAAGAGCTTTAGCGACGATAAGTACCGTCGCCATTAGTTTCTGCGACGGTAAGGTGTGTTTTTTGCGACGGCACTTTTCTGTCGCCAATAATGGAAAAAAAATCAGTTTTCGCAACGGCACGTAATTCCCGTCGCTAAAAATGAGTTTTTGAGACGGCAACATTACCGTCGCTAAAACTCTGGCATCTTATAAGTATTGGCGACGGCAACGGTTACCGTCGCTAAAGGTGTCTTGTAAATTCCAATTGCACAGCTTTTGCGACTGTGTTGGTGCCGTCGCAAAAGCCTATTATTGTTTTTTGCGACGGGTTCTTCTCCCATCTCAAAAAAAAAAAAAAACTACTGAAAAATTATTAAAAAAATTAAAATAACCTGTATTAGATAAAAAATAACTATAAAAAAATCGAAAAATTACAGAATAATATAAATACGTACATAAACAAAAATTGACAAATAATGAAAATTAATAATATTGTTCCATTCATAGCAATACATAAATAAAAATTCATAACAATAAAAATTATGCCACTACATAACGTCGCATAATACATACATAATGTTGCTCACAAATTTAAATAACATAAATCAAAATCAAAACCAAAAGTTTTCGTCTTCATTCGTTCGTGGGTTACAAAAACAAAAATTGGTCATAATCTTGATACGCCCGCATTCCAGAAGAAGCCAACTGCTACTCAGGAAATATCTGAAAAAAAACAAGATAAAAATAATTAAAAACCATATAATGGTGTTAATATTTTAATTATAGAAAAATATAAAAAAAAATTGACTACTATATAATTAGAAAGATAGTTTAGTAAATAATTTTGACTGGACCGAAATCCGGCTCTAACTCCCAAACCGGGAACCCGATTCGAGCCCCGTCTTCTCCCACAAGTCTCTCGTGCCTAGGCGGTCGTGTGTGCCAAGTTTCGTGCTAAACCGACGCCGTTTGGTGATTTTGGGGCGTTAACGCCTCGAATTAAAGTTTCTTAAAGAAGTAGTTTGCCTAAAGTGAAATCCGACTCTAACTCCCAAACCGGGAACCCAATTCGAGCCCCGTCTTCTCCCACAAGTCTCTCGTGCCTAGGCGGTCGTGTGTGCGAAGTTTCGTGCTAAACCGACGCCGTTTGGCGATTTTGGGGCATTAACGTCTCGAATTCAAGTTTCTTAAGGAAGTAGTTTGCCTAAAGTGAAATCCGGCTCTAACTCCCAAACCGGGAACCCAATTCGAGCCCCGTCTTCTCCCACAAGTCTCTCGTGCCTAGGCGGTCGTGTGTGCCAAGTTTCGTGCTAAACCGACGCCGTTTGGTGATTTTGGGGCGTTAACGCCTCGAATTAAAGTTTCTTAAAGAAGTAGTTTGCCTAAAGTGAAATCCGACTCTAACTCCCAAACCGAGAACCCGATTCGAGCCCCGTCTTCTCCCACAAGTCTCTCGTGCCTAGGCGGTCGTGTGTGCCAAGTTTCGTGCTAAACCGACGCCGTTTGGTGAATTTGGGGCATCAACTCCTCGAATTCAAGTTTCTTAAGGAAGTAGTTTGCCTAAAGTGAAATCCGGCTCTAACTCCCAAACCGGGAACCCGATTCGAGCCCCGTCTTCTCCCACAAGTCTCTCGTGCCTAGGCGGTCGTGTGTGCCAAGTTTCGTGCTAAACCGACGCCGTTTGGTGATTTTGGGGCGTTAACGCCTCGAATTCAAGTTTCTTAAGGAAGTAGTTTGCCTAAAGTGAAATCCGACTCTAACTCCCAAACTGGGAACCCAATTCGAGCCCCGTCTTCTCCCACAAGTCTCTCGTGCCTAGGCGGTCGTGTGTGCCAAGTTTCGTGCTAAACCGACGCGGTTTGGTGATTTTGGGGCATTAACTCTTCGAATTCAAGTTTCTTAAGGAAGTAGTTTGCCTAAAGTGAAATCCGGCTCTAACTCCCAAACCGGGAACCCGATTCGAGCCCCGTTTTCTCCCACAAGTCTCTCGTTCCTAGGAGGTCGTGTGTGCCAAGTTTTGTTCTAAACCGACGCCGTTTGGTGATTTTGGGGCGTTAACGCCTCGAATTCAAGTAAAGAACGCAAAGATGCATTTTAGCTTAGAATGCAAAGATACATTTTATACCTGATCTTCTGGTGGTGGTGTATATGGATTCTCGTCTTCTGCAGATTCCCTAAACCTCATGCCGTATCTGAGAGAAAGTAGTACGCCCTGTGGTATGAGCTATACCGTGAGCTCGCCGATTTTTAGCTTTCCTACTTGCAATTTTCTATAACAAGTTCAACAAATGTAAGTATGTAAATATGATTTGTATGTTTACATATCATAAATATAACGTAATTGTATACCTCAGCATCGGAAGTACGCCAATACTCCACAAGTTGTTCCCACTGGCTTGGCACAACGTTCATAGGAACATCATCCTTCAGATTAGGACCAGAGCTTCTAGGCTTGAAATACTTAGCCTTAAGCTTGTTCTTGTGATCCTTCTATATGTTGTTACAGTTTTTCATGCAGATTGGCTTGTACTCCTCTGGACATATATTCAAATTGTCCTATAAAACACAAAGTTTAAGGCTAAGTATAACACAAATTTGGAATTCGAATTTGTGGACAAAAATATACTTTTACCTTCACATCCTTCCAGATAGCTGTAACAAGCCCGCGGGGGACCTCGCTACAGCTCGGACTCGACTTTTGTAGTCACGGTTCTAAGTCTGAACCAAAGAGTCCAAATCCGGCAAATCGTTTTGAGAAAAACAGATTTTTGAAAGAAGTGCCAAACATGGACTGCTTTGCCAAATACAGAGTCGCCACCTAAATATTTTATTTTGGGAAATTTAGGAAACCCTGACTCGGTGCCAAAAGGCCACGTGTCCGTCATCACCAAAGTTGCCTCGGCTCGGGAACTTGGGTACGATTGGGGAAGGTCACTTCGTGAGCACCCCCGCTCGCCCGATCAAATATCGGCCTCTACTAACCGTGATATCTATTTTTGAAAACTTTGTGTGTTCTTATTCCGGTTATTAGCCTAGGTTACTATGTGATGCGCACAGCATACAAGTATAGACTGGATCGCCCGAATTGAAACAAAACATTTCATGTTTATTTTTTTTGAAAGATGGTTTGCTACCCGCATGTAGGCTTGAAACATTTGATGATTTACTCCAATTCAAATAACCCAGCCTTCACCCACAGGCATTCAGGCAGTTATATCATATAAGCATATAGCCTCATGGTAAGCATGCTATTCATGGCAGTCACTCACACACATGCAAGGATGCTAAAGCATAAAACTTACCGAGTACTCCAAGCCAAAACAGAAACTTCATTAGAAATCATGCATGATCTTAATTATACAGAAATGCCTAATGCAACACATGCAAAGATGCAACTATAGCAGGCTCGGCTATTCTAAACATGGCGTATGGAATGCTACAACTAACATGTATTCAATTTTAGAATTGAAAAATACAATGCAGTTAGTATGATGCGCCGAGCCCGGTGCATGCAATACAGATGAATGATGCAAACATGCTGTCATACTGTATGCTAATTTAAACATGCCCTAATCTAACCATCAAAAGCGGATAAATAAAAGGGAGAAAGACGTGGGGTTGGAAGACATACAACACACACACGCACACTTATTACAGTTGTGCCCTCGCGCAGAGGGTCCGAATAAATATACAGTCCCGAATAAAAGAATATTACAGTCCGAATAATACAGTCCAAATAATATACAAATTTCTAATTCATTAACAAATTAATTAAGAAAGCGGTAAAACTGGCATGCAAGCCAGGGACTGCCTTGCTTCTGATGGAAGATGCATGTCTGGGCTGCCTTGCGCGGAAATCCACCGGGATGCCCCAATTAGCCTCTGTTTAGCAGTTGTTCTTGGAAAGCGTGCCAGACTCCGAAAAGTTGTTGATTCTTCATTTTGCTGCAACAGAGAGCAGGAAAGGGGCATAGCAATGTATTTTCACAAATATATGCATGCCTCGATCCTCGTGCCACCAATTACGCATACCGAGGCATGATGGCCGAGGAGTCGAATTGCACAACTCAATATAGAATGAATGCACATGAAAACACAGCTAAAACCTAACTCCATCATGGATAATCCGGAGTGTCGGTGACTGGGAAATTGAGACACATTCCGTCACTTGGAGTACGAAATGCACCTCGTTTCCCGTGCCCGGGCTAACTCCTATCCCGAACACGATGCAATATGCATGACATGCATGAATGCAACTAAGATACAGCCTAGCATGCACAATGCTATGAAAATGAGATGTCTCGAAATGCGTGCACACGGGCACGCAAACCGAGGAAAATGACTGAATGCGATCTAATATGGCTAAAATGGCATGGAAAATGTAACATGGACTTATACTAATATGAGAGAGCCTCAGCCACACTCACATGAGAAACCGGTAGGTAAAAATGAAGTGCCTCGACATGCGTGCACACAGGCACGCAAACCGAGGCAATGGCATACGCAATGCGAATGGCATGAAAACATGATATGGGCTTATACCAACATGAATGAGCCTCAGCCACACTCACATAGGATGCCGGTGAATGAAAACGAAGTGCCTCGAAATGCGTGCACACGGGCACGCAAGCCGAGGCGATGATAGAATGCGATGCAATGACATGGAAGCATGATATGGGCTTATACCAACATGAGAGAGCCTCAGCCACACTCATATAGGATGCCGAAGGATGAAAATGAGGTGCCTCGAAATGCGTGCACACGGACACGCAAACCGAGGCAATGGCAAAATACGATGCAAATGACATGAAAACATGATATGGGCTTATACCAACATGAGTGAGCCTCAGCCACACTCACATAGGATGCCGATGGATGAAAATGAAGTGCCTCGAAATGCGTGCACACGGGCACGCAAACCGAGACAATGGCAGAATGCGATGCAAATGACATGAAAATGTGATATGGGCTTATACCAACATGAGTGAGCCTCAGCCACACTCACATAGGATGCCGATGGATGAAAATGAAGTGCCTCGAAATGCGTGCACACGGGCACACAAACCGAGGCAATGGCAGAATGCGATGCAAATGACATGAAAACATGATATGGGCTTATACCAACATGAGTGAGCCTCAGCCACACTCACATAGGATGCCGAAGGATGAAAATGAAGTGCCTCGAAATGCGTGCACACAGGCACGCAAACCGAGGCAATGGCATACGCAATGCAAATGACATGAAAACATGATATGGGCTTATACCAACATAAGTGAGCCTCAGCCACACTCACATAGGATGCCGATGGATGAAAATGAAGTGCCTCGAAATGCGTGCACACGGGCACGCAAACCGAGGCAATGACAAAATGCGATGCAATGACATAGAAATGGAAAGCAATCATTCTAATAGAATTTCAGCACTAAAATATGGGGGAAAACAGTCCCGAAATGAGGCGAAATGACACTAAATGCATGGAATTGTCCCGAAATGCGAATTTAGGCACCCGAAATGGCCTATAGCTATGCCAAACATGCACAATATGGACATGTAATGCAAAGACAGAAGCTAGGAAGTCCCAAAAAAGGCACTTTCACAGTTATAAACATGGCCAAACAGCAAGCATAGGTAGGGCAAAAATGGCATTCAAGAATAGGGGCCAAGAGAGGGGTAATGAAGCAAGTGATATAAGCAAAATCCAAACTGAAAATTTTCCTTCTACAACATTGAAGAGGGACCAAAAATATGAATGTTTACAGTATATGTCAAACCTCAAATCAATATACAAACATGCTAAAAAAAGGGCATAAGATTGAGGCTCAAAAGGTGCTATAACATGAAGTATACAAAATAATCACCAAACAGAAAAAAAAATGTTAATGAAACATGAAGTATAGGCCAAAATAAGGCCATCTCTAGGCCTGTAAAATGGCCAAAAACAAAAGCATGATAGGCTAACAAAACATGCAAGAATGGGGAATAAAAGAGAGATATAACATGAAGTGGCATATGGAGGTCCCAAACCATGAAAGGACCTAAATGAAACATGAAGAATGGACCAAAATAAGACTATTTCCAGAACTGTAAAATGGCCAAAAACAAAAGCATGGTAGGCTGCCATAGCATGCAAAAATGGGGGCCAAATAAGGGATATAACTACAAGTGGCACATTGAGGCATCAAATGGTGAGGGGCCCTTCAACAATGTTGAAGAAGGGCCCAAAATAAGCACATTCACAGATTACATTATGCTCAAAAACAGATTACTCATGGGCCAAAAATAGCATGCAAGATTATGACATATAAGAGGATCAATGAGGCAAGTGCATCATGGAGGGCTCAAACAGGGTTGAGCCCTTAATGAAAAGTGAAAATGAGCTCAAAAGAGGGCCCCTTTCAGTTAGGGCCGGAGCTTGAAACAAAAAGCATATAGGGCTTACAAATGGATCAAGAAAAAGGGTCAAAAGAGGAGAAATGTCACTCACCCTTGAAGACTAAAGCTTTTGTTGCTTCTTGGACCAATTTGCAGCTCCTTTAGCCTTTGAGAAGCCCTCCTTGTTGCTGGAAATAAAGTGGTGATGGTAGAGCTTGGTGGTGATGAAGAACACAAGGTGTAGGACTTAAGGTTTTTTAGGAAGATGAGAAGGATGGAGGGAGATATGGATCTTGAGGCTTGAAGAACAATTTTTCCAACCCCAAAATATGATGCCACCAGCTGGTTATAAGGGCCAAAAAGGGGGTCTAAAGGTGGGGGAAAAGGAGGCCAACTTTCCCCCACAAAATATCCCCCGGATATTGATATTTTTTGGGGGATAAAGCCCTACAGCTGTAAAGTGAACAGTGCAAGGATCTCGGCCGGCCAGTTACTTTGGTTGTAGGTGGCCGGCCGGCCACACCCCCTAGCCGGCCGGCTAGGGGTCAAAAGGGTCAAGCAGATTTAGTGGCCGGCCACCATTTTTTAGGGTCCTCCCATGTGTGTACATCACAAATATGTGGTTCAAAGTTCAAGAATGTGGGTCCAAGGGGTTCAACATTAGCCCGGAAAGAGGGGTTCAAAAGGGTCAAGCAACATTAGTGGCCGGCCACCAACTTTTAGGGTCCTCCCAAGTGTGTACATCACAAATATGTGGTTTGGAGTTCAAGAAAGTGGGTCCAAGGTGTTCAACATTAGCCCGGAAGGAGGGGTTCAAAAGGGTCAAATTGAATTAATGGCCGGCCACCGCTTTTTAGGATCCTCCCAAGTGTGTACATCACAAATATGTGGTTGAAAGTTCAAGAAGATGGCCCCAAGGTATTCAACATTAGCCCGGAAGTGCGAAAAACGGGCGCCGGAGGGCGTCGGAGGATGTATAACTGGTTGCTGCAACAATTACTGGCCTCCCATCCTTCAGTGATCTTCTTAGTGATAAAACAGAGGTACCTGCCAAAAATGAACGAAAACCGTTGCAAAATGAATGTTCGGGGGCCAAAACACGCAGTTCGGGGTCCCGAAAAAAGGCTGTTAAACACCGAGAATGGTATTCGACCTCGAAGTGGGTTTCTCAGGCCCCAGTGTCCCTCAAAAGGGAGTAAAAAGGAAGTATGCCAAAAATTAGAGCAAATGGAGATGGTTAAGCGGTCCCGAACCGAGGCACACGGCCAACGATCCCGAAAACCGAGAATCGGACTCCGAAATGGGCAAAATGGCCTACGACCACGAAACGTAGCCTACGGACATTGAGAGATGGTCTACGGGACCTCTCCCTTCCCTCAGGAAAAGAAACAAAGAAAACCGAGCCTGGTTCGCAAACCGAGGCAAAGTACAAAAGAGGGTTCGGAAGTCCGGAGGCAGGGCTCACGGCCGCGACTCTGAAACTTCTGAACAAGCACAAAATACAACATCACCGAGCACTCAATCAGTGACGTCTGAGTCTTAAGGTCGGTCAAAAATGGGGTGTCTACAATAGCATCAACAATATCATCAGGCACACTGTTCCAGTCAACAAAAGTAAGAGGAACAATGTTACCATTCCGGACAATAATGCCAAGTTGAGTAGTTAACTTGGCCACGTTATCCCCTATTGGGCAGTAATTTCCATCAAATTGTATGTGCAGCTTTTTACTAGTACCCCACTCTTTAATGCCCTTGGCACATCCTCTACCACGCCTAGTCGAGGTTGATGAAGAACTAACATGACCTGCGATATATAATAATAATAAACAATATGCAATGGTAACAACCAAATGCAAATTTAAATAATGTGAATACAAATCATATCAAATAAACCTGATGTGGGCTGTGAAGAAGTCGAAGGGTCTGCAAAATACAATGAGAATAAACAAGTTATATATAATGAGCATAAATAAATGTATGTGTAAATAATTTTCATGCAAATCAAAGCAAATTTAAATACCTGCGGATGGCTCATAAGCTGATAATGATAGCTGCTGTGGTGCCACTGATGGTGGACGCACCGATGGTAGGCGTGGAGGCTGAGTACATGGTAGCTGCTGTGGTGCCATTGATGGTGGTCAATACGGTGGTAATGGCCCCTCAGATGGTGGTGGCACTAATGGCCCCTCCGATGCTGGCCGATGTGATGCCTCCTCTAATGGTGGTGCTACTGATGTCCTGTTATGTAGCACATCAGACATCATGCGCCGGGGATGATCAGGCTTCCTCTTCCTTCCCATAATAATCTGCAAGCAATATAACATTAATTGACATTAGAAACATAGACAATGGTTCGTCATCAACTATAATATGACATGAATTGAACTAATACAATTACAAAGACAAAGTAAATTAAGAAATTGATGATTAACTACAACCTTGGCCTTAATTGAATTACTAATGTTGATTACATATCAGCCTATTTGAACATCAACTGTTTCCCCTTCTGCGGCTTCCCTCACCCAACCAACTTCTTCATCACGAAGCATTATATTTTCTTCCAATTGTTGGCTCATGTATGGCTCGATTTGTGGATCAGTTGAACTCATATCAAATAAACCTCTTTGAGACATCTTCACCACGACTTGCCAGTCTGGTTGTAACGGGTCTGCAACATACCAAACTTGCTCTGCTTGGGACGCCAAGATGAAAGGTTCATTGGTAATTCGATCATCTCAGTACAACAAATGATTGAAGTTCACCAACGTGAAATTGAAGACATCTTCTTTCTTTCCGTGAATGTTGTCAATCCAATCACACTTAAACAACACATGTTTCTTCTCATTGGAATATCGAATCTCAACAATATCTGTCAATTGTCCTTAATAGTACACAGACCCCAGACGAGGATTCTTGTCTTTTCGACTAGCATAACTTATGGTATCTGCCTTCAAAGCTACACCACAATTTTGTGTGGCTCGACGATCATCCATGGCCTTTACTCGATACCGAAACCCATTCAGTATATACCCGTTGAACCTCCTTGCCAGGTTATGAGGACCATTTGCCAATAGAATAATCTCTTCAGAAAGTATGACATCAGTAGTCCTTCGCAAAGTTTGGACCTATTTAACACGAAAATGTAAAATTTAAAATGTAGATCGACTTAAGTAACTAGAATCTATAGAGTTAAATACATACATGTTCCTTGAACCAAATGTGAAAAGTTTCAAAATGTTCACGCCGAAGTTGATGATCGTCGACACGAGGCATTTTGAGCTTAAGTACTTCAAGGTGTTTGCTGTGTAGATTGAAATTTTAGCCATACAAAAATTTTAGTTGAAAATTCAATAAAACATAATAAAATATTGAGTGAGTGACTTAACCTACTTTATGAATGGTTGAACCGCGCTTGTATTGCATAAGATGTACCGATCAGCTTGTACCCAAGAAGTATTATCAAGATAAAAGCTTGTGTTTTCGCCAGTAGCATGACCCAAATTATCAGCACCACTATAGTTCCTCACGGGTCGACTAGATTTGGTTTCCACATCACTGAGATATTGTGCACAAAAATTCATGCATTCTTCCATAAGATATCCTTTAGCAATTGATCCTTCAGGACGAGCTCTATTACGCACGTATTGCTTCAAAGTAAGAAGGTACCTCTCAATTGGATACATCCATCGAAACTAAATCGCTCCACCCAATAACGCTTCATCAGCTAGATGTATAGGCAAGTGCTCCATTATATCAAAAAAACTCGGAGGAAATATTTTCTCTAGATGACAAAGTGTTACAGCGATACGATCTTTAATATATTGCAAATCCGTCGCACGATTCACTTTCGAACACAATTGTCTAAAGAAATTGCTTAATTCAATCAAGGGTTCAATTACATTCTTCGGTAACGATCTGCGAATAGCCAATGGAATAAGTTGTTGCATCAGAATATGACTATCGTGGCTCTTAAGACCCCCAATGCTTCTATCATATAAGCGCACACGACGTGATATATTGGATGAATACCCGTCGGGAACTCTTACTTCCTTCAACACTTTCAAGAACAAATCTTTCTCATCCTTGGTCATCGTGAATTGTGCTGGTGGTAAATAGGCTTTATTCAACCCTCTTAACTGCAAATGTAAGGGTTTTCTAATATTCATATCTTGTAAATCACGCCGAGGATTAACACCATCCTTCGATTTTCCTGCAACCCCTAATATTGTCCACAACACATTGTCACAAACATTCTTCTCTATATGCATCACATCGAGGTTGTGTCTTATTAGATTGTGCTCCCAATATGGCAATTCATAAAGATACTCTTTTTCTTCCAACTATGGGTGCGATGTCCAGCTTTCTCCTTCTCTACCTGTCTCCTATGCCTCTCCGTAAGGTCATCCCTATTGTATTGGGTTAAAATACCCTCAGATTCTAATTGTAGCAACATCTCAGTTCTAGACAACAATTTTGGTTTGAGTCTGACTTCCCGACTACCATCAAATGATACTTTATCCTTCCGGAATTTATGGCCAGTAGGTAAAAATCTGCGATGACCCAAGTATGATTATTTCCTACTATGCTTCAACCAACACGATGTAGTTTCCTTATTGCAACAAGGACATGCATATTCTCCTTTAGTGCTCCATCCTGACAAGTTTGCGTATGCAGGAAAATCACTAATTGTCCACAGTAAAGCTGCATGCATTTGAAACATTTGATTTGTTGATGCATCAAATGTTGACACACCCTCATTTCATAGTTCTTTTAACTCCTCAATCAACGGTTGCATATAAACATCAATCTTGTCACCAGGTCCTTTCGGGCCGTCAATAAGCACGGATAAAATTAGAAATGGTTGCTTCATGCACATTCATGGCTGCAAGTTGTATGGAATGAGCACAACAGGACAAGTGCTATGAACTATGTTCATCGTCCTGAATGGGTTAAAACCATCAGATGCTAAGCCAAGCCTTACACTTCGGCAATCATTACTAAAGTCAATATTCCGACGGTCAAAATCTTTCCATGCAAGGGAGTCAGCAGGATGCCTGAAGACACCATCATCAGTTCGTTCCTCTGCATGCCATCTCATTAACTTGGCCGTCTTGGATGACATAAACAACCTCTGCAACCTTGACTTTAAAGGAAAATACCCCATCTGTTTTGCAGCTATTTGTTTGCCACCTGTGTTAGGACCATTTGAACCACCATCACCATTTGATTTCCATCTAGAACTGTTGCATATGACACATTTATCAAGATTGGCGTCCTCGTTTCGAAACAACATGCAACTGTTGGGACATGCATCCCACGTCTCATACGTGAAGCCCAAATATGTTGTGACCTTTTGAGCTTTATAATATGAGTCCGGGAGTTTCACACCCAACGGAAACACCTCATTCAATAACTCAAGCAACATGTCAACAGACTTGTCCGTCCACTGATTAAGCACCTTCAAATGTAGAAGTCGAACAATGAATGACAAAGATGTGAACGTCTGACAACCCGGATACAATTCACTTTGTGCATCTTGAAGAAGTTTGAAATACTTTACAGTCTCCGCATTTGGACCGAGCTGGGGTTCAGATGCATGGGGATCAGGCCCCTGTGGTTCATCACCCTCAACACTTGTACCGGCATGTGGATTTCCCATAGCCCCTTGTATCATTCCAATCATATCATCTCCAATGTCTAAATTAGCTAATGTTTCATTCTCTCGATTACTATGCAGAGATATGTAAGATTCCCCATGATTAATCCAATGTTTGTATTTTTTAAAAAAACCATTCAAAATCAGATGCTCCCGTACACCATCTCGTACAAAATAGTATCGATTCTCACACTTCCTACACGGACAACTGATCATCGAACCTTCAACCCTATTGGTGTAGGCAAACACAAGGAATTCATCAATCCCATTAATGTATTCACTCGACATCCTATTTGGCAAATCAATCCAACTCTTATCCATCATCTGTACACATCCACAAGAATATCTCACCAAAGTAACTCTAAATATAATACCTACACATAAATATTCACTCGACATCCTATTTGGCAAATTAACGAAATGTCTAAAATTCATATTTAAGGTTTAAATTAATTAAATTAAAAATTTAAGATTTATTATATTATAAGGGTTAAAATCCAGTTTTTTTTTGTATTTTTTTTATTTTCTCTTAAATATTTTTATGACTTATTTAAACATTTGCAATTTAAATTTGTAATCGAACCATTACATGTGTATGATATCAAAAATACAAAAAAAAAAAGAAATTCTATCATAATAAACAGATTTATTATGGTACTGTATTTTAAGATTATTGTATATATAGACAGATTTATATAGACATCTCTGAAATCTGTTTATTGTATTTTAAATAAACCAATAAACAGATATATATAGACATCTCTGAAATCTGATTATTTAAGATTATTTTATATACAATAAACAGATTTATAAACCAATAAAATAGATTTATAAACAGATTTATAAACCATAAAAACAGATATATATATATATATATATATAAACCAATAAACAGTTATTTAAGATTATTTTAAATACAATAAACAGATTTATAAAAAAAAAATTAAGATTTAAATACAATAAACAGATTTCAGATTAAGATTAACTGATTTATACATATATAGACAGATTTATATATATATAGACAGATTTATATATATATATAGACAGATTTCAGATAAACAGATATATATATATATATATATATAGACAGATTTCAGATAAACAGATATATATATATAGACAGATTTCAGATAAACAGATATATATATAGACAGATTTCAGATTTATATATATATAGATTTATATACATTGCATATATATACAAATTTATATATATAGACATTCATCTATATATATATATATATACAAAGACCGAGAGAGAGAGAGAGAGCATACGCAGAGCGAGAGAGAGTCGTCGCCGGAGCACCACTACTTGTCACCGTCGCCGCCGCACCACCGCTGTCTTGCTCGTAGCCCGTTTGAGAAATTTGGGGGTGAAGTTAGGGATTTGGGGAGGAAGGATCGAGCGGCAACAGGAAAAAGAAGAGGGGGGATTTTTTTATTTTGACTTTTTGCGACGGTATGCTGTAGACCGTCGCAAATAGAAGGCAGTAGTTCGTAAAACGGCGCCGTTTGAATTAATACTTTTTGCGACGGCAAATTTTCGTCGCAAATGAGATATGCCGTCTCAAAAAAAAGGTGTTTTGCGACGGTTTTCTTTACCGTCGCTAATACTTCCGCATTTCTGACCCCTCCGCTTAGTTTCATTACCGGCGGGTAAGTGCCATCGCTAAAGGCTATTATTTGCGACGGGTGACGTTACCGTCGCAAAAAACCATTTTTTGCGACGGGGGGCGCGGCGTCGCTAAAAGCTCCATGTTTTTTGCTATGTTTTCCTGTAGTGAAAGATGGATAGATGAGAAAATGATTGAATTTGATTAGAATAAATTGAATAGAGGTGTGTATGTGTGTGTGTGAAAGTTATAGCAGTTCCGAGGTTTTTTTTTTATTATTATTAAATTGAGATTGAGAGTGAGATAGATATTATTGTAGATGATGGATATGGATGAATGTTTTATTATTTAGGGATAAATATTATTGTTGGTGATGGATATAGATGATGGATATGGATGAATATTTTAATATTTTATATTTTATATAGGGAGAGAGAGAGAGTGAAAAGGTTTGAAGAGTGAAAAGAGAGGTGAAAGACAATGCCACGTAATATTTTTTTTCTTTCAAAATTATGGGAATTTAAGATTCAAGTTTTAAAAATTTTTGACTTAACAACTACATTTAGTTATATATAGAATATAGATTAATGAATTGCATGTGAATTAAAAGTGATATTATAGAATTTTTATATATAATGATGTGATTTAATAGTAATCTTTTAATTTAAGATAAAACACTCGTAAAGATAGCTTACATTTATAACAATATTGCTGTTATATCATTCTTGTGGTGTTTTTTGTATGAATAATATTTTTCTTCTCCATCTCATTAGCACCCTTACATATGTCTTGATGATTCATACTTTTGCCTCTATCGTTAATTGTCTTAAAAAATGTCATGCGTGACATGCTCATTAAATTCTATTAATCTTATTAAGGCCAAGTGGAGACAAAGAGGGCCTTATGACAGAAGTTAATTGTTACAATTAAAAATAGAATCAATCAAAGTTAAATTTTGGTGCAAATACAGGAGTATTAAGTGTATTAAGTATAATTAACCAAATAATAAATTTAGCATATGAATTGCTTATTTTTAAAATAAAATGAAATTTTCAAAATACTAATTTGCCAAATAATATTGGCTGAAGATCCTCATGTAGTTCATCACTTGTCAATCAAGACAATAAGGGGAAATTATCGGTAGAACTATCAGAAAATTGTCATAGAAGTATCGAAAAGTTCATAATTATTAATGTGTAAAAAATTTACCAATTTTTTTACAGATTTGCAACCGAATTGAAATTCGCCCAAAAAATAATTCATACACACAAAAATTATATAGTTCATATTACAATTATATAACGATGATGCCTTTTTTAAAATATAAATCACATTAATAATTTTATTTCTTGGGTTAGGCTACTATACATTCATCTTTTAAAAGAATACATACTATTGTTGGTAAAAATTTAGTTTAAATTCAATCGACAATGATTTAATCGATAGACTCAAATAAATTTTAAGTAAATACAAATAATAATCAGGTTTTTTAGTTGAGTTCTTTGCCTTAAACTGATTAAGGACTTTCCTAGAGATAATTAAATGAAGAGGAAATAAAACAAAACAGAATATGTATTAATTTAAATAAATTGTCACTTGTCACTAGTTAACAAAAAAAAAAAAAAATGAAGAATACAACAATCGAAAAAAAAAAGAAAAGAAGTGAGGGTTGGAAAAAGCTATTGGTTTAAACTACTTCTAAAATGGCTAATTTATAACTTCTCCGAAATAACTCTGCACAAGTGTATTTAATGGTTGATGATTGATTCATCTTTGTATCTCTTTTGGCCTATTTATAAGCTCAGCCACGTGAGAGAAAGAGATAACCTAAGCCCACGATTTTCTCAACAAGTTTATAATTTTCTCAACATTATCTATATCTCATGTTTGATAGGAACCATATTGCAAGTTTTATGCTTAATTTGATTTTAGCTTCTTGATCTCAGCAATAACTTTTAAATTGTTGCAATTGCTAACTTTCTGACCCTTCATTTAACATATCATCATGTCACGTCCTTAACACATCTGTCATACGGAAAATGTCTCGTAGCTCAAATTTTGTGGCTCAAAAGTAGCTCAAATGGCCAAAACGACGTCGTTTTGAGTACAAAACAAAAACGACGTCGTTTTGGCCATTTGAGCCACTTTTGAGCCACAAAATTTGAGCTACGTAGCATTGCCGTTTGTTATGTCTCGTTATAATTTGTATTGATTGCAGATCAAATCAAAATGAATTACGAATGTAGTATGATTTTTGTTGCCTCGTAATTTAGATATGGTTTGCTGTTTATTATGAATAATTTATTTGATTATGAGCTATTATGTATTGGTTATGAATCACGTCAATCACTCAGATTTATTATTTTTTTAAAAAATTCATTAGCAGAAAAATGATAGTGTATGTAGTTGTTTACATCATATTTTATTTTATTTTATTGATTGTGGCTTATTAGTGGTAAAATTTGATTATGATCTATCGATTGAAATCATACACTATTTTTAAATAATAACTTTGACCATATTTGTTATTATTATTATTATTTTTGTCGACAAACATGCTAACGTGGTATGACAGACGGCAATGCTACGTAGTTCAAATTTTGTGGCTCAAAAGTGGCTCAAATGGCCAAAACGACGTCATTTTGGCCATTTTTATGTTGTTTTGTACTCAAAACGACGTCGTTTTGGCCTTTTGAGCCACTTTTGAGCCACAAAATATCAATAAAATAAGGGTTCATTATTCCTACTCTATTTCGTTTCAAATATATATTTTTTTTTGTGCTCATTATATATAGTTACATTAATATCTTTGAATTTTTTATTTTTTCATAAAATGTATTTTATGTGAAAGAATATTAATCTAACTATATAAAATAAAATAAAAATGTATTTAGAGTAAAGTGAAATGAGAATAGCAGCTCTCCAAAATTATTATTAACAATAACCAAATATAACTAGATATGAACTAATGGCCAAGTGATAAAAACTTGAGAATAATAACTTGAATCTTACGTTCCAATTATCCTAATATGTCATTAGAGGTTTACATAGTCGCTAACTTCAAGGCTTTGAGATTAATCAAGGTATACAAAAATTGATCTGAACACCTAATTATCAAATATACAGAGTTTGACTTCTCTCTTGAGAGAGTCTTTAAGTTTGGTAGGTCTATTTTAGAATCGATTTTAGTGATCTAAACCGTTCACTTTGTAAGACTCATTTAGTAGAATATTCATGCAAAAAATAAGATAATCGTATATTAGTACCTATATATTTGAATTAAATTTATATTACAAAAAATGAATAACTATTCTTAAAATTAGATTTGTCATCAATTTTTTTTATAAAAAATATTATTCAAACATATAGTTATCGATATTCAATTATTTTAATTTTTTTTCATAAATATTCTACTCAGCGAATCCTAAAAAGCAAACAGTTTGAATCACCAAAATCGGTCTCAAAATGGGCATACTAAATCCAAGTGCTTTCTCAAATTTAGATGACAACTTGAAAGAAGTCATACCCAATATATATATATATATATATATGACACACAATCAAAATAAATAAAAATTCTTTAGAAATGTGTAGAGACCTTAAAACATTACTTAAAACTTATAATGCAAAAAAATTATATGTTGCATAATCAAAATAAATAAATTAATTAAAATTCTTCAAAAATATTAAAGACCAAAAAAAAATAGTAGTTTGGTTTGAAATTTTCAAAAATAATTTTTTGAGTTTTCAATAAGTATTTTTTTAATTTTACTGAATTTTGTAATATTTTAATCATTTTTTTTTATTTTTTAAATCTACTTCATCTAAATATACTTAAAATTATAAAATTTGTACAAAAATCTTTAAAAATTTTATTGAATATAACAAAATATAAAAATATGCTAAATTATATTTTTTTTATATTTAATGAATTTTTAAAAAAATTATATAAATTTCATACTTTTTAAGTGTATATAAATTAAATAAAATTAAAAATTAATTAAATTATTAAAAACATTCAATAAAAATTCAAAAAAAACATTCAATAAAAATTCAAAAAAAACATTTTTAATTAGTTTCTAAAAAAAGTGACCCACACACAAAAAACAAAAGAGAGCCAAGCCAACCTTGTGGAAGTTTACTTCTCAAAAAACGTAAGACCATCCTGACAAATGGCAATGCAACACGTGGATTCCCATACTTAAAAAATGACCCGGAGAGCAACGACTTGCTTCTTCCGTAGCTCTGCTCTCTCTCTCTAAAATCTCTCTCTTTCTCTATATATATATATATATATATCTATATCTATATCTATCTATATATATATTTATATGTATAGTCGATTCTCTTGAATTTGTTGTTGTTATTGTAGTGTGAATTGCAATGGCGGTGAAGGGTTTGTGGGGATCGATGGATGAGTTCTTGAAGCAGTGCGAGCAGTCCGGTGACTCTGCCTACAGTGCTCTCAGATCACTTCTCGAGAGGCTTCAAGATCCGAAAACCCGAACCGAAGCTCGGATCTTTCTTTCGGATCTCCAGAAACGGTTCGACACCAAGGAAGCCTCTGAGCAATGCCTCGAGACCTACCATTTCCTTATCCAAGACATCTATCTTGAGCAATATGAAGGTCTCTCTCTCAATCCAATTTTTCAATTTTCTCATAATCATATATATTTATGTGTGTGAGTGTGTGTTTCATAATCATCCATGAAATTTAGAATGGAACATTTGATTTTGAAAATAAAAAATGGTTGAGAAACAAAAATGGGATGTTTAAATATTGGAAATGGCATTATTGAGTGCGAACATTTATGTGGCTAATAGCATTTTGTATTTATTGCTTCTTTTTGTTTTTTCTTCCTTTAAAGTGGAGTGAGTGAGCATTTTTAGTATCTATTTTGTTTTTTGTTTTTTTTCTATTTTTAGATCCTACCCTTTTTATATTTGGACCAAATTAGGATGACCCTCATGGATTTTTAAGAAAGAAATAAAAAAATTGTACGTGAAATGTGAATAAAATATACTATATTATTTAATTTCACACATTTTTTTTCCTTTCCAAATTTCACCTCAAATCCATGAACTAAGCACAGCCTTAGGATATTGGGTCTTTGAGACTTCTCACTAACATGTGCTAAAATTTTGGTGAAAGATTTATATTATGATGAGTGTGTTGATGCAAGCAAGATGAGATCACAATTTGTCTCAGTATGGACTTCCTTGTAGTCTTTCTTAGTCTTTGACGTCCTTAATTTATGTTTTTGACAGATTACCAAGATTCCCAATGCCTTGTGGGAATGGCTCCCCACCATACTACTATTCTCCATACTCTTCCATATTTAATTTTGTGGGCTCTACTCTAAGCCCACAACGATAATCCGAACAGTTCATCTCGTAGACCCAATAATATAGATGAGTTGTGAAAAAATCAGTGTCATTGGATATCAATAAACACATGAAAAAATTACATTTTATTTTTTAAAATGGACCGAGTTTAAACTTAAACCATTCATTTTATAAAAACAAAATGCAATTTGTTTATCTATTCATCGGTATCTGATAAGCTTGATTTTTTTGTACAGACAGTCATCACTGTGAGGTTTACAAGACGAATGGTTCAAATCATCATTGTGAGCCTAAAGTTGCACCCACAGAATGAAATATGGAGGAGTATGCATGATAGTAGTATGGAGAGGAGCCATTCCCATGCCATATTCTAGTATTTTTAATTGGCTACTAGTTATCTTAGTGACTTATTAATATTCTATTTTTGGATCACTACTTGGTTTTGTGTGTTTCTCCATTCAGCAGGTCCAATATCTTCAAATTACAGCTTTGGAGGTTTTTTTGAGTGCTTCAGCTTGCGCTGCTAAGCAAAATCTTGGGTCTCTTTGAAAATTCAAGCCAGCTTGAATGCATTTTGTTTTATTGGTCTTTCTTTTCCTTTGCCTTTTTCATTCTTTTGAGATTGATGTGTAAAAAACAGACACAAACTGAAAAGAGAGAATGCTGCTAATAAGAAGAATGCCCTCATCAGCAACGCGAATAATCTGAAAAAGGAATTGCCCCAAATAGTCGATAAAACAGCAAGCTTAGAAACCTTTCCTTAACCTTGTGGATCAAGTTCTCTACAGCACCATGCCTAACCTAGTAAATTTATTAGTCCTCTAGACTTCTAGAAGTATAGTTATCTAACATTCCAGATACACCCGGATACAAGGAAGAGTTTCTCTCAACACCTTGCATATTCTTCTGCAAGCAAGCTTCCCATGCCAACCTTAAAAAGCATTAATGTGCTCCTTTTCTTTGTTTCTCAGAATTTTTCTTTTTATGTATGATGTAATTACAGTGTGTTTTTAAAATGTTTGCTCTTCAACTTGTTGCAGCAGCTGCTTTAATGCTTTTTTTTGCCATTGCAGGTTACCAGAAGAGGAAAAAATTGACAACGATGGTGATTCCTAGCATCTTTATCCCAGAGGACTGGTCCTTCACTTTTTATGAGGGACTAAATAGACATCCTGATTCTATCTTCAAGGACAAGACAGTTGCTGAGCTTGGTTGTGGTAATGGATGGATATCCCTTGCCATAGCTGAGAAGTGGTTGCCATCGAAGGTTTATATTCTTCTTATCCCACTAATATGGAAGTTCATGATGTTTCTTTGATCCTTCCTATACCAGCATCTGTTGTTGAAAGCATCTGACTGTTAGTACTTGGTGGCAATGTCTTTCATTTCTAAATGTTCAGCATATTTTGTTGATGTCTATTATTGGGAGCTCTCTAACTCGTTTTTGAATAACACTTAACAGGTCTATGGCCTTGATATCAATCCAAGAGCTATAAAGATTTCTTGGATAAACTTATATCTGAATGCTCTGGATGAAAATGGTCAACTTGTGTATGATGGGGAGGGAAAGACCTTACTGGATAGGGTGGAGTTTCATGAATCGGACCTGCTAGGTTACTGTAGAGATAATCACATAGAACTTGAACGAATTGTTGGATGCATACCTCAGGTATTGTCATCACGTATATCATAATTTCTTGGGATTTCTCATGAACAAAGTTGTCTGTCTCCTTAACGATGCTTAAAGTTGTTTGAACATTCCAATATGGTTGAACAGTCCATGTTTGTGTAGTCAATTTTCTTAATTTCCCTTCACTGTTTCTTGCAGATTCTTAACCCCAACCCAGATGCAATGTCCAAGATGATTACGGAAAACGCAAGCGAGGAATTTCTACATTCATTGAGTAACTATTGTGCACTTCAGGTTGGAGAGATTTTAATGATTACAATGTTTGACAGTTAGGAAATAAGCATTTTAAGACATTCACATGTATCAATTTGGCTTCCTATTTTGTAATTGTGATTCTGTTTTCTTGCAGAAAATATGCTTTGCTTTAAAAGATTTAGAATCCTTGTGGGCATTGAGATTGTGATGTTAATTTGGGTCTCCCTCTACTCAATAGCAAGGTTTAGGTCCTTAATGGGATTTCATTCAAATGAAACGGAAAATATTCGGTTATTCATTCATATTTGTTTATGAATTTAATTGGAATCAGTCCTGTTTGTACTTGTATAAGGTTTTACTTATTTGAGTTCTGATTTCAACGTGTGCTACTTGAATTTTACAAATTTAACAAAGTTAAAAGGGTAAAATGAATCACACAAATGACCAAATGTAAATTGAAATTTTAATTATATATTATTATGACATCCTCCTATTGGAGTGGATGAGGAGAAGAAACTCTACCTGGAGCAGGGCCGGAAGGGGGAAAATAGATAAACACTAAAAACAATCTTCATTCAATCAATCAGTATCAAATTGATTCTAATAGCTCATATGGGACCTTTGAATGAGTACCAGTTTGAAGATGTCAATCATAATATGCCTTGCTCTATTCACTAGTTGATTTACATGTGCTAAGTCATTTAGATGGCTGATCTATCTACATGGATATACATAGTTCTTTTCTTTCTATTTATTGTTAGATGAATTGTAATAGGGTTTTGTTGATGTTTGAATGAGTTCAAAAGCTTGGGGGAACATGTAGAAATTGAGAAACCCTAAATCCATGAAGAATCTTTCCGTCCTGAATTACTGCCATGGCCTTGATTCCAATAATTCATCTTGTATCTTGTTAATGTGTTTTTCTCTTGAATGCGTTTGGTATTAACACATTATCAGCATACCCATGCATATGACTCATAAAATATTATTGGCCAATACGCAATTCTCTTGTTGCAGTTCATTGTTAGATGGAACAGAATTTTTAGAGATGATTTAACATTGTATTTGTTCTTTTGTTTAGGGCTTTGTTGAGGATCAGTTTGGCCTGGGTCTAATTGCCAGGGCTGTTGAAGAAGGAATTGCTGTCATCAAACCTTTGGGGATTATGATCTTTAATATGGGAGGCCGTCCAGGACAAGGTGTTTGTAAACGCTTGTTTGAACGGCGTGGTCTCCATGTTACCAGGCTTTGGCAGACTAAAATTCTTCAGGTAAGTATATCCCCTTTTACATGAAATTAATATCTCTACCAAAATGCAGACTTCTTGAAATTTTTTTATGGCAGGCCGCTGACACAGATATTTCAGCTTTAGTTGAGATTGAAAAGAATAGTCCACATCGTTTTGAGTTCTTCATGGGGCTAGGTGGAGATCAACCAATTTGTGCTCGAACAGCATGGGCCTATGGAAAGGCTGGTGGTCGTATTTCTCATGCTTTATCAGTTTACAGTTGTCAAATTCGTCAACCAAATCAGGTATGAATGTCAAATTCTCATGCTTTTTCAGTTTGAATGTGGACTTCATGAAAAGTCAACATTCAAATTAGTGGATTTTCATGTATTTTACGGGGCAGGAAATGCAAGGGATATTTATTGTGCTACACTGACAGGTTAAGATAATTTTTGATTTTCTCAAAAATGGGTTCCGCAATATCAGCAATTCTTTAGATTTATTATTCGAGGATGATTCTGTTGCGGATGAGAAGATTTCATTCCTTGCTTATCTTGCCAATGTTTTGAAAACGAGCTCATTTTTCCCATATGAGCCACCAGTTGGAAGCAGAAGATTTCGCAATCTCATTGCCGGCTTCATGAAGACTTACCACCATGTTCCACTTAATGCCGATGTAAGGGAACTTAGAATTTATCTTTCCTTCTCTTTTCATGTTTCAGTCTCTTTGATTTTTCATTCAACTATTCCCAACATGTTATGTCTTACTTGTCGGTTGGATGCTTTTAAGCTTGTTTTGCTCATAGTTCATATAAGCTATGTAGACCAATTGCAGGGTCTCTAGCTGAAGCTCTTTAATGGTTATTCAGTTGAAGAAAGCTGTGCAGTATGCATATATGTGTGTGTGTGTGTGTGTATACATATTTGCCATATATCTAGCTCAAAACTTTTATCGATAATTCAACTTGTCTGATTAGATATGAATTGGATGAACAAAATATCCATTTGCAACAATGATTCATCATTCAAAATGATATTCTATCACTAATGAGTGAGGTAAACTCTAAAGCAAAATTTTGCATGCATTCTAGGTAAGGAGTAAGGACATGTCCATTTGCATTTCTCTCCATGTTTTCCTTTTATATCTTTTTCATGGAGTTCTTTCTTTGTTATGAAGTCCTAGTATGGTAACCTGGTTCTGTAGTATGTGTCATCAATATCTTCTTCATCCAAGTAGGAGCTTTTCCTATTGTGTACTGTAGTGTTATGGGATAAAATTATGATAAAAAGATATTGATGTAGGACAGCTTGCTGAATTTTCAGAACCTAGGCTGTTTAAGAGTCTAAACAGTGAGAATCTAGCGTTTTAATGGTTAAATTGAAGATTAATAAGTAGGGAAAGCGATTGGGGTTGATTTGGGTGTGATTGGATAGGGTTTTGGGGTTGAAAAGTGCCTTTTTTGAGGGCTGAGAATAGTAACTTGGGTATGTGCACAAAGAAGAATCAAAATAGGAAAATTTGACCCTTTTGACCACTAAGACTATATTAGACATATTTAAACTCGTACATAATTCCCATTTTATAACTTGAGAAAACCCATGGGTGACCCCTTCCGCCCATGCCCAACAAATTATGATACTACTGAAATACCCTTACTAACCGTGGATAGTTCTCCTAGGACCAAAAAGGCTTTGTGATGATCGTGAAATTTGTTTTGGACTTGTTTAACCATACAATAGATCTGCATCAGCTATGGAATAGATTGTCGATGGCTTTCCCTTAAGTTGAGAAAAGGTGCACGCCTTAACTAACTCTGTAAATTCAACAATTACAGAGTTTCAATGAACGAGTGGGGCTTAAGATTTTGTAACATATGTGGGATTGAGAGAACATCAGCAGCATAATATTTGTTGTAATACACATTCACAAGAATATTAATCGCAATCTAGAAAAAAACAAAGGATCTACTGTTAAAATCCACCTACTCTCCACCTACTTCACCCACTTAAACCTACTCCACTAAACCTAACCTACTCCACTAAACCTAACCCACTACACCACTACCACCTCACCTACTCCACTAAACCTAACCCACTACACCACTACCACCTCCACTTCACCTACTCCTTACCTACTACACACTCACCCTCTTCTATATATAGGAATCATGAATCATTGTAATAGACATCAATATATCAATCAATAATAATACATACAATTTATTCTCTCTCTTTCTCTATACATTATTTTCTTACATGGTATCAGAGCTGGTTTAAAACCTAGTATTTTCGCTTCCCCGGCGGGCGGCAACCTCACCTTAGCCGCCCGCCGGACCTCAACCTATTCCGCTGATAAAATCAACAAAGATTTGTGCAACTGTAGTCATGTGTGAGGCTGATGGAGAAGAATTCTTCACCTCATATGACGAGACAGTCTGGAACTGGAAACACTGCAACATTCTGCTCTGGAATTCTGCAGCAGCTAGATTATAGCTTGGTTGAGTGCCAAGCTTTGGTTCTTCCACCCACTCTTGAACTTGCCCAGCAAAGTGTGAAGGTTCATGCTTGTGTTGGAGGGACAAGTGTGCGCGAAGATCAGCGCATTCTCGCCAGTGGGGTTCATGTTGTTGTTGGTACTCCTGGTCGTGTGTTTGACATGTTGCGGAGACAATCACTTCGCCCTGTTTACATCAAAATGTTTGTCTTGGATGAAGCTGATGAAATGCTGTCACGAGGTTTTTAAAAATCAGATCTATGATATTTTCCAGTTGCTGCCACCCAAAATCCAGGTTGGGGTGTTCTCTGCCACAATGCCACCAGAGGCTCTTGAAATCACCAGGAAATTCATGAATAAGCCTGGAAAGAGAAAAAGCTCATGCTAGGATTTGCGAAGTGATTCGCTGCAGGAATTTTGGCTTTGGATGAAACCCTTACCATACTCCACTCATTCTCTCCAACTGTTCTAACTTTTTATTTTTATTATTATTATTATTATATCAAATAATCAATGCACTCATGTTCCCCACTAACAGTGTCCACTTTTGACCCAAACCATTTTCAATCCATCATTTCTCCTTCACCTTTTGCACCCCACTCACCGACTCTCTCTCCACTTTATCACATGGGTTTGTCCCTCTCTCTCCTCCATTTGATTTCAAAAATCACTTATTTTTATTTATTTTTTCCAAGTCATTTTTCCTCTTTTTTAAATACCCCACTTTATTTTGAAACAATCGCACTGATGTTTTTCATATAATCCATCTATAAATATTTTTTATCTATTTTCTTTCTCCCTTGTTTTCTTTCATTTTATTTTTATTTTTTCAACAAAACACTCCCAAAACAAACAAACAAAAAAAAAAAAAAAAAAAACAACATTTTACAAACTTGTCATTTCTTCATGCCGGGGATCAACCCCGATCAGCATTTTACACCATAAAAAAATAAAAAAAATAAAAAAAATAAAAATAAAAAAACACAAAACAAACCAAAACACAACCAACACAAATCGGAACAGTGGGATTTTTCTTCTCGCCTATTCCGCCGGTCTTTTCTTCTTGCCACCGTCTTGGGCGGCCCTTGCCGGTGTTGCCTCCGTGTTTCCCACTCCACTGGGCATGATCACTACTCCCTGCTCCTCCACTGCAGCATATGGCGGCCCTCCAAATCGGAACATAAAACTGGCCTTCCGCTTCAGCTCCTTGTTTTCCGCCTTTAGCACACTTATCTCTGCTCGCGCATCCTTATACATGCGTTGGAGCAGAGCCAGTTGGGCGTTTAACTGTTGCACCTCATTTGTCTTACTCTGCAGCCGGTTCGACAAATTTGTAACCGCAGTCATGGTTTCCACACATGACTTCAAGGTATACTGATTGGCCTCCACATCCGACTGCACCGCCATTTTTTGCTCCACCGACTGCATCGGAAAGTTCAACGGAGCAAAACCAGAGGTGTTTGGTTGAGGTTCACTGGCCACCGCACCAGTTATTTCTCTTGTGGACTCGTTCAGTTCTGGAAAGAGCGTGAGCAGACCACGGGACGAGGAGGCCATGTTCTGGGTAGCTGGACGGGAAGAAGAGGCCATGTTGCTGAGTGTTTCAGAGACGGGTTGGTTACAGAGTATTACAGAGTTTCTTTCTCAGCAAAGGAAGAGTTGTTTTCAGAGGATTTTCAGAAGTTTTTTTGTCTGCCTCAGCCTCAGCATCAACCTTGGTTAAATAGCGAGGCAGCCACGCGTATCGCGCGCCACTTGACGCCAGACGACAAACGGGCGCGCCAGTCAAGGCACTCACGTGCCTCGCCATCATGTCCGGCACATCTTTTTATGACTTGGGCTCGCCTTTTGATGGCACGTCTTTTTATGGATTGGGCACGCCTTTTGATGGCACGCCTTTTTATGGATTGGGCACGCCTTTTGAAAAATTGGGCACACCTTTTGAGGGTGCGACTTTTTAGGGGTCCGACAAGACTCTGTAAACTGTCCCGACATAGATTCCGGTTAGTTTCTACAGGGGTCCGACAAGACTCTGTAAACTGTCCCGACATAGATTCCGGTTAGTTTCTACAAGGGTCCGACAAGACTCTGTAAACTGTCCCGACATTGATTCCGGTTAGCTCCTTCATGGGTCCGACAAGACTCTGTAAACTGTCCCGACATTGATTCCGGTTAGCTCCTTTATGGGTCCGACAAGACTCTGTAAACTGTCCCGACATCGGTCTGACACTGTCATCCAGTGTCCTCTACACCGTTATGACACCGCCATACAGTGTCCTCTACATGGTTATGACACCCCCATACAGTGTCCTCTACAACGTTATGACACCACCATCCAGTGTTTTCACCAATGGTCTGACACGACCATACAGTGTCTCTTATCCTCTTTTATTTTTATGTATTTTCTTGTTTTGTTACTCTCTCCAAACTCAAGTTGGTTAGTTCCTATCCCCCTTGAGTTTGCGGGGGGCTGTTAAAATCCACCTACTCTCCACCTACTTCACCCACTTAAACCTACTCCACTAAACCTAACCCACTACACCACTACCACCTCACCTACTCCACTAAACCTAACCCACTACACCACTACAACCTCACCTACTCCACTAAACCTAACCCACTACACCACTACCACCTCCACTTCACTTACTCCTTACCTACTACACACTCACCCTCTTCTATATATAGGAATCATGAATCATTGTAATAGACATCAATATATCAATCAATAATAATACATACAATTTATTCTCTCTCTTTCTCTATACATTATTAAACCTAACCCACTACACCACTACCACCTCCACTTCACCTACTCCTTACCTACTACACACTCACCCTCTTTTATATATAGGAATCATGAATCATTGTAATAGACATCAATATATCAATCAATAATAATACATACAATTTATTCTCTCTCTTTCTCTATACATTATTTTCTTACATCTACCAAATTTTATTTTGAAGGATTGTTTTTATCATTTTCTACATGAATAATATTTCCTTCTTTTGGGGACTATATATGATTATATGTAAGTGTACCTTCCATAGTGTATGAACTTAGCTGCTTTCCTGACTTGTTCTAAATTCTTGTGCAAGAATATCGTTGTATTTCCTTCGAGAGATGTGGCAATAGAAAATGCTCTACGATTATTTTCACCACGACTTGCCATTGTTGATGAACATCTGAGCCGACACCTACCCAGGAAGTGGTTAGCTTCATTGGCAATCGAGGTATGCACATTTTTTATGGTTTCATAAATATGTCCTTTTGTGTTTTTGTCTTTCAGTCCTTAGTTTCATTAGAGAAGCAAATTTGAGCTTTTATTGTCTGTGTCGTCTTCCAAATCACTCCACTCTATATTCTGGCATGTGATCTCCTTTGGCTTGAATCTATGCATTTAACATTCTTGGAAGTATGGATATTCATTTGAAAGATTTCAATAGAGAATAATGTGCATGCTAAGAAAAAGTTTGCTGCAAATGAAATGAATCATAAAATAAAGTTAATGAGGAGGGTGGACCTATAAGGTTGCTAGGGGATCTTATGGGGTTGCTTATGGTCCGAAAAACTGTTGACCAGTCTCAGTTCTTTGGGGTGTTGAAATCCAAATCCTATGGGAGACATAGGGATCAATTTCATTCCTTTGGAGTGTTGAAATCTTCCCCAGTGATTCTTTCTCTCAGTGAGCTGTTCATTTTGGCTGCTATAGTGATTACCTTGTGAATATTTCTTTCTTGCAGAATATAGAGACTGACAAACTTTCAGAGGATATGCTCACTGTAATTGAAGCCCCGCGCCAGTCAGATTTGATGATAGAGCTGATTAAAAAGTTGAAACCACAGGTGGTAGTTACTGGAATGGCCCATTTTGAGGCAATTACTAGTTCTGCTTTTCAGCACCTTTTAGATACCACAAGAGAAATTGGATCTCGTATTTTCTTAGACATATCAGACCACTTTGAGCTATCCAGTCTCCCCAGTTCCAATGGGGTCCTAAAATATCTTGCAGGAACGCATCTACCCCCGCACACATCAATTATATGTGGTTTATTAAAAAATCAGGTATATTTTGTCCTAATTTGATCAATCAAGTTAACTTATGTTACAGGTGAAACTTTTCTCTGTGCTTAACTAAATCAGAGATTGCTTACAATGGTTTCAAATTCATTTTTACCTGTATAATGGATGAAGTACTTTCTAAATATCGGTAGCCAAATTCTCTTAACAGGTTTATTCAGATTTGGAAGTAGCTTTTGTGATATCAGAAGAGGAGACCATCTTTAAAGCATTGTCCAAGACTGTGGAAGTATTAGAAGGGAATACTGCACCAATTAGTCAATACTACTATGGCTGTATCTTTCATGATCTTCTAGCCTTTCAGCTTGCTGATCGACATCTGCCTGCAGAGGTTAATCAGTCTTACACTCTTCAATTTTAAAGATATTCATTCCTAATATGTTTTTCAATATCACAGTTAAAAAAATATTCTGCTTTGACAATTTAACTCTTACTGTTGGACCACTGGGGATTTTCATAAGTTTCCCGGGGTTCATATCTATTTTCCATCTACATTCAGGAGTTCTCCAACATTTCCATTCCCCTTAACGAAACTGAAGTAGTCCCCAAGTTATGGTGATCATTTGTCCAGATGATGAAATGCAACACTGAAATTTTGAGAAACAATGTACTTTATGTGCAAAATGTCATAATCCACGTAGACGTAATTGATCCTTTTGCCACACCTCCTGGAAGCTTTCTAATTAGAAAACCTTTTGGAACACCCAAAATTCAAGCTGCAAAAACTAAAGTTCATTATTGTTGTATGAACACTTTAAGTTGCCAGTATCTATGTTAAACGAACGGTAATGTTGCCATAAATTACATGTGAGTTATTTTGAGTAGCTACTTAAAAATCTTGACAAAACCCCTGCTTTCTAATTTCGGGGAAAATATACTCAATATAGACTCTTCATCTTTACCTTTCAGAGAGCAGGTGAGAAGGCAAAAGCTGGTGAGATGATTGGATTTGCTAGTTCTGCCATCTCAGTCCTTGACCATGCTGAGTTGTCAATAACTGAGACAGGTAACTCTTCCTTGGTTCGTATGGATGTGGATCAAAGCTTTTTGCCTATACCATCTCCTGTAAAGGCTGCTATTTTTGAAAGTTTTTCAAGGCAGAACATAGCAGAATCAGAGTTTGATGTGACACCCAGCATAAGACAATTTATGAAGAGCAATTACGGCTTCCCAACCACTAGCAACACGGAATTCATATATGCAGACTGCTCGATTCCTCTATTCAATAAGCTTGTCCTCTGCTGCATCCAAGAAGGTGGAACTTTGTGCTTCCCAGCTGGTTCAAATGGGCATTATGTTTCCGCTGCCAGATTTCTGAAAGCAAACATTATGACCATCCCTACCCAATCTGAAGTAGGGTATAAGTTGACTGAAAAGACACTTACGGGTGTATTTGATAAGGTGAATAAACCATGGGTATACATTTCTGGTCCAACAATCAACCCAACTGGCTTGATTTACAGCAATGAAGAGATGGAAAAAATACTGTCTATTTGTGCCAAATTTGGGGCAAGAGTAATAATCGATACTTCATTTTCCGGATTGGAATTTGACTCTAAGGGCGGGAATCGTTGGGATTTGGAGAACAGTTTAGAAAAACTAAATTGTTCTGGCAAATCATCTTTTTGTGTGTCTCTGCTCGGAGGATTGTCTTTGAAAATGCTTACTGGAGGGCTCACATTTGGGTTTGTAGTTCTGAATCAGCCTTTCTTGGTTGACACGTTCCATAGCATTTCAGGACTAAACAAACCTCACAGCACTCTTAAGTACACCGTAAAGAAGTTGCTGGATCTTAGAGAGCAGAAAGCAGGAGACCTACTGGATGCCATTGCAGAACAGGAAAATCTTTTGGGAAGTAGATCTAAACGCTTGAAAGAAGTAAGTATTAAATCTCCAAGAGGCATGAGCTTTCCTGTTATGTTTTTGTTTCATTTTTTTTATCACATGTTCTTATGCAATTTCCTTATGATGTCTGTGTGATAGACTCTTGAGAATTGCGGTTGGAAGGTGATTGAATCCCATGCTGGGGTTTCGATGGTGGCAACGCCGTCTGCATATCTTGGCAAGAGCATTACACTAAAAGAAGATCCCAATGCTTTTAAAGCCAAGCTCGATGACTCAAATATCAGGGAAGCCATGCTCAAGGCCACTGGGCTATGCATCAACAGTGCCTCGTGGACTGGAATTCCTGGCTACTGTCGCTTTACCATTGCTTTGGAAGACAGTGAATTTGAGCATGCATTGGAATGCATTGTCAAATTTAAGAAGGTTGTCAACAATTGACAACCTTCTATTGTCGTCAACTCCAATATGTTTCTTTGTTTTCACGACTTAGGTGTCGTTAAATAATTTAATCCCTCGGTGCTGATTGAGATTTTCCCTTAATCCATGCACCACATTGATACTAATTTACCCGTGCAATCTTTGTCTCCTGTTTGTGGCTTTAAAAGGGTCTTTTTATGTGATGCCCAAGAAAATACACCTACTCAATGCATAAAATAATGAAATATGCACAACTATGACTGGTTATTTCATGTATCTTTTGTTTTCAGAGTAAGTGTATTGCATCCTAATTGAACAAAGAAACTCTCTTCTTGTCAGCTTGATTATTCAAGTTTTATAATGCTTCTGTTGTATTATTAGTTATTAAAGGGATGGTTTTGATTGGCATATGAAGCTGTTTAAAGTGAATTATGATTTTGATGTGTGTGTAAATCTGTTGCATTGTTTTCCATATGGAAATGCTTAGATTAAAAATCTCAAATATTGGCATGATGATGAGATGGTGAAGGACCAGCAGAAAACTTGATGGATTGAAAGGGTTGAATTGAATAGACTATACTCGCATTTTTAATTGAAATTTCTTCTTGATGGATTGAAGGGGTTGAATTGAATAGACTATGCTCGCATTTTTAATTGAAATTTCTTTCTTCTTCTTCTTCTTCATGGAGTGATCAAAGTATGACTTTTAAGTGGACTAAACTAATAATTCGTATACGGCTTATTGTTCAAATAATTCAAAATTTAAATGTATTTCTAAACTCGTAAAATTTGACAATTTATTACTCAGGTTGATAAATTTTGAGTATTATTATTAGCATCTACCTAATTTTCTTGGGAGCTTCTATTTACACATCCACCTACCCCTCTTTGCACACACTTCATAAAAATTATTTTTATTATAAATTTTTTTTCAAGTAAAATTACTATTATAGACATCAAATAAACGCATTCGGAAGTTGAATGTCGAAAAAATAATAAAAATTCGGAAGTTTACTTCCGAACCAATTGTTTATTTTTGAAAAGTTACTTATGAACCAATTGCTTATTTTCGAAAATCTACTTCCAAACCAATTATTTATTGAAAAAGATGTGTAAAGAGGGGAATGGGTGTGTGTAAATAGAAGCTCCCAATTTTCTTGGATCCCTAATTTTTACTCTTTTTTTATTACAATTATACCCTTAAATAAAATTTTATTAAATGACAATTTTTAATAGAACAACCACCTATTAAATGAAAACAATTAGAATGACACTCTACAATATTGTACACCTACTTTCATCCCCATTTATACATATTCCTTACCAATCTAAAGTCTAATCATATTCTTCTTCATCACCATCTTAACCCACGTATTCATCTCTAATGAAAAACATTTGAAACCTCCTAATCAATCAATGTTTTGTTTGATGGTTTCAAAAGTATTCGATATTCCAAATCAGCTAACGTTACAAACAATTATATTACAGGCTCCGAATTTTTACATTTGTGATCCTTTTCACCATTTCATTAATTCTTATGGAGCAATGGAGGACGATAACAATAATTCTGATGAGGTTGGCGTTACATTAGTAAGTTTATCTATATTGCATTTACGATTTTGAATCGTTTTCAGTTTAGTACTGGTTTATCGATTGTTAAGGTTCCGTTAAGTAATACAATGTTGAACCAAAACATTTAGCTCAGTAATACAATTGTAACAACCCTCGTCACTGTTTACCGAATAACCATTGATTACTGTTAAACTGAAACTGATTATGATTGATAAGTGAACCGAATAACTACTGAACTGACTGACTGAAATCTGAAACTGAATTGACTGAGTATACTTGTTTAATTGTAATTCTATCTGTTTGGTTATTTGATTATCTGTTCGTGTTTTTATGTTTAAATTGCGAATTGAAGGCCTTATCGGCGGCCGAACCGGAAACTGATTAACGTTTCATGACCATCGTAACTTATGTGATTTTATGGTATATTTATCTAAAAACTGGTTAGGTAGGATTAAATTAGATTAAATAGTGCTAAATTACAAGAGTTGCATTATTTACCAAACTAACCCCTAGTGGACCACTACACCAAACTTTGTTTAAGCTTTAGCTTTGCATTACAAAACATTTCCTCAGCTTCTTTTGAGCACACCACCGAACTAGAAAGAGAGGAAGTGAGAGAGAGTTGAATTGTTCTAGAAAATTGGCTTGGAAGATTTGAAGGGATCATAGGAGAATTGCCTAATTGGACTTCTATACTTGTAATTGAAGCTCTAGGTGAGGAATTCAACCTCTCATTGTTGTGTTTAAGTGGATTCTTGAATTGTTCATGTCTAGATTGATGAATTGAGTCATGTCCTAGTCCTAGCATGTCAAATTGAAGCTCATTCCATGCATGCATGTTTGAATTGCTGAGTTGTGAGTTGATTTCATGGTAAAATATTACATGCATGTTCATATTGTGTTTAAGTCCATGATTTCATCTTGTCCTTGGAAGAATTGGCTCACTAGAGCATGAAATTGAAGCTTTGAATTGAGTTAAATTCATGCATGTCATGTTTGAAATATTGTTCATGGAAGTTGGTTTGAATTGGATTTATTTGAAACACCCTTGGGCTTTGATTTTATAAATTGAGCTTTGAATCATGTTAAAGTATGAATTTTGATGTGTTTTCTAAAAAATTGGCCCAAGTGGATCGAAATTTATGGTTTAAAACTTGGTTTTGAGCTTGAGGTTCAAATCTGGAATTTCCAGAATTTGGACTCACGCTCGAGCGGGGTGACTGGCGCTCGAGCGTGGAAATCGTGCTCCCAGCATTTTGTTCTGTTTTGAAGTCCGCTCGAGCGGAATAATTGACGCTCGAGCGGGACATTGTGTCTCATGCTCGAGTAGGTGTCGAGCGCCCAATCGAGCGTGATTTTCGCCTATCCAGCACTTTTGACTGTTTTGCAGAACGCTCGAGCGGGTAAGTCTACGCTCGAGCGGAAACCTTTGTCTGCATGTCCGCTCGAGCGAAGTAACTTACGCTCGAGCGTGACCCCTGTTTTCTGAAAATGCTTTTAAAGTGCATCTTTGTATCCTCATCTTATCTTAGGCATTATTAGGCCTGGTTTAACGCATCTTAATGAGAATATAGATGTAGAACACACCGAGGCAAATTAGGGATTAAGTTATTATTTTCCCAACTGTGTAGCTTAGTGCGTGTTCAATCTGTCAACTGTGTAGGATTGGCTTTCCGAGGAGACGCGCTCTAGCTTTACTGTAGCCCAGAACTCTGTGAGTAACATCTGTGTAAAGATATGTTCAAAATGATTATCTTCTGAACAATTGAACTGTACTGCTTTCTGAACTGATTACTGTTAACTGAATGAATGTATGCCCTATATTCTAAACTGTATTGTGGCATCCTTAGCAACTACTGTTTACTATTACTGTTACAGAGATCTCTGTCGGTTCCCTTGTTGGAACCACTACTGTTACTGACTGATGGCCATCACTTACTGTTCGGTCTTTTAAGACCTACTGTTTACTGTCATGACCCTAACCCGCCCCTATGGGTTAAGGACATAACCGGCCAGTGATCTTGAGATTACCTACGGCCTCATATTCAGAACAGACATAACTTGTCAGAGTAAAGGGGCCAAACGAAAACAAGAATTAAAAACTTTGTCCATAGAGCCGTGCTTATATGCACATCAAACAGACCATATTCAGTTACGTCAATAACCCACATCAAAAGTACAGTTTCACAAAATTCATTACAGACAGGATCATCCAGCACGAGTCAACCTATGACAGGCTATTTACAGATATACACTAGGCCCTTGCCAACAAGACAAAACATAAGTACATAGCAAAAAGGCAAGGTAGGTCTCAAGAGTGAGACACAAGGCTGACTTCCTCAAAACTCGAATTTCTCCTAGCAGACTTCACTGGGGCTGGGTTTGGACTTCCCTTGGCTCACCTACAAACACATGAATGAGCGTGAGCGATAGCCCAGTGAATAATATCAAACATGACAGTTACATAACAATATGTAGAACAACATGCTCCGAACGGCCTTGGGCCCAATTCATATTTCTATTTAACAAAGATATATGACTATACGAAATGCAAATCAAGTAACTGCAGTTCCAAACATTCATGGCAAAACGGCCTTCGGCCCATTCACTTATGTCGAAACGGCCTTCGGCCCATTCATTTCTGTCAAAATGGCCTTCGGTCCATTCCTTTATGTCAAAACGGCCTTTGGCCCGCTCGTTCATGTCAAACGGCCTTCGGCCTACTCATTCATGTCAAAACGGCCTTCGGCCCACTCACATGTGTCAAAACGACCTTTGGTCCATTCATTTACATCAGGACGACCTTTGGTCCATTCATTTATATCAGGACGACCTTTGGTCCATTCATTTATATCAGGACGACCTTTGGTCCATTCGTTCACATCAAAACGACCTTCGGTCCATTCATTCACATCAAAACGACCTTCGGTCCATTCATTTATATCAAAACGACCTTCGGTCTATTCATTTATTCCTGTCAGACTTTTGTCCACAATCCCAATTAACAACTCATAAAGTTTATAAGGGAATAAACAATTGGACATTGACACGCTTTCGAATATTGATATTACTCACAGTGATCGGCTTGTGGATTCGCCATGGAGCTTGACCCTACACATTCCATGCACACAAAAGGGTCATTAACAATTCAATCCGTCCCTTAATTCACATATTCCTCTTTAGGCTTTATTCTTATCTCATTAACTCATTTATAATGTTTAACACACGCCTAAGAGTGATTACAAGTGAAAGAGAATGGAAAACGAAACACAGAACGCATGAACAAAATTCCAGAAATTAGGGTCCCCGCTCGAGCGGACCCTCAAGGCCTGCAAAAGTACTGGTTGCCTGAAAAATGCGCTCGAGCGTGTAATAGAGCGCTCGAGCTGAAGGCCTGTCTACAAAACTCCACGCTCGAGCGTGAGGTTTCCCGCTCGAGCGGACATCCAACTCTGCAAAAGTGCTGGGAGCACGATTTTCCCGCTCGAGCGGCCATTACCCCGCTCGAGCGGATATCAAAATTCTGGGTTTCCCAGATTGTGTTCTTGAGCTCCAAATCGGTTTTCCAGCTACATTACTTGCATGCAATGGCTCAAATTACACATTTACACATGCTAACATGCTACTAATACAAGATTACAACATCAGGAAGCTCAATTTCATGATTTATCTACATGCATGTCCCAAAATATCTCAAACCCATCATCAACATGCTCAAATTCAAACATTCAAGACTTATACTCCCATGATTTGTACATGCATGTGGGAGATGCTCATCATTCTCAACTTAGATGGTACAAATGGTGATTACAACATGAGCTTTAACCAAAACTCTACATGAATCATGTGTTTCAAGCTCAAATATGCAGATTCAAAGTAACTTCTTACATGCATGAGTTCCAAGACTTCAAACTCAACAAAAATCAACTTATTACATGCCCTTGATCACAAACAACTCTTGAACTCACAAGATTACAAGTTCAATTCATAATTTCAAGAGTCAATGGCTTACCTAGAAGTCCAATTCTTCAATCTATGGTCCAATTTGAGTTGGACTTCAAGATTCCAAGCCTTCAAGATCAAACACAGATTTTTCTCTCTTCTCTCTCTCTAATGGCCGGCCCTCTCCTCTCCTTAGAGTGTATATCAGCCAAGTGAGAATTAGAGAGGGAGTTTAATTGAGTAGTGCTCATATACAACAAG
Organism: Camellia sinensis; assembly: GCF_055761805.1. Taxonomy (NCBI): domain Eukaryota; kingdom Viridiplantae; phylum Streptophyta; class Magnoliopsida; order Ericales; family Theaceae; genus Camellia; species Camellia sinensis. Next base: position 62,900,535 of record NC_138962.1, on the reverse strand, counting down.
GCCCACTAAGTCACAATATAATAGTAGAGAGTAATTGGGCACCCATTTTACCAACTTAATCAACTTAATCTGGTCTAAATCAATTTTTCAATTAAATTTCACCGTAGGCTCTAAAAATTATGCCAAACACAATGGCGTAATCAATTTCGGGTTCTGTGGCCGATAAGGCCCTCAATTTAATTTCCAAAGCAGGCTATTCAAACAGATATTCCTACGATGAACAGATAAAACTTCAAAATCATATATATATATATATATATATATTCACATAATGGCACACAAAATCATGCTAAACACATACCCATAAACAAATTAAGGGCTAATTAGCGTAATACAGAACAGGGGTATCACATTTACTGTACTGTTATGCTAATGGATGTACCACATATGACTGTATCGACTGAACGACTGAAATACTGATTTAATGAACTGTTTTCATTACTGTAAGGACATTCATTCTTAACCCATTTACGCTTTGTGTTATTCACTGGGCTTTAGCTCACTGCTCACATATATATGTAGGTGTACAAGCACCAGACCGTAGCTAGAAGCGTCGGGGTAAACTCCAGTTTTGTCGAGCCAACCTATGTGCCTCAATGCGAGGTTCCGAGCCTGTCAAGTTACGGCTTAGGGGTGTTTTTAATTTCCCCGTCTATCTCTGTATCTGTTCTGTTCGACTGTATAGACTGTACTGTTCTGAATGATTGTATATATGTATATACTGTTTTGTCTGACTGTGCATATTTGAATGAGAAGTCCTTTTTGCATACAGACTGTCACAGCTCATTGGACATTGTTTATTTACTGTATTGGCTTTCGCCAGCCCCTGTACTCTGTATTATTGTATTACTGTTAAGCAGACCTTCGGTAATCTCGGATTACTGGCCGGTTACGGTGCTAAACCCATAGGGGCGAGTTTGGGTCGTGACAACAATGTTGAACATAAATATTTTGTTCGACACTAGAATGCCGAACAGTTCCGTTTTATAAGATTTTTTTTTTCCTATTTCTTTTTTTTCTAATGGTTTTTCCTTCTAAAACCCCCTGTATGGAGGGTTTTATCCCGAAATAAACAAAACAAAACAAAAAAAATATGTGATGGAGAGTTGGAGTTGCCTAAGAGATAAAGAAAGAGATCATCGAAGATATTTCCAATGAGATTTTTGACTAAGATACCGTCATTCACGACGACAAGGAGAAAGAGACTATTGTTTATGAGAGAAGAAAGAGAGAGGGACAGTCGATTCGTCTTTCAATCGTTTGTTGTTCTCAATTGTCTCTCAATCATTCTTCGTTTACTAAGAGAGGAGGAATAAGAAAAGGGTGTGCAAAATTAGGTAAATATGCACTTAGGTGTGATAATATTATAAATATGGGTAAAAATGAAGTGTTTAAATAAATCTTATTAAAATTTAAGATTTAAGATAGGAATTCAAAAAAAATTAAGTAAATACTAGTAATAGTTCTCTAAACTTATGTATATTATAAAAAATTAGGGTCTAGCTTTGGTCCAGTCCACCATAGGACTGGACCGTGCTGTTGGGGCCGTGGGGGCCCACCACGGGTTCCATTTTGAAAATCTGAACCGTCTAATGTTTAGAACTCTTCGAGTACTATATGCCTGTAAAAAATCAAGTTGATCAGATATCGATAGCTATGTGATCAAATCAATTTTTTGTCAACCGTTAATTTATTCACCGTCCATTTTTTTTATACAAAACTGATTTGATCACATAGCTATCGATATCCGATCAACGTGATTTTTTACAGACATATAATACTTGAAGAGTTCTATACATTGAACGATTCAGATTTTCAAAACTGGACACGTGGTGAGCCCCCACGAGCCCAACAGAACAGTCTAGTCCGATGGTGAACTGGACCAAAGCCAGACCCCAAAAATTAAACTCCTCAATCTGAACTCATATTTAATTCATCAAAAACACGTTAAATTATAAAATTATGCTAATAGCCTTCACTTGGCAACTTGGGTTGAGTTGGGTTTAGAACTATTTTAGTCATAAAAAAAATAAAATAAACTTTTTAGTTTAATAAAATAAAATGTTACATTCAACCCATAATTATTACATTATTTTTCTCATAAAAATTTAAAAAAATTAAAAAATCTATTACAAATAAGACTTTTTAATCACAAATTAAAATAATTAAAAAGTTTAAAAATTAAAAAACCAACTCAGAAACTCTTGGAGACTGCATGTTGTGGACAATCCTCCTAACAGTACTGTTTTACTTTTAGAGAAGGGGTTCCACCCTCTCCGGCTAGTTATTGCAATTGGATGGTATAGTTTGGCTCATTTCGAGTCCATTCTATATCCATTTTGGTAATTTAAGCTGTTAATATATAATGTGTATTAATTATTTTATCTATATAAAGAATTATATCAATCGAATATTAATAGTCACTTGATCATATCATATTTTTTATTTTTAAAATCATACTTACTATTGACACAAATTTGATCTGATCAAGTAGTCATTGATATCCGATCAATATAATTTTTTTACAGAAATCAAATATTCGACGATTTCTATGCATTAAACGGTTCAAATATTCAATGTGAACTTCGTAGTAGGCCCATAAAAGTTCAAATGCACATTCCGATCTGATTTAGATAGAAAATAAGCTAGTTATGTTTGGTTAGAGATTTGAGAAGGAATTTAAAAAGAGAAATAAAAAATGTGTGTGAAATTATATGAAATGTAAGTATATTTTATTTACCTTTCACATATTTTTTTCTTTTACTTTCTAAATCTCTTCACAAATTCTCCAACTAAACACGTGTTAAAAGAAAAAAAAAATGCTAAAGATCACAAAATTTCTACTAAATATCTCACATGGGTGTAAGATGCACACCATGTGAATCTCACACTCATGCAAAACATTTTGTAAAAATTTTAATAAAATTTTTATATTCTCTACAATTTTTTTTTTCTTTTTAGACAAAACATGCCTAATGCCAAGAATTATTGTACACATGGCATAGCAATTTTATCATGGTCCCACATCATCCAATATATATCGGATCCAAGTATTATTTTGAACACTCTCTCACTCTCTAGAACTCTATAGATTTCTCTCACACAGTGCCTACACACTTCATGCAACCGAAAACCGACCTCATCAAAATGAAGGAAGCATCCAGAATCTCCTCTCTCTCCTATATAATTCCCAACCCAACCCATCTCTCTTCACTCATCAGAAGGAAAAAAAAACCCCATAATCAACACTACAAACAACTTTCAATTACAGAAACCGCATCAACTATCTTCATCTTCAACGCCACAGCAAAAATGGGTATTCCAAAGAAGCTCATAATCTGCCTCTTCCTGGCAACAACAATGGCAATCCAAACCACCACAGCTCTCATGCCCTACACACGAACCTCCCTCTGGGACCTAATGCTCCCACCAGATGACCCATTTCGCATCCTCGAACAAACCCCTCTCTCCTCCCCCAAATCAATCGAAACCCTAGCTCTCGCTCGTTGCGATTGGAAAGAAACGCCCACATCCCACGTGATCACGCTCGACGTTCCGGGGCTAACAAAGGAAGATATCAAAATCGAGGTGGAGGAGAACAGGGTGTTGAGGATCGGAGGAGAGAGGAAGGAGGAGAAGGAGATTGAGGGGGAGAGGTGGCACAGGTTTGAGAGGATTAGCGGCAAGTTCTGGAGGCAGTTTAGGTTGCCCGAGCATGCGGATTTGGAGCGAGTGAAAGCGCATTTGGAGAATGGGGTTTTGAGGATTGAGGTGCCGAAGGTGGTCGCGGAGGAGAAGAAGAGGAAAGTGATTGATATTGCTGAGGAGAGGAAGGTTGGTGGTGAGGATATTAAGGCTATGAAGAAGGATGAGATGTGAACGCAAATACTCTGTTTTGTGTTGGGGTTTTGGTTGTTGCTCTGTTTTTGTTGTTGTGGGTTTGGGCTTGTTTTTATATAAATGCAATAATTAAACTTGATGGGGGTGTGTGTGATATTTTGCTAAGTTTGTGTTTTTGATATAAATGTAATAATTAAACTAGTTCTATGTTTATATAAGTACTCTTATATTAAACTAGTTCTATGTTTATATAAGTACTCTTATCTTGAATAAAATCTATTTGTTTTCAATTTTTATTTTTATTTTTTTCCTGGGTCGGTATATTTGTTTTCATTTGATGTGCACTCCTTTGCAATTGTATCTTTATTTTAATGATTTAAAGAATTTTGGGAAGGAGGAGTATTTTCTCCCGTTTATAATTTGGATTTCCAGGTGGTTTACTGTAGGTTTGAAACAGTTAATCAATTTAATAATTATAATTTATTTAATTTATTGTTTAATATATTAATTAATATAAGAAGATTTATTAGAAGATTATTTTTTAAGTGTTTGTATTTCAATTAGTTTATAAGATATTTTTGTATTTTAATAAGTCTTATTATTTGAACATTTGATTTACTAAATTTTAATTTTCATAATTAAAATATTTTATAGATATTTCTACTTTTATAAATATTTTTTGAATAGTTAGTAATTTAGTGATGTGAGCATTTATATTTTATAATATGAATATTTACATTGACGGTGTGAATATTTACATTACGGAACATTTTTACTGTAAATATGAATATTATTAAGGATATTTTGATAATTATGTCATTTATATGACATATTAGAATATAATAAAATAATGTGAACTAAATAGAATATAAATAAGAGAAAAGAGATTTATGAAAAAATGTCTTTTTAATATATCATTTTTTTTTATAAAAAATAATTTGATTTATTTATTTTTAAATAATTTATAAAATAAGTAGTTTAGATCATCGAATTAAATTTGTGATCGAACAGGAGAGGAATTGCCTCGTTTTGGAAATTAATTTATTGACTAATTTATAAATAAATGACATAAATTGTGTACATTTTCTTAAAATAGATTAACAGACATAATGAGAAAATCATAAACGTCAACATCACCCAGGCCGTAGCATTACGTCTTCAATTGGGGAAATCATCTACAAATAGAATTATCATATAAAATTTATCACAAGAATAAAGAGGATAATAACATGTTTGAAAATATAGGCCATTTTGGCGACTCTTTTTTTTTTTTTTTTTAATTCTTATAAAATGATCTAAAATTGCCACATAATTGTAGACAACGGAAGTATTCTCTTTATATATCGCTACCTTTTCAATGCTGGTCATATTTACTTTCTCTTAAGTAATGTTATAAAATCAGTCGCGATTCTAGAAATTTAGGGGTTGTTTGGGATGTTCTAAATAAGTGTACTTTTTGACTTTTTATGAAATATGGATTGAATATGGATTGGGTTTGAAGTGATGTGTTAGAGAAGTGATGTGACTTAAATAAGATGATGTGACTTAAATAGGATAGTGACTTTTTGACTTTTTGACTTTTTTAAGACATGCCAAACTTGGCCTTAAGTTAGTGGTGTCAATTGAAAGGCAAAAATCTCTAATGATTTTGATAATTTCCAAAACAAAAAATATAAATTGTATTTTATATTATAAATATTTTAAAGAAAAATAAAAGGCAAGATTTTTATGTAGATTCAAAGTCTCATTTGAAAAAAAACATAAAAGTTAGCTTTTAAAATTATGGAGTTTTATATTAATGCTTTGAATAAGTTGTAATGTTTTATTTAATTTATTGGAATGAGATAAAATGAAATGTAATTAGGGGTAGGCGCGGGTCGGTTGCGGCCACGGAACCTCCAATCCGTCATTGTTCACCAGATTGGCGGATTGGAGAATATCAATCCGCATCTATCCGCTAATCCAGCCGATGCAAATTGAGCGGATTGACAGATGGATGCGAATCGGTTTGGCGGTTTAAAATTTTATAAATTTTCAACATAATTCAACTTGTGCATTTCCTCAAAAAAAAAATATTACAGTCAATGACTTAAAAAACTATTACAGTTACTGCATGCCTCATACAAAGAAAGAAAGTTTGAAATTTTAGGACTGCATGCATCATCCACATAAAGTACTATGTAAAGTATTACAATATGTGGTTCTTAAAATATAAAATCAATTCAAACCATTAAAACCATGAACAGAGCAGTAATAGAGATTGTATGCCTCTGTATTGTTACATCTACTTTTGAAAATAAAAATCAATCAGCATATATCATATTTTTTATTTTTTATTTTTAGAGTTAGATTTAAAAACTAAAAAATATAGATAAATAATACATTTATTTTTTTCAATTCAAAAACTATATTCAAGTTGAAAACTATTTTTCAACAAAATATATTTAAGAGAATATTTAAACTATTTTTCAATTGAAAATACAAACAGAATATCTAAACAAATTGAAAACACAAAGTCTTACAAATTACTAGGGGTGTTCACAGTTTGGCGGTTCGGTTGTAGTCAAATAAATCTCAAATCCGCCATCCATCCAAAACTAGGCAGATTAGAAAAAATCAATTCGTAACCGTCCACTCGTCATTACGCATCCGTTCAAAATGCAGCGGATCGATTCGGTTCGATCGGTTTGGGCGGATCGGTATTTCCGTTGCTCACCCCTAAATGTAATGATCATTCATTTAGTTTCTTTATGGAATGATCATCCTCTTACAATAGTGAATAATTATTCCATTTGTATGTAATTTTCATTAATTATTTAATCAACTAAACATAGTGATGAATATTTTGATAAAATAATTATTCCATTTCCTTTATTCTAATAGGAGTGGTGCTACATGTACTAATTAGTGTACTAACTACTGTACTAACACTACAAAAAATTCGCTTTTTGTGACGATAAAATACCGTCGCCAATATCCAAAAAGTCGTCGCAAAAAAAGCTTTTAGCGACGGCAAGAGGGGGGTCGCAAAACAAGGGATTGCTAAAGGTCTTTAGCGACGGTAAGACGCCGTCGTAAAATATTGGCGACGGCAAAAATGCCTTTTAGCAACGGCAAAATACTGTCGCCATTAATGTGTAAAAATCTAAAGTTTTTGAGATGGCACTAAAATACCGTCGCTAATATAGTTATTTGCGACGGCAAAAATACCGTCGCAAAAGAGTTTATTTGAGACGGTAAAAATACCGTCGCTAAAATGGTTATTTGCGACGGTGAAAATACCGTTGTTAATACTGTTATTTGCAACCGCAAATCTGCCGTCTCTAAAATATTATTTGCGGCGGTGAAAATACCGTCGCTAAAGGCCTTTTGTTTCAACTAATTAATAATTCTAATATCTTTGGCGACGGCTATACTACCGTCGCAAAAGACCTGGTTCTAAAAAAAAAAGCTGCAACAAAGTTATTAAAAATATGAAAATTACCTGTATTAAATGAAAATAACTAAAAAAAAAATCGATAATTATATAATAATATAAAAATTCCTGTATATAAATAAAATTTCATCCATAATTAAAGTACTCTTCCATTCATAACAACACATCATCAAAATTATCCCATCACATAATGTTGCATAATACATACATAATGTTGCTCACAAATCTAAATAACGTAAATCAAAAATAAAAGTTTTCTTCATAATTCTTCCGTGGATTACAAAAACAAAAGTTCGTCGCAATCTTCACACGGCTGCATTTCACAAGAAGCAAACTACTACTCAGAAAATATCTGAAAATAAAAAATAAAAATAATTAATGACAATATAATTATGTGTTAATATTTTAATTACAAAAAAACATAAAAAATTAATTACTATATAATTACAAAGATAGTTAAGTAAATAATTTTGGCTAGACAGAAATCTGACCCTCACTCCCAAACCGAGAACCTGATACGAGCCCTGTCTTCTCCCACAAGTCTCTCGTGCCTAGGCGGTCGTGTGTGCCAAGTTTCGTGCCAATCCGACCCCGTTTGGTATTTTGGGGCGTCAACACCTCGAATTCAAGTTTCTTATATAACTAGTTTGCCTAGACCGAAATACGGCTCTAACTCCCAAACCGGGAACCCGATTTGAGTCTCGTCTTCTCCCACAAGTCTCTTGTGCCTAGGCGGTCGTGTGTGCCAAGTTTCGTACTAAACCGACTCCTTTTGGTGATTTTGGGGCGTCAACACCTCGAATTCAAGTTTCTTAAGGAACTAGTTTGCCTAGACCGAAATATGGCTCTAACTCCCAAACCGAAAATCCGATTCGAGTCTCGTCTTCTCCCACAAGTCTCTCGTGCCTAGGCGGTCGTGTGTGCCAAGTTTCGTGCCAATCTGACCCCGTTTGGTATTTTGGGGCGTCAACACCTCGAATTCAAGTTTCTTAAAGAACTAGTTTGCCTAGACCGAAATATGGCTCTAACTCCCAAACTGGGAACCCGATTCAAGTCTCGTCTTCTCCCACAAGTCTCTCGTGCCTAGGCGGTCGTGTGTGCCAAGTTTCGTGCCAATCCGACCCCGTTTGGTGATTTTGGGGCGTTAACACCTCGAATTTAAGTTTCTTAAAGAACTAGTTTGCCTAAATCGAAATACGGCTCTAACTCCCAAACCGGGAACCCGATTGGAGTCTCGTCTTCTTCCACAAGTCTCTCGTGCCTAGGTGGTCGTGTGTGCCAAGTTCTGTGCTAAACCGACCCCTTTTGGTGATTTTGGGACGTTAACACCTCGAATTTAAGTTTCTTAAAGAACTAGTTTGCCTAGAGTGAAATCCGTCTCTAACTCCTAATTCGGGAACCCGATTGGAGTCCCGTCTTCTTCCACAAGTCTCTCGTGCCTAGGCGATCGTGTATGCCAAGTTTCGTGCCAATCCGATCCCGTTTGGTATTTTGGGGCGTCAACACCTCGAATTCAAGTTTCTTAAAGAACTAGTTTGCCTAAACCGAAATATGGCTCTAACTCCCAAACCGGGAAACCGATTGGAGTCCCGTCTTCTCCCACAAGTCTCTCGTGCCTAGGCGGTCGTGTGTGCCAAGTTTCGTGCCAATCCGACCCCGTTTGGTGATTTTGGGGCGTCAACACCTCGAATTCAAGTTTCTTAAGGAACTAGTTTGCCTAGACCGAAATATGACTCTAACTCCCAAACTGGGAAACCGATTGGAGTCCCGTCTTCTCCCACAAGTCTCTCGTGCCTAGGCGGTCGTGTGTGCCAAGTTTCATGCCAATCCAACCCCTTTTGGTGATTTTGGGGCGTTAACACCTCGAATTCAAGTTTTTTAAAGAACTAGTTTGCCTAGAGTGAAATCCATCTCTAACTCCTAATCCGGGAACCCAATTTGAGTCCCGTCTTCTCCCACAAGTCTCTTAGCTTAGAATGTAAAGAATGAAAATAGCTTAGAATGTAAAGTTACATTTTATACATGATCTTCTGGTGGTGGTGTATATGGATTCTCGTATTCTGTAGATTCCCTAAATGCCCGGTGGCCACTCGATGCATCAGGAGCCTATGATAGTCAATGCATAATGTGTTAATCATATTTGAATTTTATACATAATGTTGTGTGACAATTTAACTGTCAAACAATTTAATTTATATCGAACCTGTTTGTTGGGATCCATACTTGCCCCCTGTGACACAAAAGCCATCATCTCAGCTCTCAGCTGCTGTGAATGTGTAGAGAACTCTGCTCGCAACTCCTCCCTCAACTCATCCCTTAGCTCCGCACGAACCTGCTGGGTGATCTGAACAATAGTTGATGGCTGGGGTGCTGACTGTGATGGCCCTGCACCATCTTTATACACTGCTCTCCAAGGCACAGTTCTCCCGTATGTGCGACAATATCCGTGATTGTCATGACCAATCAACTCATGTATAATGGCATTCCTAGCGTCCAAAGTCCGACAATCCTCAGGTAGTATAGAGCGTTAGCCATTAAACTTATCCTGTATTGAATAAGAAATACAAGTATATGCCAAATTAATATGGTTGACACAAAAAATAAAAAATAAATATAACCAAGAGCATGCGCTATTGGGCCAAATGCTATCCTCAAATGCATTGATAAATATAATAATGGGTTATAAAGCTTTTCTATGTTAATTCAATTGCCCCATTCTGTTTTCATATAAAATGCTTGCATTTCAATTCTATTATGAGTTTTGTATTGTGCAAGTGCTTTAGTTCTAGATTTATTTATGTAAAGTGATTAATCATGGTCTTCCTAGACTGAAAAAGTGATAAGGGTGGTAGTTCTCATTCATTCCTTTTTTTTATTTTATTTTAATAATTACTACATTTTGAATCATGTTCCCATAAAATCACAGTCTCTAAGGTCCAAAATGATATTCATGAAAGAAAAACCAAGATGCATATTTCGAAGCATACATATTACTATCTATTTATCAATGCAATTTCTATATAACATTGAACATGTAAATAAGTGATAGAAAAGCATGATTCAAAAGGCATGTGGGCTGTTATGCATCTTGGTTTTTCATGACATGATTCAAAATATAAAGCCTAATGAGAGGGAAACCCACTTTCACTTTAAACTCCCCTTTTTATGCGAGTCATGTGATTCATATTGTGAGTTTATGATCAAAGCCAATGGCTAGTTCAAAGTTTAAGAGGCTGTTTAGTACTGAAATTTTAATTTTAAAACTTTTAAGATAAAAGTTGTTAGAAGAAAATGAAAATAAAAACTACCTTCTACTTACTATATTCTACATTTAGTAGCAAGTCAAGTCAAACTTAAAATGTAGACTAATTTTCAGGCAATTTTCAAATTTAAGTGGTAGGTACTTATGCATTATCAAAGTCACTTAATGCATTTAGTTTTTTAAGTACTTAATTACAAGCAGGGCCTGGGCAAAAAGTTTCTCGTATCGCAAGAATTCCTATTTAAAATTAAAATATTGGTTCTTTTTTAATGTTAAGCATTGATGTTGACCCAAGAAGATGTGGTTATGGTTGCAAAATATTGCCTGACAATATCACAAACAGCCTTAGTTTTCCCCATCTTCTGACTTAATTTTATCAAAATGGTCCCATGCCTCGGATGGTTTTCACCCACTACCCTTTTAGGCTTAAGTGGTATTGTAGGAGGGCCAATATGTTCATCTAGAAGATCCATTATCTATACCAAAATATTTTGGGTGATACATAACATTTCAAGTAATTTACCAAAAATTAACAACAGAAGACAACAACAGCATAACAATTATGACAAAAGCCAGTGCATTCAAAACATGCTACAGGGGTAGAAATGCCAGGTTATAGAATATTCCGACAAATGCAAACACTATAGTATGAGGAACAACAATTTGAATGAAAATAATTTAGTGTCAAAAACCAAAATGTTGCTTTAAGTGGTTGGATGGAAAAGCTCTGTACAGACACCTAATCTACTAATGATAAACAGACACGATAAAAAAGGAAGTCCATTTCCAAGGCTAGAGAATAGGTGAAGTATTTTAGCATTAGGCTACCGTAGCACCATTAGTTTGGTCATATGCCTTACCAGAAGCTGAGGAAAGGCACTTCTAAGTACAGTAAAAAACGCATGCTACAATGAGTGAAAGAAGATATGTGATGGTCATCATGCCATTAATAATAGTTTCCAATAATAAAGGGGAATGGAACTTGAAACTGATGCCCCAAAAAAAAAAAACAGCCACTAATACATGCTTTTACAACTTGAAGTTCACAAAAGAAACTACGTCACCTAACTGATAAACATATATCTCAGTTCATGTTTCACGATTTTTTGCAATGTGAGATGGATATTGAGTAAAATTTTAAACCTGTCAAACAAGTGGCTAGAATAGAAACCACAATCTGTTTGACTGCATTTCACGATTTTAAAACAACTAAGGCTGTTTTTCTAACCTTTGTTTGTGCATTTTTAGTATTCAAGGCTGTTATTAATGTGTAGGTCAGTCCTAATTGCTTCATATTTATGCATTTATATGTACTATACATTTACAATGGTGGAACTACTAATAGAATTTGTAAAATGCATAATAGGATGACTCTCTAATTTTATGATAATCACTTTGCTAACTCTATATTTTGTTAGTATGTTGCCTTGTATAATGGGATGGTCTTTAACCATTTCGCATGATGTATGTGAAGGAGAAAATGAAAGAGATGTAAAGAAACAGATGGGGTAAGGAAGAAGAAGAATTACCTACCTCTGTATCAAGGTTAGAGGATGAAAATGAGGAGCAACTGGACGAAGGTGCGTGTAAAGGATGCGCTTCTGTTGCAGCAGGATGTCCTTCAATCTTTTTACAAAAATGTCAAATAAAATGTTATTTGTGATCCCAATATTAGCAATGCAATGCAGATCGAACATGTTTTGTCAAATTTTGAATTATAATTAGACAAGATGAATTACAAACTATTGAGATAGGTTTTGGGAAAAAATCTTGCAAAATTTTAACTTTAGATGGTGTTTTAGTACACCATTGAAGATGCTGTCAAAAAGTAGAGTAATCCACATAAATATTTACAGATCAACATAAACTTGTTTTTTACTTTCATATTAGATTGATTGATTAACATAAATTTCAAAAAGCATGCCAAAATTAACTCAATGGATATAGAGTAACAAACTTCGGGAGGCAGGTAGATAAATTAACATTTATCATCAACGATAATCGCATGGGACAGCAAATGCCTTGGAGAAATAAACCCAAAACCAATCAGAGACAAAATCAAGCAAGTAAATGACGGTACAACAATCAAAAAATCAGGCATGCATGGCGATAAACGAAGGAGAATCTCATAGATACAGAACCAATAATCGATGGATACAATCACAAGTTCACCGAAAACCAATTAAAAAATTGAGAAACATCAGTCCATAGAAATGTATGTTCATAAAAGATGAGCACATTAGAATCCAATTTCATGTGTATAGATAGATAGATAGATGGATCGATCTCATACCTGAATGTTGCAGGTGTAGTGGTCAGACTCGATTGAAGATTGTAGCCCTAGGCCAGATGGATCTGGTACAGCGAATTCAAGGTTCTAGAGTCTTGGACGGTTGAGGAGGGAGTGACAACTAGTTTAAGTAGGCATTATTCGGATCCTCTAGAGGACTCTTTCCTGGAGTATTCCTGAAGTAGTACCAAAACGACAGTGAATGAATGAATTAAAAAAATTAAATAAACAAAAAAACAAAACTGGATGCTGGAGAATGGAGAGAAACGTGAACTGCCAAGTGAGAGAGAGAGAGAGAGAAAATCATTTTTCAAATTTTGAAATGATTTGCAAAATTTAAAATGCCAATCAAATGAATATCTTCCCAATTTTCAGCACCAAAGCTCTACATTCAAAGCCTACAAACCATTTCAATTGAATATCTTATGAGCCATTTTGATATCTCAAAAATTCTAAAATAATTCTCATGTTTTTCAATTTTGACATACGACTCACCTAAAAAAAGTAGTACTTTTTTGAACTGGTAGATGTATATACAATTGGCAATAGCTCGGTAAGAGGAGTGGAGGCTACAGAGAGCTGATACAGAGCAATGGATGCATCACAGACAACTTCCCCAGGACCTAAGACAAATTAAAGAATGGGAGGACTCCAAATTCTTAAAACAAAATGAAATGGCTGAGGGGTCCCAAAGTGGGAATCAAATTGAAAAATGGAAAGGATTGAAGGTGGTAGAACTCACCCTTAAAATGTTCACAGTCGTTCACAGTCTTGCCTCATCACTCGTAGTTCGCAGTCGTTCACCCTCGTTCTAGCCTCGTCACTCGTCGTTCACAGTCGTTGCCTCGTCACTTCGGCGAAGGCCGTCGTTCACCTTCGTCAATCTGCGAATGCCGTCGTTTACCCTCCTTCACTCCGGCACTGAATGATTTTCATTTTAGGATTTTGGGGATTCTGGGATTGGGATTTTGGGGATTTTGGTTTGGTGAGTTTAGGGATTTTGATTTGAGGATTTTGGGGATTTTAGCATGACCGCGAATGGGAGAAATGAGCGGGATGTGAATTTTTTTTTTTTTTGCAACGGAATATATACTACCGTCGCAAATGATACATAATTAACAAATTAAAACGACGTCGTTTTACAAAAAAAATTTTGCGACGGGCTTATGCCGTCACAAATGGTCCACCATTTGCGACCGTAACTTTTTACCGTCGCTAAATAATACTTTTGCGACGGTATACGTGCGTCGCAAATGCCCCTGCATTTTTCTTTTTACAATCATTAGCGACGGAGGTAAACCCCGTTGCAAAAGTCCATTTTCGTCGACGGTAGATGCCGTCGCAAAAATACTTTTTTGGCAACAGCAACTACACTGCGTCGCAAAAAATCATTATTATTGACCCAAAATAATAATGATTTTGGGTCGCAAAAGCCTCCGTGTTATATAACAAATTTTCTTGTAGTGTAATATTAGTTATGACATTATTATTGACCAAAAATATCTTAAATTATGTCACATAATTAATTAATACATTAGTTAGTATACTAATTTGTACATATAGCATTAGTCATTTTAATAGTATTTGGTACAATGTGAAAAGTTGAAATTGATTTGTAAATAATTAATAAGTCTAAAAATTTGGGGGTTCAAAGTCACTTTTTTTAATGGGATCAGTCATGATGACACATTTTTAAAACAACAATTATATATGCAAAGTAAAATAAAATTTTTCTTCTATTGAGGGGATTCAAGTGACACCACAAAGCTATGCCGTGGCGTCGCCCCTATATACAATCATACAGAATAATACGCCCTTCATGCTCCTTTTAATTTAAGTCGAAGCAAACATTATTATGATTTAGAATTACAAATTTGCCACTATCATATTATTTTGTGTAAAATTTATATGAAAATTATAATTGTAAATCATTTATTAATTTTTTATTTACTCCAATCAAATATATAAAATATAAAATTGATGATAAATTCATGTTTTCACCCCTATAAGTCATTAGGAATAAGGGTGAAACTTTTGAGTTCATAAGGACATTTGTTAGTCAAAATGACATTTATCTGTTAAAAAAATCTATTTGTTGAAATTATTTGTTAAATCAATTTATACCTTGAAATTCCCTATCTATCCCTCTACCCACTATATGTTCAAATGTTTCTCTCTCTTTTTTGTTCTATTGTTCTTTCTCTTTACATTATTGTTTATGTGTTCATCACTACGATCATCATCCAAATCATTGGTCACCCTATAGTGGCATTCGGCAGTTAATGTCATTGCCAAGTTCATCATCGACATCGTTGGAATCTAATCCATACAGTCCTGATCGAGAGTGTTCTCCATTGGAAACTAATTGATATTGTAAGGTCCTGGTGTCCCACATCGGGAATGGAAAAGGGAGTTCATGAGCTTTAAAAGTAAAAACCTAGACCCTTATATAGTATCGAGGCATTTTCCCAGGTGGTGAGATCCCTAGCAGAACTCTCCAATTAAGCGTGCTTAGGTTGGAGTAGTTATGGGATGGGTGACCCACTAGGAAGAACAAATCCATGCGGGCATAACCCAAAGCAGACAATATTGATGACGTATGAAGGGTTGGGGCGTTACAAATATTTGTGGTGGTGGTGGGTCAGATCGTTGTCGTCAGAGCTAGAGAGCTTTGGCGTCTTTGATGAGAGAGACTAGGGTTTCATTGATGTGACAAGCCATGATAGTTTTAATCCTATCCAAAAACTTGTTACCAATGAATACCGTTGG
The DNA here is from genome assembly GCF_055761805.1 of Camellia sinensis. NCBI lineage: Eukaryota > Viridiplantae > Streptophyta > Magnoliopsida > Ericales > Theaceae > Camellia > Camellia sinensis. The sequence continues at coordinate 62,884,938 of NC_138962.1, read as the reverse complement.
AAAGGATTGTTGCTTACGGCGAGTATCTCACGGCCGACGCCCTTGTCGTAGAGCTCGACGATTCAAATTTTAATCAAAAATCGGAGGTCAATCATATCATTGTTGATTGCACTAGATCTCTTGGTTTGTTTACTAATGTGTTCATCTATCTCTTTCTCTATCTATACTTCGATTCAACCTTCAATTTCTATTTTTTTTCTATTATTTCCTCTTTTTCTCCCTTTCTTCAAAGCTGTGGAAGAAGATGCGACGGAGGAAATAGCAATGTTAGAAAGGGAGATGTGGAGAGAGGTGAGAGAGTTGATGTGGATATCTTTGGTGGCGACGCTATCCACGATGAAGAAGGTGAGGTTGGCAGTGACGAGGTTATTAGGGCAGTAAGTGTGACAACCCTCACCACTAATTAGTGCTAATCTATGATTAAGCATGTTAAGTGACTGATTGACTGAAATTCTGAACTGATTGATTGAGTGTATTAGTTTAAATGCAAATCTATCTGTTTGACTGCTAAATGATCTGTTCATGTTTTATGTTTTAAACTGTAAATTGAGGCCTTATCGGCGGTCGAATCCAAAACTGATTAGTGTTTTATGCTAATTAGAATTTATGTGACTTTATGGTATATTTAATTTGAAATTGATTTGGAATGACTAAATTAGATTAAATAATGGTAAATTATATTAGTTGGCTTATTTACCAAAATGCCATAGAAGTGGGCCACTTTGTTAAGTCTTGTTAAAGCTTATGTGTTACATTATTTTGTTCATTCTTGAGACCCAAAACCGAAAGAGAGAGAGAGTGTCTTGGAAGAAGAATTGAGTTCACTTAATTTAGCTTGGAGACTTGAAGATTTTGAAGAGTAGATTGCATAATTGAGCTTCTAGACTTGAAATTGAGGACATAAGGTAGGATATTCATCTTCTTGATTATGAATTCTAGGTGTACCTTGCATGGTTAATGAGTCTTTAGTGATCTAAGTCTAGAATTGGTTCTAACATGTTGAATTGAAGCTTAAATCATACATGCATGTATACATTGTTGAGTTTTGAGGTTGTTTTCATAGAATCCTCACATGCATGTCCATATTCTAGCTTTGGTCCATGAATTTATCATGTTTTTTAAAGGATTGGCTCATTTGTTCTTGTATTAGAAGCTTTGAAGTTGATTAAATTCATGCATGTTGCATGTACATCATGTTCTTGAAGTTTTGTTTGGAAATGGGTTCAATTGAACTACCTTTGGGCTTTGATTTTGCAAATTGATCTTTGAAACATGTCATATTATGAGTTTTAAAGTGTTTTCCAGAAAATTAGCCCAAAAGGATCGAATTTGATGCTTTAAATGTTGAGTTTCATGCTTGGAGACAAATCTGGAAATTCTAGATTTTGGATCCACGCTCGAGCGAGGAACTTCATGCTCGAGCGTACACTCTAAGTTCATGTAGTCCGCTCGAGCAAGTAAAGTAACGCTCGAGCGTGAAATGCGTGTATCCAGTACTTTGCATGTGTTTACAGTCTGCTCGAGCGAGGAAATGCACGCTCGGGCGAGGACTTGTGTCTCACGCTCGAGCGGGGGTCGAGCGCCCATCGAGCGTGAATTTCATGCATCCAGTACTTTTGCAGTCCGCTCGAGCGAGGAAAGTCACGCTCGAGCGGAGCTCCTTTATCTGCATGTCCGCTCGAGCGAGACCCTTGTTTTCTGAAAATTTTGAAAGTGTTTCAAAGTGCATCTTTGCATCCTCATTCCATCCTAGGCATTCTTAGGCCTAGTTTAAGGCATCTTAATGAGGATAATGCTATAGAACCACACCGAGTCAAGATAGGGACACAGTTATTGTTTCCCTGTGTGTTCATCCTATAACTGTGTAGGGTTGACATCCGAGGACACTTACTAGCCTATCTGTAGCCCAGAACTCTGTGAGTAGCAATGTTGTAAAGATATATTCAATCATGAATATTTTCTGAATGATCAACTTGTAGACACCCCATTTTTGACCGTCCTCAAGACTTGGACGTCACCGCTTGAACACCCGGTGATCATCCTTGTTTGTGTTTGCCTTGAGTTCCCGGAGGCCTCGGCTACGCGCCTTGCCTCAGGATCTCTCGACTCGACTGTTTTGTGTCTGGTTTTGCATCAAACACTTGTGTTTTGCCTTGGAGGGGCAGAGAATGGCTTGTGAGCCATCCCCACACATCATCGGCTATGGCTTGAGGCCACCGGCTGTGTTTTGTTTCCACCGGCTAAATTTTTGGCCGGCCGGCACTATATATGGTCGACCGGCCATCTATTTTGGCCAAATTACATTTTTGGTTGGCCGACCACTGTTCATCTGCTTTTGCAGATATTTTATGCTAGCTGGCATACACTTTTCTCCCCTCCATACGCGTGTATGGAGGGATCTCCCTCTTGTTAGCTTGCCTTGGAAGCTTTATAAGATTGAATCCCCTATAAGAGGAGGTCTTTTCTCTCTCTTTTAGGTTAGACAACTTTTTTTTAGAGCTTTGAGTTCTAGGGTTAGGGTTTGCATATATCCTATCTCTATATCTCTCTCTTTTTGTGTTTTTGTGTGTGTTTCAGTCTTACTATTGCACACAAACACCTAGTCTTACACCTTTTCTTGGTTTTTGAGGGGCTAGAGGTCTTTTCTTGAAGTTTTTAGACTGGTTTGGAGCCAAAGAAGCAGCTAGAGTGCTGTTCTTGAAAGAGGTCTTCAAGGGTAAGGACTTTACCTTTAAATATCCCATTTTTGCATAGCTTTTTTACCTATCTTGCAACTATTTTTAGGCTTTGCATATAATATATAAAAGTTCTGTTTTTGAGTCCTTTAAATAGTTGTTTAAGATTGTTTTGAGCTTTGGGGTTGTTTGACCCCTCTCAAGCCTTGTTAGGCTCCATTTTTGTGCATTTTTGGTGAGCTCCGGGACCATTGTGTTTGGGCCTCCTCACCACTGAAATCTTGAGGGATTTCAGTGGTGAGAATGGTGCCTTGAGGTCCTAAGAAGGAGAGGGCCACCCCCTCTCCTTGTTGTCCTTGAAAAGGGCCATTTTTGCCTCTTGAGGGAGCATCTAGTTTAGGTTCATGTTGATCATGCCTTAACTGATTTTTGTGCTTATATTGCCATGATATAGCATTGTGTTAAGTTGGTTTAGATACACCATGCTTGTTTAGCATACATGCCTTGTAATGCCATGTTTTGGCCTTAACATGCTTTGGGTTTTGATCCTTATTCTAGCATGATTTTGGCCAAGCTTTGTGAAGCTTTTGTGTTTGTTTTAGCATGCTTAAGTTCTGTTCTTGGTTGTTTTGGTTGACCATAGCATGCTTAGTATAGCCACCTTGCATTTTGGCTTGTTAGCCTTAGGTGTGTGAGTGTGTAGCATGCATTACTTGCACTATTTCGGTGGTTTGGAACCACTTACCATGTTATTTCAGTCCTTATAACATGCTTGCATACTTGCATTTGATACTCCTTTGTTGCTTTAAAAGGTTGTTGCCTCATGTTCCATGAGTGTGCTTCTTTGTATGCTTACATGTTTAAGCCACTTAGACGCCATCTAGATGTTCCCTTAGCATGTCTAGGTCTACCTCGAACCTGTTTTAAGTTCTCTTAGCCTTGTGAGGCTTGGTTGACTTAGCCATGGTTTAAGTCTCCTTGGCTTGCCTTAAGTACTTGGACCAATTGCATGCCATGTTTGTCTTGTTTAAATTGGCTTGGCACCATTATTAACATGATTTCTAGAGTTTACATTGCATGCTAATTGTCCATGTTTAGGCTCTTTTAAGTGTGCTTAAAGATTGCTTGTTTGATGCTTAAGTGTTGGCCCATCAACATGTACATGTGTGTGTGTGTGTAGGCCCTCATTTCCATAGCATTGGCCACTATTTTAGGCTTGTTTGGGGGTTGCCTAAATTAGTTTAAATCCACCCCTTTGCATGTTGTTGCATGCTCACCTTGTGTATTGTTGCATACTAGTGCGTTGTTGCATGATTGAATGAAGTCACATGCTTGCTTGCATGCTTGAACATCCATATTGTGTCTTGCATACTTGTAGGTTGCATTGCTCCATGCCTTACATGCTTCTTCACTTAGGTTGTGTGCCTAACCTACATTACACATTACATTGCCTATGCTCATGTTGCATACTTAGTCCACATATCTAGGTTGCATTGCATTGGCATGCATGCCTTGCCTCTTGATCAAGTGATAGAGGTTGGGCCTCTTTGTTTGATTATGTGCATTGCATTTCATTTGATATCAAAGTGCATACTTGGTTTCTTGAGCCATCACGCATTGAAATGCGCGATTGGTGGTCCGAGAATCGAGAACCATGTCCCTTTGAGTCATAAACATGACAGGGGATGTGTTGGTGCACACATTTGCTTGAAATGCATTGCCATGCCCTGTTTTGTCCTCTGCTGCTGTCGAAACAGGATTCTGCAAGAAGTTTTGGCCGGCCGGCCATCTATACTGCCGACCGACCAAATATGGATGGCCGAGAGCCTAACAAATGGTCGATGACCATCTTGATATGGCCGGTGATGATTTATCTTAGCCGGTGGTGATCCACAATGTCTAGAGAGTGTTCTTTAAGATTTGTGCAGTCTTCAGAGAAAGATAACAGTCAAAGCAGAGGCAACTTGTGCATGGCAGTGGCTTTCCGAGCGAAGCCGAGCGCGCATTCCATTGGGCCCTCTTCCCGAGGCTGTTTACTGCTTTCATTAAATTAGTTAATTTGTTAATTAATTAATTGGTCTGTACTATTTAATTAGCTTGTAGGTTAATTAATTTGTATTATTCTTTCGGTCCCTCCGAGCGAGGGCAAATTTGTAATAAGTGTGGGTGCGTGTGTGTATGTCTTCCAACCCCCACTTTTTTCTCCATTTTACTTACCTGCTTTTGATGGTTAGTATTAGGACATGTTTACTTTAGCATACTTTATGCTATGCATACGTGCATCATTCATTAGTCTTGCACGCACCGGGCTCGGCGCATCATTCTAACTGCATAAAGTATTTCAAATCTAACTTGAATACATGCTATCTGTGCATTTTCACATGTCATCCTTAGATTAGCCGAGCCTATTCTAGATTGCATTCTGTATGTGATGCATTAGCCACTTAACATGGACTAGGATCATGCATGATTACTAACTAGTTTATTGTCTTGGCTCGGAGTACATTGTAAGTATTTTCATGCTTTAGCATCTCACATGGGTGCGAATGTCAAAATGACAGCACGCTTACCATGTGGCTAGATGCTTATGTGATATAAACTGCTTGAATGCCTATGGGTGAAGGTTGGATTGTTTGAGTTGGAACAACTCATTGAAATCTGTGCTTTAGCCTACTTACGAGTAGCAAATTTCAAACCATTTCCCAAACAAATGGATATGCAATGTTTTGTTCCAAATTAGGCGATCTAGTCTATACTTTTGTGTTGTGCGCATCACATAGTAAGATTAGGCTAATAACCGGAATAAGAACACATAACATTTTCAAAATCGGATATCATGGTTAGCAGAGACCGATCTTCGGATCGGGCGAGAAGGGGTGCTCATAGCTGACCTTCCCCAATCGTACCCAAGTTCCCGAGCCGAGGTAACTTTGGTGATGACGGACACGTGGCCTTTGGCACCGAGTCAGGGTTTCCTAAATTTCCCAAAATAAAATATTTAGGTGGCGACTCTGTATCTGGCAAAGCAGTCCATGTTTGGCACTTCTTTTCTAAAAATCTATTTTCTCAAAACGATTTGCCGGATTTGGACTCTTTGGTTCAGATTAAGAACCGTGACAATTCGAGAGTTCGAACTGTAGCATGGGGCCCACGGGCGCGTCTACAATTTTTGGCGACTTTGCTGGGGAGTTTAGAGAACTTAACTCAAACTCATGATATCTTGTCTTGACTACACTTATGTGTTTCTTTGCATTGTATTTGCATTGGTGCGCCTAGGACATCGTGTTTGCCATCTGCTATTCCTGAGCGGTTTGCCAAAGGCTGGCCTTGTCAAGGCACGGCCATAAGGCTGATCGGTTACGGGCCCTTCCACGATGGGAACACAAACCCCGATTTTACCGGGCACCCTTTTTGACCATTCGACCTAGTGCATATTCGGAATCCATAGTGACCATTCCAAGCTAGAACAGGTTGCTTACCCGATCATAGGTTGTTTGAAACCGCTGCGTGCGTAGTGAAACCCTAGCTCCTGACAAAATAGGACAGGGAAACCCTACCCCGACGTAGGGGTGTTTTGGCTCTCACTTTACTTGCTATGTGCTTTTAGAGTGTATCTCTACAGGGAATGCGTGTATCAGTTTGCAAGTTTGGGCACCAGGTTTGCGGGCATCAGTATCAGTGTTTTGGGGAATCGATTATATCTGCGGGTATCAGGTTCATTTTTTTTTTTGGGGCAGTGATTTTGCGGAAAAGTGATCAGTAGTAGAGTACAGTTGGTCAGCTACGCTTGTGTCTGTTCATTTGGGCTGAAATGCTGCTTGTTTTCCCTTTCAAGGTTCAGAGATTTGGTGTTCTCCTTTGCTGAGGCAAGACAGATATCTGATCCATCAGTCACCGTTCAATTCAGCGGACTTATGATGACGCAGAGTTCAGAGGAAATTGTGGTTATGACTGCCGCGTTAGACTAAGGGATCATCTTGCAGGATGAGACCAATGTTGATGTACCGCATCCGCCCAAGTCGCCTGTTGCGCGCCCGATCTGGGAACCCCAGATGTTTCAAGTTCGTGAACCTACCACATCTGAGTTAATGGGAATGATCAGCGATCTCTAGAGATCCGTGGCCGATCTGGCCTATGAAATATCGGCTTTGCCACCAGCTGCACCGTATGTCGGGAATTTCATACCACAGGAGCCCCCGCTACTAGGGCGGATTGTGATTGAGCTCAGCCAACCAGATGTCGCCTCCAGCTACAACAACGACGTATCAGCGACAACCGGGTTTCGCTCTGATGTAATAACCCAAACCCTTGATCAGGCTGAGGCTAGAGGTAAAGATAAAGTGAGAGCAGATGCTGATCCTGTTAAGCAACTGTTGTGGGCAGCCGAGGCTTTAAAAGCCAGGGGGATGAATAAGTAACAAGTATTCGCAGTCATGACTAAAGCTGTGGATGATGCTTTCCTCACTCCAACCGAAAGCAGTTCAAGCCGGGCGAAAAATCGGGATGGGCCCCGTCATGCCAAGACAGTTCCAGTCATTCCTAACCCTGTACCAGGAAAAGATCAGAAAGCCAAGGCGGTGCCTGCCGACCCTTTCGCTAGTGCGTCTAACAAGAACCCTCAGACTTCGAAGTATCTGCCTCGAGGGCGCAGAGTCTTTCATGCCCTCTACATGCCTTTGTCTAGGGCATTTCAAATATTGGCTAAAAAGAGGCATCTTAAACCCCTCGAGCCTCGACCCCTCTCGAAGAATCTCTCTCTCTCACATGATGTTACCTTGCACTGCACGTACCACCAATAGTCCGGTCACAGTACCGATGGTTGTTTCCGCCTTCGTCATGAAGTGCAAGATTTGATCGATAATGAGGTCATCCTCCCGCCTACCTCAGCAAAGTCCGTTACCACTGAGCTGTTGGACTTTGAAGATACTGCAAGTTTGTGATCAGGGGTTGGACCACCTGCGGGCGGCGCTCGGTGCATTTTGGATGTGGCGTCTGGCACGCACTTTTGAGCATCTGCGAATGCCAATTTTTGTGGTTTCTGACTTAGGTATGGAGTCAGTTCGGTGGTCTTGTTTTGAGTCTGTCCCGTTGTCTTGAGTCAGTCCTTTTTGCTTAAAGGGTCTGTCTTATTGTGTCGAGTCAGTCCCACTATATAGAATATCAGGTGATTCCAGGGCTGTTGCCTCAAACACCGTTTTGTTTTGTAATTACCCTTTCGTTTTCTTTTGAGTATGTCTCTGCTGTGGAGTCAGTTGCAACTAGGGAATCTGAATGAAACAGCTACGGCTATCATGTTTCCGTGCTTATTGCTATTTTGAGCTAGTTATGCCAGAGGATTTGAATGGAACAGCAGTACATTCCACCTGCTCTCTTGTGCCCTGAAAATCATTGCATTGACCTAAGTTTTTCAAAACCTTTTTGAACACTACGGTGAAAACGAAGAGGAAGGAATTCCTCGGGTTTTGCAAAACTTTGATCAATTTGAGAGAAAGAGAGGCGTGCTAAGCCCTTAATGATTGAAATCATGCTTGTCAGCATAAGTACTGAGAAAGGCCCTGGCTTGATCCAGACTGGTTCCACGCTATCTTCGGCGCGAGCGATTTGTCACTTTCTTAAAAACTTTCAAAAAAAAAAATATTTTGCGTAGTCCTGCGAAGACCTGCGTGGAATCGCTCTTGAGATTGTGCAGCTTAGGATCGCTCTCAGCCTCGAGACTTGAGCCCTTACTTTCAAACCCTGGACCTTGGGTTCAGACTGTTCAACGATCAACCGCGATGTAAGGCCCGTGTGGCCAAATTTGAAGCAGCCCTCGAACAAGAGGCCCCAAAGTCAGATCAAGAAGATCAGACCTCATCAGAAGAAGCTCACGGAGCTAAATCAGAAGCGCCCCTTGAACTAGGGACAAAAATGTCCGATGTACTTGAAGAGCCGAAGAGGGGTCCTTCAGCAAATTGATACAACAGCCACTCTCCTGGACACGGATGGCTTCGAAACCCTAAAACCATTTGGCATGGACTTGTTACACTTTTACCCTTTGAGAGGCTCGCTGGGCCGAAAACCCGGAAGGGCGACCTAGGCAAAAGTTAGAGCAAGAGAAAAATACATAAAGAGAAAAAAAAACAATGAAAAAAAAACAATGAAAAAAAAAACAACAAAAAAATGCAAAAGAAAAGAAAATAAATGAAAAGATACAAAAAAGATGTGAAAAGAAAAGAAGAAAAACATAGCTCGCAAGGTCGAAAACCCGCAACAGGCGCCTTGGCAAAAGTTAGAGCCTAAAAAGTGAAGGTTAATATCCGAGTGTACCTTAACCGGAACTACGTAAGGCTTGATTCCCATGTTTGGGATACGTAGGCAACTTCGTCCTGAAGTCCAGCCCCCAACGCTTTCATAGTGACTGAGTCCATGTAATGGTTTTAATCATCCTTGATTCCCATGTTTGGGATACGTAGGCAGCTTCGTCCTGAAGTCCTGTACCACGCACTTTCAAAATGACTGTGTCCATATATTGGTTTTGACCATCTTCATCTTCTCCGTGTCCGAGAGTTCGGTCGTGATTATCACTAATGAGGACTGACTACAGAATGCTGCGGCGTTATCCAGACAAGGGGCAACTTTCTGTTACCATGAGTCACCGTTCAAACTAGGGGCAACTTTCCGTTGCCATGCAGCGTCCTTCAAGCAAAGGGCAATTTTTCATTGCCTCCGATCCGAGGTTGTGCATCTCGAGAGTAGGTTCCGTGCTCTTTGAGCATTGACTATTTGCAAAAATAGTTTTTAAAATTTTTTACTGAGGTTGACTATTTTCTCAAAAACTATTTCATTTCTCCAAAACTTAGACCATTTTGGACCCAAAAAGGAAAATTTTCAGTGCTCATGGCTTGACTTGCATGATTTTCAAATCAAAAATCGAACAAGCATGCTAATCTGACTCTCATTTTGGTTAAAATTGTTTTAGTAAAAAATCAGAACAAAAAATGGTCAAAATGATGAACTAGGGGAACAGCTGAGTTAGGCTTCCTATCTTTCCCCCATCGCCAACATACTTGCCAAGAAGGGCACAACTGAAGCTGTCATTTAAGGGCTGAAAGCTCTCTCAACCTCCGAGCAACGAGGTATCAAACCAAGTACGAAGCACGAACCCAAAGGGATCAAGGTACTCCATTCCCTTACCTGGGGCATCGACCAAACGCCACCAGAAGAAACAGTCGTGGGCTAACCATGTCGGGCGTGAACCCACAACTTCCTATTCATCCATTGAACACCCCGGGGAGGGATAAAAATGAGAGAATAAAGAATAGAGAGGTGTAAGTTGAGAGAGAAAGCGAGCCAAAGGGTTTTGAGAGAAGAACCGAGCCTGAGAGTCGAGTGATGTAAGAACCACAAATAAGAAAGGGTGGGAAACAATACCCAGAGAAACTGGCTCCTCGTGATCTGAGGTCCCCCATCTTCGTTAACGCGTTTGTATGTCGTGTCTTTTGTTTTGTTTACTTCAACCTTTGTTTTAAGTCTTTTCCGAGTGTGTCTAGTTGTGTTTAGGTTGTTTACCTTTTTGTCTCCGCTGTTGAGTCGTTCTCGCTATGTCCAGTTGTAGGCTCACTACCCCGGTTTAAAAAAAAAAAACCCTTCTTCAATTTCAAAGATTAATCATTTTGTGCTCAGAATGTTGTGTCATTCTCCACATTTGTGCAAAAACATGATTTGGTTCTTTCATACAACTGCAGGGTCCACCCCCGATAAGTGTGAACAGGAAAACCTAGGCCTCTTTGAAGCTTCTGGGTTTCAGATCGCATCCGAGTGTGCTTCAACTTCAGTAGATTCGACCTTCATGGTCCGTCTTGTTAGAATCGGGCTGTTTGTTCAGGATCCGCTGTGTGCAAAATGAACCAAGCGCTGTGTTATGAGCTGTACGCAGACTAATCCCCAGTAGAGTATGGGCCGAGTATTCGGAATGAGCAGTGGTTGGTATGGGTTGTTTTGCTGTTGGCTGGTTCATTATCTGATTATTACAATGCAAATGTTCAATTTTCAGACAATAGATCAATTTCATTTACATTGAGGTGCAACATGATACAATGCGATGCAATATATGAAATGTACAAATGCAACACTTTTTTTAGATAAAAAGTTTGTTTCATTTCATCATCTTTTTCAAGTACATAGTTTTGGAAACAAAAACCTGCCTACGGCAGTACAAAGGTACTCTAGCTACTAGCAAAAAGTACAAAAAGAAAGAGGAAAAGAAAAACAGCAAAAATCTGGATCAATGTCAAAAGGGCTCCGGCCTAGGGGTCCGTCCTGGTCCTCTTCCTGGACGAAGGTCCAAGAGCACCGTCATCAGCATCGTCATCTGAGTCCGAGTCTGTGACATCTCCGGTCTCCTCCTTGAATGACTCTACCTTCACCTCTGCCTCAGCCTCGGGCTCATCATCATTATCAGGGACGGGTGCCCGTGAGCTACTCTCAATATGGGTGCGCCCCGCCTTGGTGCGGGGGTATACTCTGCCATCTCCTCCAGCAGGAACAGAAGGTCCAGCTGGAGCACCTCCCATGGTAGGGATCTGGAAGGGAGGCTGAAAAACACAAAAGGCAAACGCATCAGTATACTGTGAGTAGTTTATCAGTCCAGAATGCAGTGTCTGAATACAGTGTGTGGATACTGTGAGCAGTGTATCAGTATGCTACACAGTGCAGTGTATGAATACAGTGTGTGAATACTGCGAGCAGTGTGTCAGTGCAGAATGCAGTGTACGAGTACAGTGTATAAATGCCGTAGATAGTGCTGTGAACAGTCTGTGAGCTGCAGTATGTCAAAATGCCGTGAAGGTAGTGTATTCATGTAATAACCCTCACCACTGCCTACCGATAAACACTGATTACCGTTAAACTGAATTGATCATGACTGATAATTGAACTGATTAAAAGTACTGAACTGACTGACCGAAATTGAAACTGAATTGAATGAATACATCTGTTTAAATTGCATGTTATCTGTTGATTGTTTGTGTTGATCTGTTCATGTCTTATGTTTAAACTGCTAATTGAAGGCCTTATCGGCGGCCGAATCCGGAAGTGATTGATATTTTATGATCATCATAATTAATGTGATTTTATGGTATATTTATCTGAAAACTGATTAGGTGTGATTAAATTAGATTAAATCTTGATCAATTGCTTAAGTTGGCCTTATTTACCAAACTAGCCTTAAGTGCCCACTACCTCATACACCTTTGAACTCATTACACTTGAATCAAAAACCATCTCCTCAGCCATTTCCCTTGTCATTGCCGACTAGAGAGAGAGAGTAAGAGGATAAGAGTGATCCAACTTGATTCATCTTTAGAATTGCTTGGAATTAGAGGAATTGAAAGCTTAAGTGCATAATTGAACCTCTAGACTTGCATTCAAGGAACCTAGGTAAGGATTTCATCTTCTCATTCTTGTGTTTGAACTAATTCTTGCATGGTCCATGTTAAATTGTAGAGCTAAGTCATGTTTTAGTTCATGCATGTTGATATAGAGCATAATTCATGCTTGCATGTTTGAATTGTTAAGTTGAGAGTTGGTTTCATGGTAAAAGGGTGCATGCATGTCCATAACTTTGTATTGGTCCATGTTTTCAACTTGTTTTTGGATCAATTGGCTCACTAGAGCATGTTTTGAAGCTTTGAAATGATTTGAGTTCATGCATGTTTGCATGTTCATCGTATTTCCAAATTGGTTTGAAATTGGGTTTGAATTAAACACCCTTGGGCTTTGGTTTCTCAAATCGAGCTTTGAACCATGTTATTTTATGTGTTTACAAGTGTTTTTCCAGAAATTAGCCCAAGAGGATCGGTTTTGATGCTTTTGAACTTGAGTTTGAGCTTGGAGGTGCAATGTGGGATTTCCAGATTTCGCACTCCCGCTCGAGCGGAGATAGAGACGCTCGAGCGTGGAATCCGAGCATCCTGTATCTCTGCACTATTTTACAGTCCGCTCGAGCGGAGGATTGGGCGCTCGAGCGGAATCACGTGTCTCAAGCTCGAGCGAGCGTCGAGCGTCCGTCGAGTGGAGATTTCACCCATCCAGCACTTTTGACTGTTTTGCAGAACGCTCGAGCGGGTAATTCTACGCTCGAGCGGGTGCCTTTGTCTGCATGTCCGCTCGAGCGGAGTTACCTACGCTCGAGCGGGACTCTGTTTTCTGAAAAATCTGAAACTACTTTTAAAAGTGCATCTTTGCATCCTCATCTCATTCTAGGCATTCTTAGACCTAGTTTAAGACATCTTGTTGAGGATATAGATGTAGAACACACCGAGGCAATTAGGGATTAAATTATGATATTTCCCAACTATGTAGCTTAGTGTGTGTTCAACCTGTGAACTGTGTAGGGTTGGCGACTGGGGAGACACACTCTAGCACACCGTAGCCCGAACTCTGTGAGTAACAATTGTGTAAAGATATGTTCAACTGATTATCTTTGAATACTGAATTGAACTGTTTACTGAACTGGTATTACTGAATGAATGTATGTCCTTTATTTCTGAACTGTACTGTGGCATCCTAGCACATACTGTTTACTGTTACTGTTACAGAGATCTCTGTCGGTTCCCTCGTGGAGCCACTACTGTTTACTGACTGATGGCCATCATTACTGTTCGGTCTTTTAAGACCTACTGTTACTGATATGCTAATGGATGTACCACATATGACTGTTTACTGTACTGAGCAACTGAAATACTGATTGAAATGAACTGTTTTCATTACTGTAAGGACATTCATTCTAAACCCCTTTACGCTTTATGTTATTCACTAGGCTTTAGCTCACTGCTCATATATATATGTAGGTGTACAGGCACCGGATCAAAGCTAGAGGCGTCAGGGTTTTCCAGTTTTGTCAAGCCAACCACCGTGCCTCACTGCGAGGTTCCGAGTTCGCCATGCTATGGCTTGGGGTGTCTTTTCCCCCGCTAGTCCCTGTTACTGTTTGTATTACTGTACTGTACTGTTATCAAGGGATTAGATCCCTGTACTGAATGTCTGTAAATGCTTGTATAACCTGTACTGTTGTGATTATATGAATGCATGAAAAATCTTTTTGGCATACAGACTGTCACAGCTCATTGGGCATTGTTTATTTACTGTATTGGCTTCCGCCAGGCCCTGTACTCTGTTTTACTGGATTACTGTTCTACAGGCCTTCGGTAATCTCGGATTACTGGCCGGTTACGGTGCTAAACCCATAGGGCCGGGTTTGGGTCGTGACAATCCAGTGTCCTGTTGTGCATCAGATATGTGAAACAGTTTATGTATGGTTTGAGACCGCGGTCAGAGGAACATACCGGAATGCTGTAAATCGCCAGAAGGTCGAGGCTCTGCTGGAGCATCCCCATTACAGAGGCGGTAAGCTCTAGGGACTGGCGAGTGTACTCAGAAGAGGCCTGCGAAAGTATTAGATGTATCAGTATTCTGCGGAATATCAATAAACTGAAATAAAATGACAATGCAAGATGCAAGATGAAGTAGTACATACCGAAGGTAAGTCATAGAACCCGACCAACTCATGATCAGCCGGAGGGGGAGCAATGGGAATCTAGTAAGTCGCCCCGGCCCGTCCTCTGCATGTCATCATTGTGGGTAGCGCTGGCCAGCTAACCCCCCGACCCCTCCGAGTTCCGCTCCTGCCACGGACACGAGCTGTCCTCGACGTCCATGCCTCTACTCCTACTCCAACTACCTGCGCCACAGGCTTCTCCCTCTCAGCTCGACGGCCACCGCTCAGAGGCCGCATAATGTACGTCCAAACGTACTCTGAGTAGTCACCCTCGCCCCTAAAGCCCTCTGCGTCCCAGCCGATCGTGTAATCAGCCATCTCCTCGGCAGTGCACCTCTCGGTGTCCCTCATGTGGGTAGGAGGCAGACCCGGAACTATCTGCTCCGGCAAACCCAGGTCTGGCGTAAGAAACGCTCACCCAGGTACTAAGCCCGACAGATCGGGCCCTCCAGCAAAATCTTGAAACGTGCAGTCTCCTCTGCACCAGCAAATCGATCTCGAATCATCGCAGGCAATGGAGCCCAATGCTGCCAAGTGATCTATAAATGACATGCAATTTGTTATCTACTGTTATTGAAAATACAGTGTAAAGCCAAGCCAAATAAAACTCTAAAAGTTAAACATACCTCTGCGGGGGTGATGGTGTCGAAGTAGCGGCAGAAAAAGATAAACGTCTCTCGGGACTCCGCACGCACCTCACGTCAAAGTGGCGCGAGAACGGAATGACGAGAGAGGTCTCCACATCTGGCACTGGGGCGAGTCTCGGAAAGTAGGCGTAGACCCACAACTGCAGAGCAAATACCAGTAAGATTATCAGATAAAGCAGAATACAAAATAAAGCAAAAATTGCAGAACCGTGTATTGTGCAGTGTATTGTGCAGAGTGTACAGTGTGTGCAGTGTACAGTCAGTGTAAAGCAGGGTATATGTGCGCCGTGTGTGCAGTGTACATGTAATGTGAAGCAAACCGCAGTGTGTGCAGTGTACAGAGTACAGAAAATGAAAGGCAGAAATGTAAAACAGAGAAAGAGGTGCACCTCCCAAGCTCGCCAGTTACCCCCGAGTAACTGCTCGCTGCAATGGGAGGCTGAGCTCATGTATCCGTATAGAGTGGCTAGAGCAGCGCCATCCCAGTCGAAGCGCAGAATCCGTGTGACGTACACCAGTGCGCTAAACAAACAGAGGGGCACGGTGTTTGCCCGATCGACGAAGATAGTCGTCCCCAATAGAAACATGAGGAAGCCGCGTGCATATCGCTCCACCGCCTCCTGGGTCATCGGAGCCTCCTCAACTAAGGCCGGCTGAACTCTGAACTGGACCTCAAACCATGAATACCTGACGAAGCCAGGACGCGCGAAAGGCGGCACCTCGCCAAGTAAGTAGATCTGAGCGGCCTCCCACTCATCCATGTCTGTGTCGAAAGGTCGGATCACCCCTACCCCGATGCCGGTGAGCATCGAGAAATCATAAGGAGTCATCGTCATGTCTCCCATGGCAGAGAAATGGAATGAGTCAGTGGTGTCCCACTACCTCTCAACCAGAGCGGCGAGGAGAGGCCTACTCGCAGTAAGCCGGGAGAGTCCCATGCAGAGCGCCGAAGCCGGCCTGATCCACGATGTGGCAAACTGCGTCAGGTAGCTCCATGTACCAATCCCTGGCGGCGACATTCCCATACCCGCGGGCAGTATGGGAATCTCCCTGTTCAAAAGCAAATAGTTGCGAAGCAATATTCAATGTACAGTTTTGAAGAACAGTCAAAAATTGATGCAAATATAGCGTGTGCGCACGTTTTAAGATTCAAATAGATATTAGGTGTCGGTGTACTCGAAGTGAATTACAGCATATGACGTGTCAGTGTTTCCAAGTGGTCCAGTATAGATACAGCGTGAGTACGCGTTTTCAGGTTCAAGCAAACATCGGGTGCCGGTGTGCTTATAGTGAACTACGACATGCGATGTGCTAGTATGTTTGGGTGGTTTGGTGACAATGCAACATGTGTGCACGTGTTCAAATTCAAACAGACATCAAGTGCGAGTGTGTTCACAGTCAACTACAACATACAGTGTATCGATGTATCCGAGTTAAGCAGTTAAAGAACAAAATCAACTATGGCAGTTAAGTGTTCTACATTGTGGAAAATGAAACGGGGAAGAATATACCTCGGAAGCGCCGTATGATAGGTGTGACTCCGGCTCGCACAGAAGGAGCTCTGATAGCACGCCTCTCGCAAAACTCCGGAACTGACGAAGTCCGTCGGGAGGAAGCACGTGAATCGCCGGCCTATAGGTCGCCGGGTCGAACGGGCGGACGCTCAAATGAAGGAGCTCGGCCTTTGGGTCCACCTCGTGATTTGAAGGAGTCCCGCCCCGTGAAATATCATCCGCCATGTCAAAGGTGGTGCGAAAATGACCGGGAAAGTGGAAATCGGGTGAGAATGCGAAAGGTCAACTAAAAAAGTCAACCCTGAGAGGGTGGAAAATGGCCGAAAAAGGTGAAAAATGAAAAAGGCACGGGAATTAAGAGAAACTCGAGGGGAACAAACCCTAAAAGGTGGAAATAGCAAAAGAAACACCGAAACGAAGAAATGTTTGGTTCAAAATGTTCGAAACGCGAAGAACTTCACGAATCAAATGATGAAACGGGCGCGAAACGCAAGAAAATGGAGGATCGAGGGGGAGAAAATACTCTAGAGAGAGGGAGGAAATTTCGGCCAAGGAAAATGAAAGGAATAGGGTTTGAAACCCTATTTAAAAAGACCCAAGGCGAAAGGACAAAACTACCCCGATTCAGCAAGATTTGTCCGGTTGGCTACATTTTTGGCCGGTCGGCCAAACATTTGGCCGGTGAGATGTTTTGATGGCCGGTGGATGGCCGGTGACCTCCCCTGATGGCCGGTGAGCCTCCTACAACCTTGTTTGGGGCATATGTATAGTTTGGGGCATTTATTGCTCAAGATAGTGCAAGACAGTGCATTTCCGAAGCTCAACTGGCCTCCGTTTTGACCTCGGACCGTGTCTTCTGTGCGTGACACTCGAATATGTGCAAGGTGTATCCTTTTTGTATCCTTTTGTCTCTTTTAAGATTCGAAAGTTGCCCCACATACGTTGTTTTGCAAACACGTGTTGAGTTATACGTCATTATGCTTGCATTGTTATGCATTCGCCATGGTCTGGCGAGACCTTAAATACGCTCAGTCTAGGAGACCTTAAATCCTCCGAAGGTGCAAGTCCTTTGGTGTTTGCTGTGCCCGAACAACTTTTGGTAAGTTGCATTGTACATGTATTTCAAGCAACTCGCGTCGTCGCATATTCTAGTTCACATGCATTATCACGCATTTCAAGCGATGCGCGTCGTCGCGCATTCGAGTTCATAAGCATTTCGAGCGACACGCGTGGTCGCACATTCAAGATCATTTGCATTGTCATGCATATCACAAGACGTGCGTTGTCACGCGTTTACATCAACATGCATCAACATGCATTATTTGCATTTCAAACAAAACCAAAACAAAAACAACATGCATATGTCATGCATTTCATTGTAAATAGTGCATATGTCATGCATTTCACTGTAAATAGTGCATATGTCATGCATTTCATTGTATATAGTGTATATGTCATGCATTTCAGTGTAAATAGTGCATATGTCATGCATTTCACTGTAAATAGTGCATATGTCATGCATTTCATTGTATATAGTGCATATGTCATGCATTTCATTGTAAATAGTGCATATGTCAGGCATCACTATAAATAGTGCATATGTCATGCATCATTGTACATAGTGCATATGTCATGCATTCCCTTATATATAGTGCATATGTCATGCATTTCATTGTATCCTTCCCATCCACTGCACATTGTATATATTGCATTGTAGCTTGCGTGCATCCACTGCATCACCTCCATCTATGGCTTGGGCCTTTCCTTGTTGAGCTTGGTCTGGTATGTGCCCATACTTTTCATGTTAAAGCACAGTTCTGCATGTGTACGCGCCTATTCCACGCTGGTATGTTGGTTTGAGGGTTGCGGCACCTTTTCTGTGTTAGACGTGGTTTGTTTGTGTCCATGCTTTTCCTAAGCAAGATTTGGTTTGGCCCGCGTGCCTTATCCATTATATATATTCCATTCTAGTGCATATATTGCATTATAGCTTGCATGCATCCACTGCATCACCTCCATTTATGGCTTGCGTCTTTCCTTGTTGAGCTTGGTCTGGTATGTGCCCATACTTTTCACGTCTATACACTCATAGTTCTGTATGACCGTTCTATGTTAGACGTGATTTGTATGTGTCCATGCCTTTCTTAGGCAAGATTTGGTTTGGCCCGCGCGCCATATTCGTTGTATATATTACATTGTAGTATAATTTTTGCATCCTACATTAGGATCATGTTCTTTCGTTAGCGGGTCATTCCCCACTTATGTCATTCCACCAAATTATTTGTTCTTGTGTCCGTCTACATCACTCATAATTCTGCATGTGTACGCGCTTTGAGGGTTGCGGCACCTTTTCTATGGTAGACGGACTTTGCACCTCCATCAATCTATTTGACATCTATGTGGTTTTGAACTGCTCATGATTGAATCATGATTCAATTGCATTGCATTTTCTTTTACATTATTATACATAGTTTTGTATATATTGCATATCATTTTGCATTCATTTTGCATGTTATGCATGTTACTAACGATATCATACCTGTTAAGTTGCTTTCTTTTGCAGGCACGATATTGTATGTACGGTTCATTTGAAGTTGGTGCAACCAGACGAACCGCACAGGTATTGTATTCTCCGCGTGAAACGTAGCGAGAATTACACGATTCTCTTACATCCTTTCTGCATTGTAGTGTAGTTGGATTTGCGTTTGCTTGCTTAAAACTGTTGCATGTTATGCTTCGTTACAGCTTTCTTTGCATGATCATAAGTTATGTTCGGCTTCTTGCATTATCAGTTGCATTTTGCCCCCGCCTTTGGGCGCATACCATATCTTTATTGTCTTGCATGTTTGTCTAAGTCTTCGGACTTGTCAAAAATGGGTCGTCTCTGGGCTTTGACAGTCACTCCCGTCATTGTTATGACTTTCGAGTTCTGTCAAAGAGGGGCAACTGTAGACACCCCATTTTTGACCGTCTTCAAGACTTGGACGTCACCGCTTGAACACCCGGTGATCATCGTTGTTTGTGTTTGCCTTGAGTTCCTAGAGACCTCGGCTACGCGCCTTGCCTCAGGATCTCTCGACTCGACTATTTTGTGTCTAGTTTTGCACCAAACACTTGTGTTTTGCCTTGGAGGGGCAGGGAATGGCTTGTGAGCCATTCCCACACATCACCGGCCATGGCTTGAGGCCACCGGCTGTGTGTTGTTTCCACCGGCTAAATTTTTGGCCGGCACGCACTATATATGGTCGACCGGCCATCTATTTTGGCCAAATTGCATTTTTTGCTGACCGACCACTGTTCATCTGTATGGAGGGATCTCCCTCTTGTTAGCTTGCCTTGGAAGCTTTACAAGATTGAATCCTCTATAAGAGGAGGTCTTTTCTCCCTCTTTTAGGTTAGACAACTTTTTTTCAGAGCTTTGAGTTCTAGGGTTAGGGTTTGCATATATCCTATCTCTATATCTCTCTCTTTGTGTTTTTGTGTGTGTTTTAGTCTTACTATTGCACACAAACACCTAGTCTTACACCTTTTCTTGGTTGCTGAGGGGCTAAAAGTCTTTTCTTGAAGTTTTTAGATTGGTTTGGAGCCAAAGAAGCAGCTGGAGTGCTGTTCTTAAAAGAGGTCTTCAAGAGTAAGGACTTCACCTTTAAATACCCCATTTTTGCATAGCTTTTTTACCTATCTTGAAACTGTTTTTAGGCTTTGCATATAATATATAAAAGTTCTATTTTTGAGTCCTTTAAATAGTTGTTTAAGATTGTTTTGAGCTTTAGGGTTGTTTGACCCCTCTCAAGCCTTGTTAGGCTCCATTTTTGTGCATTTTTGGTGAGCTCCGGGACCATTGTGTTTGGGCCTCCTCACCACTGAAATCTTGAGGGATTTCAGTGGTGAGGATGGTGCCATGAGGTTCTAAGAATGAGAGGGTCACCCCCTCTCCTTGTTGTCCCTGAAAAGGGTCATTTTTGCCTCTTGAGGGAGCATCTAGTTTAGGTTCATGTTGATCATGCCTTAACTGATTTTTGTGCTTATATTGCCATGATATAGCATTGTGTTAAGTTGGTTTAGGTACACCATGCTTGTTTAGCATACATGCCTTGTAATGCCATGTTTTGGCCTTAACATATTTGGGTTTTGATCCTTGTTCTAGCATGATTTTGGCCAAGCTTTGTGAAGCTTTTGTGTTTGTTTTAGCATGCTTAAGTTCTGTTTTTGGTTGTTGTGGTCGACCATAGCATGCTTAGTATAGTCACCTTGTATTTTGGCTTGTTAGCCTTAGGTGTGTGAGTGTGTAGCATGCATTACTTGCACTATTTCGGTGGTTTGGAACCACTTACCATGTTATTTCAGTCCTTATAACATGCTTGCATACTTGCATTTGATACTCCTTTGTTGCTTTAAAAGGTTGTTGCCTCATGCTCCATGAATGTGCTCCTTTGTATGCTTGCATGTTTAAGCCACTTAGATGCCATCTAGGTGTTCTCTTAGCATTGTCTAGGTCTGCCTCGAACTTGTTTTAAGTTCTCTTAGCCTTGTGAGGCTTGGTTGACTTAGCCATGGTTTAAGTCTCCTTGGCTTGCCTCAAGTACTTGGACCAATTGCATGCCATGTTTGTCTTGTTTAAATTGGCTTGGCACCATTATTAACATGATTTCCAGAGTTTACATTGCATGCTAATTGTCCATGTTTAGGCTCTTTTAAGTGTGCTTAAAGATTGCTTGTGTTGATGCTTAAGTGTTGGCCCATCAACATGTACATGTGTGTGTGTGTGTAGGCCCTCATTTCCATAGCATTGGCCACTGTTTTAGGCTTGTTTGGGGGCTGCCTAAATTAGTTTAAATCCACCCCTTTGCATGTTGTTGCATGCTCACCTTGTGTATTGTTGCATACTAGTGCGTTGTTGCATGATTGAATGAAGTCACATGCTTGCTTGCATGCTTGAACATCCATATTGTGTCTTGCATACTTGTAGGTTGCATTGCTCCATGCCTTACATGCTTCTTCACTTAGGTTGTGTGCCTAACCTACATTACACATTACATTGCCTATGCTCATGTTGCATACTTAGTCCACATATCTAGGTTGCATTGCATTGGCATGCATGCCTTGCCTCTTGATCAAGTGATAGAGGTTGGGCTTCTCTGTTTGATTATGTGCATTGCATTTCATTTGATATCAAAGTACATACTTGGTTTCTTGAGCCATCACGCATTGAAATGCGCGATTGGTGGTCGGAGAATCGAGAACCATGTCCCTTTGAGTCATAAACATGACAGGGGATGTGTTGGTGCACACATTTGCTTGAAATGCATTGTCATGCCCTGTTTTGTCCTCTGCTGCTGTCGAAACAGGATTCTGCAAGAAGTTTTGGCCGGCCGGCCATCTATACTGCCGACTGACCAAATATGGATGGTCGAGAGCCTAACAAATGGTCAATGACCATCTTGATATGGCCGGTGATGATTTATCTTAGCCGGTGGTGATCCACAATGTCCAGAGATTGTTCCTTAAGATTTGTGCAGTCTTCAGAGAAGGATAACAGTCAAAGCAGAGGCAACTTGCGCATGGCAGTGGCTTTCCGAGCGAAGCCGAGTGCGCATTGCATTGGGTCCTCTTCCCGAGGCTGTTTACTGCTTTCATTAGATTAGTTAATTTGTTAATTAATTAATTGGTCTGTACTATTTAATTAGCTTGTAGGTTAATTAATTTGTATTATTCTTTCGGTCCCTCCAAGCGAGGGCAAATTTGTAATAAGTGTGGGTGCGTGTGTGCATGTCTTCCAACCCCCACTTCTTTCTCCCTTTTACTTACCTGCTTTTGATGGTTAGTATTAGGACATGTTTACTTTAGCATACCTTATGCTATGCATGCGTGCATCATTCATTAGTCTTGCACGCACCGGGCTCGGCGCATCATTCTAACTGCATAAAGTATTTCAAATCTAACTTAAATACATGCTATCTGTGCATTTTCACATGTCATCCTTAGATTAGCCGAGCCTATTCTAGATTGCATTCTGTATGTGATGCATTAGCCACTTAACATGGACTAGGATCATGCATGATTACTAACTAGTTTCTTGTCTTGGCTCGGAGTACATTGTAAGTATTTTCATGCTTTACTATCTCGCATGGGTGCGAATGTCAACATGACAGCATGCTTACCATGTGGTTAGATGCTTATGTGATATAAACTGCTTGAATACCTATGGGTGAAGGTTGGATTGTTTGAGTTGGAACAACTCGTTGAAATCCGTGCTTTAACCTACTTACGAGTAGCAAATTTCAAACCATTTCCCAAACAAACGGATATGCAATGCTTTGTTCCAAATTAGGCGATCTAGTCTATACTTTTGTGCTGTGCGCATCACATAGTAAGATTAGGCTAATAACCGGAATAGGAACACGTAACGTTTTCAAAATCGAATATCATGGTTAGTAGAGGCCGATCTTCGGATCGGGCGAGAGGGGGTGCTCATAGTTGACTTTCTCCAATCGTATCCAAGTTCCCGAGCCGAGGCAACTTTGGTGATGACAGACACGTGGCCTTTGGCACCGAGTCAAGGTTTCCTAAATTTTCCAAAATAAAATATTTAGGTGGCGACTTTGTATCTGGCAAAGCAGTCCATGTTTGACACTTCTTTTCTAAAAATCTGTTTTCTCAAAACGATTTGCCGGATTTGGACTCTTTGGTTCAGATTAAGAACCGTGACAATTCGAGAGTCCGAACTGTAGCATGGGGCCCACGGGCGCGTCTACACAACTGTACTGTTTTCTGAAATGATATTTCTTACTGAATGAATGCTTGTCCTATTTGCGAACTATATTCGTGGCATCCATAGCAATTTACTATTATTGTACTGTACTGCTACTGTCACAGAGATCTCTGTCGGTTCCCATGTTGGAACCACTACTGTTTACTGATATGATGGCCATCAATTGACTGTTCGGTCTGTTAAGACCTACTGTATTGTTTGCTATTGGATGTACCACTTATGACTGCTATGATCGAATAACTGATATACTGTTCAATTGACTGTTTTAAATACTGGAAGGACATTCATTCCTAACCTCTTTACGCATATGTTATTTACTCGGTTTTAGCTTACTGTTTATATATATATATATATATATATGTAGGTGTCCAAGCACCGGATCGGAGCTAGGAGCGTTGGGTTAAACTCTTTTTTTGTCAAGCCAACCAACGTGCCTCACTGCGAGGTTCTAAGTGTGTCAAAGCCAAGGCCACTTCAGGGTGTTTTAGATTCCCCCTTCCTGTCTCTGTTTTGTGTAGACTGTATAGACTTGTACTGTACTGTTATGGTAGGGATTTGGTCCCTAACCTGAATGCTTGTATATATATATGTATATACTATTTTGGTTCTGAATGTTAATATATATGAAAAGTCTTTTTGCATACAGACTGTCACAGCTCATTGGACATCTTTCATTACTGTTTTGGCTTCCGTGAGCCGCTGTACTCTGTATTACTGTTATTACTGTTAAGTAGGCCTTCGGTAATCACGAATTACTGGTTGGTTACGGTGCTAAACCCACAGGGGCGGGTTTGGGTCGTGACAGAGTGGTATCAAAGCGTTATTAAACCACGAGTAATACTGTACACACATGTCCAATCGAGCTATAGGATGTCCTAGAAAAGTAAATAGGGCATTGCATAAGCATTGAAACAGTGTGTGTGGCCATGACATGAATATATGTGCTAATGTGTTAATATGTTTAAAGTATGCAACTGCCTATGTTTATTATTGCCATAATTGCGTATAGTGAAATGGAGAATGCAAGAACTACTGATAAAACTGAATCATCTAACGCCAGAATGGTGAGATTAGAAAGAACAGTTGAACTGCTGACTAAGGCCTTAAGGCAACAACAGTACCAACAGCCCCCACCTCCTCCGATACAGCCGGAACCGAATGTGAATGATGATATAATTGCTCTGACACAGAAGGTTAGTAAAATGAAACCGCCATCATTCCAAGGAGGCCTTGAACCATTAAAGGCCGAAGCATGGTTCTTAGAGATCGAGAAATTGTTTGAAGTCTTTTCGTGTTCTGAAGCACACAAAGTGCT
Organism: Camellia sinensis; assembly: GCF_055761805.1. Taxonomy (NCBI): domain Eukaryota; kingdom Viridiplantae; phylum Streptophyta; class Magnoliopsida; order Ericales; family Theaceae; genus Camellia; species Camellia sinensis. Next base: position 62,860,479 of record NC_138962.1, on the reverse strand, counting down.
ACTGGCTACCTTCACCTTACAAGAAGATGCCAGAAGGTGGTGGATGCTTGTCCGTGACACCAATACTGCTATGACTTGGGCTCAGTTTAAGGGAGCCTTCTTTGAAAAATACTTTCTACAGTGTGTCAGGGACCAAAAAGTGACTGAATTTGAACAATTGAAACAAGACACTATGTCCGTAGCTGAGTACAAATCGAAATTCACTGAACTCGCCAGATATGCACCACACATGGTGGATACCGATTACAAAATGGCCAGGAAGTTTGAAGGCGGCCTTAATGTTGAAATCCTTGACAGAATCAATGTTCTGAAATTACTGAAATATGTAGATGTTCTTGACTGAGCAATAATGGCTGAGTCGAACATCGAGGCACTGAAACAGACTGAAATACCAGCGACCAAGTGGCGTGGTAAGAGACGAGGCTTCAAGTTTAAGAAAAGCCGGAACAGTTCATTGAATAAAAAGCAAAATACAGGGTTAACAACCAGTCCCAGTCAGGAAAGTGGTTTTATACCGCCCTGTTCTGAATGTGGTAAAAAACATAAAGGGGTTTGCTATAAAATATCTAGTGCTAGTTACAGGTGTGGCAAGGTGGGCCACATGGTCAAAGATTACCCTTCTGCTCCTCAGGGCAATAGTAAAACTGCAGCCAGCGCCGCAACATCAACTGCTCCACCGAAACCCAACCCCAAAGCGACTGGAAAAGAGCCTATGAGGCAAGGCCAAGTGTTCGCACTCGTACCGGGAGATGTACAGAATACCGAGACCGTTGTGTCAGGTATACTATCAATTTGTGCTCAAAATGCATATGTTCTGATTGATTCGGGGTCTACACATTCATATGTATCGCATGTTTTTTTGCGAAAATGAAATAGACCACTGGAACCTATGAACTATCTGTTAGCTGTATCTTCACCTGTTGGGGGATCCATGACTTGTGCTTATATGTACCCTGCATGTGAGATTATTGTTGGAGATGCGCATTTGTATATTGATTTACTGCCATTGAATATTGATCATTTTGATGTGATATTGGGAATAGACTAGTTAACAAAATATCATGCTACCATAGACTGTGTAACAAAACAAGTTATTTTCCGTCCACCTGGATTGCCTGAATTTGTGTTTAACGGAGTTAGAGTAGTACCTCCCCCATACCTAATTTCATCCATGATAGCTTTTAAACTGATTAAAAAAGGATGTAAAGGGTATCTGTGTTGTGTATTGACTGTACCTACTGATACTAAGACTGATGTGAACAGTATTCCTATAGTCAGAGAATTCCCAGATGTTTTTCCAGATGATTTGCTAGGGGATTTGATCGATAGGGAGATTGAGTTCACCATTGATATGATTCCGGGTACACAGCTGGTATCTAAAGCCCCTTACAGAATAGCACCGACTGAATTAAAAGAACTGAAAGTTTAGCTACAAGAGTTATTAGATAAGAAGTTCATTAGGCCCAGTACTTCGCCATGGGGCACTCCAGTTTTGTTTGTAAAGAAAAAAGACGGCTCATTGAGACTCTGCATTGACTACCGTGACCTAAACAAGGTAACAGTGAAAAATAAATATCCATTGCCTCGTATTGATGATTTATTTGACCAGTTACAGGGTGCCCAAGTTTTCTCTAAAATTGACCTTAGATCTGGATACCACCAGTTGAAAGTCAAGACAGGGGACATTGAAAAGACTGCCTTTCGAACGAGGTACGAACATTATGAATTCTTAGTTATGCCTTTCGGAGTTACTAATGCACCTGCTGCATTTATGGACCTTATGAACAGAATTTTCAAACCATTCCTAGATGAATTTGTTGTTGTTTTCATAGATGACATTTTGATTTATTCCAAAAGTACGGAAGAACATGAACATCATTTGAGAATTGCCCTACAGACCCTAAGAGAACAGAAACTGTATGCTAAACTGACAAAATGTGAATTTTGGCTTGACAATGTTATGTTTTTGGGACATGTAATCAATAAGGATGGAATTTCAATTGATCTGCAGAAAATTGAAGCGGTAGTGAATTGGCCTAGACCGACAAATGTTACCGAAGTCCGAAGTTTTCTAGGCTTAGCCGGGTATTACAGAAGGTTTGTCAAAGACTTCTCAAAAATTGCCTTACCACTGACTCAATTGACTCAAAAGGGGATATCATTTGACTGGACCGATCAGAGATGATCAACCTTTCAAGAGTTAAAGACTCAACTTGTGACTGCACCGATTCTTACCCTACCCTCAGGTACGGATGGCTATACTATATTTAGTAATGTTTTCTTATAAGGGTTTGGGATGTGTTTTAATGCAGAATGGTAAAGTTATTGCGTATGCTTCCCGACAACTGAGACTACAAGAGTTTGAAGTATTTCTTCACACAGAAAGAACTGAACATGAGGCAGCGAAAATGGTTAGAACTGATAAAGGATTATAATTTGCAAATTTTGTACCATCCGGGGAAAGCTAACACCGTTACCGATGCATTGAGTCGGAAATCAGTTGAAAATTTAGCCTGTTTACTCACCAGGCAAAAAGAATTGCTATGTGGCCTTGAAAAATTTGAAGTTGAGATTATTTTGCGTGAACAAGGTGGAATAGTGGCTGCTATTTCTGCTCAACCGGCAATTATTAAAGAGATTAAAGAGAAACAGTAATAGGATGACTTCTTGAAGAAGCTCATCGATGAACGAGAATCTAAACCGAGGCCGGGTTTCAAATTTGAGAACAATGTGTTGAAATTCCAGGGAAGATTATGTGTACCGAGTGATTCTGAACTGAAAAGAAAAATTCTGCTAGAGGGCCACAATTCGAAACTGTCTATCCATCCAGGAAATACGAATATGTACCAAGACTTGAAACTGAATTTCTGGTGGCCAGGAATGAAGAAAGAGGTTGCTGACTTTGTATCGAAATGCCTTCATTGCCAACAAGTTAAAGCTGAACATTAACGACCTACAGGTTTACTGCAACCCTTATCGATATTGGAGTGGAAATGAGAACATATCACTATGGATTTCATTGTTGGTTTACCTCGCTCCAGTAAAGGTATGGACTCAATTTGGGTTATTATAGATAGACTGACTAAATCTGCTCACTTCTTACCTGTTAAAACAATTTATAATGCGGACAAATTGGTTATAATCTATATTGATGAGATTGTTAGATTGCATGGAGTGCCTGTGTCCATTGTTTCTGATAGGGACTCGAAGTTTACGTCGAGATTCTGGCAAAGTCTACAGATAGCATTGGGTACTGAACTGAGACTGAGTAGTGCGTACCATCTTCAGATAGATGGCCAGTCAGAAAGAACCATCCAGACTCTGGAGGATTTACTAAGAATGCGTGTCCTTGATTTTCAGGGAAATTGGGAAAGCCACTTACCGTTGGCTGAATTCGCCTACAACAATAGTTTTCATTCAAGCATTGGTATGGCGCCTTTCGAGGCTTTGTATGGCAGAAAATGCCGATCTCCTATTTGCTGGGCAAAAGTTTGGAGATGGGCCTTTGCTTGGGCCCGAGATTGTACAAGAAACCGCAGAAAATGTGAAACTGATTCAGCAGAGATTGAAAACCGCACAAAGCCGATAGAAAAGTTATGCGGATGTTCGAAGGCGAGACAGAGAGTATGAAGTAGGTGATCATGTTTTTGTTAAAGTGACATCGATAAAAGGGCAGACCCGTTTTGGGGTTAAAGGCAAGTTAGCGCCGAGATATGTCGGACCGTACGAGATTATTGAAAAGATTAATCCGATGACGTATCAAGTAGCGCTTCCTCCTGAAATAGAGCATATGCATAACGTGTTCCATATTTCAATGTTGAGGGATTACCTCCGGGATCCCTTCCATGTGATTGAGCCTACCCGTGTAGTGCTAAGTGATGACTACACTTATGAAGAACGTCCTATTCAAATTGTAAACAGACAGATCAAGAAGTTGAGGAACAAAGAGATTCCGTTAGTGAAAGTTGATTGGCAAAACCATGGTGGCGTATATGCCACTTGGGAAAGGGAAGGCGATATGATGAAGAGATATCCTGAATTGTTCCCACTGAATCTAGTATTTTTCCAAAATAAAGGTAATTCGAGTTTGGAGGACCAAACTCTTTGTAAAGAAGGGAGACTGTGACAACCTTCACCACTGATTAGTGCTAATCTATGATTAAGCATGTTAAGTGACTGATTGACTGAAATTCTGAACCGATTAATTGAGTGTATTAGTTTAAATGCAAATCTATCTGTTTGACTGCTAAATGCTCTGTTCATGTTTTATGTTTTAAACTACAAATTGAAGGCCTTATCGGCGGCCGAATCCAAAATTGATTAGTGTTTTATGCTAATTAGAATTTATGTGATTTTATGGTAGATTTAATTTGAAATTGATTTGGAATGATTAAATTAGATTAAATAATAGTAAATTACATTAGTTGGCTTATTTACCAAAATGCCATAGAAGTGGGCCACTTTGTTAAGTCTTGTTAGAGCTTATGTGTTGCATCATTTTGTTCATTCTTTAGACCCAAAATCGAGAGAGAAAGAGTGTCTTGGAAGAAAAATTGAGTTCACTTAATTTAGCTTGGAGACTTGAAGATTTTGAAGAGTAGATTGCATAATTGAGCTTCTAGACTTGAACTTGAGGACATAAGGTAGGATATTCATCTTCTTGATTATGAATTCCAGGTATACCTTGCATGGTTAATGAGTCTTTAGTGATCTAAGTCTAGAATTGGTTCTAACATGTTGAATTGAAGCTTAAATCATGCATGCATGTATACGTTGTTGAGTTTTGAGGTTGTTTTCATAGAATCCTCACATGCATGTCCATATTCTAGCTTTGGTCCATGAATTCATCATGTTTTTGAAAGGATTGGCTCATTTGTTCTTGTATTAGAAGCTTTGAAGTTGATTAAATCATGTATGTTGCATGTACATCATGTTATTGAAGTTTTGTTTGGAAATGGGTTCAATTGAACTACCTTTGGGTTTTGATTTTGCAAATTGATCTTTGAAACATGTCATATTATGAGTTTTAAAGTGTTTTCCAGAAAATTAGCCCAAAATGATCGAATTTGATACTTTAAATGTTGAGTTTCATGCTTGGAGACAAATCTGGAAATTCTAGATTTTGAATCCACGCTCGAGCGTACACTCTGAGTTCATGCAGTCTGCTTGAGCGAATAAAGTAACGCTCGAGCGTGAAATGAGTGTATCCAGTACTTTGCATGTGTTTACAGTCCGTTCGAGCGAGGGAATGCACGCTTGAGCGAGGACTTGTGTCTCACGCTCGAGCGGGGGTCGAGCGCCCCATCGAGCGTGAATTTTATGCATCCAGTACTTTTGCAGTCCGCTCGAGCGAGGAAAGTCACGCTCGAGAGGAGCTCCTTTGTCTGCATGTCCGCTCGAGCGTAGAAAGCCACGCTCGAGCGAGACCCCTGTTTTCTGAAAATTTTGAAAGTGTTTCAAAGTGTATTTTTGCATCCTCATTCCATCCTAGGCATTCTTAGGCCTAGTTTAAGGCATCTTAATGAGGATAATGCTATAGAACCACACCGAGTCAAGATAGGGACTAAGTTATTGTTTCCCAAACATGTAACTTAGTGTGTGTTCATCCTGTAACTGTGTAGGATTGGCATTCGAGGACGCTCACTAGCCTATCTGTAGCCCAGAACTCTGTGAGTAACAATGTTATAAAGATATATTCAATTATGAATATTTTCTGAATGATCAATTGTACTGCTTTCTGAAATGATATTTCTTACTGAATGAATACTTGTCCTATTTGCGAACTGTATTCGTGGCATCCATAGCAATTTACTATTATTGTACTGTATTACTACTGTCACAGAGATCTCTGTCGGTTCTCATGTTTGGAACCACTACTGTTTACTGATATGATGGCCATCAATTGACTGTTCGGTCTGTTAAGACCAACTGTACTGTTTGCTATTGGATGTATCACTTATGACTGCTATGATCGAATAACTGATATACTGTTCAATTGACTGTTTTAAATACTGGAAGGACATTCATTTCTAACCTCTTTACGCATATGTTATTCACTGGGTTTTAGCTTACTGTTTATATATATATATATATATATATATATGTAGGTGTCCAAGCACCGGATCGGAGCTAGGAACGTTGGGTTAAACTCCCTTTTTGTCAAGCCAACCAACGTGCCTCACTGCGAGGTTCCAAGTGTGTCAAAGCCAACGCTGCTTCGGGGTGTTTTAGATTCCCCATTCCCGTCTCTGTTTTGTATAGACTGTATAGACTTGTACTGTACTGTTATGGTTGGGATTTGGTCCCTAACCTGAATGCTTGTATATATATATATATATATGTATATACTGTTTTGGTTCTGAATGTGAATATGTATGAAAAGTCTTTTTGCATACAGACTGTCACAGCTCATTGGACATCTTTTATTACTGTTTTGACTTCCGTCAGTCCTTGTACTCTGTATTACTGTTATTACTGTTAAGTAGGTATTCGGTAATCACGAATTACTGGCCGGTTATGGTGCTAAATCCATAGGGACGGGTTTGGGTCGTGACAGTAAGTCATGCTAAAAGGAGAACGAATATGAAAAGAGAGAAGATATTGGAGTAGTTGTAGAGGGAAAAGAGCGAATGAAGTGAAAGATGATTGAATTTCAACAGATATGTTTGGACTATCCTTATAAACTTAATAATGTCCATACAAACTGATAGTTTAGATTGTGGGATTTAAACGGAATTCAAAGTTAGATTTATGGGTTGAACGCCCAATATAAAAACATCTTCAATCGTTCATTATTATTTTTATTTATTTTATTTTTAAATTTGAATAAAAAATTTAATTTGATATGAATTATTTTAATTTTTTATTAATTTTTTTATAAATGTTTTTCAAAATCATTTATCATACATTATCCTTTTAAGTTTTCATCTAATTTAATTTTAATGAAGGATTTAGTAAATTTTCAATTTAATTTTTTATGAAAAAAGGAAAATTACGGGAAAAAAACTATAGGGTTTGATCTTTATGACAAATTAAATTATTATTTTTTAATTATGTCAATTTAAACCTGACACTTTTAATTTGTTTTCAATCTAAACTATTTGATTATTTTTGATAAATAAAATTGATAAAAAATAGTGTTTAGTCATTATATTCAATGAAAAAGTAATATTTTAGACGTTTTATATGTGTTGTATTGAGTTTAATGATTAAATTTTTTTTTATTGGTTTTATTTAACAAAAATAGGAAAATGGCTTAAATTTAAAACAAATCAAAAGATTGGAATTTAAAATAACAAAATAAAAAATTTAAAATTTATTTTGTGACAAGACTCGAGGTTTTTTTTTATTTATAATTATATCAAAAATAAATTATGGATGGAAGTTCTAGGGATTGTTTGGTTTATTTTTCAAAAAAAATTGTCAGACTTTTTTTTAAAAGAAACTAATATAATAAAAATAAATATAAAAAATATTTAAATTTTTTTTAAAATTATTTTTGGTATCCTAAAAGATAAATTTATATAAAAATAATAAGTATTTTTAATTTTTAATCTTTTTACTACCAAATTAATTTTTAATTTTATAAAAATATTTATTGAAGAAGTTTATGAAAATCAAACAAATGTGATCCTAATTTTTTTGAAGAAATTTGGCTATAAACCCCCTTTACCTTTCTTTCATTGTTAAAAGAACTAAGAAAAAAATTAAATTTTCTAAACCCCTTCATAATTATAAAATCTTGCATAAATGACAAAATTTATTATTTAAATATTTTTTCAGACTATTATACCCTCAACTAAATCTTCCCATCTTCTCCACCCACTTTCTCTCCACCTTCTTGGTCTCTATGACTCTGGCTAGCCAAAATCGAGTTCATCCAAGCCTAAGATTCATTCAATCTTTGACCTAGAACAGTGACCTGGTTCAAGCAATCACAATCTGACCTGCGTATTTGAATTGAAGCTTAATTTGAAACTTTAATCTAATTTGCGTTTGTTAAGAAACCAAGGACTTCATCGCAAAATTGATCCGATTCGACAATCAACCCGAATTCAAGCTTCTGGAACTCGCGATTACGAACTAGAGTCCTTCGCGATCTGACATTGGGTTCTCTCTTGTGACTCGTTGTTTTTTGAGTCAACTTCGATGGGAACTTTGGATTTCAAGTTCTAATTGGAATTGCGATTTAGTTTGCATCTGGCTTAAAGGTTGCAAACTCTAAGTTCAAACGATTTGCAGATCGATTTCGTTAACTGAATTGAAATCAGACTTGTGTTTGCTATCTTGAATCGAAATTAGACTCAATTTGAAACTTCTATTGCAATTTGAAGATCCATCGAGTTCGCAATGACCACGTGGAGAAGAGTGCGGGTGGAGTTGTTAGGTTATACATATTTTTTTAAACATAGATTTGAGTTTTGAATATATGTATATATATATATATATATTTGTGTGTTTGAGTGTTGTTGAACACATGTATTCTTTTCATTGAGATTTGTGATTGTTGATCGAGTTTTAGAAGTTTTTCTTCTCAATTAGATATGTTGATTTGTTGATTAATTTGTTTAGTTTTTGTTTGTTTGTTTGTTTTTTATTTATTTTTGTTGTTTTGTATCTAATTTCATTTGACAGAACTAGAGTAAAATTTTACTCTAGTTCTATTGCTATGCTTTTTTCATTTGACAGAATCAGAGTAAAATTTTTCTTTTATACAGAGTAAAATTTTACTTTTGTGTAGAGTCTAATATTTTACTCATTTTTCAGAGTAAAATTTTTCTTTTATACAGAGTAAAATTTTACTTTTGTGTAGAGTCTAACATTTTACTCATTTTTCAGAGTAAAATTTTACTTTTATACAGAGTAAAATTTTACTTTTGTGTAGAGTCTAACATTTTATTAGTTTTTCAGAGTAAAATTTTACTTTTATACAGAGTAAAAATTTACTTTTAGTTTCAGAGTGTAACATTTTACTCTTATTCAGAGTAAAATTTTACTTTCATACAAAGTAAAATTTTACTTTTAGTTTCAGAATGTAAAATTTTACTTTAATACAGAGTAAAATTTTACTTTCATACAGAGTAAAATTTCACTCTGAAATATATAGTGAAGATGACTTAATAAAAAAGCTGATAAATATAAGGGTAATATAGTAAAAGAAATAAATTTTAAAATATTAAGAAATTTTAAAAATACGTATATAATTCTTATCCTTTTAAAAAAACAAATTAAATAGCGAGTGGCTATCACCAAATTCCCATTTTTTTTAGCCACAGTCCATAAACTTCACCCAGCAAAAGGAAAGCAGGCGTTCACGACAGAGAGAGAGAGAGAGAGAGAGCGACAGAGAGAATCACAGTTTTGAAGAAAAGCGCTTCACAGACATGGATGAAACCCTAAATTCATCGGAACCACAACCCTCCGACGATCCTATGGACGAAGCCGAACCCCTTCCTTCTCTATCCAAATCTCAAAACCCTAAGCCCACTTCCGACACTGATTCCGATTCCGATGACTCCGACTCCGGTGACGAATCCCAACAGACCCTCCAAATCGAAACACTAGAAACCGAGCTTTCCAACAACCCTGTCAACTACGACTCTCATGTTCAGGTACTCACTTACTCCCCATTTTTCTTTTCTTTTCTTTTTGTATTGATTTTCTATATTGATTATTGGGACCTAAGGCGTTGTTTGGTTTATATGTTTTTTTTTTGGTTGACAGTACATAAGAGTTCTGAGGAAAAAGGGGGACATTGAGAAGCTACGAAAGGCAAGGGAGGCCATGAGTGAATTGTTTCCACTCAGCCCTGCAATGTGGCAGGAGTGGGCTAAAGATGAAACCTCTCTGAGTTCTGGGTACTGTGTTTTATGCCCATTTATTTAATTTTCTTTGTTGTAATCATTGCATTTTGGATGTTTATGTGTGTATATATGCAATATCATATGTGCCTGTCATAACTTTTTAGTTGCTATTATGTTTATCAGATATCAGGGATTTGTAAGAATGGTTCTCATGAATTTTCGTGTGTGATTTATGTATTTTTGTATCCCTGAGTACCCTATATGTTAAATACAAGTCTTCTACATTTTCTTAAGGTTGTGTTTGGTTCATTGATTTGGGTAGGAATTTGGAAAGGTAAAGGGAAAATGTATGTGAAATGTAGTTCTATTTTATTCACATTTTCCTGTCTTTTCCCTTTCCATCTTCAAATCCCTACCCAAATCGTATAAAACCATAGAGTATTTCATAATTGTTTTAGAATTTTCTGCCGAAGACAATTCCTCACAAGCACTTGCTGTTGCAAAATACTCGACATGCCACTTAGTTTCTCGATGTCTATCTTGTGCTACTTCACCAACTCATTTTATATACAAAAATGTATTAATGGAGCAAGCCATATTGACGGCCTTCTAGACAATATATATATACACATATCAATTGTCATACTCTTGCCATTTATTGTACAACACTGTCAATAGTAGGAAGAGTGATAGCAAGATGCCTATGGGCATCAATATTTTTCTCCGTGGTGTAGACAAGGATTGTATATTGTGCCAAAAAAGAGTTGTAGCGTGGAGTAGTTATGCATAAAAAACAGAAAATTAAAATTTGTTTGGAATAAAATACCATCCATGTACACAGTGCTCTGATATTCTACTATCAATCACTCTCTTTGTTGAATATTTCAATTAGGAAGGAGATAACAAGGACAACTACAAGCATATATACATAGATTGGGAGAATATAGGATACTTTATGCTAGAGGAAGGCTTAGGCTGTCAAGCATTTGGTCTTTATCTATGACAAACAAATCTCTCCTCATGAGTCATCATGCAATTACTTGGTCGAGAGAAAAGGAACTTGTGTATATATACTTGGTGGGAGTCCTAGATTGACAAAATACTGAGAAAAATAATAAAGCCTCCAAGTTAGATTTGTAATTTCCTTTGTTGTCCCATTCGTTTTTAGGCCAAAAACTAGGATCACATTTTTTTTTTTTTTTTTTTTGTGGTTTTTATTTTTTTCTACTAGAATTTTCTACATGACACAATAATATGACTCAAACCGTACACGAAGTTAGCGGGTTAGGGATGACCATTTCCCAACACAAACATTTATATGACATGACCTAATAACACCAATATTAAACATGTTGGGTTAGTGAGCGTCGAACATGCGCAACACAAAGTTTATATGGATAACCCATATAATAAAAAACTAGTTACAAATTTTAATATTATTTCTACTAAGGCGTTCTATGACATTTTTGAATCTCTTATGTAAGTCCATCCAACTTATTAAAAAGTATGTAAAATAGGATTTTAAAACTAATATAAGTCTTATTTTTGTTTTTATTTGAAGATATTATATTTTTGGTTTACTATTTGAGTTAATGTAATGACATAAATATAATAATAGGATATAGTTTTTGTAAATTAAGAAAATAAAATTGAGTTGAAATAAAATATTCTTATAAGTAATTTCATTCTATAAAGATTAGTTTCATTAAATTGAACTTGCGAAGAAAAATTTTCATTTTTTTCAAGCACTTTATATTTTTATCTAATGTCGAATTTTTTTGACATGACATGTTAACATGACATGAGTTGGACATGGACTAAAAATGACACCACACGATAATATGAAATAATAAACGGGTTGAGTTAATGTTGAGGTAATTTTAACACGAACCTGAAATAACACGACATGAACCTAACCCAACACAGCATGACGCTCACACCTAGGCTATGAGCTTCTTCTTGTTTTGGGTAGGATCTAGGCTAGTGTGCCATCCTTTGTATCCAAACATAAACAACAATGACACTAAAAGAAGTAAAACTATTGTAGGGCAAATTGTAGATCCACATTTGTAGAACCACAAAGCTGAATGGTAAAAGATGATGAAAGAATAGATTGCTATTAGATTATCATGCCCCCTTCCCGTTTGTATTACCATGAAACATGTTAAAAATTTAAATCTGGAATGCTCATTTTGCTTGCTCTATTTGGCAAAAATTGGCTCTATAGATGTGCTTCATATGTGGAGAATAGTAATTCATTTTTTTCTTTTTTTAAATATTTTTTTTGTATGAGTAATAGTAAATAGGGATTCATGCAACTGAGGCCAAAGATGCATGTGGAATCTTTTTGTTTGGTTGAGTCTAGGGCTTAGTTGCACGAAGCGGGGGCGGAGGCGGGAGCGAGGAAGCGTGAGTCGATAGAAGTTTCTTAGGTTGGGAGCGCCTCGGGGAGCGGTAATATATATATATATATATATATTTTAATACACATTAGAAGTTTTTTTATAAATATTTTTATTTTAATACACATTAAATATTTTATTTATTTATTATATTTTTTAAATAATGTATTATAGATAGTTAATTTATTTTTTTATTTTTAATTGATCTATATTATAAATAAAAAATTATAATAAATAAGGAATAATAAATTATGATAAAATAAACAAAAAGAAAAATTAGATATTTTATTTTATAATTTTTTTTATTATATATGATTTTATTTTATAATTTTTTTATTCTATATGTTAATGTTTAGGATATTGAGAATATTAAAAGTATAAAAAAATAAATAAAAGATGTAAAATGATTTTTTTTATTACTAAAAACAAAAAAAGGTAAAAAAAATAAAAATAAAGAATAAAAGAGGAAGAGAGAGACAACAACGAAGAGGGAAGAGAGAGGAGTCGAATAGAGGGGAGGAACAAGAGAGACGAATAGAGAGAGAGACGAGACAAAGACGAAGATGAACACAGAGAGAGAGAGAGATACGAAGGATGAAGGAGACGACGACGAAGAGCATCGAACAGAGGGAGAGAGTCAAAGAAGATAAATAGGTTTGACTTCGACGATGAACAGAGGGAGAGAGATAGTCGAACACACATAGATTGGAAGAGCATACCTTGATCTAGTCTCGATTAGGATTTCAACAGGTTTTTCTCCTTTTCTTTTCTCTTTCTCTGTCTTCAATGGGTTATGGTTTCTGTCTGTTTTCTCTTTCTCTGTCTTCAATGGGTTAGGGCTTCTCTCTGTCTGGGTTTCTAAGTTGTTTTATTTCCACCAACGATCCCATCTTTGACAGAGTCGCGTTTCTCTCTCTACAGAGACGCGATTCTTACACGTTTCTTTCTAAGAAACGCGGAATCGCGTTTCTTACGAAGATTCGTCACCTGGTTGCACGATTCCTGCAAGGTCTAGGGAATTCAAGATTGATTTGTTTGCTTTAGATGGATTCTAGGATTTGGCTAGATGGCCAAGAGTTGCTAGGACTTTATTTACTTCTCTTTCATATATCTTTCCGTCTTTCTTTTATTTTTTTAATTTTTTAATTTTCCTTTTTTCTTTGGGCGAATTACACTAACAGTCTCCGTAGTTTGGGGTTTGTGTCGCTTTTATCATTGACTGTTCAATTGTGATACATTTGACTTTGAATTTTGAATCCTGTTCCAAACAAGGACAATCAAAGATGTTTTCTTTGCAAATGGCCCATTTCAAGGGCAAAGTCGTCATATAACTTATTTTGTGTTGGTTAACTTGTATGTTGTTTGAAATGTAACGGTCTTTTTTTTTTAATGAATAATGTTGCCACTTTCTTGGTTATAAAATTCTGTTTGGTTTAGTTTTCAGAAATTTTTTCTAATCTAAAAATTAAATTGGTGAAAAAAATAAAAAACACATCATTTTATATAATTTTTTCTTTTGGTAGGGAGAAATAATTTTTTTTGATATCTATTTTCGTTAAATTAGTTTCTATTTTTTTCAAAAGTCAAACATGGTGACAACTTTGATGTTTTTATTAAACCAATCCATTAAATCAAAAAATCCAAAACTAAAAATATTTCATATATTAAATATATCGATTACACATTAAAAGCCTAATAACTATCTATTACATGATAACCATCCAAAAATACTTGTTAATAACAAAAACAACCATCTATTACATGATAACCATCCAAAAACATCAACAAAAACAATCATCCATTACGTGATCGTCATCCAAACACGTACTAAAAAATTAATTTGGTAAACAAATAAAAATATAAAAATGTAAAAGATTTATCATTTTTATATAATTTTATCTTTGGTGAGTAGAAATAAATTTAAAAAATTTAAAAATAACTTTTTGACATTTATTTTTCTCAAACTAGTTTATATTTTATCCAATTGACAACTTTGCCCTTGAAGTGGAGTATTTTCTATTTGCAAAGGAAATAGTGTCTTCAATTGTCCTTATTTGGAACGAATTCAAAATTTAGGGTCAAATATATCACAATTGAAAGGTTAGGGACCGAAGTGACACAAGTCCCAAGCTATAGGGACACAAGTCCCAAGCTATAGGGACTGTTAGTGTAATTCACCATTTTTCTTTTAAATTTGCATGTCTATATGTACCTAGATTAGCACAAACACTTATATGAATTTGTTGTGTCTGTGTTGGATTGCACTTCTTGGAAGCCCATGGACATCTCTTTGACATTTCTTAGACAAGTCCATGAATAACTTTCATATTTTTAGACACTTGGCTTACAATTAATTAGTGCTTTTTAAAACATGAAAATTTGGTATGCGCAAATTGCTGCCGCAATGCAAGCATAGATGCTTTTCACTGTAAAAGGAGAGAAATATATATTTTAAGAGACTACCAACATACTTTATATTGTTTCATATTTTGATATCTCTAGTTTCATCTTCTACTTTATGCAAATGTTAATTAGAAAGTCAAGAAACTATTAAAGTTTATATATCTGAAAAATATTTCTATATTGTTAGTTTTCCTGCCCCCCTTTACTTGAATCTGCAGTGTCCTCACATTCAGGATGTGCAAGTGTCATGCTACTTAGCTATTTGTTTGTTTGTTTACCTGCCTATCTTCCCATCTAAATTTCTCCTGCTCAAAATGTTGATCTCTTTTATGCAGGTCATTACCATGGAGTCTCTAGTTTCTTCGAATGATTTTTTTAATGAAGTTGAGTCTAGCTTTTGTGATAATTATTTTTTTTGTAATTCATCTAATTGTCTAGATCTCAGGCTTTTCATGGCTTGTTATTTTGTTCATGATTTAGGTGGTGATTGGCTTACTCTCTTTATTGTTTAGGAGGTAATCATTACTCTATTTATTGTTTATAAGGTAATCACACATTATTTATTTTCTTCTGTTTTGCAGACCGGAGTCTTTTCCTGCTATTGAGAAGCTTTATGAGCGTGGTGTCTACAATTATCTGGTTGGTTCTAGTTCTTATTATAAACAAATTTTTGGTTCCTTCAATGTGAAAAGTAAAAAAGAGAAGGTTAAAGAAAATACATAAAAAAAGAAAAGTATAGGGTAAGAGACGTTACAAGAATGAAAGTATGCATTTAAAAATGCAGTTTCTCCATTGTATGTTTATTCTCCATGAAATGATATTACGTGATGGGGAAAAAAGATTAGAATTTCTTAAAAAAGAACAAATAAGAAGAGTAAGGTGAAGATCTTCCATCATTGTAAGAAAGAGGAACCACAACGAAAGAAGGAACAAACTAGAGCTATCTAAGAAAGAAGATGGCTTTTTATAATTGTCTCATAATAGAAGCCCCTTTCTTGACTTAGAAACTTCATTGTATGGATAACGAGGTCTGTGAGTTCTTAACCAACTTTGATCTAGAAAGTTGGAGTGGGTTGTATCTTTGCATTAGTGCAAATATCTGACAAGATCTTTTAATCTATTCTTCGTGCACAAGTTTATCATACATCTGTCACCTGTTATTCTGAAGTTGATAAATTCTATAACTTGCTGTTCTATGCCTAATTGGAGTAGAAAAGCTTTTGGATTCAATTGAGTCCCTAACACTCGTTAACTTGGGTACAATAAAGGTAATAGTTAAGTGGATTGGGATCTGGTGTGTATAGTGAATTTTGGGCTTTTCCATTATGCGTTTTTGGTAGGTGGATCGTGAGATGGGGAATGAATAGATAAACTTGTGATGTAGGGTAGTGAGGGGAGGGGTTAAGTATGGATGTAACTTGTTGGGAATGGATATCACTTGAAGTGAAATGGAAAAGGTAATTGTTGAGTTTGAGGGAAGGCTATATGAAGGGGTTGGTTGAATTTTTATTACATTAGATTTTGGGGTCTTTTGGAAAGTGGGTTATAATCCACTTCCCAGATTATAATCCACTTCCCTCTCTCACAAGAAGCTGATTATAATCAATTTTTAATCAGCTTTTAACCAAAAAGCTGATTATAACCATCCTCCCAAAATAGCCCTTTGTGTTGGGGGGCATGTGAATATGATGAGCTTTTGGATGATATTTCATTTGTGGAGCATGCCTTGAAAGAGGTTTGAGCTCTTTCCATTGGCAATAAACAAGGATGTTGCCTTGCAAGCTCTTTGTTCCTTGAAAATGTTTCGGGATTTCTAGTTTTTTTAGGCATTGATTGATTGGGATATTGAAGTAATGGGGAGATTCTTTGAGCTATCATTGTTGTTAGTAACATATACCTTGAAGGAGTTAAGTAGTGAACCTAGTGGTAGATATGACATAAGCTCTTTTTGTAAGGTGCTCTTAATGCATTGATTGGTGGCTTTTGAGCTTTGGTAAAACTTTGTACCATTATTCCTGGTTCTTTTTGTTATTGCGATGTAATGACAAAGTTTGTCATGGGTGACAGAAGAAAAAGGGCTAAGCTTAGT
Source organism: Camellia sinensis (assembly GCF_055761805.1). NCBI lineage: Eukaryota > Viridiplantae > Streptophyta > Magnoliopsida > Ericales > Theaceae > Camellia > Camellia sinensis. Next base: position 62,843,782 of record NC_138962.1, on the reverse strand, counting down.
TGGATGTGGTGCTCCTTTGCCTACATGGATGTTTTGTTGGTAAGGGTTGGAAACTTAGGATGGTAAAGAGTGTCTAGTTCGTAACTTGAACCAGTGATGCTTAATTATTTGTTAATGGGTTTTAGGAGTGTATATAGTTCCAATTTTTATCTCACTTATTATTTAGGGGAATACAAGTTGTCTCTGTTATTAGAATCTTACGATTTGCGATTTGATTCATGATTTGATTTGCAATTTTTGCAAAATTGATATGAACCTATGGGTGAAGTTATTTTGGAAGTGAATTTTTAGTGAATTGCACGATTCACAATCGATTCACGATTCGATTCACTTTTTACGATTCATGTTATTTTTTAAATTATTGTGTCGACATATTTTCAATTCTTTTTTTCTCCATCTTTTTGGTGAAAATGACATAATACAACTTCAAATAGCGTTTAATACCAAAATAATCAACATATATGTATGATTTGTTGTTATTTTAGTGATTATATAATTTTTAATAAGATCCAATCAGATTTAGTTAGACCCAACATATTTTTAACCTTTCTTCTCATTTTTTTTCCTTTAAAAAATCATAATATATCTTCTAAAGATGTCTAAGATTAAAGTTTACACTATGAATTATCTATTGTTATTTTATTAAATTGAATATAATTGAATATTACATGTGTAAGGTCAATTATACTTTTTAAAATGTTTTAAGTTTTAAAATAAAAGATTCTAAATAATTATCATTTGCTCATTGTTACTTAGACAAGTATGTATACTTATTGTTCAAATATCAATATCGTTGTTAATTATTGTTATTTTGGAAATTGATAGTTTGTCTATTTGGTTATTATCTTTATTAAGAATGGTTGATAAGAAATATCTAAAAAAGAAAAAAAGGTAAGATGGTGATCTTACATAGGAACTTTTGTGAACTGCTTACCAATTAAACTACGTGATTATCATTCAAAATGACATTTTTATTGATTTAAGTTGAAATATTTCATATTCATAAGATATATTTAACATTTAAATGTGTAGATATATGTTTTTAAGTAATTTAGAAAAGTGACCGAATCTTTACAATTCACAATTCAATTCGATTTGCGATTCGGTATGAGGCCATTTTGATTCACGATACGAATCCCGATTTGACAACTATGTAAGTTGTAGATATAGTCATCATCTCTCTTTTATACTTTGTGCATACTATCCCCCTTCTTTCCCTTCCCAACCCTGAGATGCTTGTCAATGGATTTTTAACTTCCAAAAAAGAGAAATGATTTCTATATCTTTATAGGTACCATGCTTTTCAACCATATTCAACCTGATTTAATTGAAAATGGACTAATTTTTGGCAAAAATTGAAACTGTGTGTGAAGCTTCACTCCTGTAGCTTTTGTAATAATTTTTTTTAGTGCTTTCGACCAAACTTCATATTGATGTTTCTCAGAACTCTACAGTATTACGGCCAATAAAGAGGCAATGTATCTCTTGCTGATGTGTTAGATTGGAAGGAAATGACTGGTGTCTTTTGTTTTTTTGCAGTCTGTCTCTTTGTGGTGTGACTATCTAAATTTTGTACAAGAACATGATCCGTCAGTTCGTGAATGTTCAGCTGTGGGTATTTTGAAGGCAAGGAACTTATTTGAGCGTGCTCTTCCTGGTGCTGGTTTGCATGTTGCTGAAGGTCATAAGATATGGGAAGCATACAGGGAGTTTGAGCAAGCTATCTTTTTCGCTATTGATGAGACTGATGTTGAGGTCAGAACGTAGTTCAGTAATATGTTGTCTTTTCTATGGCAATTTTCCTGTATACAATTCATTTACCAAATTCGTATATAGTATGGTAGCATAAGTTGTATTCCATTTGCAAACAATTCAATTGTTTAATGTATAGGTTCTATAGGATGCGAGTGGAATTTCCACTTCAGGTGGATCATGCGATGCAAGTTCTTTTGAACTGCACTAAAAGTATAATTGATATTATAATGTTACTATTTGTGTTTTTCTTTACCCGAAATTGTTGATAATAATACATATATATACACATGTGATTGAGGGATTATATCCAAAGTGGTCAGTGCTTTTCTTCATTTTTTATGGTTACTTTTTAACTATATTCTTCTTTTTGTAAGGAAGGAAAATTAAAAAAAAAGCATCAAAAGGGAATGTTGCTCATATACAAAAGGTTCAATGATGATAACCTACACCAATCTATCAAAAGAAAGGTGTTGATGCATGAAATATTGACGGAAATAGGGTTTCCTATAATTGGACATTTCTTCTAAGAGATAGATTCCAAGTAGGGTCATGGCAGAGTTAACCCAATGGGATTTCCTATAATTGGCTGTATCCCTATTTTGTTTCTTGTATGATGTATATTAAATAGTACCTTGGGTTTTGCAGGGAAGAGAAAAGCAGGTTCAGCGCATTCGAAGCATATTCCACCGTCAATTGTCTGTTCCACATAGTGACTTAAGGCCGACACTACTTGCCTACAAGGCTTGGGAGGCGGAACAAGGGAATGTTCTCGACGCCAGCTCTAGTGACTTGGATGGAATTTCAGCTCATGTTGCCTCTGCGTACCAAAAGGCATTGGAGATGTTAAATGCTCGCGTTCATTTTGAAGAACAAATTTCTAAGAAGGATATACCTGACATGGAAAGGCTTCAAGAATACATGGTTTGTATCTGTTTATGCCATTGCATTGGTGCGAGATGGGTAAAATGCGGCAATAGTTTTTAATGATATTTAAAAGAAATAATGGAAAATTGCTTGAAAAAAGAGAATACAGTGATGGCCTAACACTTATAATCTGCCAGCTGATACTTTCACCAAACATCAAATGAGGAGTAGCAAAAGCCATCATTCTTCCAATCCTGCAAATTTTAATACATGTGATAACTCTTGCTTTGAAGGCACTTTGCCACAGATGCATACTTGCCGATTGCGAGATTAAATGAAGTCGGGAAAGCTATCTGTAACGTCTCCTCCCCATGCCACTATTTACTCCAACATTTCACCATCATGCTCATAGATAAATGCATATTCCCCAAAAAAATCATCCCAAATATTCCTAATAACCTACCGAAGCCCTTTGCCATACGATGTGGACACCTTGGGATCTGAAATTCCTAATAAAGGCTAAATGTGTCTTTGTAACTCAACAAAGCCTTATTGCAACTTCCCAGGGTCTGTTATGTGAAACTTTCTGTTCTGTTAAGCTCCATCTAGAGCCATAATCCTTCTTTGTTTAGTCTATGGTCTTTGTTTCTAGAGGCTATGTATGTATATGCTTGCAAAAATTCGTTGACTATGCTCCTGTTGTCAGAATATACTTTCTGTCTAAACCTTGCTTTTGGTAATAGCATATGGACCATCTATTTGATTGATGTTATGTTTGTTTTATCAACAATATACTAGAAATAATGTTGGTGTCATGTTGTTGCAGGCCTATCTGAAATTTGAACAGTCTTTTGGAGACCCTGCTCGGGTTCAAATTCTTTATGAACGTGCTGTAACAGAATTCCCTATATCAAATGATCTCTGGCTTGATTATACCCGCTACCTGGACAAAACCTTAAAGGTTGACATTTGACTTGTTTCTCTTTTGTGCTTGGTTCTAGCAGTTCAATTTTGGTGATTATCAATCTCTTCATTCCAGGCTTCTAGTATCGTAAGGGAAGCTTATTCGAGGGCCACGAAGAACTGTCCTTGGATTGGTGAATTGTGGGTTCGGTACTTGCTCTGCCTTGAACGTGGCCGTGCTCCTGAGAAGGAGATAGCTGCTGTATGTGACGTGTTACCCTTTCTCCACAATGCCTGTTTGCTGAATGAGATTCAATTTGATTCTCCCAGAAAGGATAAACAATTATATGTGACCGAAACTTGTCTGAAACTTGACTGAACTCTGTATCTTGGTTATTTGGATATTTGACTTTGCTCTAACAATGACAATTTAGTTATTTGGCTGACAAACAAATTCAATTATTTGCTGGTGTGGGGACAAATGCAGTGTAATGCATGACTATAGTTTTATCATATGGCGCTTCTTCCATGTTGGGACTTTGGGTTTGTTTCCTCTTGGGATCTTCAAAATGTTTTTCCCTCCTTGTATATTGGGTTGTGCTTTGCGAAACCATTTGTCCTTCTTGAAGGACGACTCATCCTTCCAAGCCCTTGGATTTTGTCTTTAGTATAAAAATATTTTATCTGTTTTTTCAATAAAAAAATGTTGCTCAAAATCATTCAAAAACACTATATTATGTTGTAAGAGCTGCCTTTAATGTCGCTTTGAAATTTTAACACTGGTGGCTGAGGGGAGAAACAAATAACAAATTGTTGGGTTAGGTGCATTTTGTCAACTCGGGGTTCCCTCAAAACCTCAACTATTTGTACACTAAATCCAACACAACAATTCTTGCTTGTATTTTTGCTGTCATTCTACATTTGGTTTATGAAGTCGTACTATATTTCCGTGAGTGTCATGGACTCACCCACCTGGGCCAACCCCTCTTCCCCAGAATTCAAAAAAAGAAAAAAAAGAAAAAGAAAAAAAGAAGAAAACTACAGAAAATTCAACTTTACCCCCCTTCTCTTCGTTTCTCACTCAGTGTTACTTTATGTTAGCTTCATAAAAATGTGATTATATGGTTTCATGTCCAGTTTTTTCCCCCCATGATATTGTTTAGATTTTCTTTTCCATATTGTCTGGCCACTGTAAATTGATGCAATTTAATTTTCAATCTTTTTAGGCATTTGAGAAGTCTCTGCTGTGCACATTTTCAAGCTTTGATGAGGTATGAATATAATTCTGTTACTTCATTACATAGTTTATAACATTGTTAATCACAGGTTTCCAGCTTATGTAGGTTCGTTTGTTTTCTTATCACATCACATTTTTAAGGTAGCAACATTTTGTTTGTGAGATAGTATTATGGTAAGAGTTAATACGTGGATGTGCCATTTAAGTCATGTTAGATTTGGCCTTCACGTGGACATGTTTCAGACTTTCTTGGCCTCTAGTAACTTGGGCGTGACTGATGGGAGCTGCTGAGGGATATCAAAATCTTTAAAGAGAAGAGTAATAAGTTCAAGTGGATTAAATATATTCTACCATTTCATTGTTTCTTTAGCAATGGAGAAAAAATTTAATGTTCAAATGAACCTTTGTATGGTTGTTAGTTACTTTATTAATAAAAGGAAAAATGGTGTATAAACCAGGAAAAATATTCAATTTTTTTATTCTGGCCTTTTCTGTTGTATCTCATTTATAGAAAGAAAAGAACACAGCACGTAGCACACTTGGCACAAGACCAGTCTTATTTTGGGTTATCTGTTTAACTGTGTAGCTGTTCAAGTGTTCTATTTTCTTGTTTGATGCACACCATACAGGCATCCATTTGCACACAGAGGGAGGCACCTTGTATGTTTCTATTATGTAATGTTGATTTCATCTGAAGTTCCTTGTAATATAAAATGAGTAGAGTTGTCTTAGCCTCAATGTTGTTTGCAAAATACTTTTGAATCTTTTTTTGGAAGCTAGTGACAATGCTAATGTGACAGTGGAACTTTTTATTTTATTTTATTTCAGTACTTGGATATATTTCTCACTAGGGTTGATGGCTTAAGGCGGAGAATTGCGCGAGCTGGTGAAGTAGGGGATGCTTTGGATTATGCTCTTATAAGGGAGACATTTCAGGTTTGTTCTTAATATGCAACTTCATGTTATAGCTGGTTCCTAGACTAGTAATCTTTTCATTGTTGGTAGAATTAGAGTTCGTCAAGTGGGCATGTTTTCCTAATGATCTATTAGAAATTGTTTTTTTCTTTTGATTTTTTTTATTATAATGTTTTAAATTATTATTATTATTATTATTGTGTTTCTTGCTTCGCAATGAACTTTGTCATGCATTATCATGATCTTCTTTAGGATAGCATATATGGCTGTCTACTACACCTTAGTAATTAGCATGCCAAGTCAACACACCTTGACAAACTCTCATTCCATGTACTTGGGATTGGCTACATTCGTCTTCTCTGGTAGGCTCTTTGTGAAGCATATCTTTGATCACAGCCTTAACCCACATTCTTTTCGGTCTTCATCTTGTCCTGAAAGCACCTTGGACATGGATTCATGCAGGCCTGAGTTGGTGCTTATAACAGGTAAACTTGGAAAAAGTATTTTTTGTGGTTTGACTAAAATCAACTTTTATGTTTTTTAGTTAACAGCGGGAAAAAAACTGATGAGACCAAATTTAGGAAGAAACTTCATTGGAGAGAAAAATCTCAATTAGAGATACAAGAGCTCTCAAGCTCACAAAATACATCCTCAAATATCATAAATATGACTACTAAAAACCCAAATGGGCTAATGCCAACTAAAGCAACCTAAACATAGCTATCACTACTCTTATTACATCAAAAAACAACCGTGGAGTAGTGGCATTTTGTACTACAATTATCTTAGCTGTTCATCTTGACTGCTGCACTTAGAAGAGGATATTGAGGAATCCTGGTGCCAATTGTATAACAATTAGTTTGCTGATCTGAGTTTTGAATTGTTTGATAATTTTAAATTGTACCGTATAGTTGTGGTCTAGGGAAATTCGATTCGTTTCACCTGTTATGCATTTTATGTGGTGGCAGTTTTCTGGTTGTCCTTAATATGCCGCGAAGCTTACGTTGCAAAATATACAGAATGATCTTCTTTGATTTGTACTTGTTGGGGCAAGTATGCTGTTTTTTTTCCCAATACATTTTCTTACATGTTAATTGTTTATATTTCAGCGTGCATCTGATTACTTATCACCACACCTTAAGGGCACAGATGGTTTGTTGCGAATGCATTCTTACTGGGCGCGATTAGAGTCAAATCTGGGAAAAGATCTAGTTGCAGCTCGTGGAGTTTGGGAGAGCTTGCTTAAAATTAGGTTTGATCATCCCTCTTTGCATTTTGCAAAAAGTACCATTTCTTAACCTCAGTGCTTTATTGTTATGGTCTGTTTATTATAAAGTGGATCTATGTTGGAGGCCTGGCAAGGTTATATAGTAATGGAGATTGAAACGGGTTACATAAATGAAGCTAGATCCCTCTATAGGAGATGCTACAGTAAAAGATTTCCTGGGACGGGTTCAGAGGTATGTTTCTTGTTGCTTTCTAAACCTTTTTTAATCCTGCTATCTTTTTCTTTTTGTAGTTTTCTTCTGTATGAATAGCTTGATCATATAGTCCCTAGCTTAACAATTGGGTATTACAAGCATCCTGCAGTGTTGTTATCTATCATATACATAAGTTAATCAATTTATTGGAAAATATTTTGTTAAATTGTAAATAAATAAATAATTGGGTATTACAAGCATCCTGCAGTGTTGCTATCTATCAAATACGTAAAATCAATTTATTGGAAAATATTTTGTTAAATTGTAAATAAATAAATAAAAGCATCGTTATAAAAAAAATAGAAGTATGTGTAATGTGTTTCAGGTATTTTATTTTAAACAAAAATATATTTGTTATCTTCCAACTAATCATCATCAAATCATGCACATGATGACATCCACAACATGACGTTACCAAGTATATGGATGCAACGGTATACATCCAACACACCAAATTACCAAGAAAGGTTCTACTTTAATTATTGTGTAATTGGTATAAATTATCACCTTCTGCAACTGTAATTACAATGATAACAGTCATAGTTAGTAGTGGCTGGAAAATGAACATTAGTGATCACATCATTGCACCTGGAAGAGGGATAGGGGGAGTTGGAGTAGTTGTTTTCCTTTGTCATCATTTTTGTCTGATGTTTTAATTTGAAGATTGTGGGCTGTCAATTTCTATATGTATATTTTGCATAATTTATTCATCAATCCCTCCACATGATGCTGTATAGGCATTGTTCAATACAATAACTAGTGATTTTGGCTTTTGAACAAAGGTTTACTTAATTACATATATGGCATTTTGGATTAGATGATATCTTCCTTTCCTAAACAACAGAATCATTCAGGACATATGCCATTCGTGGCTACGCTTTGAGAGGGAATTCGGCACACTCGAAGATCTTGATCATGCTATACAAAAGGTACTATTTCCTGTTGCAGCTCCTTTTTTATTCTTCAAATATCAATTTAGCAGCTGTGCTGTTTTTGTTTCATGAAATTATTGCAATGCAATGGTTAAACTGGGTTTCTGATGTTTAGATTAGATGTAGAGAGCAATATTGGCCATGAGTGACAGTAGATTGTCAATATCTATAATCTATCTTACAAGCATCCTATGCCCTTGAAAGTTACCATTATTGCGTTAATCTAGTGTGTGATATCTACATTAAAAAGAATATTGACTTTCTTTTTTTTCTTTTTCTTCCCCCTCCCCCCCGATATTCTATTTACCAAAAAAAAAAGAGTATCGATTTTATGTTATGACCTTGACTTTCACTTCCCATCTATAGGTTATAACTCCGCAAACACCACCGCCCTGTATGCTTTCAACTGTTATTACTTCCTTTTAGTATATCACAACCATCAAATCAGCAGATTAAGTTTAGGTACAAGCAAATCCACGACAATTTTATGTTCACATGTCACTCATCAAACTTATCACAGATGATAAAATATGGAGTCTTAATTTTATAAACCTGTTGCATCTTTTAGGAACTTTACCTTTGACAAAAGGAACAGGTCTTAATCATAGCTTCCTTGGTCATAGCTTCCATCCAGTGACTAATATCCATTAGATTTTCAGGGCCCCTAATTAGATTAAATTGCCACGAGAAATAATTATGTTTAGAAGAAAAACCTGAGGTAGCAAGATTAATCCTCTGTGGTGGATTTGTAGGACAAAGACAGTTGTGTTTATCAGGAAATGGTGAGGTGGTTTAACCATAATTTGGGGAATCAGTTAGTGGGCCAAATTGAAATAGGCACATCTGGTAATAAACTAAGTGAACCAATAATAGACTGGTAACTTGGATTTCCCATCAACCAGTATATGTTCATGACCTTACTTGATCAAAAACTGTTCTATGGGCTCGTATTTCTGTGTCGTCAAGTTCCAAGGGGACAGGAACCTAAGCCTGGTGAATAAACCATGTTAGAATTTACCTACACCTACCACCACCTACTACCACACCTACTACACCTACCACCAATTTACCCTCACCTACTCCTCACCTACTACCCAAACCCTCTCCTATATAATGAGCCACTCTGATTTGTAATAATAAATATCAATCATCAAATATCAATCAATAATACATATATTTTTACATGGTATCAGAGCTATAAGATTTAGGCCTATACTCTTTTCTTTCCGGCGGGCAGCCGGCCGGCAACCTTGCCTTCACTGCCCGCGGGAGTTTTTCAACAACATCACCAAACCAAACACCAGAAACCCTATTCTTTATCACTTTCTCTCTCTACAATAGCACGTACCAAGCAAACTGCCCGAAAATCCACCGGCGGCAAGGCACCCAGGAAGCAGCTGGCGACCAAAGCTGCCCGGAAGTCAGCTCCGGCGACCGGAGGAGTGAAGAAGCCTCACAGGTTCCGGTATGCTTCTTGACGAAGTTCTCGTCGGCGAACTTTGATCCGTAGATGGATTCGCCTCCTGTGCCATTTCCGGCGGTGAAATCGCCTCCTTGGCACATGAATCCAGGAATCACGCGATGAAACGACGAGCCCTTGTAGTGCAAAGGCTTGCCGCTCTTTCCAACTCCTTTCTCGCCGGTGCAAAGTGCACGGAAGTTCTCCGCCGTGCGGGGAGTGGTGTCGGCGTAGAGCTCCATTACGATCCTCCCGGCCGGTTGACCTCCGACGGCCATATCGAAGAACACCTTGGGGTTTGCCATTCTCTCAGAGCACTGAGCTTCTGATCCGAAAGCTCCCATTTCAGAGGCTGGTCAGAGAGATCGCTCTGGTTTTTCTTTCTTCTCCAGTTTGGGTTTCTGCTAAAATGACTGTCTTCTTAGTTTCAATTTCTCTCTCTCTCACAGTATCCCTCTCTTTCCTTTCTTTTTATTTTAATCTTCCCATTCCCTTTTCTCCTTATTATTCTATCCTCTTTTCCATTCTCCATCCAAAACCATTATCACACATCCACCGCCCATATCCCCCACTTTCTTTATACCCATCTTTTCTTTTCTTTTATTATATATATATATATTAAAATAATCAATCATAACATCAAACCCCTCTGCTGGTTCCACCCATGTGAGCTTGTCCCCTCTTATTATTATTATTATTATTATTAAAAAAAAAAAAAAAAAACAAAAAAACAAACAGGCAGACGACGAACTTGCACAATCGACTCATTTTATTCATATCAGGATCAACTCCGATCACCATTTTACACAAAAAAAACAAAAAAAAAAAAAAAAAAAAACAAAAAAAAAAAAAACAAAAACAACAACAACCTCATCCACAGGCGGAATTTTTTCTCCTCTACTCTACTGCAGGTCTCTTCTTTTTGCCTCCGTCCTGGGCAGTCCTTGCCGGTGTTGCCTCCGTGTTTCCCACTCCACTGGGCATGATCACTCCCCCATACTCCTCCACTCCCGCATCTGGTGGACCTCCAAATCGGAACATCACGGTGGCCTTCCGCTTCAGCTCCTTATTTTCTGCTTTCAGCACACTTATCTCTGCTCGCGCATCCTTATACATGCGTTGGAGCAGAGCCAGTTGGGCGTTTAAATGCTGCACCTCATTTGTCCTACTCTGCAGCCGGTTCGACAAGTTTGTGACCGCCGTCATGCTTTCCACACATGCCTTCAGTGTATATTGATTGGCTTCAATATCTGTTTGCCCTGCCATTTTTTGCTCCACAGACCGTATCGGAAAGTTCAACGGAGCAAAACCAGCGGTGTTTGGTTGAGGTTCACTGGCCACCGCACCAGTTATCTCTCTTGTTGACTCGTTCAGGTCGGGAAAGAGAGTAAGCAGAGGGCGGGACGAAGAGGCCATTTTCTCAGACAACAGAGTGTTACAAAATACCTCTCTCAGAAATCTCTCTCAGAAACTCTCTCTCGCAAGTTTTTTGTCTCCGCCTCTACCTCAGCCTAAGCCTCCGTCTTATAGCCGAGGCAGCCACGCGCATCGCGCGCCTCTTGCCACCAGCCGACAAACGGGCACGCAAGCCAAGGCGCCCACGTGCCTCGCCATCATGTCCGGCACACCTTTTGATGAATTGGGCACGCCTTTTGATGGCACGCCTTTTGAAAAATTGGGCACACCTTTTGAGGGTGCAACTTTTACAACGGTCCGACATGACCCTATAAACTGTCCCGACATTTGATTCCGGTTAGCATCACCAACGGTCCGACAAGACCCCATAAACTGTCCCGACATTGATTCCGGTTAGCTCCTTTATGGGTCCGACAAGACTCTGTAAACTGTCCCGACATTGATTCCGGTTAGCTCCTTTATGGGTCCGACAAGACTCTGTAAACTGTCCCGACATTGATTCCGGTTAGCTCCCTTATGGGTCCGGCAAGACTCTGTAAACTGTCCCGACATAGATTCCGGTTAGTTTCTACAAGGGTCCGACAAGACTCCGTAAACTGTCTTCTACAACGGTCCGACATGACCCCATAAACTGTCTTCTACAACGGTCCGACACCACCATCCAGTGTCCTCTACACCGTTATGACACCCCCATACAGTGTCCTCTACAACGTTATGACACCACCATCCAGTGTCTTCACCAATGGTCTGACACGACCATACAGTGTCTCCTATCCTCTTTTATTTTTATGTATTTTCCTGTTTTGTTCCTCTCTCCAAACTCAAGTTGGTTAGTTTCTATCCTCCTTGAGTTTGCGGGGGCTGTTAGAATTTACCTACACCTACCACCACCTACTACCACACCTACTACACCTACCACCAATTTACCCTCACCTACTCCTCACCTACTACCCAAACCCTCTCCTATATAATGAGCCACTCTGATTTGTAATAATAAATATCAATCATCAAATATCAATCAATAATACATATATTTTTACAAACCAATACAGTGTGATCGGTGTGTGATTAACAGCCCTTCTTGTCCTCCTTGGATCGTTGAGCCATAGAGGATTCTTCTGAGCGGGTGCCCATCTGGCTGGATCATCATGTGGTTGTCTGACAGACTTCCAGTTGTTACATATTCATTGGGGAATTATGTTTCATGGCTCAATATAAGTTGTGGTTAATAATTTTGGAGTGACTGAGAATAGCATACTCCTTTAATTTTGCATTTTCATTGTAGTGGCTGTCGCATCATGTGCGTTTGCCTCCTCGTCAGAGAACTCAAACAAATTTTCTCCTTAATATCAGCATCAGGTTTATGGGTCTCATGTTTTGAAGATTTCGCATTAGCAAAATGAGGGGAGGGTTATACACTTCAACTTTCCTGAAATAAGTTGATGTGTATTGATTACTGTTAAAAATATATTAAACTTTTGTCAAATTGCATTCAACCTGATTGCTGAAGAGCTTGGATTGTGTTTGGATTGGGCCTTGCACTTATCTGTGGACCATGCTGAGTTATATTATTCGGATACTATTTTTCTTAAGATTATTTAAACACATTGTTTCTGGTTTTCTCCTGTCCTGAATGTCCTCAGGGTACCTTGAATTTTATCCATTATCCTCATTGCTGTGTGATTGAATCTTCTTGAATCAGAAAAAATTCCTCTGCAATTTTTTTTCTATTGTTTTGTTTAAAATAATGATGAATATTTCATTTATAAACATGTGTATCATTTTGCATGGTTTCGATTAAGCAGCTTTTGACTCAATAATACATGCTTTAAGAATTGAGCCATTGGTGTGTTGAATGCACTTTGATGGTCGTGACTAGAGTGTGTATATTTTCTATCCTTTATCACGTGTCTGTTCCTTTATGCTTACCTTGATATTTTGGCCATGCCTTTGGAAAAGTTATTTGATGTGTTCTAACCTTGCCTTTCTATACTATTTCAATTGTATTACTGATCAAACCTGACCTGTGCTAGTTACGGTTGGAAGTATTTTGTTGTTGCTGCTTATTCTGTGTATTGCGTAAACTACATTTTTAGTGTATGTCAACTTAGACTAAATGAATTTACCCTTACGGCCTGTGACAACGTGAGAAACAGAGGACATGCAGCTTGATGACTTGAGAAAATGGGGTAAAAAAATGAACCTGTGTTTCTTTGAAGACTTGGTAGAGCAACATTGCATTTCCTTACTCTCATGTCATTTTTTAACATCCAATATTGATGATTTGAACTTGGTTTATGGGTTTGACTCACAAATCATGTTAACTTGACAGCATAGTTTGAGATTTCAGTTGCTGTTGATATTGAATCTTGTTTTTCAGAAATTTGAGGATTGAAAGATGGTCCACATTAATAGTGTCATACGTAGGCTTTATTTTGAAGCCATTTCTCATTCTTACTGGTTCTGATTTTTTGCTTCCTTGCCTATAAAGAAATTGGTAAACCATGGAGTACCTTTACAGATTTCAACTTAAGTAATTCTGTATGATGTTTTAGTGTAAGTTTGGATGACAGCTGTTAACTAGTTATATTGATGCTAATATTTTTCGTTCCTTAACAGGTTACCCCCCGTTTGGAAGAGCTGCAAATGTTCAGGTTGCAGCAGGAGAGCAAAAGTATTGGCACAATGGCAAATCAGAGAGAGACCTTATCAAAGAAAATTGCACGTGAAAAGAGAAAGCAGCGACCCAACATAGCTGATGAACAGCGAACAACAAAACGGAAAAAAGATATAGATCCAAACATAACGAAAGTACGTGGAGTGGATAAAGCTGAGGAGAAAAACTCTCTTCAAAAAAATAAAGATGAAAATGTCCAAGTCCATGAAGGCAAAACTAGTAATGCACATGGAAAAGGAAAAAAAGATTTTATCCCTGAAAAGCCCAAATACAATGACCAGTGCACTGCCTTTGTATCAAACCTTGGCCTTCAGGCAAGTTGTTTGCTGCCAATTCATCTTCTTTTGAGCCTCACTCTTATGCACCCACATGCACAAATGATCATGAGAATCAATTGTCGTTTATATCATAATTAATTCATCTAATGATAACTTGTACAGGCAACTTATGAGGATCTGCGAGCTTTTTTCAGTGATGTGGGTGGAGTAGTTGCTATTCGCATATTAAAGGACAAGTACACTGGAAAATCAAGGGTACAAGTTTCTCTCTCTCTCTCGCTCTCCATATACATCCAAAGGCCTTAATTTTATCCTCCTCTGCCCTATCCATGTGTTGTGTATTCTCAAATGTTAAATGAGAGAACTGGCAATCTCCAAGTTCGCTATCAGTAGCAATTTGTTTTGGTGTTTCAAGTTGGTAGTTTCATATTCAAACGTTATAACTGAGATTTAGATTGGAGACAGGAGTCTTGACAAATATTTGTTGTGTGGGACATAATGAACATGCAATTTTGGTGAGGTTCTTCCATGGTCAAAATGCAGCAAAATGATGTCTGCTGACAAATGCAATTCAGTTTATGTTGTAGTTATAGTTGTGAGGTTCTAAAAGGAGCATACTTCATCCATGTTTTGTTATCTTGCATATCTTAATTTTGGTGGATCTGATTTTTGGACTCAAAATAAGATTTAACTTCCCAAATTATTTGCTGCAATGGCCTAGGCCCTAGAATGGACTAGGGCTTTGGGGATAGAATTGCAGGGAGAGGTTACAGTGGAGATGAGTCCATCTACAAGGTTGCATTGGCCTCGGCGCTAGATTGGTTACATAGCTGGTTCTCAGCTTAAAGCCCCCCTGTGCTTGGCACTTCTCTTCTGAAAGGCTAACTAAAAAAAAAGCTCTATTATCCTGTGTTCTGACTGGTTGGTGAACACACTACACATCAGGAACTCTGACCTAGTAGGAGTTACTAGTGTAACTGTTTTGGCACTTCAAATGTTCCTTTTATTTTGGCAGGTAACTGGTAATGTTCTCTAGTCTTTTCAGTGTCCTTTACTTGGGAGTTGTTGGGGGTTAGTTTAACGGCATGGAGGTTTCAAGTCGCTCCTTTTGAAGTCAATTAATTAAAAAACTGGAAATTTTAATTTTACTTCATAACTGTTTTTTCAAAGATGCATTTCTTTTCTTTTGTTTATGCTCATCCGCCTTCCTCTCCATTGTTATTTGTCTAAACTTTCTGTAAAGCACACATGAAGCATTTGTAGGCACTCCTTATCACCTTTGTTCTACACCCTCGTCTTGGTTTAATGCCTTTATTTGCTACTATTCTGTAAGTCCCGTCTCATACCCATCTCGTAGTACTGCTATCGTTCCACAAAGCATTAAATGCAAGCATTATCTTAGATGTGCAGCCTGGTTCTTTATGTTATCCTGGAAATCCTGCTCCACAAATGAATTAAACCAGGTTCATTTTGTTAGTTGGCATAGTTGATTTGAAGTTTTTAATTCCTTGTTTGGCCATGGGTGTGAAATGACATCCAATTTTGAGTTGGATGCTGGTTAATGAAATCCAGTGATATTGGTTATCCAGCAAAAGGTTTTATTTTTCATTTAATATTTTCCTTTGAGATATGGCATTAATTGTTATCATAGAGGGTTTAGTCTCTGCATGATTCATGTTTTGTATGTCTGAGTGAGCTGTAATATTGATGATTTTGTCAATTTTATAATACCACTGGTACTGTGGTCAGATCAGGTAATGAACTGTACAAATAGTAGTAATCCTTGTGATGAAAAAGGCAAAAAAAGGTCACCATACTCGTGTTTTGTGGCAAAGTTCTGAATTCCATGCATCTTTATGTGTATTAATTTTGAAGGAGTTGTAGTTTAATGCATTCAAATTAGTTCTAATCTTATTTTCTCAATTCTGTAGGGATTGGCTTATGTTGATTTCTCCGATGATGTACACCTTACTGCAGCTCTGGCAAAGAACAAGCAAATGTTTCTCAATAAGAAATTGAGTATTGCACGGTCAGATCCGAAGCAGCGGAGAATGAGAGAATCTGTTGGACGTAACACCCCAATGGAACATGGTATGCTTGTCTTTTTTTCTTCCTTTTATTTTCTTTTAATAAATGTTCTCTCCTCCACTCAGTGTTGCCATGTGCCTATGCACATTGCTTGCCAAACAATTGGCTTACGAAGAAATTTTTTAGCAGGGTTGAGGTATGTGTATATGGAAGATTGAAAACTATTTGCTGTATATGTTTTAAAAATTTAGGGGGTAAAAAAAAATGTAAAATGGGAATATTCAAAACAATCAAAATGAGAAAGAGCTATGATTATATGTAGCCAAAACCATTTCCCAACCTGCTCATGTCAAGTAGCAAGGCAATCTCATAATTCCAATCGTGTTCAGTCTCTCAATCCTTCAATTAGTGGATTTAGAATATAATATTGTGTGTAATACATGCCATTCTATGGGGTAGGCACCATATAATGAAGGTTTCCTAGACAAGAAGTTAGTTTATTTGGCTTCTTTATTAAGAAATCTGACTTAGATTTGAAATTGTTTAATTAATTTTCTGAAGTGCCTATTGGTGAAAGATAGTCCTAATATTACTCTATACTGTTGCACCTAACAAATTATGTTTTGTATTAAAGAAGTCCGTTAGATATGCTAATCATTGCAATTTATTATCAAGTTTAAAGTTCCAGAAAGCTTACTCATGTCTGTATTTGCTATCACATTGTCTTTCGTCTCCATTTTTTTGTAGTTTTTCTTGCAAAGGTTCTCCCTTTGGTCATATAAGCCAATGATGAATGTTTTATTCTCAAATTTAACAATTGAATTATAGGCATTGTTGAATCATGAGTGTTATCCTAAATCAAATCCTAAAATTTTATCGTATACCATATCAACATTTAAATATCTCAGCAAATTCAGAAACAAAGAAATGTAAGCAAAATATGAAATGACAGTCAAAGGTAACTGTAGATAATATAAAAAATGGTGAATGAGGAAAATAAAATAAATAAAAAGAGAAAAAAGTTAACTGTAGAAAAAGAAAAGAATTAAGAACGGAAAAGAAATAATTGGGAACATATACAAACTGCTGAGTTATGTGGTACCTTCATTTACATTTAATGGTTGATTGATTGATTTTGGGTTTTTAGATTTTTGCCTCCAGTAGCAAGTTTCTGTGTGCCTTCCAAATTTTTTGGAAAAAGAGTATAATAGTACAACCCCCTGGGCGCAACGCAGTTGGTTAGGAGGGGGGCCTCTATGGGCGTTGCCTTGGATCTACGGGAGGATGTGAGATTTTCTTGTACCAAAAAACAAAAAATGCTAGAATACATCTCTCTTAAAATTAGAGAGGACTAACATCTGAAAAGATTTTCATTAGAAATATCCGTAACATTTATTTTTCTTACAAATACCAAGAAACAACCAAAGTTTTTTTCTCCACGTATTTTGGTTTGATCATGAGATGTACTTTAGTTGGGATCATATCAGGTATACCTATCGATTACCTGTGAAGCATATGGTATATCATATTTACAGATGCTGACTAGTGACTAATACCATTGGAAGTTAAATTCATAATTGTGTTCATTGGTCCTGTCATTCATAACGGAGTCTTCTTTTCTTGTTCAACTGTAGAATGTTATTTCATTTTGGGTGTTTTCTGCTTTTCTTTGTTATGGTGGTTCATCTTGCCCTTTCAACCACACTTTTAATTCTTCTTCGCTTTGGAAGGTGAAATGTCGGGGCATACAAATGGACAAACAAATACAGTTGGCGAATCTGATTCTAAGGATTCATCTGATGTATCTAATGCGACCTTGGCGGCTCAGCCACAGTCGGCTTATCGTCGGCATGCAGTTGAAAATGTCCAGCTCAAGGGGAAGAACACATTTGCAGTGCCAAGAAATGTCAGACCCCTTGGTTGGACTGACAAGAATAAACAAAAAACCGAAGAAGCTCCGGAAGGGGAAGACCAGACGCCAAAATCCAATGATGAGTTCAGAAAGATGTTCCTCAAAAGTTAATACTGTTAAGAAAGACTATACTATATATGCCTCCCACACAAGGCTTGTATAGAGTTTCCCAACTGTAAGTTTGCAGATGTCTTACATGCATATACAGTAATTGCAAATGATAGCAGAATACTTTTATCGTGTTGAAAATTTTATTTAATTTTCCCATATCATTTAATCCAATTTGTTGTCACTGATTACTTCAACGATTAGATTTAGAAGTCTCTGAATCCATCCTTTCAGATTAGTTGTAGATATCGGGGATGATTGAGTCGGGGGTGGCTAGGACAAGGTGATCTGGGAGGATGGTAGGCAAAGGGACTATCAGAGGCAGCGGAGAAACCAAAGGCAGTCTTTCAGATATAGAGAAGATAGCAGTTGAAAGGTCTAGGAGACTAGCTGATCCCAAGGTTTGATCGATGTCACTTTGATAATTTTGGAAAGGTCCATGGTGATAACCATTTTGGAGATTAGGCAATCGCTTGCTTGGGGAGATTTTGGCCGAGCCGAGTGAGGCAATCTTGATTTTTAGTCTTGGGCGTTTTACATGTGGGTATATTTGGAGAGATGTAGGGATGCAAGAAAAATTGATAAAACCAAGCCAACCGATCGCAATTGACCAAAATTTTAATTTTCGGTCTGTTTTTTATAACATACAGTTTGTTTCGATTTTGAAACTTTTTATAAAATGTAAACCGAATTAATCGAATATTATATTTAAATATTTTTATATTATAATTTCTTGAACATTATATGAGAAGTAACTAAGAAAATATACTTTTTTGATAAAAATTAGGGAGAAAAATATTTATAGAGCACTTTTTATTTATTTTCAATGTAAAATTCTATAATATACTATAAATTTTTTTAAAACTTAATGTAAATTTTTCTTCTACATCAAATTGACAAAATTGATAAAATTGAACCGCAGCATATGGTTTGTATTAGTTTCTCAATCATAAAAATTGAAACGATCGGTTCAATACTAATATGCTCTTAATACGGATTGAATCGAATCGTTTATACTCTTAGCTGTTATTGACCTAAATGTTACCTAATGATATTGACACAACATGAGATATCAATAAGAGATATTGATGTGGAGATGATGTGGCCGTCCATGTAGGAAAAGTGAATGTTATTATCCACAGATGTCAAGATTTTGTTAGGTTAACTATATTGATCAGTAGTCATGCTGCCTTTCGTCATATATTTGTCGGCATTTTATGTGAAATATGAACCGACTTGTGAAAGCATCACTGAACATCATTCTGCACCCTCTTTTTCGTTGAGAGCTGGAAGTTGCATATCAATTTATCCAGAATGGTTGGAATATACACAGGCTTTGTTGAGTAACTGAGCAATTAGAAGTTGTGACCTTTTATGTGATTTTCTAGGTACCATTGAAAAGTTATCCAGAATTTAAAAGTGAATTTTATGATATAGATTTAAAATGAGTGCCTTGTTAAATACAAAATGAATGTTGTTTATATATTTGAATTCTAGGTAAAATTATGGGTAATTTTTTCCTGGTATGTGACGAGTTGATGATGGAAATATCAACAGAAGTTGAAGGTACAAGAGGCTCGAATTTCAGGCAGGCCAATTCCTGAAATCACAGCACAGGCCCAGCCCATGTCACTAGGGGCGATTTGGGCCAAAGCCCGGGCTTAGGCCTTGTCAGGCCAATTTCCTACACCCCTGGTCGTGTCAAGCCTTCATAGGCCTTGGCCAGGACTTAGGCCTCCATCAATAAGGAGTGAGGGGTTGGGAGAAAACACTGCTAAATGCAGTAACAAAAATGCCTTCAACCCCAGCTGGGGTGACTCCACCATTCCCACTTTTTTTTGATTGGTTCAAATTATTTTTTTTTTTTTTTTTAAGTCTTGTTCTCACAGACCCTTACGTGGAGGTGGGGGTGCTGGGGTCAACCCCGCACTGGGGTCCCCAGCACTGTTGAAATAGACACATTGTATCAATTCAATCTTCAACACATAATTATATTACTGAGAAAAATTTACAACATACTCATGCAAGTGAAGTGAAGAGATGTTATATATAGGTGGTGTTTGGCGAGGGCTATTTTAGCCTGTTTTAGGCTAAAATATAAAATAAGATAAAATAGTTAATAAGATAAAATGTTATATCAAATTCATAAATATTTTATTTTTTCTCAAAAATTCAATCATCTTCGTAAATATAAAAATTTTAATCTATTAAAATAATCAAAAATTAAAATAACTTACTAAGGAGTTTTTTGAAAAGTTGATAAAAAGTCAACTTTCAGCTTTTTATTCATTTTGAGTCACATCACCTCTCACATAATTTACTCACAAAAAAATAAAATAAATTTAAAAAATTAACTTTTTACTAATTTTACAAAATACCCCTAAAATAATAACTTTCAAACACCCATGTCAAAACGAAAACGAAGTGCAGAGAGAGAGAGAGAGCGCAGAAAATGCAGCTCCAACTGCATTGGGTTTTCTTACACGGTACAACCATTTGACGTTTATTGCTATATATATTATGTAAACATGTATAAGCATGACCTCATAAAATTGAAAATAATTTGAAAATAGAAAAGAAAAAATTCAGCCATATGTCACACAGCACAGCACCGTTGTCAAAAGTGGGGTTTCTTGACCTATGAAATCGTAGTATACACAGGTGTCTCAGCTGTATTACGTTTGGCAGATTAAGTTAGGTGCAATTATTAGTAAAAGGAGGATTAGTAAAGAGATTATTAGTGAGGAAATTAAGTAAAAGTATATTTGTTTCGATGATAGTGTAGAACATAATTAGTAATTGGATTGTTAAATTATTTTTATATAAAATAAATAAATAAATATTTTTTCTATTAAAAAAAAAACTAAAGCAAAAAAAAAAACAGGTGCACTTGATAAGAGACTCAATTCGCACAATATTTTTCTAATTTCATCTGAAACCCAACCAAGCTAATTCTCCTATTAAGGGGGATTATTAAGTCCCTCCCACTATCAATCTCTCCCTCCCAAATCATCATCAAACACGCTGTGGGTGGGACCCACAACCATAATGATCCAATCCGACCATCCACGTTGATAAACAAACATGACCAGAAAGTGTTTGTTTGATGCAGTTTATTATAAGTTAAAAATTAATAATTAAAAAATATTTCTCCTCTATCTCTTAGAAAATCAATTTTTTTTAATTTTTTTTATCTTATTTAAACTATTTCTCTTTAATAAACTATAAATAGAAGTTCTAACAAACTTTTTGTAAAGATTCAAAAAAAAAAAAAAAAAAAATTTTTATAAACAAATCAAATAAATTATATCAAACAACCTCACAAGATATATATGAGCAACAAGAGAGGAAGATGAGCATCTCCAACACTTTTTTTCAATCAACCATCATCTAATAGTTGATCCAAAAATAGTTAGTGATAATGACTAAGACTAGGAGAGGATGATGATCATGTTTACACTTTTTTTAGCCAACCATCATTTAACAGTTAATCCAAAAATCACAACTAATAATATAATGACAAGGCTAAGAGAGGAAGATGATTCTCTTAACATGTTTTTCATCCATAGTTGATACAAAATACCATTTACTAATTGTGGGCTTGGAATCAATTATTGGAGAAACTATATAAAAGAAGCTGTGAAGGGGGAGTGGGTGGGACCCTCACCAAACAAGGGGCAAAAGCCACGCAAAAATAGGTTATGTGAAAAAAAATAAAAACAAAAACAAAAACAAGAAAGAAGGCTGTCATGCGAGGCAAAGCAAAGCATATTATTAGCATGCGCCTCCCTCTCTTTCTCTCTCTTTCTTTTACGCTGCGTTTGGTTGGGGAATTTAGGAAGAGAAATAGAAAGGGAAATGGAAATGAAAGGAAAAGGAGAAAGAATTAATAGAATTCCAAATCCCAACTATGTTTGATTGTGTTGGTTATAAAATAGAATTGATGTCCTAAAAGGTATCCTATTTCTTTATTTATTTCTCACCCCCTTTCTTTTCCCATATATTTTTTATTATAACCAAACATAAATAGGATTACATTTCTCATTCCTTTTCCAAATCCCACCTCAAAAACTCCAACCAAACACAGCATTAGCGTCTCTCAAAACATCACTTTTCTAACAAAACTCTATAACATCTCTCATTTCCTTGGATCACACAAGTAACATTTCTTCCTTTATTTCTTTCTTCAACCCAACTTTAATACAAACAAACACCTATTTACATTTCCCCCTCCTATTTAATGCCACATTCCTCCTATTAATCCCACATTAGTTGTGTATTAGTTGTGTTTGGTTAGAAAATTTAAAAAGAAATTAAGAAAGAAAAAATAAAAAGATAGGTGAAATATAAATAAAATATACATCAATTTTATTTAATTTTACACATCTCTTTCTATTCCTTTTCTAAATCTCTTTCTAAATTCTCTAACCAAACACAATATCTCTCTCATTATTATTGTTATGTATTATCAGGGTATTTTATATAATATGGTAAATTTTATTATTTTGCAAATGAAGATTATTTTGCAAACTTATGCGACATGATAAGTTTTATTATTTTTAAATATGATGAGTTTTGTGTATGTATACACAAATTTTTTTTATTACGGGAATGAAAGTGGTATAAAATAATAAAATAAATCTGATAATAAATAATATCTTTTATTTTAAAGGGTAAATTATGTAAATAATTGTTGTAATTTACATGATGTGTCAATTTGGTTCATATAATTTTAATTTGCTCGATTTTGTCTCTTAATTTAACGGATTGTGTCATTTTAGTCCAATAAATAACGGTTGTTTAGTTAATTTAACAGAAGGTCAAATAATGTGTCAATTTAGTCATTGTACTTTACACGATGTGTCAATTTGGTTCCTGTAATTTCAATTTTCTCGATTTTGACAAGGACTAAATTGACACATTGTGAAAAATTCAGGGACCAAATTGACACATTGTTTGACTTTTCGTTACATTAAATTAACTTAACAACCGTTATTTATTGGACTAAAATGACACAATCCGTTAAATTAAGGGACAAAATCGAGCAAATTGAAACTATAAGGACTAAATTGACACATCGTGTAAACTACAGAGACTATTTACATAATTTTTCATATTTTAAATATAGTAATCTCACACATACACATAATTTTTATAGTATAAATACAGTAAAAAATGAAATAAGATCATAAAATAAATACTGTGATAAATAGGTTATCTTTGACAAACAATGCTAGAGACCACTAAAAGTGGTACTCTAAAGTAACCACTAATGATGTGACATTCATTTTTTCAAAAAAAAAAAAAAAAAAAAAAAAAACAACAACAACAGACACAACAACATGGTGGCATGGGTGAGACCTACTACCACATCGTTAATGATGGTACTAATTAATACTCTCACTCATTTTCCTATCTCTTAACATAGCTATGTCAAGAAAATAATAAATAAAAACGAAAAACCACAAGACAACTCCTGCCATTTCAGCAATGACAAGATCATTCGAAAATGGGAAAAGCGTATTTTTTTTATATATATATAAAAAAAATAAGCTCCCTTAAAGTTTGAAGATAATGCATTCATGTTTAACATAATATTAGATTCTCATAACGTTTTAATTTAAATAACATTTAATTCTATTTTTATAAATAATTTGTTAATCTTATATATGAACAAATGATATTGTCATCTCTTTTATACTATTTTATTTTATTTATATTTTTTTATCTTCATACTATTTGTATTAATTTCGATCACCTTAATCTTATTTATAAGAAAATTAATATAATTATATTAAATTTGTAAAATTTATTATATATATATATGTATATTATAAAAAAAAAATCTTAGTATAATTTAACCCCTTTTTTGGGTGTGAAGTCTATGAAGTTCATGCAAGCCCAACTTAATCAGCAAAAGTTAAAGGCCCAATTTTGATTTTCAATTTTTTTTTTTAAAAAAAAAGGGAGAGAAAGACTTGAAAAATGAAACCAAGTAGATTGGCGAGCACCATGCCCTAAACAAGTGAGGTAGGTTTTTTTTTTTGTTCTACCATATTTTTTATTTTTATCAGCAAAAGAAAGAAATTTCATTGAAGAACAAAGATATTACAACAAAAGAGGAGAAGAACAATGAGAGCACATGCTTCATAAAATAAATTATTATTATTATTTTTTTATTACTGCATTTCAAGTCATATCAAGTTTTTTACGGTATATATGCTAGTGTTTGGGAAAATGGATTGGGTTGGATTTGAGATTATTTTAATCA
Organism: Camellia sinensis; assembly: GCF_055761805.1. NCBI lineage: Eukaryota > Viridiplantae > Streptophyta > Magnoliopsida > Ericales > Theaceae > Camellia > Camellia sinensis. The sequence continues at coordinate 62,819,546 of NC_138962.1, read as the reverse complement.
CAAAAAGACAAAATAGATTTTTTAACTTAAGATAAAATATCATATCTAATTCAAAATCGTTATATTCTTTCTGTCACAAAAAGTCAAAAAAATTAAAAAGCTATTCCTAAACGAAACTTTTTAGCTCCTGACTAAAATAGTTAAAAAATTAAAAAGTTAAAAAGTCAATCCGCTTCCCAAATGAACCCTATATCTTTTTTAACTATCTCATTCTCATTCTCATGTCAGTATATTTATAAAGCTATTTATTTTGAATAAAAATATTGTGTATCAATAATACCGTGGTAAGTTACAAATTTTTTTCTCTATTATGTAGTCCATATTTCTCTTTCACCATGGCCCATTAGAGGAGATGTACCAGTGAGAGAATAAAGAGCAAAGAGAATGTAAAAAACTGGTTTCAAGAAAAGCAAAGAACAAAGCTAGCAGTTGTGAGGTCCCATCTATCTCTCTCTCTCTCTCTCAGTGTCTTGTAATGTTAGTGTGAGTGAGAGAGAGGGACACACACACAAATAATGTCTTCACGAGAAGCATGTCATATGTATTAACATATGATCAGTTTTTCAGCTTCACGAGAATATTAAAAACATATATAGATTTGATAAAAAATATTCTTATATTTATGTTAAATGATAAGGTTGTGTGTTCTCATGAATGATCACTTACGTACAAACAATGAGAACATTGAAGCCACTTTGATTGTAAAAGAGGATTATTATAAGAAAACTCATAAACCACTACTTCAATAATTCTTAATGTTGTCAATATGACAATTGCTTGGGAACTGATTATCTTAGCCCAAAACAAAGGGAAAGAGAAAAATAAATTTTTAATTGTGTTGTAATCTCCAATAGAATATCATAGTCTTATTTGGTGTAATTTATTGACACAGTTTATAAGGTTTTTTTTTTTTTTTTTTTTTTAATTTAAAATTTTTAAAACTTACATAAGTGTATTTGGTAGAGCCGAGCTTACGAGCTAAAAATAGTTTTGATAGGTTGACAAAAACTAATTATTTTATAGTGTAAATTACACTCATCTTACTTGAGGTTTAAAGAAAATATAGTTAGTTGTATACTTTTGATATAATTATATTGGTCATTTTTGAATTTTTAATTCATATATAACAGTTAGACCATTTTTCATCAGTAATTTCGTCAGTCATATAAATGAAAAAAATGTTGTTATTTGTTTATTTCAATTCTATTTATAATCTGCATTTTTCAGTCTCTTTACCTTTATTAAAAAGATAATCACCATAATTGTGTAAAAATCTTTTTTACTAAAATATATGTTTATCTTTGTTTATTTCAATTCTATTCATAATCTACATTTTTCAGTCTCTTTACGTTTATTAAAAAGATAATCACAATAATTGTGTAAAAAATGTGACGCTGACTATTATTTCAAACCTCAAAAAGGTGAGTGTAATTTACCACTATTTAAAAGTTGGGATGGATATTTTTAACTCATGCCTTCTAATCATCAACTTCAAAAAACCTATACAAAACAGGCTCTATGTACTCAAAAATATATCTAAAAAAGCATCAAGAATTTGAATAGTTTTCCCGGGGAAATACTATCCACCCAAAAACAATATTTAAAAAATAAAATATACTTGTATAATGTATGTCACACTTGAAATCAATCATCTTCACATATTTTTATTTTCAGAATATTTTGTTTTAGGTATTGAATGTCAAAAATAGATAAGCAACGAGTATCCAATACATGGGACAAAATAATAAAGTTGTGAGTGGGAAGGAATTGAAAGCAAATTACTTTTTTATGCTTTTATGTATAATTTATGGATCACGTTGTCAAGTCATTCATTGGAAGGTGGTGGTGGCCATTGGTGGGGTAGTAAGAGAGAGAGAGAGAGTAACGAATTGTAAAAGGAAACGTAGTCTTTTTATGTAGTACATATGTGTGTTTTATGTCCTCAAAAATTGCTTTGAATCTCATGCCTTGTTGTTGTTGTTGGGAAGAATGTTGGGTTGGTGGGCATTTTGAGTCTGTAGTCCGGACAAAAATTGAGTAGTGATGGGAATGTTCCCAATGTCTTTGCTTTTTGTTGTTTTAAAATTTTATCAAAAGTGAGGGAGCAAAAAAATTATGACTTATTCACCTTAAAAAAAAAAAAAAAAAGAAAAAGAAAAAAAAAAGAGGGGAGTAAATTTTTATTTTTCCATGGAGGATGACTCCAAAAACAAAAATTTCCAAACTTATGAGTGTGCATATAACTGTTTACGACATAATGTTTCAATAGTCTCAAAAATCACACGATTATATCTACAATAGTAGTATATAATTGTCATTTTTTAAGAATAGCCAAGTGATGACATCTAATCTTCATTATTAACTTAGTGATAAGCTTAATTGTAAGGTTCAAATCTACTCGTGCCATGTTTAATTTTCACATAATGAAGTGATATAATGTTATTTTATTTTGGAATAAAATTAAATTTTTCATTAATTCACAATCCCGAAAAATTGTCTAGTAGTCTTTTTATTCTGCATATATGAGATACTTTTGTCGGGTGAAACAAATTGAATGATTATAATACCCTTTTTGAAACAACTTATCTGGAGAAAGTAAGTGATTAAAGACTAAACAAGTTTGAAGCCACACATTATAAACTCAAGCTGATGATAATTCAATTGATCCCTCTTTTAATTTTACATGTAATCAAATTGAGTTGTTGATCGCTAGAAGTTATTTGTAAGTCCAATCTATTATGTGGTTGTACCCATCCAATAATAAAAAGATAAATAACTTTTTATAAATACGAGACAACATGATCTTATATATTTCTTACTATTAAAAAGACATATCATGTGTGTTATAAATCAAACCTATTAGATAATTTCTTGTTGCTAGAGAACCAATTCCAACATGTCACCTTCTAGTGGCCCATGAACTACCCTGACTTCTAAGCTACCAAATAAATTGTACTAGTCTTGAATGCCTTATGTGCATTACATGCGATTATTTTATGAGAAAAGGTGAACTGAATGCATTAAAAAATAATATAGGCTTAATTTAGTTCCTATTGAATGGGGATTTTTAAGGATATGCAAATTGGATTCTCAAAATCAAATCCACAACTTCAAAATAATTAGGTCGAGTTTTAACTACTAAATTAGTTAGTCCTGAATAGAAAAATTATTGTCAAATAAATTTGAGAATGTGAAAGTCTGAAGAGAGAAAAAAACAGTGAAAGTAGAACAACACAATGATACAATGCCATGATTGTGAGACGAGCTAAAATGATAGTGTGGCAGCTTTCAAAACCCTTGACAGTGTAAGGAAAGATAATGATACAAACTGCAAATTCAAGTCCAAGTAACCAAAGAATTCAAAGTTGCTATAAACTTGTTCCCACTTCTTATGAGAGAGAGAGAGAGAGAGAGAGAGAGAGAGGGAGTGGATGCATGAGTATGAAGTTAGCAAGCATGATATCCATGGATTCCATACACATATGGTGGTGGTCACTCTTAACAAGTGATACAATGTTTTTTCAGTGTGTATTTATTTGCAGATAGAAGAAAACATTGATGAATGAATGAATGATGAGTATTTGCCAAACAAACGTACTAGAGCAGCTTTTGTTATGCAACTCCTATAATCTCATGTCTCTCTCTCTCTCTGACAAAAGAAAATTTACTTTGTAATTCTTATTATGAGTACCCTTACTTTCATTAGCTGGAGTTCTCAACAATTTATTTATTTATTTTTTTGAATCAAGGACCTAAAAGCATAGACGAAGTTTAATGGATTCTATTTTTATTTATTACATTTTATTTTATAAAAAATGCAATGCACTAAATATATATATATATATATATATATACTTTAAAAAATACCGAGAATTTGAACATATAATGTAAATATATATTTGGTGTTGCGTGAGTCACCCAAAACTAATTTGTTTCACACATTTTAAATACTTTTCTAAATATTTTTTCTCTGTACATAATAATTTTTTTAAATAAAAAAATTAATCCAAACAAGTTTTGTGATTCATTTTCCAAAAAATTGAAGTGCACAGAATTAAAATACATAAGTAAATTGTGTGCTCGTAACTTATTGAGTCTAGTTGAACTCTTGACAAAGCCAAAGTTCTTACTTTTCGTCCTACAATGAATGGTAGTGCATCTCATTCCGTCAGGTTAGTTGGAGAAAATACTAAAAAAAATTATATTTTATTGATAAATAATGTAAAAAAAATGAGATACAAATAGATCAGGCTTAGGCACGGATATCTCGTTTTCTTTAAAGAGATCAAGCCCACTGCGGTAGGAAGAACCCAAATACTGATGCAGCAGTCACAAAACTATGACTTGTCTTCTCCAGGATACAACAGTCCGACCACTTGTCGTATGGTTCAGGTCAACTCTGCATAAGATGGCGAACCCAAAGCTCCACCAAGAAAAATACTCTTCTTTACTAGTAATCTCTCTTGTATAGAAAATAGTTGGTGTGTTGGTGTAGAAAAAAATAGATGAGAGGAACTATTTATAGGCCACTAAGACCTTACAAATTACACAAAAAATAATGACTATTAAACAAGAGAAAATGGAGAGACACTAAATAATAAAGAGAAAATGGGGAGACTCCAAATAATAACTCACTACCAAGTTCATGAATTCTAATTAACCTCCATTGATGAACAAGATAAGATTCATGAATCAAATAAAAGAAGATTCATGAACAAAAATATATAAATAAATAAATAAAAAATATTAAAATGATCCAATATAATCTAATTAGGTGGGGATCCAATGTATCTTGAAAGGAAATCCACGCACTCTGATGAATCTCTGTTATATAGTACATTTTATGTGTATTTTTCTATGCCATTTTTTTTTTGGGGGGGTACTCCTGGCATTTGAGCTCATTTTCACTATAAATAGTATAAAAGATTATACCGGTAGTTCTTATATTTTATCTCTTATGTCATTTTGGCCTTTATATTTTCAATTGACACAATTTTAATCATTAATTTTAAATTCTATGTCAATTTGATCTAATTAATAATACCGTTAGTATTTTTGATTGAAAATAATTACTGAATTGGTTGAGGTTAACTTATTGAGATTACTAAATTTATAATTTTACACTAAAAAATATAACGCATGCCACTTATATACATATTTTTTATAAAAAAAATATTAAAAGTTGTAATTAATTGAACTAAATTGAAACAAAATTATAAATTCAGGATTAAAATCGAACTAATTAAAATTATAGCAATCAAAATGATATAAGAAATAAAATGTAAGACCATCAGTAATTTGCCCTAAATAGTGTTAAGGGATGATCATCATGAGAGACAATTTGTTGCCAAACAAAAGCAATTTTCCGCCTAAGCATAGATGAACTTTAAAAAGCATGTTTTGATAGAGATAGAGAGTTTTAAAAATGAAAATTAATGATTGGGAAGTACTTAAAAGGAAGCTTTGGTTACCAAAGATAATGAACCTGGATAAAAGGTTGTCTGGGATTATTAAAACTTGGAAACAAAAGAAGAGATTGTGTTTGTTTGAGAGATTAATAATAATAATAATAATAAAAAATTGACAAATAAAGTTAAAAAAAATGTTAATAATGAGTGGCATTTTATGGTTCATTTATAACGATAAAAGAGTGGTCGGCAAGAAACAAAAAATTGCATGCTTTGAATATAGCAAAAAGTTGAGTTTATAAATTACTGTCAGTTCTCTATCTCAAATTCCTTTACAACTTTTTTTTTATTTTTTTTATTTTATTAGAACTTTCGTTGCCATGGAAAATAAAGCTTCGAATCCAATGTTTTATGTCATTTTCATCTTTGAAAAAAGAAAAGCTTACCTCACTCAATTGTGGATGAACCATGCTAAAATTCAAATTAATGAAAATTCTCTCCATCTTATCAAGATGTCAGGATTCAGCTTTTTCCACCCATGTATCTGTTCTGGTATGTATTTGGTGGTTTTCCTTTGTTCGCTTGGATTTATTGTTTACTTCGTAGCTTTTTTTTTTGAATTTTTTTATAGTTAAATATTTAGTTTGATATATTTATGTTAATATTTATAATTTTCCTTACCAATTTTTTTATTAGCATTTCTTGTACTTATTGACAAAAGAAATATTAAAAATAAACTTGAAGTGTATAGAAATGGCAAGCAAATTTGACCAGATCTCCTGTACATTATGAAAAATTCTCCATTTTGCGCATTTTTTTATTAAAAAAATAAATAAATTTGGCCAAGTCCCACAACCTTAATTATGTCTATTGTAACAAAATATGTTTTTTTTTCTTGGGAATAATTATGATGAAGTTATTGGGTGCTTCACATTGTCATTTGTCTTGCTATAATTTAAATGTTCATGATTTGATTCATATAATTGGACCTTTTTTTGGGGGGTTGGTATTTTGCCTAACATGAAGAGCTGTCAATTGGGGTCCCCCTGGCCTCCAAATTAAAATCAAACTTAGCCCAATATTATTATTATTTATCAATAAAATAAATTTAAATATCATGATAATTATATGATATTGAATATTTATGTTAATGTACACCTCCTACACCACTAAAACCTACCACTACCACTACACACCTCCACTACTCCTCACCCACTCCACTTACCACCTCCACTTTACTTACTACCACCACCCACTCTACACCTACTACTCCCAAAACCTCTCTATATATAGGACTTGTAATATACAGATAAAAATATCAATACAACAATCAATACAATCAATAATACATAATTCATTCTCTTTCTTTCTCTATCAATTTCTCTTACATGGTATCAGAGCCAAGTTGACAACCTAGTAATTTCGCTTCACCGGCGGGCGGCAGCCTCGCCCTGACCGCCCGCCGGACGATGAGAAAACTAAGCACATAACATCTTCTCTCTCTGCACCAACCAAACTGCCTAAAACGCCCAACCCTGAATTCTTCTGTTGACCCAACTCACTTACTCAGATAACAATGGCGATTAAACCCATCACTCCACTTCTCACTCTCTCTCTTATCTTCCTTCTCTCTCTCTCCACAGCCTCAGCTTCGTTTCGATCTTCCTCCAAATGGGTCCCTCGATTCCTCGGCAAATCCTCTCTCCTCACACAACCCCAATCCATGACCCAACAACAATACCAGTACGAAACCCGGTACTTCGAGCAGCCTCTCGACCATTTCAGCTTCGCCGATCTTCCAACTTTCCATCAACGGTACCTGATCAACGACGACCACTGGGTGGGTCCGAGTCAATTGGGTCCTATCTTCCTCTACTGTGGGAACGAGGGCGACATTGCGTGGTTCGCAGACAACACCGGCTTCGTCTGGGAACTCGCACCTCGATTCGGCGCCATGGTTATCTTCCCCGAACACCGCCGACCATGATCTGTGGAAGTTTGGACGCAACTGCACAATCTCTCTCGCATGTTTGTTGCAGTGTGCGAACTGGATTTCTAGGCTTCTCTCTCCTCTCTCTCTAGATTTCTAGGCTTCTCTCTCTCACACAATACTCACCCACGACACTCAGCAGACACACAAGACACAAACCCACGGGATTGACAGACCCACATGTGATGAATTTTTTTTTTTTTTATTTTACTATTGCCATCCACTACCTTTTGTTTGCCATCCATTACCTTTTGTTTTCCACCCACTCAAAGAAATCATCACAAAAAAAAAAAAAAAAAAAAAAAAAAAAAAAAAACCGAAGAAGAAGATGACCTGCACACCGCTGTTTTTCTTATCACCCATCCACCAATATTTTTTTTTCTCTCTCTTTTCTTTATCCATTGTTTCTTTTATTTTATTTTTCTTATTCAACAAAACAACACCACCAGCTAACACCAACACCATTCCACAACCTTGTCCTTTTATTCATCTCAGGGGATCAACCCCGATCACACTTTTACATAAAAAAAAAAAAAAAAAAAAAAAAAAACAAACAAACAAACAACAACCTCATCCACAGGCGGGATTTTTCTTCTCTACTCTGCCGCCGGTCTCTTCTTCTTGCCTCCGTCCTGGGCGGCTCTTGACGGTGTTGCCTCCGTGTTTCCCACTCCACTGGGCATGATCAGTACTCCCTGCTCCTCCACTGCAGCATATGGCGGCCCTCCAAATCGGAACATCACGGTGGCCTTCCGCTTCAGCTCCTTGTTTTCTGCCCTTAGCACGCTTATCTCTGCTCGCGCATCCTTATACATGCGTTGGAGCAGAGCCAGCTGGGAGTTTAAATGCTGCACCTCATTTGTCCTACTCTGCAGCCGGTTCGACAAGTTTGTGACCGCCGTCATGGACTCCACACATGCCTTCAAAGTATACTGATTCGCCTCCACATCCGACTGCACTGCCATTCTTTGCTCCACCGACCGCATCGGAAAGTTCAACGGAGCAAACACAGAGGTGTTTGGTTGCGATTCACTGGCCACCGCACCAGTTCTCTCTCCTATAGACTCGTTGAGGTCGGGAAAGAGGGTAAGCAGCCCGCGGGAAGACGAAGCCATTTTTTCTGGGCAACAGAGTGTTATAGAGAGTGTTACAGAGTATCTTCTCAGCAAAACCTTCTCAGCAAAACGAAGAGTTTTTCAGAGGATTTTCGCCAATTGTTTGTCTTCGCCTCTGCCTCAGCTCTGTCTTGGTTAAATAGCCGAGGCAGCCACGCGCATCGCGCGCCTCTTGACGCCGACAACCTGGCACGCCTTTTCATGGCACGCCTTTTGATGACTCGGGCACGCCTTTTGATAGCACGCCTTTTGAGGGTGCGGGCACACCTTTTGAGGGCACAACTTTTGAGGGCTCGATATCTATATCCCTGTATATCTTTTGGGCAGCCTATATACACACTCATACAGTGTCTTCTACACCGGTCAGCTTTATCAATCTCTTTGTTTCAACCTCAAATAGGTTTCTATCTTCACACCTATTTGAGTTTGAGGGGGGGTTATACACAGTATCATGTATAAGTCACTCATGGCGCACTCCCTAAGTCGCCCCCTTGGTACATCATCACAACCTTCTACAACGGTCCGACATGACCTCGTAAACTGTCTGCTACAACGGTCCGACATGACCCCATAAACTGTCTTCTACAACGGTCTGACACGACCACACAGTGTCTGCTACAACGGTCCGACATGACCCCGTACACTGTCTTCTACAACGGTCCGACATGACCCCGTAAACTGTCCTGCTACATCGGTCCGACATGACCCCGTAAACTGTCTTCTACAACGGTCCGACATGACCCCGTAAACTGTCCTGCTACAACGGTCCGACATGACCCCATAAACTGTCTTCTACATCGGTCTGACACAACCACACAGTGTCTGCTTCAACGGTCCGACATGACCCCGTAAACTGTCTGCTACAACGGTCTGACACGACCATATCGTGTCTCCTATCCTGTTTTATTTTATTTATCAGTTTATTTTTTTCTGTTTTGTAACTCTCTCCAAACTCAAGTTGGTTTGTGTCTAACCTCCTTGAGTTTGAGGGGGGCTGTTAATGTACACCTCCTACACCACTAAAACCTACCACTACCACTACACACCTCCACTACTCCTCACCCACTCCACCTACCACCTCCACTTTACCTACTACCACCACCCACTCTACACCTACTACTCCCAAAACCTCTCTATATATAGGACTTGTAATATACAGATAAAAATATCAATACAACAATCAATACAATCAATAATACATAATTCATTCTCTTTCTTTCTCTATCAATTTCTCTTACAATTTAACTGTATAAAAAAGAAAGAAAAAAGGTCAAACAAATAACAAACTCAACACTATTTAGTGGTTGGTTTTGTTTTGTTTGATTTGTAGTTGTATATGATTGGATTTTTTTCGATAACAATTTAGTTGGGATTGAAAAAAATTAAAATGAAGTATACTATTAATTTCTATTGTTTAGGTGAAATGTTATTTTAGTTTCTGTAATTTTAATTTGAACAACTTAATTCTTATATTTTTAATTTTCTTGCAATGTGTTTCTTCTGTCACTTACTATTAGAATTTAGAACGGAAAAAGATCATTTGTAAAGTGGAATTCAAAAGAAACTATAGGGACTATTAATGCAATTTATTCATTTATCTGATAGTCCCTATAGTGTGTTTTGAATTCCATTTTGGTTCCTCTAATTTTGCATGTAAATTTTTTCTGTTCAAACTGTTAACAATGAATGACGGAGAGATCAAATTGTAACAAAATTAAAAGTATAGAGATTAAATTGTTTAAATTAAAACTACAGGAACTAGAGTGACACTTCACCTAAATTATACGGACTGATAATACAATTTACTCAAAAGAATAAAGCTTCGGACCCCCAGTGGGGGTGCTGGAGGCCCCTTCCCATTGGTCCAAAAAACAGTGTTTTTTTTTTTTTTTTTTTTTCAGCCAACCCCAGGCCAACACGTGGCACCGGGGGAGGTCACTGGGGGTCACCCCTACTGGGGGTCTATAACATTGCTGTTACTCAAAAATATACTATAATACTTTGTGCATTTGTCACTTCTTTATTGATGTTTATCTTAATTTTTGATACGTAAATTTGATTTTCATCAATAATTTTTTTTTTAACCAATATATATATAGGGCGCTGATTGAGGGCCCGAGGCTTCGGGGCTCGAATGCCCCGAAATGCCATTTTAGGTAAAAAAAAAAAAAAAAAAAAAAAGGAAAAAAGAAAGAAAAAAAAAAACAGTTTTCAAAAATAGAAATTAGGGGTATTAGGGCCAACTTTTTTAGGGCCACCAATCATTTTCCATATATATATGCACAGACTATATTACATGGCAATTGAACCATTTTCAATGCTTTTATTGTTCATAATAGGTTCTGTTTTTTGGTTTCTCATTTTGCCCCTTTCTTTTTTGGTAATGGTCCATATTCTCTGATTCTCTTTAGATACGAAATTACCTTTTTGCCCTATACATTGAAACCAGAGTAGCCTTATTTACCATCATCATTTCATTTAAGTTCAAATTGCAATTTTCTCACCCTTATGAGGTTGGTCTTATGTTGGAAAAATTATTAGTTGGTCCTAAAGATTATGTTCCAAACTAATTACAAATCATTGTGAGTATTTGGGAAGTAAGTTTTTTTATAATTTTTTTAGTTACAGGATATTATTAGAGAATTTTTTTTTTTTATATTTGGAAATATAGTTCAGTTTTTTTTGTAGTTGGATGTGATGTCTGTGAGAGAAAAAGTAAAATGATTATAGGGTTTGATATGATATTTTGTTTGGATTTTTTTTTTTGGTTGTGTAACCAATTTATCTTTTAGTAAAAAAAACCAACAAATCTCCTTCCCAATTAGAGCCATATCCCTTTATATACTCTAATTACTTAATATAAAATTATGAATTCTATTCCTTCATCAATCACATTACATATGAAGTGGTGTTTTGAGAAATTGATAAAAAATTAATTTTTTGACATTTTAGCTTTTTTGTGTTAAAAAAATAGAGAAATAATATGACTCAAAAAAGCAAAAAAAACAAAAAAAACTAAGGTAGTGTTTGGCAGAGTTTTCTAAATATGATTTAAGAATAGAGTTATATTTTGAGTTTGTGAGTTTTGAAATTATGATTTAAGTGTGAAAAATTTGTTTAGTAAATGAGTTTTGAATTGAGTGAAGAATTTTTGATGTGTCATATAATATTTGATACAAAAACTTACAACTCATAACCAAATACACAATTCAAAATTCTATTAAAAACTTAAATTTTTTTTTAAAAAATTCTGAATTTTTTATTTAAAATATAAAAAATAAAAGGTGGCAATTGTTATAAAAAAAAAAAAATTTGTGCACTGTTCCGGTCAATTGGCCAGATGTCTAGAAGGACGATCGGCTGGACGTCTGGGAGGACGCCCGGTTAGCCCAATTTTTTATGCCGTCAACAGAGTTTTCAAAAATAAGTATAGAATTAATTTTTAAAAACTGTAAATAAACACCATATTCAAAATAAAGAGTAAAACTAAAGTTTGAGAGTTTGACCGAACGGAGCCTAACTTTTTGCTATTGCCAAAACGCCCCCAAAATATCACACTACCCCTATCTTTATGTTGCCTCGTACGGTACTATTATTGCACTGGATTTCCGATTCAAGAGAAATGATGATTTTCTTCACTCCACCATCAACCTATGATCATTTGCATTTAATACATACCAAAAAAATTTGGGAGAGGCTTTTCTCTATTCTACGGCGTAGATTAGAGCGTATTGTTAGATTCATGAAATTCATTATAGGTTCCGTCCTAATGATCCAAATCATTCAATATATAGAACTTGTCAAGTACTTAATGTCTGCAAAACATCACGTTGATTGAATATCAGTAGCCCTTGATCGGAACACATTTTCGTTAAAAATTTATTTTTAAAATTGTATTTATTATTGACAAAAATGTGTTCCAATCAAGAGATTACCGATATCCGATCAAGGTGATTTTTTACAAATATAAAGTACTCGATAAGTTCTCTACATTCAATAATTTGGATCATTAAAACAGAATTTGTGGTGAGTTTCATGAATCTAACAATACTCCCTGATCTACACAGTAGAATAGAAAAAAAGCCTCTCCCAAATTTTTTTGGTATGTATTCTAATACAAATGCAGATGATCACAGGTTGATGGTGGAGTGAAGAAAATCATCATTTCTCTTAATTGAGAAATCCAGTGCAATAGGAAAATGAGTTGGGCCCAGCACCCCCACTATTTTTTCATTGGTTGGAATTTTTTTTTTTGGATTGTCTTGCCATCACAGGGCTCCACGTGGAGGGGGGTCCCAGCACAGTTGAGTGCAAAATAGTACCGTACGTAGGCAACATAAAGAGGGGTAGTCTGATATTTTGGAGCGTTTTGGCAATAGCAAAAAGGTATGCTATGTTTGAGGGAGTTTCTATTTGCACACACAATATACACTTTTTGCACATCTTCCTCACTACACTTTTTGCACATCCTTTTCATTAAGTGTGTGTATAGAGTGGGTTTAGTGTGTGTAAATAGAAGCTCCCTCCGTTTGATGAAGCTCTCAAACTTTAGTTCTACTCTTTATTTTGAATGTGGTGTTTATTTATAATTTTTAAAAATTAATTTCACATTTATTTTTGAAAATTTTGTTGAAGGCGAAAAAATTTGGATTAACCGGTCATCCCCGGCCGGTTTTTTAAAGGTTTTTTATTTTTAAGTTTATCAATTGTGTAATAAAAAATTTATATGAATGCTTTTGTATTATTACTCTTTCTATTATAAATAATGATTATTTAAAAAATTTTAAATCATATTAAAATAAAAAATAAAAAAATATTTTACGAGTGACCTACATATTTTAATTTTAAGAGAGACCCACGTTACAATCAAAGATAAAATGTATTTTTGTGTATTTTTTGTTTTTTAATTTTATATACCTAGAGTTAAGGATGATTTTTTTTTTACGCAAATCACACTGTATTAGTTGGAAATGATTGATCATTTTTTGATAAACATAAATATAAAGCGATTTGATAATATGAATATTAAGTGACTCAAGTTATGTCGAACTTGCATAATATGAAATTTATATTAATTATGAAAAATAAATTATATCTTTCATATATAATTTTGATATTATTTATTATTTTGACTAAGGGTGCCATGACTTTTTTAGTCTTTTACGTAAAATAAGATTTTAAAGTATTTATTTATTTTTGGTTTCCTCGTATATATTTTGTCACTTATTTTCAAGTCAATCTAATAAAAAATATAATGATGGAGTAATGTTTTGTTAAAATTCAAAAAATGAAATTCAGTTAAAATTAAATACTTTTTTAAGAAAAAAAATAGTTTCATAAAATTTAAGTTACCGAGAAAAAAAATTAGCTGTATCATATATTTGGTGTTTCTAATTGAAATTTTTTTGTCATACATCAACACCACACAAACAAACACGAGAAATAAAATTTGTTCGCTTTTCAGCATTACAACTTCTGAACCAAGAACCTATTATCCCACAAAATCAGCTATCATCTCTGTTATTGCATGAAAGTAAATTGGTTTGTTATATATTAATACAACCAATCTAATTGCCATTTCACTATCTTAGATCTTTTCCATTTCGATCTATTCCAAAGAATTGTTAGATAATGGATATTGAGAATTTCTTTGCTCTTACATCATGATTCTTCAAATGTTATGTTGCTGCCATATGAAAAGAATTTTTACTTATGTGTTCATAGAAAATGTTCATCTATTGCTCCTCGTACTGATATTTATTGTGTACAATTCTGTTTGTTACTAAATTGAAAATCCAAAAAAACAAAAAAAAAAAAAGGTTTACCATTTGAGCACAATGACAATCCTTATCATAATAATACTTCACTCAAATTTATCTTTCAAATAATAGAATTTAACCAACTATTTTATATGGGTGTGTAAGAGGGGTTAACTTGAGCCCATTAATTAATTGGGTCTAATCGGAACCCAATTGGAAAACCCAAAAATTGGTGAACTTTGAGAAATTATTGCCAAATGGGCCCAAGTGAATTTTATTGAACGGACACATAAGAAAGCCAACAAATTAGGCTGAGGAAGATCCATCAAGCAGATATCTCTAAAGAGAGTCCAACAAGCCCATCCGATGAGGCCCAGAGATGAAACCCTCGGAGGAGATCCATTCTCCGATTTATTGGCTTACTCTTGAAAGGGTTTAGAATCACGAATTTAGAGACCTATTTAAGCTCAGACTTGAAAGGGTTAGATCCACAAATCTAGAGATTCGAACGCAATCTAGAAGTCACTCCATTAACGAGTCCCAGAACACTTGCGGGCTCGGAACTTTCCGGGATCTACGTACCAGAACCATGGACGTGATGGAGTCCGAACAAAGGACCTGATCCCGAGGACAGTGAGTAGAGATAAATTCACTCTTCGATTAAACTAGCCTCTACGCAGATTGAGGTGGCACGATCTAGAGGGTCCCTGAGACTCGACAATATTTGCGGCAAGGCATTCTCCTCAACTACTACTGACCCTTCTGTGGCAGGACGTCCTCTAGGACTACCCCTGACTTCTGGGGATGATCGGGGATCATTAGTTAGATATGGCTAAGAAGAAGGGTTCGCCGAGAGGTTGATCTCCTCTTCGGGGTTTTCCTCATCCTCGGAGAGGTCACCTCCTCGGACAAGGTGGTTAGAGAGAATATTCCTTATATGCCTTGCACATGGGGTTCATCTTACATCGTGAGGTGCCTATAAATAGCACACACCCATAACTTTACAAGGGATGAATTTTGGAGAGACAACTCTTGGGAAAGAACTAATTTCCCTTCTCTATTATCTAATTTGAGAGTGAAAGTGGAAAATCCATAGGAGAGCCTTGCCATTATTCTCTCTCTCTAACTACTTTGCCTTCTTCTTCACCCAATCACTTATCTCCATCATCTCTTTGCTTTTGTGTTGAATATATCGTTTGGACTTATTTTATTTTCTTGAGCTTAGGATTGATATTAGTTTATGTATTTATTAATTTTTTTTTTATGACCTTAGTATTTTGATAATTTGGCATGGTTTGTAACCTTGCATTATTTAAGTTATTTTGACTATTTATTGTTACTTTAATGTTTGAGGTATTAGTTAGTTATGAAATTATGGTGGATAGTTTGGTTGGCATTTTGTTATTTATTTATTTTTTTTATCCGTTGTAATCTTTTGAGGATGAAAATTTGCTTAAACTCCTTGGAGACGTGAACGTTTAGATTTTGTTTCACCCCTCGGATTTGGATGATGGAATATTGATTGGGGTTTAGTCATAATTTAATATTTAATTGTCCAAATTTTAGGGCGTGACACCAACATTTCTCCAATCACATACCATTTAGTTGCCACGCCTTCCTTGTCTTCAACATTATTACCCTAATCCTAAAGCAACCATCTATTGTCGCTATCTCTGTTGACACTACTTCCTTCCCTTTCCTTCCCATCATCAACTCTCCAACCTTGTCACCCTGTTTTCAAATCCTAACGTCGTAGACTAACCACCACCACTGCGACCTAACTACTTTAAACCGCCATCGCAATTCTCCCTCCAGCGTTGTGATCTTCCCTTCAACCCTTCCCTACCTCAAATCTATGTTTTTAGAGTAGAGGGGAAGAATAAGAAAAAAAAATAAATAAAAAATTCCTAATTAGTACACATTTATGTGTGTTTGGATGGTGAAAAATTGGATACACACTTAATCCTTGGTATAATACACACAAAAGAAGAATGGTAGAGGGAGAGCTATGGTGGTTTTTGGAAGCAATAGTGGGGGGAGGGAATTGTGGAGGAAAAACAGTTGAGGGTAGTGAGGGTGGTGACGGGAAAGGATGCATGAGGTGTAATTAGGGTGGGAGGAGTGGTAGAAGGTGATGGTAAGTAGAAGTAGATTTAGAGAAGTGCGAGCTCTCTTTTTTTAAATATATATATATATTTGAACAATGTGAGCCCGTTTTAAATAGTATTTTTTTTTTTTGAGAGGTAGAATCATAGTTAAAAACTTAAAATATAATGTAAATTAAGATAACATATAAGAGTGATTTAAGATGACCTAAATAGATGTATTTTTTAAATTTTTATAAAAAAATGTGTAAGAAAATAAAAAATTAATATAACTTAAAAGAAAAAGAAAATAATAAATAAATACACTTTTTTTAATTCATAACAAACCGCTGATTGTTTTGCAAATAGAAGTTCTCAACTCTTGAGGCTACCAATTAGTGAGACAATAAGACAATTCTGCCCCTATTATCCCATGGTGAGGAAAGGGGCACCTCATTTATAAAAAATTAAGGGAAAAAATATCAAATGGCACATCTTATCTTAATTTGGGGTTGGCTTCTCTTTAGTCATTGACCAAATTGGAAGGTATTGTTGGGCTCGTGAAAATCCATCACGAATTTCGTTTCGATAATCTAAATGGTTCAATGTGTAGAATTCGTCGAGTACTATATACTTGTAAAAAATCACGTTAATAAGATATTGATAATTATGTGATCAAATCAGTTTTGTATAAAAAAAATGGACAGTAAAAAAATAAACAGTTGATAAAAATTTGATCCGATGAAATAGTTATAAATATTCGATCAACGTGATTTTTTATAAGTATATGATATTCGACGAGTTCTATACATTAAATGATTCAAATTATCAAAACGAAATCCGTAATAAATTCTCTACAAATCCAATAACACTCCCAAGTCTGTATGAGAATGGAGAGAAGCCCAGCTCTTCTAATTTTACAAGTTTGGAAGGCTCAAGACCCTCTAGTCGATACAGTTGATTTGGGCTGGCAGTGATTGGGATGGATGGGTATGTTTCTTTCCAAAGAACAAAAAATAAAAAATAAATTAAATTAAAATTATCTCTGAGGATCTTGAGAATTGTGATCAGAGGTGTGTCATCATCTCCATTTATTCTTGTGGCCCCTTCATACACAGTACAGCACTATAATTACCTCCCTTATCTCCCTATCTCTCCCCCAATTAGTATGTGAAACAAAAACTTTCTTAGGACAGTAAAAATGCCTCCAAAAAAGTAAAAGAAATAGTGAATATGGTTACTTATTCAAAATTCAGTCATTATGAGCCTTTAAAATAAAAATAAGTTTAAAAAAAAAAAAAAAATCATGATGAGCTTTCTCTTCCATATTTTCTTAGAATCGGTGGTGATTTAGAGTTCTAAATCCATTATTAGTAAGATGAAAAATGAAAAAAAAGAAAGACATAACACACACTGTGACAGTGGGTCATCATTAATGATAATCTTAATTAGTGATCTCAAGCATTATTGTTCTTCGAATTAATTGTACTTTAGTTACTAGCCTTGCAGGCTTATATTTCTGTGTTGAAATAAGGGGAATAACTCCACAGTGAAGAATAAAAAATATTTATAAACAAATACAAAATATTTATAATTTTAATTATTAATATTTATAATATTTCCACTCAAATAAATATCATTGACAGTGTCGGCGTAATTCTCCCTTGAAATAATGTGTGTAAATTAAAAAAAAAAAAAATCAAATTATACTGACTTCACTTGAGATATGGAGAAAATACAACAAATTTTAGAGTAAATTATAAATATACTTCTGAGATTTGTTTAAAATACGAATTGTCTCATGTGGTTTGAAAAATTATAAATACCTCATTATCAGAATTTTTTTATTTAACAGAATTAATTGAAAATGTGAAATTTCTAACTGTTCACCCATACAACAATAAAATTATCTGAATTATTAATTGAAATAAAATTTTAACATTATTAAATACCATTAATTAACTTGATGATTTATTAATAAAAGCACCTATTTATTATGAAATTAGAAACCTTATGAGGCATAATGTAATTTCCAGAACCACAAGGAGTAATTTGTAATTTAAGTAAATCTCAAGAGGTGTGTTTGTAATTTACCCCAAATTTTATAGTTTTGACATAATTACACTAATATCTTTTTTAATAAAGTTAAAGAGATCAAAACTAACAAAAATGTTAGAATAACATAAAGATATATATAAGGTAAAATATATATATAAATGTAACAGAAATGATAATATCATTTTTTTCATTCACATGACTAATGAATTTCTGATGAAAATTAGATTATGTGTTATATAAATTAAAATTTTAAGAAAGTTCGATGTAATTATGTCAAACTTGTGGAGTGTATTATAATTTTTCAAACTTTAAGGAAGGTCAATGACCTTAAAAAAAAAAAAAAAAAACCCAAATTACGAAAGGAGATCAAAAGTTTGAATTTTTTGATCTCGTATGGTCTTATTCTAGATGTATTTGTTGGGATTTCTTTCTTTCATTTTGAGAGTTTTTTTTGGTACGTTTGTATTTGATTTTATTATTATTATGATTATAATTTGTTAAAGTTTAGGTAATATCATACATCAATCCCAAAAAAAATAAAAGAAAAATAATAAATAAAAGGTTGTCATGTGGAAATACTAGAGAGTAGAAGGGACAATAGAGATGCAGACAAAAAATTAAAGATGGATAAAGAGTCTTTAAATATGGGGTGGATTGTGGAATAAAGGCATAGATAATGAAGAATAAAGTGATTGGGATAAAACTTAATAAAGGGAGACGACTGAAAAAAAATCCACAAATTCACACAAAATGCAAAAATATATATATACACAATTCAACCACCATGTTTTTTTGGAAAATAAATAAATAAATAAATAAATAACAACCTATTATGAAATGGGTATATGATGAAATTACACCTTCAGAAAAATTTTCTTTAAAAAAAAAAATTATCTATTACAATTGTATATAACCTTTTGTCACATTCATATATTGTCAAAGATACTATTAGGTTATGGCTTACTTCCTTTCCATGCCCCTCTTGTATTGCATCTTCTTTTTTTCCTTTTTTTCTCTTTATTTATTTATAATTTTTAAAGTATGCATTCTATATTATTTTTGTCCATTACTTTTGATGAAATTTGAAAATTTAGATAGCAAACGCATATTTCATGGAACATAGGAGTATTTTATTAGGAAAATGTTTGAGGGCCCGAAATGCCTGGCTCGAATGCCCCGAATGCCCAAAACGACGTCGTTTTGGGCATTCCGTCTTTTTTTTTTTTTCCCTTTTTTTCCGCCATTTTCGACCTCTGCAGAGGAAGAGGGAGAGAAAGAGAGAGAGGGAGAGAAAGAGAGAGAGAGGTCGCGTCGCCTGCGCCTCCCGCCGCCGATCGTGTCGCCTCCGCCGATCGCGTCTGCCTCGCCTCAGCCCCTCCTCCTCCATTTTTTAGGCCCCCTCCAGTCCTTCCTCCCCCTCCCCTCCCCTCCCCTCCCCTCCCCTCCCCCTCCTTCCCTTCTTCTTCTTCTTCTTCCTCCTTCTTCTCAAATTCGAGCCAAATTTGGCTCGAAACCCTTTCGGGCTTTGTAGCAGAGCTCCTTTTATTAACCATTTTATCAAATTGTCGGAAATTAAACTATTCAGACTCAAATAAAAATTTTAAAAACAAAATCAATAATATAAAATTTTAAGGACTAAAATGACAAATAATGTATATTTTAAGAACAAAAAATGTAATTTATGCTATTGTCTGGTTGATCAGACATTAATGACCTTTAACTATATACATGTATATAATATTGAAGCAAAGTAAAGTAGTCAAAATCAATAATATTATTTATTTAAAAAATACACAAAAAAATATTTAAAATTTAAAATGAATGTATTGGATTCATCCCAAATGCGATCTGTATTACACTAAATTTAAATTGTACATTTAAATTTTGAGTACCTTTTAAATACTTTATGGGGCAATAAGTCCGGAAAATATGTGTTAGTGAAGTGTAGTAAAAAGGAATTTTATAGAGAGTAGTAAAGTAAATTGAGACCAAACATATCTCTCTTAATGAAATTGTAGAATAGTGACAAGGCAAGAGGGGTGTATTTAGTTGTTTTACCTACCATTTCGTATCAAAATTAATATTCATTTCATGTCTAACAATTATCTTGACGACAATCTCTGACAAAATTACCAATGAAAATGACTACCTCTTCAAAATTGGTTCCAACACCATGTGATAGCCTCTCTGCTATTATTCACCTTCCCAAAATTAAATTTCTTTTTTAATTTTCTTGATGTATAGTTACATGTCTTTTCAATAAAGGAAGGACTTTTCATTTAGGAGGAATTATACAAACAGTTTTCATTTTTATAATTTGTACTTTTTATCATTTTAATTTTTAATTTTTCAATTGTTATATATTTATTTTTAAATTTTAAATCTTATTTTATATAAGAACCATTGAAGATACTATTGATTAATTTCAAGGCAAAATTATTAATTTGAGAAATATAAATGTCAAAAAATATTTTTAATTTTTTAAAAATTATTTCTACCCACCAAAGATAAAATTATGTAAAATTGATAAATCTTTCAGATATTTTTTTTTTACCAAATTAATTTTTATATATTTGGATGATAATCATGTAATGGGTGGTTATTAGGATTTTAAAGTATAATCGATATATTTAATATATGAAATACTTTTAGTTTTGAATTTTTTAATTTAATGGATTGATTTAATAATGATATCAAAGTTATCGCTATATTTGACTTTTGAAAAAAATAGAAACTAAGTTAATGAAAATAAAAACAATCACCCATTACATGATCATCATCTAAACACGTAACAAAAATTAATTTGGTAAAAAAAAAAAATAAATAAATTTCTAAAAGATTTATCAATTTTACATAATTTTATCTTAGTAGGTAGAAATAATTTTTAAAAATTAAAAAATATTTTTTTGACATTTATTTTTGACAAATTAGTTTTATGTTTTATCAAATTGAATATTTTGCCTTAGAAATTAATCAATGTTAAATTCAATTGTCCTTATTTGGAACAAGATTCAAACTTCAGGATCAAATGTGTCACAATTGAAAAATTATGGACCAAAGTGACACAAGCTCCAAATTATAGGAATCGTTAATATAATTCGTCCTTTCATTTATTATAAATTAAAAATTAATAATTAAAAGTATTTTTTTTTAAATTTTTAGATAGTTAGTTTTTCAAATTTATTTAAGTTATTTATGCCTAATAAACTGCGACCAAAACTTATATCAAATAGTTAACTGCACCAAAAAATCCCATTGTTGGGGTTTTTGAGATTCATCGGGTCTCATTTTAATAAATTAAACAGTTGATTTTATAGGGTTTCAGGTGTAGATTATCCTTAAAAAAACTCAAATTGATAAGAATTTCATTGTTATATAATTCGACAATGCTACATAGCTCAAATTTTGTGGCTCAAAAGTGGCTCAAATGGCCAAAACGACGTCGTTTTGAGTACAGAACAACATAAAAATGGCCAAAACGACGTCATTTTGGCCATTTGAGCCACTTTTGAGCCACAAAATTTGAGCTATGAGACATTTTCCTATATAATTTTAGCATATTTGTCTCAAAATAAATAATAATATAATCTTAAAATTATCCTTAGTTCTTTTTTTTTTTTTTTCTATGTAATGAAATCATGTAGTTAGTTATAAATAGGGTAAATTACAAATATATCATCTGAGATTTGTTTAAAAAACGAATTGTCCCATATAGTTTGGAAAATTATAAATAACTCCCTATCAAAAAAATTTATTTAACAAAAAAAGTGAAATTTCTAATTGTTCTATTATTAATTGAAATAAAATTTTAACATCATTAAAAATTATTAATTAACTTGATAATTTATTAATAAAATGACATATTTGTTATGAAATTAGAAACCTTAAGGACATACTATAATTTCCAGAGCCATAGGATAATTTGTAATTTAAGTAAATCTCAGGGAATGTGTTTGCAATTTATCCTTATAAATATCATATGGATATGAATTTTTTTTGGGCGAATCATACTAACAATCCCTATAGTTTGGAGTTTGTGTTACTTTGATCCATAACTTTTCAATTATGACATATTTGACCATAAATTTTAAATCTTGTTCCAAATAAGGATAATTGAATATACTATTGCTCAATTCAAAGAGCAAAGTAATCAATTTGATAAAATATAAACTAATTTAACAAAAATAAATGTCAAAAAAATATTTTTGAATTTTTAAAATTATTTTTACCCACCAAAGATAAAATTATGTAAAATTGATAAATTTTTTACACATTTATTTATTTTTTTACCAATTAATTTTTATTATGTGTTTGGATGATGATCATGTAATGGGTGGTTGCTAGGCTTTTAATGTGTAATCGATATATTTAATATGAAATATTTTTAGTTTTGAATTTTTTGATTTAATGGATTGGTTTAATAATGATATCAAAATTGTCGCCATATTTAAATTTTGAAAAAATAGAAACTAATTTAATTACAATAAAAACAACCACTATTACATGATCATCATTCAAACATATAATACAAATTAATTTGGTAAAAAAATAAATAAATAGATGTTTAAAAGATTTATCAATTTTACATCATTTTATTATTGGTGGGTAGAAATAATTTTTTGACATTTATTTTTGTCAAATTAGTTTATATTTTATGAAATTGATGACTTTGCCCTTGAAATTAAATAATGGTATATTCAATTGCCCTTATTTGAAACAAGATTCAAAATTCAGGGTCAAATGTGTCACAATTGAAAAGTTAGGGACCAAAATAATACAAACCGTAAGCTATAGGGACCTTTAGTGTAATTCGCCCATTTTTTTTTCACGAATCATCTATACACAAAATCTGCAAAATGAACGATTTAAATTATTAAAATAAGATCTATGATAGATTCCACGAGTCCAACAATACCCATGCAATCTAATAATAGATTAGAGAGAATCCCATCCCTTTTAGTGACATCCTCACCACACTATTATCGGATTCGGGGATTCTACTGTGACCAAGGTCACAACAGGGTGCTATGGTGTCCTGGTGGGGACTTTTTTTTAGTCTTTTTTAATAATTTAAACTATTTATATTTTAGAATTTATTGAGTATATTATTCATGTAAAAAATCAAGTTAATCGAAAATTTACAACCCCATGATTAGATTCTAATTGTTTTAAAAAATTTATCAAGATCATGTTAACCGTTTATTTTTTAAAAAACGAATGTGCTCTTATTACTGAGCTATAAATATCTAATCAATTTAATTTTTTGTATAAATAATCTACTTAACGAGTCTTATAATATGAACTGTTCGAATTATCAAAAAAGATTCAAAAAAAAAAAAAAAAAAAAACCCACCAAAATACCACATTGCGCTGCTGTGGCTTAGCCACAACAACACTTCTTGGTTCCACTGTTACCTACTCATAAAAATCTCAAAAAAGTTCCCAAATTTAGAAATATGTAATTCCAAATTTATTGAGTATAACCGACACTCTAAATCTACACCATACATTTTAAATTCTAAATACTATCTAAATATGTTTTTTTCTAGATAAATTGCATTTTTAATATCCTTATTATGGCTTACCAATAGGGTACTTAAGATTAATGAATGTTTTTAGGAGCTATCTTAGTGATTAAACTACCATTGTATTTTCAACAAAATCAATTAATTATTGACTTTAGCGGATCAAAGAAATAAAAATAAAGATATAAATGAAGCA
Organism: Camellia sinensis; assembly: GCF_055761805.1. Taxonomy (NCBI): domain Eukaryota; kingdom Viridiplantae; phylum Streptophyta; class Magnoliopsida; order Ericales; family Theaceae; genus Camellia; species Camellia sinensis. The sequence goes on along the minus strand of NC_138962.1, from coordinate 62,795,411 downwards.
GAAATAAAGGTTAAACTACCAAATCAAGTTCAACAAAAATCTGGTCCAGTTCAAGATTTTTAGAACTCTACTACAAAAATGTATTCATGTTACCCTACATTATAGGACTCTATCTCCTAATATTTTAAATTTTTACATGAATTATAATCAATAATTTTACTGAGCATTGATAGAGACCCCTTCCAATCACCACCCCCACAACCCCACATACACGTGGCGGATGGTGATTGAAGGAGAAGGGAAAAAATAAAAAGCAAAAGAAAAAGTAGCCAATCAAAAAAGAGAAGGGATTAAAGCGGGTGAGGGGAAAGGGGGTCTTAAACATTTTTGAATTTTACTTGAGAGTTATGGTTCCAAGAAATCTTAATTTCAATTCTTTTTTACAGTATCTCAATTATTGTGCCCTATATTCTATTTATATTTGTTTACAAAGATGAAGAAAAATGTTATTTGGCAAATTATTTGCAATTTTTTTATTTTATTTTTAAATCACCCCCTTTTTGGGAGAACATTTTTAAGTGCTTTACTAATTTTTCTAATTTCTCACTGTTATTATTTTCTAAAGCATAAAAAATGAATGAAATCATGGGATGAGGCAAATTACAATTTACCCACAGTCATTTATGTCAGTTTTAGCCCTCCAACTAAAAATTGTCACATTTTGCCTTCAAATATCTTGATTTGTTTAATCGCAACCTTTTATTAGCGTTTTAATATGAAAGATGAAAAATTGATGAATGAGTTATTATTTTGATGAATGTGCTCAATACTTTTTGCAGCAAGTGGTTGTGTAATCCATAGTTTTTTCTTACTTGTTTTGTTTTGTTACTTTTGATTCAGATTCGCTTATCGCTAATCTTATAGCAGTACGCTTGTATATGATTGAACTTGTTTTTCGTTGCCAACTAATTGGAATTAGAGTGTTTTGCTATGATGTTTGATTTCAGTATTTGTTTTGTTTATTGAGGTTTGTCAAAAAAGATCATTTTCTCACTGATTAAAAAAATATGAGCTGCACATGTCAATATATATACCTCAAATATATGTAAATCTGTAAATAAATCAGTTGTTAAATGACCATTATGGTCATAAAACTGTACTTGGCAACTCACTTGTCATTTTTCATCTTCTTTCACATTATATTAATAAAAGATTGAGATTTAAATAAATCAAAACTCAAAACATGTAAAAATCATTTAGTAGATTAGAAACATTAGTGTACTTATCTAATGATAATTTATAATTTATCCACAATTTGTTTATTTTTATGATTATATATTCATTTAACTCCTTTCTATTGGTTCTACACACTGCCAATATGAAATTTTAAACAAAACAGAATAATCATGTCCAAAAACATGATAGCAAACAAACAGGTCCCTAAGGTGTCATGTATGCGTATGAATCAATGAAATGGCATATTGTCCCCAGTACTCCAACGGGACATCATTGTCATATATTGTGTTATTATTGAGATTATTCCGCTCGATAACACAACACAATCTAATTGGGATCGGTAGTCTAGTTATGATATTTGTAATTTTTTTCTTATTTTTTTGATGTATGTTATATTTTTTGTATTTTTCATATCATCAATAAAGTATTCCTTTTTACTAATAAAAAAAAAGAAAGTAAATACACAGTGAATATATGTGATGTCAATACCTAACTTTGAAAAGAAAAAACCATATACTACTATTTATATTAATTTTTATGGATAAATTATACTGATTTCTCTTTAAATTTTTAAAAAAAATGTAACAAGTGTTTGTTACAGTTTTAACATAATTACATTGTCATTTCTTTTAGTAAGGTTAAAAAGATTAAAACTAATGGTATGAAAACACAAAAAATATACACAAGGTAAATATATATTTCAATGTCAATATGATAATAACATCATTTTTTTATTTATACGACTAACGAATTTCTGATGAAAAGGGAATCAAGTATTATATGAATTAAAATCTTAAGGGTGTCTAATGTAATTATGTCAAATTTATAGGATTTATTATGTATATATTTTTTTAAATTTTAAGAGAGATCAATATAATTTATCTCATTTTTATTAATTATTATTATTGACAGGTCTATGGTAAAATCTGTATGGTATGATAGTTTTCCCACAGCAGAAAGTCCAGGATGTGAAGGTGGGTACAATCCCACAAAGCAAGGCACCCTATTTTCAGCTAAAGGATTTAATTATCACTCTTTACCTTTTGGCCAGTTCTCTTGACAATACAAATATATGTATGTATAGATACAAAACATATGTTCTTCTACATATAAAAATATGCCCTAGTTACATGACAAACTTGTCCTCACAGCTATAGCTAAAAAACTTTTTTACTGATAAGATGTGTCAAATTTTAAGATTCTCTTCTTCTGTTTTTTTTTTTATAATTTTTTTTTAGAAAAAATAAGAAATTAGTTTGATAAAAATAAACAATAAAAAATTTATTTTCAAATTTTAAAAAATTATTTCTCTCAAAAAAAATAGAAAATTAGATAAAAATAGTAATGAATTTTTTCTATTTATTTATCAAACTAAGTTTTAATTTTCTTTAAATTTTTTTTCTAAAAACTCAATCAAATAGAGTAATATGTATACATATATTTTTTTTTTGGGGAGGGGGGGGGGGATATCAAAAAATAGAAAGATGGTAAAATAATTTGAAATTCATGAAATTACATAATGGCTCATGCACTAATTTGTGCGAAAAAATGTTATACTTTCGTGCATTTGAAATTATTTTATTATCTGCTCACTTTTTTGATATTCTCCTATATATTTTGTGACCAAGAATGCTCTTTGAATTTAATTATATAGAATAAACTCTAAATATTTGTAATTATCAATAAACTATAAATATTGGTTAAGTTTAAGAGACATAAATGAGGGTTAAATTCAAGATATTCGAGTTTACAATTGCCCCAAAATTGGCCATTTAAGAGCAACATTATTGATGTGAATGATTGATTATAACATGTATTAAAATATGGAAAATAAAATTTGAGTTTTTTTTTTTTTGGCTTTATACACTAAAAAAATTTCATTAAGTTCATCAACTTAAAAACGATATGATGTTATCATAAAAATTGGATGGCTTCTCCTTTAAAAGCTGAAACTTTATCAAATTTAAAAGCCTAATTTATATTTGATAAATATTAAATGGAGAAGTATTATTTATCATCCCATTTTTTTATCAGCATATTTGATGAAAAACTTCTCCAATATTGATAATGTATTAAATTAATTGGCTTAGTTCAATTTGTCATTACATACTTTCAATTGGAATGTCAGAGCTTCAATCGCTGTCAAAATATTGATTCAAAATAAAAAATAAAAAATCTTCAAATCCAAAAAAAAAAAAATTCCAAATAAAATGAAAAAAAAGATGATTTTTTTTTTCCAGACAAAAAAATCTTAACCAAACCAGGGTATCATTTATTAGCATTGTCTTTATACAAATTTAGAAATTTATACATTTGAAGTTTCCCGCATTTTTAAGGGGATAGTTAAACAAGATTTATTAGGTATTTTAGTCAATATAAGTCTAATTTTAAGTTCCAATGGGCTAGCTATTGGGTTAGCTACTTTATCATCCTATTTTTTTGGTGGTTACAATTGAAGAGCCCTAGAGGCTCTCCAAACAATTATGTATGTATATATTTTAGATTTTTGTATATTTATGTCTTGGATTTGGGATCTTATATATTTTATATATATATATATATATGTGTGTGTGTATATAGCAATTTTATATGTTCTTTCAATTCTGTTTAATGAATTACGGAATAACTTATTTTGTATTTTTTTTTTTCTCTTCATTCTACAAGTTTTGTATGTTTGTATGGGCAAATTTATTATTATTGCAAATTTATATTAGTAAAATATCAACAATTAGTATTTTTTTTATTTTAAAAATTAATTAAGTTAGTTTAAAGGGTGAATTACACTAATAGTCCCTATAGTTTGGGGTTTGTGTCACTTTGATTCCTGATTTTTTAATTGTGACACATTTGACCCTAAATTTTGAATCTTGTTCCAAATAAGGACAATTGAAGATATCATTAGATTTTTCAAGGGCAAAATCGTCAATTTGATAAAATATAAACTAATTTGACAAAAATAAATGTCAAACAAATATTTTTGAATTTTTAAAAATTATTTCTACCCATTAAAAATAAAATTATGTAAAATTGATAAATCTTTTAGACATTTATTTATTTATTTACCAAATTAATTTTTATTATATGTTTGGATGATGATCATGTAAAATTAATTTTTAAAAATTAATCATGTAATTTTTATTAATTTTTATCAATTTTACATAATTTTATCATTGGTGGATAAAAATAATTTTTAAAAAATTTAAAATATTTTTTTGACATTTATTTTTGTCAAATTAGTTTATATTTTATTAAATTGACGATTTTGCCCTTGAAATTAAACAATGGTATCTTCAATTGTCCTTATTTGGAACAAGATTCAAAATTCAGGGTTAAATATATCACAATTGAAAAGTCAGGTACCAAAGTGACACAAGTCCCAAATTATAGGGATTGTTAGTGTAATTTGTCCTAGTTTAAATGATTAGCTAAAATAAAAAGCGTGGTTGGAGAACACAATGACTAAAATAATTAGGTAAAATAAAAAGTGTACTTTTTTTATGCTTTAACTAGTGAAAAAGTAGAGAGTGGTTGGAATTTAAGTAAGGAATTGAAGCACACAATTTTTCCACCAAAAATAAATAAATAAATAACGAAAGCAGGATAAAGATATACAGATAGTGTTATGGTGAATTTCAACAATGCTATAAATTCAAATAAATAAATATATTACAAATACATCTCATGATATTTACTTAAAATACTAATTGTTTCATATAATTTTAAAAATTACATCTCGCTCCTTAAATTTTTTAATTGAATGACAAATAGTTCATTTTATTAATAAACTATTCAATCAATTAATAATTTTTAATAATGTCAGTAATATATTTCAATTACTAGTTATGGTACTTTCATTGTTGTATTAGTATAGAAGGATAATTAGGAATTTAATTTTTTAGTCAATTTTGTTAAATGATGAATTTTGATAATGAAACATTTGTAATTTTTAAAATCACATGGGACAATTTAAGCAAATCTCAAAAGATATATTTATAATTTATCCAAAAAGATATTTATAAATTTACTTAAAATTTGAATTGTATGAATTAAATTCATTGTTGATATGACCAACAACACATTTAAGGATTATATTTTGATAACTTGCTATATTTTAATTAACTTTTTGGTAGAATTTGATAGTGTATTTTTAAATTTTTTTTTTAAACTATTTTAAGTGATTCCCAAACTTACCTAAGTTTAATTTCCATCATACACCTCATTTCTGAATAAATTTAATGGCAAATTTGCTGAATTTGTATCTTCTTTTTTTTTTCCTTTTTTGTTCCTTTGTGGTAAATAGTGAAAAAAAGAAAAAAAAAAAAAAGAAAAAAGAAAAAAAAAGAAATCACAGATGTTTGAGGTTCTAAGACAAGATTTTGCAAAAATTATATTGCAAGGCCATTAATTTTCAATAATTCTTTAGTGGGTCTCTCTCTCTCTCTCTCTCTCCATTTCTTTGTCCTCTCCACTCTCTGACACACTGCTCTCCATATGGCGTAAACTTGATGCCTGATAGTGCAAGCTAAGCAAGCACCTCACACTTTTTTTTTTTTTTTCTTCCAACTCTCTCTCAAACTCACTTCTCTGTCTATAAAAAAAATAAAAATAAAAATAAAAATTTAATTTTTTTTTCTCTCTCCTCTCTACCCTTTTTTGGCCCTCTCACTACTGCTATAAGCTCATGTTTAGTGCTTCACTAGCGAAACCCACCTGCAAAACTCACTCCATATTCTCTCTCTCTCTCTCTCTCTCTCTCTCTCTCTCTCTGTCCATCTCTTGTCTTCTCCTTCATCACCCACTTGCTCTGCTTTTTAATCCAAAAACCTCTCTATTTTTCTTTTACCAAACATTGTCTTGCTCTTACTACATGCAGACAGTTTTGTCTTTTGCTATGGAAGGTGTGCTTAAGCTCAAGATTTTCAGAGAGAAGATGATTATGTGAGTTTTTTTCTTCTTCTCTCTCTCTCTCTCTCTCTCTCCTAAGCCCCTAGTACGACTCATCATCTCTGTTGAAGAAGAAGAAAGACATACTCATATGTTATTTAGTGTTTCATTTTCTTTTACCATCTTCTTATTCCATCTTCATCTATCAGTCTTTTTCATGGAACTGTTCTAAGTGTTTCCTTCCTTCCTTCCTTCCTCTCTCTCTCTCTCCCCACTCCACTATTATCAAGAGAGAGATAGAAATTTGTACAGCAAAAGAGAGAGTTCTGTTTGCTCATTCTGGTTTTTGTCCTCAATTCTCATGGCTAGCTATCTACTACATACATGCTAGTGAGTTCATTGAAGTTCCTTCATTTTAGATTTCAGCAGCACTCTCTCTCGCTCTCATCTTGTTCATGAATTTCACAAGTGGGTAATTTCCTTTGGTCTGAAAGGACTACTATGTTCAAGATATGGTGTCAAGAGTCCTCCATAGGTGTGTGTGCTAGCTAGCTAGTTATATACATGTGTGTGTGTGTGTGTGTGTGGAGTGTGTTGCTTCCAAAAGAGTAGACAATTCTTAAGAAAGGAAAAAAAATCCTAAGAATTTAAACAGTCAACACTTAATAATTTAAAATTAATCATTTAGGCCCCTTAAGTCTCCCCTCTCTCTCCTGTCTTGTTCCTTCTCTTTTGGTCTCCAAACAAACAACACAAATAATAATAAAAAAAAAACAAAGAAGCACAAAGAAAAAGAAAGATAAGGGTTGTGTGTGTTTGTGTTTGTGTTTGTGTTTGTGTTTGGGAGACTAGAAAATAGAGGGGAAAAATGGATCTTTCAAGTCAAGAAGGGGAGATCCCAATTCCAATCAACAGTTCATATGGGCATGGTCACATGATCCATCATGATGCTACACCCCACAATCACATAATTCCCCAACCTCAACCTCAACCCCAAATCCAAATCCAAATCCCCTCCTCCAACAATGGCTCCATACCCACATCCACAACCACAACACCACCACCCCTCCTAGAGGACCATCATCATGTGCCCTACAAAAAAATGATCAGGTACAGAGAATGCCTCAAGAACCATGCAGCTTCCATGGGAGGGAATGCCACAGATGGGTGTGGTGAGTTCATGCCTAGTGGATTGGAGGGTACCCTAGAAGCCCTAACTTGCTCAGTTTGTAACTGCCACAGAAACTTCCACAGAAAAGAAATTGAAGGTGAGCCCTCTTCCTGTGATTGCTTCCCCGCCACCACCACAAACAGAGTTGGGATTGGGAGAAAACTCATTTTGGGCCACCACCACCATCATAAGAACATTTTTGGTCCAGATGCTTTAGCGTACCCTACAAGTGCCCTAATCCCAACTCCTAGACCAACACAAGCCCACCAGATGATTATGTCCTACAATTTGGGATCACTTCCTTCTGAGTCTGATGAACAAGGTGAAGGTGGTGGTGGAGGGGTGGTGGTGGCTAGACCATCATCTCATCAGCTGGTGAAGAAGAGGTTCAGGACAAAGTTTTCTCAGGAACAGAGAGAGAAAATGCTCAACTTTGCTGAGAAAGTTGGGTGGAAAATTCAGAAACAAGAGGAATCTGTGGTGCAACAGTTTTGCCAAGAGATTGGAGTCAAGAGAAGAGTCCTCAAGGTTTGGATGCACAACAACAAGCACAATCTAGCCAAGAAGAGCCCCAATTCCACTGATCAAAATCCAGTTTAGAGAAGATGAAGAAGAAGAAAAAAAATTCCCCTTTCTCCAAACCACCACCCACCCACCCCCCTTCTTTCCAGTTTGCTTGTTTAGCTGAGAGTATTTCTTTTCTTTTTTTTTCTTTTCTTTTCATTTAACCATTTTCTTAGTCTGGGTCTCTTTTGGAGTTATATCCATGTTTAGAATAATATTGGTTATGTAATGTAGTCTTAAGTGAAATTGGGTTTGGTAATTAATATAGTTTCATTTATGGGTTATGTTTCTTGGAATAAATTTACAAACACATAAAGTAATGACATAATTAGACACATAATGTATGGATAAATATATATTTTTTTAAAAGTGGATCCCGTGAACAAATTTTGTAAATTTGTCCATTTGCATATGTTATGATCAATTTTTATACCAGTAGTAAAATTTTGTTTCTTGTTCAATCCATTGTGCGTATATGATTTATTTTTTTTTATCGGCAAAACGAATGACTTTATTGATGATAAAATCATTGTGTGTATATTATAATGTAAGGAAGAGGTTTTAAAAGCAAATATTTGCTTTGTCCTGTTTTTCAAAAATAGAACATGTAACACTCAATAACTTAAATTAAGCACTGACTTCTTGTTGCTAAAAGTGAAGAAAATCACAGATTACCAAATACATGCATTTTTTGGGCAGGACATTATTTCTAAATTTCTCAAACTTCCCTAAAATTTAACCTATTCCTAGACTCTGCAAAATTGCCTTAAATATTCAATTTAAGATGAGAAACCTTACTTTGAAATAACAATATCCTTTGTTGTTTGTGTATGTTTGTTTATGTTAGGTAGACAAAAATTGATTGCAAATTACATATGAGTAGATAAAATTTTATAAAATTTGTTAATAAAATTTACATTTTAAAAAGTATTTATTCATATGCATTTTGTGTTTGATTTTATAATCAGTTTCTATATTCTTAAAACTTGTTCTATTTGTTTTGCAAAATTATTTTTACCTTAATTTTTTACTTAAAAGTACCACACCAATACTACTTAAATGTTTCTAAGGTTTTTCTATATTGTCATTTCTCAGCTTTGTTTGGGATAATCTATAAAAATTAAAAAGTTAAAAAGTTATTAAAAAAAATTAAAAAGTCCATACTATTCAAGGGTAACTTGCGGGGAAGCTTAGAGGGCAAAATTATTATTTTATCCTTTGAATTCAACTACCCAAAAAGTCAAAAATTCAAAAGGATAGAATAATCATTTTGATTTTATTATAATATTTTATTACATATCTTTTTGTAAAAAGTTAAAAATTATCCTAAATATACATATTTTTTTCTCTACTTTTTTAGCTGGTCGTAATATTTTGAGAGAGAGGCATTCTAATTTGTTGTCATTAGTAATTTCAGGGTTGGTTGGCAAGGGCTCATTGGGCTTTTTTGGCTCAATGAGCTATAAAAGACAGAATAAGCTCATGAGCCACAACAGACAAAATATTTCATCCAACCCCATAATCATTACACTCTTCTCTCACAAAAAAATTAAAAAAGTCAAAAAGCCAAAAGCCCTTCCCAAACTAAGCTTTTGAGCCGAGGCTCATATAGTCAAAAAAGTCAAAAAGTCAACCCACTTCTCAAACGGACGCTCAAAGCATCAATTACGTGCTCTTTTGGAGACACTTCAAATAAACTATTTATTAGTTTATTGGCTTATTTCTATCACGTTACTTCTCTATTTTTTTATATGTCTTTTTATAATAGTCAAAAAATCAAAAAATAAATCATATCCAAAATAACTGATTTGGAATGTTCTCAAAAACGTGTTATAAGTTTTCCCAAATTTTGGAACAATGTTTATTAATTGGACATATGTTTCATGCTTTAATTTTTTAATTAAAAAATTAATTTTTTATTTACTTCCCAAATGGCCAACAGAGTTCCCATCGCAATTATTACATACCAACAAACATCAATCGTATAATTATAATTGATTTTGACATATGATGTGTGTCAACATTTTAGCTAACTTGATGGATTATTATGGAATAATATTAGGCGTATTAAATTTTTTATTAAATATTTTACTAAATATTTTATATGAAATAAGTCACACATAACTGTAAAATTTAAATTTATAAAAAATATTTAATAAAAATTTTAGAGCCTCTAACATTTTTCTATATGTGAGTCCTTTTCCAAGATGTTCTTATTAGGTTTGAAAAACAAGCGCAATGATAAAAAGCATGTATGCAACTTGTCAATAGTCTACATGCTGTGATGTGAAATAACTCGTGTTTTTTTATTTTTAAAAAAAATTAAAAAAAAAAGAAAAAACAAATTTACTTTAAAAAATTAAATATATATACATCCAAAGAGAGAAAAAAAATTTGCGAGTTATAAGTTGGTATTATTTTTTAAGCTTATTTTGTCTTAAATATTTTTTTTCAACTTTGAGTCAAAATATTTTATTGTTAATTAATTCAATTTTAATTCTTAATTTTAGATTTTATATCAATTTAGTCTAATTGATTGGCCATTAGTATTTTTTATAAAAAAATAATCACTAAATTAATTAAGATTAACTCACTGAATTGAGCAAACTTATAATGTTGCTCATAAAATCATGACAGACACTTATGTGGATATTTTTCATTAAAAAATATTAATAATTATAATTAATTAGATGTCAAAATTAAATCGATTAAAATTATAATGATAAAAAATGACATCAAAATTAAAATATATGAATTATTCGCGTAATTTGCTCATAATTTACCGTAAAGTTAAATTGACTATTGGTTGGACAAAGACTACGTGCTTCACAGTGGAAACACAAAAGAAACAAGAAGGTTGATGTGATTTCCCAATATCTATTATCTCTCTCTCACCAACTCAACAAAGCCACACATGTTTGAGTAAATGAAACACACACTATAATGATAAATGAGCATAGGTAGCATCACCACATGTTTTCACTGAATAGTTGTGTTTAAGTGTATAATACATTGTTTAAAAAGTGCTCTCTGTGTTTTTCACATGCTTCCCTTCCTATTTTCTAAAGAGTCCGGATCCTCTACCATACTTTCTTGCAGTGGTTTTTGTAATGTCCCAAAATGATGTCGTTTTGGGATAAATTTTTTTTTTAAAAAAAAAAAAACAACACAAAACCGGAGAGGAGAAAGAGGATAAAAAGAAAGAAGCACCAGCAGAGAAACACCTTCGTGCATTTGTGATCTTTTGAAAATAATCAAATTTACCAATATAACAACCATTCAAACAAAAGTTGGAGGTTAAAAAATATGATATATCTTCTATCTATCCTATTATAAAGTGAACACTTCTTATGGTATCTTTAAACCTTTGTTTCTTATGTTACCATGTGTCTATTTTTTTATTTGAAATAAAAAAAAAAAATTAGATAGATGAGAGGAGGTTTGAACCTTAGACTTATGTTAAATGAGTAAGACTTTTACCACTTAACTAGCACACAATATATAATAAATATTTTATTTTATTTTTATTTATTTGAATTGCACACACATCGCGTGTAGCAACCGCTAGTACTATTATAAAGTGAACACCCCTTATGGTGTCTTGAAACCTTTGTTTATTATGCTGCCACGTGTCTAACTTTTTTATTTGAAATAAAAAAAATTAGATAGATGAGAGGAGAAAATTTGAACCTTAGACTTATGTCAAATGAATAAAACTCTTATCACTTGACTAGCACACAATATAAAATAAATTTCTTATTTTATTTTTATTTATTTGAATAGCACACGCATCGCGTGTGGCAACCGCTAATATATATATATATATATATATACATATTAACACTTTGAACATTCTAAATGATAAATCAAAATTGACTAAAAATTAGATCAATACAAACAAAAACAAAGAACAAATAGTCAAAAAAATTTTCTCCCCTCAACCATCGCAGGAGAACACAACTGAGGATTCAAACTCTTTTCTAAAAATCAATGACACATTTCAACTTAATGTTGACTACCTATTCAATTCTTTCCTTAAAGAGAATTAATGCTATTTGAATAGTTTTTGAACTGGCATTTAAATAGCATTAAAATTGTTACACATAAGAGATATAAGTACCTATGGATTCATGCCAAATTTCTTGTATGACATAAGAATCTAAAGTTGTCAATTTATATTTACATATTGAAACTCAATCAAAATTTGTTAAATTTGATAATGAATTAGAGAATGAAATAGAAAAAAAAAATTGAGTAGTAGTGTTGTGAAGTAATCTTGCTTCACCTATAATAAAAAATTATTTTTCCACCGGCCTAAGAGTAGAAGATGGAGGTTGAAATCAAGTTTGTCAAAAGTGGTTGTAACCGTTTGAAATTCACAACCTCAGCTGCATTTTCATTTAATGGTTTCACATTGCTAGTTTTATCTATATGTAGCTAATGTATTTTGAGAATTCAGAGTGTGAGAGAAAGAAGAGAGTTAGAGAGAAAAAGTGTGTTTCCTCTCCTCAGTGTATTTGTCACGACCCTATTCCGCCCCTACTAGAATGGTGTCATGATGGCCAGTAATCCGAGATTACCAAAGGCCAACTTACAAAGATTCACATAATCCGAGTATACATATAGGGCTTACATGTGCGGAAGCAAATCTAAATCTAAGTAGTCCATAAGAACCGTGCATAGATCAAATGAAATGTCATACATCTTAACATGATTTTACATCTTGCATACAAATGAATTAAAACTAAATATTATGGCCTAGCTAGGTGAACTCAGGAAATCTTGGCCGAAGTCCCATACCTCTTAGCCGAGGTGTGGTCTCCTAGGCCTAGGTGTACGGCTGCCTGCCGAGATGTTACAAGGTGCCGGCAAGGGTGTACCATGGTCGGCCTAGGTGTGTGGTGGTTGGCCTAGGTGTGCATGCAAGATAGGCTAAGGTGCAAGTGATCATGCAAGGTAGGCCAAAGTGAGATACGATGCTTGGCCTAGGTGTAAGGTCTAGGCAAGAGTGGGTCTCAGATTTTAAGAATGCATTGCACAACCATCTTTGAGCAGGAATTGGGGTCACTGCTGTGCTTTTGGCACAGCAGTGACTGTTGTGCCAAAATTTGAGATGCATTATGTGTTTATTTTTATGATTTGAACCGTTAATTTTGTAAGATTTGTTGAGTACTTCGTGCCTGCCAAAAATCATATTAATCGGATATCAATAATTATATGATCGAATTGCATATTTTTATACTATTTTTCAAAAGAAAAACTTCTTGTTTATTTTTTTGGTTACTAATCATATAGTTATTGATATCCGATTAATATGATTGTTGGTAGGCATGAAGTACTGAACAAATCTTACAACATGAACGGTTCAGATTATAAAAATAAATCCATAATGCACTACAAAATGAAACACAACAGTCACTGCTGTGCTAAAGGCACAGCAGTGACCCCAAGTCCCTTTGAGCATTCATTCTTGTCTTCTTGAAATGCATTCAGTAGACTTTATGTTATAATATTTTGATAAAAGTTTTGCTTTGTTTTGTTTTGGAAAAGTATTTGATCAAGTATGAATGATTATCCATTAGCTTTTGTATCAAGTATTACTTTTGTTTTGATGACATTCTTAGAAAGTCCTTAGTGCTAGGGGACTATAATGCAACTAGTACCCTTATTTGAGATATCTCCTGTCACGACCCGAACCCGCCCCCGTGGGTTAAGGACGTAACCGACCAGTAATCATGAGATTACCTACGGCCTCAAACTATTGTAAACGTATTTTAACAGAGTCAATGGGGGCCAAACGGAAGCAAAATTAAAAACTTTGTCCATAGAGCCGTGCTTATATGCACATCAAACAAACCATACTCAGATACGTTAATAACTCACATCAAAAGTACGGTTTCACCAAATTCATTACAGACAAGATCGTCCAAAACGAGTCAGCCTATAACAGACTATGTACAGACATGCACTAGGTCCTTGCCAACAAGACAAAACATAGGTACATAGTAAAAGGGCAAGGATGGTCTCATGCGCGAGGCACAAGGCTGTCTCTCCCAAAACTCCTGTTGTTTCTAGCAGACTTCACTGGGGCTGGGTTTGGACTTCCCTTGGCTCACCTACAAATACATGAATGAGCGTGAGCGATAGCCCAGTGAATAATATCAAATATAACAGTTACATAACAATATGTAGAATCACATGCTCCAAACGGCCTTGGGCCCAATTCATACTTCTGTTTAACAGCAAAATATATATATAACTATACGAAATGCAAGTCAAGTAACTGTAGTTCCAAGCATTCTGGCCTTTGGCCCATCCGGGTTTCCATTCATGGCAAAACAGCCTTCGGCCCATTCATTCATGTCAAACGGCCTTTGGCCCATTCATTCATGTCAAACGGCCTTTGGCCCACTCATTCATGTCAAAACGGCCTTTGGCCCACTCATTCATGTCAAAACGGCCTTTGGCCCACTCATTCATTTCAAAACGGCCTTTGGCCCACTCATTCATGTCAAAACGGCCTTTGGCCCACTCATTCATTTCAAAACGGCCTTTGGCCCACTCATTCATTTCAAAACGGCCTTTGGCCCACTCATTCATGTCAAAACGGCCTTTGGCCCACTCATTCATGTCAAAACGGCCTTTGGCCCACTCATTCATTTCAAAACGGCCTTTGGCCCACTCATTCATTTCAAAACGGCCTTTGGCCCACTCATTCATGTCAAAACGGCCTTTGGCCCACTCATTCATGTCAAAACGGCCTTTGGCCCACTCATTCATTTCAAAACGGCCTTTGGCCCACTCATTCATTTATTCTTGTCAGACCTTTGTCCACAATCCCAATTAACAACTCATAATATTTATAGGGAAATAACAATTGGACATTGACAAGTTTTCAAATATTGATATTACTCACAGTGATCGGCTTGTGGATGCGCCCTGGAGCTTGACCCTACACATTTCATGAATACAAAAGGGTCACTAACAGTTCAATCCGTTCTTTAATTCACATATTCCTCTTTAGGCTTTGTTCTTATCTCATTAACTCATTTACAATGCCTAACATATGCCTAAGAGTGCTTACAAGTGAAAGAGAACGGAAAACGAATCACAGAATGCATGAACAAAATTCTAGGAAACAGGGTCCCCGCTCGAGCGTAAACTTATCCGCTCGAGCGGACCCTTAAGGCCTGCAGAAGTACTGGTTGCACGAAAGATGCGCTCGAGCGTGGAATAGAGCGCTCGAGCTGAAGGCCTGTCTACGAAAATCCACGCTCGAGCGTGGAGTGTCCCGCTCGAGCGGACATCCAACTCTGCAAAAATGCTGGGAGCACGATTTTCCCGCTCGAGCGGACCTCAAAAATCTGGGTTTCCCAGATCGTGTTCTTGAGCTCCAAATCGGTTTTCCATCTACATTTCTTGCATGCAATGGTTCAAATTACACATTTACACATGCTAACATGCTACTAATGCAAGATTACAACATTAGGAAAGCTCAATTACATGAATTATCTACATGCATGTCCCAAAATATCTCAAACCCATCATCAACATGCTCAAATTCAAACATTCAAGACTTATACTCCCATGATTTGTACATGCATGTGGGAGATGCTCATCATTCTCAACTTAGATGGTACAAATGGTGATTACAACATGAGCTTTAACCAAAACTCCACATGAATCATGTGTTTCAAGCTCAAACATGCAAATTCAAAGTAATTTCTTACATGCATGAGTTCTAAGACTTCAAACTCAACAAAAATCAACTCATTACATGTTCTTGATCACAAACAACCCTTGAACTTACAAATTACAAGTAAGAGTCCATGAATTCACTTACCTAAGAGCTTCAACACTCAAGCTCTAGCCAAATCTTGAGCTAGATCTTCAAATTCCCAAGTCTTGAGCCCAAATTACACAAATCTCTCCCTTTTTCTCTCCATGGCCGGCTTCTCTCTCACTCTCAATTGTCTAACTCAGATTTTGAGTTTTAAGAGAGCTAAAGGAGAGTGCAATACAAATATACAACAAGCCCCACTAACAAATATTTTAATATAAATTAATGGGGTACTTAATTTATCAATTTAATCAGTTTAAATTGACCAGAATCAAATTTCAATTAAATTTCACCGTAGGCCCTAAAAATTATGCCAACCACAATGGCGTAATCAATTTCGGGTTCCGTGGCCGATAAGGCCCTCAATTAAATTTCCAAAGCAGACTACTCAAACAGATATTCCTACGATGAACAGATAAAATTTCAAACCACATATTTTCACATAGTGGAACACAAAATCATATCAAAATACATAATCACATCATGTTAAGGACCAATTAACATACTACGGAACAGGGGTGTCACATCTCCCTTGCCACCGACGGTCTTGTACGGATGGGTTTGTCTAATCGATTCCGGGTCAATTATTTCCTTGTTTTGTCAGGAATGTCATCCCTTGTATTATGTTGATGCTAGTCACTATCCCTTGAAGCTTTGAAATTAATACTTTGATAGATGAACTTGGTTCATTCATTGATTTTGTACAAGCTATGATATGTATTGTTTTGATAAAGATCTCGGATATCATTCATTCAAACATTTATTACTTATATCATTCACTGAGTATCCAAGTTCATCCTCTCCTTTATATATATGTAGGGGATGAGTAAGAAGGTGATGTCGCCTAAGTTTTGTTTGCAGCTTGTTTTGGATTCTCGCTTTGCTAACATCTTGAAGATTATGCTTCTTAGCTTTGATTCATGTCTTTTGCACATTTCGGCTTGAGGAGCCTTTTGATCAAGATGTAATATGTACTTTATTTTGTCTTGTATTCGAGGTGTAAAACCATGATTAAGATGTATGACATTTCATTAGATCTATGCACCGCTCTTATGGACTACTTAGATTTAAATTTATTACTTCCGCACATGTAAGCCCCATATGTATACTCTGATTGTGTGAAACTTTGTAAGTTGGCCTTTGGTAATTTCATATTACTGGCCATCATGGCACCATTCTACTAGGGGCGGAATGGGGTTGCGACAGTATTCTAAATATTTGAGTGAAATAAATTTGTTTTTAGATTATAAATTCTCTCTCTTGTATTTGTTTTTGTGAACCACCATAAGTGGTTTGCACCCTACTCCCACCAATAGTGGTATCAGAGCACCAGGAGGGCCTGTTTTTTCAAAAAAACAGTAGAACATAGCATCGTTTCAAATTTTGCCCAGAAATCAAAGTTGTTGAAATTAACTTTTGATCACACCAGTGTTTAGGTCTCATCGAGACGATCACACTGAAAAAAACCACGTTGAAAACTGAGTCCCACAGAGACTGCACACGCTTCACGCGCCTTTGACGCGTCATCAAGCGTAGAAATGCGCCCACGCGTCTTTACATGTCTTTTTCATCCAGATTTGCAGAGTTTGACCTGTCTGACGTATGATCTGATCCATTAGCCCGGATCCGGACCCGTATCCAGGAGCTGATGTCATTGACAACGTCACTGATGACGTCAGCTGAGCTGTTAAGCCGAGTTGAGCCACAAGTTAAGCCGAGCCACGAGCCAAGCCGCAGAGGAGTAGCGCCGCCAAGCCGCAGACTGAGCCAAGCCACACCGCTGATGTCACGTTGATGTCATCTGATCCAGAGAAATTATCCGCTGCTTCTCAGAAGTTCCAGATTCCGCCGATCTGAGCCGTTCAATTATTTTTTGCTAGATCTAAGCTATTTGAAGTCCGTTTTTGGTGATCCAATAGTGCTTTCCAACTATTTGAAATATTCCAGACAAATCTGTATGGTCAGAATTTTCAAATTTCATCCTGAAAATTTGCAGATTTCTTAAAGTCAACTAATGGCCAATACAAATAATTTTTTTCAACCCCAGTTTCCAAAACTCAACCAGGAGAACTATGAAAATTGAAGTATTCAAATGCAAGTCCTACTAGCCTCACAAGATTTGTGGGAGTTAGTGGATCGAGGATATGACAAACCAGCTACTCTCGAAGATGAAGGAAATTTAAATGAAGCTTAGAAGACGACATTAAAAGATTCAAGGAAGAGAGATAAAAAGGCCTTGTATCTGCTCTATCAAGGTATTAATGAGTCAGGCTTTGAGAAGATTTCACCAGCAGCAACCTCTAAAGAGGCATGGAGTATTCTTCGCAATTCACACCGTGGAATTAAGAAGACGATCAGAGTTCGACTCCAGGTGTTACGTGGCGAATTCGAGATGTTGCACATGAATGAGAATGAGTCAATTTCTGAGTACTTCGACAGAACATTGACCATTGTTAATCAGATGAGAAGATATGGAGATAACATGGAATCTCTTCAAGTGATAGAGATGATTCTCCGATCACTTAGTCCCAAGTTCAAGTGAAGAGTCCAAGGATCTCAGTGCCATGACTACCGATAAGCTGATGGGCACACTAGAGATTCATGAACAAAGGATCAACAAGAAGACTCCCTCAAGTTCTCTAGGGCAAGCTCTTCAATCAAAGCTGTCTTTCAGAGATGACAGAAACGAGCAAGGGGGGACATCACAAAGAAGCCGAGGAAGAGGCCGTGGTTACAATAACCGAAGTTCTAGTTTTTGAGAAAGAGACAGAAGAGGTCCAGCCGGAGGAGGAAGAAGTCAACCACATTTTGCTCCAAGAGGAAGAGAAAGAGGAAGAGGAGGTGGTTACAACAACCGACTAGGATTTGACAAAAGTAATGTTTAGTGCTACCATTGTCACAAGTTCAAGCATTACAGCAATGAATGCCGAAGTAGAGCAACAACAAAAGCCAGAGAGCAAGTAAATTTTGCCGAGTAGGAAACAAACAAAGTCGGACCTACAGTCCTGTTTGTCTACCATGGAGATATTGTAAACCAAAACGATGTTTGGTATTTAGATTTGGAAGCCAGTTGTCATATGTGTGGAAAAAGAGAGTTGTTCGTCGAGCTTGACGAGATTGTACAAACACAAGTCTTATTTGGTGATTCTTCAAAGACTCCAGTGAAAGGAAGAAGTAATATTCTGATCAAACTCAAGAATGGAGATCATGATTACATCTCCAATGTTTATTATGTTCCTGCCATGAAGAACAACATTTTGAGTATAGGACAACTCCTAGAGAAAGGATACGACATCAGCATGAAAGATTGTCATCTTATCATCAAAGACAATCATGGTAATTTGATCGCTCGAGTGAGAATGTCAAAGAATCGGATGTTTGCATTGAACATCCAACATGATGCTGCGAAGTGTTTAAGTGCTATCATCAAAAACAAAGACTGGCTATGGCATTTGAGGATTGGACATCTCAACTTTGAAAGCTTGAAGCTATTGTCAAGTAAGAATATGGTGAAAAGGCTCCCTTATATTGCTCATACTAATGAAGTCTGTGAAAGTTGCATTCTTAGCAAGCATCACAGAACTAGCTTTGCCAAAGAAGTGAAATGGAGAGCAATAAAGCCGCTGGAGCTAGTGCACACTGATGTGTGTGGTCCATTAAAGCCAATGTCAAATGGACAGAATAGATATTTTCTCCCCTTCATTGATGATTATAGTCGGAAGACATGGGTGTATTTTCTTAATAGAAAGTCGCTGGTGTTCAGTATCTTCAAAGATTTCAAAGCTTTTGTAAAAAAGCAAAGCGGCTACTACATCAAGACATTGCGGTCAGATCAAGGTAGAGAATATACATCTGATGTTTTTGAAAGATTTTGTAAAGTGCAAGGAATCAAGCATCAAACAACACAATCCTATACGCCACAGCTGAATGGTGTTGATGAAAGGAAGAATCGCACAATCTTAGATATGGCAAGGAGCATGTTGACAGGAAAAGGATTGCCCAAGAAATTTTGGGCTGAAGCCGTATCATGTGCTGTGTATCTACTAAATAAATGCCCAACTAGGAGCCTTCACTCTATGACTCCAGAAGAGGCTTGGAGTTCACATAAACCAAGTGTTAACCATCTCAAAATATTTGGGTCTGTTACATACACCAAGATTCCAGAAGCAAGAAGAACCAAGCTCGATGATAAGGGAGAAAAATGTATCCTTGTCGAATATGGAGACAGAACAATGGGATACAAGTTGTATAATCCCATTACCAGAAAAGTGATCATAAGTAGAGATGTGATATTTGAAGAAGAAGAAGCTTGGGACTAGAATCAAGATGAAGTTGTTAAAGATGCAAAACTCATTCTTGAAGATGAAACATCAAAAGCTCCAGTTGAAATCATAAGAGTAATTCAAGATAAGCCACAAACTCCTCCACATAGAATACCTGCACCTAGATCGCCAGTTTCTCACAGAAGTGATGCATCATCATCATCATCAGATGATAGTTTTTTCAAACAACCAAGACCAATGAGAAATTTGCAGGAGATATATGAAGCTACAGAATAAGAAGATCTGAATTTGTTTTCCCTACTCACAAAGAGTGATCCACTTACCTTCTCAGAAGCCATCCAAGAAGATAAATGGAAGAAAGCAATGGATGAAGAAATTCATGCCATTAAGAAAAATGACACATAGAAGCTTATCAGTCTACCGGAGGGGCACAAACCCATTGGAGTGAAATGGGTATACAAGACAAAGAGGAATGCACAAGGCGAAGTGCAACGCTATAAGGCAAGATTAGTGGCAAAAGGTTACAAGCGGAGAGCTGGAATTGATTATGGAGAGGTGTTTGCTCCAGTTGCCCGATTGGAGACTATCAGGTTAATGATTTCTTTGGCTGCTCAGCACAAATGGCAGATCTATCGACTTGAT
Source organism: Camellia sinensis (assembly GCF_055761805.1). NCBI lineage: Eukaryota > Viridiplantae > Streptophyta > Magnoliopsida > Ericales > Theaceae > Camellia > Camellia sinensis. Next base: position 62,774,851 of record NC_138962.1, on the reverse strand, counting down.
GTGAAATCTGCATTTCTTAATGGTTTTCTTGAAGAAGAAATCTATATTGAACAACCTTCGAGGTATGTTCAGAATGGAATTGAAGAAAGCACTTTACGGATTGAAGCAAGCTCCGCGTGCATGGAATACTAGAATTGATCAGTATTTTCATGACAATGGTTTTGAAAAATGTCCATATGAGCACGCACTATATTTGAAGAAGGAAGTTGATGGAAGCATGTTGCTTGCTTGTTTGTCTTTATGTTGATGATCTAATTTTCACCGAAAACAATCCAACCATGTTCAAAAAATTTAAAAGAAGCATGGTCCAAGAATTTGAAATGACAGATATTGGATTGATGGCTCATTTTCTCGGCATTAAAGTGGCACAAAGAAAAGACGGAATTTTTATTTCCCAAAGTGGCTATGTCAAGGAAATTCTCAAGAGATATGGAATGGAGAATTGCAATCCAGTGAGCACTCCTATAGACAGTGGAGTGGAGCTCAAAAAAGGTACAAAGGCAGGTGATATGGATCCAACTTATTTCGAGAGCTTAGTTGGAAGTCTTCGCTATCTTACTTGCACCAAGCCAGACATACTTTATGGCGTAGGACTGATTAGCAGATATATGGAAACACCGGATTAGTCACACATTTATACAGCAAAGAGAATTCTTCGCTATATCAAAGGTACAATCGATGATGGTTTATTCTATAAACCAACTGATAATTTCAGTCTTGTTAGCTATCCAGATAGTGACTGGGGACGTGACTTAGATGAACGAAAGAGTACTACTAGATTTGTTTTCTTTATGGGAAATATAGTGTTCACTTGGTCGTCCAAGAAGCAAGCTATTGTGATGTTGCAGCCAACTCAGCTGTGTGTCATGCAATTTGGTTAAGAAATGTGCTAAAGCATTTAGGATTTCCACAAGAAAACCCTACTGAGATCTATGTTGATAATCGCTCAGCAATTGCATTAGCAAAAAACCTAGTTTATCATGAAAGAAGTAACCATATTGACACTCGCTATCATTTTATCCGAGAGCATGTGAAAAATAAAGAGGTAGAATTATTTACTTACAAATCTCAAGATTAGCTTATAGATATTTTCACGAAGCCATTGAAAAATGATCTGTTCAACAGAATAAAGTTGATGCTCGGGATGAAGCAGCATGGAGAACCAAGATTAAGGGGGGCTGTTGTGAAGTAATCTTGCTTCACCTATAATAAAAAATCGTTTTTCCACCGCCTAAGAGTAGAAAATGAAGGCTGAAATCAAGTTTGTCAAAAGTGGTTGCAATCGTTTGAAATTCACAACCTCAGCTGCATTTTCATTTAATGGTTTCACATTGCTAGTTTTATCTATATATAGCTAATGTATTTTGAGAATTCAGAGTGTGGGAGAAAGAAGAGAGTTAGAGAGTAAAAGTGTGCTTCCTCTCCTCAGTGTATTCTAAATATTTGAGTGAAATAAATCTGTTTTTAGATTATAAATTCTCTCTCTTGTATTTGTTTTTGTGAACCACCATAAGTAGTTTGCACCCCACTCCCACCAACAAGTAGCAATTACCCCCTTCCCCGAGTCACCCCCAAATGGAGCCTTCCATAATAAACCCCCCCAACCAATCTCTAAATCAATTCACACCCCTTGATTAACCACCTCTAACTACCATCTCTTCTCCCAATCACTTTTTTAGAGTCGCTACCCCTACCACTCTTACACCTTCCAACCCTACAATCAACTTCTAATGACACTTTGTTTGATTTACAATTAGTGAATTAAGTGTAATTACACTCTACTTAAATGGTAATTTAGTAATCTGGCTAAAAAAATTTTAAAAAAAATTTGTGTTTTCAATCAATTGTGCATAAATAAAAGTTTTGCTGAGAAATAAGTAAAAACAATAACTAATTTAATTTCTATATTTTATTTACATCTATTTAAGATAATTGCATATAATTTAAACTGGACAATTGTACCCTATTTATGCTATTTTTGGATAATGAATCCAAAGTAAACAAAATGAAATTAACTAAATAAAAGTGGATTTTCTTTACAATTATCAAATGCATTTATTTTTCTATGATTTTTTGTCTCTTTCATTTTGCTTTCATTCTGCAAATTCAAAAAAGAAAAAAAAAAAAAAAGACTATATGGCTAACTGAAAGGAATGAATATTTTTTGAGAATGAACGATATATTAATCTTGTAATAAAAATAAAAATAATTTATTTTTTGTATAAGAAACTTTAGAAGGTTTTAAAAAATTAAGTATTAATTTATTTTTCTATAAGTATTTTGAAAACGTTTCCTAATTAATAATGGCATATACTTGGATTTTAAAACTTACTTTGCTTTAGTTTATATAAATTAAATGTTTGAGTGATATTACCATATTGATCAAAGTTGATACATTTATGACGTTGTAGACACCCCATTTTTGACTGCCCGTAAGACTTGGGCGTCACTGATTGCTTACTTGGTGATGAAAGTTGTGCAGTGCAAATGATCAATTTTTTCGGCAAGGAGAGTGTCAAATCCCAACCCACAAACCCTTTTTGGACCAAAACCATTCTGGCCAAAATGATTTTAGACCTTAAAACCCTCTCTTTCGAAATATTTTTGAAAAAAAGTTCCTACGATGTTCCGAGGCTCACATTTCGTTAAACGTTGCACTTTTCGATAAACCGAGCAAGGACAAAGTGGAAATGAATGAAAGAGAGGTGAAATCTTTGAAAAAATCTTTTCTTTCAAAATATTTTTGAAAAAAAGTTCCTTCAATATTCCGAGGCTCGCATTTCATTAAATATTGCGCTTTTCGGTAAACCGAGCAAGGACAAAGTGGAAATGAATGAAAGAGAGGTGAAATCTTTGAAAAAATCTTTAAAAAATCTTTTTTAGAGGTTTGGGGTTGAAGAAAGGTAGAGGAGAGGGAAGAAACCTAGTTGGGGAAGAAGTTGGGCATGAATCGTTAAGAGAGAGTCGAGCAGCCCTCGCTAAATCAGGCGTATCTTTTTGTACACTTGGATTTCAGCTATGAGGTCACTACCATTGGAAATTGGACTTTCGGGGCTTCATTTTACACTCAAGAATATCCTAAATCCAAATCTGGATGAGGGAGATATGGTTGTTGGAAATTAGGCATCAATTCGGTTGGACTGAAACTGAGCAGTCTTCACTAAAGAGGGATATCTCTTAGCACACTTAGAATTTTTATATGAGGTTGCCACCATTGAAGAGCTTACTTCTGGGGCTTCAATTTAGACACAAGAATGACCTGCAAAGGAGTCCAGATGAAGGAGTTATTCCCATTTAAATTTGCGCCTTGAAGCAGATTTTTGGTGGCCGTGGCCGACAATGCATACTTCTGGCCGATCGGCCACCATTGAAAAAAGCTCAGATTTTGTAGATATTTTCATCCAATTATCTCCCACAATATGCTAGTTGTCTTGTGTTGATATTTTTGACCTGAAGCCATATTTTTCTATATATAGAGGCCATTCTCTATTGTTTTCAAGGTTAGAACATTTTAGTAGTGAAATATTTTGGAAGTCTCTCTCTCTCTCTACATTTCTCTCTCTCTTGAACCTTTGTGCATAGAAGCAGAAATACACTTCTCCTTTGCCTATACATCCTTGACCAAAGTTGCTTATCTTTGGGCTAAGATTCCTTGGGACCTTCTTTGAGCTTTAGAAGGTGATTTTAGCTTGATTTGATGCCTCATTTGTGCTTGAATTGTGCTGTGCTTCAAGAGGTATAACCTTTATCCTTTAAGTTTGTTTTTCATACTTGTTTTTGCAATCTTTTTGTACTGTTTTTGGCCCGGTTTTTAACTACAAAAACCTCTATTTTTTAGGCTTAAAAATGGTAGTTTGAGGCTATTTTGAGTTTGAGAGTGGTTTACCCTTCTTATCTCTTTGCTTGTTAAGCTGTTGTGCCATCTTTTCATCACTTTCAAACCAACTCTTTTGGCCTTTTAACCACTGAAATTCAGAGATTTTTCAGTGGTAAAAACTTTGTTTTTAGGTCCAAAATTGGAGGGGTTAGCCTCCCCTCCTTGTGTTTAGCTTTCATGCCTAGTTAGCTCCATATGTTAGCATGTTTTTGTAGCTTAACTTAGCTTACTTATAGCATGTTTTTGCCTCTGATTTGGGTTGCTTTAGCTCTATTTTGAGCTGTTTGTGTTGCATGAGTAGTCTTTTGCATGGTTGTAGTTAGGGGTGCAACTCGGGCGGGTTCGGTCGGGTTGGGGGTCTGCCCAAGCCCGACCCGAATTGTATTTGGCAGTGCCCAAGCCCGCCCAAGCCCGACCATGAACCCGAGCATTGCTGCCCAAGCCCGGCCCGAGCTTTGTATTTTGAGCTCGGGTTAGCCCGAATTGCCCGAATTATCTGAATTGCCCGAGTCCAGAAACCTGTAGGTAGATCTAAGGGTAGACATAAAAGATGCTAATCTAATGGTAGAAGACTAACAAAAAATAAATAAAAAATAAAAATTAAGACTAACTCTTTTACTTAATAGAAGACTAACCAAAAAAAAAATAAAAAATAAAAATTAAGACTAACTCTTTTACTTAATTTATATATATTATATAATTTATTAAATTATATATATATTATATATATATATATATTATATATTATATAATTTATATAATATATTAAATTCAATTCGGGTTCGGGTTGCTCGGGTTGGCTATTGGTTCTGCCCAAGCCCGGCCCGAATTGCAATTCGGGCATCAAAATTTTGCCCAAGCCCGTCCAGATTGCAAGATATAGTTGCCCAAGCCCTAAAAAAACTCGGGCTGGGCTCGGGTTGCTCGGGTTGAGCCCGCCCGAGTTGCACCCCTAGTTGTAGTGTAACCCTGTGTTTTTAGCTTATTGTTTTAGCTCCTCTTGTCTTCATTCCAGCATGTGTTCCAACTGATTTTGGGCTATAAAAACTCTGTGTTTTTGGGCTGAAGCTTGGGTCCTAAGGCCATTAAAGGTTGAGGGGTTGATAGCCCTTCTTTGTACCTTGTTTTGGAGGCCTTTGCCCTTGTGTTTCCCACCCTTTTGCTATCTTTTTCTCAGCTTTTAAACACTATTTTTTAGAACTATTTTAGTAGATAAAAACATGTTTTGAAGTCCAAAAATGGAGGAGGTAGCATCCCCTCCTTGTGTCTTGCTTACTAGTCTAACATGCTTCATGTTTTAGCCTATTATTCTAGCTTGTGTTAGCTGAATTTCAGAATGTTTTAAGCTATATTTTGGGTTGTTTTGCATTTGTTTTGGGTTGGTTGTTGCTTTTGTGCCTTGTTTTGCATAGTTGTAGGGTTAATTCCTTCACTAGCTTAGTGTTTTTGGGCTTTGAGCATCATTTGTGTGTCTTGGTTACATGTTTTAATACTTTTTCATGCCTAATTCCAGCACCTAAATATCAGCAACCTCCCTCACTTCTTCACTTTTTCGTTTGCTTTGAGGGTTGTTTAACTTGAGGGTTGTGTTTAAGCTTGAGATCAAGGTTCGTGCTTAATGATTTCAATCCTCTTTTGAGGGTTTCTACTAACCAATGGCATGACCTCTCTTTTGCCTTAAGCCATCCCTTGGTTGACAACTCTTCCATTAGAAGACACTCATTATTGGACTAATCAATTAAAGAATGGATTGGTAATCTAAAATGAGTAAATAAAACATGACAAGTAAAAGAGGCAAGATAAGCATCTTTCATGTTGCATTGCATGTGTTCAGATCGGACGTTAATTTGAACACGAGAGAAATGGGACGTTTCATACTCAAAGTGATGAAACGTACCATTTTCCTTGGTCACCATTACCCTTGATCATGCATAATATGTTGGTGGTTTTATTGAGTCTTGTTTTGCACTCATTAAGCTTGTACAAGCTTGGTTCTTTGCCCATCATGCATGAAAATTGCTTGGTTGATGGTTTGAGGGCTAAGAGCTACACTCCTTTGAACTTGTGTGATGATAATGAGGGTAGCAGTACATACACTTCTTGAGAATACACTATTTTGCCTCTGTTTGCTCTCTGTTGCAGCAAAAAAGGAAGTTCAGGGTAGGGGTGGCCGAACGGCCAGAAGTAGTGGCCGATGGCCACTAGCAGTAACCGATGGGCCAGTTATAGTAGCCGACGGCCACTTTTTGTAGCCGACCGGCCACCAATGAATTTTTGCACAAGTGTGCTCCTAAGTTGAAGCAGAGGCATTCTGGGAGTTGGCACAATTTTCAGTGATCAAATGAGTGCAAACAGAAGCATCAATGGCAAGGCAGTAGCATTTTCGGGTGGAGCAACCGAGCATGCATGCGTTCCTCGCCCTCAAGGCCATTTAATTTTTTTAGTTAGCTTAGTATAGCTAGTTAATTCAAATGTTGTACTTAATTAGTTAGTGTAACTAATTCTTCAATTTCGGTTTGTAATATTTAGCTAGCTTAGAATAGTTAGTTAATTTATTTCAATTGTTGTAATAATTAGCTAGAATAGTTAATTAGTTTTGTTTTGTAATTGTTAGCTTAATTAGCGTTAGGGGTGTGCGCGGTGCGGGTCGGTGCGGTTTGAGAAAAAAATAGAAACTGTATTGCGGGTGGCGGATTGATAAAAGTGTCACTAGAATTTGCCATTTTCCTTATCAAAAACCGGCGGTTCGGTTGGCAAATAATGGCGGATTTGCCTTGGCGGTTCGGGTGGATTGGCGGTTTATAAGAAATATAATTCAAATTACAAAACTTAATTCAAAGAGTAAAAAAAAGACGAGAGATACCGTGATGTTAAGCATCTTGTGAAGCTTTCTTCTGATGCAGCAAGTGTAGCAACAACATGATAATATCAACGACTATGCCATCAGTTCATTACAAGCATCTGTGGAAGCTACAATGATCAAATACAATACATAAAATTAATATCATTCAGGGCTTACAATATATTGAAAATGTTTACTGTTGAAAAGTATTTAGATTGAAAAGTGAGTTGATGCAAGTTTGTAACATGGCCAGAAAAAAAAAAAAAAAAAAAGATTGAAAAGTGAATTGGAATCCAACTTTCTTTTGGATTACTAATATCTTGAATTCCCCTCGAGCAGTAATGTAATACTATATTCTAAGGTATAGAACAACAAGCAAACTTAAGTAAAAAAGAATTTTTAGAATCTTATAAAACATGATTTAATAGCGGTGTGGGTCGGTGCGGTTTGGAAAAAAAATAGAAACCGGCGGATTGATAAAAGTGTCACTAGAATTTGCTATTTTTCTTACAAAAAACCGGCGGTTCGATTGGCAAATAATAACGAATTTGCCTTGGCGGTGCGGTTCGGTGCGGTTTTGGCGGTTTCGGCGGTATTATGCACACCCCTAATTAGCGTAGCTAGTTAACTTAGCTCTTATTCATTGGACCCTCCTTCGTGAGGGCATAATGTTGTGATAAGTGTGCGTGCGTGTGTGTATGTCTTCCAACCCCACGTCTTTCTCCCTTTTATTTAATCTCTTTTGATGGTTAGATTAGGGACATGTTTCAATTATCATACCATATGCTCGCATATTTGCATTCATTCATTTGTCTTGCATGCACCGAAGCTCGGCACATCATTCAAACTGCATTGTTATTTCAATACTTTTTTCAATACGTTTTTCAAAGCATGCTATCAAAATATTGCCAATACCATGATTAGGTAGCCGAGCCTATTTAGTCACATCATTGCATGTGTTGCATTAGTCATTTAACATAGTTAGGATCATGCATTGTTTCTAACTAGTTTTTATTTTGGCTTGGAGTACTCGGTAAGTTTTACGCTTTAGCATACTTGCATGAGTGTGAGTGTTGCCATGTTTCGCATGCTTGCCCTGAGGCTATGTGCTTACTTTCTTAACTGCATGAACGCCTGTGGATGAAGGCTTTGTTACTTGAATTGGAACGATTCAATGAATGTGTGTTTTAAGCCCACTTCGCGAAGTGGAAAATCATGTTTTAAGCCCACTATGTTTGGTGTCAAATCCGCATCTTTAAGCCCACTTGAAGGTGGCAAATTCAAATCATTTTCGAAAACAAACATGACATGAAATGTTTCAATTCTTGCGATTTAGGTTATACTTGTATGCCTGCGCATCACATAGTAAAGTTAGCTAATAACTGGAATAAGAACACATAAGGTTTATAAAACATCATATCATGATAGTAGAGCCGATCCTTGATCGGGCTAACGGGGGTGCTCATTTCAGGACCTTACCCTCTCGTACCCTAATTCCCGAGCCGAGGAAACTTTGGTGATGACGGACACGTAACCTTTGGCACGAGTTAGGGTTTCCTAAATTTTCTAAAATATAAAATATTTAGATGGTGACTTTGTAATCTAGCAAAGCAGTCTAATTTTGGCATTGCAGTCTAATTTTGGCATTATTTGATTTAAAATCGATTTTTCAAAACGATATGCCGGATTTGGACTCTTTGGTGTTTATCAGTCTCACATTGCACTTGTGAGACTAGATTCAGAACCACAGGTAGAGTCCGAACTGTGAGGGCCTTTCTTCTCGAACCCTTTTTCGAAAGGTGTGGGGGCGTGGAAAAAAGTGAGTCCATAGACGTGTATTTTCATAATTCATAAATTCAATTATTTGAGAAATTTGCATTGAGACTTTGAGCCTCAAAGTCCTAATAACGTTTTTACGTATATTATATAACTAGCATACTATCCATGCTATGCACGGATATAAATAAATAATTAAAAATTATATTTTTATTTAAAATAATAATATAAAATTTATTAAAAATATATAGTAAAAATGATTTATAATCAATTAATTTTTATTCATTTTTGTCAGAGTTGCACATAAGAGAAGATTTTTATTCAAATATTATTAATTGCGTGTTCTAAGTTCTTAACAAAAAAACTGTCACAATTTAATTGGTAAAAATTAAACAATAAATTTAAAAAATTATATTTACGATAAAATATAAATACATTTCATTTTATAAGTTTCATAATTTTAATTTACCATATGATAGTAGTAAATTACATTTGTTAATATACTAATTTGGTTTTTTATTTTGTAAAACTTAAAAATTTGTCTACTTAAAATTATAAATTATCTTATGTCATAACTCTTGCATAAAAATGAATTAGTATTGACTTGTGGTGTTGGATTAAACATTAGAATTGACGTAGAAGCTACTCAACTCAATATTTATTTCAATGCGACCTTCACCTAATCATTAAAAATTGTCTTTATCGGTTCATGACTGGTATGAACTAGTTTGAGGATTCCAATATTGGATTAAATATTAAAAATGAGCCTAAAAAATCTAATTCGAGTCAATTTGTTTTTTTAACAATTCTTAATTTAAGCCTATAATACATCATATTTTAATAACTCAATGTGGGGATATAATTTTTGAGTGACAACACGTGGCCGAGGTGTCACCGAAGTGCCAGCCGGGGTGCCACGTGTCCTGGCCATAACGCCGAGGTGATCTCGGCTAGGCCGAGGTTATCTGCGAGAATACCGGAATCCGGGATAAGCGAATAAGGGACAAGAGTCCTAAAATGGGAGAAGACTTCAGTTTGGATAAAGATAAGACTCTTAGAGAGTTTATCCCAATCCTACTGGGAGTCGAGTCCAAGATTAGCAGTAATCCTAAGTCCATTGAGGCTAGGCTTCTATTGGGAATGGGACAATGTTGGCTATAAAAGAGAGGCACCCTCATGGGTCTAAGGTACGCTTTTTGTATTCTGAATAGTAAGTTAAACACTTTTGCTATCTTTGAGAGATAACTGACTTGATCATCGAGGTGCCCTCAGGTGGACGAACCACCGCCAGAATCTCATCTTTCTGTTACAGGTCATTCAGGCGCCATCTATTCTGCCAGTGCTCTCCAATTGAATACTAGTTTGGCAGTGTGGTCAGAAATTCACTCACACAATTTGGCGCCGTCTGTGGGAAAGAAAGGAGAATAGATGGCCAATAATGGACAGAAAGAGAAGGTTAAGGACGACACTCCTACTGGGAGTGGGAAACCTATTGACCTTGACGTCGAAGAAAACAATTGCAACAAAGAGACTCAAGATAAGAATCGCAGAGAAAAAGACGTCGGCCAGGAGGGCGACACGTCAAAGAAGTCAGACCGAAATGAGTATTATAACGAGGACGACCTCCAAGTGTGGAAGGAAAGATGCCTGAGGAGGGACGACGAGATGAAAGAAATGTCAAACAAATTAGCAGACCTACAAACGGTCATCAACTTCATGATGCAGAACAATGTCATGCAGCCACCGTTCCCGTTACAAGAAACGCCGACTCCAGCGGCCAAGAAAGATGCCCGACAAGATGGGCAGAAAACAGTCCCTACAGTTCCCCAACACACCAAGAGTGAAAAACACTCTCACCGGCCTTCAAGGGAGGTCGAGCGAGGAGAGTCAAGAAGGGAAGAATCTCGAAGGACACGTCGCACCAAGGAAGCAGACCCCAAAGAACATCGGCATGTTCAAGGGCAGGAGTTGTGCTTCGACGCAACTAATGGAGAAAGATCAAAGAGGGTTCACAATGAAGCTGAGAGTAGTGCACCGAAAAGGCTGAAGTCAGGAGATAGCCGAGCTCCTGGACTTGTAGCCTTATTTCAAAATTTTCAACTACAGCAGGTAAGTCGAGATGACAACAGCCATGCCGATGCACTGGCCAACCTGGCTAGTGCAATGAAGCCTGGAGAGGCAAGAACAATAATAGTTGACTACTTGTCAGGTCCAAGCATAGAACCACTGAGCACAAAACGTGAAGCAATGTGTGTGGAGATGGGACCAAGTTTGATGGATACAATAGTAGTATTCTGTAAAGAAGGAAAATTACCAGACGACCGTAAAGAAGCGCACAAGATCAGACTGAAGTCGACAAGATTTAGTTTGACAACAGAAGGCCATCTCTACAGAAGATCCTTTACTGGACCCCTTCTGAAGTGTGTGCATCCTGCACAAGTTGAAGACTTTCTGTACAAAATACATAAAGGAGTGTGTGGAAGCCACGCTGGGGGTAGGTCACTTGCTCATAGGGCCATCACTTAGGGGTATTGGTGGCCTTACATTCAGAAAGATGTTGAAACTTATGTCAAGAAGTGTGAGAAGTGCCAAAGGTTTGCACCCTTGATACACCAACCAACAGCAGACTTGAACCCAGTGTCCAACCCTTGGCTATTTGCCCAATGGGGCATGGATCTTGTTAGAAAATTGCCCTAAGCAATTGGACAAAGGAAGTACCTGCTGGTAGCAACAGATTACTTCACCTAGTGGGTAGAAGCTAAACCCCTTGCCAAGATTCGAGACGTTGATGTGAAGAACTTCATATGGAAGAACATCATCACCAGGTTTGGAATCCCAAGAGCAATAATAGCTGACAATGGCACACAGTTTGACAGTAAGCTAATCAAGAGCTTTTGTGCAAAGTTCAAAATCAAGAATTACTTTTCCACCCCAAGTTTTTCTCAAAGCAATGGACAAGCAAAAGCATCCAACAAAGTCATCTTGGATAGGTGTAACAACCCTCACCACTGTCTACCGATAAACTACCGATTACTGCTAAACTGAGACTGATTATGAAAAGTAATTGAACTGATTGAAATACTAAACTGACTGACTGAAATCTAAAACTGATTGATTGAATATATCTGTTTGAATTACATTTCTATCTGTTTGACTGTTTGATTATCTGTTTATGTTTTTATGTTTAACCTGCAAATTGAAGGCCTTATCGGCGGCCGAACCAGAAATTGATTAGTGTTTCATGATCAGTAGAATTTATGTGATTTAATGATGTATTTATCTGAAATGGGATTTAGTATGATTAAATTAGATTAAAATAAGCTAAACTAAACAAGTTGCCTTATTTACGGTAATGCCATTGTGAGTGGGCCCTTTATTATAACATATTTGAGCCTTATTAATCATTCAACAAAACATTTCTTCAGCTCATTTCCTTGAGCCATAACCGACCAAGAGAGAGAGGAAGTGAGAGGTTGAGTTCAACTTGTTGATTTGCTTGGAAGTTGGAAGAAATTGTAGGAGATTTGCCTACTTGAGCCTCTAGACTTGTATTTAAGGAACCTAGGTATGAATTTTATCCTCTTAATTGTGTTTTTAAGTTGATTCTTGCATGGTTCATGTCAAGTTGAAGAGCTAAGTCATGATTTAGTTCTAACATGTTGAATTGAAGCTCATTTCATGCATGCATGTTTGTATTGTTGCATTTTAAGTTGTTTTCATGGAAAATGTTACATGCATGTTCATATTATGTTTAAGTCCATGATTTCATCTTGTTTTGAAAAGAATTGGCTCATTAGAGCAAGTGTTTAAAGCTTGAAAATGATTTAAGTTCATGCATGTTGCATGTTCATCTTATTCATGAAAAATGGTTTGAAATTGAGTTGAATTAAACACCCTTGGGCTTTGATTTTACAATTGAGCTTTGGAATCATGTCGTTCTATGAGTTTACAAATGTTTTCCAGAAAATTGGCCCAAGAGGATCGAATTTGGAGCATCAAAACTTGGTTTTTGGCTTGAAGGTGCAATCTGGATTTTCCAGATTTTGCACTCCCGCTCGAGTAGTGCTCGAGCGGGGAATTCGAGCATCCAGTACTTTGCACTGTTTTACAGTCCGCTCGAGCGAAGGAATTCACGCTCGAGCGGAGGCTTGTGTCTCACGCTCGAGCTGACGTCGAGCGGGCGTCGAGCGGATATTTCACCTATCCAGTACTTTTGCAGTCCGCTCGAGCGGGGGAGTTGCCGCTCGAGCGGGGCCCTTTGTGTAACAACCCCCATACTGTTTGCTGATTAATGACCGATTGATTACCGATAATCACCGATTACTGTTAAACGGAACTGATAATGACTGATAATTGAACTGATTAAAAGTACTGAACTGACTGACTGAAATTGGAAACCGAATTGATTGAGTATATGTTAGTTAAATTGCATTCTATCTGTTTGACTGTATGATTATCTGTTCATACTTATATGTTTAAACTGCTAATTGAAGGCCTTATTGGCGGCCGAAATCGGAATTGATTAGTGTTTTATGATCCTCATAATTAATGTGATTTTATAGTATAATTATCTGAAAACTGATTAGGTATGATTAAATTAGATTAAAATAAGCTAATTAAAGAGTTCGGTTTATTTACCATATTGCCACCCTTAATGGCACACTACCTAGTGATGCTAGAGCCTTGCATCCTTGACTCAAAACATATCCATCAGCCATTTCTCATTGTGCTTAGCCGACCTAGAGAGAGAGAGAGAGAGAATTGGTTTTCATCTTGAGGAAATGCTTGGAAATTGAAGAAATTGTTGAGGTTGATTGTTAATTTGAGCTCCCTTCTTGAACTACAAGACTAAAGGTAGCTCCATTGTCTTCTTGTTCATGTTTTAAGTTGACTCTTGCATGGTTCATGTCATATTGATGGAGTGTAGAGCCAAGACATGGTTTAGATGTTGAATTGAAGCTTAATTGTTGCATGCATGTACATATATTGAAGTTTTGAGGTTGTAGTCCATGTTTCCTCACATGCATGTCCATCCTTTGACCATACTCCATGAGTTCATCTTATTTTTGAAGGCTTGAGCTCTTTTGAAACAGCATTAAAGCTTTAAAATGATTTAAAGATCATGCATGTCATGTTTGAGGATTGTCCTTGGAAAATGGTTTGAAATTGAGTTTGAATTAAACACCCTTGGGCTTTGATTTCTTAAAATTGAGCTTTGAAACATGATATTCTATGTGTTTATAAATGTTTTCTAGAAAATGGGCCCAAGAGGATTGGTTTTGATGCTTTTGAGCTTGGTTTTGAACCTAGAGCTCGAATCTGGGATTTCCAGATTTCAGTAGTCCGCTCGAGCGGAGGAAGTGCCGCTCGAGCGGGAAAATCGAGCTTCCAGCATCTTGCACTGTTTTACAGTCCGCTCGAGCGCTCCGCTCGAGCGGAGTCATGTCTCAAGCTCGAGCGGGCGTCGAGCGGGGATTTCACCCATCCAGTACTTTTACGGTACGCTCGAGCGGGAAAGTTTACGCTCGAGCGTGTACCTTTGTTTGCCTATACGCTTGAGCGGGGAAACCTGCGCTCGAGCGGGACTCTGTTTCTCTGAAAATCCTGAAAATGCTTTTAAATGTGCATTTTTGCATCCTCATCTCATCCTAGGCATTCTTAGGCCTAGTTTAAGACATCTTATTGAGGATATTGATGTAGAACACACCGAGGCAAATTAGGGATTAAGTTATGATATTTCCCAACTGTGTAGCTTAGTGTGTGTTCAACCTGTGAACTGTGTAGGGTTGACAACTGGGGAGACACGCTCTAGCATACTGTAGCCCAGAACTCTGTGAGTAACAATTGTGTAAAGATATGTTCAACTGATATCTTTTGAATACTGAACTGAACTGTTTACTGAACTGGTATTACTGAATGAATGTATGTCCTTTATTTCTAAACTGTACTGTGGCATCCTTAGTACCTACTGTTTACTGTTACTGTTACTGTTACAGAGATCTCTGTCGGTTCCCTCGTGGAGCCACTACTGTTTACTGACTGATGGCCATCATTACTGTTCGGTCTTTTAAGACCTACTGTTACTGTTATGCTAATGGATGTACCACATATGACTGTTTACTGTACTGAACAACTGAAATACTGATTGAATTGAACTGTTTTCATTACTGTAAGGACATTCATTCTAAACCCCTTTACGCTTTATGTTATTCACTGGGCTTTAGCTGACTGCTCATATATATATGTAGGTGTACAGGCACCAGATCGGAGCTAGGAGCGTCAGGGTAACTCCAGTTTTGTCAAGCCAGCCTTTGTGCCTCACTGCGAGGTTCCGAGTTGCCATGCTATGGCTTTGGGGTGTTTTGTTTGCTTCCCCCGTCTGTCTCCATACTGTTTGGATTACTGTATAGACTGTCAGTTGCTAACTGTACTGTTATCAAGGGCTTAGGTCCCTGTACTGTGTGACTGTGAATTCTGTATAGACTGTACTGTTTGTGTATGTATGAATGCACGAAAAATCTTTTTGGCATACAGACTGTCACAGCTCATTGGACATTGTTTAATTACTGTATTGGCTTCCGCCAGGCCCTGTACTCTGTTTTACTGTATTACTGTTAAGCAGGCCTTCGGTAATCTCGGATTACTGGCCGGTTACGGTGCTAAACCCATAGGGCCGGGTTTGGGTCGTGACAGAGTGGTATCAGAGCGATACTTAACCACGAGTTATACCGCACACACGTGTCCAAATGAGCTATAGGGTGTCCTAGAAAAGTTATTAGGGCATCTCATGAGCATGATAAGTGTGTGGTTATGTTATGACTGAATACATGCCAATGTGGTAAACTGTTAAACAAATGACTGCTTATGTTTGAAACTGTTATAACTGCTTATAGTGAAATGGACAATGCAAATGAACCTGAGTCCTCATCTACTGAGGCAAGAATGGAAAAAATGGAAAGAATGATAGAACTGATAACTGCTAGACTGGGGCAACAACAGAACCAACAGCCCCCACCTCCTCCTCCTCCTCCTCCGGTACAGCCGGAGCCTAATGTGAATGTGAATGATGGGGATATTATTGCTCTCACCCATAAATTCAGCAAGATGAAACCGCCATCCTTTCAGGGAGGCCTTGAACCGTTAAAAGCTGAAGCTTGGGTTCTGGAAACAGAAAAATTATTTGAAGTATTTCCGTGCTCAGAAGCGAATAAAGTATTGTTAACTACCTTCACCCTACAAGAAGAGGCTAGAAGGTGGTGGATGTTGATCCGTGATACAAATACTGTTATAACTTGGGCTCAGTTCAAGGAGTCCTTCTTTGAAAAATATTTCCCACAGTGTGTCAGGGATAGGAAAGTGACTGAATTCGAACAGCTGAAGCAGGGCACAATGACTGTGGCAGACTATGAGACGAAATTCACCGAGCTTGCTAGATATGCACCGCATATGGTGGATACTGAATATAAGAAGGCCAGAAAATTTGAAGGTGGCCTTAATGTTGCAATTCTTGACCGAATAAATGTTTTGAAACTACCGACTTTTGTGGGTGTTCTCGACCGGGCATTGATGGCCGAGTCGAACATTGCAGCAGTGAAACAATCTGAAACACCAACAACTGAATGGCATGGAAAAAGGCAGGGTTTCAAATTCAAGAAAGGCAAGCACAACCCGGCCAACAAGAAACAGAATACGGGGACGATGACTAGCCCCAGCCAAGGGAGTGGATTCATACCACCCTGTCCTGAGTGTGGCAAGAAGCACAAGGGGGTCTGCTACAGAATATCTGGAGCCTGTTACAGGTGTGGCAAGGTGGGCCACATGGTTAAAGACTGCCCCTCTGCTCCACAAGCCAGTAGTAAAGCTGCACCAAGCGCAGCAGCATCAACTGTAGCACCAAAGCCTAACTCCAGAGCTACCGGGAAAGAGCCCATGAGGCAGGGCCGAGTGTTTTCCCTAGTACCGGGAGATGTGCAGAATACCGAGACCGTTGTGTCAGGTATTCTCTCTATCTGTACTCAAAATGCATATGTACTGATTGATTCGGGGTCTACACATTCTTATGTATCGCATGCTTTCTCACGGAAATTGAATAGACCCTTAGAACCTATGAACTATCTGTTAGCCGTATCATCACCCGTAGGAGGATCCATGACATGTGCTTATATGTACCCCGCATGTGAAATCATTGTTGGGGATATGCATCTGTTTATTGATTTACTGCCATTGAACATTGATCATTTTGATGTAATACTGGGGATGGATTGGTTACAAAAATATCATGCCACTATTGACTGTGTGATCAAGCAAGTTGTTTTCCGTCCACCTGGTTTGCCTGAATTTGTGTTTAATGGGAGTGGAGTAGTACCTCCTCCGTATCTGATTTCGTCTGTGAAAGCTGTTAAACTGATTAGAAAGGGATGTAAAGGATATCTGTGTTCTGTATTGACTGTATCTACTGATGTTAATGTTAATATAAACTGTATTCCTATAGTCAGAGAATTCCCAGACGTTTTTCCAGAGAATTTGCCAGGGGATTTGATTGACAGGGAGATTGAATTCACCGTGGATGTGATTCCCGGAACACAGCCAGTTTCGAAAGCTCCTTACAGAATGGCCCCAACTGAACTGAAAGAATTGAAAGTACAACTGCAGGAACTGCTGGATAAGAAGTTTATCAGACCTAGCACTTCGCCATGGGGTGCTCCTGTTTTGTTTGTCAAGAAGAAAGATGGCTCACTGAGACTGTGCATTGACTACCGTGAATTGAACAAGGTAACTGTAAAGAATAAATACCCATTACCGCGTATTGATGATTTATTTGATCAGTTACAGGGTGCACAAGTGTTTTCCAAAATCGATCTTAGATCGAGGTATCATCAACTGAAGGTTAAACCAGAAGACATTGATAAAACTGCTTTTAGAACGAGGTATGGCCATTATGAATTTTTAGTTATGCCATTCGGCGTCACGAATGCCCCTGCTGCTTTTATGGACCTCATGAACAGAATTTTTAAACCATACCTTGATGACTTTATTGTTGTATTTATCGATGACATATTGATTTACTCCAAAAGTGTAGAACAACATGAACATCATCTGAGACTTGCCCTGCAAACCTTAAGAGAACAGAAACTGTATGCTAAACTGTCTAAATGTGAATTTTGGCTGGACCATGTTATGTTTTTGGGGCATGTTGTTAGCAAAAATGGAATTTCTGTTGATCCGCAGAAAATTGAAGCAGTAGTGAACTGGCCTAGACCAACAAATGCGACTGAAGTCCGAAGCTTTTTGGGATTGGCTGGATATTACAGAAGATTTGTCAAAGATTTCTCCAAAATTGCCCTACCATTGACTCAGTTAACTCAGAAGGGGACATCATTTGACTGGACTGACCAAAGAGAATCTGCTTTTCAGGAGTTGAAAACTCGATTAGTGACTGCACCGGTTCTTACCCTACCTTCAGGTACGGATGGTTATACTGTATTTAGTGATGCTTCTCGTAAGGGTTTGGGATGTGTTTTAATGCAGAATGGGAAGGTTATTGCTTATGCTTCCCGGCAACTGAGACCGCACGAAAAGAACTACCCGACCCATGATCTGGAACTTGCTGCAGTAGTATTTGCACTGAAAATCTGGCGTCACTATCTGTACGGGGTGACATGTGAAGTATACACCGACCATAAGAGTTTAAAGTATTTCTTCACACAGAAAGAACTGAACATGAGACAGCGGAGATGGCTAGAACTGATTAAAGATTATGACCTACAGATACTGTACCATCCGGGAAAAGCCAATACCGTTGCCGATGCATTGAGCCGGAAATCGATTGGAAATCTAGCATGTTTGCTCACCGGACAGAAAGAGTTGCTTTGTGACCTTGAAAAATCTGAAATTGAAATTGTTTTACGAGAACAAGGTGGAACCTTAGCTGCTATTTCTGCTCAACCGGCACTGATTGAAGAAATTAAAGAGAAACAGCAACTGGATGACTTCTTGAAGAAGATCATCGAAGAAAGGGAATCTAAACTGAGATCGGGATTCAAATTTGAGAATAATGTACTGAAATTTCAAGAAAGACTGTGTGTACCAAATGATACCGAACTAAAAAGAAGAGTTCTGCAAGAAGGCCATAATTCGAAACTGTCTATCCATCCGGGGAATACGAAAATGTACCAAGATCTGAAACCGAATTTCTGGTGGCCAGGAATGAAGAAAGAAATTGCTGACTTTGTGTCCAAATGTCTTCATTGTCAACAGGTCAAAGCTGAACATCAACGACCTGCCGGATTATTGCAACCCTTACCCATACCAGAGTGGAAATGGGAGCATATCACGATGGATTTTATCGTTGGGTTACCTCGCTCCAGAAAAGGTATGGATTCAATTTGGGTTATTGTTGATAGACTGACCAAATCTGCTCACTTCTTACCTGTCAAGACAATCTATAACGCGGACAAATTGGCTGTTATCTATATTGATGAGATTGTAAGACTGCATGGAGTGCCTGTGTCTATTGTTTCTAACAGGGATTCGAAGTTTACATCGAGGTTTTGGCAAAGCCTACAAACTGCACTGGGTACTGAACTGAGACTGGGTAGTGCCTATCATCCTCAGACAGATGGCCAATCAGAAAGGACCATCCAAACTCTGGAGGATTTACTGAGAATGTGTATCCTTGATTTTCAGGGAGACTGGGAAAGTCATCTGCCATTAGTTGAATTCGCCTACAATAACAGCTACCATTCGAGTATTGGTATGGCGCCTTTCGAGGCATTGTATGGCAGGAAATGTAGGTCTCCAATTTGCTGGGCAGAAGTTAGAGATGGGCCTTTGCTTGGGCCCGAGATTGTGTATGAAACAACTGAGAAAGTGAAACTGATACAGCAAAGACTGAAAACTGCACAGAGTAGACAGAAAAGTTATGCAGATGTCAGAAGACGGGACAGAGAATATGAAGTGGGTGATCACGTTTTTGTGAAAGTGACACCGATGAAGGGCCAGACTCGTTTTGGAGTCAAAGGCAAGTTAGCGCCAAGATACGTCGGACCATATGAGATTATTGAGAAAATCAATCCGGTGGCGTATCAAGTTGCGCTCCCTCCTGAAATGGAACACATGCATAATGTTTTCCACATTTCTATGTTAAGAGATTATCTCCGGGATCCGTTCCATGTAATAGAGCCTACCCACGTAGTGTTGAGTGATGACTACACTTACGAGGAACGACCTATACAGATTGTAAACCGACGGATCAAGAAACTGAGGAACAAAGAGATCCCGTTAGTAAAAGTTGACTGGCAAAACCACAGTGGCGTGTATGCCACTTGGGAAAGGGAAGATGACATGGCCAAACGATATCCTGAACTGTTTCCACTGAATCCTGTTTTCTTCCAGAATGAAGGTAACTCGAGTTTAGAGGACTAAACTCTTTATAAGGAGGGGAGACTGTAACAACCCCCATACTGTTTGCTGATTAATGACCGATTGATTACCGATAATCACCGATTACTGTTAAACGGAACTGATAATGACTGATAACTGACTGATAATTGAACTGATTAAAAGTACTGAACTGACTGACTGAAATTGGAAACCGAATTGATTGAGTATATGTTAGTTAAATTGCATTCTATCTGTTTGACTGTATGATTATCTGTTCATACTTATATGTTTAAACTGCTAATTGAAGGCCTTATCGGCGGCCGAAATCGGAATTGATTAGTGTTTTATGATCCTCATAATTAATGTGATTTTATAGTATAATTATCTGAAAACTGATTAGGTATGATTAAATTAGATTAAAATAAGCTAATTAAAGAGTTCGGTTTATTTACCATATTGCCACCCTTAGTGGCACACTACCTAGTGATGCTAGAGCCTTGCATCCTTGACTCAAAACATATCCATCAGCCATTTCTCATTGTGCTTAGCCGACCTAGAGAGAGAGAGAGAGAGAGAATTGGTTTTCATCTTGAGGAATTGCTTGGAAATTGAAGAAATTGTTGAGGTTGATTGTTAATTTGAGCTCCCTTCTTGAACTACAAGACTAAAGGTAGCTCCATTGTCTTCTTGTTCATGTTTTAAGTTGACTCTTGCATGGTTCATGTCATATTGATGGAGTGTAGAGCCAAGACATGGTTTAGATGTTGAATTGAAGCTTAATTGTTGCATGCATGTACATATATTGAAGTTTTGAGGTTGTAGTCCATGTTTCCTCACATGCATGTCCATCCTTTGACCATACTCCATGAGTTCATCTTATTTTTGAAGGCTTGAGCTCTTTTGAAACAGCATTAAAGCTTTAAAATGATTTAAAGATCATGCATGTCATGTTTGAGGATTGTCCTTGGAAAATGGTTTGAAATTGAGTTTGAATTAAACACCCTTGGGCTTTGATTTCTTAAAATTGAGCTTTGAAACATGATATTCTATGTGTTTATAAATGTTTTCTAGAAAATGGGCCCAAGAGGATTGGTTTTGATGCTTTTGAGCTTGGTTTTGAACCTGGAGCTCGAATCTGGGATTTCCAGATTTCAGTAGTCCGCTCGAGCGGGGGAAGTGCCGCTTGAGCGGGAAAATCGAGCTTCCAGCATCTTGCACTGTTTTACAGTCCGCTCGAGCGGAGGATTGGGCGCTCGAGCGGAGTCATGTCTCAAGCTCGAGCGGGCGTCGAGCGGGGATTTCACCCATCCAGTACTTTTACGGTACGCTCGAGCGGGAAAGTTTACGCTCGAGCGTGTACCTTTGTTTGCCTATACGCTTGAGCGGGGAAACCTGCGCTCGAGCGGGACTCTGTTTCTCTGAAAATCCTGAAAATGCTTTTAAATGTGCATTTTTGCATCCTCATCTCATCCTAGGCATTCTTAGGCCTAGTTTAAGACATCTTATTGAGGATATTGATGTAGAACACACCGAGGCAAATTAGGGATTAAGTTATGATATTTCCCAACTGTGTAGCTTAGTGTGTGTTCAACCTGTGAACTGTGTAGGGTTGGCAACTGGGGAGACACGCTCTAGCATACTGTAGCCCAGAACTCTGTGAGTAACAATTGTGTAAAGATATGTTCAACCGATATCTTTTGAATACTGAACTGAACTGTTTACTGAACTGGTATTACTGAATGAATGTATGTCCTTTATTTCTAAACTGTACTGTGGCATCCTTAGTACCTACTGTTTACTGTTACTGTTACTGTTACAGAGATCTCTGTCGGTTCCCTCGTGGAGCCACTACTGTTTACTGACTGATGGCCATCATTACTGTTCGGTCTTTTAAGACCTACTGTTACTGTTATGCTAATGGATGTACCACATATGACTGTTTACTGTACTGAACAACTGAAATACTGATTGAATTGAACTGTTTTCATTACTGTAAGGACATTCATTCTAAACCCCTTTACGCTTTATGTTATTCACTGGGCTTTAGCTCACTGCTCATATATATATGTAGGTGTACAGGCACCAGATCGGAGCTAGGAGCGTCAGGGTAACTCCAGTTTTGTCAAGCCAGCCTTTGTGCCTCACTGCGAGGTTCCGAGTTGCCATGCTATGGCTTTGGGGTGTTTTGTTTGCTTCCCCCGTCTGTCTCCATACTGTTTGGATTACTGTATAGACTGTCAGTTGCTAACTGTACTGTTATCAAGGGCTTAGGTCCCTGTACTGTGTGACTGTGAATTCTGTATAGACTGTACTGTTTGTGTATGTATGAATGCACGAAAAATCTTTTTGGCATACAGACTGTCACAGCTCATTGGACATTGTTTAATTACTGTATTGGCTTCCGCCAGGCCCTGTACTCTGTTTTACTGTATTACTGTTAAGCAGGCCTTCGGTAATCTCGGATTACTGGCCGGTTACGGTGCTAAACCCATAGGGCCGGGTTTGGGTCATGACACTTTGTTTCATGCCCGTTCGAGCGGGGAAACCTACGCTCGAGCGGGGATCTGTTTTTTTGAAATTCCGAAACTATTTTCTGATCGCATCTTTGCATCTTCATCCCATCCTAGGCATTCTTAGGCCTAGTTTAAGTCATCTTAATGAGGATATAGATGTAGAACACCCCGAGGCAAATTAGAGATTAAGTTATTATTTTTCCAACTGTGTAGCTTAGTGTGTGTTCAACCTGTATACTGTGTAGGGTTGGCGACTGGGGACGCGCTCTAGCCTAACTGTAGCCCAGAACTATGTGAGTAACAACTATGTAAAGATATGTTCAAAAATGATTATCTTCTGAACAATTGAACTGTACTATTTCTGAATTGATATTGTTAATAGAATGAATGTATGTCCTTTATTCTGAACTGTATTGTGGCATCGTTAGCAACTACTCTTACTGACTGTTACTGTTACAGAGATCTCTGTCGGTTCCCTTGTTGGAACCACTACTGTTTACTGATTGATGACCATCATTGACTGTTCGGTCTTTCAAGACCTACTGTTTACTGTACTGTTATGCTAATGGATGTACCACATATGACTGTACTGACTGAACGACTGAAATACTGATTTAATGAACTGTTTTCATTACTGTAAGGACATTCATTCTAAACCCCTTTACGCATTGTGTTATTCACTGGGCTTTAGCTCACTGCTCATATATATATGTAGGTGTACAGGCACCAGACCGCGGCTAGTAGTGTCGAGGTAAGCTCCAGTTTTGTCAAGCCAACCACTGTGCCTCACTGCGAGGTTCCGAGCCTGTCAAGCAATGGCTTAGGGGTGCTTTAATTTCCCCCGTCTATCTTTGTAACTGTTTTGTTAACTGTATAGACTGTTACTGTATTGTTTTATAGGGATTAGGTCCCTGCTCTGAATGATTATAAATGTCGTACTTACTGTTCTGCACTGTGTATATATATATATGAAAAGTCTTTTTGGCATACAGACTGTCACAACTCATTGGACATTGTTTATTTACTGTATTGGCTTCCACCAGGCCCTGTACTCTGTTTTACTGTATTACTGTTAAGCAGGCCTTCGATAATCTCGGATTACTGGCTGGTTACGGTGCTAAACCCATAGGGGCGGGTTTGGGTCGTGACAATAGGATTAAGAAAAGGTTGCAAGCAACAAAGGGAAAGTGGGTGGATGAATTGCCCAGTGTACTCTGGGCATATCGGACTACGCCGAGAAGATCAACTGGGTAATCCCCATTTGCCATGGCTTATGGCACAGAAACAGTCATCCCTCTGGAGGTCGGCATCCCAGGGATCAGAACCCAAGGAGTAGAGAATGGAACTAATGATGTATTTATAGTCCGTGATCTTGATCTACTAGAAGAGAGAAAGCAGAAAACAACAATTCAGCTGGGGGCATATCAGCAGCAGCTTGCCAAGGCTTATAATAAGAAGGTGAACCCGCGAGAGTTCCAAGTTGGTGACCTCGTCTTGAGAAAGGTCGTCGGCAACAAGAAGGATACCAGAAAGGGCAAGCTTGGACCGAATTGGGAGGGATCCTATAGAATCATCTCGGTCTTGGGCAATGGGGCATATCGGCTGGTGGACTGTGAATGCAAAGAATTGCCAAGACCCTGGAACACTTGCAATCTAAAGTTTTTCTATCACTAAATTTTCTTGTTTTCTAAGTTTTTTTTTTGTCTTGTTATTAGCAGAAGGAATAAAGTTTTAGCTTGATCTTTAAACTTGTGTAATGTGACTGAACGGATACTTGATGATGTTTCTAAGCGAAACATGACGAATAACTTAGACTTATTATATGGCAGAGTAGAACTTTTGCTTACATATAATAGAGTTAAACTAAGTTGGCTATGTTTCTAAGCGAAACATGACGAATAACTTAGGCTTATTATATGACAGAGTAGAACTTTTACTTGCATATAATAGAGTTGAACTAAGTTGGAGATGTTTCTAAGCGAAACATGATGAATAACTTAGACTTATTATATGGCAGAGTAGAACTTTTACTTGCATATAATAGGGTTGAACTAAGTTGGGATAACCTGGACTTGTCATATTGGCAGAATCAAACTTAGATTGAACTAAGTACATATCAGTTAGATTAACAAAGAGGCCGAGGTTGGTTACCTCTGCCAATCTTTGTTTGAATCTGACCTCTGCAACAAGGTCAAAGCCCCAGGCTTAAATGAGAACCCAAGTGAAACTTAGGTTTGCATTAGGGGGCAGAGGGCTAGAAAATGATGCTTGGAAGATTGGTTTAACACTTGTTAAAATTTAAGAAAAATTTACAAGTTGAAGTTAAATAGAGGTTATGGTTAAACACTTGTTGAAATTTAAGAAAAATTTACAAGTTGAAGTTAAACCGAGGTCATGGTTAAACACTTGTTGAAATTTTTTAGAAAAATTTACAAGTTAAGGCCGAGATGAAAGCGTTGGTTTGTTTAACCAAGGTGTTATAACCTGAGGAGATTGCACAGTTAAAGTGTACTTGCATTCAGATAAGGAAGTTCAATTACAAAAAGGCACTTCGGCCTGACATTGAAACGTAGTTGTTCGGATTACAAAAGTGGCACGTCAGTCAAATTAAAGCTTGCATTGTTTCAAAAAGAAAGAAATAAGTACAAGGAACAGAGGAAATGAGAAAAAACATCAAACTAAGACTCTTCAACGTCTTTGGCTGGTTGGGTCTAGAGTTCAGAAGGCAGCTGAGAAAACATCTCGGTGGCCCTCTCCACCGCGAGCTCAACATCAATCTCCTGGAGGGTCTAATCGAGGCTCATCTCTGCAATAGTCACCTCGGGGTTTGTCTTCAGAGGGGAGGCATCTTTAGAGACCTCGCCTCCTCATCCTGAGACAAGTCTACGACTTGCTCATTCGGAGTGGGGGGCTTGGCCCCAGCAGCTTCCTTCTTTTTCCTCACCAAAGTTTCCTCCTCAGACTCAGAATCGTCTTCGAATTGGCTTGGAGTTGAGGGGAATGGCAAGGAGAGATCGCTGGCGTTCTTAAGGGGTAAGTCCTCGAGGACACCTAGCTTTTTGAGGGCAGCCATCCAACCAAGGGTGAAACCCTTGTTGCATGCCTACCTCACTTGCTTCTTGTAATCCTCCTTGACGTCGGCCGCCCCCTCGGCGTACGCCTTTTCATCAACAGCCTTGATCTCGGCCTCTTTGGTGGCCAAGGCAGCTTGAAGCTCCTTTTGGGCCTCGACCATCTTTTCTTCGACCTCTTTCTTTTTGGTCATAAGGACCTTGGCAATGCCCTCGGCAGCATCAGCCTTTTCTTCGGCCTAATCCTTAGCATTAATGGCTGCAGCGGCCTGGTCTGATAAAGTTTTCATCTTGGCCTCAGTCTTCTTGATGGTCTTTTGCAAACCAGAGACCTCCCTGATCTTATCGGCCAACTCCTTCCTCATTTCAAAAGCTTGCATTGAGAAGAAGTGGGCGTGGTGGATCGCTTGAAAAGAAGATGAACAGAACAAAAGTTAGTAAAATTCTCTGAGTACGAAGGAATAGAGAAAGAAAAATACCGAGTGTGAAAGACTTACTTGAACAGAATGCTAGAGCATCAGGGCAAAGTTTTCATACTCGCTCATCTCGGCGTTTCGGTTAAGATCGTTTGGAAGGAGCAAAGCCGTAGAGAGGGCGACGCCGACTTCGAGATCAGTCGCACTATCACCAGCTCTGACCGGCTTGTCCTCGATGGTGATCAGGGGGGCCCAGGGGGCATCTGGTTTCATTGGCCCCGAGGTTGTGGCCGACTCAGACCTTGGCCTTTTTAACTAAGTGGATTGGGATAGTTCAGCCTCGGCGGGCCTCTCCTCGGCGGCGAAAGGGGTCTTTTCAGTCTCAGCCAATTTTGAAATTAGCAAGGTGTCCTCAGTATCAATCTAAGTCACTGCTGCCTTTGGTTGAGCCTTCTTCAGTCTTTTTTGTTTTGGCTTTGGTTGAGGCTGAGATGGTGCTGGTTGAGCGTCAACGGTGGTAGGGATGTCGGTCAAAAGATCTTCTGCGACTGCGTCTTTTGCGGCCCATTTCAGCGGTGATTGCAGTCTGACATCTTCGTCAACGCTGAGATGGAGGGATCAGATATGGAGCCGAAGTTGATGGTAGCTCAGCTGGATCATAGGTTGATCCCTGATCTGGCCGAGATGATGAAGTTGCCGGAGATGTAATGGCAGACGGAGGAGACTTGCTCTTCTTCTTCTTTGGAATGTCAGGAAAAACCGACTTGTAAGTCGGGATGAAGTTAAGCAGTAGGGGGGCTCTCCACTTGTCAACTAGCAGGTCTAACAGTTTTTTCAAGCCTTTGCTCGGGAAAAAGGACTTGCGAAAATCCTTTGCCTGCTGGGGAAGAGCTGCAAGGAAAACAAACGTTAGAACGAATAAAAGAACAAAGTATTGAAGACTTTGAAAACAAGTAAGTATAAGCACATGGCTCTTACCATTACGCTCTACGAAAACTGTTCGACTAAGAGGGTAGAGGTGAAGGTCCTCATCTGGAACAAACTCCCAGTTCCCCAAGACAATGAAGTAATCGTCTCCAGCTCCCTTGTTGGAGTCTGGGAGGTCGGCAACAATTTTGTACTCTGTAGACCTCGGTTTGAGGTAGTAAGTGTAGCCTTTCTCTAACTTAAGGCCACACATGGTGTAGCAGTATTGGATATCGGCTAAAGTTACCCTATCATTCTCTTGTTTGGCTAAGGCTATTATATCGTTGATAACTCGGTAAGAGTTGATGGCAAGCTGCATTGGGTTCAATTTATAGTAATGAAGGATTTCTCAGAAAAGGATGTCGAGTGGGAGCCTAAGTCCACACTCTATGAAAGCTACAATGGGGAAAGGCATAGAATCGATTGTAGACATGATGGAGTCATCCTCCCCAGCCGGCTGGGATGGAAAACTCCTGCCTAAAATATTCCAACTTGGTTGGGGGTGTCTATCCGATGCTTCCACATACCTATGATATCGACTTAGGGGAAGAGTATTGGATTTTGGAAGGAAGTGTTTTATAGGGGTCTGAAATACCTCGGCTAAACCCTAAATATATACTATGGTAAGAATTTGTACGGATCTAAGGGGAATTTGTGTCAGTTCTTCCTAAGGTTCGTAAGTTCTATAGACAAATCCCAAACCTAGGTCTAGGCAGACAAGGATTGAAGGCAAGAATCTGGAAAAAAAAACACAGAAAAAAAAGGTAAGAATGTGATTCAGAGTCAAGAACAGTGATGAATCATCAAGAACACAGTGGTAAAGCTTGTGCAAGTATGTGAGTATTCAAGAAATAATTGGGCAAAAAACAGAATCACAAAGCAAACATGCTCAAACACATGGTGGAAATCGAGGTACAGATTAAACGATCAAAAACATGAGCAAGTTCGCAAATATGACAGAGTTCGACGTAAATCAATGACTAAAAACCAAGAGGAACAGTAGCTTACCAGAGAAAGTGAGGCTAGTGTGAGGATCACCGAAGTTAGACGACGGTTGCAAAAGCAATAGAGTGGTGAAAATCTCGCCGGAAGAGGTGAACGGAGCAAGTTGTAGAGCTCGAACACTTGAGTCAATGGTAGATTTGGGAGAGCGAAGAGAGAGAGCTTGCATGGGAATGAGGATGCAAAGGTGAAACGACAAAGAGAGAGGAAGGAAGTTTTGTTGAAACATAAAACGGCAGCAAAAAGACAAATAATGTGCCTAAAACGACGTGCGTGTCAGACGGCGCATGCGAGAGCGATGCGACTTAGTGGCGCATGTCGGGTACGGCCCAAAAAGAGAGAGAGGCATGGCAAGAACAGTTGAGTTGTCATGCGTGACAGCTCATACGCGTGTTGAAGCTCTTAGAATTCTCGATTTAACAAAGTAAAACCTTGGCTTTGAAGGTGATCTCAGCTGAGAAACTTGAAAAAACTTGGTTAATGATTTTGAGGCTTTGGTGAAAGCAGACTGTAAGTTTTTGGTCATATTGAGCCGACGTCTTATGACCTCGGTAATGAACAAATAGAGTGAGCTTAGCCGACATAATAAATGGAAGAAACGATATAGGTTCCATCACCTCAGGATGCCGAGGTAATAGAACCTAGGGGGCAGTTGTGGGGACATAATTTTTGAATGACAACACGTGGCCGAGGTGTCACCGAAGTGCCAACCGGGGTGCCACGTGTCTTGGTCATGACGCCGAGGTGATCTCGGCTAGGCCGAGGTTATCTGCGAGAATACCGGAATTCGGGATAAGCGGAGAAGAGACAAGAGTCCTAGAATGGGAGAGGACTTCAGTTTGGATAAAGATAAGACTCTTAGAGAGTTTATCCCAATCCTACTGGGAGTCCAAGATTAGCAGTAATCCTATGTCCATTGAGGCTAGGCTTCTATTGGGAATGGGACAGTGTTGGCTATAAAAGAGAGGCATCATCATGGGTCTAAGGTACGCTTTTTGTATTCTGAATAGTAAGTTAAACACTTTTGCTATCTTTGAGAGATAACGGACATGATCGTCGGAGTCCCCCCCGGTGGACGAACCACCGCTGGAATCTCATCTGTCTGTCACAGGTCATTCAGGCGCTATCTATTCTGCCAGTGCTCTCCAGTTGAATACTAGTTTGACAGTGTGGTTAGAAATTCACTTACACACTCAATATCACAAATAAAAAAAATTATAATCTTAATGTTTACTGGGCTTTTTATCAATCAATAAAATAAAATTTTTAATTACTTAAAAAATTAAACATCAAGAGAAAAAAATCTGTGGAAGATGTGAACTGATCCATATATTTTAGTAGTAAAAAAATTTAAATTTTAAAACTGATTGGTTAAGTTTCCTTTTCAAATTTCTAAATGTAAATTTTTAAATAGATTAATCAACTTACTTTTTGAAATGTGTAAACGAAAGCATAATAAGATTTTTTTTAAAATGATTCAATAAAAGTTAGTCAATAGAAGATTTTTTTAGGGTGATTTACAGCTACGTCCCATTTTAGGAAATAATGGTACATTAAGTCCTACTTCAAAAACTTTTTATCAATAAGTCCTATCATAAGTTTAAATGACGAAACTACCCTTACCAAATCAAAAACAGAAAACATGAATCGCACACTCACGATTTCACTCTCACAGTTCATCCTGCCATTTCTCACCCTTGCAGATTTCATTCTCACCTTCATCAATTTCGCATCACATTTCGTCTTACTTCATCGATCTCGTCTCAGATTTCAGAAGAACAAAGTAGATCATCAAATATTCTGAGATCCGAACAACCAAAAATGGTGAAAACAAGTAAGATTCAAGTATCTTAAACCTTAGTTTTTCAAAAAAAATTCATTTTCGAAATTTTTGTTTTTGATTTCCATTTCAGTTTAAATGTTGAGTTCGAAACTCTTGTTTTCGAAACTTTTGTTTTTGTTTTTGTTTGTGAATCTCATAACATTCACTGTAATGGCACCAAAATCATGTTCTCATTCTTTCAGTTTAGGTTTCATTGTTGATTTTGGTACGATTACTGTAAATTTCTCAAATTTTGAATCAATTTGAGTGAAAAAACCTAGTTAATCATATTCTCTTGCTTTCAATTTAGGTTTCAATGTTGATTTTGGTGCGATTGTTGTAAATGTTCTCATATTTTCAATCAATTTGACTGAAAAACCTTAGTTAATCATATTCTCTTACTTTCAATTTAGGTTTCAATGTTGATTTTAGTATGATTCCTGTGAATGTTCTAAGATTTTGAATCAATTTGAGTAAAAAACCCTAGTTAATCATATTCTCTTGCTTTCAATTTAAGTTTCAATGTTGATTTTGGTGCGATTACTGTGAATGTTCTCATATTTTGAATCAATTTGAGTGAAAAAACCCAAGTTTATCATGTTCTCATGCTTTCAATTTAGGTTTCATTGTTGATTTTGGTAACATTGCTATTAATGTTCTCAGATTCTGAATCAATTTGAGTGAAAAACCCCAGTTAATCATATTCTCTTGCTTTTAATTTAGTTTTCAATGTTGATTTTGGTACCATTGCTGTTAATGTTCTCAGATTCTTAGTCAATTTAAGTGAAAAACTCCAGTTAATCATATTCCCGTACTTTCAATTTAGTTTCAATGTTGATTTTGGTACCATTGTTGTTAATGTTCTCAAATTTTAAATCAGTTTGACTAAAACACCCTAGTTATTCAAGTTCTCTTCCTTTTGATTTATGTTTCATTATTGATTTTGATACGATTGTTGTTAATGTTCTCAGATTGTTAGTATAGCGATCCCGATTTTTCCTGTTGTTGTTTAACTATAATCCGGACTTGGTTCCGTAGATTTGTTGTTGTCCTATTCTCATTGCAGGCTTTACTCTTTGTATTTGAGTCTTGGGTTGTGTTGGGCAGGTTTGAAACAGGTTGGTTGAACTTAGAAACCTAGAGTTGATGCCCAGAATTTGGCCTTCACGCTCGAGCGGGGATTTTGACGCTCGAGCGGGCCCTTCGTTGTTACTTCTCCGCTCGAGCTGGCATTTTGATGCTCGAGCGTGGATTCCCATCTCCCAGTATCTTCCTCTGCAGGTCTTCGTGCGCTCAAGCGGGAGTTTTGACGCTCGAGTGTGAACCCTGTCTGCAAAACTTCTGGAAGTGTGCGATCTACGCTCGAGCGGCTCTTTCCACGCTCGAGCGTAAGTCTGTGTCTGACGCTCGAGCGGGGGTTTCCACGCTCGAGCGAGGAGTCGATTATATCAGTCCGTGAAATCACTTTTTGAATCACTTTTTCACATCCTTTTCTCTCTTTTACTTTTCCAAAACTCCATTGTTGAGCCTCTCTCTCTAGAACCTTGCCTTCTCCCTAAGTATTGATCTAGCTAGGGTGTTTTCCTCACCTTTTGGTCTTTACAAAAGTTGGCTTGATCGTCGAGGGCTTTACCTTGATCCGAAAATTTTGAGTTTTGGAGCACGTTGAGTTTCGTCATCTTCTTCCCTTGAGCTCCGAATTTGAGGTAGGGATTCCTACTCACTATTATGGTCTTCGACATAGATTATTGGTAGTTTTGATAAAGTGTTGAAGTTGGTTGATTTTGGGACTTAGGGTTTCTAAATGGTATAAACGAGGGTTTGTTATTTTGATTCTTAAACATATATTTTGGGTCTCAAAATGACGATTTGAGTGTTGGTTGTTGATATTTGAACCTATGGTTAATATTGAGAGTTGAGGGAGAAAGCCCTAATTTGTGTATTAATTAATTGATATAATTAAATTTGGAAAAGTTATGGATTTGTGAAATTGAAGTGAATATAATGAAATTGGCTCATTATTAGATAGACTAGTGGAGTTGGATTTATTTATCGCTCACTTTTGAAAATGTTGATAATTTTATCTGTTAGAGCTTTTATTATCTGTTTAGAAATAATTGCTTGGGCTACCGGTGGAAGGTAGTTTTGATTGTTGTAAACAATGCATGAGGATTAGGCAAACTAAAACTAATCGAATGAGCGTGTCATAGAGTATGACTGTTGAATGAATACATTAACTTTATGTATTGATTGATTATGTATACTACCAATGTGTATATATATATGTTGTTTTGTATGGACGGTTTATTGGAAGAAAGGGGTTGGACCTCTAAACCGAACGGTTTATTGGAAGAAAGGGGCTGGACCTCTAAACCGAACGGTTTATTGGAAGAAAGGGGCTGGACCTCTAAACCGGAAATTGATACAGCTCATATGCTTATCTATTGAAGTGTTGATATAGCTCATATGCTTATCTATTGAAGTGTTGATATAGCTCATATGCTTGTCTATTGAAGTGTTGATATAGCTGATATGCTTATCTATTGAAGTGTTGATATAGCTCATATGCTTATCTATTGAAGTGTTGATACAGCTCATATGCTTATCTATTAAAGTGTTAGTACAACTCATATGCTTATCTGTTGAATTGTTGATATAGCTCATATTCTTATCTGTTGATTTGTTGGTATTGCTCATGTGCATATCTAATGGGAAATGGAAAATGTTTAACATGAGTTACTGTCTCATCTAGGTTGTTGGCTAGGTTCTGAGCCGTAGTTGAATTGCGAATTGGATAAGAAATAGAAAATGAAATGAAACATAAATGCGGTGGTCTTGTAACGAAAGTGGTGTATGAATTGATTGGTGTGAGTTGAACATTTATCAATTGCTAAAGTCTTAGTTATTGCTCATATTGTGTTTAGCATATCTCTATTGGGCGTTGGCTCACCCTATATGGGACATCATTTTCAGGTACAGGTAGCATGCCACCTCCAAGGCCATAGTTTGGATGGAGATGAGAGTTGAAGACTCTTTTTTGATTCTTTTGTTTGTATTAAACTTGTGTACCAAGCCTTGGGCTTTCCTTGTATAGAGTTAGTACTCTTCTTTTTTGTAACCAAGTGTTGACTTGGAAAGCTGTAAGCCCTTAGGGCATTTACTTTTGTTATTAACATGTAATACTTTTGTAAGAACTACTCTGATGAATGGAAATGTGTTGATTTCTCTTATATCATTGCATGTCTAGAATGATGGGTTTTGTGTATTATTTTGAGGGCGTTACAACTTGGTATCAGGGCATACTGGGTTCGAATACTTTGGGTACGTGGGAAGTAATTAGTATCACAATGGGTTTGTCTCGCTTGGTTAGAGACTTAGGTGTAGTGTTATATGATTATGTGATAACATGTTTATGTGACTACTTGGGTATGGGATTTAATTTCTAGGATGTTGATTGGATCCTTGGGTTTCTGGGAGTCCTGTTGGAAGAGCACTTGATCAATGCTGTTTCTAACCGGAACTCTAGTAACGCCTTGGGACTATCATCATCCGGAAATGAAGTTCGTAAGTGCTTATGTGTTTATGTGCTTACATGGAATGAATTACAGCTGTCCATCGTGTTAGGACGCTAGTGAAATAGTTTCAGCACCTTTGTTGTTGTGCTAATACCTTCGTTGCTTTTACTAGGATGCCTAGACGAGGGAGTTTTGATTTTCCTCCTTCCACACGGGAAGAGTTGCAGAAACAGTTTGTGGAGTTACGCCAAGGTACTACACCTTTGGTGCAATTTGAAGCGTGGTTTGCGAATCTGTCAAGGTTTCCCCGGAATTGGTAAAGACGGAAGAATTACGTTGTTCAGGGTTTGAGAGTAGGCTGTGTGATAGCATCCGGGAAAGGATCGCGGGGTCTTGGCATAGGAGTTACAGTGTGCTTGTTAGGGCTGCGACTCATGTTGAGGCAGCGGTTCTAGCTATGGGACAAAAAGGAGAAGAGCCTATGGTGATGGGTGTTGGCCGGGTTAGAGAGGAAGCCATTGCGGAGACTCCTACGGTTTATAGGTACTTTAGGCCTGGTAAGACGTGGAGGCGAAAGTATGCTCAGTCCCGGGTTAAGTCCTTCTCTTCGTCAGGGATTTCGGACTCTTTTGTTGCGAGGTCCAGAGAGGTTCAGGCATCAAACCAGCCTTAAAATAGGGAGTTTGTTAGTTGTTTCAAATGTGGTCAGCTGGGCCACAAGTATTCGGTTTGCCCACAGAGGAAGAGGGCAGGGTTGGCAGTCCGACCAGTAGTTGCACCATCTGAATCTTTTAGCTAGCCAGGTTTTGGGCCGATCGAATGCCCAGTGGGGAAGCAGCTGTTGGGGCCTCCATCAGCTCAGGCTTTGAACCAGCCTTGTGCTAGGGAACCGCTTACTTGTTGGGTGTGTAATCAGCCGGGTCATTTCAGCCGTTTTTGTACTCAGCCAGGGGTTACTTTGGGGGTTTTACAACCTAGTCTGGTCCAGCCTTATTTGACTGGACAGGGGCAATAGCGTTTTGGGGAACAAACAGGCCAGATTTCGAGGGCCTCGGGAGAGTCGAGTTCCCAAGCCCCGGTTGGGGAAGTCCGCAGTTGTTCCAGGTGTGGCCGGCTAGGGCACATCAGTAGTTCTTGTCTGTGGTTCGTAAGCTCATAGGTTATCATGGGTTGGAGAAGACCAACTTTTGCGGTCCAGCGAGAGACGGTAGTGGTGGTAATACCGATAGGGTGGCTTTGTTTTGACTAATCCGTTTTGTAATCGGTGAATTATCGTTTTGTAATCATTGGATTCTGTTGTGTAACCAATGTATTTTGGAAATGTTGGAACATCAAGGTTGTTTGTTTATATATATATATATATATGTTTATATAGCTATGTGTGCCAGTACTTATCTATTTTCCTGAAATGGGCAGATTAGAACATGTAGTGACTCTAAAGGTTTTATTGACGTAATAGGTTGTTGTGAGACCATAAAATTCTTGGTAATAATGCATTCATATGCGTGCGATACAGTTTGGGGAAAAATGAGGGCTGATGAGCCATGTTTTCAAATTTGAAAGGATTACTGAGAGATGCGTATCCCAATCAAGGTTATTAGGAGGCAAGAACAGTATACTTGCCGGGTGTTCAAAATTTCATTAGTGTTATCTAATCGATCTTATGTACGTGAAAATGATGTTGATCTACTGTCGCGGGAATTCCTCGAGGGGATGGGAAATGTGCGATTAATACTAGGTGTAGCATGTATTTAACATGGTATCTTACGAGGGCATAGTGCATAATCTTGTTAGGATTAGACTTGTACCTTCGTGGTAGGTAATGTTGCCGAATTGGCATGTGTATTGGTTGGTTATTTCGATTAAGGGAGTGTTGGTCCCTATAGGAGGGTATGGTTATTGGCATCAGGGAGTGATGTGTTGTAAGCAGCTGATGCTATATCTCGGGTCAATAGTATATAGGTGTTTTCTAAGTTTTCGAGCTCCTTTATTAGGATCAAATGTGATAGGTTTGTACCTTAACATTGGTTAGGTCGGAGATGCTATCGTAAGGGTTGATCGGGTGTAAAGCCCGTGGTTAGGGTGTGACTCATGAATGGAGTCACAATGGTATGGTGTCTGCGAATGGAGATGTGGGTTAATACCGAGGAGGGTGAGGACCTTTACTCTGCTGGATAGTTAGGATGGTGAGTCTTTGAAAGCCTTGTCGGCGTCATGTTTTGGTGTCGGGGTTGGTGCAAGACAGTTGTTCAGTTATAGTAATGGCAGGTGGTTACGCACGTAGACCTAGTGTCTTGGTTGTACTCTCAGGATGAGTAATAAATAGGATGTGGAATAAAGGGTGGACCCTATGGGTCATTGTCGGACGAAAATGTTATGTTGGATTGTGTTCGGTACGAACGGTTACTTAGTAGTGTAAATGTCGTGGTGTGGCAAACCCTGTCAATTAACTCTGTGCGAGGGAAAGGGTAAGCAAACTCTGTTACTACAAGTTCAGTCGAGGCAGTGGGTGAAATCCCTAGATGAGGAAGTTTTGCATAATACGATGCGTGTTAGTGTATGGTTCATATGTTGTTAGTAGATGACGTATAGAAGGGGATTAATCTGAGGGAATCCCAGGTGAATGCCTTGGTAAGGCTTTAATATGGTTACTGATGGGAGTGTGGTTTGAAGTTTGAATTTTGGTTTGAGGTTTGGTAAAGCTGGGTCACTTTGGCATAAGTGTCCGTCGTTCAGTTTAGATAGTGGTAATACAAGTAAGGGGGTGAAAATGTGTGGAGTAAGTGTGGCACACTGTTAGAGTCGTTTCGACTTATTCAGTCTTGTCAGTGTGGTGTAAGGCGTGGGGTGTATAAAGTTATCCTTTATGTTACTACGTTGTTGGGAACTTCAAACGTTTAGGAGTCCCTATTGTAGTAGTATTTTTTTTATTTATTATTTTAATACTTTTTTTTTATTTTAATTTTTTTTGGGGGACTTGCGTCATTACCGTGAGTATGGCGGGTTTTGTGGGTGATTATGTTGTGATTCGCTTGAGGGAAATTGAGTACTCTTTGTGAACTAAAATAATCTTGAATCGAAATGTGGGTTTGCGATCCTTACTTTCGGAAAATAATTTGAGGAAAGTCTCTGAGTTCGGCTGTGGCCAGTTGTGTGTCTGGGGCAAGACCTTGAAAATTTTGGGGGTATTAATGTGCTGTTAGGTGGTTCCTTACCCTTGCTTCGTCTTGCGTTCCTGTTTTGTGGAAGTCGACCAGAAACTTCGTGTACAAACGTTTCTCATGTTTCCTGTGTTGGGGTGGTGAGTACTAAATACTGATGTAAGTACTGTCGGTAGTCGAGACGCAGTGGAGGTCTCAGAACACTGTAGCGGTTGCGTGTGGCTTACTATTATCATTGTTATCGGGTCTTGGGGGACGGGACCCTCCCATTAATAAAGGTGTTATGGGAACATAACGGGGTTGGGAAGACCACTTGGGTGAGTAGATTTCAGATCCGAGAGAGATATCCAGATCTATTTATAGATGCTCGAGCATGTGTTGTATCTTGTTAAACTTTAAGAGCATTAAATGTATCTTAAGTTGAAAACATTGCATTTATTTTGGTTCACGGAAGTACTTTGAAACTTGCCTTGAAATGAAAGTTTAGTGTAACATTGCATATGTTGAATGTATTATAGAACTAGAGAATATATCATGAACATTGACTACGTTATGAAATTGTGAACTATATATGTTGGGAATTATTAGATTTGAAGAAATGCATGTTGTGGCAGATATTGTAAATTGCCTCTGGAATAGAGATAAAGTGACCGGTGATGGGTCAGGTTGTTGAACATTAAATTGTAATATTGTTGAGAAATTTCAATGGGAAGTCTTTGGCAAACAAATTGTAGGTAGTCGTGTGTTACGAG
Organism: Camellia sinensis; assembly: GCF_055761805.1. Classification (NCBI taxonomy): domain Eukaryota; kingdom Viridiplantae; phylum Streptophyta; class Magnoliopsida; order Ericales; family Theaceae; genus Camellia; species Camellia sinensis. The sequence continues at coordinate 62,737,756 of NC_138962.1, read as the reverse complement.
TAACACCATGTTTATGAAAAATATTTACCAAACTTTTGAGTTTTGCATGAAAAATGCAAAATTTGTTTCGGAATGTCAACGTTGAAAGCTTGATTACTTTTGAAAAATACCTCACGAATCAGAAAATAATTTCTCATAAATGTATACAAAAGAGTTGTGTTGGTTGTTCTATTTGGAATCATAATTATTGAGTAGTGACTTAGCGAGGAGCGCTAGTCGGGTGTTTTGGTGGTTTATCTCAGGTAGGGCTTGGTTTTGTTGGAGTATTTGCTTACCGGAGGGTTGTTCCCTTTGGGAACGTGTTCCTTGGTAAACCCTTCTTTTGTGAGAGTAGATCGAAAATTTGTTAGGAGGCTAGGATTTTTCCTAATGCCCGGGTGTTGGGTGTTGTGTATTGTGTGATTTGTTGACCTTGTACTTTTAGCATGTTCTTAATTTCGGGGACGAAATTCTTTAAGGGGGGGAGGTTATAGCAATCCCGGTTTTCCCTGTTGTTGTTTAACTATAATCCGACTTGGTTCCGTAGATTTGTTGTTGTCCTATTCTCATTGCAGGCCTTTACTCTTTGTATTTGAGTCTTGGGTTGTGTTGGGCAGGTTTGAAACAGGTTTGTTGAACTTAGAAACCTAGAGTTGATGCCCAGAATTTGGCCTTCACGCTCGAGCGGGGATTTTGACGCTCGAGCGGGCCCTTCATTGTTGCTTCTCCGCTCGAGCTGGCGTTTTGATGCTCGAGCGTGGATTCCCATCTCCCTGTATCTTCCTCTGCAGGTCTTCGTGCGCTCGAGCGGGAGTTTTGACGCTCGAGCGTGAACCCTGTCTGCAAAACTTCTGGAAGTGTGCGATCTACGCTCGAGCGGCTCTTTCCACGCTCAAGCGTGAGTCTGTGTCTAACGCTCGAGCGGGGGTTTCCACGCTCGAGCGAGGATTCGATTATATCAGTCCGTGAAATCACTTTTTGAATCACTTTTCCACATCCTTTTCTCTCTCTTACTTTTCCAAAACTCCATTGTTGAGCCTCTCTCTCTAAGTATTGATCTAGCTAGGGTATTTTCCTCACCTTTGGTCTTTACAAAAGTTGGGTTAATCATCGAGGGCTTTACCTTGATCCGAAAATTTCGAGTTTTGGAGCACATTGAGTTTCGTCATCTTCTTCCCTTGAGCTCCGAATTTGAGGTAGGGATTCTTACTCACTATTATGGTCTTCGACATAGATTATTGGTAAGTTGATTTTGGGACTTAGGGTTTATAAATGGTATAAACGAGGGTTTGTTATTTTGATTCTTAAACATGTATTTTGGGTCTCAAAATGACGATTTGAGTGTTGGTTGTTGATATTTGAACCTATGGTTAATATTGAGAGTTGAGGGAGAAAGCCCTAATTTGTGTATTAATTAATTGATATAATTAAATTTGGGAAAGTTATGGATTTGTGAAATTGAAGTGAATATAATGAAATTGGCTCATTATTAGATAGACTAGTGGAGTTGGATTTATTTGTCGCTCACTTTTGAAAATGTTGATAATTTTATCTGTTAGAGCTTTTATTATCTGTTTAGAAATAATTGTTTGGGCTACCGGTGGAAGGTAGTTTTGATTGTTGTAAACAATGCATGAGGATTAGGCAAACTAAAACTAATCGAATGAGCGTGCCATAGAGTATGACTGTTGAATGAATACATTAACTTTATGTATTGATTGATTATGTATACTACCAATGTATATATATATATATTGTTTTGTATGGGCGGTTTATTAGAAGAAAGGGGCTGGACCTCTAAACCGAACGGTTTATTGGAAGAAAGGGGTTGGACCTCTAAACCGGAAATTGATACAGCTCATATGCTTATCTATTAAAGCGTTGATATAGCTCATATGCTTATCTATTGAAGTGTTGATATAGCTCATATGCTTATCTATTGAAGTGTTGATACAGCTCACATGCTTATCTAAAAGTGTTGGTACAGCTCATATGCTTATCTGTTGAATTGTTGATATAGCTCATATTCTTATCTGTTGATTTGTTGGTATTGCTCATGTGCATATCTAATGGGAAATGGAAAATGTTTAACATGAGTTACTGTCTCATCTAGGTTGTTGGCTAGGTTCTGAGCCGTAGTTGAATTGTGAATTGGATAAGAAATGGAAAATGAAATGAAACATAAATGCGGTGGTCTTGTAACGAAAGTGGTGTATGAATTGATTGGTGTGAGTTGAACATTTATCAATTGCTAAAGTCTTAGTTATTGCTCATATTGTGTTTAGCATATCTCTACTGGGCGTTGGCTCACCCTATATGGGACATCATTTTCAAGTACAGGTAGCATGCCACCTCCAAGGCCATAGTTTGGATGGAGATAAGAGTTGAAGACTCTTTTTTGATTCTTTTGTTTGTATTAAACTTGTGTACCAAGCCTTGGGCTTTCCTTGTATAGAGTTAGTACTCTTCTTTTTTGTAACCAAGTGTTGACTTGGAAAGCTGTAAGCCCTTAGGGCATTTACTTTTGTTGTTAACATATAATACTTTTGTAAGAACTACTCTGATGAATGGAAATGTGTTGATTTCTCTTATATCATTGCATGTCTAGAATGATGGGTTTTGTGTATTATTTTGAGGGCGTTACAGTTAGTCAATTTGAGTGAAAAACCTTCATTAATCATATTCTCTTGTTTTCAATTTAGGTTTTAACGTTGAGTGTGGTACCATTGCTGTCAATGTTCTCATGTTTTCAATCAATTTAAGTGAAAAACCTTAATTAATCATATTCTCTTGCTTTCAATTTAGGTTTCAATGTTGATTTTAGTATGATTCCTGTGAATGGTCTCAGATTCTTAGTCAATTTGAGTGAAAAACCCTAGTGAATCATATTCTCTTGCTTTCAATTTAAGTTTCAATGTTGATTTTGGTGCGATTGCTGTTAATGTTTTCAGATTTTGAATCAATTTGAAAGTAATTAGTACAATTGATTAATTAGGTTTCATTGTTAATCATGTTTGGTAGCTCTAGCACCCATGTAGGTTTCATTCTCATATTTTGAATCAATTAAGTGAAAAAACCTAGTTAATCATGTTCTCATGCTTTCAATTTAGGTTTCATTGTTGATTTTGGTATCATTGCTATTAATGTTCTTAGATTCTAAATCAATTTGAGTGAAAAACCCTAGTTAATCATATTCTCTTGCTTTCAATTTAGTTTTCAATGTTGATTTTGGTACCATTGTTGTTAATGTTCTCGGATTCTTAGTCAATTTGAATGAAAAACCCTAGTTAATCATGTTCCCTTGCTTTCAATTTAATTTCAATGTTGTTTTTGGTACCGTTGTTGTTAATGTTCTCAACTTTTAAATCAATTTGACTGAAACACCCTAGTTATTCATGTTCTCTTCCTTTTGATTTAGATTTCATTGTTGATTTTGATACGATTATTGTTAATGTTCTCACATTGTTAGTCAATTTGAGTGAAAAACCCTAGTTAATCATATTCTCTTGCTTTCAATTTAGGTTTCAATATTGAGTGTGGTACCATTGCTGTCAATGTTCTCATATTTTCAATCAATTTGAGTGAAAAACCTTAATTAATCATATTCTCTTGCTTTCAATTTAGGTTTCAATGTTGATTTTAGTATGATTCTTGTGAATGTCTCAGATTCTTAGTCAATTTGAGTGAAAAATCCTAGTGAATCATATTCTCTTGCTTGCAATTTAGGTTTCAATGTTGATTTTGGTACGATTGCTATTAATGTTTTCAAAGTCTTAGACAATTTGAGTGAAAACCCAGACTTAATCATATTCTCTTGATTTCAATTTAGGTTTCAATGCTGAGTTTGGCATGATTGCTGTGAATGTTCTCAAGTTTTGAATCAATTTGATTGAAAAACTCTTGTTATTCATGTTCTCTTCCTTTTGATTTAGGTTTCATTGTTTATTTTGATACGATTGCTGTCAATGTGCTCAGATTTTGAATGAATTTGATTCAAAATCCCTAGTTAATAATATTCTCTTGCTTTCAATTTTGTTTCAATGTTGATTTTGTTTTTATAGCCGTGAATGTTATCAAATTTAGACTTTCATGAGAATGACATTGGATTGTTTCTTTTATGACACATTCTTAGTGTTAATATGTTGTCTTTGTTGATTTTCCGTACAGGACATCAACTCATGAAAACGCCAATACTGAAGAGCAATGCAAAGAAAACAATAAGAAAGCATAAATAAACAATTACAAGGGAGATAACGCTAAAGGGAAAGCGTAGAGAATGGAAACTAACTTTCAGATCAAACATGTTGACAATAGTGAAACTATTACAGCATATCAAACTCAAGAACAAGCATATTAAAGGGTTGAAGAAAACCCCATTCTGGTTATTGTTTGAGGCAATATTGAAGAACAAGTTGAATTATAAACAATACAGAAAATATGATGATATTGCATTCAAAATAATTTAAACATACCAGCTAGGCAGCAGTGGTTCTTTCTAGTTAGGACTAGAAACTGTAAAGCTAACAACAGAAGGCATCAAGTCCATCTTCGGTATATCTTGTGGAGATGAGCCAATGCATCTTGGTTATGAAAATAAAAGTATATCATCATTTCTGACAAGAAGATCCATACAAATTGAAAGGCTATCGAGCACAACCACCATGGTCTTGTTGCAAAAAGCATTGAAAGGCAACAAAAAAGAAGACACCGAAGATGTAATTAGGATGTTGTGTATGTATACTTGTTTCAAGCTTTTTTTCTCTACATCAGGAACAACAGTTGGATGGATATTTCTTAATTACATGGAAGACATAAACTCAATGAGAAAATACAATTGGGCAGAAGCAAGAAGGAACACACTGATGTTTTCAATTGAAAAATACAACAAAACTCCAGCAAAAGTCACAGGATGTGTTATGGCTCTCTTAGTAAGTACGTCTTTACTCTTTTCTATTAGTTTGTTGTTAATAACAGAAAGTATTATTTCTTATTCAAATGACAAAAATTCTTTACATTTGTTTGTAGTATTGGTTATGTGAGCACACACTGATTATCCACCCTGAAGTTAGCGAAGCATGCCCAAGGGTGATCAAGTGGAATCTTATCAAATTACATAAACGTATGAAAGTCATATCACTACATGAGCTGACAACAAGACAGGTCATATCCTTATCTCATTTGAATTTCAATTCAAGTTAGGAAAATTTGCTATTTTTATACACTGAATTATTACTAAGAAACTTTTTAGTTTCCTAAATTACAATTATTTCAAAACTAATATCTACTGTATGTTGACCTACAGGTAACTAGTGTTCAATTGAGTGAGGACAGTGATGAAGAACTTGATGACACTAAAGAAGAAGAACAACAAAAAAAAGAAGAAGAAGAAGGAGATGCTGAAAAAGAGGAAGAGAAAGAAGACGCTGAAGAAGAAGATGGTCAAGATATTGAAGAACGCCACCAAGAACCAAAGGCAGCAAATAAGAAATGGCAAAATTCTGAAAGCACAGAAACTGCCAATTATATGATAGATGAATGGGATGTCAATCAATAAGACACAAATGAAGACTTTGATGGCTTGTACAACATTATGATCAATGATGCCCCTGAGGAAGAAGAACACATTCATTAACAAGCACTTGAGAGACTTCAAACTGAGAACAACAATTTGCAACTTGACAACACAGTGAAGACCGTGTACATAAATAAACTTGAAGAGGATAACAGGCTACTCATTGCATATATACAAAAATTGAAATATGAAAATTCTCAATTGCATAACCAATTCGTTGAAAAAGAGGTCCATGAGATAACTCAAGAAGTTTGTGGAGAAAAGAATTCTGGGACAGATGCAAAGGATATAGGCCATACTATAAAAGATGAAAATTCTCAAGTGGTAAAGAAAGAGGTCCATAAAAATTTTGAAGTGGCGGACAAAGAGCTCCATCAGAAAGAGGTCCATGAGATAACGCAACAAGCTTTTGCAACAAAAGATTGTGAGACAAATACAAATGCAAAAGATTGTCAAAATTCTCAGTTACAGAATCAGTTAGTGGAGGAAGAGGTCCATGACTTAACCCAACAAGTTTGTGCAATAAAAGCCGATGATTTGACAAAATCAAGACAAACAAATCTGCAGAATTCCATGACTAAAAACATGAAAGCTAAAGCAAGGAAAACTACTGAGATATCAGATTAAGTATGGAGGCAAGAAATTTAAAGTTGAGAAAGAGAAGGAACACAAAGATGAGACAATTTCTAACAAGCATGCTGTGGCTCAATTGCTACCTCCTGAAGATAAGTATAAATACAAATTCTTTGGAAACAAAAGCAAAAAGAATTAAGGTATAATCTTACATAAATCTTAAGATTTTTCATGTAGTACAAACTATGAAATGAAACTAAGAAATAGCACTGTTTTCTAAAAATATTCTGAATTAATTATTAACACATTTTTTCTTGTTTTGTAGTGCTTGATATGGTTTAGTGCAAGATATGACAATTGTGTCTTTATTAATGATATCAAGAGCTTGGTAAAAGGGAACGACATATCCAGTTGTGCATAAAATTTGCAACATTTTAACACTGAAAAACTTCTCATTAATTTATTAACCTCACTTTCGTGTTCCAATTTGACAGACAATTGATGCATATGCTAAGATTCTTGAAAGAGAACTACAAGCACAGAATTCCGGTAATGGAGCAGAGCACAATGGCAAGTCTTTCGTACTGTCAAGTCTATATTGGGTAAGGAATAAATATGCATGTGTCAATTCTATACTTTATCTTCCTTTCGATTTTGGTTTCAAAGTTCATTTTTTCTATTTGTTATCATTCCTGTGAATGTTCCCAAAATTTGAGTTTGGTATCATTGCAGGGAATGTACTTAGATTTCGAAACAATTTGAGTGAGAAACCGTACTTAATCGTGTTTCGTTTTTTTTTATCGAGATTTTAATATTGAGTTTCATACCATTACTGTGAATATCCTCATATTTTTTTTGTAAAAAATAGCCAATGTTGAAGAAGAAAACTTCATAAAAAAGGAAAAAGATTTTGGAAGAATCCCTCACATGTAGATACATCCATATCCACATTCACAATTCCAATCATTGGACATTATATGTTATCGACAAATACTTAGGGACTTGGAAATATTTCAATACTTTGAGACCAAGAAACGAAAATGACAAGCACTACAACGTTGCATATCAACTGGTAAGAACAATTTCAGATTACCATTACAATAATCAAATGTAAATCATTACATACTTTATATTGATGTTTTTTACAGCAAAAAATCATCAATGAATACATGAAAGATACACCTTGTCAAGTAGAAAAAGTATGGAATCCTGATGTGAAGATTGAATCAGTCAAAGATAGCTTTCAACAAGAAGCAATGACGTATGTTGTGTTTATTGTAACTTACAAATTTTAATAGCTTTTTCAAAAATTTTGTTTTTTCCCTAACTGTGTGAAAAATGATTTCTGTAGGGCTGATTGTGGAATTATTGTTTGCTATATCATAAGACAATACATAAGGCATCAACCAATTCCAAACACATTACCACCAGGCACATGCACAACACTGAGAGCAGACATGGTACATGAGTTCCTTAGTGATCCACAAATATCAATCAGAGTCAAGTACCAAAATTGCAACATTCAGTGAATCTTTTTTGATGTGTAACTCAGTGAACTTTTTTTTTCACACTCTGATACGATGACTAATGTTTTTGTTGATAGTTGCAAGCGTATTGCCTCACAAACATATTACAATTTTTATGATGTGTAATAAAATATTTTGTCATACTCTCAAAGATATATGCACCAGGGCTTCTCTTGATGTTTTTGTCCATATTTTTAGTTTCCATCATCCTCTTCCTCACACTATTATATGGGAAAAGTGAAAATAATGTTACATGTGAAAATAGTGGACACAAGACTTTACTGTATCATGATCAGTGCTTTGTTGATGTTTTGTTTATATTTTCAGTTTTTATGCAGTGTTTTGTTGCCTCACAATATTATTACATTCACTTATTTTGAAGTTGAAAACTTAAAACTGAGAATATTTTCAGTTTTATACAGTGTTCACTCAATTTTCAAAACAACAATATTATCAATACAATTTATTTGCTGCCTCACAATATTATCACAATTTGAAAAACTAAAATTTGAAACAAATAATATTTTCACTTTCAATCCACTCTACTTTATTCAAAGCATAGAGCATTGATCACATCTATTTAAAATATTAATTCACATTCATTCAATTGACCACATTTATAACTAGTTCCAATTCATAACAAGAGCCTCACACTATTATCACAAAATCAACTATTTTGAACTAAAAACTTAAACTGAGAATATGTTCACTTGTTATACAATATTCACATAATCTTCAAAATAAATATTCAACAATCAAGTTTATTTACAAAAGCCAACCATACAAATAATTCACATTAAAAACAAACACAAAGCCAACCAAACAATTTCCAAACTAAAATTCAAAATTGAAAATATTTTCACTTTCAATTCAATGTCACTTTATTGAAAACATAGAAGATTATTATTCAGCTCTCAACAGTACAAACTGCTACTTTAAGAAATTTATGAATATGAAATTTTTACAATCACAAACCGCCTACAAAAAATCACAAAGCCTCCTTACACAATTTCTTATTATGATTACCAACCTTTCCATATCTACCACAAGTAATTTGCCTTACTTTATCATCATTGGAATGAATCCTCTTCTTATTTGGCATTCCTGGTTGCTTTCTAGACAAAGGAGGAAGAACAACATCACTATCACCATCAGCGTTACAATCTGGTTTCCAAATTGAAGAAACATGATATATTGGAAAAGAATAGGACTCTCGATAACTTTGAACATAGAATTATTGATCAACAAATAAACTCAAATCATGTCTACTCTTTTGTATAGCACCAACTCCATGTGCACATGGAAACCCTTTCAACTGCCACTCGCCACAAGAACATATTCGTTTACTAATGTCAACTGAAACAGATGGATATGAATGCACCTTATAGACATCATTCCCAAATGAACTAACAATCCATAGCCTCAAAGTATTAAAAGCATCATGCAACTTGGACTCCATTTTGGGGCATATCACACCATTTCATTTATTAACAAGCTCCCTCCCTTTAGTAATTTTCCTCATCAACTTAATTCTTACACTATCAATCAATTTTGTGATAGGCAAATGGTGTTCCTCCCGTATCCACGAATTGGAAGATTCAGCTACATTTGACCACATCTCTCCAAAGCGTTGCCCTCGAAAATATGCATTACTCTAATGATCATATGGTATGTCATCTCAAAACTTTTCAACTCTTAACCCACCTTCAGTCTTTAACTCAACCAAACATTGATGAAATGTTTCTTCAGTTGGAGCATATGCACATTTCCCAAACAAAGTGGTCAGCTTTTCTTTCAATCCATGAAACATACCACGCAAATGATGCCTCAAGTTCATCTTCAAACCTTCAGTCTTTAACTCAACCAAACATTGATGAAATTTTTTTTTAATATATAAGTATAGATTCATTGTTACTATTTAATAAAGCTTGACTATTGTGGGGATGTATTTTCTAAATACCAACACATGGTAAGGTGACGCCGACGTGTCAACCGAGGTGCCACGTGTCCTGGTTGTGACGCCGAGGTTACCTCGGCGACGCCGAGGTTATCTCCGAAAATATCGGAATCCGAGATAAATGGATAAGGGGCAAGAGTCCTAAAGTAAAGAGGGAACTTTGCTAAGATAAGGATAAAGCTCTTAGGGAGTTTATCTTTATTTCTTGAGAAATCCAAAGTAAGCACTAAATGGGAGTCCATAGAAGTCAGGCTTCTAGTGGGACTAGGTTTATGTTAGCTATAAAAGAGAGGCACCCCCGTGGGTCTAAGGTACGCAGTTTTATGCTTTTGATACTCAAGCTTGTGAGTTTAGCACTTGATTTATCTTTGAGAGATATACTGACTTGATCGTCGGAGTGCCCCCGGGTGGAAGAGCCACCGCCGGAGCCTTTTCTTTCTGTTGCAGGTTAGCTGAAACCATCTATTCTGCCGGTGCTCTCCAGCTGATTGCTAGGCGGGCAGTGTGGTCAGAAAATCACCCACACAATTTGGCGCCGTCTGTGGGAAAGATAGGAGAATAAATGGCTAGTAATGGACAAAAGGAAAACATTGGGGGCGACACTCCTGCTGGGAGTGGGAGACCCATTGACCTTGATGTCATAGGAGACGAATACAATGCAGAAACTCGTGACCAGAATACCGGCGTAAAGGACGTCGGCCAGACTAACAACCCAGATCGAAGTGGCTACTACAATGAAGATGACCTCCAGGTATGGAAGGATAAATGCCTGCGGAGGGACGAAGAGGTGAAAAAGATGGCAAATAAGTTGGCAGAATTGCAATCGATCGTCAACTTTATGATGCAAAATAACGTCATGCAGCCACCACACCTGCTGCAAGACACGCCGATGCCAGCAGCCAATGCCCAGAAGCAAGGACAGAAAGCAATTCCAGAAGCCCCCCAGCACAACGGGAGCGAAAGACATTCTCACCGACCTTCCAAGGAGGTCGAACGAAGGGAGCCAAGAAGAGAAGAATCACAAAGGACGCAACACGCAAAGGAGGCAGACCCTAGAGGACATCGGCATGCTCAGGGGCAGGCACTGTGCTTCGACACAACTCATGGAGAAGGGTCGCAAAGGGCTCACCACGAGGCCAAGAGTAGTATACTGAAGAGACTGAAGTCGAAAGATAGCCGAGCTCCTGGGCGGAGCAAATAAGACTTAAAAGATTACCTCAAGAGGAAGCAGCAGAATGCCGAAGTCGAGGTAACATCCCCAGATAAGCCGAGGACGCCATTCTCGGTGGAATTGGACAGGTTCGAGGCACCAAAGAGATTCAGTATGCCGAGGTTTCAAATATACGACGGCAAGTCAGACCCCAACTTCCACGTCGGACTATATTTGAACTCAATGGCATTGTATAGTGGGAACGAGCCGTTGCTCTGCAAAGTATTCCCCTCATCCTTCTGGGAGATTACATCAGATTGGTTCCATAAACTACCGAAGGGAAGCGTGAAGACTTGGGAAGGCCTGGCCGAGATGTTTGTGGCCCGGTTCGTGACAAATAAGCTATAACCATTAAGGGTGGACGCATTGATGGCCTTGAGGATCAGTAAGGATGATGGCCTTAGGGCCTATGCAAAAAGATACTATGAGGTATTCAACCGAATACAAGAATGTAATCAAGAAGTAGCGGTCATATCATTCAAGAATGGCCTAAAAGACAATTGTCCACTACGGAAATCTTTGGCAAAACTTTGCCAAAAAGCATGGAAGAGCTCATGGCAAGAATCGAGAAGTATGCCAGAGCCGAAGAAGACACATCGGCAAATAGGGAGATAAAATAGGAGAAAGGGTACGGCTCGCCGAAGCGAGGCTGAGGTAACAATGGAACGAACAGGCAAGAGGCAGAACTAAGGGCCACACAAGCAGTAACAACCGTGTTCTGGATCCCCATTCCCAAAGTACTGGATCAAATTCGAAACCAGCCCTATTTCAGAACGCCAGAAAGGACTCCAGGAGAGTTCATGGGAAGAAACACTGGTAGGCATTGTGCCTACCACAATGCGGATGGACATAAAACTCAGGGTTGCAGAGCCCTAAAAACATATTTGGAAGACCTGGTAAAACAGGGACATGTGAGAGACCTTGTTAATGAAACCAGAACAAGGGAAGAACGGGCGAGATTGCCTCAAGCACCAGCAGCCCCGCCTCTCCCAGCACAACAGCTACAAGCAGGAGGACCTCGGGTAATCAACGTAATCCACTCAAAGGTCAACGAAAACGAAATCCGAGGAGAAACCCAGAAGGTAAAACACCTACAACATGTCTATCAAGTCGAAGAGAAAAGACATCGGGCAAAACAGTACCAAGGACCGATGATAACCTTCCCTGAAGCCGACCTAGAGATAGTCCAGCATCCACATAACGATGCCTTGGAAGTATCCCTCCAGGTTGGGGAGTGCCAGGTAAAACGCATCCTGATTGATCAAGGCAGCTCTTGTGACATCATGTGTGTTAGATGTTACAGAGAGCTGGGCCTTCATCCTGATGACTTAGAGCAATTCAATGGCCCGATGGTCGGCTTTAATGGAACTCCGACGTGGCCACTGGGCGCAACAAGCTTGGAAGTGCAAGCTGGCACTAAGAGGATCAGGACAGAATTCATGGTGATTAACACACCTTCGCCATACAACATCATCTTGGGAAGGCCATGGTTGCATGCAATGGGGGCAGTTCCCTCAACATTGCATCAACTACTACGGTTCCCAACAGAGCATGGGGTTGAAGAAGTCAGGGGTGATCAGCTGCAGGCAAAAAGTTGCTCCATGGCAGCAATGAAATCTACTTGCAGTGTTCGAGAGCCAAAAAAGGCAGAAATTGAAGAAAAAGACATACAAGTCCTAGAAGACGTCAGCAAGGAGCCAGCCGAGAAGAGCAAAGAGGCACTAAAGAAAATACTTGTCCAGGATGGGGATAAAGAACTTTTGTGCAAAAATTCAAGATCAAGAACTACTTCTCAACACCAAGTTTTCCCCAAAAGCAATGAGCAAACGGAGGCATCTAACAAAGTAATCTTGGATGAAATAAAGAAGAGGCTGCAGGCAGCAAAAGGAAAATAGGTAGAGGAACTGCCCAAATGTACTCTGGGCATATCGGACTACGCCAAGAAGATCAACTGAGGAAACCCCTTTGCCATGGCTTGTGGCACAGAAAAAGTCATTCCACTGGAGATCGGCATCCCTGGAATCAGAACCCAAGGAGTAGAAAACGAAACTAATGATGTTCTCTTAGCCCGAGAGCTAGATCTTCTGGAAGAACGAAGGGAGAAAAGCTGCAGTTTAGCTTGCAGCATACCAACAACAGCTTGCCAGAGGATACAACAAGAAGGTCAATTCAAGAGAATTTCAGAGTGGTGACCTCATCCTAAGAAAAGTTGTCGACAACAAGAAGGATCCCAGAGAGGGCAAGCTTGGCCCAAATTGGGAAGGACCCTATAAGATCATCTCGGTACTGGGAAACATGGCATACCAGCTTGGAGATAAAGAGGGAAAAAAATTGCCTAGATCTTGGAACACTTGTACTTTGAAATTTTTCTATCATTAGAATTCCTTTGTTCCTTGGCCATTTGTCGAAATAAATAAATAAAGATTCAGTTCTGTTTTCAAGATACTTGACATTGTCTCTGGAGTACATGTATAATGCGAACCCAAGTGCAACTCAGGCTCACATTAGGGGGGCAGAAGGAAGGAAAAAGAATTGCTTAACACTTGTTGAAATTTGTGGACAATTTACAAGCTAAGTTAAGCCAAGATCATTGTTTACCACTTGTTGAAATTTGTGGACAATTTACAAGTTGGTCAAACCGAAAAGTATTGCTTAACACTTGTTGAAATTTGTGGACAATTTACAAGTTAAGTTAAGTCGAGATCATTGTTTACCACTTGTTGAAATTTGTGGACAATTTACAAGTTGGTTAAACCGAAAAGTATTGCTTAACACTTGTTGAAATTTGTGGACAATTTACAAGTTAAGTTAAGCCGAGATCATTGTTTACCCCTTATTGAAATTTGTAGACAATTTACAAGTTGGTTAAACCGAAAAGTATTGCTTAACACTTGTTGAAATTTGTGGACAATTTACAAGTTAAGTTAAGCCGAGATCATTGTTTACCACTTGTTAAAATTTGTGGACAATTTACAAGTTGGTTAAACTGAAAAGTATTGCTTAACACTTGTTGAAATTTGTAGACAATTTACAAAGTTAAGTTAACCCGAGATCATTGTTTACCACTTGTTGAAATTTGTGGACAATTTACAAGTTGAAGATAAACCAGAGACAAGAAACTTGCCAAGGTAAATTATAGGGTGGCATAGCCGAAGTGTGTTACCCCGAGAAGATTGCACAAAGAAAAAGGAGTACATACAATATATGCAAAATATTCTAAGTATAGAATCATACGAAGACAAAGAAGAAAAGACAGGAGTACAAGCATTCAATAAAAGAGAAAAGTTATATTAACATTCAAAGTAAAAAAGGGGCACATCGGCCATACAAAGAACATACATCCTTCCCTAAGATAAAGAAACAAGAAAATACAAATAAGAAGAAGACTTAAAGCTAAGGCTCCTCTCCGCCAGATTGTTGAATTTGAAAATCAGATACCACCTCGGCCTCCTTTTCTGCCGCTATCTCGGCGTCAATTTCTTGAAGAGTTTCTTCAACCCTCTTGACCTCAGAAGGGATGTCGGCTGGTGCAATCTCAGGAACAGCTTCTATGGGAACCAAATCACCTTCATCGTCCTGAGTCAAGTCTAGGACTTGCTCATTCTGATGAGGGGACTTGGCCCCATTAGCGTCTTTGGATTTTCTAATCAAAGCCTCGTCCTCTTCCTCCTCGGCCTCATCCTCAGCATCAGATTCGCCGACATCTTCACTTGGAGTTGGGGCTGGAGGAAATGGCAAGGGAATGGCGTCGGCCTTGCGCAAAGGAGAGTCATTAGGAACATTAAGCTTTTTGAGAAGGGACATCCAACCCAGGGTGAAACCCTTGTTGCATGCCTCCTTCACTTGTTTTTCATAGGCCTCAGTAACGTCGACCATACCCTGTGAGTACGCCTTTTCATCAGCTTCCTTGATTTCGGCGTCTTTAGTGGCCAGAGCCTCCTAAAGCTCTTTTTCAGCCTGGGCCATTTTTTCTTCCGTTTCTCTCTTTTGAGACTCAGCCACTTTCCTGATGGCTTCAGCGGCCTCAGCCTTCTCTTCAGCATTGGTCTGGGCTTTTATTGCAGCCTCGGCTTGGTCCTCTAGATTTTTCATCTTCGATTGAAGACCTTTGTTGGTCTTTTGGAGGAAAGAGAACTCCCTCTTCATCTCAACAAGCCTTTCCCGATTTTCAAAAGACTGCATTGAGAAAGAATGGGCATACTGGATGGCCTGAAAGAAAACAGAGGTATTAAAGAATATTCAAAGTGTGAAATAAAGAGAAAGAAAAATTTACCAAGTAAAAGACGGTTACCTGAACAGAGTGCTGTAACATTAAGGCATAATTCTCATACTCGCTATACTGGGCGTTCCGCTCCAGGTCACCTGGGAGAAGTAGAGCAGTACTGAGTGCAACACCGACATTGATATCGTCGGTGCTGTCACTTGCCATTACGAGCTTATCCTCTAGGGTGATTTCGGGGGCCCAGGGGGCATCTGGTTTCTTTGACCCCGAAGACGTTGCAAATGACCTTGGCCTTTTTGATTTAGAGGATTCGGAAAGAGGTACTTCGGCAGACCTCTTTGAAGGGACAGAGGCAGTTTTCTGACTTGGAGCCAGTTTTGGAGCTGGCAAAGTGTCCTCAGTCTCAACCTAAGTCACTTTTGCCTTCGGTTGAGCTTTTTTAATTCTTTTTGGTTTTTCTGGAGGTTGGGATTGTATTGGTTGTTCATCAATGGATGATGGAATATTGGCTAGGAGGTCTTTAGCAACTGGCTTTGCGTGACCCATCTCGGCTGTAAGAACAAGACGTCGGCGACGCTTTCTTTGGGATGGTGGAATGAGGTATGAAGCCGAGGTCGACGGCTGTTCTGTTGGATCAGAGGTTGATCCTTGGTCTGTTCGTGATATTGATACAACTGGAAGAGTTGTAGCAGAGGGAGGAGATAAGCTCTTCTTCTTCTTGTTCCTGGGGATGTCGGGGAGAGCTGATTTGTATGTCGGGATGAAGTTGAGAAACAGGGGTGCCTTTCGTTTCTGAACTAGCAGGTCCAGTAATTTCTTTAAATCCTTGCTGGGAACAAAGGATTAGCAAAAAAATTTTGGCGGCGGAGGCAAAACTACAAAAGTAAAGGCAAAGCAGACATTAGGAAATAGATAAAATATAGAAGACTTTAAAAGTAAAACAAGTATGAATGCAGGGCTCTTACCATTACCCTCTATAAAGATTGATCGTGGGAGAGGGAAGAGATGAAGATCTTCATCTGGGGCGAACTCCCAGTTCCCCGAGGTAATGAGATAATCATCACCAGCTCCTTTGTTGGAGTCTGGGAGGTCGGCTACAATTTTGAATTCTGTGGATCTCGGCTTAAGGTAATAAATGTAGCCTTTTTCTTTCAAGTTAAGGCCACACATGGTATAGCAATATTGGATGTCGGCAAGAGTGATCCTAGCGTTTTCCCGTTTAGCTGGGGCTATAATACCAAAGATCACTCAATAGGAATTGATTGCCAGTTGCATAGGGTTCAACTTATAGTAATGGAGAACATCACGAAACAAAATGTTTAATGGAAGCCGAAGTCCACACTCTATAAAGGCGACTACAGGGAAGGGCATGGAGTTTTCGGTAGGCATGATGGAGTCATCATCTCCAGCCAACCTCAGATTGACATCGGCTGGGATTTCAAACTCCTGTCTAAAGTATCCTAGTTTGGAGGGGGTGTTTACCCTATGTTTCCACATACCCATGATATCGGCTTAATCTTAGAAGGTGGGTCTCAGAAGATGTTTTTGAAAGGTTATTGGGACCTCGGCAAACAATAGGGTAGGTGCAGGTTTCAGTTTTTTTCCCTAAGTTATGGGTTCTACAGATAAATCCCAGACCTAAATCTATGGAAACACGGATTGAAAGCAAGAATCTGAAAAAGATGCAAAAAATAGAAAACAAAAACGAAGTTTCAGAAACAAGAATTGAGATGGGCTATCAAGAACATAAGAATACAAGAGTATATGACCAAGAACAATGGCAAAAGTGCAAAGAAGTGGTAAAACAATGCGTGTGTTCAAAGTGTGGGCAAAGGCAAAATCAAGGATGAATGCATTCAGATGTACGATTTATGAATTAAAAAAGCTTGAAAAAGTACAGTAATGGCGATAACGAGAAAGAAGAAACATCGGGGAAATGAAAAACGAAAAGAACAGTAGCTTACCAGAAAAAGGGAAGCCGGAAAGGGATTTGCCGATGTCCTACGACGGTTGCAGGAGCAGAAGACCGGTGGAAATCTCGCCGGAGAACGGAGAAGGTTGCAGAGCTTTGGAAGCTTGAGCGATGGAGGGTTTCGAAAGCTAGAAAGAGTTAACAGGAGATTCGAAATGAAAAAGTGAAGAGACGGAAAAAATGGAAAAAGTTTTTGATTAAACAGAAACGGCGGCAAAAGCAATCAATACGCCTAGAAGAACGAGGGCGTCAGACGGCGCACATGAAGAAAGAGGCGGCTAACAGGCGCGTCATATGTACGGAGCAGTAAGAGGGAAACGCGTAGCTAAAACGGTTGGGTTGAAGTACATGACAACTCATGCGCGTGAGAAGTTCCTTAAAAATCTTGATTTTTAAGGGAAAGCATGTCGGCCAGAAATGAATGATCTCGGCTATCAAACTTTAAGCCAATTTACTGGAAGAAAATACAGATATAGGTTCCATCACCTCAGAATGCCGAGGTAATAAAACCTAGGGGGCAGTTGTGAGGATGTATTTTCTGAATACCAACACATGGTAAGGTGACGCCGACGTGTCAACCGAGGTGTCACATGTCCTGGTTGTGACGCCGAGGTTATCTCGGCAAGGCCGAGGTTATTTCCGAAAATATCGGAATCCGAGATAAATGGATAAGGGGCAAGAGTCCTAAAGTAAAGAGGAAACTTTGCTAAGATAAGGATAAAGCTCTTAGGGAGTTTATCTTTATCTCTTGAGAAATCCAAAGTAAGCACTGAATGGGAGTCTATAGAAGTCAAGTTTCTAGTGGGACTAGGTTTATGTTGGCTATAAAAGAGAGGCACCCCCGTGGGTCTAAGGTACGCAGTTTTATGCTTTTGATACTCAAGCTTGTGAGTTTAGCACTTGATTTATCTTTGAGAGATATACTGACTTGATCGTCGGAGTGCCCACGGTTGGAAGAGCCACCGCCGGAGCCTTTTCTTTCTGTTGCAGGTTAGCTGAAACCATCTATTCTGCTGGTGCTCTCTAGCTGATTACTAGGCAGGTAGTGTGGTCAGAAAATCACCCATACAACTATTTTTATTTATTTTTTTTAATTTTTGTCATTGCATTCATAAAGGGAAAAGAAAGAGATAGAAAAAATAAAAAGGCAAAGGAAGTCACTTTCCATGATTTATTGCTATGGAAAAGAAAACTAGCTATAGGTGAAATTCATTTAGGGAATCATTCTTCCTTTTGTCCTTTTTTTTTTTATATAAACTTTTTGAACTAAGCATGACACAAAGGAATCAAAAAAAAAAAAAAATTCCCGGTTTTTTTTTTTTTTTTTTTAACTTTTTGAGCTAAGCATGACACAAAGGAATTAAAAAAAAAATTCCTGGTTTCTTTCTCGTTTGTCCCCTACTGCCTATTTGACAAATGCATTTTTAATTATAATTTTTTTTTTTTTTTTGAATGTTTTCTTACAAGTAAACTGTTTTTACATTTTTGTCTTTTTTCTTTTTCTTTTTCTCTTTTTTTTTTTTTTGGTTTAATCACATTGGTTGTTAGTATTAGTAGGGGATTGAGGCAATATCATAGAATTTGAATCTATAACATTTCATCAAACCACAAACACAATAAAATGTCATAATTTATATATAACACATCTCTTTGAAGAAATGTGTATTGTAACATTACTCATCTATCTCACTCTTTATATCTCTCTATATATATAGAATTAAAGGGTAAATTATAAATACACTCTCTGAGATTTATCTAAAACATGTATTGCCCTATGTAATTTAAAAAATTAAAAATATCTCATTGTCAGAAATTTTTTATTTAATAAAATTAACTAAAAAAATAAAAAATTTAACTGCTCTCCTATACAATAATAAATTAGCTGAATTATTAATTAAAATAAATTTCTAACATTATTAAAAATTATTAATAGACTTGATGATTTATTAATAAAAGGAATCATTAATTATGAAATTAAAATTTTGAAAAAATAAAATGTAATTTTTTAAATTATAAAAATCTATATATTATATAAGGAAAAATGGATTTCTAACTCACAAGTCTTGTGGGAGCTCCAATATCTCAATTTTAATTTTCTAAGTTTTTGATTTAAAAAAAAAAAAAACCTTAGCATTTATTGACTTCTCCTACCTCACAAGTCTTTTTGACTTCTTCCATACCTACTACTACACCCCTTTCAACTTCTCCCATATACTATAGTTAGTAATGAGATTGTTAAATTATTTTTATAAAAAATCTAAAAAAAATAATTTGTATATTAAAAAAATCTAAAACAAATATAAAAAGTAATAGAGAAGCAAGAAAGTAATAAGACAATTTTTGAAAAAATACATGTCAGTCATTGTTTTGTAATTTGAATAGATCTGAACAGTTCAAATCTATACTATATATTAAGCAAAAGGGGATTTTTAACCCCCAAGCCTTATGGGAGCTTCAATCTCCCAATCTAAATTTCTTAACTTTTTAATTTTAAAAAAAACCTTAACATTTATTAACTTCTCTCAACCCCCAAGTCTTACCCTCATAATAACACTTTAATGCATTAAGAACAAGTATAAAAAAAAATCTTTGAAATCCAGCACATATGAATTCCTTTAAAAGTCCCAACACATATGATTATTATCCCTCATAATAACACTTTAATGCATTAAGAACAACCATAAAAAAATTCCTTGAAAAGTCCAATACATACGATTATTATCAAAATATTAAACTTTAATATAATATATATATATATATATAAAGAAGACATTTAATTCCTTGAAAAGTCCAACACATATGATTATTATCAAAATATTAAACTTTAATATAATATAAAAAAAGAAAAAAAAAAGAAACATTTAAAAATCACAATTCACATATATATATATATATATATATATATATATATATATATATATATATATATAATTATAAACACAACCCGTGCATAGTACGGGTGATATGCTAGTATCTTTATAAAATAAAAATATATTAAAGATTCAAAAACTCCCCTACGTTATTATATGGATTATATTATTATTTTGCTTAACTTTAATCATTGAGATTAATTCAATGTCAAAGGTCATGATTCAATCCCCCCGTTTAAAAATTTATAGATTATATAAGGAAAATGGGGTTTCTTTCTAAGTTTTTAATTTTTTTTTTTTTAAAAAAAACCTTAACATTTATTCACTTCTCCTAACTTCAGAAGTCTTTTGACTTCTCTCATATAGGAATGGCAATGGGGCGGGGCGGGGCGGGGCCGGAGATCGCCCTCCCCATCCCCGATCCCCGATCCCCGATCGCAGAACTTTTCCCGTCCCCGGCCCCAATTCCCGATGGGGAACCCACTACCGCCCCCACTCCCGCCCCCTAACGGGAATCGAGCTTCCCCGACCCCGAAAATCCCTGGCCATCAACAACCCACTTGAGCTCAAATACATAAAATCACCAACAGATCAAATTAGCTCCGGAAAAATAAAAAAAATAAAAAAATAAAAAAGCGATCACAACACACACACATCTTCAACATCATCACCAACAGATCTTCACCAACATTAACATCAAAAAAAAAAAATTAGCTCCAGAAAATCATCTTCATCTTCATCTCCATCATTTTTCAGATCTGAAGAACAAAAGCAAAAAATATTTATTTAACAGATCTTAGAACAAAAGAAAATGATCTTCATGTCATTTTTCAGATCTCCACCAACAGATCAATGCATATTTATTTAACAGATCAAAAAATAATTTTTACAGAATAAAAATAAATAAATAAATTTAGAGAAAAAAAGAAAAGAAAAAAGAACAGAGGTCGAACCCCTTATACACACAGATATATATATATATGTGTGTGTGTGTGTGTGTATGTAGCCCTATATCGAAATCGAGAGAGAGAGAGAGAGAGAGAGCTACCAACAGCGCCAGTCGTGGCGAGAGCGGTGAGGGACGATCGGCGCTGTCGTTGTGTGTGAGGGAGAGAGAGACAGAGAAAGAGAGAGATACTAGTAGCAGCAGTCGTGGCGAGGACGGTGAGTTACGATCGGCGGTTAGGGATGATCGGCGCCGTCGTTGTATGTGTGTGTGTGTGTGAGAGAGAGAGAGAGAGAGAGAGAGAGGACGATGGGGACGAGGGCTCCGCCCTTGTTTGTGTCTGTGTTGTGTGTTCTGTCCAAAACCCTAAACACACACGCACGTGTTAATATATATACCCAGGGGCAAAAAAAGTCATTTCACTTCGGGAAGGGAAGCGGGGCGGGGATCGAGGCTAGGGCCGGGGCCGGGGCTGAAACAGGTATCCCCGTCCCTGGCCCGAATATCATCGGGGATTCAATTTTTAATACCATCCCCGGCCCGTCGAGGGTATTTTTCGGGAAATCACCACTCAATTCGGGGTCGGGGGATCGGGTCCCCGTCGGGTCGGTTTCTAATTGCCATCTCTACTCTCATACCTACTACTACACCCTTTTCAACTTCTCTCATACACTATAGTTAGTGATGAGATTGTTAAATTATTTTTATAAAAAATCTAAAAAAAATAATTTGTATATTAAAAAAAATCTAAAACAAATATAAATATTTATATCTAAATAATTTAATGTACGGGGAGCAAATATTCAGGCAAGCCCGCACTCCTTTCTTCCAAGCTCCAGTTTGTCTGATCGACTTGCGAGCACAACGGCGGCGTGTGGTCGGAAAACCCCTCCGATGATCAAGTTAGCCACACACACAAGGATGGAGAGAGAGAGGACTGGAGTGGTGTTTAGTGTTTACCTTACTGGAATGTCATCCCCGATATGGGGGGCGCAGATATGCTTATATACCTTTTGCACCCCAAACCTACTCCCAGTGATCTCTCGATACGTGGTGCTGCTATCACATCTATCAGCACAAATCTTGCTGAACATCACCTAACCCAACTGCCAGCCCACTCTACTGGGAGCTCGGCAGCCAAGCTGCAGCATCTCGGCTATAAACGGCCATGCTGCGCTTCATGCCCAAGTGCTCCAATAACCGAGCTCCTTTCCAGCCGTGCTCGACTGCATTCCGGCGAAGCCAAGCTTGAGATTGGTCATACCGGTCAACCAAAGGCCTTCCTGCCGAGCTTTAGGCATGAACCTTTATGCCGAGCTATGGATGCGCGCTTTCCAACCACGCAACGCATAAACCGTGGAACCCTTATTGGACCGGCTCCGTGCCGACAAGGTCAAATAGCTCGGTTCCACACGCCCTTGCCATTACCGAGCAAAAATCACTTCTGGGTGGACCTAAGATACCACGACCCAAATGTGTTCGACCCACAATATGTTCGATATTACCATGGCCCAATCCAGATCATACTTCTCCCTCTCAATTGCCCCTTAATTCCGTCCGCGCTAGCGTGACCGGGATTACCTGTTCCGACCGGGATGAACTCTTCCTCGGTTCACAATTTGCAAGAGGCAAACCGGGCTAATTTCTGTGCTCGGTTCCTTGTCTTGCTTGGTCGACGCCTCGTCTGACCTTCCTATCTCTGGACTTGCTCGGTCGACGCCTCATCTGACCTTGCTGTCTCTTCACTCTGACGCTGCGTTAATGGGGGGACACGTGTAGCGTGCTGATTGGCCTCGAGCAGCTAACCGTCCCTTCTCATTCAAATTTTGGCGGCTTTTCAACCTCATAAGCATGCTCAGCCTCCTTCATTCCACTCTTCTTGCCTTTCCTTTCTCTTTGACGTTCGAGAGCTCGTGCCATTCCTCCCTTGCCATTTCAGAGTTTGTGTTCGAAGAATGAGCCACTGCCCTGAACTGGTAAGTCCTTCAACTCTTCTTATTGTCATTTCATTTGATATTTCTCCTTTTAGAGCACCAAATCCGTAGGTTTTAGGACATAACCCACCCAAAACCCATATTCGCCCATATTCTCTTCGTTGTTCTTCAATCCCAGTGATGAACATATGAATACGCGAAGAACTGGGGTGGACTGGGCTCCAGGTCGCTTTTTGATCCCAAAATACAATAAGACCGAGCAATTCACTAGTTTACCAAAACCTTTAGCAGAAACCGGGGTAGGCAGGGAGCCTGGACGCTCAACCGGGCTAACATCTGGTCCGCCTGAGTGGCCGAGCTCCTTGGTTTGCCTTCAAGACCGAGGTGGTTGGCACTCTTCATAACCGAGCTAAAATCAAGCTCGTTTTGCGCGACCGCGCTCACACTCACCATTGCCATCCTTTTCCTGCAGAGTCCAAGGGGACCACTGACCAAATATTGAGGCTCTCAAAGACCGAGCAGCTATCAAGACACCAGTCTGTGCCAAACCACCTAGCCGAGCTAAACCAGTCGGCTACACATGGGGCGCTTCCGCTTCCTTGTCGACACCCCGGCTGCCTTGGCCGTATTCCGGGAAGACTACGGCATCCCGGCAAATGTTCACCTAGAGCTCGCCGAGATCGAGACAACCCCTTGGGGCAGATTAGACCAGTGCCCCTTCACCGTTCTTTCCATTGTTGAGGGAGGCCTCCGCTTCCCGGTCAACCCTCTGCTCACCGAATTCCTGCGCCGTACCGGGCTAACACCCACACAAGTATCAACCAACACCTACCGAATAATCAACGATATTCACAAGCTAAATAACCGGCTAGGGACCAACTTAGGTTTAGCCGAGATACTGCGACAGTACACACTTGGGCACACGGGCGATAGCCTCGCCTATTACTTAAAAATTCGACCGGGCAAAGAAAAGATAGTAACCGGCACCCCAGACAAGGACTTACACGATGACGACTTTTTCTGGGTGTCTGGCAACTATGAAACGACCGACGTACCCGGCTGGTTCATCAACAAGAATTTCGGTTCCACATGTAAGTCGTGCCAACTTGCTCGGTCAATTGCCTTTATTCCATATTCTGTATTTTAACACTTTTCTTCTTTCCTTTGCAGCAATCCAAGCCTTACAAGCCAACTACCACTATCCCAACGAAGAAGCCATCAGGGTTGTGCTCCGTTATAGCAATCGGGATTGCAACGAGCTGCCCGACTACACCCCAATCTACCGGTACTCTGCTCCACGCCGGAGTAAAGTCACAGACTTTCTCCGTGCTCCATTACCTCCTCCAGACCCAACACTACTGGACGTGCCCCTAATCCGGTTAATTGAGATGGAAGAGATGGCAAAGAGAAGCCGCATCAAGAACCTACTCACAACAACTTCCACCGAGATCCCGAGCATCCAAACCCGCCCAACTGCTACCGGTCAATCCAGTGGGGCCGTGGTTGCCTTGGCTTCTCCGGCTGTCGGTCAAGCCAGCGAGGAGACACGCCGTGCTGGCAAAAGACCACGTACAGACCCTTCTGCCGAGCTGGTGACCGAGCTCAGCACCGAGCAACCTGTCATCACCGTCGACCCAACACCGACATGGAGACCCCAACTCAAACACCGGGGTAAAGACATCCCGGCAATCGCTTCCGTCAAGGGCGACAAAGAGCATCTACTCGCCTTTGACCTTTCAAAAGCACTCCTTCTACCGAGCGACGTGGTTGGCAGTGACCACGTACCAGACACCCGGTTGGTGAAATCTGCAGTGAAGTCCATGACCAGGGTAAGTCCCAACTTATAATTAAATTTTCACAAGTGTTTGCACGATTTCTTCTCTAATTAAGCTTTCTTCTCGCAGGCCATCCAGAAGCAACACTTGGTCATGGAGAAAATTCATCGACTGCGACAGATGGCAAACGACACTGCCAACCAAGTCCAAAGTCTTCAAACTAAGCTCAGCCGAGCAAAGTCTTCACTACAGATTGCCAACGCTGACAACACCAAGTTGCTCGGCCAGCTTGGCGACACCGAGAAAAAGAAGGATGAGCTCCAGGCCGAGCTGGACGCACTCAAAGAGTCAAGGGAGAAGGAGTGCGAAGACGCCAATGACGCCGGCTTTAAAGAAGCCGAGGACAGCTATAAGAAGCAGGTCTTCGCCACCCAAGACATCTATTTCAAAGCGGGTTGGAAGTCTGCCTGCGAACAGCTCGGTCAAGGTCCTGATACTGACGTGTTTGCCTCTCCGCCAACTGTCTTCTTACCAACCTATCTCGTTCCATATGCCAACGACGTCTTCAGCGCATTGTAGGCTGACGCCAAGAAAGGACTTGAAGGAGCAGCCGAGGCAGATACTAAGGGAGTGGACCGCCAAGAGCAGGAGCAGCCCGGCCAAACAGAAATCGGTGTCCAAGACCAATCTCCAACGGTCAACTTGGAGGCAACCGAGGATGAATTCACCAACCTATCCCCCTTAGCCTAGTTTTCTTTTTACTTACTTTTTCTCTAAACATGTAACTGGGCTAAGTTCCCCACCTTTTGTATTTACTTTCACATCAATGAAAAAGCTCTAATTTCATCAAGTGTTTGTGCGGTCTTCAAGCCTTATAACTTCAGCCGAACAAAATACCTCGGCGAGACAAACCACATTAATTAACTGATATAACCGGAAAAAACATCTCGGCTTGAATCATAGTTGAACAAGTCATCAACTCTTTCGACCTGAATAAGCACCTCGGTTGCGGTTGAGAACACCTAAGTTGAGCAAACCATCAACTCTTTCAACCGGAATAAGCATCTCGGTTGAGACTAACTAAGTTGAGCAAAACATCAACTCTTTCAACCGGAATAAATATCTTGGTTGAGAATTACAGTTGAACAAATCATCAACTCTTTCAATCGGAGTAAACATCTCGGTTTGAATCATAGTTGAACAAATCATCAACTCTTTCAACCGGAATAAGCACCTTGGTTGAGAACACCTAAGTTGAGCAAGCCATCAACTTTTTCAACCCAAATAAACATCTCGGTTGAGAATAACTAAGTTGAGCAAAACATCAACTCTTTCAACCGGAGTAAACATCTCGGTTTGAATCATAATTGAACAAATCATCAACTCTTTCAACCAGAATAAGCACCTCAGTTGAGAACACCTAAGTTGAGCAAGCCATCAACTCTTTCAACCGGAATAAACATCTCGGTTGAGAATAACTAAGTTGAGCAAAACACCAACTCTTTCAACCGGAATAAGCACCACGGTTGAGAATGACTAAACACAAAGCAACAATAAAAATGCCAAGGCAAAGATGTGACACTTCTATATATTGACAAAAAGAATATTACATCTTGAAGTGTAAGGCAAAAAGTTCCTTTACACAAAAAGAAAGCAAAAGCTAGAAATAATACAGTTTGAGGTTGGCCGCATTCCACGGCCGGGGTATTCCTCTACCATCCAAGTCCTCCAAGTGGTATGCCCCCTTGCCCGCCAGACCGGTTATCTTGTAGGGTCCTTCCCAATTTGCCCCTAGTTTGCCTTCACCTGGCACCAGGGTATTGCCCATGACTTTCCTCAAGACTCAATCACCTACTTTGAACGGTCTGGGGTGCACCGTTTTGTTGTATTTCTTTGAGAGCTCTTGTTGGTAGGCGGCCACATGGATGAAAGCCTTTTCTCGGCGTTCATCCACGAGGTCCAATTCCAGGGCAATTGGTTCGGCGTTCAGCTTGGGTGCTAAACTTTCACTTCTGAGGGTGGGCATTCCAACTTCCAAATGTATGACCACCTCCATGCTATATGCCAAAGCAAAAGGAGTTTCCCCGGTAGATCGCCGCAGGGTTGTTCGGTATGCCCAAAGAACGCTGGGAGTTCCTCAGCCCACTTTCCCTTTGCCTTCTCCAGCCTTTTCTTCAACCCATCAATGATGGTCTTATTTGACGCTTCGGCTTGACCATTAGACTGCGGGTAAGCCGGGGTGGAGTTGTAAATTCTATCTTCAGGTCTTCACAAAATCCTCTGAAAAGGCGTCCGTCAAATTGGGTGTCGTTGTCAGAGATCAGAATTTTGGGGACGCCAAACCGCGTTACCACATTCTGCCAGACAAACCGCTTGACGTCTTTCTCCTTGATTGTTGCCAAAGGTTCTGCTTCAACCCACTTGGTGAAGTAGTCTGTGGCCGCGATGAAGAACTTCCGGTTACCTGGTGCGGTTGGGAGTGGCCCCACTATATCTAGCCCCTACATCGCAAAGGGCCAAGGGCTGGTGAGGGGAAGAAGTTCCCTGGCCGGCTGGTGGATCTGGTGGGCAAACTTCTGTTACTTCTCACACTTGCGAACATACTTCTGTGCGTCGGCTTGCATGCACGGCCACCAATAGCCTTGTGAAATAGCTCGGTAGGCCAAGGACATGCCCCCTATGTGACTGCCACAAATGCCTTCGTGAATTTCGTACAATAAGGCTTCCACGCTGCTCGGGTGCACACACTTCAGGTAGGGATCGATGAAAGACTTCTTGTATAAAGCGCTCGATGGAGAGAGCCAAAACCGCTCTGACTTCACGCGCACTTTATGTGCTTCCTTCTTGCCGACTAGAAGGGTCCGCTCTCTGAGAAAAAGGATGATAGGGTCCATCCAAGAAGGACCTAGCTCGGCGCAGAGTACTTCTGTCTGCCCAGTTTCCTCAATGCTGGGCCTCGGAAGGAATTCAATCAAAAGAGGGTTGGGGGACACGCTGTCGACCATGGAAGCAAGGTCGGCCAACTCATCTGCTCGGCCATTTTCTTCTCGGCCGATCTGTTGGACCCTGATCGCCTAAAATCGCTTGATGTGGTTCCGGACCAGAGCTTGGTACTTCATCATTCGGTCATCCTTTGCTTAGTAAACCCCAGAAACTTGGTTAACCACAAGCTGGGAATCACTGTACACCATTAGCTCGGACTTGCATCTGAAGCGCGCTCTTGAGCCCGGCCAAGAGCGCTTCGTACTCGGCCTCATTGTTGGATGTTGAGAAGCCAAGGGTGATAGAATGTTCAATAGTCAGTCCGTTTGGCGAAATCAGAACTATGCCAAGCTCGGCACCGTGACGGTTTGAGGCTCCATCAACAAAAAGTTTCCACATCTCGCCAACAAAGAGCTTCCAACACTCTGAGGGGTCCTGAGAGGCTTGGAGGGTGATGGGATCACGGTTGCTCGGCTGTTTGGCTTTCAGTTCCGTGCTGAGCAGTTCCACTTCAGCCCCCCTTGGTGATTCGGCGCCGGACTCAGCAAGTTGATACATAATGCCTAAGTCCGTAGGCGAATCGCCAGGTTGCAGTATTATGTCGGCCGCAGGCTCTGTGCTGAGCGGTTCCATTTCTTCCCCCCTTGGTGATGCGGTACCGGACAGAGCAGGTTGGGCGATTATACCCAACTCCGTGATCGCATCGCCGGGCGGTAGTATCGGATTATCTGAAGGTGCCTCGGCGAGGCGCGCAAGTTCCGCAGCGCCAACATCGCCAAGCTGTGGTATTTCGGTCAGGCTGATATTCACCTCTTCATCTGCCGCGGCAATATCGACCGGGCACACCGGATGAGTTCCGGGTGAGAATTCAGCAACGAAGTCGGCCAAATTCTGGGCTTTTATGGTAGTGCGCGGTTGGAACTTGACGTCAAACTGTCCCAACTCGACCGCCCACTTAAGAATTCGACTGGAGAAGTCCGCCCACTCGAATAAAGCTTTGAGAGGGAACTCGGTCAGAACGATTATAGTATGCACATGGAAATAGTGCGCCAACTTCCTTGAGGCCATCATTAATGCCAACGCAAGTTTTTCCAGCGGCAAGTACCGCGACTCTGCCGGTAACAAGGTTTTGCTGACGTAGAAGATAGGGAGATGCTTGATTCCTTCCGACCGGACAAGCACTGCACTGACTGCATGCTGCGAAACGGCCAGATAAAGGTACAATTCTTCGCCAGGCTTCGGCGTTACCAACAGTGGCACCGAAGACAGATACTCCTTTAGCTCGGCCAAAGCCCGGTCACACTCTTCATCCCACGAGAACTTTAATTTCAATGCTTGAAAGAAAGGGCGGCAGCGATCTGATGACCGACTTATAAATCGATTAAGCGCGGCGGCCATTCCGGCCAGATGCTGCACGTCCTTAGCCGAGCTGGGCTGCTACAATTCTTGTACGGCTCTGATCTGTGTGGGGTCTACTTCGATGCCTCGGTTCGTGACTAGGAAGCCTAAGAATTTTTCGGATCCCACGCCAAAGGCACACTTAGACGCATTCAGGCGTAGCTTGTGTGTTTTGAGAATGGCGAACATCTTGGCTAAGTCGGACAAATGGTCTGCTTGATGCCGGCTTTTAACCACCATATCATCAATGTAAGCCTCCATTGTCCGGCCCAGCAAATGAGCAAACATTTTCATCACCATTCTTTGAAAAGTCGCCCTGGCGTTCTTCAAACCAAAAGGCATGACTCGATAGCAGAAGAGTCCCCTTGGTGTAGTGAATGAGGTGATCTCTCGGTCCGGACCATGCATGGCAATCTGATGGTAGCCACGGTAGGCATCCAAGAAACTGAGCCTGTTATGTCTAGCCGTTAAATCCATAAGCTGGTCAATTCTGGGCAGAGGGAAGCTGTCTTTCGGGCAGGCTCAGTTGACGGTCTTGTAATCCACACAGACTCACCACTTCCCATTTTTCTTGGGCACCACGACCGTGTTTGAGATCCACCGAGGGTAGTGCACTTCCTGAATGGCGCATGCCTCAAGCAAGTTCTTCACTTCCTCTACAACTACCTCGGCGTGATGCAGCGCCGATCTCCTTGTTCACTGAATGACCAGCTTGGCTCCGGGAAAGATGTTGAGGTGATGGCAAATAAAACTCAGATCGAGGCCGGGCATGTCATGGGGTGACCATGCGAAGACTTCGATATTTGCCATCAAAAATTCCACCATCTCGGTTCTTTCTTGGGTGGTAAGGCTTGAGCTGAGCAAGAAGAACTTGTCCGGATTCTCTATATCAATTCGCACTTCCACCAATTCCTCAACGGCTTTGTCCTCGGCCTTAGTACCCACATCATCAAGGACTCCCCCATCTTCCGGTCCCTCAATCATTTGGACGAAGCCCTTGGCAGTCCGGCTCCCGTTCACTGCCACGAAGCATTGCTTCGACATGACTTGATCCCCCCAAATCTCCTCAATTGCCCCCATAGCCGAGGGAAATCTCATTACCTGGTGGTAGGTTGACGCCACGGCTTGCATAGCGTAAAGCCATCCTCTTCCAAGGATCAGGTTATAAGTAGATGGCACCTGCAACACCCAGAACTCCACTTACTTGACCACGGATCCCGCTTTGACCGGCAGGATAATCTTTTCCAAAGGCCACTCTGGTTGTGAGTTGAAACCAACCAGTGGCGAAGTTGCCAGAGCCAAATCTGTATCTCAGAGCTTGAGCTGTTTGAATGCGTCATAATACATGATCTCGACCAACCTTTCCTGATCGATCAAGATCCGTTTGACATCAAATTCTTTGACGCGGAGTGTAACCACTAGGGTATCGTTGTGCGGCGTCTGAATGCGCTCTAGGTCTCTTGAGGAGAAACTGATCACATCTTTCACTTCGGTCTTCCCCTTCTTGATCGCAGGCTAAACCGACAAAACTTCCCTCATGTGTTCTACCTTCTTGATCATAACGCGAAGCTCGCATACATGCACCAGTTCCACTATCCCATGGATGACATTAACAATCCCTTGAGGAGGCGCATCACAGTCATCCGGTTCCCGCGGGTCAACCGGAGCTTGATTGGCCTTCACGCCTCCATCAATGTAAAGGTCCAGGTGTCCGGCTGCGACTAGCTCTTCCAAGTGTTGCCTCAAAGGCAAACAGTCCTCCGTCCGGTGACCGCACTCCCGGTGAAACGTGCAACGGTACTGCGGATTGAATCCCTTCTGTCCGTCGCCCAACTTAGCAGGAAACCGGACATACTCCTCGTCACGGATTTCACTAAGTATACGATAGATTGGAATCTTAAAGACCATGGTGATACCTGTCCTGGCCTTCAATCTTTTGTTTGCATCAGCTACGTCATCCCGAGGGTAGTCATCCCGGTCATTCCAAAGTCCCCTACCCCGGTTTTTGCGATTTGAGCCACGGTTCGATTCCTCAGCACGGTCATTTGAACGACTGGACTTTTGTCCGACCGCATGCACTTTGTCAGCCGACCTCTTGTCCGTTGCTATCAGAATTGCCTTCGCGGTAGATGCTGACGCATCTCCCTCCACTCGAATGTGCTCATTGATGCGCTGCATGAGCTGGCCCATGGATGTCGGCTGGTGCATGGTAAGCGAGTTCCGTAATCTATGTCCGATCGGGAGACCACGCTTGTACTGCGTGATTGCAAGGTTGACCGGGCAATCCAAGATCTCATTGAAGGTCTCCCAATATCTGGAGTTGTATGCCTTCAATGTGTCGCTCGGTTCCATTTTGACACTCAGTAGATGATCAACTTCCTTTGGTGTTTTCGTGTTGGTTTTGAAGCGCGTCACAAAGGCCTCGGCCAACTGCTGCCACCTTTCAATGCTCCCTTCCGGCAGCCTCTCGAACCATTTCAAACCCAGCTCGCCCAAACTCGACGGGAAGATCAAGCACATAAGAGCGTCATTCCGCCTATGTCCGGCCATGACCTGTCGAAAATGACTTACATGCATATACGGGTCAATTTTTCCGTCGTAGAACGTGAACTTCGGCTGGTGAAAGCCCGCCAGAAGCGGTGCTGTCTCTATATCCACGAAGAATGGAGTGGCACTGAGCCTCGCCAAGTCTATGTCTACAGGGAGAGGCACGGCTGGGCGGGGTGGAGGCATTCCGACCTCCTCGCTGGCATGAACCCCATAGGATAGCCGCTGGAATGCCGGCACCCTCTGAGCCTCCCGCCGGCGAGCCTGTTCCTTCAAAACTGCCTGCAAATCCTCTGATTGAGCGGAATAAGAGTACCTCGACGTCGTCACCGGACGTGAGGGCTGGTAAGTGCTATCTTGTGCACTGGATTTCTCTACATGCACATCGGAATCTCCAGCCTTGTAACTTCTGGTGATAGAAATCGAAGGAGTGTGCCGCTGACTCTGACTTCCTGAACGGCGGGGTTGGGTGTGCTCACTGTGGTCTCCTCCTCCAGCTACACCTTTCCCTTTGACATGTCGCTTCAGCTCCTCCATTTCTGCCGCCATTCGCCGGATGACGGCGTCCTGGTCCCTTAGCTTGTGTTCCAGACGTCTGGCGTGCGATTCTCTCCGCCGCCGATGACCGTCTGGACTCCGTGAATGACCATAACTTCTTCCGCGCTTATCGCGCACGTCTCCTGAGTGTCCTCCTAGAGAAGTCTCCAGGCCCGCCATCGGAGGAATGATGGAGGGATGTTCTTCTCTCCTTCTGCCAGACTCTAGGGTAACTCCGTCGACGGCGGACAGCGGAATCTCTTCGTTGTTCACCATGGACGGCGATCAGATGAGCCTGGAAGACAAGGTTTTGTCTGCAATCTTCCTATAGACGGCACCAATTGTACGGGGAGCAAATATTCAGGCAAGCCCGCACTCCTTTCTTCCAAGCTCCAGTCTGTCTGATCGACCTGCGACCACAACGGTGGTGAGCTACCAGACGGTGTGTGGCCGAAAAACCCCTCCGACGATCAAGTTAGCCACACACACAAGGATGAAGAGAGAGAGGACTGGAGTGGTGTTTAGTGTTTACCTCACTGGAATGTCATCCCCAATATGGAGGGTGCAGACATACTTATATACCTTCTGCGCCCCAAACCTACTCCCAGTGATCTCTCGACACGTGGTGCTGCTATCCCGTCTGTCAGCACAAATCTCGCTGAACATCACCTAACCCAACTGCCAGCCCACTCTACTGGGAGCTCGGCAGCCGAGCTGCAGCATCTCGGCTGTAAACGGCCATGCTGTGCTTCATGCCCAAGTGCTCCAATAACCGAGCTCCTTTCCAGCCGTGTTCAACTGCATTCCGGCGAAGCCAAGCTTGAGATTAGTCATACCGGTCAACCAAAGGCCTTCCTGCCAAGTTATGGATGTGCGCTTTCCAATCGCGCAACGCATAAACCGTAGAACCCTTACTTGATCGGCCTCCGTGCCGACAAGGTCAAGTAGCTCGGTTCCACACGCTCTTGCCATTACCGAGCAAAAATCGCTTCTGGGTGGACCCAGGATACCACGGCCCAAATGTGTTCGGCCCATAATATGTCCGGTATTACCATGGCCCAATCCAAATCATACTTCTCCCTCTCATTTAACAAAATCTAAAAAAATAATTTGTATATTATATATATAACCAAATGTAGTTGTTTTGTCAAACGCCTCCAAATATTTATTCCTAAATTCTCATAATTTTAAAACTCTCACTTTCCTATGTGGCAACCTTTTTTTATTGCCTTTCATGTTTTCTATTTTTCTTTATTTTTTATTTTTTTGATTAATTAAAATTAAAATTAATTTCATTCCTTATAGATAAAGATTTGAATTTCAAAATTTCTCCATATAGATAAACATATAAAAACTGAAAATTAATTTTATAGTCTACAAATAAAGATAAAAATTAAACAATTAATTTAAAAAAATTAATTTCATAACTTATAGATAATTTAAAATTTCTTCCCATAAATAAACAAATAAAAGTTTATAAATAACTTATAAAAATTAATTTCATGACCTACAAATAAAGATAAAGATTAAATAATTGATTTTTTTTATAAAAAAAACGAAATTACTCCTTTTTTTCCCTTCCATTTCGTACTTTAATTAATTTCATTATAAATAAACATATAAAAAATCATAAATAATTTACTCCTTTTGTTAATCTATTTATCTATCAAAAACATATATATCTAAATTTTTATTTTAATTTACTCATATTTTTTTCTCCTATCACATATTATCTTTTTTTTATTTTAAATTTTTTATCTTATGAAATGTCTTTATCTATAAGTTTTTATCTCCTATTAAATTTTTAACATTCTCTTGATAATTTTTATTATTCGTTATTATCTACCAAGTGATAAAGATTAAAAAAAATTATTAGCTCTGAATGAGAAGAGTATTAATAATGAAATAATAAAAGTTACATGGGAGAAGACAACACAAAAATCTCACAAAGGGTTGGTTTGGCAAGGGCTCATTGGGCTTTTTTGGCTCATTGAGGTACAACAGACAAAACATCTCATCCAACCCCATAATTATTACACTCTTCTCTCACAAAAAAATCAAAAAAGTCAAAAAGCTAAAAGCCCTTCCCAAACTAAGCTTTTGAGCCCAGACTCATATAGTCCAAAAAAACCAAAAAGCCAAAAAGCCAACCCACTTCCCAAACGGAGGCAAAATTAATTTTCTTCACTATATTTATAAAAGGTAATAATTTGATATTCTTTCTATTAGTTATTAAAAATAATTTGCATTAGATCATTGTTATGTTTTTATTTTTATTTTTTTATAAAGTTGTCATTCGTTATAGTATTTCTTCAATTCTATCTCTAAATTCTCTCTTTGAAATTTTTATTTTTTCAATAATTAAGCTTAGAATCAACTTCTTATCAAATTTGTTTTCTTGATCCTTATTTAATTGAAGGATTGAGACGAATAAAACTTTCATATAATATATGAAATTAATGAATATAATACAAAGATGATAGGAAAGTACTACATATTTGTCAATATCTCTGTGTTATTATTAGTTGATTTGCTAGATTATACTATCAATTTAGAACTCATATGATTTAATTCATTGCCCATGACTTTATTTGTATTCGACCATTTTTTCGTTGAGTAACCGATATAATTTTTATTTTGGTATATAATGATTAAAGCTATCATTTGTTATATTTCTTCAAGTACAATTTAAATAATTTTTCATCATTTTTTTTATAAATAAAATGGATTAAAAATATTCTTTTTTATAATTTTTATAATACTATGAAATTCTTATCTTGATTAATTTTTTTAAAATGACATAGGAATTATGCAAGTATTATTCAAACTATGGAGAAAGTTTTATACTTTGATATTATATGCGTGTGTTAGAAGAAATCAAAGATGGAGAGTTACTAATATAATCAATTAATGATTTGTTTGAGAAATTCTTTTTATAAGCAAGACAACAAATTTAGATTAAAAATTTTTAAATGCTACTTGTAAATTATAATTAAAAGTTGATATTTATTTATAATTTGATCCCACAATAATAATATACACTATTGATTTAAAAGTCCAAGTAAATTTATGATAACTTTTCTGAGCTTATAGAATTTCTCTCTTTTAATATTTTGTTTAGTTTGATATAAGTTATTTATGTTATCAAATGATTGTGATACTATTATTCTCAACAATTTTTATAATTAATAATTTTTTATGCATATCAAATTTTATTGTGAAATTTTGTAGGTTAATTATTGTTATCATCTGCTCAGATGACTTAATATCATGACTTGTCATTATTAAAATATAATTTAAAATTAAAATAATTTATTTATCATATAAAATATATATAATTTATTTTTTTTGCATCGTACAAAGTATCACTAATTAATTTATATTTTAATCACACTTGCTAATTTACCCATAACCAAAAGTGCTAATAAATGAGGAACCATGATCTTCAGGGCCAAGATATTTAATGGGACGAGGACACATACCAATTCTATGCTATGCTATGCTATGCTGAAGGCTAAGCTGTACTGAAACGACGTATCTGCCCACGTGCATTTCTGCCAATACATCATATCTAAAAAAATACTTTAGACTCTCAATTTTTTTAAAATTTTTACAATTTTCTTCGGATCTTTATTATTGGTATATATATGAAATTCATTTATATATGTGTGAGATTCTTACAATTAATAGTAGAAATTTTAAAAAAATTGTAAGAATCTTTACAAATAAGAGTCTCAATCATTATTGATTTTGTTTGGTACAGTTTTTTTTTTAACTTATTTCATCTTTTAACTTAATTTAAATTATTTTGATGTATTTGATTTAACTTAACAATGCAGCTTATAGTTTTTTGTAAGTCAGAAATCAGTTTATTCTTTGAGTAGGACAGGAGAAGCTTAATTTATAAGTTAGAAATTAATTATGTTTATAGTTATAAATTATAAACTGTTAAGACATAAGGTATAATTACTTTCTCACGGCTCTACCAAAGAAGGTCTTTGTCTAAATTATTACATCTACGCAATTATAAAATAAGATTATTTGGAGCAGCACTTGTAAGGGTTTGAAACAGTCTCTAATCCT
This sequence comes from Camellia sinensis, assembly GCF_055761805.1. Classification (NCBI taxonomy): domain Eukaryota; kingdom Viridiplantae; phylum Streptophyta; class Magnoliopsida; order Ericales; family Theaceae; genus Camellia; species Camellia sinensis. Next base: position 62,701,673 of record NC_138962.1, on the reverse strand, counting down.
ATTTTACTATTCCAATTTGTAACAGTCAATCTAATTGCTTCACTCGCACAGATATGGCGTGTTCAAGGACGGAATCAGCAGGAGATTATAGGGAGACATGATCTCTCGGTTTTTGTAAAAAATATTGTTTATCATATTAGTTTAAAAATATATACCGTTTTATATATAAAATAATTCTTTAGTATAAAAAACATATATTTTATTCTTCTCTTTTCTTGCATTCTCTTTTTATTTTACATTGAAAAAACTTCTTCATTCTATTAGAGATTATTTCTATGATATATAATTTTTTTTTATGTATATATATAATTTATACATCATATTTTATATACATGTGTATTTGTGTATATGATGAAAAAAATTATTATTCTTTTGACTCTTTAGATAATAAAATCATGGTTCCGTTCCTGGGTGTGCCAACCTACTAATATATATATGGGTTCAACTTACTTGTCTAATGTTTGAGATCAAGATTAGACCATCCAGTTCGATTTATAGGCCCATTTGGGTCCCGTTTTGATAATCTAAACCGTTTAATATATAGAACTCATCGAGTACTATATTTCTGTAAAAAATCAAGTTGATCGGATATCGATAACTATTTGATCAGATCAGATTTGTATAAAAAAAATTGATGGGGAAAAAATATACGGTTGATAGAAATCTGATCCGATCAAATAACTATCGATATCCGATCAACGTAATTTTTTGCAGAGATATAGTATTGGACGAGTTCTACACATTGAACGGTTCAAATTATCAAAACGGTGCTCAAAAATAGACCCATGAACCCGATTGGATGTTTCAGTTTTGATTTCAAACGTGAAACAAGATGGACCTATATATATACATATAATCTCTGTACTGTCTATATAGTGGTTGAGTAGCTTAGGTTTGTGACTCTGTGTGTCGTATTGTACAAAGGCTAAAGGTTCGATTGTGATTGTGTTTGTGTTTGTGAGTAGGCATGTATTCTTGGTAGGGTCTCTCGTGAGTATATCATGCAATTGGTGCATTAGCTTAGCTGTTACAATCAATGAGGGGAAGATTATAATTCATATGGTGCCCACCACACATGTAAAGCCTCTATTAGGCGACTCCTCTCTGTCTCTGTATGAAGAATAAAAAAAAGAATGAACTTGTTCCATAAAATTTATTATAAATTAAAAACTGATAATTTGAAAGTAAAAGTTAAAAGTATCATTCTCCTTCAAATTATTTTCATCCAATAAGTCATAAGTCAAAACTGCACCAAACAATTTGACAAAAAAGCCTAAACATCGATTTCATTTGGTAGATCAAAAATTGGACCCATTTGCAGGAAAAATCATTTTATTACGGCAAAGGGAATGAGAACAGAACACTGGCTTCAACAGCAATGATGAGGGAGGCTGAAGAACATGCTTTGGCAATGTTTCTTTCTCTTGCCAAAACTACAATTACATCCCAGTCTGATCAAATATATGCATGCTTACCCCTACAGCAAAAAAAAAGTTTCTATATATCGAACTCATGACACTTAAGTCACAATGGAACAAAACAACCTAGACCAATACCCATAAATTACCCAGTCTAAGGAAATACAAGACACATGACCTAAAGTTCCCACCCAAAAAAAAAAGAGGAAAGGGTAAAAACTCAGAATACGCTTCACATTTCCAAAATTACAAGATCTGAGATCAAGGCTATATGGCTGATTATCAAAGGTAAATATCAACCAAACAAAACGTAAATGGAGAAATCATCACCGTCAAAAATGATTTCAACATCCCTAAATATCATATTATATACAAAAACCGCAGCAGGCTTTCTAGGAAGGGAAAAAAAAAACAGTAAAAATGAAAATCAATGAGCAGAAGGAAGAAAAAAAAAAAAAAAAAGTACTCTTTGTTTTGTGCATTATTACATTCTACACCTCTATGGTAACAGCATATTTACCTACAAAGCCGATGCCATACATATATCAAGGTAACTTCTGGCTACATCAGATTGATCATATAGGAAGCATATTGCTAAGAGCATTGTGTGACTAACATGGAGAACTACTAACGATCACAGTTCCCATGATACCAGTGGTGCTATAAGCCCCCGGGGTGTTAGATACATGCTTTTCATGGTCTTTGTCCACAGAACTATCAAAAGTATCAGAAGCGAACCAAGCACTTGCCCACCCAAACACAAGTTTTCCATACAAATGGAAGCATGACCTTATTGCCTCAATTAACTGCATCACATAGCCGAGCTCGTCCAGGATTAAGAAGCGACTCTGACATCACCCAACCCTGCAAACATTAAAAATTATGAGAAAAATCATTGCATATCTCTTGCAAAATGCATATTGTTATTCAAAATTTCCAATATAATGAATCAAGTGATGAGTACCAATATTTATTCACACACGGAAAGTTATAACCCAAACCATACTAAGCCTTGTGTCCCAATCAAGTGGTTCAGCTACATGAAATGTTTTCATCATTCTGCTATGTCAAGGGCTAAATGCTTAGTTAAATTAAATAAATCCATATCTATTTTTACTATTGCATCTCGTATCAGCTCCACAAACAGAAAACTGTGATGGAATTTTTAAATGCAAGTATGTTTTTCTTATCACTCCATCATGGATGCTAGTCTTTAAAATGAGCAACTTCTATGTTCACTTGCAGCAGCACATCAGGCACTTTTGGGTAGCATTTCAAAATAGTTTTTCTTTTCTAGGAAAAACACGCTTTTATTTTTTGCTCCTGAAAGCAGGATAAGTCCTTCAAAAGTACCAAGCAGAAAATACCTAACATGAGTTGACCATGTCAAGGCCACAACACAATTTGCTTCCTGTTTGCACTATTCTCTTGAGTTTCTTGAGTTATGTATGGTCTATGAAGCACGGACACGCGACACGACACGGACACGACACGGACACGCAAAAACGTAAATTTTCAAAAAATAGAGGACACGACACGCTGGGACACGTTCAATATATATAATTAATTTTATTTATTATGTCATAAAATTATTAAAAAAAATCAAATAAAGGTAATAAAATATACAACCCGTAGCCATTGTTTCAGAATTAATAATTGGTCCCTATAATAAAATTAATAAACATACGTTATTAAAATTATATCCTCAAATAATAGAAAAGAAAAAATAAAATCAGAATATAAAAAAAAATAAAAGAAAAGAAAAAATAAAATAAAATCAGAATTAAAGAAAAATAAAAGAAAAGAAAAAATTAAATTAAATTAAAATCAGAATAAAAGAAAAAAATAAAATTAAAATCAGAATCAGAATAAAAGAAAAAAAATAAAAGAAAAAAATGAAATCAGAAGAGCGAAAAAGATCGAATGAGGAAAGAAGAGGCTGAGAGAGAGAGAGAGAGAGAAGAAGATCGAAGAAGAGTCGTACCTTAACGAAGAAGAAGATCGACTGAAGATCGAAGATCGCAGATCGCAGGCCGACGACAGACGACCAACAAAGAGCGACGATCGATGAGGAGAGAAGACGAACGACGAAGTCAGGTCCTCTCTTTCTCACCCTCTCTCTGTTGTTTCTCTTCTATTCGAAGTAGAGTCAGGTCCTCTCTTGATTAGGGAAAATCAACCCCAATCTGTTTTTGCTTATTTTCAAATCGACCCCAAAAAAATTTAGTAAAATGTGAAATTGCCCCCGCCCATGTCCCAAACGTGTCTATAATGTGTCCTAAACGTGTCCGGATGTAAAAAAATTAAAAAAAAAAATGGGACACTCTCTGCTGCGTGTCGGACACGTGTCCACCGCGTGTCCGACGCGTGTCCGTGTCCAACAGGTGTCTGACATTGGTACGGAGCCCTCGGAGAGGTGTCCGTACTTCATAATGTATGGTTAGCATTTTTCCCAAAATTTAAAGTCTAAATGTTCAGTTCGTTATTTTTTATATCAGCAACATAGAGTGAAAGAAACAATAACTCTCATCACCAATTTAGTGCAGGCCCCATATTTCGGATTATGCAAACTGGATCACAAATCGCTTACTAGCAGATGATAACACGGATAAACCTTTTAGAATGGACAATTATGTATCTTATCTTCCTAATCTCTCAGTTTGTTTTTATATAATTCATAACTAATCTTCATTCATTAAGCAAAATTACAGGGCAAACTCACACATTTTAGCTAAAGAGTCAATATTGATTAAATATGAAAAAAAAAAACAAGTTATAAAAATTCATCCTACCTGTTCTGTAGCTTTGCTCTTGAAAGGCCCATATAAAGCTGAGACCATCTTATAAGATTCAGTAATATGAGATTGAAGATCGGGAATAGAACGCATAGACACTGAATGATCAGTTTCTCGATGCTTCCTATAAGGAGGCTGATTCTGATTTGATGAGTGAATGATATGCAGAAGCACATGAGCCTGTAATTCAAGGTGAAATCATCTTACACAACTATACTAAATTACTGGCAATATAACACAAAGAATTGAGATTCTCACATGGAAAGCTGCTTTCAAAATGTCATCTGATTTTGCTTGATCCTTGAGCAATGCATATATATTTCCCTTTGAAGGGTTGTATGTTACTATATACCTCTCTTTCTGTAAAAATCAAAGAAATATATACAAAGAGAAGAACTTGAAATCATGTGTGAGAAGAGGGAAGGTAATTGAAAAGAACGCACATGAGAGAAACAGAGAGTGAGTTCCCAGCTTGTGAGATATCTCCCCTAAAAAGGACACAATACCTCAAAGATGGGCTCTATGGCAAGGTATGAATTTGGGTCTTGGAATGCATCCTTAAATCTCGGTCCTGCTCAATAGTCATAACAAAATTCAGTTTAAAATCAAGGGATCTATAAATGTAGACCTGCAGCAGGTTGTGCTATCTACATGACGCATACCAAGAACAATAGGACTATCTTTCGACCATGGAAAACTAAATATATTTTCCATTCTATTTCCCTCTTGTAGTGTTGGAACTCTCCCTGCAAAACAATACATAGCACAATTAAGCCACTAGTTATTAAACAGAAGGCATTTGCTTGCTTTGTAAATAGGACTTGAAAATCAAATAAGAAGATCACATAATAGAACTATCAACAATGACCATAAGCATAGCTGGGTGAAGCACTTGTCCTAACCTGTTTTAAGGAAGGAGTCTACAGCCACGGTTAATCTTGCCCTATTCAATGTATGCAACACAACAGATTTTACCTGACAAAAACACAGAAAAAGAAATGGTAAACTTGGCAAATGTCAATTACCACAACAGAAGGGAACAGATTCTGAAGTATATAAAAGAAAAGAATGATAACTACATATGCAATGTCAAACCTCTTGGTAAGAGCTAAGAACGTATCCGCAAGAAAGGAGGGCAAATGTTGTAACTAGAGATGGATTTCTTTTTGAGATCATGATGCTCAATCCGGTTCCCAACTTCAAACAAAAATAAGGTTCAACAACAGTAGCTTGACTGAAAGATGATTACTACGTAAGTACGTACAAAATAGAACAATATATCAACAGAAAGTGAAATTACATCAATCCATACACAAGTCTCAGCTCACTGATCTAATGATGGTCCAGTGTCGAAGTCGAAATGTTACAATATAACATATTGCTCTATTTTTATTTTTTCATTTTTAAAATAAAATACCGTCACAAAAGGGTGTGAAACGCATCAATATGTGCCTTTATCTCGCATTATGTAGCAATTCAAAAGGAAGAATAGAAACTCAATAGTTTGGCTTGGCTCTTGTTCTACTTCTTGAAAAGATGATATAACATGGGCACTAGTGCACCCTTGCCGATTATTTCTCAAGAAAAATCAGCATATTATTCACACACACCCTTTAATTTTTCTCTAGGGGTCATATAGCCTCACCTTTGCCATTCTCTAGACTGCATATTAGTTGATCTCCTCCTCAATTTCTTCTCCTCTCCTAGTGCTTATTATTCTTTCTTATTCAGCCAATAACTTACCATAACGATAAAAATCACTTTTGTGGTTAGTGCCCTTTCTGCTAGTTTTGGAGATCATTTCATTCATTTAACCAATAAACTATACCAGGGAGGACCTTAAAAGCACTTTGGATATAGGGATTAATAAAGTGACGTAAGAGAATAGAAACTCAACTTAGCTAACAGATGTATGTAGTTATGTTTGGTTCTGTTATAAGTTTTACAACCCCAATTGTTCGTAAGTACTGTATTAATACTCTCTTAAATAACAAGGGAATAACATGATTACGCTTCAGTATGTTTAGTATTATTTTTTATTTTGTTTCTGTAAGAATTTATGTATTATTGATTGATGTATTGATATCTGATATATTGTATTACAAATCAGAGTGGCATTATATAGGAGAGGGTTTGGGTAGTAGGTGAGGAGTAGTGGAGTGTAGTAGGTGAGTGTGAGTAGTGGAGTGTAGTAGGTGAGTGTAGTAGGTGAGTGTGAATGGTAAATTCTAACAGCCCCCCGCAAACTCAAGGAGGATAGAAACTAACCAACTTGAGTTTGAAGAGAGGAACAAAACAAGAAAAATACATAAAAATAAAAAAGGATAGGAGACACTGTATGGTCGTGTCAGACCATTGGTGAAGACACTGAAAGGTGGTGTCATAACGGTGTAGAGGACACTGGATGGCGGTGTCAGACCGATGTAGAAGACAGTTTATGGGGTCATGTCGGACCGTTGTAGAAGACAGTTTATGGGGTCATGTCGGACCGTTGTAGAAGACAGTTTATGGGGTCATGTCGGACCGTTGTAGCAGACAATGTTGTGGCAGTTGTTGTGACAGTTGACGGAGTCTTGCTGGACCCTTGTAGAAACTAACCGGAATCAATGTCGGGACAGTTTACAGAGTCTTGTCGGACCCATAAAGGAGCTAACCGGAATCAATGTCGGGACAGTTTACAGAGTCTTGTCGGACCCTTAAAGGAGCTAACCGGAATCAATGTCGGGACAGTTTACAGAGTCTTGTCGGACCCATGAAGGAGCTAACCGGAATCAATGTCGGGACAGTTTACAGAGTCTTGTCGGACCCTTAAAAAGTCGCACCCTCAAAAGGTGTGCCCAATTTTTTAAAAGGCGTGACATCAAAAGGCGTGCCCACTTTATCAAAAGGCGTGCCATCAAAAGGCGTGCCCACTTTATCAAAAGATGTGCCATGAAAAGGCGTGCCAGTTTGTCGGGCGTCAAGAGGCGCGCGATGCGCGTGGCTGCCTTGGCTATATAACCAAGACGAAGGCAGAGGCTGAGGCAGAGAAAAACTGAGAGAAACCTCTGAAAAATCCTTCGTTTTGCTGAGAAAGAGAGTTCCTTGTGCTGAGAGAGATTTCTGAGAGAGATTCTGTATAACACTCTGTAAAGACGTTGTATCCAAACCTTCTCTGAAACATCTGAACAATGGCCTCTTCTTCCCGTTCAGCTACCCAGAATACGGCATCCTCATCCCGAGGTCTACTCACTCTCTTTCCCGACCTCAATGAGTCAACGAGAGAGAGAACTGGTGCGGTGGCACTGGAAACTCAACCAAGCGCCCCGGAGTATACTCCGTTGAACTTTCCGATGCGGTCTGTGGAGCAAAGAATGGCAGTGCTGTCGGATGTGGAGGCCAATCAGTATACTTTGAAGGCATGTGTGGAAAGCATGACGGCGGTCACAAATTTGTCGAACCGGCTGCAGAGTAGGACAAATGAGGTGCAGCAATTAAACTCCCAGCTGGCTCTGCTCCAACGCATGTATAAGGATGCGCGAGCAGAGATAAGTGTACTAAAGGCAGAAAACAAGGAGCTGAAGCGGAAGGCCACCGTGATGTTCCGATTTGGAGGGCCGCCATATGCTGCAGTGGAGGAGCAGGGAGGAGTGATCGTGCCCAGTGGAGTGGGAAACACGGAGGCAACACCGGCAAGGGCCGCCCAGGACGGAGGCAAGAAGAAAAGACCGGCGGAATAGGTGAAAAGAAAAATCCCACTGTGGGTGTGGTTGTTGGGTTTTTTGTTTGTTTGTGTTTTGTGTTTTGTGGTTTTTTTTTTTTTTTTTTTTTTTTTTTTTTTTTTGTGTGTAAAATTGTGATCGGGGTTGATCCCTGAGATGAATAAAATATGGGTTGTGAAAATTTGTAAAGTTTTTTTTTTTTTTTTTCTTCTGAGCATGGTGATGATGAATATATAATGATGAATAAAAAATAAGAAAAGGAGGAGTGGGCAGTGGTTTTTTTTTTTTTTTTTTTTTTTTTTTTTTTTTGGTGTGTATCCATGAAAGAGAGGAATATTAGAGAAAGTTGATATAGTCGGGGCAAAAGTTGACATAGTGGAGGTGTAAGTAATATAGTATAATAAACATATATATATAAAATAAAAAGAAGAGTGGGTAGTAAAATAAAAAGAAAGAGGGGACAAAAGTGATGAATGAATGGTGGGTTCTGCTTTTGTCTGTGTAGAGAGAGGTTTGGTTTTAAAATAAGGGGAATCATGGATATGATATGATGAAAGTGGGTCTAGTGGAGAGAAAGAGACCAGAGAGATAATCAGTGTGTCTAATGAGTCTGTGGTGTGTTTTGTATGGGAATCTTTCCTGGCTATGGCAGTAGGCGCGACCAGAGAGAAAAAGCGATCGGATCAGGCTCTATATAATGCGGATCGATCACGAACACAGGGTAGAGATAAGTGGATCCATTGGAGGCGTACTTGAGAACCGGGTTGCTATGGATCCATGGCTGCCCTCGAAGCTTCGAGACGATGGTGCGCTCCTCAAAGTACTGCTCAATCGACGACGTGTACGACTCAGTCACAGGGCGAGCACTCACCGGGTCATGGACATGGGACTCAGCAATAGTCCTATCTCATTGGATGATCACTCAGAGTCAACTCGACTTCGACTTCGCCAAAAAAACAGTTCTCGAGCTCGGCGCCGGAACCGGCCTTCCCGGCCTGACGGCGGCGGCGCTGGGAGCGAGCCGAGTCATTCTCACCGACGTCGAGCCGCTGCTTCCTGTGCAGAGGAAGAACGTGGAAGCTAACGGACTGGGAGACCGAGTCAAGGTGAGTCGACTCGTGTGGGGATCGGAGAGAGAGAGAGAGCGCCGAGTGACCATGGCGGAGGAAGAGAGAGAGCTGAAAGCTGAAAGCTGAGAGAGAGAGAGACAAAGGGTGAGAAGAGAGAGAGAGAGGGTTTGTGAGCTGCTGGAGGTCTCAAATTGGTTGAGGTCCGGCGGGCGGTCAAGGCAAAGTTGCCGCCCGCCGGAAGGCGAAGAATACCAAGAATTTAACCTTGCTCTGATACCATGTAAGAATTTATGTATTATTGATTGATGTATTGATATCTGATATATTGTATTACAAATCAGAGTGGCATTATATAGGAGAGGGTTTGGGTAGTAGGTGAGGAGTAGTGGAGTGTAGTAGGTGAGTGTGAGTAGTGGAGTGTAGTAGGTGAGTGTAGTAGGTGAGTGTGAATGGTAAATTCTAACAGTTTCTAATTATTGTTTATTATTATTACTATTTTTGGGGCTGACAAGGCTCCCAGTGAATTTCACATTGTTTTTTTTTTTTTTTGGGAAGGGGGGGGGGGGGAGGGGGGGTTCTTAAGTTTTATATCGAATAGCGGTAACATATGCAATAAGGTGCCGTTTAACATACCAAATAATATTAGGACTGGAAACGAAGCACAAAAATGCAGTTCAATTTAACTATGTGTCAACAATCACTATAGCAGCCATCAAAATATGTTCTCAATTGGCCCGGTGCAAACACAAGCTTCTGGAAATCATAATTGAAGTTGGAGAAGCATACCAGATCGGCAACATTGCCAACACATTCTCCCTTCGCAGTAACATCCCCAATGTTTTCTCCTTTGGCAAAGGCTTTGTATATTGGAGTGCGAGTCGAGGTTGATGTGACAGCACCAACATTCTGCAAGTGAAACAATATGAAAATAAAGCAATAAAGCTAATTCATCACATAGATGATAGATCAGACGGAATTTATAAAATGGGAAGAAAATGAGAGATAGAGAGAGGAGTTGAACCTTGGCCACATTGGCAGCACAAGCTAAAGGCAGAAAAAGGTGTGGCACAGCTGCTGTTGCCAACTCTACCCCAGCACCCAACTCCATTAGAAGATCACCCGCAAAACGAAGCTGAAGGGAATCATGATTTTCAGCAAAGATTACTTGTTAGAAATCAGAACTAAGTTCAGTGAAAATCAACCACAAGAATAACTATGATTGAGAGAAATTTTACCTGTTTCAAATCATAATCAAATTTCGTCCCTTGCCGAGAAAAAAGCATTTTTCCAACCCGACCCGCACCATCCTATAAATAAAGCATATGATGTATTTAACAAAATCATATCTAATACCTCTAATAAGCAAGCTTCAAACTCCAAAGGAAGCATGTAAAGCCACAATGCTAGATACAGTAAAAGTATCATGATTCATAAGGCAGTAAAGTTTTTTAATCAAATTAACAATAGACTTGAAATTTTATTATGGGTTTTCATGCATAAAGAATTTAATCTCAAATGAGCCTAATATATATTTTTTAAAATTTAATTTGCCAATGGAGACTACAGATCAAATTTAGACAAATCGCTATTAAAATCTTCCACAACCTCTGCTTTGTTTGCAGTTATTCTGCTTAGGAGGCATATTTTTTTTCCTAATAAAAGTTGGTTTGGAATATTTCCCATATACTATCTTGTAAGAGATTTGGAAGCCAACAAAAAAAAAAATTAGAGAGAGAGAGAGAGAGCACTCAAGTTTTGATGAAAATTTTCAAAGATAAGAAGAAAAAAAAAAGTGGTGTGATTATATTTTTGGGTGACTAACATATCAGTGGGTATTTTGAAAAAAAAAATCAAATTAATGATAAAATTTATAGATTTTAATTATTACGGACAAACTTTTTCATGCGTTAGTAATTAATTTTTGAAAGTGCAACTGATTTGTATTTTCCCTCTATATTTTTTAGGCAGAAGGTAAAACCAAGTGCCGGTTGTTTGGTTGGGTTTCGTCTTCATTTGTTTTCATACGAGTTACACAAGGAGAGCAGTATAACAACTCAGACAATTTTAACTATTTAAGTTAGTTCCAGCCTATCTATAGAGAATAAAACACATATGGAACATTTTTAATTGCAAAGAATCTATAATCAACCTAAAATAACTCCTGGTTTAAAACATTTGTTGGTAGTTGTTTAGCTGGCCTTTTGTTTAATTTCCTCTGTTCAAAAAAAAAGGAAAAAAACTACAATAGCTCCCTCAAATTTTGAATTCTCAAAATATCAAACAGAAAAAACACAAAACCTTAAATAAAACCCTTGAGCTCAAGGATTATGAGACCTAATTTACAATTAAGTGCTTTGTATGGGTTAACCATCTGAAGATCTCCAAAGCTGAGCTACAAAGCATACCGTACGTTTAAGAAAACAATGATAACAGCATTGAAATTCCACATGATTGAGTCCAAGCAATTAGATCTCAGTTAAAGATAATAAAAGCATAAGTCTACCTGATAAATAGAACTATATAGAAGGTAAAGAAGTCTTGAGAAACAGATTTTACCATCTCATGCTATTAATAGTGCTTTCCAAAAAGAGATGTCAAATCCCAAGCAACAAAGTGTTTTCAAACATGAACAAGTAATCCAAATGGCAACTATATAAACATTAGGAATGGCAACGGGGCGGGGCGGAGACGGGGATCACACTCCCCATCCCCGATCCCCGACGGTGAAAATCCCCCCGTCCCCGGCCCCGATCCCCGATGGGGACCCTAAATCCACCCCCACCCCCGCCCCCTAACGGGGATCGGGCTTCCCCGACCCCGAAAATTTCCCGGACAAAAAAAAAAGTTAGATCCAACCCATTAACAGATCTGATGAGATGAGCTCAAAAAAAAAAAAAAAATCAGATCTAACAGATCTGTTCTTCATTATCATCAACAACAACAACATAAACATAGAAAGAGAGGGATCTATTTAAATATACTATATATATATTATATATATAACAAATCGAAAGAGAGAGACAAAGAGAGAATATTCCAGATCTAGGGTGAGGGTCGCGGCGGAGATTCACGAAGCTTGGCCTCATCGCCGGATGGTGTCACTGTCGGATCGGCGAAGCTTGGTCGGTGATGGTGGCGGTGATTCGGCAAGCTTGGTCTCACCGCCGTTGGAGAAGAAAAAGAGACGGTGGAGTTGTGGGAGGATGGAGATCGGCGGTGGGAGAGACGGTGGAGTTGTGGGAGGATGGAGATTGGCTGTGGATGGAGGGAGATCGGCGGTGGGAGATGGAGATCGGCGGTGGGAGATGGAGATCGGCAGAAGGTTTTAGAGAGAGGGAGATCGAGAGAGATGAGAGGCGTTGATGATGAGTGAGTGTGAGTGTGAGGTGAGGCTTGTGTGAGTGAACTGTGAAAGGATTGATTTTATATATATATATATATGAGGGGTAAAATGGTAATTTTGCTTCAGGGAAAATTCGGGGCCGAGAACGGGGACGGGCCGGGGCTTGAACACTGATCACCGTCCCCGGCCCGAAACTGATCGGGGTTTTAATTTTGAATACCATCCCCGTCCCCACGGGGGTATTTTTCGGGAAAAAACCATTCTCATCAGGGTCGGGGGATTGGGTCCCCGTCGGGCCAGGTTTAAATTGTCATCCCTAATAAACATCAGCATACCTTGAGAATCCAATTGATAGCTATAGCACCAGGAGTGGCTCTGTGTTTGGAGACTCCAACTGAACCCAAAAGTGTCTGTGTTGTGAAAACACCCATGGCTCCACCAAAGAAGTGCTACAATAAATGTTTTAATCATTATTACAGCATTTAGTAACATCAAAACAACACAAAGCTCTCACCAAAAACATAAAAGACAACATAGGACTATCAATATGAATCAAATTATCATACTAAACCACACACAGGTTGCATTTGGAATAGTAAATCAAAAAATTTCATTTAATTGTCTTGAGTTACATGCAGAAAAGCTATGCTAATAGATTTTAAAAGCAATATATCATGGACATAGAAGCCATGAACCTGGGATATGATATGACCCAAAAAGAAGAAGCTAAAAAGGGTTATTTGAATCGTTCCCCATTAAGGATTCTAACTCTACGTTTAAATATTGAATTTGTGAAAAACCCTTAAATTAACCGTGGTGCACTTGTAGGAAACTCTTTGTTGAGGGCTAGTGCACCCCTGAGGATTAGTCTGACTTTGATCCAAGCACCCCGGTGCCAATAAAAATAAATAAATATTGAATTTGTGGAGGGAAATGAAAAAAGAAAGGGAAAGATAGAAAAAGAAAATGAAGTAAAAGACGCTAAATAATAGGTATTTGTCAAGGGGGAAAAAAATAACTTTTCAAATTTTTTGGGTTAAAATAAAAAATGTATATGCAAAGGCAATTTCCATTCCTCCCTTAATAAATCCAAGATCCAAACATAACAAAATTGCAAAGTACTCTAGTGGATGCAGGATTCTATCCCTTCCCTCAATCTCCCAATGCAACCTATAAAATTACTAACAAGTGAGTAGCCATTTATGCCCCAGAAAATAACAGCCTGGTTTTAATAGTTCCAATGAAATACCTTCAAAGCCCTCCATGTCATGTACGGCACGTATGATGGGGTTACACTATCAGGGAAACCTTCTGGCACAACATAGGATCTTATGAATGACACCAACTCCTGCACCACATATTCAATCCAAACAACACGGGGATTAAATCAGAAGCTGACAGTATCATAATCAGTATATATATAGCTTTTAGGAAGTAATTATAACTTATTTTAATTTGAAAGTCCGTGCTTGTGTCAGACTGGTTGGTATAACTTATAGTTTATTAGGCCAAAAAAAATTCAATAAGCTGAAAAAAAGTTAATTATTTAAAAGCTGGGGAAAGAATGTTTTTAGCTTCTGCCTTTTTATTATCAACTTTTAATTTAAGAAAAGCTACACCAAACACGGCCATTGGTGCTGATAATCCAAAAGTAGAAGCTAAATCCTGCTTTCATAAATCAACTTTTTTTCAACTTAAACAATCTGACACACACAGACTTCCATAACATAAAAACTTATAACCAGCTCAAATAAACAAACAGCTGTTTGATATTTTTTTAACATATATTAATATTTTTTGGTGCAGTTTTATATATTATATATTCTGTGAATTATGCTAGATTATTTGGTAAAGTTTTTGCTTAGTGGTTATTATAATAGCTTAGAAAAACAAAAAGAAGGAAAAAAAAACCTCATTATTATCACATTTTAGCTTTTAATAAGTTGAGATTAATCAAGTAGACTAACAATACTGTAGTAATGATAAAAGAACAAAATTGAAAAGATTGCAGAAAACAATGATAATGATAATAATTTAAAAACAGAAATTAGAAGAAACAGACCTGAACAGGGGCCTGGGGGGTTTGCAAACTGACGGCACGGATTGAAGGCATGTTGAATTGGTTGGAAGGGCCATTGTCGGCGAAGTAGTTCCAGCGGCGACCATCGATCTCTTCGCAACAAATCAATCTGAAGGTCGAATCAACAAATTGTTCCTCCACAAACCCCAAGTTGGCCGGCGGAGAGGAGGAGGAGGAGGAGGAGGAGGAAGAGGCGAGGTTGGCGCTGATTCGGAGAGTTTGGCGGACGAGGAGATGGGCGTCGTGAGAGGTGTGAGCAGCTGAGTTTGAGGGGGGCTTGATTGGAGCCATTTGGATTTCCAGAGAATCGAGAAATGGTTTTATGGGAGGAGTGAGGAGGGCGTTAGAATTAGACAATGTAAAATACTGCACGATTGTTAAAATCGCATTGATTGACATTAATTCGAATCTAATTGTTAATGGCAGTTCAAATTTCAAAATTTATAACTCGTCAATCAAATCGCTTTGTTTTGTTATGATTAATAAATATATATTTTTAATTTTTAATAAAATATTAATAAAAAAATAAGCGTGAAAAAAATTAAAAATATAAAATTTATTATAAATTAATAATTTTATATATAAAATTATTTATGTTATATATCTAAAAAATATTATATAAATTAGTGTTATATATAATACGAAGATACGATAATTAATTATAATATTTTTTAATTCATCAATTTATCAAAAATTATTCAAATAATAATTTGTTAATCCATTAATTCGTTAACTCACTATTTAATTTATAATTTTATTTTTAAACCATGGAATGGGACCCACACATCCTAATTGGAATTGAGTAAGGAGGAGGGGGAGGCATTTTTAGTTTTGGTGATTGTGTTGTGTTGCGTGTGATGAGGAACAAAAGGCAGGTGGCCTAATATTAGGGTGTAATTTGAACGGGTTTAATTAGGTTGTGAGGTTGTCTAAGCTTAATTCCAGTTATGTTGAGACCTGTCTAGATCCATCCAAGTTTAAATTGTAACTCGAAGTTATTTACCCAAGCTCGACTTGAGTTAAACTTGAATTGTCAAAGTTACTCGAATTACCTGAATTGTAAATGAATTTCAGTTTTTTTTTTTTTGTTATATTATTAAATTATTAAAATTTGAATCTATTTATATATATTTTTATAGAAAGTCATTAATACTATCAAAACAAATAATTTATGTAATGTAAGAGAGATACCTTTATAGTAGTCTTTACAATTTATGAGTTAATGAAAAAAAACAATATTTTATGTTATTTGTACATATAATATATATTCAATATGATTTAAAAATCTAGATTATTTTAATATCATGTAATGGTTAATAATTTATATGTATATTCAATATTTTTATATATTTGTATATATATAATTCATATTTCAAGTTGCTCGGATTGTTTGACGTCTTTCTCTAAATTTGTCCAAATTTAATTCAAATTTTTAAATTTTTACCTAAATTCGTACTAAATTTTAAAAAATCTTATCTAAATCCTAAAAAAATTCAAACTGAATTCAGATTGTTCAGATTGAATCTGCCTGATTTCCACCCCCTACTAATAGCGAACGGAGCGAGAGAGATTTGTTTGTGTGTTGTGTTGTGGCGGATGGAAGGGGAGGGAGTAGCCAAGCCACATGGAGGAATGGAGCTTTGCATGATATTGAACGTGTTGGGGACACGTGGGAGTGGAGTTCATCGACAGACCAGCAATGTCCTTTTGAGATCTCGTTTGGGAACAGGTTAATTTAGTAATTTTTTGATTATTTGGTTAAAAAAATAGGTAAAAAAATTTATATATTTGGGATGATTTTTTGACTAATTACGAAAAGATGTGCAAAAAGTAGAGAGAAAAGAGAATCTTTGACTTTTTGATATGAGTTGTTGACTTTTTAGCTAAAAAAATAACTTTTTGACTTTTTGGTTAAAAAAATAAGTCTCCAACGGGGCCTGAATATATGTAATAGTATTAGATTATCTTTTTATTAAGTTTAAATAAAAAAAAATTGAGTGAAAATTTCATCTGTTATAGTATGTTTTAACGAAATTTTTTGAATTTTTATTAAAGCATTAGTCAATTGATAAGGCAACTAAACAAATGTTCAGTCAATCGATCAATTCGGTATAAATTGATCACAACTTACCGAATAATTTTATGAGAAAGAAATTGTCTGATAAGATGTTCAGGCAAATTCTAACCTAAGGGTCACTTATAAATTTGATGGAAGCTCTAAATAATGGCGGTGTCAAAAAAAATTAAATTAAAGGGAATACTTATTAATTATAATATTAAAAAATTTTATAAAAATATTTTATGTAAGTTTTTACAATTGATTTCGAGAAACATCAAAAAAAAAAGGGTAAATTACACTGACACCCCCTGAGGTTTATATTTATTACTGTTCCCCTCTCACTTTTTAGAAATTACATCTCATTCCCTAAGATTTAAAGTTTCATTACAGATTTCTCCTCTCAACAATTTAATTTTTTTAAATACTAATTTTGCCCTCACTAGGTAAATTATATTGACACGGCTCACATTTTAGAAATTACAATCCCTTTTCTAAGGTTTAAAGTAGCATTACCAATTGCCCTATTAGCTAGTATTAGTTAGAAAAAAAATTAATTGAAAAAAAAATTTTGATAGTAAAATTTTTAAATTTCTGTTTAAAATTCAACGTAAGCTCATTTTTTGAATTTACGTTTTTTTCTCAAATTTACAAACTGAGACAACCATTTATAAACCAAAAAAATTGTCAAACAAATTTTTATGACAGTTTTTAAAAATTTTGTAAATATAAATTGAAAATTGAAAACAAAATGGTTACCTAACAGACTTCAGATGGTAAAAATGTCGTAAAATTAACAAATAATTAAATAAGTTACCAACGTAAGAAATAACTTATCAAAAGATTCTTAGGCTATGTATGGTTTTATTTTTAGAAAAAAAATTTAAAAATTAAAAATTAATTTGGTTAAGAAATAAAAAATAAAAAAAATAATTATCATTTTTATATAATTTTTATGTTTCGAGTGGTTAGAAATAATTTTTTACAAATTAAATTGAAACAGCCATACGTATGTATATAACCTGTCCAAAAGTTAAAATGATAATTATGCTTCATTTTTTTTATTTCTTAACCAAATTGATTTTTAATTTTTTTTAAAAATTTCTAAAAGTCAAACCATACATAACCTAAGAATCTTTTAATAAGTCGTTTCTTACGTTGGTAACTTATTTAATTATTTGTTAATTTTATGACATTTTTACCATCTAAGACCTGTTTGGTAACCATTTCGTTTTCAAGTTTCAATTTATATTTACAAAAAAATTAAAAATTGTCATAAAAACTTGTTTGATAATTTTTGGGGTTTATAAATGGTTGTTTCAGTTTGTAAATTTGAGGAAAAAACATAAATTCAAAAAACAAGTTTCCGTTGGTTTTTAAACAAAATTTTAAAAATTTTCCTAACAAATTTTTTTTTTCAATTAATTTTTTTCCAATTAATTTTTTTTTTCAATGAAATTTTTTTCCAACTAATACTAACCGAGGGGACAATTAGTAATGCTACTTTAAACCTTAGGGAGGAGGAGATTGTAATTTCTAAAATGTGAGGGGTGTCAATGTAATTTTCCCGATGAGGACAAAATTGGTATTTAAAAATATTAAATTGTTGAGGGAGAAATTTGTAATGAAACTTTAAACCTCAAGGGGGAGATGTAATTTTCAAAAAGTGAATAGGTGAACTGTAATAAACATAAACCTCAGGAGATGTCAGTGTAATTTACCCAAAAAATAATATTATTTCTAACTAGTGTATCGTGGACAATATAAAAAAATATGGATATAAGTCTTAAAATAAATTATATAATGATAAATTATTTTTTATACAAAATTTGATTAAAAATTCAATATAATGGTAATATCACGTTATCATTAGTATGCGATATCACCAACTAACAGTAAATAAACACATAGAGAGCGAACTTCACATGTCAAATGTAACTAACAATCCAATAAATTTTATATATTTATAATGTGATTACTTATACTTGCATGTCAATAACAATGATATCACTGTTACATTTAAAAATTTCATAGATAATATGATTTATAGTAATCTCTTTATTTTCAATCAAAACAACCAGCATTATTTTCATAATTTTTAAAATGTCATTGACATTTCACTCTAATAATATTTTTGTAATTATTTTTATTTAAAATAATTTCTTATATTGGTAAAAAAAAATTCACAAAAGCCAATGGGGGCACCTGACCCCCGGTCTCCGCCACTGGCTACAGACATTCTCAATTTAAAAAAAAAAAATTTAAGGCATTCTCAATTGATATTAATTTGATATTATGATTAGAATATTAAAAATATACTCTTTTTTTTTTTTTAATCAAATTTAAATTTGATTTTTTTTTTTAAAAAAAAAAGAATAAGCATCGGAGACACTCTTATATAAACAAAAATAGTAAATTTTATAAATAATTGAAATAGTAAGCAAAAATAGTATTGAGTTTAGTGTAAATTTTGTCTAGGATAAATTATAAATACATTTCTTGAAGTTTACTTAAAGTATAAATTGTCTTTTGTGATTTAAAAAATTACAAATGCTTTCTTGTCAAAATTTTTTATTTAACAAAATTAATTAAAAAAATAAAATTTATAATTACTCTCTTATACAATAATAAAATTGCTTAAATTATTAATTGAAATATATTTCTCATATTATTAAAAATTATTAAAAACTGTTAATTGAATTGATGATTTATTAATAAAATGAACGATTTATTATAAAATTAAAATCTCAAGTGGTAACATATAATTTTTAAAATCACAAAAAATAATTTATATTTTAATCAAACCTTAAAAATATATGTGTAATTTAAATAGCATGTAGGGTGTTGAGGCTATGGTTTCATTTTATAAAGTTACAGATTTGAAAAAATTAAAAAAAGCATAGATCAACGTGCCCTTTGGTTTCGTTTCGTTTCGTTTCGTCTGGTCTGGTCTGTTGTCATAATCTGCGCGCCTTTTGTATTTATTTGGATGGTTAAATTACATTTGGTCTCCTGCAATTTCATTCGTTTATTCCTTTAGTCTTTTAAGTTTGATTTTTTTTTTATTTTGATCCTTTATATTTATAATTTTTTTTACTTTAGTCGTTTATATTTGTAATCTTTACCTTTCATATTTACAATTCTTCTTACTTTATTCTTATACTAACTTTCATCTAAAAAGTAACATAATTATCACATTACTAACACATCAACTCTATATGTAATGCAAAAAATCCATTAATGATATAAAAAATAAAAAACAAAAAAAATATAATTTTTTCTTAGTCTTTAGTGAACTTTTTTTTCAAATTTATTCATAAACATTATTACGTTATATATGCATCTAGATTAGATGCAGCTAAAAAAATAAAAACTAAAAATTTAAATTAATAAAAAGTTCACTAAAGACAAAAAAACGAAAGTAAATTTTTTATTTCAGAATTGACAATACTGATGCTTGAGTCAGTATATTTTTATTTTTTTCATCTTTAGTAAATTTTTTCCTTTTTTTTAGTTAAATTTGTTTTTGTTTTTTTATCTGCATGTATAATGTAATAATGTTTATAAATAAATTTAAAAAAAAAAAGTTCACTAAAGACTAAAAAAAAAGGAAAATTTACCCATAAGTCCTAGTTTTTGAAACGTTGAACCATTTAGTCCTAAAAGTTTTTTTATGCTCCATTTAGTCCTATTTTTACATCAACATGATGTGAATGATGTAAATGATCTGATGTTTCATTCTATAATTTCAAAATTTATTGAAATCTGATGAACATTAGATGTTTTTCATCCTATATTTTCAAACATTATTGAAATTTGATGAACATTAGATGTTTGAAATCCAATGTTTGTAATATGACTCTGATGTTATTAACATTGTAATGGGACCTTTCAGTCTATAAGAAAACTTTTAGGACTAAACAGTGCATAAGTTATTAATTTGGGATTTATTGGTGCATCCCCCAATAAAAAAATCCAATTTTTTTGTTTTCTATTTTTTATTTTTTGCATCTCTAGTGAATTTTTTACATCACACATAGAGTTGATGTGTTAGTGATGTATCAGATTCTATTAGTTTTTTAGATGGAAGTTAGTTTAAGAATAAAGTGGGAAGTATTGCAAATATAAAGGGTCAAAGTATGATGGATAGCAAACATGAATAGTTAAAGTGAGAAAAATTAATCTTAAAGTGAGAAATAGATGAAACTTTAGGAGGGTAAAGTGTAATTTACCCTTATTTGGATCCACGGGTATAGTAGGAGTGGGCGCATGTCGGTTGTCACGACCCAAACCCGCCCCTATAGGTTTAGCATCGTAACCGGCCAGTAATCCAAGATTACCAAAGGCCTTCCTGTACAATCAAAAATAATCGGGGCTAGCGGAAGTAATATTAAAAAAATACACCAATAGTCCAATGAGCTGTGCATCTATATGAACAAACATTTATCATGCAAAAATGTTAATTTACCCACATTTAGTACATAACTTGTAACTTAACATTAACACATAACATATGCACATTACGAAAGTTTACTTCACGATCAAAAGTCTGACAACGACCTTCTAGGCCTAGCCCCAACTCAGAGGCACACAAAACAACTCGATAGGTTTCAAAATGGTGACTTAGCTACAGACCCCTTCGAGGCTTGCCATCCAAAATGCTTACCTATACATACATATAAAAATAATGAGCTAAAACCTAGTGAATAACATTAACGTAAAGGGGTTAGTGAACGAATCCCAAATACATCGTATCCGTAAAACAAATCATGACACAATCATTCATATCAGTCTCATATTAGAACATAACATAATGGTATATCTCATAGAACATATCACATATCGTCTTCCGACTAGAGTAATCGGTTCCGGATACCGATTAAACACATATCACCACAATGAAGTGACTAACGAGATCTCGTATGACATATGTGTCATGGACCCGCACTTATATGCCGTCTCCCATGACTTTAGACTATCTATGGATGTCATAATAGATTCGCAAATAGGACATCCGTTCACATAATTACAATAATATTTCAGAAATTATAACTTATCACGTAACAGTTGAAACATACTTCATATCAACATATATTTACAGAAATGTTACTCACAGATGGCTCCACTAGCATATTAGATAATGTTGACAATTCAGATAGATCAGGCAAACGATAGCGCGTGACTTACACAAACCCATAACATATACACATCGAAACACAATATCAATTCTTTGGTCAAGCTTGACTTTTCTTGTCTTTTTCTGTCTAAGTAGTCTGAGATTCTACTACGTGCATTCTCCCTTTATTCAAATGAATCGGATTCTTATTTCACGTATCCTTTCATTACTAAATCATTCTTTTATGAATAAACAAATTATTACTTGGCTTCTTAATCAAGTATTACTAAGTTAATGACTTATTCTTTTAATCTACTAATTAATGTTGATTGTTAGCTTATTAATTTTTATTGAGCCATAAATCATGCTCCAATTGTCCAAATTTAATTTTAACTCATTTTCTCCATATCAAACTCACAAATTTTAAAACATAAATTAAACTTCCAAAACTCTTGCAAATTCACGATGCATGTGCAATTGAAATTCAATTTCATGTAAGACAAATAAATTCAAACCCAAAATAGTTATTTCCAAATTGACTTCTATAATTTTGAATCTAATTCAATTTCTTCACCTTTTTACTAATTCCTTTTAATTTACATGAAATTGAAGTTATATGACTCTTAGGAAAGCATTTGCATGTATGAAATTAAGATTAAAGCTAACTAATTTTTCTATATTCAAAATCAAATCATAATTTAATTCTTGATTTAGCCAAATTTAGATTTAATTAATTTTCTTCATAACAGACCCAAAACTTAATTCATAATTATAGATGTTCCATAACATATTTAAATTTTGAATAAAACTCTTTCATTATATTACATGCATGGGTTAGAAATCAAAATCAAATCAATGTCAAATTTTCCATAAACATGAGCCTAGCTTAATTTTCTTCATATCTATTCCAAATTTAAACTTATAAGTCTTTCACACATGAATTTATGTCTAAAACATTAAAATTCCAACATGCATGTAAGGATGAGTTTCAACTTCATGAAGAATAACAAGAATCATACTCAATTAATTGCTTTCTAAATTTATTTTCACAATCTTACACTAAACTCAATCACAAACTTATAATCTTTAAATCATGAATTAATTTATTAACTTACATTACATGCATAATTATGAATTAATTTCTTAACTTACATTACATGCATGGATTAAAAATTAATTATAAAATCAAAACTTTATCTAACATTCCAAATTTCCATAAACTTGATTCTCATAAAACATTTCCGTTTTCTCTTCAAATATAAGCCATGATTTTCATGATTTAGTGCATATTAGTGCATATTTTTCATAATCCATGATGCATATTGTAATTAGAGTATTAATTTGCTCGTGCATGTACCAATGAAGTTTATTTTCATGCAAGATCACAATATCAAACCCAAAATAATTAATTCCAAAATTTATTCCATAACCAAGAACCTAGATCCATTTCCAAAATTTATTCCAATTTCATCTCTAATTTAAAGTGTAATATAAAGATTCTACAAAAATTAAGTATGATTTCATACCTTAAACTTAAATCTCAATAAGTTTAGTTGATTTTCTTTTCATTCTCTTGTTCTTCCTAGCTCTTCTTCCCTTAATTTTCTACTTCTTGGACTAAATTTTGCTTCTCTCCCTCTCGGCAAGCCCGGTCATAAGATTTTTGGGATCCAAAGCCGATAATCAGCTACTAAATTTATGGGGCCGGTCACATTTTTTTTTTATTGAATGAAAAAAAAAAATTTAAGGCAAAGGACAAAAGATTTGTATTAAAATCACAAAAAATACTTTAAAAAAAATTAATTAATTGAATTGAAAAAAAAAAAATTACGTGTGCTTGCTATGCTGAGATCAAAATATTTTTTTAAATCAAAATTCAAAACAAGAGCACCACCACTTAACAAAATACAAAATTTTTAAATTATGTGATGTGAACTATTAAACTTAAATAAATTCTTCTTAATGACGTAAATACCAATATTATAATAGCAATTAATTGTGCAAAAGACAAGATAAATATTTAATTAATTGAATAGAAAATAAATAAATAAATAAATAATTTACCTGTTTGCTGCTACTCCGTCCCTATGCCGCTGGTGTGTGCTATATCAAACAAATGTAGGGAATGTTGGATTAATAGAAGATAGGGTTAGGAATTAGAAAAAATGGGCCTTTCAAATGGTTGGACTGGGCCTTAACTATTGATCTTTTAATAAGTCAAAAAAATTAAGTTAATTTAAACATTTTTTAAATTTATTTTAGATTTAAAACATATTCAATATATTATATTAACTTATAATAAGAGGAACCATTTTTTTAAACCTATTTTAAAGACCCCTAAACCATAGCCTTGTAGGCCTATGGCCAGAGCCGGGCCTGCTTCTCGGTTATTCTCTCTTTCTCTCCGCTCATGAACTCGCATTTCTCTTCCTCCATTTCCCAGCCAAGCAGAACATATGGGGGAATGCATATACACTTGTTGACTTACACATCACACACATGTTCACCTCTTGTAACACGTGCACACACTTGCATATTTTTTTGAGCTCCAACGCAACACTCACATGCACACACACAGATTTTTTTTGCACACACACTCGCAATTTTAGTTTATTTCATAATTTAGTTTATGTCTAGGATTAATTTAATTAAGCATCATTTAATCTTAATAAATTTTGATTAACACCAAAATTAATTAATTATGACTAATCTCAAATTTCACATAATTTAATTAGTCTAATTAATTTCCATTAGAACCTAATTAAATATATTTAAACTTATCAATCCGAATAATATTTTTAATCAAACTTTCAAAAGGCTCCAAATATTAAATTAAACTTATTTTCATCATGAATTTTGATTTCCCAAATCATTTAGACTTTCAATTTCTGATCAAACACCAAATTTTTGTCAATAAATTACATATTCAAATTGAGCCTCCCATAAATGAATTTAATTCATAATAATCACAATTCTCGATCCTCATAATTTAATTAACTTAATTAACTCCAATTCGGATCTAATTAATCAAATCTCCATTTTACTAAACTGAATCAAATATTTAATTAAACTCCTACATGGTCCGATACTTGAAATTAAACTGAATCCACTCATCAATTATCCCTTCTTGAGCTACTTAAGATTTTAATTCCAACTTCAAAATAAATTCTCAATAGAATCATATATGAATCAATCTTCATAATTTTTATAAATCCCAGATTAAATTAGAATAATTAGTAATTAAAAATTCAAATCTCCTTGATTAATTAAATACTAATCATTATACGTGGTGGGGTCGTCACATCGGTTGCGGCCACGGAACCTTCAATCCATCAGCCGTCTGCCAGGTTGGCGGATTGGAGAAAATCAATCCGCATCCGTCCACCAATCTAGCGAATGTGGATTGAGCGGATTGACGGATGAATGCAAATCGGTTTAACGGTTTAAAATTTTATAAATTTTCCACATAATTCAACTTGTGCACTTCTTCTTCAAAAAAAAAAAAAAGTATTACAGTCAATGACTTAAAAAAGTATTACAATCTCTGCATGCCTCATTCAATTAAATAAAGTTTGAAATTTTAAAATATTACAATCACTGCATGCATCATCCACATATTACAATCACAACATACTTTATTCACATAAAGTATTATTATATGTGATTTTTAAAATATAAAAATAATTCGAACCACCAAAACCATGAATAGAGTAGTAGTAGAGATTGTATGTCTCTATATTGTTATATCTATATTTGTTTTTGAAAATAAAAACCAGCCAACATATATCATATTTATTTATTTATTATTTTTAGAATTAGATTTAAAAACAAAAAAAATATAGATAAATGATACATTTATTTTTTTTCAATTTAAAAAATATATTCAAGTTGAAAACTCTTTTTAAGCGAATATTTAAACTCTTTTTAAATTGAAAACATAAACAAAATATCTAAACAAATTAAAAACACAAAGTCTTACAAATTACTAAGGGTGCTCGTAGTTTGGCGGTTCGGTTGTAGCCAAATGAATCTTAAATTCCCCATCTGTCCAAAACTAGGCGGATTGGAAAAAATTAATCTGCAACCGTCCGCTCGTCATCACGCATTCATCCAAAATGAGACTGATCAGTTTAGTTCGGTCAATTTGGGCGGATTAGTATATCCGCTGCTCATCCTTACTAATTAGTGTACCAATACTAGTTATGATATTATTATTAACCACGCTCATTATACAAATTATAAATATCAAAAATCTTTTAAATTGTATCATATCATCAATTAATATATTAATTAATACATATAGTATTATTCATATTTATTTGTTGAAATTGACCTCTCTCCATAATCAAACCCATTTTTCTCTCTCATGGGCACTCAGTTATACAAATGCAAATCGGCAGTGATTCGTAGCTCGAATCTTGTGGCTCGAGAGTGGCTCGATTTTTGTTTTTAGCAGGAGAAGGAGGAGGGAGGAGGAGGAGGAGGAGGAGGAGGAGGAGGAAGGAGGAGGGAGAGGAGGGGGCCATAAAAATGGCTGGAGGAGGAGTCGGGACCGGAGGCGGGGCTGCGTGGGGCTGCGACGAGCTGCGGCGGGGCTGCGACGATCGGAGCTTCTGCGACGGGCGAAGGCGGCGAAGGCGACGAGCTCCTCGCGACGAGGACGGCAGACGGAGGCGACGGAGGCACCCTCTCTCCTCTTCCCCTCTGTTCTTCTTCTGGTTTCAACGAAGAAGAAGAAGAAGAAGAAGAAGAAGAAGAAGAAGAAGAAGAAGAAAAGGAAGAAAGAAAAAAAAAAAAAAAATCGAATTGCAAAACGACGTCGTTTTGCAATTCGAGCCGATTTCGAGCCACGATTTTCGAGCTACCAGTCTTTATCCAAATGCAAATAACTCTCATCACACTCTCAATTCATCAAAATCACCTTCAACACAGCTAAGCTGATCTATGATTTCTGCCATCTCTGCAAGTACGGATGCAGGATTCTAATGAGCATGTAATCAAAAAATTTATAATGAGCATGTAATATACAGTATCAATTTCTATCTATATATTACAAAAATATATAATTAGATGTTTTCATTTATCGTATATAAGTATAAAATATTATCAAAATACAATTCGATATGTTCTAATAAATCAATATTAATTTTCAAAAAAAAAAACTATTTGCTTTACATATCTACTTAGGCATCTAAAGTTGTGCTCGATATTCTTTTATAATATAAAAGGCATCTATGATGAAATCTACATCAAAATCTCGAGCAATGTCTTTGTCAACATATGTTAATAAGTAGCTTGAAAGAAAATTATCCTTCATTCTGTTGCGCAATCTAATCTTTACAATTTTTATGGCTGAAAATGCACGTTCTGTTGTTGCCGCAGAAATTGAAGAAAATGCACCATTGACCACAAATATTTTGTACGTTCTACGAGTTCTTTTCCAAGCTTTCATATCATTTACAGAGAGAGAGAGAGAGAAGAGAGAGAGAGAGAGAGAGTAAAGTGGAGAAAGAGGCTTAAACAATTAGGTTAATAAAAATTTGAGGGCATTTTCAAGCGTGGGGTAGGTTACATGTGAGTGGTATTTTTTTTTTTTAATTTAGTTATAACCAAACAATTAAAAAATTTAGACCCTAATCAAACAAAAAAGACTTTAACATATAAACAAATAAATTCTCAATTATTTTAACATTACTAAATTAAAAGTGAAAAGTAATTATACTTAAAAAATAAATTATTATTATTATTATTTTTAGTATTTATCAAAAAAAATAAAAATTTTAAATTTTAAAGTAGAAAATTTAAGGGGTGGCGGTTCTTAAATTTTTTAAAAATGAGTGAAAGTTCTAATTAGAGCTACCACTAGTAATGTGACAGTGCGTCCCATCCACTACCACAGTTTGTATTTTTTTTTTTAATAATGTTTTAGACCACTAAATTGGGAGCTCTAGAGCATCACTAATGATGTGGCACAATGGCCTCCACGAAAGTGATGTGATGTTTTGGCTTGAGTTTTTTTTTTTTTTTTTTTAAGCTCATTAGAGCTATTAGTGATCAAAAAATTAGTGGGATGAATCACCACTCTTTTTTTTTTTTACTTTACTTTGCCACCTCATTAGTGGTATTAGTGGTCATTAACACTACTGTAAATTTTTTACAAAAATTTTGAGATGACGAATCTATATAATTTAAAAATATTTGTAATTCTAATACTATATCTAGGGTTTTTTCAAAAGCCGCCCCCCTTGATCCATTCCTACATCTCTGCTATGGCCAAGAAGCAATGGCGATTGGATTGGAAGCGGCGATCACAAAGACTAGGGGTGGGTAACGGTTTATCCGAACCGTTCAAACCGCCCAATCCGCCCAACCCGCATATAAATGGGCAGTTTCGCAAACATAATGCGGGCGGATGCGGTTTGAAATATGACAAATTTGCGGGTTGCGGGCGGGTCGCGGTTTAAACCCGCAACCCGCAAAAACCGCCCGCACTTTAATTATTATTATTATTATTTTTTATATACCAACTTTGTAACTTTTACAGGAGCACTATTATATTCTCTATGATACTAGGATCCTTATTTTTAAGTATTTCTCAACTTTCTTAATGCTGTAGCATTATCAAGTCCTAAACTTGGTTTTTTATATGATTTTCATTGGTGATTCATCCACTTTTTCATAATAAAATTTTCCTTCTAATGGTTGATAGAACTTATAGTTTGATTATCGATTACTGAACTGGCAATTCTAATTGAGTACAACCTTTAATGCATTGATATACATTTTTTTCATGGCAAAAATGTTAGTGTAGGGTCTCTTTGTTTTGGATACTTTCATTTAATGCATTGATATTCAATTTTTATTTGTAAACTCATCAAAAAATTGTTATCACAAATACATAAATGAATCTGATGTTTAAATTCGCTGGGAAAAAAAACTCGAAAATTAATTTTTAAAGAAAAAAGTGTAAACCGCAAACCGCCCGCAACCGCCCGCACATTTGCAAACCCTATCCGCACGAACCGCAAACCGCACTGCGGGCGGTTGCGGGTTGACTTTTTCCCAAATCGCATAAATGTGGGCGGGTCAAAACTGAACCGCAAACCGCACAAAACCGATCTGCGAACACCCCTAACAAAGACGGACTGCATCATCACCACTTATCGCGACCATTGCTTCTTCCTCGGTCGCAACAACCCTATTTGCAGACATGATGGGACGAAAAGCTAGGTGTTCGAAGGGAAAATGTGGTTCTAAGCATTTTTACAAGGAAAGTGGATTCTATGGAGGTCATGGGATTGTTGGGGCTCAAGTGCCCTTAGGTTGTGGATTGGCCTTTGCTCAGAAGTACTCGAAGGAAGAGCATGTGACCTTTGCAGCGAACCAATGAAAGTTGTTCAAAGCGCTGAATATGGCCGTACTTTAGGATTTTCCGGCGATCACAATAAGAATCGAAGGAGAGAAAGAGACCTAGAAAATGAACTTGTGGATGGAGAGATAATAAAAAAATAAAAAAACAAACTATGACATAGGGATCATCTGGGAAGTAAGAAAAAGTGAATTTTTAATTTTTTACTCATTTTAAATGAGTAAAGATCTTCTAGAGTTTTTTTTTTTCTAAAATTTTTTAGAGTGTTGCATTATGTGGTTGAGATTTAATGACAAGTCACATCAATTTTTTAGCATTAAATCTCAACCACATAATACACCACTTTAGGAAAAAAACACTCTAGAGGATCCTTGGTGATTTTAAATTACATCATTTCTCATATTTTTTTATCCATAAAAGGGTAAAATAGATTAAAAAAGTCAAAAAGTCAATCTTTTACTAACTTTCTAAAACACCACATATATATTAAAAGAATTTCAATAAATAAATTAAAAATATTAAAAGAATTTCAATAAATAGATTAAAAATATTAAAATAATTTGAATAAATAGATTGAAAATATTAAAATAATTTTTACAGATAGATTAAAAGTATGTTAAAAATTAAAAGTTAAAAAATAATTTATACAAATAGATTAATTTGGACAATAGGTATAAAAATAATTTAGATAGATATGTTAAAAAATTGAAGAAATAGATAAAATATGTACATATATAGGATATTTATAGAGTCAAATTTCTTAAACCCTTGGCCCGCGAACTTTTCACCAATAAATTATTGTCGAATCGCTCTTATCCTTAATGAGTTGTACAGAATATGAATTTATCAAGGATTTTCCTTATAATCTATACTATTCTATACTATTTATTTTTATAAATAATTAAAACTAAATTTTGTGTGTTTACAAAAAAAAAAAAAATTTATAAATTATTTACAATTGAGTTTTTATTTTAAAATTTTAAAACTTTTGTAAACATAACTGATAAATTAATAAATTAAAAATACATTATCTGAGATTTGTTTAAAATACGAATTGTTTTTTGTGATCTGAAAAATTATAAATATTTTTTGTTAGAATTTTTTATTTAATAGAATTAATTAAAATAAATTTCTAACATCATTAAAAATTATTAATTAACTTAATGATCTATTAACAAAATGAACTATTTGTTATAAAATTTGAAATTTTAAGAGATGAGATGTAATTTTCAGAACCACAACGAATAATTTGTATTTTAACTAAACCTTAATAGTGTATTTGTAATTTATCCTAAATACAAAAAGACAAGTTACATTGTGGTCCCTATATTTTACCTTACATGACATTTTGATACTTGTATTTTTAATTGGCTCAATTTTAATAATTTTAAATTTTATGTTAATTTTGTCTAATCGATAATATCGTCAGTACTTTAAAAAAAATTATTACTAAATTGGTTAAGATTAACTTAATAAAGTTGAGTAAAATTATACTTAAAAAATATGATACATGACACTTATGTCTATATTTTTCATAAAAAAAAATTAAGAATTTTAGTCAATTGAACTAAATTAAGATAAAATCATAAATTTAAAATCAAAATCATGCCAACTAAAATAATCAAAATACAAAAAAACCCTCGTAATTTACCCAATGTAAAACGTGTAAACATTCATATATTACCATGGTGTTACCATCTACATACAGTATTGGACATGGCAACGATTCTCTCCTTACCTTCTCTACTTGATACCCTCCTTATAGTATTGGACATATAGGCATTGTTTGGTTTGTTCTTGGGAGAGTAATTACGGAGAAATTTTTTCAAAATTTTATTTAGTTCAGTGATTTTGAAAAAAAAATTCCAAAATCACTTTTTTTCTCCTACACATCAATCAATCATTTTTTTCCCCATACAAATCTATTTAGGCCATCTCTAACGGTGTATCAAATTGTGCATCAGATTTGAAATTTGATGAAAAAGTCACTTTTTCTCCCTTCAATAGTTTCGCCAAACTGATATCAAATTGAGAATTAAGCAAAAATTTTATCAATTTGAGAATGCGCTGGGTCTTTAACCAAAACACTATTCATTACCGTTATATTTTCACTACCGAATGACCAATTTTATGCAAAATTTTGTACAAATTTTACATTGGGAGGTCGACTACTCGGTCGATCCCCCGGATGACCCTCAAGCTTAAAAATTTAATTACAGAATTGTACAGATTTTGCTCTTTCTGGTCGATCGGCCGGTCGTCCCCTTTTATGTCCAGTTCGTTTTGATGAAAACTACAGTACAACGTTGGAGTGATTGATATCAGATTGAGCCAAAATACTTTTTTTTATTCAAATTTGATGAAAAATTTATTCAATCATTTGAGATGCTCTTAATTACAACAAAATATCAAATCATCTCAAAGTCTCCTACTGCAAAATTATTTCCAAAATATAGAAGCAAACAAATTAAAAAAAATTTCTACACTCCAACTACCCCCCCCATTTAATTTAATTTAATTTAATTTAATTTTTTTAAATTTATCTGGCAAAACCAAACCCCACGCACCCATAAGCTTTTTGGCGTCACTCGTTGGAGAACCTATATACAGTTCGAGAGAGTGAGATAGAGAGTTCGTTTTCTCAGTAAGTCCTTCGTTTCTCTCTTTCTCTGTTCTTCTCTTGGATTGGTTGTATTTGTTAATACTCTGTTCAATGACACTGTTAGACTCGCTATTTTTGTATCTATAATTTATTTCGCATCTTATAGCGTTAATTATTTTCACAATCCATGGAAACTCTGATTTGTGGTAGTTAGGGTTTGGATGATTGTCATTGTCGATCACTTGCTCTTTTATTGATTCTGCAATGCGCTTGATGAGACTTCTTTTTTTTTTTTTTTTATAATAATTATTATTATTTAATTTTGTGTATTTTTGTTAGTTCTTGCACTTGTTTTGTTATGTGGGTGTACTATGCATTTGTGTGTTGTATCTTATCTTTTGCCTCATATTTATCATTTTGTAATGCTCACTTCAGCCGGTGTTGATCACCAACGATGAATGTCCTCGAAATGCAGAAGTTATATCATTGAAAACATTTAGTAGCAAAAATCAGAAACATGAAAGGTTACAGTGAGGTCTTGATGCTCCAATGTATGTGATAGAGTATATTTGTATATATTGTTTCATTAGTACCTAGGCTATATACGAGTAATTATTGAGACAATTGCTCTTTGTTCCCTACAAAATCAGTGGCATTTAGTGCCATATTGATCCTTAAAATTCTGCTCAACTCTAGCTGGGTTTGTGCCGGAGGAGAAGAGAGAAGGAGAAGAGGGTCTTAGCCCTAACACAAGGCCACAACCTAAAAACAATCTATTTATTAACACTGTGTTTGATTGGAGGATTTGGGAAGGGATTTGGAAATGGAAAGGGAAAAGGCGTGTGAAATTAGATGAAATGTAGGTATATTTTATTCACATTTCATATACCTCTTCATTTTTCATTTCCAAATCCCTTCTCAAATTCCCTAACCAAACACAGTGTAACACTCTATTTGGATGGAGGGGTTTGGAGAGAAAAGAAAAGAAATGGTGATAATAGGAAACCCCTTCACTAGTTTGGATAAGATTCTCAACAAACCCATGTTTTGTTTCGCACCAAAGCGGTGAGATTTGGTGAGAAAGGAATTGGGTTTAATGAAAGTTTTCTAAAATACCAAAATTATCCTTATAAAAAAACATAGCTTATTAATATGGAAGGTTAATTTGGTAAAATGAAATATAACACTTTCCTTTCTTTTTTCGTATTTACTCTATCCAAACAAGATAAGTGAGAAACCATATTCTCCTCTCTTTTATTCATCCAAACATAATGGTGAGAAATCAGAATCATTTCTTTTCTTCTCTCACCTAGGTGAGAAACCACAATCATTTCTTTTTTCATGTCACCTCACGATCCAAATGGAGTGTAATTCCAAACTAAAGATTACAATGCAATTACCTAATATTTATAGGCCAGAAAATTTAATCAAAATAGGAAACTAAATCATAATCTAGACTCCTAATAAAACTCAATTAACTTAGGAAACTAAATCACAATAGAAAAGGAAGCAAATATTAATAAGACTCCTAACAAAAATAAAATTCTTAATTAAACACTAGCTTAAAATAAATAAATAAAATAGTAAATACAAAATCTCGACGTGTGCACGTTTTGCATCACTTGTTCTAAGCAACATACACAGTCACAAACATATTATATATGTATGGTATATATCTATGTGGCCATCTCGTCATTCTAGTGCTGTACCGCTATCTACTTCACCCATGTAAGTTTTGACTCTTTCTATATAAGAAGCATGGATACGGACA
Source organism: Camellia sinensis (assembly GCF_055761805.1). Lineage (NCBI taxonomy): Eukaryota > Viridiplantae > Streptophyta > Magnoliopsida > Ericales > Theaceae > Camellia > Camellia sinensis. The sequence continues at coordinate 62,668,352 of NC_138962.1, read as the reverse complement.
TGGGATGTGGACATGACATAGACAAGCCGATATAGCATTTTTCTAAAAACTAGGACACGCACGGACACGTTGGGGTACACGTTCAATAAAAAATTATAAATATTGTAGAAATTTAATGTATAAAGAGAAATAGAGAATTGTATTATTGATTGATTTATGTTTGTTGTTTTTATTACAATGATTCATGATTCCTATATATAGAAGAGGGTGAGTGTGTAGTAGGTAAGAAGTAGGTGAAGTGGAGGTGGTAGTGGTGTAGTGGGTTAGGTTTAGTGGAGTAGGTTTAAGTGGGTGTAGTGGGTTAGGTTTAGTGGAGTAGGTTTAAGTGGGTGTAGTGGGTTAGGTTTAGTGGAGTAGGTTTAAGTGGGTGAAGTAGGTGATAAATTTTAACAGCCCCCCGCAAACTCAAGGGGGATAGGAACTAGCCAACTTGAGTTTGGAGAAAGTTACAAAACAAGAAAATACATAAAAATAAAAGAGGATAGGTGACACTGTATGGTCGTGTCAGACCATTGGTGAAGACACTGGATGGTGGTGTCATAACGTTGTAGAGGACACTGTATGGTGGTGTCATAATGGTGTAGAGGACACTGGATGGCGGTGTCAGACCGCTGTAGAAGACAGTTTATGGGGTCATGTCGGACCGTTGTAGAAGACAGTTTATGGGGTCATGTCGGACCGTTGTAGCAGACAATGTGGTGACAGTTGTTGTGACAGTTTACGGAGTTTTGCTGGACCCTTGTAGAAACTAACCGGAATCAATGTCGGGACAGTTTACAGAGTCTTGTCGGACCCTTGTAGAAACTAACCGGAATCAATGTCGGGACAGTTTACAGAGTCTTGTCGGACCCTTGTAGAAACTAATCGGAATCTATGTCGGGACAGTTTACAGAGTCTTGTCGGACCCTTGTAGAAACTAACCGGAATCTATGTCGGGACAGTTTACAGAGTCTTGTCGGACCCATAAAGGAGCTAACCGAAATTAATGTCGGGACAGTTTATAGGGTCATGTCGGACCGTTGTAGAAGTTGCACCTTCAAAAGGTGTGTCCAATTTTGTCAAAAGGCGTGCCATCAAAAGGCGTGCCCAATTCATCAAAAGGTGTGCCGGACATGATAGCGAGGCACGTGGGCGCCTTGGCTTGCGCGCCCGTTTTGTCGTCTGGTGGCAAGAGGCGCGCGATGCGCGTGGCTGCCTCGGCTATTTAACCAAGACGGAGGCTGAGGCTGAGGCAGACAAAAAACTTCTGAAAATCCTCTGAAACAAACTCTTCCTTTGCTGAGAAACTCTGTAATACTCTGTAACCAACCCGTCTCTGAAACACTCAGCAACATGGCCTCTTCTTCCCGTCCAGCTACCCAGAACATGGCCTCCTCTTCCCGTGGTCTGCTCACGCTCTTTCCAGAACTGAACGAGTCCACAAGAGAAATAACTGGTGCGATGGCCAGTGAACCTCAACCAAACACCTCTGGTTTTGCTCCATTGAACTTTCCGATGCGGTCGGTGGAGCAAAAAATGGCGGTGCAAACTGATATTGAGGCCAATCAGTATACTCTGAAGTCATGTGTGGAAACCATGACGGCGGTCACAAACTTGTCGCACCGGCTGCAGAGCAGGACAAATGAGGTGCAACAGTTAAACTCCTAGCTGGCTCTGCTCCAACGCATGTATAAGGATGTGCGAGCAGAGATAAGTGTGCTAAAGACAGAAAATAAGGAGCTGAAGCGGAAGGCCACCGTGATGTTCCGATTTGGAGGTCCTCCATATGCTGCAGTGGAGGAGTATGGGGGAGTGAACGTGCTCGGTGGACAAGGAAACACGGAGGCAACACCGGCAAGGGCCGTCCAAGACGGAGGCAAGAAGAAGAGACCGGCGGCTGAATAGAGAAGAAAAATCTCACCTGTGGATGTAGTTGTTTTGTGTTTTTTTTTTTTTGTTGGTGTAAAATTCTGATCGGGGTTGATCCCCGGCATGAAGAAATGACAAGTTTGTGGAAGGAAAACGAGTTGCGTGTGAATGGATTTTTTTTTTTTTTTTTTTTTTTTTGTGAAAGAAGGAAGATAAAATAAAATAAAGAAAAGGGTATAGTGGGATCAGACGGCGTGGTGTGAAAGTGGAGAGGGTTTGAATAATATAGGATAATAAAAAGATATATATATATATATAAAATAAAGAAAATTTGGAACAACATGATGGCGGTGTGTATGGATGTGATAATGAGAATGAAATGGGTGTGATTAAATAAATAAAAGAAGAATGGGTGTGGACCGTGAGATGTTGAACTAAAAGTGGACTTTGGGCAGAGAGAGAGAAGTTTGGGTTGTAAAGAATTTGTTGACACTGGATTTTTTTTTTTTTTTTTTTTTTAAATATAATATTATATGCAATGACAGCCAGAAAAAGCTACCCATGTTGGACCCCACGTGAGCCATTCGTGAACCAGTCAAATACAACCACAAAACCCAACAAAACAGCTATAAGTTTTGAACAAAACAGTGGGCAGAATATCACCCACTTGTACACACTGCAGTACACACGTATGGGCGGGAACGCACTGTCCAATGGCACGTGAACCCATGCTGTATCACACTTAAAAGAACCACTCACCAATGGAGCATGAAACACACCCTCCTCACGCACTGTAGTATCAGCGCCGGAGCTGGTACAAGACACCATGGCCAACGTTGAAGCTCTTCACCAAACCATTAAAACAGCCCACCGGCGACCACGACTGTAACGAACACACCAGGTAACAAGCTGGTACATGCCGCAAACGAGACCACCCGTGAGCAATGAAGGGACGACATCGAGGGGTTAAGGTTGACAGTGGTGACAACAGTGAGAAGAGGACAGTGGTGGTGGTTGTTGTTGTTGTTGTTGAAGCTGCCATGAAAGAAGAAATTAAGGAAATTTGTGTTTATCCGGCGGACGGCCAAGGCGAGGTTGCCGCCCGCCGGTGAAGCGGAATGACTAAGTTGTTAACCTTGCTCTGATACCATGTACAAATTTAATGTATAAAGAGAAATAGAGAATTGTATTATTGATTGATTTATGTTTGTTGTTTTTATTACAATGATTCATGATTCCTATATATAGAAGAGGGTGAGTGTGTAGTAGGTAAGAAGTAGGTGAAGTGGAGGTGGTAGTGGTGTAGTGGGTTAGGTTTAGTGGAGTAGGTTTAAGTGGGTGTAGTGGGTTAGGTTTAGTGGAGTAGGTTTAAGTGGGTGTAGTGGGTTAGGTTTAGTGGAGTAGGTTTAAGTGGGTGAAGTAGGTGATAAATTTTAACAAATATATATGTGTACATATTGTAAATCCATATATGAAAAGAACATTATTTTAACAAATTATGGGTAAAAGAACATACAAATAACAATTCAACGTCTAAGCATCCATAACATTTTCATTAGATCATCATTCATTCCATAAAAAAATTACTATCTGACATCATACATTCAAAATATCATCTACCGCAAGTATGGCAACTACATTAAACATCTTTACATAAACAAAAAGGATTGTCCATCCACTAAATTCAATGGCCCCATTTTGGCCGTCATTTGACCCAACTTCAATTGCATCATCATCGCTTCCATCACCTCCATCACCATCATTTGTAAACACTATGGCCTCCAATTTTGGTTCATCAAGAGAGAGTGTTGCAATTTCAAGCTCTGCAACATCTTCAAACGAATCGAAAGCATCGCTGGCTACATCCCACATCTTGGTTTGTCCTTGCATATATTGTGGGGTTCTCCTTGATAGAAGGTGAAGATTACTATCAATGAAGACCAAGTCTTCGGCACGTTGGAATTCATCTTATTTCTTCTCACTGAATGCACAAAAGAATAAGTGCTCCAATTTCATTCGCAACATGATGAAGAAGGTTATACAAGTAGCTTCAATGCTAAGTTTTGAAGCAAACGTGCACTTGCACCATAAGTAACCCACCGACTTTTTGGATCTATTTCATAGCTATCATGAGTAGAATCATTATCCCCCAATCTCTCTTGCTTTACTTGAGAACTTAGCAAATTCCATATGTGCCTTTGTGCAATCCCCAGAAGTAGGTTGGATGAACCTGAATTAGTTTCTTTCTTTAAGATCGATCCAAATTCCTACATTTCCACCTTTCAACCTGAGTTAATTTCTTTCTTTAAGATCCAAAATGATGTTGGTCGGAGGTACCAATGGGCAACAGATATAATCAAACTTGAACCCGAAAGCAACAGGGATCTAGGCAAAAATTATGCAAAAATCAAGTTTTAGGACTGATTTATGAAATTTTTAGCAAGCATGACTTGAATTCTACAAGGTATAGGCTCAAAACAAACCCTAAAAGATTGAAATGTGAAGAACTTGGTCATTCTGCTAATAAACGCGAACACAAAAAATAAATGTACTAGATTATAAGGCAAATTTAAACAACGTTTGTGTAATTTATTGCTTAATTCTGATAGTGAAACTTTATCAAGTGATGATAGAATAAACCACTTCAAGTCAATCCTTTGAAACTAAAATGGCTGTTATGGTTCTTGCACATAGACAATTCCACACGTGTACTTTCAAAACTTCTTTAGTTGATAGTAAGACTGCTATACAGATCATATATAATTCTGTCTTCCATGAGTATACAAAGCATTTCATGATTGATTGTCACTGTGTTCATCCACATCTTCGGTTGGGTACCCTTGATCTCCCTTTTCTCCTCTCCTCAGTGTCCGGATTCTTTACCAAAACTCACACTTTGGCTTGCTTGCTTTTATTTATTACTTAACAAACTCTCAATGCTCACTGGGCTTGCATCATGAGTTTCAGAGGGGTGCTTGAAAGATGAGTTCTTTGGTTTATTTGTTATTATATCGAGTAAAGCGGTATTTTAGTCATGAGGGTTAATTAGGGGTATTTTGTTATCTATTTATTTGGTGTAATTTACTTATGTACTTGGCTGATTGAAGGTTGACACAATTATTCTTTTTTTTCTCTCTTTGTTACGTCAAAATATGATTATAATTTGATAATAAATTATGATTATTTGAGGCTTATGTGGAACCTCGGTGACAACCTTCTCAGTTGTTTCCATTTTTTTGCTTAATCTTCTTGATCATTATTTTGTTATGGCAGTCACATAGTCATCGCTATATGCATTTCCGTTGCAGCAAGAATTGATAAGAACAGTGTTAGAATAATATATTATTATTTGGATTATTATTTTGTAATTATTCTATGCCTAGGGCTCCCTTGTAATTATTAATTTTCATTAATATAAATAGGGGATGATATCCTAATCATTCCCTAATCTTGGTATTCTCTAAAAATAATATGGTATTAGAGCCTAACCCTAAAACCTAAATTCATCTATCCATATAGTACCCACCGGCGCCACCAACCACCGTCGGAGCCAACCCAGACGAATCACCTTCGAATCATCGTCGTTCATTGGCTTCGTCGTCCACATTTGTGTCAAGCCTGGGGGGTTTCGGCTCACCTAGGGTTCGAAAATCACCTGGTGTGATGAACATGGACCACTAAAAAAAAATAAAAAAATAAAAAACAATATGAGTTATTAATTCTTTATACTATCATACTGTCATAGTGGTTGTTTGTTTTTCCCTTCCACTACCACCTTTCGGGTTTGTGATTGTCACTAGTTTTGTTAAGGATTCGGTAGTACAGTATCTATGGCAGATTCCACCAATGTGTCCACTACTTCTCAGACACCTAGGAGTGAGAGTTCCCCTATACCTACTACTATGAATGATAACCCCAACCTTAGTTTTAAAATCACCACTTCTCTATTTAATGGTCAGAACTTTCTCGTGTTGTCGCAGAGTTTGACTATGTTTTTGAAGAGCAGAAGGAAGATGGTGTATGTGGATGGCAGGATACAGACACCCAGCACAACTGACCTGGGTTATGACCAATGGGAGATTACCAATTCTTTGATTATGGGTTGGCTTATTCATTTGATGTACCAGACATTGGCAAGGGCTACTTGTCTATGGAGATTGCCTAGGATGTTTGGGATTCTATGGCTACCACCTATTCCCGCAAAGGGAATTTCTCATAGGCATTTAAGTTATGTTGCTCTATTAAAAGTTCTGTTCAGGGAGAGCAGATGGTTCTTCAATACTTCACTTTCCTCACTAATGGTTGGAAACGCCTTGATCACCCACAGGACTATAAGCCTGTTTGTACTGCTGATTTAGTTGGGTACAGGAAGTTCATTGCACAGGAAAGGTTCTTCAAGTTTCTAGCAGGTCTCAATGTGGAGTATGATTCGGTTCGGAGTCGGGTTTGGAGTACGGACATTCGTCCTTCACTTCAGGAGGCATTTGCCTATGTACAAAATGAGGAGAGTCGCCAGTCTGTTATGATGTCCCCTGTCTCTACTGATCGCTTACCATTACTGTCTACCTCTAAAGATGGGCTCAACCTGACTCTCATCCCTCCGTCTGCTGCCAAGGAGTCTGTATTCTGTGATTACTATAAAAAGTCACGGCATACTCGTGAGACGTGTTAGAAGCTTCATGGGACTCCATCCAGGGGTCGCAATGATCAGTTTGGTTCTAGAGAAGGTCGGTCAGGCCAGTCTGGAAGACGCGACTCTCATCCACAGGCTTATCAGTCTAGTGCCGTTGATACACTTTATTCTGCTTCTGCTTCCGTTGGCCAGGTTTCTGATGGTCTCTCTGGTATGATGACTACTTCTAAGCTTGAGGATGTTTTGTATCACTTGCTGGACCGCCGGTCTTCTACTGCTTTTAGTACATTTTCCTTGTCGTTTGCATGCTCAAGTAACTTAGCCTCTTCTCCTTGTGTTTTCCTGTCTCATAAGTCTTTTCCCTGGATTATTGATTATGGTGCGTCAGATCATATGTCTGGCTCATCTGATCTTTTCTCTGCCTATAAGCCCTCTTTAGGTTAGGACAAAGTTAAGATTGCAGATGGTATTATTTATTCTATTTTTGGGAAAGGTTTAGTCCATGTCATCCCTACTTTACCTCTCTCTCCTGGTCTCCATGTTTCTAATTTTTCTGTTAACTTGCTATCCTTGAGTCGTATTACAAATGATTTGAATTGTAGTGTGACATTTTTTCATGATCATTGTTTTTTTTCAGGACTTTGTCACGAGGAGGAACGTTTGGCAGTGATAGTGTAGAAAATGGTTTTTACTTCCTGGATCAACCGGACAAGCTTGCTCATTCTTCCACCACGAGTCCTACCACCACCGATGATATATGGCTGTGGCATCGGCGTCTTGGGCATCCTTCTTTTATTTACTTAAGCAATTATTTTCATCTGTTTTTTTAAACAATAATGTGTCTAAATTTCTTTGTGAGTCTTGTCAATTTGGAAAACAACACAGAGCTTCTTTTGCTCCCAGTTTTAATAAAAGTTTAGTTCCTTTCTTTTTAATACATTCTGATATCTGGGGTCCATCTTGTGTCTGTGAAAGGTTATCGCTGGTTTGTTATATTTATTGATGATTTTTCTCGTACTACATGGGTATATCTCATGAAAGACAAGAGTGAAGTTTTTTCCGTGTTCCGCAATTTTCATAAGATGATTTGTACTCAGTTTGGAGCCACTGTCAAAATATTCCGTTCTGATAATGGTGGTGAATGCATAGATTTTGTGTTAGGGTAATATTTTTCTATTCATAGCATTATCTATTAGACCTCTTGCACCAATGCCGCTCAACAAAATGGGGTGGTGGAACGCAAGAATTACCATCTTCTTGACATGGCTCGGTGCATGTGTTTTTCTATGAGTGTGCCTCGGCCCTACTGGGGCGACGCTGTTGTCACTGCTGCCCATCTTATTAATCATCTTCTTACCCAGGTCTTGCCAAAATAAGCTCCTCTTCAAGTCCTCCAAGGTTCCCAGTCCTTGTTTTTTATTCCTCCCAAAATATTTTGCTGTGTCTGTTTTGTCCATAATCACTCTCCTACTTGTGGTAAGTTGGACCCTTACTCCCTCAAATGTGTTTTTCTTGGTACTCTCCTTAAAAAGGGTATAAGTGTTATCACCCTCCTCCTCGTAAGTGGGCACCGCCACCTCCTACTGGGACTACAGAACCCAATGTCACCAAGGATAAGGAAGAGCAAGTTTATGTCAGGGACAAAGACAGACATAAAGTTAACTGGATACAAGAGACTACTTCTGCTCCTCCACTGCCATTTCCTGCTTCTAATAAGAGTCCAGGTAACTTTGAATCTCTTGAGTCCATTGATCTTGATGTTCCTATTGCCAAGAGAAAGGGTGTGAGATTTTGTACTCAACATCCTATCTCAAATTTTGTGTCCTACTCTCATTTGTCGTCTTCATATAGAGCGTTTGTGTCAAATATTTCCTTTGTTAGCATTCATAAACATCATATATATGGCGTTGACTATCAAGAGACCTTTGCATCCGTGGCTAAGATGAATTTAGTCAGAGTACTTCTCTCTCTAGTAGCTAACCTAGATTAGCCATTTCATCAGTTTGATGTAAAGAATACCTTTTTTCATGGTGCCCTCGAAAAAAGGTATATATGGACATCCCTCTTTGTTTTGAGGATCATCAAACAGAAGGCAAAGTATGCAAGCTTCAGAAGTCATTATATGGTCTCAAACAATCTCCAAGTGCTTGGTTTGATTCACTCAGGCTATGCTTAAATATGGCTTCAAACAGAGTCAGACCGATCACACCTTGTTTGTGAAACATTCCTCACGTGATAAGACTACAACACTCATTGTTTATGTAGATAACATAGTTCTTACGGAGATGATAGTGAGGAAATTTCTCTGTTGAAGAAATATTTAGCCAGTGAGTTTGAAATTAAAGACTTGGGGAGCTTGAAGTATTTTTTGGAAATTGAAGTTGCTCGCTCCAAGGATGAGATATTTTTTTCACAGAGGAAGTATGTGCTTGATCTGTTGAAGGAAACTGGGATGCTTGGTTGCTAGACCTGTGACACTCCACTGGAACCCAATCAGAAATTGGGGGATGATGAAAGAGGAGCAACTATTGATAGGGGAAGCTATTAGCGATTAGTGGGTAAGCTCATTTACCTATCTCACTCTCGTCATGATATTGTTGTTGCTGTCAGTGTGGTTAGCCAGTTTATGCATGCTCGTCATCAGATTCACTTCGAGGTTGTCATAAGAATTTTGAGGTACTTGAAGTCTGCTCCTAGTAAGGGTATTTATTTTTCAAAGTATGATCATCTTTGTGTGGAAGCCTATACAGATGCTGACTGGGCTGGATCAGTGATTGATATAGGAGATCAGCTTCAGGGTATTGCATCTTTGTTGGAGCAGCCTAGTTACTTGGAGGAGTAAGAAACAGAATGTGGCTGTCAGGTCAAGTGCAGAAGCTAAGTTTAGAGCTATGGCACAAAGGGTATGTGAGCTCTTATGGATCAAGTTATTGTTGAGTGATCTAGGTATTGATCAGACGGACTCCATGTGGTTATACTGTGATAATAAGGCGACTATCAACATCGCTCACAATCTGGTTCAACATGATAGGACAAAGCATGTTGAGATTGAACCTTTCATCTTTCGTTGTTCCCTACCTTAAATCTGGTTTGAATGGTGTGTTGCTAACTCTAATAGCATTCTCATTTTCGCCCATCCTACGATCCTAAATTGGCAAAATGATCCAAATCGTTGTAGAGCGGTGTTATAGTAGGATCGCAAATAGGATCGTGTGGGATCGTAAGTAAGATCGTTGGGTTTGTGATTCTTCACCTTATTTTTAATATGCATCATCTTTATTTGTATTTTTATTTTTTTAAATAAAAAGTAGAATCTTACGATCCTCTCACCAACCCACAAGGCCCTCTCACTAATCCTATGTAGATCTCAATTTTAACAGCCATGTGTGCTAATTGACTGCTTGCTTGCTTGTCTATATATATATTTTTTATACGTGATTAATAATAATCTCTATCTCCAACACATGCTCACCCCCCACCCCCAACTTGGATCCGAGGCATACTTACGTGGTCATATTTTTCTCCAGGATAACTATCATGTTTTTACTTGTTTGGCGTCTTACTCTCTTCAAATTGTTAGATGAAATATGGGAGATTGTTTTATTGTTAATTGATGGCAGTTTACTGAATGAATAATTACTTTGGTGAATATTGAGTGTAATAATCTTTCAATTTTTATTTATTTATTTTATTTTTTTCAGATCATGATGATGCTAAAATTTCAAAACTTGTAGATAAGTGTCCCTCTGCTATATTGGCAGGTTTGTGTACCATTCAGTTCTATTTTTGTAATGTCTGCATGAGCAACAAATGTTTAAATCTCATGCCAGATTATTTTAATTTTCAGTTTTAGACTCGTTGGTGGATCCTCTCCAGAAAACCACTATCTTTAGTTCAAAGCATGATGCTGTCAAGCAAGAAGTTGATCGTAATGAAGACAGGATTCAGAGTGCTCTTCGAGCAATTGTGTGGTGAGGCTCTTAGACTTTGTAAGAGGTCTGCTAATGCGTCCATACGTTTATTGGGCTGTTAAGAGGTCTGCTAATGCGTCTAGGGTGGAGGTGATGTCTAAGCCTAGTATAAGAGGGGTGAATCTGGTATGTAAGTTGGGCTGGGTCGGTGTCAAGTAAGGAAGGATTAGGGGTTGGGTATTAGGATATGCTCCCTTTTGAGGCCCAAACAGATGGACAGTCAGGGAGGTAGTGGGTTTGCAAGGGGTTGGAGTTATGCTGGGGATGGAGGGTATCTATTGAAGCGTAGGGTGGTCCAGAGGGCTTAAGTAGGGGACAGAGGAAGGTCAAGTCAAAGGGTTTAATAGGAAGGGGTAGTGAGGAAAATGTGAGTTCAATCGTGAAGGATGTGGAGAGAACCTTTTAAATGTAGCCCCTAAAGGATTGTGCACCATTTAAGTTGAAACTAGAAATTTGAAATTCTTGTATGACATTTGAGAAGGAGAAGATGATAAAAAGGGGATATGCATTGAGCCGGTTAGCTGGTTTTATCATATGGTCAAACTGGTGGTTGAACTTGAATTTTGATGAAGTTAAATATACAAATATATGAATCCGGGAAAATAATTAAAATGAAAATATTTTGGTCAACTTCATGTTATGGCAGCCGGTTTGTTTGTTCTCATTGCTCTATTCAAGCTACGACATTTGCATTTCTCATAATATAGTCATTCAATCATTTATTTATTTTCATTTTGCAGTGGAGGAGATAGCAGTCTCAAGTTCAAGAACCTCATGACTGAAATATCAAAATCTCCAACATTGTGGGAAAAGTATTGTTCCATCCGGAATGAGTGATGAATTTGTTGAATCCTGGCATGTGTCAAATTCTTTCTGCAAAGAGTGAAAAAAAAAAAACAGGTCCATTCTTGATTTCCTCAGGATAAGTATCTCAGATAAAACAGTATAAATTAGTCACACACTCACACACACAAAAAAAAGGAAGAAAGAAAAAAAAAAAAAAAAAAAAAGTGAGAAAAAGAGAAAAAGAAGAAGGAATTATTGGCACCCAAAACTGGAGAGTGAGAATTGAAATGCCGCAGCTTATAGTAAAGGGGAACTGCATTCACATGTTCTTGTCATGGCTGGTTATTGTTTCCTTTGTATAGTTACATCTGTACCTGTACTTTCTCAGCCTGTGCTTTTAAATCTAGTTTTGTAACTTCAATTGCCATTATTAATCTTACCCTTTGTTTTTTTCCCCCCCTCTTACCCTGCCAGTCAATGTGTTATTTAGGGTTTAGACGCAGCATATTGATTCTCAATTTTTGAGTTGATACCATTAGTTTGATAACAAAAGTAATCGTAATGCTCATCAGATATGGTTGCCACATTGTTTAACACTCGTTTGATATTTTTAACATTTTAATAATTTATCTTAGTTAAGCTAGTTATAGCTGTTGCAATCTTCTACTTACACAAGCCAATTTTCCGTACCGCATTACAGTATCCCTGAAACGAAGAAGTAAGTGGTTCTAAACATAATCTTATCGTGAATTTCCCAGCTAAATTCCTAATTAGATAGCTTCTCACTTCTTTTCTTCAAGGCGGGTTTGGCTTGCATGAAAATGGTTTGTCCTCAGATATTTTTTGGGATATTTTTCTCTGCAATTTACCTGGTTCATAGCTTTTTACTAACAGCGGTTAGTTTATTTCTTGCTCGTGGATTCCGTATTTAAAGTAATCAAAATTTTCTTGATGGAAAGGTGCTACTGTTGTATTGAGGGAAATGCTTTGATACTTTTAGTTTTTACTACTAATTATCAGCTACAAAATTGAGGTTGCTCTGGAAGAGATTCTGACTACAACTTTGTGATAGTCATTTGATGAATGTGCTCCAGAGTTTTTTTTTTTTGTGAGATACAGAGGCTCTGGCCACTAGGCTAAACTCAAGTGTTTTGCTCTGGAAGCAAAACATTGAGAAAATAAGAAGCCAAAGATGTGGTGTGATTATAGCAAGAATTAGGTCAACTCCTGCTTAATATGGGAGAGAAGGTGGGGATTGCATAATGGTGTTTCATTTTGGTGGAAAAATGACTTGCTGTGCATATCCAATGATGAGTGGATAGAAGTAACTTAAATTGGTTCCACAGTGACTTTTTTTTCTCTCTGCATATAATGGGTGGGATTCTCTATATTTAATTCAAGTATATGCTTTTTAACTGATTGGTTTCCAATAAAAATTGGGAAGTGAATAATGGAGCTTTTTGGGTCTAAGATAGATAGTACATTTTGTGTCCCAAATCCAGCCTAACCATAGATGGATCCCACATGAGTAGTTGGATCACACTTGCAATCTGGTTGTGATTAGACTAGACTATATCATACTATACTTAGACTAGACTAGACTTCGCTTATGGGAGGTTTGCATACTTTTCAAATGGAAAATGGATTCTTAGTTACTTTTCCAATCAAACACTACAGTATGGTCTACCTCTGTGCCCGCCTCCGCCGCTCTGTGTGGGAGGGAAGGGGCCTCTTTCTCTCTTGCTATCTCTTGTGTGTGATTTTTGAATATTGCTGATTACTTTTCACTAGGAATCTTTCCTCTGCAATAATAGAAAAGCTAAGAAACCAGAAAAGACTAGACTTCTCTTATGGTTTGCACTCTTTTCAAATGGAAAATGGATTTTTAGTTCCTTTTCCAATCCAAAACTGTAGTTTGGTCTTCCTTTGTGCCTGCCTACCCCGCCCTGTGCGGGGAGGGGGAGGGGGCCTCTTTCTCTCTTGCTATCTTTTGCATGTGATTTTTGAATATTATTGATTACTTTTTGCTAGGAATCTTTCGTCTACAATAACAGAAAAGCTAAGAAACCAGAAAATTGTTTTGAAATTTATCTAGAATATTGGTTGATGGTGTGGTTTAGATTTAGTTTTGTAATGAGACTGACATTTGAAATGAATCTTGATTATCCAATGCTATTTTTAGATATTTTTCTTAGTAAATTTTTTGGGTAGCTAGTATTTTTGTAATAACAGAAAAGTTGACAAACTAGAAGAATGCATTGGAGTTAGATGAATCGATGATTAAGAAACCACAAGAATTGATGATTAAGTGGAGTTAAAGGAGGGGAGTTTGATATACTTTGTTGAACTTATTTCTTAACCGTTTAAGTTTAAGATTTTAGGTTTAGTGATAATTTAACATTATAATATGAAGAAATTGAAGTAGATGCAAAGTGCTGCCGGTTTGGCAGGTAAGAATTGACCACCTGGTGTAATCATATAAAAGCGAGATAGATCAGGCAGAGATCAGAGATTCTGAAACTATTTTTATAACCAACTTGTAATAAAAGTTATGTTGTTAGGTCATGTTTGGATCAAGAAAGAAAAGCTAAATTTATTTCTGTCATTTCTATTTTATTTTATTTTATTTTTGTTGATAAATTTAAAATCCAAACATAACATTAGATATTGTGTGAAATTTTTATGTTCTTGATCCTGCCACTCGAAGCAAACAAACCTATATATGTCCTTGAAGACCCCAATTATTTGAGAGCAAGGGTTAGTCTCGTAGGTGCGGTGCTTTCTGGTAGATGAAGTGCTTCTTCATTAACCATCTATTATTTTATTTATTTATTTATAAAAAAGAGAGCATAGTGCGCTACGCATCAATTAGGAAAAACCAAATAGCAAGAAAAATGATTAGCGAGAAATCAACCAACAAACAAACAAAACTCCCAATACAATCTATACTTATACAGCCCAAAACTTGTTCGGATTCTTTCACCCAAAACATGTTCAAGTTTTCCAAAACTATGCATTAAGAACTTTTGTCTTTCCTTTTGTTATTTGTTTCTTAAAACTAATTTACACTAGAAAATTCTGAAAGAAAAAAGACATTTAAATGATATTTTATCCATAGAGGGTACTAGCAATTGGAAAGCACAAATCTGGTCTTGATTCATCCTCTCTCTCTGGTGATACTAGTGCTGTTAGCTATCATAAATTCCATAACCAGAATGAGAGAGAGCTTGAAACCAATGTATTTTTGCATATGGGGGGGGTGGGGGGGGGGGGGGGGGGGTGCAAGTCTTCTAGCCAACATTGATGATAATTGAGGCAATAGTAGTATTAGCAGAACATTCAAGGGTGAAGGGTCTTGAAGGACAAGGCCTAGCTTTAACATCAGAAACATGTTTGAGACATGTCTCTTTGTAGAAAGGTAAATGATAGAGAAAGAACAACAAGCATATAGGAACATCTTTCCTAGTTAGTTCTTCTAATTGGATCACCTCCCACTCTCTCTCTCTCTCTCTCTCTCTCTCTCTCACTACTTCTCTTTTTGACTTCATTGATAGGGGTTTCATTATGTTGCATGAACATTCATCACATCACTTTAGCTAGATTCTCTTTGAAGGCAAAGAGAAATATGAGATAAGAACGAAGAAATCTGTCAAAGAATCAAATAAAAAATTATATATAAATGAACACAATTTTTAGAAATGGATTTCATTAAAAGATTGTGTAAAGTTTTATCTATTCGTGTATCTTTTGTGTTTTTTTAGTATTTTTGTTTGTGTCATAGCAAAATTGACTGAGGTAAATGGAAAATGAGGAACCCTCCCCTTTCATTCAAGTAACTAAAAGAAAGGCGAATATTAGATAAACAGGGAAAAAAAAAAAATTTCAATTAGTAGAATGCAAGTGAAACATATAACAATGCAAGTGAGAACGCAGTTGCATAGTTCTCACTTGGCACTCCGTTGATATGTTTTTTTGTTTATAGAAAGTAGAGGCACTACCCACCACTTACAAATGCCTTTTTTTGGGCCTTTTAAAATACTGTGATGAGGGCCCATGATGAATAATAAGGAGATATACATTGAATCATGTAGATGGGATTACACCTAAATTCCCCATAGATCCTTGGCACCAATTATTCAAAAAAGTACTTGGGGACCCCTCAAAAGTGCATCTTCATTTTACCTATATACTATATGCATCTTCCACAGTTTAATAAAGGAAAAATGCTTTGGGTTTTCCAATCTACATGCTTAACTAAAATATTGTTAAGTGCCATGTTTGTCAAAATTAAGTCATAGATATTGGCCTTAATGAGGCAAGGTAATAGCAAATGGCATATGATCTCCTTTCTCATAATTTTTCTGATCTCTACGGATTCTTAAATCTCATATTTTAAAATTTTCAGCATATATACCTATGAACTTATTAGAACAGAGAAATAGAAAAATTTTAAGACAAAAATGCTATGAATCATGAAAATTTATCTCCAAATTTACTCGGAACAAGTTATATAGTGTAGATTTAAAGTTTGTGGGATATGATTGACACTTGGAATGATTGTGATCTATAGATATGGTTTTTAGGATTTTTTTTTTTTGGAGTAATTTTTCTAAGTTCGTAGTATTATTGATTTCATGGACAAAAGATGCTTTCCCATAGAAAGGAAAACTCTACCGATCACGAAAAATTATCAAGAAAATTACCATAAAAGGTGAAGTGTGGTTGAGATTTTAATTAGTGTACTGTGAAGTTTATGTATAGAATAAATCAGAATCACACATTGATATTTCTGAATAAAATTCTGGGTATGTAATATTATTGCCATATAAAATACATTGCATTTCCAACTTAAAAGGTGCCCTTCGGCATATTTCTTGTACAAGGAGCCCCTAGGCATGCCTTTACATATCTCTAATAGCAATACCAGACTCATAAGAGACTGTTTAAAAACTAAAAAAGTCATCTATAGAGATAATTATTTCCATTCAAGCAATATTGGCATCTCCAATATGTTTGGAAGAGTTGAAACTGTGATGGTTATTCAAGTCCTCCCCATTAAAACCAGGCTGTTGAGTATCTGATGGTACACACAAATTACCAGAATACCATCTAGCCCAAAACAAGTAGTTGAAGAAGTTAAGGAAGCTCAAAACTGCTAGCATCCAATAGAAAAGGTCCAATCTATCATGGTTGAGATCATTGTCACTCAACCACCCTCCATTAGATGAGCTTGAAGTGATCTTATTCACCAAAGAAACAAGTACAGAGCTTAAATAGAACCCAAATGAGTATGAACAATAGGTTATAGCTGTTAAAAATGCTTGCATTCCCTTCAAAGACTGTTTGTAGAAGAACTCAATGAGACCCACAGCTGTGAACATCTCTGATAACCCAAAAATCAAGAACTGTGGTGTGATCCAAAAAATGGACAATATTTTTTTCTCATTTACAGCTGAATTCCTCCTCTTGCTCTCCATTAGGGCAGCCGAAACCATTGAAAAAGTCACGAGAAATAGGCCGAACCCTATTCGTTGTAAGGGGGTGATTCCAGAGGCGTGGCCAGTGAATCTTCTGGCAAAAGGGACGAAGAAAGTGTCGTAGAGAGGGACTATGACGATGAGCATGATGTAAGGGATGGATTGGAGCGAAGCCGGAGGGATGTGGAAGGTTTTGGAGAGTTGAGTGTTCATGGAACTCCCTTGTTGGACTGAGAATGTTTGGAGTTGTGCTAAAATGGTGTTGAAGACTATGGTGCAAGCGAAGATCGGTATGACAGAGAAGAGGATTTTCACTTGCTCTACTTGTGTAACAGTGCAAAGTCTCCAAGGACTTTCTTTTGTATTGTTCATTGAATTGTCCTGGATTTTTATGCAGGCCTTGTCCAAAAACCTGAAAATTTAATTGTTGTTAGGTATATATATTTGAATGATGACAAGTATATATTGATGCTTGTTAAAGCTAGAACGACAAACTTGAAGACTAGCTCACTTGGTACTTGGTTTCAATTATGATATCAAGTTATGTATCAATATATGTGATACAGTCATAAATTAATTGATATTCAATAGTATCAATAGATATA
Organism: Camellia sinensis; assembly: GCF_055761805.1. Classification (NCBI taxonomy): domain Eukaryota; kingdom Viridiplantae; phylum Streptophyta; class Magnoliopsida; order Ericales; family Theaceae; genus Camellia; species Camellia sinensis. The sequence goes on along the minus strand of NC_138962.1, from coordinate 62,651,032 downwards.
TTGGTAAATATGTATAGGAAATCCAAAATCTAGAGATATAAATGAAATATCACTATCAAAGAAATCCAAAATCTCAAGATCTAAATCAAATATCACTATCAAAAGTCTAGAAACTTAAAATATCAGTGAATATCAATTAGTTTGTTTGGTTTGGATTTTCAGAATTCACATTTCAGAAAATTAAAATTTTTTGTTTTTCGTAATTTTTTTTTTTGTTTTTACTGAAATTTTTTTAATATTCTAAGCAATTTTTTTTTTTAAAATTTTTAGATACACTTAACATAAATATACTTAAAAAGGATACTATTTGTGAAAAAAATTATTAAAAAATTCACAAAATATCAAAAAAAAGAAGAAAAAAAAAAAAGAGAATTCAATGTAATTTTCGTATTTTTGTGTATTTATTCATTTTTTAAAATATTTTTTTACAAATATTTTATTTTTTTAGATACATCTAAGTAAGGTGCATCTAAAAAAGTAAAAAGATTTGCTTAAAATTTTAAAAAAAATCACTAAAAACAAAAAATACAAAAAATAAAAAATTCAATTTCCAAAAAATTAAAACCAAACACACTGAATATTATGAAAGATTTTCCAATTTCATAAAAAGAGAGAGAGAGAGAGCAAAGGTCTATTGGATTGAAAAGAATGAATCAAAGTAAAATCTCTCTATCACTTGGCATAAAATTTTTATGACTGTTGGGTTTTGAATGAGAAATGAAAAGACCAAATGAAGAACAGAGAGAGAGATGATAAAGAAATGCATATCATCCAAAGGAAAAACATTTTGGTTATGAAAGAGCTATACAGTCTTCAATCCTACCTGAACCTATCAGTATGAAGAAGAAGATTGCCCGAGGCGGCATTCGAAGGCACTGTGATGTGGTTATCTGGGACCTTGCTTTGACTTCCATGGAGCATTTGTGGATTAGATGGACACACTAGCTTTCTCTTTAAAATGGCAGCCACAAAAACCTTGAAAAACCAAAAAAAAAAAAAAAAAAAATTAAAATTAAAATTATTATTCAATTGAATTATTAAGAATATCTCAATGACCCATCATGTGTAAATGTTCCCTTACAATAGGACATACTGATATACAATAATAAGCTTTATCTGTGATCATGAATCATGACGTTGAACTTATTATCTACATTATACTACTTTATTCAACAACTTACAAATTATTTTATTCTAATTAGCATAAAAAAATCTATAATATTACATTAAAAAAGAAATATTCAAAATCAGCATAAACACATATTAAACAACCAATTAATTCTACCCTCTAGGTCAAAATCATTCAGCCCAACAACATGAACTCACATGCATAAGAGCAACAATAGTCCAAATTGAATTATATATATTATGCTATGCTCATAAAATATTAATTGAACCACATGTGATGAAACTCATAGAAATAAACAAATTATGAATATTCTTGATTAATCTATGTATTATTCTATGCTGATAATAATAATAGTAATAATAAAAAAAAGAGAACTTAATAATATTTACTTGAGCAATAGGGGTGAAGATGCTTCCTTGAGGAGGCTTGTTCCTATAAACAACAGTGCCACAGACCAAGCTAATCAACCCCATTGCCATGGCAGCTGCTGAGACTCCGAAGCCGACGTCCATGCCGGAATGGGTTTGGACCCAAACAAGAATAGTTAGGGCAACAAGTTCACCCACTGAGAAGGCAAAGTAGGCAGCATTGAAGTAGGTTGAGAGCTTCTTGGACTGTTTGGGGTTATCTTTGTTGAATTGGTCAGCACCATGTGAAATCATGTTTGGTTTTACACATCCACTCCCTAAGGCCACTAAGTAAAGTGCCACAAAAAAGATTAAGGCTTTGAGTCCTTTTGCTTCCAAACAGTGGTCTCCAATATTTGTTGTTGCCATGTTGCATTGTGGTGGCTTTAGCTGGGGTAGATGGGCTTGGATTGATAGTAATATGAAACCCTAGAAAATTCAACCAAACACAAAAACAACTGTTTAAGCATCTTTTTATATATCTATATATCTCATTTTTTGGCCATCATACAAAAATAATAATTTTTCTTTTTTTCTTTTTTGACAAATAGTTAATAAAGGTTATGGTGGTTTCAAAACTATCTTCCTTTCATATACACATACATAATATGTATGTGCCATAGGATTATGATTTTCAATATCAGGATACGTTTCAGTATCATACAGTTATATTGACTGATATTAAATAATATTGATCGATATATTAGTAAATATAAATATGAAGTCTAAAATTCCAGTACGTATCAGTTGATATTTAAAACACTCACATTAAAAATGAATTTGAGCGACTTTGGATGATGGGTTGTGAGAGGTTAGAAGCAGACAAAAAGTGTATTGTGCAGTGAGAAAAGAAAGGGGCAATATGAGAGAGAGAGAGAGAGACTTACAGAAAGTTCAACAAAGCCAAAGATGAGCATGGTCCAGAAGCAACCAAGATAAGAATCAGAGAGGTAGCCACCAAGGAGGGAAAGGATGAAGACAGTACCAATAAAGTTTGTCACTATATTGGCTGACTTTGACAGTGAGAAGTGCATCTCATTTATCACATATGTTATTAGGTTGTTCCCAACTGCTGCTATCCCCATTATCTCAAATCCTTGAAGCCCTATTATTTCCATTTACAATTTACATCACACACACAACAAACTCCATCACCAAATATATCTAAAACTAAAAACAAAGTGCATAGAAAGTTATATATAAGACATGAGGACAAGGTATAAAATTGTCAACCAAAATTCAGTAACTAAATTTACTGGGACTAGCTCAGTTCATCATAATTCGTCTCACCATATGCAAGACCTCCGATATAGCAATAGCAAAAAAATAAAATAAAAAAAATTAAGTAACCAAGTTAGCAGATGACCCAAAACCCAAATGTTAGAAAACATTTGGACCTCTTCTCCCCAACCCATCATAGTAAACATATATGCATATATATATATATATATATATACATATAGATAGATAGATAGATAGATAGATAGAGAGAGAGAGAGAGAGAGAGCAGACCAAGAACAAAGGCAGCAGCTCTCATCCCACCATGCTTGCTGGGGTTGGAGGGTCTGCCCCTCCAATCCACAGTGGTTTCTTCTTCTCCAGACATTCTCTGTCCTCCTTTGTAGTTATTGTTATGTGCTCTACTCTCCACATCCATTCACTCTCTCTCTCTGGGTGTGAACTGTAGGTGATGAAGAATAGTCGTGGAGTTGAATAACTCTGTTGTTGATACTGAATTTAAGGCAAGTGGGTTGGGGTTGGGGTTGGTCCCAAATTTATAACCAAAAGAAGCCCCACTGTTTGGACTGACTTTGTTAACTCAACGAACAAGCCACACAGACAGAGAAAGGCTTTGCTGTTGCTGTCAAGTCAGAATTCGCAAAATGAAAAATGCTTTCGGAGTTTGGGAGTGGGCTCCACTCACAGTGGGCTCTAATTTTTGAGTTCAAAAGGTAGCTCTAATGAGTTGACAGTGGGCTTCACTCATAATGATGTGATATTTTAATCTTGATTTATTTTTTATTTTTTTTTTGTTCATTGCCACGTCATTAATTCTCTATTAGAATACCAAAATTAATGATCTAAACTGTTCGCAAAATTTAGACAAAATAAAGTTTACCAACGCATACCTATCTATTCTGAATTTATTCCGAATATTAATACGTGATTAAAATTAGATTTATATTACATAAAATAATTTTAAATTATAAAATAATAATTTTTGATAATTTTTACATAGTTATATCTGAATTTATAATATTATTTAGACCACATGTATATAGTGTGGCATCAATTGCTCTCTCTCTCTATAATAATAATATATATATATATATATATATCTCTCTCTATAATATATAGCAAATCAAATAGCATTAACGAATTTACTGCCAAAAGACAAGGCTTTTTAAATTTCTTTTCTAGCCATTCAAAGGAAAGGAGCATTATGTGTATGTAATCTGTAATGTGTCCACTCTACTACTATTAATTCTTCAAAGTCCACGCCTTTTTGACAAAAGCTAGACTAGGCATATAGATTACATAGATACGTGGGATATTTTGAGAAGATGGTTAAAAATTAATTTTTTAATTTTTTTTATGTGAAAGATAATATAATCAAAAATAAATCAAAAATTAACTTCAACTTTTTTATGATATTCTCAAATGGCCCATAGATGGATAGAGTTGCAGATGGAGCTTCCTTACTTGCCTCTTTGGTGGCCCATAGCTTTTTTCTTTTTTAATTTTTTTTATTTAAGAATATTTTGATTATTTGATTAAAAAAATAAGATTCTCTCTCTCACATCAAGTTTGGAGGGTTGACCTTCTCTCTGCCACATTCAGTGGATTAGACTCATTTGTTTATTAATTTGGGTTTGAGGGTTCACCACCTGATTTTTATTTAATTTGCCCATTTTATACGTCTGTTTAAATTAATTTAATGATTATAATTAAATGATTTTATCATATTTATATCAAAATATAAATAGTAAATATAAAAGGAATTTATGTATAAGTCTTAATAGGTGAATTTATTATCTAATAGATCCTATAATAATTAATGACAGTTTTCATTAGATACTATTAAAAAACGTCATTAATTATTACTTTTTAGCGACATTTTGAAAATTTTGTCACAAAGAATGTTACTAATTATAAATTTTAGTGACGATTTAAAAAAATTATCACAAAAAAATCACTAATTTTTAACTTTTAACGACAATTTGAAAAATTCATCACATAAATATATTACTAATTGCAAGTTTTAGTTACAATTTCTAAAAACCGTGACAAAAAAAAAAAACTACTAATTGTAAATTTTTAGCCACATGTAAAAAAATCGTCACAAAAATTATTTTTAGCGCCGATTTTGTTAAGACTTATTTCAATGGGATTTGATGGAAATTAAATCCAACAATTAAGACCTATTAGTAATTTATTCTAAATATAATTTTAAAAATGTATCATCCATTCTTTTTAAAGATAAATATGATGAATGGACCAAATTGGTCTAATTTAGGCCTATAGACCTGTCAACACCGTTATTTACATCCATCGAATTTATTTAGCTCGAATTTATCCGAATGAGTTTCTTCCCGAAAAGAGACTCACACAAGAGTTTCTTCTCGAAAAGAGACTCATTTGAGTGAATTCGAACTAAACAATTTTAGTGGATCATGAATCTAAACCTATCACAACCCCATGATCTTATCAATTCATTTTATATATGTACGTATGTAGATCGTCCATAAAAAATCATATTCATATCACAATCACATGATTTTATTTGGGATGTGCTAAAATAGCCTATCTCAGACTAAAATAGTCAATAAAATAAAACATCTCATCACATTACTCTCTATTTTTTGTTTGTATGTCTTTTTGTAAAAAATTAAATAACCAACTAAAATAGTTTATTCCTAAACGAGACCATATATCTCTTCAATAAAATTGACAACAAGTATGATTTTTTTGAAAATAAATCGTCTATTTTTTTTTAAGATATAATTTTTTACATGAATAATCTATATACAAGAGCCGAAAAGATCAATAGATCAGTTCAGATCATCTTATTAAAGTAAGACTTGTGGTGGGCTCATGGGCCCTAATGGATGGCTCAATCCTTTTAGATGACCAGAGAGAAACCCAACCAAGTATGGTTGGGCTTATCTCCAATCCACACATAGTGAACTAAGCAGGGATTTCTATTTGCATCTAAATAATCATTAAGTAAGTCCAGTTTCTTAATACACTCTATTAAATTCTTTAGGATTATAATCTACTCTTAATAAACTCTATGTTTTTTTCCAAATTATCCTTCAAGATACACCCAAATAATAATAATAGACAAATCTAAAATCACAAATTACACTACTTTGAAAAACCCTTTAAAAATCTTTAAACAGATTTCTCATTACAATTATTCCTTTTGTTCACAAACGATGGCACTGGCGAAAAAGAACAACGAAGGAGGACAACAAAACACACGCTTCTATTCATCTATACTTCTTTATTCTCTTTCAATTGAATAATATTAATATATAATAATATCAAATAAAATATATATAAGCGTTCATAAATATGATTGATAGACTATTTAGCCAATGTTGTTTTGCTTTGTTTTTTGTTTTTTTGTTTTGATTTATTTGTATATGCCAGATCGTTTTTTTGTTAGATTTATTCTCACCTAAAAACTCAAAAGAATAAAATCATGAGGCTTAAACCTACAAATCCAAGTATACCCATTTGGAGCTATGATAAAAGCAATCATCCAAATAATCAAAACTTCAATTCTTTCTTTTCCCCAATTTTTTTTTAACAGCAACTGTTACTTTTATCTCCATATTCAATTAAAATCATCAAAATGAAATGAAACTAATCAAAAACAAATTACGATAAGAGAAATATAAAAGACAAGTTGTATTGTTGAATCTAAAGCTCCGATTAGTTGATAAAAAAATCCAAAAAAAAAAAAATTATAACAACACAATAAGAAATAATTATATTGATGATAATGGTGAGTTTTGATGGGGTGTATTAGAGTTTTGGAGTAAAAAAGAAGATGAAAATAAAACAATTGAAACTTTAGGAAGAAGATAAAGAGGGTTGAATATGAAGAATATGTATAAATTGTTTGGGTATACCATGAGAAAAACTTTATATTATATTTTAGGGTTTAATATGTATTGTCCTTATTAATAAATTTACATTAAGATATAATTGGAACTAAAATTTCAAAATTTAAGTTCGACATATTGAGTTATTATTTGGGTGCAAATATAATCACCCAAACTAAACTAGCTAGCTTGGGCCTGTGGACCCATCACAGGCCCACTATAATGATGTTATTCCTTTATATTTATATATAAATCATGCATGAGAAAATTAAATTGATCTAATAATTATGACCACATCATTTAATTGTATTTGTTTTCAAAAAATGGATAAATGATTTTTAAAATAGATCATTTATTTTTTCAAGACAAATCTAATTAAGGCCAAGTTTGGCATGAGACAAAAAAGACAAAAAGTCACTATCCTATTTAAGTCACATCATTTTATTTAAGTCACATCACCTCTCTAACCCATCACTTCAAACCCAACCCAAACCCAACCCATATTTCATAAAAAGTCAAAAAGTACACTTATTTAGTCTTCCCAAACTAGGCCTAAATCATATAACAACAATTATCATAACAATCTAATTTTTGTCAAAAATATCCTATACATAATGGTCTAAAAAATTAACAGATCAAATCTGCAGCAGGCCTTATGATAACCCATAAGCCCAAACTAGACAGTCCAATTTTCTTTAAGTGTAACGCCCCAAAATAAATGCAATATATTATCCAAAATGATAATGGCCTTGTTTGGTAGGGCTTATTTGCAGCTTATTTCAACTTTTAACTTAATTTAAGTTATTTTGATGTGTTTGGTTCAGCTTAACAATACAGCTTTTAACTTTTTGTAAGTTAAAAATCAACTTATTCTTTGAGTGGGGAGGAGAAACTTAATTTATAAGTCAAAAATCAGCTTATGTTTACAGTTATAAGCCATAAGCTGTTAAGTTATAAGTTATAATCACTTTCCCACAGCTCTACCAAACGGGACCAGTGGGTTGTTTGGGGTGTCCTAAATAAGTGTACTTTTTGTCTTTTTAAACTAAAAAGTTGAGGAAAAAAATATGAATGTTTGGGTTAATTTTTTGACTTTTAATGAAAAAATGTGTATTAAAAAATTGTATAAATAAGTGTGTAGGAGAAGATTGTGATGGAAGTGATGGAATAGCTGTACGGTGAGGGACAGTGGGTGCAGAGTGAGGGAGGGGAGATGATTCCCTACTTTTCGGGCAGTGAATTGATGGTGCTGTTCGGCCCGTGGGGGCCTACCACGGGTCCCGTTTTGCTAATCAAAACCATTCGATGTGTAGAACTCATCGAGTACTATATGCTTGTAAAAAATCATGTTGATTGGATATCTATAGCTATCTAATCAGATTAGTTTTTTTTCAACCGTTAACTATAACACCATCCATTTTATAAATTTTAATTGGTTTGATCATAGAGTTACCGATATCCGATCAACGTGATTTTTGACAGGTATATAGTACTCGGCGAGTTCTACACATTGACAGTCCAAATTATTAAAACGGGACCCGTGATGGCCCCCACAGGCCGAACAACACCGTGTTCTGTGTACACCTAAATAAGTGCAATTTTTCCCACAACAATGCTCCGCTTGCTCTGCCGTTATGATTGTTTGAAAAGGAAGATGGTGTAAAATTAATTTTTTAATAATTTTTTTGGGTGAATAGTGATAACTTTTTAACTTTTTGAGTAACTTTTTGGCTTTTTGACTTTTTCTAGAGTACCTAAACCAGGCCTATATAACATTATGAATCAGAGTATAATATCTTACTACATGAGATTCGATTGTACAAAGGGTAACACATGCGATATACATTCATAAATAGAACACCCTAAATCTACAACATGTGTTACCAAACAGTAATAATATAATAAAAACTAAACAGGTGATCATATGCCCTAAAGGTTTACATCTTTCCAAGTCAAAGCTTGGGTACATCAAATGCGAGGGGTAAGCTCAATACAAATAAAGCCCTAAACTTGTACAAAAGTTAAATACAAAATAACAAAACTGAGTCTTTAGCTCCATAGTTCCCCCAAATTAAGTCCTTGGTGAAGGCATATCACCAGCACCTGAAAATGGTTTTCCCAAATAGGGTGAGCCAAAACCCAATAGAAATAATCTAACACAATATATGAATCTTAACAAAGATATAAGAGCGATATGAACATACAATGTCCGTAATGAAATCATTTATAATTTTTTTGCAAAATCATATTATGTCGAACTTATATCTCGATCCATTTTATCTCAATTCATGAGTCATTTCTATTTTATTCAGACAACCAAACTAAGGATACAACTCAGTGGGTCTCTAACCAATACAGCCATCACACAAACACTGCGCGAATCGGCACCCATGTATACTCGTGATTTTCGGGACTTTCACCTTAGACACGCTGGCCAACTTAATTCAATGGAGTACATCCCCTTTCTTCTCCCAAATATGGAGTTGTAACTTGCTTTTCGTGCTTCTTTCGGATACGACTAGCCCTATAGTTCGGACTCCCGTGGTTTTGAATCTAATTTCACAAGTGCAATGTGAAATAGAAAAACACAAATGAGTCTAAATCTAGCAATTCTTTTGGAAAATCGATTTTGAATCAAAATGTCAAAAATGGACTGTTTTTTCCAAATTAAAGAGTTGCTACCAAAATATTTTTGGAAAATTTAAGAAACTGCCAAAGACCACTTATCTGTCATTACCAAAGTGTCTCGGCTCGGGAACTTAGGAACGATAAGGGAAAGTCATAAATTGAGCACCCCACTCGCTCGATCAAAGATCGGTCTCTACTAATCATGATGTGATTCTTATTTACATTATATGCTTTTGTTCCGATTTTATTAGGCTAATTTACTATGTGTTGCACACAAGTATAGACTATTTTGTAAAAAGTTGGAACACTTTGATTTCATATTTGTTTGAAAATTGTTTCGAATATGTATACCACTTGAAAAAGTGATCTCATATGCACATTATTCAAATTATCTCAATTTAAGTAATTAGTCTTCATCGACAAACATTCAAACAGATATGACACTTAAGCACTTAACCTCATGGTAATCATGCTTGACATAGCAACAATCACACTTATGCGATATGCTAAAGCAGTAAAGCTTACCCCAATTCTCGAGGTGAGCCAAAAGAGAGAAAATAGTTTAAAAAATGCATGATATTAACTAATGAAATATGCCTAATGCAACACATGCAATATAAACTAGAAGTCCGGCTACTAGCATAGCATATGAATCAATTTGATAGCATGCTGTTTTAAACATGTTTTCGAAGAAGTATTTAAACAACGATGCTTGTTTAAATGAGGAGCCGAACCTTACGTATGCAAGACGCATGGATGCAAATCATGAAAAATGCTAAACGAAATGTGATGCTCTAAACTATCCATTATAAGCGGGTAAATAAAAGAGAGAAAGATGTGAGGTTGGAAGACATACATGCATTATTACATATTTGCCCTCGCACAGGAGGGTCCGAATGAATGAATTAGCTAAGCTACTTAACTAATTATTACAATGCCGAAGTTAACTAACTATTCTAGCTAATTAAATAGTTATAACACACTCTAATTAATCAATACAAATTAACTAATTAGTTATATTACGGAATTAATTAACTAAATGATTAATTACAAGTTCACTAACAACATATTACTATTAACAAAAATCCAACGGGTCCCGAGGAGCAAAGGGATGGTTTATGCATGCACATGGATTTCTTTCCCAAGAATGCCTCTGCACTGTTTTGCCCCTCAGCCTCTGCTCTGCTCTGTGAAAAAAAAAAAAAGTGGTACTGCCTTGCTGAAAAAGGTGGCCGGCAGATCAGAAGTGGTGGCCGCCCGCCTACTAATAGTGGCCTACTGAACGGTAAAGGTGGCCTACTGGCCACTAATGTTGGGTTTCTCCCGCTGCAATAGAAAACAAACTGAGCACAAACTGAGCATTCTCAAGGGATGTTTGTTCACCCTGCCTCTCCTTATCATCAGACAACTCAAATAAGAGGTAGGCTCGATTCACAGACCATCAATTGGTACAAATTCATTGCGTGATGACTTATGAACCAAGGGATACAATTTCAATAAATGCACAATTAAAGACTTATGAACCTCCTTCCTATCATGATATTGATCAAGAGAAGTGGTTGACATTGATTCTTGAACTGTTTTCATAACTAACAAGTATGAAACGACTCAAGGCTCAACGGGTTCAATTAACGTCCGATTGAACCCAAACTATTTTATTATCTTACTCCATTTTAAGCCATTGATTACCCCTTTTAATTACCTTTCCATTCATTAGTCATTTTAGTCCAAAATGAGCATTAAGTCCATTAAAGGAGGGAAGTGTCAAACAAAGGGTTATTTTGGGCATGAGAGAGATGTCATGTCGTTGGTAATAAACCTCTGAAGAGATAAAACCATTAAGCTTAACGATCTCTATCTCAAGCTTAAACAAACAATCAGTTTGAAACGACTCTCAAAGCAAGGAAGAAACCAAGAAATGAGAGAAGTACAAAGATGATTAGAATGATCACAAGTATGAAAAGCATAAAATAATGTTATCAACTTAAATAGGTTGGTCTCTAATGCCTAAAACACCAAACCTATGAGGACCGTTACACTACAATCATGCAATACAAAGTATAGATGAAATAAACAACCTAAAACAGTCCTAAAATAGCTAAAAATAGTGCAGGAATTAATATGAAAAAGCTTGAAAAAGTTAGCTAAAACAATGGAGAAATTGAGCTAGTAAACAAGTATAAGGAGGGGTGGCTAACCCCTCCACTTTTGGGATTTTAAAACTATATTTTTAGCCTCTGAAAACCTCTAAAAATCAGTGTAAAAAGTTTAAAAAAAAGTTGATGAAGAGATAGGAAACACAAGGGGAAAGGCTTAGGAGACAAGGTACAAAGAATGATGATTAATCCTTCTACCTTTGATAGCCTTAAACCACAAGCTTCAACCCATAAAAACAGTGAAAAACAACCAAAAAAACAGTAAGAAAAGATAGGAAAGAAGTAGTGCAAAGGAGATAGTAGTTATACCTCTTGAAGAGAGATAACTCTTTGTTTCACAAACCACAAGGCTTTCACTTTCAAAGGCTGAAATTTGGACTCAATAATCTCAGTAAGGAGAGCTCAAATATTGGTTTAGGAAATGCTTGGGTAATGCGTGTGTGTTGCAAGATAAAGATAGAAAGAGAATTTCAAGTTTTTGAGCTTTTGGAATTTTTTGTAACCTAATTTCAAGAGGGGTGGTCATCTATATATAGAAAAACATGTTACTATCTCAGAAATATCAGTATAAAGATAGTTGGTGCAGTGCATGCACCTGTGGGAACAGCTGGCACAATTGGCAGCAAAATATCTGTTTTTGATACGAGTGGCTGGCAGGGCACTAAAGAGGACGGTCGTACACTAATTTGTGGTCGGCCGACCACTAGTGGGTCTGTGGGCCTCTGGGGACACTTAGCCGGCCAAGGTGTAGACACCCCATTTTGACTGGCCCTAAGACTTTAGCACTTTCTTTTAATTACCTGATGATGAAAATAAGAATGCGCTATCTCACAAAATTCTTAGTGAAAAGATGGAATGTAAACTTTAATCCCAGCCTTACACCTGTTTTTGCCAAATTATTTTAGACCCATTCTATATTTTCTTTTCCTTTATTATGTATTTTATATATATATATATATTATGTTATATTATTATATAATATTTTATTAAATTTATTCGGTACCGTGGTTTCACCCACGCACCATACTTTTGTATATATATTGAGAGGGTAATTTTTGGGAAAAATGGGCCGAGCTTCGAGTTGGGTTTTGAGGCCCAAAACACAGAGGACTAGGTAAAAAGGCCGTACTGAATACTCAGGCCTAGAGGGCAAGGTTACTCCGGCCTTGGGGAGACAAAGTTACTTCGGCCCAAGGAGGTAAGTTTATTCCGGCTCAAGAAGAGATAGTTGCTTCGGCCCAAGGAAGAGTAAGGCTATTCCGGTCCAGAGACAACTCGGAGTAGGGCCGGTCTTAGAGTTAGTCCGGTCGCAGTATGTTCTGGGAAGACCGGCTTCGGAGTTAGTCCGGACATGACATACTCTGGCTAGGTCAGTCAGAACTTGTTACTTGGAAATTTGATCTAAGCACACCAAGGTTGAACAGGGGCAGCCGAAGTAATGAGTTAAAGGAGAAGACCGAGCTAAGGATAGTTCGGCCTTCTCTGTGGCTCAGCATAGCCAGTGTTATTTCGGCCGTGTGGTAGTTCGGCTATGGAGAAAACCATCCCACTTGGTTTAAGCAGTGGGGGAGGGTGTGAAAGGATAAGCATTATCCTTAAGAGTATGAATCCTAGGAGGACTCTGCATGGAGAAATACAAGTCCTACCAGGATTGTGCCATGAGAAACTTATAAAAGCCTACAAGCATCACCTTGGAGGAGGTAATTGAACACAATCTTTCTGAGAACTTAGAGCTTTGTCTATTTGTCAAGTTTTCTGACTTAGGCATCGGAGAGGTTTCCGGCACACACCCACCGGCTAGCTCACGTTTGTGTTTTCAGGTGACAAAGCGACGTCGTACGGAGAAGCGTGGACTTGGTCAACAGTATTATACGAGGAGAATTATTTCCTCCCCGTACAATTGGCGCCGTCTGTGGGAAGAACAGACAAGAACAAAAACCTCTTGACTAAGCTTCTCCTTTTCTCATTCAATGGCACACATTGAAGACTTGCCGCAGTCCGCCGTCGACGGACTAACTCCAGAAGGGGGCGCAAGGCGTGAAGGATTACCTGCCGTCCCTCCCATGGCGGACTTGGAGCCCCAACAACATAATTTCAGGAGGAGTGGCAGGGGAAGGCGGAATGGCAGCCCTCGTCACTCTCAAAGTCCCGACAGGCAAAGGAGGAGGATTGATCCTCAAGCCCTGGAAGATCGCGTAAAAGAACAAGATGAACCGATTCGAAGGATGGCGGCGGACATGGAGACTTTAAAACGCCAGATGAAGACTAAAGATGTGGCGACAGGAGAGGGGCGCAAGCACAAGACGCCCCCTCGCCACTCAGAAAGTCGTAGTAGGAATACTACCCCCTCCCAAGGAGAGAGCAGAAGCCTCAGGACAGGCGACACTCACTCCTTATCTTCAAGAACTCGTCACTCCAGGTCTGAGAGGACGAGATCCGAAAGATCATACACTGAAGGAAGCACGTATTGGCCTTCACATTCACACCAAACCAGATCCAGACAAACCGAGCTACCCAGGTCATCCGACTTACGAACCGTGCTAGAAGAAAAAGCACGATGCAAGGAGGATGCCAGGGCAAGGGATCCACACCGAGTTTCGGCCTTACAACGGTTGGCTCCTCGGACGCACGGAAGCGTCGAGGTTGGAATGCCAATACCGCGACCGGCCTACGAACCAACGGACAAGGCATTGGCAAGACTACAGACTTCGCCGTTTGTCCCAGCAATCGAAAACGCTCCCCTACCATCAGGCTTCCTTCAGCCGAAGTTCAATACATATGAAGGGAAGACGGACCCGTATTCACACTTGAGCCACTTTCGCCAAGTCATGGCCGTGTACAGGCGAAACGAGGCCTTAATGTGCATACTTTTCCCATCAAGTCTGGGCGACCTGGGCTTGACTTGGTTCGAAAAGCTCCCAGAGGGTAGCATAGCCTCCTGGGCCCAATTGGCAGAAGCGTTCGTAACAAGGTTTCGGACAAATACTAAGACACCGGTGGAGATAGACCAGTTACTCTCCATCGACATGGGTGAAAAAGAGACCCTTAAATCTTACAACAGTCGCTACTGGGAGACATTCAACCAGATTGGAGACTGCCCCACCAATCTAGCCATTGCGCAATATAAAAGAGGCCTACCAGTAGGAAATCGACTAAGAGATTCGATCACCATGACACCACCCCTCACCATGGAGGCCCTGATGGAAAGAGTGCATCAGCACATCAGGGTAGAAGAGGATGGCGCGCGTGCTAAAACAAGATCAAGCACGACCGCAGCACCAGAAAAGAAAACCCCTGCCAAGGTCAACACGGTTGACCGAAGTAACAAAAACGGGCGTGGCAGACAAGATAACGGAGAAGACCCAGACAAAAGATGGTTAAGAATCCGCACTGCCATAACAACGGTGTTCAAAAAACCAATATATCGGATTCTGAGCGAAATCAAAGACAAGCCTTTTGTCAAGTGGCCAGCCAAGCTAGGGGAAGGTCAGAAGAATTACGACGACAGATCACGGTGCACCTTCCACAAAGAAAAGGGGCACCGAACTGAGAATTGCACGCCACTAAGACAGCACTTGGAAGAATTGGTGGCAGCAGGCCACTTGGATGAATACATTGAAGGAGGAGTACAGCCGGCCCCCCAAGATCATAATGACCATCCCAATGGAATGCCAAACGATGCACCACCTCAAGGCATTATCAATGTAATTCATGGAGTTTTTGAACCTGAGCGCGTATGCGAGCTTAGAGGTTCGATCAAGAAGGCTGAGCACTTTAGGGAAATATTGAGTGCCCAACCTGCCATCAAGAAGGGGAGGACAGAGGCAACAAACGTCATGACCTTTTCAGATAAGGACTTAGAACGAATTTACTGCCCCCATAATGATGCCCTGGTTGTCACTCTCCGAGTCAAGGATTTTGACGTCAAGCGGATTCTGATTGACCAGGGTAGTTCATGTGAGATCATGTATTACGACACATTCAAACAACTAAAGCTGCAAGACAAAGACTTGGCACCCGCAGTTTCTCCCCTGATTGGATTCAACTCCATGCCTGAGTGGCCTGTCGGCAAAATAATCCTTCCAGTCAGAGCAGGAAGTGTATCAAAACAGGTGGAGTTCTGGGTATTGAAGGTCCCCTCCACCTACAACATCATCCTGGGCAGAACATGGCTGCATGCCATGCGTTCAGTAGCGTCATCATACCATCAGGTAATGCGGTTCCCCAATGACGCCGGTATAATTGAAGAAGTCTATGGCGATCAGATCATGTCAAAACAGTGCTTCGCCACAGCAAATGGAAGCCGAGCTGCCAAAGGATACGTTCATTCGGTGGAAGAACCAGAGAGTAATGAACTATTCGCGGACGTCGGCAAAGAGGCTGATCAGAAAGCGGTGGAAGACTTGGTGGAGGTAAAGATAGATGAGAAGAACCCGGATAAGTTCTTCTTGCTTGGCTCATCATTGTCCAGCGCTGAGAGATTAGAGGTCATGGAATTCTTGACCTCTAATATCGAAGTGTTTGCCTGGACACCGTACGACATGCCAGGCATTGATCCAAACTTCATCAGTCACCAACTCAATGTCCACCCATCCGCCAGACCAGTCATTCAACGCACACGCAGATCGGCACTCCACCACGCCGAAATAGTGGCAGAAGAGGTAGGCAACCTGTTGGAGGCAGGAGCGATAAGGGAAGTGCACTACCCAAAATGGATCTCCAACACCGTCGTAGTGCCAAAAAAGAATGGTAAATGGCGTGTCTGCGTCGACTACAAAACAGTCAACAAAGCGTGCCCAAAAGATAGCTTCCCTCTACCAAGGATAGATCAACTGGTGGACTTAACGGCAGGACATAACCGACTTAGCTTTTTGGATGCATACAGAGGCTACCACCAGATCGCCATGCACGAACCAGACCAAGAGGTCACTTCCTTCACAACACCAAGAGGGTTATATTGCTACAAGGTCATGCCCTTTGGCCTAAAGAACGCAGGGGCGACATTCCAAAGGATGGTCACCAAGATGTTTGAACCATTGTTAGGCAGAACAATGGAGGCATACATCGACGACATGGTGGTCAAAAGCAAGGATGAGAATGACCATCTGAAAGACTTAGGCGAGATGTTCCAGATCCTGAAGAAACACAAGCTACGCCTCAATGCGTCCAAATGCGCATTCGGAGTTGGATCTGGCAAATTCCTGGGCTTCCTGGTGACCAACCGAGGTATAGAAGCCGACCCCTCTCAGATCAAAGCGATCCAGGAGTTGGAGAGACCAAACTCAGTCAAAGAAGTGCAGCATCTTACTGGTATGGCGGCTGCACTCAACCGGTTCATAAGCAGATCGTCGGACAGACTACGACCGTTCTTCCAAGCTTTAAAGGCCAAGTTTGAGTGGGATGAAGAATGCGACCGAGCTCTGGAAAGCTTAAAGGAATACATGTCTTCCCCACCACTTCTTGTTACTCCAGTACCTGGTGAAGAACTCTTTTTGTACCTAGCAGTCTCTCAACACGCAGTCAGCGCAGTGTTGGTTCGTACAGAAGGAATACAACACTTGCCCATCTTTTATGTCAGCAAGACATTATTGGGAGCCGAAACAAGGTACTTACCATTGGAAAAACTAGCATTAGCATTAATGATGGCATCCAGGAAATTGGCACACTACTTTCATGCCCACACCATAGTCGTCCTCACGGCCTTTCCATTAAAAGCTCTTTTTGAAAGGGCGAACTTCAGTGGGCGAATTTTGAAATGGGCAGTAGAGTTGGGACAGTTCGATATCAAGTTCCAACCGAAGACCGCAATAAAAGCTCAATCTTTGGCAGACTTCGTCGCAGAGTTTACTCCTGGAAGTCATCATATCTGCCCAGTCGACCTGACTGACTCAACCGAACTAGGGACGCAAGTTGACGCCGGAATAGCACAACCCCTAGTGAAAGATAGTCCATCAACCGAACTAAGGACGGAAGTTGACGCCGGAATAGCGCAACCCCTAGTGGAAAGTAGTCCATCAAGCACAAAGGCAGACCACATTAAGGACGACAAGGAGGAGCCAAACGAAGGCTCACCAGCAGTTCAAACAGAGGACGAAGGGCAGACAGCCAATATGGACTTTGAAGAAAACACCATCCTTGACCCCACGGCATCGTCTGACCCTTCCACATGCTGGAAACTATTTGTTGGAGAGATGTGGAAGCTCTTTGTGGATGGAGCATCCAACCGACATGGTGCAGGGCTTGGCATAGTCCTCATCTCTCCAGACGGCCTGGTTATAGAGCAAGCAATCAACCTTGGCTTCCCAGCATCCAACAATGAAGCAGAGTATGAGGCGCTTATCGCAGGACTCAAGTCAGCACACTTCATGAAAGCAGCCGAACTAATGGTATACAGTGACTCTCTGCTGGTGGTAAACCAAATTTCGGGCGAATACGAAGCAAAGGACGACAGAATGGCCAAGTACCAAGAGTTGGTCAGAACAGAGATCAAGAAGTTTGATGTGGTAAGGATAGAACAAATTGGCAGGGAGGAAAACAGCCGAGCGGACGAGCTAGCAGGCCTGGCCTCAATGGCAGATACATCAATCCCTCATCCATTACTCATCGACTTCTTACCAAGACCAAGTATAGAAGACCCCGAAGTAGAAGAAGTATATTGCACTGAATTAGGCCCTTCATGGATGGATCCCATCATCCTGTTCCTAAAAGACGGCATCCTACCAGCAGAGAAAAAAGAAGCCAACAAAATAAGGGCAAAGTCGCAGCGATTTTGGCTATCTCCATCTTTGGCATTATACAAGAAGTCATTCTCTGGGCCTTACCTCAAGTGCGTTCATCCCAGCAAAGTAGAAGCCTTCCTATTCGAAATACATGAAGGGGTATGTGGAAGTCATCAAGGGGGAAGGTCGCTCGCCTACAGGGCTATTTCGCAAGGATATTGGTGGCCATATATGCAAGCAGACTCAGAGAAATATGTGAAGAAGTGTGAAAAATGCCAGAAATTTGCACACCAAATACATCAACCAGCAAGAGAACTCCTACCCTTAACTAGCCCATGGCCTTTCGCAATGTGGGGCTTGGACATAGTAGGACCACTTCCAACAGCACCTGGGGGCAGAAAATTCTTTCTCGCAGCAACAGACTACTTCACAAAGTGGGTGGAAGCAGAAGCATTGGCGTCAATCAAAGAGAAGGATATGAAGAAGTTTGTTTGGCAGAATATTATCACTCGGTTTGGCATACCAAAAGCACTGATCTCAGACAATGGAACTCAGTTCGACGGCAGGATCTTTAGAAGCTTTTGCAAAGAGTACAAGATAGAGTTCTACAATTCCACACCGGCATATCCCCAAGCAAATGGGCAAGCAGAAGCATCAAATAAAGTCGTCTTGGATGGACTAAAGAAAAGGCTAGAGAAGGCAAAAGGCAAATGGGCAGATGAACTTCCTCATGTTTTATGGGCCTACCGCACCACACCTCGGCGATCAACAGGAGAAACACCATTCTCCTTAGCATATGGAATGGAAGCGGTGATCCCACTAGAAGTTGGCCTCCCCACAATTCGAAGCGAAAATTTTGATCCAGACTTAAATGGAGAAGCCATAGCCTTAGAACTCAACCTTGCAGAAGAAAGAAGAGAGAGAGCATTAGTCCACATCGCCTCATACCAACGAGAGTTAATCAAAAAATACAGCAAAAAGGTTCATCCAAGACAATTCAAAATTGGCGATTGGGTACTGCGCAAAGTAATGGGAAACACCTTGGTCCCAGGAGACGGCAAGTTAGGCCCCAATTGGGAAGGTCCCTATAAGGTGGTTGGGTTAGCCGGCAAAGGGGCATACCACCTAGAAGACAAGGATGGCAAGGCAATCCCTAGGCCATGGAATACGGCCAATCTCAAGTTATTTTACTTTTAGCTTTTCTTTTTTAAACATGTAATTTTCTCTTCCTTCAATAAAATGAGCTATTCTTTTTGGCACAAATTACTCTTTGTAAAAATTAGCTTTCAAGACTTAAGTATATTGCAAACATGTTATTCTAAGTTAGCTGGAAAAACTAACTTAGAGGTTGGCTGGATTAAACCAACACCCTTCCTAAGCCCAGGATAAGGATCCAGGCTACAGGACATTTGGTCGGAATAACCAAATGCTATAAGTTGGCCGGAAAAACTAACTTAGAGGTTGGCTGGAATAAACCAACACTTGTTACTCTTCAGCCGAAGTAAGTGTAAGGCTGAAGGGTGGTTGGCTGGAATAAACCAACTCTTGTTACTCTTCAGCCGAAGTAAGTGTATGGCTGAAGAGTGGTTGGCTGGAATAAACCAACTCTTGTTACTCTTCAGCCGAAGTAAGTGTATGGCTGAAGAGTGGTTGGCTGGAATAAACCAACACTTGTTACTCTTCAGCCGAAGTAAGTGTAAGGCTGAAGGGTGGTTGGATGGAATAAACCAACTCTTGTTACTCTTCAGCCGAAGTAAGTGTATGGCTGAAGAGTGGTTGGCTGGAATAAACCAACTCTTGTTACTCTTCAGCCGAAGTAAGTGTATGGCTGAAGAGTGGTTGGCTGGAATAAACCAACACTTGTTACTCTTCAGCCGAAGTAAGTGTAAGGCTGAAGGGTGGTTGGATGGAATAAACCAACTCTTGTTACTCTTCAGCCGAAGTAAGTGTATGGCTAAAGAGTGGTTAGCTGGAATAAACCAACTCTTGTTTCTCTTCAGCCGAAGTAAGTGTAAGGCTGAAGAGTGGTTGGCTGGATTAAACCAACACTTAATACTCCTCAGCCGAAGTAATTATGTCGGCTAAGGAGTGGTTGGCTGGTAAGTATAGTTTAACCAACCAAAAACCGAAATAACACTTGGAGTAATAGAAGACATTACAAACGCAAGCATACACACAATAACCGGAATAAGAGACGTAAAATTTTTCATTCAAAGAGAAGTCATTACAAGGGGGCTTAGTTCGGTTACAAAGGAGAAAAAGTAAATAATCAAGAGAAAAGTTCATCAATTTCAGCGTCGAAAACCGCATCGGCATCAACTTGAAGACCAGTCTCCGGAGGGAGCTCATTCACACTAGGGTGAGCCACTTCGGCTACGGTTCCACTGGGAGGATCAACAGTTAGGTCTTCAGCAGTGGGCACCGACCGAACTGACTGGTCCACATTTTCGGCCGGAGCATCTTCATCAGAGGCATCATCAGAGTCAGAGTCTTCCAAAAACTGTTGTTGCAGAGCAGCCGCGTACTCCGCCAGGGACTCCGGTATAAAATAATCTGGAGGGTTGAAGACCTCGGTCTGTTGATCTTGACCGAGCTTCTCCACTGCCGCCCTCCAGCCGCATTTGAAGAACAGCTCCTTTGCAGCGTCACATTGTTTGACGTAGGCGTCTTCGGCCTTCTTGTAACCTTGTTTATAGCCCTCCTTTTCGGCTTCCACCATGTTTTTTCTTAGTTCGCCTATTTCGGCGTCTTTCCTCCTCTCAAGCTTCACCAACTCCCGCAAATACTTGTCCTTCATAACGATGGCAGCTTTCTGTTTCTCCGCTTCCGCCGAATTAACTAGATCGGCAAGACGGCCGTTTTCTGCTTCTAGCTCGGCCATTCTCTTTTCGGCTTGTAGTAGTTCGGCCGACTTGGCTTCGACTTCCGCCATTGCCTGCCTTGTGGTTTTGCGGAGCTCTTGGACTTTCCTATAAGTGACATTGTTCTTTTGCAAGGCCTGGCAAAACAAAAATCCCATCTCAGCCGAAGTAAAAGTTAGAAAAATTTAGACAGGAAAAAGCAGACAGAGCTACTTACCAAAATCATGGACTTAGAAGCAGACCGAATTGATTTCATTTCGGTGTTCAGTTGCTTCAAGTGGTGCTCCATGTCCTTGGGGAGGCACACACTTTTGGCCAGGTTAAAGGCCAGTTGGTGGTCTTTTTCAGCCACGACCGAATCAGTGGCTTTGATGTTTCGGTCATTGAAGATCAAAGGCGGAGCCCACTTCGGAGAACGAGCTCGGTCAGTTTGCTCTGGTTGGGACGCAGGATGAGGACTTTGGGGGACGGATTCGACTTCATCAACAAGTTGTTGTTCGGCTGACGTAGATCGGGCGCGTTTTGAAGGGCGAGATGAAGAAGGCCGTTGTGAAGGAAGGGCCACGACGGCAGGCTGCACCTCAGTAGTTGGTGTTACTTCGGCTCTAGTTGTTGAAGTTAGAAGGGCCCTGACTCTGCTCTTCTTTGCCATTTCTTCCTCAGCGGTTAATGGAACAAGTCTTATCTCGGGCAAAGTTGGGTCCGGCTCCGGTGCTTCCTCGAGAAGAAAATCGGTTACCTTTGCTTTCCGTCGACCGCTGTAACGGTAGGTCGGTTCGAAATTTAAAAGCTTGGCCCAATCTCTTTCTTTAACCCGAAATGCGGCTCGCAAAACGCCGAGGTTAGGATAGCTATACAAGGAATGGAGATGGGCGAAATCTGCAAAAAAAGAGAAGTGTTAGTTCGGCCAGTAGACTAAATAACCGAGATAACACACAAAGCAGAAGACCGAAGTAAAATTACCAGGCTCTCCCATTTTCCAATTTATAGGTCGGCCAGGAATTTGAGCTTGAAAATCCTCAAAGTTCCCAGAGACCCAAAAGAAATCATCATCGTTAAGATCTTTGTCCGGAGTGTGCTTAATTATCTTCTCTCGGCGGCGGCGAATTCTAAGGTAATATACCCACCCAGCATTCTTTGAACCGATGGAATACTGATGGAATATTTCGGCTAAGCCGAGATTTAGTCCGGTTTGATGATTTAATGCGGCTATTCCCATTATGATACGATATGTATTGGTAGACAATTGGGTGGGGCACAACCTAGTCTGTCTAAGAAATTCGCAGATTAGCGGTTGAACAGGAAACCGTAGTCCGGTTTCTATTATGGATTGAAGGGTAAAAGGGACGAAGCCTTCATTGTCCCAGGGAGTAGCATCTTTCTTGGCCAATACCAGTTGGACATCATCAGGAATCTGGTAGTCCTGCCTAAATTCGGCCATGCCACCAGGGGTTTCGACTAAATATCTATACTTACCCATTTGTTGTATAAATTACGAATAAATTATTTCGGTACAAAAATTTGGCTCAGTAGCTCGGTTGAGCACACGCAGGAGTGTCTGGGCAACCTAAGTCTGCAAGGTAGAAAACAAAGGGGTTAAGCACAGATCGATTGGACCGCGCTACAAATTATAAGCAAGATATACAAATCCTACTTCGGCTTAGTGGGCTGGTTCTACCTCGGCTCTTCAGAATGTTTGTTAGCACGGTTTTGAGCACATTAGACCGGTTTAACGTCTAGGGGCAGCTTTCTGAGTTCGGTCTAAAAAACTAAGAAAGCTGGTCTAGTCCTAAGGCCTAAAACGGTTACAGTATGAGGAAAATTACTTCGGTTGAGCTCTTAGGGGCGGCTTTCTGAGTTCGGTTTAAGAACTAAGAAAGCCGGCTTGGCCCCAAAATCCTAGCTCGGTTGTAGACCGAAGTACCTAGTTCGGTATGAGCAAGCTTGTTCGGTGATCCTATCTTGGCTAGAGTGGGTCAAAAGAAACTACTGATATTCCTAGTTCTAGTCCGGTTATGTTCTGAATCTATTCACATACATGACACAAACAGTATCCAAGTTCGGTTGGGACGTGATTCTGGATCAAAATCGAAATTTTTTCTCTAGGGTATATGACATATACATAGAGTTCTAATGGTTTCTCCATAAAAGTACAAAAGCGAAACAGAAATGGACAAACTGTTTGCAAAAAACATACAGAGCATGGAAAGCAGAGTACGAAAACAAAGAAAGCAAGAAGGATAGGCTTGCTTACCTGTATAAGAGAGAAGCTAGAGATGGAGGCGGTGGCAGCAATGGAGGCACGTACACAGCAAACTCAAAGGCTCAGGAAGCAAGGGAGAAGAGAAAGTGAAGAATAGAAGGTGAAGTGTTTCAAGAAAGAGAGAGGCTGTTTTGTGAAAAGGGAGAGAGAAAAAAGGCGGCAAAAAGAGGCGGGAATTGTACGAAATTTCTGCAGGACGGCGTAACAGTTGGCCACGGCTTATCAGAACCTGCCACGTGTCACTGGAATGGGAAGCGTTACAGACGCTATGATTGAAGAGACGTTTTTGACCGGAAAAGACGGGGCCCGGAGTAAAATTAGCTCGGCTTGAAAGATCAAGAGTTTTTAGTTCGGCCGGAAAAGCTTCGAAACGACGCCAGCTCGGCTGTTGGACAGATAATCCCAGTCATGCTATGCAGATGGAATTAAGGGGCAATTGAGAGGGTAATTTTTGGGAAAAATGGGCCGAGCTTCGAGTTGGGTTTTGAGGCCCAAAACACAGAGGACTAGGTAAAAAGGCTGTACTGAATACTCAGGCCTAGAGGGCAAGGTTACTCCGGCCTTGGGGAGACAAAGTTACTTCGGCCCAAGGAGGTAAGTTTATTCCGGCTCAAGAAGAGATAGTTGCTTCGGCCCAAGGAAGAGTAAGGCTATTCCGGTCCAGAGACAACTCGGAGTAGGGCCGGTCTTAGAGTTAGTCCGGTCGCAGTATGTTCTGGGAAGACCGGCTTCGGAGTTAGTCCGGACATGACATACTCTGGCTAGGTCAGTCAGAACTTGTTACTTGGAAATTTGATCTAAGCACACCAAGGTTGAACAGGGGCAGCCGAAGTAATGAGTTAAAGGAGAAGACCGAGCTAAGGATAGTTCGGCCTTCTCTGTGGCTCAGCATAGCCAGTGTTATTTCGGCCGTGTGGTAGTTCGGCTATGGAGAAAACCATCCCACTTGGTTTAAGCAGTGGGGGAGGGTGTGAAAGGATAAGCATTATCCTTAAGAGTATGAATCCTAGGAGGACTCTGCATGGAGAAATACAAGTCCTACCAGGATTGTGCCACGAGAAACTTATAAAAGCCTACAAGCATCACCTTGGAGGAGGTAATTGAACACAATCTTTCTGAGAACTTAGAGCTTTGTCTATTTGTCAAGTTTTCTGACTTAGGCATCGGAGAGGTTTCCGGCACACACCCGCCGGCTAGCTCACGTTTGTGTTTTCAGGTGACAAAGCGACGTCGTACGGAGAAGCGTGGACTTGGTCAACAGGATTATACGAGGAGAATTATTTCCTCCCCGTACATATATATATATATATTAAATATTTTATATATTATTATATTATATGAGGATACTATTCCCTTTTTGAAAAATTCACTACACTCTCATCGTGTGCTTTTTTGTTTTAGACCCACTTTGGTCAAATTATGTTACATATTTGGCCTGTTAAAATTTATTTTATCAACCCATTTATTTTGTTATTTTATAATTTAAATGCTTTTGTGTGTTTTTACATATTTTTTGGGTATTTGTACATATATTTATGCTAATTATACATTTTATATATTATAATATTATAAAGTCACTATGCACCTTTTGAAAATTTACTCCTCCACTGTTTGAAGTTTTGTTTATTTGTGAGCTTATATTGCCTATAAAAGAGGCAGGTGATTGAGAGATCAAAGGGGGGCTGAGAGAATTGAAAAAGAAAATCAAAGAGAAAAAAAGAAAGAAGTGGTGCGAGAGAGTTTGAGAGAAAAAGAATCAAAAAGAAGGAAAATTATTTTTTGAGAGAGATAGGGAATATAAAATATTTTCTTCGATATTTTTATTTCCATTTCATCAATACACCATTCAAAAACCAACCACTAAAGTCGTAATTCTAAATTTTGGATTGAGAATTGAGAACACATTCCACAGATTTGAGGGTAATCAAAAGAAAGTTTGTAAATCAGAAAATTCATCATTTCCCCGAAATGTGAGTTTTCGCAAACTTTCATTTAGTTTAAAAATGTGATATAATTTGTTTAAATACTTCATTTACTACTTTTCATAACCTTTTTTTTTATCGCTTTAATGGGAAGGCTACACCACCCATATATCTGCTGTAAATTACTATTTATATAATTGTTTTACCATTAATGAGAAGCCTGCACCACTCACATCTCTGTTGTAAATTACTTTTTTTATATATATATAATTGTTTTACCATTATAATGGGAAGGCTGCACCACCCACATATCTGTTGTAATTTATTTATTTTTATATAACTGTTTTATTGCTTTAATGGGAAAGCTGCACCACCCACATATCTGCTGTAATTTAAATATTGTATATAACTGTTGTAATTTATTACTTTAAATAATTTATCCCACCGGATGAATAGTAACCTCCGATGGTGAATAGTACATCCGGCGATAAATAGTAACCGCGAACGAAAAATGCCCGGTAAGATGAATAACGATAAAAAAAAATGTGAATAGTAATTATCGTGGTGAATAGTGTCAGCAATGAATAGTGCCCCCGGGATGAATAGTGCTCCCGCAAAATAAGTTTCCCCAGGCGGAACGGAGCAGTCCTCCCGCGTCAAACATAATATTTTCCGGCAATCCCCAAAGCACATCAAGTTTCTTTATTTTTATATATTTTTTATTATTTTGAAAGTTTGTGAAGTTTTTTTTTTGTTGTAATATTTCCTTCTCTCTCTCTTATTTGGTTTGTAATAATTTATTCAAAGTGTTGTAATAATTCCCCGCCCCGTTTCTTTCTATCCCGTTCTTTTACTTGCTTTCTTTATCTGTGAATATGCATCATATTTTGTCTTTCGTTATATCCATGCTTTGCATCGATGTTTCATGTATCTTGATTCGGCTAATTTTGCATTAGTGGATTTAATTAATTCCTATGTGATTATGTGCGCTACCTCATGTTTTTGAGATGATTCACATGTCATATCTTAAAAGTCGAATCTTTAGTTGTATCTTATGAGTGAATTGCATTAGGATTTTGCATACAAGATCATACATATTTTACTAACTTTGTTTTGCAGCTTGTTTGCGGGTTGTCAAATATGTAAGTTTTTATACTTTAGCATCCCGTTTGTGTGTGTTTTTCTTATTATGTTTAGCATTCTACCATGAGGCTATTTGCTTTTGTGATATAACTCTATGAATACCAGTAGATGGAGGTTGTGTCGCTTAATTTGAAATAATGTTGATTTTCATGTTTGTAAGCTCAATTTATTTGGGTTGTACATCTTCAAAACTCTTTCAAAACTATATGAAATCAAGTTATTCCAAAGTGGGTGACATAGTCTGTACTTGTATGTTTCACATAGTAAATTAGAACATGAATATATAAAGAAAATAAAATTCATATTATGGTTAGTAAAGACTAATCTTTTGATCGGGTGAGCGGGGGTGCTCAATTAATGACATTCCCCTCTCATACCTAAGGTTCCGAACCGAGACAACTTTGGTTACGACGAACAGTGGCTTGGCACGAGTCACGGGTTTCCTAATTTTTTCAAAATAAATATTAGGTAGCGTCTCTAAGATCTGGTGATGTAGTCCATTTATGGCAATAATTTTGTAATAAAATAGATTTTCTATAAAGTTATTAAATTTGGACTCTCATCTATGTTTCACATTGCACTCGTGAGATTAGATCAAAGAGATCTCGGGAGTCCGAACTGTTTAACGCGCGGGTACCCCCCGGGCATGTTACACAAGGACTTGTAAAAAGTGGCCGGGCGTTCACAAAAATCTACTTTCAAGCCCGACTTCAAATGGGCATATCTCTCTTATCCGGACTCAGTTTTAGGTGATTTTTTAGTCTAAATTGAAGCTTCAGAAGTTTACTTTTCAATGGTGGTGGCCTCACATATAAATTCTAAGTGTGCAAAGAGATATGCCTATTTTAGTGAAGATTGCTCATTTCTTTCTCAACGGATTGATGCCCAACCTTTCCTTTAACTAGTTTTCTTCCCTTCCATCCTATTTTCTTCAACTCCAAACCTATAAATAAGATGCTTTAAAGATTTTTCAAAGATTTCACCTCCCTTTCATTTATGTCCACTTTGTCCTCACTCGGTTTACCAAAAAGTGTAATATTTTAAACGAAATTTGAGTCTCAGAACATCGTAGAAACATTTGGAAAAATATTTTGAAAAGAGGGTTTTAAGGTCTAAAATATTTTTGGTCTAAAATAGTTTTGGTCAAAAATAGGATGTAAGGTCGGGATTTAGAAGCTATTCTTACTGAAGAAATCGAACATTTGTACAGCATAACTTTCATCATCGAGTGATCAACCTGAGCCACCCAAGTATTAAAAGCGGTAAAAAATAGGGTGTCTATAGGAGTACATCCCCTTTCTTCTTCCAAACATCATACATTTACAATGTATTAAAGATGTGGTAACACTCAATGCAAATGGATGAGGAATTAGTTTCAATTCACCTAATTCTCATGCAATTTCTACAACAATCATAGTTATCCTCCACCGATAGCCCAAAATAGATATTTCTAAACAAATATACAATCTCCAAGACAGATAAATTATTCAAATTCCACAGGTGAGTGATAATACATAATCCAACTCCACCATTTATATAAACATCCATTCAATTTCATATTTTTAATACCAATTTCATTTATTTATACAAAATAAATGTTTTAGACATTTTAGGACAAACTCCTTTTCCTTCCAAAATCCAACCCAAGTATCAAAATCAACAATTTTATTACAACACAACCTCATATTTACTTCCATAACCATTTTCAATACTTTCATTTGTAAACTCCTCTTTTGAGTTTAAACCAAACCCTAGGTTTGTTCAAAATCTTTCAAAATCACAATTAGTGTTTATACAAAATAAATAACTAAGTTAAAAACCATAGAAGAGTGTAGAAAATCCCTACTTCAATGGTAGAAAACGAGCAAAGCAAGGAAGACACTCGGATGAAGCCAAAACCCAACTCTATCAGGATGAAAACGTAGCCCTTGAGATGCTTTACCTTTTTAACAAAGGCACACGGGTAAAGAAATCACTAAATCTAGGTGAAAATATATATATATAGAGAAAGTTTTAGAGAGAGAAGCTCTAGATCTAGAGTTTTTGAAATGTTTAGAGAGAGAATGAAATGAAAAAGTGATGTAAAATGTCACTTTTATGGACTGAAATGCGCATAGTACACTCGAGCGCAAGAAGTGACGCTCGAGCACCAAGACACAATAAAAAAGGACGTCGCCGCTCAAGCGTAGGAAGTGACGCTCGAACGTAGAATACACACTTCCTGTAGTTTTGCAGACCACCACTCGAGCACAAGAATGGCCTCTCAAGCACTGCTCAAGCACACGACTGCTCAAGCGTAGAATACACTTTCCCAGTAGTTTTGCAAGCCTGCAAAAGTACTGAGAGTTCACAAAGCCAGCTCGAGCGGAAGAGTAAAATTTTGGACAACAAAAGTTTGGAAAACTAAGCTACCAACCTGTTCTAAACACAACCAATACAACTCAATAGCTAAACACAAGGAAGTATAAGGGAAGTAAGACATAAACAACAATGCAAAACCATGAAACCCGAGTCCAGAATACAAATGGGTCGAGTCTAAACCAGAATCACTATATTGAAGACTAGAGAAAAGCCTAATGCAATACGGATTGCGTTTGTCTCAGGTCCATTGACCCAATTCATGGTCATTGGCCACCATGGGCCCACTCTGATGATCTTATCTTTTAATTTTATATTTTACATGTGTAGGTTATAATGAAATAAGTTAGATTAATATAATAGTCATAGTTATATTATTTTATTATATATATTATTAAGAAAGGAGACTGACAAATACTATATTACCCTTTGATTTTTATTTATTTTTACTTTTTTAAAGAAGTGAGTTAGCCCAATCAAGTCGGGTCAGGTAAGACTTCAAAAACCATGTCTCAGGCTGTATTCAAGAGGTTCGACCCCATAGAGGCACTATTTTTCTTGATATAGATAAAAGTAGCGGGTGGCACATGCAATGTGTGTGTAATTTAAATAAGTAAGAATAAAAATAAATAACAAAAAAATTAATATCATGATATATATGCGCCTAAGTAGTAAGAGTATTTTTAATGAAACCTAAGATTTTTGGTTCAAACCTTCTCTACCTCTATCTATAACATGAAGGCTTAAACACCATATCTAGTCTTTACTTAATAATAATAATAATATAGTTAGAAGATAGATATATGACTCCAATTGACTAATAATAAAAGGTAAATTGCACTTATTTTTCTTGAGATTTGATCCCCCAAAAAAATAATAAATTTTAAAATTTTGATAATTATATAGAAAATTTATCTATAAATCCCATATGAGGGAATGTTGATCCATTTAGTCCTAAAAGTTTTTTTATAAACTAATTAGTCATTTTTGTTTTGAAAAGTTGTATTTATTTGATTTGATACCATTTGAGTTTAAGTGAATGTCCTTTTGTGATTCATTTTTCTAATTTTTTTAATTCATTTTTGGAATGGGAATGGAAATGTGAGATGTGTAATATTCTTTTTGAGAGTATTGGTGACTGAAGTGTTGGTTGTCGAACGTAGAAATCTATATTTCTATTAATGTGGTTTTCTGGTATTATATTAGAGTGTTATATTAGAATGCTACATTTGGAAAAAAAAAATACACTAAGAAGTTTTTGTGTGTTATATTAATTGGAATATTACGTTTGAAAAAAACACACTAAGAATTGTTTTTGAAATATTACGTTATTACATTTGAAAAAATGTAACAACCCCGACCTGTGATTAGCTAATAAACCTTAATTAAGAATGTTTAATTAGTAATTAAAACGAAATCCTAAGTTAATTGCATGTACCATGTGTTATTTGTGAATATATCTATCTGTCGTAAAAAGATCTATCTATGTTTTTGTTTCGGTATGCAAATTGAAGGCCTTATCGGCATCTGAACATGAAATTGATTACGTATATACACAAAATCTTGGAATGTTATGGTAGGTTTAATTAGAATTCGATTCAGAACTAAATAATTAGAACATAATAATTAGCACTAATTGCAATTAATTAGCCTAAGTTAAACTAAGCCTATATAAGGCCACTTCTAATGTATTCTACACATTTTCTTCACTCTTTTGAGCCAAACAAAACATGGAAAGAGAGAGATAGGGGGAGGTTGAAATCAAAGAAAAGGAATTTGAGAGACTTAGTGAGATTAGAAAGAACTTGGAAGTATTAGCTTGGAGACTCAAGGAATTTGTTACTTAAAGCCTAATTGAAAGGTAAGGTAGGAATTTCAACTCTTAAATTGTGAATTTGAGTCACTTAGTGCATGAATTGAAGAGAGTTTAGAGACTAAGACATGAATTGATTTTGAAGGGTAGAAAGAAGAGCATTCCATACATGTATGTCCATTGCATCACAATTTGGGTTTGATTTCAAATAATTCTTATATGCATGTGTTCATCTTGCCTTTGTTTTAAGAATTCAACATGTTTTTGTGCTAAACATCTCAATTGATCATGTTTTGGAAGGATGAAGCTCATATCATTACATGCATGTTATGTTTTCACAATTTCAAGTTTACTTTTGGAGTAATTCACTTGTTTTTGGGATTGATTTTGCGAAACGACTTTTAATTCATAAAGTTCTATGATTTTCTACATGTGTTCTCAAGTTTTGGGCCTAAAGGAAGTGTTTTGAAGCTTTGAATTTGAGTTTGAGAGCTTAGAGAACAATCTGAAAATTCTAAAATTTGCACTCTTCACTCGAGCGGTGGAATATGCGCTTGAGGGAAGAATGCGAGCTCCCAGTACTTTTGCAGAGTTGGGGGTTGGCTCAAGCTGCAGAACCTGCGCTCGAGCGACCACTCTTATTTCTGAGCCTTGGCTCGAGCGAATAGAAGTTTCACTCGAGCTTAAAATGAGAGCTTCCAGAAGTTTTGCAAACCAAGAGGTTTTGTTCGCTCAAGCTTAAAATGAGAGCTTCCAAAAGTTTTGCGGACCAAGGGGTCCACTCAAGCGTTCGAACAACCAAAGTTGCGTCTGAGCAAGCTGCCCTGTTTTCAGAATTTTGGCTAAGTGCTTCAACTTACATTTTGGCATCCTCATTGCATCCTAGGCATTCCTAAGCCTTAATTAAGACATAATAATGAGGATAAGGATTAGAAACACACCAAGATAGAAAAGAAATAGGTTTTGTGTTTTCTGAGTATGTGTTTCAATGTGTATCCGTTATGTGTTTGTGTAGGTCACACGCCATAAACTGTCTGATCTGTCTACTCTGTCTGTGCCCCTACTAGAGCTATCTGTGAGTAATAACTTTGTAAAGCTATGTTCAACTTTAAATATTTTCTGATTGATATGATATGGTCTGTTTTCTGCAATGCTATTATATGATTTAAATGAATGATTGGCCAACTTTTTGAAATGTATTCGTGGCATCCTTAGCATCATGTGATATCTATTATCTGTTACCCGGTACTAGAGGTTCTGTTATGGAACTGGTTAAGCACAACCATTATCTGCCCTGTCTACGTCTCTTTGTAGGTCATCTGGACCCTTTATGGGTCATCTGTTTTGTTAGTGCTAATGGATATACCACGTATGACTATCTATGAATTCTGAATATGAATATGAATTTGTTTCTGACTCTGAACTTTGATTTCTGAATCTGTTACGGACATCATTATTCATTAAAACCTTTACTTTGCTATTATTCATTGAGCTCCAACTCACTGTATTACTTATGTATGTGAGTGATCAAGCGCGTGACCTGGCTCAGTGATGATTGCCTAAAGATTTTTTCTGTTAGCGAGCCACTGTGCCTCCCGAGAAGGTTTCCGTTTTGAGACGTGGTCAAGTTTCTATGAATAATGCTTAAGACTTTTGCATTTCTTCTGTTAAAGTCCAAACATGTCTTCTTCTTTTTTTTGTTTATCTGTATATATGGTGACGCGAGTGTGACATCAAAATTATGTAGATTAAGTTTTAAATTTTCTGTCCATGTATGTCTACACAGCTCTATAGACATTGTATTTGATATTTGCTTCTGTCAGCCCCTCTAATTTTGTTTAATCTGTTTGGAGACCTTCGGTAATCCCAGAATTACTGGCCGGTTACGATGCTAAACCTATAGAGGCGAGTTTGGATTGTGACAAAAAAATACACTAAGAATTTTTTTAGTGTATTACATCAGAGTTAGGGATGGGCGTCGTGTCGTGTCGAGTCGTGTTCGTGGCATGTCATCTCAGATTCGTATACGTGTTATCGTGTCGTGTCATTTTCGGTCCGTGTTTAGTTCGTATCGTGTTAATGTGTCATATAAAAAAAATTCACTATTAACTAAAAATATCAAATATATGAAAATAATTTTGAAAATTTCTTCACAAATTAAATTTAATGAAACTAATATCTATTAAATGAAGTTATTTATAAAAATATGTGATTTCAACTTAATTTTATTTTCTGAATATATAAAAATTATATTTTGTTATTATATTTTTTTACTAGATTAACTGAAATAATTGACAAAAAAATAGATTAAGTTTAATTAAAAGTAAAAACAAAACCTATAGTAAATTTAAAATCATATTTTACATACTTTTTAACAAATTTGATGTAATTGTGTAAGAGATTGAAAAATGTCATAATATTCTTTAGTGGAAATAATTTTAAAATTTGTAACTAAATCTTCATTATATGGATTATCTGTGTCAATTTTGTGTTGTACAGATTTGACACTAATCCGACCTGTATAATATTCATGTTATCGGGTCGTGTCATATACGTGCTCGTGTTAAGAAATTGTCAATCTTAACTTGCTAACTTAGTATACGGTTCGAGCAGTGTTATCGAGCTATGTCGCAAATTCCCACCCTTTGCAGTATTACGTTTTTTGGAGTGTTACATTTGAAAAAAGTAAATTAAGGAGTTTTTGTGTGTTATATTAATTGGAGTATTACGTTTGAGAAAGTACACTAAGAAGTTTTTGTGTGTTATATTGATTTGAGTATTAAGTTTGGAAAAAGTACACTAAGTAGTTTTTTTAAAATGTTACGTTGTTTACGTTAAGAAAAAATACATTTGAGAAAAGTATACTAAGGAGTTTTTTAGTGTGTTACATTAAAGTGTGACGTTTTTAGAATGTTATATCAGAGTGTTACGTTTGGAAAAAATACACTAAGAATTTTTTTTTAAATGTTACATTTAGTAATTTCAATATTATAATAAAACAAACATTTGTCCCTCAACACATAATACATGTGTTTTTATGTTTGGCCTTTTATGCGATTCACACTAAAATGAGACCTTTGGGTCTATAAGAAAAAAAGAGGAATCAAACGATTCATAAGATCATTATTTGAAATTTATTGGTGTTTCACTCCAATTATATTGATTTTTTAATAAGGTTAAAGGACTTGAAGTAATGCAGATGGTGTGAAAAAAATAAGAATAAATAAAGAATAATATATACATTTCATTGTAAAAAAAGTTGACAACATCACTTCCACATGACTAGCAAATTATTGACGAAAATGAGACTAAATATTATGTGAATTAAATTATTAAGGGTATCTAATATAATTATGTTAAAACTCTAAAAATTGCTATATTAAATCTAAGAATGGTTAGTGTAATTTACCCAATACTAAAATAAAAAGACCTGAAATTTCAATTTAAGGACTACAAAGAACGAATCATGTTATGTAAGATTTTAATTTTAGCACACTATCAGTGGAAACAAATAAGTTCAAATTGGCACCTTTCTCCACTGAAGTTGTGTACAAAATTGAAATGTTAAATAAAATAAATACATATTTGGAAAGAAACGAATCTTTAAGGACGGAAAAGTTGAAGGTGATGTAATCTAATAACTATAAAGCTAGCAACTTTATGGGATTGAATATTTGCCAACAAAAAAAAAAAACCATATATATATATATTAATAAAATAATAAGTGAACTTGTGATGAGAATATTAAAATTATATGTTGAAAAGCTAAAAAATAATACATTTATGAAACGAGAGAAGTAGCACTAATTAAATACATTGAACATAAGTTGAGAAAAAAAAGATTAAGATGATTTAGTTAAGTCCAAAGCCAAACAATTGATAAAACCACAAGCAAGAATATAATTTTTGTTATTAAAAATATTGATTTAGTAAAAATATATATATAAATTTATAATTTGATTGATTAAGAGGAAAATAGTTAGAAGAAAAACTCTAGAGAAACGGAACTTGGGTCAAGAAATATACCTAGAAAATAAAGGGATCAGGTCACCGTTGTGCGGCTTGCACAACAGTGACTATTGTGTGGTTCACGGAAATTATTTCAGTCTTTATTTTCATCATCCGAACTGTTCAATTTTTAAAGAACATTGATTAGAATATACTCATAAAAAATCAAATTGATTGGATAGCGATAGACCCTTTATCGACCCGAATCTGTATATATAAAAAAATGAATTTATAAGTATTAAACTGAATACAAATGTAAGTTGATGAAGGGCCTTTCGATATCCGATCAACTTAATTTTTTACAGGTATGTTCTACTTAATGTTATTAAAAAATTGAACGGCTCGGATCATCAAAATAAATCTGGAATAATTCCTACATCCCGCACAACAGTTATTACTGTGCAAGCCGCACAGCAGTGACTCTAACTACAAAAATAAATGAAGGGCTGAGATTTGATTTTGTATTGTGAAATCTACTACTAGATTGAATCTCAACCATATATTGACAAATTTGGGTCTAATTGTGGGTAATAATTCTGGATTTGTAGTATAATTGTAGTTAGAATTCATATAAGAGACCTCTACCCCAATTAATTGAAATAAAAGGCTTTGATTTGTTGAGTAATTATTTAGTAATTTTCAATTACTATGTGACATTATTGATGATCTTAGACTACTATGTGATTTTAGTTATATTTCAAAGTTTAAAAAGCTGGACAAGAAACAAATCATAGCAGGCATAAAGTGCAGAAAGATAAATGGACTATTTCAGGTATATTAAATTATACCTCATCTATTACAATAGTTCAGGTTGTACATCAAGTTTTGTCCATAAAGAAATCTGATAAATTAAAAAAGAAAATGGTAAATATTGTTATTGGGTGATAATTAATTTTGGTATATATGTTAAAACATTATATTAAAATATGTGAAAAGTATAAATAAAATGTATATAAGTATAGGAGAATATATAAAATGTGTATTGGGGTTTTAAATTTTTCTTTATATTATTTAGCTCTTAATAAAATACCCAATGGGCAATCATTAGAAAGACCTACAAAAAAATTTAGAAATTATGTGAGATAAGAGTAAGAAATATGTTCATAGTGCAGAAGACTGTTTAAGTGAAAAGTGTAAGTTTACATAAATAAAATTATGTTATTTAAAAATGTTAAGAATGTACATATTAGTGTGAAAGGATTCACAGTAAAAATTAAAAAATGTTATATGAATATTAAATTTTACAAACTTTTTTTTACTAAGTGATGTGTCATTAAATAATGAAATTTTAGAATCTGAAATAGTCTCCACTTCAATGATATGATAAATATCACATTAGTAAGCAAAAAAAACTAATTTACAATTTGTCAATTTATATAATATTATTCATGAAAATAATGAATATACAACTAATGTGAATATTTCTAGTGAATTAACTGAGGTAAAAGTAAGAGACCATGTTCATAATGCGTAACCCTATTTAAGTGAAAATTGTAAGTCTACAATATAAAACTAAATTACAAAAAATAAATATTAAGAATAGTATATTAGGGTCCACCACTAGTGAAAATAAGAAAATATTATATAAAATCATATTTTACAAACTTCTCTTAAGTGATGCATCATTTAATAATGAAATTTTGAAATCTAAAACAATCTTCACTTCAATGATAGGATAATTATTACATCATTAAATAAGAAAATAACTTAATAAAACTTGTTAATTTATATACTATTATTTGTGAAAGTGATGAAGATATACAATGAATATGGATATTTCTAGTGGATCACATGAGGTAAAAATAAGAGATCATGTTTATAGGGCATTTTTGATTGGGTGGATTAGAGCATGGGATTGAGATTATTAATCCGTGGGTCTAATTATTCCATATTTGTTTTAACATTTTGGTTTATGATTATTAATCTAATGGATAATTAATCTAACAAATTTGTAGGATTATTAATAATGGGGTAGGAGTGAGATTATTAATCCAATGGATATTAATCCAATTGGATAGTGAATACCACACTAATTTAATAGGATTATTAATACTTCACTATTAGTCTTGTGAATCAAACATGACCATAATGTATAATGCGTAATATTATTTTAATAAAAATATAAATTTGTACCGTATATAAAGAATAAAATTTAAAATATACATATCGCGACCATATCTAATGAAATAAAGAGGATAGAGTATGCTAAATGTATATATTTTTTTAATATTTTTATATAGTTTAATATGATGTAGGTAGGTTTATTCCAATGAAAATAGAAAGTTTGAGTGAGAAAGTAAGATAGACCATTGACCAATAACCATAGATTATTTCAGAATTCTCTCTTAGTGAGGATATGCCGACAATAGATTTTGAGAGAGAGAGAGAGAGAGAGAGAGAGAGGTTTGAATCGGTCAAATGAGGTTTCAAATGCACCTTGGTGAAAAAGAAATGATGAATTTTGAATTAATTAGTTATATGTGCATATGAGTGCATGAGAATTTCAGTGCCTTTGGTTTTAATTTTTAAAAAATTAAATATTTTATTTTTTATATTTTTTTAGTAAATATTTTTAAAATTTTAATTAATTTTTTTACTTTTTAGATGTACCTTATTTAGATATATCTACAAAGTAAAATATTTTTGAACAAAATATTTTAAAAAATTAATAAATACACAAAAATATAAAAAATGTACTGAATTTTTATTTACTTTTTATATTTTTGATATATAGTGAATTTTTTAAAGATTTTTTTTTTATAAATATTATATTTTTTAAGTGTATTTATCTTAGGTATGTTTAAAAATTAAAAAAATTACTTAAAATATTAAAAAAAAATTCAGTAAAAATAAAAAAATATAAAAAATAAAAAAATAAAATTTTTTGAAAAGTAAATTCTGAAAATCAAAACAAAACAGAGTGGGCAATTTTTAAATTTATAATGTGTGGAGGTGTAAACAAAGGACAAACAGACCAAAGTCAAAAAGGTTGTCACCACCAAAAAAAAACAAATGTGAAAAAAATGTATTTTATAATATATATATATATATATGTGTGTGTAGGAATTTAATCTGATGGACGCAAATTTTCAAAAAAAAAAAAAATTGTATATATGGTGTATTGTGTTCAAAATGCATGTTTTTATTAACGCATTTGATGGTGTTGTCATTGTTGTTGGTAGGTGGTTTGTCCTTCTCGTTCATGCAAAGTTGATGTGTGATTACTTATACAATATTCATATTTTTTTCATAATTTTTTTTTAAAAAAAAAAAAAAAGAATTTCAATTCAACAACTACTATAAATAGAACAATGCTATTTATTCAAAAAAAATTATTTAGAAAATTATCCATAATTATGAATAAGATTCATTCTAATTGATATTTCTATATCTATATCATTGATTGTAAAGATACGTCCCGTAATGTGAGATTGAAGAGAGAGAGAGAGGACATTACTTTTTCAAATCAATATGTTTCAACAATTTTAGAGTGTTTATCGTTGCCATTAACACTTTGAGAGAGAGAGAGAGGGAGAGAACATTTCTCATTTGAATCAATGTTTCAACAATTTTCGTGTTTTTAACTTTACCATTAACATTTAGTTTTTAAGGTTTCTTTTTTAACTTTTTTTTTTTTCCTCTCTATTTGGCTCCAACTTTGAGTTTTGGAGAACATTTGAACTTGTTACTTTCCCATTTGAAGGAAAATCTACATACATAATTTCCTGAAACATTAGGGAGTATACTAAATTGTTTGATGTTTCTTGTTACCTTCCACACTATTCCCAATTCATCCAGTAGAATAAGAAGAAAATGCACAAGAATATATTGAATTAATCATATCAATATTTGAATCTCATACCACTTTGAAGTACTCTAAACCAAGTTATACAAAATTAGTTCAGAAAATTAATATTTGCTCTAAATTCATTTTAAATGTGAGTCTGGCCTGATAAGAATTGAATTCAAATCAAATATTATTTTTTTGAATACGTAATGATATGATATAACTTATTGTGGTTAAGTCACCTACTATGATCTTCTCATTATTTAAAAAATGTTATTGACGTGTTGTTTTGAATGTATTTTCTATATAACTTTGTATTTGTAAATTTTTATTTTTTAAATAAATTTATGGATAAGGTTTTTGAGTCATTGCTTTAGTGCTTCCAAAATGTTTTGTAGGCTTGTCTGAAGTACTAATGAGATCAATGTATGAATCTCATGGTACACTTAAAAGTCTAAACCACTTCCAAAATCTTATGTAGGCTTGTAATGGAGCAAAATCTCTTTTCTAAGCAAACCCTACTTACTTTTGTTCCCCTTTTCTCAAAAGTAAAAGTACTATTTCCAAGTAAGATTTTGCTACAGCCAGTCCAATTTAAGTACTTGGAAGAAGTAATTTTAGATTTGTGACCAATAAACTCAACTTCTATAAGAATGTCAGAAAAACAAATCTCAAAAATTGTTTAGAATTTTCAATCAAAGGTTAACTAACATTCTTTTATAATAGCATTGAACATAGAACATTGATTTGAAATGGTGAGTAAAATTCTGGTATGTTTTCTGGATGCTTGACTTTCTCATGTAGTTATGGTGAAGGACAGGTGGCAGTAGCTGATTGGATTGTCGGTGAGGAAGTAATGTTGTTAGTGCATGCCAACCTAAACATGTATGATCTATGTAGTAATGGAAATGGTTGATTCTCAAGTACAATGTTGGAGAGAGTTCTTGTTGAGAGGAGATTGTGGGAGACAGAGTGGAGACAAAAGCTTTTGAATTTGGAGTGGATCCCATTAACATATTTACTAGTAGGCCCATCATCTTATCAACAGTGACACACACACGTGTGTGTCTATATATATATTTGAAGTGACTCCACACTAATTTCTAATTGGATTTAATAATTATTATAATAGTTATTTGAAATAGTTGGAGACAATTGAAACAATTTATAGTATTTATTATGTTTAAAAGCATTTTTGAAGGAAAAAATTATGTAATATTTATGCCAATAGAAGTGTTTATTTTATATATTAATATAGATACACACGATAGGAAGCATATCATCAAATATTCCTAGAATTACAAGTGCCAAACCTATATCCTAATTAATGGAAATTTTATATAAAATAATATGAAACAAAACCCACTAAAATATATGGGTAAATCATACTTTCACTGAGTCATTTTTCACTTTGTATTTATACTATGTTTGGTTAGGAGATTTGATAGGGGATTTGAAAAGGAAAATATAAAAGATAAATGAAATGTGAAAAAATATACCTAAATTTCATCTAATTTCACATATCTTTTTCTTTTTTCTATGCAAATTCCTCTTCAAATCTCTTAATCAAACACACCATTAAAGAAATTATTCTTCCACTTTAGTCCCAAAATTATTTTTCGTTTCTCATTTTGCAATTATCAACTCCCGTTACAATTAAAAAGACAATTTAAGAATTTTAAAAATTAAATCTTCTCACTTTGATTTCTAAAAAATGTTTTTTTCACATTGATTCACAAATCCAAAGCCAACTAAAATTTACCCCATTCACTACAAAAAAATTAAGTTTTTAGAGATCAAAATTTAGGGATAAAATTATTTTTTAGGGACCACATAATTTTGTTGCGAAAAGTGTCATCATTATATTTTTAGCAACAAAAATTAGATATTAGTGATGAATTATTATCCTTTTGGGACCAAATTTTTTGTCTTAAAAAATATATTATTTTGAGACCAAATTATTTTATTCCTAAAAATCTATTTATTAGTGACATTTTCAAAATTTTGTCGCTAAAAGCCTTGTTTTTTACTTTTCGGGACGATCTTTTAGCAACTATCCTTATGACGATGAAAATTAGTCCCTAAATGTCTTTTGCAACAAAATTTTCACTTTTAAAGACCAAAACATTTGATCTCTAAAACTCTTATATGCTGTAGTGACTCCCAAACCCAACCAATTTAAAAAACCAATTTTATATCAAATGAATGAAAATAAAAAAAATTACGGTGATTTACGTTATTTGAGGAGGAAAAAGGAGCAAATTAAATCTGAAAGCTAGTAGAGAAGATCATGTAGTGGGTTGAGAAGGTGGAGGTGGTTAGTTGTCAGAGTAAATTCAGAAAGAAGAGGTGGTCGTTTATAGGAGTATAGTGGGAATGTGCATGCAAAATGGGAAAGAAATGGGCAAGTGAATGAGGAGGGTTCAAGTGTTGTGAGATGTCATTTTAGTGGATAATGTGGTAAGTTGTGGTTCTGAATAACCATATGTATATAAATTTTTTGAGTTGGACCATTTTTGGGGGGTTGCAGCTCAAAGTGTGAAAATGTTTTTCTTCAAGGACCAAAGTGAAAAACAAAAATAGTCATACTTCAAGAGGCAAAAGTGTTATTTACTCTATTTTCATCATCAAAGTACAACGGTGGTTAAAGGCCAAAATTGGAAGGGTTTGATAGTTCAGGACCAAATTAAAACAATATTTTCTTTACGCTGTGTTTGATTGAGAGATTTGAGAATGAATTTAAAAAGAAAAGGGAAAAGATGTGCGAAACTATGTAAAATATTATAACAGTTATTTGAAATAGTTGGAGACAATTGAAACAATTTATAGTAATTATTATGTTTAAAAGCATTTTGGAAGGAAAAAATTATGTAATATTTATGCCAATAGAAGTGTTTATTTTATATATTAATATAGATACGCACGATAGGAAGCATATCATCAAATATTCCTAGGATTATAAGTGCCAAACCTATATCCTAATTAATGGAAATTTTATATAAAATAATATGAAACAAAACCCACTAAAACATAAGGATAAATCATACTTTCACCTCGTTAAAATATGAGTCATTTTTCACTTCGGTATTTAAAGAAATTATTCTTCCACTTTAGTCTCAAAACTGTTTTTCATTTTTCATTTTACAATTATCAACTCTCGTCACAATTAAAAGGGCAATTTAAGAATTTCAAAAATTAAATTTCTCACTTTGATCTCTAAAAAATTAAAGTTTTTTCACATTGATTCAAAAATCCAAAGCCAACTCTGAACCTCAAAATTACCCTCACTCCCAAACCCACCCAATTAAAAAAACCAATTTTATATCAAATGAATGAAAATAAAAAATTACGGTGATTTACGCATTATTTGAGGAGCA
Source organism: Camellia sinensis (assembly GCF_055761805.1). NCBI lineage: Eukaryota > Viridiplantae > Streptophyta > Magnoliopsida > Ericales > Theaceae > Camellia > Camellia sinensis. Next base: position 62,609,347 of record NC_138962.1, on the reverse strand, counting down.
AAAAGGTGCAAATTGAATCTGAAAGCTAGTAGAGAAGATCATGTAGTGGGTTGAGAAGGAAGAGGTGGTTAGTTGTTAGAGTAAATTCAGAAAGAAGAGGTGGTCGTTTATAGGAGTATAGTGGGAATGTGCATGCAAAATGGGAAAGAAAAGGGCAAGTGAATGAGGAGGGTTCAAGTGTCGTGAGATATCATTTTAGTGGATAATGTGGTAAGTTGTGGTTGTGAATAACCATATATATATATATATATATAAATATTTTTGAGTTAGACCATTTTGGGGGTTGCAGCTCAAAGTGTGAAAATCTTTTTCTTCAAGGACCAAAGTGAAAAACAAAAATAGTCATACTTCAAGAGGCAAAAAGTGTTATTTACTCTATTCTCATCATCGAAGTATAACAGTGGTTAAAGACCAAAATTGGAAGGGTTTGATAGTTCAGGACCAAATTAGAACAATATTTTCTTTACGCTGTGTTTGATTGAGAGATTTGAGGAGTGATGCAGAAAGGAAAGGGAAAAAGTGTGTGAAACTATGTGAAATATAAGTATGTTTTATTCGGAATTGGGGTAGGTGTTGTCACAGCACCATGTTGACAGCCAAATGGTGCCGTTTAATTTGTCAAAAAAATAAAAGAAAAAAATGTATGTGGAACAACACTTTTATGTTTAGGTTGACTTTAGGAAAAGAAAAATGCTTGAGACTCCCATTTTTTGGAGACCCTCACAACCCCCTTTGGATCTCCACCATTGATATATGTGTAGAACCCATTCATGTATAAGAAGCTATAAAAAAAATTTAAACAATAGGTATGATTAGTTGAAAAAAATATGTTAAAAATAGTATAAAAATTGAATTTTATAATATTTTTATTTGTCTCAAAAAAAAAATTTGTAAAAATAAATTTTAACATAAATTGCACCGATAGTTCTTTTTTAAAAAAAATGCAAATATGAGCGACATGTATCACGTAGGAACAAATTTATAAACTTTATCAATTTACTGAGTTAGTATCAACCAACTTAGTAATTATTCTTTATCAAAAAACTTAACGTCATTATCAATTGGGCCAAATTGACACAAAAATCAAAAAAATTAAGAGTCAAAATTGAACTAATTGAAATGTAAGAATCAATTTGATACAAGAGACAAAATTTAGAAATTACCGATGTAATTTACTCTAAATTTTAAAAGAAAAGTAATGTTGAAATATAAGCACTTGAAACAAATGATACTTCAACTATACAGCCTGTAACAATCATATAATATAAAAAGTACATGTAGTTACCATATATATAATTGTAACAGCTGAATTAAATAAAAAATAAAGTTAAATTTAAACTGTGAACCAACCAACCAATTCAATGTTGAATATCATTCTAAATCCAATTTCTTCACATACCAAACATCCAAAATTCAAATTAATTTCAAAAACATTCTCATAGACTTTTGTTTCAATTTTTTATTTTTTGTTTGTTTATAGCTGCCCCTTATTTTCCTAAAGCCAACCTATAAAAGTGTTGTTCTACACTACAGCAAGACGGCAGGCATGCTTGTGTTTCAATTTTTTTTTTAATAAATAAAACGGTACCGTTTGGCTATCACAACATGATATTGTGACAGTACCTACCCCAATTCCGTTTTATTCACATTTCACTTATTTTTTTTATTTTTTTTCCAAATCTCTCTTTAAATTTCCCAACCAAACACAACATTAGGGACCAAAGAGAGAAAAGGGTTATACTTTAAGGAATGAAATTATCATTTATTCAAAAGTTGATGGTAGAAACAATTTAGAACAACTCCAATAGTGTGCTATCCTATATGTCAAAGAAAAATTTTGGGAATATTTTTTCTTAATTTATCTTCAATAATATTATATATTCCATGACAAATAATAATAATGTTAAATTTTAAATTTGGTCACGCCGTCAACCATGACAATACTGGCTTGATTTTAATTTACCAATCAAGAATTTTAAATAAATTAAAGAGTAATGTTGATTCCACATGATGTGTTTGTTGATCCATATATATATATATATATAAATAGTTCTTGCTTTTTCATAAATTTTAAATCCACACTTTAATCAAGTATGTTATGACTACTGGGAATGCTGGAATTCGAAGGCAGAATAATAATAAAAAAAACAAAATAAAATAAGAGAGAATTTCAAAAAAAAAAAAAATGAAAAGTAAAAAAAATAATTTTAATTGATGAAGGTATAAGATTTATTTACATGATTTAATGCATAAATCACTTATAGCTCCATCATTTTAAAATTATTTTTGTACTCTCCACTTTTTAAATATTTTCCCATAAAAAGATTTAAAAAATGAACCTTTTGTCTCATTTGTCATCATGAATTCAAAAGTAATACTATGCATAAATAAAAAATTTATTTAACAAAATTAAGATAAATTATATTAACCTCTCTTGAAGTTTGAAAAAAATATAAAAATCTTACAGTTTTGATATAATTACATTGATCTCCTCTTTAGTAAGGTTAAGTAGACTAAAATTAATACAAATTGTATGAAGACACAAAGATATACAAGATAAAATATACATTTCAATATAAAATATATAATATTATCATTTTTTTCATTCATACGACTAATGAATTTCTGATAAAAATATGACCAAGTATTATATGAATTAAAACCTTAATGGAACTCACTGTAATTATGCCAAATTTGTTAAGCTTATTGTATTTTTTTTCAAATTTCAGGAGAGATCAATGTAATTTATCCAAAACATTATTACTAGATATAAAGATAGTTGGATCCATATTAATATATATAGGGTAAATTACACTTACCTCTACTGAGATTTCTGACAATTATAGAGACCTCTCATATGGTTTCAATATAACATCTCTTACTTTTGAAACTATTATCAAGATTCCCCCACTGTTAGGTTATTTAACAGAAATTTCTGATGTCATAGGTTATAATGTCAAAAATGATGAAATTGCCTATTAGTTACCTTATCTATTCAAATGAAAAATTACACTCCCCTCCCATGAGCTGTTACGTATATATTATCAAAGACGAATATAGATTTTAGCATTATTTAATAATTTTTTTTTTAATTTATGCAATATTAGATAAAACCCTTAAGTTGTTAAGATATTATTAAATTATTTAATGAAAAAAATTAATTTGCATTGATAAAATACTTAAAAATAAACAATCTCTCTAAAATTAATGTTAGATAACATCCTAATAATTTAATATAAGACTTATTCCACACTATATAAACAACGTAAAATATATCATTTTAAGTAATGCACTTATTATTTGAATTTTTTTTAAGTTGAAATAAATGGATTTATTTTTTTCCCATAAGTTTGCATTACTTTTTTATTCATATATATATAAAAAATTATCATTTTATCTTTTCTCAATCATATATTATTCTCAAATTTTAATTTTTATCTTTGAGTCATTAAATTTCTAATCAATGCATATTTAAAAAACGCAAGTTAATATTTCCTAGATGATTAAAAATATATTTATATAAAAGTAAAAAAAAAAATCTAATCTCCTCACAATAAATTAAAATTAGTTGATAGGAAATGAAGGATCAAGAAATCATTTGAGAGTAATATATATACAATTCAAACAATTTATCATTTTTTACACTTAAAATTAAAATTAATCTTTACTTGAATGGAGAAATTATTTGAGAATAATAAAACATTCAATTAATTTGTTATGTGTAATAATTAAAATCTATTTCTCCATCTTTATTTATCTCATTTAAACTTTTTTTTATTAAATTAAATCTTAAAATTAATTTATCACCTTCATTAATGGTTGAATTTTTATTTTATTTTTTGTTTATAAAGGTTGAAAAACTTCTTGTGGAAAAAAATAGAGTTAAGAAATTACATTTATATTTTGAAAAAGTTATGAAAAATAAATAAGAATTTCATATATATTTAATAGGATAAATTAAATTTAGCACATTTAATGTTAAGATTAATGTTGATAATTAGTTTGATTTAATTGTCAGAAACTTCAGTAGAGGTAAGATTTTTTTTACTTCTATATTTAATTTTTAATTTTTTTAATCATGTAAAAAATATTATTTTTTTTTAATATGCATCGATTAGAAATTTAATGACTCAAAGATAAAAATTAAAATTTGAGAATAATATCTGATTGAGAAAAGATAAAATAATAATTTCTTTATATATGAATAAATTAGTTTTGCAAATTGTAGGGAAAAAAAATAAATCCATTTGCTTTAATTTTAAAAAAATAATATAATAAATGCATACTTAAAATGATAAATTTTACGTTATTTATGTAGTATAGAATAAGTCTTATATTAAATCATTAGGATGCTATTTAACATTAATTTTAGAAATTTTGTTTATTTTTAAGTATTTTATCAATGAAAATTAAATTTTTTTCCATTAAATGTTTTAATAATGTCTTAACAATTTAAAGGTTTTATTTTATATTGCATAAAATTTAAGAATTTTATTAAATAATACTAAAATATTTATGGGTCTTTGATAATACAGTATATATGCAAAATCTTATGGGAGGTATGTATAATTACCCATGTTGATAATCAATAAGTTAGTTTATGGATATTTTCGTCTTTTCACATGCAAATCAAAAGATAATATGGTCATTTTGAATTGTAACAGAATGGGAAAATTTTGTTAATAGTTTCAAAAGTAAGAGAGGTTAGTATAATTATTGAAACTATAAGAGAGGTCTCAATAGCTGTTAGAAATCTCAGAAGAGATAAGTGTAATTTACCCATATATATATATATATATATATATATGACTTATTCTTTATATCTAGTGATAAGATAATCAAGCAAAAAAATTCATATATATTGCATATTTTTGAATTTTTAAGTGGTCAATTAATTAATGCTAATGTGATTTAATCTATTCTCATGCTTTAAATTCAAACAAGTTATGACAACTTTTTGTTGCCATGACGAAGAAATTGAAATTTTTTGAGGGTGCAATATTTATTGTAATACTCTCTCTCTCTCTCTTTCTCTCTCTCTCTCTCTTAAATTTATGCATGTACTATTGATACGTATACATGGTAGTTATTAAATTTTTTTGAATTCATCATTATTTATGTAAATTTCACTTTGGTTATATGGTCTTTTATATTTTATTTTTTATGTAATCAAGATGAAAAAAAATATTTATCACCAATAAAGCTAGGTATCAAAATATTTCATTTATGTGTTTTGAATTTAAAATAGATAAAATTACAAATCAGCCAAAATTTCAAAAATATACATGAAAAATTATATGATTTTGATAATTAAAAATTATATACTTTACCATTATTTTGACAAAAAAAACTCAACCCTTGCACTGACTTGAAATTTTTGCGATGTACTAATTTCCTTGGAAATCAGGGTTCGTCAAAGGAAACTTTCTTAGATTCCATATGCCTTATGAGTCAGCAGTAATTCATATGACCTAATCCATATTCAAAAGAAACCAAACTTTTTTTTCTCCAAAATTTAAATAAAAAATAAAAAGATTGTTGTGAAAAACATTATGAGATCAATTTCTATTGTCATGTGAGTCTAGGGCCGTAAAAATGGCCGAAGCTCGCCCATAGCCTGGGGTGGGCCTGGCCCAACTCAAGACCCTGGGCCTGAGTTTGTGCCGTCATTTTGAAACTCAGCCCGTGGGCCCGACCTGCCTAGCCCAGCCCATCGACCTTGCTCAAGGCCTACTCAAAACATGGTCCGATGCCAGTGTCATCTTTAGTGAAAAAATAATAAACTTTTAATAGAAAAAATTGAGAAAAATATTAAAAAATGTTCAGGCCCTGCCCGACCTACCCAAGGCCAAAGTACCCCCTAGGCCTAGGCCTGAGACTGGGCCTGGACCTAATTTTCTGGCCCATGTACCGGCTTAGCCCAGCCTGAATTTTGATGGGAGCTCGGGCCCCCAGACATGGATCGGCCCGAGCCCGAACCAGGGCGAGCCCAATTTACACCCCTATGTGAATCATCATTAAAAGAGTGTTTTGAAAAGTCAAAAAAATACCTTTAGCAACAAAAATTGAAAAATGTTGCTAATACTGTCACTTTGACAAACAATTTCGTAGAAAAAGTGTCTACTTTTTTAGACTAAAATTTTGATTCTAAAAAGATAATAATTTTTCACCAAAATCTAATTTTATTCCTAAAAATACAACAATAACACCCTTGACAAATAAATATTTTAGCCCTAAAAAGTGATTTTATCTTTAAATTTTTATTTTTAAAATTTTTAATTTGTTGCAGTGGATAAATATATGTATGATAAAAAATTTATTTATGTATAATATTATTTAATTATAAGAGAATTTTTTTTTAATGAATGAGTCCTTTTCAATCCATGTCCTTTCCTAATATCCAAAGTTGTGGTGAGTACAATTGTCAAAAAAGGCCCAAATTTGGTGGTTGCGCACTCCAAACCATCCCAATGCCATTCCCTATTTTTAGGGTCATTCCCACCCACTTTCCATCCGTTTTTCAACTCATCTTCCAAGAAAAATGATTGAGAGCATTAAAAGTGGTGCTTTAATAGTATCACTAATGATGTAATAATGAACCCCGTCCATTGTCTATGCCTATGCCTTTGTTTTTTTTTTGACATTCTTAATACGTTAGTACTAATCTTTTTTTTAGTGGTATGAGTCATTATTGTTCTTCAAAACATATTGCAGGCTCAAGCATTCCCACAATTGCACTAATATCACCTTTTTAGATGCTTTAAAGACTTTTTTTTAGTGATTTTCACAAGGCAAAAACCTTGTATAAAGACAAATTTGTAGTAAGATTGTTGTGGTTGGTTAGGGATGATTCATACCTAATTAAATCTCCATCTCCTAGCTTATAAATTTGTAATTGTTGGATGTGATGGAAATCTATGTAATCTCAAGAACCAATTAAAGGATAAAAGTACATTAAATAAGAGGAATCTAAGTACTGGGTACTGAAAAACTCTTGTCATGGTAAATTAATTGGATTAGCTTAGTCATTTTTGTACATTTTTATTTAGGAAGTTAAAGGGTCTTCTTAAAGATTGATGATTTCTCTCATATTATTTAATTTGATTCATATATCATATTTAGGAAGAATAAAACTTAGGTGAAAAAATTTAAACTGTTAATGTCCAAGGGGCAATGATTTTAACCAGTCAATTTATTTTGAGACATTTATAAAAAAAAAATTGGTTGTTAGTCTGATTATTTATTTTTTATTATGACGATTTTTTATTGGGCTTCTATAATTTTTGAATTACAATTTTTAAAATATATTTATCTTCCTATTATAAATAACCTCTTACTAATTGCTATTTAAAAAAAATAAAAAAATAAAAAAACTTGCATAATAAATGCATCGGCTTGTTTTAAAAAGTATGTTAAAAGTTGATTTTTCATTTTTTTTAAAAATATATATGAAAAAATAAAAGTATGATTTGACTTAAAAAAAATTAACTTTTAATCAAATTCTCAAAATTCACCATCATTGACAATTGGTCTTGATCTTCAATTTTGTACACTTCAACATTATTGTCCTCTATTTTGTAATTCAAAAATGTTTTGGAATTCTAATAATTCGAATGGAGTGTAAGTTTCACTGTGATAGTGATATTTGTGTCTTAATTTTTTTTTTTTTAATTTTTAACTTTTCATGTCATTGGAACTCATTAGAGCCTTTTGATTTAGAAAAATGTGTCATTGTTATTCGTAATTTGTGTACTTTTATTGGTTTGCTGACACGATAGATTAGTGGTGAGATACAACTTTGTATGGTCTTTTTTTCAATTATTAATATCTTACAATCAATTATATATATAATAATCAAAATGCTAGAACATTCTCTACTTTTTTTTTCTTTTTTTTTTTTTAGGTCAAAACATTGACAATTATAGTGTAAGCACTTGCAACAACACATTCATTTTCGAGGCTACAATTTCAATTGGAAAAAATAATAGTGCACTATCAATTGCCCTGTGCAATGAACGTATTATTTTTTAAAAAAAATATTTGATGATATAATCTGTATTATAAAAAAATAATTTTAATTTAAAATATGATTTTAATTATTTATTTGGATAATATTGACATTATCATCTTATAAAATTGTTACTTAAATACTTTTATATATATATATATATATATATATTAATTTTAATTAAATTATTTATGTATTTTAATAATTTTAATTTTAGCATATTATATAAATTTTGGTCTGAAGAGAGAAATGGAGGTAGTGGATCATTTAGCTGAGAGGAGTAAAAGTCACAGTTCGACGTTGAAGCCTCATCTAACCATTTCACGTGCTACATTTTTTTTATTATTATTATAAATATTTGATAATACAATATGTATTATAAAAGAATAATTAAAGTATGATTTTAACTATTTATTTTGATAATATTGACACTATTGTGTTTATAAAATTGTTACTTGAATACTTATGTATATTAATTTTAGTTAAATTATTTATGTATTTTGATAATTTCAGTTCTATTGTATTGTAAAAGTGTAATTATCATATAATAATTTTGTATGATATATATTAAATTATAAAATAGTAAAATAAATACTCATTTTAATATTAAAAATAATAATTAAATTAGAAGAAGAGTTAGTAATATAAAATTAAAAGTAATTCTAACTATTTAATTTTCTTTTATATTTATTTGAAAAATAAAAATGTGTAGAAATAGAAATTATATAAAATTTATTAAAAAATTAAATATAAATTTTTTTGTAGTTGGATTATCATATAATGATTTTATATAATATATATATATATATATATATTAAATTATAAGATTGTAAAATAAACACTCTTAATTAAATTAAAATATATATCAACTATATTAAGAAAAAAAATTCAACAACTAGCCAAGAAAGAATCTTATGACAACATCTAAACCCAAAAAGAAAAAATAATGAAAATATCCAAATAATAAATACATTTCAATGTGTGAAGTGATTAATCATCTGTAATATAATATCAAAACATAAAAAAACTTCCTGTTCAACAATTGAAAAAGTAACTAAACAATAAAATCCAAACTTTAGATCCTTCTCAAGATTATCATTATTTGTGCAGGTTTTTCCTCTTGTAAATTGTGATTATATAAAGTAATGTAAGAAATGAAGTATAATTTCATATATACAATCACTATAAAATTTAAATGACAAATCCATAATATAGAATAATATATAATTAGTATTGGGTATAGAATAATGTATGAAAAAATAAGAAGAAGAAGAAAAAAATAAGACAATTTAGTATTAAAAAAAAATCCTAATACCCTTGAAAGAATTAAGAAGAAAAACATGAATTATCTCAATTTACCATAAAAAATATATGAAAAAGAAATATTTATGAAATATAGTCCACATAAAATAGATAAAGTTAGTATATTTTAAATACATGCTAACGTAGTTTTTTTAGAAAAAAGTAAGTCCTTATAATGTGCCACCTAAGTATGGGAAAAATACTACTTTTAATAATATATATGATACGTTTGAAGGGGCCTATATCATAGGCACCCTATTACAATTGGTATAATTTTATCACAAATTTCCGTAACATCAATTATAGAATATATAATTTTGTCACAAATTAGCTTAACAAAATGTCTAAAATTTTGTGGTTCATGAAACAAAAGTTTGTGATTTTGTTATGACATTTTTTGTTATGTTAATTTGTAGCGAGATTACACATTTTGTAATTGATATTACAAAATTTTATGGTAAAGTTACTCCAATTTGTGGTAAGGTGTGTACCATAGGATTTTCTAGGAGTGAGTATGGTTCGGATTGGTTCGGTTTAGCCATAAACCAAGACTAATTTATTACTTACTGTTCTATCAAATTTGGAACCAATCCAAACCAAACCACTAAACCACGGTTGAGTTCAATTTGGAACTTTCTTTTTTCTTTTTTTTTGTTTAAAAATAGTTCTATCATTATACAAAGATACATTTATAATAGTAGAGAGTTATAATTTATGTATATATATATATTTATTTATTTGATACTAATAAAATATTTTAGCATTTACATTTGGTATCAAATTATATATATATAATAATTTAAAAGGTCTGGTTCAATTCTAACTAGATTAATAGCTATAAAACCACGGATCAAACCGTGAAATATGATTTCCATATTTCAAAAATCAGAATCAAATCATATATTGAAAAAATCAAATCAAACTGTGCAATTTGCCTTGGACCGGACCAGTTTACGATTTTTTTAATTTTTATGCAAAGTCCTAGGATTTCCCCAATTTCATACAATCCATTTTTTTCTTTTAGGACAATATTAAACGTAGTAGGTTAAAATAGTTAAAAATTAATAAATTATTACAAAAAATATCATTTTTTTCAATATTTTTGCACTTTTTTCATAAAAAAATCAACGTAAATAGTCAATTCTGAAAAAATGTTAAGTGTATAACAGATTTTTATTATTAGTTGGACTTCCCTTCAGTCTAAGATTTAGGATTTCAATTCAAGTTTTGGATTAGATGGTGCTATTTGGGCCCCGTAAGATTGACCATAAGTTATGTTTCGATGATCTAAATCGTTTAATTTATAAAGTCATTCGTGTATATTATCTAAACAAAAAATTAGAACGATTTGATAATCCTAACCAATATTCAATTTATTGCATTTCTTTCTAAAAAAGTAGACGACAAGTGCATTTTTTAAATAAAGATGCTATGAATGCAGACTTATAAACTCATAATTTGTTAAGAATATATTTGTGTGATAGAGATTAAATTGATTAGTGTGTGTGGTTCATGAGTGAAATAAATTTGAACTATTGATAGTTTTTTCTGAATAAATTCTAAGTAAAAATTATGAGTTTGTAGTCTTTTTCTTTTTTTTTTAAATTGATTATTTAATTTTTTAATAACAAACACGATAAATTAAGCAGTTTACGATTATTGGATCGATATTTTTTTCATGGGTGATACACATGAACAATTCTACCAAATGAACGATAACATTTTCCCGTCGAGACGTGGAAACGACGTGAAGACAAAAAAACTGGAATCACAAAACAGTGTCTATGGATTTGGACTTTAAGATATTGAAATGTCAGTGTCAGACTCAAGGAGTTGTGGATAAACAAAGGTACATCATTGTGAGGAACGTATCTAATTTCATACAAAGTTGAAGATCTTAAAATCCAACCTAATTTTTTTTCACATCAATTGGATTTCTGAATTTTTTTTATTTATTTATTTTTTAAATCCTACGTCTCTCTCATTCTTTCTTTCTTTCTCTAGCACTCCATTTTTATTTTTTTTTTACAACAAAAATTAGTGTCTTTTCAGCGCTGAAACTCAATTCGATCAATTATTACACAAAGTTTTGTAAATCTAAGAATGCTCTGAATTCAGTCGATCCTAGCACAATTTTGTAAATCTAAGAAGTTGATATTAATGATGACTCATTGAATGATCTCGTTAAATGAAAATCTTAATTATTAACATTATAAGTATCCTAAAAACGTCGAAATTTATAATTATATCAAACGTGTTAACAAATATATACACCACCCTAACAATTACCATCTTTTTTAAACCCGCAGATCAATTCTTTACTTTACAGGCAAGGACGGACCTAAAGGGGACGATTGCCCCCTTTATGATTTGAAAAATACCCTTCATTATAGTAGTATTACTTACGATTGTTTACTAATTATAGAGGTTCACTCCCAAGTTTTTCTTATTTTACAAATTTTAAATGGCTACCACTGTATATATCTATGAAACATAGGATCAAAATATAAAATTAAAAAACAAATAAATGAAATATAATAAAAAAAATGAATTTCTTAACTAGTGTTAATTACAAGTCCTAGTCTATAAAAAAATTAAATAAGGTATCAGCTCGTTACTTGATCACGTTTATTAAGAAAGGCATTATACGAGAATTTAATGTCGATTATATCATAAGTATTTTTAATGACATAAAAGAGTGTCAAGCACAATAATTCAAAATATCTCACTTTAATATAGTGATTATTTTATAGTAACTATCTTTTGTAGTTAACACTATGTTTGGTTTGAGTGATTTAGAGAGAAAAGAAAAGAAAAGAAATTGAGAGAAATAGATTTCAATCATTTGTTTGAATTACCAAATATGAGAGAAATACAGAGAAGTGGAAAGAAACATATTTCTCTCAAAACCCCTATTTTCAATCTCTCCAAAAGTGAAGAGAAATGGAGAGAAATGAAATCACTAAATATTATTTTATTATAATATCAAAACTACCGTTTTAGATATAGAACAAATAAAAATGCTAACACCTATAAAAAGTTTAATTTGATAATATTACATTACATCATTTCTTTCTCTCTTTTCTTTTATATTACTTAACCAAACAAGAGAGGAAATAAATCAATATCATTTCTTCTTCTTCTTTTTTTCTATCCAAACAAAAAGAAAAGAAATCACAATCTTTTCTTTTTTTCTTATAACTTATTTAATCATTTCTCTTCTTTTCTCTCTTAAGTTACCAAACATAGTGTAATGTGGATATAAAAAAAAATGCTATTTATATATATTTTTTCATCTTATCTTCACTTAATTGCTATTATAATTCATATTTTCTTTTCAAAAATTTTGTTAAAATATATATGTTTGACCCTACATGAAAATTCTGAATCTGTCCTGTTTACCAAAACTGAAACTATTGGAAGAAGGGGGCAGTGACGCAAAGCATAACATAGTGGCAAATGGGTGCATATATTTTGTGGGAGATGTGATGGATGTGATGATCAGCCCATAGTGGTGGTGGTGGTGGAGGAAATAGTGGGTGGAATTGAAGTAGTAACTAGTAACTTGTAACTTGCAAGGTTGTTATAACCAGTAAGGTGAGAGAGTTGTAGAGATCCACATGTAATTCTTTGTATGGCAATTTTAGCAAAGTGTATCAATGTAAGATCTTCCTTGTATGGACAAGAGAGGTAAGAGAGTGACAGATCTACAAACACAAGAGGTACTCAAAATCAAAAAGTGGATTTCATCATAGATTTGATGAGTACTAGATTCTTCCATATGTTCATAACAGTAGTAGTATCCTAAGTACCTAGACAATATTATATATGTATATCTATATACAGCAAATAAATAGCTATATAGCTGTATAATGTTGCTTTTCTTTTTTAAACAAATTCTCTCCAAAGAAGGTGGCGCTGAAATGATTCTTTAGTTGCCTCACCACAGCCTTGTGTTTGCCCAATGCAATGTCAAAATCACCCTTTTTTTTATTTTATTTACTTGCGATCTTAAAATTAATGTGTCAATAATTGTATCAGTAATAGAGAGGTGCTGGGAGTGGGGTAATGGTGGTGGTGGAGGTCGTCGTAGGTGGATGGTGGTCGTGGTAATGGTGATAATATAATAACAGTATGATCACATTGATAACTCTAATCCGAATCTTTTAAAATGAAAACGTTTTCTATTTTGATAAACTTGTTTTTGTTAATCGCATAAACTATTTTTCATTAACTTTCATTTCAACATGCTAAATGCCAAAAAAGATGAAAAATATTTTTTTAAAAATAATATCTGCCAAAACAAATAAATGAAGCATTAGTTCATTAATTCATCATATCATCAAAATATAAGTCATGATAAACTCAGTCTTAAGATAAATTTTTGAAGTTTATTATAATGCGAATGACTCGACACTTCTTATACTATAAATCTTGACTATTATAAACTGGAACAATTTATTTATTTATTTATTTCATTTTTTTTAAGACTTCTTTTAAAAGTTTGTCAACCATTGACAATTTATGTGGTAAGCACGCTGGGTGCTAACAAATCAAAGAAATTACACAACAATAGTTATTGATGACATGTTGACAATTGTCAACAAAAGAGAAACCAACCAACCAATATAGACTCTCTCCCTCACACACACAAATAAAGTCACCGAAACAATAGCAGCAAAAATAAAACAAAAAAATATGCTATAATAAAGTATAAAATTCAAGTTCAAAAAAATATATATACAAAATTCTCTATCCCAAATTTCTAAACATATGTCCCAATATATTCTAATTGTACAACTTTGCTGGAAGATTGTCTTGTGTTAAGATATTCATCGTATCTTATAATTAAAATAAGTATAATTTATAGTCATCTGCGATTATGTCTCAAGATTTTAAAAGACGACCAATAAGGCACAAGATCTTCTATCTCTAAAATTATTGTTTTAATACTTCTAATCATAATAAGAACATGCTTCAAATTTGTTATTATTTTTATTTTTTTGTATTTTTCATCAAGTGCAATTGAGTACATGTACAGGATATTGGGCCTTTAATTAGATAGAGATATCCATGACCCTAAAACAAAGATTATTCAAAGTCTCAATTCATTTGTGTGTGCGTGCGTGGAATCTGCATGAAGCCTATCCAATGAATGATAAAAAAAAATGCATTTATAATATTGTTACACCTAATAATGAATATTTGAATTTTAGCTGTACCAAAAAGTGGTTAGAAATTTTCCCCTACTTTATTTTTAAACAAATATAGGGTTCACAAATGTAGGCTTTATTCTTTATTTTTTATTTTTTTTTTTTTATTTTTTATTTTTTATTTTTTATTTTTTATTTTTTATTTTTTATTTTTTTTGGAACTGAATGTAGGCTTCTTTTGACAATGCAAAGAAGATGGCATTGAAGTGATTCTCTAATCCCCTGCCATCTACTTCTGCTTGTTTTTCTTTTCTTTTCTTTTCTTTTCATTCATATATATATATATATATATATATATATATATTGTATCACCCTTGACCTTCTGACTTTGGTAATTAGTATATTTAATGAAGAATGAGTTTTCTTAATCACTTTAGGCCCCATTGGAATTGCATGCGGTATGGTTTAATTCAACTACAATAATATAGTCAAAGTGATTTATTTTCTGTTTGGCAAGAAAAGCTATTAAAAAACACGAAGGCTACCCATCTTCTTAAAAAAGCCATAATTCCACTAATATGAGCATTAAAGATAACCAAATGTAAGAGCATCTGCAATGGTTGTTAATACCATTATTATTGCTATAATTTGACAATAAATAGTGTTATTTTACCAAATTAAAACAATGATATTCCAATGGTCACTTGCTATTTTAACAATTCTCAACCAACTTTCCCTTCAAATTTGTAAGCGTTGTTTGGATATAAGTTTTTTTATGATTTTATTTTTCTTTATTTTTTGTCTTTTATGTCATTTTTTTAACTATTTGTAAAAAAAAAAATTATATATTTATATTATTCCCGACTAAACAAATATAAAAAATGAAAAAAAATTAGAAAAAAAATTTAAATATAATTCAATTTGAAAAATTAAATAGAAAATTTTAATTTAAAAAATTACTTGATTTTCTACTGTTTCAATTTTGTTTCTTCAACTGAATTTAGAATCACAAATATGTTCATATTTGCTGATGTGGCATGTTTGGCAATTGCTATTTTACTTGTGAAATTTGAGAACAGAAATGGCATATGCCATCTTTGGCAAGTAAAATAACACGCCATTGGAGACCCACTTTTTTCACTATTGCTAAATTATAACTTTGGCAAGTGTTTTGAGAGCTCCATTAAAGATGCTCTAAGGCATGAAGAGTTACCCAAGAAATACGTAGTCTTTATAATAATGCTTATTTACGTTGGAACGACTTCAAAAAGTTTTGACACAAACAAAATAGATTATTTATTTTTTAATTTATATTTATTCTTTAATTTAAAAAAATAATAAAAATAAATATGATGAAATCGTGACGATAATTGAATTAATATTTTATTTTTTCAAAAATGATCTGTACATAAGGACCTAAAAGTTGAACTGGTCAAATTTTCTAAGTGAAACCCGTGATAAGCCCACGCGCCTAGACAGCACGGTCCAGTGTGGATTGGAGACAATCCCAAGCCCCTTTGTTGTTTGGTACAACTTATATGACCTACTTATAACTTTTTATATTTTGAAAAACTATGACAAACTATTTGATGCAGTTTCTGCTTATTAGATAAAAATAGTTTAAATAAATTGAAGAAAAAAAAGTTAATTATTTGAAAGCTACGGAATTTTTGGCCTCTACTTTCTAATTTTTAGCTTACAATAAGCAAGATCAAACCCACCCTTTATCTAAACAACAGTATAAAGAGATCACTATCAAGGCAATGAAACAGTTGAAAGGAATGCAATAACTACTGTGTCTAGATTAGTTGCACACGACACACAAAAAGAAAACAAGGAACATGGGGGGAGTTGTGTTGTGTGGCACAGAGGAGAAGCTCAATCCAATCACACTAGTAATATATTGTTGGCCACATATGATTCATTTGAGTGTCCTATTACTAGTCCTAATTCACAGAATGCTTTGGGGGGTTGTTGAATGGGGGAGGGGAAGGAGGAGGAGGATGACTGAGACTGAGAATGAGAATGACGACTAAGCAAGAAGAGTCCCATAATCATTGCACACCCAACCCCACTTCACTTCAAACCACCATTTTTAGTCAATCGCCATTTTAATCTCTTAAATCTCAAGTATATCCATATTTGTACCAATCCATGCACTCACACGCCTCCACCCACCGACAAAACCCCACTGAAAAAAGAAAAAGAAACCAACCTAAAAAAAGAGAGAAATCTCTTTTTGTTGAATTTCTTCAATAGGAGTACTACCCTGCAAGCAGTCTACATATAGAGAGCATACTTGGCAAACGATAAAGAGATCCCGAATTCAATTCCTGCTCCCCAGGCATATTTCCTAAATTTGCAGTATCTATAAAAATGTTTACATGGACCTCCAACGAAAACTAGTTCCTATACAGAGAAGGGTATTTTATTCTCAGTAAACTAAAATTAGTAAACACTAGAAGAATCAAGGGGCTAACACTGCACTCAACAATGAAATTAAGGGTTAAAAAAATTCTCCCTATCTACATACAAGTCTTTCCCCGTTATATTTGTTTGAAGTTTTTTCTTGTGTTTGATCTGTGTGTTGTATGATTCTTGTTGTGTTGGACAACTTTCTTTCATAATTAAACATTCAGTTTGAAAATTTCTTATATTTGTTAAGGGTCTTTGTTGTGTTTGATCTGGTTGTTGTATACATAATAGTATGTGTTGGATTTTTTTCCATTGTTGAATGTCCAGTTGATGTAATTCTCATAAAATTTTGTAATTTATCTCCCTTAAGAAAAGAAAAGAAAAAAGAAAAAAAAAGCCACAAGAAAAAAATTTACCCACGAGATGCTCAAATCACAAAGACAATGTTATGCTTCTATCACAGTTATCACACCACTGAAAATAAGGCATATCTGCATTATTGAAGAAAGAAGAAAGCACACAATCATAAAAACTTTAACAAACTTTTCAAAAATTAGCGTAAAGTCAGTCCATTAAAAATGAAAACAAACATAGTTTCACCTATTGCTTTACAGCATTATACCCGACTGATTTGGATGATAACAAAGGGAAGCCGATACAGATATACATTTCTAGTACTCCAAATGCAACTGCAAATTCAATCATACAATTTTCAAGACCTACAAGGACAAGATTCTTACATTTCAAGAAAGAGTTCGCTTGTTGAAGGACTCCACAGTCAAGTTGGCAGTAAAAGCCGGGATGGAATTTAACTTCCTAATAAATATATCAACCTGCAAGAAGCCAACCGCATAGAAGTCGTAAAATAATTATCACAGTTCAAACTTCATCTTAGCCACAATTCTACAAGCTACATACACCACAAAGAAATTTGTAATAACTTGGCAGTTTGTACCTGATGGGATATCTCAGGCTGCGAGGTGTAATCATTTGCCTAGTAGATGAAAAAAATAAAATTAGTTTACAATGAAATTTGGAATTGAAATTTTATGAGAAAAAAATATATATCAAAGGGAAGACACTCATTCAAGAAATCGTAAAAAACATCAAAAACATTACTAGGATCAATCTCAGCACTTCTAGTCTATGAAAGGAGCCCGTTTCATAGAAGAACTGCAAGCTAAAGTCTTACCAAAATGTTTGTATTTCCTGATTCGTATTCGAATTCAAGCTTTTCATCATCACTTTGAGCATATATAGACTGGAGAGTAAAACGCGTAACCGGAATTCCATCAGAACGCTTGTGATCATCCATTACAATCTGCAAAAGTATTTACTCTTCAAAAATGAATTTCCAAAACCAATTTTTATTGAAAAAAAATGAGAATACATCAGTTCATCTGTTCAAATAATTGAAATTACGATGCAACAAGCTCCCATTCAACATTTTGTTAGCTGGTTTCACATCCTTTTATCCATTCTCCATTTTTGTACCAGAAAGTGGTTTTAAGCAAAACAAAATAAGTTCACACACTTTTGAATATGAAAGAGGTTGAATTTGAAAAGAAAGAGAGGTCAAACCAGCTCAGTGGTAACTGAAAACAATAGACAAAATAGACAACAGTCCCTCTGCCCAAGCTGTGAGTTACAACTTACAAGGCCAGTATTGCAACAGCCTACGGAAGCAGTAAGTTACCAGGCCACAGTGGAAACATAACCAATTCTCAAAGGTTCAAAGGTTTGTTGAGATATGACATACATTTCTATTGATTTTGAATCTGATCATGGAGGACACCCCAGTTGTAGCTAGGCAGCACTCCCTAATGGACTCGAGTTCAAGTCTCCTTCTAGAAGTTCTTACTTCTCTCCAAAAATAGAAGAAAAAAATATATTTAGAGCTGTCAAAAAAGAATTGTGCATAAGAGATATAGGAAACTATCACTGGTTACCCTTGAGCAAACATCAAGTCATGTGGGCGGGAATGCTAAGGTCAAATTTGAAGTTCAAATTAACTTGAAATGATTTCCTTGTTTCGGATGATCCCTTTGTTTTTGTTTTTGTTTTTCAATAAATTGGATTATCCCCAATATTAGAAACTCTATTTAAACCTCCTGTTTGAAATGAATAGAAGACTAACTATAGTGGAGAACAATTGCCCTTGACTTAATCTCAAAGGACAGTATGCTGAAATCCATTGGTGACAGGATATCGAGTTATCAAAAAAGAAGCTTCAGTTGTCAGAAAATGGATCCAACAATGTATATCAAGCCATCCAACACTCTCCCTCACGTGCAACTCCATCTTGCACTTGGAGATGCAAACATCCATGCATACAAAGAAGAAATAATGCAAAAGAGAGAAGAGAGGATGCAAACGGGGACTAAATAAAACTGAAGAGACTTGAACCCAAGATTAACCCCCACATGAGCTCTAATATCGTGTTAAGTCACCCCTTGTCCCAAAAGCTTAAGCTACACTTAAGTTGTAAGGAAATGGGTTCAACAATGTATATCAAGCTATTCACAAGCACTCCCTCTTTCAACATAAATGCATTTTCAAGTTGTTCAAGAGATAACCTTAAAAATGATACAGCATCCAGTATAAAATCTCAGTTATTAGTTCCACTTTTAGTTTCTTAGGCATCATATTATTTCACAATTGTCTGTGTGTAATCATCTAAGTTACTGTTAAGGATGTGCTTGTGACCATTACTGGAGAACCAACAAGAGAGTAGAAATGAAATACCTTATAACCAAAAAGTTCACAGCATGCCCTTCTGAACACTGAGATTTTATCTGCAAAAACAGTCCTGTATCTGTTCCATAGGCACATTCAGAAACTTCAATTATGACCAATTGGGTACAGCTAAAAAATGCAATAATACTGAATCATTTTCATCAACCCCTTACCTTTCCTCGCGTTTTTCAAGTGTTGCAATTTGCTCCTTATAGTGCAAAATCTTGCCAGAAATATAGGAGTCTACAAGTTTTCCATCACCAGCTAGAAAATTTAACACAACCAATCAAAACAAGAAAAATCACTCTTAATGGCTCAATTATAAGGCCAAGCAGAAAAACTCAAATTAAGAGTTTTAAAACCTACAAAACTAAGCAGATTATGAAAATCAAAAGAAAATTGCAATTTAGTCACTGCGCATCAAAGTATCATCTCAACTCACCAAAACCTTAGCCTACCACTCAGCTTTGGCTCTACTTACGACCACTAAACAACCATTCTACAATATCTAGAGTTTCATCATTAAATACAGCAAAACCATCTTTAACCAACTTTTATTTATGCTCCGTTTGTTTCGGTGGAAAACATTTTCTTATATTTGTTACGACCTTAAAATTGATGTGCTAATAGTTGTGGTACGGATGGTTGCGGCAGCAATGGTGGAGTGGCAACAGGATGGTGGTGGTAGTGTTGGCGGTGGTGTGATATTGGTGGTGGTGGTGGTGGTGGTGGTGGCAGTCATGTTAGTTATGGTGGTAAGGTGGTGGCGTCGGTAAGGTTTTAATCTGGAAACATTTTCCACCTTTCAAAGTGGAAAACATTTTATGCTCAATAAGCTCGTTTTCTGTTGCCCTTCATTTTCCGTCGTTACCAAGTTAAAGAATTAATTGCTAGGAATAAGGGTAAAAAGCTTGAGGTGTCAAGTGTGAACATATAGAGTCCAGTACAAACAATAAAACTGGAAGTTAGGTTTGTCCACTCCACCCATCCCAATTCCATAAATTGACAATGGCCTTTTTTCCCAAAGAAGAAAGTGAAATTACATATACAATAGATAGTGAAAGCATCATAAAATTACCCTAGCAATGTGTTACCCTAAAAATACAAGTTTCTGCACCACTGATATTAACTACAAGATGCTTAAGAAGGACCACAAACCATGATAGAGACATGATATAGTTTAAAGAACAGTCCTTGATACCTGATTGTTTTTTTAATTCTTCAACAGCTTGCAGCTTCTCCTTTGTCTTCTGTAATTCACTTTGTAAAGTCTCTATTGTCTGTTTTGCCTCATTGTCAACTGCAAGGGTATTCACCATTCGCAAAACTTTGGTATTTGCAGATGAAAAATCACCATGACCCAGCTGCAAAAGGAATAAGAAGAAAAATGTTTTTCAATCAGACTTTTTCTTTTGCAAAGCTGTTCTGAATATAACTAACATTAGAGTGTTTGGACTTGGAGAACACATCCAAAACAATTATTAGATTTTACTTGCAAATTTACAAACAACCTAGTCGGATTTTTTAACTTTTCTAGGAATAATATCTCCTGCTTCACTATACTGCCACTTCATAATTTTTACCTCCTCTCATTGTTTCTTTCAGTACATGCAGGTTGTGCATGCAGCAAGTACTTAGTACAACCATTGTAAACTGAAAAATTGCACATGTTCCTGGCAGAGAATGGCTTAAAAACATGTACAAAGTGATACAGCATCACATGTTACAAATTGTAGCCCTGTTGTCAATCAACTATGCCTCTTGGCCACAGAATTGCAATATAAAAGAACATATCTATAATTTTTCCTTTAAAAACAAAAAAAAAAAAGCTACATAATATTATGACAAATGAGAAATATAATGATTGGATCACATTTTCCAAAACCCTCACCTGACAATGTCCTTGGAAGAAACCAAACTTGGCAAGTAAACCTCTAGTGAATCTAAAATATTTAGTATAAAGAACACAACTACTATATTACAAAAGAGTTAGAAAGACCAAAAACCAGTAGCATGTCCAAATAGATTTATCGTTGGTAAACAAACCTTGGACTCCAATAGAGAAATTTCAGAACGAAGACGATCACCCTCCCTCTCTAATGACTTTATTCTTCTTGCTTCATTATTTAATCTCTCAGTGAGCACCTTTATTTCATTGTGCTGACGCGTATTGATTTCTTTTTGTTCACATAAATTACTTTCCAATTCTTTGAGACAGTATTCCTTTTTGGCAAGACATGATTCAAGCTCCTGTCCATGTAAATCAAGTAACAAAACAAAGACTATCAGGGAAAAAGTACTTGAAAAACGAGTAAAATAAAAATGGAGTTGCACAACCTGAAAAAGAGCTCCATTCACTATATCACCCCCTGCTTCAACATTCTTGTGCTTCTTCAATTCATCAATGACATTTTTTAATTGATCTCTTTCCTCAGTAACAGAAGAAAGCTGCCAAAAAAAAGGAATAGAGAACACCATAATACCCATTTTATAATTAAAAAGCCAAAGCATCTATGGCATGAATTGTCACACACACACACAAAACAAAACAAAAAGGCAAACAATAAGAAAAACATAGAAGTATAAGTACATAAATAAATAAACTAAAAAAATTGGACCAGCCAACAAGTCAGCATCACAAAGCAACAAGCAAGACACCACGGCATAATAAAGGAACTGGAAATGTGGCAGTATCTAGCCTGATAAATAGCCAGTTCTCGTCTATATATTCTCTATGTCTAACTATCCAATTCAGTTAAAAATGCATTAACACACAAAAATTAAACCATTCCAAGCTCAACATAATAGTTCCCATAATGTTAAAAACAAAACAAATCAAACATGATAATAATAAAAATACAGAATATAGAAAACAAGCCAGCTTGTTACCTAAACTGGAAGTTACCACAAGTGTGAAATCAGAAATAGGAGCGAAACATTACATAGTCAATTCTAAATTTATCATAACAAACCATCATCATGATTGGTGACCATCTCCAGCATGCTTGTCAGAACTGTTCATGCTGTTACTATCGTAGCCAAGAAGCTTGAAATTGGTCAAGCAACACACCCTAGCAAAAATAATCAAATTTTGGTTGCACTGAACGAATTCCTCCACTTTAACTTGGTTGCACGACCTTTG
Organism: Camellia sinensis; assembly: GCF_055761805.1. Taxonomy (NCBI): domain Eukaryota; kingdom Viridiplantae; phylum Streptophyta; class Magnoliopsida; order Ericales; family Theaceae; genus Camellia; species Camellia sinensis. The sequence goes on along the minus strand of NC_138962.1, from coordinate 62,586,591 downwards.
GCACAATTTAATCATTGAACATTAAATAGAGCACAGAGCATCATGCTGAGGCCATCTAAAACAAGGCTTAGTACAAAATTGAAAATAATCCACTAACCAAACTTTCGAGTTCCTTCATTTTTATCACAAGCCTCAACACAAACTCATTCAAGCCCAAAAAAATGAACACACTTTCTATCACTATATTGAATATATTCTTTTTTCAATGGAGGGGATCTGCTCAGAGCCAACAAGATTTCTTCTACCACATTGCTAGCCTTTTTAATCGAGGCTCTTCATGACACAAACAGCATCTTGAACGTAAATGCTTGGGAAAGAACAAAAAATACAGAAGTCCATGTGGAGCCTACCCATTGATCAATAGGTCACACCATGCATGCCCAAAGCCTATGCCCCTGTGCAATTAGTCTGTTTGTCTTTACTAGAGGGTTAACCATCAGGAAAAAAATTATTAACTAGTTAACTCTTCCTTAAATAAATGTACTAGAAGAAAAAATATCTCAGAAATCTAGGTTCACTTTCCTAGCTTGATGTAACCATGTAAAAGCACTATACTCACTTATTCAAATGTAAAGGCCCTATGTTCTTCAAAGTTTTCGTGTACATTAAGAGCCCAAAGAATTATGTGGGAATGATATTTTCTTTTCCTCTGTTTCAGCCCCCTCACAATGTACACAATCCACTTAAGTACACAATGAAGTTCCCTCAAATACTCTACAGACGAAAGGGGTAAAATACAACACTCCTAAGTGAAGAGAAGATAAAAAAAATGTCATCCAACATGAGACATGGAAGTACAGTAATGGCGAACTGAGAATAAGAGAGTTCACATTGACCAGATGTAATCCTTACCATCAACTCAATCCGCTTGAGCTCTGATTTTGAAGCTTCTGCATTCTCTCTGGCCAATGCAGCTTCAGCTTCAGCATTTTGTTTACCAAGTTCTGCAACATCCAAAGCAACCTCCATTTGTTTCAAGTGTGCATTGGCCTCACCCACCTTCCCCATGCTTTCAACCACCTCTCTGCATAAAAGGTAGCTTAATATTGGAAAAGAAAAGCTACTGAAATGGGTGGGCAAGATCCAAACTTCAAAAATAGACAGAGTAGTCACTTCATTTCCATTTTTTTTCTATTACAAGGACAATGATTGATTAACTATAGAAGGAAATACAGGGTTGGGGGAACTCCTCAACAGAACCAATGTTCACAACGTTAGAAAATAATACAAAAAGAGCCTTTACTACAATTCTAAAGAAAAACAGAAGTAGCATAGCAGAGAACATTGCATTCATCATCCCAAGGATGTCAACAAAAGTAGCATGTATTCTCCAACTAAACCCTCTAGTACACACATATCATGCATCTGACTTCATCAGGATCTAGTGTGCAGCAATAAGATGATGATAAATAATATTCTTAAAAGACCAGACCCATTCCTTTGATATAACAATAAACCAAACCAAACCTTAAGTCCCATCAAACGGGGTCAGCTACACGAGTCCTTTGATATAACAATGTTGAGTCTAAAAATTACTACAGGGAATAGAGGAGAATCAAAAGGTGACATTGGTGTTTAGAAGTTCAGATAACATTTTTTTACTTGAAGGCCCTCAAAAAGTTGACAGTGAAAATTAGGTTCGCAGAAAATAGATGAAATTAGGAACACACTTTTGTAAAGCTGCAAACTTGAGAGGCATATCCTCAGCGCATGATACACCAGGAAGATCCTTCACCAACATCTTCCAAGAAGATAATTCATCCTCCAACTTCTTCATGCTCAACTGTATATCTGATAATTTAAATAATTCCGATTCTGCCCTCTCCCTCCGGCGCTTTTCCTCCAAAAGTTTCTCCTTCAATAACTCAAAATTTTCATGAGAACATTTTAACTTCCTTGCTTCTCGCACTTCAGACTCCTGAATCAATGCCAATGCAAATAAAAATAACAAATTAAAGAACTACGGTCATAAAAATTAATCGGTAAAAGGAATTTGTTACACACCATTACTAGATAATGTAAAACCTGTTATAGCAAGGCATCTATCTCAATGCAAAGTAGCTCAACACCCAAAATAACCATGGCTGGAGCATGCATAGATAGTAAAGAAAACACATTGTTCTCTTTGCTTTTTCTTGGAAAGGAGATGGGAATGGCTTTAAGATGTATGCATTTGTCATTCAAAGGGCAAGATTTTACTGTTTGCTTCGATGGGACTCCTTTCCGTGACACCTAACTGGACACTACTTTAGTGGTCTCTAGTGTGCTGCGACTTTTGGATATCCCTTGGGCATTTACACATGACATGTCAAGTGATATTTTGCTTGTTTGAGATGTGCCCATATTTCACTGAGCTAGAGAATTTCCAATGCATGGTGCAATGCTAGCAGCCCGGTTTATATTTCTGGTTCACCAAATGCGAAGTTGTTTTGGGTTGCAGTGTGATGATGGCTTCCCGAGTGTGTTGTTGAGGCTGAGTTACGGTTTTCTTACGAGTATTGTGCACATGTGAAGCGCAGTTCTTCTTAATTTAATGTAAGGTAACCAAATTCCACAAACATAATTCGCAAATAAACTTCTTCTTTCATCAAAATATAATGTGATCACAATTTCTTTCCCAAATGAAGCCACAAAGCCATAATGCTCTCTAAAGATCCATCACATCTTGTTTGATTTCCCTTTAACTTTTACAGCTATTTTAAGTAAAACTATTATATGGAGACACCTTTAAGATTTATAAATTGCAATCAAAGCATGTATAGTTGATATTTGTTAAGTTTAAAAATATTTAGAAATAATAGCTTCTTTTTTTTTTTGGCCAGGAGGTGGCACCAAATTTTATTGTCTGAGATGAACTTAACATATGTGATCAGTCACTCTAGTCTATGCTGATCTATTAGCTCAACAAACTCTAAACATGGTACAAAAAAAATCAAAAAATTTAAATTGCAAAATAAATATTAGTATATAGAAATGAATTAGTTTCATAGTAATTCAACCCATATGTGACTCAATGAATAACAGTCATTTAGCATAATACCAGTCATAATGTGCACCCAAAAAAAAAACTTACATAAATCCGTAACTCTTCTTGCAAATGCTTCACCAAAATATCACTGTTTGTGGAAGGAACTTCTTGAAATGTGAAACTCGATAATTTCTTCTCTAGTTCACTCTTGTGGTGCAAGCTCTAATGAAGTAAATAAAATGATCAATTCATGTTATCACACTTCAATGAATTTGTGGAGTTGTCAAACACGCAGACAAAAATATATACTAGCTGCATGTATACGTACCAAATTAGCTGTAGAACCATGTAACCCACGCCCATGGAACAGGAGAGAGACAGTAAGAGATTTTGTGCACATATTTTTAAAAACAACATCATGTATTAAATTAAACCTACAACATGCTGCAGTTAAAATCCGATATAAATGTATGGGAAAGTAAGATTTTTTATTTGGAGTGTTATTAGGATAATTCAGTCATATATATTAGAGGTTGGGCTAGTGGTTCTACAGTTCAAATTGACTCATAAAATTGATTTAACATAAAAATGTCAGTTTAACCCAACCCTATGTTCTCAAAACATGTTTTTGGAGAAAAAATTCCAAAAACATATTTGCTTGAAAATTTATATTAAAAAAAAATTCAAATTCACTTTTCTCTCTACTACACATCAATCAATCACTTTTTCCCTCTCATCTCTCCTTTTCAATCACTTTTTCTCTCACACCCATCTATTCAACTACAAAAAAATATCAAATCATCACAAACTCCAAAACTATTTTTAATATATACAACCAAACAAATTTTCTAATTTTGTTAGAATTTCCCATCTTTACCTTCACCTACTCCACTACACACTCCACTTCACCTACCTCCACTTCACCACACACTCCACTTCACCTAACCCACTATCACCTCCACTACACCTACTACCACATTCTCTTCTATATATAGATTGTATAGGAATTGTAATTTATAAATCTTGTAACACATCAATCTTGTAATACATCAATCAGATATCAATCAATAATACATTGAATTTTAACATGGTATCAGAGCAGGTTTAGAACCTAATATTTTTTCGCTTCACCGGCGGGCGGCAACCTCACCTTAGCCGTCCGCCGGACCTCCACCTATTCCGCTTATTTTCTACACATACCAGTGCACAAAAGCCCTCTTCGCATCAAAGAGAGGTTATGACATACAACAGGCTGCCGAGCAGCGGCCATAAACAGCCCGTCGTCGCCGCTGCGCTCGCCGAGGCTCCGGCACAGCCGGTCGAAGGGAGGGCGGTTCTCTCCGGCGCAACCCCCCAGAACTGTCGCCCAGCGTCTCGCCGGTCTACTCCTCTCCGTCCTCCTCCGCAGACAAGGCATCTTCCTCTTCGCTCCGCTTCTTTACATCTCCGGCATGCTCTTCTACATGGGAACACCTCCATCGCCGTTTCATCATCATCAGCAGAACCTCCAGATCTCCACCACCTCCGCCGGACCTCTACACAAGAGGAAATCAAGACCATGGCCTCTACTTCTGCAATTTTGGCAGCAACGCCACTAACTTCAGCCACCCAAAAGAGGTTTCCGAGCTCCGCCGCCTTCTTTAAGCCACTGCCGGTGAGGCCTTCCAAGGCAGCGGTGGTTGGATCAAACACAACCATTGGTAAGTTTGAAGTCAAGGCTTCCATGAAAGAGAAAGTGGTGACGGGATTTTCCAGCCTTGAGCATGGGCTTTTCAGTACGTCCTCCTCCGGCAACCGGGCCACACAAACCCCCTGAAACCCATTTGACTGCAGTTTGCTTCAGAGAGAGTGGGATTCTCTCACTTTTCTTTGAGAGTAAATGCTCCATCCACGATATGTCTACCTTTCCAACCCATCCCTCCAACACCTTTTGCACATTCATTCCACTTTTTTATTTTTTATTTTTAACCCAAAAACATGCTCATCTGCAAACCCAACACTCAATCTCTTTCTCTCTCATATTTTATTAATCTCTCAGACATCATTCTCTCACATTTAGTCGGGCACACACACCCACGTGGGTTGGTTCTCATAAATCTGAAATTTGATAGCATGCCATCATCCACTAACTTTTTTTTTTAATTTTTTAAACCCATCTTCACCTTTTGCACTCACGTGGTTGGTTCTCACTTTTTCATCATCAATAGTTGGTTCTCTTTTCTTTTCTTTTCTATCTATCATATATATATATTATTATTAAATTCAAAAAAAAAAAAAAAAAAAAAAAAAAACCCGTGAACCATTTTCCTTATTTCCCCAATTTTTCGTTTTGATTTCAACTTTATTCTTATTATTTCTTTCTTTATTTTTCTTTCACATTATTTTTACTTTTTTTTCACATTTCATTCATACCATATAACTTTGCACACCAAACCATTTTATTCATCTTAGGGATCAACCCCGATCACAATTTTCCCAAAAAAAAAAAAAAAACAAAAAAAAAAAACAAAAAACAACACATATCGGACCAGTGGGATTTTTCTTCTCTACTCTACTGCAGGTCTCTTCTTTTTTCCTCCGTCCTGAGCGGCCCTTGACGGTGTTGCCTCAGTGCTTCCCACTCCACTAGGCATGATCACTACTCCCTGCTCCTCCACTGCAGCATATGGCGGACCTCCAAAACGGAACATCACGGTGGCCTTCCGCTTCAGCTCCTTGTTTTCTGTCTTTAGCACACTGATCTCTGCTCGCGCATCCTTATACATGCGTTGGAGCAGAGCCAGCTGGGAGTTTAAATGCTGCATCTCATTTGTCCTACTCTGCAGCCGGTTCGACAAATTTGTGACCGCCGTCATGGTTTCCACGCATGACTTCAGAGTATACTGATTAGCCTCAATATCAGTTTGCATCGCCATTTTTTGCTCCACCGACCGCATCGGAAAGTTCAATGGAGCAAAACCAGAGGTGTTTGGTTGCGGTTCACTGGCCACCGCACCAGTTATTTCTCTTGTGGGCTCGTTCAGTTCTGGAAAGAGCGTGAGCAGGTTCTGGGTAACTGGACGGGAAGAAGAGGCCATGTTTTTGAGTTGCTAAGTGTTTCAGAGAAGGGTTGGTTTCCGGGTGTTTCAAGATTTGCAGAGACAAGCTCTCCGAGCGTTCAGAGGTTTCAGACTCGTATGCACAGCCTTCGCCTCAACCTTGTTTTAAATAGCCAGGGCCAGCCACGCGCATCGCGCGCCTCTTATCACCAGCCGACAAACGGGCACGCAAGCCAAGGCGCCCACGTGCCTCGCCATCATGTCCGGCACACCTTTTGATGAATTGGGCACGCCTTTTGATGGCACGCCTTTTGACAAAATTGGGCACACCTTTTGAGGATGCCACTTTTCCACGGGTCCGACAAGACTCTATAAACTGTCCCGACATTTGATACCGGTTAGCTCCTTTATGGGTCCGACAAGACTCTGTAAACTGTCCCGACATTAGATTCCGGTTAGTTTCTACAAGGGTCCGACAAGACTCTGTAAACTGTCCCGACATTGATTCCGGTTAGTTTCTACAAGGGTCCAGCAAGACTCCGTAAACTGTCACAACATTGTCTTCTACAAACGGTCCGACATGACCCCATAAACTGTTTTTCTACAACGGTCCGACATGACCCCATAAACTGTCTTTTACAACGGTCCGACATGACCCCATAAACTGTCTTCTACTTCCCATCTTTACCTTCACCTACTCCACTACACACTCCACTTCACCTACCTCCACTTCACCACACACTCCACTTCACCTAACCCACTATCACCTCCACTACACCTACTACCACATTCTCTTCTATATATAGATTGTATAGGAATTGTAATTTATAAATCTTGTAACACATCAATCTTGTAATACATCAATCAGATATCAATCAATAATACATTGAATTTTAACAAATTTTCTAAACTCTCTCCAGAAAATTATTTTTCAAAAATCTCTAAACACAAACCAAACAAGGCCTAGGTCCCCCATTCCACCCATCACCTAATATAGTCCGGCCAAGATAATAAAGTTGGGCCAGTCACTTAATACATCAGTTAATATTACTTGGTTGGCTGGGAAGTTAACCAAATTCCAAAATATTGTGCAACTAATGAAGGTAAATACAAATGTGTGAAATTCTATTTTATATTTTAAAAATTCAACAAAATAAAATGCAACTAAATAACGGAAAGTAATTATTTAATTGAACTTTTCTAGTATTTTTTTTTACATGATGGCTTTTCTTTATTAAAAAAATAGAATCTAATCAATAATAAGCAAGTGGTTTAGACATAGAGAGAGATATCCAAAAAAAAAAAAAATTGGGAATGGAAGGAAGAAAGTTAACTTTAAAATTTAATATTTGAAAGTGAGTTGAACATTTGATAGTAGAGAGGGGCAGCGGAGGGGGAGAGGAGAGAGAGTTTTTGAATGTTTTAGTTACATGTTTAATCCTTATTAATAGAGTACTGCAACAATTAATTGACTTTAGAAACCTTAGAAATGGAAAGCAAAAGTGGAGAAAGGGAGCAACTCATATGATGCATACAAAAGTGACACATGGAGGCCTATAGTGGAAGAGATCTCTGCTTTGTAAATTTATGTATGTATTAGAAATATATTTCCAAAATGTAAATCCCAAAAAATGAAAAGATAAAAATAAAAAAGTTGAGTTGGAAAAAAAAAATGTGAACTGATTTTCAGAAGTTGAACAGCTACAGAAAATTTTCAAAATAAGAAGAAACAAAAAATATATATATAATACATGAAAAAGAAACCTTCAAATTGTACTCACATCATGTCCAATGTGATATTCAAGAACAAGAAAAAGTGGTATTTTATATACATATAAGGCAAAAGAACAAGAAAACCACAAAACTAGTTACCTCATTAAGCCGATTTCTAAGTTCTTCAAGCTGCTGCTTCAGCAGCACCGATTCGTTTTCAGCATTATTCGCTCTGCATTTCATCCTTTCAAGCTAAACCCAAAAAACAAAACAAAAAAAACAAAAAGATAAATAAAAAAGAAAAACTTACTCCAATAAATGTTTAACCACAAGCTCTTTTGATTCAATAAACACATTTAGCAACTCACATCTGCACTTATTCTAGAAATTGAAAATTTTGATTCCCTTTTCATATGTAGAAGCTCATCATGAAAATGTTTCTTTTCCCTTTCGATGCTTTCAGAAAGACTGCTCAGTTTCCCTTCTGAAAGGCTTGCCTTCTCTTCAGCTAAAGCTGCTGAGGCCTCAGCTTTTTTGCGAAGATTCATTTCACTTTGGAGCTTCACCTACAATCAGATGGCATAAACTATTAGAAGGAAATGATGGCAAAAACAAATAAATCAAGCAAAAGATATACTGCCAAATAGTTTAGAATGAAATAATATGAACACGAATTTCAAGGACAATGGAATTGAACACTCAAAATATATCTCCAACTACACAGTTGTTGAATACACACATCTATGATAGAGAAATACTACTTTTGTTAGTATCAAGTCATAAATTAAGGCTTCTCTTTTAAAATAAGATAACCTAAAGTCAATCTATGATCCAACAGTTCTTTTTTTGTCAACTTGGTCCTGAGTTTAAAAACCATAGAACCAACTGGCCTCGTATAATTCTGGCATCACAGAGGCCAGTAAACCAATCCAAAATTCAAAACCACTACCTCATTTATAAAATTGACACGTTACTGCTTATGTTGTTGGATATCTCATTCCATACCATAATTGCTGCTATAGCATACAGTAGCAACATTGCTACTAAAGCAAAACATAATTTATTTATTTTTTAAAAAAGGAATACAAGACTTAAGTTTCAGCTCTCAGCCTCTCTCAACCTCCACCAGACAAGCCCCCTTTTCAGACTACATATAAATCTAGAGTATGATTTGGAAGAACGCAAGCAAGCAACCAAAAGTCCAGGAATAAATTTTGATCCAACCGAAGAATGGATTTTCTTCATTCCGATTATGGGTATCTGTATCTGGCTGCCATGTGCCAGATCCACAGGCACCGTCCATCACCAAATACTGACGCATGGATCCTCAAGTGAGTCGCCACGAGCCATCATGGCACCACATCATCTTGAGCCATGGTGCCAAGGAACGAACCCACAGTTGTGCCAATGATTCTCTGCTCGAACACGTTGACCCCACTTGGTAACGATGCCTCCACCCTTCCCCCTCTCTGCCATTTGTAATTTTTTTTTCCATCTCAATGCCTACTATTATTCCAACGGGCCCACAGGCTACCTACGCACCAACACCACCCAAACTAATACAACCCTGCAACTTCTTCATTGTCATTAAACTTGCATAAATGCCCATGAAAATCATATGGAGTGCCCTTCAACTTAGATGAACCCTTCAGTATTACCACTTCCCAACTGAGAACATATTTGAAACACCCAACCTTTATCTAATTGTTTGACAACCCAACTAAATCTTTAAGTTTGAAATCCTTCTGTGGATTTTCTATTAATTGTAATTTACAATGTAAAAGTAGTCACCAATTGAAACTAAAAATCTACTAAATGGGTCCTGAATTTCATGTCAAAAAAATTTGACCTACTAGTTTTAAAACGTGTTACTGAGGTCCGCCTCGAGGCAAGGCTAAAGCAAAATGCCTCGAGGCTTTGATTTGTAGGCTTTACTCATCAAAGGCTTGCACACATAGTCTAAGACATGGGCTTTAGGTGCGTCTTGTACACCTTCTATGCATAAGCATATGAGGAATATGCATATAAAAGTTTGACTTAGGCTCTTGTTAAACTTAGTCTAGTAGATGGTTTAAGCATAAAGAATAAAAAAGAACCCCTTTTGCAACTATATTTTATAGGAAAAATTTGTAAACAACCAATCAAGAAAAAGCACAGAGTTAATACTCAGCGAGAAGCTCAATCACAAAAGCTAAGAATACCAATTTCACTTTCAATAAAGCAAAGCTTCCTTTTTTGCATTGAGCCTTGAGCAAAAAAGTATTTACACCTTTATATTTAATTTTGATGTATTTATTTATTGTTTTAAAATATTTAAATTATTTATTAAATATAAAAATTTAGAATTTGAAATGCTTACGCTTCAATGCCTTAAAGCTTACACCTCACCTCACGAGGGGTAAAATGCCTCACATTACACATTCGACTTTAAAAACTTTGCCTACTAGTGAACATTAAACATTCTTGAGTAAATAATGGTTCTCAATTTTTTTTTTTTTCCCCTCCAAAACGTAGTACATGATGATCCAACATAAAACAAAAAATCATAATTTAACCATCACAACTACGTAGAGAAGACAACGCATACTAGGCTTTAAAATAGTGGCAACTTGTCCTTGAGTTTTATGATACTAATAACATGCATTTGCATTTTGAAAACAATGTTCTACAATTAATTTACTAACCCCCATCAAACCACACCCAAAGCAAGAGGCAAGCTATGTCCTTTTCCCATTACATACACCACAATTACATGGGTTCAACAAGAAATTGGAAATCATAGGTTGAACATTAAGCCTGTGAAAGGAGCTTGAGCTTGTCAACCCCCACCCAAAAAAGGAGGGAAAAAAACATTAGAAACAAGAACCAACATTGAGAATTTGAACATTTAATGCAATTAATTAAGAAGGTGGGTAATTACTAACTGCATTAACAGAACATGAAAATATAGAATTAACAGCAATACATTTTACATGACATGCAATAGAAGGGTAAAAGCAAGCTAAAAAAAACAGAACCTCAAGCTCACTGTATGCTTGTATTTGTTTCTTCATTCTTTCCTGAGAATCAGTGACCTCCTTCAGTAGCTGCTCTTGTAACGCCTGCTCCCGTCCTTTAGTACCAGCAAGTTCTTGTTCCGTATAAAAGAATTTATCTCTAAGTTTCTTCCTCTCAGATTCTATAAAATGTGGAAAAGGATCAATGGATAATACAAGTTCACACAAATGGACACAATGTCCATAGAAAAGAGCTTGTAAGAATGCATTTTACAAATTATAAGGAAAAATTGTGAAGGCAGAGAAGGAACCACACATATTAACTTAGATGACCCACTCATTAAACATTTGTGCAATATCTTATAGATTACGCATTAATGATACTGCAAAAATGTACATTGTACGAGAAAGTTTAACCTTGTGATAGTATAGGACATAAAATATCTTGACTCCCAGTCATGTATATGGGCAAATGATGATCAATCAAATACAAATGAAGAGATACCTGTTACTGATATAAATAGATAAATAAGAATTGTTGATACACCTTTTGCACTGCATAGTGAAAGATTGCAGACAATATGAATATTTCTGACTTGCAAGGACAACATTAACTAATTATATGCAAAATCATTGTGGATGAGTGATGGGAATCAACCTCTTAAAGCATATGCTTGGAAAAGGAGGGAAGTTAAAAAAAAGAGAGAGAGAGAGAGAGAGAGCATCCCCATGATGAGCCCCACCTGTAAACCTATTGGTCCTGCAATGAGTCTCACATTACCAAAATTACTCCCAATTGAGTTGGGTGAATCTAGATGGATCTAATATCTATTCATCCAAGAAAATGAAAATTTTCACAATGATGGTCCATTTGGATAGATATTGATTTCAAATCAAGGGATTTGACTTTAATCATTCAAAGACAATAAAACAAATTTAGATATGACATTTTACTTATGAATTTCAAAATTGAGTTAAATAGCTATATCATGATGGATTTGAAATAACTATGTAAAACCAGTTATTTGAAATCATTCTAACAATTATCTTTCTAACTATAAGGATCCTACTACAATAAATATATATCTTCTATCTCACTTTATCTTCTTCCATTGTTTTTCTATCCATTTAACATCAAATCCCTTTATTTGAAATCCACATATATCCAAATGCACCCTAAGAGTATATTAGTAATTGTGTATGTCTATAAAGTCTAAGCTAGTTTTGTTTGATTAGTAGTTTTTTCCTGCCATTTACTTGTATAGAATTATCTGATCCTTAGTTTAGGAAACACTATGTAGTAGGACGTAAAGAATCCTTTTCATAGTGGGGGAGCTACTAACTTCTTCATTTAAGTAATTTTTTTGTAAAAACAATTAAGCAAGTTTGGATTAATAAACTTTCGGTAAAATTTTCTCATCTTTTAATTGTAACAATTAAGTCCTCAAAGTTCACCTTGTGTCTCAATGTGGTCTCTTTGAACAGAAAGTACTCACGTGATGGCCACAAGAGCACAATTTAAGAGCATTAGAAGAAAAAATGTGTACGACAAATTACAATTTAAAACTTCAAATTTCACTTGGTCCCTCGTGTTTCAATTTTCACTCAAATTTCAAACAGTGGGGTAAAAGGAGGACTGCATTGAAGCATGGGTTGAAGTTTGAAGACTAAATTGTTGAAATTAAAGAATGAGTGGACAAAGTTAAATTCCAGTTAGCCTTTGACCCTAGGCAATAATACTAATTACTTTTAAGTTCCAACCCTAAAACCTATTTCTCCTTGCCCTCTCAAGAAATCTAGCAAGTTATCGCCTCTAATTTCAAACCCGACCTCAAGCATTTTCATCATTAGTCCATACTCGAGCCCTAATCTTATCTTTCAAGTTCCAACCATTAAACAAGATTTTAAAGCCCTAGCCTGCTATACCTAATTGTAAGACATCCTCTGTTCTTTTATTAAAACCTTAGCCCTGGGGGGGGGGGGGGGGGGGGGGGGGGGGACCAATCATATTTTTCTCAACTCTATGCATTGTTAGTCAAAAATCAAAAGAACAAAATAACAACAAAAGCATACAATACTGTTAGCCCACAGAAAAGGGGCCGCTTGAAGTAATTAAACAAAATACCATTCACTTTGCTTGTTTTTGGTTTTCCAAAAATACTTTTCAAAAATTCTACTTTCTTGTTTTCGGTGTTCTTTTGTTTTTACTGAAATTTTTTAAATATTTTAAGCAATTTTTTTAATTTTTAGACACACCTAACATAAATACACATAAAAAGTATGGTTGTGTTTGGTAGAGTTTTCTAAATAAAATTTCAGAATATGAGTTGTATTTTGAGTTTGTAAGTTTTGAAATTATGATTTGAGTGTAGAAAATTTATTTGGTAAACAAGTTTTGAAAAGAGTTTTTGAATTGAGTGATGTGACATAATTTTTTATACAAAAACTTACAACTCATAACCAAACACACAACTCAAAATTCTATTCAAAACTCATAAAAAATAAAAATTGAAAATATTTTTTATTTAAAATATAAAAATAACAAGTGCCAAAAAAAAAAAAAATCAAGAACACTGTTCCGGTCAACCAGCCGGACGACCGGCTGAACGTCCGGGGGGACATCTGGGTACACGAATTTTCAAACGCGGGTGTGGAAATGTGTTTTGAAAACTGTAAACAAGCGCGGCACTCAAACTAAAAGGTAGAATCATGATTTAAAAGTTGTACCAAACACAGCCTATAATTTTTGTGAAAAAAAATCTTTTAAAAATTCACTAAATACCAAAAATACAAAAAATATATATATATATATATATATATATATATACGAGAATTCAATATATTTTTCCTATTTTTATGTATTTATTAATTTTTAAAATATTTTTTCACAAATTTTTTACTTTTTAGATACATCTAAGTAAGGTGCATCCAAAAAAGTAAAAAAAAATGCTTAAAATACTAAAAATATTCACTAAAAACAAAAAAACTCAATTTTCAAAAAAGTTAATCCAAAAACCTCAAACCAAACACACACATTTGGAAAAGCAAAAATTGATATGGTATTTTTATTGTAAGGAAACAACCAAGATTCAAGTTAGATATGTTTGCCCTGCCAATCCTTGCACAATACATAAGATGTGAACATAAATGAAAGCTGAGTTTAGAGCTAAAACTTAATCTCAACCAAATGTTGAAACAATCTCATATAGATAACCCACCAGCCTTGCAGAAGTCATCATTTAGTGCCTCAAATTTAGATTGATAGTCATGTGCTTGCTTCTCTGCACTACTTAAAGCATCAAAGAATTCCGATTTAACCTACATCAATGACAAATTAAACTAGCCCATTAATTACAATCTAACCAAAGAAACCTATAAAAAAATATATACATGAAGGCAATACTGCTACTAAGAACTTACTTCCACTATCAAGAATTTCAAATATAAATTATGCAATATATATGCAAAGGGAAGGTTTCCATAAGATAGAATACGATATCTCTAATTCATATTCCAAAGTGCACAAAGCTAAAGTTTATATTAAGAAACTGAGGCAAAAATGTTGAAATAAAAGTAACAAATAATTACAAATAAAGAAGTTAAAATGAAGGCTTGCTTTAGTATCATGGGCATTTCGGGGAACTTCTATTTACACCACATTTTTTATCTCATTGTACGCATCATTTTTAATTTTTTTATTACAATCTATCCCTTAACAAAATTACCTTTAAGGACATTGGACAAAAACCTTAAAATTTAAATAACAAAACTTCTCCATTCACCATCTTCTAAACCCTAACTGCCACTTCTCTAGACACCCACTCACCACCATCTTCCAAACCCTAATCACCACTATCACTCACTGCTACCCCTCCCCACCCCATTGACCAACTCTTTTTCAACCACCCCTCTCCACTCCTTCCCTGCTGCCACCACTACCACCCCTTTCCTCCGCCCCTCCCTCCCCCTCCTACTCCTAGTGATGTGATTAAACTTGATTTGACAACTACCCGTAGGGACAAAGGGAAAATAAGAATGGACAGCAAGTTTTGAAGTTCATAGTGTAGCAATAAATTTATATGCCATATCAATCAAATAGATGTTCTTTAAGCATAAAACTTAAGTGTGCTCAAGGGTCTTAAAGAGTCCGCCTCTTCAAAAGTGACCCATCTCTTGATGGAACAAGATTGCTGGCTATCGCAAGTTGGACAAGGAAGAAACTTTATGGTGACTTACAAGAAAATTTGGGATGTCTCCACTACGGTGATTTTTTCATTCTCTTAGACTTTATATATGTCAACCAACAAAGAGCAAACTTCCTAGCTAAGTAAGAGGAAGGCCAGATCCCTTGAATGTGTTAAGGGTCATCAAGGGTTAGTCATGTAGGCTTTGCATTGTTTTGTTTTGTTTGCAAGGATATGATTCGATTGTTCTAATTAGTTTCTTATGTCAAGCTTCTCCATCTTGTCAATCATTCTACATAATTCTTCATTTTTAATTAAATTTATCGTTTACAAAACTGCGATGCAAGTAGGGGAGGAGAAGTCATATAGCTTTCGATTCAAAACAGCCAACTGCTGCTCTATAGGCACTATTAAGTTATGACAGAAAAAATAAAATATACAGGATAAGAAACCACTGCTAATAACATCCATGTACAATGATAGCATCTTTGGCCAAATCAAAAATTAGATAAGAAACTTCATTTGCTCATAAGTAACACTTGAGGAGGGTGCCTGGAGATACCACTCGAGCTAACAGTTTATCAGTTGATAATGAAATAGAGATGGTGCCAAAGCCTCCAATTTTATACTGATTGGTCATAGAAACTTATAACAACAAAAGGTCCATGATCAAAAAGAACTATTAATATGCATTTGCATGTTAAGAGTTAAACATAAATGAAAATCAAGAAAGGATGGGTTTCCTTCTTTCCCCCCCCCCCCCCCTTTTCTAATGTCAGAAGCCAAGTAGAAAAATAGAAGAATTTTTTATATGCAACATCATGGCCTGTAACTTGTTTACGATGCCTTTCTTAAAGTAAAATTCCTCCTTTTTTTTTTTTTTTTTTACATGTTTTGACAGGATTTCCTTACAGTTTATTGGTTCAGTTGCAATCACTCTAGCCAAATTCTCTTCATTTCATACACTTTGATTTAGAAGATTAATCTAGTAAGACTAACAAAACCCTACATAATCCAGAAACAAGTGAATCAGCAAAGCACCAAAATCAAGGTAACTAGCAATTCTACTTGTCAATCAAATCAACAAATACATACACAATGTGAAGTAAACCAAAAGCAAATCGTGGGTATAGAATTGAACAAGTATGGGCTCTCTACCATCAACAATCCAAGAAATTGGTTTCAATATTCAAAGAGCTTGGATTTCAAGAAGTGCGATATCTAAGCAAAAGTAGAAGGGAAAAGAAATACCATCTGACGACATTGATATGTGCAGAGCATTTGGTCGGAATGATGGTGAGACGATTCTGGCACTGGAAGATCTTCGAAGATGACGAGTTGATGATCGGAGGTAGGGCTTTCAGGTGGCCTCGAATCGGCCCTCCGCTTTCTTGGAGGCGGTGTTCTCAACATCATTTTCGCTTCACACACCTGCTCTCCTCTCTCTCTCTCTCTATCTCTCTCTCTCTAACGCACTTCAAACCCTGCCACCTTCAGATGAAAGGCGCCTTCTCTCTTACCGCTGATGTTTGGGGGCTTTCTTTTTTTATTTTTTTTTTAATATCACATGATGTTTTGAAAATCTGTGTGCTTTACTTTTTAAAAAATTAATGTGCATGTTTAGTTTGAATTTTTTAGGTTAAGTTTTTTAAAAATTAAATTTTTTATTTTTTTATTTTTAGTGAATATTTTTAAAAAAATTTATTTTTTTAGATATATCTTACTTAGATGTATTTAAAAAGTAAAAAAAATTATGAAAAAATACTTTAAAAAATTAATAAATATATAAATATAAGAAAAATATACTGAATTCTCGTATTTTTTTATATTTTTGATATTTAGTGAATTTTTAAAATATTTTTTTATAAAAATTATAATTTTTTATGTGTATTTATGTTAGATGTGTCTAAACATTTAAAAAAATTACTTAAACTATTCAAAAAATTTAGTAAACACAAAAATACGAAAAATTAAAAAAGTTGAATTTTTTAAAAACTGTTTAAGAAGTTGTATTCTGTTTTTAAATTATGATTTAGATAAAACATAATAATCAAATATATTTTTAAAATATAATTTAAAATTATTTTCAAATTCCTCTCTTCTTCTTCTTTTATTATTATTCAATTAATTATTTTTTCTCTCACATATACATCAATCAATAAAAAATATGATAAATCATCCTAAAAGTATTTTCAAAATTTATAACCAAACAAATTTTCTCTTTTCAAATTATGATTCAAAAAACTCAAAACACAACTCTACACTTAATTCATAATTCTAAAACTAAACCAATCATTTGGTTTAGTTTTAGAATTATGATTTGAATGTGAAATTGTGAGTTGAGTTTTAAAATATATATATATATATATATATATATATATGTTTGGTTCTAAATTTTAAAAAGAGTTTTGAGTTTTTAAATTTTAAATTTTGAAAAGAGTTTTGAATTGTATTCTGAGTTTTGAGTTTTGAAATTTTAATTTGTATCTTAAAATTTTTTGAATATTTAAATAAATTCAAAAAATTTTAAGATAATTTTATTTTTTTATTTTAAATATGTAATTTTTACTTCAAATATTTTTTTTTAAATATTTTAAACTCAAAACATAACTCCACACTCAAATTATAACCAAACACATAACACAAAACTAAATTTAAAAATTATTTTCAAAACTCATAATCAAACACATAACTAAAAATTCAATTCAAATTTTTTTTTTTAAATTCATAACCAAACTCTTTTCAAAACTCTTTTCAAAATTTTATTAAAAAAATTCAAATAAATACTTTTTATTTTGTTCTTTAAAATTATTTTATATTCTATATTTTTTTGAAAAAATATTTTTTTTATTTTTTTGAAAAATAATTTTTTGTTATTTTTTTAAGGATTAACCAAATAATTTGTTATGATTTAGATATATATGGCGATCCAATTTTTTTTAAATTAAATAAAAAAAATAAATAATAAATTTTTAAAATATTTATAAAATAAAATTTTTAAGATATATATTTAAATAAAAATTATATTTTTAAAATAAAAAATAAACTTTTCTTAAACATTTTAAAATATTTAAAAAAAATGGAACGCACAATTGTATGAAATACAGCTCAAAACTCTTTTCAAAATTCATAACCAAATAAAATTTTTCTTTTCAAAACTCATAACTCAAAATACACCTCCACCTTGAAATCATGATTCGAAATCATGATTCTAAAAATAATTTTAAAAAATAAAATAAATAATATTTTTTTTTGAATTTTTTTTTAATAGAGTTTTGAAAAAAGTTTAATTATGAGTTTTAAAAATAGTTTTGAATTAAATTTTGAATTGTGTATTTGGTTATGAGTTTTGAAAATAATTTTTTAATTGAATTTTGAATTGTGTGCTTGGTTATGAGTTTTAAAAAAGGTTTTAAAATTTTAATTTGAAAAGATAACCAAACAGAACCTAATTAATTTAAGAAATTTTATAAATATTAGTAATTATAATTATAATTTTTTTTCCAATTGTATTTTTTCTTGGGTGATTGACCCACAGATCTCAAAATGTAACTTGTGGATTAATTAGACCATCTCCAACGGTTCATCAAACCTGGTATCAAATTCAAAATTTGATGAAAAAGCCACTCTTTTGAGCTCCAACGGTTTCACCAAATCGATATCAAATCAAGAATTCAGCAAATCTTTTACCAAAATGAGAACAGGCGAAGCATTTTACCAAATCACTGTTCCTAACCGTTGGGAGAGACCAACCGGTCAACCAGTCGGTTGCCCGCCCGGTTGACCAACCGGTCGACCATCTAAAGGTTCAAACGGTTCGAAGAAAAGGTTCAAACAGTAAAAAATATATATATATTTGCCTAACCAGTCGACCAGCCGGTCGACCACTAAAAGGTTCAAAAAGTTCAAAAAAAAAAAAAAAAAAAATCGCTTAACCGGTCGACCAACCGGTTTTCCCCAGCACAAATTTGATGAAAATGCACTGTTGGAGCGAGTAGTATCAAATTTTGTAAAATGGGTCATTTTTTACTCAAATTTGGTGAAAAATCTGATTCACCGTTGGAGATGCTCTTAGTCCAAATTTTGGCCCATTTTGACAACTTTGCCCTTTTTTTGTTTATTTTAGTTTTTTTTTTTTTTTTTTGCCGCATTATCTCTCTATATTTTTACATATTTTTTCAAAAAAAAAATGAAAAAGTCAACTTTTAACCTATTTGTCAAACAACCCTTTATTTTAATAAACAAAAGTTCCATTGCATGAGAATTGACACAATTGCCCACGTTGTTTAATATATTAGTCACATTTAGAAAACACGCTAGTCGTGATTGAAAAAATCACACTAAATGCTTTTTATGTATTCTGTATTAGTCACGTTTGAAAAATATACTCGCGTTTGGAAAATATACTAGTCATGTTTCACATTTGAAAGTAAACTAAGAATTTTTATTTATTTGTTCTATATTAACCATGTTTAAAAAAAGTATACTAGGAACTTTTTTATTTATTTATTCTGAATTAATCACTTTTAAAAAATATACTAGTCATATTTGAAAAAAATACCTATAGGGGTAAAAATGGCCCGCATCCTGAAGCTAGCCCACGGCCTGGGATGGGCCCGGTTCGGGACCGTGGTCTTGAGCCATTATTTTGAAGCCCGGCTCACCTGGCCCGGTCCATCAGCCCGCTCAAGGCTCGCTCAAAATCCCGACCAAGGCCCAATGTCATTTTAGTGAAAAATAATACAATTTTTGTAGAAAATATATGAGAAAAGAAAAAATTTATTCAGGCCTGACCCAAACCTAGACCCAAATATCCCCAGGGCTTTGGCCTAATTTCTGGCTCGACTTGAATTTTAGCGAGAGCCCGGACGACCTGACATATGCCCAGGTGAGCTGAGACAGACCCAATTTACACCCCTGAAAATACCCAACATGATTGAAATAATTCAAAATCCCTGTAAAATGTGCCACCACATCAACAAAGGGGCAAAATCGTCACCAAGTCCATACCACGTTTCCTTTAAAAGACCTGTTGGATCACATTCCCAACATAATAGGACTTTCTTTTATTTTCTTTTTTAGAAAGGCCTAACCTAATAAGACTTTATGGTATGTTAATAAATATAGTGTTCTTGGTTTAGACCCGACCCATTGATATTTTGAATTCAGGTTTCATTTGTCTTATTTAGATATTCATACCGTGTTTCTCATTATTTCTCATTGAGTTTGAGTATTGGAGTGTCTTGGTCGTGCTTGGAACAACTTGGTTGCTAGTTGGTTCAAACTGTTGTTGTCTAGAATCTGGCCTCTTCGCTCGAGCGAAACTTCTTACGTTCGAGTGAGCTTTGTGAGCTCCCAATACTTTTGCAAGCCTACAGAGATACTGGAGAGGTAGTGTTCTTCACTCGAGCGAGACTTATTGCGCTCGAACGACGATCTTCTGTTTGTAAAACTTCTAGAAGTGTGTATTATGCGCTAAAGTGGAACAACTTATTGTGTCTGGTCGCTCGAGTGACAACTCTTGCGCTCGAGCAAGCTGTATATATATTAGTTCGTAAAAAGGCCATTTGACATCACTTTTTCATATCTCTCTCTCTCTAAACTTTCTAAAAACCCTAAATTGAGACCTTCTCTCTCTAAAACTCACATTCTCTCTTCTAAAACACTTGGATCCATTGATTTCTTTACCCTATTCCCTTTGAAAAAAAGGTAGAGCTTCGTTTTCATCCGAGCAAAGTTAGATTTTAGCTTCCTTGAGGTTTCTTCATTCTCTCATTGGTCTTCTAGCTCCAAGGTAGGGATTTTCTACACTATTTTATGATTTTTAACCTAGTTATTTGTTTTTAAAAAACAATCTTGTGATTTTGGAAGATTTTGAACAAACCTAGGGTTTTGATTTAAAATCAAAATAGGGGCTTTCAAATGGTTGTATGGAAAATGGTTGTGGGAGTGGAAATGAGGTTACGTGGTGGCAAAATTGTTGATTTTGATACTTGGATTGGATTTTGGAAGAAAAATGAGGTTTTGACCTAAATGTTTCAAATATTTATTTTATATAAATAAATGGAATTAATGTTGGAAATGGGAAATTGGATGGATATTGATATAGATGGTGGAGTTTGATATGTATTGTCACTCACCTTGAAATTTAGAAAGTTTATCTATATTAGAGATTTGATATCTGTTTAGAAAATATCTGTTTTGGGCTATCGGTAGAAGATAACTATGATTGTTGTAGAAATTGCATAAAGATTATGTGAATTAAAACTAATTTCTTATCTTTGTGCGTTGAACATTGTTATCCATCTAATACATTGCATATATATATGAATTTGAGAAAATAGGGTGAATGTTGGAAAGAGGTGTGTATTACCAAATTAAGTTGGTCAGTGTGTCCAAGGTGAAAGTCCCAGAAAACGCGTGTATACATGGGTGCCGATTCCCACATACGAAATATCCGTAAAAATGACGATAGTAGTGCTTGTATAGACTACATTTACATGGGTGCCGTTTGACAGTTTCTTGCGGACGAAATATCCGTGAAAGGTTGTACCGATTGAGATTTCTATATAGTTTTCTATTGTAAAAGACATGACTTGAGAATTGTGATATAAACTAAGCATGGCATGGTTTTGGGAAAGAAATATAAAATATTTTGACATGGGCATTGCATATGCATTTAACTCTTATATCTTTGTTAAGATTCATATATTGTGTTGGATCATTTTTACTGGGTTTTGACTCACCTTATGTGGAAAAACCATTTTTAAGTGCTGGTGGCATGTCTCCACCAAGGACTTAGCTTGGGAAGACTGTAAAGATGAAGGTTCAGTTTTGTTATTTGATATTTAATGTTTGTACAAGCCTAGGGCTTTATATGTATTGAGCTTAAGACTCACTTTTGATGTAACCAAACATTGTCTTGGAAAGTTATAGCCTTCACTGTATTTCCATTATCTATTTAACTTTTATTCCTTCTTTTTGTTGTTGACACATGCTATAGATTTAGGTTTAAAACTTATGAATATGTATTCGCATATGCCACATCTTTTGTACAACTGAGTTTTATGAAATTGAAGGATGTCGTACTCTAATTTATGTTGTTATTTAATTATCATTATGATTGGTTTATTATAATTATTTCGGGGTGTTACAACTTGGTATCAAAGCGTACCAAGTTTGAATACTTTGAGTACGTGGGAAGTGGTTCTTATTACAATGGGTTTATCTCACTTGACAGAGATGTTTATATGTTTGTAATGCTATATGATAATATATCTATGTGATTATATGGGTATAGGATTTAGTTTATAGGATGTTGATTGAGTCTACGAGTTTCTAGAAGTCTTATTAGAATAGCACTTTATCACTACTGTTTCTAATTGGAACTCTTGCAACACCGCGAGGCGCTCATTATCCAGGAAGGAAATTTGTATATGTTTATGTGATTCTGTGCCTATATGGAGTGAATTACTGCTTTCCACCATATTAGGACGCAAATGAGTTAGTTTCGGCACATTTATAAATGTGCTAATCTCTTTTGTTACCTTTATTAGGATGTCAAGACACGGTCGCGGTAGTAGACATGGTAGGCCTAGACGGCAGGAGGTGCCGATACCAAATGATATTCTGGCATAAGAGAAGGGAGTTGGTCAGGCCAACGTGGCCGAATTGACAGGTCAGCAAGCCATGAGCGCCTTAGCCCACGAGATAGCTGTAGCATTACTGGAATCCATGGACATTCTCAGAGTTAAGAATCAAGTCCAAGCCCATGTTGTTGAGACGAGGCAGTCTTATCTGAAGTGAGTTTTTCTGATCGAATCCAGACAAGTTTTTGGGTGATTCCAATGAGCCACTAAAGGCGGATGAGTGCCTAGAGCTGATAGTGAAAACATTTGAGATGCTTGGCATCGAGGACGACAGACTGAAAGTGACCCTAAAATCTTTCTAGCTGAAAAGAAATACAGGTCAATGGTGGAAGTATGCGCGTGGATGCATTGGAGTGACCTGGGAGGCTTTTGTCAACACCTTCTAAGATAAGTTTTTTGCTTTCCACTGTTAAGGAAAAGTTAATGGAGTAGTTATGATAGCTCAAGTAGTTTAACACACATGTAGTCGAGTTTGGGGTAGCCTTCACTAGCCTTTTTAGATTTGCACTAGAGTTAGTGGCGATAGAGAAGCGTCATTGTGTGTAGTTGAAGAAAAGGTTAAGGATTGAGCTTCTTTTCAAGGTAGCCGATTCAATGGTTAGAGGCTACAGACGACTTGTAGAGTTGGCGGCTTACCTTAAGACCGTGATGAAAATGGAGGAAGAGCGGATAAAGGGCTCCAAAAGGAGTCAGGAAGTTCAGTGGGACAGTAAGAGGCAGAAGGGTTCTAACCCATAGTAGTCCTAGAGAGTTTAGTTGAGGTCAATTTTTTCAGTACCGAGTTCGGGTTTTGAGAGAGGTGGTCAGGGAGATTTCACTTTGTTTTCAAGTGTAGTTAGTTAGGCCACAAGTCTCCAGCTTGCCCGTAGAGAGGAAGAGGGCAGCGATCTGTATCGTCTTTGGCTTATTCCTAG
The DNA here is from genome assembly GCF_055761805.1 of Camellia sinensis. Lineage (NCBI taxonomy): Eukaryota > Viridiplantae > Streptophyta > Magnoliopsida > Ericales > Theaceae > Camellia > Camellia sinensis. The sequence goes on along the minus strand of NC_138962.1, from coordinate 62,563,129 downwards.
AGCTAGAGTCAGGGGAGAGGGCAGTCGCTCACTTGTTATCAGTGTGGTGTTTGGTTCGAGACAGACACAAAGCCACCAGCCTATACAGTCAGCATAAGCCTCGAGGGCCAATCAAGGAGCCTCTTTGGCTCTATCAGTACCTACAAGGTGTGTGTATGTTGTTATCGTGCCAGACCTAGTACCAGTGCCGTTGATAGTGAGAGATACTTTCTTATTATGCAATTCTATTGCTAATGTGTTGATTGATAGGGGTGCATCTCATTCATTTATCTTGTCTGCATTTGCATCGGTTTTTGGGTTAGAATTGGCTCGGTTAACATCTCCTCTCAATGTAGAGTCACCTATTGGTGATGAGATTGTCTTGGGATAGGGGTGTCAAGGTTGTGACATAGAGGTTGCCGGTCGCCAACTTCCTTTTGCTTTTGTGTTGATTAACATATCGAGTTTTGATGCTACATTGGGTATGGACTGGTGGTCATCATATCGGGCTGTCATAAACTGTTACCATCAGAGGGTTACTACATGTACCTTGAGCGGTGATTGCTTTTATTTTTTGGGGGATCGGGTTGATAAAGTCTTTTCACCAGTGTATGATTTGCATGGGTGGAGTGAGCGTAGTTGTCTTTTTGCCAACTTCTAAGGTAGTGAGTGTGACGAAGTCCGAGTTGAGTTGCCAAGAGTAGTTTGTGAATACCTGGATGTTTTTCCTGATGATCTCACTAGTTTGCCACTTCATTGTGAGATTGAATTCTCTATCGATTTAGTGCCTGGCATGGCACCGTATAGGTTTGCACTTGTTAAGTTGAGTGAGTTGAAGATTCAACTCCAAGTACCACTAGATAAGAGTTTTGTCCACCCTAGTACTTCACCTTGGGGAGCACTGACTCTATTTTCAAAAAGAAATATGGTGCGTTGTGACTTTGTATTGACTATTGGAAGTTGAATCGGGTAAATGTTAAGAACAAGTACCCAATGCCTCGTATAGATGATTTGTTTGATCAGTTGAAGGGGTCTTGTTACTTTTCCAATATAGACCTGAGATCGGGTTATCACTAGTTGAGGGTAAGGGAGAAGGATATTCAAAAAATGACATTCTGTACGCGGTATGACCATTATGAGTTTCTAGTGATACCCTTTGGGCTAACCAATACACACAACACAATTCACTTTCATACTTCTCTAGCTGTTTTCTGTCATTCATCAATGACCTCATTGTACTTGTAAACACTGCTCTTCTTATTGAGGTCTTTTCTAACATTGTCAATTTAAAGTTATATACTTCTATTAGATAATACTACTTCATCTTTACATACTTGTTCGTAACCTTAAAATCGGAAAATAATGTTCGGTTATCTATTTCCGAACAAATAAGCAATGTTCAGTTACCTATTCTCTCGAACAAACGAACAATGTTCGGGCTTACATTCTCAAATATTGGTCATAGGTTTGGGAGTTCAATTTAAAAAAAATAACGAACAATTTTCATTATTTTTGCCATATTTTTCAATAAACTTACCTTTATAAGGTCAATATCCTTTGAGATAATAACACCATCAAAGTTATGAACTTCTTATGAGTTTTTATTGTTGTACTCCTCTCGTTTTATAGAGTTGTGATTATTAAAAAAAATTTCACTCATTGTTATTGTCGGGGAAGTGTATGTAATCGAATGATTGTTACCGTTGCCGTCGGAATATTGCTTCCAAAGAATTTTCAAGATTTTGAGGGTGGGTAGGTTTTGAACGTGGGATTTGGAGAAGATGGATGGGTAGTAATGGAAGTGGATACTCTTATAAACCTTATCTCATGATATAGTGGGTGCATAGGCTCAATTGTGAGAGAGGGTGTTTCAAAATTATTAATGTATTTTTTAGAAATTTTATTTGAGATTGTTATATTATAATAAAAAAAAGAGTCAAAAAATAAAAGATTTAAAATAATTAATAGAATATTAATAGCAACACTCATAAATAAAAACGGAGGACCAATAGGAACAAAACCCCCAAAGATGGGAATTTCCAATAATTTTCTCTTTTTTCTTTTGTTAACATCTAATGGGTACGTATCATCCCTTTTTTCCTCACTGCTTGTCTAACTCAATGCTTTCGTTGGGACAGGTTATTTTAATATACATACATATTTTTTGGTTAAAATATAAGTTAAAAAAATTACTAAATTTATCTTATTTAGTTTTGAATTTTTAAAAACAGTTTTATGAGTTTTCAATTCATATTTTTATATTTTTAATAATTTTTAAATATTTTAATTTTTTTTTAATTTTTAGATTTGCTTAATCTTAATTTACTTAAAAATAGAAATAAAAAAACTGTACAAAAAAATCATTGAATACAACAAAACAAAAAAATATATTGAATTTTTATATATATTTTTTATTTTTGATGAATTTTTTAAGCTTTTTTTTACAAATATTATACTTTTTAAGTGTATTATATTAGGTATATCTAAAAAATAACAAAAATTGCTTAAAATATTTTAAAATTTAACTAAAAATAAAAAAATACGAAAAATAAAAAACTTAAAGTTGCGTTTGGTTTAGTTTTGAAATCAGTTTCGAGTTTTGAGTTTTTAAAAAGCATTTTGAAAATTAAATACTTGTTTAGTTATGAGTTTTAAAAATAGTTTTTAGCAAATTAAATTCAAAACTTATTTGGTTATGCGTTTTTAAAAATAAGTTTTGAGATTTTTTGGGTCTTGTATAGTTAAACTTTTTTGTAATATTATAGTCAAATTTGTTTACTTCTTTCATATATGTATTTACTTTCTAGATTCATCTAACCTAATCTAATCTATACGGTATAGTTTCACTTTATATTTTTTATTTATTATGAATGTTTTAAAATTTTGAACACTTAATTTTTGATTTTATATCCACTCAATCTATATACATTTATGAAAAAAATTTATAAAATTATTAAATAATCACAATTTGTCAAATATACAACAAGAAGAAAAAAATCACCCAATTTAAAAAAAAAATTTAATATTTTATGTATTTATTAAATTTATTTTTGATGTCTTCACATTTTGTTTACTAAGATATCTAGATCATATACATTTAAAACATAAAAAATTATTTGGTCAATATTTGAAAACCAAACAAAATCGATTTCAATTACTTGGTCAATTGGGTTTTGAAAACTTGTTTGTGAAAATCTCAACCAAACAAGTTTTGGATTTCAAAACTTTGGTTTGAAAAGAATTTTGAAATACATGTTACAAAAATTAAACCAAACAGATTTTGAGTTTTGAAAAAGTGATTCAAAAATTCAACCAGATGGGTCATCTATTTTCTAAAAAGCTGATTCAATTTTCTGGAACTAGAATCTTCAGTGTGTTTAGTTTGAGTTTTTTAGATTAAGTTTTTTAAAAATTGAGTTTTTTGATTTTCGTGTTTTTTTGTTTTTAGTGAATATTTTTAAAATTTTAAACATTTTTTTTACTTTTTTAGATGTACCTTATTTAGATGTATCTAAAAAGTAAAAAATTGTGAAAAAATATTTTTAAAAATTAATAAATACATAAAAATACAAAAAATGTACTGAATTCTCGTATTTTTTTTTATATTTTTGGTATTTAGTGAATTTTTAAAAGGTTTTTTTTACAATTTTTTTACTTTTTAGGTATATTTATATTAGGTATGTCTAAAAAGTAAAAAAAAATTATTTAAAATATTAAAAAATTTAGTAAAAATAAAAAATATGGAAAATAAGAAAGTAAAATTTTTTGAATAGAGTTTTTGGAAAATTCTAACCAAATTTTATAAAAAAACTTGTAAAAAGGTTTTAAAAAAAAATTGAATCTTTGTTTTTTATATAAATTTTGTTGACTTTTTATTTTTAGTAATTGTTTGACTTTTTTTATTTTATTTTTTTTATAAAAGAAAGGTAGAGTTGGTAAACAAAAGTGACATTTCACTGTTTCGCATAAAAAAAAAAAGTCACGTTTTTTTCTTCTTTTTTTTGCCTTTTTGTCAATTTTTTTGTATAAATAAAAAATAAAAAAAATCAGAAGCCAAAATAAGTCTAAAAAATCTCCTATTTTAGTTTTTTTTTTTGAAATTTTTTGAATTAAGGAAAAACTAATTTTTCAAATTGTTTCAATGATCAAAATTTTTGAAAAAAAATTACAGATTCATGATAAATTGTACAAATTTTAAGAATTAAAATTATTATTTTTTTAATATATAGATTTTAGGAAAGCACAACTGACATATATTTTCTCTTAAAATCTATAAGCTTAAAGTTCTTTAAATTTACTAAAAAAATGAAAGTAAGTTGACAAAAAAAATCACTAAAAAAAATTCCCAAACACCCATTGGTGTCCGGGATTTGCTGAGTAATAAAAATATAAAATATAAAATAGAAAATTTATCCATAAATCTTATATGGAGAGATATTGATCTATTTAGTTCTAATTTTTTTTTTAATGAACCAATTAATCTCTTTTGTTTTGAAAAATTGTATTTATTTGATTTGGTGCCAAATTGAGTTTAAGTGAATGTTTTTTTGTGATTCATTTTTTCAAATTTTTTATTTATTTTTGGAATGTGAATGGAAATGTGAGGTATGAAAAATTATTTGTGGAGGGATTTGTGGCTGAAGTGTTGATTGTCGGACGTGAAAATTTACATTTCTATTAGTGTGGTTTTCTGGTGTTACATTAGAGTGCTACGTTTGAAAAAAATACACTAAGAAATTTTAGTGTGATACGTTGATTAGAGTGTTACGTTTGAAAAAAAGAGTTTTTGTATATTACGTTGATTGAAGTGTTATGTTTGGAAAAAAAAATACACCAATGAGTTTTTTTGAAATGTTACATTGTTATATTTGCTAAAAGTATACTAAAGATTTTTTTTAAATGTTATATTCTTACATTTGAAAAAAATACACTAAAGAGTTTTTTAGTATGTTATATTAGAGTGTTACATTTTTTGAGTATTACATTGGAGTGTTACGTTTAAAAAAAGTATATTAAAATTTTTTTTTGAAGTGTTACGTTTAGTAATTTCAACATTGTAAAAAAAACTCATATTTGTTCATCAACACATACACATGTGCGCTTATAATTGGCCTTTTATGTAATTCACAGTATAAATGGGACTTTTTGGTCCATAAAAAAAAAAATGAAAGACCAAACAGTTCATAAAATCAATATTTGAGATATTAGTAGTTCACCTATATAAAATTTGAAGTAATCAAAAAAAAAAAAAAAAGTGCAATGCTTACATGTATTAAAAATTTTATTAACAGTAATTTTTTATAAAAAATGTCTAAGTATTATTATTTTTTTGATAATTAATTAAATTTAACTTGTTACAAATTTAATTAAACTATTAATTTTATAGAATTATTAAAAAAAAAAAACAATGAGATTATAATGCCTAGGTAACACTGTAATTGGTATTCTTCAATCTCTTTTTTAAGATCAAATGACAACTTTCTTAATGTTCTAATTCTCCGAAAAAAAATGGTAATTAATACAACTCTTTTTTTCTTTTTCTTTTTTTTGGTGAATGCAACTCTTATATATTATTTAATTATGAATATGGTCCGAACCATGAGGTATCTATAAACCCAAACAATGATTCGTAATTTTTAAACACAATCATACACTAAATTTCTCCAACCATGATAATTTAAGTTCATAATGTTTGTTTGGATTATAATTTAGATAGTGATTTTGAAAGATAAAAGAAAATAGAGAAAAAAAAGTTTGTTTATATTTTTTTTAAATATTTTTTTTACTTTTTTTCAAATTCATGATCCAAAACTAATTTAAATATTTTATTAAGTACAAAAAAACTATTTATTAATGTTGATGTTTGTAATTTTAACACGGCAAATTACACAAATGATGGGAAATTAGGAAAAATACAAAATATGGAGAATCAAAAAAGTTACAGCAGATGTTAAAATTTTAAAACTCACACTATTTTGCATCATTTCAAACTATTTTGCATCATCCCCCCCCCCCCCCCTCTCTCTTTCTTCAATCTTTTATGCAAGTTCTCATTGGCACATCCACGGCCAACCTCGCCACCCACAATCATCTCATGCCTTCCCAACCACCTTTACCCTTTTACAATCATAAACTCGCCATACCCACATTGTTTTGCAACCTTTCCATTTTAAACCCACACCCCACCATTGCCTTGTCCTATTTCATTTACAAAATTCTAGCTACCGTGAAACCATATATAGCAGTTTGTTAATGTGAAACCCTAGCTAGCTCTCCATTATTATGACCAACTCCATCACCGTGACCACATCCCCTTTAAAAACCTTGTTCCTCGACGATGGGCGAAATAAAGTGAGGTAAAGGTGATGGATAATGAGTCAGAATGATAGATCAGGAGTGCCAAATAGCACAAAACATTTTTCGTCAAAAAATTGACCAACATGAGGGATTGAGGAAAAATATATATCAAATACCTTAGAGGCCAGATAGGACAAAAAAACTATTTCGGTAATTATTATAACTCGCCTCCCAACTAAGGCTCTTTTGCAGGTTGACCCCATAATTAAAACTCAACACTTAATCTTTTCGTGGTATTATTCAAACACCTTTTGTTAGCTAATTGTTATGAATTTGGATCATAATAGGTCATGTGAGTAGCACATGGGATGGCATATGAGATTTTCAAACAAAAATACTCATAATTATTTTTTGCTTTAAAACATAGCCTCTCTTTGTTTTTTAGAACTAAACATAGCCTTAATACACTATGTATCTTCTTATATTTCATTTGAATCTATTGAAGTCTACAACCCAACCCTACCCTTAAGCCCAACACCTTTTGTATTTAAAAGGTTGAAAAGAAAAACCACGTTGCTGTAGAAACGATTGGATGATGGATGGTTGGTGTCGTAGATTTTGTAGTGAAAGATTAGACAGAAGGGGTTTTAGTCAACTGGTAATATGAAAAAGTGATAGTTGTATTAATCAATGGTTAGTGTGGATTGGTGTTTCACAGCGAAGGTGTGACTAGCGTGCCAATTTCATTCCCTAATGTTGTCCTAAGAGAAGTGTACGTGTTCGTGTTTTCATGTTGGATCTGCCTTTATATATTAATAGGGATTTGATGCAATATGAAATAGAATATTTGTTCTATTTTCAACTTGTATGGGGGCGAAATATCCTCTACTTTCCGTACTCCTTGTACTCCAAGCTTCTCTTGACGGCGTCTACCTGGCAATACAGAAACGGTGAGCTGCCCGGCGATGGTGTGCCGGATAGACCCTCCGACGATCAAGTCAGTCCACTTAGGGAAGAAGAAGACTGTTAGAGAGAGAGTATTCTCTTTGGGGAAGAAGTTGCATACCTCTAACGTTCACCTTCCTCCACTATTTCTAGGCTGGCCATGCAGCCCCAAGATCGTGCGCGCACCACCTCTGTTGTCCTTCCCTGGACAGGTGGCAGTGCTTGCCTCTCACCACCTTATGCGTGTAAAGATTTTGTCCTCCAACCAGCACATGCAGAATTGCCAAACGGTATTGGTGCGTGCGTGGAGCAGATGTCCTCTCGTCATTGGCCCATGTGGCACACTTAACCAGAGTACCACGACCGGCCGGTTCCTTGTGGAAGCAATTCTCCACAAGTACACAACCGAGCTAACAAACGCCGACCTGCCACTTGGCAAAGGGCCCAGTGTTATGCTTATGACCGGGCTATTTATGATCGGTCCCACCTGACTGACCGGTTATGAAGCACGCTGGACTTCCACCGTTCTTCATTCTTGATCACATGAAGCCCGTCCATCTCGGCCGATCGATTAGGCGCATGCCGGCGCTAATCGTATCTCAAGTCTAATCCGAGCTCCTCTTAGCTTGGTCATCAGACACCGCTGCGCGCTCGACCGCATCATAGCTCGGCCAGGCATTGGTTCGTGTCTGGTCGGTCGACCTCTCCGGCCGTGCAAGTCAGACCGCTGGGCCGTGCAAGAGAGGAGTCTGCTCGGCGCCGTGGGGTTCGTCATGATCGGCGTTATCGTAGCTCGGCCGTACTAACGCGCAAATCTACCCTCTCAATTGCCCCTTAGCCCCATCCGACCTAGTCGTGATTGGGGTTACCATCGTGACCGAGCTAACGGATGAGTTGCGCCATTACCAAGCCGAGCACGATTGGGGGCATACCTGTCGCCGAGCTGTCCCATTTGGTCGGCCATTCCCTCCGCAGTCTCATCAAAGGTCGTACAGTCGTACTGACAGCCACGTTCCCAGTGCCACGTGGCTTCAAGCCATTGGGTCGTGCAGCCAGTTGTTCTGCACGCGCAGAATTCAAACGGCGCAGCCGTTTGGGTTCCTTCCCCCCTCTTTTGTATTCCAATTAAGGGCCTAAAACCCTTCACTTTTCATCTTCTTTTCCATACAAACCCTAAACCCTAGCTTCCATATTCTCTGAGAAATTGCCCTCACTACCGCTGCATCTCACCTGCTTCCGTTTCTATTTTTTGTTTCTCGTGAGGTCACAACCAAGTTCGAGAGGCCCTGTTCTTGCATCTGGTATTTGGTAAGTCCTCATTCTCTTCCTTCAAACTCTCGTACTCAAGTTCCTCAAGTTTTTCACTTTTTTGTGCTTGTATTCTTCATGTTTATGCTTGGGGCCATTAGAGTTGCTTTCCCTTGCTTAGATCTTGCACACCCTAAGGCAAACAAAAACAGTAGGAATGGATGGGGCTTTCGTGCCCCTTGTTTCTCCTGGGTTCGAACGAGTTCGTCCTATTTCTGGAATGAACAGTTTGAATCTGTGTAGAACCGAGCTAAACGCTTGTTTAGATCCATAAATGACACTACGGCCGAGCAAAAAACTGGTTTGTGGCTTCTCGTAGAGGCTGTAGCCGAGCCGAACTACCAATTAGACCGATAATAGAACTGAACGGGGCGAAAACTTGAGGTCATTACTTGGGCCTTGACCGAGCTAAAGGCTCAGTTAGTTCGTCAAATAGGACCCAACTGAGCTATAACTTTGTTAGTATCTTTTTCTTAGACCTTGACCGAGCCAGAAGTGGAGAGTTAAAACCGAACTAGGAAATCGACCAAGTAGCCTAGCCGAGGTAGGGGTCGAACCGGCCAAACACTAATAATCCCTTCACTGAGCCAATTCCCATAGGGGCCGCGCAATTTATGCCGCGCTAACCCTTGGAATTATTTTTTAACATGCAGAACAAATAGGACTGACCAAGCCAGTCCATCACTATAATTGGAGCTCAAAGTCCGAGCAAACACACCAATATTTTTGTCCGAGATACAAGTTAGTTCACCAAATAAAACCAAGATAGATGGGCAAGTACCGATTCATGGTGAGCTCGCCCGGTGCGATGGCTGAGTTTTGTAGGGAGTACAACATCCCAGATGACGTCGTCTTAGAGCTCACCAAAAAGGGAGACACCCCTTGGGGGGATCTAGACCGGTGCCCCTTCACCGTCGTATCAATAGTAGAGGAAGGGCTTCGCTTCTCGGTTCAACCCTTGATCTGCGAATTTTTGAGGCAGACAAGGCTTTGCCTGACCCAAGTTTCAAATAACACTTACAAAATAATAAACGGGGTCGCTGAGCTGAACCGGAGGCACGGTCTCAATCTCGGTCTGGCCGAAATTTTCCATCAGTATAGTCTAAGTAGAAATAAGAGTGGGCTTTGCTGGTACCTCAAAATCCAGAAGGGCCGAGCAAAGCTAATAGAGGGTAACCCGGACAAGGAGACCAACGACGACGACTTCTTGTGGGTGTCTGGTCGCTATGAGGACACCGAGGCACCCATATTGGGATGGTATATTAGAAAGGATTTTGGCAGTGCCGGTGAGTCGCTCGGCTGACCGCGCTATTTTCTTTATGCATCAATTATTTTCCATGCCGATCTAACACTTGTCTTCTTTTTGCAGATAAGCACCTAGCAGCAGACTATTACCAGGCCAACCAAGAGGCCATCAGAGCCCTGCTGTGCCATCCTGCCGAGGAGAGGGAGGCTTCGAAACTGCTCGGCTTCGAACAGACCTACCACTACACCGCACCGCGCAAGAACCGGGTTACCGACTTTCTGCATGCGCCAACCCCAGAACCAGATCCAAACCTACCACCGATCAGGCTTGTTCCACTCACCACCGAGCAAGAAATGGCGAAAATCAGGGCCATCAAGTCCATGATCACTGGGAAAGAAGGCGAGTCCCAAAAACCAGAGGAAACCGGGGGGACATCCTCCACACCCGCCAGGCAACAAGAAGGGGCAGTACTGGCACTTGCCAGCGAGCAACCGGCTAGTCAGTCCAAGAAGCGGCCGAGGAAGGAGCAAACCGGCCCGCGTCTGGCGGATGAAGACTCTACCGATCGCGTCTCCACCGAGCTCAGGGACCAGACTGAGCAACCACAGACCGGCAAATCCAAGGGCCCAGCCACCCCCCCGGTCTGGGCGCCCGAGTTCAAATACCAAGGCCGAGCAGTTTCTGCTGAAGACTCTGTCTACGCGGACAAGGACTACTCGCTTGGTTTCAATTTGACCAAGGGGTTGATCTTGCCTGCTGATATGAAAAAACATGACGAGCTTTCCGACCTCAAGGTCCTCCGCTCGGCGGCAAAATCCATAGTATTTGTAAGTTCTCCATTCTTTGTGTCAAACTGTTTGCTCGGTTTTTGCTCAGTTTCTCGAATACCCACGATCTCTCGCTTGTTTTCAGGTCGCGCAAAAGAACTATTTGGCCCACGACCGAATGATCAAAGTTTGGCAGAGCCTGCGGGATGCAATAGCTGAGAACAAGGCCCAAAAGGCCGAGATAGCGAAGCTTAAGGCCACGCATGAAGCAACTGAAGCCGAACGGGATAACCTGAGCCAAAAGGTCGACCGAGCTGAAGCGGACAAACAACGGGCCGTGAAGTCGACCAAAGCCCGGTATCTCGCCGAGCTGAGGAAGCTGTGCGATGCCCATAAAGAGGAGAAAGATAAGGCGGTTAGCGACGCCGAAGACAAGGGCTATGCTCAAGGCGAAAGAACGTATAAACGGCAGGTGCAGGCGACCAATGACATCTTTTTCCAGTGCGGTTGGAAAGCTGCCGTGGAGAAACTTGGCCTCGGTCAGGATGCTGACATGTTCCTACATCCGCCTGCGGCCTTCATGCCACACTATATGCAGGCCTATGCGAGCGCCGCGCAGAAGAGGCTCATAGAGGAGGCCAAAAAGGAAGCCGCGGAAGAAGCCGCCGCCGCGCAACTAACCGAGCAAACTTCTCCTGAAGCGTCTTAGGATGTTGAAGATCAAGTAGCCGATCGGGAGGTTGTCGCGGTAGAGGACGCGGATGATGAGTTGGAAGAAGGCCTGCCCGAGCACAGTCCGGAGGTGGCCAAGCAGACTCTGGAGGTCACTGAGCAAACGGTTGATCTGGAATTGGACTGAAATGCCTCATCCTATTTCCTGCTTTATTTTTGTCTCTTGTCTTTCTTTGTTTAATGTAACCGGGCTAGGGCCCCACAATTGTAACGCAATTTCCTTAATCAATGAAATTTGAACTTTTTGCCCGTTTAACTTCTATTGCTTTTTGGCTTCGACATGCAAAATTTCCATAAACGTGTTCAAACTTCAACTAGCAGCTCGTCTCCTTTGGAATTTCAAATGCACTTTTTAATTTGCCGAGCAAAATCTGCTCGGCTCTAAATTGAGGGCTCAAGTATGGGGCCGAGCAAAATCAGCTCGGCTTTTTCGGGTTTGCAAACTTCATAAAATTCCAGTACTTCAATGTGACCGAGCAAAAACTAGCGCGCCCTTTCAGTTTGGTAGATCGCCAACATTTCACTTCTGCCGAGCAATGTCAGCTCAGCTTCTCATTAGTTGGACAAAACACCAACATGCCAAATCTGGCCGAGCAAAGTCAGCCCGGCCGCAACATTGGGCAAAACACCAATGTTTCATTTAGGTTGGTCATGTCGCCAACATTCCCGTTGGCCGAGCAAATCCCAGCTCGGCCCATATGTTGGTTCATTCGCCAATCATTTTTTTGGACAAAGCACCAACTGTTTGTGCGGCCTGTTTCCATTCCAGCGAGAGGAGATCAGTCCGATCCCATTCAGGTCGGTCTCCTTGCCCCTGGCAGCCATAATTGTCTTGCGTCCTTGCGAATTCATTGTATAAAAATGTAATACCAAACAACAAAAGGGCTATTTTTCATTACAAAAGCATTGCTATATTTTACATTAAGTGCCAAAAGGCTAAAGGTCTAGAAAAGCTAAACAACACAAGCAAATTACATCTTAAAAGTAAAAGACCTTAAGGTTGGCCGTATTCCATGGTTTGGGGACAGCCTTGCCATCTAAATCTTCCAGATGGTATGCCCCTCTACCAACAAGACCAATCACCTTGTATGGTCCTTCCCAATTTGCACCGAGCTTTCCTTCGCCAGGGACCACTGTGTTGCCAAGCACCTTTCTTAATACCCAGTCCCCAATCTTGAACAGCCTGGGGTGCACAGCCTTGTTATACTTTTTGGAGAGTTCTTGTTGATAAGCTGCTATGTGGATCAATGCTCACTCCCTCATTTCTTCAACAAGGTCCAACTCCAATGCCACCGCTTCATTATTCAGATCTGGCTGGAAACTTTCAGAGCGGATGGTTGGCATACCAATTTCCAATGGGATGACGGCCTCCATGCCGTAGGCCAAAGCAAACGGTGTTTCCCCGGTTGACCGCCTTGGCGTAGTGCGGTATGCCTAGAGCACATTAGCGAGTTCTTCAGCCCATTTGTCCTTATCCTTCTCAAGCCGCTTCTTCAGCCCGTCCAGGATGGTCTTGTTTGAGGCCTCTGCTTGACCATTTGACTGAGGATAGGCCGGCGTCGAAGTGTAGAACTCGATCTTTAACTCTTCGCAAAATCCGCGAAAGAGTTTACCATCAAATTTAGTGCCATTATCCGAGATGAGGGCCTTGGGTATACCGAAATGGGTGATGACGTTTTGCCATACAAACTTCTTCACGTCCTTTTCCCTTATGGTCGCTAGTGGCTCGGCCTCAACCCACTTGGTGAAATAGTCGGTGGCGGCGATGAAGAACTTGCGATTGCCCGGTGCAGCTGGGAGTGGCCCAACAATATCCAACCCCCAAAGCGCGAACGGCCAAGGACTTGTGAGAGGGAGCAAATCTCTAGCCGGCTGGTGGATCTGGTAGGCGAACTTCTGACACTTATCGCACCTGCGAACATATTTTTGCCTATCTGCCTGCATGCGCGGCCACCAATAACCTTGAGAAATTGCTCGGTAAGCCAAGGATCTGCCCCCAATATGGCTGCCACAGATGCCCTCGTGTATCTCATAGAGGAAAGCCTCCACCTTGGTGGGGTGGACACATTTCAAATACGGCCCGGTGAAAGATTTCTTGTACAAGGCCCCAGACGGGGAGAGTCAAAACCACTCTGACTTTGCCCGGATCTTGTGTGCCGCCTTCTTTTCTTTTGGTAGAATTCCATCTTTTAGGAAGGCGATGATAGGATCCATCCAAGAAGGGCCCAAGTCGGTGCAAAGTACCTCGGCCACTTCCGGTTCTTCTATACTTGGCTGTGGTAAAAATTCTATCATCAAGGGGTTGGGAAAAAATGTCTGAGTAGAAGCGAGCCCGGCCAACTCATCAGCCGTGTTGTTTCCTTCGCGGTTGATCTGCTCTGCCCTTATGGCATCGAACTTCTTGATCTCTACACGCACCGGCGCCTGATACTTGGCCATTCTTTCATCCCTGGCCTCGTACTCCCCTGAGACTTGATTGACTACCAGCTTAGAATCGTTGAACACCATCAGGGCCGACGCTTTCATTCTTAGTGCGCTTTTTAGCCCGGCAAGGAGGGCTTCATATTCCGCCTCATTGTTGGACGCCGGGAAACCGAGCGTAATTACTTGTTCAATGATCATTCCGTCCGGTGAAGTCAACACGATACCCAGCCCGGCCCCATGTCTGTTGGATGCCCCATCGACGAAGAGTTCCACATCTCGCCGACAAACAGCTTCCAACAATCAGAAGGGTTTTGGGAACTCCTCAAATCCAAGTCTCTGGTTTGCTCATTCTGGTCTCTTTCCTCGTCATGGTTGACTTCCTCCTTCATCGAGTCATTCGCCTTCGCTGGTTCGGTCGCTCTTTGCCCTTCTTTCTCTTGCGCACCAACACTTGTTTTTGTTGCCAGAACCATGAGTTGTGCTAAATCCGCACCAACCAAATCAATTGGGCAGACTGGATGCATCCCAGGGGCAAATTCCGCCACAAAGTCAGCAAGTGCTTGAGCCTTGATTGCGGTGCGCGGTCGGAACTTGATGTCATATTGCCCTAATTCCACGGCCCATTTCAAAATTCTCCCAGTGAAGTCTGCCTTTTCAAAAAGCACTTTGAGCGGGAACTCGGTTAACACAACTATTGTATGGGCATGAAAATAGTGTGCCAGCTTTCTTGACGCCATCATTAGGGCCAGCGCCAATTTTTCCAAGGGAAGATATCTCGTTTCGGCTGGGAGCAGAGTCTTGCTTGCATAGAAGATCGGTAGGTGCTGGATGCCTTCAGCACGAACCAACACCGCGCTAACTGCGTGTTGAGAGACAGCCAAGTAGAGGTACAACTCTTTGCCCGGCTGAGGTGTGACCAAAATTGGGGCTGAGGAGAGATATGCTTTAAGGTCTGTTAGTGCGCAGTCGTACTCGTCATCCCAGAAGAACTTGGACTTCAAAGTTTTAAAGAAGGGCCTGCAACGATCAGAAGACCGGCTGATAAATCTGTTCAACGCGGCTGCCATCCCGGCAAGATGTTGCACGTCCTTCATGGAGTTAAGACGCTCCAGGTCTTGTATAGCCTTGATCTGTGATGGGCCAGCTTCAATCCCTCGATTTGTGACCAGAAAACCCAAAAACTTCCCGGTGCCGACTCCGAAGGCGCATTTGGAAGCATTTAAACGAAGCTTGTGGCATTTAAGTATAGCAAACATCTCTGCTAGGTCGGAGAGGTACTGAGCTTTCTCCTTACTTTTCACCACAATATCGTCGATGTAGGCCTCCATGGTGCGGCCCAGCATTGGGGCGAACATCTTTGTCACCATCCGTTGAAAAGTCGCCCCGACATTCTTTAGTTCGAACGGCATGACTTTGTAACAATATAAGCCTCTGGAGGTTGTGAACGACGTGATCTCTCTGTCCGGTTTATACATGGCTATCTGGTGGTAGCCACGATATGCGTCCAGGAAGCTAAACCTCTGATGGCCAGTAGTTAAGTCCACCAGCTAGTCAATTCGTGGGAGGGAAAAGCTATCCTTGGGGCAAGCTCGGTTGACGGTCTTGTAGTCAACGCAGACTCACCACTTGCCGTTCTTCTTCGGAACAACCACCGTGTTGGATATCCACCGAGGGTATTGCACCTCCTCTATGGCCCCAGCTTCCAACAAATTCTTCACTTCTTCTGCCACCACTTCAGCATGGTGCAGGGCTGAGCGGCGCGTCCTTTGAATGACTGGCCGTGCATTGGGGAAGACATTCAACTGATGACAAATGAAGCTCGGGTCGATGCCAGGCATGTCGTAAGGCGTCCAGGCAAAGGCCTCCAAATTGCAAACCAAGAAGCTGACGTAATCCATCCGCTCGGCGCTAGACAAGGATGATCCCAAGAGGAAGAATTTAGTTGGATCGTTCTTGTCAATGCGCACTTCCACCAAATCTTCGATCGATATTTCCTCGGCCTTTCTTCCTACGTCTTCAAGGACCTCTTTACCCTCGGGCCCCTCAATCATTTGGACGAACCCTTTGGCCGCTCGGCTGCCATTTACCGCAACGAAGCATTGTTTCGCCATCACCTGGTCCTTCAAAACTTTCTCTATTTGTCCGCTTGGTGCCGGAAAGTGCATAACTTGGTGGAAGGTTGAAGCAACTGCTTGCATGGTGTGCAGCCAGCCCTTGCCTAAGATCAAGTTGTAAGTCGATGGAACTTTGAGCACCCAGAATTCTACTTGCTTTACGACCGATCCCACTTTGACCGGCAAAATTATCTTTTCGATTGGCCATTCTAGCTGTGAGTTGAAGCCGACCAAAGGGGACGTTGCGGGGGCCAAGTCCTTGTCTTCCAACTTCATTTGTTTAAACGCGTCATAATACATAATTTCTACCGAACTTCCCTGGTCGATCAAGATTCTCTTAATGTCAAAGTCTTTGACGCAAAGAGTGACTACTAAAGCATCATTGTGCGGCATCTGAACTCTTTCCAAGTCCTTGGTCGAGAATGAAAGGATGTCCCTCTCTTCGGTCTTTCCCTTCTTCACAGCGGGTTGAATAGAGAGCACTTCCCTCATGTGCTCGGCCTTCTTGATCATCCCTCTCAGCTCGCAGACCCTGGCCGGTTCAATGATGCCGTGGATGACGTTGATTACACCTTGCGAGGGCGCTTCTAGGGCGGCCAGGCCATTTGGCTCGGCTTGGTCCGTTGGCGTGGCCTTGATGCCCCCATCTATGTATTGGTCAAGATCCCCCGCCGCCACCAACTCCTCTAAGTGTTGTTTGAGCGGTAAGCAGTCCTCTGTTCGGTGCCCCCGTTTTTCATGAAAGGTGCAGCGATATTTTGAATTGAAGCCCCTCTGCGCACTCCCCAACTTGGCCGGCCAACGGACGAAGGGTTCACCTCGAATCTCGCTCAAAATGCGGTAGATGGGGATTTTATATACCGTGGTGATTCCAGTCCGTGCCTTTAATTTTTTTTTGGCATCCTCCGTTGCATCACGGGGAGTGTCAGCCCGGTCGTTTCGGCGACCCTTGTTTTTGTCATCACGGTTTAAACTATGGCGCTGATCTTTTGACCGGTTGTTTGGACGGTTATCCTCCTGCCCAACCGAGTGAACTTTTCCCGCCACCCTTCTGTCCGCCGCGACCGGATTAGACTTCTCTGTCGCGGAGGCGGCATCATCCTCCACACGAATATGCTCATTGATCCTTTGCATCAAGGACTGCATGGTTGTGGGTTGATGCATCGTGAGTGAATCTCGCAGCCTATGTCCGACTGGGAGACCCCGTTTGTATTGAGTGATCGCCAGATTGGTGGGGCAGTCGAGGGTCTCATTGTAAGTTTCCCAGTATTTCGCATTGTATGCCTTCAACGAACATCCAGACTCCATCTTGACGCCCAGGAGATGGTCGACCTCCTTCGGCGTTCGTGTGTTAGTTTTGAATCTGGTGATGAAGACTTCCGCTAGTTGCTGCCACCCCTTAATACTCCCCTCTGGGAGTCTTTCGAACCACTTCAAACCCAGCTCTCCCAAGCTTGCTGGGAATATGAGGCACATCAAGGCGTCGTTGCACCGGTGGCCAGCCATTACTTGCCGGTAATGGCTCACATGCATGTACGGATCCGTCTTGCCGTCGTACAAAGTGAACTTTGGCTGGTGAAATCCGGCGGGGAGTGGCGTACTCTCAATCTCTGGAGACAGCGGCGTGGCTGTAAGTCGCGCCAGTTCTTTGTCCACCAGCGCAGGGGCTATCACTTTGGGGGCTGGCATCGCCACTTCCTCACTACAACGAACTGGAGCGCTCAACCTCTGTAATGCAGGCACTCTCTGAGCCTCCCGACGGCGCGCCCTCTCCTCCAATACATCCCTCAAGTCCCTGGAACGCGTGGAGAAAGAGGATCCCGACGTCGGCGTCGGGCGTGAGGGACGGTAAGTGCTGTCGCGAGAGAGGGACCTGCCCTATCTTTGATCGGAATCTCCAAACCCATAGTTCCTGGTGATGGAGAGAGAGTGAGTCCTCCCCTGGCGGCGACTGCTACAACGAGGGGATGGGGTGCGCTTACTGAGGTTGCCCTCTCCAGCAACACCCTTCCCTTTAATCTGGCGTTTCAGCAGCTCCATCTCCGCCGCCATCTTGTGAATGAGGGCGTCTTGGTTCTTGAGTTTGTGCTCCAGGCGCTGCGCATGGGACTCCCCCCGGCGTCGGCGGCCCTCAGGACTCTGCGAGCGATCAGTACTCCTCCCGTGTTTGTCTCGCGTACCTCGCGAAAGAGTCTCTAGGCCCGCCATGGCTGGAATATTCGGGGGGCCTTCTCTCAAGCGGACGTACTCAGGTGTGGCGCCATCTACGACGGACAGTGGGGCTTCGCCGTTGTTGGCCATGGAAATGGTCGAAGAAGCTCAAAGAACAAGGGTTGAGTATCACAGACTTCCCACAGATGGCGCCAATTGTACGGGGGTGAAATATCCTCTACTTTCCGTACTCCTTGTACTCCAAGCTTCTCTTGACGGCGTCTACCTGGCAACACAGAAACGGTGAGCTGCCCGGCGGTGGTGTGCCGGATAGATCCTCCGACGATCAAGTCAGCCCACTTGGGGAAGAAGAAGACTGTTAGAGAGAGAGTATTCTCTTTGGGGAAGAAGTTGCATACCTCTAACGTTCACCTTTCTCCACTATTTCTAGGTTGGCCATGCAGCCCTAATATCGTGTGCGCACTACCTCTGTTGTCCTTCCCTGGACAGGTGGCAGTGCTTGCCTCTCACCACCTTACGCGTGTAAAGATTTTGTCCTCCAACCAACACATGCAGAACTGCTAAACGGTATTGGTGCGTGCGTGGAGCAGATGTCCTCTCCCTCACGCCATTGGCCCAGGTGGCACACTTAACCGGAGTACCACGACCGGCCGATTCCTTGTGGAAGCAATTCTCCACAAGCACACAACTGAGCTAACAAACGCCGACCTGCCACTTGGCAAAAAGGCCAGTGTTATGCTTATGACCGGGCTATTTATGATCGGTCCCACCTGACTGACCGGTTATGAAGCACGCTGGACTTCCACCGTTCTTCATTCTTGATCACATGAAGCCCGTCCATCTCGGCTGATCGGTTAGGCGCATGCCGGCGCTAATCGCATCTTAAGTCTAGTCCGAGCTCCTCTTAGCTTGGTCATCAGACACCGCTGCGCGCTCGGCCGCGTCATAGCTCGGCCATGCATTGGTTCGTGTCTGGTCGGTCGACCTCTCTGGTCGTGCAAGTCAGACCGCTGGGCCGTGCAAGAGAGGAGTCTGCTCGGCGCCGTGTGGTTCGTCATGATCGGCGTTATCGTAGCTCGGCCGTACTAACGCGCAAATCTACCCTTTCACAACTTGTTTGCAGTCTACCACAGAGTTGTTTGAAAATCCAATGTCTTATATTAAGAATATATATTTTGCTGATAACATTAAAAAAAAAAAAAATCATCTTTTCATAAATTGGTATTAGCCGCGTTTGATAGAGCTGTGGGAAAGTGATTATAACTTATAGCCTAACAGCTTATAGCTTATAGCTGTGAACATAAGCTGATTTTTGATTTATAAATTAAGTTTCTCCTCCCCCACTCAAAAAATAAGTTGATTTTTGACTTACAAAAAGCTATAAGCTATATTGTTAAGCTGAATCAAACACATCAAAATAGCTTAAATTAAGTTAAAAGCTGAAATAAGCTGAAAATAAGCCCTACTAAACAGGGCCATTGTATGGTGCAACTTATTATAAGTTAAAAGTTGATAATTTAGATGCTGTTTGGGAAGTTGGGGTTTGTCTAAAATAATTAATAAAAAGAAAAAAATAAAAAACCGAGAAAATAAAATACCACATCTTACATATCAATCAATCATTTTTTTTCTCTCTCTCTCACAACCATATCTATTTTTTTGTTGTTGTTGTGGTAAACTGAAGATATATATAAAACTAGAAAAGAATTTTCGAATTACATTATCGGGGATATTTCACCCTATTTGCATCATCATACAATTGAGTTGCAACAGAACTTGGAATAGGATCATTGAAGTTGAAATTTGAGAGAAACTGTCACTCAACATCCTTGACAAGAGAAAGAGAGTGCTTAAAAGGGATGGGGTTTGAGGAAGGAAAGCAGAAAGAGTTACGAGATTTCTAGATAAACCAGCAACAAAAAGGAAAGAGGACTGTCCAAAATGCAAAGGAACAACGGGAGATCTTAGAGTTGCAGTTAGTTTTGATCCATCTAATCAAATCAACCATATAATCAACTATAAAAACCAAAAACAAATTATCACAAACATTCTTTCATCTCATAAGAGAGTTAAAAAATTATTAAAATAGCTAAGTTTCCAAACAAGTACTAAAAACATAAGCCAAAAACACTCCACATCTAGTTTTCAGAAATAAAAAATTCAACTTATTTTAATTATTTATGCCTAATAAGTAGAAATTGTACCAAACAATCTAGAATAGACTCTTATAATAAAAAAAACTATAACACCTCACATAAAATTGCACCAAATAATCGCATTTTGCAATATATATATTATAGTTAGAAAGGTAAAAATGTAAATGTAAATTAACATTATTGTGTTGTGATATATATATATATATATATATATAGAAAAATACGAGACCTAATATATTGTACATTTGACAATAAACAATCAATTAAAGTACATTGGAGTAAAAATATATTTCAATAGAAATAAAGAGAATCTCCATGTAAGGAGAAAACGAGTCTCCACATAGGGAGAAAGATAAACCTTTACGTAGGGAGGAGAAAACCTTTACGTAAGGACCATTTGGGAAGTAACAAAAAAGTTAGCTTTTAGCTGAGAAATTTTATTTCCACACACCTAATTAACTTAGTGCGCACACTTAATGAAATATTATTTTAATAACAATTATATCCTAAATTAAAATGATCATAATGGATATCCACCAACACTCATAATATTATATGAAAATATTCTCTGTACACATCTTTTAAAAATAAAAAAAATCTCTATGTATACTTTTTGAATAAAAAAAAAACTAAACCCTAATTTATGTTCATGCCATCTCTCGGTGAAATGAATAATAAAGACATCAATTTGAAAAACCACAAATTGATACATCTAACTACTGATGGTCATGGAGCATACCAGAAGACTCTTTGGTTGCTTTCGCCCCGCTTCCATATTTACAAAAGTGGTGATCTGATTAACCCACATTTGGCATGCATCCAAATCTTTGTGACCAAAGGTGTACACAGATGGAGCCCAAAGACAAGGTTGGGACTTTGACCTCTAGTACCCATACACCACACAACAGTACATCTTCAATAGAGGATTTTGTCTATAAATCTGGAAATAAGGTGGCTCAATAAGTGTGTGGAAAGGAGGGTTGAATAGTATGTGTACAATAGTTATTAGTGAAGAGTATAATTATAACTTTTAGTGTGTAGATTGAAAAAATTAATTAATAAATGTGTACTGAGAGAAGATATGCACTGAGATAATTAAGTGTGTGGAATAGAATTTCCCCTTTTAACTTTTAATCCATTTTGGGTCACATCACCTTTCATATTTTTTACACACAAAATGACAAAAAAATAAATAAAATAAATACATAAAAAAGTCAGTTTTTAACCAACTTCCAAAATTACCCCATAGAGAGGTATTATTGCAACAAAAAATAAAAAAAACCACCAAACAAGCATTATCAATCAGCTTCACGATCTGTTCAACATTACAACTGATAGATGTGGTACCTTAATCCCCGCATCTATATTACAGTATTAAACTTTATGAATCTGAAGTAGTCGCTTAGCTTATAAAACGCGTTTAACAGTGTTGAATTCCAGTCAAGAATAAAATCTAAGTAAAGGTTTGAAAACTTTTTTAGTGACAAATCAATAAGGGAGATGAGAGGAACGGTAGTGGCTAGTATGGTGATAAACAATAAATACAATAAGATAAATTGTGAAAGAGTAAAACAAAAAGAAAATGATGGCTAAAGGACCATTCTCTTTCCTTCCTAAAGAATAAAGAAAGAGAGAGAAAGATTATGGTGTTTTACTGGCTAGGATTTCGTACCCATAATTATTTTTGTGATTTGAAAGGGGTTAATTGTTAACTTTTGATGTACCCCCTAAAATAAGGGGTTAAGTGCCGAGTTTTAATATTTTGAGGGGCAAAGTGAAAAATAGCCTTTGAGAGAATTTATTAATATTTTATAGTGGGGCGAAGTATAATTGAGGCATATTTTAATTACTGAGGGAGTGGACATAGGATGGGGAACTTGTAGGGGTATTAGGACACGCTTTCGATCGTTGTTACTATGCTAGGGTGTGTGTCTTATTCTGTGTGTCTTATTCTCGGGTTATGCGCACTGCGCACCCATTACCCATTTCACATTAATTACAATGGAGTATAAACAATTTTAATTTAAGAAGAATTACTCAACAGTGCATAGAGGAAAAAATTATAAAATATTAAGGTGCCGTTTGGTAACACTTACGTTTTTAGTTTTCTGTTTATATTTATAAAAATTTAAAAAACTCAAATAAAAACTTGTTTGGTAAAATTTTTGATTTATAAATCAGTGGTCTCAGTTTATAAATTTGGCCAAAAAATGAAAACACAAAAAATGTGTTTCCATTTTGAGTTTTCAGTTTTTTTTTTTTTATCACCCAACATTAGCCACCACCCGCCACCGTTTTCCACCACCGTCATCCGCCGCCACCACCACCCACCACCCACCCTCCACCACCACCACCTGCCGCCACCACTCACCGCCCACCACCCACCTGCCACCCACTTGCCATCACCACCCACCCCTCGCCACCACCACCACCACCACCTACACCTACATGTCATCCACCCGCTACCACCCACTACCTGCCACTACCATTCACCGCCCGCCACCACCACCCGCCACTTACTTGCCACCACCACTCACCACCCACTTGCCACCACCAGCCACCCACCACCACCGCCCACCTGCCACCCACTCGCCACCACCACCACCACCCACTCGCCACCCACCTACCACCACCACCCACTTTCTACCACTCGCCACCGTCACCCACTCACCCACTACCACCACCCCCCGCCACCCACCTGCCACCACCACCTACCACCACCGCCACCCACTCACTACCACTTACCACCCGCCACCGTCACCCACCCACCCATCCACCCACCACCACCACCACCACCCACCATCAGCTACCCACCTACTATCACCACACACCACCCGCCGCTGCCACCACCACCGCCACCACCCACTCGTTACCACCCATCACCCGCCACCGTCACCCACCCATCCACCATCCGACCGCCACCACCCACTACCACTTGCCATCCGTCACCCACCCGCCACCACCACCACCACCACCACCCCCACCCACTCACTACCACCCGCCACCGTCACCCACCCACCCGCCACCTACCACCACCCGCCATCCGCTACCCACCTGTCACCACCACCCACCACCCGCGCACCACCACCACCCGCCACCGTCACCGTCACCCACCCACCCACCCCCCACCACCCACCGTCACCACTTTCCACCACCGTCTTCCGCCGCCACTTGCCACCACTTGCCATTTCTCACTCTTTTTTATATTTTTAAAATTTTTTAAACATTTTGTCAATTACCAAACGCGTTTTTAGTTTATGTTTTTCTAAAAATAAACAAAAAATAAACATAAACCAGTTTATAAAATTTTTGTAAATATAAACTGAAAACGTAAACGTTACCAAACACACCCTAAGAGTGTAACTAAGACATGTCTTACTTGCACCTTCTCATATTTGGATTTTTTTAAAAAAATATTCCTATATGAATTAATAAAAATTAAAATAATTATACATTCTTTATTATAATGTGCATTCTCTAATATTATGTACATTTAATCATTTTAAAAATTTATCAAAAAAGTAAAATATTAAGAATGTGTTAAACAAATTAAATTTTATGAACTTAGTTTTGAGTAATAAATTAGTTTTAAAATATTACACCAAGCTTGGTTAATGAATACCTTATAAACATCAACTAATAAAATTTAAAGTGATTATGGAATATGATTTATGGAAAATGCTAAAAATAACTCTAAAATGTGTTTAAAAATGTATATAAAATATATAAAAATGTTTTGAGAGAGGTAAAATATGTATTAAAATTATAAATATTTTAATTTTATGTCATTCTAATTAACAACTCTTTAAATTGTTATTAATTTAATTTATTTTTATAAAACTCATTAACAATTTTTTAACATATACTAAAAATAAATATAATAAATAAATAAAAGTCTGTCAAGTCTATCCATCTTGACCGGAAAAAATTATTGGCTGATCCAAGCACCAATGACTATGTTTTTGGTCAATCATAAATTAATATGTTATTCATATTCTTTAATTACTCAATATAAAATTGTAAGTTTATGTTCTTTCACCAATTAGAATACACTTAGAACACTACGTGGGTGTGTCGATGACCAACGAATAACTTCTCTTTGACAGGAAAAATTGTTAGTTGGTATTGGGGCACCATATAGCGGTATTTTCCACTAGTTACAAACTATTATACTTTTTATATTCTCAAATCACTTAACATAAAATTGTAGAGTTCATCATCTGTACCAATCACAATATATATAGAACATCACATGGTGCTGTTTTTAAAAACTACATAGAGGTAAAAGGAAGAAAAAAAAATTTACCAACGTAAGGATACAACCCCATAATTTTTCATTTACAATAATGATAGGTGTCATGAAAAAAGTATCATGAAAAGTCTTCATAAAGATTCTCCACCTTTGAATTAGTTTATAGTGTTTTGTTATATGTTATGCAATCACCCTTAAATTAATTTCATAAACTTTTCATGATATTTATTTCATGATGCATAGTATTACTGTTTTATTTATATCTCATTATAAATACACTTAGGTCATGTTTGTTTGGGCGGACTGGATTAGCATTCCCATGACTAATAGTCCTAGGACTACCAATTCGTTGGATTATGTATCCTATCTTAACTAATAGTTAAGTTTAAAATAATTAATTTGTACTTCAATTGTTTAACCAAACATCGGATTAATAATTTTATTGGATTATTAGTCCAATCCCAAGCTCATGTCCACCCAAACAAACATGACCTTAGGCTATGTTTGTTTTGGCGTACTGGATTAGCATTCCCATGACTAATAGTCATAGGATTACGAATCCGTTGGATTATGTATCCTATCTTAACTAATAGTCAAGATTAAAATAATTAGTTCATACTTCAATTATTTAACCAAATATTAAATTAATAATTTTATTAGACTATTAATCCACTCCCAAACTCATATCCACCCAAACAATCATGGCCTTACACTCTTATAATATATTTTATAATTTTTTTTTCCTTCCCACGTGCTGGTTCCACTCTAACTTTTCCATTGACGCCACCAGGACAAGTCTAGGGAGAGAAACAAGCTAAAAGAGAAGCAGCAAGTCCACACATACATAGAAAAAACAAGAGAGAGAAACACCATATAATTATTTTACTAAAATAAAATAAATATTTATATACTTGCACTGGTCCTGTCGGCTTCAACCAGGCAAAGAAAAGATCATCGATCTCGTCTCCTACCCGCCCACTCTCTCTCTCTCATCTTCACCCTCTTCAAACCCTAATTTCTGCCTCCGATCCAGCTCTCTTCGCTCAATCTTCCAACCTTCTCTGCTCTACAGAAACGGCCGATTCTTGTAGGGTCTCAATCACCTCCCGAATCCGTTGAATTTCTTAGGTAACTTGACTGTTTTGTTGAATTGTTGTTTCGTTTTCGTTTTTCGATTACCTTTCTGTTTCGTTTTGATTCGTCCTTTACTGTTTTTGCTGATCTTGTACTGGATTTGAATTTTTGTATCTTCACTGAGTCGAAAATGAATCGATTTTCAAGGTCTACATCGATCTTATACCCTTTAAATTAAGGGGAAATTTCAATTCAGTTGAAGTTTATAAATTTTAATGATTAAAGTCTTGAACTTTTTCATGAATATGTAATTATTTTGTGAAAACTCCACTAAATTGTAATTTCCCCAATTAATTTTAAATTGACAACAGATATATGGATCGATATATGTTTATATATGTATTTATGCATCTAAGCTTTATGAAAAGCTACCCAATTTTGCTTTTGTGCTGGGATGTGTTAACGAACATGTGATTTTTACTTTGCAAAGATTTTTTCTTTTTTCCAAGTAGTTAAAAGTGTCATGCTTTTTGGGTGAACTGTGTCTTGGGACATCACAGAACAGCCAAACTTCTTTTGCTGCATTTAAGGCCGGAAAGTGTAGAGTAACTGACACTTTCTAAGTATTTGAGGTCTTTAATTGCTGTTCTAAGAAGTCATCTATTGCATTAATGATCTTCCCAATTATATTTCTGGAGTTATATTGATTACTTATTGATTGTTGGTTGGTTTTGGTAGTTAGTTGAGTTGAGTCAGTGTCTCCTCCAACACAACATCGGCCTCTATCACAGAACCAGGTTTCTTTCTAAATTGGGAGCTTTGAGGATCTTGGGTTGGTCTTCTCATGGCACATATTGGTGGGCATCATTTCTCTGGAGGGTCTCTATCAGGTTTGAGATTTTTATGTATTCAAATTAAATCCTATCATATGATTTTGCAATTAGTTGGAGTGTTTAATATCCCAATGGTGGTGGTTTATTGCTTATTGTTTGTGCCCACTTCACTACCAGTTATAAGTGGTTGGAATTATGTAATGAAGTTTTTTGACTGAAACTTGTTCTTTAATTGCTCTCTGTTTGGTTGGTCTACCAAATTAGAGACCCAGTATTTCAATATCTTGGCACTAAAGAAAAATAAATAAAATAATTAAGGCTCAAGCAAGACCAGTTGAATTCCTTGTTTAGTTAAATAAGATCCAGTTGTTAGATAAAATACAATACTTCTAAATTCATGTTTGTTTCACTTTCCTCAAAATTTGGTGGTGAAAAAGCATTATAAGCTCCATTTTATTCAGTTTTTTTGCATTAGCTTGTGCAGATGACGCTGATTGAATCACCACTACTTGTGCCTGATTCTTGGTGTTACACAGAAGTTATTTGTGTGTTATTTTGAGTCTGTTCCTTTATCACATGCATGATTGCTAATCTTTTTCATATCATTAGTTGAATGTGGTTGTGTGTTACGATGATTTTGTGCTTGAATACTAATTTTCAAATAGAAATACACTACTTATATCTTTACATAGAAAAATCCTTCAGTGGAAAACCTCATTGGTGTTTATGTTTGTTCCTTTTCTCCTTTCTAGTTATCTTCTTTTCTTTAAATATGACTCTCCATTCCTTTTAAATTATAGGGCCTGCGAATGATGCTTTGTACAAGGAACTGTGGCATGCCTGTGCTGGACCCCTTGTTACTGTTCCTCGTGAAGGAGAACGAGTTTATTACTTCCCACAAGGCCACATGGAACAGGTATGATGAATTCTTTATATCGGTAAGATAAAATAAAAACAAAGTTGAATTAACTAAAAGTACATTTGACTGACTATACTCTTTGCCCCCTGCCGGGTGAGCCTAGTATTACCTCGACATAAACATAGTCAAAGCTTTGTTAATTAACACGAGTATTTGCTATACTGATACAGCTAGCCTTTTGGTCGTGCATTGCCGCCGACCCTCCCAGAAAGTTTTTTCTGCTTTGTTTTGACTTCATCCTTTGTACTCTGTACAAAGTTATTGTATTTGACTGATAAACATAGTCAAAGCTTGGTTAATTAATAAGAGTATCTGCTATACTGATACAGCTAGCCTTCTGGTTGTGCATTGCTTCCCACCCTCCCAGAAAGTTTTTTCCGCTTTGTTTTGACTTGATCCTTTGTACAAAGTTATTGTCTTTGACTGGACGTGAAATCCTTGTACAATAGCTTTCACTATACTTCAACGCTACAAGAGTGGCTGGAACCCATTGGCGTGCACTCTATTCTCATGTCAATAGTCTTCCCTATTTTTCTGCAAATTGGTTTCATTTTTAATATTTAGGGATATTATTTATTCTGACAGCTTGAAGCATCAACCCACCAAGGATTAGATCAACAACTCCCTTCATTCAATCTTCCAGCAAAAATACTTTGCAAAGTAATGAATGTTCAGCTGCGGGTATGTTTTGTCATCATGCACATGTTCCTTGTATATGATTTTTTTTTTTTTTGTTTCATCGGGTCATACCAGGGCTTTTTTCCTTTTTTCTTTTATGGTTCACTTAGTAGCTATAAAATTGGCTTGTAGGCTGAACAAGAGACAGATGAAGTTTATGCGCAAATAACTCTTCTACCTGAAGCAGATGTGAGTTATCTACCCCTTTATCTCTTCTAAATCTGGGAATTACTAGGTTGATATTTTTTTCTGTGATGCTTTATTGATTTTCGTACAGTGTACAGTATCTCTCCTCTTTTTGGTTGTTTTATTGACTTCTATTTCCTTCTGTGGGTCAGCAAAGTGAGGTCACCAGCTCAGATCCACCTCTTCCAGAACCTCAAAAGTGCAATGTCCATTCATTTTGCAAGACACTTACTGCATCTGACACGAGCACCCATGGTGGATTTTCGGTTCTTCGGAGGCATGCGGATGAGTGCTTGCCTCCACTGGTAAGCTCTAACATGTCATTTAATTCTGCCTTATTGTGTAATGTCACTAATGTGTACATTTACTCTTTGACTGCCCAAGAATCACCTATTCATATCATTTCAATTTCTCCTGCTTGGTGCTGACTTCCAGTTTCCTCTTCAGGATATGTCCCAACAGCCACCATGGCAAGAACTGGTTGCAAGTGACCTTCACGGAAGTGAATGGCACTTTCGTCACATTTTTCGAGGTTAGCATTTTATTCATGACTTGTTTGTGGGTGTGACCTTACTGGAGCACGATAATTTCTGACTGGTAAAGTTGGAAACCTGTGTGTGATTGCTATATATTCAGTGTTGCATGCACTGTATGTATAATTGTTAGTCAGTCAGTCATCAAAGCTCCAAGGGTGTGCAGCTAAGTATGCTGGTGCTGAAAATCCACTTAAATAATTTTGATGCCAGAAAAGTTTTATTGTGAGCTAGTTGTCTAGAAAGGTACGGTGGCCTTAATTGTTTATAACGATGTTGCATGATGGGTGTTTGAGTATGTGGTTGGTGTTGGGTTGTGATTTATAATGAACACTTTGAATAGGTGACCTCTTTTTGATGGCATTGGTTGTTTGTAGAGAATGCGGGTTATTTATGGTTTTTTCTTTAGGTATCTGTGTCTGTGATTTTAACACTCCATTAGGATTCTAGTGAAGCTTAAGAGTATTGCCTAGTATTGTACTGGAAGGCGTATCATGTTGGATGTCTACCATATTCAATGGGCAACATGACTTGTTTTATGCCCTCGAGTGTACCTTCTCATTTTGCGTAGCTCGGGTGATTGGAAGGCCAGTTACTTGCCAAGAATAGGCATTTTTTTATTCTTTCTTTTGGGGATGTTGAGGATGTTTGGATCATTACATTCGGTTGTCCTTGTAACTTGAATATGCATCTGCTTGTTGGTTATATTTTCTGATTAGATCTTATTCTTCTTTCTTTCTTAACACTCCTATTAACACAAAAGGGGTATTTGGGGTTAATAATGTATAATGGTCAAAATTTGAGGATGTTTGTAGTATTTTTTTTAATATGCTTGTGAATTTTGACCTTTAAAAAATAAAATTTATGAAGTCTTTGTTAGTAGACATGACCGAACTTCTTCGGCAGGGCAACCCAGGCGCCATTTACTCACAACTGGCTGGAGTGTCTTTGTTAGTGCCAAAAAATTAGTTGCTGGTGATGCTTTTATTTTTCTGAGGCAAGTTTTGTCATATTTGATGCTTTTAGTTTTTTCAATCTCCTGTCATTTAGAATGAATTTTTGACTAATTATTATTTTTTTTATTTATTTTTCCAGGGGTGAAAATGGGGAGCTGCGAGTTGGAGTAAGGAGGCTCATGAGACAACAAAACAACATGCCATCTTCTGTTATATCCAGTCACAGCATGCATCTTGGGGTTCTTGCTACTGCATCTCATGCTATATCCACTGGAACCCTGTTTTCTGTCTTCTACAAACCAAGGTTCTCTTTCCCATTATGTATTTTTTCCTCCATCTTGGTATTCTGGTGTGCTGATTGGAATTTATAATATGATTTTTTGTATGTCAAGTGAGGAGTGGCATAGTTTTGGAGAGATTTATCTCATCTTGTTATTGTGTTTTTAAGTCCAGATATTAGTTTATGGGCTTTGTTCTGGTTCTTTATGTTGACGGGGTCCCGATGCTACCTTGGACAGATCAGAGCTCTCTAATAGTGTCTTTTTTTGAGAAGCCAAGTGTTAATTTTATCTGTTTTTACTGAGATTTTGATTTTCCAATTGCAGAAGTATTTTAGATTTGAAATGCACAGATTATTTTTAGTTTTTTACATAGTATTTACATTTAACAATGATAGAAGTTTCTTATAAGACGGTTTAGTAATAGTAAGGCTCTTCTTGAAGTTCCTTTTTCCTTGTATCTAGGGCTGCAAACGAATTGAGCCAAGCCGAGCTTTGCTGAGCTCGAGCTCGGCTCGTTTACTTATCGAGCTCGGCTCGTTTACTTATCGAGCTCGGCTCGTTTACTTATCGAGCTCGTTTATTGAGCTCGAGCTCGGCTCGATAAGGAACTGGGCTCGAGCTCGGCTCGGCTCGGCTCGTTAATTTTAATGAAGCTCGAGCTCAGCTCGGCTCGGCTCGACTTGACTCGATAAATTTTTTTTAATATTATTTACATTATTTAATATATAAAAATTTTATTTATATTATTATTTATATATATATTTATATATTTTTAATATATAAATAATGTATTTATGTATATTTATATATTATTTAATATATCAATAATATATTTATTATATAATTTAAATAAAGATAAACGAGCCAAGCTTATGCGAGTTCAAGCTCGGCTCGTTTACTAAACGAGCCGAGCCGAGCCGAGCTTGTTCAT
This sequence comes from Camellia sinensis, assembly GCF_055761805.1. Lineage (NCBI taxonomy): Eukaryota > Viridiplantae > Streptophyta > Magnoliopsida > Ericales > Theaceae > Camellia > Camellia sinensis. The sequence goes on along the minus strand of NC_138962.1, from coordinate 62,532,346 downwards.
GAACAGCTCGGTTCGTTTGCAGCCCTACTTGTATCCACTAATATGGCATGTGAAAAATGGCTTCCATTGCATATATCAAAGCTTGCTAAATTCCTTTTGCTCTGTAATTTGTGGACAAAAAATGTTTTTACTGAACTTCGTCACTATTTGTGACAGAACAAGTCGGTCGGAGTTCGTTGTCAGTGTCAACAAGTACCTTGAAGCACGGAGCCAGAAGCTCTCTGTTGGGATGAGGTTCAAGATGAGGTTCGAGGGTGAGGAAGTTCCCGAAAGAAGGTATAGTGTTGCTGGCCTATTGCTTGTTAGAATTAGGAACTAAAACATATTACAATTGGCCGAATTACATATTTGTGCAGGTTCAGTGGAACAATTGTTGGTGTCACAGAAAGTACATCATCTAGATGGCCTGATTCTGAATGGAGGTCCTTGAAGGTAAATATATTTCCTCTTTGAAGCTCAGTGTTGATTTTGAATTTATCCTGACCAGAAGTTGAGTGCTCATTTGGATTTCCCACAAGTGAAAACATGTTATCCTTGCTCGTATGAGGGCACAAATTTCAGTTTCTCTGAATTTTTTTGAAATTTTAATGCCATTACTTTCCTCTGTGAAGGGCAATATATAGGCCTAAGGCCATTAGTCAGTAAAAAAATAAATGAAATGATCAGATGGTTGCATCCCATGGGATATCTAGAACCTTAAAAGGGCTCTTTATAGAAATCGAAGAACAAGTAATACAATTGGATGTAACTTGATACCTAATCTTAAAAAATGCGCACCTGGACCTTTTGAGGCCAAGAGAGGGAAGCTACGCTGTCATGCAAGTTTCAGTTTGTTTGTGATGATTTCCTCCCAACATGACCAAAAGACCATGATGAAACTTGAAAGGTTTTGTTTAGGCTACCTCTGTTGAAATACCTGAGTAGCGTCTGGTGCTGGACATGGCTGCTTGCTTGCCTCCATGTAAATTTTGGTTGGTCAGAATCCGGAGTAGTGACACATAGAATCTGCATTCTTGGTTTTTAAGAACCTGTATTGATGTGCTAGCCTGATAATGATATTGGAAAACCTAGATTTGAGATTTAACCATACTTCAAAAAATCTTGTGATACTTCTGTTGGAAGGTTAGGATGATTGTGTTATATGAGGTTGTTAGATGACGGACATTAATGCCTTTTTAGAACGAAGGATATTCTTCTTGACCTTATCGCCCCATGTCACTTTTTTGAGACAAGTTCCACTAGTATTTAATCCATAGCACTGTGCTTCTGTCACTTGTTTGTTTTTTTTTATTTGTTTATTTTTTTCATAAATAATAATCTCATAAAAATGGCATTAGGGGGATGCCACCAGAATACAGCCACTTGATTGCTTTATATTTGCTTAGGACCCTTATTATAGGATGGACCGCTAAATGTGATATTCTTTAGTATTTGCAACAATTTGGGAATGTGTGGTTTCATGACACTTTAAAAGCATCATCTTATTTAGTTTTTTGGCTTCCAAGTTTAGTATCTTGTTACATTTGGTTGTTAAGCATGTCATCTGCTTGGACTTTCTACAGGAGCTAGTAGTAGTTTTTTTCAAAGTCCTCTGGTGCTTGTAATAAGCGCTGCAGCAGTGTCCCCACATTTTCTTTGATGGATTTATTTCAGTGTGATTGCAGTTTGTAAGAACGCTAGTCATATATTTTGACACATTAAGTCGTGTGGTTTTGTACCCATCTTCAGGTTCAATGGGATGAGCCTTCATCAATTTCGCGCCCAGAAAGAGTTTCACCATGGGAATTGGAGCCACTTGTGGCAGCAACTTCTCCGAGTTCCCAACCTCTGCAGAGGAACAAGCGGGCACGACCAGCAGTTTTACCCTCGCCAACACCAGATCTTTCTGCGTTTGGTATGGCAGTTTTTTGTACTATCTCTTTCTGCAATTCCACTTTCTGTTGATTTTTAATTTTGTCTTTGTGCCGTTAGGCATGTGGAAAACACCAGCAGAGTCTCCTTCAGCTTTCTCGTATTGTGAATCACAACGTGGGCGGGATCATTATCCTTCCCCCAAATTCTCCTCAGCCAATCCTCATGGCTTCAGCGAGAATAGTTCCCTCACCCCAGTTTCAAGTAAGCCAATGTATTGGTCTAACCAAGCGGAAACCATGACAGAGTCTTTCGTACCTGTTGTTAACAAGGAATCCAGTGAAAAAAGACAGGGCACTAGCAACGGTTACAGGCTCTTTGGGATTGAGCTACTTGACAATTGTACCATGGAGGAAACTTTGCCAGTGATTACAGTGCCAGGTGCACTAGCTGAGAACCAGCCAGTTCCGTCTTTGGATGTTGAATCTGACAGGCATTCTGAACCTTCAAATATTTATCGATCTGATATTCCTTCAATAAGTTGTGAGCCTGAGAAATCATGCCTCATATCACCCCAGGAGTCCCAAAGCAGACAAGTTCGGAGCTGCACTAAGGTAGTTTGGCTTCTATTCTCAATGCTTTTAAAAAACAAAAGAAGCCAATAATGGATGGACCTCTATGCCCTGAGATATGGGTGCTTTGCATACGCTCTATCGCAAGGTGGTAATACTCCACATAACTTCCCTAAGAAGCTTATTATTAGAAATTAAAGTAATTTGTCAGAATCATAAAACTTGCTGGGATTCAATTTCTGTTGGGGCTCTAGATCTCTAAACCAAGAGTCTCCTAGTAGGTTGACTAGATTTCTTTTGGCTTCTGATTTAGAAGTGAAAGTAGCATACTTGTTGAGAATGAAAATGTTTTGATGGAATGTGTATTTTTGACCAGGTGCACATGCAAGGAATTGCTGTTGGGAGGGCGGTAGATTTGACACGTTTGTATAGGTACGAGGATCTGCTCAGGAAATTGGAGGAGATGTTTGAAATTGAAGGTGAACTCTGCGGATCATTGAAAAAATGGCAGGTTGTTTATACAGATGATGAGGATGACATGATGATGGTTGGGGATGATCCATGGCAGTTGAGTAACATACCCAAGTCTTCTTTTATATTTTTTCTTCGAATTTTTCTTCCTTTTTATCTCTTCTCTCTGGGGAATGGTCCTAGGCTTGTAGTTTACTTTTGGCATTGAGCCTCGAATTCAGTGATGGATTATCAGACATTTTAAGTGGATGTATGGATCATGTGCACTTAGATGGCTCAGGACCATTTGAAATCCAGAGGTCTCATATTTTCCCTCGAATTTCCCCCCATTTAAAAGAGAAACATAAATCTGTTGGTTTAGAGTTGTGCAATTATCTGTGAAACATCGAAATAGGATACGGATATGTTAAAAAACTACACCCAGTTTAGTTCCCAATATATGGGCTTCTGGGATGGGTACTGACCTAACCTTTGGCATAAATTGCTCAAAGTGGCTGCCCTAAGGTTCAAACCTACAACCTGAAGGTTGATAGGCTTGACTTTTTAACCCACTGAAATTGTCGTTGAATTTGTTTTGGCCATCAAACTTGGTCTTGTCCAAGTTTAAGTGTGAACAAAAATTGAGTTGTACTTTAAAGAGTCAGTTCTAGTGGCAGGATTGTGTTGGGTAACTTGTCGGATCATTTTGAACTGCGCTGTTTTGTTGATGAGGTTGCAAGAAGTGTCAGAACCATTGTGAGAATTTGCATTACTTTATATGTTATTTTAGACACTCGTGGATTGTACAGATTCACTACGATACTTGAAATGAACTTGGTTAAATAATTATATTGTAATGCTTAATGGTTCTGATCTTTATAGCCTCGGTTATCTTTTCAGTGAGTTCTGCAACATGGTGAGGAAGATTTTTATCTACACAAATGAGGAAGTAAAGAAGCTGTCACCCAAGGTTAAACTTCCAGCCAGTGATGAGGTCAAACCATGCAAGTCAGCTTCGGATAACGCGGTTGGCGCTGAGGACCAGTTATCAGATGTGGGCCCTGCTCACTGACGTGCCCATAAAAAACAAATACTAGATGGATGAATGACCTGGAGAATCAATCAGTTGTGATTTGATATTTTAGCAGAGATGCTATCCATGGACATTGGGTCATGCTGGAATGGCTGGTTCAGTTATTGACAAACGGCAGTAAGGACACACTGGTGAGACAAAAAAAGCAAATCTTTTAAGTCCACTTGGTGTCTTGGGGGAGAGTGGGCTAAAGGGGATTTGGGTGCATTGTTAATTTTAATGTTTGTTTTTTGTCAAGGGAATGTCGTAGTGCTTGCTAGTTTGGACCTTAGATGGGGTGCGAAAAAACAATGTCTGCTTCCACCTCTTGTGCCGAAGACTTGGGAGGAGATGGAGAAATACCCTCCTCTATTACTTGCTGTTATGTTTTGTCGTCAAAGTTATTTTATTTTTATTTTTTATTAAAATATATATAGAGGAAAGTATACCTTCTGGTCATGTGTACATAAATATATATAGTTTTAGCTTCTCAATTTCCTCTTGTTTTGAAAATGCGGTTTTTGGTGCCAGTACACATTTACTTTGGAGGTGTTTGCGTGGTGGTGTTTCAAGTGCTTTTGATAGTAATTATGATCTGTTGCACTACATTTGATGAAATTGTTCAAAAAAGGCTGGGAAGAAGGCTGCTTTGTAAGTGTTTTATTCTTTGGCTTGACAGATGGAATGTGAATGATGCAGGTAGAACCTTTTTTAGAAAAAAGTTTTAATCATGAATTTGCATTTTTTTTTTTTTGGGTGAATCATGAATTTGCTGCGTATAATGTGCCAAATCATCATGGTTCGAAAACCCAGTGTATGATGTTCCTGCATTTAGAAGAGCAAAACCGGCCACACGTTTTGGTTGGTAGCAATGGCAGATGGTGTGATCAGTTGTATGGTTAATTCTGTCTTGGTTTTTGTATAGAACCCCCTATGCTTTTCAGGGCTAATGAATAATCCAAGCAATAATTGACCAGCACATATTCAACTGCACAAGTTCATGTCAAGCATGAAACAAAAATGTAGCAGCAACCAAAAAATACCTTAAGGTCATGTTTGTTTGGATGGACATGAGTTTGAGATTAGACTAATAGTCCAATAAAATTATTAATTCGATGTTTGGTTAAACAATTAAAATAAGAACTAATTATTTTAAACTTGACTATTAGTTAAGATAGGATACATAATCCAACGGATTCGTAGTCCAAGGACTATTAGTCATGAGAATGCTAATCCAGTCCACCCAAACAAACATGGCCTAAAAGGAATTACAAATATTTTACAAATAGCCTTTCTCCTCCGGTGATAGTGCATGAAAATTACAAATATTTTAAAGGAATTATTTGGGTTGGTATTGTAACATAATCTCCAGCTGCACCTACTATATATAAAGCAAGTATTTCAAAGAAAATAACTAACTTAAAATAACTAGTATGAGAAAGAATTTTGTCATGGGCACAAAAATACAGTACTACAATACATATTCCAAAATTGGGTAACTTGTAAAGCTGCAAGTACAATTACCTTGACAACCTTGTTCTGTATTAAATTGTTCTGATCTCTAAATTAAACATCCACGATCATCTGCTCTCCCTGCTCAAGACTGGGACACTTTCAAGGACATCCTCATTTTAGTAGGCCTCTTCTTATCAAAATGTGTGGAAACATCTTCAAAATGTAAATGTCTCTGTGATCGTCAACTCTCTCTCCATTTGCAACTCTTTCCATGAGCATCTACTAGTAGATTGGATGCAAATGCTTCCATAAGGAGCGTAGAGTGTTGGAAAAATGAAAATTCTTTAGTCCCTAAATTACAAGTAAAGAGATGCAGCAAAGACAATGTCTCTCTTAATCTTGGAAACAGCGTCCTCAAATTTTGCTTCGAGCTCAGTTTCTCCAATGGATTTTGCTGCTTGTATTAGCTGCTGAAGAACTTCTTCCAGTCTCCTGATAGCCCTGATCAAGCTGCCCTCGAAGACTTGAGTGATTTCCATAATCTCGTAGAATTTGGAACCTTTTGCCCAAGCATACACTGCCTCCATGATATCAGATCGGAAAGAGCTCACAAAATTCTCCACATCAATTTGGACCTGTGGAAGGCAACAAATCTTTTGAGTCAGTTGATGAAGTGAATTTTAATTTGAAAGAATTCATTGGCAAAATCACACTCGTAGTAGTGACCAAAGCTGCTTCTAAGTAAAAAATACAAGTAAAAAAAATATAATCATCCTGCATATAATTTTTGACATCCTTCTACCAATTTGACTGTGAAAAAGATTATTGAAGTTGATTACTCGGGTCAACTTGGACCAGAGTACATCGGGTGCAACCCATCATATAGATAGCAAAAAACCAACTCTTAAAACAACTTTTTTCGGAAATAGACTACGCAGATCAGAATGCAATTGGCATGTTCTATGCTAGTTTCGTTTTGTGTGTTTTTGCTTGGCATTCTGGTTCAATTTGCCCAAAAGGCAATGGATACTGTAGTAAACCCGAATTGATTTAAATTTCAGTAATCCAAATCATCAGACAAATCACTACAATCAAGTAATTACCTAACATCATCTACTTTTCTCAGATTATAGCAAATCCCGCAGGTAGTTAGGCAATCCAGTGGCTGGACAGATACTGACCATACCGTATGGATAAATTGAAGGTGGCAAGAGGTTGTCAATTAGATGTAGGTTTGTACAAGGGCGTTGCTATTCAAGTCAAAAATTAGACCCAATTTTTAAACCCAATGATGTGGCAATCAATTAGGACAACTTAGGCAATACTCTCTCTCATGTCTTCTTTAATCATCAACCAATAAATTAGGATACCTAAGGCAATACTCTCTCTCATATCTTTTCTAATCATCAACCAATCATGTTACTTACATATCATTGGGTCTAGATGACGGGTCTAAAAAGTGGATTTATATATCATTTTCCCCTATACAATATATAAGTATGTACATATAATCTTCTAGTATCTCTTAAAAATATCCACATATTTTTCAATTTTATGGTGGCAACTTCAGTTGCAACACAGTCAAGTTTTGCATGCGTAGTTTAGTTTATTTGATTATTTGAGAATGTCCTCATTTTGAGATAACCATATAGCTGAGATCCTCTTGTGTGTATTAATATGATCTCTCATTGCACTTTGAAGCACAACCCTCTCCCCTTCCCTTTCCAGCCGTTATTTTTTAAATCTGTTCTTACGTTGTAACTGGTAAACTTTGACCAACTCAAACATCATATAAATAATGAATTCCAAAATTCAAATCTAAGCATGGTGATGATATATTTTCAGAGAATATAGCACAAATAATGAAAAAAGACCCAGAAAAAAATCCATACCTTGCTCTCAAGCTGGACTTTTGCAACCCTCCGGGCTGTATCTTGTAATTGTGTAAAGAGAAACTCAAGTTCATCCCTGGGCTTTTGAGCATCCTGAAGCTTCTCTTGCCAGACAAAGCAAGAAAGAAGAGACACCATCTCTTCTACCTTTATGTCCTTAAAAACACCATTAAACATGAGTTCTGTCAAGGTCAACTCATCTGCACTACTGATTTCACAAGCAACCTTACCCTTCAACTCCACAACGTCATCACTTGTGACATATCTGCAGATGATCCACTCAAAGAATTTTAATATAAATATATATATATATTTTTTCTCTCAATAAGATGACTTTATCAAAAGAAAAAGTGGTGAAAAACGACAAAGTACGTTTTTCATACAACATAATCCTATACAATTAGATATGAAAAAAATAAACGATAACACCGAATTACAGATTTTTTTTGGTTGTTGAACATATATGTTAGAATTTTCAACAAGTACACCGGCAAGTCACTTTGAAAAACTAGTTCCAAGAATTACTTCCATACATCTGCTTCTCCTATTAATTTTGCAACACAACAAGCACATCTTTGTCAAAACAAATTTTAATATCTGCCAAGATGAATAACGCACCTGTATTTACTTTCTGTTTCTATTAGATGGTGTTTGCAAAGAGACACTAGACAATCATGCCTGATTTATCAAATAAAATAACATAGCACTAAAGTTCTAGAATCCATTCCAACATCCAATTATTAACTTTACTGGTCTCAGCTTTCTATCATTACAACAGTTGCCTTAATTTTCGTATCTTTTTTTATTATTCACAACCCTTGGAATTAATAGATCCTTCATATGTGCGCGTACAGGTGTGCATAAATTTCTTTTGGGCCTCATATAACACCATATTCAATTGTCAGACATCTTTACTCTTCCCTTTTCCAAAAATTTATATAGTAAATAAGTAAACAAATCGAAAGGTAATAATTGGAGAAGTTTATGTTCAGCTATCTATAAGAGAAAGGAGAATGACCACAAGGGGTTAGATTCACATGGAATTTCTTTCATACTGATGATGAATGGTCCAAACCAGGTCTCAAAAATTAGAGCACGGGTTCTCACGGCAGGAAAACCTTGGGAAGAGGATTTCATGTCCCTGATCTGATATAGATGTCAAATCAGGCTAACTCAGCCCTCAACCAAGCAGGAGCAGAAATCAGTCCACTACCAAAGGTAATTCCCTTTTCCAAATAAATGAGTCAAAACACAGACAAGTTTTCTCACCCGAGTCTCCTGAGAACCCTTTTCCTTGCTTTAAGTTCATCTTTGAAAGCTAATGCTGTGGAAGAACGTATTGTTCTCTTGATTAATTTGATCTTGGCTGTAAGTTCTTTCTTCATGTGTAAAACTTTGAGCTTTTGTTCAATAAGTGGAGATTTTGCAATTTCATGCTTTTCAAACAAGTTCTCTAAAGCCTCTATCCTACGAACAGCCTTTCTGTAAGAGCTACTTTGAACCTGAAGAATGAACATAAAAGGGTTAAAATCAAAGGAAGGGGAAACATGCTGCTGAAAATAAATGTACAACTCACTTTCATGTCTTCTTCAGGATCCAATAGAGGCATTCCTTCTTTAGCAAATCTTGAGAGAACTTCTGACACCTTCTTTAAGGTATTTTCTCGAGCTTCCAATGGTAAAAGATCTTTTGGTATCATTAGCCGGACACTACTTAAGCTATCAACCTGTCCAAAGAAATTGAGCATATCAGTTTCACAGTTACAGAATGACCAACCCATGATAATAACAGAAATCTGAAAAATATTACACAAAATCACTCAAGCAAATATTCCTGTTGTTATGACACCAACACCAGTTAAAAGGATTTTAGGAAAATACAAATTTTCAAGTCTCAGCATTCTCTAATATCAAAGTGCAATACTATTATATTTTTTTCAGATGAAATTAGGTTTTTAATAGAGAAAAAGAAAACCTCTACAATTATATGGTCAACCAAAAGTTTTTGAGAGCAACAGCTGTCCGTAGTAATTTAAAAAGCAGTAACAACTGATCAACTTAATTTCTAGTTTATAGCATTTTGATTTTCTAACTAGATAATCCAAGCCAAAAAAAAAAAAAAAAAAAAAAAAAATTGCAGAAAAGCTCGAACGAAAATCCCAGTGCAATTTCAGCAGAATGTCAAAAAGAAGAAGGAAGCTTATGGATAGTAGGATAATATTAGGAACTTTGCCTGAGAAATAGGAACAGAAACAACAACAGGTTCTCCACGCTCTTTCAAAGGAATAATCTTAATTGTCTTTTTCCCAACTTCATCCTTACGCACTGCACATTTTGTAAGCACATCTACAGTGTAGTTGGCATCCTCTGGTTTCCTATTTGCATCATCTGAATCACACAGACAAATAGTCAGAGAACTTGAATCAGAAAGCAGAAGTCCTTGTAAACTGAAAAGTCACATCTAACCTTCGGAACGACCTTTCACCCTTTCAAAATTGATTATTACTCCCCATGTAACTTGGTTCTCGATGGAGAAAGATGAGGAAGTTTCGTCACTCTTTGTGCACTGGATGGATACAAGCCTTCCTGGCTGCAAAAATGGCAAGCAGTATCTTGGAGCAAACACAATATCACGGACATCCTTTTTGAGACTTTTGTATTGCTCCAGCAGAGAATAATAATTCTCCAAGCTATCTTCTTCTTCTATTACAATTGAATCCCTCTCCTTTTCAAGGTCCTTTCTTTGTTTCTGCAAAAATAATGTAGTTTAATATATAAGAGCAGAAGTCAAAAGTAAATGAAGAAAGGAGGAATGCAAACAAACAATCAAGTTCAAATGCCAGCCCACCTCAAGATCAGGAATGGCTCGGTCAGCCTGAAATTGATAAAATGAATTACGGAGCAAATTTTCAGGGTCACCATCTTCACACCGCATTTGATTCAAAAGCATGTTGTAGCTTAAATGGAAAGCACTGGAAGGCACCAGAATTAGTGTCTACACAAAGTACTTCATAAAACATGGAAAGTACAACATACCTACAAAAACAAAGCACTTCTCGTTTCTTTTCTTCTTCATTCTTTCAACGGAATAAATATTTATACATTATATATTATCTATCAATATTTATAAGAGAGATAATAAATATGTGTACTTTATATATAATATATATTATATAGTGAATATATAATATACTGTTATATTATTTTATAGATTAATTATATTAAGATATAAATCAAACTAAACAAAGCCTTGCGTCCCAATCAAGTAGGGTTGACTACATGAATCATTTTTCATCATTATGCTTAGTTGAGGCCTATATGCTCAGTTAAAATAGATAAATTCACAACATTTTTCACTACTGGATCCCATGTTAGTTTGGGGTTCCCCTCCCCATAACATTCCCATTTACGGTGATCATATCACACTTCTCAGTGTTGCATATACATTTCTTCGTTGTGCATGACCAAACTATCTTAGTTTGTTCTTTCTATGCTTATCTTCAATTTATGTTATTCGTACCATTTCACAAATATATTCATTTCTAATTTTATCTTTCTTAATCTCAACTTGTCTTAGTTTAATTAAGATATGTAATATGTTGTCTCTAGCATCAATCATTCCGTGAGGGAATGGAATGACCATTTCCTTCATCCTAGAGTAGAATAGCCTTCAAACAAATTGTGGGAATTAGCATTCCAATGGAATGATCATTCCAACATTCATTTGATGTACCACGCATAATAAGGGAATGGGAAGCTGGAATGGGCATCATTCCATTCCAACCTATTATATCATACCAAACTAACCCTAACTTTAAGTTTCTAAATTGTGACATTCAAATAAGAAGATTAGGCTTATAAAAAAGATAAAATTAGTGGATTAGGTTACATTAAAACCAACAGGCCTGCAAGAAGCACCAATTGAATGGTTCAAGAACCCACCTGTTCAAACTATCAGCACTTCCTTTAAGCATCATTTTAGCAGTAGAAGGTTCCAGCTTTTCATCCACCATGAGGATGCATATCCCACGGTCATCAATACCTCTACGACCAGCACGTCCACTCATTTGTATATACTCTCCACTGGATATCCATCTAAACTTATCTCCATCAAATTTACGAACATTTGTGAAGACAACAGTTTTTGCAGGCATGTTCAAACCTATACTGAAAGTCTCTGTGGCAAACAAACACTGCAGGAAAATGTTTCAATACGACAAAGATAGTGAATAAACTAAAGAAAAATTAGCTGCACAAACATGGCAGTATATAGAAAAGAATAATCGATAGGACAAGAAAAGAACGAACGGCGATGCTGTGCACCAAGGGAGAATAAGAGCTATAAGTCAAAAGCACTACATGTTTCGTACCAGCTAAAGCATTTTAATCTCTTCCAATGAAATATTAAATAAACTATCCTACATTTGCCATAATCATAATACCCACATAATTGGTAGAGAAACTATTAGACAAAATAGATCTTTTTAGTAATTGCCTGCACATCTTGGTTAAATTTGATAAGAGATGAAATCGAAAGTAGAGTCTAGAGGGGCATAACGCACCAAAAAAGCAAATGCTGTAGAGACTCATGTGCCAAAAGACAGAAACTTATTACATGATCCCAATGGCATTTCACAATGTGGAAGTATGATGTACTTTCTTTGTCAGATAATATAACTAGCTCGGAATCTAATTAAAACAGGTACAATTCGGAAAAGCTACAAAGCTACAAGCATTTAATACACCAAAATGGTTTCATCCCACAACCAAAAATAGATTTGAAATTTTTCCTCCTAACCTTGATAAGCCCTTCTTGAAATAGTATCTCAATAACTTCCTTTAGTATAGGAAGCAAGCCGGAATGATGCACACCTATTCCGCGTTTCAAAAGGGGTAGCATATTTGAAACCTGAAATTTGTTGCAAATGTGAAAGCATCATTAATAATTTAAGAAGATATCTTAACCTCTTAAAGTAACTTGTATTGCAAAAATAAATAAATCATATGGATATAGATAAAAGATAACTGGATCAATGAGAAGAGGATGGTGCATAACATTCAAACACACTAAGATGGAAGTTACATTTCACACGCATGAAACAAATAAGTAACAACACTTGCCTGAGGTAGCTTCTTATCATCATCTGATAACATATCCATAGCACTCCAGAAGATGGTCTCTATGGTCACTTTCTCATCATCAACATTTAGATCCATTTTTGCCATCTACATCACCAAATAATAAACAAAACCACATCTCAAAAATGACCTACACTCAGGGAAGAAATACTATTGTAATTCTTACCAACAACTAGGGGAAAACGGTAAAAGAGGAACTGATAAGTTACTTGTCACTTTTAAAAAAAAAAGGAACTGCTAAGTCAAAATATTTAAATGTTTTTGACGATGCAAATGATAGAAAATGTGTGGGAACTGTCGGGGCCATATTTGCATAGGATACCCTCTTAACAATAACAACATAAGAACATGGTGGAGTGGTTCAGTCAACAAATATCCTCCTCAATGATTACATAAAGGACAACACGACATGCAAATTTTTTTGAAAGCATATTAAAGAAGCAAAATATGTACAAGTCCCTCAAAAAGTAATTTTTTGGGCTGAGTAGAAACTGTACCTGCATTGCAAGAGTTTCACATTCCCTTTTGCTAAAGCTGAAAAGTATCACAGGATCGTATTGACGCTGAATGATCATTTTCACCATCTTGAAAATGTCACTTTCTTCACCAGCCTTACCAACTGCCAAATTCTTCTTCCATTTCCCATTCTCCCTTTTCCTGTCACCTTCATTAGAGGGAACAAGGGCATTTAAAGCTTTCTGAAAGCTATCCTCACGAAATTTCCCGTTTTCATCTACCACCAAGTATAGGCCATCGCCTCCAGAAGGAAAAACATAGTGCTGAAGCGGTGTTGGTCGATAATCAGTATAAACAATATGACATGGTTGCTGGTGGACCTGCATTCTAAAATAATATTAATGCCATCACATTTAAGCAGGCATATGATTCACATAACAAATCAGAATAAGACAACTATTGTTTGAATAAATTTGTCACTATGCTATCATTATCAGTTTTTAACTCATGCATGAGGTACAATGCCTTCCTTTAAACATAACATAAATAATACCCCCCAGAATGCAGGGGGCATGCTCTGCGGATGAATAGGGGGCAAGAGGAGGGGCATGGTTTACTTAGTAAGATAACACACATAAACAATAACTTACTGCTCCTTCAAATACCATAATAACAAGAAAATAGGACAAAAATGATCTCATCATGCAATTTGTGTTGCCCACTTAAGCTACCATAGTCTTTATCATGATAGAAAATTTAAGCATCTTAATCATTTTAATATGGTTGTAAAAACAATTTAGGCATATTGATCACCTTTGCAACCCAATCTGCAAACTCCTTTGCATTAGGCACTGTTGCTGAGAGGAATACAAATCGAGAATTCTTTGGCGCCATAACAATACTCTCTTCCCATACCACACCTCTTTCCCTATCACGCATGTAATGAACCTCATCAAAAATAACCCAAGCCACCTCACGTGTAATCTCTGATCCTTTGTACTGCATACTGCGCCAGATTTCTGTAGTCATCACCTGAAATCAAATCACAAATTAGTGAACTAAAAAGCTAAGTGGGTCAAAAAGGAAAATGGACACAGCATTAGCCACCACACCTACCAAGCAAGATGCATTCGGATCGATGGTGACATCTCCAGTCATCAAACCCACATCTGAAAATTCTTCTTTAAACTCCCTATATTTCTGATTGCTGAGTGCTTTGATTGGTGAAGTGTATATCACCCGTTGCTTGTTCCGCAATGACATAGCAATGGCATAAAGTGCAACAACAGTTTTCCCTGCTGATGTATGAGCTGATACCTATCATTATATTGAAAGTTAATTCTTTTAAAATTAACATGTTATGTGTCTCTTTTACTTCTATTCTTAAAGCATTCTAATAATCAACTTTACCATAACAGATTCACCACTATCAAGGCAATTGATTGCTTCGGACTGAAAAGGGTCGAGTTTGAAAGGGAATTCCTTTGCTGGTTTTGAATCTTCTTGAGCCAATGAGAGATTTGAACAAGGAACATAACCCTCAGGATATGACACATCGTGTACACATGCTACAGATTCATCTGTGATGATTAAATCATTCTCCCTCTGCTGTTTCGATGGAGGGCCAGATTCCTCAGATGGGCCTTCTAGTGATTTTCTCTTCATTAATCCCATGAATGCTTCAAAAAGCATAAAAACAAATAATTATATAAACAAATATTTGACAAATAGCAAAATCAAACCAAAACAAACTAAGCCTTATGTTCAATCATTATGTCACGAGCTGCTCAGTTAAAATATTCAAATCAAACCAAACTAAACCTTTGTGTCCCAATCAAGTAAAGTCGGCGCCATAAATATTTTTTTCGCCGTTCTGCTCTATCAAGTGCTATATACCAATGAAATTAAATAAATTCATATAGTTTTCATTTTGTTTTCTTTTTTCTACTACCGCACCCATGTAAGTTTAGGGCTTCCCCTCCCTCTAACTATATGCTCAGTTAAATACATATATAGTCACATTTGTACGACCACAAATCTTACTTCGGGTACGTAAGAAAAACTTAGCTAAGCTAAAGCGCACAGTTGAATTAGGTATTATTAGGCAAACAAAAACTCCAATTTCTTATCTTTACCCACATTTTCTAGGCAACCAAACAGACAATTAACAGGAGAAGATTTAAAAAAAATAAAAATTAAACGGGTTCGAAGGCTCTAAACCAAACTTAGGTGGTAATACTGGCAGGTCTGATGATGGGAAAATTTCTCTAGGGTTTTCCTGAGCTCCTAATGTGTGTCCTTGTGCAAGTGAGTGCCCGTGTTTATACATACATACATACATCAAAAAACATTGGGGGAGAGAAGAGAGGGGAGAACTAACTCTACGGCGGCGGAGGTGGCGGTTAGCATCGGCGGCGGAGGAGGAGGAAAAAAGGAAGAAGAAAAGAGAGAGAATGGGGTTTCAATTCGATTCTGTACGTATGCGTCATAAACCTGCGCTGTTGAACCGGGACAGCTTTCATTGTTGAACCGGAATACCGGTTCTTTTTATTTTTTAATTTTAGGGTTTATGAAAAATATTTAGGAGTAACATTTATAATTTGGGTAATTGCAAAAAAAATTGTGTCAATCTATGTATATATATTATAATTGTAAAATATTGTCATTCTATTAAGGCTAAAAAATTTCAATTTTTTTTCTCATTTTTTGATTTTGTTAATATGTGTTACGATATAATATGATTGGTTTATAAATTAATTTTATATTTTTAAAAGAAAATTTTAATTTTTAATTTTTTCTTAAATTATGTTATCATAATTGAAATAAGATTAATATTTATTCCTTAATTTATAAATTCTTTATTAAATTATAAAATAAAATTTTAAATTTAAATTCTTCTTTAAATTATATTACTATAATTAGAATCAGATTATTATTTACATATGTCATAATGATATATTATAACATTATTGGTCTAAACAAAATATGTTATTAAATATATGTGTTCAAATTATTAATCATTATTAAAGGTTTATATTTTTATTTTTTGTTTTAAATTTTATAAAAAAAATTACATATATATCCTTTTAAATTGTATGGACTTGAACAATAAATCTTTTCAATACAAATATTTTTTTTTAACAAAAAATTATATTAAGAAAATGAATAACTTTTTTAACACTTGCCAAACATGGTGATGGTGGATTTTGTTAATATATATATATATATATATATATATATTTTATCTCAATTGTCAATTAAACAAATTAAAATAAAATAAATAATTTTTTTGGGCTTAAATAGTTAAGAAGTAATTTTTGCTAAAATCAAATCAAATAGAAATAAACATTATTTTTCTATTACTTTATATTAAAAGTAATTTTTGCTATAATAAAAAAAGGGAGATTTTTTTTAGGGTCCCTGGTATTACGATTTTATAGCATAAATGACATACAATATTTTTATAATGTCTAAGGTCCCTCAACATGGATTCAGAGAAAATTCGATCCAGAGAATTTCTCTGAACTTCCTAGAGAAATTCTTTGCCCAGAGAAATTCTTTGCCCAAAGAAATTCTAAACTAGAGAAATTGATGCTATTATGACCAATTGAAGAAACCAAATCCAGTAACATTATTACTCAGTCAATAAGAAACTCTAATAGCCAAAAACTCATCATCCAATAAACACTAACCTACACGAATCTAACAAGAAAAAACCAAACACTTGGGAAGGTTCAAACACAATTGACAACCAATCAAGAAATCAATGCAATTAACGCAACAAATAATCACAGAGAAATTCTCTGTAGAATTTCTCTGGTCAAATTTTCTCTATACTTCACAGAGAAATTCTGGTTCAGATAAACTCTGGTTCAATGAGAATTTCTATGGTTGAATTTTCTCTGAACTTCACAGAGAAATTCTAGTTCAGATAAACTCTGGTTCAATGAGGATTTCTCTAGTTGAATTTTCTCTGAACTTCACAGAGAAATTCTAGTTCACAGAGAATTTCTCAGGATTTTGAATTTTCTCTAGACTTTACATAGAATTCTCTCCAAAATCAGAGAAATTTCCAGAGAAATTTGTCTCATTACGTATAGAGAATTACTCTGGAATCAAACTAGAGAAAATTGAAATTTCTCTGAACAAAATTGTTTACTTCTGTAGAATCCTTTCTCTGTGAAACTAGAGAAAATTCAAATCCTTTACCAGAGAAAATTCTAAATCCTGTACCAGAGAAAATTCTAAATCCTTTACCAATCAAATCCTTTATCAGTTGAATAGAAGAAGAAGAATGAGAAGTGTAATATATATACTAATAGCACATAACCACAATAAAGTGCTCACCATTGATTCAATAAGGTTCTAGTTGATCAGTGAAAATGAATCACAATCAATATATGATGAAAATCTGTGAATCACAATTAATGAATCATTCCTCCGCCGTCGACACCTCGCATCCTTTCACCTCCGTCAAAGAAGCTGTTACCATCTTTGGCGAAAAGCTCCTTACTGGCGAACTCTACTTGTCTCCAAAGCCATTCTCAACTCCCAAACAATAGAACTTTTTCCCCGCAAAAACCCAAGAGAGTGACAAAGAAGAGCAAAACACTTAGCAAAAACCCTAAACAGACATGAATCAGAGCTCAAAGAGACGAAGATGTAGCTGAAGCTTTTGAAGGAGAGAGAGTCGGAGACCGAAGTGGCTCTCGCTTCGCTCAACGCGGAACTTCACAAGAACATATCGAAGATGGCGAAAGATGAGGAGGCTGCTGCAGGGAATGCGGCGACCGAGACGGTGGCGAGGACGGGGAGTGCGAGGAGGGAGGAGGAGGTGAGGCAGAGGGACATGATTGTGAGAATGGAGGAGGATAAGCCAACTTTGGTTCAGATTTTGAGTATTGGTAATGAAGAAGGCTTGTTTGGAGGAAAAGAAAATGGGAGGAAAATGATGATGGTGAAGAATGAGAATTTCTCTAGGGTTTTGAACTGGTAGATGAAATCGACGAGAGAGAGAAAAGAGCAACATGAGAGAGAAGAGCAGTCGGAAAGAGAGATAGAGAGCGTGAGATGTATCAAATTTCTCTGTGATAGATGAGTGTGGATTGAGGGACCGTAGACATTAAAAAATAATATTGTGAATCTCTTCCATTACTAAAAATGGGGGAAGGACCTTAGAATAATTTTTCCTAAAAAAAATAGGAGTTATACGTGATAATTTATTATTCCAGCAATACTATAAACCTTTTCACCTGCAATGATGTGGCAATGGAGTTGGCTCATGTCATTGAGTGTATAACAAATCAAGAATTGATACATATCATACCACATCATTGTGGGTACAATTATGGGTGTTTTTTGTGGACCAAGGAATGTTGCTGTGACTAAGTGCTTGTTTGACATGTGCTAAAATAGCACATTATCCTATTTAAGTTACAATCATCTTATTTGAGTCACATCACCTCTCTATCACATCATTTCAAATCCAATCCATATTTTACTTTTTTTCGTAAAAAGTCAAAAAAATACCAATCTAGCACTTCCCAAACAGCGATCTGTGGTGCCTTGGTGAAAGCTTCTTCAAGTCTTTTTCGATAATTCGAACCGTTTATATTATAGGGTTCGTATCTATGCAAAAAATTAAATTAATTAAAAATTTATAGCTTTATAACGAGAACACATTTGTTTTTTAAAAAATAAATGGTTAACATTATCTTGATAATTTTTGTAAAACAGTTTGAATCTGATCATGGGGCTGTAGATCTCTGATTAACTTAATTTTTTTGAATGAATGATATACTCAACGAACCTTACAATATGAACGGGTTGGATTATCGAAAAAAACTCAGAAAAAGCCTCTACCGAGGCACCACATATATCGATGTGAAGTCACGGCAGGATCGTCAAAAGGTCTCAAACATTTTTCTTAATTTGTTCAAAAAAAAAAAAAAAAAAAAATTCCCTTATTGTTCATATAGACTTTTTTAGCACTTGCGAAATATAGTAGATCCTATTAATTTTTTTAATTTGAGTTGTCAATTAAACAAACTAAAATAAAAAATGATATTTTTTTGCTCAATTTGTTAAAAAGTGACTTTTGTTAAAACAAATATAAATAAATGTTATTTTTATATTAAAAGTGATGGTTTGTGAAAAAAAAAATTTAAAAAAAAATTGAGGATTATAGATGATCATTTATTGGTCATGTAGAATTATTTTCAGATTAAATGATAATATTATTCTAAATTTTTTTCTTACTTTTTTTATCTAAATACTTCTATTTTGTAAGAAATTTAATTTAATTATATTTAAATTATTTTATGCTATTATAAAATATATATATATATATATATATATATTTTAGGGTGAATTATAGTCATAGTCCTTCAAATTTGACATATGTTTCATTTTACTCCCTGTAGTTCCAATTGTGTCAACAAAGTCCCTTAAGTTTCAATTTCAAATCAATTTAGTCCCTAAGCCTATAATATAAATAACTTATCATCACAAAAGTTTGATTAATTAGAGAAAGGCTTTATCTATTTTGTAGTTAATGTATCGAGTCTTAAAATGTTAGGTTAAGCTTGTTTCAATCCCGTATGCTTTTAATTGCAAAAAAAAGATTTGAAATATATAGTAGTTTAGCATATATTTTTGAATTAAAAAATTAGTTAAACAGATCAAATTTTATCCATTTGGACAGTCCATAGTGATTTATTGCTAGAAAATTGCAAATAGCCTTAGAAAAAGGCTAGTGTAGAAATTCAAAGAGCTGTTTTGCAAGATTTATTAATAAATTAGTCTCAATTTGGAAGCATATATAGTGGGCCTAAGATCAAACAACTTAAAAATATTATAATAACAAAGCTATTGTTAAAATTTAATACATATTTTGAAAAAAAAAAAAAAAACAAAAAACCAAACAAACAAACAATTTTATAATACATCAAAACTTAAGGGGCTAGAGTATAATAAACAAAACCTTAGAAAGGTTGTAAGGATCAAATTGGAACAAATAAGAAAGTTCATGGATCAAATTGACAAAATTCAGAGAATAAGGACCAAACTAAAACTTTGAGAAAAATAGGAGGACCATTAATGTAATTAATCCAATTTTTTAATATCAACTTATTTGATAATAATTTTTAAAAGGTGTATTTTTTAAACATAAAAAAAAATTATTGAAAAAACTTAAGCATATTGCTTTTGCTTTTATTCATTACTATTAAAATTTTAATTAATGTTACTTACTATTAAAAAAATAAATTAGCAAGTAATTTTTTATATTTATATATACAATTTTGTTTCAACTGCTCAAGTTGTTTGGTATCTCTACTCAAGTCCACTCAAATTTATTCAAATTTTTGAAGATTACATAAGTCCTCACCAAAATTAAAAATTATGTTGCTTAATCTTTAAAACATTCCAAGCTAACATGAGTTGCTTGGACTGAACTATCCCAGTTTACAACTCTAACAAGGAGATTGAAAGTTAAATGACTGAAATTGTGACAAATTAAAAATTAATACATAAATTATGATAAAATTATGAAACTTAAATTGTACGTTTCAATATTTTTTTATTTTAATAATTTACATAAAAAAATTTAACTATTTATATTATTTTATAAAAAAATATTTTATTAATTTTTTTTACATCCTGTGCATAGAACGAGTTTTCACTAGTATAAACTAATTGCAATATCATAGAAGTACAAATAATTTATGCAATAGACTATGCAACCAGTTTTGTACCTCCACCTCTTTGCAATTATTTTGAAATTATATTTTTTTGCAATTGTCCCTTATAATTTTGAATTCATTTAAATTTCATAGTAGAGTTATAACTAAAATTCCGGCTCTATATATATAGAGAGAGAAAGAAAATGGTTGAAAAATCTAAGGTATAGAAGATATAAGTCATTAGATTTAGTGAATATTTTTTTGTTGGTAAGAAATTCGCCATTTGTAAAAGAGTTTAGTGAAAAATCCTTTCATTGCTCTAAAAGGACATTTTATTTTCAATTTTACCCTTTAATTTATTTGTTGATTTTTTTATTTGTTTGACTTTTTTGACTAACTATACAATTTTTTTTTTCTATCTGTTCAATTTTTTTTTAATTGTTGAATTTTTATAACTAATTTTTTTTTTTCTATCCGTTCAAATTCAAACAATTTTCAAACTTTCTCTCTCTATCTGTTCTTGTCACTTCTCTTTTTCTCTCTCTATCTGTTAAATTTTTACAGCTCTCTTTTTTCTCTCTTTTTGTTGAATTTAATTTGTTCAAATTTTATTATTTGTTGAAATCTATTTGTTCTTCATCATCATCAACAATAATTTGTTTATTCTTCTTCATCAAAAACAAAAACAAAAACAAAAACAAAAGCACAACTCTCTCTCTTGTTCTTTCTCTCTTTAGGCATTGAATAGCTAAAACAACAATGAATGAGATATCAAAGAAATAGAATGAGCAAATCTAGAGACGATGGTGGCGGATCTGAGTATTACTAGACAAATGAGCTCTTTCGAACCCCAAATCCACCATTTCTAAAAATCAGAGCTGATAAAATGCAAGTTATATCATTAATAACAACAATGAATCTCAAAAACACAAACCACTCTCTATATAATCTAAAAAATACAAACTATTTTTCTATATAAACTAGTTAGCTTATTTTTGGATCTTAGATTTCTGATCCTTTACTATAAACGCAATGGCACTAGCTAAAATGCTCAGATCTAACTCGATTGAACAAATCGAGCACTTACTACACTTAGGCACACGATAGCAAAAATGTCATTAACAAGTGAACCTAAAAAAAATGTCACGTACCTAATTAGAAGCAAATGGTGCAGCAATGTAGTCAGGAAAGACGGTGTCGGCGCTTCCGTCGGCGGCGACGGAGGACTCAATAGCATTGGAGAAAGCGACGAAGATGCTGGCTTCTTGCTTGGAGCCAACGTTGGAACCATAATGGGTGGAATAGTTGGCAGAGGCAATGGTGTGGGAGGCGGAGAAGATGGTGGAGGAGTTGGAGGAGGACGGTGTTCCCGAAGAAGACGACGCACTCAGTCGATTTAGGCTTCTCCAGCGATCCTTGCTTCAAAGCTTGCGGACGACCATAGAGGGGAGGTCAGAGCATAGTTCTAAATCGCAGTATCGGGTAACGTAACGGTATCGATCGCGATGTATCGGTATCGATAGTATCGGCCGGTACGTATCGGGAATCGGGTGTTGCGGCTGTGAAATTTTAAAAATCATTAACAATCCCTCTAAAACTCAATTTTATACATTTTTTTTTTACTATTTTAGCCTTAATTTGTCACATTTTAGTCAAAATTTTGATATGTAGGTGCACTTTTGACTCATTTTCAATTAAATGATATGTATTTATTTTAGTCTCAATTATAACTTTCAATTATTTATAATAACAGTTTTCAATTAACAAATATTATAATTCTAATTTACTTAGTAACAATAATACATTTAAAATAAAAATAAAAAACTGATTAGAATAAACCTCTTTAAAAAAAAAAAATCTAACTTTTAAGCATTTACACCAAACCAAGACACAAATAAAAAAAAATTAAAAAAAAAACATAGTACAAAAATATAGCACAAAAATAAAAAAATATAAAAAATAAAAAAACCTTTCCACTAATCCAAATAGAAATATATATATATATATATATATTAATATAAACAGTGGTGTAGTGTAGGTGTATAAACAAATAAACAAAAAAAAAAAAAATCGTAAACATTAGCACAACAACTAAACAGAGCATAGTAGCTTCAGGTTGACGAAAAACAGAGCATAAGCATAAGCAAAGCAAAACAAAGCATAAGCATAAACACAAATTATAACTTGCAACTCAGGGACAAATCTTCTTTGAAGAAGCTTGAAGATCGAAGTGAACTCCACAGCCCAAAGAAGCTTAGATCTTGCAGGTTTTCTGAGCGAATTTTCATCCGTATCGGCGACAACCAACGTGTATTGGACTGTATCGTCGTATTTATCGGATTTAGGCCGCCACATACTGGGACTCGGACGTTATGGCTGCGAATTTCATTCTCACCGCGATATCGGTCTATATCCGAATCGGTGCTTCGATTTTCCGATATGAATCGGCCAGTACGGTTTAGAACTATGGGTCAGAGTCATCGATGAGGAGGGAGAAGATAGTGTTGGTGGCGTAGATCGGCCACCAGATCGTTTAGGGTTTCGGACAATTTGAAACAATGGAAGACAGAGGAGTCATGAGATGAGAGAGAAGAGGAGGAGGAGGATGAGAGAGCGGGAGGCGGGATGGCTGTGGTGCCGAAGGGGTTCGGCGGTGGTGATGGAAGAGAGAGAAAATGAGGAGAGTGAGAGAGAGAAAAGGTTTGGCTTTGGCCAATGGTTTTGAGTCAATATCACATACGAATATCATATTATATTATACATACTAGTGTATATCGGTGTCTAAAGACACGGTATAAATAATGTTAAGATCAAAATAAAATTATAATTTATAAGTATAATGTTGAAATTTGTGAAGTTTATGTCATTTTTTGATAAAGACATTGAAAAAAATGTATTTGAATATTTTTCTTTTTAGAGAATTTGTAACAATTTTACTGGTATTATACGCTCTACAAAACACAAAGAAAATAACAGCTCTCCCAGTTTGAGCCATATATTTGCAAGTTCGATCTTCCTTTTAATTTAATTTGTGTCTGTCAGCAATATGTCTAATTGTTTTGCTGCTAGTTGCTCATGTTATTTTACTGTTCACTGACATTACCAATGAGTAATCTACACAGTAATGTTTATTTTTCACATGTATTGTCTAAAGGCAGACCCTTCTACTTGAAAGCATCATGAAATTAACTCACTGACCTTGTTTAAGTTTAAATGTCATAGAATTGAAACAACAGTACCTCTAACTAATTTTTCAACTTCAACAAATAAGACCAAATGAATCTTTGATTCATCACTTTTCTTTTCCTTTTTCTTTTTTAGGGGAGGATATGGTTTCAAAATATTCTTGGAAGTGATAAAAGTTTCTGAAAATCCTAAGTGATTCGTGATTCAATAAAGATTTAATCCCACCAATTCCCAATAATCCAAAACACACAATCTAAATCAACAAGCACTTACGAGAGTGGTTTAGATTGTTGTTTTTGAAAAACAATAAATCGACACACACGATTTTTACGTGGAAAAACCACAATTGAAGCACCTTCAATTGTGATAAAAAAAACCACGGGCGAAACGCCACTAATCAATCCACTACTGAAGAAAGAAAGATTACAAAGATAACTAACAAATTACCAAACGCATCAAATTTATCTTCAAACCTTCTGTAACTCTTTCACCACAGCCTTCGCCTCGGAATTGATCAGTATGAGATTGAATCCATAACCTCTAATGTCGAATTAACAACCACGCATAGTATCAAACTCCTTTGATGCTCGACGCTTGAATCTCCGGATTCCACCGAAGAAGAACACTCTTAATTATGAAGAAACAAACTCCTTGGTGTATATATCTTAGATCATAGGTTACAAACCCTCTCAAATATATCAAGGAAAACTCACCAAAAACTTCAGAAGAAAACCTCAAACAAAACCCTAAGATCCTTAAACAAGATCTAGGAAAAGTAACCCTAGAATTGGACCAACAAATGAATTTATAGAAGCAGAGATCGCGCGGTCTGCTCGAGCGTGGGAATGGACGCTCGAGCGGGGGCTTTATATCGCGTGTTCCAACCAGGGTTCACGCTTGAGTGGAAGATACCATGCTCGAGTGTACAAACACATCACCCAGTATTTTTGCAGACGTCCCAGATGCTGTGAGTGTGAAAATCCCGCTCGAGCGTCACTTTCCCCGCTCGAGTGGGAAGACTAAAACTTGAAAAACTGGAAAATTGGCAACTTGATTACACAATTAGTTTTTCCATGGATTTTGACAACAAAAGGGTCCTAACAATCTCCCCCTTTGTCAAATCCCGGACAAAACTATTCTAAAACAATTTTTTCCTAACAAATGCCAAAAAATAAACCAGCTAATCAAAACAACCTCCGCAAAAACAAAGTAAAGGCTTGAGCAATTCCCTCCCTGAAAAAATAAACACTTAAACCAAAATTGTGGAACTAGTTAAATAGCAGCAGATTATGTATAGCAAAAAAAAAAAAAAAAAAAAAACTAGAGGAAACAATATACCCATCTATCCAACTGATCCAACTGTATCCAATATATAACCAAGTATATAAAACCAAGTATACAAGTATATAACCACTCCTCTTTTTTGTTTCGGAGGGATCAAAAGACCAAGATAAACAGTAGCAAAAAATATGACTGGACAACAATGATCATGGAGCAGGTGGCTGTGACTGCATCCGAAGAAGAGACAGGATCTGAGCCAACTGAGAAGAAGACTAGGCCACGGACTCCTCAATGCGCCGTGAAGAAGCCTCCAATGCAATGAACCGAGCATCAGCAGTGGTCTCGAGATCCGTGAGCCGTGTCTCAAAGATATCCATCCGCCCCTCGAGTCGATCAAAACGCGAGGCAACAGATTGCTCAAAAGGCTGAAGTTGGTCACGAATAGTGCGAACTGGAGGTGGCTGCTCCCGCTCACCAATAGCACCACCGGTAGCAGCTGCATCGAACTCTGCCTCTTTTGCCATAGCAGCAGCATCACCTGAACCTGTACCAGACCGACTCGCCCCAGTAGAAACCCCCTGAATGTGAGACTGACTTTGAGAGACAGTCTTTTTGGTAAAGGGCCAGGTAGGTGAAGCAAACTCATCCTCATCAAAGGAAAGGACCTCAAACTTGGCGAGAAGTCAGTTGATGAGGCACTCGTAAGGTAAACCAAGGTTATTGCTCATATGTGGCAACCATTTTCTGGATGACCAAAGTGGCAAGATCAATGGAGTGATGTTGAGCAAGACACTGGAGGACAAACCCTTGGTCTTGGTTGATTTCTAAACTATGGGTGGTAACAATAATATTGGCACACACAATGAGGTTGAGCAACCGAAACTGAGGGAGAAGCTCATTTTGTTTTATTAAGGAGCCAAAGGGCCAAAGACGAGGGAAACCACATAAGGCATGGGCAACCTCATTGAAATCACAAGTTGGACGCACAGGAAAAGGATAGAAGATGGGGTAGACTTGACCAATCCCTAAGAGCTCTCTAATCAGATCAGTGGTAACTGTGATGGACTTAGATCGGACCCATGTCTTGAATGACGAACCAATGTCATCAAGACTCTCCATGTTACAATAAAATTCTCGCACCCAACTTAGGTTTTGAGGACCGGAGAAAGAGAGGACATTATCCCCACCCAAGGGATCAAAAAGTGAATGGATATGGATAGACTCGAAAGTGTTGGGTTGAACATTACGTTCAAGATGAATGGTACGGGAGGGATAGGACTCTCGAAACAATTTGGCTTTCTCAGCCGAGGGAAACCGATCAGAATTAAAAGCAGGTCGAGGGGCAGTAGATTTCCTTCTTTTGAAAGAAGACATGACTAGACCAAGATAAAGAACCAAAACCAAAACACACAACCCCCAACCTAAAACAAAATAAACCAAAAGAGGAGAACCAAAACATTAGTAGCTCAGTCAAATATATCAACATGAGTCAAGCAAATAAAGCTATTAAGCAAAAATGATCAATGCATAGTAAGCCCAAGAATACAAAATGCAACAGAGATGAATGGTGAGCAAGACACCGTATCCTAAAAAGAACAAATGGACTTAATGGAAATCAGTGAAACATGCAACAATAGAAGACCTTAACCCATCTCAAAGTGCCAAAGACTCACTTAACACAGACCAAAAGACACACTATTAAACAAACCCAATCAAAACGAACACAAGGAAACAAAAATGACAGAAAGACTACAAAAAAACGAAAAAAACAGAGGTGAAACCAATGAGAGACATACCTTAGGTGTGCAAAAATGCTGAAATCACCAAAGACGACACCAAGGAAGAGCAATGGACCGAATCGCCAAGGTGCCCTAGGAGAGAGAATGAAACTTGGAGAAAAAATGAACTGAAGAGTCGAGAAAGGGAGTTTTAAACCAAACCAGTTCGCTCGAGCGAGAGTATGGACGCTCGAGCGTGATCCAAAACACGCGTGGATACGCTCGAGCTCGAAAACAGACGCTTGAGCACCAAAACAACCCTCGTAGAACTGCAAAACATGGCACAAAATGCTGTAAGACTGAAATCCACGCTCGAGCGTGAGATTTGCTGCTCGAGTGGGGACAGAACACCACCAAACCAATTTTTTTATTTTTATTTTTATTTTATTTATTTATTTATTTTTAAAATAAAAAAACAACTCAACCGAAAAAGGATGTCCTGTAAACAGCGATGAGTATAATTGAAAGACTGTAACACTCAGATGAGATTATTCATCAACCATGAATCCTGTAAACTTGTATAGTAAAACAAAATATGAATCACAAGATCATGAACAAGTCAGATAGAATTTAATCAATGAGCATAAACAACATGAGAATGCATAACTCAAAAACACACATGAGGGCTCACGAAAATAATGTTTGTGTGTGAAATCCTTGAGAGCCACAAAGCTAGAGTTAATCCTTGTAGTGATCAGATGGCTGGATCTCCGACAAGAGTAACTGAACATCACAGAGAAAAGTCAAACCACTAGGAATCACGGGGTATTTGTTGAGTAAACGCGGAGGCTCCCCCTCAATCAATGATTGCCATTTTTTTTTTAAACTTTTCTTTCTTGTGGGCACTCACTGGTGGCATTCACGCTCAAGAGTATGGAGACCGAACCAGAGAAGAATGAAATAAAAAAGGATAGCCTGGTTGGTGCCTCTGAGGTAGCCTTTTCCTAATCCCCGGATTTCAATGAACTGAGGGAGAAACCATGGAAGTGAAAAAAGATGGTTGATGGTTAAGAGACTCAACATCACCCATGATATACTAGTATAGGTTAATTCCTCTGAAAAAATACAAAAAACACTATTAGTGGTCCATAGAGAACTTTGATCACTTGTGCGGAAGCCCCTGCATCAGTTTATCTCAAGGATGTGTACAGAATGAGATCATGAAGTTAATGAGTATGGGCATTCAGAATGAGCTATGAACAAAGAAAAATTTTTGTAAGCAACATGAGCAGTGTTCATATAATTATAGATACAAAGATGACATGAATCATTGACAATGAGATTATAACATCCAAGTATACAAAAACCCAACCACTCACAATCACTTAAAAAAAATAGGAAACACCCTAGTTACTGAGCACTATACCCAAGGTTTTTCTAAGAAACTCAAACCGAAGAAGATCAAGGGGTTTTGTAAAAATATCAGCTTTTTGATGCTCAATGGGTACATGTTCAAGAACAACAAGGCCTTCTTCCACTAACTCTCGAATAAAATGATGACGAATGTCAATGTGTTTGGTGCGAGAGTGTTGGACAGAATTTTTTGAAATGTTTGTGGCACTTGTGTTATCACAGAAAAGAGTGAGAGTGTTTTGATCTATCCCATAATCATGAAGCATTTGCTTCATCTACAGCATTTGTGCACAACAATTCCCTGCAGCAATGTACTCAGCTTCAGCAGTCAAAAGAGATATGGCATTTTGCTTTTTACTATGCCAGGCAACCAAATTATTCCCAAGGTAAAAACACCCCCTGGATGTACTCTTCCTATCATCAGCACACCCTGCCCAGTCGGCATAAAAAAAACCAGTAATTTCGGCTGTAGTATCAGTAGAAAACCAGACCCCATACCCTAATGTCCCATTAACATATTTAATGATGCGTTTGACCGCAAGAAGATGAGAATCTTTAGGATTGGCTTGGTAACGGGCATAAACACCTACACTGAAGGCAATATCAGGACGACTGGCTGTAAGGTAAAGAAGACTCCCTATCATACTCCTATAAAGGGTAGGATCAACATCAATACTAGAGGAATCTTTGGAAAGGTGAAGACTGGTGCTCATGGAAGTGCGTGCATGTTTGGCAGATTCAAGACCAAACTTTGACACAATATTTTTAGCATACTTAGTCTGAGAAACAAACATACCCGAAGGAGACTGTTTAATTTGAAGACCTAAGAAATAAGACAACTCTCCCATCATGCTTATCTCAAACTCATGTGTCATGCAATCCGAAAAATATTTCACAAGATGATCAGCAGTGGATCCAAACATAATGTCATCAACATAAATCTGAGCAACAAGAATATGAGATTTAGTATGCTTCACAAATAGAGTCTTATCCACACTACCCCTTTGAAAGTCATTATCAAGAAGAAATGTAGTAAGTCTATCATACCAAGCCCGAGGGGCTTGTTTCAACCCATACAAAGCCTTGTCTAACTTGTAGACATGGCTGGGACATTTAGGGTCCTCAAACCCTTTTGGTTGCTCAACATAAGCCTCTTCTTTCAAGTACCCATTCAGAAAGACACTTTTCACATCCATTTGAAACAATTTAAAACCAAGAAAGCAAGCAACACCAAGTAAAATTCGAATAGATTCGAGACGTGCAACTGGGGCAAACTTCTCATCATAGTCAACACCTTCTACTTGAGTGTATCCTTGAGCAACCAACTTGGCTTTATTTCTAACCACAGTACCATTCTCATCAGATTTATTTTTAAAGATCCACTTGGTACCCATCACATTCATGTCTCTAGGTCTAGGAACTAAAGTCCAAACATTGTTACGTTCAAATTGACCTAATTCTTCATGCATAGCATTGACCCAACTATCATCTAGTAAGGCCTCTTTAATATTCTTAGGTTCAACTAATGAAACATAACTCATATGAGATACCTCATCTCGAATCTGTCTTTGGATTTTCATTCGATTCGATACACTTCCAATCACCTGTTGAGCTAGATGATTCAGTTTCACCCTTACTGATGGTTTGAACTCAGGACTTGTGGTGACAGAAGCATCAGAAGTGGTGTCTCTCTGTGCACTCTTTGGACTCTGACTTACCTGAGAAGTTGGTGTTGACTCAACTTCTTGTGCTTGGACCTCAGCTTCTCTTTGACTTTGTGGTTCAGTATCCAGGATTGGAGACTCACCATTGTCATTCTCATTTGTTACTGGAGTAGGTGAACCTGTGTCATCTATAACCACATTGATTGATTCCATTAAAGAAGAAGTTCGCAGCTAATAGACTCGAAAAGCCCTACTAGTGGTTGAATACCCTAGAAAAATACCTTCATCACTTCGGGAGTCAAATTTACCCAAAGGCTCTCTATTTTTGAAAATGTAACACTTACTCCCAAAAGTTTTGAAGTATTTTACATTAGGTTTCAAACCCTTCCACAATTCATATGGAGTTTGTAAAATGCCGGGCCTTAAATACACACGATTTATGACATAAATAGCAGTATTTAGGGCTTCAGCCCAATACTTTGGAGGAAGTTTCTTACTAAGGAGCATGACCCCAACCATTTCTTGAACAACTCTATTCTTCCTCTCAACCACTCCATTTTTTTGTGGAGTAATAGGTGCAGAAAATTCATGCTTAATTCCATGCATATCACAAAAATCCGAAAGTGAACTATTTTCAAATTCACGACCATGATCAGTTCGGATTTTTATGATACGCCCAATGGAAACACCCTGTTCATTTTGGATTTTACGGACTAAGGCCTGAAAAGCATCAAACGTATCAGATTTTTCCCTTAAAAAATTTACCCACGAAAATCGAGTAAAATCATCAACAGTTAAAAAAATATATTTTTTACCTCCAATGCTTTCAGTGCGAGTAGGACCCATTAAATCCATGTGAACTAATTCAAGAGGACGCTTGGTTGTAAAGCTGTTCACCTTTTTATGAGGGGCACGGGTTTGCTTTCCAAGTTGACATGGTCCACACACATGGTTCAGATTCTTACCCAGTTTAGGTACTCCTCTTACAAGCTCTTTGTTGGCTATCCTAGTTAGGACTTTGAAATTCATGTGACCTAATCTTTGATGCCACAAATCAATGTTACTTATGATGGCTGAGTGACAAGTGAGATCATTAGTAGTAACAATCCCATAGCAGTTATCAGATGTATGAACCCCATGCAAGATAGTATTTCCCTTTTTATCCAAAATTTCACATTTATTTTTTGAAAACAATACTTCATGATGGGAATCACACATTTGACTAATGCTCAAAAGATTTGCTTTAAGACCATCAACAAGTAAAGCATTTTCAAGCTTGGGAAGACCAGCTACACTTATAGAGCCCTTACCAATGACTCTATGTAGACGCGCCCGCGTGGGGCCTTCGCTACAGTTCGGACTCGATTCGTGTCACGGTTCTTAATCTGAACCAAAGAGTCCAAATCTGGCAAATCGTTTTGAGAAAACAGATTTTAGGAAAGAAGTGCCAAACATGGACTGCTTTGCCAGATACAGAGTCGCCACCTAAATATTTTTTATGGGGGAATTTAGGAAACCCTGACTCGGTGCCGAAGGCCACATGTCCGTCATCACCGGAGTTGTCTCAGCTCGGGAGCTAGGGTACGATCGGGGAAGGTCAGCTATGAGCACCCCCTCTCGCCCGATCCTAAGATCGGCCTCTACTAACCGTGATATCCGTTTTTGAAAACTTTATATGTTCTTAAACCAATTATTAGCCTAGCGTTACTATGTTATGCGCGCAGCAAACAAGTATAGACTAGATTGCCTAATTTGGAAATAAGCATTGCATATCCGTTTGTCTTAAAAAAAAAAGTACTTTGGAATTTGCTACTCGCAAGTAGGCTAAAATACGGATTTCAACGAGTTTTTCCAACTCAAACAATCCAACCTTCACCCACAGGCATGCAAACAGTAATATCACGTAAGCATCTAGCCACATGGTAAGCATGTTATCATGTTAACAGTCACACGCATACGAGATGCTAAAGTATAAATACTTACATCGTGCTCCGTGCCAAAAAATAGGAACATGTTAGCAATCAATGCATGATCCAAGTCCATGTTAAGTGCCTAATGCATCGCATACAAAATGCCACTAGAGTAGGCTCGGCTAGTCTATGAATGACATGTGAAAATGCACAACCGACATGCATTCAATTCGGAATTTGAAATACAGATGTAGCTAGAATGATGCGCCGAGCCCGGTGCATGCAAAGCAAATGTATGAATGCACGCATGCATTACATGAGGTATGCTAATTTAAACGTGCCCTAATACTAACCATCAAAGCAGGTAAATAAAAGGGAAGAAAGAAGTGGGGATTGGAAGACATACACACCACTCACCCACACTTATTACAGATTTGCCCTCACTCGGAGGGACCAAATAAATAATACAAATTAATTAACTACACAAGCTAATTAAATATTACAAATTACCTAATTAGCTAACAAACTAATTAAGCTAGGAAAAGCAGTAAACCGCCTCGGGAGGAGGGCCAGATGCAGCGCATGCTCGGGTCTTGCTCGAAAGTGCACCGCCATGCCTAGTCTGCCTCTGTTTTCCCTGCTCTGCCCCTCTGAAGATTGCCAAAGTCTCAAAGATGCCTCTCTGTATACTGGGGTTCACCACCGGCTGAATCAAATTACCACCGGCAGTGGTATGCGGTCACCGACACAAAATGAAGCTATCGGCAGAATAATAATTGCCGGTCGGCAATGTACACTGCCGGTCGGCAAAGAATGCCTGTAGAACCTGCAACTCACAGTAGCAGAGGACAGAACTTGCATGGCAATACAATTCAAGCAATGTATGCACTAATCCTGCCCCCTATCATGTTTGTGACTCAAAGGGGCATGTGGCTCGATTCTCGGACCGCCAATCACGCATTTCCATGCATGACGGCCCAAAGGATCAAGTGTGCAACTTTCATGTCAAATGAAATGCAAACCAAACAAACAAACCAAGGCCCAATTCCTATCACCAAGTCAAGGAATAAGGCATGCATGCAAGATGCAATGCAACCTAGGCATACATGCTAAGGATGCAACATGGCATGGCAAGACACTTATGCAAGCATACAAGCAAACATGAGGCAATGCAAATTTATGAAAAGGTGGACTTATACATGATTTAGGCAACCCTAAATAGGCCTAAAACAGTGGCCAAAGTGACCAAAATAAAGGACCAAATACACATGCACACATGCACATGTTAAGGGTCAACACTTAGGCACAAATGGGACAACTCTCAAACACATTTGAAAAGGGATAATCAAGGACATATGGCATGCAAGGGAAGCATTGAAAATCATGTTAAAACATGGTGCCAAACCAAGTAACAAGTCAAGCTAAACATGCAACAAATGGCCCAAGTGCTTGAAGCAAATCAAAGGGGCTTGAACCATGACCAAGCCAACCAAGCCTCACAAGGCTAAGGGGACTTAAAATAGGTTCAAGGCAGACCTAGACCATGTAAATGGGACCCTCTAGATGGCATCTAAGTGGCTCAAATTCAAAGGCATGTACAATGGCCAAAACATGGGGCATGCAAGTTAAGCTTCCAAAGCTTCAAAGAGGTGTCCAAAGCAAACATACAAGCATGCTATAAGGTCTGAAATTATGCTATAAATGATGCCAAATCATTAGAATGAAGCAAGTAATGCATGCTATATACTCACACACTTGAGGCCAACAAGCCAAAATGCAAAGGGGGTATATGATGCATGCCATGGCCGACCCAAACAACCTAGGACAGACCTCTAGCATGGTAAAATAAGCACACAAGCTTCACAGAACGAGACCTAAAACATGCTCGAGCAAAGGCTAACAACCTAAGGCATATTAAGGCAATAACAAGGCATTACATGGTAGGTATGCTAAGCATGCATGGTGTACCAAAACCAACACACAACAAGGTTATATCATGGCATAATAAGCATGGAAAACAGCCAAGATATGATTAACACACACTCTAACATGATGCTCTCTCAAGAGGCCAAAAAGGGTCTATTTCAAGGACAACAAGGAGAGGGGGTGGCCCTCCCCTTTTGGAGACTTCAAGGCACCATCTTCGCCACTGAAATCCCTCAAGATTTCAGTGGTGAAGAGGCCCAAACACCAAAGTCTCGGAACTTGCACAAAATAGCACAAAATGGGGCCTTTCAAGGCCTAAGAGGGGTCAAACACCTCCAAACCACAAAACACTCTTAATGAACAATCAAGAGGGCTAAAAAACAGAACTTTTTTGTATTATACACCAAGCTCAAAAACGATTTTAAGATAGGTAGAAATACAATGCAAGATTGGGGAATAAAGAGGTAAAATTGTTACCCTTGAAGACCCCTTCAACAATGGTACTCCAACAGCCCTCCTTGGCTTGAAAACAGCTCCAAAACTTCAAAAACAACCTCTTAGAACCTCAGTAGCTAAGTGAAGGTGAAACACTATGTGTTTGTGTGCAATAGTAAGACACAAATGCACTTTAACACACACAAGAGGGAGATATAGAGATAGAAAGTGTATGGTTTCTAACCCTAGAACTCAAAACCCTAAAAATGGCTGTCTAAAAATATCTTAAGTCTCTCAAGTGTCTAACCCTCAAGCCAAGAGACAAGGCTCTCTCTTATAGAGCCTTTTGTCTTGTAAAGCTTACAAGACAAGCTTCCAAAGAGGGAGATCCCTCCATACACGTGTATGGAGGGGAGCAAAAAGCAAGACAGCTGTGATAAAATATCTGCAAAAGCAGATGCACAGTAGTCGGCCGGCCAAAAATGTCATTTTGACAAAAAAGAGTGCCGACCGGCAACAAAGAGTGCCGACCGGCAACAAAAAGTGCCGATGGCAGCAAAAATCAGCCGGTGACCTCTAGCCACTGCCGGTGGTGTGTGGGGATGCCTCACAAGGCATTCCCTGCCCCTCCAAGGCAAAACACAAGTGTTTGGTACAAAACCAGACACTAAACAGTCAAGTTCGGAGATCTTGAGGCAGGGCGCGTAGCCGAGACCTCCGGGAACTCCAAACGAACACAAACAAGGGTAATCACCAAGTGTTCCAATGATGACGTCCAAGTCTTGAGGACGGTCAAAAATGGGGTGTCTACACTCTAGAAGTGCCACAATCTCCAAAGGTAACAATTCCACCTTCATATTTTTCAAGAGAGGTGAAGTAGGGTTTGTCACCTGACATGTGACGAGAGCACCCACTATCAAGATACCACATGTGTGAGTCACGTGCTTTTAGAGCAGTGTGAACAACTAGACAAGTCAAATAATCTTTTCTAACCCAAATCTTTTTGGTCTTAACCAAATCAGGTCTGGCAGTCTTGGTAAATGTCTTGGCATTATGAACATCCTCATTAATCTTGGTATTCCGCCTAGACATGTGAGGTTGTCTCTTAACCCAAAAAGTATTCAAATTTCTACCCTTTTGAGACACCTTACTAAACAATTCAAAGCAATAAGGACGAATGTGGCCATACCTACCACAATGATGACAAATAAAAACCGGTTTTACCTCCCTTTTGTTGATCTTACCCCCTTTGGGTGGATGAAGAGAGGGATCATCCTGGTCTACCTTCAACTTTCCCTTTGCTTGAGTCTTCAGGTCATGTGATGTAGAGGCTTGTCTCTTGTGAGCTGTCGCATTACCATAGCCTAGCCCATTTTTGTCACAACCCATTTGTTGAGACCCAAGGATGTCTTCTAATGATTTGGAACCTTTATTCCACATAGCAATTGTGACTCTAGCAATTGGGAGTTCTTCAACTTTCTGACAAACCAACTCTTCCAATGTAGCTTGTGACATCTCAAGACTTTCAAGCTTCTCTTCATAT
The DNA here is from genome assembly GCF_055761805.1 of Camellia sinensis. NCBI lineage: Eukaryota > Viridiplantae > Streptophyta > Magnoliopsida > Ericales > Theaceae > Camellia > Camellia sinensis. Next base: position 62,496,702 of record NC_138962.1, on the reverse strand, counting down.
GTGGAATACACTTTCAGGAGTTCATTCCTTTTAGTTTCACAAGATAGGAGTTTCCCACATTAGTCTTGCCTGTCACTAGAGATCTTGATGACATTCTACTTTGCTGTTACAAGTTCTCCTTTTAGCTTGACATTCTCGCTTTCACATGCTTTGAGCTTGAGAGAGAGTTTGTCATTGATTTTGGACAAATTTAGAGATTCCTTGTAAAGCTTTTCGTAAGCTTGTTGTAGTTCATCACCATTAATCTCATCATTGTCTTCTGATGTTTCATCATTTTCTTTTTGTTCCTCATTCTCCTTGACCTCATCTAGTCTAGCAACTAAGGCAGGAAAGGTGATAGATGGCGGTGAAGATGAATCTCCTCTTTCATGAAATTGGCTCAGAATTTCCCATGTATCTTTAGCCTTTGTGCAGTGAGCAACCCGTTGCTGTTCTTCATCAGAAATTGCTCCACGAATAGTAACCAGGACTCTCTGATTGCTCGGATTGTCAGCACTTTTAACAACTTCTTCAATGGCTTGCCAGCCTTCTGGGTCAAAAGCTCTCAGAAACGCCCTCATTCTGATCTTCCAATACAAGTAATTACTCCCATCAAAGGAGGGAGCATGATGCAGATTCTGTCCACGAGCAAATTCCACTGGCTTCGGAAGAGGTTATGTGAAAGTGGAACAAAATGCCATGAAAGCACTATCCCCGTCTTTACCAGATTTAGTTTCTTCGGGTTCTTGCTCTGACCCGCGTTCGTCATCCCAAGTCACTGTGTAGACTTTCTTCCGATTCTTTTTCGACGGACATTCAAGGGCAATATGGCCAAACCCTTAACATTCATAACACTTGACCTCTTGCCCCTTTACAATCTTCTTTTCAGTTTTTTGAGCAAGTTTTGGTGAAAAAGTTTTGGGTTTATCATTACTCTTGTCTTTTGAAATAGGTTCTCTGAAATTAGGCTTCTTTTTCTTTAAATTTTTTTTGAACTGTTTAGTAAACATAGCCGTCATCTCAGACTCTAAATCAAACTCAGTTGCAGGAGTTTTTGCAGTCTCATGAGCACTAGTGAAAGCCACACTATCTTTTTGTTTTTTCTTAGAAATCTGGTGGGCTTCATAAGTCTGCAGGTATCCAACCAACTGATCAAGCTTGAGGGTATCAACATTCTGAGCCTCCTCAATGGCTGTCACTTTTGATTGGAACCTCTCGGGTAATGACCTCAAAATTTTACCAACAACTTTAGCTTCAGGGATTTTTTCATCGAGTGTGAAACAGGAATTCACGATATCACTAAGTTTTACATAGAAATCATCAAATGTCTCATCATCTCGCATAAAAAGAGTTTCAAAGGCAGAGGTGAGACGTTGAAGTTTTGACCTTTCAACAGAAGTAGTACCTTCGTGAATCGTTTCAAGAATGTCCCAAGCTTCTTTTGCTACCTCACACGTGCAGATACGACGAAACTCTTCAGGTGTGACAGAGCAAAAAAAGGAAATTAGAGCCTTATTGTTCCAACTCAAGTTTTAATAATCGGTTGTGTCCCATTTATCAAGGGGTTTGGGAATATCAATGCCATCAATGGTGATAATAGGTTCATTCCATCCATAGATCACGCAGTGCCAAACTTTCTTATCGCTGGATTTTAAAAACGCTCTCATACGAGCTTTCCAATAAGAATAGTTTGTACCATCAAGTAAAGGAGGACTATGGGTCGAGTTGCCTTCACGAATTGAATCCATATCACCAATCACGCAAAATCACACTCTTATAGTTTTGATAAAAACAAAGAGTGACCTGCTCTGATACCAATTGAAAATCCTAAGTGATTCGTGATTCGATAAAGATTTAATCCCACCAATTCCCAATAATCCAAAACACATAATCTAAATCAACAAGCACTAACGAGAGTGGTTTAGATTGTTGTTTTTGAAAAACAATAAATCGACACACATGATTTTTACATGAAAAAACCACAATTGAAGCACCTTCAATTGTGATAAAAAAACCACGGGCGAAACACCACTAATCAATCCACTACTGAAGAAAGAAAGATTACAAAGATAACCAACAACTTACCAAACGCATCAAATTTGTCTTCAAACCTTCTATAACTTTTTCACCACAGCCTTTACCTCGGAATTGATCAGTATGAGATTGAATCCACAACCTCTAATGTTGAATTAACGACCACGCACAGTATCAAACTCCTTTGATGCTCGACGCTTGAATCTTCGGATTCCACCGAAGAAGAACACTCTTAATTATGAAGAAACAAACTCCTTGATGTATGTATCTTAGATCATAGGTTACAAACCCTCTCAAATATATCAAGGAAAACTCACCAAAAACTTCAGAAGAAAACCTCAAACAAAACCCTAAGACCCTTAAACAAGATCTAGGAAAAGTAACCCTAGAATTGGACCAACAAACGAATTTATAGAAACAGAGATCGCGCAGTCTGCTCGAGCGTGGGAATGGACGCTCGAGCGGGGGCTTTATATTGCGTGTTCCAACCAGGGTTCACGCTCGAGCGGAAGATACCATGCTCAAGCGTACAAACACATCACCCAGTATTTTTGCAGACGTACCAAATGCTGTGAGTGTGAAAACCCCGCTCGAGCGTCACTTTCCCCGCTTGAGCAGGAAGACTAAAACTTGAAAAACTGGAAAATTGGCAACTTGATTACACAATTAGTTTTTCCATGGATTTTGACAACAAGAGGGTCCTAACAGTTTCTGCCAAGGGAATCAACTTCAACTAAGATACAAGCATTACTGCTCATCATATAACTATCATCCACGAGGCAATCAAGTCATACCAATAATAAGCAACAAACGGAACATCATCTTGGCATCCGAAGTAGCATCATATAGAACAAATGACCAATGAAATAAAGCTCTACGAAGAAAACTAGGGATATAAAAGCTAAATTATATTTTGAAGGAAGTTTTCTAATATGATTTAACGCTTAATTCTCTCTCTAAACATGCAGTAATGGAATGAAATAATGAACATAATTGAGGGTTGAAACGAGATTTATAATTTCAGCATGTTGTAATTGGTCAGTGGTGAATTTTTCATTTAGGCATTGCATCAAAAAGTTGGTGAGCAGAAAGTGTAACAGACAATAGAAATTCATGGCAAACCACACATGTATCAGCATAAACCAAACTCAAAAACAGAGAGGCAAATACAATTTCCCATCAAGCAAACATAGGACAATTTCCCACCACCTATCATCATGAGCAACCAGTTTCATTTTTTTTTTTATATAGAAATAAAGCCAAGGCAATCTTAAAGGGACTACAGTTCCTACTATCAAAATGTGAAAAAAGACCAAAAAAGATTTCTACCTTTCCCTCACAGAAAATAATTTTGGGACCAAAAATAATTGTTTTCCCCATCTTTTCCCCCAAAGTAGAAAAATTAGCACATAAACCAATCAACTAAGAAGAGAAAACACAATGGAACAAAAATCAGAGTGCACAAACACAATGGAACAAAAAACAGACCACTCACTTTGCTTTTTCTTTTCCATTGTTGCTCAAGTTTGAGCTTCGAATGGGAGTCATAACCCAGTTAATGAAAATCACAAACCCAAACCTAAATCTTAGAAACATAAATTGGATTGACTCGGTATCCAATTTGACTCAGTATGTATGTACGTATACCATAATATAGTTCAATCGTTATTGAATTGCAAGTCCAAAAAAGCCCTGATTTGGGGAATTTCGAGTACAGAGAACTGAAGAACTGAAGAAAAATACCTCTGATTTGGGAAACACAAAAACAGACACAGCTACAAAAACAAAAGCAGAGAGAGAAGGGGAGAGACAGAAATTGAGTGAAACACAACATAAAAAAAACACTGAAACAATTCTTAATCTTACCTTGTGAATGTAAGTTCGTAGAGTTTGAGAGCGGCGTCGCTAGCGAAGAGGGAGGGTGGGTGGGTGGGTGTCGATGTTGAATTGGGTTTTTGCTATTTGCTGATCTTTCTCTTCAATAGTGATGGACAGTCGCGGAGTTGCTATGGCAGTAGATTGATGTTGATCAATGGCGACGATGATGGTGAGCGGTGGCATTTACTTTTTCTCTATTGGTCAATCTTAGACTAGAACACAACACCTATCTTTTTCTCTACGCTACAACACCTTGAAGAAGATTATGGGTAATGAGAGAGATCCACCATAGAGGGAGTTAAAGAGAGAACGTGACAGAGAATGTGTAGAGAGGGAGTTGAAGAGAACGTGTTTGGGCAGATGTGGGAGAGAGAGAGAGAGCAAAGAATGTTGGACGGAAAAAAAATTGATCTCAACCGTTAGATATTGATTAGGAATCATCCCAGTCATTCAAATGAAATGTATCTCTGATACATTTTGATACATTTTCAAAAACTATTATGTTTTATTATATAGATATATATGGGTAATTTAGTCATTTTCAATAAGTATGTCACATAATATTTTGGCGTCTAGACTGTTGGGCAAAGAAAATTCAAAAATAATTTTTTTGCACCAGCGCCTATATATATATACTAGTGTATACCCATGTCTGAAGGCACGGTGAAACTATTGTTGAATATAAAATTATTGGGTTAAAATGAAATTTATTCAATTTGTTGCAAAAAAAAAAAAAAATTGAGGTGAAAATATAAATAGATGATCGTATGGTTTTGGATTTTCAGATGAATTTTATAATCAGATTTGTGAAAAGAGCTTGTCAAACTTAAAATTTTGTTTGGCTGTATATATTAAAATTAATTTTTACAAATTTAAAATTCAAAACTTACTTAGTTTTGGAGTTTCCAAAAATAGTTTTTAAATTTTTAATTTGTATTTTATTATTTTTAGTGAACTTTTTAAATATTTTAATCAATATTTTTCACTTTTCAGATCCATTCAATCTAAATATTTTGCAAAATTATAAAATTTAGAGAGATGTAACTTAATAAAAAAAAATTAGACCCTCCTTGTCTGTACTGCAAACTTAACGATAAACATATAAAAACTATCCAATTGAATTTAACAATAAGTTTTGCTAGAAATTTTTATTTTTAACGATAAGCAAGTTTCAATAATATCATTGTGATTGATATAGTATTTGAACTCAAATTTTCAATGCAAAAATAGTTGCGTTTTTGTTTGTCAAATAGAAATTTACATGGCAAACAATGGTGGTGTCCATGATTAGTAGTGATAAAGGCAATGCGATGGGAATTGCTACAATTTATCAAGAAAATGCGAAAACAGTGATGATACAATTATTATCCTGGCCAAGAAAACGTAAAAATAGTGATGACACAAATACAAACAAAGACCATATCACAAAATATTTACTATTGTAGTATTTTTGTTTTTAACCCACTTGCAATTTGAATAGAAAATAAGCACTTTGTTACCCTGGCCAGTAACAGTACCTAAATAAATTTCTATATTCCATATTTTTTTAGAGAGTGAGCTTTGGTTGAAATAAAGAAGAGAGATCTCATGGCTATGGTTTGCATCAATTTTAATCTAATGGTTGAAATCTACCAAATTTTATAGTTTTGTGGTTAGTTCACTATGCAGAAAATTAAATGAATAAAAAATAAATAAATTATATGCTACTTGGTAAATAAATCTATTTAAACATAGATTTTCAAAATTTATAGGTAAATGAAATAGTGAAAAGTAAACACGTAAATGCTATGTAAAATTTAAGCACAACAAAAGTATAAGTTTTTAAACAAACAACAAAATGTAAGACCCACAACACAGAAACATATAATAAAAATCAGACGAAATATGCCAACCAGTGCTCTGTAATAGAAAAAAATAAACAACAAATTAAGCACACCAGCCAATGCTTTGCAATACGAAAAAAATGCCAAATAACAAATTAAGCACACCAGGCAGTGCTTTGCAAAACAATGAAAATGCCAAATAACAAATTAAGCACACCAACCAATGTTCTGTAATATAAAGAAAATGCAAAACAACAAATTAAGCACATCAACCAATATTCTACAATACAAAAAAAAAATGACAAATAACAAATTAAGCACACCAATCAGTGCTCCACAATAGAAAAAAATGACAAATAAATAAAGCACACCAGCCATGCTTTGCAATACAAAAAAAAAAAAAAAAAGACAAAAATTGTGCACTGAACAATTATTTAAATAGATTAATATGTACACAATCCAATCCTATATGAAAATAAATTATCAACTTAACATAAAAGCAACACCCTTCCTGATAAAAATATATATGGAAACAAAAATTCAAATTCAACCAAAGAAAAATATGATTAGTTTGCTTTAACCTAATTCAAGAGCATATTAGGAAGAAAAAAGAAAAAAAGAAAAAAAGACTATATCACCTAGTGTGTTACATTTACAAAAACAAACTCATAGCATAAGCCAATAATTCAAACGAATATTATCTAACATACATCTAAACTTAGTTATAAATTTCACATAGATAAAAGACATTACAAAACTATTATAACTAATAAAATTCACATCGATAGGAAACTTTACAAAATCTGGATCATAGCTAGCATATGTATTCACAAAAATAAATATGATCTTCAAACTTGTTCTTTCTTAGAATTCCAAGGAGTGCCTCATCACTTTCCAAAAAGTCTTTGTATCAACTTATATGTATCCCCAGTGAGGAGCATGCATGACAATCTACTAATTTATGAAAATAAAAAAAGTTAGTATATTAGTAAAAGAAAATCTATATATATATATATATATATCAAAACACTTTCAAATTGAAACTACCTTGTTATATCCCCATCAAAGCAATCTACTTGTATTTATCTTTTTGAGCTCCACATATTTTTTAACCCAATCCTACAAAAGTTGACATATATAGTAAAATATTTTAAAAACAATAATTTGTAATCAATAGAAGCAAATTTATCAATAAATAAAGTACCTTTTGACAAAAGTGATTTGATCCATAAGTAACACTATAACAAAATTTTAAGATAAACAATATTTGTAGTAGAATCTGGCTCATCGTTGGGAAGGAGGACACTTATACAATCAAAAGATTTGCATCTAGATAGGCCCATGTACAGTTGCTCATGACTAAACACTGGTGTGCGTAAATCAACTCCAACAAATTTCACAGGTTACCCTTGAGATTTATTAATGTTAGGGCGTATGCCAATCGAATTGGAAATTGACGTCTTGTCATTTAGAAAGAAATTTCTGAAGAAGACAGTGTGAAGGATATCCATGGTATGAATACTAAGTGGCCAAATTTTTCTCCAGTTAAAATTTGAGCTTCAATTATGCGAGTATTGCATCTAGAAACCATCAATCTTGTGCCATTGGATAGTCCATCTTTTGGTGCAATATTTCTTAATATTATAGGACTACAACTCTACCTTAAAAGCTGGTAGCCCAAAAGGATCTAATGAATTTAAATACTCATTAGGATATCTATTTATTATAGTACGATCAATTTCATTATCTTCAGACATCTTGTCTGCTGCTAGATAAGTATATGTTTTACTAGGAAAAATATTCAATGTAGCAATATTAATAACACTGACATCATCATTCTGTGCAGAAAGAATTGTACGTTTAGTTAAAAATGTTGCAGTTGATGTCTTTGCCACATCTAGTTGAGGATAAACTACTGAGATTATGTCTTTTAGATCTTGGCATTTGTGTATTGTTGATGGAAGTTTAAAAATTTCTTGAGGATTGGTCCCAATCTATTTATAAAAATAAATAAATAAAATAGTAAGTAAAATCAATTAAAGTACATAAACGTAAATGTATTTCGTCAATTTAAAAGCACCGTATAATAGAGAAAAAGTTTGAAGAAATATTACCTTCATCAAGAATTTTGCAAAATTAGCATTTCCAAGATTTGCATGATTCAAGCGCATGTTCAAATTTAAGGACAGAACATGTATATCTTTCCATAGAAAAGAGTATCTTAATGATGTATTCACAATTTGCTCACGAACTCCTTTAGTTATAACTGGTAAGATTTGTCAAAAATCTCCATCAAGAACAACAGTGATACCCCTAAATGGCTTTTCACTATCACAAGTGTCCCGAAGTGTGCGATCAACTGCCTCAACATAATGTCTATGCTGCATGGGAACTTCATCCCAGATTATAAGTTTTGTTTCTCTAAACAATTCTACTTGTAATAATTGCTTGCTAAATCCACAAATTGAATTTTCCAATACATCTAATGGAATGGAAAACGTTGAATGAGAAGTGTGACCTCCTACCAATAACAATGATGCAATTCCAGATGAAGCCACAATATTAAAAATATAGCCAAGGCTGCGACACTTCAATGCAATCATATTGTATAAAAATGTTTTCCTTGTTCCGGCACCTCCATTCAAATAGAAAATAGTTCCTTTATTTTCAATGATTGAGGAAGTGATTGCATCATAAGCTGTTCGTTGATCATTGTTGAGGCGATCAATAATAATTTCTGCATCTACCTGTTGTGCCTCATTCTATAGTTGTTGATGTTCAAATATCAACCTGTTACCAATTACTGCACTATAATTTGTAGGAAGTTGTGGCATTGGCAGGAAGTCAATTAAACTTTTTCCTGATTTTTGGAGCATTTGATTCAAAAGATATAGACCATAGTCTTCAATTTGAGTCTTAGTTGGTTTAGAAATGGCAAACAATGTTTGAATCTTATGTGCAAGATCATCACATATATGCATTGAAAATTGATTCCATAATGCATATGGTTGTAGTGGAGAGCATTGAGTAAGAATAATAGTAAACAATCTCCTCAATTGATAACCAGTTTCCATAACTGCAGCCTCTTTAAGGCATTGTATCCATTCTTCATCATCTTCTAAAAGTCCTCTTGCAACACATACTGATTTAGACGTATCATGCAAAACATTGTTGATTGTGCGTAAGCATTGAAATGATTTTGGTCCTTTGACAACAGTTAATAGCAAACGCAAATAAAATCTTTCATCACAATTATGGCTAGCAAAGTACATTCTACTAATTGTATATCCCTGTTGTCTTGGTTTCTATCTCTTTTATGAATTAAGCCAAACAAAATGTCATGAAAATTCTTGATAAGTGAAAAAGTGAATGGACATTCATCTTCCATAGAAGCGCAACATGCAAAAAACCAGTAAGAGTTAACATTTGTTTCCCAGCTCTAGAAACAATTGCTTCTAATGATTCATCGGGATTAAAAAAAAAAAAAACGGTTCATTGCAGGTAAATGAAGTGCCAAGCGTACAACTGTTGGCATCTCTGCATGTAATGGATGATCACATATTCACCAAGCAGCTTCTGGAGGTCCAATATACCTCATATCGAGATATTGTTGGATCTCATTTATCAATCTCAACACCATCGTTGTACGATCATAACCCTTGTAAATATGTGATCAGTTGACATATCTCATTCCGGCACAAACTTGACATATCTCATTCCGGCACAAACTTCTACATTTTTGTGACAGTTGAAACGTTTAGAAAGATATGCATTGTATGGTACGACATCTTTGTTATCAGCTTCTTGCCCCCTCATAATATGAACTTGACCATTATTGCGACGATGATAGATATGATATCCATCTTGATCCATAGTAGTTGTTTCTGCGAACGCTCGAGGGTATCACTTAGTGCATTTACCATTTTTCATACATGGTCCTTGTGGATTTCAAGCATCACATGGTCCATGTACCATACAACACTTGATAGTTTCAAAAAGCATAGGTTCATCTTATGGATCTGAAAATTCTGCACAAACCAATTTGGCTACTTGAGCACATGTCTGAATTTTGTCTGGACCCTTAAGAAATAGAAGTGCATGCATATGAGGAAGGCCTCGTTTTTAGAATTCAATTGTAAAAACATGCGCAACTTTATTACCAAACACTTGGTTTGTTTCTATCTCCTTCATTAAGCATTTTCTCTTTAACTCAAAAACACAGACAATTAAATTAGGACGATCAATAGATTTTTGATGCGGTAATAATGCCGAAGTAATTTCTGGCCAATTAGGATTTGCAGTCATGGTGAGAAAAATGTATGGATGTTGGTTGTATCGTGTGATAGCCATTGAATCTTAAAAGATTTCAAACATGTGTCTAGGACCTCTAGGAAATAAAGATGACAAAACAAACCTTTGACCAATTTGATTCGGTCACAGGTCATTTGGATCAATATTTGTCAAATCTTGGTAAAGTTCAGTACTGATTTTCTCTTGATTATGCTTGTAGTAAGTCAACCTATTTTGTTTAGTTACAACCTAAGCATCTACCAAAAACTCTTAGAACAATTTCCCAGCTCTCAAAATTGTTGAATACTTTGTGGGTCGTTCAAACAAACGATAACTATAAAAATCCATTTGAGTAAGCTAATCAGTTGAAGGCCGATCACGTTGAACATCCCACAGTTTCATCTCAGGTTCCCATCCAAGTTCACCATGTGGAAATAATAAAACAAAAAGTAATGGCAAATATGCTGGGTGACATTTATTAATTTGCATTAGCTCATTATTTCCTTGTAGATGTAAGATAACATCTGTCATTCCATTAACCTTGGTTCAATCACCTCGTATTACAATTGTAATCTCATCTGTAGTTGATAGGTTATACCATCATCAATCTGTTACTGAACTGTAATGGAGATGAGCAGGTAAATTTCATCATGTCAAGACTAATTGATTTAAAATTGCATGAGCTTGGCGAAATTTAGCAATGAATGCATTAACCTGTAGTAAACTATCTTGAATAGTTTTTAGGACATCTCTTCTTAATTGAGGATTTCTACGATTGCGAACTCCTAAAGCTGAATCAGGGTCATAAATGTACAATTGCGGATAAGCTGCATCTTGCCCTGATTGTGGTAGTAGTGATCCTGTTCGATGTCGCAATTCCCTATGGATAGTGAATGATGTAGGGCCTCTTCCAGTAAGTACTCTTGGATCTAATGTAGTACCAAGACTTGTAAAAGCATTGGTTACATTGCACACTCGAGTATAACATCGAAACGATTTTGATTTATCATCATTCCCATCATATAATGCTTGAAGAAGTGAAGGAGACATATTAAGCAGATGAAGCTTAACCTTTCCTTTTGAACAACATGTTCCGAATAGAGGATGGTTTGGAGATAATTTTACTAATTTTTTATCTATCCAGTGTAATGCTAAACAGAAACGACAAAATACATCCATCTTGCCAAGAGAATGACGACATGAATTTATATGTGCTCAAGTACCAACTGTTGGACTATTAGGCATATACTCCACTTCCTCATCAGTACATAGATCCTCTTGAAGGGAAGAAGTTGTACGAGCAGGCCTACAACTTTTGGTTCTGTGTAAATTAAAATAGAATGGTAATAGTAGGATAATGTACTTGAAGAATTAAACACGACCTTTTACCAATTCCTTTGTGGAGCTAAAGATGTGCTTGGCATTAAGAATATACATGTGGAAGGACGTGCAACCATTGTTCGTTTTTGCGCCGACTGAGTATCCTCAGTTGCCTTTGTTCGTAGTTCCAAGCAAGCACGACAATGACAACACAGTATTAAAGAAGTTTGTCTCGGTTGAATACATTCTCTTGATTTCTCCAATTCTCGTTGTGCACGTTGGGCTAATGTGACTTTTGATATAACATTATTATTGTGTGCCTAAAATGTGAACATTATATCATTGGTACCTAAAATAAAAATATTATCGTCTACTATTTTATTTCTTGATTCAATAATTTTTATTTTATTTTAGTTATATTTTACTTTTTCTTCCTGACTTGTGATAATTGTAAGAATATTGGAAACATTTTATTTGCCTTGCTTCCTTTTCCATTTTGCTTCATTTTCCCTCCCCCTTTTATTTTTTTATACAATTTTTTTTAATTATTGTTTTCTCTTTCTTCTTGCCTCATGATAATTTTAAGAACATTAGAAAAATTTTCTATGCCAATGTTCCTCTGTTCTTTTGCTCAGATATTATAAAGTTTTCCTTAGAGTTGATCAAGGCTACAATTATTTTTTAGGAAATGTTAAAGAGAGCTAAAAATACTCTGTTTGAGTGTACAGAAAACAAAGAGCATTGAAAAATAAATTTCAACCATACCTTTTTTTGTCCTCTTGATTTTTTAGTAAAATGTCAAAAAAAAAAAAAAAATCCACACACAAAAAAATTGACAACACAAATTTTACATTTAAAAAAAAAAATACATGATCGATGTTCACTTTAGCAATATGATTGGCTTTGTTTTACTTGATAAATATTTTTTTTTTGGTTAAAATGTTGAAGAATATACCATTGGACATGCATTTTTCTTTCCTTTGTTAAAAGAAGTCGACTTTTCTTTTCCTTTAGACATTGCCTTGGTCTGTTCCTTTTCTTTTGCCTACCAAAAATAAATAAAATTTATTCAGAATCCGAAAAAAAATGTAAATAAAATATACAATGTTCAACTTGATTTTTTGACTTACCTTAGAAATGCGGATAATATTAAGATTGCACTCATCGCGAATAGCAACACCGATATTCCTAATCTCATGGAGGAATGGGCTTGCATGAGTAGGCCTATAAATATTTGTTGTGTACAAAATAAAATTTATAAAATAAAATCTTAACAATAAGAATATGTATTTATAGAATTAAATATAGTGTTTTACCAATTTCTTTGTGAAGCTAAAGATGTGCTTGGCGAAGTAAGATGTGTAAACATTGCTCCTTTTTGAGCCAGTGGAGTATTAGTTGTGCTTGGTGAAGTCAATTCTCTTGATCTCTCTCGTTCACGCTGCAAATGTTGTCCCAATTCATATGCAGAGCTTTCCTTTTCATTTCTTTCATGTTCTCGTTGTGCACGTTGAGCCAATGCAACTTTCAATATAACATTATTGTTATGTGCCTAAAATGTGAAGATTAATTTCATAAGATGCCTAAAATATGAATATTATCATCTACTATTTTATATTTTTTTCTTCCTTTTTCATTTCTATTAATTTACTTTATCTTAATTCCCTTTCCTTTTGATATTTTGTAAAAAAATTGAAAACCTTTTCATTCTGTATCCCTCCTCTCTTCCTTTTTTGTTCTCTTGTAAATGTTCATGCCAATAGCAAAAAGACAAAAAAGCACAATAATAATTTAAAACACATATAATGTTTTTGTACAAATGCTATTTTAGCATGCTTCAAAAAAAAAAAAAAAAATTTCACAAATTTACATCAAACTGTTTACTCTAAAAACAGTATATGGCATTGTGCAAGTAGTATGTCAATTTTACATTAAAAAAACAAACATGATTGAGGTTCATGCTCCAAAATAAATATTTCAAAAAAAGAACTTAAAATGAAAATGTTGAAAAGCCATACTACTGAACATGCATTTTCCCTTCCCTTGCCTGAAACAGTGGTCGTTTTGTTTTTCTTCAACAATGCCTGGGCAATTTTCTTTTCCTTTGCCTACGAAAAATATATATGCATATTAAGAAAGTTTAAAAAAAAATGTAAATACGAATATACGGTATTTTGAAAAAAAAAATCTATACAATTAAATTGGGCCTATCTCTCGAACCCGGATGACATTAAGGTCACACTCATCACGGATAACAATATTAGCATTTCTTTATTGAAGAAATTGAACCTATAAATACAAAAGAATTAGAGGGTAAAAAAATAAAAAATTATACATGTAAGAAAATGAGTAAAAGGAGTCGATATTACAGTTAGACGTAGGTCTCCATTCATCTGTAAATTATAAGAAAAGAGCATTTTGTTATAAGAAATTAGATAAAAAATAATGAAAAGAAAAGAAAATTGACTTCTGCTTATTAGAAAGGTGTAATTTTTTTTCAAATAATTAAAGAAGAAAACAACTTACGTGACCAAAAATAGTAATGTTGTCCGTAATTAGCAGTTGAAGGTCAATGGTGTCTCAACCTAAAAGTATCTGGTTATGTAAATTTGACAAAGATAACTATAAGAAGGCAGAATGAGATTTAATAATTGCCATAAAGAAAAATTAATCGACACAAAATTAACAACCTCCTAACATATTTTAGTTAACAACCTACTTTAAGAAGTTCGTGTGTGCATGAATATCACAGATGGAGAAATTAAACTACTACAGGATAAAAGAATTTTTTATTTTTTATGTCTTCAATATACATTAAAAAGGATAGAAGAATAATTAAATACTCTCATAGAAATCTTCATCATTTTTCTTTGTTGGCCAAAATGTAGAACTATTGCAATACATGATTTTGTGGTTGATTCTATATAGTAATTTTGCATTGACAATAGTTAATTCTTATGGATTGTATTGCCCACTTTTCCTACTAACAACTAATGTATACCACAAAAAAGAAAAGAAAAGAAGAGAGTAAATTATAAAAAATATAAATTATACTACTTATGAATAAAATTTTAGCAAAACTTAAATACAAAAATTTAATTACTAATTTTGCATTTTAAAATGTGAAAAAAAAGTAAATAATAAAAATTTATAAAAATTACAAATATCTTTTTCAATACACATCATAAAAAATTATATTACACAGTAGCTTATTTACTCCAAGGAGTAATATTCTCATAAAAATCATAAAAAATTATTAAAACAATTTTTTAAAATAAGTTTAAGTTTTTTCAAAAGTCCAGATAAACTTCTAAAAAGCAATTTTTTTTTTTTGAAAAATTTCAAAAACAAAATTAAAAAAAGCTAAATAAACTGGATTTTTTTTAGAGAGAAAGAAGCCTAAACTTTTTAAAATAGTAGTTCACTAAAAAATCAATTTAAAAACAGTTCACTAAAAGCAAAAAAAGTATAAAAAAAAAAGTCATCAAATAAAAAGGTTTAACTTTTTAATGTTCTCTTCGCCTTTCAATCAACAAATTCCCTTCAAATCCTAAATCCAAATGAAGCCTAAGAGAATAGCTATCGTAAAAATTAAACTGTAACACAATCTTTGGAAAAAACAAAAACAAAAGAATTGTTATTCAGACCAAAAAGTTAGATCTACTTTGTAGGTCTAGTGATATCTAAGAAGATGATTATTGGTTGATAATTAATATTTAATTATCAACCAATTATCTTCTTGACACATCACTGGGTCTATAAAGTGGGTACAAAAAATAGACTTGTATATGATTATTCAAAAAAATAAAATAAAATAAAATAAGTATTCACATAATTCATCATACATTCCTATTATTCATAACAAACAAGCCACATAATCTCTAGAAATTTAACAGCTATATACCAAGATACATAACTATACACACTATATTAGACTTCTTTCTAAACCAAACATTAAAAGCTTAATGTTTAATCTAATTATTAAAAATTCCAAGACCAAATATGAAAATTCCATAGCATTAAAAAAACCTGAGAGAGTTCATTCATTAACCCATAACATTCATTAACCCACTGCAATTCAAGAAAGAAAGTAAGGAATTAATAAAGAATTGCGAGGGAGAGACTTCCTAACCTGAGTATCTGCTTGAGAAGCAAAATTAAAGAAATCTGAGACAGAAGGATAAAAAGAAAACACAATTAGTAAGAGCACTCTTCAACACTAAAAATGTATACGAATCTATTTCCATGTTTGATGAGTAAGACTACGACCATTGATGATTAATGAGAACCTCAACCCGTTTGATTAAAATGAAATAAAAATGATTGTTGAAATAAAACTTAGTTTTCCTTAACCCCCATTTGATGGAGAGAGAGAGAGATAGAGATAGAGAGAGAGAGAGAGAGAAGTGAGTGTTAAAACTCCATCAATTATTAAAGAGAATCTCAACCCAATTAATGCTAACGTTAATTAAGAGTACTCCTTAACACTAAAAATGTATACGAATCTATTTTCATGTTTGGTGAGTAAAAATATGACCATTGATGATTAAAGAGAGTTTCAACCCATTTGACTAAGATGAAATAAAAATCTATGTAGTATCAACCCAATTAATGTTAACATTAGCTCAGAGTTTTTTTTTGGAACCTCAACCCATTAAGATGAAATAAAAATGATTGTTAACATGAAACCTATTTTTCCTTAACCCTCATTTGAAACATGAAACCCATTTTTCCTTAACCCCTATTTGATAGAGAGAGAAAAGTGGGTGTTAAAATCCCATTGATTATTAAAGAGAATCTCAACCCAATTAATGTTAACATTAACTCAAAGTTTTTTTTGGAATGTCAACCCATCAAGATGAAATAAAAATGATTGTTAACATGAAATCCATTTTTCATGTGTACGAATATATTTTCCTGTTTAGAGAGTAAAAATATGACCATTGATGATTAAAGAGAGTCTTAACCCATTTGACTAAAATGAAATAAAAATGATTGTTAACATGAAACTCATTTTTCTTTAACCCCCATTTGATAAAGAGAGAGAAGTGAGTGTTAAAACCTCATTAATTATTAAAGAAAACCTCAACCCAAAAATGTATACGAATCTAAAAATATGACCATTGATGATTAAAGAGAGCCTCAACCCATTTGGATTAAAACCCCATTGATTATTAAAGACAACCTTAACCTAATTAATGTTAACATTAATTAAGAGCACTCCTCAACACTAAAAATGTATACGAATCTATTTTTATGTTTGGTGAGTAAAATATGACTATTGATAATTAAAGAGAGCCTCTACCCATTTGACTAAGATGAAATAAAAATGATTTTAAACATGAAATCCATTTTTTCTGAACCCAGAGAGAGAGAGAAGTGGCTGTTAAAATCCCATGAATTATTAAAGAGAACCTCAATCCAATTAATATTAACATTAACTCAGTTTTTTTTGGAACCTAAATCCATTATGATGAAATAAAAATGATTGTTAACATGAAACCCATTTTTTCTTAACCCTCATTTGAAACATGAAACCCATTTTTCCTTAACCCCTACTTGATAGAGAGAGAAGTGGGTGTTAAAACCCCATTGATTATTAAGGAGAACCTCAACCCAATTAATGTTAACTTTAACTTAGAGTTTTTGTTTTGAAAGCTCAACCCATTAGGATGAAATAAAAATGATTGTTTACATGAAACCCATTTTTCTTTACCCCCATTTGATAGAGAGAGAAGTGGGTGCTAAAATCCCAATGATTATTGAAGAGAACCTCAACCGAATTAATGTTAACATCAACTCAAAGCTTTTTTTGGAACCTCAACCCATTAAGATGAAATAAAAATAATTGTTAATATGAAACCCATTTTTCCTTAACCTCCATTTGATAGAGAGAGAAGTTTCTCTTAAAACCCCATTGATTATTAAAGAAAACATCAACTCAATTAATATTAACATTAACATTAACTCATTTAATTGAAAAAATAGAACCAAAAAAAGAACTAAGAACAAAACACAACACATAATTTTTTTTTTGGTTGCTTCAAAACTAAGAACTTAGAACTAAGAACAATGGGTGTTAACAAAGAACAATGGGTGGGGATGATGGGATGATGGAAAAAAAAAATAGAGCAAAAAAAAGAAAAAAGAAAAAAGAAAAAGAGGTAAAAAAATGAATGGAAAAACAAAAAGAAAGTGAGGAGATAAGAGTCCCTTACCTAGTGATGGTGGAGAAAAAATGAAAAGGAATACAAAGAGTTTGTTCTTCCTTATTGAGAAAGCTTTCGATTGTTCTTCAGAGCTTTGTCTTCACAGTGATGATGTAAAGGGCAGTGGGTTGGTAAGAGTTGATAGTTAAACAAATCTGGACCATTGAATCTTATTTCTTAGATAAATCTAGACTATTGAATCTCTTTTGAATCTCAGTAATTGTTTTTAAATTAGACAAATCTAGACCATTGAAGATAGTTTGTGAGAGAGATATTTTTAAAAATAAATCTGAGCCATTGTTTTTAAATTAAACAGATCTGGACCATTAATTTGAAAGACATTTTCAAACTAACCCTTCCATTGTTATATAGATTTAGAGTATCAAAATTTATTAGGAAAATTATAAAAGAATTCTAAGGCTTTATCTCAATAATGAATCAAATCTAAACTTTTTAATTATTTCAATTTAAATATTGAACTTTTAAAATTGTATCAGTTTTAACTACCCACTTGTATTTTGCTAGTTTGAACAAATGAATAATAGATAATTTAACCGTTTTCCTTGTTCATTATGCTTGACATTCACCTTCTACTCTTATCGTTATGCATCGCCATTGTTGATAAAAAAAAAGTTATGCATCACCATCCATCATCTTTTCGAATCCATTGTCATTCCTTTATTCATTTTTTCACCCACCATTACTCCTCACTTTTCATAGCTACTGCCCCATAAAACAACACCAAAACAACAAAAAAAAAATGATCTAAATTATGTTTATTCTTTTTAATTATAACTAACAAATGGTTAAAATTAATATTTAAATTGAAATAATTATAAAAAGTTATTGATTCAATTTGTTAGAGTATCTCTGAAGTTTATTCAAAATTTTCATCAAATTTGAATAAAAACGATCTGATATGTTGCACTTTAATTGTTTCATCAAATCTAGCCGGTTGTTCGGCCTAGAGCAAATTTTCAACAAAACTTTCCTAAGCCGGTCATCCACCTAGTTGATCGACTAATCGTTCATCCGATCGTCCATCAGCAATTACCTATAAAATTTGATAAAAGATTAAACGTTCTCTTAATTTAATAAAAAATTTGGCATTGCCTTTATTGACTTGCTTTTGGCGAGTAAAAATCTACCTTTTGAATTTTAATGTATTTTAGATCACATCACTTTTTTACATTTTTACACATTTTTTTAAAAAAAAACTAAAAAAATTTAAAAGTCAAAATATGAGTTTGATATCATGGCGCAGAAAAATGGAGCTGATGAAAAGCTTTTAGTAACCAGCCAGCCAAGCGTGATGAGTCTAGAAGTAGAACGTACAGGTTAGAGAAAATCGAACAGAGCTAGTAAAGAACATTGAAAAAGCAAAGCTGTTGACGACGGCGATAGTGGGAGGAGGAGGGTCGCAGAGGGCTTGGTAAAGCCCTAGCCCTAGAGATGGCAAGCGAGGTCATTGGTTGTTCCCTTATAGCGATCCCGATTTTCCCTGTTGTTGTTTAACTATAATCCGGACTTGGTTCCGTAGATTTGTTGTTGTCCTATTCTCATTGCAGGCCTTTACTCTTTGTATTTGAGTCTTGGGTTGTGTTGGGCAGGTTTGAAACAGGTTGGTTGAACTTAGAAACCTAGAGTTGATGCCCAGAATTTGGCCTTCACGCTCGAGCGGGGATTTTGACGCTCGAGCGGGCCCTTCGTTGTTGCTTCTCCGCTCGAGCTGGCGTTTTGATGCTCGAGCGTGGATTCCCATCTCCCAGTGTCTTCCTCTGCAGGTCTTCGTGCGCTCGAGCGGGAGTTTTGACGCTCGAGCGTGAACCTTTGATTTTGTTCGTTCGCTCGAGCGGGGAGTTTGATGCTTGAGCGGGGACCTTGTCTGCAAAACTTCTGAAAGTGTGCAATCTACGCTCGGGCGGCTCTTTCCACGCTCGAGCGTGAGTCTGTGTCTGACGCTCGAGCGGGGGTTTCCATGCTCGAGCGGGGAGTCGATTATATCAGTCCGTGAAATCACTTTTTGAATCACTTTTTCACATCCTTTTCTCTCTCTTACTTTTCCAAAGAGCCATTTGAGAGCTCCTCTCTCTAAAACCATAACTTCTCTCTAAGTATTGATCTAGCTAGGGTGTTTTCCTCACCTTTGGTCTTTACAAAAGTTTGGTTGATCGTCGAGGGCTTTCCTTTGATCCGAAAATTTCAAGTTTTGGAGCACGTTGAGTTCCGTCATCTTCTTCCCTTGAGCCCCAAATTTGAGGTAGGGATTCCTACTCACTATTATGGTCTTCGACATAGATTATTGGTAGTTTTGATAAAGTGTTGAAGTTGGTTGATTTTGAGACTTAGGGTTTCACAATGGTATAAACAAGGGTTTGTTATTTTGATTCTTAAACATGTGTTTTGGGTCTCAAAATGATGATTTGAGTGTTGGTTGTTGATAGTTGAACCTATGGTTAATATTGAGAGTTGGGGGAGCAAGTCCTAATTTGTGTATTGATTAATTGATATAATTAAATTTGGGAAAGTTATGGATTTGTGAAATTGAAGTGAATATAATGAGATTGGCTCATTATTAGATGAACTAGTGGAGTTGGACTTATTCATCGCTCATTTGTGAAAATGTTGATAATTTTATGTGTTGGAGCTTTTATTATCTGTTTAGAAATAATTGCATGGGCTACCGGTGGAGGGTAGTTTCAATTGTTATAGACAATGCATGAGGATTAGGCAAACTAAAACTAATCGAATGGACGTGTCATAGAGTGTGACTGTTGAATGAATACATTAACTTTATGTATTGATTGATTATGTATACTACCAACGTGTATATATATATGTTGTTTTGTGTGGACGGTTTATTGGAAGAAAGGGGTTGGACCTCTAAACCAAACGGTTTATTGGAAGAAAGGGATTGGACGTCTAAACCAGCGCCTTTGTCTTTCTCCAGTGTCTCTTTCTCTCTCTCTCTCTCTCTGTCTCCCCCTCTGCCTCTCCATCTCTGCTACTCCTTTCCCCTCCCTCGCGGTCGTCAGTAACCGGAGCACCGATTCAGCTCATTGTTGGTCACCGTCGCCTGAGATCCATCACCCAATGAAGCTCGATCGGCGGCTCCTTCCTCACAGCTCCTCGCATTGCAAGGTTTTTATCTTCTAACTCCGCTTACATCTACCTCTCTGTCTCCTTTATCCAGATGCTCAAAGCCCTAATGCTCGTCGCTGTCTACTCCATTGGAATCATCTTTCGAAAAGACTCTTTCAACTCCAACACCATGGCCAACATGCTCTCCATCTCCTTCGGCGTTGCCATTGCTACCTATGAAGAAGCCAAATTCGATTCCTGGGGGTCTTTTTCTTCAACTCGGCGCTGAGGGTTTTGAAGCCACTCGATTGGTTTTGATTCAGATCTTGCTTACTTCCAAAGGTATTACTTTGAATCCAATCACTTCGCTTTACTATTTCGCACCTTGTTGCTTTGTTTTTATCTTTGTTCCTTGTCTTTTCGTTGAATTCCCTATTTTAAGGGACATTTCCAGTTTCCATTTCGATTTCACCATTTTTGGGACCAATTCGCTTTGTGCTTTGTTTTGAATCTTGCTGTTTTTTTGCTTGTTGGGAAAACATTGGCTTTGACTATGAATGTTGCTGGGGTTGTCAAGGACTGGTTGTTAATTGCGTTTTCGTGGTCAGTCATTAAGGATACTGTGACTAGCATCAATTTGTTTGGGTATGGACTTGCGTTTTTGGGTGTTATGTATTACAATCATTCAAAGTTGCAGGCTTAGAAGGCCAAAGAGGCACAGAAGAAGGCTCAGCAGGCCGACGAGGAGTCGGGGAGGTTGTTGGGGGAGAGGAAAGAAGGGGATGGATTGGGGAAGAAGAGCGATTCATACGATTGGTTCATTGTTAAAATAATTTAGAAACACAAGAAATGAATTTGAGAAAATGGGTATGGAAATTTAATAAAAAATAAAAAATAAAAACTAGGGTATTGATCTTACATGTCTGACTTGGAAGAAATGGAGAGGTTTTTGATCTTACATGGTCTTTCACCTTCAAAAATTTGTTGCTGTGTGTTTTTTCAGGTTTTTATTTTTAATTTTTCTAAATGGTTGTGCTTCTCCACATAGTTCTCAGGCCTTGGTTCTAAAACAACCCCTTCATTTACATAGAATTCATGGCATCTTTGAATTCTATGTAAATCTCAGGGTTAGAGTTTCACAGCTGGCAATACACATGGCTATTTGGTTTTGGATCAATTCTCCTCTATAGTAGTCCTTATCCATCAATTATGTTGATTAATGGCATTCAACTTAAACAAACTTGATAGATTTTTGTCTCACTTTCTTGCGGTCTTGTTTATTTTGACTTGACAGTGTAGCCAATTTTGTTGTTTGGTGTTGTTAAGATTTGATTTCGAAAATCAGCCACTTATTATGTTATTTTATTTAGGTGATTGAAAAACTGGATGTTGTTAATTAGACTGTGTTACCAGTGAGATGATATTTCGTGACATCTCATTCAAATATGGTGAGGATATGCCTCTTGTATTAAATGGGTTGGACCTTCATATAAAAGCTGGAGAAACAGTTGCTTTTGTTGGGCCCTCAGGAGGAGGAAAGACAACGCTAATGAAACTGCTTCTTCGCCTTTATGATCCTCTGTGTGGTGAGTCATCTGTGATTATAAACCTTGTTCTGACATATTTGTTTTGAGATTTGACAATTTGTTTATAATTATTTTCATTATTTTTATGTGACCTTTTGTTTGTCCCATGTTAACAGGTTGTATACTAATAGATAATCATAAAATCCAAAATATTTGGTTGGAAAGTTTAAGGAGCCATGTTGGGCTGGTCTATCAGGATACAGTGATGTTGGGTTTTTTGGCTTTCGAAGGTTAATAATGTAATTTTAAGCGTGCCAGCAAGGATCAATCAATCCTTACAGAATATTAGTTGCCAACCAATTATCAGACAATTGTGTTTTAGTTCTCTCAACCTCAATGAAGAGGGTTTTTACTGGTGGCTTGTTTAGGAGAATTTAGTAAATAATAACAAGTGAAGAATAAATTCAGAATTTCATTAAGTAAAATGAAAAACTTACAATGATCTGACCCAGCCTCGTAGAAGTTTACAACAACAAGCTATTTGAAACTACTCCTAGGAATGAAGTGCAGTATAGGAATTGAAGTGTAGAAATGTAAAGAACTATAAAAAACTGCAAGGAAAAAACGAAGTAAATAATCTGGTTTTTTGATCTGAGTCTGGATCCTTCATTCTGGGGCCTTTTCTACTATTTATACTTTTCAATGATAATCGTCGAAGTGGGCTTCTAACCATCGAAATGTTCTCCCATGATTGCTGAACATGCTCTCTTACAGTCAGTCCCACTACGCCACTCTTACAGTTAGGTTTCCTTCCTGATTTTGAATTTGAACTTTGTGAGTAACCGTTAGGCCACATCAACTTGTATCCCTTGATTATTCCAGTGCTACGCAGATCCATTATTATCAATACGGGCTAACACGTGTTTGACTTTGTTTGGCAACTTGTATTAACTCCCTAAATTGCCCCATTCATGCTACGTGTTAAATTGTGATTGGCTTTTACAAATTATACAGCCAACATTATCCCCCGTACTAATATACCCAATACTTGGTGATATTAGTGGATCAAGGCACTTTACCTACGTCCTGGGACGTGCATGGGCTTTGTATCTTCTTAGAAATGCAACCGACGTCCATCATTGTAGTGTTTGTATTGCATTAAATTCTCTTCTATGCCTTGAACATTTCCCACTATCTAAGTATTCGAAAAGGCTGATATAGTCCTCATGGCCAAGCAAACCTTTTCTTACATTGATCGAGTATATAGCTAAATTATATAGCCAACATTACCCCTCACACTAATATACCCAACACTTGGTGATATTAGTGGATCAAGGCACTTTACCCACGTCCTAGGATGTGCATGGGCTTTGCATCTTCTTAGAAATGCAATCGACGTCCATCATTGCAGTGTTTGTACTGCATTAAATTTTCTTCTATGCCTTGAACATTTCCCACTATCTAAGTATTCGAAAAGGTTGATACAGTCCTTATGGCCAAGCAAACCTTTTCTTACATTGATCGAGCATACGAGGAGTCTATGGAAGATGATTATAGGCCTCAAAAGAATCTCAATGCATTTATTGATTACACCTATCCGTCTCCATTTATGCAAGTTATGGAAGCTTTCGCAACGTACCAACCTTTAGACCCAAAGTTTGCCAACTACGAACCCTTGGATCTAGCATTTGCAAAAATAAATCTTGGAAACTCTTCCTCTGCCTCACCATCCTCTGCATGGGACGTGGCTGCTTCTTCCTTTGCCCCACCACCCTCTGCATGGGACATAACTACTCATTTTTCCTCCAGGTCTATTGGCTAGGGAAGCTGGCCAAAACTTGATGAATCCAAACTAAGAGAGCGAATTCACCATCGATTCGTCGAATTCGCTATTCCTCTGTCAATTCCTTTATCTACTCTGAGCTTAGTGGTTTACCCCTATGTACCCATTGATCACCAACGCAGTCTGGAGGACAACTTACTTGTCGCTTAGTACACATCTTCTATGCCTACGAAGATAATGCGAGCAACTCCTCGTCCAGAGGAAGCACAAGGATACAGTCCGTCATTCTTGGCCAAGAAGGCAAAATTTTGCTCTTCTAACTGGCTTGAATGTGTGAATAATCCCTAGTTCTCCTCTTCCTTTGGGATGGACCCTTCTACGCCTTCTCTTCCTCCGAATCCTCACTGGATGGAGGAACTGAAACTTACTCTCTTCGAGAATCAGTTTCTTCCTTTCTACCAACCTCCAGATTTTCCCACTATATTTGAGCGATACCAAGCTCAACTTTTGCTTGCAGCCTTTTCTCACTTGCCCTTCAATGTTCATGGAGATGAGACTCCTCTCAAGAACTTTCGATGGGCCTGTGAAATTATGACTCAGGGTCATGTTCTTGGCCCCATTGCTCAAGCAGAGCTTCAGGCTTTCTTGAATCAACTCTCACTTCTTCTCCATTGGTACCAAATTTCTTTGGCTACCACTAATTCTTTGGATAACATCTCGGCCAAACGAATTCAAACCCAGTACGAGGTAGAGAATCTTATTGATGAATGTAATGACTTTAAGAATAATGATTCTGCATATTGGGATGATCTAGAGATGGACGAAATGGAACAAGGATTGAAGGAGATAGAGTTCGAAATGAAAGCTGAACAACTTTTCCATCAAATAAGAACATATCAGCTACAGCAACCCAGCTTGGATAGGATAGAGGACAGAATAAAGAAGGAACATAAATTCATTGACCACTGCTGGGACAAATTTCATGACCTTGTTATTCTTTCTATTCCTTATTTTTATGAGATTGAATTTGTAGCTAAGAAGACTTTCTAATGTAATTATTTTCATATCAATAAAGCTAGGTTTTTCTTTCTTTATTTGACATAGTTTGGTTTTATGTTCCAATTCTATGCTTGATTTATATGGTTGTTGTGACTTAACTCCTCGTTATGTTCAAAGAAGCTTCGAATCAACCAATTTTGCTCTGAAGCCTAACTCAAAAACTTCCAAAGTGTGAAATTTTCTCTTAAGAAGGGTAACCTTTGCTTTACATTCCAATTATATGGCTAACATAATCTATTCTTGTTTAACTAACAGCTTTGCATTAACCAACTTTGCTTTGAAACACAATCTACGTGATTCGAAGTATAGAATTTTCCTTACCCCGCTTACTCCTAAAGAGTGAGCTTCTTTGAGTTTCTTCGGTACTGGACCAAATACTGGTTTTGTATTGTTTGTTTATCTCAAACTTTAAAATATCAAGCATGAACCATGTTCCTATAGAAGGCACCTTCGAAGGACTTCATCCTTCATTGAAAACCTAAAAGCATGCTTCTAAGTCTTTCAAACCAAATTAATCCCAATTACTCTTGAATTTGGGACATGATTCTTGTTTTGAAGTCAATTTCTTGCTCTTGAAACCGTTTGTCAATCAAGCTTTGAAGCTAACCTCTTATTTTAAAGACCTATAGAGACTTCGAAGCCAATTACACTTTGTTGAGTTGGATATTCAACATGTGTTTCCCTCCAGAAACTCTCTTCATTTTAAATTTGGGACCCTCTATATTTTAAAATAAGGGTTTTAATTTCACATGGACCCAAATCATAAAAATAATCATTTTGGATCCACCTGACCCACTCAACTTGTTCGGGTAACTTTTGGAAAGAAAGGTTTAAAAACCCCTTTCCTTCGTATTCCACCTATCTACTTACCCAAAATTTCCTTTCTCTCCATTTTGAACTTGTCTGGGACTTTACGCTTCTCATCCACCTTCCTTTTTCACCTCTTCAATAATGGTTTCTCTGAAAGTGCAAGCCGTTGAGCGTGTGAGTCCTTCTGTAGCTTTAAGGAGACTCATCAATGAAGAATGTGAAAAATACAAAGTTGGTGAACAGTATGCTATTGATGGACACATTTTTATTCCTCGCCGTCATGTTCAAGGAGAGTACATACTCGGACCCATTTTCAGAGAGGCCCCTACTCAACTCCCTGCTTTATACCCTTTTCTGGAGGATCATTGTTTACTCTACGAGAGGGGCCTTGACTGGGGAAGCTAGAGGTTGAACCGACCTCACCGTTGCTGGCCTACAATGAGACTTGAATGGGAAGAATGGTATGATCGAGTTATCCCGCTAGGACACTTGACCTTCAGGAACTCTGCCTCTATGATGCCCTTCGATTGGCCAGGTTTTCTATTCCTGAAGTCCCTTTTCTCATACCTGCTGCATTATGTTTTTGGAATTCTTCTTTTAATTTTTTCCAATTTCGATGCGGCATGATGTCCCCTACCATTCTGGATATATGCTATCTCTTAGGGTTATCCCCCATTGGCACTCCTTTTGGTTCTGACTATCCCAATCTTAATGTGCCTTTTTCCGTCCCTTATTTGAATTCCTCCTACAGTGATTTTGCACACTCAGAAAACCCAAGGGAAGGCCCTGTGTTAGATAGAGAGTTTTTCTCCTTTCTTTTGTATTGGCTTTTTAAATTCTTGTTTTGTACTTCTTCTCAGAGGATTATGCCTGAGTTTGCCCCACTTGCCAAGGCTCTTGCCTCGAAGAAGAGGATAGCCTTGGCTCCTTATGTTTTAGGCCTTGTTTATAGAGCTTGCTCCCAATTTTACGAGAAACCTCTAGATGTCAACCAATGAGGCCCTCTATGGATATTACAACTTTGGTTCTTTGCATATTTCACTGGTCTACATTCCAAGTGCTTGAGATTTTTAGTGCAAGAACCAACTACTTATGGAGAGAAATTTGCCAGGATTTCTTTATACCCCTCCAGCTTTGCCTATTATTTTACTTTCTTCTATCAACTTCCAGCTTCCCCTCTTTCTCACACCTTCTTCTGTCCCTTCAAAACCAATATTGGCCCAGCCTAGTTGAGGACTTTCTTGGTTGATAGAAACTGTTCCCAGCTCCAGCACAGGGATATGTGGGCTTCTATTCTAACTCCAAGAGAGCTTTTCATTGGCACTTTATACCCTAGAGCCTACAAATGCATAGCAGAATCCTACTACCCTGCTCAATTTGTCAAGTAATTTGGGCTTATCCAAGGGACCCCTATTCCTCTTTGTAGTCAAACTAACCCCAATCTTGTCACTAGAGAGTTGAAGGTGCAAAGATCAACGTTAGAAGAGGCAACCTCCAAATTAATTCAAGACTTAATCGAATTTTAGTTCATTCTCTTCATCCCACAAGGCATTGCACTAAAGAGGTACTAGAACTGGTGGTCAGCAAATATGGAGGTACACTTAGCCATTCCCCCTCAAGATCTATTGGTGGGTCTAGGCTTACCTTCTCAGGCCCAGCCTAAGGGGACTGGGCTCATCACTCTTTCTACTGCTCCTACTACCACAGCTCCTGCTCCTGTTATCTCAGAGACTACTTTTGTTGCCTCTACTCCTTCTCTTAGAGTCACTAGGGCTGCTTCGAAGAGAGACATGCATTTTCATTTTTTCCCTTCTCTTCTCTCTATGATGTTTATAAGGCATTGTTCATCTACTTATGGCTTTCTTTTTTAATGCAGGAGCTTCACAAATAGAATCTCCTCAGAGAGTTTAGGCTTTGAATGTCTTCAAAGGCAAGCAACAACAACAAAGGAAAAGAAGACTTTTGCTTGATCCTGAGGAGGAGATACCTAAAACTCACTTGGAAGATGAAGAAACAGAAAAAGAGAAAGAGATACCATTGAAAAGAAAGAAGAAAATGACCGTTTCTCCCTCTGACCTTATTGGGGACTCTACTTATAAAGCGCCAAAACAGTACAAGAGGAGCACTCCAAAGAAATCATCGTATTTCAGAGGTTCGAGAAGAGGAGACAACAGCAAGTATTAAGGGATGAAGCTACTGTTACTGATGCACTCCAAAGAGAAGCTGCAAGGAGGCAACAAATTGCTGAACATTATATCCTTCGTAGTTCTCCAACCATTGCTACCACTTCTGAAACTGGTAATTTCCTTTCATGTCTCTAGTAATTTCCCTTCCCAACTTTTCAGTAATGAAATTTAACATTGCTTCATATTTCTTATTTTGCAGCAATAGTTATTTTACCTCCTCCTTCAATAAGGGTTTCTTCAGTCTTATCTGAAGTTGAAAAACCATTAGAAGCAACCTTAAAAAGGAGGAAGAAAATCATCACTAAAGTGCCTTTAAGTGTAGAGGCCATCCAGGCAATACTTCCACTTCCCGGTTCTATACTTTTCATACCTTTTTTGAGGCAAAGCATTCCTATATCTTTATCCTTTGGCTTAACTCCATATCTTCCTCATCTGACCTTTATCTCAGGCCATTTACTCTCCCTGCAATCCTGGTTGCTCCTTTCCCACCTGAGGAGATCCCAGTTGTCACTTCATCTCCAGTGATAGTTGATACTCCTAAAGAAGATACTGGTAGCTCACCAATTCTTTGTCCACTATCACTACCCAGCTCCAGTCCTTCTTCTCTTGACTTACTAGTGGCCAAGACTATAGACATTGCTAGGGACACTTTATTCTCTTATTCTATCCCTATGCAGCCATCTCTTCCTTCCACTAGAGACCTTTCTGCACTTCAAATGTCAGTGGAAGAGATGGACATTTTTGAAGCTAGGCTGGCTAGCCTTTTTGACATACCTTCTACCATTCCATCAGTCAGTAATGAAGCTAAGCCATTGGTTCTGGTTGATTTTTTCTTAGAAATTTTTGAGAGCTCTTCAACCATCAGTAAGGCTTATTCACCTCTACTGGACTTGGACACCTATTTGGAATTGTTAACAACATTCTCAAGGATTCCATTTGAAGCCTTACAAAGGCCTATTATAAAGAATGATTTTCTCTAATGCTGTAAGGTCATTGTGCAATCCAACATGGCTATTTCAAGTCACTTATCCCAAGCAGCAGCTACCGTAGATTTTTATGTCCACATTTGCCATATACATGCTGAGGTGTCTGAATTGAAAGGACAACATTCCTCTGTTTCTCAATTTCGAACCCAGCTCTTGGAGAAGAAGGCTCAATTAGAGGAAGAGTTATCAACCGTTAATCTGGCTTTGGATCAAACTGCTATAAAGCTGCAAATCACCAACCAAGGACTGGCTGATTGAAAGCAGGACATGGCTACAGCCATTAAGTTGTTCCCATCCCTTTGGAGTATAGAATCAATTGTAAGGGAAAAACTGAAACATTGTACTGATTTTTGGGCCAATTTATGGCTGCATGTACTCAATTCTATATGAAATGAAATCTTTATTCATTATTTGAGTGTCTTTATGCTTCTCTTGTTTAGCATTTTCTACACTCCTTGTGTTTCCCACACAGTTAGATAATAAGGTTTCAAGTACCTGCCGTTAATTTTCTTAGGATGTACATATCCATTCAGATTTCTTAAATGATATGCTCCCCCAGGCAGGACTCTATGAATTTGATATAGACCTTCCCAATTAGGTGACCATTTGCCAAACTTATGGCTTTTAATTCCTATTGGAAGTATTGTCTTCCATACCAAATCACCTTCATCAAAACTAATGTGCTTAATCTTTTTATTGTAGCTCTTGGCTGCCTTTTTATTTTGGAACAAAATATCATTTAATGCAAGAATTCGAGCTTCATCTATACTCTCTAATTCCAAAAACATGCTTTGATGGTATTGCTTAGAAGTTAACTAGTCCTGGCATTTCATCCTCAAAGACTTAATGTTCATTTCTACAGGCAACACTGTATCATGTCCATATACTAAAGCATAAGGAGTTACTCCTGTACTTGATTTTGGAGAAGTCTTATAAGCTCATAATACATCCAACAACAAATTATGCCAATCCCTAGGATTGTCTTCCACAACTCTTTGTATTCCTTTTTTCAAGGACTTGTTGGATGATTCTGCTTGACCATTTCCTTGTGCATAGTAAGTGGTGGAATTAACAAGACTAATTCCAAATTTTGCTATGAAAGACTTTACCATCTTTTCATCAAATACAGTTCCATTATCTATAGTTTTGGTCTGTGGGATACCAAATCCGTGGATCAGTTCTTTAATAAATCCAATAACCTCAGTTTGATCCATAGCTTTATATGGTTTAGCTTCAACCCACTTAGTGAAGTAATCTGTAGCCACTAGGATGAAATAATGGTGCTTCGAAGAAGGTGGATGTATTTTCCCTATCATATCCATAGCCTAACCTCTAATGGCTAAGGCTTCACAACTGCATGTAGGTCAGTTATTGGTACATGTCTTATCATGCCATGCTTTTGGCATGCTTGGCAACCTCTAGCATACTCTATGCAATCTTTAAGGATGGTTGGCCAATAGTAGGAATGCCTTCAAAGCAACTATCTCATCTTCACACCAGGCTGATGAGCACCACAAATACCTTCATGAACTTCAGCCATGGCTGTCAATGCTTTCTTTGGCCCTAGACATTCCAATAATAATCCATTTGCTCCCCTTTTGTAAAGAGCACTACCATACACTATGTATTGCATAGATTGTAATTTAATCTTTCTACTGGCTTTCAAAGATTGGCTAGTTAGGTACTGCATTATTGGATGCCTTCAATCTTGATCTTGTAAGTCATTATGATTGACTTCTAACACCACCTTCATTTTAGCTAAAGATGGTATTAATTTTTGATATGTTGCTTGACTTGTGTTGATTTGAGTGTCATCCCTTCTTTTGAAATTCGAAACTTTCTGAGCTATATCATTGGCTTTGTTATTCATGAACCTTGGGATATAAGTCACATTTGCTATCTGAAACTGAGAAAGCAAATGTAATGCAACAACATAGTATGACAACATACTTGCATTTTGACATTTGAAAATTCTTTTCACTTGATTAACCACCAATTGAGAATCTCCAAATATATCAACTGCATGAGCTTGTAATCCAATAAGCATTTCCAGTCCCATTATTAAAGCTTTGTATTCAGCTTGATTATTAGAACAAGTAGTTTCATCCACTTTGAAACCGTGTGTGGTTTCTATCCCCTGTGGTGAGTTAATTGCAACACCAATTTCAATCAGACCATTGGCCTTTGACCCGTCGAACCACATCTGCCATGGTTCAACATTAATCATACCAAGATCCATTATTTCCTGGCTTTCTATTTGACATGGATGCTCTGCCAAAAAGTTAGCCAAAACTTGTCCTTTTACTGCCTTTTGGGAAACATATTCTAGATGAAACTCTGACAAGACTAATATCCATTCCAATTCTTCCTCTCAACATTGGTCTAGATAATATATACTTAACCAAGTCTGTGGTTACAATTACCGAGACAACATTAGGCAAAAGATAATATCTTAATTTCATTGCTGCAAAGTACAATGCAAGGCACAACTTTTCTACAGCTGAATATTTACATTCACAAGAATTTAAAAACCTACTAAGGTAATAAACTGCTTACTCCTTGTCTTCTTCATTGTCCTGGGCTAGGCAAGCTCCCAATGAATCCATTGCTGTAGCAATGTATAACTTCAAAGGCTTGTCGCTCTTTGGTGGAATCAGCACTGGAGGCTTGACCAAGTAGGCTTTAATTCCTTCGAAAGTAGTTTGATGCTCTGTTGTCCACACCAACCCCTCTTCATCTTTTAACTTTAATAAAGAAGAAAATACTTTAGTTTTCCCTACAATGTTAGAAATAAATCTTTGAAGAAATTTAACTTGACCAGGGAACTTTTCTATTTCTTTCTTACGTGATGAAGGTTTGGCCTCAATGATCGCTTTGGCTTTATTCTGATCAATTTGTATTCCCTTCTTGTGTACTACATGGCCCAAGAAGTTTCTAGCTGATACACCAAAAGCACATTTGAGAGGATTAAGCTTCAACTTGAACTTTCTCATTCTTTCGAAAGCTACTTCCAAGTGAACCAAGAGTTCCTCCATAGACTGAGATTTTACTACAATATCATCAATGTAACACTCTAAATATCCTCCAATGAGATCATGAAAGATAGTGTTCATTGCCCTTTGATATGTGGCCTAGCATTCTTCAGACCAAATGGCATTTTAACCCATTCGAAGGTGCCAATGTTCCCAGGACATCTGAATGCTGTCTTATGGACATCCTCCTCTGCAATGCAGATTTGGTTGTAACCAGAATGTTCGTCCATCATAGACAAAATCTTGTGCCTTGCTGAACTGTCCACCAATAAGTCTACTATGGGCATGGGGTACTCATCTTTTGGAGTTACTAAGTTCAGGTTTCTAAAATCGATGCATACCCTCATTTTACCATTCTTCTTAACCACAGGCACAATATTGGACAACCATTTAACATATCTGGCTGTTCTAATAAAGCCTGCCTTAAGGAGCTTAAGAATTTCCTTCTTGACCTTCTGAACCACTTCAGGACTCATCCTTTTTGGCTTCTGCTTGTATGGCTTGAAATTAGACTTCAAAGGGAGCCTATGTTCCACTAATGATTTGTCCAATCTAGGCAGCTCATTATAAGACCAAGCAAAGCAATCCTTATATTGTTTTAAATCAACCAATAACTGGCTTCTATCACAAGGACTTAACCAAGCACTGATATAAATGGGTTGTTGTGTAGAACTTCCCCCTAAATTAACTTCTTCCAAGGGGTCTTGTACTTGAGCACTCACCAATGCTTCTCTTTTGATTTCTTCTACCCTTGAAGTAACTTCTTAGTTTT
This sequence comes from Camellia sinensis, assembly GCF_055761805.1. Taxonomy (NCBI): domain Eukaryota; kingdom Viridiplantae; phylum Streptophyta; class Magnoliopsida; order Ericales; family Theaceae; genus Camellia; species Camellia sinensis. Next base: position 62,463,934 of record NC_138962.1, on the reverse strand, counting down.
GTTCTGTTTCTATTTTCTTTGGTTCAACATCTTTGCCTTCTTTTTCATAGACAAAGTTTGTCCATAAGGCTTCTTCTTCTTGTATTTCTTGGACTTTTGTTTCGATGTCCAATGCACAGTATTTATCAAAGGTCCAAGACTTGACCTGTTGTTGCTCTTGTTTACAGCCAATTACCATGGCTTCTTTCTCTCGTTCTTGAACCTTATGGACTATCAATTTTATGTCCAACATTGAAAACTTAACTAAAGCCAAGGGTCTGGCTTCTTGGGTTTCATCTTTTTGCCTACAACCATGCATCATTATCATCCTTGATGACAAATTCTTCATCAGCACTCTCCTGCACTAAGTGCTTCAGGTGTGCTACTTCCTCATCAGCCATCACTTTGGCTGAACCAGCAGGTTTTCTCAATATACTAAGTGGTGTCACTCCTTCAGTATACAACTTGACCTCTGCAAAGTCAGCACAAGCAATAAAGAGTTGAGGGTCTGCATTGATCTCCTCTGTCTCTCCATTGTATAAGGCCATCATTATCTTCTGATGTAGAGAGGAAGTCACACATTTGTTAGTGTGAATCCAATCCCTGCCAAGTAAAGCATTATACTTAGCATTACTATCAATAACAAAGAATGCCGTCATACAATCTTTGGTTCCCACACTCAGGTTGATGGGCAAAATACCCTGAGCCATTTACTTATCCCTAGCGAAACCAGCAATGGTTATGTTGGTTGGGATTAATCTTGGGTTTCTTTTTCCCAGTTTCTTCAAAGAAGACTTTGGAAGTAGGTTCACTACTGCCCCATTATCCACCAATACCCTGTTCATTTGTATCTCATCGAAAAAGGCCTTGATATACAAGGGCTTGACATGCTGCGTCATGGATGTTGTAGGATACTTAAAAGGATATGAGAGATTGATACTCACTTCCTCACTCTCATCCTCAATTTCCATTGGTGTGGCCACTTCAGATACATCTTGAACCATGCTAACCTATGAATTTTCACTAGAAACTAGAATAGAGTCAATCTTCTATCCTTCCTGGTTTCCATCTTCAGCTTGGAACTCCTATGGCAGTATATGCACCATATTTACTGACACTGGAGAAAATGAGCCAAATTGCATTACTAGTTGCACTTGCTTCTTTTCCAGGCCAACTTGTTTAGTTATTTCAGAAGCATCTTCCATGCTGCATTCTGGTACTTTAGTACTAGTGACTTCCTTCGAATGGTCTGTTACTGCTGATTTTTTGACCAAAAATGTTTGTTCAGCCATGAAGGCTTCAAACATCTCATCCTCAGTCATTTCTTTCCTTTGGCCTAGGTCAACTTCTCATTCTGTCTCACTGTCGCTTCCCATCAAGGCCTTTTCAAGACCTGCTAAGTTGGATCTTTCCTTGGCTTTCAGTTCAGTGTGAACTTTAGCCAAATGCTCTTTGCTGAAACTTCTTTTGTTCTGAGGAGCCAATTTTGGACTAAGATCTAATTTTGGACTTTCTCTTTCCTCTGTCTGGCCTTTTGACTGGGCCAATGAAGAAATCTCTCCACTTTCCTTCAGATTCTTTTGGTACTAAGTGTACCTTCGCTGGATTTTCCTCCTTTGAGACCTAGAAATTATTGAAACCATATTTGGTTCCTTTGTTTTTGGGTGCTTTAATAATACCCAACTATTTGGAGCTACCAAGGGAGGTTTAACCATTCTACCCTAGTCTCCAAAAACACTTCTCTGGGCAGGTATTTCCTTAGGCCTGTTCTGCATGACAAACCAATCTGAAACCCCAAGTACCTATGAACTTACTAGTTCAGTTGTTGAACTAGCTCTTTCTGCCTTCGAAGCCAGCTTCGAAGCTACCTATGGAGGCTACTACTTGGCCCTGATCCCTTGTCTTGAGCCTAATTTAGGCATTCTGTCAGGGTGGTTACCTTGCATCTTGTTTGAGGCTGATCTTGGAGGCTAATCTCTGGCTCTAATTCCATAACTTGAGCCCACTTCAGTCCTCCTCTCAGGATAATTGCCTTCCATTCTGTAGTAGTTGGGTGGTCTAAACTCATGCAGAGGTCTCTTACCCTTGGGGTGCACTCTAGCGGTTGGTGGTCCAACCAAGAATGGCTGCTGTCTGGGACCAGTTTGGTATGGCCTCTTGTTGTAAGCACTGGTTGGTTTAGTGTGTTTCAGCACATCCTTGTAATACTGCTTTCCATTAATTGGGAGACCTTTCAACCATTTGTAACTTAACCTGCATTTGGGATACATCCTTTGCATGACAGCTACCTCCAGAGAGTCATCATCCAGTGCCTCCTCACTAGAGTCCTCCTTTTGGCCCGCAAAGCTCTGTCCATCTGCTGGTGAACTTCTAATATCTTTTCTGGAAGCAGTCTAGCTGGCAACATGTATCTGCACATTAACCTCCTCCAATTCCTTAAAGGATAGGTTTTGGAAGTCAGGCACACCAACATTGGCTATAGCTTCCCCAATCTCTGGGAATAGGTTAGTGTCAATCCCCATAACTTTCTCTGCTTTGGCTTGGAACTTTAAACTTCCCTTTCGAATCTGTTCTTGGATCCTGTCCTCGAAAAACAATACAGTTTTTAGTTGAATGAGACCAAGAATTGTGCCATTTACAATATATTTTCCCTTTAAGTTCTTTTAGGGAAGGAATTTTAACTCCGTTTGGTAACTTTAGGAAATTTGTTGCAAGCAAATGATCAAAAATGTCATCTGCCTTTGTTAAATCAAAAGAGTATTTCTTATGAAGGTCTTTCTTTTTAAACTACTGGTCCATCGTAATATCCTTATGAATGCCTCACAGGTTATAGGCTCTTTCCCTACGATCTCTACTATCAATTCGTAATTAGGGTCTCCATAATAAGTCTTGTATGATGCATTACTTCGATCTTGTTCTTCCTCAAGTAATGATTCATATCTAGACACCTTATAGGTTAATTCCACTAAGTCTAGAAACTCAGTTGAGTCGAACTTCTTTCGAAGCCTAAACTCTAAACCATTTTGAGCCAATCTCACAAATTTAGGCTCTGGTAGAATGACCCTACACTTATTTCGTGCTTTTTTGAATCTGGCAATAAATTGAACAGCTTTCTCATCAGGCCTTTGACTCAATCTTGCCAAGTCTGCCATGGAAACTTCTAGCTCTGTTTGGAAGAATTGGGCATGAAATGCCTCCTCCACTTGCTGCCAAGTTTGGATAGAGCTAGGTGCAAGGTTAATATACCATACAAAAGCTGCCGCAGTTAGAGAATTTGGAAAAAGTATTAACTTCATGTAATCATTATTGGTAAATTCACCACATTGCGCTGCGAACCTAGCAGTGTGTTCTACTGTTGACTGGTTTCCATTCCCATAAAAGAGAGCAAAGTCTGGTATTCTAAACCCCCTTGGGTATTCATGCACCCTATCTACCCATTCTGGGTATGGCTTCCTATATACAGGAGTTTGAACCCCTTGAGCCATAGGTCCACACATTTCTCTGACAATATCAGCAATTTGGTCCCTAGGAACCATATTTTGTGCTTGTTGGACTACCACTGGAGGAACAAATATAGGATTTGGTGGAAACCCTTGTGCTTGAGGTCCTCTTGGTCCATAGAGAGGTATATTCGGGATTGGCTATCCCTGTGGTACTGGCTGCTGTTGAGGGTATGATTGACCTCTCCGAGCCTTTCCTGGGAAAGGACTTGCGAAAGGTGCTGCAATAGGAGGAATAGGTGTTGTTTCTCTCCCAGTCGCAGGAAACCCTTCCAACCCCCCGGTTGTGACTTCAAACAGGGGATTAGTGAACCCCCTTGTGCCAGGTATGGCTTCGAACATGGGATTTGGAAACACTCCCATGTCATTTTCTTGTGTTAGCCTAAATCCACCAATTTGTATGGCTTCGCTATTAGGTAATGAGACATTTTGATTTACCACAGGCCTTGATAGAGGCTCATACCATGATTGAGGTATAGGTGATGGTCTTTCATAATTTTGATTACTAGTCTGACCATTAGTATGTCCATTACTTTGCATAGGCTATTTATCTCTAGCCAATCTTTGCTGAGGAACATTTGAATTTTCCTCCATATGCCTTATGCTAGTTGGTTGATGGGAATTCATTCGATCCATAACGGATGTTGCCCATCTCTCCATTGTGTACATTAACTGCTGTCCCATGGCATCTACCAAGCCTCTCTATGTATTCATTGGCTGGGTAGATGGAACAGTGGATAGCCCAATTCCATGGCCTTGTCCAATATTTTGAACATGTGGTGAATGTTCTGAATTGCTGGTCTGTTTGACCATAAGTTCTGATGAGATAGGTGCTTCCATAGGATATGTTACCACATTTTCCTCTAGATCAGGTACTTTTACCTCTTCCTCTACACCTTTTTCCAGGTGTTCATTTTCTTATTGTCTCGTACGTCTAGCCATTTCAATTAGTCCCACTGGGCGTACCAAAAATATATGTTGACTTTTTTGGCTTTCAAAGGTTAATAACGTAATTTTAAGCGTGCCAGTAAGGATCAATCAGTCCTTACAAAATATTAATTGCCAACCAATTATTAGACGATTGTGTTTTAGTTCTCTCAGCCTCAATGAAGAGGACTTTTACAGGCGGCTTATTTAGAAGAATTTAGTAAATAATAACAAGTGAAGAATAAATTTAGAATTTCATTAAGTAAAATGAAAAACTCATAATGATCTGACCCAGCCTCGTAGAGGTTTACAGCAACAAGCTAATTGAAACTACTCCTAGGAATGAAGTGCAGTACAAGAATTGAAGAGCAGAAATGTAAAGAACTGTAAAAACTGGAAGGAAAAAACAAAGTAAATAAATTAGTTTTTTGATTTGAGTCTAGATCCTTCATTCTGGGGCCTCCTTTGCTAATTATACTTTTCAATGATAATCGTCGAAGTGGGCTTCTAACCGTCGAAATGTCCTCCCATGATTGCTGAACATGCTCTCTTACAGTCAGTCCCACTACGCCACTCTTGCAGTTAGGCTTCCCTCCTGATTTTGAATTTGAACTTTGTGAGTAACCGTTAGGCCACATCACTTTGTATCCCTCAATTGTTCCAGTGCTATGCAGATCCATTATTATCAATACGGGCTGACACGTGTCTGACTTTGGTTGGCAACTTGTATTAACTCCCTAAATTGCCCTCTTTATGCCATGTGTTGAATTGTAATTGGCTTTTACAAATTATGCAACCAACAGGTAAGTAATTGTCAACTACCTTATGTCATTTCTGCATATTTTTTGTTTGTGAACTTGGGCATGGGTTGTATGTATGTTTTCATATTGAAGTTGTTCATTGTAGTTCATCATCAGATTATGGCTTAGATTATCCATAATCTATTGCTAGTTTTATTGTTGTTTTTCTTGTTGGTATTAGGGATTCGAGGTTCGCAGCTGTTGCTTATGGGGGCCAATTTTCATGTATTTTAGGAGAGTAAGAATCTCAGATACCAAATATCAACTTTTAATTTTTCTATTTTTTTTTTTATTTTTCTTTTCTTTTATTTTTTTGTTCTTTTACTTTTATGTGTAAGTGTAACTCTGTAGAAACCATCCCAATGATGAACTTTTCTAGTTCCTATTTTATTCATATATGCATTTTTCTTGATATTCGGATTGTTTTTATACAAGCTAATGGTGCATGTTTTGGTAAATTTGTCTGATAGATGCTAGATCGTTCGCATAAGCTTCTGGATCTCATTGTAGGCTATATAATATATAATGGTTTGATCTTGCAAGATTAAATTTTTGTGGGTTGTTGGTTGAGGCTAATTTTGTTTCTTGAGAATGTAAGGGATGAAATTCTGATTAAATGACAATGGAATGGGAATTTGGAAAATTGCTTTATGCCATATAACTTGCGATGACTTCTTCTGATGTAGAACCATAGGGTGTGGAATTAAATCTTGTATTATATTTGTTATAGTGTCTGGTTTATGTGCTAGCTTGTAATTTAGATTTGGAATATAATCAATCACATAATGCTCTGGATCTCCTTATGGATTATAATATTATGTGATTTATCTTATCAGTTTAATATTTTATGAAATGTTGGGGCAAGTTCTTTCTTTTTCTTAAAGGTTGAAAGTATTAAAATGATGATATAAAGAAATTGGCATGGCATGGCATGAGAATCAGGGAATCTGTGACATAATATTGATAAAAAAAAAAAAAATCATTTGTTAAAAGAGAATTGAACTTCAACTTATGTTTAGTTGAGATGGATTGTCATCGGAACTACAATTAGATTTTTCTTCATTGTTAGATTCTTGTGGATTGCCTTATCTACTTTCCAAAGCCATCCAAGATATTGATCATTGTAGCTTGTAATTATAAAAATACAACTGTCATGTCATTCTAAATGAGTTTTATGTATAAAAATAATATTTATTTAGATATTGTTTGGAATAAATCCCACCCAAGCTATGGAACTGTCATGTCCTTTGAGAACTGGAGTTTTCTAATTCTTTACCTTCCCCTCTCTCTATCTCCATCTCTCCATTTTTCTTCTCTTTTTTTGTTTTTTTTTTGTTTTTCTTCTTCTAAGATGTTTTGTAATTAAGTGGTTTAGGGAAACTTGTCGAAGAGATCACTCCACAGTAATGCAAAGAAGTTTGAATTTTAGGTTGAGGTGTCTCGGCTTATGGACATCATTATCAACTCACTTTACAACAATAAAGATATCTTCTTTAGGAAATATATTTGGCATAGTAGTGAATATATTTGTGTACGGAGGACATGTTTTGGTATGATTCTCTGTTTTGTATGGAATAATATTATTATTTTAGGTTGGAATATACTTAATTTGTATGAAATTTGACATTAAAAGTTATTTCTTTTTGGATGGTTGGAAGTGAAATGGATGCAAATTGTGGAATGATTGATAATAGATGTATTGTTTTATTTATATATATATGATACAGGTTGCATGGAATACATACATGTTGTGGACAAATTAATTAAAAAATAAAATAAAATCATGTTTTTGGCGACTAAACAATTAGTAGCCAAAAATGAAGTAAATATTTTTAGCGACTAAATAGTTAGTAGCTAAAAATAAAATGGAAAAAAAACTTTTGGCTACTAAATAGTTAGTAGCTAAAAATAAAAATAAAATGGAAAAAAAACTTTTGGCTACTAAATATTTAGTAGCTAAAATAAAAGTAGACTTTAGGCGACTAAGAATTTAGTAGCTAAAAAAAATAATAATAAAATAAGATGAAAAAAAAATCCTTTGGCGACTAAAACTTTGGTCGCTGTAGATACTTTAAGTTTTGGCGACCAAAGTTTTAGTAGCGGAAAATAAGATTTTTGGCGACTAAATATATTATTTTTGGCAACTAAAAATATTAGTCGCCATTTATAGGACTTTTGGCGACTAAATATTTTTTAGTCGCCAATACTTTCCCCGACAACCTTCTTGTGACCATGCCGGCGACCAAAATATTTAGTTGGGCAAAATTTTCAGCTACTAAAATTGTACTTTTGGCGACTAAAAATTTAGTCGCCAAAAGTGAAATTTCTTGTGGTGAAAGTAAAGAGAATGATGTGACAACTTATAGTGACTTGATTTTTTGGCTAAAATGTATAATTGACAAACGAGACCTCAATCTCTTTTTATTGTTTTCTTGTAAGGATCGAGCTTTTGTGACTAGTGAGGAATTTAAGAATGTGTTTGACAATCTACTTGAGAAAATGTGTTTGTCGTGTCCCGATGCATTGGATGTGTTCCATTTGAAGGTTTAAGATTGAAAACATAAACTTATTATCCTTTCGGCTTTGCTTACATTTTTTATGCAGCCTTCTTTCTTTGCTTTAACTATTGTACCTTAGTAATGATGTTTGGTAAAAACAAATTAGTTTTTTTCCTCCCAAAGTAATGTGTTGTGTAATATTTATATATATATAGTACTTGCATCACATGCCTAATAAATTAACAGTCTCAAGATAGATGTGACACATCCAAACCAAGCCATGTCTCATATTCTATACACAATTCAGAGAATGTTCTCTATATTCTCTTGTTAAAGCAAATTGAGTGTGCTCTCATTTATTTTCATGAACTATTTTCATGAACTATAGTATACAGATTGGATATAAAAAGTTGTAACAAAACTGTGTTAAATTATATTTTGGGAGTTGATAATAAACCCCCATATCTTTTCAATAGACGCTCATATCCTTTTCCCTCTAACTTTCTTATTATTCCAATAGATAATTATATGAATCATTAGGCCAGTTGCCTTGTTCTAATTTTACTTAACATAAAATTCTCATATTATCCCTATCCCTAACTCCACCCACCACCACCACCACCTTTCCCCTCCCCACAACAACCCCCTCACCCTCTGGTCCTTTCTTTTTTATCTTCATGATCTATCATTTCTTAAACAAGTTTTCTCTTTTGTACGATTCTAGGGTTGTGTAGAGGCAATGGTAAGGGTTTCGTAAAGGTAATGGTTTATGGAGGCAAGGTGTTGTGTCAAAGGTGGCACCAGTGGTAAGAAGGGGTTGTTGGGGAGGAAGGGGTTCATTGGGAAAAGGGACTGGAAAAAGGTTGTAGTAAAAAAGATGGCGCATGTGAGGGGGTCATCAGTGGGAAGGGCCAAAGGGTAGCAAGAGGCGGGGACTATTGGAGGAAGGGAGTTGGAGAGGTGAGTGTCCAAAGAAATGATAGGGTTGAAATTATAGCTGGTGGTGAGCCACAAAGTTGGAAAACGACTTTGGTGTGTGGAAATAAATAAATAAAAAAAGAAAAAAAAAGTGAAGGTTCAAAGTAAATAGGTGAGTCTATTAGCAACGGTTCATTAATTCTTTTGGGTTTTTTTTTTATTGTTAAATTAAATAAATTGGTTGTTTTGAAAATTATTTCTCAAAATGGATCAAAATCTATTTACAAAATACATTTTCATGCAAAAATATTTTGTGAATGCGTTTTCTGTTAGAATTAAAATTTTAAAAAAAAATTAATTAAGAAAGCTTATTTACGAAATATGCTTTCAATATAATTTTTTCTCTAAAAAAAAAGAAAGGGTGTTTATAAAGCACGTTTTCAACATAATTTTTTATTTATTTATATTGAAAGCGTGTTTCGTAAATACGCTTTTAGCTTAAATTTTGTTTTAATCACATCCAACATTTATTTTGTTACTGTTGCTCACAATTTTTTTTTATCTAAATTAAAAAAATAATTATAATGAAAAATATTTACAAAACACGCTTTTAGAATAATTAAAAAAAAAATACTTTCAACATTTTATTATGGTTGGTTTCAACACAATTACGGTTAACAAACTTTTTGGTATAACGTTAGTCATTAGATGCACTTTAATAAGTGCCTGAGGCATCCGTTAGTCATTTGAATTTGAATAAATTATATTATTAGTCCCTATAGTTTAAACATTTAAAAAAAAATAGAAAACGTGTTTACACTTTGAGCACAAGTTTTATAATTTTGAATAGAAAGTGTGTTATTTATTTATTTATTTTTAATTTCATTGTAACCAAGCTTTCACATAATTTTTTTTAAAGCGTGCTTTTTTTAAATAAAAAACGTGCTATTTTTTTTAAAAAAATTATTTTGATTTAAGAAGTGCAACATAATGATTTTACACTGAAAGTATGATTTGTAAATATCAATATAAAAAAACTTATTATAATTTGTAAACACGCTGAAAAACACTTTTCAAATAAAAACATTATGTTAAAAGTATATTTTGTAAACACGCTTTCTATTTTTTTTTTTTAATTTTTGTATTGAAAGTGTGTTTTGTAAATACGTTTTTTTTTAAAACTAGAAAATGTATTTACAAAATATGTTTTCGTAATTAATTTTTTTTTAAAAAAATTCAATAGAAAGCGTATTTATGTTATGACTCATTCCGAAAAATAATTTTCCAAAAACAGCCTAATTATTTAATTTAGAATTAAAAAAAACCCCAAAAGGGTTAATGGCCCATTAGCAACACCCTTATTGTAACGCCCCGAAATATTCCCTCATAATTACATACATTAACCAACGTCCACTAAATGAATATAACCATTCTCCAACCTTTACATCATAAATCCCCAGGATTTATACAAAAGCTCTACATGCGAATTATACATTCAATGACTTAGAAATACATGAATCTATAGTATGTAGAGCACTAAGATCCAAAAGAAATAAAATGCCCCTAAGGGCTTACATTTTCCGAGGCTTAAGCCCGGTTACACAAAAATGGCCTCTCGGGCCCATACATGAATAGCCCTTGGCTAGCATTTAAATCCACAACAAAAATAGAGTATTCTACCATTCATCAAATATATCCACGCCCTCAACTCGGCGGGATCACCACATCTTTATCTGTACCAAAATCCCATAGGAGTGAGTATAAAGCCCAGTAGAGAACCCTTAACAAAGTATATACATTTATGCAAATCTCCCCAACATTAAATGCAAATGCAAATGCCATGCAAAGCCATTTTAAGGAAAAGAATTCATTTCATGCTTTTCTTGAAAATTACCATGTTTCAACAACAGTTTACGATCTCAACAATTTCAAACTTTCATTTTTTTTTTTTTTTACAATAGGGGCAGTATATATGACTCAGGTAATCCCTAGGTTGGTGTCTGCAAGTAGGCTCAACAAACACTACAAATAACCCCACTTTACCGGTTGTTAACTGGAAAGGACGTGGTACCTCTTCTGCGCGTGTTTTTGGTCTTTCACCCAGGACACTCAGGCCAACTTATCAATCCCATCTACACCTCCTAACCGGACTTACCAACGTATTTACGCCATAAATATTTCCATTAGTTCTCATTTTAATATATAACCCTTTTCTCAATGTGACTGTTTCCAATCTCAATTCCAAGATGCAAATTTATCAATTGAATGAGTATGTAATGCAACAAATTTTCCATGCCTCATAGTATTTCTCCAATTCCAAGTTATTCCAATGATATTACCTTAAAAATTACATTTCTCATTTTTTCCCTTCTCAATGTTATTTCATAAAATGGTCCAAAGTTGCTATCATAGACCATTATAGAACAATGAACCTACAATTCATATACTTCCATATTCTAAATATTTCAAAACTATAGCAAATGCTTGAACAATAATTTCCTTTCACAACAATACTCATAAATCATGGAACCCAATAATGTGCAATTTATAATTACATATGTATATGTATTTGACCAATGAAAAATTTAAGTGAGGTTCCCAACCTTCAAACATCGTGAATTATCACATTAACAACAACATTAAGAAATTCTCACTCACCCTTTATTTATTTCAAGAAAATCCCTTGATTTCCCCCATTATTTCCAAAACCCCCAATTTCTAGGTTTTTCACAAAAAACCTAACCTTTCCTCATCTCATTTCAAAAACCTCTCTAAATACATCAATCTCAACATCATGGTTCAACATTTCAAAATTTAGCGCTTACAAAAGACAAGGATAGATTTCTTCTACTAAACCATCCATTTCTTGAGCTAAAAACCCATTTTCGAAATATCAAAGGAGAGCTCACAATTCAATCAAAAACTTACATAAACATATATATAACTCAAAGAAATCCCTTACCTCAAGTTTTGATGAAGAAGAGAAGATGAAACCCTAGAAATCCAAACGCCCCAAACTCAATCTCCACCATATATAATATAGCTCTAGCTTTGATCTTCAAGACTTGAGAGAGAGAATGGATCTAGACTCCAAGGATGGCAAGAGATCAAAGGTGTTGGGTGTTTGATGGAGGTTTTTAGAGAGAAGGGGGAGCAAAAATGTTTTTAGAGAGAGAGAGATGCAAGAAAAATGAGATACATTCAGCCCAAAAGAAAGAAAAAACAGAGCCCTTGGACTGCCCAGATTGCCGCACATGCGGCGCCCTCTCCCGCACGTGCGGCCTTCACCTCCGCACGTGCAGTGGTTCTTTGTCGTACCTCACTTCGCACCTGCCTTTTAGGCAATGTGTAGCCCTCAAAATTCACCCCTCTCCGCACATGCGGCCTTACCCCTGTATGTGCGACCCTGGCCCAGCAGTCCAGAATTTTCTGGTTTGATCCCCGGGCACTCTGGACCTGACCCCGCACTCTCCGGAACAAGTGAAAATCAATCACCGAAAGACAAGAACAAGGCTTTTGTTTGAGAACCAAAACTTCCAAACACTACAACCCAATGAGAAACAAAAGGGAACGGAGCGAATAGTTATTCCCGATCATCACACTTATATTTCTTTTCACCTTTTCCACTGATTGATCTAAATGTACAATCGTTTTGATCATAAAGTGTATATCCTTGGTCAATTTTAATATGAACTCAACTCTATGATATTATTGCCTTGGGCAAAGCAAAAAATTACAAAAGATATTATTAGTTCATTTATAAATAAATAAATAAATAAAAAACAGTTGAGATAACAACCCAACCCAACCTAAAAAAAGAAAAAGAAAAAAATGATGTATAAAAAAAGAGATGCATGTGCACTAAGAGCAATTCAACTAGGTTCACCATTTCCTTTCCACCGCTTCCTTGCGTTTACTCCCCAAAGCAAATACTAGAGGAGGAGGGACAACATTCCCAATTTGCCTATGCTTGTGCTGAATATTACTAGCAAATTTGTAGCCATCTGAAAAACCCTGCATGCACAACATGAAACAAAGATCAAAAAAATCGATAGTTCACTCTATCAAAATTTTAGTTTTTCTTTTTACTCAAATGAATTACAAAGTGTTGGAAAAATAAATAAACAAATCAAAAGCACATAGTTTCTTAATAATACATGACGTCCTATTTATTTCAAGCTCCTAACAAGCCCTAACTTGAAATGATGTCCTTTGCTCATGGCAATGGAAGAAGTTGAATAAATTCCAGAGTTCTTGAATATGATAGAGTAAAAGACTTACTTGAGATCGAGCACATTCATGTACAGTGAGTATCCTGTCCTGGTCCGGATGAAAGCACATCCCAACCTTACCCATTGGTTGTGGGTTAGTAATAGATGTTGGAAAGTTTCCTTCCCAATCCAACCTTCCAAGCAAACCCTTCCATTGAGTGTGCCTCTTGGCTGTGTTTGGCAAGCACCAAGGTATCAAATCAACAACTTGTCCTGTAAACAACCGAACCTGCAGAAACAGGAAAAAAAAAATGCGATATAGCAGTCTGCTAAAAGTTCCACCAGCAAAAGTTCAATTGTAAAGCCCCAATATATAAAACACATTACCAAGTGATAAACGGGCATGGTGTCAATCAAAAGTCAAATGATTCCACTCACAAAATAGTACAGAGAAACAAGCTAATACACAAAACATAAAATATATGTAGTTCAACAATGTGCCTACATCCACGGAGAGGATGAGATCAAATTCACTATGCACAATAATGGTTATAGAGCTTTGAACCTCTCAACTTAATTGCTCAACAATGCTGTCACACTCTTATACACTAAAACTGCGGCCATTAGGCCAAGCCCTCTTTGAGAGTACAATAAAAAATACCAGACACCTCACAATGCGTGGAACCGCAAACCATTGGAATAAAAAAAAAATGAATACTATCTTTTATATATTGCAATAAAGCTTGGATAAAAGACCTGTTGTATAATACTATGAGCAGTTCACAAATGAAATTCTCTAGATAGATCAGAAAACTACCTTTTCATCAGGAAGGTCACGCCAATCAGCACCTGGACGTCTAGGTATTCTTTGGCACCGAATGAGATTGAGCTCATTCATTTCTTTTGTTATATGATCAGTTAAGGCCAGTGTATCTCCTCGGATTTTCTTTTGGAACCAAGACACAGGTTCATCATTGTACTGTACAACAATATAAGAGAGGAAGTAAGGTACAATATAAGACACGTGACACGACATGACATGGACACGAGGACACGAAAATTTTCAAAAAATACAAGACATGATGTTGGGGACACGTGCAAAACATATAATTTCATATATTTATTATATGTCATATTTTTAAATATTTAATATGTATTTTATGCCAAATATTTAAATTTTTTTTAAATTTATTGACCTTAAGTATGCTATTTTGGTAAAAAAAAATTAAAAAAATTTAATTTTTGAAAAAAAAGAAGTCATCAGCGTGTCCTTAATGTGTATTCAATGTGCTTGACACGTGTTGAGCACATGTACGTGTCCAACACCTCTAAGTGACCTCTAGAGAAGTGTCCGTGCTATATAGGGATAGAACATAGAACATCAGTAAGAAAATAAACTTCCATATAGCTGGAGAAGAAACCCCACCTCCATAGTAGTTGTTGAAGCCCCATTTTTAACAGTTGGGAGATCTCCAATTGTATCTCTTACGGTTATTGCATGGAAAGGAGCACCAGTTGAGGTACTTCAAACAACAGTGAAATGGTTCTTTCCATTCAATGATATTTTAAGCTCTGGACTGGCAAAAACATGCATTGGTTCGGGCCATTCTAGGAGTGTCTCTTCAGGAGAGGCTGTCCATATAAATGCATGTTTCTGAGATTGAGACACACCATATGCCCCAGCTTCCAAGATACCAAACCAACCCGAGCTTGTCTTTGATGGGACTAGAGTTTCCAACCCTCCATGTATTATATCCTCCATGATAGCCTAACGATTTCTAAGAAAGGTTTGTTGTAGTTATATTTGTTATGTGATCGATACACAAAAAGAGGCCCCTACCGTTGATGCAATCCCCGTAGTACGAGAATTTCCGAATGTTTTCCCAGAATATCTACCTGGTACCCCGGTTGACCGGGAAATTGAATTCACCATTGAAACTCAACCTGGTACCCAACCAGTATCAAAAGCCCCTTACCACATGTCAATGACGGAATTGAAAGAACTAAAGACTCAACTCCAGGAACTCCTGGACAAAGGTTTCATTCGACCTAGTACCTTACCCTGGGGAGCTCCAGTACTATTCGTAAGGAAAAAGGATGGAACGATGAGGTTATGCATCGATTATCGGGAGCTGAACAAGGTCACCATCAAGAATCGGTACCCTCTGCCACGAATCGATGACTTGTTTGATCAACTTCAAGGCGCTTAGGTATTCTTCAAAATTGACTTGCGTTCTGTCTATCATCAACTAAAAGTCAAAACAGAAAGCATCGAAAAGACTGCCTTTAGAGCTCGTTAGGCGCACTACGAGTTTCTCGTCATGCCATTTGGCATCACAAATGCTCCAGCAGCTTTCATGGACCTCATGAACCGAGTGTTCAAACCATATCTGGATGAGTTCGTCATTGTCTTCATTGATGACATCCTCATATAATCCAAGTCACCAGAGGCCCATGAGCAGCACTTGCGAACGGTTCTCCAAACACTACGTGATAACAAACTTTATGCCAAGTTGAAGAAATGTGACACTTCCTTGGTCATGTCATTAACAAAGATGGTATCTCGGTTGACCCCCCAAAAGTTACAACAATTGTGGACTGGCCACGATCTACTAATGTGTTAGAAATACGAAGCTTCTTGGGTTTTGCTAGTTATTACCGGTGCTTTGGGTAAGATTTCTCGAAAATAGCATCACCTTTGACACAGCTAACTCAGAAGAACACATCATTTGAATGGACTGACAAGTGGGGGATTTCTCTAAAGATACGCCGGGAGTCCTAAGTAGGTCTTAGGATTAGTACTGAACAAAGGTATTTTAAATCAAAGAAAATAGCTAAGATAAATTTGCGGAGCACACTGGTTCGTTCTACCTAGCTTCCTGATCCAGAGATTGGTTAGAAAGGAAGGATTTCGAACACAAGGGGTTCACCTGACTAAGTCGTTCTTCTTTTTCTGACTCCAGTCACTAGCCAATCGAGAAGCGCCTGCCCCAGTGGATAGCAAGCACTGACAACAAAAAGCCAGCCGTCATATAGACAGGAAAGACCAAGACAGAAATTCGTACGACCAGAGTAAGCTCCATTACCACTAACCTTCAAGTCAAAATATGTGTACATCTCAGTCCAGGTAGAACTACGAAAGATGGCCCGGTATCGACTCTCCCTGGTATAGCAGCAAACAAGATAGGACCAGGATTTCCTTTTGACACCTTCTGACACCCAGACAAAACTCTCCAAATGCATGATCGGAAAAATGTAACAAGATAGGCGCCTAGAAGCCCATCCCACGGTGCACACATTCTTCCTCAATGACTGATAGCGTACAACTACCGTGACACGATCAGACCTAGGTCCTCACGCCATCTAAAACTCTCAATAGTAAGGTGGTCTTATTGTGAAGGTTATTGATTGGTGCATGCTTGCTGCAAGAGCAGGTCTTCGGATACATAAGGGTTTACCGTTCTTTGTACATAACCCCTTGTAGGCTCGATCATCGATAGGCCTCTCCTTAAGGTCAGGAAAGGACTGTTAGGAAGGTAGAAGTGGGTCACACTCTATCCATGAGGAGTCAACTATAGACTTATAGGTTTGGAACCCTGACTCCACGTAATGAAACTTAAGAGGATTACATGAGACCCGGCCCACGGGGTCAGGTACCAGTAGTGACAATGGCAAATGGGTAAAGAGGAGCGTTGTTTCCAAGAATTGAAAAGTCGACTTGTGTCAGCTCCTATACTAGCACTCCCTACAGGAGTAGATGGGTTCGTAATTTATAGTGATGCCTCATACAATGGTTTGGGTTGTGTTCTTATGCAAAATGGAAAAGTCATTGCTTATGCCTCACGCCAACTAAAGACTCATGAGAAAAACTACCCAACTCATAATCTAGAATTAGCTGCGGTGATCTTCACCCTCAAGATCTGGCGTCATTATCTCTACGGTGCAACTTGCGAAATTTACACTAATCACAAGAGTCTTAAATATCTGTTCACACAGAAGGAACTGAATATGAAGCAACGACGGTGGCTAGAATTTATGAAAGACTACGATGTAGAAATTCATCATCATCCAGGCAAAGCTAACGTGGTGGCAGATGCACTGAGCTGAAAGATGACCAGAAGTTTGGCATGTATCATCGTTTCCTGCAAGATCAATAGATTGCTCGCCAATATAACTGTGGAACCCACATTGATTGAAGAAATTAAAGCACACCAATGTGAAGATAAACTTTTGAAGAGAAAGTACGAGGAGCAAAGGAGTACGCTTGATCATGATTTCACTATAAGCAATGGGATACTAAAATTTCGGAATCGAATTTGAGTACTCGATATTTCGGAACTCAAGAAGAAGATATTGGTGGAAGCACATAGCTCAAGGTTTGCAGTCCATCCTGGCAACACAAAGATATACCCTAATTTGAAAGAACATTACTGGTGGACAGGAATAAAAAGAGACATAGCGAGCCATGTCTCCAAATGTCTGGATTGTCAGCGTGTTAAAGTAGAACATCAGAGACCTGCAGGAATGTTGCAACCACTCCCTATTCCTGAATGGAAATGGGAGCACATTACTATGGACTTCTTGGTCGGGCTACCACAGTCATTTTCAAAGAATGATGCAATATGGGTTATAGTAGACCGATTGACGAAGTCAACGCATTTCCTGCCAATCAAAATCATGTACTCCCATAATAAGTTTGACACCTTATACATCAAGGAAATTATTCATTTGCATGGCACCCCAGTTTCAATAGTGTCTGACCAAGACCACCGCTTTATGTCTCACTTCTGGAATAAATTGCAAGAGGCCCTGGGAACCACACTGAAATTTCGCACAGCTTATCACCTGCAAATTGATGGACAATCCGAAAGAACAATCCAGACGTTGGAAGACATGTTATGTGTATGCGTGTTGGACCTCAAAGGTAACTGGGTGAGCACCTACCTTTAGTGGAATTCACCTATAACTATAGCTACCAGGCAGGTATTGGAATGGCACTGTACGAAGCGCTGTATGGAAGGAGGTGTCGATTGCCTCTGTGTTGGGTGGAAGTCGGGGACAGGAAACTGTTAGGCCCATAGATCATGCAAATCACAAGTGATAAAATCCAACTCATCCAACAGTGAATTCGCACTGCTCAGAGTCGCCAGAAAAGCTATGCAGATACACGAAGACGGGAATTAGAATTCTAAGTAGGAGATCATGTTTTCCTAAAGATCTCACCAACAAGAGGGGTTATCCAATTTGGAAAGCGAGGAAAGTTAAACCCATGATACATCGGGCCATTCGAGATACTAGAAAAGATTGGTCCTGTAGCATATCGCCTTGTACTACTACCTAAATTGTTCAATGTCCACAATGTGTTCCAAGTTTCGATGCTCTGACGGTACCTTCGAGATCCAGAACATGTCGTCGACTATGAGAACTTGGAAGTTCAAGAGGACCTCTCTTATAAAGAGCAACCAGTGCAGATTCTTGATCGTCGTGCTCAAGTTCTCCGAAACATGACCATACCACTGGTAAAAGTCTTATGGCAGAATCATTGTATCGAAGAAGCTACGTGGGAAACGGAAAGTCAAATGCGAGCCAAATACCCACACCTCTTCGAAAATTAAGATACGTCAAGTTTGGGGACAAACTTCTATTTAGGAGGGGAGAAATATGACACCCTAAGTGTTTAATACCACATAAATATTTATAGCTATATATAATTATGGTTGTATGTGATAATATATTAAAAAAATAAATAAATAAATAATAACAATAATAATAAAATAAATATATGGAATAAGAATAATAATGATAATAATAGCAGGAAATAGTAATAATAATAATAAGCATACTAATATGATAAGGCCAACAACAATTAATTAGCAATTAATTAAGTAGATTTGTAAATCTCTCTAGGAGAGAAGAATGTGCACCACCTGTGCCATCTAGCCCTTAGGGGGAGTGAGTCACCAATTTTAGGCATCATGGGCTTGTGTATATAAGAGGGTGGGAGGCTGCAAAAGGAGTTAAAAAAAAAAAAAACAGAGAGAGAGAAACATAAAGGAGAAAGAAAATGGTCTCGAGAAGCTAGTGTAAATAGGAGGGAAATAGTAGAAATTAATATTAAGGTGAATTATATTATACCTTGAGTCACCATAATATATTTTACGTATATTTTGGATTACCATAAATTATTTTACGCAATCTATATTTTATAAATTATATTAATATTTTGATTACGTTAATTATTTTATGAACTCAATTTGCTTAAATTGAATCCCATAGATATGTTTGTTTAACTTTTAGAAAATATTTGACAATAGTTTTTTAAACAATTATTTTCAATAAGTACCACCACGGGAGTCCCATGCCTTGGGGGACTTAAATAACCATTGGCCTCTATTTGACCACTTTATGGTCCTCTGTTTGTCATGAATCCATTGATCTCTATTCTGATTGTCACTTCTGTGACCTCTATTCTGTTCTGTTCTGTACCGTGATTATAGTTATTTATTTACATAGTTTCCGTATTTCAGTTTCTGTCACTTTGAATAATTTGTTTATCCAAATTAAGTTATGTAAATGTTTTAGCTTAACTAACTATCCATGGTTATTTCATGTTCCCTATACTCTTGGCATGATATTTCTCACTCTGCTGTGTGTTTATAGCTGTTACCCTTTCAGATGCCGAGATGTAAGGAAGGCCCGTAACCTCATGTAGTGGAACCTGAACATGAATTGATGCTGATCCATTATTTTGTTTTTTTTCCTTTTCTTCCTTTTATTATTATTTTTTTTTTACTGAGGGCTGGTCACTGCAAAATAAAAAATAAATGAAAGCCCTATAGATATACTTTCTTTTATCAAAATAGTTGAATGAAGTAAATTTTCTGTTTAATTATTTTCTTACTTCCATTTTTCCTCCGCTTGCACCATTTAATTTATTAAGCTTAGAATTAATTAGTAAGTTGCGATTCCAGCCCTAAGCCCCTGGGGTTGAGTCGTGACATTAAAACCCCATTGATTATTAAAGAGAACTTCAACCCAATTAATGTTAACTTTAACTTAGAGTTTTTTTTTGAAAGCTGAACCCATTAGGATGAAATAAAAATGGTTGTTTACATGAAATCCATTTTTCTTTACCCCCATTTGATAGAGAGAGAAGTGGGTGCTAAAATCCCATTGATTATTGAAGAGAACCTCAACCTAATTAATGTTAACATTAACTCAGAGGTTTTTTTGGAATCTTAACCCATTACGATGAAATAAAAATAATTGTTAATATGAAATCTATTTTTCCTTAATCCCCATTTGATAGAGAGAGAAGTTGTTGTAGAAACCCCATTGATTATTAAAGAAAACATCAACTCAATTAATATTAACATTAACATTAACTCATTTAATTGAAAAAATAGAACCAAAAAAAGAACAAAGAACAAAACACAACACATAAATTTTTTTTTTTTTTTGGTTGCTTCATAACTAAGAACTAAGAACTAAGAACAATGGGTGTTAACAAAGAACAATGGGTGGGATGATGGGAAAAAAAAAAAATAGAGCCAAAAAAAAAAAAAAAAGAGGTAAAAAAATGAATGGAAAAACAAAAAGAAAGTGAGGAGATAAGAGTCCCTTACCTAGTGATGGTGGAGAAAAAATGAAAAGGAATACATGAGTTTTGTTCTTCCTTATTGAGAGAGCTTTCGATTGTTCTTCAGAGCTTTGTTCTTCACAGTGATGATGTAAAGGACAGTGGGTTAGTAAGAGTTGATAGTTAAACAAATCTGGACCATTGAATCTTATTTCTTAGATAAATCTAAACCATTGAATCTCAGCCATTGTTTTTAAATTAGACAAATCTGGACCATTGAAGATAGTTTGTGAGAGAGATATTTTTAAAAATAAATCTGAGCCATTGTTTTTAAATTAGACAGATCTGGACCATTAATTTGAAAGACATTTTCAAACTAACCCTTCCATTGTTATATAGATTTAGAATATCAAAATTTATTAGGAAAATTATAAAAGAATTCTAAGGCTTTATCTCAATAATGAATCAAATCTAGACTTTTTAATTATTTCAATTTAAATATTGAACTATTAAAATTGTATGAGTTCTTGCTAGTTAGAACAAACGAATAATAGATAATTTAACCATTTTCCTTGTTCATCATGCCTGACATTCACCTCCTACTCTTACCGTTATGCATCACCATTGTTGATCAAAAAAAAGTTATGCATCACCATCCATTATCTTTCCGAATCCATTGTCATTCCTTTATTCATTTTTTTTATCCATCACTACTCCTCCCTTATCATAGCTACTGCCCTATAAAACAACACCAAAACAAGAAAAATAAATAAATAAATAAATGATCTAAATTACGTTTATTCTTTTTAAGTATAACTAACAAATGGTTAAAAATAATATTTAAATTGAAATAATTATAAAAAGTTATTGATTCAATTTGTTAGAGTATCTCTGAAGTTTATTCAAAATTTTCATCAAATTTGCATAAAAACTTGATCTAATATGTTGTATTGTTTCATCAAATCTAGCCGGCTGTTCGGCCTAGTGCAAATTTTCAGCAAAACTTTCCTAAGCCGTTCATCCACCTAGCACTGCTGGAAAAATGGCTTTTAGCGGCGTTTTAAAAACGCCGCTATATGTATGAAAAACGCCGCTAATTCCTTTAGTGACGCTTATCACCAAACGTCGAGGACGCGGCCGTCGCTATAAGTTTATGACGCTTTAAAAACGTCGTAAAATTAGTATAGGCGGCGTTTTTAAAAACGCCGCTAAATGCGATAAATAATGATAAAATGACATCATCCAATATTTAGCGACGTTTTTAAAACGCCGTGATAGATTTTTTTATTTTAAAAAAAATGTCCGTTGGTACTGTAGTGGCGTTTTGAAAAAACGCCGTTATAGCTCTTTTTTAAAAAAAAAAATTGTTCTGAATCTGTTATATTTAACTAAAAAACATACCTGTAATAAAACTGAAAAATAACAATAATATGAATAAAATTTTACAGCTACTTCAATATATTGACTAAATAAACATTACATGATTGTGTCTGAACCAAAATCAAACAACAAACACAATAAAAAAATAAAAAGAAAAAATAGGTTAAGTCATTTGCTTGCACATGCAGATGCAATGAAATAGTCAAGCATATTACACATCATTACACTGCAGAATAGGGATTCGTATTCAATTAATCATAATAGGTTCATGTACAACAAAGACAATTTTGAGCAGGATACATTCCCAAATCCCAGTCAACACAAAGGAATGCAGAGAGCCCGGTGAACAGTGGCGCTGACACCTTCTCCAACTTCTTCATACAATTTGTAATTTTCTGCATCATAATCCTTCACCTTTATCATAAAATGAAATTTAGTAAACCAAAGCAAAGAAGAATTGAGCATGATGCCCAGTAGTTTAAATGGGAAAATCAAGAAAAAGAATCCCTAATACCGCTTCTCTATATTCTCCAATAGCATGGAAGGAAGAAGCTCTTAAATATAAACACTCAATGTTTGAGCTTTCAACCCAACGGATAAATCCTTGATGGCATTCTTGCAACTACTGGGCATATCCAACTTAAGGATTAGAGTTAGCTGAGCTAAGTTGTTCCAACTTAAGGACGGGACGGGGATTTTTTTACCTTTAGGGATCGGGGACGGGGAGTGTCATCCCCGGCCCCACCCCAGCCCGTTGCCATTCCTAATCTCAATTTAACTAGAATTAGTCCCCAAAAAGACAGCCAGTTGAATCTCCTATTTTTCCATAGGAATTTGTTTTCTCCGGAATTTTTTCCCAAAGGATTAGATATTGATCAGTAAAGGGTTTATAGAAGTAACCATTAAGAATTTTAAAAAATTAAATAAAAAAACCCAACAAACATGCGTTGAGAAGAAATCACAATCTTGCATTTGATAATATTGGATGATATGGCTATATAGAAGATTCCGTCACTTTTTTTCATTTTAATTTTTTTATTTATAATATTTATCACTATTGCACATTTAAGGATAATTTGAATTTCAAAATTTCAGTGCACTTACAAGCCACAAGAAGCATGTCATCGTGAACACGGATTGCACCAGAGATTATCAAACCCAAACCAAGCCCAGGGAAAATATATGCATTATTTGCCTGATTGGAAAAGAAATGTAGTACAGAAGTCAGTCCTTGAGGTTTCACCTAACAATAATATGGACATGGTAGGTTGAAATAAGTCATTACCTGGCCAGACAAATAAACTTTCCCATCATATTCAACCGGGCCAAATGGGCTCCCACTTGCGAAAATGGCACGACCCTGAAGGCAAAAAACAGAAAAGAAAAGGGAACAGATTAATAAAATGAAAACAATTTCTCCATTTGTTTTATTTTTATAATCAAACACACTCATCATCTTCATTTTTTTGTGCGAGCAAAAATAGGTTTTGAAAATTCAGAAACCTCTTTTTGGTTTTAGTATTTTTTAAAAAACTGACTCTGAAAATGAAACCAAACATCTCAAATTTTAGAGAAGAGGATTATCATCTCAATGATAGAAGCCGGCATATTTGTATCACCTTGCTCCATGTATAAGCTTCTTCAGCAGTACATTCTGATTGTGAAGTCGGATTGGAGAGAGCAAGAATAACAGGTTTCTGCATAACACTCACTCACAACAACATCAGGGTCTTCGGATTGATAGTAGGTTTTCACCAACTAATAAGTAGTAGACCGAAAAACTAACAAATATGAATGCAATACCTCATTTAAGGATGTCATAGTCTCAACTACTTCTTTAGTAAATGTACTTCCTGCTCCTGATGATCCTATCAACACCGTTGGCTTGATTGCCTGGCAAAGCACAACAAGTGAGTGAAGAGACTGGGAATCCTTTGGCATTATAAGAAAAAATGCAGGGGCGGAAGAGGGAATTCACACCTTAATAGCGTCAATAAGTTCTTTAACAGGTTCGTGTTCATGGGCCCAGGGTTTCTTGAAATGTTGAAGCGATTCCATGCGGGAGCTAACAATTAACCCCTACAAGAAAACAAAAGACATTTGCAGTTGACGCCAATTGCCACAAAAACTCAAGGTGACGCTGGCGAGAGACACTGCATAGATGGGGGCACAAAAAGGCCCCGAGTTCTGTAAGCCGACTCTCTTTCTTTAGAGAGGAAGCAAAACAAGAACTTACCAACTAACAAGAAATGGAGAAAATGACATAGCAATTTTCTTATTACCTTGGAGTCAACAAGCCAAACCTTCTTTCTGCTTTCTTCTAACGGGACACCAGTCTGTATAGAAAATAAGGTATAAACTCTCACATTGCCTTTTTAGTTTTACAACCCGCTTGCAAGAAACTGAAAAATAAAATATGTTAAAAAAACGAAAACACCATAGTTCTTGCCTGTTTTGAGATCTCAAGCGCTATAAGTTCTGCGATCCCAGTGCCAGCCTGCATCAACCAACGGACGAAGTGAGACAAAAACATGACCCGACCCGACCCAACAGTGAGTGAATATATAAGAAAAATGGGTAACATACGCTTAACTCTTAGTCAATTATTATTGCAATCAGAAAATTTATTAAACAAGTTCGTTTCTTCATTATAAGAATCAAGAAGATGAAATCTTCAGATAAGGCCAGTAAGGGCACACCTCTCCGGCTCCAAGGAATAGAAATTTATGATCAGCTAAGGATCCCCCAACAACCTTTAGTGCCGAGATAAGCCCTGCAAGGACCACAGATGCTGTCCCCTGAAACAAAATAAATAACACAAATATTATAAATACTTTACCAATGCCCAAACACACCCTCACACAAAAAGCAAACAAAGAAAGCAAGGTTCTATATATCACTAAGCCTCCATCAATTACCTGTATGTCATCATTAAAAACAAGATGTGTACTGCCATACTTCGCAAGCAGATCAAAAGCATTATGGTTCGCAAAGTCTTCAAACTGCATAATATAGATCAAAGTAGAGAATTTGAAAACTATCCAATGAATTGATAAATATCCAAGTCGACGACTTAGGGGAAGGTGACAAACCTGAACGAGAACTTTCTCACCATAGATCTGCTTGACTGCACTCATAAATTCATGAAGAAGTTCAGCATATTCCTATAGAGGAGAAAATGAAAATACTTCATATGTATAAACCTGCTTCATTATACAAACTATATTGGATTGGTGCAGTCAAGAATAGGGCATGTCATGAAACCAAATCTCAGACCTGCCCCGTTGCCCTCCTTTGTCTGAGACCAATGTAAAACTCATCGTTTAACAAGTTCTCATTGTTTGTTCCCACATCAATGGTTATAGGCAAGCACTGAAAATGACAACAGCTTTCATCAATGGTTATAGGCAAGCACTCACTTTTTCATTATTAATGCTATCTGCTTCAGATTTTGACATACTAGTGCATGTCAGTGCTCGATTTTACAAGCCATGTCATTAGTGGTGGATATGTAAAATGAAGTGATATGTGATGCACATTAGTAATTACTATGATGCAGAAAGAACGACATCAAGCTTGAATTCTAGAAAAGAATTCAGTTGTACTTTCGTGTATCATCTATAATCCCTAGGGTTCTTCAGTTGCAAAAATTGTCAAATTTATTCTATTTAGGCTTAAATTATGACTCCTAAGCAAATGAAAATGAGATTTTCAAAGAAGGCCCAAGTTTCTAAAGTTATGAAGCACCTAGAATATAATCACTTTTGTCAAAATGTAAATTTAAATATAAAAGATACCTGCACTTGAAGTTGATCCTTTGCTCTTTAAAGTGGAATCATTTACTGAAGGCTCTTCATTAAAAGGAAGAAGATGATCATTAAGAGCACCCATCTGATGTAAGCAGAAAGTAGTGCGATACATAGAGGTTCTCTGTCCTCGAAACAAAATAAAAAATAAATGACTTCTACCAATGGATCAATATCTGGAAAAATTATTAACAGATCACAATTGCCCTTCAAACACAGCTTATAAAGAATTTTCCATTTTTATTGTCCACCTATCATTTTCCAGTAATTCTTACCTCTATTGTAAACAATTTTATCGACATAACATTTCTTTTATATGGTTGTTTAATCATGTCTTAAATGAGCTTTTATGAAAATTGAATTGTGATTTAAAAAATAAAAATAAAAAACACACAAAAATATGATATGCCAACGCCGTAAATCATAGTGTAATCCAGAAATTACTGCAGTCTGGGTTTCTTCCAACTTCAAGATTTCAGGACCCAAAATTTTAAGATCATACTTCCAATTTCATGATTAGACATTCGAGCACAAACAAAGATTGCATTTTTCATTCAAATGTAGGCATTGTCGCAACCATCACAAAATTGTGACACATTCTTTTGAAAGGTATTAGGCGATGAAATCTGTGAAATTAAGAGCCGTCTTTGCAAGTATTTTGTTTTAAAATGAATGATCTTGATTCATCCGGATCATTTTGTAGAAAATTCTAAGGAGGGTCTGATTTTCTCTTTTGGAATCATAATTTAAAGAACTTTTAAAACCATAACCAAACAAAGTTTTCAAAATTCAATTCCAAAATTCTTTTCAAAACTTATAACCAAACTCATTTCAAAATTCTATTTTAAAAATAAAAAATTCAAAAAAATAATTTTTTTATTTTGTTCTTTAAAATTATTTTTTATCTTTATAATTTTTTCGAAAAAAATATTTTGTTAAAATGCAAGATGAATCTTTAAGACAAATCAAACCAGAATTCATGGTTGAGGCCAGAAATTCACAGACGCAATCTCAAACATAATCACAATAAACCATAGATAATCATCCCATTCCAATAAACAATGATCATGTCTTTAACTCTAGTACATCTGATCCAAGCACATAGAATTCATAAAGGATGCAACAATACTAGTAGAAAAACAACTACCAATGTTGGTCATAATTATCTTTCATAATTTTTTTCCAACGCGAAGTTACCATGAAGAAACACAGAAGAAGTTTCACAACATCAAGCAGAAGCAGTAGCTTCTTCCAGCAACTGTTTCACCTTAGTGATATAGTCACTCATTGCTAAACTTTCTAGTGTCAACATATACAGTGTGATGTGCGTTCCTGACTCATATCAAAGGTAACTCAAGTGCGTGTACGAGAGCAATAGACAGAAGAAATTAAATTCCTAAACAACAGACTTCATAAATTCTTTTTAGTGTACCAAAGAGTTGTCACAGCCTAAATTTTGGCTTCTCTTTGACTAGTAAACATGTAACTTACCCTCCAATCTGAGGGGTAATAGTATGAATAGCCATCTGATTTGTTGACAAAAGCTTCATAGTTTTGTGGTATTTCTATGCAGAAAAAAAAAGAAAAAAAAAAGGCCCAATTAGCACACATTAATGTAGTATTTCTAAAAAACAAAAATTATGCATAGGATTGTAAGATAACATAAGCGAAATGCCATTCTTCATGAAAATAATGTAATCATAAGAGCTTGGAGAAATGCATTAACACAAACACCTCCATCTCAATTCAAACTAATTGGATGGGTAGTTTATGATTTGAAGGGAGAATAAAGCACTCTCTCTCTCTCTCTCAACAAGGCTAGGGGGGTCAAGCATTCGACTCTCCGGTTGTCTTTCCTGTGTTGTTGGCTTTGTTATGTGCATATGACAATGTGTTGGACTTTTTTTTTTCATAGTTGAATGAATGTCCTGTTTGTAAATGATATCCTACAAATTGACAAAAAAAAAAAAAAGGAAAAAAAATTAAAAAACCATCATACCTTCAGCAAAGAGTGAACTTGCAGGGCATGAACTCAAAGCTAATGCTCCTACTCCCAACAGTATTGCCCTTCTCTTAGAATTTCCTGAAATTTACCATTATATAATCCAAAGCAAGAATCAAAACAATCATATCTCACAAGAAGTTAGTTTATACATTCCACCTTTGGCATAACCAGCAATTTTGCATCAAATTTACAGCCCTAATTTCATAATTCACAAGACCAGAATTCACAAGACCAGAAGAATTTGTTATGAAGTAAATTCTTCAAGAAATCATTATTACATCAAAGACATATAAGCAAATCCCATGTCACTCATACAAAACAAGAAGTAAAATACTTGAGCTATGTTTGGATATTGGATATGTGAAGGGATTTGTAGGGAGAAGAAAAAGTGAAGAGATAAAGAGTGGTAATCTTACTGTCTTCATCATAAGTTGTGTCTCCTGAACATGTGATAATGTTTTGTGGAAAAATTGCAGTAACCCTAGTTCAACTGTATGAATGGGGCACATTGAACTGAAAATTGTGAAACATTGTATATAATTATATATCAAATTCACATACATATATTTATATTGAATGAAATTCACATATAGAGCAATTAGGCTGACCCTATTGGAGGAGGATGATGATGATGGGGCCAAGGTCATTGAGAGTGATGAAACTGCCATGTCTGACTCTAAGAAGCTGCTCTTGACTTGCTTTTAGTTTGATTAATTTGAAGTGGGTAATGCAAGGATAGTAGAGTTTCACTTGCTTACTGGTCAGAGGCTGACAAAGTTTATTTTTTGCAGCCCCAAAAATTGGATAAGAAGCTTTTTTGGACAAGAGGGATGGATGGGGTTTTACACGTGTGTGGCACGTGACTCAAAATTGTTTGATAGAATTAGGACCATGTAAAATACTGCTCAGTCTATTAAAATCGCGTTGATCCATATCAATTCGCACCACTCTATACGCTAACCACAGTTTTAATTTTAAAATTTATAATCTGATTTCTAAGTCACTCCGCTTTTCTATGTTAACACATATATATTTTAAAAGGTAAATTACAAATACGGGTGCCTCTATTTACACACCTTTTATTTTAAGGTGCATATAGAACTCATTTGACTCGACCTTGAAACTTATGGTCAATATCATAACATTAAACAGAGTCATTCACATTAATGTAAACACCAAAAACAAAACAAACAAAAAAAAACCCACAAAGATGCAACTACAACCACCAAAATGTTACACAAACTTAGCAAACCCGTCATCAACTGGCTTCAACGCCTCCTTTGGGACCCTGATTGGTGCCCCCTTACCCTTGGCAGCCTTCATTGTCATAATTGAATGCCTTAAAAAGTAAAACAGCCTTAGATTAGAACCCAAAATCTACACAGTAATTTATTCCAGCAAACTGTTTTTCAGTAACTAAACAGACAGAATCACAGATTTGAAGCTCAAATAACAAACAATCAACAATCAAATTAAACTTCATAAACACAATCATATACATACATATACACACACACACATATATATATATATGCAATTTGTATAGATCAAAAAGAAAGTAGAGAAACGAAACATACCTTGAAGATCGGCGATCTCGCGGTGACAGTGAGGAACAGAACGGAACTCAAGAGGAGAATCAAACAACAGAACAGCAATTTCTGAACATCATGAGCGGCAATTTCTGAAGGCACATGCACAAATACCTTCTGAATCACCGATCTGAATCGCTGAGATGACCTTCGATTTCGATTTCAAGATATGAATCACTGAGACCGATGTGAATCGCTGATATCTGAATCACGATCTGAATCGAACTTCGATTTCGATTTCGAGATATGAATCACTGAGACCGATCTGAATCGCTGAGATCTGAATCACGATCTGAATCGAAATCGAAGTGATATGAACTCAGAATTTTAAAATTTCGAGATATGAACTTCGATTTCAAGATCTGAATCGCTGAGATGAACTTCGAAATCGCTCTGATGAATCACTTCGATTTCGAGAGAGAACCTCAGAAATTAATCTCGGCGCTAAAGGTTGTTGGGGGATCCTTAGCTGATCCTTAGCTGATTATCACAGAATCACTTCGAAATCGCTCTGGTGATAGATTTCTGAGGATTCCATTGATAAGCAACTGAATCTGTGATAATCAGGGTTTAGACAGCGGAGAGGGAGAGAGAGATTATTTGTAAGTGCATCGGCTCAATTTGGGAGTTGAGATTCTCATATTGGAAACGGGCGCGTGAGACAACACGCATTTGAAGGCGTAAATAAACGCCTCCTATTCATAAAACGGCGTCGTTTCAATTAAAGAAAAATAAGACGTTTATAAAACGTCGTTAAATATTAAAAATAATGGCGTTTTAAAAAACGCCGTTAAAAAAACGCCACCTAAACCCATATTTCCTGTAGTGTAGTTAACCGGCTGATCGTTCATCCGATCGTCCATCAGCAATTACCTATAAAATTTGATAAAAGATTAAACGTTCTCTTAATTTAATAAAAAATTTGACATCGCCTTTATTGGCTTGTTTTTGGCAAGTGACTAAAAAACTACTCTTTGACTTTTAATATATTTTAGATCACATCAATTTTTTTATTTTTATTTTTACACATTTACTTAAAAAAAAAATTTAAAAATTTAAAAGTCAAAATATGAGTTTGATATCATGGAGCAGAAAAATGGAGCTGATGAAAAGCTTTTAGTAACCAGCCAGCCAAGCGTGATGAGTCCAGAAGTAGAACGTACAGGTTGGAGAAAACCGAACAGAGCTAGTGAAGAACATTGGAAAAGCAAAGCTGCTGATGACGGCGACAGTGGGAGGAGGAGGGTCGCAGAGGGCTTGGCAAAGCCCTAGCCCTAGAGATGGCAAGCGAGGTCATTGGCTGTTCCCTACTCTCAAGACAACCTCATCTCCCTCCAAGAATAAACCCAGGTACTCTCAAGAGGAGTGAGGAATTATATATCTAACCATTTGTCTACCCTTGAGGTTCGAACCATGACTTTCCATACAAGGGACATAAGCTCTAGTCAACACAAACAACTGATTAAGGGGCAGTGACTATTTTTATTTTTCTTTTCTCTGTAGTATTAAAAAAGAGCAGATTTAAGAAGGGATTTAAAAAGAAAAAAAAGGAAAATGAAGGTGATACATGAATAAAATATGTTTATATTTCATTTAGTTTCACACTTTTTTCTTTTTTTTTTCCAAATCTCTTTTCAAATCTCCTAATCAAACACAGTCTAAAAGGGGTGTGCGCTGTGCGCAAGGTTCTGAAAAGCGGTTGCGGTCGTCGTAACGATGGTGGTGGCGTGGTTGCAGGGTGTAAAGGCTGTAGTGTAACGGTTGCGGTAACTAGAACCGTGAATTTTTTTATTTTTCGCACAATTTGAAAAAAGCTTACCGATACACATATTTTTTCCCCATGATCATATTTAATGGGTTTAAAATAAATATTAATCAATTTTTGTAAATTTTTAAGTATGATCCAATATATTTCATATTTTTAAATTACTATAAATTGAGTTTTTGACATTTTATTTTAATAATTAATGACTTTATATTATACAAAAAATCAATCACTAACTATTATATATAAGATAAACAATGACAAAAGTAAGAGAATAAATAAGAGCCTAAATATATATATGTATATATATACATATTTTAACCAAGCCAAATAGATAATGACCACACTTATTATTATTATTATTATCAAACAATATATTGATAGATACACACAAACAAAATAGTTGAGTGATAACAGCTGAATAGAATAGCATAGGTCTTACAGCTTCAACAAATCAATAATACGTTATTTGTCTTCCCTCTCTTCTCTCTTTATCTCTTACTTCTCCATCTTCTCTCTTTATCTTCCCTCTTCTCTTTATCCCTCTTCCCCCATATTTAGCTTTTTTTTGTGTGTGTTTTTTTCGAAAAAAGCAATTCGGAACCATTACGTAACAGTGCATAACAGGCCGTTACGATTGTTACGGCACCGTTACGACTGCTACGGTAGCCGCTACGGCCAACACACCTGTGAATCTCAATCACACTACAAAAACGGCCGTAACAGGTGGCGGTAACCACCACAACCGTTACGTATTACGTAACGGTTGCGGCAGCTTTTTAAAACCTTGGTTATGCGGTTCGGGCGATTGGAGTGTAATATTACAAATCGAATGGCGGGTTAGCGGATTAGCGGATTGACAAATTACGGTTTAGGCAATTTTTAGCAGATTGGCAAATTAAAGAGTATTCTAACATATTATCATACATTTGCATAATATATAACACTAATTTGTATAATATTTTTTAGATATATAACACAAAGTAATTTTACATAATATGTTTTATATATATAACTACTAATTTGTAACAAATTTTATATCTTAAATCTCTCTCATACTTATTTTTACATTGATATTTCATTAGAAGTTAAATAATATATATGTAATAACTATAGCGGAGCGGAGTTGTTCAGTTGACGGATTATAAATTTTAAGGTTTAAAATGTGGTTAGGGGTTAGAGTGGTGCGGATTGATGTAGATCGGTGCAGTTTTAGCGGATTGAATGGTATTTTGCACAGCTCTAAATGCAACCCGTGGACAAAAGGAAAGGCTTGTGTCAATTATTTATCAAAACAAAAGACAAAAACCAATTCAAGGTTGCTACAAAATCCAAAACTAAACTAGTTCAAGGACAAATTAACTGCACTGGAGAACCAATTATATTATAGGTAAATGAATTCATTGAATCTCTTAGACATGCTAGTTCACTTATTGCTGTAATATTGGAATTTCTTTACTTTTTTGCATGGCTTCCTTAGATGGGCATCATAAGAGTCTGGGTTTTAAGTATATCTTATTAAAAATTGATACAATTTTTCCTTGTTCTGAACCTTCTATTGCATTATATGTGAGCATGTTATATGTCGAGTTATATATAGTTATCCCTACTCCATTGATGATTATGTGGCATCCTTAACGTACTTATACTTGATGTAATTATACTTGATATAGTCATTGATACCAATGTAAAGGGTGTATGTTACGCCACTTGGTCCCTCTTATGATTGAAAGCAAGCAAGGAATTATTGTCAATGTCATTTGGGTGGGGAAGATCTGCTGCTACACAGGTATGACATAAAAAGTTGCCAGTGTACTTTTATCCCAAAGATTTGTTCTTTTTTATTGATATTTTTCTGTGTGCGCAAACCTTGATATTCTGTCTGTGTCACAAATAAATGTTGTTTAAATTTCTTCCTCATTACAATTATGGTTCTTGATGATAGCTGTGCAGCTTGTGCTGCATGAAATTTTATTTACTATTTTGTCCATTTGATAAAGACAAGGCTATGGTTAATGAAAACAATGGTTTTGCAGTGAGGTTGGCGATTATCTACTTTCGATGAGTCACTGTGATGATTATTCAAGTAGAACTAAGAAATTTTGCGTTTTAGTTGACCCTAGATTACAAGTTTATTTCATATTTTTGTGTTCTCCGCCGTAGGGAAATTTGGAACCATAAATGAATTCGAGTTTTACATTTTGAGTATATATTGAAAACAACTTGGGTAATTTGGTGTTGTGATAACCGTATTTGTCCTCTGAAAATCTTTACTTCAGCTCACTTTAAATTGCCTCAGTATTGATGTGTTCCTGGAACTAAATAAATATTGACAGGTTGCACCTTATTGTGCTCCAAAATGGGCGGTAGAGTGCCTGACTAGGTCAGCAACAAAGGAGTTACATAGTGGAATGGCAATTGTTGCACTCAATCCAGATGTGATAAACATGGACATGCTTGTGTCATTCTTTGGCAGTTCAGCTGATTTATACCAGACACCGGAATCATGGTATTTATCTCTGTTCTTTTTCTCATATGTCTTACATTACAACACCTCATCTACATCTTCTAGAAAGCTGTCTTATTTCAATTCTGGTATATATAACATTTCTTGCATATTATTTTCAATATCATTCATATCAATGCAAGAAATTCTAACTGTGGCTATGTTGAAATTGAGATTTTGAATTTAATTAAAAGAAGAGCATCAACCTCAGTAAAGCTGCCTAGCAATCATTTGTGAATTTGATATTTTTTGTTGATTGTAATCAAAGATCTAATACTTATACTGAAAGATTAGACAACTACTTGAAAATTATTTTTTGCGTTTTTTTCCAGTTTCTTGGCAGTATTATCAATTTGCTGGTTATACCAATTTCCTTGAACATTGCCTTTTTTTGGTAGAATATCAAATATAAAATCATATCAAAGAAAAATTCTGAACATCTGGTGCAAAGTAACTCCACTTGTACAATGTCCACTGATTCTGCAAATCCATTTTTAGAGGTCAGGTGGTCTATTCTCGAGAACAATCCTAAATTGCTTGAGCCACAGTAAAAGTTGCATATCAAAAGTCTGATGCGGAACATCCGATGCAAAGGAACAATGTAGTTTTTTTTTTTTTTGGGTGAATACTTCATAAAATAAAATAGCAAAATGGGCAAATACAAGATTACAAGGGGCATACCCCAGGACCTACCAAACTATACAAAGCCACAGAAGCACACGAGCGACTAGCTAACTAAACAAATACAAAATAAACCTAAGAGGAAGCAGAGGCTACAATAGAAATCTAATTGCCCTGTTCAAAACCCCATCAAAGATAGATAGGGCCAAGAGCAGACCATAATAGAGCAAAACAAAATCTCCATTCACCTCCTCAAGGTGCAAAATAGCAGCATTGAAACCAGCCAAAGGGCCTAACAAGACACTAAATTAGAGAACTGCACAACCCGCAGAAAAATACATCCAAAGCAGAGGCCCACAACACATCCAAAGCAGCCTAACTGATAAATACAAATCTAAAGGAGGAACAATGTAGTTACGACTAGTTCTCTACTAAAATCTTTTTATGTCACTGATTTATGATAATTCCATGAGAGATAATGTGCTCCAATCTTCAAGCTTGACTGGAAAAGCTTGAAGATTCATTGGCCATTACACCAAAAAAGATCGACCTTGTCACGGAGAACCTCGTATCCTTTTACATGGCTATGCCTCCTGCTGCGACCCTCTCGTACTTCTTCCCTCTCCCTAGTAGTCAAAACCGTTAAATTATCCTAGTAGAGCTTCTAGACAAATCATCTAACAAATTGTTATTTTATATTTTCCTGTTGCTATTTTTTGCATTTTCTGAGCTTACAATGGCAGACAATGATGCATCTCTCACTGTGTGAAGGAAGCATCTGAGCAACATGCTAGCGTTCGTTTGTGTGCAGATACCATATAATGAAAACTTTTGGCATCTTGAATCATTTGTGAACGTTCATTGCAATATATTTGGATTTTCTAGAAAATGCTGCAATTGCTAGGTAATTGGAATTTTGGCGTTGTCAGTATAATATTTTCTGGTTTGGCCGAGGGAACAGTATTTGATTTGATATTAAGCTATAAAGCATCTTATTAATATTATTGCGGAATCCATACAAGGTCTTATGAATTCCTTTAGATCCACTGCAAGCATAAAAGATTCTAGTCACAGATTACTTGAAAGTTACCATACCGACGAGTTTCACAAGATATGATCAGATTACGTGGCCGTCAAACATGGCTTCTGCTGTGGCTCAATCTCTTTTTATTGTTTTCTTGAAAGGCTCGAGCTTTTGCAACTAGTGAGGAATTTAAGAACATGTTTGAAAATCTACATGAGAAAATGTGTTTGTGGTGTCCCGATGCACAGGATGTGTCCCTTTTGAAGGTTTAATATTGAAAGCATAAACTTATTATCCTTTCGGTTTCGCTTACATTTGTTATGCAGCCTTCTTTCTTTACTTGTTTGAAAATGTTAGCTTTAGCTATTGTACCTTAGGAATGATGTTTGGTAAAAAAAAAAATTAATTTTTTCCCCCCCAAAGTAATGTGTTGTGTAATATTTAAATATATATATATATATATATATAGTACTTGTATCACATGCATAATAAATTAACAGTCTCAAGATAGATGTGACACATCCAGACCAAGCCATGCTCATATTCCAAACACAATTCAGAGAATGTTCTCTACATTCTCTTGTTAAAGCAAATTGAGTGTGCTCTCATTTATTTTTATGAACTATAATATACCGATTGTGTAACGCCCCAAATTTCTAACCCAAATGATAAGACAACAATCATGACTTTTTCAAGGAAAACTGAATATAAATCTCCAAATTTACATTACATGATACAATAGTTCTTCATGCAACAATACATTAATCCAACAACAAGTAAATAAACAAATAAATACCTCCATGGGTTTATAAGTTTCCAAGGCTTGAGCCTGATTACACAAAACGGTTATTCAAACCCACACAAACACAGCCCTTGGCTTACACACAGAGTCATAACAAAATGAGAGTATTGTACTCCCAACACACATACTTCCACGGCCCTAGTTGGGTGGGATCACCACATCTTTTCCTGCACAAAAATCCCGTAGGGTGAGCATAAAGCCCAGTATGAAATTCTTAACAAAGTATATACATTTTATACAAGTCCCAAGAGATGAAATGCACATGCCATGCTATGGCCTTTTTGAAGATAAATCACATTTTCATCTTTTGAAAACCATCATGCTCAATGATATCATGTAATTTCAATTGTTCAAAACTTAACAATTTATTTCAAGGGCAGTAAATACGACTCTGGTAATCCCTAGGTTGGTGTCTGCAAGTAGACTATACAAGTACTACCAGATTATCATTTTTACCGGTATTAACCGGAAGGCTCGACACCTATCCGCGCGAGTTTTTAGTCTTTCACCTCGGACTCTCAGGCCAACTTATTCAATATTATCTACACCACCTATCAAGACTTACCAATGTATTTACCCCAAAACCATTCCATAAAAACTTGTTTCTCAACATTCTTTTCTCAATGCAAGTTTTCAAATTAACTTTCAAAGTTTAATGTAATCAAATGAATTGATATGCCAATTTCACAAGATGAATATAAATACTTTAATTCTAATTCATCATCCAAGGAATAACACAATTCTCTTTTCTCAAGTATCCTTGACAATTAGTTATTTCAAGACTATTTCAACGTTTTGAACAATAATTTTCAAAATGAACAACAATTCTCATATTCCTTGAAATTCATAATTTATATAAATATAAATAAGAAATTTTCCAAGCATTGATTTATTTTGACAGACAAAATAAATATAACAATATCATTCATGGATTTTCAGTCTCCTTTAAAAAAATTCTCAAATTCTAGGTTTTCTTACCAAAACTATACAACTCAAATCTTTTGAAAGAAAACTTTCCAAAATCATCTTTTCTTCAATCAACCAAGATCAAAATCCATAAGATCATTTTAAAAGAATAAGAGACAAACCCATTTTCAAAATTGCTCAACTTCTTGAATCAACAATCAATTTTCAAAGCTATCGAAAGATGATTTCGAAAATCATATAGATCTTGCAAAAATATATATATAACTCTAAGAAAATCCCTACCTTAAGTTTTGAAGAAAAAAATGAGATGAAATCCCCAAAATCAACGGTGTCGAAATTCGATCTTCATCGCACACAACGAAGCCCTCGAAAAGTTAACCAACTTTGATGAAGAACTTATGACAGAACTCTAATGGATCTTGAGAAATCAAGGTTTTGATCCAATTTAGCGTAAAGAAATGTAGAGAGAAGGGAAAGGAAAGGGTTTTTAGAGAGAGAGAGATATACAAAAGTGATCTGAAATATCAGATTCACGAACTAATATAACATGGTCTGCTCGAGTGTGAAAAGCCCCGCTCGAGCGTCAAATACACTTTCCTAGTACCTTTGCAGACAGGTCAAACTTCTGAAACCAAACATTCTCCGCTCGAGTGCATAAACGGCCGCTCGAGCGAACAAGAAACTTCTAATGCATTTTGCATTTTTACTTCAGGAGCGCTGCCCCTCAACCCCGCCAGGGCGCTGCCTTAGGACCCGCCAAGAGGCGCTGCCCCCTGGACCACCGTGAGCTGACCGGGCAGCTTGATCCCCGCCAGGGCGCTGCCCTTGGACCCGCCAAGGGGCGCTGCCCACTGGACCCCTGCGAGTTGATCGGGCAGCTCGATCCTCGACATACTCAGCGAAGTGACAAAATTGGGATCGCTACAGATTGGATATAAAAAGTTGTAATAAAATTGTGTTAAATTATATTTTGGGAGTTGGTAATAAACCCCACATCTTTTCGGTAGACGCCCATATCCTTTTCCCTCTAACCTTCTTACTATTCCAATAGATAGTTATATGAATCATTAGGCTAGTTGCTTTGTTCTAATTTTACTTAACATAAAATTCTCATATTATCCCTATCCCTAACTCCACCCACCACCACCTTTCCCCTTCCCACAACCTCCTCACCCTCTGGTCCTTTCTTGTTTATCTTCATGATCCATCGCTTGTTAAACAAATTTTCTCTTTTGTACGATTCTAGGGTTTTGTAGAGGCAATGGTAAGGGTTTTGTAAGGTAATGGTTTATGGAGGTAAGGTGTTGTGTCAAAGGTGGCACCAGTGATAGGAAGGGGTTGTTGGGGAGGAAGCAGGTCATTGGGAAAATGGGTTGGAAAAGGGTTGTAGTAAAAAAGATGGGGCATGAGAAGGGGTCATCGGTGGGAAGGGTCAAAGGGTAGCAAGAGGCGGGAACTATTGGAGGAAAGGTGTTGTAGAGGTTAGGATCCAAAGAAATGAGTTGGAATTATAGCTGGTGGTGAACCACAAAGTTGGAAAACAACTTTGGTGTGTGGAGATCAAAAAAAAGTGAAGGTTCAAAGTAAATAGGTGAGTCTATTAGCAACGGTCCATTAATTCTTTTAGGTTTTTTTATTGTTAAATTAAATAATTTGGTTGTTTTGAAAATTATTTCTCAAAATGGATCAAAATGTATTTACAAAATACGTTTTCATGAAAATGTATTTTATGAATACATTTTCTATTAGAATTTAAAAAAAAAATTAATTAATAAAGCTTATTTACGAAATATGCTTTCAATATAATTTTTTCTTTGAAAAAAGAAAAGAAAAGAAAGGGTGTTTATAAAGCATGTTTTCAACATAATCTTTTTTATATTGAAAGCGTGTTTCTTAAATACGCTTTTAGCTTAAATTTTGTTTTAAACACATCCAACTTTTATTTTGTTATTGTTGCTCACAATTTTTTTTATCTAAATTAAAAAAATAATTATACTAAAAAATATTTACAAAACACGCTTTTAGATTTTTTTATTTATTTAAAAAACACTTTCAACATTTTATTATCGTTG
This sequence comes from Camellia sinensis, assembly GCF_055761805.1. Taxonomy (NCBI): domain Eukaryota; kingdom Viridiplantae; phylum Streptophyta; class Magnoliopsida; order Ericales; family Theaceae; genus Camellia; species Camellia sinensis. The sequence continues at coordinate 62,425,025 of NC_138962.1, read as the reverse complement.
TTTTCAACACAATTGCGGTTAACAAACTTTTTGGTATAAAGTTAGTCATTAGATGCACTTTAATAAGTGCCTGTGGCATCCGTTAGTCATTTGAATTTGAATAAATTATATTATTAGTCCCTATAGTTTAAGTATTTTTAAAAAAATAGAAAACATGTTTACACTTTGAGCACAAGTTTTATAATTTTGAATAAAAAGTGTGTTATTTATTTATTTATTTATTTTTAATTTCATTGTAACCAAGCTTTCACATAATTTTTTTTAAAGCGTGATTTTTTAAAAATAAAAAACGTACTATTTTTTTTTAAAAAAAAATATTTTGATTTAAGATGTGCAACATAATGATTTTATGCTAAATGTATGATTTGTAAATATCAGTATAAAAAAACTTATTATAATTTGTAAACACGCTGAAATGCGCTTTTCAGATAAAAACATTATGTCAAAAGCATATTTTGCAAACACGTTTTCTTTTTTCTTTTTCTTTTTTTAAATTTTTTGTATTGAAAGTGTGTTTTGTAAATTCGTTTTTTTAAACTAGAAAACATATTTATGAAATACGTTTTCTTAATTAATTTTTTTTTAAGAAAAAATCAATAGAAAGTGTATTTATGTTATGACTCATTTCGAAAAATAATTTTGAAAAAATAGCATAATTATTTAATTTAGAATTAAAAAAAAACCAAAAGGGTTAATGGCCCATTAGCAACACCCTTATATTTCTTTTCACCCTTTCCACTGATTTGATCCAAATGTACAATCATTTTGATTACAAAGTGTATATTCTTGGTCAATTTCAATGTGAACTCAACTCTGATATTATTGCCTTTGGCAGAGCAAAAAATTACAAAAGATATTATTAATTCTGTGTGTGTGCTGATTTCTGACCACACTGTCAAACAGATACTCAGCTGGAGAACACCGGCAGAATAGATTGTGCTCGAACAACCTGTCACAGAAAGATAAGACTCCGGTGGTGGTTCGTCCACCCGGGGGCACTCCGACGATCAAGTCAGTACTCAATTATCTCTCAAAGATAGCAAATAGTGCTTAACTCACTAGCCAGGATACAAAAAACGTACCTTAGACCCATAAGGGTGCCTTACTTTTATAGCCAACACTAACCTAATCCCTGTAGAAGCCTAGCTTCAATGGACTCTGGCTTAACGCTTATCCTGAACTCTTAAATAGATAGAGATAAACTCCCTAAGAGCATTATCTTTATCCAAACTAAGGTCCTCCCCCATTCGAGGACTCTTATCCCTTATCCTTTTATCTCGGATTCCGGTATCTCCGTATATAACCTTGGCCTAGATGAGATTACCTCGACGCCATGACCAGGACACGTGGAACCTCGGCTGGTATTTCGGTGCCACCTTGGCCACGTGTTGTCATTCACAAAAATATGCCCCCACAACTGCCCCTAGGTTATATTACCTCGACATCCTGAGGTGATGGAACCTATACCGTTTGTCCATATAGCACATCGGCTAGGACCTACCCCATCTTTCATGACCGAGATCATCACACGTCGGTTTCACATGACCAAGACTTTGCAGTCTACTTTTTTAATAACCAAGAACCAAGTTCCTTAACCAGTACCGTTCCCTGAGCTGAGGTCCTTGCTCTATTAAATCAAGAACTCCAAGAGTTCTATTTTTGCATGAGCTGTCACGCACGGTTTTCTCAACCGTTTTATCCACGCGTCTTTCTCTTATTGCTTCGTACCCGACACGCGCCATCAGGTCGCGTCACTTCTGCGCACGCCGCCTGACAAACATGTCATCCAAGGCACATTATTATGATTTGCCGCCTTTTCACGTTTTAACAAAACATTGCTTTCTCTCTCTGTCTCTTCACTTTTACATCCTTCGTTTTCACTCTGCGTTTCAAGCTCTCTCTTTCTCTTTCTCTCTTTCTCTCTAAACCACCATTGTCGTTTTCTCAAGGCTTTCTGCAACTGTTTCCGTTCTTCTCCTCCGATGAAGCTTTCACTGTTCTGCTCTACGCACCATCAGCGTCTGACTTCGGCATACCTTATATTGGCGTCATTTTTCGGTAAGCCACTTTTCCCCTCTTTTCAGTTTTTGATTTACTTCGAACTTTATTATATGTTCACACTGTTGTTTTTCTGCCACTGTGAATCTGTTCATGTTCTTGAATCTTCGTCTGTGTTTCGAATCCCATCATGTTTGTTTGTGATTTTGCTTGTGCCCAATCCTTTTCTGGGTATATTTATACACATTTTGCTCACACACTTGCTATCTTGCCACTGTTCTTGGCTTTTCACATCTGTACACACTTCGTACAATGTTCTCGATTTTGCTTTCTGGATTCTGAATCACATTCCTTTTCTGTTTTCTTTTTTTCTAGATTCTTTCTCCTAATTTCTGTTTTAGTAGCTCTAGGTTTGGGATTTGCCCTAGAACTCCTATTCTTAGGAAAAATTGAAACAAATTCCCCTCAGATCCTCAAAAACCCTTGCCCCAGTACCTGTTTAGGGTTTAGCTGAGATCTTTAAACCCATATAAACCACTCTTTTCTGAAATCTTGAACCTTACCCCTTTAGCCGACGTCATGGGTATGTTTAGGTAGAGGGTGGACACCCCGACCAAACTAGAGTACTTTAGGGCAGAGTTCTCCATCCCAGCCGATGTTCATCTTAGGCTGGCAGGGGAGGAAGACTCCATCATGCCTGATGGGGACTCTATGCCTTTCCCCGTAGTGGCCTTTATAGAGTGTGTACTTAGGTTCCCTCTCCACATCCTCTTCCGCCAAGTCCTCCACTATTACAAACTTAACCCAATGCAGCTGGCCATTAACTCTTACAGAGTTATTAACGGTATAATTGCCCTAGTTAGCCGAGAGAATGCTAGAATAACACTAGCCGACATCCAGTACTGTTATACCATGTGTGGCCTAAAGTCAGAAAAAGGCTACATCTATTACCTTAAGCCGAGATCCACTGAGTACAAACTCATTGCCGACCTCCCAGACTCTAACAAAGGTGCTAGAGATGATTATTTCATCGTCTCGGGCAACTGAGAGTTCCCACCAAATGACGACCTCCACCTCTACCCCTTGAGCCGATTAGTCTTTAAAGCGGGTAATGGTAAGACCCAAGTGTCACTTCACCTGATTCGAAGTCTTTATTACTTTGTTCTTTTTATATGTTCTAATGTCTGTTTCTTTACTTGCAGCTCTTCCCCAGCCACCAAAAGACTTCCGCAAAACCTTCTACCCTAGAAAAGATTTCAAGAAGCTGTTGGCTTGCCTGTTAATCAGCGCAAGGCCCCTCTGCTGCTTAACAACATCCCAACCTACAAATCCACCTTGCCCGACGTTCCTAAGAAGAGCAAGCCTCCACCTTCAACAACAACTCCTCCTACCACCTCATCACTACAGCTTGACCAAGCCTCAACCTCTGACCTAGCAGAGCAGCCATCAACATCTGCTCCCCAACTGATTCCTCCAGCGTAGCGTTGACGCCGTTGCCGAGTTCCCGCCAACAATCCTGCTAGTAGAGCTCGTAGCCAAAATGCCAAAGTGCTGAGTTGTCGGCTTCCGATCTAGCCAACTTACTCGCTGCACTTCCGGCAATTCATTTCGGCACCAAAGTCACAGTTGCCGCCACCGCTGACGAGATGGGGCGCAAACCTGTAGTTGTTAAAGACCTGCTTGCTAACATCCCTGATGTTGTCACAGTCCAATCCTCATCTTCCCCTTCTTAACCAACCCCAAAGCCAAAACGAATGAAGAAGGCCAAGGCAAAAGCCATAGTGACTGAGATTGATTCTGAGGACACTGTGCCCATCTCAAAGCTAGCCGAGGCCGAGAAAAGCACCCCTTCCGCCGAGAAGCATTCCGCAGAGGACCCAACATCCGAGGCCCCACTGGCCAAAAAGCCAAGGTCCGACAACCAAGAGGGCAACAGATACCCCCGAAGCATGGTCTGGGCGCCCGAGATCATGCTCGACGACAGACCTCTTACCACCGGTGATAGTGCTGCAAACCTTGAGGTCGGCGCGGCCCTGTCCATGGCAGTTCTTCTATCCGAAGACATGAACCATATGGCCGAGTTATACGTGTATGAAGATTTCGCTCTTATGATGCAGCATTCGGTCTTGGTAAACCTTTTTTCGACTCTTTTGGTAGTCTTTCTTGCAGGCCATCCAGCATGCTCACTCCTATGCTACGAAGACCGAGATGATGTGTCATGACCCGAACTCGCCCCCGCGGGTTAAGAACATACCCGGCCAGTAATCATGAGATTACCTACGGCCTCAAACCAAACCAAACGTATTTTAACAGAGTTAACGGGGGCCAAACGGAAGCAATTTAAAACTTTGTTCATAGAGTTGTGCTTACATGGCACATCATAACAAACCATACATATGTACATCAAAACTCACAGCAGAAGTATAGTACCATAAAGTTCTGTACAGACAGGATCATCCAAAACTAAGTCAACCCATGAAAACTATATGCAGACATGTTCAAAGGCTTTGCCAACATGACAACATAAAACAAAATGACAAAAAGGCGAAGACGAGTCTCCTGCGTGAGACGCAAGGGCTGACTCTTCAAAACCTTTGTTGTTCCACACATACTTCACTGGGGCTGGGTTTGGATTTCTCTTGGCTCACCTACAAACACATGAATGAGCGTGAGCGATAGCCCAGTGAATAATATCAAATAAAGGAGTTATACAAACAGTACGTAGAACAACATGCTTCAGATGACCTTGGGCTCAATTCATATTTCTATTTAACATATATATATACACAATGTAAGTCAAGTGACTGTGGTTCCAAACATACTGGCCTTTAGCCCATTTATCTTCCATTTGTCAAACTGGTCTTTGGCCCATTCAGATTTTCATGTCAAACTGGCCTTTGGCCCATTCAACTTTCATTCATGTCAAACTGGCCTCTGGCCCATTCATTGATGTCAAACTGGCCTCTGGCCCATTCGTTTATTCATATCAAACATTTGTCCGTAATTTAAACTAGCAAACTTATAAAGCTTATAAGGAAATAAGCAATTAGACAAATGACGACTTCAAGGTATCGATATTACTCACAGTGATCGGTTGGTTGGTTTGCCCTGGAGCTCGACCCTACACATTCCATGAACACAAAAGGGTCACAAACAATTCGATCCGTTCTAAATTCACATATTCCTCTTTAAGCTTCATTCTTATCTCTTTAACTCAATTACAATGCTCAATGCATGCCTAAGAGTACTTAGAAGTGAAAGAGAATAGAAAACGAAACACAGGATGTCTTCTCAAAATTTCAGAAACCAGGGTCCCCGCTCGAGCGTGGACTTCCCCGCTCGAGCGTACCCTTGAGGCCTGCAAAAGTACTGGATGCATCAAATTTACGCTCGAGCTTGAAGTCTAGCGCTCGAGCGGAAGGCCTCACTACATAGCTCCCCGCTCGAGCGGACATCCAAGTCTGCAAAAATACTGGGAGCACGAAATTCATGCTCGAGCGGCGGTTTCCCCGCTCGAGCGGACATCAAAATTCGGGAAAATTCAGAACATGTTCTTGAGCTTTAACTTGACATTCAAAGGCTCTAAATGCATGCTTTTGGCTCAAATTCCACATATACAAGTACTAATCATGGTACAAACACCAAATTACAACATTATGAAGCTCAATTCCACAATTTAGTCACATGCATGTCCCAATTCACATCAAATTCATTTCCAACATAACAAACTCATACATTCAAACTCATATTCTTATAAATTGTACATGCATGTGAGATATGACCCTCATTACCAACTCAAATGGTGCAAATGGTGATCACAAGCATGAACTCTAACCGAAATCTTACATGGATCATACCTTTCATGCTTAATTATACAAATTCAAAGCAATTACACACATGCATGCATACATTGACCTTCAATTCAACAAAACCAACCCAATTTCATTATACTCAATTAAACTCATGTTCTTGACCATTAATCAAACTTGGATTCACAAGATGATAACTTAAAATTCATGAATTCACTTACCTAGGAGCTTCAAACCTCCAAACTCTAGCCAATTCTTGAGTTTAATCTTCAAATTCCCAAGCCTTGAGCCAAGATTACACAATTCTCTCCTTTTCTCTCTCTATAGCCGGCCCTCTCTCTCTCAAGGCACAAAATTAGATTTTTGAGCTCAAGTGTACCAATTAAGTGTATAGTGCCTCTTTACATAAGTTCCCACTAGAACCAATTTAATAATAATAAATAATTGGGCACTAATTCAATAAATTAATCCAATTAATCTGATCCGAATCAATTTTCAATTAAATTTCACCGTAGGCTCTAAAAATTACGCTAATCACAACGGCGTAGTCAATTTCGGGTTCTATGGCCAATAAGGCCTTTAATTTAATTTCCAAAGCAGATAATCAAACAAATATTCCTACGGTGAACAGATAGAAATTCAAAACCACATATTTTCACGTAATGGCACACAAAATCATATCAAACACATAATCACATTTATAATAAGGACCAATTAGCATAATACGGAACAAGGTTATCACATGATGAGGAAGGATTTGGCGAAGAAGACAAAAGAGGCAGCCAAACTCCTATCCTCCCTTAACAAAGCCGAGGCCAGCAATCGTGCTCTCATGGACCAGGCCAAGGACGCCGAAACTGCTCAAAGTTTGACCGAGGAAAAGGCCAAGGTGGAAAAAGATGAAGCCGAGGCAGCGAGAGTCGACCTCGAAGCTGCCAATGCCAAAGTGGCTGATATGAAGGCCAAGCTTGAGGAGGCTCTTGCCAATAAAGAGGCCGAGGTAAAGGCGGCCAACGAAAAAGCCTTTGAAGAGGGACAGGCCGCCGTTCGTGACCAGTACAAGCAACAAGTCAACCTGGCTTGTAACCTCAGTTACTACCTCGGTTGGACGACGGCCCTCAACAAATTGGCTGTTTCTATAGGCTCTGACCTTCGAGACATCAACCAGCTCAAGGTGCCCTTCCCATCAGAGCCCGAGGATGATGCCGAGGAAGATGAAGCCGACGAAGTGGAGGAGGAGGCTGCCTTTGATACCAAGCCTCCCACCCTCCATGAGCAAATTGATCTAACTCAGGATGAGGAGGATGACTTGGCTTCCAAGGGCGTCTCCCCCAAACCAACCATATCTGAAGCCGAGGTCCAATGTACTGAAAAGAGTCTGGATAAGACTTTACAAGAAATAGATGTTGAAATAGAAGCCGACAAGACTGCAACACAACCATCCAAGCAAGCCAATCCTAGCACTTAGGATATTTCATTTTTTCCTTTCCTTTGTTTGTACTTTGTTTTGTCTGAACAATGCTTTAGTTTTCATATTTGGTCGACGTGTCGCTTTTGTAATCTAAATAAGTAACCTTCTGTGAATGCAAGTTGTCTCCTTTTTTCTAAGTGTTTGAATGTCTTCTTTTCTTTTATGTGTGCTCTATAACTTTCATACTTAAAATGATTTGGCATGCCTTCAATTTATTGCCTTAGCTGTGTAGTCTCCTCGGAGTAACAATACCTCGAACATAACTTTCTAATTTGTTCATCTCGGCCTTTGCTTAACACTTGAAAATATTGTAAAAATATTTTCGACGGCAAAGAGTTTTAAACTTGCCACTTCACTCTTACTTATTGTCTTCTATCAAGACTTCAGTTTTCCATACTTCCCAAGTTTGGCAACCTGGTAATCTCGGCGAATACGTATGTACTTCTTGCAATATTACCTCGACTTATCTTCAACTTGTATATTTTTTCTGAAAATTTCAACAAATGTTAAGCACTTTAAACTTTATTTCATCATCCTCCAGCTCCCTGCCCCCTAATGTGAACTTAAGTTTCACTTAGGTTCTCATTAAGCATGTGGCTATGATCTTGTTGCCGAAGTTAGATTCAAATAGAGACTAGCCGAGGTTCTCAACCTTGGTTCCTCTGTTAATCTTTACTCAAATGCACTTATTTATGCCGATATGGCAGAGCTAGGTTAATCCAACTTAGTTCAACTCCATTATATGCAAGTATAATTTCAACTCTGCCATATAATGAGTCTAAGTTATTCGTCATGTTTCACTCGGAAACATCGCCAACTTAGTTCAACTCTATTATATGCAAGTATAATTAAACTCTACCATGTAATAAGTCTAAGTTATTCGTCATGTTTCACTTAGAAACATCGCCAACTTAGTTTAACTCTATTATATTCAAGTATAATTCAACTCTGCCATATAATAAGTCTAAGTTATTCGTCATGTTTCACTCAGAAACATCGCCAACTTAGTTCAACTCTATTATATGCAAGTATAATTCAACTCTATTATATGCAAGTATAATTCAACTCTATTATATAATAAGTCTAAGTTATTCGTCATGTTTCACTCAGAAACATCGTCAACTTAGTTCAACTCTATTATATGCAAGTATAATTCAACTCTGCCATATAATAAGTCTAAGTTATTCGTCATGTTTCACTCAGAAACATCGCCAAAGGACTGGTCAGTCGTATTACACAAGTTTGAAATTACAAAAATGAGCTAAAATTTTATTATTACTTTAGCTAATAAAAAACTTTGAAAAACAAAAAATCTAATGATAGAAAAACTTCAAGTAGTAAGTGTTCCAAGGTCTTGGCAACTCTTTGCCCTCATTGTCCTCAAGCTGATATGCACCATTGCCGGCTACCGAGATGATTCTATAAGGTCCCTCCCAATTTGGGGCCAGCTTGCCTTCCCTAGGATCCTTCTTGTTGCGGACCACTTTCCTTAGCACTAGGTCCCCGACCTTGAACTCTCTTGGGTTGACCTTCTTGTTATAAGCCCTAGCAAGTTGCTGCTGGTATGCCCCCAGCCGAATTGCTGCTCTTTCCCTTTTCTCCTCAAGTAGGTCTAGATCTCGAGCCAAGAATGCTTCGTTAGTCCCATTTTCTACTCCTTGTGTTCGGATCCCTGGGATGTCGACTTCCAGTGGGATGACTGCTTCTGTGCCATAAGCCATGGCAAATGGGGATTCCTCAGTTGATCTTCTCGGCGTAGTTCAATATGTCCAGAGTACATTGGGCAACTCTTCTACCCATTTTCCCTTTGCTGCTTCCAGCCTCTTCTTGATCCCATCCAAGATAGTCTGGTTGGATGCTTCTGCCTGACCATTGCTTTGAGGGAAGCTTAGAGTAGAGTAGTAGTTCTTAATTTTGTATTTTGCACAGAAGCTCTTGATTAGCTTATTGTCAAACTGTGTGCCATTGTCTGTTATGATTGCCCTTGGAGTCCTAAATCTGGTGATGATGTTCTTACATATGAAGTTCTTTACATCAATAGCTCGAATCTTTGCAAGGGGTTCAGCTTCTACCCATTTTGTGAAATAATCTGTTGCTACTAGCAGAAACTTCCTTTGCCTAGTGGCTTGGGGTAACTGTCTAACAAGATCCATGCCCCACTGGGCAAATGGCCATAGGCTTGATATTGGGTTCAAATCAGCTGCCAATTGATGTATCAGAGATGTAAACCTTTGACACTTCTCACACTTCCTAACATAGGCTTCAGCGTCCTTTTGCATGTAGGGCCACTAATGCCCCTGATTAATGGCCCTATGAGCAAGTGATCTGCCCCAACATGGCTTCCACATACTCTTTCGTGAATCTCATATAAGAAGTCTTTAACCTGGGAAGGATGCACATATCTCAAAAGGGGACCAGTAAAGGACCTTCTGTAGAGATGTCCTTCTGCTGTCAGGCTAAACCTAGCCGACTTCAGTCTGGTCTTGTGTGCCTCTTTTCGGTCATCTGGCAGCTTCCCATCTCTGAGGAACATTACTATTGCATCCATCCAACTTGGTCCTAACTCTACACACATCGTTTCATACTCTGTGTTCAGTGGTTCTACATTCGGGACTGACAAATAGTCAACCATTATTGTCTTTGCCTCTCCTGATTTCATTGCACTAGCCAGGTTAGCCAAGGCATCAGCATGGTTGTTGTTATCTCGGCTAACTTGCTATAGTCGGCAATCCCAAAATAAGGCTACCAGTCTAACAACCTTTCTTACATAGTCCATCATTCTTTTATCTCGGGCTGCGTATTCGCCTATTGCCTAGTTGACAATAAGCTGGGAGTCACAGAAGACCACCACTTCGTCGGCTTCCATTGTTGCTACAAACTTCAATCCTGCGATGAGTGCTTCATATTCTGCTTCATTGTTTGAGGCTTTAAACCCTAGTCGAATAGATTGTTCTAGCATCCGCCCATCTGGCGATACTAGCACTACTCCTGCCCCCGCTCCTTATCAGTTTGAACTCACATCCACAAATAGGCGGAATGAGTCACCGATGTAAATATCACAAGGCTTGAATTTTTCTTCTTTCTTCTATTATGCTGTGGGGCTTTTCATCCCCAGCTAGGTTCCTTCTTGTTCACCTAGACACCCTAAACCGCGACTCTTCGGAGCCCGATATGATATGGCGCCTGGTGTGAATTCGGCCATAAAGTCGGCCAAAACCTGGCCTTTGATTGCTGTTCTGGGTCTGAACTCTAAATCGTATTGGGCCAATACCATAACCCATCTGGCTATTCTGCCTATCAGATCTCCTTGTTGTAGTAGTGACTTCAAAGGGTGCTCAGTTAATACCATAATCTTATGGGCTTGGAAATAGTGGTTCAACTTCTTGGAGGCCATTATCAAGGCCAATGTCAATTTCTCCAGGGGTAGATACCTGGTCTCTGCACTTGCTAGGGTTTTACTCACATAGTAAACTGCCATGTGTTCTCCCTTCTCTTCTCTGATTACCACTGCACTAACTGCATGCTCCGAAACTGCGAAGTATAAGAAAAGTTCCTCTCCAGGTACAGGATTTGAGAGAACTAGAGCTGTGGTTAGGTATTTTTTCAAGTCGACCAAGGCGACTTCGCACTTCTCTGTCTAGAAAAAATCTGCGGCCTTTTTTACTAAACTAAAAAATGGCTTGCATTTGTCAAAACTTCTGCTTATAAACCTATTTAGGACTACGGCCCTTCCAGTCAACATCTGTACTTACTTTTCCAATGTTAGGCTCTTCAAGTCCAGGATGGCCTTGATTTGATCTGGGCTTGCCTCAGTGCCCCTTCTGGTAACCAACTATCCCAAGAACTTAATAGACCCAACTCTAAATGCGCATTTCGAAGCATTGAGTCAGAGCCGATATGTTATAAGGATGTCAAAAATTGCCTTCAAGTTTGCCAGATGATCCTCAGGTTCTTTGGTCTTCACGACCATGTCATCAATGTACACTTCCACTGTTTTGCTAATTAGATGTCTGAACATCTTGGTCACCAACCTCTGGTAGGTTGCTCCTGTGTTTTTTAACCCAAAGGGCATCACTCTGTAGCAATACAACCCTTTTGGGGTGATAAATACAGTCTTCTCCTCATCAGGGGGTACATTGCTATCTGATGGTATCCCCTGTATGCGTCCAGGAAGCTCATCCTTCCATGCCTTGAAGTGGCATCCACCAATTGATCGATTTTAGGGAGTGAAAAACTGTCTTTGGGACAAGCCTTATTCAGGCTAGTAAAGTCCACGCAGACCCTTCACTTCTCATTCTTCTTCTTCACAACAACAGTGTTTGACAACCAAGTTAGGTAGTTTACCTTTTGAATGGCTCTGGCCTCCAGCAGTTTATCGACCTCCTTTTCTACTGCCTCAACATGCATCAAGGTCGGCCTTCTTGCCTGTTGGATGATAGGTTTAGCCGACCTGTCTACATTCAAACTATGGCAAGTGACCTCGGGATCAATGCCAGGCATCTCGTATGGCGTCCAGGCAAACACCTCAATGTTTATTCGTAAGAAGGCTTCTAACTCCTTTTCATCATCCTCGGCCAATCCTGAGCCAAGTAGGAAGAAACGCTCTTCGTCCCATTGCTGGACTAAGATCTTCTTCAAGGCTTCTTCACTCTTCTCGGCTGGTTCTTTGTCGACATCATCTAGGACCTCCATGTCCATGTCCTCGTCCTCAATCTCTACTGTTTCTGCGTCTCGTATGTTGCAGGCGGATTTCATTGCTTCCATGGAGCAATTCTTTGCCTACACCTGATCCCCTCTGACCTCCTCAATTCCGTGCTCTGTTGGGAACCGCAACAGCTGGTGCAATGTTGAGGAAACAACCCCCATTACATGCAGCCATGGCCTTCCCAAGATAACATTGTAAGGGGAAAGGGTGTTAATTATCGTGAACTCTATGTTTACCTTCTTGGTGCCTGCCTGCACCTCCAAACTTATTGTTCCCAGGGGCCACGTCGACATTCCATTAAACCCAACCATTGGACCATTGGACTGCTCCAGATTATCTTGGTGAAGGCCAAGCACCTTGTAACATCTAACATACATGATATCACAAAAGCTACCTTGGTCAATTAGAATGCGCTTTACTTGGCACTCTCCAACCTTGAGGGATATTACCAGGGCATCGTTCTGTGGATGCTGCACCATGTCTAGGTCGTCTTCAGTAAAGGATACCATTGGTCCCTAGCGCTCGTCTGCCTTAGGTCTTTTCTGCCGGACCTGATACACATGCTGTAAGTGTTTCAACTTCTGAGTTTCCCCACGTATCTCGTTGTAGACCGCCCGAACTCCGCTCCACGCGCGATGGCGCGAATCGTGGTTCTAGCTACTACAGTTCAGACTCTTGTTACAGTTCTGAATCTAATCTCACAAAGTGCAATGTAAGACTGATAAATCACCAAAGAGTCCAAATCCAATAAATCGTTTTGGAAAACTGATTTTAATCAAGAAGTGCCAAACATGGACTGTTTTGCCAGATTTCAGAGTCGCCACCTAAATATTTTGTTTTGAAAAATTTAAGAAACCCTGACTCGTGACTAAGGCCATGTGTTCGTCATCACTAAAGTTGCCTCGGCTCGGGAACTTGGGTACGAGAGGGGAAGGTCCTGAAATAAGCGCCCCCGCTCACCCGATCAAAGATCGGCCTCTACTAACATGATATGTTGTTTTTGAAAACACATGTGTTCTTATTCCGGTTTATTAGCTAGCTTACTATGTGATGCGCACAGCATACATGTATAGACTAGATCGCCTGATTTGGAACAAAACATCTCATGTTTGTTTGTAAAAATGGTTTGAAAGTGCTACTCACAAGTAGGCTAAAACACAGATTTGCCACCCTCAAGTGGGCTTAGAAAACATGGTGATTTGCCACTTCAAGTGGGCTTAAAACGCACATTTTGATGAATTGTTCCAATTCAAGTAATGAAGCCTTCATCCACAGGCATTCATGCAGTTAAACACATAAGCACATAGCCTCATGGCAAGCATGCTATCATGCCAGTCACTTACACACATGCAAGGATGCTAAAGCGTAAACACTTACAGTGTACTCCGAGCCAAAACAGAAGCTAGTTAGTAATCATGCATGATCCTAGCTATGTCAACAATGCCTAATGCAACATATGCAAAATGCAACTAAGTAGGCTCGGCTAGCTAGAATGACATATGAATGCAACACTCGATAACATGCTTTGAAACATGTATTCAAGTAAGTATTGAAATACAATGCAGTTTGAATGATGCGCCGAGCCCGGTGCATGCAATACGAATGGATGATGCACGCATGCAAAGCATAAGTATGCTAATTGAAATATGCCCTAATCTAACCACTGAAAATGGATAAGTAAAAGGGAAAAAGATGTGGGGGTGGAAAACATTCACACACACACGCACACTTACACTTATTACAACAATGTGCCCTCTCGACGGAGGGTCCGAATAAATCAACTAACTAGCTACGCTACGCTAAGCTAATTAATTACAAACTGAATTGAAACTAGCTATACTAAGCTAATTAGAATATTACAACGATGAAATAAATTAGCTAAATACATTAACTAATTAATTGCAGAATCAGCAAATTAACTATCTAAACAAAGCAGTTAAAATGGCCTCGAGGGGAGGGAGATATGCATGCTCGATTGCCTCGCCCGGAAATCCACTACCGTGCCTCAAAATGCCCTCGTTTGCACTCTTTTGGACTTCTGAAAATTGTGCCAACTTCCAAGATGCTTCTGACCACCCTAGGAACATACTGAAGGATGGTCGGCCGAGAGGGATGGCCATCGGCCAGAGTTGATGGCCATCGACCACTTCTGATAGCCGATCTCCAGCCTTGGTGGCCGGTCGGCAGCTTTGATGGCCAGTCGGCCACTGCTTCCTGCAATTTCTCCTTTTGTTGCAACAGAGCACAAACAGAGGCATGGCAGTGTATTTGCAAGGAAATGTGTGTGCAACCACACTCCTTATCACATCTCAAGCTCAAAGGAGTGTAGTGCTCGGCTCTCGAGCCACTAATCACGCATCTCAATGCATGATGGCCAAAGAGTCAAGTTTGCACAATATTGATGAATGCACAAATAACACATAAAAGCCTCCACCTCTATCATGCTTGATCAAGAGGGCCGGCGACCAAGAAATGAGGCGCGTTTAATCACTTCAAGTATGAAACACCCCTCGTTTCTCGTGTTTGGATTAACATCCAATCCAAACACAATGCAATGCAACAACATTCCAACAACAATGCAATGTAACATGTGTATCTACCAATGCTAATGTGGCATGTACAAGGTTTCTACCATGTGAACAAAGCATGCAAGACATGTTCGGAGGCCAAGAACATCAAAGCTAGTAAGGAGCATCTCACAAGAGCCATGCAATACCAAGTTTAAATGGCTAGACCAACTACAAACAGACCTCATGCCTGCCAAAACAGTGGCCAAAATGCTCCGAAATGCTAGCATTAAAAGCAAGAAAATGCATGCTCATGCATTGGCCTATGAATAGGGTATAAAGGTGCAACTCTTAAGAGCACTTAAAGAGTGAAAAACATGAAAGTGTGACAACACTACATGCTCTTAAATATCATTCCAAATGATGCTAAAACATGCACATATGATAAATGAGGCGTGCTAAGAGGCTCAGAGCTTAAGGCTAGCAAAGGTACTTGCACCAAAGCCATATCAAGCCAGCCCCAAAGGGCTAAGGTGACTCAAAACAGTCCCAAGGTAGGTCAAAACAAGGTCAAAAACATGCTTGAATATAGCCAGCACATGCTAGAATTAAAGGCGTGAAGCAAGGAGCATGCAAAGCCAATGAGGAGGATTACACTACACATGTCAGAAGTAAATGAAGGATGCTCTAATCAACCAAAAACAAAGTTGTATCATGGCAAAATAAGACCCAAAACACATTGAAATGGAAGCCCAAAAGCTTAGGCAAGATGGCATACATATTGGCTCATGTTTAAGGCATAAATCATAACTCTCCAAAAGCATTGAAAGAGTAAAGCATGAGAGAGTATGACCACACTACACACACTGAAATCATGGTAGAAATGAGGCCAAAGTATGCAAGCAACTCAAGTAAGCCATGCTAGAGACTATGAAACTCAAAGCTAGTGAGCAAGATTGCACTATGGCTATACAAAGTAAGGCATGCATGATCTAAAACACTTAAAACATAGCTTAAGCATGGAAAAACATGAGTGAAAGCTTGCTGGAGTGGAGCCAAAAACATGCTAAAATGATGGTCCAAAGCATGATGCATGTTAAGGCTATAGGGAGGATTGCACTACAAGGGTATGAAGCATGCAAGAGGCAATCAAACTGACCCAAAACAAAGCTATATCATGTTAAAATAAGGCTTAAGGTATGCTAAGATGGAGCCAAAACATGCTAGAAAAACATGCTACTTTGATGAGCCATCAACACAAGCAAACAAAAGAAGAGGAGGGGGGACAACCCCTCCTATTTGGGGCCTCAAAACACAATTTCTATCACTGAAAATCCACTAAATTTCAGTGGCTAAAAGGCCAAGAGAAGATGATCTCAAAGGCCTAAAGAGATGGCACCAGAAAAGGGGGGGTAGACCACCCCCAACACCAAAGAGGCCTTAAACAAACACTTTAAGGACTTAAAAATAAGAGTTTTTTCAGTTTAAAGTTAGGCTAAAACATCATGCAAATGGGGCCAAATAAGCAATATAATCAAAGCTTTAAAGAGGATAAAAACTCACCCTTGAAGAACAACTTTAGAATAGCAACTTCGGAGGCAAAAACCAAGCTAAAACCACTCAAATGCAACCTTCAAGAACCTCAGCTCAATAGTGAAGGTGTTTTACTAGGTGTTTGTGTGCAAAAGTGTGAAGAAATGACACTTTTGAGCACATACAAGTGCAAATATAGAGAGAGGTGGAGCAATATAGAGATAGATATATGTATAGCCCTCAGCCAATTTTTCTGAACCTCTGGAAAGGGAGAGGGACCTCCCCTCTTATAGAAATCCAACTCTCAAGCTTGTTGAACAAGCTAGAGGCTTGGTGCAATCCCTCCATACACGTGTATGAAGGATAAGTTCTATGCTCACTAGCAGGCACAACTGGCAATAAAAATATCTGCAAAAGCAAGAAAAAGGGCCTCGGCCAAAAAGTATGGCCGACTGGCCATTAAAGGTGCCGACCGGCCATCAGTGAAGCTGACCGGCCACCACTGATGGCCGATGGAAAGAGGGCATGGCCGATGGGCAAGGGACCTGGCCGATGGGTTGTAAGGCTAGCCAACGGGCCACCCCCTTCCCTCAGAAACAAAGCCACAAGCTCTTGGTCCACAACCAAGCACAAAACAGACAAGTTGAGAGGCTCCAAGGTAAAGCGCACAGCCGAGACTTTCAGAAACTCAAAACGAACACGAGCATGGATGATCATCGAGTGTTCAAACGATGACGTCATTTAAGATCAATTTTGTAGATGTTGTAATTTTCATTGAAAGCTTTTCCCTAATTTTAGATCTTATTTACTAATTGTTAGGATGGAGGAAGGCGTCTCTACGCCTCTGGGGAATTAACTCGTAGGGTTTCAAATCTACACTTTTGCTATTTTAGAGGTGAGTATACTTACCATGAAAATTTACCTTAGCTCTATCTTTAATGAAAAGTTTGAAATATTTTTGAATTAAATGAAGTAACTCATTTCATCATGATATATGTATAAAAAGAAAATCTATAAATTTATTGAGGTCAAAGGTTAAGTTTTAAATAAATATATGATTTCATTTGTATAATGAAGCATTAATTTTTATGAGAATTTATTTAAGTTGAGTCCTTCAAATTTTATGATGATGATGATTAAATGACAATGAAACGTTATGGGAGAGTGTGTTTTTTATTAATCATATAACCGAATATAGCCTTTGGGGCCACAAAGGCCGAAATGCTTTGGGGTCCTGGGGACCGAAATGTTTTAAGGACCATAAGGGTCGTTGTACGTAAGGTGTCCTAGGAACCGAAACATTGACATGAGTTATGTTCCTATGGTTATGTTTTGGGTAACGGTACCGTCGCCACCTAAGTCGCGAGGTAACGCAACCCTAAGGCTATGTAGTGGTTCGTATGATGGACATGAAATATTAATGTATTGAAAAGTTGTATTTTTGTTTACTTTCCTTATTCAAATGTATTTTTCCTGCATTATGAGATTCTTTGGAAAAATCTTGATAACGGTTTATGCAAAATTTTCTCAATTTATATAAATTTCAGTCCAATTAAGCTCTTGTGTTTATTATCTTATTTTGAACCCAATTAGAAGGAGAAAGCTTTATAACTCCATGGGATTGGTATACTCATTGGGCTCTAGCTCATTCTTTTTTAATTAATTTTTTTTCAGATTCCTAGACTTTTGTGTGGCTCGCCTCAACTTGGAAGATTAGAGTTTCTAGAGGATCAAATGTGAGCATCTGGTAGTTGAGGTTTTGCCTAGGGTCACTCTAGGATGTAGTTTTATCCTTTGTTTTATGAAGGAGGTTGATTGTAAATATTTGCTTTGTGAAGTTGGATGTATTGATGGATTCATGAATAGTATGTTTTATTTTTGGGGTAGTGGTGCATGGGAACTATCTTAGTAGCATGATGATATTTTTGTCTTTGAATGGATCATCTCCTATATGTTGGCCAATTGAAAGGTCTTATGCACTATTGGTGATGTGATATAAGAATTTTACAGGTGATTATTGTGTACAGGTGTTATAGCGTTTGAAGTGCACCAGATTAGGTCGTGACAAAAAAATTGTGTTAAGGTTTTGATTTGTAGAGAAACAATCCATGTGAAACAATATGTATAATCGTCTCTTTTTTTCAAAAATGATGAAATGGGTTTTTTTTTAAACAATTTAAAGGTAAAATGATCATAAAATGGACCTGAAGTATGTGAGCAACACTTGAACTCATATCAAGCGCAAGTTTAAACATCTTATGTGCTCAACCGAGGTTAAACACCTGTCGAGCACTAGCCTCAACATTTCAGGCACTTGACATATCAAGAGCATTTCAAGTAGTACTTCTAGGATCTCAAGCCCTTGGGCCTGTTTTTTTATCGGATATAAAGGCCAGATATGGGTGTGGAACCAAATATAATGAGTTGAGTCCCACATTTTTTGTCTCCCTATATCCCGTGTTTAGCTGCTCTGGGTATAGGGAGTCCATATAGTATATAATGCAAAAGGGAAGGATATGCAATACCACCCCTAGGCCCTTTGTTTCACTGGATATAAAATGAAAGATATAATATGATGTGGAATTTAGTCAAGATATATAATGAATAGGATTAGATAATATATCCTCCAATTCATGTTTGTTGACTTGATATATAACACTAGATATATCTTATCCATGTTTGTTTTACAAAATATATTGTGGGATATAAACAAGTAATTTCCAAGATTGCCCTCATAATATATTTTAATACCCATATTGCCCTTATGCCCATCAAAAGGGACATTGTTCAGTTTAGGAAAATAATAACACCACCTACAAAACCAATGCAAATAAACAAATTAAAAATTCATAATATTTTTTAGGGAGATTGACTAATAAGTCCCATATTTTAAACTTGTAATCCATATAATCTCATATTTTTTCTTGTGATTCATTTTGTCCTTTCTAATGTGTAATGACTTATTTACCCATCACATTGGAGTGTCACATGTGAAAAAAATATACTAAAGAGTTTTTTAGTGTCACATCATACCCGCTACATTGGAATGTCACATTTGGAAAAAGTACACTAAAGAGTTTTTTATTTTTTGCAGTGTCATATCATACCCGTCACATTAGAGTGACACATGCCACGTTTGGAAAAAGTACACTAATGGATTTTTAGTTTTTTTGAAGTGTCACATCATACCCACCACGTTGTCACATTTGGAAAAAGTACACTAATGAATTTTTAGTTTTTTGGGGGTAACACATCATATTCGTCACGTTGTCACATTTAAAAAAAGTACTCTAATGAGTTTTAGTTTTTTTGGAGTGTCACATCATATCCGTCACGTTGTCACATTTAGAAAAAGTACACTAATAAGTTTTTAATTTTTTTAGAGTGTCACATCATACTTACCACGTTGTCACATTTGAAAAAAATACACTAAGAGTTTTTAATTTTTTTGGAGTGTCACATTATACCTGTCACGTTGTTATATTTAAGAAAAGTATACTAACAAGTTTTTAGTTTTTTTTTTTTGAGTAAAAGATTTAGAGTGTCACATCATACCTTCCACGTTGTCACATTTGAGAAAAGTACATTAAGAAATTTTTAGTTTTTTTTGGAGTGTCACATCATACCTGCCACATTGGAGTGTCACATCATACCTGCCACATTAATAAAAGGGTATAGTCGTCCACCAAAATACTACCAAAATCAAAAATAGGACTATAAACTCTCCACTAATAGGACTTAACAGATCAATAAAAAAAACTTAGGACTAATTAGAGTACTTATTTGTGAGATGAGATTTATTGATAAATATTCCTATTTTTTATTTGAACAAATTAAAGATTCACATTAAATCCAATAATTTTTCCAAACAAAAAAATATATTATATAATATTAATGTCAACCTGATAACGATAAAAATAAATAAATACCACAAAATCCTTTTAAACAAGTATTTTGATTTTTAAAATAACCATCACTCATTTATCACCCCACATTCATCATTCTTACAAAAAAAAACCCAAACAAACAAATTATTTGAAAAAAAAATTAATATTCATTCTAAAAAATTCTATCTTACAAAAATAATCATTATTGAATGAAAAAAATAATATCTTCATTCATTCATTCATCGCGCATCATCATTCTTACAAAATAATCGAAGCCATTATAATTTAAAATAACCATCATTCATTCTAAGCATATTATAATATTTTTTTACAATAGACAAGTTAATATATTAAGCATCATGATTGTCATCATACATCATATTTTATATATGCATGTCCACAAGCACAGTTACAACCCCAACAATTACAAGAAAATTAGGCACAAAAGCTGTTTGTGGGGGATTTACACCAATTAGTTTGTCAAAATATATCTAAACCTCCTAATTACTATGCAAAATCGGCACTACACATGTGCCTTAAGAGGAATAGCTAAACTAAATATTATAATATATAAATAGATATCTTTCACTAACCAACTTCCCTCCTAAACATACCCACCCAACAACAAACATACCCATTCCATTTTGTCTTATTTAGGCAAGCTAAAGAACAAATCAACCCTTTCAGCATCCTTCATGACAAGGGTTGTGATATCCCTATTCCGTAATATGATAATTGGTCCTTAGTATGAGTATGATTATGAGTTTAATATGATTTTGTGGGCCATTATGTGAAAATATGTGGTTTTGAATTTCTATTTGTTCACCGCAGGAATATCTGTTTGACTATCTGCTTTGGAAATTAAATTGAAGGCCTTATTGGCCATAGAACCCGAAATTGATTGCGCCATTATGATTGGCATAATTTTTAGAGCCTACGGTGAAGTTTAATTAAAAAATTGATTCGGACCAGATTAAGTTGATTAAATTGTTAAATTAGTGCCCAATTACTTTAGTAATATTATATTGGAATTAGTGGGTTTTGTTGGAGAGGCACTACACCCTCAATTCTTCTCCTTTGTTACATTTTGGGCTGATTTCAACTCTAAGGAGAGAGGAAGAGGCCGGCTAGAGAGAGACAGAGAAGGAGATTGTGAGTTTGATTTTGAAGCTTGATAATTTGAAGATCAACTCTAGATTTGACCATAATTTGTGAAGAATTGAGCCTCTAGGTAAGTGGAATCATGAATATTAAGTTGTAATTTTGTGAATGCAAATTGGAATAATGGTCAAGAACAAGAATTTGTTTGAGCATGATGTAATTGATTTGGTTTTGTTGAATTGAGGGCCAATATGTGCATGCATGTAAGAAATTGTTTTAAATTTGCATGTTTGAGCTTGAAATACATGATTCATGTAGATTTTTGGTTAAAACTCATGTTATGATCACCATTTGTATCATCTAAGTTGAGAATGAGAGTAATAAGCCACATGCATGTGCCATTCAAAAAGGTATAAGTGTTAAATGCATGAAATTATTATGTTGATAAAGAATTTGGTGGAAAAATGAGCCATGCATGTGTTTGATTTATGAAATTAAGCTTCTAAATGTTGTAATTTGATGTTTATAGCATGTTAACACAAGTATATTTGGAGTTTGAGCTGTTATATGCAAGAAAGGTTGGGTAGAAAATCGAATTGGAGCTCAAGAACACAATCTAGAAAACCCAGAAATTTGATGTCCGCTCGAGCGGGGAAACCGCCGCTCGAGCGTGAATTTCCTGCTCCCAGTATTTTCTGCAAACCATGATGTCCGCTCGAGCGTAAAAGTTCACGCTCGAGCGAGGAGCCATGTAGAGAGGACTTCCACTCGAGCGTCAGAATGAACGCTCGAGCGTAAATTTCACATATCCAGTACTTTTGCAGGCCTCAAGGGTCCGCTCGAGTGGGAAAGTCCACGCTCGAGCGGGGACCCTATTTTTTGAAATTTTAAAAATGCACTCTGTGTTCTGTTTTCCGTTCCCTTTCACTTCTAAGCACTCTTAGGCATACATTGAGCACTGTAATTGAATTAAAGAGATAAGAATGAAGCGCAAAGAGGAATATGTGAATCAAAGAACGGATTGAATTAATTGTGACCCATATGTGTTATGTGATATGTAGGGTCAAGCTCTAGGACAAATCCACAAGCCGATCACTGTGAGTAATATCTGAAATATGTTATTGTCCAATTGCTTACTTCTATGTAAGTCTTGCAAGGCTCAATAATTTGAATGTGGACAAAGTTTGACATGAAAGTTTGAAAGGCCTAAAGGCCAGTTTGATATGAAAGTTTGAAAGGCCTAAAGGCCAGTTTGATATGAAAATTTGGAAGGCCTAAAGGCCAGTCTAATTGGAAAGTTTGAAAGTCCTAAGGGCTAGTTTGAGTTTGAAAAGGCCAAAGGCCAGTTTGACATGAATGAATTGGGCCCGAGGCCGTCTGATGTATAATATTCCAATGTATTTACTTTATTTGATATTATTCACTAGGCTTTTGGTCACGCTCATTCATGTGTTTGTAGGTGAGCCAAGAGAGGTCCAGACCCAGCCCTAGTGAAGTCTGTATGGAGCAACCGGGTTTTTGGAGAGTCAGCCCACGTGTCTCACGCATGAGACTCGCCTTTGCCTTTTTGTCATTTTGTTTTATGTTGTCATGTTGGCAAAGTCTTTGTATATGTCTGTATATAGTTTTCATGGGTTGACTTAGTTTTTGGATGATCCTGTTTGTACAGAACTTATGCTACTATATTTATGTTATGAGTTATTAATGTATATATGTTTAGTTGTTTGGATATGCCATGTAAGCACAGCTCTATGGACAAAGTTTTGAACTGTTTCCGTTTGGCCCCCATTAACTCTGTTAAAATACATTTGTTTTTGGTTTAAGGCTGTAAGTAATCTCATGATTACTGGCCGGTTATGTCCTTAACCCACGGGGGCGGGTTCGGGTCGTGACAAGGGTAGTTGCTCTTAACCTGTCATTGGTGTTCGGTGGTAACTTGACTAGTTCCCCATTAACCAACTTCCTAGCTTGAGACAAGTCATAAGCATAACCAATCCTATGAGCAATTTCTTCCATGGTAGTGTTGGTTTTCTCAAAGAAGGAACCAAACTCAACAGCCATATTAGCATGACCCTTTGCAATACCTTCGGCTTCCCTAGCTCTTTTCTTAGAAGTTGTGCTTGAGCCACCTTGGTTGCATGGAGTCTTAGATGCTGATAAGGAACAATCAGGCAAATCAACAATTGGAGTGTAACACTCCTCAGTAGTTTGGTCCTCTTTTTCTAAGGCATCAACCATGTCAGCGAGTCCCTTATCCAAGACTCTAGTGGCTCTATCCTTGCCAAAGAGAATTACCCAACCCTTGTAGTAAGGAAAAGGTACGTTTCTCATGCCCTTGGTATCTAGCTCTCTCTACAAAACAACATTATTTCAGATTTTATATTTCTAGTTAATAAATAATGCAAAATGGTTAAGGTAAGTTTTTTACCCTAACATAGTTTTGCCAAATTTGCTCACTATCGACTAAAATCATCTTATCAGAGTCATCCCACCCAAAGCCACTCAATCGAAGCATGTCAATAAGCAAATTGTATTGCCTTCTCCAAAATTTGATATTCGACTCAATATGATGATATGCACGAAGATCAGTTCCAGGAAAATCCAATATGATAAGCTTCTCCAACTCAGAGTAAAATCCACACCTGAACTGACCATTGCCAGCCTTCCATTTATCACTAAACAGATCCCTCATGGCTCGGATCAACACATCACACTCTTTCGAGGTCCACACTCTACAACCCCTTGATGAGGAAGTAGTTGCCTTCCCCTTACCTTTCTTTCGACATCCACTAATAGCAGTTGTGTCATCCATACCTAACATGCAACCATTTGCAACACAACAATAATATTATTAAGACAACCAAACAAACAGAAGAAAAATTTATGTCTTCAACAAATAACTCAAACATAAAATAAGTTACATGTCTATATCATTCTATTAAGTTACAAGTTGCCAACTCACTACACAACATAATTATTATAAAAAATTACATCTAATGAAAATAATACTTAATTTTGCATCCTATTAGCTAACCACTCATTATACATTTGGTTAGCTAGAGTGTCCCTCCAATTAGTCCATTGGTTAGATCCCTCAATGTGTCAATGTACTTGTAGCGATCCCGATTTCGATCATTCTTTCATGTTTTTCCACTTCAACTGGGCTAGTCGGAGATCGAGCTGTCTGGTCAGCTCGTAGGGGTCCAGGGGGCAGCGCTCCTTGGTGGGTCTGAGGGTAGCGCCCCCAACTCAAAAATGCAAAATGCATTCGAAGTTGCTTGTCCGCTTGAGCGGCCGTTTATGCGCTCAAGCGAAGAATGTTTGATTTCAAGAGTTTGACCTGTCTACAAAAGTACTGGGTTAGTGTGTTTGACGCTCGAGCGAGGCTTTCCACGCTCGAGCGGGCCATGTTATATCAGTTCGTGAATCTGATATTTTATATCACTTTTTCAGCCCTCTCTCTCTCTCTAAAACTCTCCAGAATTCCAGATCGGGAGCTTCTTTCTCTAGAAGTCATCTTCTCTCTTTGATTTTTCCAAATCCATTGGGTTTTAGACCTAAGTTCTTCACCAAAGTTGGTTATCATCTCGAGGGCTTCGTTGTGTCTGGTGAAGATCGAGTTTCGACATCGTTGATTTTGGGGATTTCATCTCATTTCTTCTTCAAAACTTGAGGTAGGGATTTTCTTAGAGTTATATATATATATATATATATATTTTTGCAAGATCTATATAATTTTCGAAATCATCTTTCGATAGCTTTGAAAATTGATTGTTGATTCAAGAAGTTGAGTGATTTTGAAAGTAGGTTTGTCTCTTGTTCTTTTAAAATGATCTTATGGTTTTGATCTTCGTTGATTAAAGAAAAGATGATTTTGGAAAGTTTTCTTTCAAAGGATTTGAGTTGTACAGTTGTGGTGAGAAAACCTAGAATTTTGGGATTTTTTAAAAGAGACTAAAAATTCATGAATGTTATTGTTGTATTTATTTTGTGTGTCAAAATAAAAGGATGTTTGGAAAATTTCTTATTTATATTTATATAAATGATGAATTTCAGGGAATAAGAGAATTGTTGTTCATTTTGAAAATTATTGTTCAAAACGTTGAAATAGTCTTGAAATGACTAATCGTTGAGAATATTTGAGAAGAGGGAATTGTGTTATTCCTTGGATGATGACTTGGAATAAAAGTATTTATATTCATCTTGTGTTATTGGCATAACAATTCATTTAATTATATTAAACTTTGAAAGTTGATTTGAAAACTTGCATTGAGAAAAGAATGTTGAGAAACAAGTTTTCAAGAAATAGTTTTGGGGTAAATATGTTGGTAAGTCTTGATAGGTGGTGTAGATGATATTGAATAAGTTGCCTGAGAGTCCAGGGTGAAAGACCGAAAACCTGCGCGGATAGGTGTCAAGCCTTCCGGTTAATACCGGTAAAATGACAATTTGGTAGTACTTGTATAGTGTACTTGCAGACACTGACCTAGGGATTACCAGAGTCGTATTTACAGCCCTTGAAATAAATTGTTAAGTTTTGAACAATTGAAATTGCATGACATCATTGAGCATGATGGTTTTCAAAAGATGAAAATGTGATTTATCTTCAAAAAGGGGCATGGCATGGCATGTGCATTTCATCTCTTGAGACTTGTATCAAATGTATATACTTTGTTAAGGATTTCCTACTGGGCTTTATTGTCACGACCCGTACCCGCCCCTATAGGTTAAGGCCATAACTGGCCAGTAATCACGAGATTACCTACAGCCTCAAACCAAATAAGACAAAACTCATTAGAGTAAAGGGGCCAAACAGAAACAAATTTAAAACTTTGTCCATAGAGCCGTGCTTATATGCACATCATAACATTCTACATTTACATATGTTAATAACTCACAACAGAAAGTATAGTAGCATAAGGTTCTGTATAGACAGGATCATTCAAATCTAAGTCAGCCAAACAAAACTACATACAGACGTATACCGAAGTCCTTGCCAACATGACAAAATACACAGAAAGGCAAAAGGGCGAAGACGTGTCTCGTGCATGAGACGCAAGGGCTGACTCTTCAAAACTTTGGTTGTTCCATACAGACTTCACTGAGGCTGGGTCTGGACCTCTCTTGGCTCACCTATAAACACATGAATAAGCGTGAGCGAAAGCCCAGTGAATAATATCAAATAAAGAATATACATTGGAACAATATACACCAAACGGCCTTGGGCCCAATTTATATTTCTAACTAGTACATACATACATAGACATATGTAAGTTAAGTAACTACGGTTCCAAACACATCATACGACCTCGGGCCCAATTCATTAGTATCAATCAGGTCAAACTGGCCATTGGCCCATTCGTACTTTCATTCACATCAAACTGGCCTTTGGCCCATTCATTCATGTCGAACTGGCCTTTGGCCCATTCGTTTATTTCAAACTGGCCTTTGGCCCATTCAAATGACAAACTGGTTGACCCATCCTTTCCTTCATATCAAACCGGCCTCTAGCCCATTCAAATGACAAACTGTTATTCGTGTCAAACTGTTATTCGTGCCAAATTGTTATTCGTGTCAAACTGTTATTCGTGTCAAACTGGCCTTTGGCCCATTCAATCTTTCATGTCAAACTGGCCTCTGGCCCATTCATTCATGTCAAAATGGCCTCTAGCCCATTCATTCATGTCAAGATGGCCTCTGGCCCATTCATTCATGTCAAACTGGCCTCTGGCCCATTTATTCATGTCAAAATGGCCTCTGGCCCATTCATTCATGTCAAACTAGCCTTTAGCCCATTCATTCATTCTTGTCAAAACGGCCTCTGGCCCATTCAGTTGGTATAGCAAACATTGTCCACCAATCGAATCAACGAATCTTATAAAACTTACATGGACGTAAGCAATTGGACAATAACATATTTCAGATATCTTTGTTAGATATTACTCACAGTGATCGGCTGATTGATTTTCCCTGGAGCTTGACCCTACACATCACATAACACATATGGGTCACAACCGATTCAATCTGTTCTTAATTCACATATTCCTCTTTAGGCTTAATTCTTATTCCTCTAACTCATTTACTATGCTCAATGTATGCCTAAGAGTATTTAGAAGTGAAAGGGAACGGAAAAAGGAACACATAATGCATTTTCAAAATTCCAGAAAATAGGGTCTCTGCTCGAGCGTGGACCTCCCCGCTCGAGTGGACCCCTGAGGTCTGCAAAAGTACTGGATGCATCAAATTTACGCTCGAGCGTGAAGTCTAGCGCTTGAGCTAAAGGTCTGTCTATATAGCTCCCCGCTCGAGCGTGGACTACCCCGCTAGAGCGGACATCCAAGTCTGCAAAAATACTGGGAGCACGGAATTCACGCTCGAGCGTCAGTTTCCCCGCTCGAGCGGACATCAAATTTTTTGGGTTTTCCAGAACATGTTCTCGAGCTGAAATTTGACATTCAAAGGTTCCAAAACACATGATTTCAGTTCAAAAACATGCAAACACATTACATTACATGGGAGCATAAAAGTATGACACCAAATTGTTCAAAATCGTCATTTAATTCCCAAATAGATCGACATTTCTTTCGTATGATCAAAATCCAAACATTCAAACTTCATACCAATTCCATAACTTCTTCAATCATGCATGCATGTCAAATTTTGACTTCATTTCTGTTACAAATGGTACAAATGATGCTCCAAATCATGAAGCTACACAAAACTACTCATGCATGTAAGGTTTGATGCACCATTCTTCAGATTTAACATGCTACATGCTAAAACACCCAAAATTGTAACAATTATGCACATGCATGTTCATTTTAACTTCAAATTCATTTCAATTTTTGCTCTTGATCACCCAACTAGCTTGAATACACAATTTACAAACTTATACTCATAAGTTTATGCTCAAATGCTCACCTAGAGGTTCAATCTTCCAAATAGAAACAGGTTCTTGAGCCTAGCCCTTCAAAGTTTGAGCTCCTTAGCAAAATCTTCAAAATTGAACCCTCTCTCTCTCTCTAAATCCGGTTCTCTCTCTCTCTAGAGAGGAATTTTGGATGATGAACTCAAAAAGGAACAAAGTGAGGGTGTATAATAGCCTCTAAAAGCCCCCTCTCAAATACATTATTCTAATATAAAATAATTGAGCACTAACCCATTAATTTAATCTAATTAATTTGATCCAAATCAATTTTCAATTAAATTTCACCGTAGGCTCTAAAAATTATGACAATTACAATGGCGTAATCAATTTCGAGTTCTATGGCCGATAAGGCCTTCAATTTAATTCCCAAAGCAGATAATCAAACAAATATTCCTACGGTGAACAGATAGGAATTCAAAACCACATATTTTCTCATAATGGCACACAAAATCATATTAAACACATAATCATACTCATATTAAGGACCAATTAACATATTATGGAACAGGGATATCACATTTATGCTCACTGTAGATGCGCCCCGGGAACTCCCCGATATCCGCGCCTGTGATGGCGCGAAATCTCGTTTTGTTCTGGGCTACTACAGTTCAGACTCAACGTCACGATTCTGAATCTAATCTTGCAAAGTGAAAAGCAAGACCGATAAATCACCAAAGAGTCCAAATCCGGCAAATCGTTTTTGGAAATTTGATTTTTATAAAGAAGTGTCAAACATGGACTGCTTTGCCAAATACAGAGTCGCCACCTAAATATTTTATTTTGGGGGAATTTGGGAAACCCTGACTTGTGCCTAAGGCCACGTGTCCGTCATCACCAAAGTTGCCTCGGCTTGGAAACTTGGGTACAAGAGGGGAAGGTCACGCAATGAGCACCCCCGCTCGTCCGATCAAAGATTGGCATGTACTAAGCATGATATTTTGTTTTTGAAAACACATGTGCTCTTATTCCGGTTAATTAGCTAATCTTACTACGTCATGCGCACAGCATACAAATATAGACTAAATCGCCTAATTTGGAACAAAACATTGCATGTTCATTTGTGAAAATAGTTCGAAGTTTGCTACTCGCAAGTAAGCTAAATTCGGGATTCAATGAATTGTTCCAATTCAAGTAATCCAACCTTCACCCACAGGCATTCAAGCAGTTATATCAAATAAGCAGTTAGCCTCATGGCAAGCATGCTTTCATGGCAACGTTAACACACATGCAGTATACTAAAGCGTAAACACTCACAGTGTACTCCAAGCCAAAACAGAAAACTAGTTAGAAATCATGCATGATCCTAGTTCATGTTAAGATGGCTAATGCAACACATGCGAGAATGCAATTAAAATAGGCTCGGCTATTCTAAGATGGCATATGAAATGCAACTTGGTACATGTATTCAAATAGGAATTGAAATACAATGCAGTTAGTATGATGTGCCGAGCCCGGTGCATGCAAGACAAATGAATGAATGCACACATGCAAGCATAAGGTGTGCTAAATGAAACATGCCCTAAACTAACCATCGTAAACGGTTAAGTAAAAGGGAGAAAGAAATAGAGGTTGGAAGACATGCATCACACACACGCACGCTTATTATAACAGTTGGCCCTCTCGACGGCAGGTCCGAATAAAGAGCTAACTAGCTAATCTAAGCTAATTAAACTAATTATTACAGAATAAAGTTAATTAACTAATCCTAGTTAACTAACTATTACAAAACAGTTAAGCAGCTAAACACATTAAGTACTTAAATACAAGCCAAAGCATTTATAGCTAATCACATTAGCTAAGTAAAGCAGTAAATCAAGATCCTCAGAGGGAGAAGAGTGCATGCATGCCCGGTCGCGTCGTTTGGAAATCCATCACGATGCCCCAACTTGCCTCTGTTTTCAACTGCTCTCAGAAACTTGCACCAAGCTCCAGATAGCTTCCAAATCATCTTGGGGACCTGTAGGAGGGTAGCCGACCAGTTATTGGTGTGGGGGACCACCTGGCGACCACTTTTTGTTGTTGCAGGGCAGAAAAAGTGGTCGGCCAGCTAGTTTTTCTGGCTGGCCGACCAGTTGTTGCTGCATTTCTTCAATTTGCTGCAACAGAGAGCAAGAAAGGACATGGCAATGTATTTTCAAGATATGTGTGCACAACCACCCTCCCTATCATTTCATAAGCTCAAGGGAGTGTGGTTCTCGACCCTCGGGCCACCAATCACGTATTCCAATGCGTGATGGCCGAGAGGCAAAGTTGCACAATTCAATATGAAATGAATGCACACATAAACACATAAAGCCTAGAACTCTATCATGTACGATCAAGAGCGTCGGCGACCGGGAATTAAGGCACGTTTTATCACTTCAAGTATGAAACGTCCCTCATTTCCCGTGTTTGGACTAACACCTATTCCAAACACAATGCAACATAAGCATGGCATACACAATGCGACTCAAGCATGCAAACATGCAATGCAACTTAAGCATACAAACATGCAATGCAACATGAACAACCTAACAAGGCTAATGGTATGCACAATGCACAATGCACAATGCACAATGCACAATGCTAAGAACATGGCATACTCAATGCAATGTGAGATGATCAACTTAACAAAGCTAATGATATGCAAGCGATGCTAATGCATGCACAATGCAAACAACAACTAGCATACACAATGCAAATGGACATGGCATACACAAATGCAATGAACCAACATGCAAACAACATGGCATACTCAATGCGATGAACTACATGGCATACACAATGCTAAATGGACTTAAACCAAAAGTGGACAGACCTCAGCCATGCCCAAATCAGTGGCCATAACACCAAAATAAAGGCACAAAAGGCAAGGCATGCATGCGCAATGCATTGGCCAACCAAGTAGGCCTAAGAGCACAACCCTCAAGAGTGCTCAAGGAGTGACAAATGCAGAAGTGTAACAACACTAAATGCACTGAAATTAAGTAAGAAATGATGCCAAATCATTCAAACAAAGCAAGCATGGCATGCAAAGGTCCTTAAGCATGAAGCTAGTAAAGAGGACTACAAAGGGGGCATGCAATACATGGCACAAATGCATGAACCAAACATGGACAGAGCTGAAATAGGTCAAGACAATGACCAAAACATGCTGAGATGGAGGGGCTCAAAGGTCAAGGCATGCAAGCATACAAGCTAGGCCATAAGCAAGGCAATAATGCACCACCCTTTTAAGCACTTAAATCATGAAAGAAGTGGGAACATAGTCATGCTATATGCTCTGAAATGAAGTATTAAATGATGTCAAATCATTTAAATAGCTCAAAGATAGCATCCATGAGTCATCAAAACACAAAGCTAGCAAGGCCAATTGCACTACAGCTATACAAAGCATGAAGCATATGGAAAAGGAAACCCAAAATAGTCCTAAAACATGTCAAAATGATACTAAAACATGTATGGAAGGAAGCCAAAACAAGCTAGCATGAAGGGCATAAGGCATGATTCATACAAGGCAAATAAGGTGGATTACACTACACCTATTAAGACCAAGCATGGGATGAATTAACCAACAAAAATCAGAGTTATATCATGGCAAAATGACCCCAAATAAGTGCTGAAATGATAGCTCGCAAGCTTAGGCATGAAGGCATACGCAATGGTTCATGTTAAGGCATAAAGGGGCAAACCCTCCAACGCATTGAAAGAGTGATAAATGCAAGTGCATGGACATGAAACATGGACTGAAATCACATATGAGATGATGCCAAATCATTCAAATAGTCCAAGTAATGCATGCTAGTGGACTTGATGCACAAAGCTAACAAGCTAGAATGCATTATAGCTATACAAAGCATGGCATGCATGACCAAAACAATACAAATTAGAGCTAAATCATGTTAAAACATGGACAAAAGCTTCTTGAAGTTAAGCCAAAATCATGCTAGAATGACATGTTAAAGCATGATGCATGTTAGGCTATTTCATGGAATTGCACTACAAGTGCATAGAGCATGCAAGGGCCAATCAAACCAAACCTTAATAGAGGTATGACATGGCAAAACATCACCAAAAACATGCTGAAATGGACACAAAACAAGCTAGAATGACATGCTACTTCATGAAGCTTACAAGACTAGTTTGTGTGATTTACACTACAAGTGTATAAGGCATGCATGGAGTGACAAAACCAAGTAAAAATAGTGGTATGCCACATAAAAATAAGCCCGAATACAAGCTAAGATATGGCCAACATAAGCTTAACAAACATGCTCACACATGAGGCATATGAAGCAAGTATTGAAGACACAAGAGAGGGGATGACCCTCTCCTTTTTGGGACCTTAAAACACCATCCCCACCACTGAAATTCCTCTGGATTTCAGTGGTAAGAAGGCCAAAACAAGGTGATCCCAAAGCTTAAAAAGAAGGCACAAAAGCAAGGCCAAACAAGGCCTAAGAGGGGGTAAACAACCTCCAACACAAAAGTGACCTTAAACAAAGATGTTAAGCACCAAAATTTAGAACTTTTTGTAGTTTAGAGTTAAGCTTAAAATAATATGAAAAACAGTCCAAAATCTTAAGCAAGAATAGGGGTTTAAAAGGTTAAAAGCTCACCCTTGTAGAACCTCTTCAAGACTGCAACTCCAGCACACTTTTTGAACCAAAACCAGCCCAAAAACTCCAAAACAAACCTCAAGAAGCCTCAACAACCAGGGGATGGTGTTTGAGTGTGTGTTTGTGTGTTAAAGTATGGAAAAACTACACTTTTAGGCACAAAACAAGAGCAAACAATGAAGAATAGATACAAGTGTATATTTATAGCTCCAGCACCATTTTTCTAACCTTAGAGAAGGGAGGAGGAGGTTCTCTTTTATAGAGAACCAATGCTCAAGCTTCTTGAAGAAGCTAAGGGTTCAAGGCCATCCCTCCATACGTGTATGGAGGATGGTTCTAGTGCTCTCCAACTATACCAGCTGGCTAAAAATATCTCCAAAAAGGTGACAAAAGCAGCCGACCACTTGAAGTGGTCAGCCAGCTACTTAAAGTCGTCGGTCGACCACTTCAAGTGGTCTCCCAAGACAAAAACTGGTCGGCCATGGTGGGAGAAGGTCAGCAGCATGAAAACAATGTAGTAGTGTGGTGGCCGACCACTTTTGATGGTCCAAAGATCAGGGCAACCAGTTGCTAGACCAGAAAACTGGCTGACAGGAAGGAAAATGGTTTGCGGAGAGAGAAATTGGTCTCCCACTCTTGTACCATCTTCCAAACAAGGAAAACAAGATTTTTACCAAAAATAAACCAAAACGGATGCAAGACGAAAGTTCGAGAGGCAAAGCGCACAACTGGGAGCCTCGAAAACTAGCTGACAAGCACCAAAAGTGGTTTACAACCACAAAGTGGTCTCCCAGACCACAGTGGCCCTCTAGGCCAAGGAAACAAGGTGTGGTTCAAAAACCACGCCAAACAGAGAACGTTAAGTGGTCCCGAGACAAGGCGCACGGCTGAAGGCTCTAAAAACCGGAAACTAGTCTCCAAACGGGAAAAGTGGCCTACGACCACGAAAAGTGGTCTAAGACCACAAGAAGGGTTTTACAAGACCTCTCCTTCCCTCAGGCAAGGAAAACAAGGCTTGGTCTGCAAACTGAGCCGAAGCACAAAGAGTTCAGAGGCCCAGAGGCAAGGCACTTGGCCAAAACTCTGAAAACTCAAAATGAGCACAACATGCACAATCACCGAGCGCTCAATCGATGACGTCTGAGTCTTAAGGTCGGTCAAAAATAGGGTGTCTACACTCACCCTACGGGATTTTTGTGTAGGAAAAGATGTGGTGATGCCGCCTAACTAAAGGCGTGGAAATGTGTGTTGAGAGTACGAGACTCTCATTTTGTTGTGACTCTGTGTGTAAGCCAAGGGTTGTATGTGTGTGGGTTTGAATAATCATTTTATGTAACTAGGCTCAAGCTTTGGAAACTTGTAAACCCTTGGGGGTATTTATTTGTTTATTTACTGGTTGTTGGATTAATGTATTGTTGCATGAAGAACTATTATATCATGTAATGTAAGTTTGAAGATTTATATTCGATTTTCCTTGAAAGAGCCATGATTGTTGTATTATCATTTGGGCTAGAAATTTGGGGCGTTACAACTTAGTATCAGAGCTACCGGATTTGAATACTTAGAGCACATGAGAAGTGGTTGTTTAACCACAATGGGCTCATTTAGCATGCTTAGGAAGTGTTATGCATTTTGTGACTATGTGATAACATGCTTATGTGACTAAATGGGTATGGGATTGGACTTTTGGGATGTTGTTTGCCCCTATTAAATTCCTTAAGGTCTCATTAGAAGGGTACTTGATTAATACTCATTCTACTAAGAATTCTTGGTTTTTCGTGGGACAAATCTCATCATAAGAGTATAATTCGTATGTGTTTACATGACTAAGTGCTTATGTGGAGTGACATTGAATTGTGTATATGGTAGAGAAATATATAGAATTGTTATAGTAAAACGTGTGAGTCAAGCTACGAGCACATATGAGTTAATATGCTAAATTATTTCTCGTGTCCTTTATTAGGATGTCAGGAAGGGGTCAAGTCCGTGGTGGAAGAGGCGGGAGACGTGGTAAGGCTTACCGAGGTGTGCATGAGATACCGGTCCATAGGGTTCCGGTGCAAGAAGAAGGGTTCGGCCGAGCTAATATGGCCGAGCAAGCAGGCCGAGCAAGCAGGCCAAGCTAATGTGGTCGAGCAAGTGGGACAAGCGGGTCAAACCGCAATCGAGGCCCTAGCTCGAGAAATGGCAGGGGCTTTAAGAGAATCTATGAACTTGTTGAGGGTGGAGAATCAAGCCCGAGAGAACACCGCGGAGTCAAGGGCGAGTTTCCTTACTAGAGAGTTCTTGCGGGCCAAACCGGATGAGTTCCATGGTGGTCCCGAGCCAAGAAAGCAGATGAGTGGCTCGAACAAACTGTGAAGACATTTGAGATGCTTCACATTGAAGATAGTGAACTAAGAGTGACTCTAGCGAGTTACTACCTTAAGGGAGACGCAGGTTAATGGTGGAAATATGCCAAGGGTAAAGTGGAGCCGACATGGGAAGCCTTTGCAGTTGCTTTCCAAGATAAGTGCATACCTCCCACTGCTAGGGAGAGATTGAGGCAAAAGAGTTTAAAGACCTCAAACAACTCGACATGCCCGTGGCTGAGTTTGAGGCGGTCTTCTCTAGTTTGTCCAGATTTGCACTAGAGTTGGTAGCAACGGAAGAGCGCCGTTGCATTGAATTTGAAAAGAAATTGAAAACAAAAATTATGTTCAAGCTTGTCAGAAATATGATTCGGGAATATGACCGTCTTGTGAAGACAGCGACACACGTAGAAATTTCCATACAAGCCGAGAAGGAGAGGCTTCGCAGTTCAAGGTCTAGGGGCCAAGAGTCTCAAGGAGACTATAGGCAAAACAAGAAGAGCAGGAACACCTATCCATCCCAGTCCCAACCACAACAGTCTAGATCCACTTTTCCTTTGCCTAGTGCGAGTTCGGGAAAAAGTGCATCGAGTAGCTCCTCGTGTTTCAAGTGTGGCCAACCGGGTCACAAATCCTTCTCATGCCCACAGAAAGTAGGAGGGCAGTTAATGTTACCACCACCTAACCGATCTCAAAGTCAGTCTCAATCTCAGAATAAAGGTCATGGGTTTAATTGTTATCAATGTGGTCAGCCGGGGCATATGAAGAGAACTTGTCCATAGTTGGGAGGCGTATCTGGCGCATTAGGGTCGAGGCAGACTCAGAGCCACTAGCAGGCTCAATCAGTCCAAGCTTCGCGAGTTAATTAGGGAGCCGCTTCGGCTCAGTCAGTACAATAGGCCTATGCTCCGAGAGAGGAGCAAGTCAATCAGGGGCCACAGGGGTATGTGTATGCTGTTACCGTGCAAAAGCAGTTGCCAGAATCCTCAGTTGTGAGAGGTATTTTTGTTGGATGTAATTCTTTGGCTAATGTATTCATAGACACGGGTGCATCTCATTCATTTATATCTACTGCATTTGCTTCTGCATTGGGGTTAGAGGTAGCATGGTTAGTGCCTCCACTCAGAGTAGAGTCACCTATTAGGGGTACAGTTGATTTAGACCAGGGTTGTCATGATTGTGAAATAGAAGTTGCCGGGCGCCAACTTCCGTTTGCTTTTGTGTTACTAGATATGTTGAGTTTTGATGTCATTTTAAGCATGGACTGGTTGTGTTCTTATCAAGCTGTGATTGATTGTTACCGTCAGAGAGTTACAGTGTGCATTTCGGGTGGTGATCGTTTCTATTTTCTAAGGAACCAAGTTGATAGAGCCTTGTCGCCAGTTATTGACCTTCGTAGTAAGAGCAAGCTTAGTGGCCTTCTTATAACTCTCTTGGATAGTGAAAGTGACGAGACTCGTGTTGAGTTACCAAGGGTAGTTTGTGAATACCCGGATGTCTTTCCAGAAGATCTTACTAGTTTACCACCTCACCGGGAGATCGAGTTCTCCATTAAATTAGTGCCTGGCACGGCACCGATTTCCATGTCACCGTATAGATTTGCACCCGCCAAATTGCATGAGTTGAAGATTCAACTCCAAGAACTTTTAGACAAGGGCTTCATTCGCCCTAGTACATCATCGCCTTGAGGAGCACCGACTCTCTTTGCGAAGAAGAAGGATGGGTCATTGCGGTTGTGTATTGATTACCGCAAGTTGAATAGAGTTACAGTTAAGAACAAGTATCCTCTACCCAGAATAGATGATTTGTTTAACCAACTTAGAGGCTCTTGTTGCTTCTCAAAAATAGATTTGAGGTCGGGGTACCATCAGTTGAGAGTCCAAGAGGAGGACATTCAGAAAATGGCCTTTCGTACGCGTTATGGCCACTATGAATTCCTTGTAATGCCTTTTGGGTTAACCAATGCGCCTGCTTCCTTTATGGATTTGATGAACAGAATTTTTTGAGAATACTTGGACTATTTTGTGGTCATCTTTGTGGACGACATATTGATTTATTCAACCTCCAAGGAGGAACACGAGACTCACTTGCGGGTAGCGCTGGGTTTACTTAGTGAGCACCAATTGTATGCCAAATTTGAGAAATGTGAGTTTTGGTTAACTAAGGTGAAGTTTTTGGGGCATGTAGTGTCTAGAGAGGGAGTAACTGTGGACTCCTCAAAGATAGATGCCGTACAAGATTGGGAACAACCCAAGAATGTTTTTGAAATCCGGAGTTTCTTGGGATTAGCAGGGTATTATCGACGTTTTGTAAGGGACTTCTCTAAACTAGCTGCACCTTTGACTAGGTTGACTAGAAAGGGTATCAAATTTGTGTGGAGTGAGGCTTGTGAAAAGTCATTCCAAGAGCTTAAGACTAGATTGACTACCGCACTGGTTTTGATAATTCCGGAAAGGGGTTTGAATTACACTGTCTATTGTGATGCGTCTGATGATGGACTTGGTTGTGTCTTGATGCAAGAGGGAAAAGTTGTGGCCTACGGTTCACGACAATTGAAAACTCATGAGAAAAATTACCCCACCCGTGATCTAAAATTAGCAGCGGTGATTTTTGCTCTAAAAATTTGGAGGCGTTACTTGTACAGTGAGAAGTTTGAAGTCTTCTCCGATCATAAGAGTCTAAAGTATTTGTTTTCTCAAAAAGACTTGAATTTACGACAACGGAGGTGGATGGAATTTATGGAGGATTATGACTTTGAGTTACACTATCATCCAGGGAAGGCCAATGTGGTGGCCGATGCTTTGAGTCGAAAATCTGTGAGTAGTTTGGCAAGTGTGGCCATTCGGGAATGGGATATGCTAGATGTTATTGGCAAGTTTGATTTGCACTTGGGTGAGTCCGAAGAGAGTGCTACCTTGTTTACTTTGAATGCTCAACCTACCTTGGTTAGTAAGGTCATAGAGGCACAATGAGGAGACCGTGATGTGGAATCAATCAGTGTTAAGATTTCCAATGGGAAGGAAGAGAAAGGTTTGAACGTTCACTCAGATCTTAGTGTACGTTACCTAGACCGTTTGTTTGTACCAAAATCTTGTAGAGAGGAAGTACTTCGGGAGTTCTATCACTCACACCTTGCGGTACACCTGGGAGGCACTAAAATGTATCATGATCTTAGTCGTCAGTTTTGGTGGAGGGGTATGAAACAGGATGTCGCTTTATTTGTATCGAAGTGCCTTACTTGTCAACAAGTGAAGGCTGAACACCAAAGACCAGCGGGTTTGTTACAACCCTTACCGATAGCTGAATGGAAATGGGAGTGTGTTACCATGGATTTTGTAGTTAGGCTTCCTAGAACACAACGAGGCAATGATGTCGTTTGGGTGATTGTTGATAAGTTGACTAAGTCTACGCATTTCATTCCAATGTGCACCAGTGACTCAGTTGAACGGTTGGCAGAGTTGTACATTAGAGAGATAGTTCGACTTCATGGAGTCCCTGTAACTATTGTGTCGGATAGGGATCCTCATTTTAGTGCCCGATTATGGCAAAGCCTTCAAGAGGCGTTGGGAACTAAGTTAACTCTTAGCACCGCTTATCATCCTCAAACCAATAGACAGTCGGAACGTACCATTCAGATTTTGGAGGACATGCTTAGAGCTTGTGTCCTTGATTTTAAGGGGCCTTGGGAAAAGCACTTACCATTGATTGAGTTTGCTTACAACAATAGTTACCAAGCTAGTATTGGGATGGCACCATTTGAGGCCTTGTATGGCCGACCTTGTAGATCACCGGTTTGTTGGGCCGAAGTGGGTGATACACCGTTACTGGGTCCAAAAATTGTTAGAGAGACAACCAAGAAAGTTGTTCTTATTCAGAAGAGGTTAGCTACGGCCCAAAGCCGACAAAAGAGTTATGCCGATAAGAGGAGACGACCCTTATCTTTTGAAGTTGGTGACCATGTGTTTCTAAAAATCTCACCAAGGCGGGGTTTGATGAGATTTGGTAAGAGTGGTAAATTATCTCTAAGGTTCATTGGGCCTTTTGAGATCTTAGAGCGAATTGGAGAAGTGGCATACCGGTTAGCTTTACCGCCACAACTTTTGGGAGTTCACAACGTATTTCATGTATCTATACTTAGGAAGTATGAACCCGACCCTTCTCATGTTCTTGATTGGGTTAACGTGGAGGTAGATGAGGATGCCTCTTACGAAGAACGACCGGTTCAAATATTAGATACGCGGGAGCAAGTGCTACGGGCAAAACTATACCGTTGGTAAAGGTGTTGTGGAGACACCATGGGGTTAAAGAAGCGACGTGGGAACGGGAGGCGGAAGTCCGCTCCAAATATCCAGATTTGTTTGAAAATTCTTAAGTTACTTTTCTTTGTAATATTCCCTAGTGTTGAGGGAAACGTATTTAAAGTTGTTAACCACATGTTGATATGTGCGTTGTTGTTTTAAGCATAAGGTTGTTGAAAGTTGCCATTACTTTTTAGGAAATTTCATGTTTATGCATATTTAGGACGTTGTTGTTAATGAGATAACCATGGTAGAAATTGTGGAATTTGGTTGAGAGTTAGTATTGTGATTTGAAAATGAAATAGCGTGGCTTTGATCGCTAGAAACCCCTTTGTTTGGGTAATTTGATTTGAAATTTCAGGGACGAAATTCTTTAAGGGGGGAAGGTTGTAGCAATCTCGATTTTGATCCTTCTTTCATGTTTTGCCGCTTCGACTGGGCCGGTCGGGGATCGAGCCGCCCGGTCAGCTCGCGGGGGTCCAGGGGGCAGCGTCCCTGGGTAGGTCCAAGGGCAACACCCTGGCAGGGTCGAGGGGCAGCGCTCTCGAAGCAAAAATGCAAAATGCATTCGAAGTTGCTTGTCCGCTCAAGCGGCCGTCTATACGCTCGAGCGGAGAATGTTTGGTTTCAGAAGTTTAACCTGTCTGCAAAAGTACTGGGTTAGTGTATTTGACGCTCGAGCGGGGCTTTCCACGCTCGAGCGGGCCATGTTATATCAGTTCGTGAATCTAATATTTCATATCACTTTTTTAGTCCTCTCTCCCTCTAAAACTCTCCAGAATTTTAGATCGGGAGCTTCTCTCTTTAGAAGTCATCTTCTCTCTTTGATTTCTCCAAATCCATTGGGATTTAGACCTAAGTTCTTCACTGAGGGCTTCGTTGTGTCCGGTGAAGATCGAGTTTCGACACTGTTGATTTTCGGGGTTTCATCTCATTTCTTCTTCAAAACTTGAGATAGAGATTTTCTTAGAGTTATATATATATATATATATTTGCAAGATCTATATGATTTTCGAAATCATCTTTCGATAGCTTTGAAAATTGATTGTTGATCGAAGAAGTTGAGTGATTTTGAAAGTGGGTTTGTCTCTTGTTCTTTTAAAATGATCTTATGGGTTTTGATCTTCGTTGATTAAAGAAAAAATGATTTTGGAAAGTTTTCTTTCAAAGGATTTGAGTTGTATAGTTTTAGTGAGAAAACCTAGAATTTAGAGATTTTTTAAAAGAGACCGAAAATCCATGAATGTTATTGTTGTGTTTATTTTGTGTGTCAAAATAAATGAATGTTTGGAAAATTTCTTATTTATATTTATATAAATGATGAATTTCAGGGAATACGAGAATTGTTGTTCATTTTGAAAATTATTGTTCAAAACATTGAAATAGTCTTGAAATGGCTAGTTGTTGAGGATACTTGAGAGGCCAAAGGTTGTACATAGCAAAGGTACCCTAGAATCTGAAATGCATTTGTACCCCTTGGCACTCTCAACCCATTTGGTCTACTTATGGCATCTCTAAGTACACTAGAATCTGAAGCGGAACCTTCCCATCCAGGTAAGACATATATGAATTGCATGTCATGGGAGCAAACACCCAAGACATTAGTCGCAATTTCACCCTTTCTTGATCTATACCTTGCTTTATCTACTACAGGAGCTAGCACTCTAACATAAGTGCCATCAAGTGCACTACGACAATTCTACCAAAAATTACCAAAAATAAATGATTACTTATTAAATTGTAATTATGAATATTATAACTTTTATCAAACATGAAGCATTACTAAAACTAGTATTTACCTGAACTACCTCCACCTATCATCTGTGCGCCCAGCAGTTATTGGTTCAGGTGTCTTTAGTAAGACACCTTGTAGTCGAAGCATAGCCTTAAGGACATCATTGAAATACTTACTAACTGTTTGACCAGATCTCATAAAATTGAATTTGACATTTCGATTTTTATGGTGGTGCCCAAGCATAGTCAAGAACATAGCAACCTTTTCCTTTAACACAACATATTTTAAATCTGACACACCCCTTGTTTTGATAAGCCCACACAACCGCATAAAGGCATGCCCATTCCTTCATAGTTGTTCCTAACAGTCTATGTCAATATCTCTTACCAACCTATTTTGGTGGTCAATTTGTTGTTTGAAAGAAATAGGATTTCTACTTATTTTCCTCGTAGCCTCAAACCTTTCGCGTACAGCATGCAAAATGACAATATGAACTCCACAAATATAATTCATGGATGATACAATATGTTGCAAGGCAACGTAGGCCTCAATGAGGTCCCCCTTACCATCAAATCCTTTATTATTTGCCATCTATGAAAAGAAATAGTGCAATAGTAGATTAAATAACTAAAGCAATCAAACAGATAACTAAATCAATGCTAACTACTATTTACAGTAGTTTCATGTAAACAATTAGATTTGATAGAAAATAATCTTATCCACAAGAAGCATTCAATAAGAAGGATTATTAAGCTACAACAAGAATCAAACTTTTGACATAATTTTCTACACAATCAGATTTTTTTTAGGTTAAAAAAATTTGAGAACTAATTTTTTTTGTCATATACAAACAACCAGATTTCTCATTGTTTATGTTATATTTATAAATTAATATTTTTTGTTTGTATATAGATCCATAATTGTTTTCCAAATCAAGAACATATAAAAACAAGAAGCATTGAAGAAGAAGGGTTATTCAACTACAACAAAAATCAATCTTTAAACTACCTTTCCCAATATATAAAAATCTGATTATGTAAAAAAATCAAACTCCTCATAGATTATTTGCTTGTTTTTATGTGAAGAGTTTGATTCAATCAAATCCCTAGATTTTTACATACAAAACAAACAAATTTTTATTGTCTTGTATAAATGAACACTATCAAACACAGGTCATAGATATACAAGAATTTTTTTTTTTTGGGGGGAGAGGGGAATTAAAGCAAATCAATTAATATACATAACCTCTCTCAATCTTCTAATTTCCAACAAAAAGCTCAAATAAACACTAAAAACATATTATTATTATTATTATTATTATTATTATTATTATTATTAATGCTTGAATCAAAGCCCCCAAAAAAACAAAGACATAATCAACATACCCACAAACAAAAAACACAGAGACAAAATTAACATATCCACAAACAAAAAAAGATTACAAAACGCATATGTAAGATAAGATAAGATGATTGAAGAAGCCTTATATAAATAAAAAAAAGGGTTTAGAAAGTTCGGATTGAACAAAAATCAATGGAAGGCCCACAAATGCTTTAGATAAAAATCATACACGAAAAACCAAAACCATAAAGTCAAAAAAAAAAAAAAAAAGGAGCTAAGTAGAGGAAAACGATGACTATCAACGGAAAGAAGCTTTGCTAACGGAAATCGGCCAAAAAATCGAGTAGATCTACACTTACAAAACCAGAGCTCTTTCTTCTCTGCCTAGATGTATTGAGCAACAAATGTTTTGCTGAACTCTAGTGTGTGTATATATATTAG
Organism: Camellia sinensis; assembly: GCF_055761805.1. NCBI lineage: Eukaryota > Viridiplantae > Streptophyta > Magnoliopsida > Ericales > Theaceae > Camellia > Camellia sinensis. The sequence goes on along the minus strand of NC_138962.1, from coordinate 62,382,322 downwards.
ATAGACAAGAAGGGTAAATTGAACTTTTTAATTCATATCCCAGACCAGGGGATATGATATAATGGGGGGAGAGCGGTATTGAATATCCACCAATTTTGGGAGATATACAATCCCACAATATAATATATCTTCTCTAAAAAAAATTACATGAGATATGTGAGCCCTACAGTATATAATATCCAATCTCACGCTTTATATCTTGGAATCAAACAAGGCCCCATTGTATTGTATATCCCCACCGTCGGATACAACTCCCATTGTATAGTATATCCTTCCTGTCGGATATAACTCATCTTTTATCCAAGAGTCACAAATAATTACTCTCTTCTTATCCTATCATATATCCTATCTTAACCAAACATAATATAAGTAACCTCACAATATATATAATCCATCTCATATCCTATAACATATATTCTATCCTTATCCTTAAATATTACATATCTTCCTCAAACTCTTATATCCAATCCGAACTTATCAGGGTTAGAAATATAAGAGACTCAAGCTACTATCAAACTCAAATCAAGAACTACATATCTTTACAAAAGTTTTACAAAGTGGCTTGAAGTACATATAAGTAAAGTCCTATAAAGGGACTAATACTTAAATGTGAGAGAGATACAAATAAAGTTGTGCGCGGGTTCAAACCAGGTCATATAAAGTGGTTACATTCTCGGTCAATTTCAATATAAACCCAACTCTATGCTATTATTGCCTTGGGCAAAAAGAAATTACAAAAGATTAGTTTCATTTTACAAACACAGTTGAGGTCAGTACAATTGCACGGATGTGCACTAACAGCAATTCAACTATCTTCCGCTTTTCCAATTCAACTATCTTCCACTTTTCCCTTCCACTGCTTGCTTGAGTTTACTCCCCAAAGCAAATGCCAGAGGAGGAGGGACCGCATTGCCAATTTGCCTATGCCTATGCTGAATATTACCAGCAAATTTATACCCATCTGAAAAACCCTGCATGCCAAGATGAAAAGCAGATCAGAAAAAACGCACAGTTCTCACTCTATCCAAATTTGATTTTTCTTTTTACTCAATGAATTACAAATTGTTGTGAAAATCAAATCAAAATCATGTAGTTTCTTGATAATCTCAAACACATGGACAAATTGTTTGGCACACTGGATTCATGAAGTCCCCTTTATTTCAAGCTCCTAACAAGGCCTAACTTGAAATGATCTTTTGATCAGGGCAATGGAAGAAGTTGCATTAATTCTAAAGTTTATGAAGATGCTTAAGTGAAAGGCTTACTTGAGATCGAGCACATTCACGTACGGTGAGTATCCTGTCCTGGTCAGGATGAAAGCACATCCCAACCTTACCCATTGGTTGTGGGTCAGTAATAGACGTTGGAAAGTTTCCTTCCCAATCCAACCTTCCAAACAAGCCCTTCCATTGATTGTGTCTTTTGGCTGTGTTTGGCAAGCACCAAGGTATCACATCAACAACTTGTCCTGTAGACAACCGAACCTGCAGAAACAGGAAAAATAATGGAAACAAAATGTGATATAGCAGCCTGCTAAAAATTCCATGAACAAAGATTTCAATTGTAAAGCCCCAATATAAAACACACAACCAACAGATAAATGGGCATGCTGTTATGCAGAAATTGAATGGTTCCAATCACAAAAAAGTACAGAGAAACAAGCAAACACAGAACATAAAATATACATGGTTCAGCAATGTGCTTAAGTCGATGGATGGGGATTACAGAACTCTAAACCTCTCAACTAAACAGCTAAACAATGCCATCACATTTTCATATACCAAAACCATAACCATAACCAAAAAATTATAATAACTACCTCTGGAGGGCCTCAGCTTTCCTTAAAATACATCCAAGTGTACAATAAAAAATACAAGACACCACACGACAGATGGAGCCACAAACCATTGGATTAAAAAATAACGAATAGTTTCTTTTATACATTCTTGGATAAAAGACCTGTTGCATAATCATGTGGGCAGTTTACAAATGCAATTCTTTGGATAGATTAAAAAACTACCTTTTCATCAGGAAGGTCACGCCAATCAGCACCTGGGCGTCTAGGTATTCTTTGGCACCGAATGAGATTGAGTTCGTTCATTTCTTTTGATATATGATCAGTTAAGGCCACTGCATCTCCTCGGATTTTCTTTTGAAACCAAGACACAGGTTCGTCTTTGTACTGTACAGCAATATAAAAAGCAAGCAAGGTATGATATAAGGATAGAACATAGAACATTAGTAAGAAAAGAAACTTCCATAGAACTGGAGAAGAAACACCACCTCCATAGTAGTTGTTGAAGCCCCATTTTTAACAGCTGGGAGCTCTCCAATTGTATCTCTTACAGTTATTGCACGGAAAGGAGCACCAGTTGAAGTACTTCGAACAGCAGCATATTGGCTCTTTCCATTCAATGATATTTTAAGCTCTGGACCAGCAAAAACATGCATTGGTTCAGGCCATTCTGGGAGTGTCTCTTCAGGAGAGGCTGCCCATATAAATGCACGTTTCCGAGATTGCGATACACCATATGCTCCAGCTTCCAAGATACCAAATCTCACCTGCCGAAAAACATAAAAATAACAAATTAATTTTTTATAAGAAGGAAATCAAACTTTTCCTGCCATCTTAAATAATGCACTTTAAACTGGAAATGATTTTGTACAAGTCAAAAAAACCATCATATATAAATAAGGTAGTTGATGACCAATTATAGTGACTTAAATGTAATTCACCATCAGTGTCTTTTCAATTAAACACCATCTTTAGACAGTTTCCAGATCAATACTATTCTTTGGCGAAGCAATTGGAAAGAGAAAATCAAAGACATATTGACCTGTCCCCCTTGTCCACAGTGCATGATTTAAGAACTTTATTTTGTTACAAAATATTGTCTGTTGGCTGCTGAACTAGCTGCCTGCATAATGGGGGTAAACTTCATTTCAATAAAATGGAAAAAGAAGCAATATACCTGATAACCCATTTCAAGAAGTGAAGCTAGTGTTAACCGGAATGTCTGCCCTTTGTTATATGATACCAAGTTTCTGACATTTTCTAACAAGAAAAACTTCGGGCGGAAATACTCAGCAAAGGACAAAAATGCTAAGATCATTTCACATTGAACTTTACTCCAGGCTCCATGATTAAACCTATTCATTCCCGAAAAGCCCTGCAGAGAAGGGTGTCAGAATAGAGATCCAATATTATATACTTTATTCAAATTGCTTAAAGAATTGTATATCACCTGACATGGAGGCCCTCCATTGATAAAATCAACTTGTCCAGGTCGAGGCAGATTATTGATCTCCTTCTCATCAAGCTTTGCAGCTAACTCGGCAGCCTCAGGAGTTGAAATACAGTCATCTTCATCCTCACATGCTGTCATGATAGCTCTGCGGATCAATTCATTGATGAGTGATCAAAGATGAGAACTCAACAAAACCAGGAATTAGTTGCTTGAACAAAGAATAAGAGGACACAAAATATTTGTTATAATAAAAATATATATTAATACGAAAATAAAAACATAGCCTGTATGGAAGTATCCAGGACAGGTCTGGTGAAAATCATTTGCTTCAAGCAACAAGGTTTAAGATTAAACAAAAAGGATGTCTCTTATGTAAAATTGTAATGTTTTAACTTAATGTCATTGAATACAATCTTCAAGCAAAATCAAGCATCCACCTTAAAATCACATTGCAGTTATTAATGAGCATCAGTGCCTCTGGATGATTTAATTTGAAAGCTTCCCCTGCAGGTTCTTCATATTCAATTGCCCACTTGGTCAGAGACACTCCTGCAAGTATTTATAGGTTCAGAAAAGTAGTAAATTTTTAATGTTCTATGTCAAGTACTTTAAACATGAACTTGGCAGGATATTATCTTAATAAAGAATAAACAAAAAAGGAGCCTACCTGATTTTTGTAAACCTTCAGATAACCCACCACAACCAGCAAAAATGTCTAGTGTGGCAAGGCGATTTGAAGAAGACGCATCCTTTTGTTCATCAAAACCACTACCACCTTCTTTACACTTCCCCTTCTTCTTTCTAATTGTAGCATCATCCACAACCCTTTCTTTAGAAGGAGTTAGTTTAATGTGAGCTGGCAACTGTCCATTAAATGAAATTACAGACTTCAAAGGACGAATATACAGTTGCTACAAAAAATTACAAAAAATGGTACTCATCCAAAAGGAGAGTTAAATAGAATTTTTTTTAAAAATGTACTTGACAAATATGATAAATGAATTTGTGATCAAACATCATCAGAGTTTCCATTTCAATATTAAGCCTAATAAAGAGAGTAAGAAAAGAACTAGGAGAACATTACTACCACACAAAGGATAAGGGGAAAGCTACCTGCTTGATTGCTCCATTATTGTGGTCATAAAAGTATTCACAGAAGAAAATATGCTGAAAAATTACAGGGGCATCCATGAAGGGAAGATCCTGTTTTCTTCGGACCTCGCACTTCCCTTCTATGGCAAGGAGAGGCACCGTGACTATTTGCTCACTGTAATAAACCTGCAAATTCAGTTAAAGTGAATTGTCACAACAGATCTATTATAGTTAACATAAAGAATAATGTCCATAGCATAATCATGAGAAGATTAGGAATATCCATAAACAGTAAAATCTTAACTCCATTATAAAACCATGGCTAACCATACACACGGGGCGGGGTCACGTTGGGCTCGGGGGGTCACGTGCCCCCTTATTTATTTATTTTTTTTCAAAACATAAAGAAAATATATTAAATAAAAAAAATTATAAAAATATTATTTAAAGTGAAATGTCAATGACATTTTTTAAATTATGAGAACAATAATGGTTATTTTGATTGAAAATAAAGAGACTATAATAAGTCATATTATTATCTATAAAAATTTCAATATAATGGTGATGTTTATCATTATTGACATGCAAACATAATTAATTTCAATGAAGATATAGAATTTATTGGATTATTAGTTACATTTGACATGTGGAGTTTATCCTTCATGTGTTTCTTTCCATTCATAACTAAAATGACCACTATATAAATTATAATCAAGCAACACATCTTCAATTATAAAAATAAAAAAATAAAAAAAATTACAATAGGTCATAACTAATATCAGAATGAGTCATAACTAACGATTACTTGATATATAGTCATAACTAAAATAACAACCACAAAAAGTTATAACTAAATTATAGCTAACACTATAATGTGTTATAACTAAATACCACAAAGATCATAATTGCGACATATGATAGACACTTTTTTTGCTGTATGTTTTATAGAATTTCTCTACTAAAATATATCATTTCTGTGTCAACGTATCTTCTTTTTTAATTTTTTAATCCACCTATAAAATAGTTACTCCCCAAAATTTGTATAAAATTTAATCTCAAATCCTTTAATTTAAAATTCACATTTATCCAAATGAACTCTTAATATTTAAGTTTAGTAATATCTCATTGTTGTTTATTATGGAAAAAAAAATTAATCAGTGTGTTTAGTTTGAGTTTTTTGATTAAGTTTTTTGAAAATTGAGTTTTTTTATTTTCGTGTTTTTTTTTTGTTTTTAGTGAATATTCTTAAAATTTTAAACATTTTTTTTACTTTTTTAGATACACCTTACTTAGATCGATGTATGTAAAAAGTAAAAAAATTGTGAAAAAATATTTTAAAAAATTAATTAATACATAAAAATATTAAAAAAAAATGTACTGAATTCTCGTATTTTTTTATATTTTTGGTATTTAGTGAATTTTTAAAAAGTTTTTTTCACAGTTTTTTACTTTTTAGGTATATTTATGTAGGTATGTCTAAAAAGTAAAAAAAAAATTGCTTAAAATATTAAAAAAATAGTAAAACCAAAAAAACACGAAAAATAATAAAGTAAAATTTTCTGAAAAGTAATTTTAAAAAAATGAAACCAAATTATCATTAATTTGTGCCTCTCTGCACTGAATTCCTAGATACGCCACTGCACACACAGTTGCATAATGGAAAACATATGCTTCGTATACGAGGCTTAAATGCAAATCATTTCCCAATAAAAGATGGACTATTTGATGGTTGATAAAAAAATAATTACCTCTTGTATATCCGAACGGTATGCTTTCTCCGACGAAATGTCCTCTGGTCTGAAAAACCTCCTAACTTTAACCGTCATTGATTCAGGGTCAGCTTGTTTCCGAGCTTTCACTCCTTCAATCTCCAGCAAATGACAAACGACATAAGCTTTCAGACCCACATTCCTCCCACCCTTGAAATTTTCACTGGTCTTCCCATCTTCTCCAAAATGACGAGGACCTAAATATACAAAGTCATGAATGGAATACTCTGTTCCCATGTGTGTAAAGCCAGTCATAGAAGAATTTATGTTAAAGTTCTCCTTCTCCTTTTGGACTTCATTTATTTTACAGGACTGGCAGAACCCAGAACCAAGACCCATACAATCAATTTCAAGACAGAAGAAACCACCTCTATCCGGGCAATACATACTTTTACAGAAGTATTCCATGGGCAATCCTCTGCTTTTTCTGTTGTCTGCTCTTGCCCTGTCAGCCTTATCATTAGCAGCATTAGACTTGCGATGCTGATAACCCCAAGGCATCAACCGGGGTTCAACAACCACAGTTTGCACAATATCAGCCAGTTCAAATTCCAAGCAATCAATTGTCATAAATACCTCTCTCTCATTAGCAGTGTTCCCAAGAACAGTTTGAGATCCTCTCATCAACAATCTTCCGTGAACCACTTTTCTCCCATCTGATTCTTCAAACATGTACTCGACGAAATAGATAGGGGGATATTCCTCTGAGTCACCTGTCAAAAGGACAGAACCACCAACTGAAACCGTACTTCCACGAACTATTGCCCGTTTATAGAGATCTCCACCCCCAGGCATGCTTCCAACTGCCTCCCCATCCCATTCGATTTCCTCATTAGAACAGTACATCATTCCTTGTTTTGATCCCGAATCAGGTTTCACAGTCTGCTCAATAACTAATCCATTTTCTTCTTCATCCTCTTCTTCATCCTCTTCTTCATCTTCTTCACCACCTTCTTGTTCCTCAATTTCATCATCCTTTATGGCACATGTATCACTCTCCTTTGAGTCTTCTGGTGAGTAGTTGGAGTAATATTCTCCCCATATTCTATTGATCAGTCTTGTTGTTGTGGCCGGCATTGCATTCCTTTTTGAGGTCACAGGTGCCATGGCTGCTCTTGGATTCAAATTTGCTTCCTTTTCTAGAATCGCCTTTTTCTTCACTAACCACTTTGTATGATGTCTTTCCTCCATTTTATCATGAAGACCAGTCACAAAAGCACACTTCCTAATTGTATCATCTGGAAACTCAGCAAACTGCTGAAGTATAATCTGTCCATGAACTACCACATACCTCTCTACTGCCTCTGGATTGGAAGATATGTAACCAGGGTGATCCTTGTCAAATTCAGATACTTTCATAATGACATCTGAAAATGAAAGTCGTGATACTCGAATTTGTTCCTTTAACAGTGTGATGATACTAATTGCAAGCCTTGCAGTTTTCAAAACTGGTTCATGCCATGGTCTATATTGCTTTGCCGGCTTCCCAAGCCTGTACCTGTAGACTCAAAAAAAAGACCATATAAGCTTCTATCATTAGTTTATCCCTTTCCATAGTTAATAAATCAGCCAAAAAAATTAATTGTGCAGTTTAAGAAGGGTTTAATGCCAAAACCCTGTGAATATTGTTAAAGATAGCTTGACATAACAAAATCGTATTAGGAGCAGTGCGAAGGAAGCACCACCCATGTACAAGATAACTGTGAATGGAAGAATTCAAGGACGTGTAAAACTAAATAGATGCAAATCATACAAAATTTTAGAACAAAATCACTAGGAAAGTGGAAGAAACGAAAAAAACTAAATTATCAGATTTGTAATACTTTGAAACTTGTAGTATGAGAATAGAAACTATTACCAGGCCATATCTGTCCGAATTGAAATAAAGATCATCGATGATCCAAATTCAATCACCCATTCCTTTATTGCACTTAAATATATTGGAATTCCATCCACATCATGGGACCCAACAGAACTGGAAGTTTTGTCAGACTCCCCATCAAGACAAAACCCACTTCCATCGTCAGTTGTCATACTCCCTGAACCATAAATGGTGGTATCAATATCAGCACAAGGTTTCATCGGGAGAAGCTCCAAAGAGATCAGCCTAGAGTCTGAATTGTAGAGTGCCCAATTATGCAGCATGCTCCGAGGAAGCTCGTTTGGATTATTTGCATCATTAAAACCATCAAAGATAAGGTACTCATCGGTTTCTTGAACAGAATTCTTGTAATACGCGGGAAGTGGATAGTCATTTGCGATCTCATCTTCATTGATCTTAATATAATAGTTGTTTGGCGAAGTACCCACACGCCGCCTTTTGTTCTGTCTCGGTGGTTGCCAGTTTTCCTGTTCCTGCAACAAACGGGCATATTTCATGTTCTCATCTTCCTCGTCTGCATTACTGGATGCATGTGACTGATTTAAATTATGCCTGTCTCTAATTTCCAGATTTGTATCTAGCACCCTATCAGACGGAATCAGTTCTCCAACCACACAGCCCTTGTTTTTCTTACTTTCGTCCCTAAGAGCAGCAAGAACAGGCAACTCACTGAACATTTGTTCATTTTTATTGGACGTCTCATCCAATCCAATTAGTTGGTAAAAAATAAACTCCCCCTGTGAAACAATGAAGTCTCTGACAGACATCCCAGGAGGAAAATTATTTCTTCCACTCATTGAGCGGACAACCTTAGCAAGTAACTCCTCAAGACTCTGATTAGGGTCACCTCCACAAGATCTTGATAGCTTCTGGTAAATGTCAATGCATGCATGGGCCTTTTCATAGAAAAGACAGTACAGATTTTTATAGCTGTTGGCAGGCTTAAAACAATCGTAGTCTGCAATTTCAGTAGAGACCCATATGACTGGTGAGCCATCGTCATACCCAGATATGGCCCAGGATTCTAAACGCCCAAAACGCTCACATCTAACTCCTTGCACCTTATCTTTTTCATTTGTTTCCTCCAAGGGCAAGATGAGACCTGTAATAAAAATGTCTGTTACTTCCATCATTTCTACAGGTCTAGGTTTTCCATCTTCATCATGGAAGACAAAATCTGTCAATCTTCTATTTGGCCGCGGATGATTTACACCAGTTGTTAAGCTTATTGCTTCTGATTCATCTTCCACTGCTCGAACCCTTTTCATTTCTAATTTTGGTTCGCGAACGCGTACAGATTTATGCTTAAAATCTCTGCAGGCAGCAGCTCGCTTTGGCATTTTTCGAGAACCTGAGACATTTTCAGTGCTCTCGGAAACATCAGAAACATTTGGTTTGGGTTTACCCGGTGATCTCTTTTGCTTCATCCCTAACCAAAAGGACAAGAAAAAACTGGCTGGTCAGAAAATGGGGAGAAGGCAGATACAATTTACATAGATTAGAAAAGTTATGAGAGGCATGCAAATAATTTGAAGATAAAACCACAGTAATTAAGATATATAAGTTTTAATACAAACCATACTAGAATGCATAGACATTTTCAAGAATCTGAGACTCTGAGACAAACAAATGTTAAACAGAAGAGTGCAGACAGGAAAGTTTATAAGATACCAAGCAGCCACAAAAGGTACACTGGTAAATTATGAAAAGAAATGCAGACTGCAGAAAATTAGAAAGAGACATGGAAGAGAGACCTGGTAACCTTATTTGACACCCGAATGATGACAGGCCAAAAGATTACAAAAACCTAAGATGCAATCTTTGAAGGTAAGCCTGCATTGGGCCATGGAATGCATTCAATCTTTCCCACATCTAATTAATAATAACTACTTTCCTGGGCTAAGGCCTCGTTTGGGAACAGACTAATTTAGTAATTTTTTGACTATTTGGCTAAAATATGAGCTAAAAAAAACTAGTATGTTTGGGATGACTTTTTGGCTTTTTACGAAAAGATGTGCAAAAAGTAGAGAGAAAAGAGAATCTTTGACTTTTTTGTATGAGTTGTTGGCTTTTTGACTTTTTGACTTTTTTAGTAACTTTTTGACTTTTTGGCTAAACTGGCTAGTCCCTAAACGAGGCCTAAGCAATTAATTATCAGTTACAACTTATTATATTGTCATCTTCATAGTCAAATTCATAGCATGTAAAAGAAGAAGACAATGATGAAGAAAGGAGACATGAGAAAATACATGAATAGAAGTTAGAAGAGATACAAAGTGGTGTCATGAGAAAAATATGCAGATAGCAAAAGATGAAATCATAAATAGAAAGACTAACCATCAAAGAAGCAAAACTATAAAACATCATGGCATGTTGCATGGTAAGAGTCGTGTTATCAAAAAGAATAAGGAAAGGAAATAAGAAAAAATTACAACAATAATGAGAGGGGAAGATAAAAAATTGAGGCAAAAGAAATGCAAGCACACATTGTATTCAAATTAAATTCACAAGGGAGGCCAAGAAAATAAATGCAATAGAGATGCAAATATGATATTGATAAACTAAGATATATTGTGTATGCCTTCAGTGAATTCATATAATTAATTTGAAGGTGCCAGTCTTTTTTTTTTTTTTTTGGATCTGCAAAAAGAAGCTTTATTGATGAAATAAAAAAGAACAAGATACAGAACAAAAGCATCAATAAAGAGTTGTGCACAAAAAACACTGAAGGTGCCAGTTAGCTTAGTAGTGCACAAAACTTCAAAAAAGACTGCATAAACAAAATATATATCGAGAAATTTAAGCCAACTACATAATTACTGTGTACAAAATGCAGGATGTTTGCAAGAACATTAATGTGCTGGAGAGATGATTAACCAATATAATTGATAACCGCTATTTTTTTTCCATGTTAAGCATTAAAATTTACCCAACTAGGCAATTTTGGATGTTATTATCTTCCAACTACTAGTTGTATTATTACAAGAAGAAAAAAAAGGAAGGAAAATAATGGAAGGATAAAAATATATGGATAAGACGGTATAAAATAATGAAGGAGAAAATTTTGGATGATTGTCCCATTCTTTTTTAGAAGGTTTCCATCCTTGTTGTTTTGCTTAGGGGAAGGCCCTTGTATTGATAATATTTATAGTTCCTTTATAAAATTATCGTAGTTTCAAAAAATAAAATAAAATTATGGCAGATATGGAGTCAATTCGTAGTAACAGATTAACAAGGAAGAGGTACGTAGAAATCCCTTGACAAATGAAGGTTCATTTCTTTTCCTTCCCATGCATGTTATTCACTATCAACTCAATGAAGATGCCCACTATTGGCCCAGGCTAGGGACTCTTCACCCTCAAGTATATGCACCTCTAGAATGAAGAACAGTATGTACATTGCATGCTAAACATTATTTGCTTAGAAAGAAAGGGGGAAATGAATCAAAGCATAACAAACTATAACAATAATGAGTGAAAAGAAACAAAGCACACCTGAGGTTCAGAATGTAACCTCGCAAATCAAGAGAATAAAGACAAATAAAATTAAAAAAAAATAAAGAAAAGAATATAATTTGTAACCATGACACTCAAATACTTGCATGAGCACACACATGCACGAGCATGCACAGTTACACACATACAGGCAGGCAGCGAGATCACCACCAGCACACTCACACATCACTGCAGCACAGATGGGAGGGGTGAAAAAAAAAAAAAACCACGAAAGATGCCATCCCATCTTCTCCTGCCTATCATATTCCATTCTACATTCTTTTCCATTTCAAATGCATCTCAATAAATTGAATGACAATATCATATTCGACTACTTATCTTCCATCATACAAGTTCGTTGCCAACAGAAGAAATAACAGTCAGAAATAGAGAAAAGCAAACAAACTAACATTTTCATGACTTAATAAGGAAGACCAGAAGGATGGAGATCTGATCCTGAAAATGTTAGTCACTGAAAGAAACGACACATACAGCACAAACAGAAGCGTATATATGTGCAAGACAAGATAAAGAATATAGAAATAGACTGTCCTAAGAGATATTGGGCCTCTTGAACTGGTACCCCATGACAGATGTAGTCATATCATCTCATATCTATGCATACAGACGACTTGAATATGCCACACAATTTTAACATGCACAGGCCATAAAATTGTCCCATAGGGTTATGATTTCTGCCTAATTAAGTGACTTTTAATTAAATGGTGGACATTTTATATCTTTTACATATCAAGGACATGAGACTCAACAGATTGAGTGCCTACATACAGAAATGACAAGAAGGATAAGAGAAGGAACACAAACATCATGGTCAGGAAGGTCAAAGAAAAAATTTTAAAACGCAAAGCAACAATGACAAAAGAGAGAATTAAGTGGACAAAACATTTGGAGCTAGACAGAATAGCATGCATTCAGTAGACTAGAAAGAGTAAGCAAAAATACTAGCATGCATATAAATTATCATTGCAACAGTACTTGTATAAATTAGTTTAACTAGTTCAGGGAGTAGAGTAAAAAATGAGAATAATGATAATGAAATGCGTGGTAATGTAAGAACCATTGGCAACTTCACTAAACAATGCGCTATACATCACAACAAAAACCAAAAAAAAAAAAAAAAATAGTAAAATATATAATGAAACCAAGAACATGATTGTCAAAAATAATAATAAAATAAATATATCATGTGGATTTTAATGTTCTACAATTATTATGAATTATTTGTAATGCGGTTATTATGTGAATGATATCTTGATGTTAACATTATGGAATATATAGCTTTTTAATTTTAATTAGTGATATGTTACCTGTTTCTTTTTTCCATACCTTTAAATAAAGGGCAAATTACAAACACCCCTCGAGATTTGGTAAAAATATAGATTCTCTCCTGAGATTTGAGAAATTACAAATTGCCCCCTGAGGGTCAAATTTTCATAACAAATTAGGGGAAATTAGGAGAAAATCTGTATGAAAATAAAAATCTCATGAGGCAATTTGTTATGAAAATATAATGGGACAATTTGTAATTTCTCAAACCTCAGAGGGGAATCTGTATTCTCACCGAATCTCGAGAGGGGTGTTTGTAATTTGCCCATAAATAAAATATTCATTTATTTGACATGTAATGAATTTATAGAAATATAAATGTTTAATGTGTCACAAGCATGCTTTTTTTAAAAAAAAATGTTGTTTTGGAATGTCACATGTTATGTCTGTACCACTTATCCAGATGAAAATCAAAATTCCAATAAAATCAAAATTCCAAGCTATGCGCGCACACACACAAACACTTGAGCTTTCATGCTTGTGTGTTTGCATATATACGCATAGTAGACAGTGTGCACAAAATCAACCAGTTATGGAGAAAAAAAACTGAAGAAATAGTCCAAAATTGAAATCAAAATCTGAAGTAGTCGTTACATAGAGGTAGTTGTATAAGGGCAGTTTGGAAATGGGAAGGGCTTTCTTGCACCCCAAAAAAAAAAAAAAAAGCATGACAATGTTCACACCAACTCAAGTGTACGTTTTATCTAAATAGAATAGATAGATATTAAGAATGTCTGTTGTAATGTATGTCCAAAAAAAAAAAAAAAGTAAAACTTTTAGTCGCCAAAAGTCCACTTTTTAGTTTCCTCGACTAAAATTTGTAGTCGCCGCTTTTGTCGCGAATACATGGTCGCCGGAGGTATTGGCGACTAAAACTTCTTTAGTCGGCAAAAAACAGGTCTTTAGCGACCAAAGTTTTAGTCGCCAATAGTGATTTACACTTTTGAAAATCATACATTTAGCGACTAATCCTTTAGTTGCCAATACTCACTGAATCGCCGACTAAACCGTTTAGTCTCCAAAATAAAGACTTTTGGCGACTAATAATTTTAGTCGCCAAAGGTGCTTCCGTGAAAAAAAAATAATACCAACTTTTTTGCTTTTTCTGAGATTCGAACCACCAACTTGTCCAAGGTTCTAAACCTTTAGCAACACACTCCCTCCACACTCCCTCTACTATGCCACTACAACACCACATGAATATATATGCAATCTATATTATTTATATATTATATTGACCCGTATTAATATAAAACTATATATATAAATATAATTATTTTTATTCAATATAATTTATGTAAAAAATAAATTATTTACTAAAAAAAATTGAGGCCACTTTTGGATTTAGTCGCCAATTCTATAATTTTAGGCTACTAATTATTTTTTAGTCGCTAAAAAAATAAGTTCCGCCTAAAAATAAACAGTTTTGGCGACTAAACCTGTTTTAAGTCGCCAAAAACGTCCCCTTTTGGCTACTAAACTGAATTTTAGTCGCCAATTGCCTATTTTTAGCTACTAAATTTTTTTTAGTAGCCAAAAAGCTTCACTTTCAGCGAGCAAACTGTTTTTAGTCGCCAAAAATAGTCACTTTTGGCTACTAAAAAACCTTTAGTCGGTAAAACCCATATAATCGGCGACTAAATTGATTTTTAGTCGCCAATAACTATACATTTGGCTACTAAATTGTTTTAGTCGCCAAAAGTCTTCACTTTTGGCTACTAATTCCATTTTAGTTGCCGAAAATGGCACTTTCAGTGACGAAAATAATTTTTTTAGTCGCCATTTCTGCACTTTCAGCACACATACAATAGACAATCATAATTGTAAAATTTCATCTATGACCAAAAAGAAGTGGCAACAAATGTGAATACATACAATGCAAACATATGAATAACATCATTTTCAGTTTAAAAAAAAATGAAACCCTAACTTCTGCATATGTAAAAGTAAAACTAGAACAAGAAATGGTATACCTTCCTTCTCCTTATCAAACACTTTCCCTCTTTGTTCATGTGCATGCACGCACAAATATAGGTTTACTGCTAATTAGATATATACAAATAAACTACTTCTCATGTTAAACGACCAAATTAAAGAAAAATATCTCTCTCTATGTATATATTAACTAGACGGTGTGCACACCCAATGGATGTGCTAAGAAAATAAATCAGTGGGATATAGAATAATTAAAAAAAAAACAAAAAGGTTATAAAAATTTGAAATTCAAAATCAACATCCCAATAGTTAGTAATTATGGGGTTATGAGCAAGGTTGTTAAAATCGGGATCCTACACGGGATCGTGGGAGAGACTTATAGATCGAATCATAAAATTGAATAAAGGATCATAGGATTCTACTGTGAATGCAAAATAAAATGAGAAATTATCAATAACGATAATTTATGTTAAATAATTTTAAAATCATTAGATGAAAAAGATAAATTTGATATAATACATATTTTATGTTAACATAAAATAGCCAAGATGTTTAGAGAAAGAGTTCATAGTTAGTTTTTTTTTTTTTATATATAGATATACACATATACATACATTATTGTCGTTAAATCGTGAATCGAATCATGAATCATTTTGCTAAAATAGTGAAACGTGAATCGTATCGAATCATGAATTGTAAAATTCATTTTATTTTATATAATATATAATTCTATATATTTATATACATATAAAAATATATACAATGTTTAAAATAACGTAAATTAATTATGTCTATCAATATAACAAATTAATCTTTTCTATATATCTTCATAGTTTGGCAAAAATGACATCAATTTATACATGTAAGCAAAAATAAAAATAGAACTGAATCGCAGTAAATTGTGTGAATCGTATGATTCACTCACTTTTCGATTTAACATGATTCAAATCATTTTTGTTGAAACTTGTATCGACTCATATGAATTAAATCGTGAATCGTACGATTCTAACAACCCAGACATACATATATAAGAAATAAACAATAATTTTTATTTTATTTTTTTGTAGGATCAAGATCGTAGTAGAATCTTGATCATAGTGTGATTCTACACAATTCTACGAACTGGGATCATGGTCATTTTGAGATCTTAGTGCGATCTGGATCCTTTGGCCCAACAAAGATCATAGAATCATAAGATCCTCCTATCTAGATGGGAATTCTGATAACCATGATTATGAATGGATTTGTAGAAAATGATGAAAGGTTAGCATACACAAAAGCAAAGGTTTCAAGACACTGACTTGAGCCTTTGCTTTATATAATAGTATAGATCCTAGTACAATCCGGATCCTTTGGCCCAACAAAGATCATGGAATCATAAGATCTTACGATCTACTCAGAATTCTGATAACTATGATTATGAATGAATTTGTAGAAAATGATGGAGGGCTAGCATACATAACAGCAAAGGCTTCAAAACACTAACTTGAGCCTTTGCTTTATATAATAGGATGGATAGATATAGATATAGCTATATACACATAATTTGATCTTTCAACCATCTATGGGATGATCAGCCATCTTTTCATTATATGCGTCTCTGCATATAATGGTGTGCATCCTTGTGCATCTGAGTTAGGTGAGCTGATAAAGATTAGATTTGCCTTATGGGTTAAAGATTCTGTAAAAAGGATCATGTACTCTGTCTTGGATATAATCATCAATTTGGCTCAGATTAAGGATTGCATTTGAGGAAGGCCATGGATTTGATCAATTTTTAGCCTGCTGTGTTGGATGCTGGAATGGGTTTTGAGGGGTATGGTCTGATAATCTGCTGAGGGCTGGGTGATAATCTGATAATCTGTATGGAATGGATTCTGGACTGCTGAGGGTTGTTTGTGGGACTGATGGGGGATAATCTGCTGGGTCTGCTGGGTCTGCTGGGTCTGTGTGGCTGGCCTGCTACTCTGTATCTGATGCTAATCTGCTACTCTGTATCTGTTATCTGTTGGATGCTAATCTGCTACTCTGTATCGGTTTTTCTGCTGCTGTGTGGCTGGTCTGCTAATCTGATTTTGATGTTAATCTGCTAATCTGCGGTGTATCTGCTGCTGTTTTTGGCCTCTGCTAGCACTAGGATGCATGCCTATATTTGATTTGTTTGTATTTGGATTAGGTTGCATGCCTCTATTTGTTGGTTGCTGTATTGACTAGGTTGCTGTCTCTGCTGGTTTCTCACCAACAGGGTCTTGCTGGTTTGGTGCTGCCATGTGATGGATTGCATCATCCCTCTTTTTTGTTGATGTTCTATTCCTTTATGTAAGGTTTTCCATCATCAATAAAGGGTTCTTTGTTGTTGATCAAAAAAAAAAAATGCGTCTCTGCATATATATGTGTCTGTGTCTGTGTCTGTGTGTGTTTCTTTAGTGTGATATGATCTTTCAAGCATTCTTTAAATTCAGAATCTGTGCTCATGAATTATGCATGAAAGACTTTCCCTTTCTCTGATCAAACAAGAAAAGTTCATTTGAAAAACATAGTAGACACATAACAAAATTTTCATTTCAATAAAATCAACATACTAATTCTTCATTTCTGAAAAACAAAAATAATGGGTAAAGATGAAGAACCTATACCTTCTCCTTACACAAAAACTCTCCTTCTCTCTCTCTAGACTCTGTGCAGACAGTCTCACTTTCTTCTTCTTCTCTCTCTCTCTCTCTCTCTCTCTCTCTCTCTCTCAAAGCGTTTCAAAGTCTCAAGTCACACTGAACTGCCTACCCATCTGTCTCTTATATACAATTCACACACAATTCACACACACTCTCTCTAAGACATACACACACATTTTCTCTCTCTCTAAAACAGAATCTGTGTTAGATGTAGTGAGAGAAAATGCATATACAATCAATAAATGCCCTAATCAACAACATTAAAATCTTACCTGTATTCACTGGCCCTTCCAAATCCAAGCCCACCCCATTACTCACCGTGCTTTGCTTCATCACCATCAAATCCACCGAACCCATCCCAAATTTTCAAAAATTCAAAGTTTTTGGAAACAATCACTAACACTTTTTAGAACCCTAAAAAGGAAAAAAGAAATTTAAAAAAAAAAAAAATTGATGAGAAGAAAAATTACGTGTCTGGGTTGGTTTGTTTCGAATGGACAAGTGGCGGGAAAGCAATTTTAGAAAGAAAAATTAAAAAAAATTATTTTAAAAACCCTAATTAACTGTCTATATATATATATATATATATACTAGTGGGTGGCACACACACGATGTGTGTGCAATTTAAATAAGTAGGAATAAAAAATAATAATAATAAAATTAATATTATAATGTGTACTTAGCTTAAGTGGTATGAGTCCTCGTACTTAAACTCATGGTCATGGGTTCAAGCCTTGCCCATCTCTTTGTTTAACTTTTTTTTTTAAAATAAAAAATACTGCCACATGGCATGAGGAGAGTAAAGCTTCAGGACAACTTTTTTTTTAAAAATAAAAAATACTGCCACATGGCATGAGGAGAGTAAATCCACATGGCATGAGGAGAGTAAAGCTTCAGGACAACTTTTTTTTAAAAAATAAAAAATACTGCCACATGGCATGAGGAGAGTAAAGCTTCAGGACACCATAAGAGGTGTTCACTTTATAATAGTATAGATAGATAGATAGATATGTATGTATGTATGAATATCTGTACATATGTACATACAGGTGGTCTTTGGATTTTTTTAGTTTTCTGTAATTGAATAGTTTTTGGATATTTATATCATGCGGTGTTTTTTATTGTTATAATTGAATTTGACAGTAAGATCTATTATATTTATATTAGATATTTAAGAAACAATAAAGAATATGTACATTTATAATTAGTTAAAGGTAATGCGACGTGATACCTATCAACCTATAAATTTTTTTCAAAAATTACTCCCCCTTTTAGACAGTGACAAAGTTCGTTGAAACCGACTGTGATTTAAAATTACCATTTTACCCTCATTTGCCGACGGTGTTGCCGGAGAGGTCTCCCCCTGGTATTTTTGTAATCTGTGTGGAGATTTTCATAATCTTAGGTGGAACTAAATTTAGAATTACAGATTATGTTATTTAGCCTCCGTTTGGGAAGTGGGTTGGCTTTTTGGCTTTTTGGCTTTTTTGGCTATTTTAGCCTAGGCTAAAAAGCTTGGTTTGGGAAGGGCTTTTTGACTTTTTGGCTTTTTTGACTTTTTTTGTGAGAGAAGAATGTAATGATTATAGGTTGGATGTGATGTTTTGTTTGTTATGGCTTAGCCTATTTTGTTTTTTGTGGCTAAAATAGCCAAAAAAACCTGAAAAAGCCCTTGCCAAACACAGGCTAAAATGACATTTAATGTGGATTTTTCAAAAGTCTACAAGTTGTTTAATGAGTTTGTTAAAGGTCATTGATGTGATTATATATAAAGAATTAGGGTTTATCAGTTATCAGTTCGCGGCAATTTCAAGGGTGACGGATTGGTTTAGCGGCCGACAACGATCGGGGATTTGAGATTAATTGAGCAGGCCGTCGACCATGAGCATTCTTTTGAACAATTGTATTTTTGAAATTATAAATTGTAATATTAATTATTTTAATTTAAAATGAAAATTATATATATAAATTTATACGACATCATTCTTTACTTAATCATTATGAAAAAAATTTTATTTAAATGTCATCGTTATCTACTTAATTTAAAATTTAAAAAAATGTAACTACATTTGATATGTATGTTTATTGATTATTAAAATTTTTAGTAGGGGTAAGTAGTAGATATGTCGATTGTCCCAAACTGACCGAACCGAATCGATTTGTCACATTTTGAACGGATGCTTAATGACGAATGGACGGTTGCGGATTGATTTTTCTCAATTCGCCTAGTTTTGGACAGATGGCGGTTTTGAGATTCCTTAGACCGCAACCGAACCGTCAAACCGCAAGCACCCCTAGCAAGGTTTTAAAAAGCAGCCGCAACCGTTACGTAACGCCGTTACGTAACGGTTTTGGCGGTTACCGCCACCCGTTACGGCCGCTTTTGCAGTGTGATTGAGATTCACAGGTGTGTCGGCCGTAGCGGCTGCCGTAGCGGTCGTAACGGTGCTGTAACAGCCGTAACGGCATGTTACGCACCGTTACGTAACGGTTCCAAACTATTTCTTCCGAAAAAACACACAAAAAAAAAAGCTAAAAATGGGGGAAAAGGGATAGAGAGAAGAGAGAAGAAAGAAGATAAAGAGAGAAAATGGAGGAGCAAGAGATAGAGAAAGAGAAGAGGGAAGATGAAGAACATGTTATTAATTTGTTGAAACTGTAAGACCTATGCTATTCTATTCAGCTGCTATTACTAAACCATTTTGTTTGTGTGTGTTTATCTATATATTGTTTGAAAATAATAATAATAATAATAATAATAATAATAATAATAATAATAATAATAATAATAATAATAAGTGTGGTCATTATCTATTTGGCTTGGTTAAAATATGTATATATATATATATATATATTTAGCCTCTTATTTATTCTCTTACTTTTGTCATTGTTTATCTTATGTATAATAGTTAGTGATTGATTTTTTGTATAATATAAAGTCATTAATTATTAAAATAAAATGTAAAAAACTCAATTTATAGTGATTTAAAAATATGAAATATATTGCATCATACTTAAAAATTTATAAAAATTGATCAATATTTATTTTTAACCCAATAAATATGATCATGGAAAAAAAATATGCGTATCGGTAAGTTTTTTTCAAATTGTGCAAAAAAAAAAAAAATTCACGGTTCCGGTTACCGCAACCGTTACACTACGGCCTTTACACCCTGCAACCGCAACCGCGTCACCGCCACCGTTACGGCGACCGCAACCGCTTTTCAGAACCTTGACCCCTAGTAATTTGTAAGATTTTGTATTTTCAATTTGTTTAAATATTCTGTTTATGTTTTCAATTAAAAAATAATTTAAATATTCTGTTGTGTTTTCAATTTGAAAATCTTTTTATCAAATGACAAGTGTTGATATTTTGTATTTTTGTGTGGAAAATATAAGACTTAATTTTGTCATTTAAAAAAAAATTAAATTAAATAGTTTATGAATAAAGAAAAGTAATGAAATAGTTTTGATAATGCATGGTTTTCTTATATGT
Source organism: Camellia sinensis (assembly GCF_055761805.1). NCBI lineage: Eukaryota > Viridiplantae > Streptophyta > Magnoliopsida > Ericales > Theaceae > Camellia > Camellia sinensis. Next base: position 62,361,387 of record NC_138962.1, on the reverse strand, counting down.
ATTTATTATTGGTATTTGGCAATTTACTTGATAATCTTATGGTTATGTTGAGTTGGACACTATGCTTATTTTCATTTTTCAGAAAACACTTTTCAAAAAATTATACTTTCTTATTTTTCGTATTTTTTTGTTTTTACTGAATTTTTCTAATATTTTAAGCAATTTTTTTACTTTTTAGACACACCTAATATAAATACACCTAAAAAGTAAAAAAATTGTAAAAAAAAAAAAATTAATTCACTAAATACCAAAAATACAAAAAAAAATACAAGAATTCAGTACATTTTTTGTATTTTTATGTATTTATTAATTTTTTAAAATATTTTTTCAAAAATTTTTTACTTTTTAGATACATCTAACTAAGGTGCATCTAAAAAAGTTTAAAAAAAAATGTTTAAAATTTAAAAAATATTCACTAAAAACAAAATAATACGAAAACTAAAAAACTCAGTTTTCAAAAAACTTAATCCAGAAAACTCAAACCAAACACATTGATTGTTATCCAAAACAAAATGTTGACAAATTGTTGTATTATGTTCAAAATTTGTAAAAATTTAAAAAGCCAAACCGATTCGCATCTATCCGCCAATCTGCTCAATCCACATCTGCTAATCCTGCAGACGGATGCGAATTGAATTTTTCCAATCCGACAGACGGATGACGGATTGGAGATTCTTCGACTGCAACCGAACCACGAATGCCCCTAGTTTTTGGTATTAACTAATATAAGGAGTGTACTCACCAACTTTCTAGATAGGATTAGTCTTCTCTCATATTCATATTTTAACATGAGAAAACTTGAGAGACCTGTAGAACCCACCATATGTTTCGTTTTGATAATTCAAATCATTCATATTTTACGGCTCATTAAGTAGAATATTCACACAAAAAATAAGATGATCGGATATCAGTAACTATATATTTGAATCAAATTTATATTATAAAAAATGAATGATTATTCTTAAATTATATTTGTCATGTATTTAATTAAAAATGAATATGATTCAAATATATAGTTATCGATATCCAATCATCTTGATTTTTTTAACATAAATATTCTACTCAACGAAACAAAAAAAAAAAAAAAAAAACGATTTCAATCATCAAAATCGATTTCAAAATAAGCTTATCAAATCCAAACATTCTCTCAAATTAAGATGATAATTTTAAAAAAGTCAAACCGGTCTAGGTACTCCAGAGGAGTAATGCATTTGGTTAATGCACTAAATTTCATGATAATAAGTATAATGTCATTTAAAATATAATGTTTATAAATATTGTCAAAACTAAAAAGGCACAAGTAACCCCTCCTTAAAAAAAAAATAAAGCAAATTTATATCAATAAAACAAATTTAAACATATTTTCTAGTGTATTAAGTTTTCAAGTTAAACTTAAAGGGTCTTACTAACAAGTGTCTTTAGCACAAAAGTAAAAGACAAATAATTTGTAAAACACAATACACCTTTCACTAATTTCAATGCATTTTTATTAAAATTAATACATTTTTTAATATTTTTACATATTTTAAGAAACTTTTTACACATTTCTCAACATTAAATAATACCTAGGGGACACTTGTTAGCATTTGTCAAACTTAAATAATCTTTTACTTGACTCATTTATAGTTCTTGTTGTGAGTTTGACTCCAATCCAAAGGGACCTGGAGATTGATCCCGAGTTAGGGATGACAATTTTTCCTTACCCTGCCACGCACGAGTTTTTAATTGTTTGGAAGTGTTGTTCCAATTTAACTTTTAGTTATTCCTCTCTATACTTATGCAGTTTGGTCATTAGGTTCATAACATGTTTCATTTAAAACACACTATTATTGCAAATAGAGAGTTGCTAATAGTTCCCATCATTTGACTTAAGACCAACCACCTGTCAAATTGATCCCCACACCTTTTTCTTTAAGCCCCATCATAAATCCAAAAATGCCCTTGTTTTTGTACCCTCACCTTAGCTACTTAATTTCCTCTGGTAATCCTCTCTCCTCTGACAACACCTTTATTTCGACAACCTTCACCCCTACCACTATCACATCCACCTCCGACCACCTCTGCCACTACCATCTCCAGCAACCCCTCTAACACTTCTCTACCCTCCTTAACAACTCTCTTGTCCACCCACGTCACCTAACTTCCCGTCTAGCCATTGCAGCAACTCTACTCCACTTTGTACAACCCTCTCCCCCCACCCTCTGTTGCCACCAACCCTCGCAAATCCCACCCCCTGCAACTCTCTACTACATAAGCAATGTAAGATTGACGACAAGCGAGGTGAGATAGAGAAAAATGCAAGATTGGCGGCAAGCAATGCCAAACTAATGGCGAACAATAAGAAATCAGTAACGAGCGACGACCAATCAATAGAGACTAATGATGAGAGAGAGAGAGATTGGGAGATCGACAAATAAGGGAACTGGGGTTAGATGGCAAAGATAGGCATGGTGAAGATAGAGAGGATTCTTGGAAATGAGACGAGTGGGGAAGATGCCAGCCAGAGATAATGGGGTGGGGTCAAAGTAGGATTAGGGTTAGAGTTAAAGCTTGGGTTTGGAAGGATATGAACGAGGTTAAATTAAGAATTTCATATTAGGGTAAAATTGTAATGAAAATAAATTAAAGAGATGGGGGTTCAAAGAAGGAATGTAAGGGCATTTAGCAACATTCTACAAATATTGTGCTTTCTTTTGGTTTAATATTATGTTTTCCCTCCAAGATTTGTTAGATCTTGTTAGTTTACATGTTATACAAAGTACGACCAAACAATTGTCATTTAGAGAAGCACTGCTCATCTAACTTAGGTTAATAAATGATTTCATTTAAATTTCGTTGACTATTATTTTATTTTTTTTTCCTAATTTTATCAAATATTGTCAGTTAATATGTTGTATAGAATACAGGTAAATAACTATCATTTAAGTTATTTTGAACAAAATAATTCCAAACAACAATCATTTAGGAAGACGTTAACTGTTTGACATAAGTTCATAAATGATTTCATTTAAAATGAACTTTTGATTGAATATTCTCTTTTTCTACAAAATTTTTCAAATCTTGTCAATTTACATATTGTACAGAATATGCCAAACAACCATCATTTAGGTTCTTTTGTACGAAATACGGCCAAACAATTATCATTTAAGGAGGCAGCGAGTCTGACTGTTCATAAGTGATTTCTTTCAATTGGATATTGTTTTTTTTTTTTTCCTTCAAAATTTGTCGAATCTTGTCTATAGATATGTCGTGTACTTCATTAATAACAAATTATAGATCAATTTCGCTTGAATAACAGTATTATTGGTCAAAGTGTTGACTTTTTACTTTGTGATGAATTAGAAGGAACAGTCTCACTACATCTCCTAATTTAGACCCCCTAATTTTACCCCCAATGACTTAGCTAAGACTCATGTAAAGCGGTCTCACACTCCTCTATCTCTCGCCTTTAGCTCCCCTAATTCCACATCATTGGGGGTAGAACTGGGAGGGCAAAATTAAGATGATAAATTATTTTTCTTAGAAGGAAATGGATTTAAGAGATGAATTATTTTTGCAAGTTCATAAACTTTACAAGTAAACTAAGAGTTACTAGACTTGGAAGTCAAAATAAAGAAGGCCCCAAACATCTAATCCATAATAGCTCTCATATTACCACTTGGTGAGACACCCGTTGCAAAACCCTTTTTAATAAAACAAAAGATAAGTGGCCTAATCTACAATGTTAATAATTCAACTTTTCAAAAGGGGAAAGGCTTGCTTGATTTCAACAAAACCTATAACGATGAAGGAAATGAGATGGAAAGAATGTCACATTATACTTTAATTATTTTATTGTAATGCTAATTGATAAAAGATTAGTTGCCAATTTAGAAACATGAGTAAATGAACTTTATTTTAGATGTTATATATTGGAGCCCACTTGAAATCCTTGAAATGACCTAGTTCCGACAGAGTTGGTCCTAGATGGGCTGAATAGACTAATTTTAAGGCTTTTTTACTAGTTGGTCCTGCTTTCAAGAGCTATTCATGTTCTAGTCCTAAAGTTTGTTTTTCTGCACCAATAAGTCCCAAGACTCTTTTTTTCTTTCCGTTTTACCCATGTTTGTTGCTCTCTCTCTCTCTCTCTCTCTCTCTCTCTCTCTCTCTCTCTCTCTCTTCCTCTAATGATTTCTCCAGTCAACACACGTCCTCTTTCGTTGCCTTCAACAACGCTCGCCTCAACCACCACCGTCCTTCGCCCGCTATCACCATCACTCTCTTCCATCATCGATCTACTATATTCAACGTTGAGTTTATATATTGTTCTGAATGAATGTGGAGATTGTTTGTGTGATTTTTTCTTCAATTATTTATTAATCACAATGTGGAGATTTTTGTGTGCTTGTTGGAGATTATTGGGTATATATTTATAGCATTATATATTTTGAGTTATAGTTTCAGTGATAAATTTATTTATCACTAATTTTATTCGATATGTGGTTGTTGCTGTGATGGAATTTTAATATTAATATAGTGATAAATTTATCATTTTTGTCAATGTAAAGGGATAAATATGTAAGATGGTCAATTAATCATTTTTATCATTCTATGATCAATAATCGAATTAATTTGTGATTCAATCATCATTCAACAATCACTAACACTGTACAACCAAAACATTGATGAATTAATAGCAGAGAATTCAACAAATTTATTGATAAATTTATCAGTGATAATTAATAATAATCAATGATAAATTATAGTGATAAATTTATCACTGATGAATTTATTCAGGCCGATTCTTTTAGTTTTTATGCACAATATATCTAAATCTAAGGTTGAAGATTGTAGATCGGCGTTGAAATTGACCAGATCTGAAGTCACTAGTGAAGATCGGTATCAAAGATAACAAATCGATAATTGAGGAGGATGATGGTGGCAACAACAATGTTGAAGATAGTAGATGGATGATGGAGGAATGGTGGTGATGGCAACAAAGGAGGAGGATGGTAGTGTGAGGCGAGTGACGGTGAGAAAAGAAGACGAGGATGATGGTTGAGACCCGTGATGTTGATGATGACAAGGGAGGATGGTAGTTGAGGCCCATGATGTTGAAGGCAACATAGGACAATGATGGCTGACAAAAGGTTTGAGCCGCCTGAGCGTCATTCAAAGAGAGAGTCAAACGATTTAAAGATAAAGATAGGTAGCGGGTTTGGGCTAGGGGTAAAATTAGAAAAATGAATTCATTAAATTGGCTGGACCTAGCAATTAATAAGTTCCCTAAGTACGATTAGCCCATAACTCCCCCCAATTTTAACTATGCAGTTATGAAAAAACCAATTGATTCAAATCTAACTAGAACATTATCCATCAACCAATCAATTAATCAAGCAATCAATATGGAAATTAAACAATTTAATCCATCAATTCATCTATTAAGCAATTCAATCAAACACAAATTCTATGGAACAACTATCTCGCGAGATGAAAACCATGATCCTAACTCTTAACAAATCCACTAATGAATCAAATGATTACAAGACTCAAAATGAAAAAGTTACAACTCTTGTCCAATTTCACCTATGTCATTGAGTTTGCCACAAGCTTAATCTCCCCTCCAAAGCTGTTTTGATGACATTAACCCTGTTGATCCAAAAGCAACCAAAAAACTCTTTGATTCAATCTACCTCTTCAACGTCTTTTGTTGCTCATCGGCTATTACTCATCGCCCTGGTGTTATAAGAATATGAAAATTGTGTTAAGGTTTTGATTTGTAGAGAAACAATCCATGTGAAACTATATATATAATCATCTCTCTTTTTCAAAAATGATGAAATGTGTTTTTTTTTTAAACAATTTAAAGGTAAAATGATCATAAAATGGACCTGAAGTATGTTAGCAACACTTGGAACTCATATCAAGCATAAGTTTCGACATCTTATGTACTCAACCCAGGCCAAACACCTGTCGAGCACTAGCCTTAACATTTCAGGCACTTAAGCTCATATCAAGAGCATGTCAAGTAGCACTTCTAGGATCTCAAGCCCTTGGGCCTGTTTTTTTATGTGGAACCAGATATAATGAAGTGAGTCCCACATTTTTTTTGTCTTCCTATATCTCGTGTTTAGTTGCTTCGGATAGTATATAATACAAAAGGAAAAGATATGCAATACCACCCCCTATGTCCTATTTGTTTCACTGGATATAATATGGAGGATATAATATGATGTGAAATTTAGTCAAGATATATAATAAATAGGATATATATATTAGATAATATATCCTCCAATTCTTGTTTATTGACTTGATATTTTTTTTTATTTTTTGAACAGCAAAAAACAACCCTTTATTGATGAAAATTGTTAAAATGAAATTACATCAAATAAAGGAAGAGGAAGTGCAAAAGGCATCAAAGCAAACCTCACGATCCCAACTAGGTTGGCACCGCGAGGAAAGCCCAATCATTTGCCAACATACCACAAGGTTGAGGAGAAAACAACCACCAGATACATAGAAAAAACCCAAAACAGTCCACCAAACAATCTCCCCTCTGCAGCAGTCCAGCAGACCACTCCCACGACCACCAAACAGACTCCCACTGCATCAGTCCAGCATCAGACCATCAGTTCAGTAGACCACTACCACTTCCACCATCATACACCATCACAGCAGCTGGCCTGCTCAGATCACCCTCAGATTCCAGCAGCAGACCACTCCCACAACCACGAAACAAACTCCCTCTGCATCAGTCCAGCATCAGACCATCAGTTCAGTAAACCACTACCACTTCCACTAACATGCACCATCACAGCAGCTGGCCTGCTCAGATCACCCACAGATTCCAACAGATTCCAGTGCATACAGATCCCAGACCTCACACCAATGCAAAACCAGAGCAATATACAGCAGAATACAGAGCAATACAGAGCAATATCCAGGCCACTGACCAAAGCATACATCTCCCAAACCAAATCTGATGCCTTAGAGTAGAAATACAATCCTGTTGCCAAGAAGAACAAGGAATTGGATGATGGACTGATGCAACAAGCCTCACAGTGATGCAGACCACACTCCAGAAAAAGCAACAGCAAAGCACAAGGTCACAATCCAAAGATCAAGGTCATCTCAGTCATCACCAATGTAAATATATAACACTAGATATATCTTATCCGTGATTGTTTTACAAAATATATTGTGGGATATAAATAAGTAATTTTCAAGATTGCCCTCATAATATATTTTAATACCCATATTGCCCTTATACCCATCAAAAGGGACACCATTCAGTTTAGGAAAATATAACACCACCTGCAAAACCAATGCAAATAAACAAATTAAAAATTCATATTATTTTTTATTTGAACAAATTAAAGATTCACATTAAATCCAATAATTTTTCCAAACAAAAAAAATTTTCCAAACAAAAAAATATATTATATTATATTATATTAATGTCAACCTGATAATGACAAAAAATAAAAATAAATACCACAAAATCATTTTAAACAATTATTTTGATTTTAAAAATAACCATCACTCATTTATCATCCCACATCCATCATTCTTACAACAAAAAAAAAAAACCCAAGCAAATAAATTATTTGAAAAAAAAACTAATATTCATTCTAAAAAATTCTATCTTACAAAAATAATCATCATTGAATGAAAAAAATAACATCTTCATTCATTCATTCATTCATCGCCCATCATCATTCTTACAAAATAATCCAAGCCATTATAATTAAAAATAACCATCATTCATTCTAAGCAAATTATAATATTTTTTTACAATAGACAAGTTAATATTTTTTTTTTTTTGATCTACAACAAGTTAATATATTAAGCATCATGATTGTTATCATACATCATATTTCATATATGCATGTCCACAAGCATACTTATAACCTCAACAATTACAACAAAATTAGGCACAAAAGCAATTTGTAGGGGATTTACACCAATTAGTTTGTCAATATATGTCTAAACCTCCCAATTACTATGCAAAATAGGCACTACACACACTACAAAAATTTACGCTTTTAGCAACTAAATTTTTAGTCTCCAAAAATCATGTTTTAGTCACCAAAAAAATTTCCCGACTAAATAGTTTGGTCACCGGCTTGGTTGCGGAAAGATCGCCGGGGGAAGGTATTGACAACTAAAAAAAATTTAGTGCCTGAAAGTGCTAAATCGACTACAAAACAATTAGTCGTCAAAAGTAAAGGTATTAGCGACAAAAAAAACTTTAGTCCTTGATAGGCTAAATTGGCGACAAATCTTTTAGTCGCCAAAGGCTTTATTAATATCACATTTTTCGCAACTAAAACATTTAATCGCCAAAACTAAAATTATTTTCCACAACTAATTTATTTAGTAACCAAAAAGTTTTTTTTTTTTGTTCATCGTAAATTTTTTAAGCTACTAAATGGTTTGGTCCCCTAAAGTGTAATTTCTTTTAGCTACTAAAAATTTAATCGCCTAAAATCTATTTTTTTTTATTTGGCTACTAAAATTTTAGTCGCCAAAATTTTTTCTTTTCATTTTATTTTTTTTTAGCTACTATTTAGTTTAGTCACTAAAAATATTTACTTCTTTTTTGACTACCAATTATTTAGTGGCCAAAAACATGATATTATTATTATTTTTTTAATTTATCCATAACATAAAACATGGTGTTAAAATTATTTTTTTAATTTATTTAATTTGTCCATTATTTTTCCAAAAAACAAAGTTCAAAACCAAATCTTCAATCATAGAAATGTGATTTTTACAAGTTCAACTTCATTTTGAATTGCTGAAAGCGAATAGGTGCACCCACCAATAACATACTTAAAATCCGCCATCAGTTTCCTATGCTCTAGAGCTCCAGTAGGACGACCCCAAACCAAAATTGTGTGAATGGCCAACATATTGAAGAGACTTATAAAAAAAAAGCCATCTTCTCCTCCCTTGACATATCCTGTAGATCTAATCTTTGAAGCTCCTCAACTATTCTTAAATACCTACAAAAGATTTTTTAATTCAATGGCCACAAGTTCTTGAATATACATCCATGTTCATAAAATCATACACGTTAATTAAAATGCCGCAATAAGTTTATCCATATAAATCAAAGGTTCCAACAAACCTTGCAAATTCCTCACTCCCATGGATACTTTTGTAATCAACATGTTTTCCATCTTCCGTTGCATAAGCTTCAAAGATTGCATACGACCAAAATCCAAGCCTTGATGAAATTTCTATTATCGGCTTTGGCTTTACTTCTGTTATAACCCTTGGAATGTTGTGACATTGAGACATAACAATAGGATCATGATCCAAGAAACGGTACAAGTGATTGCCATCTTCAAATAAGATCTTGCCAAAGCAATGTAAAACCAGCACAGATAATGAAAAAATATAAATTTCTATCAGAAATATGAAATCATGTGTGTTTGTTTCTCTGTTTGTGTGTGTGTGTGTGTGTGTGTGTGTGAGAGAGAGAGAGAGAGAGAGATTAACACATTAAAAAATTGAGTTTAGTTACTCACTCAAGAACATACTGGAAGAAGAGTTTGCTTGCAAGGTTTCAACCAAATTCTGTAGCCTATTTGCAACACAGGAACAGATAGAAAAATGGTCAGCAAGGATAAGACAGAAAAATCATAATACTAAATGGCAAAAATGGAATACTAAGATGGTCTCAATAAACAATCAGCCAATTACATTTAACATTGATTAACATTGTTCTTTCCCAAAGTGAACTATAAGCTATAGCTTTAGGACAATGGGAACATAAAACTATCTCTGTGATCAATCTGAAGTAATTGTGGCATTGTCTAAATGATCAAAATTGATGAAAGTTTCTTTGGTATGACTTAGCTTAAAAAAAAAAGGAATTCATCACTCTCCGAAAGTTCTTTGGCACAATTGGGAATACATAAACGATAAACCCAAAAAAATGGAAGGGAAACCAAAACAATCTTTTACCTCCATATGTAATTAAAAAAAAAAAAAAAAAATACTACAAAATCCAAATATCTATCACAAATTAACAATCTATGGCTCAAGTTTAACAATAAACTCCATTCCTCCATCCCTTCAAGATAACTAAGTGCCTCTCAAACTGTCAAACCCACTAAACTCCACACATATAAATATATAGCTAAAACCAACATCCTAAACTATCTAACAGCAACATAGGTCTAAAGTAAGCCCTACATCATACGCCAACATTTGTCAGATGATGCCAAAATAATTTGAGGCTTTGATAATTTAGAGCATCACAATGACAAGCTTCCAACTAACACATTGAGTGTTTGTGGCTGGTATTCATATGATAAATATAAGTTTTTGATTAACTAGCCCATTTAGATAGTGTGCTATAAATTCATGCGTCGGAGGGGGGAGTTCAAAAAGAAATAATAGAAAACTATGAAACTCAAGTAATACAACCAGAAGGGTAGAATTCTTGGATTGGTGATGCTGGATCAGTCGTCAATCTCCTGTACTCTTCAGGCAGAGCATGAGAACTGTAACATGAAAGAGATATGCTCATACAGTACCAAATGCAGCAGCAGCAGAGAGAGAGAGAGAGACAGAGTGAGAAAGTAATACAGACCTTGCAGCAGGCAAGGTTCCCATTAGCTGGTTGAAAGGCTTAAAAGGCTCTCCCAGGAAAAATGTTATTTCTAAATCAGTTAGACCATTTAGAATGGAAGCAAATGGAGCATAATGATACAGATAAAACCTGAAGCAAAAACAGGACATTTAGTTTAAATGCAAGTACACTGAAGGGCAGCAATCTACACAACATAAAACAGTAACAAGCATAAGCCTCCTTAATTTTTTTATTTTTTTTGTTGATAAATAAGCATAAGCCTCCTTAATTAAACAGGTGTATATATCATCTGTGTGGTGGGATGGAGATTAAGTATCTGCTCATATCTACCTGGTCCCAATGTTATCTTAAAAATAAGATCCTATAAAAGTGCACATCTGTAGGATGCTTTGCTTGACTTCCTTTTAGACACAAAGCCAAAACCCTCTGTTTTCTCATTCAATCCACACAATACATATTGCATAACATGGGTGTACAACCTCTTCTTTGGCCATAATGTCTTTACAAAAACTCATTATTGACATATGTACTACTACTAATATCTATATACAGACACAAAGGAATATTTGCATTCCTGAATACACAAGTAAAAATGAATTATAAATCAAAAACTGACCATTGCCATGAGCAGACACCATGGTAGTGGTACCAGCAAACCCAGCATAAACCTTCTACATACCTCAAAACCTGCAATTATAACTTAGGATCATTAATTGCACTCCGTGATGTGGCAATCATATAAAACAGGGTTTGGGGAGGACAAGAGCTCCACCCATAAAGTGAGAAAATAATTAAATTTGGAAGAGAGCATCCTTAGCCATATAATAAAAAATTCGCGGAAAACATTTTAGGGGAAAAAATTGAGTTTACAAAGATGAAACACACCGTATTCAATATCTTAAATTTCAATACATCTACCTAGTACCTGTTTATTCAATTGGCAGCTGACCATGACAGCTAAAATTCAATAAACTCGTCACTAATTGCTACTGTAACAACCATAAATTCAATTTTGGTGTCCCAATTTCAACTCTACATAAATAAGAACTGAGTGTTGCATCCAAAAAAAGATCAAAGCAAAAGAGGACTCACTGAAGAGAAGCTTGTCCAAGCTCTCATTAGCTACATACTCATACACAAGCAACTTCTCCGCACCGTGCGTACAATACCCTAACAAATTGACAACATTGCGGTGCTACACGCGAGCCAACAGCTTGGCCTCGTTCTTGAACTCATTCTTCCCCTGATTCGAGCTCTGCGACAGCTTCTTCACCGCAATTTCTCTCCCATCATTCAACCTTCCCTACATCTCCAAAACCCTAACAATCACGTACAAATCCACACACACACACACATATATAATACATCGCTCTCGCCGTTGATGGATAGACAGATATGCAAATATAGAGAGATTTTAAAGAGAGAAAATAGGGCAAATCTAGGTGAATCGGTGGTCCGGTTGCCCGCGACCGCAAGGAGGAGCGGCGGAGGCGCGGCTGGTGGAGCGGCAGTGAGAGAGAGAGGAGAGAGAAGCAGCGGAAAGGGAAAGGCAGATGGAGAGAGAGAGAAAAACGCTGAAGAGAGAGAGACACAGGCGTTGTTTCCCCATTAGGCGTTGTTTGGAGTGTGCTAAATAAATGTACTTTTTGTGATTAAAAAGTTGAAGAAAAAAATATGAATGTTTGGGTTAATTTTTTATGAAAAAATTTGTATTAAAAAATTTTATAAAGAAGTATGTAGGAGAAGATTAGAGATGTGTGTTGTACAGCCGTACAATCTGCACAGCCGAATTGATAGTAAGAAACTAGTGGCTACTTTTCGGACATTGCCCTGAACGGTTTTGTTCGGCCCATGGGGGCCATCACGGGTCCCATTTTGATAATCTGAATCGTTCAATATGTAGAACTTGTCGAGTACTATATGCCTATAAAAAATCATGTTGATCGGATGTCGATAGTTATCTGATCCGATTTGTTTTTTTTCAATCGTTAATTATAACACCATCCATTTTTTATACAAAACTGATTTGATCATGTAGTTATCGATATCCGATCATTGTGATTTTTTACAGACATATAGTACTCAACGAGTTCTACACATTAAACGGTTCAGATTATCAAAACGGGGCCCATGATGAGCCCCCACGAGCCGAACAGCAATGTGTGAAAATTGAACTCAAACTATGCAATTTTTCTTAACAAACGCTGCACAGCGCTGAAAAAACATGTTTGCTAAGTTGTATGGATGTGTAAAAAATTAATTTTTTAATATTTTTTTCGTGAATAGTAATAACTTTTTAATTTTTTGAGTAACTTTTTCACTTTTTATCTTTTTGGGGAGGTACCAAACTTGAAAATATTTTTAGTCGCCAATTAATTTATAAAACCCTCCAAAATTTGAAAAATCCTTCCAAATATTTTGGTTTTTTGGCGACCAAAATTTATTTTTGTCGCTGAAAATAAGTTTTTGACTATCAAACTTTTGGTCGTCAAAGATAAAAAATATTTTTTTTATTTCTATACAGCGACTAAATGATTTTAGTAGCCAAAACTCGATATACGGCAACTAAAATTTATTTTTGTTGCTGAAAATATGTTTTTGGTGACCAAACTTTTAGTCGCCAAAGATAAAAAATAATTATTTATTTTCTATTCAGCGACTAAATGATTTTAGTAGCCAAAACTCAATATACAGCGACTAAAATAATTTTTTTGTCGCTAATTCTGGTATTTTTAGCTACTAATTTATTTTTTTTTAGTCGCTAATAATCAATATATCCCGACTAAAAAAATTAGTAGCTAAATATTATACTTTTGCTAACTAAAAAAATTTTTGATCGCCAATTCCACAACTTTTGGCGACTAAATTTTTTTTAGTCGCCAAATGTGCATTTTCTTGTAGTGACATGTGCCTCTAGATGAATAGCTAAACTAAATATTATAATATATAAATAGATATCTTTTACTAACCAAAAGTAAGCACACCCTCCTAAATATACTTACCAAACAACAAACATACCCATTCCATTTTGTCTTATTCAGGCAAGCTAAAGAACAAATCAACCCTTTCTGCATCCTTCACGACAAGGGTAGTTGCTCTTAACCTGTCATTGGTGTTCGGTGGTAACTTGACTAGTTCCCCATTAACCAGCTTCCTAGCTTGAGACAAGTCATGAGCATAACCAATCTTATGAGCAATTTGTTCCATAGTAGTGTTGGTTTTCTCAAAGAATGAACCAAACGCAACAGCCATATTAGCAAGACCCTTTGCAATACCTTCAGCTTCCTTAGCTCTTTTCTTAGAAGTTGTGCTTGAGCCACCTTGGTTGTATGGAGTCCTAGATGCTGATAAGGAACAATCAGGCAAATCAACAATTGGAGTGTAACACTCCTCAGTAGTTTGGTCCTCTTTTTCTAAGGCATGTCAACGGGCCCCTCAACCAAGACTCCAGTGGCTCTATCCTTGCCAAAGAGAATTACCAATCCTCGTAGTAAGGAAAAGGTACGTTTCTCATGCCCTTGGCATCTGGCTCTCTACAAAACAACATTATTTCAAATTTTAAGGTAAGTTTTTTACCCTGACATACTTTTGCCAAACTTACTCACTGTCGACTAAATTCATCTTGTCAGAGTCATCCCACCCAAAGCCACTCAAGCGAAGCATGTCAATAAACAAATTGTATTGCCTTCTCCAAATTTTGATATTCAACTCAATATGAGGATATGCACGAAGATCAGTTCCAGGAAAAGCCAATATGATAAGCTTTTCCAACTCAAAGTAAAATCCACACATGAACTGACCATTGTCAACGTTCCATTTGTCACTGAACAAATCCCTCATGGCTCGGATCAACACATCACACTCTTTCGGGGTCCACACTCTACGACCCCTTGATGAGGAAGCAGTTGCCTTCCCCTTACCTTCCTTTCGACATCCACTAGTAGCAGTTGTGTCATCCATACAACCATTTGCAACACAACAATAATATTATCAAGACAACCAAACAAACACAGGAAAAAGTTATGTCTTCAACAAATAACTCAAACATAAAATAAGTTATAAGTTACATATCTATATCATTCTATTAAGTTACAAGTCACCAACTCACTACACAACATAATTATTAAAAAAAATTACATCCAATGAAAATAGTACTTAATTTTGTTTCCTATTAGCTAACCACTCATTATACATTTGGTTAGCTAGAGTGTCCCTCCAATTAGTCCATTGGTCAAATCCCCCAATTGTGTCAATGTACTCGTCCCTTGTTTCTTGATTATTTGGCAATGTGTCATCTAAGTCTACCTTCAATGGATCCACAGGCATCTCATGTTTGATGAAATTGTGTAAAAGACAACAGCTGTGATAATTCGATATTGGGTCTTGATTGGAAAGTACTCAATATTGCCCATCTAAGCTTCAGAAGACCAAAACATCTCCCTATTATGTTACGAGTCGCAGAGTGCTTCATATTGAAGAACTTCTCTATAGATTAGTTGGGGCACCCTCTTCTCTCCAAGTGGACAAGTGGTAACGTTGTCCTCTATAAGGCACTAAAAAGTCCTCTCCATTAGTGTAGCCTGCATCAACTAGATAGTAGGAACCTATAATAATGTAGGATTATAGAATTACATAAGCTGAGTACAAGGCCAAAGGTTATACATAGTAAAGATATTGTGAAATGCATTTGTACCCATTGGCATTCTCAACCCATTTGGTCTACTTATGTCATCTCTAAGTACCCTAAAATCTGAAGCGAACCTTCCCATCCAGGTAAGACATATATGAATTGCATGTCATGGGAGCAAACACCCAAGACATTAGTCACAATTTCACCCTTTCTTGATCTATACCTTGCTTTATCTACTGCAGGAGCTAGCATTCTAACATAAGTGCCATCAAGTGCACCACGACAATTCTACCAAAAATTACCAAAAATAAATGACTACTTATTAAATTGTAATTATGAATATTATAACTTTTATCAAACATGAAGCATTACTAAAACTAGTATTTAACTAAAACCACCTCCACCTATCATCTGTGCACCCAGAAGTTATCAGTTTAGGTGTCTTTAGTAAGACACCTTGTAGTCGAAACACAGCCCTAAGGACATTATTGAAATACTTACTAACTGTTTGACCAGACCTCATAAAATTGCATTAGACATTTCGATTTTTACGGTGGTGCCCAAGCACAGTCATGAACATAGCAACCTTTTCCTTTAACACAACATATTTTGAATCTGACACACCCCTTGTTCTGATAAGCCCACACAACCGCATAAATGTATGCCTATTCATTCATAGTTGTTCATCACAGTCTATGTCATTATCTCTTACCAACCTATTTTGGTGGTCAATTTGTTGTTTGAAAGAAGTAAGATTTCTACTTATTTTCCTCGTAGCCTCAAACCTTTCTAGTGCAACATGCATAATGACAATATGAACTCCACAAATATAATTCATGGATGATACAATATGTTGCAAGGCAACGTAGGCCTCAATGAGGTCTCTCTTACCATCAAATCCTTTATTATTTGCCATCTATGAAAAGAAATGGTGCAATAGTAGATTAAATAACTAAAGTAATCAAATAGATAACTAAATCAATGCTAACTACTATTTATAGCAGCTTCATGTAAACAATCAGATTTGATGGAAAATAATCTTATCCACAAGAAGCATTCAATATGAAGGATTATTAAGCTACAACAAGAATCAAACTTTTGACATAATTTCCTACACAATCAAATTTTTTTAGCTTAAAAAAAATTTAAAAAAATCCTAGAACTAATTTTTTTTGTCGTATACAATCAACCAGATTTCTCATTGTTTATCTTATATTTATAAATTAATATCTTTTTGTTTGTATATAGATGCATAATTGTTTTCCAAATCAAGAACATATAAAAACAAGAAGCATTGAAGAAGAGGGGTCATTCAACTACAACAAAAATCAATCTTTAAACTAACTTTCCCAATATATAAAAAATCTGATTATGTAAAAAAATCAAACTCCTCATAGATTATTTGCTTCTTTTTATGTGAAGAGTTTGATTCAATCAAATCCCTTGATTTTTACATACAAAACAAACAAATTTTTATTGTCTTGTATAAATAAACACTATCAAACACAGGTCATAGATGTACAAGAATTTTTTTATTTTTTTTGGAAAAGGGGGGGGGGGGGAATTAAAGCAAATCAATTAATATATGTAACCTCTCTCAGCCCTCTGATTTCAAACAAAAAGCTCAAACAAAAACTAAAAAGATATATATTATTATTATTATTAATGCTTGAATCAAAGCCCCCAAAAAAACAGACATAATCAACATACTCACAAACAAAAAACACTGAGACAAAATTAAGATATCCACAAACAAAAAAAGATTACGAAACAAATATGTAAGATAAAATGATTGAAGCAGCCTTATACAAATAAAAAAGAGTTTAGAAAGTTCAGATTGAACAAAAATCAATGAAAGGCCCCCAAATGCTTTAGATAAAAATCATACACGAAAAACTCAAAACCATAAAATAAAAAAAAAATAAAAAGAAAACAAAGTAGAGAGAAATGATGATTATCACCAAAAAGAAACTTTGCCAACAGAAATTAACCAGAAAATCGAGTAGATCTACACTTGCAAAAACCAAAGCTCTTTCTTCTATGCCTAGATGTATTGAGCAACACATGTTTTGCTAAACCCTAATGTGTACATATATTAGATCAACAATGATTCATCCCACTAAAAACATCACCACTAATAGCACTAATGCATTAAAAAAGTAAAAAAAAAAAAAATACAACTCCAAGACCAAAACATCACATCATTAATGGCGGGACTCACTGCCACCTAATTAGTGGGAGCACTAAGTGCTCCCAAGCATTTTTCATATTAGATAGACAAGAAAGATAAATTGGACTTTCTAATTCATGTCCCAGACCAAGGGATATAATATAATAGGAGGAGAGTAGTATTGTATATCCACCAATTTTGGAAAGATATACAATCCCACAATATATTATATACTCTTTAAAAAAAAAATTACATAGAATATGTGAACCCCATAATATATAATATCGAATCTCACCCTTTATATCTTCAAATCAAACAAGGTCCCATCGTATTGTATATCCCCACTGTCAAATATAACTCATCTTTCATCCAAGAGTCAAATAATTACCCTCTTCTTATCTCATTTTAACCAAACATAATAAATGACCTCACAATATATATAATCCATCTCATATCCTATTACATGTTATATCTCATCCTTATTCTTAAATATTACATATCTTTCTCAAACTCTTATATCTAATCCAAACTTGTCAGGATTAGATTAAATATAAGAGACTCCAGCTACTGTCAAACTCAAATCAAGAACTACATATGAGTAAAGTCCTATAAACGGACTAATACTTAAATGTGAGTGAGATACAATAAAGTTGGGTTCAAACCAGGTTATATAAAGTGATACATTCTCGGTCAATTTCAATATAAACCCAACTCTATGATATTATTGCCTTGGGCAAAAAGAAATTACATAAGATTAGTTTCATTTTACAAACACAATTGAGGTAAGTACAATTGCACGGATGTGCATTAACAGCAATTCAACTATCTACCGCTTTTCCCTTCCACTGCTTCCTTGAGTTTACTCCCCAAAGCAAACGCCAGAGGAGGAGGGACCGCATTGCCAATTTGCCTATGCCTATGCTGAATATTACCAGCAAATTTATACCCATCTGAAAAACCCTGCATGCCAAAGATGAAAAGCAGATCAGAAAAAACACACAGTTCTCACTCTATCCAAATTCAATTTTTCTTTTTACTCAATGAATTACAATTGTTGAGAAAATCAAATCAAAATCATGTAGTTTCTTAATAATCTCAAACACTTGGACAAATTGTTTGGCTCACTTGATTCATGAAGTCCCCTTTATTTCAAGCTCCTAACAAGGCCTAACTTGTAATGATCTTTTGATCATGGCAATGAAGAAGTTGCATTAATTCTAAAGTTTATGAAGATGCTTAAGTGAAAGGCTTACTTGAGATCGAGCACATTCGCGTACAGTGAGTATCCTGTCCTGGTCAGGATGAAAGCACATCCCAACCTTACCCATTGGTTGTGGGTCAGTAATAGACGTTGGAAAGTTTCCTTCCCAATCCAACCTTCCAAACAAGCCCTTCCATTGATTGTGTCTTTTGGCTGTGTTTGGCAAGCACCAAGGTATCAAATCAACAACTTGTCCTGTAGACAACCGAACCTGCAGAAACAGGAAAAATAATGAAAAAAAAATTGTGATATAGCAGCCTGCTAAAAGTTCCATGAGCAAAGATTTCAATTGTAAAGCCCCAATATAAAACACACAACCAAATGATAAATGGGCATGCTGTTATGCAGAAATTGAATGGTTCCAATCACAAAAAAGTATAGAGAAACAAGCAAACACAGAACATAAAATATACATGGTTCAGCAATGTGCTTAAGTCGATGGATGGGGATTACAAAAATCTAAACCTCTCAACTAAACAGCTAAACAATGTCATCACATTTTCATATACCAAAACCATAACCAAAAAATTACAATAACTACCTCTGGAGGGCCTCAGCTTTCCTTAAAATACATCCAAGTGTACAATAAAAAATACAAAACAGCACACAACAGACGGAACCACAAACCATTGGATTAAAAAATAACAAATAGTTTCTTTTATACATTCTTGGATAAAAGACCTGTTGCATAATCATGTGGGCAGTTTACAAATGCAATTCTGTGGATAGATTAAAAAACTACCTTTTCATCAGGAAGGTCACGCCAATCAGCACCTGGGCGTCTAGGTATTCTTTGGCACCGAATGAGATTGAGTTCATTCATTTCTTTTGATATGTGATCAGTTAAGGCCAGAGCATCTCCTCGGATTTTCTTCTGAAACCAAGACACAGGTTCGTCTTTGTACTGTACAGCAATATAAAAAGCAAGGAAGGTATGATATAAGGATAGAACATAGAACATTAGTAAGAAGAGAAAATTCCATAGAACTGGAGAAGAAACACCACCTCCATAGTAGTTGTTGAAGCCCCATTTTTAACAGCTGGGAGCTCTCCAATTGTATCTCTTACAGTTATTGCACGGAAAGGAGCACCGGTCGAAGTACTTCGAACAGCAGCATATTGGATCTTTCCATTCAATGATATTTTAAGCTCTGGACCAGCAAAAACATGCATTGGTTCAGGCCATTCTGGAAGTGTCTCTTCAGGAGAGGCTGCCCATATAAATGCACGTTTCCGAGATTGCGATACACCATATGCTCCAGCCTCCAAGATACCAAATCTCACCTGCCAAAAAACATAAAAATAACAAATTAGTTTTTTATAAGGAAATCAAACTTTTCCTGCCATCTTAAATAACGCACTTTAAACTGGACATGATTTTGTAAGTCAAAAAAACCATCATACATAAATCAGGTAGTTGATGACCAATTATAGTGACTTAAAAAGCAGTCATCAAGTAACCATGGGGGACCATGTAATTCACCATCAGTGTCTTTTCAATTAAACACCATCTTTAGACAGTTTCCAGATCAATACTATTCTTTGGCGAAGCAATTGGAAAGAGAAAATCAAAGACATATTGACCCGTCCCCCTTGTCCACAGTGCATGATTTAAGAACTTTATTTTGTTACAAAATATTGTCTGTTGGCTGCTGAACTAGCTGCCTGCATAATGGGGGTAAACTTCATTTCAATAAAATGGAAAAAGAAGCAATATACCTGATAACCCATTTCAAGAAGTGAAGCTAGTGTTAACCGGAATGTCTGCCCTTTGTTATATGATACCAAGTTTCTGACATTTTCTAACAAGAAAAACTTCGGGCGGAAATACTCAGCGAAGGACAAGAATGCTAAGATCATTTCACATTGAACTTTACTCCAGGCTCCATGATTAAACCTATTCATTCCCGAAAAGCCCTGCAGAGAAGGGTGTCAGAATAGAGATCCAATACTATATACTTTATTCAAATTGCTTAAAGAATTATATTTCACCTGACATGGAGGCCCTCCATTGATAAAATCAACTTGTCCAGGTTGAGGCAGATTATTGATCTCCTTCTCATCAAGCTTTGCAGCTAACTCGGCAGCCTCAGGAGTTGAAATACAGTCATCTTCATCCCCACATGCTGTCATGATAGCTCTGCGAATCAATTCATTGATGAGTGATCAAAGATGAGAACTCAACAAAACCAGGAATTAGTTGCTTGAACAAAGAATAAGAGGATACAAAATATTTGTTATAATAAAAATATATATTAATACAAAAATAAAAACATAGCCTGTATGGAAGTATCCAGGACAGGTCTGGTGAAAATCATTTGCTTCAAGCAACAAGGTTTAAGATTAAACAAAAAGGATGTCTATGTAAAATTGTAATGTTTTAACTTAACGTCATTGAATACAAACTTCAAGGAAAATTAAGCATCCACCTTAAAATCACATTGCAGTTATTAATGAGCATCAGTGCCTCCGGATGATTTAATTTGAAAGCTTCCCCTGCAGGTTCTTCATATTCAATTGCCCACTTGGTCAGAGACACTCCTGCAAGTATTTATAGGTTCAGAAAAGTAGTAAATTTTTAATGTTCTATGTCAAGTACTTTAAACATGAACTTGGCAGGATATTATCTTAATAAAGAATAAACAAAAAAGGAGCCTACCTGATCTTTGTAAACCTTCAGATAACCCACCACAACCAGCAAAAATGTCTAGTGTGGCAAGGCGATTTGAAGAAGACGCATCCTTTTGTTCATCAAAACCACTACCACCTTCTTTACACTTCCCCTTCTTCTTTCTAATTGTAGCATCATCCACAACCCTTTCTTTAGAAGGAGTTAGTTTAATGTGAGCTGGCAACTGTCCATTAAATGAAATAACAGACTTCAAAGGACGAATATACAGTTGCTAAAAAAAAATTACAAAAAATGGCACGCATCCAAAAGGAGAGTCAAATAGAATTTTTTTTAAAATGTACTTGACAAATATGATAAATGAATTTGTGATCAAACATCATCAGAGTTTCCATTTCAATATTAAGCCTAATAGAGTAAGAAAAGAACTAGGATAACATTACTACCACGCAAAAGGATAAGGGGAAAGCTACCTGCTTGATTGCTCCATTATTGTGGTCATAAAAATATTCACAGAAGAAGATATGCTGAAAAATTACAGGGGCATCCATGAAGGGAAGATCCTGCTTTCTTCGGACCTCACACTTCCCTTCTATGGCAATGAGAGGCACTGTGACCATCTGTTCACTGTAATAAACCTGCACATTCAGTAAGTGAATTGTCACAACTTACAACAGATCTATAATAGGTAACACAGAATAATTTCCATAACAGAATCATGAGAAGATAGGAACTTCCACTATTGGTAAAATATTAACTCCTAACCATGGGTCATACATACACACTTGCATGTCCATGTAGCATACTGGAGATCATATGCTTCACTTACAAGGCTTAAGCGCAACTCATTTCCCAATGTAAAGACAGACTACTGATGTTGATTTAAAAAAAAAAATAACTACCTCTTGTATATCCGAACGGTACGCTTTCTCTGCTGAAATGTCCTCTGGTCTGAAAAACCTCCTAACTTTAACTTTCATTGATTCAGGGTCAGCTTGCTTCCGAGCTTTCACTCCTTCAATCTCCAGCAAATGACAAACAACATAAGCTTTCAAACCCACATTCCTCCCACCTTTGAAATTTTCACTGTCCTTCCCATCTTCTCCAAAATGATGAGGATCTAAGTATACAAAGTCATGAATGCAGTACTCGGTTCCATTGTGTGAAAAGCCAGTCAAGGAAGAATTCATCTTGAAGACTTCCTTCTCCTTCTCAGATTGCTTTATTTTACAGGAGTGGCAAATCCCAGTACCAAGACCCATACAATCAATTTGAAGACAAAAGAAACCACCTTTGTCCGGGCAATACACACTTTTACAGAAGTATTCCATGGGCAATCCTTTGCTTTTTCTGTTTTCTGCTTTTGCCCTGTCAGCCTTATCATTAGCGGCATTAGACTTGCGATGCTGAAAACCCCAAGGCATCAACCGGAGTTCAACAACCACTGATTGCCCAATATCACCCAGTTCAAATTCCAAGCAATCATTTGTCATAAATACCTCTCTCTCATTAGCAGTGTTTCCAAGAACAGTTTGAAATCCTCTCATCATCAATCTTCCATGAACCACTTTTCTCCCATCTGAGTCTTCAAACATGTACTCGACAAAATAGATAGGAGGATATTCCTCTGAGTCATCTGTTTCCAAAAGGACAGAACCACCAACAGAAACCACACTTCCACGAACTATTGCTTGTTTATAGAGAGCTTCAACCCCATGCATTCTGCCAACTGCCTCCCCATCCCATTTAATTTCCTCACTACAACAGGACAGCTTTCCTTGTTTTGATCCTGAATAAGGCTTCACAGTTTGCTCAATAACCAATCCCTTTTCTTCTTCAACCTCTTCAAAATCCTCTTCTCCTTCTTCTTCTTGTTCCTCCTCAATTTCATCTTCCTTCACTGCACATGCATCTCCCTCCTTCGAGTCTTCTGGTGAGTAATTCGAGTAAAACTCTCCCCATATTCTATTGATCAGTCCTGTTGTTGTTGCCGGCATCGCCTTCCTTTTCGAGTCCACAGCTGACATGGCTGCTCTAGGATTCAAATTTGCTTCTTTCTTTAGCACCGCCTTTTTCTTCACTAACCACTTTGTATGATGTCTTTCCTCCATTTTATCGTGAAGACCAGTCACAAAAGCACACTTCCTAATAGCATCATCTGGAAACTCAGCAAACTGCTGCAGTATAATCTGTCCATGAACTACCACATACCTCTCTACTGCCACTGGATTGGAAGATATGTAAGCAGGGTCATTCTTGTCAAATTCAGATACTTTAGTAATGACATCTGAGAATGAAAGTCGTGATACTCGAATTTGCTCCTTTAACAA
Organism: Camellia sinensis; assembly: GCF_055761805.1. Taxonomy (NCBI): domain Eukaryota; kingdom Viridiplantae; phylum Streptophyta; class Magnoliopsida; order Ericales; family Theaceae; genus Camellia; species Camellia sinensis. Next base: position 62,337,782 of record NC_138962.1, on the reverse strand, counting down.
TGTGATGATACTGATTGCAAGCTTCGCTGTTTTCAAAACTGGTTCATACCATGGAATATACTGCTTTGATGGCTTTCCAAGCCTATACCTGTAAAACTCAAAGAAGACCACATAAGCTTCCATCATTATTTTATCCCTTCTCATAGATATTAAATCAGCCAGAAACTGTAACTGAGCAGGTTAAGAAGACACTGTGAATCTTGTTAAGATAGTTTAATGTACAGTTTATTTTATTTGTTTATTATTTTTTAAAATTGTAAGCAACAAATTCATATTAAGGGTAGTGCCGATTAGGCACCATCCTTGTACAAGATAACTAGAAATACATCGTTATCCTCATTTCCTTAAGCTTTTGGTATAATTGGTGATCTAACATGGTATCAAATCTTTGGGTCAAAGAGGTCCTCATTTCAAGTTTGGTTATTGTATTTGCTCCACTCTTGTTATCATATGCCATTGTGCATCCTGTTCTGTGTCTGTTTGTGCACCTCTTGAGTTCAATATGTGATTACAATCAATGACTAAGCATGTTAGAGCACACCTATTATGCCAAAAAATTTAATTGTTAAGAAATGGGCTATCTACCACTCTCCTCGCATACAAGGGCATCTCACATGTGAAGAGACAAATAGCCTAAACTGAACAGGATGCACCAACAGTGGAGCAAACACAGATTACAAAGATGAACTCATGATCTCCTGGAACCAAAGCTTGATACTATGTTAAATTGTCGTGCAGATCAACTCATCTAAAGCTTAAGAAAAGACCCTGGCAATGTATATGAAGCTAAACAAATACAAAATAACCACTTGCCGCATGATGATTAAGTTACCATTTAAATATAAACATAAAAAATAAGCCTCATTCTCTTCAAATTTAACTGTGAAGGGAAGAATTCAAGGACATGTAAAACTAAATAGGCCACAAATGATAAAAATTTTAGAACATAATCACTATGAAAGTGGATGAAAAGGAAAAAACTAAATTATCAGATTTTTAATACTGTGAAACTTGTAGCATGAGAATAGAATCTATTACCAGGCCATATCTGTCCGAATTGAAATAAAGACCATCGATGATCCAAATTCAATCATCCATTCCTTTATTGCACTTAAATATATAGGAATTCCATCCACATCATGTGATCCAACAGAACTAGAAGTTTTATGAGACTCCCCATCAAGACAAAACCCACTTCCATCGTCAGTTGTCATACTCCCTGAACCATAAATAGTGGCATCAATATCAGCACAAGGTTTCATTGGGAGAAGCTCCAAAGAGATCAGCCGAGAGTCTGAATTGTAGAGTGCCCAATTATGCAGCATGCTTCGAGGAAGCTCATTTGGATCATTTGCATCATCATAATCATCAAAGATAAGGTACTCATCAGTTTCTTGAAGAGAATTCTTGTAATATGCAGGAAGTGGATAGTCATTTGCAATCTCATCTTCATTGATCTTGATGTAATAGTTGTTTGGGGAAGTAACCATACGCTGCCTTTTCTTCTGTCTCACTTGTCCCCAGTTTTCCTTTTCCTGCAACAACCGGGCACATTTCATATCTTCATCTTCTTCGTCTGCATAACTCGATGAACGTGACTGGTTTATATTATCTCCCTCTCTAATTTTCAGATTTGTATCTAGCACCCTGTCAGATGGAATCACCTCGCCAGCCACACAACCCATATTTTTCTTGCTTTCATCCCTAAGAGCAGCAAGAACAGGCAACTCACTGAATATTTGTTCATTTTTCTTGGATGTCTCCTCCAAGCCAATTAGTTGGTTAAAAATAAACTCCCCCTGTGAAACAATGAAGTCTCTAACAGACATCCCACGAGGAAAACTTTTTCTTCCACTCATTGAACGGACAACCTTAGCAAGTAACTCCTCAAGACTCTGATTAGGATCACCTCCACAAGATCTTGATAGCTTCTGGTAAATTTCAATGCATGCATGTGCCTTTTCATAGAAAAGACAGTACATATTTTTGTAGCTGTTGGTAGGCTTAACACAATCATAGTCTGCAATTTCAGTAGAGACCCATATGACTGGTGAGCCATCTTCATACCCAGATATCGCCCAGGTTTCTATACGCCCAAAACCCTCACATCTAACTCCTTTTGCCTTATCTTTTTCATGCGTTTCCTCCAAGGGCAAGATGAGACCAGTAATAAAAATGTCAGTCACTTCCAACATTTCTACCGGTTGTGGTATTCCATCTTCATCATGGAAGACAAAATCTGTCAATCTTCTATTTGGCCGCTGAGCATCCTGGCTAGCTGTCAAGCATATTGCTTCCAATTCATCTTCCACTACATGATCCCTTTTTGTTTCTATTTTTGGTTTTTCAGTGACACGAACTGATTTATGCTTAAAATCTCTGCAGGCAGCAGCTCGTTTTGGCATTTTTCGAGAACCAGAAACATTTTCAGTGCTCTCAGACATTCGCTTTTTCTTTGGTTTTGCAGTCACTTTGATACTAGAATCAGAAACATTTGATTTGGATTTACCCTGTGTTCTCTTTTCCTTCATCCCTAACCAAAAAGGATAAGAGAAAAATGGCAGGTTAGAAAACAAGAAGAAGACACATGCAATTTACAGAGATAACAGAAGTTACAAGAGGCATGCAAATAATTAGAAGATAAAACCACAACTATGAAGATATATAAGTTTTAATACAAACCATACTAGACTGCATAGACATTCTCAAGAATTTGACCCTTTGAGACACACAAATGTTAGACAGAAGTGCAGACAGGCAACATTACAAGATACCAAGCAGCCACAAAAGGTACGTACATAAATTATGAAAATAATTGCAGACTACAAAAAATTAGAAAGAGAGATGGAAGAGAGACTGGGTAACCTCACTTGACACCCTCAAGATGACAGGCCAAAAGATTACAAAAACCTAAGATGCAATCTTTGAAGGTAAGCCTGCATAGGGCCATGGAATGCATTCAATCTTTTCCATGTCTAATTAATAATTACTTCGTGGGATAAGAATTATATTGTCATCTCCATAGTCAAATTCATAGCATGAAAAAGAAGCTAGTGAAGGATACATGAGGGGAAAAAATGAACAGAAGTTGGAAGAGATACAAAGAGTTATCATGAGAAAAATATGCAGATAGCAAAAGATGAAATCATAAATAAAAGAAAAGACTAAGCATCAAAAAAGGCAAAACTATAAAGAACAAGATGGCATGTTCCATGATACAAGTTCTGTTTAAAAAAACAATAAGGAGAGGAAATAAGCAAGAATGACAATAATATTGGGAGGAGAAGATAAAAAGTGAGGCAAAAGAAATGCAAGCACGCATTGTATTCAATTTAAATTCACAAGGCAGGCCAAAAGAAATACAGATGTAGTTGTATCATCTTATATCTATGCATACAGATGACTGGAATCTACCACGCAATTTTAGCAAGCACAGGTTAAGATTTCTGACTAATCAAAGTTGCTTATAATTACTTCTATGACAAGTTTGGCAATCAAAGTGACTTTTATACATCACAACAAAAACCAAAAAAAAATAAGAGTTAAATATTAAATGAAACCAAGAACATGATTGCCAAACTTGTCATAGAAGTAAATATTGCAATACGGTTAAAGCAACAAAATTTGCAAAGACAGATTAAACAAAAGCGGAACACAAAACAAGAAGATAGAAAATGAAATCCACCTAATGAAAAAAGAATGCTAGCACATCAATAAGGAGTAAAAAAAGCCCACTACTTGTGCTAAATGTGTAGTGAAAGCCAAAAAATGCATGTTGAACACTTGAAAGTTTAGTCCTACAGGATGGATAGTTAAACTATACAGAGATCGTAAAAAGAGGCTATCCCAAAATCATCAAATAAAATTACTTTTTAAAATTAAAAAATCTATTATTTGTGATTTCCCAAAATCTATCAAGCACAGACCTCACCGGAGGTCACATACCAATGTTTGACATGTGTTGGACACAAGCATGCACCGAAATACTCGCTGGAGGGAGTCAAAAATACTGTAACACACTGGAGACAAACCGAGGGCAAGTTAGGACAGGCTGCGAACATACTAGGTCCCGATTTATTTTTAGTTTTTTTTTTATAGAAATAGCATAACCCAAATATAGGTTATTGTTGATTAGATCTATACAGATAAACTACTTCTCATGTTAAATGCCTAACCACAAAAGAATAACTTCTAAAGCTAGACCCTAACTCTGGAGCTAGACCCTAAGGAGTCAAGGCTCCAAAGGTTACCACTAGGTGGTTGCTACACAACAAGATAAGTCACAGACTCACACACAAGTGAGGATTCAAACCCACACGCTTGACACTGTGTACGATTTGCCCATGTCTAGAAGGCTCATCCTACCAACCATATATGCTATCGGCCGAGTGGCTGACCCCGAGAGAGTGAAACCTGGGACCTCAACAATGTTAAATAACAAAATTAAAGAAATATATATATATATATAGAGAGAGAGATATAGAGAGAGTATTTTTCTTTAACAATGTCAATTTTGTCATTTAACATTGTTGAGGTCCCATGTTTCACTCTCTCGGGGCCAGCCACCCAGGCGATAGCATATATAGTTGGTAAGACAAACCTTCTATGGAATAATTTGATCTTTCAACCTTCTAAGGAATAATCAGCCATCTTTTGAATACATGCACCTCTGCATACATATATGTGTTTCTTTGGTGTGATATGATCTTTCAAGCATTCTTTAAACTGATAATTTGTGCCCCTCCATCTATCTATCAATTCATCCATGTTTTATCTATGAAAAACTTCTTTCTCTGATCATCATCAAACAAGAAAAGTTCATTTGAAAAACATAGTAGACATAGATCATTTTTTTCATTTCAATTAAATCAACACACTAGTTCCTCATATGTCTAAAAACAAAGAAGTAGTCAATACAAATACCATCTCCTTACCAATATTCTCTCAATCAATCGATCCACTCTGTTCAGACATTCTCTTTCTCTCAAATCGATTCAATGTGTCAAGTCACACACACATTTTCTCTCTCTAAGACAGAATCAATCTATATGTGCGTTGTTAGATATATACAATCAATCAGCAAAAGCCCTAAACAACAACAACAACAACAACAAAAACAAAGAAGAAATCTTACCTGGATTCACTTGGTCTTCCAAACCCACGCCATTATTCACCGCGCTTTGATTCTCCACCATCAAACTCGAGGAACCCATCAAGAATTTGCAAAATTCTCAAACACCCACAAACAATCGCAACACTTTTCAGAACCCTAGATAGATACAAAGGAAAAGTGTTTCTGAAAACCAGCAGCTGCGCTAAAAGGGAAATAAATAGGGGAAATTTGGCAGGAGGGTTTTGTTTCAAATGTACAAGTGGCGGGAAACCACTTTTGGAGGCAAAACTCAAAAAAATTAAAAACCCTAATTATGTGTATATATAGGGATATATATGTATATACATCTGGTTTTAGATTTTTGGTTGGGGAGGGAATTACAAAACATAGAAATTTGGGGGTAACCAATTGTTCGTCAGTGAAATTTTTTTTTTTTTTTAATTAATTACAAAAGTACGGAATCAGGTAAATTACGTTTTGTATTTTTTATATTTGACCATTTCTTCGGTTTTATTTTTAAGATTTGTTTGTTCTCTCTCTTTTTAAATTTTTTTAGTTTATTTTTAAAATTAATTTCTGTTATAAATTAAATAAAAATAATATATTGACAGTCATATGATATAAAAATATTTCATTTTATATAACTTACATATCTTATAAGAACTTAAATTCTAATATAATATATTTTTTATATTATGTAGCAGTTATTATTATATTTTATGTTTAGTTTTGAACCTAAGTTAATTTTTAGAATAAATTAAGAAAAAATTAAAACATAAAAAGTTAAAATAAAAAATTTAGAAATCAAGATGAGAGAACAGCCAAATATAAGGATAATGTTAGGATATTTAAAAGGGTTGTTTGGGATAAACTAAATAAGTGTACTTTTTGACTTTTTATGAAAGGGTTGAGTTTAAAGTGATGTGGTGGAGAGGTGGTGTGACTTAAATAGGATAGTGACTTTTTGATTTTTTTAAATTATGCCAAACCAAGCCTAAATTTTTTACTCAATAAATAATTAAATATCTTATATAAATATAAGATCCATAATTTTGTGAAATCTATATTCAGATAAAATATTTAATTATTTATTTAATAAAAAATTTAAGCTTATAATATTTTTCCAAACATAAAAAATCAAAGTGCATTTACCCATAAAAATAAGGTCTAAAATGTCGCTATCTTTTCTTTCTCTCAATTTTTTTTTTTCTTTTCTTTTCATTCTCACCATGTCGTCCACTTCCCAATGCTGACCACCACGCCTCTACCCCAAAAATGCTTTATACCCCACCGCTGGCGTCGACTCTCAGTGAGTGAGTGGAGGCTCGTGATTGAACGAAAAAAATTTTTTTTTTTTTTTTTTTGTTGTCAGCCAGTGGGCGCGCTACTTCACTGGGGTGCGACCCCCACTGAGAGTATTTAGTAGGTTCCCTCTACCCTTCATGGTTATCTTATTGTAAAATTGCAATAATTTATAATTTAAATATATTTTTTTATTAAAATATTTTTAAACAAAAAAATATTTAAAATTATAATAAATAAATAATTTTATTTTTAAATTACAAATTACCATAATTTTATTAAAAATAATACGTAATAATTATAACAAAAAATACAATTATAAAATAAAAAATTAAGATTTATTAGTAATCCGTTTGCGAGAATGGTGGACTGAATAGGGGCCAACATCAATTGGCCATTAGAAATTGATCGCTCATGTCATCGATCATGAACATTCTTTTGACAATTGTATATTTAAAATTATAAATTACAATATTAATCGTTTTGAAATTAAATAAAAAATTATCACAAACAAATTATTATGTATATACAAAAATTTATACGGTGTCACTATTTAAATCATTATAATAAGTTTTGGCTGAGGATTCACCATTTAGACTAGAGGGTCCAGTCTAGTCCATTTGATTTAATTTTTTGCCGCTTTTTGATAATCTGAACCGTTCATATTTTAAAATTTATTGAGTACATGATTCCTATGAAAAATCAAGCCAATCAGATAACGAATACTATGTATTCAGATTATTTTTTTATGAATAGTTAATTTTCTAGCCGTCAATTTTTTAAAACAAAAGTTATCCGAATACATAATATTCGTTATCTGATCGACGTAATTTTTTACAAGAATAATATATTCAATAAATTTTGAAATGTGAACGATTCCGATTATCGAAAATAAGCCTAAACATAGCTTAATGGGCCAAACTAGATTGAATTATTTCAAATCTTGACTGGAGACAATCCAAACCCTAAGTTTTTTATTTCGGCGAGGTCATGGTTGAGAAAAGTATCAATTAATACACGGGGTGTAATCACCTTTTGTACATATTCTATTGGGGTGGGTTTGTTTTAAAAGATTAGGTCATAGGATTAGACTATTAGTCTCATTGGACTAATAATTTATTATTTAATTTAATTTGTTTGCTCTAAATTAATAGTTCCTCCGAATTATTAGTCCCTCGTATGAAGGATAATTGTATCCTGGGGGAGAGGCGGGATTATTTTCATGGGATTGGTGTCTCATGGGATTAATGTGTGAAATGTCCATGTTATTACTTAGTAAACAATTAGAAAATGATAAAATAGTCTTTTAAATATTTATAAATTATTTTTTTAGTGTTGTTAATTTACTATTATATATTAAATAAAAATTTTAAATTATAAATTTAATTTAATTAAAAATAATAAATTAAAATTTATGGCCTTATAAATTAAATTTTTTTAGTGTTGTTAAAAAATTAAATTTACATATTAAATAAAATTATTTTTTTAGTGTTGTTAATTTAAAATTATTTATTAAATAAAAATTATAAATTATAAATTAAATTTATTTAAAAATAATAAATTATAAATTATGACCTTATAAATTAAATTTTTTTAGTGTTGTTGAAAATTTAATTTATATTAAATAAATTTTTTTATTGTCATTAATTTAAAATTATATATTAAATAAAAAATATAAATTATAAATTTAATTTAATTGAAAATAACAAATTAAAATTTATGGCCTTATAAATTAAATTTTTTTAGTGTTGTTAAATTATAAATTATAAATTATAGATTACAAATTTAAAATTATATATTAAATATAAATTATAAATTACAAGAGTAAAATAATCTTTTGAACATTTATCTTTATCCACTCCGTCTAATCAAATATTGGATTCACTAAAAATAGTTCAATCCAGACATCTACTCTCATGGCTAAACAAACATAGGATACAAATCCAATCTAACCAAATAGTCCGGGGACAATATATCCTGTGACTAACAATTCGATGGATTACAATCCCTTCTTATTCAGTCTGTCCAAACAAATACACCCTGGAATACATTGGATTTCTTTAAGCCCAATTTGTTTTCCACACTAGCAATTCCCTTCGAACGGTTAGTGATGAATAGTGAGCCTAGTTCATATTTGTGTTGGTTTTGAAACTTCAGATTTGTAGTTTCCTTTGGCTTAGAATAGGTGTTGGTGAGAGAATTAATAGTCTGAGTTGGGAGATGGTATTAAAAAATAGTTTGTTCAGTTTAAGGTGTTACCGTTCGTCCGAAGAGGCGTCTGGTTAGACATCTGATCGGTCAACTAGCAGGACAATCGGGCAAGTGCAATTTTTTTTTTTTTTTTTTTTTACATGTTAGGTATTTTTTTTAACATTAATGTTAGGAAAATCAAAAACCTCATTTTTTAGAAAATTGAAATCAAACACAGTGATTTTTTTTTTTTTCTAAAACACGGGAGAATATTGTTTGAGTTTGTAGGGATGATAATTTGAATCATCCATTTTATAAGATTTTTTTGTGTATATAATAATAATAATAATAATAATAATTCGATAATCGTAATTTATTTAATTTATCTTGTTGGTTACCAAGACAATGGATGGTCTATTTTTAAAAATACAATTATAATGCGATAAATTTGACATATTACGATTATTTGATCGATCTAATTTTGTCTTTAAAAAAAAAAATGGTGAGTGTGTTTCTAAAAATTAATCATCTGTTGTTTTGTTAACAAATATAATAAATTAAATATCTTACTATTGTTGAGTTAATCTAATTCTGGATCACATATTCAAAAGATCCTATGAACTAAACAATTTGAATTAATCAAAATAGAATTTATCGTAAACTCCACGAATTCGAACAACACCGTTCAAGGAATCTATTCGCATTGGTTAACATATAACAGTGTATTCAGTGTAAGCTCAATCAAAATAAAATGTGCATAAGATGGGTAAAAGTGAACTAAGGCCTCGTTTGGGAATATGCTATTTTAGTAATTTTTTGATTTTTTGGTTAAAATATGAGATAAAAAAAATTAGTATGTTTGGAAAGACTTTTTGATTTTTTATGAAAACATGTGCAAAAAGTAGAGAGAAAATGGAATCTTTGACTTTTTTGTATAAGTTGTTGACTTTTTGATTTTTTTAGTAATTTTTTGACTTTTAGACTAAAACAGCCATTTGCCAAACCAGGCCTAAATATGCGAGGCAAAGGCCTACTGTTAGTTCAAATGCACTGCAAACTTTTTTATTTTTTATTTTCGAGGAGGCAAAAGGGGACCCAGAGAGATCGAGCCAACAACTTTTATTTTCACACACCACATTATCTCAATTTATATATTTAATTTTTAAAATTTTGATTTGAAAGTTGATTTCTAACCGTTTGTTTAGAAAGTGAGTTAGTTTTTTGGCTATTTTAACATAGAGTTAAAAAGCCTGATTTAGAAATGATTTTTTAGTTCGTTTGACTTTTTATAAGAAAAAGAATGTAATGGATTGGATGCGATATTTTATCTTATTAGATTAAAAAACTTATTTTATTTTTTTGTGACAATTTTAACTAAAAAAACCCAAACCCTCACTTTCCAAATGAGCTCTAAACAACATCATTTTGTTCGGAAATCAATTTCCAAACCAAATAGTTTTGTTCAAAAGTTAATTTATAAACCATATAATTTTATTTGGAAGTTCATTTTTAAATCAAAATAATGGGTACACTGAGAGGACATGATATGTGAAAATAGAAATTCTCATAAGCTAGTCACAAACAAACTTCGGTGTATTTTACGACTCTCAATGTTGCCTTTTCTTCCTGCATGTGTAAGTATGGTGCTCAACAAGCATCCATTGTTTCATCATTTGACAAGTTTAGATTGTTTTGAAAAGTATGTTAAAAAGTTAATTTTTTAAATTTTTTTATAAAAATATGTAAAAAAATAAAAATATGATATGACTTAAAAAAAGGTTTAAAGTTTTAAAAAAAATACCCCTTTAAACCTATTTGTCAAAAGAGGCCTTTGTGTCTTTCTGCCCAAGCTTTACCACTCCCACAATTGTCTTTTGCCCAACAAGCATCTATGTTACTAGATTGCTTCATTGAAAATGTTTAAGACCCTTAAAAAATAAGGGGAATTATATATAAGTTTAAAAAAAAAATTGTAAATAAATGAGGGTATAAGTATATTTGTAGTGGGCAAATGAAAGGCTATGAGGGTGACACCTTCCATGTGTTGGTAATTTTTTTATCCATATCTCACATACATGTAATTTTTCCTAAAAAGTATCCACAATGATATGACAAGTTATGTGTCAATTTTTAATTTATTACACACATAATGATGGTGGACCCAACTCCCATGCTAGATCATTATGAATGAATTTATGAATATAAATATATAAATCTCTAACCTTACTCCTTGCTTAATCATTTGAATGATAATTTTATGTAATTTTTAGTGTTGGGATCACTAAAATAAAGTGAATATTGAATGATAATTTTTATCAGAATTTATTCGCATTTGATTGACTTTTTTTTTTTGGATAGAACATTTGATTGACTCAAAAATAATAAAAAAATATAAAACAAATTACACTAATAGCCCTTATATTTTGATTAATTTGTTATTTTGATACTTATAATTTAAATCAACTCAATTTTGATCCTAAATAATTTTGTCTCAATTTGGTTTTAATCCATATGTGTCATACTTTTATAGACAAAATTATAAACTTCTTCAACAACGCTCCGTTTGTTTAGAGCAAAAAATATTTTTAAATGGAAAGCATTTTCAATGCAACTTTTTTTCAAAAAATATTTCCTAAAAAAAATAATTTCCTATGTTAAGTGGTGATGGTGGTGAAATGAAAATGGAGGTGGTGACATGGAAGTGAAACAGAGGCGGCGGTGATAGAAACAATGATGATGCTGTGGTGGAAATGAGAATAGCAGTTGCAATATAGTGACATTAGTAAAATTTAAGTCCAAAAAATATTTTCCGCCTTTTCAAAGTGAAAAACATTGTCTACATAAATTTGTTTTCTGTTGACCATGAAAAATATTTCTATTGATTTTCCTTTTCCATTCAAAATATATTTTCCGTCCAAACAAACGTAACGTTAGTGAGTTGACGTTAACGGACTCAATGACCATTCTACTTAAAAATCTTAACTAACATTATTAATTAGACCAAATTGACACAATCTAAAATCAATGGTCCAAATTGTACTAATTAAAATGACACGAAGAAATATGAATGTAAATTGTTAAAAAATATATTACAAATTCATTATTCCAAATAAATCGTCATTCCGTAGAAAAACTAATGAATGATCATTCTATCTTATTCAAATGAATCAAATAGAGGATTAAGGTTTAGTCATTCTTTGTAAATTATCAAACCCATAGCCATGCACATAACAAACAAATATGAAACAAGGGATTTTTTTTTTCCCCAATGAAGTTTGATAGAATTACATATGTAGCACCCATCATAGATAGGAAAACAGATGGCAACCCCTCAAAAGAGAAAAAAGGAGAAATCTCAATGAATTTGGTACACCTCAAAATCCAGCAGCTGTGAGAACATTAGAAATTTAAAAAATAATAATAATGATAATAACTGCAATCTATCTACAGACACATATTTCCAATTATACAAAAGCTACTATAACATAATTTGAGCTCAACAAGAGCTCAAATTTTGGGGTGAGCAAGAGCGCAAACACTCACCTGACAAGAATGCATGAATTTGATCTGTCCTGAAATTTGTCTAATACTTGTAAGAGCCGGGTGGTGCTGGAGGCAACCGGTTAGGGGTGGAGCGTCGGTTGCTTGACTTGGAGCCTGAGCTTAGATCGCCGTTTTGGGAGGGGTCGCTCTTCCGACGACTGTGACCGTTGGACCCGTACCTAGATGAGTCACTGTATGAGTCAGTTGGACCATTGGCTGCAGCGTCAAATGCATTTCTCCAATCCTCACCGGGTCCACTTGTTCTTGGACTGCTTTCTGCAGAAATCAATATATATATATATATATAACAATTGAAAGCACATCAGTGAAAGACAGGTTCTAATGAATGAACCAAAATCTAGCAATAGAAAAGCCTCAAAAAAATTCATGATCCAAACACCTCTACAAGTATGTAATCAGTCCAAAGTGGAGCATTGCATACCAAGGAAAATAAGTAATGAGATCTAAAAATTAAGATAAGCACGATGAAAGTAAAAATGCTATATCTAGTTTTTTGTCACCTGGGCCATTATCGGCATCCAACATGCCAGATGCTGCAGCTGCTCGATTGTCATGAATACTCAGTTGTCTAGTGAGCTTCGAAAGAAGAGAGGATTGTTTCTGATAACGTTCCCTCCTGTGCTTTACATTTTGGTCCTCCATGAGCAACTCCTCAGTCCTTGCTGTACTTTGAGAACTACGCAATAAATGTGCAAAAATGTGAAGGCATAAGGTTTCAAAGAAAGAGAGAAAAAATAGAACATGAAAAATTAAATCAAATTGTGAGGATCAGCAACAGGCACATCTCACTAGCGCATCTCCACATCCATACGCATGTTTCAGTTAGTAGTACATGTTCTACATTAAACATAAAAGAGGAGTTGGTGTTCATTTATGTAAGATGCAGTTTTTTCTTTGTATATTAACAACCTTCTCGCATTTAATCATAGAATATAAGAAATATCATCAAGAATTGCATTTCTCACATATTTTCCACCCAACACAAGAAAAGAAAAGGCCTAAAACAAAACAAGCAATTTATAAATTAATATCTTTCTTTTTTTTATTTTTACAACGAAATATGTATATAAATAGGTTCCAAGCCAGTAACCTAGCTTCTCATTAAATTTTCAAATACAACAAACATCAGGAAGGCAAAATCTTATAGAAAAAATAACATATATAATGGTCAAAGATGTACCATCCACTCCGGTAAAAATGTAAAAAAAAATAGCAAATAAATAAATGGAACTAACCTGACTGAACTGTACAACTTATTAAGCATGTCTTCCTTGGCTTTCTCCACTTGGCAAAGAACCACTGCCTGCACAACTAGAACAGGTAAGAAAAATATAATACAAAGCTTAAAAGATGTAGGGATAAAAGTGGCATTGAGAAAATAAAACTGACTTTCGGGACATTGGCCGCAAGGCTGTTCAGAACAGCTTCAACATATCCACGTACTTCTTGGGCCATCCACCTAAGTTCTTCCTCTGGATCAGCAGGTCGTCTTGCCATTGTATCCTAAATTGTGCAAGTAGGCTAACAGTTTAGTAAAGAAGTATTTAACAATACCAGAAAAGAGCCCCTACAACTGGAAAACGATCACAAACTATAGAATTTCGAGTTTTTGCACCAACTTAAGAACCCTAAACTCAGACCTCAAGATTTGAGAGGGATGTCTAGAAAGAAAACAAATAAATTTCATTTCTCACTAACTTAAAATTCAAAGTATTTATTAGAAATACACTAATCCATGGGGAAAACAACTCTGAAGGAACTTTTAGAGAACTGAAAACAATTACAGAGAGTAGTTGCGCTGAGAGTATGCACAAGTACAAAACAAGCATTGAATAATAACTCACAAGTGACCCATCAGAAAGACTCTGCCGCATTGAAACACCAGATTCACCCTTCAGTTGAACTCCTTTAGAAGCAGGGACCACATTTCCTAACTTATTTAACCACTCAACCTTATCCGCCGGACTCTCAGCCTTCAACACAACAGCGCTGTGAGCTGCAAGATCATAGAAATTTTAATGTGCATTGGCATGCATCTCAACAGGCAAAAGGAAATAAGGGATGATCCACGAATAAGACAGTTCTTCAACATAAAGATGAATATTCTACCTTTAAGAACAGTCTTATATGGAACCTTGCTTGTAATCTTGAATACAAGACTGGGTGTTGGTCCATTCGCCTTTTTGTCCTTGGAACTTTTTGAAGGGGCCTCTTCTTCATCAGACACTTCTTCAATATTACATTCCTGAATAATGCATCCAAGATCAACTAATGAATGCGGTCACTTTCAAACTATCTTATTACAACCATTAATTTCATATATCAAAGTAAAGTTGAATAACTCCATCCCTCAAGATGTGACATAAATAACAGGAGTACACGCATTGATAACTTTACTTGGGATTCATTATATCACTACTAGGGTATGTAGAGCCATTTTTGGTCTGATAACAGACTCGTCGAGAAACTTGTTTAACAGCTGACCCTTTAACAAACAAAATATATAGTGGAGACTGACAATTGTTCAAGAAACCAACTTGGTTCCATAGTGGATAATGAATAATTCTACTCAACCATTTTTAACAAAAAAGAATTGATTACACTGCTAACAAAATAATAATAATAAAAAAATACACAAAACCAAGATATATGTGGATATAAGTCGGTCAATTTATCATGTATGCCACAATCAAATCAATCAAATCAATTGGCTTAGAACTTGATGTCCCCAGTCACACAGTCTATTAACTTTGGACCACAAAAATAAAATTCTATCAGGAGTATGTAGGCCCTAGAAATGAAAAGCTATTCAACATTAGGTGGTAAAAATCATTGGAATGGAAGATGAACAAATGTTGAACAGGGATGGGAAATATGATGACAGTTCATTGGTGATAGTTTCCATGACAATGAAAGACTTGCTAACCGTGACATGTATTAACTGGTTACTGAAGAAATTATTCCTGAGGCTAGTTCTTTCTTTCTTTCTTTCTTTTTTATGGAAAGTAAATAATTCTATCAAGAGGCTTATTCATTTATTTTTTTTTAAAAAAGACCTGGACAAGAACAAGAAGCTCAATCCCCTCTGCGTAAGAGGGCACAAGGATCATTTATTTCAAGTCAGACATATTTTATCCTCTCACAAAAAAATAATACGATTATAATTGAAAGTTTTATATTCAGACCTTAGTTGCACAAAGCGGGAGTGTGGAATCGTAGACATTTCAAGAATCGTTGGTTGGGAGCATTTGTATATATTTTAAATAATATATAAAAATATATTGTAAGATTAAATTTTTTTCTCTAATGATAATGGAAATATATATGTTATAAATAAATAAATAAATAAATAAAATAATAAATCATATGTCAAAATATTCTAATTATATACTTTTATTAGATTTTTTTTCATTTATTCTAAAATATTTTTATTACTTTTTTTATCTATTTATTCTAAAATATTTTTGTTAAAAATTATTTATTTTCTTAAAAAAATAAAATAAAAGAAGAGAGAGAGAGAGAGAGAGAAGACAGGAGAAGAGGAAAGAGAGAGATGACGAAGACAGAGAGAAGAGGAGGAGGAGGAGATCGATCTTGAGAGATGAGATCGAGAGAGCAGACAAGATCGATCGATCGAGAGAGATGACGAGATCGAGAGAACACAGACAGACGATTGATAGAGAGATTGAGGTCGAGAGTGAGGATAACAGATCAGATCAGTTCCTTCTCTTCTCAGATTCATGTTTCTCTTGCATCAGACTAGCAATTCTTCTCCGATTCTTCCTCAGAAGCGCAGAACTGCGCCTCTTCAGCTGATTCGTGATCAACTTCAACATTTCCTGCTACTATTCAGACATCCAACCCAACCAAAATGAACAATAAATCATCTAAATTTAAACCAAGAAAAATTAGTTCAAAATATAGTAAATGCCTCCAAACCTAGGATGAGTACATGACCTGGCCCCCAAGGGCGCATTGAGCCCATGGTGGCTTTTCTAATGAAGCTATCTATATCCATCATAAAAATAAAAACACATACCAAATGCTTCCACTTTTCAAACAGCAACATGTTTCTGACAAAACATAAATCAAAGAAACAAAAGCTGTCTAGTTCAACAAAATTTATTAACGGATGCCCAAAGCCTGATGCAAGCTTATAATTTCTTCAAAAAACTTCTTAAAAAGCTTGGCAAGAACTATGAAACTAAAAAGAGACAATGGAAACATCCTTGAATCTATTGTCTAGTAAGACAGTATGCAACTAAATTCTAGTCTAATCTGAGCGTACTAACAGTTAACTTAATACCTCCAAGGTGATAACGCCATGAAAATGTCTTTCTTCCTGCTTTTTGGTGTATCCCAGCTGAAAGATGAAGTGGATATCAGAAAACTAATGAGATGATAAACAACATATGTAGCCACCAAATTGATCAGTTGCTAACTGCTATCATGACAATACCGATAAATATAAAATAAACAAAATGTGTAGGCTTTTAGAATAAATATCAAGCATATTATAGAGAGTTTTCTACGTGGATATCAAGTGTGTCTCTGATCGTGTATATATAAGCTAAGGAACTGCCAAGAGTATGAACTTTTAGTATTAAAAGATAAAAGAAAAAAGAAAAGAAAAGTAAAAATATGCAGACACCCAACCTGCCACTATCTCATATCCATACAAGTATGTTGAAGAGATTCAAATATCATTGATCTCACTATAAATTTATAAAATTCTTTATTACCAAGTACTAACCTTTCCAGTTTTCTCATTTAAAACAAACCATTTTCTACTCCACCCATTCTTTTTTGCACTTTTTTTCAATAAGAAACCTGCAATCACACAGCAAAACTACGTTATAAGTACAAATACAGATTGTAGGGATGTCAACAGCTCAGTTTCACATAGGAAAAGAAAAGATTCATGATCAGTTCTATTTTTAACATTTTTGTATGAGGGTTATTTTTGTAATTTTATATTATGTCAATTGAGAGGAAGCCGAGATGGGAGAAACAGTGGAATTTGTTAGAGCCACAGCTCTAGCCTCCAGGTATCCTTCCCCTTTTCCCCCTTCTATATTCTTCTACTTGTGGATTATTCAAGCTCCCTAATGGACTCAAGGATTTCCCCCATTTCTTTCACCCCTCAATTATCCTTTCGGATTCAAGGCCACTAGTGAACTGTAGGGTTTCTCCCCTCTCGTCTCTTCTTTTGGATACAGTGCTTAGTACACATTGTCTCGCCTAAATTTTTCATGTTTAGTGTGGTGTTTGTGGGTGTAGAGGAACTATCAATCTTAAGGAGGCTACAAAAAAACATTCACACTTCAGATTTCTATTGGATCTTGTTGATGCATGATTTGATGTATGCGGGGGTATTACTTAAGTGTTACTTTCGCTTTTTATACAATGGATAGTGCCACCTCCACAACCTTTTTCCATAAAATTTACTTCTATTTATCAAGAATTGTTGAAGAAATTATTCTACAGTGTCAAAAAATTAAATCTAAAATCCCAAAATTACTTTATTGAGCAACTTCAAGTCATAGTCTAAATAGGCTATCTGTTGCATAAATGAGCAATGCTTCTATGCATGTGAAACAGAGAAACTGTGCCTGTCTAACTCTGTATGTCAATAGATAATCTAATGCACTAGAACTTAATTTGTTGCATATGCTTGATATCACGTTTTAAAGATTCATATCACTCAAACAAAAAAATAAAACTCCATCCAAATTTTTTTTTTTTCCTTCATGAAAAGTCTCATGCCACAATCATCCATCTGCAAAAATGCAAATTCAAAACCCATAGAGAAACTACGAATATTAAATACAATAGCTCAAAAGCTCTTAGTCATCCAATCACACAGAAAGTGAGCTCTTGGTTGCATGATTTAGAACATTCCAATGTTAATTCACGCAACATAACCAAACAGGAAAGAATAAACAGTAAACATTTCTATCCTGAAACTTATACAGTGATGAAGTAAATATCATATAAGCCATAAAAAAAGGGGGGCAAAAAGCAACATAAACTAGACCAACAAAAAATATGAGTAAAATGTTATAGTAGTAACCTGCTGTTATCTCCCCATCAGGCCCAGCAGTCTTCAAGCCTGATCCCTCTTGTGCATCCTTATCTTGCTGACTGGGTTTATCCTTCATTGATTTTAAGCTTCCCCCAGTTTGCTGGCCCCCAGTTTGAGGACTAGTGGCCTAAAATGGAAGACAATATAACTATAAAAACAAATACTATCCAAGGACATTAATCAAAAGGAAGAGGGGAGAAGGGGGATGGACCTAAATGCAGTAATTATGAACAATTCACATAAAATAAGATGAACTTAGCACCAAACTACTACAAAATCACAAAAGAGAACACCTACCCTATTTAACATGGATTGCTCCGCATCAGGTGCCTTTTTAGAAGATCGGTTTTTTAGCTCATCCTCTCGCCGCTGCCTATCCATCCTGGAAAGAATTAAACATCAATGGAGACATTCCAAGAAACCATATCAAGCATCTGTTCTTAAAGATATGCCAGACAAAATGACTATCAAACAAAAAAACCTTTCAAGAAAGATAACAATGTGTAACTACACCACAAAAAACATGGATAGAAGTGTTATGAATGGAGGGAATTGAGCATTCTACTTGCAACAAATTACCAGTTGTCCCAATGAAATTAAAGTGGCCCTTTAGGGAAAAGTAGGCTCAAAACCACAATTTCGTTGATTGTCTTGGTTTTTACCATTTTAAGGAGTGTGTTCAACAGAATAAATCTTCTAGCTATGAAGCACCTACACTTCAAAACAAATGTCGTGTCCATGTTGGACACACGGACACTTGGGGGACACGCGGACACTTCGGGGATACACCACATGGCGTGTCCCCTTATTTAATTAATTTATTTTCTGAGGACTTGCGAGAGACACTCTGGGGACACACTAGTGACATGCTAAGTTGTCTTTTTTCCCATTTTATTTAGTGCTTTTGATGAATGTTAAATGTTTATTATTTTTTTCTTAAATTTAAATACTTAATACATTATCCATAAAATAAAAAATATATAAACTGTAAGTGTTAATTTAAAAGTGTTTTTTAAATTTATTTATTTATAGAATCAAAGTTAGTTTTTGTTAATATTGACTGTTTGTGGATGGAATATTAATCTAGATAGCAAATAAAAATATATGAAAACATATTTTATGGTCGTGTCCCCGCCGTGTCTGTGTCCACATTTTTTTTGAAATTGTTGTGTCCCGTGTCCGTATTTGTGTCCGTATCCGTGTCCGAATCTATATCCGTGCCCGATTCTATATCTGTGCTTCTTAGACTTGAGTGGTAGCACCTGCAAATCAAGTTCTTTTTCCCTACTATTATTTGTCGTGTCCAAAGAAGCATGGACACGAACACGGATACGGACACGAATGCGGACACGGGACACGGTGATTTAAAAAAAAAATGGAGACACGGACATGGCAGGAACACTGCAATAAAATATATTTTTATTTACTATCTAGATTAATATTACATCTACAAACAATCAATATCAACAAAAACTATCTTTAATTCTATTTTTTTTTTAAAAACACTTTTAAATTAACACTTACAGTTTATATCTTTTTTTATGAATGATTTATTAAGTATTTCAATATGTGAAAAAAATATAAACATTCAACATTCATCAAAAGCATTAAATAAAATGGGGAAAAAGACAACTTGGCATGACCCTAGTGTGTCCTTGAAGTGTCCACTGAAAATAAATTAATTAAATAAAGGGACATGCCGTGTGGTGTGTCCCATACTTGTCTCCGAAGTGTCCGCATATCCCTAAAGTATCCATGTGTCCAACACAGATACAACACTTGTTTTGAAGTGTCGGTGCTTCGTAGTCATCTAGCTATCCAAGAGGATCACATTCTTTCCCCTCCGTGTAACCATTATACTGAACCAGCAACAACATTATAATAAACTACTGGTCAATACAATCTTGCACTATCAGGAAGTTCTTGAAAACTATTGCAAAGCCAACCATTTCATAATATCAACCCCAAATATTTATAATAAAAAAAATACAAATGATGTAGACATATCAGGACTAGTACACAAACCCAAAAAAAGAGTAGCATCCACAGCCCACTGTGGTACCAAAATGATTGTGAGGGATGGACAAGGGCTACGCACAACATATAGTGGACACTATAAATGACAAATATTCAAAAACACACGCACAAAATTCAACATAAGAATGGCATGAATAAGATAAAATGAGTGTATTTAATGATAAAGTAATAAAAGGATTACATTCATTCTATAAACAAATAAAGGTAATAGTAGTCTCTTTCAACAAAGGATTGATTGTTGGGGAACCTAAGTAGCCATGCAGTAATAGGAAATAAGAATTGGGCCCCTTCTACAAAAGCAACAATATCATACAAGAAGGCCACAAACAAAACCTTAGCTTTTGAGAGATGTTGGAAAGAACCATTTGCAAGTGTGATAAACTCTTCACAGAGAAGAAGAAAGAAAAAAATTATAAGGTAGAAGTGTACCAAGATGCAAGCAATTTGTCCAGTGAATGTCTAGAATAAAAACACTGAAATATAAACTTGTGGCACAGCTAGGATATTTCTGGAAATATCTGACATCTGACTCTAACTCTCTGACATATGTCAGTCCCAAACAGTGCAATAGCTCTTTAAGACTAGTCTCGAGCCCCCATAGCAAATCATGGAAAATATGGGATTCAAGTGTCACATCCTTTGTAACAATACAAATAACTCATCTTCTCAGATGATATACTTGAAACATTCTCACAGCAATGAGACCTTTACATATTACAATGACAATCAATAAACACACAAATTGTCCGCCTATTCCTCAAAATATAAGTTTTTTGAAATTCTTCAAGGCTTTTATTACACAGCAACAAAACATAAATGTCACAAAGAACATAAAGTTAGTGCTACAAAGCCTCCATTAAAGTTATTTCATGAAATAATTAGGGCAAACCATCAAGTAATGACAAACTATTTGTTTAAAAGCATATTCTATAGAAGTAAATTGAACAAAGAAAACACAACTGCACTAAATCAAATATTATTGCCACAACAAAATATTTAAATATTTAACATTTAATAAGAGTACATTTCAAATCTCAAATATATTAACAAAAGCCTTGACAAGGTCATTGTCCAAGAATTGAGCATACCGCCTCTGTACCAAACGGATGAAGTGTTGTGGAGGAACAAATGCACGCTCCATATCAACAAGAGCGATCACCATATTCTTTGCTTCATTCTTAAAACCGTCCAATGCCGCACTTGCAATTGCCACAACCTACTTATATTACCAACTACGGATTATTACCAGAAGAAAGCATTAATACATCCAGCCACACAAACTACAAGAATCAACTGCAGCAAGGCATAATTACCTCTCTCTTAAAAGAAGGATATCTTCCAAGACCTGGTGTACCATTTGCAGCTGCCGTAACTATATCCACGAGTACGCGGTGCACCTAATTTTACAGTTACATATAAAATTGGCACACAAAATGACGTAAAGAAAACAGCAAAGAACAAACAGAATTCCATGTATATATGCAGTGAATATACATAAAAAATATGTGCCTTGAAATCTTAAGTAAGTCAGTGTCAATGTGGATTCAGTGTATTCTCTCCATCAGATAGCTTTGAATGTGTCGATTAAATATTTGAAAAATAAAATATTGAAGGATGAAAATTTCATAAGTAGTAAAACGTTAATTAAAACAATTTGAAAAAAAAGAAGAAAAGATGCATTAATTATTTGAGAAATAAAATACCAATTAGAGCAATTTGGAAAAAGAAGGGGAAAAAAAAAAGCCAACTGGGAAGAAAACAGTAGTTATTCGTGGCCAGGATATTTTCAGATCTAAATGGAAAACGAATTTCTTAATAAGCAGATATTCTGCAGCCTATTAGAAATAAGGCCCGATTGGGTAAACTTCAAAACCACTTATGCTTTTTCTTTTGATTACACTTATGCACCTCTTTGATTTTTCTGAAACCCATTTGACTGAGGAACCGCCTCCCATATATCAATAAAGTGATAGGGGGTCCATACCAAAAACCCCTGCCATCAAAAGTGCCTTCTTGTGAAATGGTTAAAAGAGGAGGCAAAAGAAAAAACTAACGAGCCGTTTAATCAGATAGAATAATATTAGGTGGACTACAGATATTTTCAAAAAAGACATAAAAAAAGTAATGAACCAAGTGATATGCAGTATTCGGTTCATGATGCAACACACTTCTTAGTTTGTGAGAAGCCACAGAATCATATGGCTTTGGTTAATATGGAACCAAAAAGGAGCTGAGGGGAACACAGACTTCCAGGGAAGAAATAGATGTTAGCAGCCACAAATACAAAAAATTACATGCTGAAAGGGTTGAAAACCAACCCATGATTTAAAAGTGGAAAAAAATACAAGCATAAAACAGTCAACCCTTATGCACACATCTGGACTGTGATCATGGAGGCATAGAAAAACATAAAACATATTATGTTGTTTTACCTCATCAACACAAAGACGTGCAGGTTCTTTTGCCAGCTCTAAAACACCTTTTATTAAAGACCTCAATCCTTTCTCAGGGGAAATAAGATAGGGTTGATAACCATCTGCTTCAAGCACAATCTGGAACCAACTCAAAACGGTCATCATAGAATCAAATAGCAAGAAAGCTACATATTGTAACTGAAAATTCAAACAGACAAGAACAAATACCCTTTTGACATTGTTCAAGTCAAAATGTCTGTCTAAAGGCAGCTGTTTAATCCTGTTAGGGAAGTTGCCCTCAAAACTAGCAACAACTTTCCAACCACTACCCTGCAATAAGTATTTAAAGTTTATAACAGCAGTTAAAAAAGGGGACAGAAAATTATCATTTTGTCTCTGACAGAAAAGAATATAGATGACAGTGTATGGTTGAATCTTTCTTGAATAAATTTCAGAACCAGAAAAGAAGTTATGCAAATCTCGGACATGTATCATGCCTTGGTCACAATGTTATTCAGGCCCTAAAAACAGTGCTGCTTCACTAGCTAAAATAGGAGCCCTATACTTTCTTCAACTATGAGGACTCCTCCAAATTATTTTTACAACTCTCTTTAATTCTAATAAAGAAAAAGAAAAGAAAAGGGACTCTGACCATGAATTTGCCCAAAATATTCCTCATGTAAGCAAGTTATAAAATGACTTACAAGCATAAATGCATAATCCATGTAAGAGGAATAAACTAAACAATTCTCAATCTTATAAGATTATCAAGCACATTCATTCATTTAACATGTTTTTTTTAAAATCTTCTTCTCTCTCCAAGGTATCATGGAAATATACGCCACACCAAAGGCACTTGCAACATAACCCTAACATTCACAACATTATTTAATTCTCCAAACTCTTAAAACATTTTTCTAGTGCTAAAAATTCATTGGTGTTTAACTCTGATATATATTTATAAAAGAAAATTAGTTACAATACCCGGTATTAATCATATAGTAAATAAAATGGAACACTAAACCAAAGTCCTATCAAACGTCAGCTGTCGTACAGTCCTTTTCTGTCAATATGAACCACATTGATTAAGTACATATATGCACGAATGAGGGTTTTTCCACAATATTTTCTCACCTCACCAGTTGTAATGTGTAGGAGAAATTTATCCTCAAATTCACGGCAAAGCTCCAATGCCAAAGCTTTTGTACCTTCAGAACTATTAACCATTTGTTCACCAAGCCTTACTAACTCATCTTGCACTACTTGAGACTTTCCCTGAAGCCTGCAATTGTAAAACAATTTAAGAAATAAGAGCTCAATAAAGGTACTTAAAACTCAAGTATACAAAAAAAAAGCTTGATAAGATTCTCAGCCATGTACGGCCACTCAAGAGCTCATATACAAACTCCATCCACAACATGAAATAGAAAACCAGGACATGATATTCTTCAAATACACTAAAGAGAACAAAAGCAGGCCATGAAGGCACAAGAACAAATCAGCTCTTTATGAGCATGTTTCCGGCAAGCTAACTCAATATCATAAGAAGTTTTGCAGCATGAAAGGCCTCTCCACTGCTACCACTGATCGTTGACACAAATAATAAGACCCTCGGTCAACAAGAACCTACAAGGAGGAACAATGGTTTTGGTTGAAATCATAAATAGCTAATTGCTTTTACTTAGGCCTGGAACTGGACGTCAATAATGGAACAGCCCTTTCATGGACGCCATTAACAGACACCGAGCCCTTTTTTCAGGGTGATGCCCCAGTTGTGGTCCATCAATTCATGCATGAAAAAAAATGTACTCTAGAGATTTTGGAACTCATTTCAGTAAGGAGTGAGAGAATCAATTTTCTTTCAAGATCCAGCAGTTCAAGGGTAACTTTCTGTAAAAAGGGAAACATCTACCAGTAATAAACATAGAGGCAATAGACCAGTTTAGTCTAGAGTTACTTCAGATATACTTCTTTAGTTTTTGTTTTTTTTTTAAGTATATCCACTTCCCCTCTTGTTTTTTTTCCCTGATAAGTTGAAGATTTTATTCTTATTAGAGAGAAAAGAAAAGAAATAAAAAGGAGCAGCAATAGATCCGGAAGTGTAAAATTCTTGACCTGTTCAGTAATCAGTACTTTTCAGAACAAACTACTTTGCCTCGGGGAAAATAACTAATTAGCAAATAATATTTTAGTATTTCACAACTGCATTCTTAATCATGAACCTATATAGCTGCTATGTAAGATGAGCATATATGCAGTAATGCACTACAGTTCTGATTGCGCCACTAGATTCTGAAAGGCCTCTGAATAAGGATTTTTCGTGCTAACAGTTAAATGAAAAGCAAATAGGGAGGAAAAAAAGAAAGAGCACACAAATGCAGGATTGCTGTTAACATCCCTATTGGCACGGCTTCCAGTCATGCAAAAAACCTCTCCAGAAATGGGGTTAAGGTTAGCAAGAGCCTCCTGCACTGAGTTGCTCTTTATTTTCTTTCTCTTTTTCTTTTTTATTTCCCTTCATCTTTTCACTCCTAATTTTGCATCTATGGAAAGCAAATTACTTTTACTTATCATAGAATAATGTCCTAACCACCCGAACACATATTCAATAGATAGATGGCAGCACCAAAAGAGGGCAATCATCAGAAACATAAATACACAAAACCATTTTAGAAGCCAGGAAAACCACACAAGAAAAACGAACACAATGACCATCACTGAAATTAATGGCCATAATAGGAAACCAAAGGTCAATCAGTATCTGGAAGAAGTACCCTGAGAGAAGATTAGGAAGCCTGACTTTCATACGGTTACGAATTTGGTGAGCAAGGGTCTCCACCAAAGCTAATCTGCCAAGCTTGCTTTGAGGGGCTCCTGTTAGTATAGATTTTAGACTTTCACTCTCAGCACGCCAAGCTGTTTCTAACGAGCTTTCAGACCCAACATTGCCTGATTGTGTTGAAGCAATTGCAACTGTTTGACCAATCAAACCAACCCAGGGAATGTCAGAGGTACTGCGTGGTCCCTGACCCAGTAGAAGAGCCTGAACGGCTGCAAGGGTTTTTGGCTCTGTAGCCGCTTGATCTATTTTACTAATAACACCAATAGTTCTGGTACCTACAATGAACAGACAACTGTTGATTTAATTCTTCTACTTAAGGAAAAGGGTGTTAAGGGATAAGACATAATAACAGAAAGTCCAAAGAAAGTAAAAAAAACAAAACAAAATAAACCAAAAACAAGATGCAAGGTCAACAGCAAACCCACTTTCTCCATCATATTCCTTCGCAAGTCTGAGGCCTTTATATGAGGAAACTTCTGGTGCCAGGGCAGCAGGTATTACAACTAGCAATATCGCATCGTTGTGTTCTACATACTCACTCTGTATGAAATATAGGAAATTAGATCTCCCTTCCAAGAAGAGGATTTCAGAAACTCAATTGGAAGAAATATCTTCCAATAAAATACAGAGCATCCTTTTTATCAAAGAATCATTTGCAACTCAAGAATCTAATGAGCAGCCACTCACCAATGAGTCATCAAAACTTCCTTTATCGACTCCCGGTAAATCAATTAATTTCAATGGTGGAGCTGCAAAAAAAAAAAAAAAAAAAAAGAAGAAGAAGAAGAAGAAGAAGAAGAAGAAAAAAGACACATAATAAATGAATAAATAAAGTTGGGTGTAATCCTGCTACACAAAACAGAAAATCCAATTCTTCAAACATGTTATCAGCAATTCTCATGCTTTCAGTCTGATGAGCAATATATGGTCCTTTTATAGCAAACTCTTCATCTTTAAATTATCTCACTTGCAATATTCTCTTTGGCAAACCAACAAGGGTTTCCAGCTTCTAATCATAGATTATTAACGCTACACAACTCCTGTTATAGACTTAAAACTTCACCAGAGGACACCACAAGATTCTAACCTGCCAGAAGAAACCTGAAGAACTTCTGTCATATTATAGTGGGTATTATTATTTCCCTATTTGTTTAAGTTTTTTCTTTTCTAGTGGAAAGCATAAATGCCGTATCAATTTTTAATTAATTTCAGATTAACTAGCAAGGGCAGATAGCGAAGGATGAATGCAGAAGCATGCATGTGTCTAACACAACTTTTATCTTGCAAAAGAAATCAAACACTTGGATCATGACTGACCTGTACTAGTGCGGAGTTTCAAAAATATTTCATCGCGACTCTTCCCTGAACTTTTGCTTAGCCTATCCTGTAAAGAATGCCGAAGAGCACCTGTTTTGAGCCAAAAATAGTAGAAAAATGACAATCAGAGTCATCAAAAGACCACTTCACAGAGTTTATTGTTAGAACCTAATCTCTATAGATGTACGGACACACGCATATATAAATAAATGAATAAAAAACTGCATCGTTGACTGAAATCAAATGGATTACAGTTTGGCAAGAGGCCTCACTTGCAGAAACCTGTTGGTTTTTGCTGTCAATCTGCAAAATAATTGATTTGCTGCTTAAGGAACTATCCCTTGCTAAATCGATGCATATAGGAGCACGAGTAGCACCACCTTCACCAGTTGGCTGTCACAAAAAGGTGTGGCAAAAGAACACAAAAATAAAATATTTATACAAAAATTATTTACCAACTTAATGATAAATGAAAACTTCAAAGAAAAAATGCTTAGCCTTACATTAGGGGGAAAAAAATGCCACAAAGAAAAAGAACTTACAAGAGCAGGATGTCCAATTAGACTGTTCAAAACAGCTGATTTACCCGCACCCTGACCAATTTGTCCAGTTAGTAAATACTTGCCACAAAGAGTACAATAACCGTAACAAACATGTTAAAAATAAAAATAAAAATAAAAAGGGACGCATATGTTACAAACTTGCAATGCCATTATTCGAGCTCCCCTCTAGTATAAGTTAATGATCTACATAGACAAGGTACATCAATCTTTATGAAAATGAAACCAATTAACCTTTCTTCATATGGTTATAATCCAAACGAAATTTCATATTTTCTATTGCGAGACTGGAACATGATTCATGAAGTTTTCATCCAACAACTAGAAGTGTAAAAATTTTGGATTAACCATACAAGTAAACAGTAAACCTCTCAGATCAGGCCGCTTGACAAAACAATCCATTAGTTTGTGCTAACAGTAACAGCAACAAATGTTGGGATAGCACTAGTGACTAGTTGTGGTGGCAGCAATACAGTGATGGTAGTATTAACGATGACAGTGCTAACGTTGATGGTGGTATTACCGAAGGTGCATCAGTAATAGAGGTGACAGTAGTGAAATGGAAATAAATGGTAATGCACCAGTAGCAATGTGATGTGGATGGCAGCAGTACCAGCGCTGGAAGTGGCAGTAAAATCACATAAACATTGTTAATAGCAAAAGATATTTTAAAATGTAAATAATAAAATATTAAAAAAGATTTTTTTCAGAGAAATGATGTTTTGGAAATCAAAAACCATTTGCTGTCACAAGAAATTCTCACTCCAAATTTTTCTACAATCAAATTAACAGAAAAATTGAAGCTATCATAAAGTAAATAAGAAATATTACTACCAAAAAAAAAAGTTCAAAGTTGTAACAAAAATATTAACAATATACTCCATTCATAACATTAGAAGTATTATTTCAGTAATTTTCCATGCATTAAGAACAAAATTTTGAAACAGTAAGGCATCAGTTCATGTGAAAAATTGAAAAAATATTGAAGAAGCAAAGGTAGGAGAAGAAGAAGGAACTTTCCCAAACTTTTTCTTCGCATGCAACTCCTCCAATGCTGAGCACACCAATACTCTACCCTAAAAATCCTTATTTGAAATACACCCTACCTCAATTGATGTCCTTTTAGATCAAAATATGATTCAAGAACATCAAGGCTAGTAATTTAAAAACAAAAGATGAAAGGTATTTCAGCAGCAGAGTTATATTCTCAATTCTGGATCAAAATAATTCAAACATCACAATCTACTAACTTTATTCATCTACAATGGTAGCGTAGACAGTAGACTGTCATTGGGTCTAAGATGAGTAGTTTGATTGAGGTATTGCCAAGAGGAGTTGAGTAGAGTTGTGCATTGTATGAAATTTCGCATACCCTAAGCGTCTAAAATCTTATTAACAAATGCCCCTACACTCCTAAACAAAATCCCACGAATGCACAACTTCCTCATTATGTTTTGAAAATCTAAATAAAAAATGGACAAAATAAGACACCTCAAGCTAGCCTGATTGTAATTGCATGCTCTTGGTGCATACTGCCCATATTTTCGTTACAAATAAAGAGCATCACATGCCTTGGATGTCACATTAGAAACTTTACAGATGTTATTCCAACTCATCGCAAGGGATAACCACATTGGGGGGAAACAAAATTAAAAAAATAAACTAATTTATGACGAAAGTAATATGATCAAAAGCAATATTACATTAGGCCATGGTGGCTTCTCAATGTACTGCATCAATTATCTATGTTTTGGAAAAATTATTGAACAGGTTGAATCTAAGATCATAAATATATACGTGCAAGGGCCAGTGTGTGCAACTGTGTGCACAAGGAAGCCAAATACTGCAGTCAAACCAATGGTGTTAATATTGTACTGGACAGCATACCGTTATTGTCATTGGTATTGTATGTACTGGTATCAGCGCATTTCAAGGTACTGTTTCAGATTTATTGGTATAAATATTATATTTATATTTACATAATATGACTTTCACCTAATTTTAGAAAATTCATCTCTTTTTATCTTTTTATTTTAAAAATATTTACACTAAATATAAACATACAAGAATTACCACTCCAACAATGGAGATCTTATAATTGATTAACATAATAAAGAAGTACGCAACAGTATATCCTACATCTCCACCATCCAAGTCATTCTAAAATAGTAAAACAAACCAAAGCAAGCTGTTTGGCACACTTCCGAAATTACTGACTCTCGAGTTCCCCTCATTGATTCTTCTCTCTTTAAATCTCTATATATATATAATCTACATATCATATCAATCCATAAGAATCTTGATGTCCTAGTTTTGATTTATCATTTAATTTGTTTCGGAGAGCACCAAAGACTACCGGTAACACGTAAAATTCACTGGGTTTTGGAGAATGCTTCACAAGATTATTTGAAGGTGTGTCTTTACTGTATTGGGATTTAGTTTTTACTCTCTGATCTGGAGATAAGTCCTTACTCATGGTTCTTACCATGTTTTTCCTTTTTCTTTTGGTGAAAATAGATAATTTCAAATTAGAGTACCTTGCAACCCCAAAATTATAAAAGTTCATACCACCAAATTATTTACATAACAAAATTTTAAAAAATAGTTTTCAAGGTGAGTTTTATCAAATATTGATCCATGTTGTTTGTTATTAATATTATTTATAATATGTTTGTATTGTGTAGAGTTGCTTATATTTTTCTATTTGTTCTGATTTGTTACAATTCATGTTTTCTATTCCGAAGTCAATTATGTTTTCTTCCTATGCATCACATTTAAATTTGCTTATCCACTTATTTTGCATTCATTAATGTTTGTTCATTATCTAAAAGTAGAAATATTGTCTACATTTAACATGACATTCTAAAAAATTCGTTCATAAAATTTAATACTACTTATTGAAACGAATTATCATTTCATTCATAGACACATACGTTTTCAAAAATGAAAATTTTCAAAACTAAACTACTTAATAAAATGGAAGATGATTTTGTAATAAGTTACTTGATCACATTTATTGATAATACATTACTTGACGTTTTGATTCGAGCCTATCACAGATGATTTTATTTATAAAAAGTGCCGACAACAAAATTTTTAGATAGTTAACTTTAGTAAAGGGAGACATATAGTAATAGTTATTATTTTTGTCAAGTTAACACTGGGAAGAAAAATGTTTGATCATATTTTTGTGCTCAACTGTGTTGACAAAAAATGTCTGATTTGTGTTGGTAGAAATCAAAATTTAAATTTTTACAATAAATTTTATTTAAGAGTTAAATGTGTTTTTGCCCTCCACATTTCAAATATTGGATCCGTCCAGAAAAACAGGAGTCAGAGCTAATAAAGCACCAGATATTTCGAATAGACTACGAAGGAAGTAGTAAAAATTTTAGATGTGGTACGTGTGGAACACAGCTCACATTATAGAATAACCAAGTCAATAGCAACATTAGCAAATATCATACATTACATTACACAAATAATACTACTCAATTAATCAAATCAACAATATTTGAGACACTACTTCACATATTCAGCATAATCACAATTGCACAAACCATACCAAAAATGTATAAGCAATTCCAACTATAGCTAGCTCAGATGCAGCAAATAGAACCAAAATCAAGACTAAAAAACAACTAGATCCATAGATCTAATCACCAAAACCAATAAACCAAAAAACTCACAGTATTGCCGAGAGCAACGACGTTGAGGAACGTAGACTTCCGCCTGGACGGTGAGTTTTCGTCAACATCTTCGTCGGCAAGTAACGCAGCAGCTTGCCTCATAGAATCGGAAAGCTGAGCCAATTCCTCGATCGCATCCATGGATTCGCTGAATCAATCACTCAAACGAACAAACAAACACAAATTCAAATATATATAAATCAATGATGTCGAAATCGGATCGAAGGAGTGGGGATCGAGATTGTAGAAAGAGAGAGAATGGGAAACCCTAGGGAAGATTATGAGAGAGATCCAGTGGCGAAATATATGTGTGTGGGGGGTTCCGGCGGAAGGCCGGAGATTCTCAAAAGTGGAACTTTTGAAATTAGGAGAGAGAGAGAGAGAGATAGAGAGAGAGAGAGAGAGAGATGAGAGGTAAATAGGAAGTCTATATGATGAAGGAAACAAAATATAAATTTCAAAGCGAAATGTTCTCTCTCCACCTGTAATGAAACTGGAGTTATTCATTTTTTTTTTTTGTTTTTTCACTGATGTAGGGCCTGAGATTGGGAATTTGCCTTGTCAACTAAGGTTTTTAAATTTCAAATTTTTATTATTATTTTTTTAGAACGGAAAATTTCAAATATTTTTGAACTCGAATACCCCTTTTTTGGCTTAATTTATAAGTATTGAGTTTTTTATTTTGGGAAATGACCACAAAATGGAATTTGCAGTAAAAATTTAGGTAAATTATAAATATACTACTTGATATTTATTTAAAATACGAATCACTTACAAATAACTTTCTGTTATAATTTTTTATTTAACAGAATTAATTAAAAAGTTAAATTTCTAACTATTCACCTATATAATAATAAAATTATTTAAATTATTAATTGAAATAAAATTTTAACATTATTAAAAGCTGTTAAACCTATTTGTTATGAAATTAGAAACCTTTGGGGGCATAATGTAATTTCTAAAGCACAAGAAAAATTTATAATTTAAATAAATTTCAAGAGGTGTGTTTGTAATTCACCCAAAAATTTACTAAGAATTTGTCTGGGAATATTTTTTTTTGGTTTTTTTTGTCAATTTAACTTCACTAAATTAGTTCTATTTGAGAATAATTTTTTGATTTTTTATTTTTTTATGAGAAAAAAAGTAAAATTATTACAATTTGAATGTAACATTTTGTGTTATTAACTTGTTTAGTGTATTTTGTCTTTTTATTTTTTTTTAGTCTCAACCTAAACCCAACTCACTTATCAAACGAGGACTAATAGGTAATAATTTTTTGTGAAAGGGTAAATTACAAATACATCCCTTGAGATTTAATTAAAATATGAATCGCTCTACGTAGTTTTGAAATTTACATTCCACCCCCTGAAATTTTTAATTTCATAACAGATCGTCCTTTTATTAATAAACCATCAAGTCAATTAATTATTTTTAATGATATTAAAAATATGTTTCAATTAATAATTTAGGTAATTTTATTATTATATATAAGAGCAATTATGAATTTCATTTTTTTAGTTAATTCTGTTAAATAAAAAAATTTAATAATGAGGTATTTATAATTTTTTAAATCATAATAAATAATCTATATTTTAAACAAATCTCAAATGTGTATTTGCAATTTACCCTTTGTGAAATTTCATTAAGGGTGAGAAATTTAAAAAATTGTTTTACAAAATGGTTTTACCCGTGCTTTTTTGCCTTGTACCACTAATTTCAATTTTTTTGTATAATTCTTTGGACGCCTAATGTAATATCACATAACTAATCATCACCTTCTCAAACATTAACGTTACCCATTTCACCCATCCCAACTTCGCCTACTCGCCAACGCCTAGTTTTCACCATCCTTCACTACTTTTTTGCAACTCTGGTTACTATCCCCCAATCTCTCACTTTCTTTATTACCTTTTAAATGATCTCTTTCCATTGCCCTTTTACAACTCCAGTTGCCACCTCAACCCCTTTCCACATTTTTTTTTAATTTTTTTTAATTTTTTATCTCTTTAGTCCTCCATGTATCCCTTAAACAATATATCTCTTTTTCAATCGATCTCTTTTACTCTCTCATTCACATATAATTGTAGAAGTAAGGACATCTAAGGGTAAATATGCTTGATGTGGCACAAGAGGGTAAGGTGATTGATCTCTTTTACTCTCTCATTCACATATAATTGTAGAAGTAAGGACATCTAAGGGTAAATATGCTTGATGTGGCACAAGAGGGTAAGGTGATTGCATGATGGGGATCATAAAGGTAAACAAATTATGAATAAAGGTTTCAAGAGTGAAAGATTGAGGACCTCAGGTTGAACACTGGATGAATTAGTACGCTGTACAACATTCAATTTCCTCAACAAGAAGCTTCGATTTTGAGTTTCAGAGTCTAAAACCTTGCACTCCCTGTGGACCAAAACCTTTTTTTTTTTTTTTTTTCTAACCTGACCACTTAGAGGCTTGCTAGCCAACAGGTGGCCGGTTGGCCAATTTTTAATGGTCGGTCGTCCCCCTACATGGCCGACTGGCCGTGTTTCCCGACAGGCAGATATATGTTGCCAGCTATCCCCCCTATATGTATGCCTTGCACCAGCTGGCTCCATACAAATATTTTCAACTGAGAAACCTATTTTTCTATAAATAGAGGACTATCCCTCTTGGTTTTAGGTTAGAAAAATTTACCAAGACTCAAAACCTTGCTAAGCACTCTCCCTCTCTATCTTAAAATATACATACACTATACATACACTTCCAAAACCAATATTTTGAGGCTCATTGTTAAGATTATTAAGCTAAAATTTCAGCCCTTAAGAGTGAGCACTTTGTAGTTTGTGAAAAAAAGAGTGTCTTCTCTTCAAAGGTATAACTCTTGCCATCTTTTGCCTACTCTTCACTTCTCTTTTCTTGGTATTTATACTCTGTTTTGGACTATTTTGTGGATTGAAACTTGTGATGTAAAAGTTACTCAAGATGAAGGGGTTAACCACATTTTCTTAAACCTCATTACATAGCTTTTATTCTTGTGTTTCTCACTTGTTTCTCAACTTTTAGTTACTGATTTTCAAAGTTTTTAGAGGCTAAAACATGTGATTTTAAGGTCCAAAAAGTGGAGGGGTTAGCCACCCTTTCTTTGGCTTACTTATTAGCTTTAATTATCTCTCATTTTTGCTCACTTTTTTTAGTTTTTCATACTAATTTCCAGTACTGTTTTTGTTAGTTTTGGGGCTGTTTTAGTTATTTATTTATTTTATGCTTTGAATTTCATAATTGTATTGTTGTCAGTGCTCATATATTTGGTAGTTTAGGCCTTAGATACCAATCTATTTGAGTTGATGGCTTTTATTCCATACTGTAGACGTCCCCGAACGCCCCGGGAAGAACGAGCTCCCGTTCTGTTCATTTTGGGGTCACTACAGCTCAGGACTCTCAAATTTGTCACGGTTCTAAGTCTGAACCAAAGAGTCCAAATCCGGCAAATCGTTTTGAGAAAAAACAGATTTTTTGAAAGAAGTGCCAAATATGGACTGCTTTGCCAGATACAGAGTCGCCACCTAAATGTTTTTTAATGGGAAATTTAGGAAACCCTGACTCGGTGCCAAAGGCCACGTGTCCGTCATCACCAAAGTTGCCTCGGCTCGGGAACTTGGATACGATTGGGGAAGGTCACTTCGTGAGCACCCCCGCTCGCCCGATCAAAGATCGGCCTCTACTAACCATGATATCTATTTTTGAAAACTTTGTGTGTCCTTATTCCGGTTATTAGCCTAGGTTACTATGTGATGCACACAGCATATAAGTATAGACTGGGTCGCCCGAATTGGAACAAAACATTTCATGTTTGTTTTTGAAAGATGGTTTGCTACTCGCAAGTAGGCTTAAAATACAGATTTTGCCACCCTCGAGTAGGCTTAGAAAAGATGGTTTCGCCACTATCTAGTGGGCTTAAAACTCACAGTCAATGATTTGTTCCAATTTAAACAACCCAACCTTCACCCACAGGCATTCAGGCAGTTATATCACATAAGCAAATAGCCTCATGGTAAGCATGCTATCATGGTATTCACTCACACGCATGCAAGGATGCTAAAGCATAAAGCTCACCGGGTACTCCAAGCCCAAAAAAAGACTACATTAGAAATCATGCATGACCCTAAGTATACAGAAATGCCTAATGCAACACATGCAAAAATGCAAACTATAGCAGGCTCGGCTATTCTAAACATGGCATATGAAATGCTACAACTATCATGTATTCAATTTGGAATTGAAAGTACAATGCAGTTAGTATGATGCGCCGAGCCCGGTGCATGCAATATAGATGAATGAATGCAAACATGCTATCATACTGTATGTTAATTGAAATATGCCCTAATCTAACCATCATAAGCAGGTAAATAAAAGGGAGAAAGACGTGGGGTTGGAAGACATACAACACACTCACGCACACTTATTACAGTTGTGCCCTCGCGCAGAGGGTCCGAATAAATAATACAGTTCCGAATAAAAGAATGTTACAGTCCAAATAATATAGTCCAAATAATATACAAATTCCTAATTAATTAACAAATCAACTAAGAAAATAAATAAAACTGGCGTGCGAGTCAGGGACTGCCTCGCTTCTGATGAATGATGCATATCCGGGTTGTCTTGCGCGGAAATCCACTGGGATGCCCCAATTAGCCTCTGTTTAGCAGTTATTCTTGGAAAGCGTGCCAAACTCCAAAAAGTTGCTGATTCTTCATTTTGCTGCAACAGAGAGCAAGAAAGGGGCATAGCAATGTATTTTCACAGATGTATGCATGCCTCGATCCTCGTGCCACCAATCACGCATATCGATGCATGATGGCAGAGGAGTCGAAATGTGCAACTCAATATGGGATGAATGCACATGAAAACACAACAAAACCTAACTCCATCATGGATGATCCGGAGTGTCGGTGACTGGGGAATTGAGATACGTTCCGTCACTTGGAGTACGGAACATACCTCGTTTCCCGTGCCCGGGCTAACTCCTATCCCGAACACGATGCAATATGCATGATATGCATGAATGCAACTAAGATACAGCCTAGCATGCACAATGCTATGAAAATGAGATGTCTCGAAATGCGTGCACACGGGCACGCAAACTGAGAAAATGACAGAATGCGATCTAAGATACAACCTAGTATGCACTATGCTGTAAAAAATAGATGCCTCGAAATGCGTGCACACGGGCTCGCAAACCGAGAAAATGACATACGCAATGCAAATGACATGGAAATGTGATATGGACTTACACTAACACGAGAGAGCCTCAGCTACACTCACATAAGAGGCCGATGGATGAAAATGAAGTGCCTCGAAATGCGTGCACACGGGCACGCAAACCGAGGCAATGGCATATGCAATGCAATATGGCTAAAATGGCATATAGAATGCAACATGGACTTACACTAACATGAGAGAGCCTCAGCCACACTCACATAAGAGGCCGATAGATGAAAATGAAGTGCCTCGAAATGCGTGCACACGGGCACGCAAACCGAGGCAATGGCATACGCAATGCAATAGGGCTAAAATGGCATATAGAATGCAACATGGACGTATACTAACATGAGAGAGCCTCAGCCACACTCACATAAGAAGCCGATGGATGAAAATGAAGTGCCTCGAAATGCGTGCACACGGGCACGCAAACCGAGGCAATGGCATACGCAATGCAATAGGGCTAAAATGGCATATAGAATGCAACATGGACTTATACTAACATGAGAGAGCCTCAGCCACACTCACATAAGAAGCAGATGGATGAAAATGAAGTGCCTCGAAATGCGTGCACACGGGCACGCAAACCGAGGCAATGGCATACGCAATGCAATGGCATGGAAAATGATATGCAAGCATGCTAATGGATTTTCAGCAATGAAATATGGGGGAAAACAGCCCCGAAATGAGGCGAAAACACACCCGATGCATGGAATCTCTCCCGAAATGCAAATTAGGCGCATAGAATGAACTACAGCTATACAAAGCATGCATAATTGGTACACGAGATAAAAAGACAGAAGCAAGGCAGCCTCAAAATAAGCATTTTTACAGTACAAATCATGGCCAAACAGCAAGCAAAGATAGGGCAACAATGGCATGCAAAAATGGCCCTAAACATGAGATTATGAAGCAACTCACAGCTGCTAACTCCAAATAGGTTAGGGCCCTTCAACAACATTGAAGAGTGGCCAAAAATAAGCCACTTTACAGAACTGTAAAAACCCTAAAAACAAACATAGATATGGCTAAGCTCTTATGCAAGAAAAAGGGCCAAAAGGTGGCCAAAGAGGGACCAACATTGAAGAGGGACCAAAAATATGCATATTTACAGAACTGTAAAAACCCCAAAACAGTATACAAACATGCTATGAATGCAATGCAAAATGAGGCTCAAAAGTGGCTATAACACAAAGTATACAAAATATTCATCAAAAATCCAAAGACCCTTAATGAAACATGAAGAATGGGACAAAATAAGACTATTTTTAGTTCTGTAAAATGACCAAAAACAGAAGCATAATAGTCTGCCAAAGCATGCAAGAAAATAGCATTCAAGGAAGATATTGAAGCAAGTGCAAGATGGGGGGCTCAAACAGGGTTGAGCCCTTAATAAAAAGTGAAAAAGAGCTCAAAATAAGGCCACTTTCAGTTAGGGCCGGAGCTCAAAACAATAAGCATGTATGGCTAAGAAATGTTGCAAAATTAAGCTCAAAAGAGGGGAAATAGGACTTACCTTTGAAGACAAGTCTTGGATGCTTCTTGGCTTGAGTTTGCTGCACCCTTAGGCCTTGGAGAACACCTTAAAACTTCTGGAATGGAGGATGGAAGGGTGGGGATTGGTGGTGTAGAAGAAATGGTGGTGTTGGACTTGGAGGTTTTCAAGGAAATGAGAGAGATGGAGGAGGATCTTTGCATGCAAGCTTGAAGACCAATTTTTCTAACCCCCAATACCAATGCTTGCAGCTGGTTATAAGGACCAAAAGGAGGGGGAGCATGGAAGGAAAGGGTGGGGGAAAAGGACCAAGGCTTTCCCCCACAAAATATCCCCCGGATACAGATATTTTCTGGGGGAAAAAGCTATACAGCTGTAAAGTACCAGGCACAAGGAAAATGGCCGGCTGGTTTTTGGACTTGCAGGTGGCCGGCCGGCCACCTTCCCTAACCGGCCGGCCAAGGGTCAAAAAGGCCAAGTTGCTTTAGTGGCCGGCCACCACAAAAAGGTGGCCTCCCAGGTCCCCTCATCACAACCCTGTGGTTCGAATTTGGAAATTGTAAAACATGAGAGAGAATAGGCCATTTTTATGAGGGGTTCAAAAGGGTCAAATGGAATTTTTGGCCGACCATAAAATTTTAGGGTCCTCCCATGTGTGTACAACACAAATATGTGGTTTGGGGTTGAAGAAAGTGGCCCCAAGGTGTTCAACATTGGCTCGGAAGTACGAAAAACGGGTGTCGGAGGGCGAAAATGGAACATAAATGGTTGCCAAGATAATTGCTGGCCTCCCACCCTCCAGTGACCTTCCTGGTGATGAAACAGAGGCACCTGCCAAAAATGAACGAAAACCGATACAAAACGAATGCTCGGGGGCCAAAACACGTAGTTCGGGGTCCCGAAAATGGGCTGCCAAGCACCGAAAGTGGCGTTCGGCCACGAAGTGGGTTTCTCAAACCCCAGTGTCCCTTTAAAGGGATAAAATAAGATGTGTGCCAAAATTCAGAACAAACGGAGATGGTTAGGCGGTCCCGAACTGAGGCACACGGCCAACGGTCCCGAAAAACCGGAAACCGGACTCCGAAATGGGCAAAATGGCCTGCGGCCACAAAATGTAGCCCACGGCCACTGAGAGATGGTCTACAGGACCTCTCCCTCCCCTCGGGAAAAGAAACAGAGAAAATCGAGTCTGGTTCGCAAACCGAGGCAAGGCACAGAAGAGGGTTCGGAAGTCCGGAGGCAGGGCTCACGGCCGCGACTCTGAAACTTCTGAACGAGCACGATATGCAACGTCACCGAGCGCTCAATCGGTGATGTCTGAGTCTTAAGGTCGGTCAAAAATGGGGTGTCTACACATACTTTTTTTACATATACTCACACTTGTAATAATCATCTCTGTAACTTCCCTCCTTTATTGGTTTTCTTTCTTTTTTTTAAGAGTTGTTTCAAATAATTTATTATTGTTCAAGGCATGAGAAAGAGACTTTCCATGCTTAATGGTTTAATCTCGTCAGAGGTTCATTACCAGGGTATTACATCTTTTTCATGCTAAGCACAACTTCTTGTTTAACATTTCTCTTCATTTGTGGACATAATTATCAATTTTAGACAAAAATGAATAAAGAATGGCGAGGTGATGTAGAAGAGGTTAAAATTGGACTAAAAGTGGTAACAAGAGTAATAGAATTAGTTTAGGTTCAATCAGACGTTATATTGAACCTATTGCGTCTCGAGTTATTACATACTCTTTAGTGATGTTAATGATTCAAGAAGTAATGTCTACGACTTCCCTTGAGGTAACTCCATGATAGGGAAAAGGTTTTGTTGGTCTTTTATTTCCATTTATTGAGTTTTTGTCCCATCGAATCATAGATCATCATGCAATGAGTTTGCGTCAATTGATGATTTGTGAATCGAGTTTACCCCTCCCTTGATCAGTTTCATAATAGGGAGAGACAGAAATGATAAACATCCCCTAGAAACACTCTGGCTGTGTTTGGTTATGTTTGTCAAACACATTTCCACCCATTTTCATGAGTATGGTGTTTGTTTTGAGTTTTCAAATTATAATTCTAAACCCACTTTTAAAAACTCCTTACCAAGTGGGAAAACTTGGCTAACCCAGACGTCCGGCCGGTTGACTAGCCGGTTGACCAGAACAGTGTTCATTTTTTTTTTTTGACACATGTTATTTTTATATTGTAAATAAAAAATACTTTTGGAATTTTTTTTATTTTTTATATGAGCTTTGAATAGAATTTTAGGTTGTATGTTTGGTTATGAGTTGTAAATTTTTGAATTAAATCACTTTTCTAATTTCAAAAATCTCAAAACTCTCTCCAAAACTCATAACCAAACAAATTTTCCACACTCAAATCATAATTCCAAAACTCACAAACTCAAAATACAACTCTATTATCAAATCATATTTAAAAAACTCTACCAAATGCTATCTATGTTTTTGCTCTGTTTCATTTTTGTGGCAGCAGGGTAGTACCAAAAAACAGTGGCCGACCGGCCACCATTCTATCCTGCTGACCACTTTTCAAGGCTGGCCAGCCATCATATTTTGCACAAACAGTGTCATTTTCATGACAGAATAGAGCAGAAGCTGAGACAAAAGCAGAATTATTTTCTGACAGTAAACAAAACAGAATTTGGCAGCAAAACAGAGGGGTTTCCGGGAGGATGTTCTCGGTTGCACGTGTGGTTCTTTGACTCTCGTTTGCATTCATTAGCTTGTAACCCTTAAATTAATTAGTGTGTTGTAACTAGTTAATTAAATTCTTTCGATTTGTATAATTAGTTAAATTTAGCTTATTTATTCATTTGGTGTTTGTAATATTTAGCTAATTATGACATTTATTCGGACCCTCTTGCATGAGGGCAGGATTATAATATTGTGTATGTCTTCTAACCCCCACTTCTTTCTCTTTTTTATTTACTTGCTTATGATGGTTGCATCTATATTTTGATTTCATATCATTACCATGTGTGAATACCCATTTTTGCATGCATTGGGTTCCATTTATCATTCTAACTTTATTGTCATTTCTTACTTAATTGAATACGTGCACTATCGCATGCTTTGAGTTGAGCCATATGCCATGTTAGTAAACCGAACCTCGTAGTTGCATTTTGTATGTGTTGCATTAGTCACTTGCATAGTAGAGCATGTATTTTTCTAACGATTTTATTTCTTTTAGCTTGCCTCAGTTGAGTACTGGGTAAACATTTGTTGATTTAGCATATTACATGTGTGTTGGTGTTGTCATATCAAGCATGTTTACCATGAGACTAAGTGCTTAGTGAATATACCTCTTGAATGTCGGTGGATAAAGACTTTTTCACCTAAGTTGGGATGGTTTGATGATTGTCACGACCCAAACCCGCCCCTATGGGTTTAGCACCGTAACCAGCCAGTAATCCAAGATTACCGAAAGCCTGCTTAACAATAATACAGTAAAACAGAGTACAGGGGCTTGGCGGAAGCCAAAACAGTAAATAAACAATGTCCAATGAGCTGTGAGTCTGTATGCAAAAAGATTTTTTACACATATACATAAACAGTACAGAACAGTATGTACATATATACAATCATTCAGTTCAAGGACCTAATCCCTATTAAACACTACAGTAACAGTCTATACAGTTATGCAAAACAGATACAGGGACAAACGGGGGAAATTAAAACACCTCTAAGCCATAGCTTGACAGGCTCGGAACCTCGTAGTGACGCACAGTGGTTGGCTTGACAAAACTGGAGCTTACCCCGACGCTTCTAACCACGGTCTAGTGCCTGTACACCTACATATATATATGAGCAGTGAGCTAAAGCCTAGTGAATAACATAATGCGTAAAGGGGTTACGAATGAATGCCCTTACAGTAATGAAAATAGTTCGTTAATTCGATATATCAGTCATTCAGTCATATGTGGTACATCCATTAGCATAACAGTACAGTAAACAGTAGGTCTTAAAAGACCGAATAGTAAATGATGGCCATCAATTAGTAAACAGTAGTGGTTCCAACAAGGGAACCGACAAAGATCTCTGTAACAGTAACAGTAAACAGTGGTTGCTAAGGATACCACAATACAGTTCAGAATATAGGACATACATTCATTCAATTAACAGTATCAGTTCAGAAAGCAGTACAGTTCAATTGTTCAGAAGATAATCATTTTGAACATATCTTTACACAGTTGTTACTCACAGAGTTTTGGGCTACAGTAAAGCTAGAGTGCGTCCCCAGTCGCTAACCCTACACAGTTACAGATTGAACACATACTAAGCTACACAGTTGGGAAAGATAATAACTTAATCCCTAATTTGCCTCGGTGTGTTCTACATCTATATCCTCGTTAAGATGCCTTAAACTAGGCCTAATAATGCATAGGATGAGATGAGGATGCAAAGATGCACTTTAAAAGTATTTTCAGAATTTTTAGAAAACAAGGGTCACGCTCAAGCGTATGTTACTCCACTCGAGCGGACATGCAGGCAAAGCTTTCCGCTCGAGCGTAGACTTACCCGCTCGAGTGTTCTGCAAAACAGTCAAAAGTGCTGGATAGGTGAAAATCATGCTCGATTGGGCGCTCGACACCCGCTCGAGCATGAGACACAATGTCCCGCTCTAGCGTCAATTATTCCGTTCGAACGGACATCAAAACAGTGTAAAGTACTAGGAGCACGAATTTCACACTCGAGCGTCAGTCACCCCGCTTTAAAGCAAATTCAACATTTGTGTCAACATCTGGCGCTCGAGCGTGAGTTCAAAATTTGGAATTTCCAGATTTGAACCTCAAGCTCAAATTCAACATTTAAAGCATAAATTTCGATCCTCTTGGGCCAATTTTCCAGAAAACATCCCAAAATCCATAGTTTAACATGATTCCAAAGCTCAATTATAAAATCAAAGCCCAAGGGTGTTTCAAACAACTCAACTTCAAACCAATTTTTTATGAACATGCTACAACCAAGACTTGCATGAAATCTAAATCATTTCAAAGCTTCAATTGATGCTCTAGTGAGCCAATTGTTCCAAAAACAAGATGAAATCATGGACTTAAGCTTGATTATGAACATGCATGTGACAATTTGCCATGAAAACAACTTAAAAGTCATCAATACAACCATGCATGCATGAACTAAGTTATATTTCAACATGTGAAGCTATTTCATGACTTAATCCACTAAATTGACATGAATCATGTAAACAAGAGGGTAATTACACTACCTTAGGTCTTGTAGTTCAAGAATGGAAGCACAATTTTGAAATCAACCTTCAATTTCTTTAGGTTCTCAAAGCAATCACAAGAAGGAAACTCAATTTCTCTCCCTCACTCTCTTAGTCGGCAAGAACAAGGAGTTTGGCTGATGAAAGGTTGTGTTCAAAAGTATGCAAGCCTCTAAATGTGTGAGATGGTGGCCACTAAGTGGCATTTTGGCAATTAAGTCCACCTAATGCAATTTAGCTTAATTTAATCTAGTTTAATCATGCCTAATCAGTTTTCAGATAATTACACCACTAAATCACATAAATTCTACTGATTATGAAACACTAATCAATTTCTGGTTCGGCCGCCGATAAGGCCTTCAATTCGCAATTTAAACACAAAAACATGAACAGATAATTGAACGACAAACAGATAGACATACAGTTAAACAGGTATACTTAATCAATTCAGTCCCAGATTTTAGTCAGTCAGTTCAGTACTTCAATCAATTCAGTTACCAATCATAATCAGTCTCAGTTTAGTAATAATCGGTAGTTAATCGGTAAACAGTGGCGAGAGTTGTTACAATGATTGTAGATGTGAGCTTACTTTTTCAAGTAGCACATATTCACAACTCTTTTTAAAACAAACATGAAATCAAAATGTTCTAAAGTGAGCGAATTAGTCTATACTTGTGTGTATTACATAGTGAAGATAGCATAATAATTGGAATAAGAGCATATACTGTACATAAGAATCACATCATGTTTAGTAGAGGCCGATCTTCAATCGGGTGAGTGGGGTGCTCAATTCATGACATTTCTCTCTCATACCTAAGTTCTTGAGCCGAGACACTTTGGTTATGACAGACAAGTGACCTTTGGCACGAGTCATGGGTTTCCTAAATTTCTCCAAAAATATTTAGGTGGCGACTCTGAAATTTGACAACGCGGTCCATTTTTGGCATTTTTGATTAAAAATTGATTTTTCAAAGATTTGTCAGATTTAGACTCTTTTGTGTTTTCACTGTTTTACATTGCACTTGTGAAATCAAATTCAGAATCACGGGAGTCCGAACTGTAGGGCTATCATATTCGAGGAGACTAAACCCATCAGAGGAGTACAAAAAGCAAGCTATAAGGGTCATTAGAGATGACAACGTGGTTGGAAAAGGTTGAATAGTGGCTAGAAAGATTAGGGATTGTGGTCGGAAGGTGATGACCAAAGCTAAAGATGAGTAGGGAAAGAAAAAATCGACTATGGATGGTGCAAAAGAGTTAAAGAGTGGCGAAATAATGCAATCAATGATTGAGGTGGTGATTGAAAATAAAGAGAGGTTATGGGTAATGAGTGAAAATCGAGAGAGATTAAGAGGTAAAGAAAGGTTAAATGTGGCAGTCAGAGGTAGAGAGAGGCTAGGAGTAGCAATTGGAATTTTATGATATCATAGCATTATCATACAAAAATTAATAGGAACATGGGGTGTCTAAAAAAGAAAAGAAAATATATGTGTTATAGCAGCAACACCAAACAAAAAAAAATACAAAATCATATTTTTCATTTTATTTGTTATATTTTTTCCTTTTATTTGTAATCCTTTACCGTTGTCTTTTTCAATCGATCATCACAATTATTATTCCTTATTAGCCACCCTCAGTCCTTACT
This sequence comes from Camellia sinensis, assembly GCF_055761805.1. NCBI lineage: Eukaryota > Viridiplantae > Streptophyta > Magnoliopsida > Ericales > Theaceae > Camellia > Camellia sinensis. Next base: position 62,293,045 of record NC_138962.1, on the reverse strand, counting down.
TGACACCGTTTCACTCTATCCCCACCATTTTCCACTATCATCAATAGTCCATTGCCTACCAGTTTTTCACATACCCCTAGTTTTCTACCAAGTCAACCAGCTCAACCTAACCTCATTCACCACCACGTGACCATTGTCCAAATCTAAAGTCTAATCTATGTTTATTTCCCTTCCATCTTTCTCAATTTGTATTTTATTTCTTCGTAACAACAATTGATAAATTAGGATTGAGGTAAGGGAAAGGGTATAGATGATGAGACTAAGGTGAGAAATGGTTAAGTATCATAGTAATAGTAATGGTTGATGGGAAGAGTTGAGGTCAAAGAGTGAAGAAAGCTTGGTGCTATGGTAGTGGCAAGTGGAAGAGGGTTGAGGATAGGGTGAGAAATGGATAAGTGTCATAGTAATGGCTGATGAGAAGGGTTGAGGTAAAAGAATGGAGAGGGCTTGGTGTTATGGTAGCGATGAGTGGAAAGGAATTGAGGGTTGGCGAATGGATTGGAAAGAGGTAACTGATTGAAGGTATAAATGATGAGACTGAGGTGAAAAATAGCTATGTGTCATGATAGTAATATTGGTTGATGAGAATGGTTAAGGTAAAAAAGTGGAGAAGGCATGGTGTAATGGTAGTGGTGAGTGGAAAAGGGTTGAGGATAGGTGTATGGGTTGGCTAGAGGTGGTTGATCGGAGGAGAAAAATAAAGAAAGGTAGTAAGAAAGAGATAAAAACAAAGAAGGGACATTTTAATAATTGTAATAGTAAATTTTATATATTATGATTATCGTTTGATTCATGGACTTTTTGGCAATTATTTGGACAAACTCTATTTTTTTATAATTATTTTTTTGTTTTATTATATTTTCAAAAATTATAATTCATATTTAGTTTTTGAATACTTTATAAAATCTTCAAATAATTCAAAATTAATTGTCATGTTGAATTTGAATTTCATTAAAAATCTCAAAAGTTTAATACAATTCTAAAAAGCATATACTTTCTTTTTTGATAGGTAAAAAGCATCCTTTCTACAAAAGTATTTTGGTATGTTAAATTTTTTGGCTAGGCTGAGTAGATGGTATTGTTGGATCTATGGGGCTCACCACAAGTCATGTTTTAATAATTCGAACCGTTAATGTGTAGAGTTCGTCGAGTATTGTATTCCAGTCAAAAATCACATTGATTGGATATCAATAACCACTTGATTAGATCAAATTTTTGTCAACAATTTATTTTAAAAATCATATTACCATTGACAAAAATCTGATTTGATCAAATAGCTATTGATATCCGATCAATATGTTTTTTTACATAAATAAAGTACTCAACGAGTTTTACACATTAAGCGGTTCAGATTATCGAAATATGACCCGTGATAAACCTCTACAGGACTAATAGTACACTCTAGTTTGATCTCAAACTAGAGAGAGAAACTTGGCCCTAAATTTTTAAGGCTAAATTTATGATACGGCATGTGGAAAATGTTCTAGGTGCAATAACCTAAAATTCAAGCTACATTATTGAAAGGTAAGTTAAATTAATGTCTCTTGTGGTTTGAAAAAATACAATTTTGACATGATTATATTGACATTCTTTTTAGTAAAGTTAAACGGATTGAAACTAATTTAAATGATGTGAAAAAAAAAAATTTAAAATATACATTTTTGTGTAAAATAAATGATAATATTATTTTTTCTCATCCATACAACTAACAAATTATTAATAAAAAAAGAGTTAGGTGTTATATAAAATAAAATCTCAAAGTAACTGAATATAATTATATTAAAATTATAGGACTGACAATATTTTCTCTAAATTTTAAGGAAGGTTATTTTAATTTATCCATTATTGAATTATTTATAGTTATATAAAAGAGGTTGAAATTTAACTTATTTGTATAACGAGTTAATCTTAGTTCATTATTGAATTATTGGATTATTTATAGTTAATCTTAAACAAGTAATACAAGTCGAAGAATTACTTAGGCTTCGTTTGGCCATGGGTTTTTTTGCTAAATTAGCCACAAAAAAATAAAATAGATTAAAATTCAATAAGACAAAATGTCACATTTAAATCATAATTATTTTATTTATTTTCTTACAAAAGTAAAAAAAGTCAACGTAAACAAACTTTTAGTCCCAACCTAAAATAGCCAAAAAATAAAAAATGCTAAAAAAGTCTATTGCCGAATGACAGCTTAGTTCTCGTTTGACAACTCAGTTGAGGGGTTACAGGTGAAAATAACCACAAAAAAATAAAATAGGTTAAAATATTAATAAGACAAAATGTCACATTTAAACCATAATTATTTTATTTTTTCTCTCATAAAAATTTAAAAAAAGTCAAAAAGTCCAACCAAAACGAGACTTTTTAGCCTTACGCAATTGTTTTGAAAAGTAGATTAAAAATTAACTTTTTGACTTTTTTAAAAAATGTGTAAAAAAATAAAGAGATGATGTGATTCAAAAGAAATTAAAAATCAAAAAAATTGCTTTTAACCTTTTGCCAAAAGAGACCAAAATAGCAAAAAATTAAAAAACCAATCCAAAAACCTAGTTCATTGGTTGTAAGATGGTATTATATATATTTTGTTGATGATCTAATGAAGCTCTTTATTATTTATTTCTCACACACACACATATATAAATCATGATCAGTATATATATAAATCAAATATTACAATGTCAGGAGGTTTTACAGATATCTTTAGCCATCACATGTGCTGGGTGAACTAAGCAAAACTGGACTTTTCTAATAATTTGGTTTGATTAGGTAATTGATTTTTATTTTTATTTTTTGAATTTTTCAATAAATAATAATAAAAAAAAGAATAAGTTGATATTTTATAAATTTTTAACTAATTTAATCACGTTCCAAATAAAGTCTTAATTTTTTTTTGAACACGAAAATAAAGTCTTAATTTAATATCTAGCCCCAAAACACCAAAATATTTAACACATACACACCACGAACTAGAGCTATATTAAAAATCATTTTATTAAACTGAAATAATATATGCATGAATATAGTGCTTGTACTATTAGGCCATGTTTGTTTGGGTGGACATGAGCTTGGGATTGGACTAATAGTCCAATAAAATTATTAATCCGATGTTTGGTTAAACAATTGAAGTAGGGATTAATTATTTTAAACTTGATTATTAGTTAAGATAGAATACATAATCCAACAGATTCATAGTTCTAGGACTATTAGTCATGGAATGCTAATCCAGTCCGCCCAAACAAACATGGCCTTAGTTCCATCAATGTAGGTGCACGACTAATCCTCATGACCCAATTAAAAAAGTTCGAAAATTATGCTTTCTCTTTTTAAACCATCAATTTTAATATAATTTTTACATTTTATCATATTTAATTATTAGATTATATGAATATGAACCTTCTATTAAGAATCCGTTATATAAATTGATAAAAATTTAATATGTAGATTGTATATGACATTTTAAATATAATGAAATGCTTGAAATGACAATTTATTTTTTGAAAAAATTACATACCACAGGAGTTTTTTCAAATTAATGAAAAAAATTATAAATTTAAATATTAATATTTATAAAAAAAAATTATTTATTTTTTTAAAAAAGATAGCCCAATGTGTAATTTTTTTCTTATTTTGTATCTTTTTTCTTTAAGGGATAATCAATCATAGTGCATGGGTTGTACAAATTATGCAATTTAAATAAAATAAATAGATTCATGATTTATTAAATTAAATAATAGAATATTAAATAAATCCATATTTGATAAATTACATTCTAGAGCATGACACATGAAACATGATTAACAGAAATACATATTTAATCGAAATATTGAAAACAATGAATCAAACCAAATTCTATGTGATACTACAATGACCTTAAAACAAATTACTTGCCTCATTATGGGTGCTGGAGGAACGTCGACTCCCAGGAAAAGATGGTTTAAACTAGTTAACGTTTCTACTAACTCTCGAGTTAACCCTTTGGTTAGCGGATCCGCAATATTGTCCTTAGACTTTACATAGTCTAGAGAGACAACTCCATTAGAGAGTACTTGTCGTATGGAATTATGTCTACGACGGATATGTCTAGACTTTCCATTATACATATGACTCTGTACCCGTTCAATTGCCAATTGGCTATCACAATGAATACAAATAGCAGGCATAGGTTTCGGCCAACATGAAATATCATCAACGAACTGGCGAAGCCCAACTTCTTCAGTTGCTTTATCCAATGCAATAAACTTAGATTCCATCATTGATCTCGATATACACGTTTGCTTAGAAGACTTCTAAGACACGGCTGCCCCTCCAAAGGTAAACACATAACTACTAGTGGATTTGGAGTCATTTATATCAGACATCCAATTAGCGTCACTATATCCTTCTAGTACCGTTGGGTATCTGGTATAATGCAACCCATAATCCCGAGTGTAGCGAAAATAACCTAACACCCGTGTAATGCCTCTCCAATGAGTGGCATTTAGATTACTCGTGCATTTACTATACGCCTGCTAACAAAGTAGGCTATATCCGGCCTTGTACAACTCATCAGATACATCAAACTTTCAATGACCCGAGAATATTCTAGCTGAGAGACACTCTCACTATTATTCTTGGTCAAATGTAGACTCACTTCTACCGGTGTCCTAGACACACTTGTATCTGATTTATTAAATTTCTCAAGTATCTTCTCAACATAGTGAGACCGAGAAAATACAATACCACTAGATGTTCTAGTAATCTTAATACCTAGAATGACATTTGCAAGGCCCATATCTTTCGTGTCAAACTTAGAGTTTAACAATCTTTTGGTAGTTCGAACCATTTCATCATTACTACCAACAATGAGGATGTCATCTACGTATAGACACAAAATAACATAATCTCTGTAAGTGTCTTTAACATATATGCACTTGTCACACTCATTGATTCTAAGCCCATTTGACAACATAACGTTGTCAAACTTCTCATGCCATTACTTACGCGCTTGTTTCAAACCATATAATGATTTGACAAGCTTACGGACTTTCTTATTTTTCCCTAGAGCTGAAAACCCCTCGGGTTGTTCCATGTAGATTTCTTCATCTAAATTTTCATTTAAGAAAGCTGTCTTTATATCCATCTGATGTATCTCTAGACCACGTAAAGCGGCTATCACAATCACCATGTGAATGGATGTAATCCTTGTCACAGGTGAATACATATCAAAGTAATCCAGGCCTTCTCACTACCTTTGTATCCTTTGATAACTATCCTAGCTTTATACTTATCAATTGACCCCTCCGTTTTTATCTTTCTTCTAAAGATCCACTTACTATCCAAGGCTTTACTGCTGGGGGTAGATCAACCAACTCCCAAGTATGGTTCTGTAAGATGGAGTCAATTTCACTCTTAATTGCTTCTTTCCATAAGAGGCTTTCAAGTGAAGTCACAACTTCATGGAAAGTTTGAGGTTCTCCCTCTAACATATAAGTCAAGATGTAGCACTCGGTGCTTCCTGTTTTAATAGAACTATATTTGACTCTTTGATTATCTTGATTGAGAGCCTTTTTAGTTGATATTTGAGCCTTGGTTGAGGTGTTACCATAGTGGTTGGGTGAGATTGAATCAGAAACTCCAAATTCGAATAATTGTCATTGAGTAGTTTTCACTCTTTCATAATTTTCTCTCTCCTTACTTTGAATCTTGATGTAAGGCTATAACCATTAGAAAGCTTACTTCCTGGGCTTCAATTTGGGCATAAGAACGACCTTAAACGGAGTCCAAACAAAAGAGTTATACCTTTTTGAATTTTGAGTTTCTATGCTAAAAGCATGCTCGCTCGAGCAAGCTTTTCTTCGCTCGAGCAAACTGCGTGATTTTCAAAGATTCTGGGAGTTTCTTTTCTACGCTCGAGCCAAGCTTCCTTCGCTCAAGTGACCAGGTCACTAATAGACATTATAAAATGACTTTTTGGCCCAAAAACTTTATTTTTCTCCCTCTCTTCTCCTCCCATCCTCCAAACCCGAAACCCTAACCTCCTAAACGCTTGATTTCTCTTCTTTTTACCCAAGATTCACCCCAAATATTTCAAGATGGTTGAAGAGCAAGCACAAATCAAGACTTCTACCGATTATTTTGCGATTTCATTGGAGTTTCAAGTTGGGTCTTCATCTTTAGTTTCGAATCTTGAGATAGAGATTTCTTTGCTACTTTTCAACACCTTATCTATAGATACGTGGTAGATTTTATTGTATAAAAATCAAATCTATTATAGATTTCTTTGAAAGTCATGAAATGGGATTTAGGGTTTGTTATTTGTGAATGAGATTGTTAAATTAATTGTTGTTTTGGTTAATTAGGGAGTAGTCTAACATGTTTGTATTAAAACAGAGAAAAAAATCCTAATTTAATGTTTTGACTTGGTGAATTTAAAAGGGGTAAAGTTGAATAATATTTGTAAATTGTTATTATGGTTTGTGTAAATATGTTAATAGCTAAAATGGAGAATTAACTATGACAATGGAATAATTTTAAATTGATCATATTAAGTTGACTTGGGTTGTGGTTTTGATATCCATGGATTTAGTCTTGTGAAATGAAAAGAATGAATTGGGATAAAAAGTGGAGTATGTTAACTTAGAAAATAAGAGAATTGATTTTTGAAAAGAAAGAAAGAAATCATAACAATATGTGAATTTCATAAATGAACTTGAGGTTAGATTATGAATATTTTATTTTACTATTGTTGTTGTTGGATTTAAAATCTCATGAGAGTTAGATTATTATAATACGTGTGTTGATTACGTACATTTAGAGGTTTTGTCCTAGGTCATTGGTGGAGGATGACATTGTTGTGTTGAATAGTTTATGTGTATGCATTAAACTTGAGTTGGTTGTACTTTGTCATGTTATGACGATTGGTAACGTATACTACGCTGAGAATGAGAGGTATCATTATTTTCCAGCTAGCTCTTGGAGAATTGGCTACGTTTAGAATGAGAGGTACCAGTACCTTCCAGCTAGCGCCTGAAGAATTGATTGCGCTTAGAATGAGAGATACTAGTTCCTTCTAGCTAGCGTATGGAGAACTTGGCAGAGGTACGATTACCTTCCAACCGGTGTCTGGTTTACCGTGCTTAAGGCAGGTAGAGCAGAGCTTGTTTTTCATTATTATCTGAGTGTACCTGTGTATATCATGTGTTATGATGGTTATAGTTCATGAAGGCCGAGTTGTCTCACATGTTGAGTAGATAGTTGTTGGCTGTTTATTGTTTTCGTTTTTCGTGTTAGGTGTACATTTGTATTTTTGAACGCATTGGAAAATGATGTAGACCATGTGTTAAGTTAATAATGTGAAGGAACTTAGAGATTTATGAACATGTTTCAAACTCCAAAACAAAATGGTTGTTATGAGATATTTTTGAAATGGGAAATAAAAAGGAAATGTGAACTGTCTGTATTATTGAAGGAATTGAATAATTTTGGAAAAAGTACTTATGTAAATATTCTTTGGTTATAAACCGTCGCATTATTTATATAGTATGAGACTAAGCATTCATGATCATAGCTATCTGTATGTTGTTATTATTTAGGATCATGTTGAGATCCCTACTGGACTTTATGTTCATCTCACGTTGCTAATCCTTTTTCAAGTGAACGTCGAGAAGTGTTTCAAGGTCATGGATCTTCTTTATTTGTTGGCCACAGAGTCTTTTATTTGTGGGCGGAATGCCATTGATGTAAAAAGGTTAAACCCTTTCTCTTAATTTAAAAGATGTAAGCCTACGGGCAATTTATTTAATTATAACTCCTGTTGCATTCATATTGTATTCAAACGAGAGAATCTTTATTCATGTGTTCTTGTAAATGTTAAGAGTTTCCGCATGTTATCTCTAAAATTGAGTCTATAATAATGGTTTGGTAATGGAATTCGAGTAATAAAAAGCGGAGCGTGACACAAGAAGTCCGGACCAAAGGACTTGGCAGTTCTAGCGCTTTTTCTCCTTCTTGGCTCATCTACTTCATCATCTTGATCATTTACTTGATCATCATCTTGGTCATCTTCAAGTTCCTTCTCAGAACTTTGATCTTTTTCTCGGGTTCAGCAAGGAAATATGTCTTCAAAGAAAAACGCATTCCTTGACTCCATGATAGTATTCTTATGGATATCTAAAATATCAGACTTGTGCACAAGAAACCTATATACACTACTATTCTGTGCATAACCAATGAATACACAATCCACTATTTTCGGACCTATCCTAACCCGCTTGGGTGTAGGTATCGCCACTTTTGCAAGACACCCCCATATTCGTAGGAAATTATAAAAAGGCTTGCAGCCTTTCCATAATTCATATGGAGTCTTGTCTATTTTCTTCCAAGGGATTTTATTTAAAATATAATTCACGGAGAGAATTGCTTCTCCCCACAAGTTCTGTGGCAATCCAGAACTTATCAGCATTGTATTCATCATTTCCTTTAGCGTCCTATTCTTCCGCTCAGTGATCCCATTTGACTGAGGAGAATAAGGCGCCGTGGTTTGGTGGACAATCCCGAATTGAGCACAAATCTCAATAAACAGTGATTCATACTCACCACCACGACCACTTCTTAAAGTCTTAATCTTACGGCCTAATTGATTCTCAACTTCATTCTTATAAAGAACAAATTTGTCAATAGCCTCATCTTTGTTTTTGAGCAAATACACATAACAATACTTAGTGCAATTATCAACAAAAGTGATGAAGTACTTATTGCCACCATGTGATTGTATAAACTTTAAGTTACACACATCATTATGCACTAAGTCCAATGGCTCTGAACTTCTTTCAATAGAATGAAACGAAGATCTTGTCAATTTCGCTTCAACACAAGTTTCAAAATTGTGTTTTGGATTAATCTTAAAAGATGGTATGTGATCTAACTTGATTAATCTACGTAAAGATTCAAAGTTCACATGTCTTAGTCTACCATGCCATAAATTGGAAGACTCAAGCATGTAAGCAAAAGAATATGCATCTTTATTCATCTTTGGGATAAGAGTCATTACATTGAGTTTAAACATACCCCCAACATATATCTTTTACCCACATACACTCCGCTCTTGGTCAAAATGACCTTATCGGACTCGAAAACCATGTTTGCTTAGAAGAGACCCCGAGACAAGATTTTTACGATTGTTCGGAACATATAGGACTTCGTTCAAGGTCAGCTCATTTCCTCAAGTCAACTTCAGGACCGGCTTTCCTTTCCTCTTAACAATTGAGGTAGCATAGTTTCCTATAAACAACTTCTTGCCATTTGTAATCGGAGCTTCTTCTCGAAGCAAATTTGACGTGTAGCCCCAGTATCAATCCACCATTGTCTTGGGTTTGAACCCACCATATTCACCTCAGAGACAACTGCAGACAAGTGCATGTCATCCTCATCATGGGAGTGCTCTTGCATATCTTCCATGTGAGCATGAGGTTTGGTTATGTATGGCTTCCTCTGCTTGTGGCAGTCACTAGTCTGATGCTCCTCGCAACCACAATTGTAGCATTTCCCTAAGAACCAATAAACAGGTTCCTGCGGCTTATATGCCGGCTTCTTTACAACACCACCTCTTGGGCCCAGCGCTGAGCCCTCATTTACACGAGGCTTCTTTCTCACCCTATAAGATTTGTCACGCTCAATGACATTGGCCTTCACAAAAGAGGTACTCCCTCATTTCTTTCTATTATCCTCCTTAATTTGGAGTTAGACAATCAGTTCTTCAACTGACATTCCTTTGCGCTTGTGCTTCAAGTAGTTCTTGAAGTTCTTCCAACCATTGGGAAGTTTCTCAATGATCACATCAACTTGGAATGACTCGTTTAAAGGCATTCCCTCAACATGAATTTCATACAAGATCACTTGGAACTCCTGGACTTGGCTCATCACAGTTTTTGAATCTTTCATTTTAAAGTCCAGGAATCGGCCAACGATAAATTTCTTTGCCTCGACATCCTCAGTCCTGCATTTCTTGTCCAGAGACTCTCATAACTCCTTTGTTGAGCTCTTGGCACAAAACACACTATAGAGTGAATCTGTCAAGCTGTTGAACACATAGTTTCGACAAAGATAGTCTGTCTGCTTCCATGTGTCAAGCGCCTAGACCTTCCGCCTGTCTAGCTTATTCTCTGCCACGGTTGGAGAATCCTCACTCAAAACCTTTGCAAGGTTCAGCGTGGTCAAGTAGAACAAAATCGTTTACTGCCATATCTTGAAGCTCACCCTAGCAAATTTTTCTGGGCGCTCATGGTGATTGAGTGGTCCGCCTGGAACAGGCGGAGTAACACCAGGGTTGACCACAGAGGTCATAGTTGGGGCTGACAAGCCAGTTGCCTCGGGGTTCAGATCCCTACCAACGTTAGCAGTAACAGCAGCATCGGTGACAGTTGCTATTTCTAAAAATTACAACAAAATTTCACTTTCTGTGTTTCCAGAAATTAAACTTAACACTAGAAAATCCTACAGTTGGAAATTTAATTCAAAACTAGTCTCATCACTTAACCTAGAATCGAATATGGTCAAGAATGTTCCCAAGAAGACTGGAGGGGTCACATCAGTCCTACTTAAAACCTGATTAACCTTTCGATTAAACTTTCAAGAGTATGTTGACTCTTAACCCATGGGAAACAATTTTTAGAATTAACTTTTCTAATGAATGAACTAGGTTAAAACAAACCAAGGTCCAAATTTACATGCAATTTTAAAATTGCTAACCAAATTTCAAGCAATGTAAAAAATTGCTTTAACAATTACAAGCAAATAAAACTTGCTTTTACAAATTGGTAAACAAACCAAATAAATCTCAAGCAAAAATTACTCCAATATAAGACGAGTAAACCAATCCAATTGATGATTATAAGAAGCCCAAAATTTTTGAGATTGTTTCGATTCCCTTTCGCATAGGTATGCCTACAAAGAAAGTTAATAACAAACTACAATATAATACAAAGCAACTAATTGAAAGAAACTTGTATTTAATCCTTTTAACAATATATAATGAATAACAACATTAAGTAAAATTAAAATGCTGTATAAGTTACACAAATTAAACAAAAACTCTAAAATAAATTTACAATTTAATTTACACAATATACATGTACATAAATAGATAAGTTACAAAACCTTTTATAACTCCAAATACTTAAATTAAAAATTTAATAGGCAAGAGTTATATGAATTTTTTTCCCTAATGCAATGAACATGTAATAAACTTGTAAATTATTCTAGCAATTAACATGCAAATAAGTCCATAGTAATTAACATGTAAATAATTCTAGAATAAGAAGCATGTAAATTGACTTAAATCTAGAAAATAAAGAAACATGTAAATTAATCTAGTATGTAAACACATTGAACATGTTGATTATACTATAACCTAATTAGCATATAAAATAAAATTTAAACACTTATAAACATGCAAATTATATTATAAAATTATAATAAAAAGACACACAAAGCATGATAATACATTACAGAATCATGCTCATAAAATAACACTGTATTAGAACCAAATAAGCATACAACTTATGCAAGAGAGAAGCATTTTGATTAAAAACAAATTACAATTCATGCATACTATTACATATATGAATTTACTAATCTAAACAGGAATTTGTAATCATAAATTTATATATGTAATCAATGGCATATCATACCAATTAAAATTGAATAACAGGTAGCAAGCAACATGGAACTTTTTATTTTTTATTTTAATTACCGAAGTGCAACAGTAACTTATTCATATTAATAATCTAAGCCATAGGATATATATATATACTAAAGCTAAATTCCTTATCATGACTTCATACAGTGGGCTTGTCAAAATAAATATATAAACAAGAACAACATATGAAGATTTGAACCAGTGGGCTTATTCTCTATGAATCTATTTGTTAATTTCATAAGAAACATAACTAATCTATTTTAAGATTGTTGTACAAATTATGCAATTTAAATAAGATAAATAAATTCATGATTTATTAAATAAAATAATAGAACATCAAATAAAGTCATATTTGATAAATTACATTCTAGAGCATGACACATGAAACATGATTAACAGAAATACATATTTAATTGAAATATTGAAAACAAGGAATCAAACCGAATTTTGTGTGATACCACAGTGTCCTTAAAACAGATTAGCCGTCTCACTATGGGTGTTGAAGGAACGTCGACTTCTGTCTCCCAGAATAAAATGGTTTAGACCGACTAACGCAGAAGCATCTTCTGTTAGCTTTAGCGAAGCGACAATGGCAACACTCTTTCACACATGAAGAAAAATTATAGGCAGAAGCAAACTGACTGTATGTATTCTGGAATTAAAAAATCTGTGTAAATATGTAACAACCCCCATACTGTTTACTGATTAATGACTGCTCGATTACCGATAATCACCGATTACTGTTAAACGAAACGGATAATGACCGATAACTGACTGACCGAAATTGGAAACTGAATTGATTGAGTATATGTTAGTTAAATTGCATTCTATCTGTTTGATTGTATGATTATCTGTTCATACTTATATGTTTAAACTGCTAATTGAAGGCCTTATCGGCGGCCGAATCTGAAACCGATTAGTGTTCTGCGACCCTCGTAATTTATGTGATTTTACTGTACAATTATCTGAAAATTGATTAGGTATGATTAAATTAGATTAAAATAAGCTAATTAAAGAGTTGGTTTATTTACCATATTGCCACCCTTAGTGGCACACTACCTAGTGATGCTAGAGCCTTGCATTCTTGAGCCAAAAACATTCCATCAGCCATTTCTCCTGAGCTTAGCCGACCTTGAGGAAGAGAGAGTGAGAGTTTGTGTAGTTCTTGAGATTTGGCTTAAGCAACTTAGAGAGTTGAAGGTTGATTGTTGCTTTGTGGTCCTACACTTGTAATTGAGGCTCTAGGTAAGAGAACTCAACCTTTATTGATGTGTTTGAGCTAGTTCTTGCATGGTTCATGTTAATATGTAGAGCTAAGTCATGATTTGGTTCATTAATGGTGGATTGAAGCTCATTTCTTGCATGCATGTTGGTATTGTTGCATTTTGAGGTTGATTACATGGACATTAGTGCATGCATGCTCATATTGTTGTTATAGACCATGTTTCCAACTGGTTTGAAAAGAAATGAGCTCATTTGATCAAGCTTTGGAGCTTTAATTTGGTTTAAAACTCATACATGACATGTTTGAATGTTATTCTTGAAAATGGGTTTGAATGTGGTTTTAATTGACTCACCTTTGGGGCTTGAATTCATAAATTGAGCTTTGAAACTTGTTATACATTGAATTTAGTGATGTTTTCCAGAATTTGGGCCCAAGAGGTCGAGTTTGGAGTGGTAGAATGCTTGGTTTGAGCTTGGGAGGCAGATCTGGAAATTCCAGATTTGGCTTCCTCGCTCGAGCGAAGGATTCCCCGCTCGAGCGAGAACCTTTGTCCAGGGCTCCGCTCGAGCGACCATCGCGCGTAAAATCTCAGCATCCAGTACTTTTACTGTTTTGCAGACCGCTCGAGCGAAGGATTCCTCGCTCGAGCGAAGTCTTTGATTTTGGACTTACGCTCGAGCGGAGAAAGTCTCGCTCGAGCGAGGCTCCTATTTTCAGCAAACTTTGCGAAATGTTTTCTAAGTGTATTTTTGCATCCTCATTCCATCCTAGGCATTCTTAGGCCTAGTTTAAGACATTTAGATGAGGATATCGTTGTAGAACACACCAAGGCAAATTAGGGATTAAGTTATAATATTTCCCAACTGTGTAGCTTAGTGTGTGTTCAACCTGTGAACTGTGTAGGGTTGGCAACTGGGGAGACACGCTCTAGCATACTGTAGCCCAGAACTCTGTGAGTAACAATTGTGTAAAGATATGTTCAACTGATATCTTTTGAATACTGAACTGAACTGTTTACTGAACTGGTATTACTGAATGAATGTATGTCCTTTATTTCTGAACTGTACTGTGGCATCCTTAGTACCTACGGTTTACTGTTACTGTTACTGTTACAGAGATCTCTGTCGGTTCCCTCGTGGAACCACTACTGTTTACTGACTGATGGCCATCATTACTGTTTGGTCTTTTAAGACCTACTGTTACTGTTATGCTAATGGATGTACCACATATGACTGTTTACTGTACTGAACAACTGAAATACTGATTGAATTGAGCTGTTTTTATTACTGTAAGGACATTCATTCTAAACCCCTTTACGCTTTATGTTATTCACTGGGCTTTAGCTCACTGCTCATATATATATGTAGGTGTACAGGCACCAGATCGGAGCTAGGAGCGTCAGTGTAACTCCAGTTTTGTCAAGCCAGCCTTTGTGCCTCACTGCGAGGTTCTGAGTTGCTATGCTATGGCTTGGGGGTGTTTTGTTTGTTTTCCCCCGCCTGTCTTCATACTGTCTAACTGTTCTGTATAGACTGAATGTTTACCGTACTGTTATCAAGGGATTAGGTCCCTGTACTGTGTGACTGTAAATTCTGTATAGACTGTACTGTTTGTATATGTTTGAATGCATGAAAAATCGTTTTGGCAAACAGACTGTCACAGCTCGTTGGACATTGTTTAATTACTATATTGGCTTCCGCCAGGCCCTGTACTCTGTTTTACTGTATTACTGTTAAGCAGGCCTTCGGTAATCTCGGATTACTGGCCGGTTACGGTGCTAAACCCATAGGGCCGGGTTTGGGTCGTGACAAAATAGCAAGAGGATAGGTCTCCTTTTATACACCATGGGGGAGAGAGGAGGAACCTCTAACCATGAAGGCTAGCAACCAATGCTCATGAAAGCTAGCAACCAATGCCCATTAAAACTAATGGGACAATTATATGAGATATATATTCTGTATACACAAGTGTATATATCTGCAGAAGATTTAGCCCAAAAAGTTTAGGTTGGTAGACCACCAATCCGGCCCAGCCCAAGATCTACAACCCATGGATCACGGTCCCGGCTCGGGTGGGCGGCACACACGCGCATATGGCAATTTTACCATAACCAACTTGGACCATAGTCTTGGCCCAAACCCATCCTTGAAGCATCCATAACTCCATTCCTTCGAAAAATTTGGATGCCCTAAAGAGCTTATACCTTTATCAAAATCTTGAGGTTTAAATATCCATAAAAACTTTTCTCTACAATCAATGTGGGATTGGTAGCTATACACAATTCCCAATACCTCATTCATGAGGCCATCTTTATAAGACAATTTTTCATTCAAATCTCAATGATTTTTGGTCATTCTTTTTATGATGTAAAGACCTTGTTACAAAGAATCTAAATCCATTTAATCTCACTTCAACCAAAGGTTGGGACCTACTTTAATTTCACATTAAAATTGTCAAAAAACCATTTTCCTAACAATATGTAGTCATGGCTACTGGTGTGTAGATAGGAGAAAAGCATGTCCTAATATTCGAGGTGTTATGTATAATATATATATATATATATATGTAAATGTAAATTTTTCATTATATTATGTAATAAATCATTAATGAAATGTACATATTGATACAAATAGATTTTCAAGGTGGGCAATGTGTAACATTTATTTATTTTGATGGAGTGTAATACTTTTAAGTTGAGATTGACAAAATAATACTTACAGAGCGTTTGGTGTTTTTTTTTTTTTTTTTTGCAATTTTTTGATTTTGTTTAATTAATGTGATTGGGAAGTTGTTACAAAATTATTTTTTTATGAGTAAAAAAAAAAAAAAGATGTGAGATTTGATTTTTGTTAGTCAATGATAAATAATTTAGTGACTTTTTTAATCAAAACTTGACTTTTTCTTGTGTCCCCAAGCAACTCCATGGGAGTTTGGGGGTAAAAGTGTGATTTATTATTGAGTAAATTACATTAACCTCTCATGAAACAGCCCGTTACGTAGCTCAAAACACTATGGCTTGAGTGCTCCGAATTTGATTTTCTATCTACTGTGGGCGTATGCTGAACTCAACTCCTACAACCACACATTTCATTTGAAAAGAAAAAGAAAAACGAAAGAAAGACAAGAACAGAGATTAGAGAGAAAGGAGCACCGTTTCGTTTGTAACCTATCGGAACAGTAACACTGTGTTTGGGAGCCTACGAGAGAAAATAAATGAAATGATTACTTAAGTTATAAGAGAAAAGAAAAGAAAAGAAATGATTGTGATTTCTCTCCTTTTTGTTTGGATAAGGAATAAATAAAAGAAAAGAAATGATTGTGATTTCTCTCATTCTTGTTTGGTTAGATTTCATTAAGAGAAAAGAAAAGAAATTATTTTATGTTATATTACTAAAATAACCTTTTTATATTTTCAATCATTTTATTTCTTTTATTTTTATAGGGACAAAATTGGTATTATGAAAATAGTAGTTTCTTTTCTCTCCCAATCTCTCCACTTTTGGGAAGATTGAAAATGAGGCTCATAAGAGAAATGAGTTTCTCTCTATTTCTCTCTATTTCTTCCCATTTCTCTCTACTTAGGTTATCCAAACAAGTAAGAGAAATACATATCTCTCTATTTATTTTCTTTTCTCTCCAAATCACTCAATCCAAACATAGCGTAAGAAGAGCGGGTAACAGACTCGTGTGCCACTTCTAAGCACCGATCTAGGTCTTGCTGCTGTTGTGTCTGTCGCAAGGGTCCTGCTGTTGCTGTTGTGTGTGCCACAAAGGTCCCGCCGCAGTTTGATCTGAGTGAAAGAGAATGAGCTTTGCTCTACCCATTATGGAAGAAGATGAGGAGTTTTCACTGACTTGTGGATAATGTATTTTGTTTCCCCTTGTGTCATCGCTCTTCAATTGCTCTATCCATTGTGGCTGCCATATGTTTGAGTTGCAGAAATTTTATGGATTTTAAATTATTTTCTGAATTACACTGCTTGAGTTGCAGAAATTAAAGTGGCTGCAATGTTTGAGTTGCAGAAAGCTTCAAGAAATTAATAATAATAATTTGGAGACTCAAGAAAACATTAAAAATAATATTTTTACACATTAATTTGGAAAGATAATGTACTAATTCAGAGTACAGATATCCCCTCTAGACACCAGCGATATCTAGAAAACAAACCTCGTAATGTCTCTTTTCTTGAAGGAGAGCTTTTACAGTTGTAATTGGGCTATATATATGATAATCTAATTTACTAATCAAGGTTACTTGGAGGGGAAAAACAAGTGAACATAAATTCAATTTGCTCAAATATCTTTAATTAGTCTTTTTTTTTTATATTTTTTTTAAGAAGGTTACTAATAAAAATCTCAATATTTGTTACAATAAGATATTTTTTTTTTTTACTATGAAAGACCAAATTTGAACTATTCTTCATAAAATACTTGAATTGTTAATATGAATATATTGTAACAAGTTTACCTTGTATAATTTGTATATATATATGAATATATTTTACTCATATTGTAGCAGTTGGTAGTTTCTGTTAACATGAATACTTGAAATGTTGGTATAAATTAGGCACTGGGTACTGCATTGTTGGTATAAATTTTTGGTGGTATAAATAGAATTTTTGTCTAAGATTGGTACCCCTTCATCATATATACTCTCATGTTTTCAACAATTTGAGGCCATAACTCTAAAATTGTCCACTAACTCTATGTTTTGACCTCCCAATTATTGTTCTTGTTTGCTTCCTTGCATCAATGTTTTGTCCACTAACTCTAAAATTGTGTATTCTATTTCACTTTGAAGCTACAATGGATATTGATTCGAACAATAATTTAATTAATGGGAGTGAGGAAGTTGAAGAACAGGTTAACGCTCTTTCATTTAATGAGAGTGGTGAAGTTGAAGAACCTAAGAAGGGGATGTATTTTACCTCAAAGGAATCAAAGGAAGAAGTGTACGCATTTTATGCAAAAATACGCGAAACACTCCGGATTTGCTATGGCTTACGGAACACAAAATCTAACAAGTGATGGGGAAGTAAAGTACTTTGGAAAGAACAAAAAGATCATAAGTAAATCCCTTGGAACCATCTTTGTCATCAAAAATTGATTGTAAAGCAAGGGTAAGAGCCAGTCTACAAAAAGATGGAATATATAAGTTAACCACAATTGTGCTTGAGCACACTCATGATTTTGTTCCCACTGACTTACGACATTTTGCAATGAATAAGAGGATTCTTACTCTAGTGAAGAGGAGACTAGAAGTTAACGATGCAGTAGGGATTGGGGTGGTTAGGAATTTTCATTCCATAGTTATTGAAGCGAGGGAATATGAGGCATTAACGTTTGATGAATGAGATACAAGGAATTTCATTAAGAATGCTAGAAGGTTAACACTTGGGGTAGGAAACGCCGAATTAGTTGCACTTTATTTTCATAAAATGCAACAACAAAATTCAAACTTCTATTCGACAATTGACCTTGATGAAGATGGTCGCATGCGCAAATTGTATTACTATTTAATGATAAGGTACCACATGATCAACCTTACTATTTTCCTTCTATGGTGGGCACACTAGATAGTATGTTTGCTCCGGTACGTATTGAATATATGACTACACATATTTTAATGATGAATTCAATTTTAGATTGGTCAATATGTTTGTGAACAATATTTGTAATATTTACTTTGTTTATAGGCCTGGGTTAGCCCAATACAAATAGCGGACAATATTGGAAGCACATCTCATACTCAATTAGGAATGGTCAACAATATAAGCAGTCAAAGTTCGACAGTAGCATCACAATTTGTTGACTTAAATGTACATGCCGATCCAAATGTCCCCTTTTTTTTTAAAAAAAAAGTTTTGCTCTAGTAAATGTATGACATTCGTATGTACTTCAAATAGTTTGGTTTTCATTAAGTTATTTTGTAAGCAATTGCATACTCTTGATATTTGAGTATTTAACAGTGTTGATTTGAGCACTTGAGTTGAGAGCAAGTTTGATGAGCACTTGAGTTGTTCTGCACGCAAGTTTGATTTGAGCACTTGAGTTTAGCAAGTTTGATTTCAGTATTTAACAGTGTTGTTCTACAAACAAGTTTGATTTGAGCACTTGAATTCAGCAAGTTTGAATGAGCAAATTTGAGTATTTTTGTTTTTCCTTTTTTAAATGTATGTACAACCATGCTTATCAGTTTTAATATATACAATAAATAAATTCTTTAGTTGTCAAATACATAATTTTTCCTTCAAAACATCTCATTCAGATTTTAGTTGTTTGCAGTGAAGATGTGGTTTCTTTTAGAATATCGTTGGGCATTGTTTTTTCACTCCCTAAGGGAATTTTCAGATCTGGCTATAGATAGCTAAAATACCCCAACTTCGACAGCTTTCTGATAATGTTCTTATTTGAAGGATGCTGAATGAATGCATCACTTTATCTAGTAATTCCATGAACATTCCTTTTTTTTCCCCCCTTGACAAAATCCTCTTATTCCTTTTCCAACCACACTTTATATCTTGTAAAAGCTAAGGACAGTTTCAACATAGTGCTGCTTAAGCTGCTCACATTTCTACTGTTCCTATTGCTTTGACAATAGAGTCACATTTTTATTAATTCCAGAAAAATTGAATAATAAAACCTGGAAGGCTCACATTCGTTAGTACCCTCCAAAATCATCCACATACAACACAAAATATATAGGGCAGGTATTCATGACATTTCCCAAAACCTAACTAAGTCATTTACATCATTAAGTCCAAAAACATACAAAATACAAAACAAGTTTTTGATTACATCCATGAAATTCGCCAGAACGACAGAGAGTCAATCATTTACATGATAAAGTGCAAAAACAAACAAAACACAATGACATAAATCATTGCTTTGAAGTTCTTCTCCATCATGTGAATCCTTCTACCATGTTCATGAATTTCATTGTTCATCTCACCAAGCCTTGTCCTTAGATCGTTTACTTCTTCTGTTCTTATAGTTTTCTAAGGTCCAACATTAGAACGAATTGTGGAGCTAGTGTCATCATCATCCTCATCTACGAATTTGAAGTAATTATAGTATTTCTTATAACTCTACAATGCATAAGAAATAGTCAATCAAATCACAAAATTAACTTTGTACATAGTAAAAGATCAATTTCTATAATACATACTTATATATTTCGATGGGCAAACAAAGAACAAACGTCATTGGTTTCCATTCTCATTCGTTCGTACAATATACATCGCCGCTGTTCTCCCACAATCTCACAATCTAGATTTTGATCTTCTGTTGCTATTTTTAGTAGAAGAAAAAGTCATAGTTCTGTAATCTGCATACATAATACGCAATGCATTTCAATTTGTTCCTGATTACACTCAAGTTAATTGAAGTAAACTCAAGACCAACTACATAATCTCAGCAACTATAACTTATGGGTTAGCATTACAAACATGATCAACTTTTGCAGCTTATTATTTCAGCTGGACAATGACAAAAGGACACAATTCAAAAAACCCAATATCTATTGCAGATCACAACTGTTAATCTGTACAAATTAATATCTCTATGAACAACAAACCAATATTCAAATAATTACTTTATCAACAACAAATTAATATCTCTATCAACAACAACAACAAACCAATATTCAAATGAATATCTCTATCAACAACACAATTCAAAAAACCCAGTATTCAAAGAATTGCTTCATATCTGTATCAACAAACCAACCTCATCTTAATCTGTACAAATTAATTTACCTAACCAATGCTAGTGTTCTCAGCGAAAAGGGAGAGACTTATCAAACACATCACAAATTAAAGCCAAATCCCAAACCCGAACACAAATTCAGAGCAAAATCCAAACCCAAACAGTCACAATAAAACAACTGAACTGAGCACATGAAAAACAAGAGATATCTTTGCTTGTTATTGAACTCAACAGTGATACATGAAAAGAATAAAACAAAATTCAAAGAGAGTTAATCAACAAGAAAAATGGAATTACCTACAATTTTACAAAAATTAACTAATTTCTCTGATGGGAATGCAGATAAGATTGCAAATATTTCCGGTGGTTCTGCTTCTGCACTTCATCAACCGATGGTTCTACTTCTTGCGAAGAGATTCAATGGTATAAAGATAATCATCGAGACATAGAACCCAGCTTGGAAATTGGTCATTGTAAGTTATTTAGGGCAATCGACTAATTTCTACAAACATTGAAGCTAAAACATAAACCCTAGATTTGGGATTTTAGGTTTACCTCATATTTCAAATCTTCTCGTAGGTTTACTTCAGGTTTTGTATCGTTCGCTGTGGTTTGCTAACATTCGCCATCGTTTGTCCTCGTTCGTCCTTCTTTGTCGTCGATTAGAGAGCGTTCAGAGATGAGAAGGATGACAGAGATCTGGGAGGGGATAAGAGAGATCTGCTGAGCAGAGAGATCTGGGCTGAGATGAGAGAGATCTGCTGAGCAGAGGTGAACGTGATCTGAGATGAGGGAATGGTTTTTGGCTTCGAATAGAGGTAGAGATAACGGTTCCGATTCGTATCTCGAATTTTTATGGCTCGAAATCTCAAAACGACGTCGTTTTAGGATGTTTTTTTATTCTCTTACCGGTAAGATAATATTTTCCGTATCATTCGCGCCATTCGAGCCTCACTTTCTCGAGTTACGGAGCATGGAAATAAATAGCGAGAAAAGAG
Source organism: Camellia sinensis (assembly GCF_055761805.1). Lineage (NCBI taxonomy): Eukaryota > Viridiplantae > Streptophyta > Magnoliopsida > Ericales > Theaceae > Camellia > Camellia sinensis. The sequence continues at coordinate 62,271,438 of NC_138962.1, read as the reverse complement.
ATAAAATATGATAGAAATATATTTTTCGGGCCACTCAAGCCAAAAGTTTCGAGCTATGAAGCTTTTTTTCTCATGAAATTTGAAAAAAATACAATAAGTCCTACAAGTTCGGGTAATTCTATTTTTACACAGTAATTCTCCACAATTCACACTTAGTGAAAATTTTTCTTATACAATTTTATTTTAGAATAAAAATATCATAATATCTTTATCATCTTCCACCCAACCTCTAATTCTAAAACACTACAACCTTCCTCCATCGCCAGCACTACCTCTTTCTTTTGTCATTCTCTCTCGTCACCTCTTTTTTACTTCACCTACAATCACTTTTCGCTATGAACCATATATTCCTACAAGCCCCCATCACAAACCATCAACTTTCGATGTTAAAAGTGAAGGTCTAGGATGGAAGGACAATGGCTGTGGTGGCAATGGATGGTTGAGGGTGTTAGATAATGTCTCAATGGGACCACATAATTAAATGTGGTGTTATCATTTATAAGAAGCCTACAATTTAAGTGATTCAATTTAGTTAATAGGCTTAAGGGTATATGTGTTATGGACCTAATGTGTAGATACTAGTTGTATAATTTTTATTTCTATGAGGGGTAGAAATAGAAATTAAAACATATTGGTTAAAGTTGGTTTTCATTCCTTTTTAACTTCCACAACTTTTCAGTTTTGAAAACCAATAAATAGAAATTAAAACCAATAATGGTTAAAGTTGGTTTTCATTCCTTTTGAACTTCCACAACCTTTCAGTTTTGAAAACCAATTACAACCTTTAAAAGGTTATGGTCCCTATTCCTTCCCAAGTGGAAATAAGAACACTGCCATTTTTTTTCTAAATCCTCTCAAGGAAAAACATAAGGCACCGAAGGGGAAAGGATTAGAAGGCAATAACATAATCAATAACAAAGAGTTCATTGATAATCACGCTTCCGTTTAACCGTTCATCAATGGATTCAGGTATGTCATTTTGTCTTGATTTCTTGATAATACACATGGTAAATGATCCAAAGTGTAAGGTTTATGTTCTGAAATTTATGTTAACAATTGGTATCAGAGCCAAGTTATCATGTGTCTTATCAGAATTGATATGCTTTATTCATTCTATTTAGTTTCTTGGAAACAGATTCTGAATTTTCTTATGGATGTAAATTCTGTTTTTTCCTGTTTTGTTCTGTGAAAATGGCAATTTGTTTTCTGGAATTGTAAAATGATTCGGTGGGCATTTTTTTTTTTTCTTTTTTTTCTCAAATGGATGAACATCATGTATTTATATATATATATAGATATATCTTGCGATTTGATCGGTTTAATTTTGAACATCATAAAAAAAAAAAAACTATTTGTTTTTGGACCCGTCAATTCTATTTATATATGTATATATATAATTGGAATTGCTTCATATTATATAACATATACAGGGTCACAAATTTAGAAATCTTTAAATTTAATGTAATTTCATACAACGTCTACAGAAATTTAATTTTCTAACATTCTCAATATAAGTCAATTCAAACAAGATGTCACAAAAGTGATATCTCTTGTCTAGATTGTTTTATATGGAATGTTTTGAAGTTCATGTCTGTGTATCTCATGCGGGTATTTATCGGTCCAAAGACATGATTAAGACTTGGCAGAATTACACACACATTTTGTGGTGATAAACATGTGCCAATTGTCAAGAAAACCTGATGTGAATAATAAATCCATCAAAAGATAGATTTGTTATTTGACATAACTTATTGTCAATGTTTGATCATTACAACAAGAATACCACTTACAGTTAATATCACTACCCAAAGGCTTGGTATTAATGTTGTGCTAGGTATCTTAAGATGTTGTCAATAGTGAACATATTGATTGTTCTCGGCTGCATGGACATAGACTTGGCATTAAGGATGCCAAAACCGAATTCTCTCACTGCACAAAGTACTCCTGAGGAAACTATGTACTTTGAAAAGTGGGATCGTTCTAACAGGCTAAGTCTTATGATCATGAAGCGTGGGATTCCAGAAGTTTTTCGGGGTGCAATAACAGAGGATGTTACCGTTGCTGGTGAATTTCTAATTTCTTTCAGAAATTCAAAAGCGTTTTGCTAAAAACGATAAGGCTGAAACAAGCACGCTTTTAGCAAGCTTGATTTCAATAAAGTATAAAGGCAAGGGTAATGTTCGCGAGTGCATCATGGAAATGTCTCATCTTGCTTCAAAACTTAAGGCACTAAAGCTCGACCTATTTGATGATTTGCTCGTGCATTTAGTTCTCATCTCTCTTCCTGCACAATTTAACCAATTTAAGGTCAGTTATAACTGCCAGAAGGAGAAATGGACTCTCAATGAGCTCATTTCATTTTGTGTGCAAGAAGAAGAGAGATTGAAGCAAGAAAGGATTGAAAGTGCTCATCTGGCAAGCACCTCCAAGCATACGGGCAAAAGAAAGCATAAGGGAAAGGAAGTTGCTATTCCTCAGGGTCCGGAACCAAAGAAACAGAAAGTGCAGAGTGGACAGATTTCCATAGAGCACATTGGGACAAACTCCATGATAGCGGATCCACTTACGAAGGGACTACCACCCAAGGTCTTTCATGAGCACACTGCTCAGATGGGTGTTGTTCTATTTGAGAACATTCTGGTTTAGTGGGAGTTTATATTTATATTACTGCTTTATGTCAGCCTTGAGTTTTATCTATGTAATTAGATTAATTTCTGCAGAAATGAAATATTCAGTTTATTGCGCTCTGTTACGTATTGTGAAATATTGATCTCAATAAAGTTAAGTAGGACCAGTTGGAAATAGGCATGTATGGATCACATCACATGTAATTTTCATGCTACGCATCCATGATTGATCTATGTCATTTAGCTGTATTAGTATACGTGACCATTGGTGGGTCGAGTTACGATTGATGTAACGAAGATCGCTTTGATCCTATGTTAATATAGTTAATGGACAAGATTGTTTGGATACCCTCAAGTTATGATAACAAATTTCTGAGCTCACTAAAGTTAAGCACATTTTTCAGGATACATATGTGGTTCAGTGGGAGATTGTTAGATAATGTCTCAATGGGACCGCATAATTAAATGTGGTATTATCATTTATAAGAAGCCTACAATTTAAGTGATTCAATTTAGTTAATAGGCTTAAGGGTATATGTGTTATGGACCTAATGTGTAGATACTAGTTGTATAATTTCTATTTCTATGAGGGGCAAAAATAGAAATTAAAACATATTGGTTAAAGTTGGTTTTCATTCCTTTTGAACTTCCACAACCTTTCAGTTTTGAAAACCAATAAATAGAAATTAAAACCAATAATGGTTAAAGTTGGTTTTCATTCCTTTTGAACTTCCACAACCTTTCAGTTTTGAAAACCAATTACAACCTTTAAAAGGTTATGGTCCCTATTCCTTCCCAAGTGGAAATAAGAACACTGCCATTTTTTTTTTTAAATCCTCTCAAGGAAAAACATAAGGCACCAAAGGGGAAAGGATTAGAAGGCAATAACATAATCAATAACAAAGAGTTCATTGATAATCACGCTTCCGTTTAACCGTTCATCAATGGATTCAGGTATGTCATTTTGTCTTGATTTCTTGATAATATACCTGGTAAATGATCCAAAGTGTAAAGTTTATGTTCTGAAATTTATGTTAACAGAGGGTACCAACAACGGTGACAAAGGAGATGTGAGTAGCTGAAAAAAAGAAAAAGAAAAAGAAAAAGAAAAATATCTTTAAAATTGAAGATGAGGGTATTATTGAAATAAAAAGATGTGTACTAAGATTTTTTATTTTACTGATGTATGTATTAAGAAGCTGTTCATTAAGTGTGTGCACTAAAAGGAATTAGTGTGTAAAAATAGAATTATCCCACAATTTTAGCATAATTACATCATGCTCCTTTAAGATTTTAAATATAACACTTGGGCCTATTTTTCATTAAAAATTCGTTAGTGACATGAATGAAAAAAATAATGTTATCATATCATTTATGTTGAAATATATATTTTATCTTATATATCTTTATGTTCTATGTCAATTGCATTAATTTTTGTCACTTTAACCTTATTAAAAAAAATCAATATAATTAAATTAAATTTATAAAATTTATTATATTTTATTTAAATTTCAAGGACACATCAGCATAATGTACCCTTAAAATTTTAATGGCTAGCTAAATGATCAACAATGCTAGAGGGCCACAATTTTTGTGGCCACAATAGCTCAAAACTGTCAAAACGACGTCGTTTTGACATGTTTTACACCCAAAATGACGTCGTTTTAACAATTTTAAATTATTATGACCACAAAAATTACGACTCTCGAACATTTTCCCTAAATGATTTATGCATTACAATTGCACGTCTATGACCTGCGCATGCTTATCTACGCAACAATGCACTCATAAATCTACATAAAACTACCTTCTACCAATAAAAATATAATTTTTGGCTAAATAATTTAAAAGGTAAAATTTCGTTTGGATAAGGTTGGAAAAGCAATTTAAAAAGTATATATATTTTTAATTATTCACTATTTTTTTTAGCAATTATCAAAGACATCAATTCTTCTAAATATTAAAAATTCAAAAATAAATAAATAAATCAAACACTAAAATTACAACTGCAAACCCAACATATCATGATTACTTTCACTAATTTGATATAATTTTTTTAATTTATGAGGGGGGGGGGGGGAGAGCTGATGGCAAGCCCCATACCCTTGTGACATTTTAATTATTTTTGATCTTTCACATATATATTTAAATGGATTTTTCTATCATTTTAAGACACTTTAACAACATAGTTGGAGCACCCATTTAATTGCTAAATTAACAAACACTAAATAAATAAATTAGGTATCACTTTTATCATTTTTTTATTATATAACACACAAATTTAAAGAGGCTATTCAATTTGCTCTTACATGAATAAAATGAGTGATGATTCTCTAGAGTGCTTTTTTTTTTTAGACTTTTAAAGTGATTTTTTGGATAGGTAAAATTTAATTCTATAAAAATTAAGGGTATAATAATTATTTTACCTTCTAACTCTCAAGCATAACCTTATCAAATACTCAACGATGAAGTCTTCAAGCAACCGATTAACAAAAAAAAGTCTTCAAGCAAGTACTCACATACATAAAAACAAAATGAAAAAAAGGAAGATTTTAGCTTACAAAAGTTAGCTTAAAAATATACACACACAGACACACAAAAAAAGAAGAGTTGAGAAAATTACGAAAAAAAATCCAAAGTTTGACATTTGTAGCAAAATAAATCTTGAATTTTTTATTTTATCAATTTAAACCTAAACTTTTGATTTGTTTTCCATTTAAATCATCAGTCCATTTCATTAATTAAACCGGCAAGAAAAAGGATATTTTAGTAATTAAATTCAACGAAAATAGTATTTATGTATACCTATATTGAGTTTACTAACTAAAATATATTTTTTGCTTTAATTAACAAAAATAGGTTGATGGTTTAGATTGAAAATAAATTAAAAAATTAAGATCTAAATTAATAAAATAAAAAATTCATAATTTATTTTGTTAAGAGGGCCAACCCCTTGAAATTTTTTGTCATTGTTCCAAAAAAGTTTAACTTTTAAAAGAATTTATTTATTTGTTTTTGTTATAGTTTATTTTGACTTTTTTAAACTGGGAACAAATAAGTTGAAAAATCTAAAAACTAGGACCAAACACTCCTACCTTTTCAAAGTAGAGCTTAGACATTATTATTTTAAATTTTTTAAGTTAAATAAATGAAACCAAACGCGGCATAAAACCCACTATCCAACTAGTAAATATTAGTTTAAAAAAAAAACTAGTAAATATAAAAGGTTGTGGATTGTCCCTTAATGTTGTATCATATGCACTCAAATTGGGACAATGATTGGTGGTCACAAATTCTGTAGTTCAAATGGTCCGAAAATGTCAAAACGACGTCGTTTTGGGTACAAAACAACTCTGAAAATGTCAAAATAACGTCGTTTTGATATTTTCAGACTATTTAAGCCACAGAATTTATACTCACCAAACATTTTCCCTCAAATTGGTGATATAATATCAGGAAAAAGTGGACTACTCAACCACAAAAAGTGGAAGCAAACCACAAAATCCTAACTAATCAACCCTACATACTCATAACAAATCTAGACTAACAATTTTCATTTTTTAATTTTGTTTTGTTTTATTTATTTATTTTTTGTTGGAATGAATTTTAAGGTTATTTTTATTTTTACATTTAGATTTTTATAGATTATTATTTTTTCCCAAAAAAAAAAAAGAAAAAAAAAGAAGGGAATCAGAATTATGCACTTCTTATCATGGGATACCCACATTATTGTGATGATAATTTACTTCCACTGGGACAGTTTTTTGTTCGTCTATCAAAACAATAGGATTTAATTTAAATGGTGATAAAATAATCAATAATTTATGATAATTTATATTAGGATTTTGTTAATAAGTGTCCCTAGTACACTTGATAAAAAACTTATAATGCTTGTACATAATGCATGAGAGTGTGTTCAATATGTAATGTACAATCAATTTAAATATTGTTTACTAATACTTTAAGACACTCGTTAACCAAACTCTTTATATTAATTATAAGTAATTTATGTATATTAATGAAATTCAGAAGCCCCGACCAAATTCAAAATTATACTGTCCCAGCCTTAAAATTTTAAGGCTGGGTTTAGATTAAAGCCGGGCCAACTTGCACCTAACTTTTAAACACACCTGTGCATTAAATGGAATTGGATTGTTCACAAGAGTTTACATGTATGCTGTATCCACAAAGACATAAAATGCAGTCTCAGAAAAATTGCACTCCTCTCTTACTCTCTAACCTCTCAGAATTTGAACAACAAGAATTGTAGAATTTTTAATTTCGATAATTAATCTGTATTATCCACATGATAATGTACAAAGGATAAATAATGGTAGGCGATGCGCACTTTTGCGAATTCTCAAGCTACATGTGAGGGTTAAGATGCGGGTGAAGTCCCAAAACGTGTTCCGGCATGAAGTCATGCCTTGTCAGGATTCCTACAATTGGAGGTCTCTGCAAAACATTGAAAAAAAACAATACACGAATCATATCCAAACCTTGTGTTGTGTAGAAGAACTTCCAAAAAATAATTGCCAACAAGTTATAACAATTTCCAGAAATTATGTGAAGAGAAACATTATGCATTCTGGTTCAATGACACGGTCACTTCTCAGTCTGCTTGTTCTTGTTTTTGTTGTTGTTCTTCCAGTAAACAACTATCTACTTTCCTTTGAAACAATTCTTTGACAACAGACAGATGAAAATCAGGACTACAAAAATGAAAAAAGAAGTTAATATATACTCCCTCTGATGGCGACAGTGATGGTAGCCAAGGCTGTGGCAATGGTGGTGGGGATGAGAGTGGCGGTGGTAGTGTGGTGACATTAGTAAGAGTTTAGTCTGGAAAACGTTTTTTGGCTTTTAAAAATGGAAAACATTTTCTGTCAAAATAGGTTTGTTTTCCATTAACTTTCGTTTTCCATCTTACCCAACGCCAGAAAAAATGTTTCCCACCTAAACAAACGGAGCGTAACAACAACATTTATTCATCTCCAACAATTTCTATAGCTGATCCTCACTATTTTTTCCTAGTTTTCCACCCAAAGAAAGAAATAGACAGCAAGTCTACTGATTTTTTAGCAAAGCAAATGAAAGCAAATAAACAGAATAGTAAGCAAATAGATAGAAAGTCACCCCAGGTGTTTTTGGCACAACACACATGTGCCTGAGACCAAGCTCCCGAAACAGGACTGCAGCTTTAGCTAGGGACATTGTCTCCCCTACCGCATATGGGGATGTATTAGTGATCGGATGGAGATCGACATATAACTCCATTTCCTCCTCATTAATTTCCAAATCCTCCAGTTTGAGCCCCTTCCCCGATCCTGCCTTTGCAAAGTCAAACGCGTGAAACCTCTGTAAAATTTCTGATCCACTCAACTCCCTTTGCTTGGTAAATATCTTTCCTTTAAGCAAAACAAGCAAGTGGGATCTCAAAGCAAGCCCACACAACTCCGGCACATCTGAGAAAGGCGGCTCATCAATCACAGGGAACCCGTGGTGGTTTGTTAACTTTAGTGCATGTACTATATTGCCCACTTTCTCAACACTAGAGAATGCTATCAAGGGACCAGAGACAACATCGCTTGCAACCAAGTGCCTCATGTATGGTTCGGCATGGGCCTCCATGTAAGGCAATCCCTTCATTTTCACTATTTGGTCATAGACCCCTTTGTTGAAACAATCGGCCACAGTTTTTGAAATAAGGAGAACTAGCATCAACAGTGGTAGAATTAATAGATCATTTGTAAGTTCGAGAAGTATGACACAAAGTGAAACTGTCATTCTCATGGTTCCACCAAGAAAGGAAGCAGCCCCGAGGAGCGCAAAGAGGCCAACATCTAAATCAGAGAAAGAGCCTAAAAGGGTCCCAACGAGTCGTCCATAGGAGGCTCCAGCAAGTATAACAGGGATGAAGAGCCCAGATGGAATGGCGATGCCATAAGTGACAATACCAAGGCAGAATATAACAACAAAGCAAATTAAAAGGGTTGAGAGATGAAACTCGTATATAGTGCCAGAGCTAAATAAGTTGCGGATGACATCATCGTTGGTGTTGAGCAAGAGGGAGGCAAGGTCGTTGTAGTAGCCTGGTGGACACTGGAAGCTCTTATAGTTTCCAGAGTGACCTGTGCCGGGGCATTCAACTTCAAGCCCAGTGGGGCATGGGGTGCACTTCACCAACCATGGAAGGCCATAAGAGCAACAAGAGGTCAGGAGGGAGATGGCGACAACAAGAAAGATTTTGAATCTGGGACCTCTCCTGCAATTTCATTCTCAATAATCAGCAAGAGCAAAACACTACCACAGATTTTGCATGACAGGTTGAAAGCTCATGAGATCATGTTAAGTTTGGAATAATTTGGTCTAAAAGTTGGAGTCTTGGGAGCTAAATTAGCTAATCAAGCAGAGGATATCACGCCATATAAAAATTGGTCAAGTACAAATTATTTCGCATATAAAAAGAAGAAAATAAAGTAATGAAATGAAATTAATTGTTTTAAAAATGAAACCAATTTACCACCAGATTTATTGTCATGAAAAACTCCGCCTAGGATGTCTAACAATCTGCCAATCCCAAGCCCGGGTAAAGGAGGAGGGTTGTGTGTTAGGTAACCAATAACCAACAGGTAAAAACACCGCTCGGATCCCTTATGAAAATGATTCCTACTTTGAATCGATTAAATGCTAGGTCGTTCCCCCTAAATTACGCGTTGCGCTTGCCTCCAGGTGTTTCGAAAAGTTGAGCAAGGGGCGCCGAATCGACGCCTAGGGGCAATGAAAATTGAGCAAAGGTTGCTGTGTTTTCCTAGACGAGCGCAAATAAAGAAGCTAGTCCAAGACTATAGGTGTAGGGTAGCCACATGAAATGTAGGAATTTTAACTGGTAAGACTATGGAATTGGTAGATGTCATGATTAGGAGGAGAGTTAGTATAGCTTTCATATCAGAAACTAAGTAGACGAGTGCGAAAGTTAGGGAAATAGAGGATACCGGTTTTAAACTATATTATAGTAGCAAGGATAGGCACAGGAATGAGGTAGGAATAATAGTTGCCAAGGATCTTGTAGAAAATATAGTTGCGGCCATTAGGAAAGGTGATAGGATTATGTTCGTTAAACTAATTACTGGAGAGAATATAGTGAACGTTATTAGTGCATACGCTCCCCAAGTAGGATTGAATAATCAGACAAAGAGATTTTTTGGACCAAATGGATGAGGTATTATAGGAGATACCCGTAGGAGAGAACCTAGTTATAGGTGAAGATTTCAATAGCCATGTAGGAATCGATAAACTAGGTTATGAAAGGGTGCATGGTGGGTATGGTTTTGGTGATAAAAATGAGACTGGAGAGAGTATTTTAGATTTTGTGTTGGCTTCTGACTTGGTGGAGGCCAATACTAGGTATAAAAAGAGAGGAGCATTTGATAACATTTAAGAGTGGGTCAATTAGGAGCCAAATAGATTACTTTCTAGTAAGAAAAGTAGACTGTCTAAAGTGCAACGATTGTAAGGTAATTCCTGGAGAGAGCCCGACGTCTCAACAAAGGATACTTGTACTAGATTTATGCTTTAAAAGGCAATACCAAGCTAGGAAGGATAGTGGGCGTCGTAGGACAAGATGGTGGGACCTAAAAGGGGATAAGTTAGAAATATTTAACAAAAGAATAGATATAGAAGGTATTGGGACTTGGAAGATGATGCTGATACTATGTGGAACTTGATGGCCAATTGTATGAGTAGAATCTCAAGGGAAGTCCTTGGAGAGTCGAAAGGAAAGGGGCTCAACTCTAAGGAAACTTGGTGGTGGAGGAAGGAGGTTCAAGCAGCAGTAAATACGAAAAAAAAAGTGCTTTAAAAGTGGCAGAAAGATAGAATTGAAGAAAACCTTAAGAGCTACAGATTGGCTAATAAGGAGGTCAAAAAGGTAGTGAGAGAGGCTAAGTTGAAAGCCTATGATGACCTATACACTAAACTAGATAGTAATGAGGGAGATAAGAGAATATACTAACTTGCTAAAATGAGAGAGAGGAAAATAAGAGATGTTAATTAGGTTAAGTGTATCAAGAGTGAAGACTCTAAGGTGTTAGTGAAAGATGAAGAGATTAAGGAGAGGCGGAAGAACTATTTTGAGAAGTTGTCAAATAAGGAACATGGAGGAAAGTCAAAAGGGGAGGAAGTAGACAGTAACAAGGAAAACCAAGCTATAGGTTCTATCACATGATTAGGAACTTTGAAGTGGAGATTGTACTTAAGAATATGAAATTGAATAAAATTTTAGGACCCGATAATATTCCTAAAAAGGGGATTGCTTGGTTGACTAGGTTATTTAGCAAGATTTTGTTGATTAGGAAAATGCTAGAGTGGAGGACGAGTATTTTAGTGCCAATTCATAAGAATAAAAGAGATGTCAAGAATTGCAACTAAAGAGGAATCAAACTGATGTGTCATATAATGAAAGTGTAGGAGAGAGTGATGAAATGTCGATTGCAAGATATAACAGATGTGTCAGAGAATCAATTTAGATTTATGCCGGATAGGTCAACAATGGAAGCGGTCTATCTTTTGAGGAGAGTAATAGAAATGTATAGAGAAAAGAAAAGAGACATTCATATGATTTTTATCAATCTTGAGAAAGCATACGATAAAGTACTTCGAGATATAATCTGGTGGGTGTTAGAGAATAAAATGGTGACAAAGGTTATATTGATATGATTAGGGACATGCATGAAGGTGTGGTGATCACTATTAGATCGCCTGCTAAAAAGGCAAGTGAAAGTAAATTTCCAATTATTGTGGGGCTACACTACGGATCAACTTTAAATCTTTATCTTTTTGCTTTAGTTATGGATAAGTTGACAATAAATATTCAGGATGACATGCCATGGTATATGCTTTTTGCAGATGATATCGTGTTAGTGGGTGAGACTAGAGAAGGAGTTAAAACTAAGTTGGAGACATGGAGAGAAGCACTTAAATCTAAAGAATTTAGGATAATTAGAACTAAAACAGAGTACATAAAGTGTAATTTTAGTAACACTAACCATGGAAGTAGAGGAGAAGTGAAGATTGAGAACCAAGAACTGCTTAAGAGTGAACATTTTCGTTATTTAGGATCGATTATCACAACGGTTGGAGAGATTGGAGCGAAAGTGGTCCATAGAATTAAGACATGATGGGTTAAGTGGAAGAGCGCGTCTGATGTACTGTGTGATAAACGAGCACTAGACTAAAAGAAAAGTTATATAGAACAGCTATAGACCAGTGATGTTGTATGAGACGAAATGTTGAGCAACTAAGAAACATGTAGATAAGATGCGTGTTGCTGAAATGAGGATGCTAAGGTAGATGTGTGGCAAGACTAGAAAAGACAGTATTATGAGTATATTCGTGAATGGGTAGGAGTACCACCGATAAAAGATAAGTTGAAAGATAATAGATTGAGATGGTTTGGTCATATACAACAGAGGCCAACATAAGCAGTAGTGAAGAGATGTGATTGAGTGACGGTAGATGGAAGTGTTGGGGGAAGGGGCACACCTAACTTGACGTGGGCAAGTGTAGTAAATAAAGATATAAATCTCCTTAATTTGATTAACCAAATGGTCATTAATAGAATTGAGTGGAGAAGAAGGATTCATGTAGTCGACCTCATTTAATGGGACTTAAGGTTTGGTTTGGTTATTTATTATGATGAAAAGTTGATTGGATATTGAAATACAATATTTATCATTATGTGACACATGCTTTACAAAAATATTGGGTAGATTTCTGAATTCTATTTCCAATTAAATCAGCTAATTGTCACTTCAACGGCATTCAATAACTATAATAAGTTGTATTCTTATTAATAAAAGAGGGATTACGAGGGCATACTCATTGATGATACTGTAAGTGCGAAGAACCTTGTCCACAAGATAATTGTAAAAACTTCCGAAAATACCTCCAATAATTCCAAGTAATATAATTGCCAACAAATCTGGTGCATTGTAAGATGGCACTGCAGAATTGACATCAAACATGATCAGACCTCCTTTCCCAAATAGTCCACATTTTCCACTCTCACAAAATTCTATCAGAGATCTCAAAACCACAGCTACTACAGCAGTTGTGAAAAAAGTCCTCCAAAGAAGAGCACTCCGCCACCTAAAAGACATAAAGTAGGATAAGGTAAGTGCCTACAGAAGAATGAACTTCAAAGCTCTATTCACAGTTACAAGAGAAAAGAAAGCAAAACTAGATATCTGAACAATTTCATCATTCCTTTAGGTTACCAAGTGATCACCGTGCTCTACTTCAATTCATACCTCGTTTTATTTTTTTCACTCTTTCATCCGTTTTTTCTCTCCAAGTAACTTTATACTGTAGATATGGCCATCAAGCAGAACAAAACATTGACAAAAATAACTAACAAAATTGAAGCCATGGTTTGCAAAAGAAGCCAGATATAAATCTACAGAGTTAACATGTTCGCTAATCCCTTGTTATCAACAAACATGATCTCGGATGTAATGATAATGAATCCAACGACAACACGAGTCGAAATGTACAGGTTGTGTGTGCATGTGTGTGTGTGTGTGTGTGAGAGAGAGAGAGAGAGAGACCATGAAGCTACTTCTTCAAGAGCAAAGAGAACTCCGCCAACTGGGGCACGGAAGGCAGCTGCTACACCAGCAGCAGCTCCACAAGTGATCAAATCCCGTCGATCCCTATCATTTTTGAAGTATCTGAGCCATTTCCAAGTCAAATGGTACTTGCGGGAACCTCCCTGTCCAAGTAAATTGGCTATGCAGGCGCCAGTATGTACCATGGGTCCTTCCTTTCCCACAACAAATCCAGCAGCAACTCCAAATATGGAACCAAAAATCTGTCAGAATTGAAATGCATTGAAAATAAGTTTATGATAGCAGCCGTGAAGCAACTAACAGTCTGAGCAAGCCTCGAGAAAAACAAACCATTCTAATTTTCACCTTGCTAAATCAAAACTCACTCTGAGCACTAAAGTGGCATACATACACTAATATAACAATCTATTGACATGCAATGAGGTTCAAACTGCTATAGCCAATAAAAAAGAAGCAGAAAAAAATTTAAATCTTACATGGATTAACAGCAAAACAATGAGTTGTGTCAGTCTGCATGCTAAGTCTCGAGTGCTTGGTGATAAGATTTAGGGTAAATTACACTTGGCACCCTTGCACTTTCACCAAAATCTCACTTTAGTCCTTCCACTTTCAATTTCCATTAGCTTTATTAACGGTAGATGGATGGAAGGGTAAGATTAACTCAATTTAAAGTGTAGGGGGTTGGACAGCTTGCTTAGTTTCAGGTGGACACCGCCCTCGTCCCGATATCCTCACCATTAGTAGGAAGCCAGCAAGCGCCTGTAGTTCCTGACGTATTTCTGGAAAGGGGGGAGATAGCATTATAGGACTGCCTAGGAGGGAACTCAATAACATCGTAGAGCGAGTGTCGATCCCCCATCCGCGAGGGGAATTCTCCGAGGAGAGCAGCAGGCTGCATTAAACCTGGCAACGTAGCTCGTCCAGCCGTTTATGAGACAGGTTTTGGGGCTGACCAACACTTCCTCCCAGCTCATTAGACAGCTTGGAAAACTGATTATAATTTGAAGTGTAGGGAGTTGACTACTACAATTGAAAGTGAAGGGGCTAAAGTGAGATTTTTGTGAAAGTGTTAGAAAAGAACTAAAGTGAAATTTTAGTAAGAGTGTAAGGGTGTTAATGAGACAACAAAAATGTCACATATGCTTCAAATGAAAATTTTTGTCAACTTCGTTAATGGAAGATGGATGGAAGGGAGAGAATGCACCTTGACTTAAAGTGTAGGGAGTTAACTGTTACGGGACTAAAGTGAGAGTTTGGTCAAAGTACAATAGCACTAAGTGTAATTTACCCTAAGATTTAAGTGACAAGGGTAGACGCAGAAAATTACAAATAAGAATGGTTATATTGAAAATGGAACTGAAGCTTCAGATTTGAATTCATGTACTTTTCAGAAGAGACAAGAGATTGAAACCAAACCAATGGAATATACTTGTCTAGTCAGTATAAACTCAATTCTGTTAACATTGGAAAAGTATCAGCAAATGCTGTCTAGGTGTTCAAATTTCTCATTCGGGATGTGTGACATGTTGAAACATGTTTAACTCGCTAAGTTAATAGACTTAAATGGTCCTTTCTTGTGCCTAAGGAAAATGAAAACATACTTGTTATGTACTCTCAAGCTCCGTCTCCTTGTTGATGAGACAAGATAGAGAAATAAAAGCTAGGAACACTCAAAAAGGTTAATGTGTGTAAGGACAACTGTAAGATTCCAAATCTAAATTATTATTTTTAGCTTCTTCCTCTAAGGACAAGGAACGTTTGAGAGAGAGAAAGAGAGAGAGAGACGCAATAAAAGAAATAGAAAGCAAGGACTATGAACACGTACAGAAGAGGAGTGATCTTCACCTAAAATTCAGAGGAAATGGGCTAAACAATGACAGAAAAAAGAGCAAACCAAAGCAAAGATGAAAAACTCAAAATGGATCATTAGGTAGTATCATAGCATGCTATCAAGAAGATATACATACTCCTTTAAGGGCAAGAGAATTGGTCCTTGACTCACTGAATGAAGAGTCCAATTGGGGAAAAAATTAGTCTGACAAAGACATAGGCAACTATCTAAGATGTGACACCAATGCTAAGGACAAGTAGAACAATTAGCCAACTAAAAAAAGACCACTACTAGTTTCCTTCCACAAGAAAATGGCTAAATCTCTAAATATACATTTCTTGATGCCCCAACTGAAATACTGAATTTCAGATTAAAATGAACAGAATGGAGAGACACAAACATATAGCATTAGTCACTGGTCACGCCAGATGCCCTCTAATGCACAACTAATTCATAAATATATCATAACTAATTCAGAAATAATTCACAAGGTAATTGACTTTAGTGTGTTTGTGCGTGTTAGAGACAGAGAGAATTATAGTGAGGTTCTGACAAACCTTTACAAAGAGGGTACTTGGAGCCAAAATAGAATGAGCATCCACACCATTGAGATAGGCTTTCACCTCAGGTATGCCAGAGCCGGCTGCAGCAGGGGCAATATAAGCACAGAGGGCTGCAGCAACAATTGCCAAAACCAGGTTACAACCTGCATATGCTGCAAAAGCCTGATAGTACCTGCACTGGAATTAGAGCCACTTATAGTTACTCTGTTGGGGTAGAAAATAATTTTATGGGATGTCCTATGGCCTACTATTATTTTAGATATTACAAACACAAAAAGAAAACCAAGCTTTTTGGGTGCAAGTGTGAGAATTAACTGCCAATGACCATGAATTTTATACAAGTAACAACCAAATGCCCAAGTCATTGATGTAATAGTAATAGTATGAATTTTAATGGATTCATCACACTCCAATAACAGTGTGCATAACATACACCACCAAGCCACATGGAACTATATGAAACATGAGATCAAGCAAAAATTTACTCCTTCCTCAAGAAATGCACGGCATTTCAATTGTACACAATTTTAAATAGTTCTCTTGCTTACAGTACAGGAATCAAGGTTTTAAAAAGTGGTGTTACGTAACGGTTGCTGTAATAAATGCTACCCGTTACACCCGTATTTCAATTGTAAACAACTTTAAATAGTTCTCTTGCTTACAATACAAGAATCAAGGTTTTAAAAAGTGGTGTTACGTAACGGTTGCGGCTGCTACGTAACGATTGCGGCAGTAAACGCTACCCGTTACACCCACTTTTGCGGTGTGATGGAAATTCACATGTGTAACGGCCGTTTTGGTATTTGTGGCCACACCGTTACAATATTCTGAATAGCTTCTTTTCCAAAGAAAAAAAAAAATTTCTTACAAAAAAAGAATGAATACTCAAGTGATCCAAGCCTAAAGAAAAAACCATGTATGAATTTTTTTTTTATAATTTAATTTTTAATTTTTATTTCATTACATTTGCATGTAAAACAAAAAAATATATAAATAGTGGTTGTATTTCTTTTATAAATCATTTCATTA
Source organism: Camellia sinensis (assembly GCF_055761805.1). Taxonomy (NCBI): domain Eukaryota; kingdom Viridiplantae; phylum Streptophyta; class Magnoliopsida; order Ericales; family Theaceae; genus Camellia; species Camellia sinensis. The sequence goes on along the minus strand of NC_138962.1, from coordinate 62,254,760 downwards.
ATATTTAATTGTAAATATTTTATATTTTGTTACTGTAATGTGTTGTCTAAAAAATGTCTTTAAAAAATAATCAGTAACTCAAAAATAATTTTTATTTACGACACAATTTTTATTTTTATAATCATTTCATTTATTACTTAATAGTATATAATTTATTTGGTTAGCTGTAAAGTGTTGTTTGAAAAAACGTCTTTTAAAAAAAAAATCATTGACTCAAAAAATAAATTTTGTTTATGACACAATTTTTTTTATAATCATTTCATTTAATAATTGTAAATATTTTATATTTAGTTAGTTCAGGTATTGGTCAAAAATAATTTTATAAACATTTAAAATAAATTATTCTTAAACCCATTAACTATTGAAATAAAATGTAAAAAACTCATTTTATAGTGATTTAAAAATATGAAATATATTGGATCATACTTAAAAATTAACAAAAATTAATCAAGATCTATTTTAAACCCTTATAAATGTGATTTTGAAAAAAAACAAATATGCATATCGGTAATTTTTTTTCAAATTATGCGAAAAATTAAAAAATTTACGGTTCCGGTTACAACAACCGTTATGTTATGGCCTTTACATCCCGCAACTGCAACCGCACTACCGCAACCGTTACTATGACCGCTTTTCGAAACCTTTGGGAATGAGTCATTATGAATGTACAAATGTGATGGCCAAAATACAATTGGACATCTCAATGTACCTCCAATTGTTACTATTGGAATATGGAATATTGTATATTTAATTTAGGAATTTAATTTTAGGGTTTGATTGTATAATTATTTAATTCCTTTTTCATGTATCTTATATTGATTATATATAGACATGGTTTCACCCAAATTATGATAAACCAATATTTTATAACTCTCTTCTTGGTATTAGAGCCAAACCCTAGCCACCCACCACCCTTATCTTCTATTGCTGGCGGCCCTAAACCACCTACCCAGCCACGCGATAGCCCTTCTTCTTCCCTCCACCCAGCCGAAAGTTTTCCTCTTCCTTCTCAGCCCCTCGACAATCCCTTTTCCTCACTGCCGCAACTTCCTTAGGTGCCAACTAGGCCTTCCCTGCCTTGGGTCTAGTGCGGCTTCCCCTCCTGGGTGTTGTTCTTCTCTCTTTACCCTTCTAGGGTTCATGTGTTGATGTGGTAAACACTTTCTAGTTTGATTTTCTATTGTGTTGGGCTACCGGTGTATTCGGTAGCATCTCTTTTATGTGACGCCATTACTTCGGCTTCGTGGTGCTCTCTTCTTGGTCACCTTCAAGAGCAACTTGGTTCCCTTCAAGAGCAACTTGGTTCATTCACTACCATGTCTCCAAGTGTTCCTTCCACTGCTACGCTCGCTACAGATACTCCTACAGCCTTTCATGTTCGCACTGCACCTATTTGGGTATTGGATTTTGGGGCCAATGATCATATGACCGGTGAGTTTTCTTGTTTATCCTCTCCTGTCTCTATTACTGCTTAGACTGTATGTCTTGCTGATGGGTCTATTTCACATGTCCAATATAAGGGTGATGTGTCATTGTTATCTAATATTACACTTACTTTTGTCTTACCTGTGCCCCGTTTTGCTTATAATCTTCTATGTGAGTCGCCTTGCTAAAAACCTTCATTGTGCTGTTATTTTCTTATCTACTCATTGTTTATTACAAGACCTGACTTCGAAGAAGATTTTTGGCAGGGGGTTTTAGCGCGACGGGCTATACTACTTCGGGGACCCACTACCTTCTCATCTTACCACTTACCACTTCTGGCCTACAAGCAGCTGTGTTACCTGAGTCGTCTTCCTATGTGTTTTCTTTTCAAACTTTAGCCTTGTGGCATGCTCATTTAGGACATGCAAATTTTAATTATTTATGTTTATTTTTTCCGTCACTTAATAAAGCTTGCAAGGATCATTAGTTTCATTGTGTTGTTTGTGTCTAAACATACTCGTACTTCTTATATTCCTCGCATGTATCGTGCCCCCTGTATGTTTGACCTTATTCACTCTGATATCTGAGGTCTTTCTCCTCTTTTGGCTTTTTCTGGGCATCGCTATTATGTAACTTTCATAGATGACCATTCTAGGTGTACTTGGGTTTATTTGCTTAAAAAGAAGTATGATATACTTCCACTTTTTATTCAATTTCTCCAAATGGTCGTAACCCAATTCCATACCGTTGTACGCAATGTTCGTTCTGATAATTGGGGGGGGGGGGAGTACATCTCTGATGCATTTCGCTCCCAACTTAATCAGTAAAGAATTTTGCAGCAACTCACTTGTACTTCCACGCCTGAACAAAATGGGATTGCTGAACATAAAAATTGTCATATTATGTCTGTTGTCCGGTGTCTTCTTTGTGGAATGAATGTCCCTAAGTCCTACTGGCATATGGCTGTGCTTACTGCTGCTTATCTCATTAATCGGACACCTAGTCGGATTCTTCACGGGTGCCCCTTTTCAATTACTTTGACCAGATATTGTGTTATTTCCTCTTGTTCCTCGTGTGTTTGGTTGTACTTGTTTTGTTCGGGATTGTAGTCCTACTCGGACCAAGTTAGATAACAAGTCTCTTAAATGCATCTTCTTGGGCTATTCTGCTCTCTCTAAAGGCTATAGTGTTATGATCCATTGTCTCGTCGTTTTTATCATTCTATGGATGTCATATTTTGCGAAGCTATGCCATTTTTTGGTTCTAACCCTGTGTTTCAGGATTCCACCTCGCGTGCACCGCCTTCTGCTGTGTCACCAAGTGCTCGCCCTGTTCCTATCATTGATTCCTTTGCTTCTTCCTCATCGCCTGTATCTGCACCTGCTAGTCCTCCGCCATTACAGACATACTCTCGTCGCCCTCGTGCTCTACCCCCTCCAGCATCTTCTTCGTCCTCAGGCCAAGGTACACCCTCTACTATTCCCTCCCCCGCTCCTTCCCGGTATCAACCTGTGAACACCGTCCCATAATCTTTGGTTGGTTTAGTAGTACTAATCACCCTATTTCCCAGTTTTTATGTTATGATGCCCTTTCAGTTTCTCATCAGTCTTTTCTTGGCCAACTTGAGTCGGTCTCTATCCCGCGGTCTGTGTCTGAGGCTCTCCAGAATCTCCAATGGGTTGCCGCTCTGCAAACTGAAATGGCTGCTTTGGAGCATAATCACACTTGGGATCTTGTCTCTTTACCTTCTGGTGAGACGATTGTTGGGTGCAAGTGGGTTTTTACCGTCAAATACTTAGTTGATGGTACAGTGGACCACTATAAGGCTCGTCTTGTTGCTAAGGGCTGTACACAGGTTCCTAGCAAGGACTTTAGGGCTACGTTTGCACCGGTTGCTAAATTGACCATTGTTCGTTTATTTATTTCCTTAGCTGCCTCTTCTTCTTGGCACCTTCATCAACTTGATGTCAAGAATGCTTTTCTCCATAGGGACTTACTTGAGACGATCTACATGGATCCTCCACCCGGGTTTCGGGTTGAGCGGGAGTATACTGACAAGGTCTGTCGTCTGCGTAAGTCTCTCTATGGCTTCAAGCAATCTCCTCATGCATGGTTCCATCGTTTCAGCTCTGTTATCCTATCCATGGATTTTACTCAGTGTCACTCCGATCATATATGCTTCATTCGTCATCAGCCCACTGGTGGATGTATTATTTTGTTGGTCTATGTGGATGATATCATCCTTACGGGAGATGACACCATTGGTATTGCTAAGGTAAAACAGGAGCTTAGTCGAGTTTTTGACATCAAGGACTTGGGTCCTCTCAAATTTTTCTTAGGGATTGAAGTAGCTTGTTCTCATAGTGGGATATCATTGTCCCAACGGAAGTATACATTGGATCTTCTTCGGGACACCGGTATGATGGGGTGCAAGCCAGTTTCTACTCCTATGTATCCGAATTTGAAACTTTCGGCTGAGTCTAGTGAGTTGCTTTCTGATCCAACTCGCTACCAAAGATTGGTAGGACGTTTGATCTATTTGACTAATACATGACCAGACTTGACATTTGCTATAAGTGTGGTTAGTCAGTTTATGCATTCACCTCGTACTGCTCACCTTGATGCTGTTCACCACATCTTGAGATATCTCAAGTCATGTCCAGGTTTGGGTTTATTCTTCAATGGTGGGATTTAGACAGGATTGTCCTGTTTTACTGATACAAACTATGCTGGTTCATTGACTGATAAACGTTCCACTTTTGGGTTATGCACCTTCCTTGGTACCCATCTTCTGTCATCGAAAAGCAAAAAACAAGCTGTTGTTTCTCGATCATCTGCTGAAGCTGAATACCGCGCCATGGCTCATGGGACATGTGAGTTACTATGGCTTCGGTCCATTCTTACTAAGTTAAGCTTTGAGGAGAATAATTCCTCCAAGCTATTTTGTGACAATAAGTCTGCCATCTTACTTGCCTCTGATTCTGTGCTTCATGAGCGTACTAAGCATATTGAGGTTGATATTCATTTTATCCGAGAAAAGGTTCAAGCTGGCATTGTATGTCCTTCATTTGTTTCATCTTCTGATCAGATTGCCGACATCTTCACCAAATCTGTAGGACCATCCCTACTTCGATCTTCCATTGACAAGTTGGGGTTGGTTGACATCTTTGATTTAGCTTGAGGGAGAGTGTTAGAGTATGGAATGTTAGAATATAGAATATTATATATTTAATTTAGGAATTTAATTTTAGGGTTTGATTGTATAATTATTTAATTCTTTTTTTATGTATCTTATATTGATTATATATAGACATGGTCTCACCCAAATTAGGGTAAGCCAATATTGTATAACTCTCTTCTGTTACAGAATTCAAGTCCGGATAAGAAGAGGAATGGTCCAAAACAATATTCCAAACTAGCAATGAAAATTGTGGCACCAAAAATAAATGTACCAGATGGATTGATCAATGAAGACAATGTTTTAATAATAATAACCTCAGAGATGACGTAAAGTGATCCAAATGTGACGATATTCCAAACTAACAACGAAAACTCTAGCACCAAAAGTAAAAGTACTCTACAGAACCAGAGGAATTAATCAATAAAGACAACACAGGCTTACTTTTCATGGAGCATGAGATTGCTAGTAAGTAGAAGCTTAAAACCGGCAACATTCTCAACAGCAAGGTTATTAAAGAAGCCCACCAATCCTGTACTTAATCCTATAAGAAGTGCAAATGTCCACTTGAGAGCAACATACTGATATATCTGAACCTTTTTCCTAGACCTCCAGTCCTGCTTGAAAAGATAATTTTCAATAATCCTGCAAAAATACATAACAATCAAGGTTTTAAAAAGCGACGTTATGTAACGGGTGCGGTCGTTACTTAACGGTTGCGGTGGTAAATATTACCCATTACACCCGTGTTGTGTGTGACGGAAATTCACATGTGTAATGGCCGTTTCGATATTACGTAATGGCCATAACGGCCCATTACACACCATTATAATATTTTGAATAGCTTTTTTGCAAAGAAAAAAAAAATCTTACCCAAAAAAAAAAAAAAAAAAACCGCATATTCAAGTGATCCAAGTCCAAGGAAAAAACATTGTATGAATTTTTTTTCTTTATAATTTAATTTTAAATTTTTATTTCATTACATTAGCATGTAAAATAAAAAATATATAAATAGTGATTGTATTTATTTTATAATCATTTCATTTAATATTTAATTGTAAATATTTTTTTATTTTGTTACCAGTGGCGTAACCAGGAATTTGATGGAGAGTGGGCACAAATTAATAATAAGATCAGTGTGTTTGGTTTGAGTTTTTTGGATTAAGTTTTTTAAAAATTAAATTTTTTGATTTTCGTGTTTTTTGGTTTTTGGTGAATATTTTTAAAATTTTTAAAATATTTTTTTACTTTTTTAGATGAATTTTACTTGGATGTATTTAAAAAATTTGTGAAAAAATATTTTAAAAAATTAATAAATACATAAAAATACAAATAATGTACAAAATTTTCATATATATATATATGTATTTTTGGTATTTAGTGAATTTTTAAAAGATTTTTTTCACAATTTTTTTACTTTTTAGGTATATTTATGTTTGATATATCTAAAAATTAAAAAAATTGCTTAAAATATTAAAAAAATTCAGTAAAAATAAATAAAAAAATTCGAAAAACAACAAAATAGAATTTCTGAAAAGTATTTTTGGAAAACTCTAACCAAGCAATTTTTTTATTTTATTTATTTTTATAATAAACAACAATGAGATATTACTAAACTTAAATATTAAGAGTGCATTTGGATAAATGTGAATTTTAAATTATAGAATTTGAGATTAAATTTTATATAAATATTGGGGAGTAACTATTTATAGGTTGATTGAAAAATTAAAAAAAAAGATAAGTCGAGATAGAAATAATATATTTTAGTAGAGAAATTCTATAAAACACACCATAAAAAAAGTGTCTATCATATGTCGTAATTATGATTTTCGTGGTCTTTAGTTATGACACATTGTAGTGTTAGATATAATTTAGCTATAACTTCTTGTGGTTGTTATTTTGGTTATTACTATATATCAAGTAATAGTTAATTATGACTCATTTTAATATTAGTTATGGCCTATTGTAATTTTTTATTTTTTTTTTATAATTGAAGATGCGTTACTTGATTATAATTTATATAGTGGTCATTTTAGTTATGAAGGGAAAAAAACATATGAAGGACAAACTCTACATGTCAAATGTACGTAACAATCCAATAAATTTCATATATCTTCATTGAAGTTAATTATGTTTGCATGTCAATAATTATAGACATTACCATTATATTGAAATATTTATAAATAATAATATAACTTATCATAGTCTCTTTACTTTCAATCAAAATAACCATTATTGTTCTCATAATTTTAAAAATGTCATTGACATTTCACTTTAAATAATATTTTTATAAATTTTTTTATTTAAAATATTTTCTTTATGTTTAAAAAAAAAAAAATTCCAAAATCCCAGGGGAAGCACGTGACCCCCCTGGCCCTTGAGTGCCTCCGCCCCTGTATAATGTGTTGTCTAAAAAATGTCTTTAAAAAATAATTAGTAACTCAAAAATATTTTTTATTTATGACACAATTTTTATTTTTATAATCATTTCATTTATTACTTAATAGTAAATAATTTTATTTAGTTAACTGTAAAGTATTGTCTAAAAAAATATTTTTTAAAAGAAGAATCATTAACTCAAAAATATTTTTTGTTTATGACATAATTTTTTTTTATAATCATTTCATTTAATAATTATAAATTTTTTTATTTAGTTAGTTCAGGTATTGGTTAAAAATAATTTTACAGACATTTAAAATCAATTATTCTTAAAGTCATTAACTACTGAAATAAAATGTAAAAAGGTCATTTTATAGTGATTTAAAAATATGAAATATATTAGATCATACTTAAAAATTAACAAAAATTAATCAAAATCTATTTTAAACCCTTATAAATGTGATTTTCAAAAGAAAAAAAAGTATGCGTATCGGTATTTTTTTTTTCAAATTGTGTGAAATATTAAAAAATTTACGATTCCGATTACCGCAACCGTTACAATACGGCATTTACACTCTACAATCACAACCGCCAAGACGACTGCAATCATTTTTTGAAACCGTACAACTCACGCATTGAATGTTTCAGTTCCAGGTACAGTGACACAATTATGGCTTATAATACTATGAATCACCGCAAATAGTGTCCTTAATAAATCAGTAGATTTTTCTAACATAATCTAATCATTTCATTTATAGACAAAGTAGGAGCACACTAGTAACTAAAAATATTTTGTTCTACATTCCAAGTGCACATAACCAAACAAGCAAGGACAATGCTTTGGAAAAAAGTAAACAATTCCTTCACATACTTTGGAATTGAACAAAATAACAACCCAAAGTGCAAATAAAGTGTATATGTAATTAACGCTAATTGATGCAGCTTATATGAGGTACTTCTAGCCTTTTACCCAAAATAAAAAAAGAACAAAGAAAAAGTAGAGAGAATAATTTGATAACTCGAGACTTTTTCGTTTTTAACTAAGAATCAAGGTTCCCATATATAAGGCCTGAAAGTCGTGCAGTTTCTGCTTAAAGTTTATTAGGAAAAAATAACTAAAAATCTTTATGTGGTTGTCTTATAAAATTTTTGCAATAATCATCACCCCAAACGTTGACCTCAAATGTTTCCACACACGTCTATCTCTCTCTCTCTCTCTCTCTCTAAAGCACCAGATCGTGAAAAAATAATGGAGTCTACATCAAATAATTGCTTTCTTGATGGATCCAAGATCAAATATCTGTTTTCAAATCACACATACTAACGGTTGATATATATAATTCAAATAAGGAAAACTAAAATAAAATATTTATAAGGTTGGAGTCTCATTTCTCCCATTCCTCCCATCTATAAGAGCAGAACCAAGCAAAAATTGGACATGATGTCCATAATAGTGTAAAAATGTTAGACATACTAAAAATTTTATCGAAGATTTTACATGAGTGCGAGACACACGTAGATGTACATGGGACTTAATTTTTGAAATTTTTAGCATTAGATATACAATCATTATCTTCTCCACAAAATAATCTCCAAATAAGCAAATGACATAAATTTTCAGCAAAAAAAATTGAATGCGTACTCATAATCGAGGCTTTCAATGGGGCAAACATTAGCCCCAACAATGGCAATCTGAGAGGTAGTGTTCGTCCTCCTGCTCTTCACCAGAAGAGGCTCTCTGATCATCCCACCGCTCAAACTCTTCTCCGAAAACGACGATCCATTTCTCTGCAACTCATTCTCTTCGTACACCATTCCTTCACTCTCTATATCATTCACATCCCCCTGATTCTGCTCCATATCTCTCTCTCTCTCTCCCAAGTCTTCAATCAATTTAGAGAGAGATGATACAGAAAGTTCGGAGGCTAGCGAGGGAGAATTGAAAACAAAAAAATCTGAAGGTAGAGAGACAAAGTGGAGAGAGAGAGAGAGAGAGAGAGAGGGCTTTTAGTTGTGAAATTGGGTGCCTTATTTTATTATTCATTTATGACGAAGTTAGTAGGAGGAAACACCATTTTAGGCCTTGTTTTTGTATGATTTTTAAAAAAAAAAAAAAATTAAAAAGTCATTATTTTATTTAACTTATATCATTTTATTTAAACTATATCATTTTTTTAACACATTATTTTAAATCTAATCCATATTTCATAAAAAATTAAAAAGTGTATTTATTTAGGGGTGGTTTGGAATGATTTATATAAGTATACTTTTTGACTTTTTATTAAATATGAATTGAGTTTGAAGTTACGTTGTAGAGAGGTGATGTGACTTAAATAAAATGATATGACTTAAATAAAATAGTAACTTTTTGACTTTTTAACTTTTTTTTAAAGATAGCAAACCAAGCCTTACATCATCCCAAAACCACCCTTTACTCCTCAAACTTTTACATATTTTTTAAGTTGACTTTAAATTTTGATTAATATTAATTTTATATTTAAAATTTTGAAATTTTAATTAATTTGACCTTCATTGTCACATTCTATCTATAATTTGACAAAATATACTGATGTGGTATTAAAATTCATTTAAAATTTATTTTATCTCCTAAATTGTATCTTAAAAATCAATTTGGCCCCAAATATAAAAAATTTAAATTTAAATATTTAATAAATAATTTTTTCTCAATAATAATAAAAATTAAAATTAAAATTAAATAATATATATATATAAATCCTTATTTAGAATAATGTTGAGATTATTCGATAAACATATTGTATCTGTACCGGATACTTACCGACATATAATATTTATGCATACATTTTGGGTATACAAAACATATACTCAAATTTTTCCTTCTTAATTTTTGACGTACCCAGATATATCTAGTATATACTCAAGTCGTGTTGTACCTCAATCAAAAAATATTTTCTTCTACTACAAAGGTAAAATTCCTTTTACGATACTTATTTTTCATTTTTAGTTTTGTGCTTAGTATGATTTTAAAATTTTGATTTGTCAGTTATTTAATATAATTATATTTAATTTTGGTTTATCTTTTACCTCTACTTTTATCATTAAATGTTAATCATATGTTGGATTTAACAAATTAAACCATTTAATCATTTTTTTGTATTATTTCATATTAAAAATATATATATATTTTTTTACAAATGTATTAAGTTGTACTCTACTTTTTTTGAATTTTATTTTGTCGACGTACCTGTATCACATCAATATCAATACTCATACCTGTACTTATGCTTTATAGGTCTCAAATTATCTCGAGTCAATCCTAGAAAAACGTATTGAGCCGAAAATTTATTGGCTACTGTATATGTGTGTGAGTGTACAATTGTAACTAGTTTATTATCCAAATTAATTTTAATAGAATTAATCGATTAATAATAATTTCAAAATTGAATGGAAAAAAAATTCAAAATTCGATAAGTACTTGGTATAGAGTATGATATGTTTGTCAAAGTTCTCATACTTTACAATGTCGAGATAATTCTAAATGATAATTTTTATATTCTTTTTATTATTTTTTTTTGCAAAGTATATATTATTTAAAATTTAATTTTTTTCATTATTGAGATAAAATTATTTATTAAATATTTAAATTTAATTTTTTTTTATATTTGGGAGGCAAATTGATTTTTAAGGTATAATTTGAAAGGTAAAATGAAATTTCAAATAAATTTTGGTGTCAAGTCAGCATATTCTGTCTAATTATAAACGGAATGTAATGATAATGACTGAATTGATCAAAATTTCGAGAGTTTAGACGCCAATTTAATATTAATTAAAATCTAAAAGTTCAATTAAAAAATACATGAAAATTTGAGGGAGAAAATGATGTTTTCTCAATTATTAATTACGTCACAAATTCATCAATCATTCGTTATCAATTATTATTCGATCTAAAAAAGGACAAAGTCATCAATTGTTATGATAATGTTTTTTTACGGTGATCTCAGGTTGGATAAGGTTGGAATTATATTAAAAGGGATTGACAGGCTGTTAGTAACTGTTATGTGAAATTTTGGATTCATTTTAGGTTATATTTTGATAATTCATACTGCTTATTTTTTAAGATATATTGAAAGAATATTGATAGTCATTCAATTAAATCACATTTATATATAAAAAATTGAATGATAAATATAATTTTAAAAATAAAATTGATTACAACTATTATTTAATTAAAGAATTACTAATATCTAATTAATTTAATTTTTTTACAAATATATTGTATTTGACCCTAGTAAGTAAATGCTGAATTATCAAAACATAACCAAAACCCTAGATTACAATGTGGATGTTTGGAAAGTTGCTTGCCTCTTTTGAGAAGCTAGTTAAAAGTCAGTTTCCAGCTTTTAACTCATTCTAAGCCACATTTGTAGGAACAATCTTCTGTGTAAATAAAATAAACTGAAATTAATTCAAACAAAATAAAATAAAACTTACAAAATTTATTTTGTCGAACCAAATAAAAATCAAAAGACCAAATCGAGTGTGTGACAATCTGTCCTTAAGACAAATTCGCTCCGCTACGGTGCTTACGGTTGAGTGGCGTCTATCTCCCAAGATACAATAATGTTAACCAATTTGTAGTAGCACTCCAAAACAAATTGTTCGGCGAACCAAACCTATGTTCTAACTCTCTGAATATTTATTCTAAAATTAATATGGAGAATAATGCATCAAAGATGATAATTGGACAGCAAAAGGTATTTTGCAGACTGATTTTGGATGATACGGACTGCTAGAAATTGGTTGTATTTATAGCCAAATATTTGACCCGAACAAGTGCTATGAGGAATCCGAACAGGTATGAAACCTATTTGAACAGGTACCACTTTGTTTCAAACAGATATAGTTTTGAAATTCAAACAGATTCACAGCAGTTATATAATTGAATCTGTCTGGAAAACGATCTGGATCTGCTGGACAGTTTTGGTAGTAAACCTGTTCAAAAATTGAACCTATGGAGGAATGAGGAAGAGACACAAAGTTTGGAAAAAATTTGAATTTCAAATTCAAATTTGGAATTAATTTCCTGCAATATTTTTTTTTGAAAAAATTCAAATGAATTTTGTCCAAAAAATTAACACAAGAACCAACCCGACCCACAACCGTACCCAGCACGGCCGGACGGACAGCGACACGCACGTGCGTGTGTGGTGGTTTGGGCTAAGGTTAACTTTCTCCATAACTCTTCCCTTCTACAAACTTGGGGTGCCCCTTGGGGCCCAATCTAAGTGATGTAGGCTAGAGCTTATAAACTCAACAAAACTCTCTTAAAATTTCAATGTGAGACAAGCCTCACAAGGAAACCCACATTAAAAATTTTAAATGTCCATTTCACGAACCCGAAAACGACGTCATATTCCTATTCACTCATAAATGGTTTTGACGAAACGTCTTCACCGTGTGACTTGCCACGCGGCAAGGAACACGTCACCTCTTCGGAACCACCCCAAAAGACGTTTGGGACCCACTCAATTTTGGGCTCAAAGTTGGCCCAAAATATGTCTATATAAACCAATTTTTCCAACAATCCCCCACATGAATAGAATTTGACGGAGAGAAAATGCAACAACATGATCTAATTTCAGAGAGTACATAAATTGGAAATATTCTGCAAAGGATAGGTAGCTTTTAGCTTTGAACCTTCCCTTATGAGACACTATCAGATTTATTAGCTAACCAGTGAACATGATGACTTAAATTGTTCAGTCGTTTGTGTAAACCAAGGCAATAAAACTCACACAGTATATCCCCATACACAGTTTAGTTCTCACTATTGTGTTCATTTTGGCCCTGAACAACCTGGTATTTCATGAGTGCTCTAGGGAATTGTAGCCCTTCACAAATCTCATAGAACCGGCCCAGTTCACACTCACATAGGTGATTCTTATGAAGAGTATCCTACCATGCTCCACTAGGTTTACCAAGATATAAGAATCATTAAAATTTTACTTAAACCAAAATGCTGCAGACATCACTTACTTCATCCTAGAAATTGGTAGGGTTTTAACTCCTCAGTGATCCTTCTGAGTCATACACAACTCGGTTGTCCCTTTGAACCTAGATCTTGGGATCTCCAGTCAACTAGGTTGGGTTGCCGTTGTGGAAACTCTTATTTAATAAGCTTAAGTCCCATTCCCCTCTAAGAATTCTCAACTAACTCTCTTGCTAACCCTTTAGTTAGTGGATTCGCTATGTTGTCTTTAGACTTTACATATTCAATGGAAATAATTCCATTAGAGAGTAGTTGTCTTACGGTATTATGTCGACGACGAATGTGTCTAAACTTACCGTTATACATATGACTCTGTGCTCTATCTATTGTTGATTAACTATCGCAATGTATGCATATAGCAGGCACTGGTTTTGGCCATATTGGAATATCTTCAAGGAAGTGGCGAAGTCATTCTGCCTCTTCCCCTACTTTGTCTAAAGTTATGAATTCTGATTCCATAGTAGACCTAGCAATGCAAGTCTGCTTGGAAGATTTCCATGATACAGCTACCCCACCAAGAGTAAAGACATACCTACTGGTGAACTTTGAGTCTTTAGTATCTGATATCCAATTTGCATCACAGTATCCTTCAAGTACTGCTTGATATCTAGTATAATTCAGCCCAATATTACGAGTAAATCGGAGATACCTTAGAACCCTTATAATTGCTTTCCAGTGTTCTACTCCCGAATTACTCGTATATCTACTTAATTTACTTACTACATAAGCTATATCTGGGCGAGTGCAGTTCATCAAGTACATCAAGCTTCCAATAATTTGGGCATACTCTAATTGAGAAATATTTTCATGTACATTCTTAGATAGAAACAAATTAACATCTATAGGTGTTCTAGTAAGATGATCATCATCTTTGCTGAATTTGTCAAGTATTTTCTCAATGTAATGAGATTGTGACAAAACATAACCTTCTGATGTTTTGGTAATTTTCATACCAAGAATTACATCAGCAATGCCCATGTCTTTCATATCAAAATGTTTATTTAACATTTTCTTGGTAGTTTTAATCATATCATTATTATTACCTATGATGAGCATATCATCTACATAAAGACAGACAATGACGTAACCTTTGTCTGTATTTTTAATATAAACACATTTGTCATACTCATTAATTTTGAATCCATTTGACATCATTGCCTTGTCAAATTTTCCATGCCATTACTTTGGTGCTTGTTTTAAACCATATAATGATTTAACTAATTTACACACTTTCTTTTCTTTTCCTGGAACTGAAAAACCTTATGGTTGTTCCATGCAAATTTCTTCATCTAACTCACCATTTAAGAAAGCGATTTTCACATGCATTTGATGAATTTCTAGATTGTATAGAGATGCAATGGCAATTAGCATTCTAATGGATGTTATTATAGTAACTGGCGAGTATGTGTCAAAGTAATTAAGACCTTCTTTTTGTCTAAAACCTTTGACCACAAATCTTGCCTTATATTTGTCTATTGATCCATCCGCTTTCAATTTCCTTTTGAAAATCCACTTGTACCCAAGAGGTTTACAACCTGGTGGCAAATCCACTAATTCCCAAGTATGATTTTACAAGATGGATTCAACTTCACTATTGATAGCTTCCTTCCATAAAAGAGCTTCAGGACTGAATATAGCCTCTTTAAAAGTTAAAGGCTCATTTTCTAATAAAAATGTTAGAAAATCTGGATCAAAAGCTTTTGAGGTTCTAGCACGTTTACTACGCCTAGGTTCTTCTTCCTCATTTTAGTCTAACTCTTGCTCTTGTTCTTGATCATGTTCTTGATCCTGACTAGTAATGGCATCATGAGATCTTTTATTGTTACTAGCCTCTTATCCAGTCTTATTTGGAAATACATATTCAAAGAATAATATATTTCGAGACTCAATAATAGTATTTTCGTGCATTTCGATATGTTCTGATTTATGAATCAAAAGCCGATAAGCACTACTATTCTTAGCATAACCAATGAAAATGCAATCAATGGTCTTAGGACCTATCTTAGTCTTTTTAGAACTAGGAATAGCTACTTTAGTCAAACACCCCCACACTTTTAAGTATTTGTAGGGTGGTACTCTACCATACCACATTTCATAAGGTGTTTGATTCACTTTCTTTTAGGGTACTTTATTTAAAATATAATTAGCAGAAAGTATTGCTTCCCCCCACAAATTCTGAGGTAATTCAGAACCTATTAACATGGCATTCATCATTTTTTTTAAAGTCCTATTTTTTCTTTCAACAATTCCATTTTGTTGAGGTGAGTAAGGAGCAGTGGTTTGATGAATTATTCCATGTTCTTTACAAAATTCACGTGATTCATATTCACCACCTCTATCACTTCTAAGTTTCTTGATTTTCTTACTAAATTGATTTTTAACTTCATTCTTATATTGAATGAAAGTTTCCAAAGTTTTATCCTTGGTTCGAATTAAATAAGCATAACTATATCTAGTATAATCATCTATAAAAGTGATAAAATATATTTTCCCACCTCTTGTTTGAATTGACTTAAAATCACAAATGTCACAATGAATTAATTCAAGTGGTTCCGAACTTCTTTCAATTGAATGAAAAAGAGTTTTGGATAATTTTGCCTCAGCGCAAATTTCACATTTATGATTTGAATCAACGTCAAATTTAGGTAAACATTCCATATTAATTAATCTACGCAAAGATCCATAATTAACATGTCCTAATCTACCATGCCATAAATTTGAAGACTCACGTAAGTAAGAAGAATATGTATTTTTATTAATAACTGAGGGTACAACGGTCATTACGTTCATCTTGAAAAGGCCATCAGACATATAACATTTTCCTACATACATCTTATTCTTAGTAAATACAAATTTATCACTCTCAAATACTAGCCTAAACCCATTATTACTCAAGAAAGATCCGAAAACAAGATTCTTGCGAATGTTCGGTACATGCATTATATTGTTGAGAGTGAGTTCTTTTCTAGATGTCATCTTCAAAACAATCTTGCTTTGTCCTTCAACTTTGGAAGTTTAGGAGTTTCCCATAAAAACTTGTTCACCATTGTCCACTGTAGAATAAGATGTGAACATCTTTTTGTCGGCACAGATATGGCGAGTAGCACCGGTGTCCACCCACCATTCTTTAAGATTTTTGACAAGATTTGCCTCGGAAACCACCGCAGAAAGATTGATGTCATTTACACCATTGGAAATATTGTCCACTTCGGTCATATGGGCTTGAGCAGGCTTCTTGCTTGTTATTCTTTTGCTTTTACTTTTGCTACGGCAATCTTTGGCCCGATGTCCCTCTTTGTCACATATGTAACACTTGCCATTAAACTTGTATTTTTTAATTTTCCCCCTTTTAGAGCCTTGTGATGAACTTTCTTCAGAAGGCTTTCGTTTCTTGGTTTTTGAAGCATGCTCCACCCCATTTGCCTTAGACTCCATAGAATGCTTACCCGCCCGCCTTTCAGAATTGTGATTGTTCTCCTCAATCCTCAAACGTACAATTAATTCTTCCAAAGACATTTATTTGCGCTTGTGTTTGAGATAGTTCTTGAATTCCTTCCAACCTTGTGGTAATTTCTCAATTAAGGTTGCAACTTTGAAGAATTCACTGAGAGACATGCCTTCTGCGTGAATGTCATGCAGAATGAGTTGGAGATCTTGAACTTGGCTGATCACAGTTTTAGAATCAACCATTACAAAGTCCAGGAATTTGCCAACTACAAATTTCTTTGAGCCGGCATCTTCCGTTTTGTACTTTTTCTCCAAAGACTCCCAAAGTTCCTTTGCTGTCTTGATAGGACTGAGACGTTGTATAATGTGTTGTCAAGTCCATTCAACATGTAGTTCCGACAAAGGAAATCAGCATGTTTCTAGGCATCAACTGCAGCAACCACTTGCCGGTTGGTTTCATCCTCTTTCAAAATAGGAGCAGCTTCACGGACGAAATGAGCCATGTTTAGAGTTATAAGATAGAACAACATTTTCTGTTGCCATCTTTTAAAATCAGTTCCTGAGAACTTCTCTGGCTTCTCGGCGTGATTTACCAGTACTGTCACCACAGGAGAGTGGGTTGGCGTCATCGTAGCCACCACAGTAGTACTTGTTTGAGCATTTATTTCAGTAGCCATTAATTCTAATTTATCAAACAAAATTATAATTAGAATTTATACTACACAGAAAATTAATCTAAATTCACAAAATTAAATTCTGTAAAAATAAAAGAAACAAGAATGTGACTTTTATTTTTCAATTAATTTGGAAATAAAATAAAATTCTATTTAACCAAATTAATTCCACACAGAAAATTAAATTTCTGTTTCACTTCAATAATGAAAATACTGAAACAGAATTTTAATTAATGAAAACTTAGAAAATAGTTTCTAAAAACCAAAATTAATTTCTAAAAAAATTCCACAAAAATATATTATGAATTGTTAATGACACCGGTATATTACTACTATTTGTCAAAGAAAACAGACAGTATATTACTACTATCTGTCAAATAGCATATAATTATTATTTGTTTTTCCAACCAGAATATTATTTTGTAAATCCACAGAAAATAATTTTTCTTAAAAGAAGAAAGAGAAAATGAAACAAACGAAAAATTCTGTAAACAGAATAATTCGAATCTGTCTTAAGATTGTAGGAACAATCTTCCATGCAAATAAAATAAACTGAAACCAATTCAAACAAAATAAAATAAAGCTTACAGAATTTATTTTGTCGAACCAAATAAAAATCAAAAGACCAAGTTAAGTGTGTGACAATCTGTCCTTAAGACAGATTCGCCCCGCTACGGTGTTTACGATTGAGTGGCGTCTATCTCCCAGGATACAATGATCTTAACCAATTTGTAGTAACACTCCAAAACAAATTGTTCGGCGAACCAAACCTATGTTCTAACTCTCTGAATATTTATTCTAAAATTAATATGGAGAACAATGCATCAAAGATGATAATTAGACAGCAAAAGGTATTTTGCAGACTGATTTTGAATGATACGGACTATTGGAAATTGGCTGTATTTATAGCCAAATATTTGACCCGAACAGGTGTTGTGAGGAATACGAACAGGTATGAAACCTATTTGAACAGATACCACTTTGTTTCAAACAGATATAGCTTTGAAATTCAAACAGATTCATAGCAGTTACATAATTGAATCTGTTTGGAAAACAACCTGGATTTGCTGGACAGTTTCGGTAGTGAACCTGTTCAAAAATTGAACCTGTGGAGGAATGAGGAAGAGACACAAAGTTTGGAAAAAATTTGAATTTCAAATTCAAATTTGGAATTAATTTCCCACAATATTTTTTTTTGAAAAAATTCAAATAAATTTTGTCCAAAAAATTAATACAAGAACTGACCCAACCCACAACCACGTCCGGCACGGCCGGATGGACGGCGGCACCCGCGCGCCTGTTTGGTGGTTTGGGCTAAGGTTCACTTTGTCCATAACTCATCCCTTCTACAAACTTGGGGTGCCCCTTTGGGCCCAACCCAAGTGTTGTAGGTTAGAGCTTATAAACTCAACAAAACTCTTTTATAGTTTCAATGTAAGACAAGCATTACAAGGAAACCCACATTAAAAACTTTAAATGTTCATTCTATGAACCCGAAAACGACGTCATGTTCTCATTCACTCATAAATGGTTTTGACAAACCGTCTTCACCGTGTGACTTGCCACACGGCAAGGAACATGTTACCTCTTCGGACCCACCCCAAAAGACGTTTGGGGCCCACTCAATTTTGGGCTCAAAGGTAGCCCAAAATATGCCTATATAAACCAATTTTTCCAACAACATCACTTCTCACATAACTTATTCACAAAAAAATAAAATAAGTTAAAAAAATCAAAAAGTCAACTTTTAACCAACTTTTCAAAACATCCCGCTATTTTAGTACACTAAAATTTTTGTGTTTGGAAAAATAATTAGATTTTTTTATAATTGAATGTAATGTTTATAAAAAAAAAAAAGTGAATTGATTATGAATTTAATGTAACATTTTATTTTATTAATTATTTTAGTTTATTTTATTTTTTTATTATGAATTTTAACCAAAAAAAATAGCCAAAAACGCCAAACAAGGCCAATGAGGGTTGTACACCTGAAAACCTATTTGAAGAGCTTTATCTCAATTATGTAACCAAAAGAGAAGAGCTTTGTCTCAATTCAATGTTTTATTTCAATTCAATTAGCAAGTACGGTTTTACAATGGGCTGGGTTTTTTTCCATCCGTGATCAGATTTGGTGGTACTGTTAGACCCATAAAAGTTTATTACGATTTTTATTTTAATAATTTGAAAGTTTAATATGTAGAACTCGCCGAATATTATATATCCGTAAAAAATTATGTTGATCAGATATTAATAACTATGTAATCAAATCAGTTTCATATACATATAAAAATGAGCTGAAAAAAAACAATTGATAAAAAATTGATTTGATCATATAATTATCGATATTCGATCAACGTGATTTCTTATGAGTATATAATACTCGACGAGTTCTACATATTAAACAATTTAAATTATCGAAACAAAATCCATAATGAAGACTCATAGATCCAATAACAGTTTCCAATCTTATGACAAACAAGAGGGAAACTACTCCCTTTTACAAAAGTGCCATTTCCGTGAGTAAGGGGTTGTTTGGGATGACCTAAATAAGTGCATTTTTTGTCTTTTTACGAAAAGATGTGCAGAAAAGTAGAGAGATGATGTGATGAAAAAAAGATAAAAAGATAAAAAGTATGTACTTATTTTGGATTGCCAAACTTGGCCTAAATGTAGGCCCATTTTGGTATTAAAAAACAAAAAGTAAAATATTTTTCTCAATTTTTTTAATTTTAATATTTTTTAAAATTATGTCAAAATTTTTTACTCCTGTCTTGTCGAAAACGAATCTAATTTTTTTTTTTTTTTGAAAAATTCCAAAAAAATACTAAATACAAAAAATAAGTAAAAAAAAAATACTTATTTTTGTCTTTTTTGAACTTTTTTGACAAAATATAATTTTTCAATTCATCTTGTCAAGCTGAGTCTAAAAATCTAAAGTTTTTTAATTTTTTTTTTAAAATTCACTGAAGACAAAATTTAAAAAAAAAAACACTTTTCAAAACATCCCGTAATATATAATTGTACAAATTTTTAAATGAATTGATTGAACCAAACTTTTAACTCTATAAGTTTGGTTTGGAATTTTTAATAAACTTTAAAATTTGTTTATATTTGGTTCATTAAATTTTTACAAATGAGTTTTTGTCAAGTCTAACTCAAGTAATTTATTATTTTTATATAGCCTCCGTTTGGGAAGTGGATTGGCTTTTTGGCTTTTTAGTTTTTTTGGCTATTTTAGCCTGGGCTAAAAAGCTTGGTTTGGGAAAGACTTTTTGGCTTTTTGACTTTTTTTGTGAGAGAAAAGTGTAATGATTATGGATTGGATGTGATGTTTTATTTTTTGTGACTAAAATAGCCTATTTTGTCTTTTGTGGCTAAAATAGCTAAAAAAGCCCCAAACTCCTCTTGCCAAACGAAGCCATAGTTTTATTCATCTAATTGAATCCAACCAAATAAGAAATTGACTGTCTAAATTTTATTCAAAAACTTTAACGAATTTCAAAATGTATTTAAAATTATCTTAAAATTAACTTTTAATGATATAAACACAATTTGAGTTCAAACTATTTGGTAGTTTATCGGTCTACTCTACCACGTATTGTTTGTTTTAAAAGTTGTTTGCGGACTTGAGAATTCAATTGCCTATGATTATAATCTACACAAATATAATTTTTGATGTTGCTTCTTTAAATAGAATAATGCCACGCTATTTATTTATTTCTTTCCTTTCATATTGGCTGTTTGCAAAATAATTTTTTTTTGTATTTAGTAATTTTTTTTCATAACTATTGTATTTTTAAAATGTATTTAGATTAGGTATACCAAAAATTTAAAAATTCCATAAAATGTTTTTAAAAATCACTAACAACCCCCAAGAAAAAACAGAAAATAAAAAACTTAATTTTCATAAAAATTGAGATAACCAAACAATAGGAATGTTTTCTGCATTTTATAAAGTTTGGTACAACGAAAAATAAAAGTTAACAAAAAATATTTTTTTATAGCCAATCGAAAATAAGTTTATTTTGGTGAAAATTATTTTTTACTTTTAAAAAATAAAAAACATTTTCTGAACAAAAACTTTATCAATGTCATAACATATCACTACAATCATCACTTGTACCACCAGTGCCACCCCTACACCCATGACCACTATCATCACCATCACCGTCACCGCCTCTACCATCACCACACCACCACTACTTCTACCTCATCACTACCAGCACCGCCGCCACTAATATTCTTGCACCACCATCACCACGACCATCCCAACACTTTCACTCGCCGCCGCCACTACCACCCCTACTAATGCAAGCATTAATGCATCTTTTGAAAAAAGTTTTCAAGAATGAAACCAAATATAAGAAAACATTTCTTATAAAAATATTTTTCATCAAAACAAATGAAGTATCAATGTAATTATTATTTTCTTTCAAACTTTGTAGGCATAGTAATTTACTCTATTCATAAAGAGAAAGACTATGATCTGGTGTGTACATATGCACTTTATAATTACAATAAAAAAAAATTACATAATTTCATATTTTCTGAGTCATAATTAAAAATAAAATAAAAAGTCATAATTAAACATAAAAAAAGTTATAACTAAATATCTAAAAATAATATTACAACTAAAGAAAAAAAATTAATCATAATTAAAGAGAAAAATGATACAACTAATGGTACAATAGAATTCTCCATTTATAAATACCACCATTATGACATGGGAACTTAGCAAATTAAATATTAGGATATTCTAGAAACAAATACTGTAGAAAGATTCTTAATAAAGATGGAACAAATACTCCCTCATTCTCAAAATATTAATCTTTTATTTTATTTTTTATTACTTTAAAATATTAATATATTTTAAAAAATTAAGAACTAAAATAATATAAATTTTTTATTTTGTTCTTCTTTGGAATTTATTAACATTATTATTTTTGAAATATAATAACTGTACTACCAAATGATAGTTTTAAAATTTTAATATTTTTAAAATGTAATAATTACCACCAAAAAATTTAAAATTTTCAAAATGAATTAATATTTTGGGACAGAAAGCATAATAATAGTTGTTTTTAAAAAGAAATGCAACTTTACAGTTAAGAAGAGTAAAGGGAGAGTTAGATTTCGTTTGCCAATGGGTGTTTTTGACTTAAAAAACATAAAAGATAAAATATATTAAATAAGTTAATAAGGTAAAGTATCATATTTAAATTATAATTATTTTATTTTTTCTTTCATAAAAGTCAAATAATTTTAAAAAGTTAAACTAAACAAATTTTTAATCTAAAGCTAAAATAGTCACACAAAAAAAAAATGAAAAAAAAGTCTATTGCCAAACGACAACTTAGAAGTTGTTTGAGATGATCAAAATAAGTGTATTTTTTGATTTTTTATGAACTATGGGTTGGGTATAGGTTGAGTTTAAAGTGATATGATAGGGATGTGATGTGACTTAAATAAGATAATGTGACTTCAATAGGATAGTGACTTTTTGATTTTTTTAGATTATGACAAATAAGACCTTACTTAACAGTTTGATAGAAAAGAGAAACAACAGTGATTTAGACCCCTTCAAACTTCAATCCCCACCATCCCCACACACACGTGGAGGGTGGTGATTGGAGGAGAAGAAAAAAAAAAAAAATAAAAAGAAAGAGTGACCAATCAAAAAAGAAAGGGGGTCAAAGGGATGGAGGGAAAATGGGGTCTCAATCTTTATTCAAAGAGAAAATACACAAACACAAAAGGGTTTATATAAGATTTATATTGTTATAAGTTTTCACGTACGTTCTATCATAAATTCACGGGGCTTTTTCCAAATTAAGCCCTTACACTAATTTATTTCTCAAACTAAGTCCAGTTTTGCTGAATTTTCTAAACTAAGTTGAAACGTGTTTACTAAACACGCTTTCAATATTTTTGTGGTTTAGACAGACAAAATAAACAAAATTATGAAAGAATGTTTAGAAAATACACTTTTAATTAAGGTCACGCGTTTACTAATTATCGTGTTAATTAATAAAACACAATTGAAAAACGTGCAACATGAAAACGTGTTTTTTGAAAACACGCATCAATAAAAAATAATAAATAATTTTACACCCATATCACACACACTCACTCTCTCACTCTCTCTCTAACACACACTTACACTTACACTCACATCACTCCACTCTCTCTCTCTTTCATACACATCCACACACACTTAAGGGTCCGTTTGGCAAGCAAGGTTGGGGCTAAAATAGCCACAAAAGACAAAATAGGCTATTTTAGCCACAACAAACAAAACATCACATCCAACCCATAATCATTACACTCTTCTCTCACAAAAAAATCAAAAAAGCCAAAAAGTCAAAAAGCCCTTCCCAAACCAAGCTTTTTAGCCCAGGCTAAAATAGCCAAAAAAGCCAAAAAGTCAAAAAGCCAACCCACTTCCCAAACGGAGGCTTAGAAATTGTTTGGGATGTCCTAAATAAGTACACTTTTTGACTTTTTGGACTAAAAAATTTAGGAAAAAAATATGGTTGTTTGGGTTAATTTTTTTGACTTTTTATAGAAAAATGTGTATTAAAAAATTGTATAAATTAGTGTGTAGGGGAAAATTAGGATTATGAGCTGTGCAACCATAATTTTTGACTTTTGGTGAATAGTGATAACTTTTTAATGTTTTAAGTAATTTTTTGACTTTTTGGCAACTTGCCAAACTTGGCCTTATAATACATAAAAATATATATATATTTTTTAATTTTATTCATTATATTTATTTTAATAAAACATATATAAATTTTAATATATATATAAATTTTATTTCAATAAAATTAATACCAATAAAAAGATATCAATAATATTTTTAAAATGAGACCAACATTAAATATATGTGATAATAATTTATAATAACAAATAATAATCACTTTGTTTAATTTGATTATTATGTATTATTATAAATTATTGTTATATATATTTGATATTCGTCTATAAAAAATAACAATCACTCTATTTGGTTTGATTATCTTTAAAATGAGACTAATAATTTAAAAAATATAACCAAACCACACAGAGTAATTATTATTTATTATTACAAAATATTATTATTATATATATATATATTTAATATTGGTCTTATTTTAAAAATATGATTGATATCTTTTTATTGGTATTAATTCTATAAAAATAAAATTTATATATATTAAAAATTATATATGCTTTATTAAAATAAATATAATGAATAAAATTAATTATTTTCATTTTTTATTTATTTATTATATGTGTGTGTGGATGAGTGTGTGTGATGTCTGACGCTAAGCCTTATCTTATTTTTTTTGGCCACGGGGTCATTGTTGTGACCCCCTATTGTGTTTTTTATTGTGCTTAAAATGACATAGTTATATATATATATATATATATATTCTTACTATATTTTTTGGCATCATAAATTACACTTTGCCCTAAACCTAAAATTCTAAACCCTAAAATAAAAACAAATAAATTTTAAGAATTAAACCCTAAACCCTAAAATAAAATACAAATTTTAAGAATTGAACCCTAAACTCTAAAATAAAAAAATAAATTTTAAGAATTAAACTATAAATTCTAAAGCCTAAATCCTAAAATAAAAATAAATAAATTTTAAGAATTAAACCCTAAACCCTAAAATAAAAATAATAAATTTTATCCCTGAACCCTAAAATAATAATAAAATAATTAGAAATTAAACCCTAAATCCTAAACCTTAAAATAAAAAAATAAAAAAAAATTAAGAATTAAAGTAAAAAAGTGATCATTTTATATAGTTGATTATTATTTGTTATTATAAATTATTAATATTATATATATTTAATATTGGTCTCAATTTTATAAAATAAAATTTATATATATATTAAAAATCATATATGTTTTATTAAAATAAATATAATGAATAAAATTAATTATTTTTATTTTTATTTATTTATTATAAGTGTGTGAGAGAGAGAGAGAGAGTTGAGTGATGTGTGTGCGAGTGATGTGTTAGAGAAAGAAAGAGAATAGAGTGTGTGTGTGATGTGGGTGTAAAATTAATTAATTATTATTTTTTATTAAAAACGTGTTTTCAAAACACATTTTCACGTTGTGTATTTTTTAATTATATTTTATTAATTGACCCGATAATTAGTAAACGGGCGATTTGTAATTGCGCGATCTTAATTGAAAGCGTGTTTAAACACGCAGTCATAATTTTATTTTTTTTGTCTGTTTAGACCACAAAAATACTAAAAGCGTGTTTAATAAACACGTTTCAATTTATTTTAGAAAATTCGGCCAAATTAGAAGTTTGAAAAATAAAATAGTGTAGGGACGAGAAAAGCCCCTAAATTCACATGTACTTTTCATATTTTTATAAATTTTTTCACCATATTGTCAAGTAATTCACCAAAGGACATCTTAGCTTCCCTTATTATAAAGGCAGTTGGAGTTGATTGATTGTGTACTTATCTCAGTTTCGCTTATTATAACGATTGATTGGGAAGTTATTATTTTAATAAATTATTTTAGTTTTTGATTATTTTAATAAGTTAAATTTTTTGTGTTTAAAAATATAATTAAATTTTTTTTTGTAATTGAATATGATGTTTGTGAAAATAAAAATAAAATAATTATGAGTTTGATGTGGTATTTTATCTTATTTATTATTTTAACTTATTTTGTCTTTTTGTGAATTTGAGATCCAAATTTTTTTTATATAATTTTATATACAGTGACATGTTAGGATAGATATTAATTTTCAATTTATTACATATTCAATAATTAATAGCCCCAGTTCTTTATTACAGTATTATAGATGAATTTATGGGTCAAATATATAGGATTACTCTTAAAGTAATGTTAAGAATACTAAATTTTCTATTAAATAATTGATTAAATATCTCACATAAGTGTAAAGTTCATATTTTTATAAGTTCTACACTCATATGAGACATTTAATTATTTATTTAATAAAAAATTTAAAACTTATAATATTTTTCTTACACTATCGTGTTTATGAGGGCACGTCATACAGCGTTGAAGGATCCAAAATACGAGGAATGATTATTACGGAAATGTTTGAGACCATAAAGGAAGATCATATGATGCACTTATTATTGATGTGTTTAAATTTTTTTTAAGAGTTTTACCTAATAATGACATGAATAATTTAGATTAATTTGAAATTGTGAGAGTTGTATTTTGTGGGCCTCTACCATTATTATATCTTATTATTTTGCACGAAATACACGCAAAATGCTTGAGTTGGAAATCGGAAAACGATCCAAAATACGACGAATAATTATTATTTTGCAAGATATACACGCAAAATGCACGTGACTAAAAAGGTTCGGTACTAACCGAAAATTGAAAGTGTTAAAATTAGGGACAAATTGCAAAGTCAACAATGTGATTTTTAAATGAGGGATTTGGTTTCTCTCCAGTTTGATATAGATTAAAGAGTGATGTTGCGCCCGTTGAGACTCATCACGGGTTCTATTTTGATAATCTGAACATTTCAATATGCAAAACTTGTTGAGTATTATATACTTTTAAAAAATCATATTGATCGGATATCGATAGTTACGTGATCAAATCGATTTTCTATATATAAAAAAATTGACGGTGGAAAAATAAACAGTTGACAGAAACTGATCTGATGAAATAGCTATTGATATCCGATCAACATGTTTTTTTTACACTCTATAGTATTCGACGAATTCTACACATTGAACGATTCGGATTATCGAAACAGGACCCGTGGTAAACCTCCACAAGCCCAAAAGTACCTTTCAGTCAGATCACGAATTAGAGGAAAGCCAATCCCTAAAAAAATAGTCATTGCGTCGCTTAAAATTAACTTACTAAGTTGAGATTAGATTAAAAAAAAATACTAAAAATTATAATTAATTAGATTAATTGAGACAAAATCATAAATACATGGTCAAAGTTAAACTGATTAAATTTGCAAGGATCAAAATGATAGAAAGACTAAAATATTGAGATTAGTAGTGTAATTTGTTCTAAAATAATACAAATTTTCACATTTAAATTTCTCTTTTTTTTTTCTTTCTTTCTTTCAAATAAGTTAAAATAATAATAAATACAAATTATTTTTACGTAACTTTCTTTTTAATTGGTCAAAAATAAATATTAAAAATATCTTTTTTGTCTTTGTTTTCGTCAAATAAGTAATTATTTTTAAAAAAAAATCTAAAACCGAAGCCAAAACAACTTTTATAAAATAAAAGGGGTTTCATATACCCTAGCATGATACAAAAGTGGTGGCTTCGCCCAATAATTATGGATTTAGAATATTAGGTTTATTTTAGCAATTAAAAAAAATTAATTTATTGACTTATTTAGATCATATTATTTTTCTATAATTTTACACATTTTTTAAAAAAAATTAAAAAATTAATTTTTTTTCTTACTTCCCAAAATAGTCTTACGTGGACTTTTTCAGGACCATTGAATAATTTTTTTTAGGATTATTTTTTTAGAATATTTTACATTTGTCCCTTTTAAATTCTAAGGGGTGAGTCTCTTCTCTCTCCCTTGGGTGATTTACCGCAGGAGGGCAAAGGCATCTTTGCATTACTTACACCAAACGAATGGGAAATAAGGTTGCTCGCCGTTTGGCTAGGATGATAGTTACTTGTCCCTTTTTTTTTTTTAATCATACGGTTTATCTGTTCGGATGGAGAGTATTCCATCATCTTTATTTTCTCTTATTGGATTCGTTAGGAAATTGAGTTAGTTTTTTAATTTTTTTAGTTATTTTAGTCTGGGATTAAAAAATCTCGTTTGAGAAAGATTTTTGATTTTTTTAATTTTTTTGTGAGAGAAAGAATGAAATAATTATGAGTTGGATGTGATATTGTGTCTTATTATACTAACAAACTTATTTTTTTTTTTGATAATTATTTTAGTCAAAAAAACCCAAAACTAAACTTTCCAAACGAAGCCATTGTTTCTGAATCCTCTTGAGCAATATTGAAGTTACCCATTGTTAAAAAAAAAAAAAATTAAAAAAAACTAATTATTTTTTAACTGACTTTGAACTGTTCATTTTTTTTTTTGGGGGGGGGGGGGGATCCCTTTCACTTCTGACTTTTAAATGATATTTTTTTTTCTTTCAATTTGTTGCGGCAGCGAACGTGAAATTACACATAAGCATGTTTTTTATTTGTGTTTTTTTATTTTTTTTAAACATTTATATATCAAAAAAATTATTTATTTTTGTTTAAAAAAAAGGAATTGGTGATGCTACCAAATTCCACCACTCTTAAGGTTGTTAAATAAACCAAGGGTAAATTATACTTGCACCCTTTAAGATTTAAATTTAATATATATCATTTTTAACATTTGAAAAATTACACTAATTTCTTGTCATTGTAATTATTTAGACGAAATAAAAATATTAAACTCATACATTTTCTCTTTTCTTACTTTACTTTACTTCCTCTTTTTTTTTTTTTTCTTCCTTTCCTTTGCTTTATTTATTTATTTTTTTCAATGCAATTATTTCTGTTTTTCTACTAAGAGTTATTACTTTTCATATAAGCAGGAGGTTTATGAAATGAAACTATTAATCACAGAGGTGATAATGTAATTTCTAAAATATCAGGAGTGAAATACAATTGGATCAAACCTCAAAGGGTATCAGTGTTATTTACCCATAAACGAAATTATTTGAGATTAACTCATCTCCAATTTGTTAAAAATTAATCTAAGATTTGATTATTAGAGTACAGTTCAAGTGTGGATAGATTTTAAATATCATTCAAGTTATAAGTCAACCTTACATCATTTATAACTTGATTCGATTTAATTTTTTGTATTATAAAAATCACAACAAAGAATTTATACAAAATTTGTCACAATAATAAAGTGATAGTGACATTTATATAATTAATATTTAGAATAATGTTGTGTATCTTAAATTTGAGTTTGGCTCGAATGACTCAAATTTCATCTTGTTGGTCGTCCGTCAAAAAAGATTGATGGCCTTGGTTGATAAGGTGAGAGTCGCGGTAGACAAATGATTCATCTGGTCATCTGATGAGCACAAATTCAAACTATTTTAGGCAACTCAATTCGAGACGCCAAGGATTTTTGTATCAAATTACTCAACTCAACTTCATTAAAATTCATTCGATATCAGCTCAAAAAATAAACGAACTAAATTTGAATTTTCTATGCTATATTGTATGTAGTGTCAAAAATTATATCTTTATTTATGTAGTAGGTTAAAGTCAGCTTATTGGTTTGTTAAATCACATTTTACACATTTTTAAAAAAATATTAAAAAAATCAAAAAATTAATTTTCAACCTGCTTTTTAAAATAGGCTATTAGCCGAGCTTAAAAATAAAAATAAAACAAAATTTGAGAGCTTTAAAAAACAATTGAAAAAAAAAAAACAGCATCAAAATTGGGAATTTGAAGGAGTGCGCCGCCCCAAGCGCAGTATCCTCGTGCTCCGTTTAGCAAGCGATTATTTGATTAAAATAGTTAATAAAAATAAAATAAAATATTATATCTAATTCATAATTATTTTATTTTATTTTTATAAATATCAAATTAATTTAAAATAATCAATTATCATTCTAAATATAACTTTTTTAAGTAAATTAAAATAATTAAAAAAAAATCAATTAAAATAATATATTCCTACCTCTCTCATTACATTAAGGCCATGTTTGTTTGGGCGGGCTGGATTAGCATTCCCATGACTAATAGTCCTAGGACTACGAATCCGTTGGATTATGTATCCTATCTTAACTAATAATCAAGTTTAAAATAATTAGTCCGTATTTCAATTGTTTAACCAAACATCAGATTAATAATTTTGTTGGACTATTAGTCCAATCCCAAGCTCATGTCCATCAAAACAAACATGACCTAAGGTCTAGTTTTGTTTAGCCACTTCAACAGCAGGATTGGAGTAGGATTGCCGTGGGTTTCACCCGCAATATGTTTGGTGTTATTTGGGATGATCGATTTCACAATTTGGGCGACTTAATAATCCCCCTTAGTATGGGAATTAGTTTGGCTGGGAAACGAATGGGATTAAGAAAATAATGAGCAGTTGCAGTCTTTTCGATCGTTCGCATGGATGTCCGGTACAATGATTTTTTTTTTTTTTTACAAACATAACTAGTCGGCCAAAAAAAATAGTTGGTCAGCCAAATTTTTTTTCCCCTTCTTTTTTTAACAATTCCAATTGCACCTTTTTATTTTATTATTTATTTTAATCTTTTTAATATATAAATAATTTTTTAATTTATTTTATTTTAAAAATAATTTAACAATCTCATCATTAACCATCGCACACATTATTATCAAAACAAACACACCTTTATTTAATCTCCTCGCTAACAATCCTCACATTAAAATCTTTTCACTAACAATCCCCTCACTAGTAATCTCCTCCAACTTAATCTGCCACACAAACGTTGCCTAAGGGTAAATTACACTGACACCCCTGAGGTTTCTATTTAATACAGATCCTCTTCTCACGTTTGAAAAATTACACTTATCCCCTGTCAGATTAAAATGACATATTTACCTCTTAGGAGTGTTTTGGGAAGTTGGTAAAAAACTGACTTTTTTACTTTTTTTTGGTATTTTATTGGCAAAAAAATGGGTTATTTTGGGGTAAAAAAGTTAATTTTTTTTGGCTAAAAAATTGATTTTTTTAATTTGTTGCCAAAATGCTCTTTACTCTTTCTACATATAAAATAATAAAATAATACTAATATTTTGTTCATGTCATTTCAAAAGAAATAACAATCATCTTTTGTAGTTTAACTTACAAAAAAAAATTGAATTTCTTTAATTTTTTATTTATACTATTTTTTTAATATTTTAAAAAAAATTATTTTTATTTTTTAAATACACCTAATTTAAATATACTTAAGAAGTATAACATTTTGTGATTTTTTTTTTTAGATTCACCAAATATAAAAATATATATATAAAATTACAAAAATTCAATAATACTGTAATAAATGTAAATGCTAGTATCTGGTAATATTGTAATAAATATAGGTGAATCAACGAGAAAGAAGAATGATAGTGGAAATAAAAATGAAAAATTATATTCATATATAAAAATTTATACAAAAAATATCATAAAAATATTGTGATAGTGATGATGTAAATATAAATTATGCTTATAAGTGGTTTGTTTTATAGTGAAAGTTTACTATTAAACTATATTATTGTGTTTCAAAATTTTATATAAAATTTATGTTTGTATATCTTCACTCAATAAATATATGTTCAGGTAGAATTTAATTATAGAAAATTATAGAATGTAGTCATGATGATATGAAGAAAAAATAATAAAAAAATGAGTAAAATGGTCATTTAAAAAATTTTAGGACATGACCCTAATTGTTCAGAGAATAATTTGTAATGAGATTATAAATCTTTAAAATATATATATATATATATATATATATATAAACGCGAGAGAAATGTGTATTAAATAGAAATATCGGGTGAGAGTATAATTTACCCTAACATTAATTATTGGGACGTGGCCGACGTACTACCGTTCAAGTCACCTGAATCATGTGTGTGATGCCAATATCCACCGGTGTGACAGAAGAACGTGACACTGTTTAATTGCACCTACGACGTGAACGCCACTGATTGGTCATAGTTTTCAACGGAAACTTCCTTGTCAAACTACACCCTGCCTGATTTTTTTCATTTTTTCTTTTTTATTTTCATAAATACACTTAAAATTTTATTTAATACAAATGATATGCAAACATAGAGATAAATTTATATGACTAATGAATTATTGATAAAAATTATATTTACATAAATTAAAATATTAAAATAACTTACTATGATTATATTAAACTTTTAAGGGTCAATGCATTTTTTTCAAATCTTAAGAAAAATTATTATAATTTGTCCTAGGAAAAATTAGGATAATTCTACTTACATCAGCATTTATCTCTTTATCTTTATAAAAAAAAATTGTTATAATTTTTTATATTTAAAATTAGAACAAATTACACTAACAGTTCTTATAATTTGAGACTTGTATTATTTTGATTCTTAATTTTTCAATTGCGACACATTTAACCCTATATACTTTTGAATTTAAACTCAAGTTGTTCGTTTGGGTTGTGCGTCTACTCAAGTTGCACCTCTGGAACCAAAAGAATTTTCTCGATTTGTTGCAAATCCAATTTGGTTTAGTCAGTAAAATTGTTTTATGTTTTTTATTTTTATGCTCTTTTTTTGTTGTCTAAGTAATTTAAAAATAAAATAAAATATTGTAATTACTTTTTGAATAAACTTTTTAGATTTACTTAAAAAGTAATTTGTGAAGAAATCTTTACAAATTTCATTTTAAAAAAAAAGATGTACCTAAAAAATAAAAAAAAATACTTCTGAAAAATTTGAATAAAGTTCGCTATTTTAAAAAAAATTTAATACATTTTTATTTTTATTTTTTTGTCTTCAGTAATTTTTTTGTGTATATTTATTTTTAAATTCATCTAGAAAGAAGTAAAACACTTTGATTGAAATATATATATATATATATATAAAGTAACTAAATATTTTTTTAAAAAAAATGAAAAATCAAAAAAATAAAAGTTAAAAGTTGAACCAAACAAGGGTGTTTGATCATTCAAGGTGCCAAACCTTGAGTTTCTTTTTTTAATATTCTAAAAAATAATAATAATTTAGAGAATTGACCCACTTTTCGAACTATTTCGAAAATTAACTTATTTTTTGAAATCACATTTTCAAAATGTAATTTTAAAATTGAAATTGTATTTTCAACTTGTAATTTTACCTTAAAATCGCAAATTAAAAATGTAATTTATGATGATATGGTGAAATTACATGTTCAACATGCGATTTCAAGGTGAAATTGCATATTAAAAATATAATTTTAATTTTAAAATTATATTTTTAAAATGTGATTTCAAAATCAGATTAGTTTTTTAAATAATTTAAAAAATTGATCAATCCTTTAAATTGTTTTTTTAGAATATTAAAAAAAAAACTCGTCAAACCTTGAATAAAATCAGACAGTCCTCACATGTGAACACGTTCATGCTTAAAAGCCACCTTGCTTTTGCGTAGGAAAGTTGTTTGTTGACTTTGGGTCTCTTTCGCGTATCCCACTTCAATCTGGCGAGGGTGTTCCCTCTATAGGCGCCGCACCGTGCTGTGAGTCTGTGGGAGCGTTTCATAAATCTATTTGGATGATTTAAATTATTTATACTATAAAATTTATTGAGTAAATTATTTATAAAAAAATTAAATTAAGTAGAGTCTATGACAAAATTATATTTATGTTTAAAAAATAATTAATATGATTTTAATAATTATCAAAAAATAATTATGATCTAATCATAAAATTATGTATGTTTGATTAATCTTATTTTTATATGAATAATATACTCAATTTTATAATATAAAAAATAAAATCAAGATAAACACTGCAGCTACTCGGGCATCACCCTTCTCTTATTATGGGTCTTTTGGGAATACATCAAAAAAAAATCAATTTTTTAGCTTTTTTAGTTAAAAAAGTCAGCTTTTTTATTTAAAAGAATCTAATTTTTTGTCAAAAAAGTCACCGAAAAGGTCAAAAAATCAGCTTGTTACTAACTTTCCAAAACACATTTCTTTCCCTTATCCTATTTAATGGAAATAAACAAATAATTTAAATTAAAAATAAATAAAAAAATTAAAAATTGAAGATTTAATTTGTTCAAGGGTCCAACTCTGATTTTATTTTTTTATTTTATAATTTTTCCTAATTTTTTTCCCTTAAACCTTGGACTTTGCGCTGCTTGTATCTTTGCGCGTGGTGTATCTTAAACCCATTTCCAATGTTTTAATTAATATATTTAGAAATTTATGTCTAAGTCTTAAGTCTTAATAAATGAATTTATTATTTAATAAATTTTATGAGAATTAATGATATTTTTTATTAAATATTATTAAAAAATATTATTAATTATTAATTTTTAGTGACAGTTTAAAAATTGTCATAAAAAATCAATAATTATAAATTTTAGTGATAGTTTTAAAAAAATTGTTACTAAAAAAATCACTGATTTTCAACTTTTAGCGACAATTTAAAAATTTTATCACAGAAAACGCCACTAATTATAAATCTTAACGATAATTTATAAAAATTGTGATAAAAAGTCATTTAATTGTCAAATTTTAGCGACATATGCAAAAAATTGTCACAAAAAATTATTTTTAGTAACGATTTTAATATAATTTATTTTTAATAAGACTTAATGAAAATTAAATTTAACTATCAAGACCTATTAATGATTTACATAAATTGTAAAAGAGAAACACTATTTGTATATGATTTGTTTGCGCAAATGTATCTAAACTCTCATACTATCGAGGCTCACATATATAAGACCCATCATCATGTGAAAGTTCTATGCATTTGATACATGTAGTAATGCTGCTTGTAAATAGCTAGTACCCAAGTCCCAAATGTTTTTTTTTTTTCTTCTAAAAAAAACAACAACAACAACACACCACAGTTTCATTTTTCAAAAATAATTACAAGCTGATAGAAGACAAAACTTTTGCTGACAAATAAGAAATCCAAATCTTCCGTGGTTTGAAAACTCTTTTGGTGGTTTGTTTGTCCCGTCAAT
Organism: Camellia sinensis; assembly: GCF_055761805.1. Taxonomy (NCBI): domain Eukaryota; kingdom Viridiplantae; phylum Streptophyta; class Magnoliopsida; order Ericales; family Theaceae; genus Camellia; species Camellia sinensis. The sequence continues at coordinate 62,219,946 of NC_138962.1, read as the reverse complement.
GTCAATTTCTTTCTTGGTTTCATTTTTCAAAAACAATTACAAGCTGATAGAAGACAAAACTTCTGCTGACAATAAGAAATCCAAATCTTCCGTGGTTTGAAAATTCATTTGGCGGTTTGTTTGTCCCGTCAATGTCAATTTCTTTCTTGGTGCAATTTTGAAAGCTCAAATCTGTTAGAAATGGTTGAAAAATTTTAAGTAAAACTCACTTTGTTTGTTTTTGCTTTTTAAAAAATATTTTTTTAAAAATTTTATTTTTTTATTTTTCGTATTTTTTTTATTTTTATTGAATTTTTTTAATATTTTAAATATTTTTTTTTACTTTTTAGACACACTTAACATAAATACACCTAAAAAATAAAAAAATTATAAAAAAAATCTTTTAAAAATTTACTAAATACCAAAAATATAAAAAAAAATACAAAAATTCAATATATTTTTATGTATTTATTAACTTTTTAAAATATTTTTTTTCAAATTTTTTACTTTTTAGATACATCTACGTAAGGTGTATCTAAAAAAGTAAAAAAAATGTTTAAAATTTAAAAAATATTCACTAAAAACAAAAAAATACGAAAACTAAAAAAGTCAGTTTTTAAAAAACTTAATCCAGAAAACTCAAACCAAACACACTGATTAATTTTTTTTTTCTAAATTTGGTCTATGTTTTAGGTGGGCCCCGTGCGTCGATATTCGCGGGTCAAAGTGATAATGCGTTCTATGCCACGTTTTGATTCATGTGGTATATTTGATTGCTCAAAACCATTACCGAGTGAATGAGAAATTGAAGCCAAAGTACGCTCCATGGAAATGGAGTTTTGGTGAAAAATCATTAAAGGTTTGAATAAGGCTTGTCCCACATTGATTTGGTGGGAAGTTTTGAATGGGTTTATAAGGCATGGGATTGGAACTTAGGGTGTGTCCCAAGGAATACCCAAGTGTTTTAGAGAGGGAGGTTATGGACAAAATGGACTTAACCCATTGGATCCAAAAATCACTAAATGCGCGCGCCGCCGTTCGGTCGGGTAGGGCTGGGCTTGGGTGCATGGTGTGAGGTTGGGTTGAGCTTGTCCGGGCCAATACCTATCTTTTTGGATAAAAAATATTTGAATTTAATTTTATTTTTTGGTAAAATAAAATCCAGAATTCAAATTAATTTTGGAAATAAACTGGTCCAGTTTTACTGTACACCCAAACAGGACCCTTCCTCTTTTTTATCTGTTTGAATTTTGAACCCAACAGGTTCAAATTTGTTTAAATTCAAAACCAAACAGGTTTCATACCTGTTCAAACAGGTTTGTACCTGTTTAATTCAAAACCTGTAGCCACCACTATATCTATAAATAGAACCGCCCTCATTTGATATTTAACACATTCAGAAAATTTGTACTTCACCTCTGCAAATTTATTCTTCATTTTGCTGCATTTAATTTTTGTAAGAAAGAGCGTAAACACTGGCTTGGTTTGGGAAGTAGGTTGGCTTTTTGGCTTTTTGGCTTTTTTGGCTATTTTAGCCTGGGCTAAAAAGCTTGGTTTGGGAAGGGCTTTTTGGTTTTTTTGACTTTTTTTGTGAGAGAAGAATGTAATGATTATAGGTTGGATGTGATGTTTTGTTTGTTATGGCTAAAATAGCCTATTTTGTTTTTTGTGACTAAAATAGCCAAAAAAGCCTGAAAATCATCTTGCCAAACAGAGGCTGTGTTTGTAAGTCAAACAATTTGTAGTGTTGCTATTGTTTGTAGTTGATCATTTCATCCTGAGAGATAGACGTCCACATTCTGAAAGAACCGTGGTGAGGACGAATCTGTCTTAAGAACACAGTGTCAAACACTGAACTTGAGCAGATTATTATTCAAGAATTAATCAAGTAAGTTGTTTAATTTATTTTCAGTGTTATTGTTATTTATTTAAATCAGATTTTAATTTTATTTTTGTAACAAAATAAAATCTGTTTTTATTTTTTTTTTAATTTTTAATTTGATTTTTGTAATCAAACAAATTCTCTACTTTCCTTTATTTCTTTATATTCTTATTGTTGTTTAGTACACAACAAAATTTAATCTATTTAAATACAATGAAGATTGTCCAACAATCTTAAGACATATTCCTTTTTTGGTATCTTCATTGTATTTAATTTTCTGATTTCATAAAGACATATTCTGGTTGGAAAAACAAATAGTGACTTATGCTATTTGACAAATAGTAGTAATATACTGTCTATTTTCTTTGACAACTAGTAGTAATATACTGGTGTCATTAACAATTGCAGAATATTAATTTGTGTTACAAAAAATTATTGTGCTATTTTATTTTTCTAGTTTTAGTAATAAGGAAAATAAATTTATTTTGTATTATAATTTATTTTCTGGTTTTAGTAACTAGAAAATTAATTTGTGTTTTAATTTTTTCTAATTTTTGTAATCAGAGATTATGGCTACTGCTACTGAAACTGCAACTGGAAGTGGTACTCCGATTGTTACACCAACACCGGTCCCTATCTAGAACCATGTTCATGTACCAATAAATCATGGAGAAAAATCGAAAAAATTTAACGGTACTGAGTTTAAGAGATGGAAGCAGAAGATGTTATTCTATCTTACTACTCTTAATTTGGCCCGGTTTCTCTATGAAGAGGTTCCAGTACTTAAAGAGGGTGAAACTAATCGGCAAGTTGTTGTCGCTGTAGATGCTTGGAAACATTCAGATTTCCTGTGCAGAAACTACATCCTCAATGGCCTTAACAACATGCTATATAATGTTTACAGTCCTTTGAAAACAGCAAAAGAATTGTGAGATTCTTTGGAGAAGAAATACAAGACAGGATGCCGGCACAAAGAAATTTGTCGTCGGTAAATTTCTGAATTTTGTTATGGTAGACCCCCAAACGGTAATTTCTCAAGTTCAAAGTTTTCAATTAATTTTACATGATATTCATTCTGAGGGTATGTCTCTAAGCGAGTCTTTCTAAGTCGTTGCTTTAGTGGAAAAGTTACCACCGGTTTGGAAAGATTTCAAAAATTATTTAAAACATAAACGCAAAGAGATGACCATGGATGAACTTATTGTAAGACTGAGAATTGAAAAAGATAACCGTAAGACTGAAAAGAGGAATGAGAAAAATCCCATTGAGTCCAAGGCTAATGTGGTTGAACAAGTTTATAAACCACATAACAAAAAGAGGAAGTTTACTGGAGATGGCCCTAAACAAGGCGATAGCAACAAGAAGTTCAAAGGAAAATGCTATAACTGTGGCAAGACTGGACATCGAGCTTCTGACTGCCACCGCCCTAAGAAGGATCATGGAAGTCCAAGTAAGAAGACCACCAATCAAGCCAATGTAACTGAATTAGATTACATCTCTGACAGAGTGAATGACATCACCCTCTCTACTGTGGTGTCTGAGGCTAACTTGGTTGGACCAAAAATAGTAGATTGTGTGTTTATTGGTTATGCTCAAAATAGTAGTGCATATCGGTTTCTGACTTATAAATCAGAAATACCTGATATAAATGTGAACACTATTATAGAGTCAAGGAATGCTGTATTTTTTGAACATGTCTTTCCTTACAAGAAAGGACAGGAATTAAGTTCACAGAAAAGAACTTATGTTTGTACACAAAGTCAAGAGACTAATAACAATCAAACACAAGAAACTAGTAATGGTCTCAACCAACAGGATTTAACTGATGATGAACCAAGACGAAGTAAGAGAGCGAGAACATCAAAATCCTTTGGTCCAGATTTTCTGACAAACTTGTTAGAAAATGAACCTCACAGCTTTAAAGCGGCAATGACAGGTCCTGAAGCACCTTTGTGGAAAGAGACTGTTAATAATGAAATTGAATCCATTATGCAAAATCATACTTAGGAATTGGTGGATCTTCCACCAGGTTCTAAACCTTTTGGATATCAGTAGATATTCAAGAAAAAAATGAAAGCAGATGGTTCAATTGACAAGTATAAAGCAAGACTTGTAGTAAAAGGTTACAGACAAAAGGAAGGTCTGGACTATTTTGACACATATTCCCCTGTGACAAGAATAACATCCATTCGCATGCTTATTTCTATAGCAGCGTTGTTTAATTTAGAAATACATCAAATGGTTGTTAAGACAACTTTTCTTAAACAGTGATTTAAATAAAGAGATCTATATGGAGCAACCCGAAGGGTTTGTAGTGTCGGGGCAAGAAAAAAAAGTTTGTCGGCTTGTAAAGTCTCTTTATGGATTAAAACAAGCACCTAAGCAATAGCATGAAAAATTTGATCATGCAATGCTTACTAATGGGTTTAAGATAAACGAATATGACAAATGCGTCTATGTTAAAAACACTGACCAAGGACATGTCATAGTTTGCCTTTATATGGATGACATACTTATTATTGGAAGCAATCAAAACATGATCAAATCAACTAAGCAAATGCTTAATAAAATATTTGATATGATAGATATGGGGGTCGCAGATGTTATTTTAGGAATGAAAATTACTAAAACATCTGACAGATATGCATTATCTCAATCTCATTATATTGAGAAAATTCTTGGTAAATTTATCAAGGATGATATGAATTTAGCAAGAAAACCTGTAGACGTCAATCTTTATTTATCAAAAAATAAAGGTGATGCGGTGTCTCAGTTAAAATATTCCCAAATCATTGGAAGCCTAATGTACCTAATGAATTGTACTCGTCCTGACATAGCTTATGCAGCAGCAAATTGTATAGGTAAACTAGTAACTCCGGAGAAGACCATTGGAAGGCGATCATTCGGATTTTTAGATATCTAAGATTCACCCGTGATCATAGTTTGAACTTTACTCGATATCCAGCAGTACTTGAAGGTTATTGTGATGCCAATTGGATATTGAATACTAAAGATTCAAAATTCACTAGTGGATATATCTTTACTCTAGGAGGCGCTGCTGTTTCTTGGAAGTTTACGAAACAAACATGCATCGCACGACTCACAATGGAATCCGAGTTTATTGCTTTAGACAAAGCAGGAGAAGAAGCAGAATGGCTTCGTCACTTCTTAGAAGACATTCCAATGTGGCCAAAACCAGTGCCAGCTATTTGCATTTACTGTGATAGTCAATCTGCAATAGGCAGGGCACAGAATCAGATGTATAACGGTAAGTCACGACATATTCGCAGTCGACATAATATCGTGAGGCAATTGTTGTCAAATGGAATAATCTCAATAGATTATATAAAATCTAAAGAGAATATTGCGGATCCGTTAACAAAAGGTTTGACAAAAGAGCTAGTGTATAGTTCATCGAAGGGGATGGGATTAAAGCCTATTACATAAGAGTCGTCATAATGGTAACCCTACTTATATGACTCTAGATCCCAAGAACTAAGTTCAAAGGGACAACTAAGTTATGTATGGCTCGCCAGAAATCACCAAGGGATTAAAATTCCTTACCCATTCCTATGGTGAGAGTGATACCTGCAACATATGTGTTCTACAGGGGTATAAGGATAAGCTTTGCTTTTAATGATTACTTATATTTTGATTGAGGCATAAAATCAAGACGAGTATAAGGAGATACTCACAATAAGAATCACTTATATGAGTGTCGAACTGGGGCCGGTTCTATGAGAATGAAGAGGCTAAATTCTCTAGAAACATTCATGAAAACCAGGAGCGTTCAAGGCCAAAATGAACACAACAGTGAGAACCATGATGCGTTAGAAGATATTTTGTGTGAAATCTATTGTCTTGGCTTACACAAATGGCTAAACAATTCAAAGCATCGCGTCCATTGGTTAGCCAGTAGTTATCACTAGGGAAGGTTCAAGGCCGAATGCTACCTATCCTGATGCAAGATATTTTCGACTTATACTCTTTTGATAAAGTCTGCATATTGTTGCATTTCCGTTGTCATCAAATTCCATTCATGTGGGGGATTGTTAGAAATGGTTGAAAAATTCTGGGTAAAACCATAATTTTTTTCTTAAGTTTGGTCTATTTTTTTGGTGGGCCCCGTGTGTCGATGTTTGCGGGTCAAAGTGGTAATGTGTTCTATGTCGCGTTGTGATTCACATGGTATATTTGGTTGCTCAAAACCATTACCGAGTGAATGGGAAATTGAAGCCAAAATATACTCCATGGAAATGGAGTTTTGGTGGAAAATCATTAAAGGTTTGAATAAAGCTTGTTCCACATTGATTTGGTGGGATGTTTTGAATGGGTTTATAAGGTATGGGATTGGAACTTGAGGTGTTTCCCAAGGGGTACCTAAGTGTTTTAGAGAGGGAGGTTATGGGCAAAATGGGCTAGACCCATTGGACCCAAAAATCACCACACGCGCGCCGCCGCCGCCGTCCGTCCGTCCTGGTGTGCTGGGCTTGGGCTTGGGTGCATGGTGTGAGGTTGGGTTGGGTTTGTCCGACCCAATACCTATCTTTTTTTGTCAAAAATATTTGAATTTAAATTTATTTTTTGGTAAAATAAAATGCAGAATTCAAATTAATTCCAGAAATAAACTGGTCCGGTTTTACTGTACACCCAAACAGGGCCCTTCCTTTTTTTTTTTCCTGTTTGAATTATAAACCCAACAGATTCAAATATGTTTAAATTCAAAACCAAACAGGTTTCATACCTGTTCAAACAGGTTTGCACCTGTTTAATTCAAAACCTGCAGCCACCACTATATCTATAAATAGGACAGCCCTCATTTAAAGTTTAACACATTTAGAAAATTCGTACTTCACCTTTGCAAATTTATTCTTCATTTTGCTGCATTTAATTTTTGTAAGAAAGAGCGTAAACACTTAGTGTGTTCGTAAGGCAAACAATTTGTTGTACTGCTATTGTTTGTAGTTGATCATTTCATTCTGGGAGATAGACGTCCACATTCTGAAAGTACCGTAGAGAGGACGAATCTGTCTTAAGGACACAGTGTCGAACACTGAACTTGATCAGATTATTATTCAAGAATTAATCAAGTAAGTTATTTAATTTATTTTCAGTGTTATTATTATTTATTTAAATCAGATTTTAATTTTGTTTATTTATTATTTATATTTTTAGTTTGATTTTTGTAATCAAACAAATTCTCTGCTTTCCTTTATTTCTTTATATTCTTGTTATTGTTTAGTACACAACAGAATTTAATCTATTTAAATACAATGAAGATTGTCCAACAAAATCATTAATGGTGAGACGGTTTTTGATAACATAATTCAACATTTAAAATTAAATTAATTAAATAATAATTAATTACATTTATTTGATAATTATAATTGATATTACTTAAAAATTTAAGTGCCTCTTAAAATATAAGTTAAAATTCAAAATTTTCTAAAGTCATATAAAACTTAATTCTGACTAAATTTATAAATATTAAATATCAATATCAATATATATTATTGTAAACTCACTACCACCATCGCTACCACCACTACTACCACCACCACCACCCCAACTATCATGCCACTGCCACTACTATCACCATGTCACCACCATCACCATGTCACCACCATGGCCATCGCTATTACTACCACTATCACAACCATCACCATCATGTCACCACTACTACCACCGCTATCACTATCACTTCCACTACTGCCAGCACCACCATTACCATTTTGTCATCGCAAACACTACCGCCACCTACATCACCATTGTCATTATTGTCATGAAAATCACCATCGTTTTACTATTACTATTATTGCTCTCACTATCACTACCCCGCCACCGCCGCCACTACCACTACCACCAACACCAACACCACCATGCCACATTACCACCATCATCAAAATATAAAAATTAAAATAATAAATTTCAATTTTTTTTTTACACATATCAAAAATTATTTTTAATTCAACACTTAAAATTTATCAAACAACTTTTCAACTTAAAAAATTTAACATTTAATTTTTAATATTTAATATTTAATTTTCAATTTTCAACTTTTTCAAATACCAAGTTGCACTTTGAAACAAAAACAAAATGAAATTTTCTGAAAAACCCAAAGTTTCTAATTTTATGCAAAACATTTTTAAAAAAGTCAAAACTGACTTTTTAGTTTTTATTTTTTTTTCAAAGGTGAAATTGTAAATGTATGGGTAATCACAAAATAATTGCCTTATAAATGAGAATTTTTTTGGGTGCAACTTGGACACGTAAGCACAATAATGAATTTGTACCGTACACAAAAGAGGTTTGTGGTGCCATAATGAAAATGTAATTTTTTTACCACCGATTCACTTAAATGCAATTTTTCCTTTTTTTTAGAATATATTATTTTAATAATTTTTTGAATTTTTGGTTAAAATATGCGAAAAAAAACTAATATATTTACTTTTTGACATTTTACTTTAAAAAAATAGTGAGAAAACAAACCTTTGACTTTTGTGGTATAAATTGTTGCTTTTTTATTTTTTATTTTTTAATAACTTTTTTGACTTGTAAGCTAAAAAAATAAGGGTAAATTATCAATGGATCATAATAGTTGGACTATTAAAAATAAGTCTTAATAAAATCGTTCCTAAAAATAATTTTTGTGACGATTTTTCACATATATTACTAAAAATTGACAATTAATGATTTTTTTTCACGATTTTATAAATTGTCACTAAAATTTACAATTAGAGTCATTTTTCTGTGGTGAATTTTTCAAATTATCGTTGTAAATTGAAAATTATTGACTTTTTTTGTTACGATTTTTTTTAAATTGTTGCTAAAACTTATCATTAGTGACATTTTATGACAAGATTTTCAAATTGTTGTTGAAATTAAACAATTATTGACTTTTTTAATAGTGTTTGATGAAAAATGTCATTAATTACTATGGAACCTATTGAATAATAAGTTCACATATGAAGACATATATGTAAGTTCCGTCTACGATAATAAGTTTCCAAACAAGGCCGAACTATTTTAAAAAATAGTCGGATTCCTTCCGGTGCACAATTTGGGCTAAAGAGCACTGTCTGAGCCTGTTGAACTCACCACGAGTTCAATTTTGATACTATATATTAAGTCTTGGGGGTTAAAAATCCCCTTTTGCTTAATATATAGTATAGACTAGCCTATCAACCGTGTTATGCACGAGATAATTATATATATTTATATTTGTTTTAATTTTTTTTTAATATATAAATTATGTTTTTTAAGATTTTTTATAAAAATAATTTAACAATCTTATCACTAACCATAGTGTACAGGAGAAATTAAAAAGGCTATTGCAGTAACTATGCACGAGTTGTATTTATAATTATTTGTATGAGAGGATTTTAAATGCTAATCAGAGATTTTGACCAAATCAATAAATGCAGGCATGTGGATTGAAAAAAGTTAATAAATGCTGCTCAGGAGATTTTGGCTAAATCAATAAATGCTCAGACTTTTTTTTAAATAAAAAATTTAGAAAATTAAGATCGAGAGATTGGAGCTCCTACAAGGCTTGTGATTTACAAACCCCCTTTTTCTTAATATATTTACAATTATCTATATATGTGAATTGCGATTTTTAAATGTTTTTTTTTTTAAAAAAAATCTTATTATTTTTCTTTTTTTATATTATATTAAAGTTTAATATTTTGATATTATTCATATGTGTTGGACTTTTCAAGGAATTAAATGTCTTCTTTTTTTTATTATATTATATTAAAGTTTAATATTTTGATAATAGTCATATATGTTTGACTTTTCAAGAAATTTTTTTATGCTTGTTCTTAATCCATTAAAGTGTTATTATAAGAGATAATAATCATATGTGTTGGGACTTTTTAAGAAATTCATATGTGTTGGATTTCAAAGAATTTTTTTTATGTTTGTTCTTAATACATTAAAATGTTATTATGAGGGTAAGACTTGGGGATTGGGAGAAATTAATAAATGCTAAGATTTTTTTTTTTAAATCAAAAAATCAAAAAATTTAGATTGAGAGATTGAAACTCCCACAAGGCTTGGGTTAAAAATCCTCTTTTGCTTAATATATGATTAGCATATCACCCGTGCTATGCACGGATTGTGTTTACAATTATCTAAATATGTGAATTGTGATTTTTAAATGTCTTTTTTTTTTCTTTTTTTTTGTAATATATTAAAGTTTAATATTTTGATAATAATCATATGTGTTGGACTTTTCAATTTTTTTTTTTTTAAACTTGTTCTTTATGGATTAAAGTGTTATTATGAGGGTAAGACTTGGAAGTTGGGAGAAGTTAATAAATGCTAAGATTTTTTATTTTTTTAAATCAAAAAATCAAAAAATTTAGATTGGGAGATTGGAACTCCCACAAAGCTTAGGATTAAAAAGCCCATTTTGCTTAATATATAGTATAGATATTAGCATATCACTTGTGCTATGTACGAATTGTGTTTACAATTATCTATATATGTGAATTGTGATTTTTAAATATTTTTTTAAATGTCTTTTTCTTCCTTTTTATATTATATTAAAATTTAATATTTTGATAATAATCATATGTGTTTGACTTTTCAAGTAATTAAATGTCTTTTTATTATTATATTATATTAAAGTTTAATATTTTGATAATATTCATATGTGTTGGACTTTTCAAGAATTTTTTTTTATGTTTATTCTTAATGTATTAAAGTGTTATTATGAGGGATAATAATCATATGTGTTGGGATTTTTCAAGGAATTCATATGTGTTGGATTTTAAAGAAATTTTTTTATTCGTGTTCTTAATTCATTAAAGTGTTATTATGAGGGTAAGACTTGAGAGTTGGGAGAAGTTAATAAATGTTAAGATTTTTTTTTTAAAAATCAAAAAATCAAGAAATTTAGATTTTAAGATTGAAACTCCCACAAGGCTTGGGGTTAAAAACCCCTTTTGCTTAATATATAGTATAGATAGCATATCACCCGTGCTATGCACGGATTGTGTTTACAATTATCTATATATGTAAATTGTGATTTTTAATTTTTTTTTAAATGTCTTCTTTTTTTCTTCTTTTATATTATATTAAAGTTTAATATTTTGATAATAATCATATGTGTTGGAATTTTCAAATAATTAAATGTCTTTTTTTAATATTATATTATATTAAAGTTTAATATTTTGATAAAAATCATATGTGTTGGATTTTTCAATAATTTTTTTAATGCTATTTTTTAATGTATTAAAGTATTATTATGAGGGATAATAATCATATATGTTGAGACTTTTCAAAAAATTCATATGTGTTGGATTTCAAAGAATTTTTTTTTATACTTGTTCTTAATGCATTTAAAGTGTTATTACGAGGGTAAGATTTGGGAGTTAGGAGAAGTTAATAAATGCTAAGGTTTTTTTTTTTTTAAATCAAAAAATCAGGAAATTTAGATTGAGAGATTAGAGCTCTCACAAGGCTTGGGATTAAAAACCTCCTTTTGCTTAATATATAGTATAGGCTAGCATATCATCCATGCTATGCACGGATTGTATTTACAATTATCTATATATGTAAATTGTGATTTTTAAATGTTTTTTTTAAATGTCTTCTTTTTTTCTTTTTTTATATTATATTAAAGTTTAATATTTTGATAATAATCATATGTGTTGGAATTTTCAAGGAATTAAATGTCTTTTTTTTTATTATATTATATTAAAGTTTAATATCTGATAATAATCATATGTGTTAAACTTTTCAAGAAATTTTTTTATACTTGTTCTTAATGCATTAAAGTGTTGTTTGGAATTTTTAAAGAATTTTTTTTTTACGCTTGTTCTTAATGCATTAAAGTGTTATTATAGGGGTAAGACTTGGGAGTTTAGAGAAGTTAATAAATGCTAAGATTTTTTTTTTAATAAAAAAATCAGAAAATTTAGATTGGGAGATTGGAGCTGTGAATTGTGATTTTTAAATATTTTTTTTAAATGTCTTATTTTTTTTCCTTTTTATATTATATTAAAGTTTAATATTTTGATAATAATCATGCTAGTATATCACCCGTGCTATGAACGGATTGTGTTTACAATTATCTATATATGTGAATTGTGATTTTTAAATATATATAAATATATATATATATTTTAAATGTCTTCTTTTTTTTCTTTTTTTGTATTATATTAAAGTGTAATATTTTGATAATAATCATATGTGTTGGACTTTTTAAGAATTTTTTTTTATGCTTGTTCTTAATTGATTAAAGTGTTATTATGAGAGATAATAATCATATGTGTTGAGATTTTTCAATGAATTAATCTATTGGATTTCAAAGAATTTTTTTTGTGCTTGTTTTTAATGCATTAAAGTGTTATTATGGGGATAAGACTTGAAAGTTGGGAGAGGTTAATAAATGCTAAGATTTTTTTTTTAAATCAAAAAATCATAAAAATTAGATTGGGAGATTAGAGCTCCCACAAGGTTTCGGTTAAAAACCCCATTTTGCTTAATATATAGTACTAGCCTATCACCCGTGCTATGCACGGGATAATTATAGATATTTATATTTGTTTTCATTTTTTTTAATATATAAATTATGTTTTTAAAGATTTTTTATAAAAAAAATTTAACAATCTTATTACTAACCATAGTGTACAGGAGAAATTAAAAAAACTACTGCAGTAACTATGCACGGGCTCTATCTATAATTATTTGTATGAGAGGATTTTAAATGTCAATTAGAGATTTTGACCAAATCAATAAATGTAAGCATGTGGATTGGAAAAAGTTAATAAATGATGATCAGAGAATTTTGACCAAATCAATAAATGCTAAGGTTTTTTTTTAAATCAAAAATTTAGAAAATTAAGATTGAAATATTGGAGCTCCCACAAGGCTTGGGTTTTAGAAACCCCCTTTTTCTTAATATATTTACAATTATCTATATATGTGAATTGCGATTTTTAAATATATTTTTTTTAAATGTCTTTTTTTTTTCTTTTTTTTATATTATATTAAAGGTTAATATTTTGATAATAATCATATGTGTTTGACTTTTCAACAAATTAAATGTCTTCTTTCTTTTATTATATTATATTAAAGTTTAATATTTTGATAATAATCATATATGTTTGACTTTTCGAGAAATTTTTTTATGCTTGTTTTTAATGCATTAAAGTATTATTATGAGGGATAATAATCATATCAGTTGAGACTTTTCAAGGAATTCATATGTGTTGGATTTCAAATAATTTTTTTTTATGCTTGTTCTTAATGCATTAAAGTGTTATTATGAGGGTAAGATTTTGAGGTTGAGAGAAGTTAATAAATGCTAAGTTTTTTTTTTTTTTTATAAATCAAAAAATCAGGAAATTTAGATTGGGAGATTGAAACTACCACAAGACTTGGGGTTAAAACCCCCCCTTTTACTTAATATATAGTACAGATATAGATAGATAGATGTATCTTTTTATTTTTATTTTTATTTTTGTGTGGTTTGTACTCGGGTATTTTTTTTTCAATTTATTTAAGATGGAGTTGTGGGCATCTTTTTTTTTTTAAATTTAATTTATATGTGGTTTCCATTTGTTTTTAATAATTATTATTTAGGTAAGTTATGATGTGAGTTAGATATGTGATAGACATGTGAGTTTTATTGATTTAAACTTTAAAGATTTTTTTTTTTAGTTTTTTAGTTTTTTTTGTTATGTTATAATATAATATATACAATATAGGTAGATATCTACAACTTTAATAAAAAAATATTTTATGATTTTTTGGGGAAAAGAAAAGAAATGCAAGTTTTAATATTTTTTTTTAAAAAATTTGTGAGAGTAATTAGGAGAGAGAGATTATGAAATACTTTTGTTATTAAATAAATAAATCAGTCAATAGTTTTTTTTTAATCTATTTTGTAAATTAAAAATCAATAATTTTGAAAAATTGATTAATTTGTCTTATTAAGTGATTTAAAATTTTGATAGATATACATAAAAAAAAATACATAATTATATTATTAAATCATAATTCAAATTTAGATGTTATATCTTTTTGAGATCTATAGCTAAATTCTTATCTTTTTTTTTTATTTTTTTTTTGTGTGTAACCATAGTGTATGGGAGAAATTGAAAAGGGTGTTGCAATAATTATGAGAGAAGTCAAAAGGGATTGTGGGTTGGGAGAAGTTAATAAATGCTGAGTTGGGTTGGGAGAAATCAATAAATGCTGAGATTTTTTTTTTAAATCAAAAAATTAGAAAATTAGGATTAGGAGATTGAAGCTCCCACAGGCCTCGGGTTAAAAATCCACTTTTGCTTAATATATAGTATAGATAGATAGATATTAGCATATCACCCGTGCTATGCACGGATTGTGTTTACAATTATCTATATATGTGAATTGTGATTTTTAAATGTCTTTTTTTTTTTCATTTTTTATATTATATTAAAGTTTAATATTTTGATAATAATCATATGTGTTGGACTTTTTAAGGAATTAAATGTCTTTTTTTTATTATATTATATTAAAATTTACTATTTTGATAATAATCATATGTGTTGGACTTTTCAAGAAAAAATCAAAAAATTTAGTTTGGGAGATTGGAGCTCCCACAAGGGTTCGGGTTAAAAACCCCCTTTTGCTTAATATAAGTACTAGCCTATCACCCGTGTTATGCACGAGCTAATTATAGATATTTATATATTTTTTAATATATAGATTATATTTTTTAAGATTTTTTATAAAAATAATTTAAAAGTCTTATCACTAACTATGGTGTATATGAGAAATTAAAAAGGCTCCTGCAGTCACTATGCACGAGTTGCATCTATAATTATTTGTGTGAGGAGCTTTTAAATGCAGAATAGAGATTTTGACTAAATCAATAAATGCAGGTATGTGGAAAGACATGTAGATTGAAAAAAAGTTAATAAATGTTAATCATGAGATTTTGACCAAATCAATAAATGCTGAGTTATTTTTTAAATAAAAAATTTAGAAAATTAAGGTTGGGAGATTGGAACTCTATGTGAATTGTGATTTTTAAATTTTTTTTTTAATTTTAAAATGTCTTTTTTTTCTTTTTTATATTATATTAAAGTTTAATATTTTGATAATAATCATATGTGTTGGACTTTTCAAGGAATTAAATGTCTTTTTTTTTATATTATATTATATTAAAATTTAATATTTTGATAATAATCATATGTGTTGGACTTTTCAAGAATTTTTTTTTATACTTGTTCTTAATGCATTAAGGTGTTATCATGAGAGATAATAATCATATGTGTTGGGACTTTTCAAGAAATTCATATGTGTTGGATTTCAAATAATTTTTTTTGTACTTGTTCTTAATGCATTAAAGTGTTATTATGAGGGTAAGACTTGGGAGTTGGAAGAAGTTAATAAATGCTAAGTTTTTTTTTTTTTAAATCAAAAAATCAGAAAATTTAGATTGGGAGATTAGAGCTCCCACAAGACTTGGGGTTAAAAACACCCTTTTGCTTAATAAATAGTATAGATAGATATTAGCATATCACCCGTGCTATGCACGTGTAAGAGGGGCTAATTTGAGCCCACTAAATTATTTAGGCCCAATAGCCCAAGATTAGTGGGCCCGAATTTATCGCAAGTCCAAGAATCGGTGGGCCCAGATTTATCGCCATCAAACGGATTGAATCGCTCTAAGCCTCGAAAGGGTTCGGATCCACGAACCTAGAGACTTACTCAGGCCCGGACTCGAAAGGGTATTAGGCAAGCCTAGAGATCCGAGGCACTCGGACTCGAAAGGGTTCGGATCCACGAACCTAGAGGTCCGAAATACTTGGCTTCGAACGGATTCAGACGCAATCTAGAAGTCGCTCCGTTAATGAGTCCCAGAACACTTGCGGGCTCGGAGCTTTCCGGGATCTACGCACCAGAACCATGGGCGTAATGGAGTTCGAACAAAGGACCCGATCCCGAGGACGGTGAGTGGAGACAAATTCACTCTTCGGTTAAACTAGCCTATACCCGGGTCGAGGTGGCACGACCCCGGGGGGTCCATGAGACTCGGCAATATTTTTGCGGCAGGACGTCCTCTGGGACTACCCCTGACCCTTTGGGATGATTGGGGATCATTGGTTAGGTGTGGCTAAGAAGAAGGGTTCGCCGAGGGAGTGATCTCCTCTTCGGGGTTTTCTCATCCTCGGAGAAGTCACCTCCTCGGAGAAGTCACCTCCTCGGAGAGGTCACCTCCTCGGACAAGGTGGTTAGAGAGAATATCCCCCATGTGCCTTGCACATGGGCTCCATCCTATATCATGAGGTGCCTATAAATAGCACCCACCCATAGCTTTACAAGGCAATGGATTTTGGAGATTTTTAACTCTTGGGAAAGAACTAATTTCCCTTCTCCATTATCAACCTTGAGAGTGAAAGTGGGAGATCAATGGGAGAGCCTTGCCATTATTCTATTCTCTAGCCATTTTGCCTTCTTCTTCACCCAATCTCTTATCTCCATCATCTCCTTTGTTGTTGTGTTCCTAAGTTGAGATTATTGAAGAATCTAAGCCTCTCATCATATTCTAGAGAATTCGAAGTTATTCTTCAAGGATCTTTGAAGATCTTCGAATTTTCCAACTCCTTTCTTGAACCCTCTCCTACATTTTGGCGACTCCACTGGGGAGGCGGATTGGTTAATGGTCTCAACGAGATCTGGAATCCACACAACTCCAACAAGAATGGCGGGAGAAGATGAAGTTCACCAACAAGGATCCTCTAATGGTGGTGATGACAGAACCATGACTCCAGATCAACCACTTTTGCTTGAAGCCATTCAAGGACTTCAGAATACTCAGCAAGAGATTCTTACCACTCTTCAGAATCTCACTCACACCATGTTGGTGATGAGTTCTAACTTTGCACCGGCGCCAAACGGGAATCAAACTGGTAGTGGAGTTATTCTCGCCGGAGCGCAAAATCAAATCCAAGGAGAAGTAGGCCCCAATCAGCCTATGGCTCATGGCAACACGGCCACAGTAACACATGCTCAAACCACAGTAGGCGGCGGCAGTTTGCCCATGCCCGGGCTCCATGGCGTGCCAAGCCAAGATCCAATGGTGACTAGGGGAGTTTCTAGTGTAATGAATGGTGCTCCGGCGACTGTTGGTGTCCAGGAAAACATAAGGAGCGTGATGGCGCAAAAGGGAGCTCTGCCCGTACCTAATCTTGTCACGCCACCAGTAAATGTTACCCAAGCACCAAGCGGGCCTCCTTTGGTGCCGACAACAAATCTGCAAGCACAACCCGGTATAGCGGCGCCGTACGGTGGACTTTACGGGCCTCAATTCAATATCCCATCACCAACTGGCTTGTCTATAGGCGCTGATGGCCAGTATCGTCAAATGTCCTCACCAATGATGAATTCGCAGCACCAGAATGGCCAAGACGCCCCTAGCTCAGTCTTCGGGTACATAAGCCAAGTCCCGGGAATACCACCATCAAACTCTCTCCCTCAACAGTTTCTCACTCTCGCCGATGTGCAGGCCATGTTCGATCTCGAACGGGGCAAGAGGACCTTACCCTCTTTGCCTGATCCAGACGTCAAGCCGCCTTACCCCATTGAGATGCTGAGCTATCCATACCCTGAGGGATATACAGTGCCGAAGTTCATCAAGTTCGACGGCAAACAAGGAAATGCCCGAGAACATGTTGTGCGATTCATCGAGACTCTAGGTATTCATGGTTCAAACCACGTCCTCCGACTGAGAGAATTCTCTAAGTCCCTCACCGACCGAGCATATAGTTGGTATGTTAATTTGGCCCCAAACTCTGTCCGAAGTTGGGAGGAAATGGTTAACAAATTCCACTCCAAGTTCTTTCAAGTGGCGGAGAAGGTGACCACACTTACATTGTGTAAAGAGAAGCAACAAGAAAGTGAAGACATCCTTGACTACGTCAAAAGGTTTCAGGACAAGGCCGTGGATTGTCATGAAGCAGTTGAGGAGAGTTATCTGGTTCAAATTTGTCTAGAAGGGGCATTGAGCAGGTACAAAATGTTTCTAGTTAACCACAAGTGTAACAACCCTCATACTGTTTACTGATTATTGACCGATTGATCACCAGTTACTGTTAAACGGAACTGATAATGACTGATAACTGACCGATAATTGAACTGATTAAAAGTACTGAACTGACTGACTGAAACTGGAACTGAATTGACTGAGTATATGTTAGTTAATTTCATTCTATCTGTTTGATTGTCTGATTATCTGTTCATGTTGATATGTTTAAACTGCTAATTGAAGGCCTTATCGGCGGCCGAATTAGAAACCGATTGATGTTCCGTGACCCTCATAATTAATGTGATTTTATGGAATATTTATCTGAAAATTGATTAGGTATGATTAAAATTAGATTAAATAAGCTAATTAAAGAGTTCGGTTTATTTACCATATTGCCACCCTTAGTGGCACACTACCTAGTGATGCTAGAACCTTGCACACATTGAATCAAAACATTTCCTCAGCCATTTCCCCTCCTTATTGCCGACCATAGAGAGAGTTAGGGAGGGAGGGAAGTGTTCTTGTTGATTTTGCTTGGTGAATTGAAGGAATTGAAGTATAGATTGCATACTTGAGCTCCTAGTCTTCTAATTCAAGCTCTAGGTAAGGATCTTATCTTCTTATTGATGCTATTGAACTAGTTCTTGCATGGTTCAGGCTTCATTGTAGAACTAAGTCATGTTTTGGGTCATTAATGGTGAATTGAAGCTCATTTCTTGCATGCATGGTTGAATTAATGAGTTTTGAGTTGAATTCATGGTAAATGGTTACATGCATGTCCATGTTGCAAGAGTAGACCATGTTTTCATCTTGTTTTGAAAAGAATGAGCACAT
This sequence comes from Camellia sinensis, assembly GCF_055761805.1. Classification (NCBI taxonomy): domain Eukaryota; kingdom Viridiplantae; phylum Streptophyta; class Magnoliopsida; order Ericales; family Theaceae; genus Camellia; species Camellia sinensis. The sequence continues at coordinate 62,201,224 of NC_138962.1, read as the reverse complement.
TTGAACAAGCTTTGAAGCTTTGATTTGGTTCAAATCCTTGCATGTTTGCATGTTCTTCCTATTTTTGAAAATGGGTTTGATGAGGCTTTAATTGACTCACCTTTGGGGCTTGAATTCATAAATTGAGCTTTGAAACTTGTTATACATTGAATTTAGTGGTGTTTTCCAGAATTTGGGCCTAAGAGGTCGAGTTTGGAGTGGTTGAATGCTTGGTTTGAGCTTGGGAGGCAAATCTGGAAATTCCAGATTTGGCTTCCTCGCTCGAGCGAAGGATTCCCCGCTCGAGCGAGCACCTTTGTCCAGGGCTCCGCTCGAGCGACCATCGAGCGACCATCGCGCGTAGAATTTCAGCATCCAGTACTTTTACTGTTTTGCAGACCGCTCGAGCGAAGGATTCCTCGCTCGAGCGAAGCCTTTGATTTCGGACTTACGCTCGAGCGTAGAAGGTCTCGCTCGAGCGAGGCTCCTATTTTCAGCAAACTTTGCGAAATGTTTTCTAAGTGCATTTTTGCATCCTCATCCCATCCTAGGCATTCTTAGGCCTAGTTTAAGGCACCTTGATGAGGATATCATTGTAAAACACACCAAGGCAAATTAGGGATTAAGTTATGAGTTTTCCCAACTGTGTAGCTTAGTGTGTTCAACCTGTGAACTGTGTAGGGTTGGCGACTGGGGAGACACGCTCTAGCATACTGTAGCCCAGAACTCTGTGAGTAACAATTGTGTAAAGATATGTTCAACTGATTATCTTCTGAATACTGAACTGAACTGTTTACTGAACTGGTATTATTTACTGAATGAATGTATGTCCTTTATTTCTGAACTGTACTGTGGCATCCTTAGTATCTACGGTTTACTGTTACTGTTACTGTCACAGAGATCTCTGTCGGTTTCCTTGTGGAACCACTACTGTTTACTGACTGATGGCCATCATTACTGTTCGGTCTTTCAAGACCTACTGTTACTGTTATGCTAATGGATGTACCACATATGACTGTTTACTGTACTGAACGACTGAAATACTGATTGAATTGAACTGTTTTCACTACTGTAAGGACATTCATTCTAAACCTCTTTACGCTTTATGTTATTCACTGGGCTTTAGCTCACTGCTCATATATATATGTAGGTGTTCAGGCACCAGACCGCAGCTAGAGGCGTCAGGGTTACTCCAGTTTTGTCAAGCCAGCCTTTGTGCCTCACTGTGAGGTTCCGAGTTGCCATGCTATGGCTTGGGGGTGTTTTGTCTGTTTTTCCCCCTTCTGTACTGTTTTACTGTTTTGTTTAGACCGTACTGTTTTGTACAGACGGAATGTTTTCTGTACTGTTCTGTAGGGTTGAGTCCCTAGTTGAATGGATGTCAATATTGTACATACTGTTCTGTACTGTTTATGTATGAATGCATGAAAAATCTTTTCGGCATACTGACTGTCACAGCTCATTGGACATTGTTTAATTACTGTATTGGCTTCCGCCAGGCCCTGTACTCTGTTTCACTGTATTACTATTCTGCAGGCCTTCGGTAATCTCGGATTACTGGCCGGTTACGGTGCTAAACCCATAGGGCCGGGTTTGGGTCGTGACAGAGTGGTATCAGAGCGATACTTAACCACGAGTTATACCGCACACACGTGTCCAAATGAGCTATAGGGTGTCCTAGAAAGTAATTAGGGCATCTCATGAGCATGTTAAGTGTGTGATTACGTTACGACTGAATATCTGCTAATGTGTTAAACTGGTAAGCAAATGACTGCTTATGTTTAAAACTGTTATAACTGCTTATAGTGAAATGGACAATGCAAATGAACCTGAATCCTCGTCTACCGAGGCAAGAATGGAAAGAATGGAAAGAATGATAGAACTGATAACTGCTAGACTTGAACAACAACAGAACCAACAACCTCCTCCTCCTTCGGTACAGCCGGAACTTAATGCGAATGCGAATGATGGGGACATAATTGCTTTGACCCAGAAGTTCAGCAAAATGAAACCGCCATCCTTTCAGGGAGGCCTTGAACCGCTAAAAGCTGAAGCTTGGGTTCTGGAAACAGAGAAATTATTTGAAGTGTTTCCGTGCTCGGAAGCAAACAAAGTATTGTTAGCTACCTTCACCCTACAAGAAGAGGCTAGAAGGTGGTGGATGTTGATCCGTGAAACAAACACTGTTATAACTTGGGCTCAGTTCAGGGAGTCCTTCTTTGAAAAGTACTTCCCTCAGTGTGTTAGGGATAGAAAAGTGACTGAATTTGAACAGCTGAAGCAGGGCACAATGACTGTTGCGGAATATGAGACGAAATTTACTGAGCTTGCTAGATATGCACCGCATATGGTGGATACTGAGTATAAGAAGGCCAGAAAATTTGAAGGTGGCCTTAATGTGGCAATACTTGACCGGATAAATGTTTTGAAATTACCGACTTTTGTGGGTGTTCTTGACCGGGCATTGATGGCCGAGTCAAACATTGCAGCGGTGAAACAATCTGAAACACCAACAACTGAATGGCATGGAAAAAGGCAGAGTTTCAAATTTAAGAAAGGCAAGCACAACCCAGCCAACAAGAAACAGAATACGGGGTTGACAACTAGCCCCAGCCAAGGGAGTGGTTACATACCACCCTGTCCTGAGTGTGGCAAGAAGCACAAGGGGGTCTGTTACAGAATATCTGGAGCCTGTTACAGGTGTGGCAAGGTGGGCCACATGGTTAAAGACTGCCCCTCTGCTCCACAAGCCAGTGGTAAAGCTGCACCAAGCGCAGCAGCATCAAATGCTCCATCAAAGCCTAACCCTAAAGCTACCGGGAAAGAGCCTATGAGGCAAGGCCGAGTGTTCGCACTAGTACCGGGAGATGTGCAGAATACCGAGACCGTTGTGTCAGGTATTCTCTCTATCTGTACTCAAAATGCATATGTACTGATTGATTCGGGGTCTACGCATTCTTATGTATCATATGCTTTTTCACGGAAATTGGATAGACCCTTAGAACCCATGAACTATCTGCTAGCCGTATCATCACCCGTAGGGGGATCCATGACATGTGCTTATATGTACCCCGCATGTGAAATTATTGTTGGGGATATGCATCTGTTTATTGATTTACTGCCATTGAACATTGATCATTTTGACGTAATATTGGGGATGGATTGGTTACAAAAATACCATGCCACTATTGACTGTGTGACCAAGCAAGTTGTTTTCCGTCCACCTGGTTTGCCTGAATTTGTGTTTAATGGGAGTGGAGTAGTACCTCCTCCGTATTTGATTTCGTCAGTAAAAGCTGTTAAATTAATTAGAAAGGGGTGTAAAGGATATCTGTGTTCTGTACTGACTGTGTCTACTGATGATAGTGTTAAAACTGATGTGAATTGTATTCCTATAGTCAGGGAATTTCCAGATGTTTTTCCAGATAATCTTCCAGGAGATTTGACTGATAGGGAGATTGAATTTACCGTTGATGTGATTTCCGGAACACAACCAGTTTCTAAAGCTCCCTACCGAATGGCTCCAACTGAACTGAAAGAACTGAAAGTGCAACTGCAAGAACTGTTAGACAAAAAGTTTATCAGACCTAGCACTTCGCCATGGGGTGCTCCTGTTTTGTTTGTCAAGAAGAAAGATGGCTCACTGAGACTGTGCATCGACTACCGTGAACTGAATAAGGTAACTGTAAAGAACAAATACCCTTTGCCACGCATTGATGATTTATTTGATCAGTTACAGGGTGCACAAGTGTTTTCTAAGATTGATCTCAGATCGGGGTATCATCAACTGAAGGTTAAACCGGAAGACATTGATAAAACTGCTTTTAGAACAAGGTATGGACATTATGAATTTCTAGTTATGCCTTTTGGAGTCACGAACGCACCAGCTGCTTTTATGGACCTCATGAACAGAATTTTTAAACCGTACCTTGATGACTTTATTGTTGTATTTATCGATGACATATTGATTTACTCCAAAAGCATAGAACAGCATGAACATCATCTGAGACTTGCCCTACAAACCTTAAGAGAACAGAAACTGTATGCTAAGCTGTCTAAATGTGAATTTTGGCTTGACCATGTTATGTTTTTGGGGCATGTTGTTAGCAAAGATGGAATTTCTGTTGATCCGCAGAAAATTGAAGCTGTAGTGAACTGGCCTAGACCAACAAATGTGACTGAAGTCCGAAGCTTTTTGGGATTGGCTGGATATTACAGAAGATTTGTCAAAGATTTCTCCAAAATTGCCCTACCATTGACTCAGTTAACTCAAAAGGGGACATCATTTGACTGGACCGACCAAAGAGAATCTGCTTTCCAGGAGTTGAAAACTCGACTTGTGACTGCACCAGTTTTGACTTTACCCTCAGGTACGGATGGTTATACTGTATTTAGTGATGCTTCTCATAAGGGTTTGGGATGTGTTTTAATGCAGAATGGGAAGGTTATAGCTTATGCTTCCCGACAACTGAGACCACATGAAAAGAATTACCCGACCCATGATCTGGAACTTGCTGCAGTAGTATTTGCCCTGAAAATCTGGCGTCACTATCTCTACGGGGTGACATGTGAAGTATACACCGACCACAAGAGTTTAAAGTATTTCTTCACACAGAAAGAACTGAATATGAGACAGCGGAGATGGCTAGAACTGATTAAAGACTATGACCTACAGATATTGTACCACCCAGGAAAAGCCAATACCGTTGCCGATGCATTGAGCCGGAAATCGATTGGAAACTTAGCCTATTTGCTTACAGGACAGAAAGAGTTGCTTTGTGACCTTGAAAAATCTGAAGTTGAAATTGTTTTGAGAGAACAAGGTGGAACCTTAGCTGCTATTTCTGCTCAACCGGCGCTGATTGAAGAGATTAAAGAGAAACAGCAACTGGATGACTTCTTGAAGAAGATCATCGAGGAAAGAGAATCTAAACCGAGACCGGGATTCAAATTTGAGAACAACGTACTGAAATTTCAAGAAAGACTGTGTGTACCAAATGATACTGAACTGAAAAGAAAAGTTCTGCAAGAAGGCCACAATTCGAAATTGTCTATCCACCCGGGGAATACGAAAATGTACCAAGATCTGAAACAGAATTTCTGGTGGCCGGGAATGAAGAAAGAAATTGCTGATTTTGTATCCAAATGTCTTTATTGCCAACAGGTCAAAGCTGAACATCAGCGACCTGCCGGACTATTGCAACCTCTACCCATACCAGAGTGGAAATGGGAGCATATCACGATGGATTTTATCGTTGGATTACCTCGCTCCAGAAAAGGTATGGATTCAATTTGGGTTATCGTTGATAGACTAACCAAATCTGCTCACTTCTTACCTGTCAAGACAATCTATAATGCGGACAAATTGGCCGTTATCTATATTGATGAAATTGTTAGACTGCATGGAGTGCCTGTGTCTATTGTTTCTGACAGGGATTCGAAGTTTACATCGAGGTTTTGGCAAAGCCTACAAACTGCACTGGGTACTGAACTGAGACTGAGTAGTGCCTATCATCCTCAGACAGATGGCCAAACAGAAAGGACCATCCAAACTCTGGAGGATTTACTGAGAATGTGTGTCCTTGATTTTCAGGGAAACTGGGAAAGTCACTTGCCCTTAGCTGAATTCGCCTACAACAACAGTTACCATTCGAGTATTGGTATGGCGCCTTTTGAGGCATTGTATGGCAGAAAATGTAGATCTCCAATTTGCTGGGCAGAAGTTGGAGATGGGCCTTTGCTTGGGCCCGAGATTGTATATGAAACAACTGAAAAAGTGAAACTGATACAGCAAAGATTGAAAACTGCACAGAGTAGACAGAAAAGTTATGCAGACGTCAGAAGACGGGACAGAGAGTATGAAGTGGGTGATCACGTTTTTGTGAAAGTGACACCAATGAAAGGCCAGACTCGTTTCGGAGTCAAAGGCAAGCTAGCACCGAGATACGTCGGACCATACGAGATTATTGAGAAAATCAATCCGGTGGCGTATCAAGTTGCGCTTCCTCCTGAAATGGAGCACATGCATAACGTCTTCCACATTTCTATGTTAAGAGATTACCTTCGGGATCCCTTCCATGTAATAGAGCCTACCCACGTAGTGTTGAGTGATGACTACACTTACGAGGAACGGCCTATACAGATTGTAAACCGACGGATCAAGAAACTGAGAAACAAAGAGATCCCGTTAGTGAAAGTTGACTGGCAGAACCATGGTGGCGTGTATGCCACTTGGGAAAGGGAAGATGACATGGCCAAACGATATCCGGAACTATTTCCACTGAATCCTGTTTTCTTCCAGAATGAAGGTAACTCGAGTTTAGAGGACTAAACTCTTTTTAAGGAGGGGAGACTGTAACAACCCTCATACTGTTTACTGATTATTGACCGATTGATCACCAGTTACTGTTAAACGGAACTGATAATGACTGATAACTGACCGATAATTGAACTGATTAAAAGTACTGAACTGACTGACTGAAACTGGAACTGAATTGACTGAGTATATGTTAGTTAATTTCATTCTATCTGTTTGATTGTCTGATTATCTGTTCATGTTGATATGTTTAAACTGCTAATTGAAGGCCTTATCGGCGGCCGAATTAGAAACCGATTGATGTTCCGTGACCCTCATAATTAATGTGATTTTATGGAATATTTATCTGAAAATTGATTAGGTATGATTAAAATTAGATTAAATAAGCTAATTAAAGAGTTCGGTTTATTTACCATATTGCCACCCTTAGTGGCACACTACCTAGTGATGCTAGAACCTTGCACACATTGAATCAAAACATTTCCTCAGCCATTTCCCCTCCTTATTGCCGACCATAGAGAGAGTTAGGGAGGGAGGGAAGTGTTCTTGTTGATTTTGCTTGGTGAATTGAAGGAATTGAAGTATAGATTGCATACTTGAGCTCCTAGTCTTCTAATTCAAGCTCTAGGTAAGGATCTTATCTTCTTATTGATGCTATTGAACTAGTTCTTGCATGGTTCATGCTTCATTGTAGAACTAAGTCATGTTTTGGGTCATTAATGGTGAATTGAAGCTCATTTCTTGCATGCATGGTTGAATTAATGAGTTTTGAGTTGAATTCATGGTAAATGGTTACATGCATGTCCATGTTGCAAGAGTAGACCATGTTTTCATCTTGTTTTGAAAAGAATGAGCACATTTGAACAAGCTTTGAAGCTTTGATTTGGTTCAAATCCTTGCATGTTTGCATGTTCTTCCTATTTTTGAAAATGGGTTTGATGAGGCTTTAATTGACTCACCTTTGGGGCTTGAATTCATAAATTGAGCTTTGAAACTTGTTATACATTGAATTTAGTGGTGTTTTCCAGAATTTGGGCCTAAGAGGTCGAGTTTGGAGTGGTTGAATGCTTGGTTTGAGCTTGGGAGGCAAATCTGGAAATTCCAGATTTGGCTTCCTCGCTCGAGCGAAGGATTCCCCGCTCGAGCGAGCACCTTTGTCCAGGGCTCCGCTCGAGCGACCATCGAGCGACCATCGCGCGTAGAATTTCAGCATCCAGTACTTTTACTGTTTTGCAGACCGCTCGAGCGAAGGATTCCTCGCTCGAGCGAAGCCTTTGATTTCGGACTTACGCTCGAGCGTAGAAGGTCTCGCTCGAGCGAGGCTCCTATTTTCAGCAAACTTTGCGAAATGTTTTCTAAGTGCATTTTTGCATCCTCATCCCATCCTAGGCATTCTTAGGCCTAGTTTAAGGCACCTTGATGAGGATATCATTGTAGAACACACCAAGGCAAATTAGGGATTAAGTTATGAGTTTTCCCAACTGTGTAGCTTAGTGTGTTCAACCTGTGAACTGTGTAGGGTTGGCGACTGGGGAGACACGCTCTAGCATACTGTAGCCCAGAACTCTGTGAGTAACAATTGTGTAAAGATATGTTCAACTGATTATCTTCTGAATACTGAACTGAACTGTTTACTGAACTGGTATTATTTACTGAATGAATGTATGTCCTTTATTTCTGAACTGTACTGTGGCATCCTTAGTATCTACGGTTTACTGTTACTGTTACTGTCACAGAGATCTCTGTCGGTTTCCTTGTGGAACCACTACTGTTTACTGACTGATGGCCATCATTACTGTTCGGTCTTTCAAGACCTACTGTTACTGTTATGCTAATGGATGTACCACATATGACTGTTTACTGTACTGAACGACTGAAATACTGATTGAATTGAACTGTTTTCACTACTGTAAGGACATTCATTCTAAACCTCTTTACGCTTTATGTTATTCACTGGGCTTTAGCTCACTGCTCATATATATATGTAGGTGTTCAGGCACCAGACCGCAGCTAGAGGCGTCAGGGTTACTCCAGTTTTGTCAAGCCAGCCTTTGTGCCTCACTGTGAGGTTCCGAGTTGCCATGCTATGGCTTGGGGGTGTTTTGTCTGTTTTTCCCCCTTCTGTACTGTTTTACTGTTTTGTTTAGACCGTACTGTTTTGTACAGACGGAATGTTTTCTGTACTGTTCTGTAGGGTTGAGTCCCTAGTTGAATGGATGTCAATATTGTACATACTGTTCTGTACTGTTTATGTATGAATGCATGAAAAATCTTTTCGGCATACTGACTGTCACAGCTCATTGGACATTGTTTAATTACTGTATTGGCTTCCGCCAGGCCCTGTACTCTGTTTCACTGTATTACTGTTCTGCAGGCCTTCGGTAATCTCGGATTACTGGCCGGTTACGGTGCTAAACCCATAGGGCTGGGTTTGGGTCGTGACAACAAGCTACCCACCTTCTCGGCATTAATAGAAGCAGCTCGGAACATTAGTATTCCTCAGGCTCAGGAGTCCGGATTTAAAGCCAGTTACAAGACTAGTTTCAAGTCATCTCGTGGACCTATCGTTGCTGCTGCCTCTGCCCCGGATACCCGAAATTCACAAGGAGGAGGTCATAGAGGCCAGAAAAGAAAGCAATATAATGGTGAAAAGGGGAATGTTTCTTATCCATGTGGAATCGAGGAAGTGAAAGCTCTAGTTAAAGAATGGGTGGCTGACGGAGAGCTAAAATTGCCTTATGTTGAAGAAATGCCATCAAAAAAGGACCGTGAGAGCCCTGAATTTTGTGTCTACCATCGTACATTGAAACATCCAACAGAGAAGTGTTGGACTCTCAGGAAAATCTTCAGAGATAAAGTCGAGGCAGACGAATTGAGGTTCAAAAAGCGAGGGACTCAAGACATCCGAGAACAACCATATCCTCAACACCGAGACAAGGGCAAGAATGTTGCTATGATAGCTTATGAAGGCCCAATGATCGAGGCTATCGCTAATCTCGATGACGATGACTGTTATCTGGACGACATCCTCGAGCCAGAGGGTGAGCAAGTTTACTATGGAAGTGCTCCCTTTGATCCAGAAGGAGGAGAAGAATACTATGGAAGAGGAGGACACCATGTTTATGTGGCATCTTATTTTGAGGAGACCGAGGAGATGGTTAACTACGAGCCTCCAAGAGTGGAAAAAGATCCGGATCACTATGCCAAAACCCTGCAAGACTGTGTAAAGTTCAAGCAGTTCTTTGACCAGCTTGGACTTTCCAGGGAGGCAAGAACGGAAATCACCAAGTCTATCATTAATATAGCCGAGGCACACCATGAGGAATGCATGTCGACTGAGGGGTCTATCCCGAGGAAGGCAAAAGAGCAATCTAGTGCCATTACTTTCTCCGAGGCTGATCGGAAGTATCCTTTTTCTCACAATCGCCCGCTTTATGTGACTGTTTTTATTAACGGGGTTGAGTTCAAAAGGGCCTTTCTAGATAGTGGAGCCTCTATCAACATTATGACTCGCGCTACTCTAGAAAAAGCCGGAATCTCTGAAGAACGCATTGTGAAGCAGCCGATAGTCATCACTGGCTTCGGTGGAGAAAGGAGAGTTACTATCGGATGCGTAACTGTTGATTTAGCCGTTGGAGAGATTCGCTCGGCCACCAAGTTCCATATTATCGATTCTGAGGCAAATTATCACATCATTCTAGGGAGGACCTGGATGCATAGATATGGGGCTGTACCATCGAGTTATCATCAGTGTGTTAAGGCTAAATGGGGAAAGAAGACGGTGACAATTCAGGCTACAGAAAGGCCTTTCGAGATCCATGAAGCTCATTATTCTGATGCCATCTACTTCACCGAACTGGCTGTCGAAGAAGTTCCCACCACCTCTAAGCCTCGAGGGGTCAAAATTCCTCGTTGGGAGGATATCAAAGATGACAAGGAGCCGATGACAGAATCAAGTAAGCGGGCGATGTCTAGACCAGAAAGTCCGCCTATTCCTCGGAAGGTGATGAAAGTTCGAGAAGGAGGCAAGATGGTGTATTATTTATGAAGGTGCGGGGAGTCGGTTTCTTCAGTCACCAACTCCGAGTCAAAAGAAGAGCCTCCTGACAATGATATAGTAATAAAGCCTGAAGTGGCTCCAGAATGTATGCAAGATGGGCCGAAGCCTCAGCCTGAACAACTTATCGAAATAGATCTGAGTGATGGACAAGATGCACCGAGGCCGGTATTCGTAAGTTCGAGCCTTAGCCCAGAAAAGCGGGAACAGTTGTTAAAGTTGATAAGCCGATACTCAGATGTGTTTGCTTGGTCATATAAGGAAATGCCTGGACTAGATCCTGACCTAGTCTCCCACTATCTTGATGTGTTCCCAAACTCCAAGCCAATTAAGCAAGCTGCTCGAAAATATCATCCAGATCTCGAAGAGAAGATTAAGGAGGAAATTGAAAAACTTCAACAGGCTGGTTTCATCCGGCCAATACAGTACCCCACGTGGTTAGCAAACATCGTGCCAGTAAAGAAGAAGAATGACCAAATCAGAGTATGTGTAGACTTTCGAGATTTGAACAAATCTTGCCCAAAGGATGAATTCCCTCTTCCTCACATCGACACCCTCGTGGATACTACCTCAGGACACCAGATGTTCTCATTCATGGATGGATTCAGTGGATACAATCAGATTAAGATGGCTGAAGAGGACGCAGAAAAGACTGCTTTTAGAACACCTCTCGGAAACTTCTTCTATACAGTCATGCCTTTCGGACTCAAGAATGCCGGTGCAACTTACCAAAGGGCTATGACTGCAATCTTTCATGACATGATCCATCATGAGATGGAAGATTATGTTGATGATCTAGTGGTGAAATCCAAGAAAGAAGAAGACCATCTCCGAGACCTTGAGAAGGTATTCAAGAGGTGCCAGAAATTCAAAATGAGGATGAATCCTCTCAAATGTGCTTTCGGGGTGACGGCCGGGAAGTTCCTCGGGTTTCTTGTACATAGGCATGGTATCGAGGCAGATGAAGACAAGGTCAAATCTATCAGAGCAATGCCTCCCCCGCATTCTCAGAAGGAGTTAAAGAAGTTCCTCGGGAAGGTGTCTTATATTCGGAGGTTTATCCCAGCACTGGCAGAGATCTCTGCGCCTTTCGGCTCTTTGTTAAAAGGAGATGCCAAGTTCGAGTGGAACCAAGAGCACCAAAAGGCCTTTGAGAGAATCAAGGCGGCCTTGACCTCGCCTCAGACCATGATAGCCCCGCAGCCTGGGGTGCCTCTAATGTTGTACCTAACTTCAACCCCCAAGTCCATAGGGGCATTATTGGTCCAAGATGTAGATGGAGTAGAACGCCCGGTGTATTACATCAGTCGGAAGATTCGAGGAGCAGAAGTCCGATATACTCCAGTAGAGAGACATTGTTTAGCTTTGGTATTCACTGCCCAAAAGCTCAAACATTACTTCCTAGCACATCAGATTCAGATTGTTACTAGAAGTGATCCAATCCGATACCTCCTCAGCAAGCCTGCTCTAACCGGGAAGGTGGCAAGATGGTTGTTAGCATTGGGTGAATTCGAGATCACATGTGTAGCCCCCAAGGCGATCAAAAGCCAAGCCTTAGCTGATCTCCTTGCCCAATTTCCAAGTGGTGACTATGAACCAGTGAATGAAGAATTAAGAGGAGAGGTGCACGCAGCTATGGCTTCCGAGGAAAGCTTCTGGACATTGAGCTTTGACGGAGCAGCAGCCGGAGGGAAGGGAGGAACCGGGATAGTCCTTACAAGCAAAAGTGGGGAAAAGTTATATTTGTCTTATAAACTGGATTTCCATTGTTCGAATAACGAAGCCGAGTATGAGGCTCTTATTTTAGGCTTGATAGCAGCTGAGAAGCACAGTATCAAGAAGATTCGGATCCGGGGGGACTCAAAGCTGATAGTGAAGCAAGTTTCAGGACAGTTCGTCTTAAAGGAGCCTGCCTTGGCCACATATCGAACAACAGTCCAAAGGCTTCTTGACAAATTTCAGAAGGTCGAAATAGAGCATGTGCCTCGCTCCGACAACAAGTTTTCAGATGCCCTCGCAACATTAGGGGCAAGAGTTGACATTCCAGAAGAAGAGGCAACAATTGTTATCAAGAAGAGAACAGAACCTTCAACAATACCCGAAGACAAAGGCCTTCCGGAGAACTGGAGAGGAGAAGTCCTTGAGCAACTCAGAAGCAAAGTTGGAAAACTGACTATGGCCAAGCTTGCCCAATTCACAATTATTCAAGGTGAACTTTACTTCCGAGGAGGTACCGGATTCCTAGCCCGGTGTGTTGGCCAACAAGAAGCGAGCTTCCGACTACAACAGATCCACGAAAAGTCTTGCGGAGATGGGGATATCAGTCTGTACAGAAGAATCCAAAGACAAGGTTATTATTGGCCCGAGATGGAGAAGGACTCGAATCAATTACAGAAGGAATGCCCCAAGTGTCAGTCATACATCCGGGAGGATGAGAGTTGCTTTGAAATTGATACCCTTGACTGGAGGCAAGTCTACATTGACTATCTCAAAGAGGGAACACTACCTGAGAGCCCGAGGGACATTGCACACCTCAAGAGGAGAGCGAGGCGGTACTTTCTTGATCAGGACAAGCTTTACAGAAGAAGTATTGAGGGCACTCCCCTGAGGTGTCTCTCCAAGGAGGAGTCAGATCTAGTCCTCGGAAGAGCCCACGAGATTGAACATCAAGGAGGGGCTCGGCTGTTCGAACAACTTATACACCTTGGGTATTACTGGCCGACCATGGAGTCAGATGCATCCCATCACGTGAAGAGGTGCCAGACTTGTCAGAAACACGGAAATTTGATCCATGCTCCAGCTGTAGACCTGCATAGTATCCGAACGCCATGGCCGTTCCATACTTGGGCTTTTGATCTGATAGGGCCCATCTCCACATCTTCTAAGGGGTACAAGTGGATTCTCGCAGCCACAGAATTGAGTACAAAGTGGGTCGAAGCAATTCCTCTGAAGAACGCTACGGGGCCTGCAGTCGCGAACTTCATCAAGGAGAATATCATTTGCCGATTTGGGGTACCAAACACCATCCTTTCGGATAACGGCACTCCCTTCATAAACAAATATGTGAAGAGCCTCCTAGAGACTTACCAAGTGAAGCATCACAAATCCACACCCTACTATCCAAAAGGGAACGGGCAGGCGGAAGCCACAAACAAGACACTGATAAGGATTCTGAGCAAGATGATGGATGAGTTTGGGGGGACTTGGTCCGAACAGTTGATAGTAGCCCTATGGGCGTATCGCACTTCAAAGAGAAAGCCAACTCAAGCAACTCCTTACTCCCTTGTGTATGGGTCCGAGGCAGTGTTACCTATAGAGTTGGAAACGCCATCTGCTCGAATGGCTCTCGCCTCGGGGATGGTATTGGAGCCTCGAACCACCAGATTGGAAGCGTTAGAGGAAAAGCATGACAGAGCTGCAAAAGTCATGGAAAGGTATCATGAGTCTATCGCCCGAGCCTATAACCAGACTGTGATACCAAGGAAGTTTGAAGAAGGTGATCTAGTATGGAAGATTGTAGACCCAATCATGCGAGGACAATCTTTGCCCAAGTTTTCTCCAAAATGGGAAGGGCCCTACAAGGTGGTTCAGGCCAGCTCAAGTGGGTACTACAAGCTTGTAAGGGTTGAAGATGGCTTCCGAACTGGACCGCTCAATGCAAAGTTTATCAAGCATTACTACCCATAGTTGGACTCATCTATGTTGAAATTCATTTTCATTTTCTTACTTTGTCTAAAAGTCGTATTTCCCTTACGCTATGAAGAAGCTGGTTTTCTCTATGGTGTATGTTTTATCCCATCACTTGCAGTGAATCTATTATACTTTTGCCAAGAAAGTTGAAGAACTAATGAGAATATTTCAGCTTTTATAAACATGTGCATATGATTGTTCTTTCCATTGTATCATTCGAAATAAATATTTTATCAAGTAGAATGAGAAAACAATGCGAAAATATCCAAACAACAAAAATTTTGTCATTTCATTGCATTGTCCTAGATAAAACATTTTTATCGAAAGGGGCAAGAAAGTAATGATAAAAAAAAAAACTCAATCTTTCCTAAAGACACCCTCGAAGAAGCTGCCCGTCATATCTACATCTGGAGGACAAATAGTAGAGTGTGCCTCTAAAGTCTCCAAGGCCCGAGCATAACCCGACTCAAGTTCACGAAGAGTTACCTTTATCTCATCTATAGAGGTGCGATAAGAGGCAAGCACAGACATAAGTTCCAGCTGATGACTGGCGTTCGAAGCTATATCCAGGCGCTTCCGAAGCCATGATAAGTCCACTTGGTGACGCTCCATGTCAGAGATCCCCTGATACGCAGTCTCGACTACTTTCCCATTAAGGTCACACAACCGTTGCCTGTCCAAGCTATATAAGATAGTGGCAAAAGACTCGAGAAGAGCAGTCTGAATGAGTGGACACTGGCAAGCAAATGAAGCAAAGGTCTCCGGGTAACTTGAATGCACAAGCTGTAGAACTGAAGCAAACTCAGGAGCTACCCAATAATGGAGAAATGATACTTTGCCAGAAGCTGAAGGATGAATTGGGGCCGGAAAGCTGCTAGTCTCAGGAATCTCCCCAATGTCTATCGGGTTAGATGAACCACCCGGAGGGGTAACTCCCGGCAGAGGTCCCGAGCCTGAGAATGCCGAACGATAAGGGGAAAGACCAAAAGCATCACTATCAATGTGGAAATCACTAAGATTCAGATCCAAAATATTTGAAGGCACTGGCGATGAGGAACCTCTGGCAGTCGTCTCAAAGGCAGGTGTCCCCCCTTGAGAAGGAGAACCGTGAGGAGTTACAAAGAGAGTCGGAGAAGAGCCCGAGGCAGGTGAAGGCAGGACCCCGGTAGCAGCTAACACTGGAGCAGAGTCCGAGGCAGGTGAAGGCAGGACCCCGGTAGCAGCTAACACTGGAGCAGAGTCTGAGGTAGGTGAAGGCAAGACCCCGTTAGCAGCTAACACTGAAGAAAAGATAAGAAAGCCTTATTAGAGGTAGGGAACAGGAAAGCCATTTGAGTAAAGATTTCTCACAGATAGAAGTAAATGACAAACTTCAGAAAGAAAGATTACCAGAGGGAGAATCAATATGCAAAGCCGGAGCAACTGAAGGACTCCTAGCATCAGCAAGGTCACTTGGCCGTATAGAGAGCACCTGATCGATCTCAATGTCTGACAAAGCCTGAACAGTAGCAGTCATCCCTGAAGAAGGAAGGAGGACCGGAGGATGAGAATTACCATAAGTGCCAGAGCGAGTCTCAGAGATTTCTAGCACATCCACCTCCACACCATTCCCAGAGGCGCACCTCGTCTCTACATTGCTTCTAGAAGCATGGCCTACGGCATCAATTTCTGTGGCATCAGTCCCTCCAGTAATCTCAACATCAGAACGGTGAGCCCCAATAACCTCGTCACCAAGATAGCGCTCCTCCTCAACTACGGTAGGGCAGTGACGACGCATGCGTGGAATAAGGTCACAAAAATGATCGGAGGACTCAGCCTCATCATCGTCATCATCTATAACTGCTATACGAGAGGTGCGCATCTTCACAAGTCTTGCAGACAAAGGAAGGGTGTCGTCCAAGTCTGAGTCCGGCCTGGGGGAGGCAGCATGGCCAGGAGCCCCGGTACTGAGAACGTCAACAACCGCAGGATCCTACACAACATGGACAAATAAAAGTTTTCATTTTAGAAGGTATAGTCGCAAAAAGGAAAGTAGCTTCAAATCAAAAATTTCGGGTACCTCATGAAGCCTTTTGGAAAGGCGAGAAGCGGAAGGACTGGCATCAGAAGTCCTCTTGTGAGCCATCTTCTTAAGGCGGGTCGTCCGAGGAACTGGCTCCGGAGAAGTAATTGCCAAAGGGACTGGCTCCGGAGAAGTAATTGCCAAGCTAGAAGCAGATGCCCGAGCAGAAGGGTCAGTTGGAGCAGATGAGGTGAAGAAACTCTCGTACATGTGGTCAGATTTTCGGCTCTCGGGTAGCCGAAGAGAAGAATCCTTCTTATAAATCGGCGGAGGCAAACATACGGTCGGTCTGCTCTGGACAAATGCAATAAACGCATCGATATTCTTCTGCCAATACCGCCTGAAAGAGGGGGTGAAACCCCCTACTCGGCTCAAGCCTGGCATCGTCAAAGAGCCGGATATGGGAAGCATGGTGTGTACAAGCCGGCGACTGAAGCGCCCGTAGCTCTCTGAAAATGATAATAAATGAGGTGCTGGCCCCGGGGCACATTGATCAAACCCGAATTGACATGCTACACGGTCAGGCCTATAAACGGCACTATCAACGCCTTCCTCATGCCACACCGGTAATGAACTCGGACGGATCATAATCAGCATATCAACAAGGGGTGCAGGGATGTTCTTCGGCAAAGGAAAGGACACCGAGCGGGAGGAACCATGATAGATAAGCGGTGTGGCCACACCTACAGGTGGGCATACATACGGCCGTGCCACAAAGCGTCGGGGATCATCCACCAGAGTATTCAAGGATAAGGTGGAAATGATACGTGACCAACGTGTAATCAATGGCTGGCAAGACTTCGCTTTCTCAAATGTCCGAGACCCATCAGTATCGAGCACGGGGATGCCATCTTTATCCACTATCTCCCGAAGAACCTCCGCCTCGAATACAGTTGGAGCAGGGGCAAATTTTGGGAACCTCTCGAAGAAGAAACAAAGTAGGAACTGGCTGTGAATGAAGGAGACAGGCTCATATCGACCCACGGAGCGAACCATATCTCGATGTAGTAGATCCAGCCGATAATAGAGATTCCCAAGAAATAGGGGAGCCAAAGGGATCCGATCTCCTCTAAAGAGCCTGACTGCCAAGGGGAAGACGAAAGGATTGAGGGAATCCGGAGGTGTGCTCGGAAGAATGAAGAATGAAAGGAAGCAAGCCAGAAATCCCAAGAAATAGAGCCTGGAGCCATACATCGGACCGGCTTCATACTCCCGAGAGTCAGGATCAGCATCTCTGGCCAAGGGCTGAAGATCCTTGAAGAAGTGACGGATCCATGCAGTATAGGAGGCACGGTCCGTCCTTACTCGACTAGTCCTCCTCGCTGAACCATCAAAAACAGAACTCCACCGACCACAAGTTTGAAGATTTAGCTTCAGAGATTGGATCAAAGAATCATCTTCGGGGGGTGTCTGCTCAGGGTCGAAGGCATCAGGGCCGGTCACTTCCAGGCGCAGCAACATGAACACATCCTCAAGGGTGGGCCCCATCTCGTGCTGGCCAAGTATAAAGGTGTGTGTCTCGGTGCTCCACCGAAGAGCCATGGCTTCCAGGCTAGCATTGTTGCGACGGATGGATAGAGATCTAGATATTTTCACCGGGATCAATAGCCGGGCCTCTTGAAGTCGTTGACAGAGGCTCTTGTCCGAGAGGACATCATCGACCCACTCTTGCCAACCGAAAGGAGGGTTTGAGAAGGCCTTGAACTGAGGATAACAGTATGGAAAGTCCCCCTGCTCAATCCGAAAGCGTAGCACCGAGGAAGGAGAAATGAGGGCCTCATGTCCAGAGTCAGTGTCCTCAGTGAGACATAATGGAGCCGCCTTCGGAGATAGAAGAGAAGTGGTGGAGGTAGCCGCCCGCCAGAAGGGGTCCTTCCGACCAAAATAAGGAGATTTCCTCCACTCAGATGCCGGAGGTACATCCCTCTCTTTCATGAGAGCCGGTTCCGATGACCCCGGGACAGCGGGTTTCTTTCGAGAAGACATATGGCTGAAATAACCTGTATAAATATTAAAGAGTTGACCGTATTAAAATTCAGAATATTGTGACATGCAACATGATGGGTTTATCAACAAATTCAACTTCGGACGTCATCAACAATTCATTTTCTCGGATATTCTTCAAGCTCAACAAATTTTAATACCAATGGGTGCATCATCAACATATAGATTTTCGCCTTCTATCATCAATAAGAGGTGCAATGTCAGAGGTCGCTTCATGATGAAGTTCAATTGGGTCAATTTCTTAAAGTCACTATGTTCCATATTAAAGGTCCAATTTATACGGGGCTCAAAATTTGGACACAGTGAAGTTCAATAGTAAATTTCAGGCCCGAGATCCGAAGTATATTACATTGCTTATCAGTAGCAAGATTTGATGGATTGACGTGCAAGCTACAAGAATGTTCTTCCCAAGTCAATATTATTTGCTCAATTCAGGTGGCAGATATTCTATTACGAGGGCAAAAAAATTCAGCAGCAATGGTTCAAGTTATGCAATAGTCCAGAATTTCTTTGGCAAATTTCAAGTCAGAAAAATCGTTTAAATAAATCCCACAACTTATTTCAAAAATTGCAAAGCCCAAACAAATTCAAGATTCACATTGGGATTTCAAATCACCGATATTATTTTTATTTAATGTATCAGAACATGGAAGTTCAAGCATGGATTCATTTTATTTAATATAGCAATGCATGGGTTTATATATCTATTTCTTGAGCACAAAGATCCATCAATAAGAAGGAAAGTGAATTTATTCATTTATTTATTACAAGAGCTGCCACCACACAAATATATATATATATATATATATATATATAAAACAATTGAAAGAGTTACTCACAGATTCACGCCAATGGAAGAAGAGCACGGCTGGAAGTAGTGACAAGACTACAAAACGTAAGCCAGACACACCTGAGGCCGACGCCAAGCAGTACTAGGCAGGCCCACTCACACGTCGCGTTGAAAGGGCAACGTGCGTAGTCGGCGTTGGAGAGTTGAGGACGGAGGCAGTGTTGAAGATGTAGCTGAGTCGGCGTCGATCAAGATCAACAAGATTGAGCTAGGCTGAGCTAGACCACACACGTTGCGTTGAGAGGGCGAACGTGTGTGGTCTGTGTTGGAACCGTTGAAGTCAACAGTGATCGGAGGTGGAGCAGAGAGAGGCTGACAGCGGCACTCGGAGGGTTGAAGACAACAATCGATATGCAAATAGAGGCGGATTTCAGCGATTATGGGAGCGAAACCAAGGTTCGGCGTGCTTGAACCTCTAAGCTCACTAAGCTGAAGTGAAGCACCAAGGGCGAGCAACAGCCTGGATTACACGACTGCGGCAGTCGTGACGCTGAAACAAAACAGTGGCTGTGTCACGGCGTTGGGGCAGATTGGCGGCGTCGCTTGAAGCCACGAGGAAGTTCAATGCAAACGGCAGCAGCTCTGCTTTGTTCACAAAGAAAAAAAAAAAAAACTGTGTTGGTCCCATTCAAGAGGAGTCTAAAAAAAAATATAATGAAATAAAAATATATAATATATATACATCATGAGCCATATATATATATATATATATATATTTGAAATGCCTACTAAAAGCAAAGATGAGGAAGAACGTTGGACAGTGGAGGAGCAGTGATGTTGCAGAAAGGCTGATTGTGAATTGGCGATGAAGCTGGGCAGTCGAAGCCGGCAGTAGCAGCGGCGTCGGTGCTGTCTTGGGCTGTGATGTTCGCGATAGTCGGAACTGAGCCGCAAGCAAGCAAGCAACAATCGTGATACCACGGCGGAGCTGGTGTCGGATCTGGCCAACCGTAGCAGCAGCAGTGGCGTCGCAGACGAGTCGGTGTCGGCGCTGGTCGTCGAAATCGAGCTTCGGTGTGCAAGCTGCGTCGATGAACCGAAATAGAACACCAACGGTGAGCAGCAGCTTAGGTCGCGACGATGGCTAGGCCGCGACGTCTGCGGCAGTCGGAGCGGGGCTAGGTCGGCGGTGTTGCTTGAAGCTATGATGAAAATTAGTGTACAAATTGCAGCAGCCCCTGGTTTAATGAAAAAAGGAGGCAGTCGGCAATGAGCAAACGGCGAAGCAGAGTTTCTTGAAGAAGATGAAGTCTGAATATGAATCTGCCTCTGTTAGAGAGAGGCGGCTGAGTATAGGGTTTGATAAAAAGAGACTAGGTCAAAAAAATTTATGGTCCTCGTAAGGATATATATGTATATATATAAAAATAAATAATGGGCCTTATCCTTCTAAAATAAAAAATGAGGGTCGGTGTGCTTTATTTTTTTGCTTGGAATGAAATATATATATATATATATATATATTGAGATGTTCTTAAAAAAAAAAAAAAAAAAAAAAAAAAAAAAAAAAAAAAAAAAAAAAAAAAATGAAGTGCGTCATCAACTTTATCCGTAGGCTCTGTCATGACAAAATGTTTTTTTTTTGGGGAACGTGATGCGAAACAGGGTCGAAGAAATGACCGTATGCATGTCTGAGAAATTTAAAATTTCTCATACACGCAAGGGGCAAATGTAAGAGGGGCTAATTTGAGCCCACTAAATTATTTAGGCCCAATAGCCCAAGATTAGTGGGCCCGAATTTATCGCAAGTCCAAGAATCGGTGGGCCCAGATTTATCGCCATCAAACGGATTGAATCGCTCTAAGCCTCGAAAGGGTTCGGATCCACGAACCTAGAGACTTACTCAGGCCCGGACTCGAAAGGGTATTAGGCAAGCCTAGAGATCCGAGGCACTCGGACTCGAAAGGGTTCGGATCCACGAACCTAGAGGTTCGAAATACTTGGCTTCGAACGGATTCAGACGCAATCTAGAAGTCGCTCCGTTAATGAGTCCCAGAACACTTGCGGGCTCGGAGCTTTCCGGGATCTACGCACCAGAACCATGGGCGTAATGGAGTTCGAACAAAGGACCCGATCCCGAGGACGGTGAGTGGAGACAAATTCACTCTTCGGTTAAACTAGCCTATACCCGGGTCGAGGTGGCACGACCCCGGGGGGTCCATGAGACTCGGCAATATTTTTGCGGCAGGACGTCCTCTGGGACTACCCCTGACCCTTTGGGATGATTGGGGATCATTGGTTAGGTGTGGCTAAGAAGAAGGGTTCGCCGAGGGAGTGATCTCCTCTTCGGGGTTTTCTCATCCTCGGAGAAGTCACCTCCTCGGAGAAGTCACCTCCTCGGAGAGGTCACCTCCTCGGACAAGGTGGTTAGAGAGAATATCCCCCATGTGCCTTGCACATGGGCTCCATCCTATATCATGAGGTGCCTATAAATAGCACCCACCCATAGCTTTACAAGGCAATGGATTTTGGAGATTTTTAACTCTTGGGAAAGAACTAATTTCCCTTCTCCATTATCAACCTTGAGAGTGAAAGTGGGAGATCAATGGGAGAGCCTTGCCATTATTCTATTCTCTAGCCATTTTGCCTTCTTCTTCACCCAATCTCTTATCTCCATCATCTCCTTTGTTGTTGTGTTCCTAAGTTGAGATTATTGAAGAATCTAAGCCTCTCATCATATTCTAGAGAATTCGAAGTTATTCTTCAAGGATCTTTGAAGATCTTCGAATTTTCCAACTCCTTTCTTGAACCCTCTCCTACAGCACGGATTGTATTTACAATTATCTATATATGTGAATTGTGATTTTTAAATGTCTTTTTTTTTCTTTTTTATATTATATTAAAGTTTAATATTTTGATAATAATCATATGTGTTGGTCTTTTCTAGGAATTAAACGTTTTTTTTTATTATATTGTATTAAAATTTAATATTTTGATAATAATTATATGTGGTGGATTTTTCAAGAAATTTTTTTTATGCTTGTTCTTAATGGATTAAAGTGTTATTCTGAGGAATAATAATCATATGTGTTGGGACTTTTCAAGGAATTCATATGTGTTGGATTTCAAAGATTTTTTTTTTATACTTGTTCTTAATGCATTAAAGTGTTATTATGAAGGTAAGACTTGGGACTTGGGAGAAGTAAATAAATGCTAAGATTTTTTTTTTTTTAAATCAAAAAATCAGGAAATTTAGATTGGGAGATTGAAGCTCCCACAAGGCTTGGGGTTAAAAACTCCATTTTGCTTAATATATAGTATAGACTAGCCTATCACTCGTGCTATGCACAGGATAATTATAGATATTTATATTTGTTTTAATTTTATTTTAATATATAAATTTTGTTTTTTAAGATTTTTTATAAAAATAATTTAACAATCTTATCACTAACCACAGTGTACAGGAAAAATTAAAAAGGCTACTGCAGTAATTATGCACAGGCTGTATTTATAATTATTTGTATAAGGAAATTTTAAATGCTAATCAAGAATTTTGACCAAATCAATAAATGCAGACATGTGGATTGAAAAAAGTTAATAAATGTTGATCAGGAGATTTTGACCAAATCAATAAATGCTGAGTTTTTTTTTTAAATCAAAAATTAAAAAAATTAAGATTGAGAGATTAGAACTCCTACAAGGCTTGGGGTTTAGAAACTCCATTTTTCTTAATATATTTACAATTATCTATATATGTGAATTGCGATTTTTAAATAATTTTTCAAGGAATTAAATATCTTTTTTTTTATTATATTATATTAAAGTTTAATATTTTGATAATAATCATACGTGTTGAACTTTTTAAGAAATTTTTTTTATGCTTATTCTTAATGCGTTAAAGTGTTATTATGAGGGATAATAATCATATGTGTTAAGACTTTTCAAGGAATTCATATGCGTTGGATTTCGAAGAATTTTTTTTATGCTTGCTCTTAGTGCATTATAGTGTTATTATGAGGATAAGATTTGGGGGTTGGAAGAAGTTAATAAATGCTAAGATTTTTTTTTTTAAATAAAAAAATCAGGAAATTTAGATTGGGAGTTTGGAGCTCCCACAAGGTTTGGGGTTAAAAACCCCCTTTTGTTTAATATATAGTATATAATTATCAATATATGTGAATTGTGATTTTTAAATGTCTTTTTTTTTTAAATGTCTGCTTTTTTTCTTTTTTTATATTATATTAAAGTTTAATATTTTGATAATAATTATATGTGTTGGACTTTTCAAGGAATTCAATGTCTTTTTTTTTATTATATTATATTAAAGTTTAATATTTTGATAATAATCATATGTGTTGAACTTTTCAAGAATTTTTTTTTATATTTGTTCTTAATACATTAAAGTATTATTATGAGGGATAATAATCATATGTGTCGGGACTTTTTAAGGAATTCATGTGTTGGATTTCGAAGAATTTTTTTTATGGTTGTTCTTAATGCATTAAAGTGTTATTATGAGAGTAAGACTTGGGGGTTGGAAGAAGTTAATAAATGCTAAGGTTTTTTTTTTTTTTAAATCAAAAAATTAAGAAATTTAGATTGGGAGATTGGAGCTCTCACAAGATTTGGGGTTAAAAATCTCATTTTGCTTAATATATAGTATAGATATATAGTATATAATTATCAATATATGTGAATTGCGATTTTTAAATGTTTTTTTTTAAATGTCTTTTTTTTTTCTTTTTTATATTATATTAAAGTTTAATATTTTGATAATAATCATATGTGTTGAACTTTTCAAGAAATTCAATGTCTTTTTTTTATTATATTATATTAAAGTTTAATATTTTGATAATAATCGTATGTGTTGAACTTTTTGAGAAATTTTTTTTATACTTGTTTTTAATGCATTAAAGTATTATTATAATGAATAATAATCATATGTGTTGGGACTTTTCAAGTAATTCATGTGTTGAATTTTAAAGAATTTTTTTTATACTTGTTCTTAATGCATTAAAGTGTTATTATGAGAGTAAGATTTGGGGGTTGGGAGAAGTTAATAAATGTTAAAGTTTTTTTTTTTAAAATCAAAAAATCAAACAATTTAAATTGAGAGATTGAAACTCCCACAAAAATTGAGTTTAAAAACCCTCTTTTACTTAATATATAGTATAGATATAGATATAAATATAAATATTTTTAATATTTATAATTTATATAATAAATAGATTTAATAATAAAATTATAATTAATATTAATATATTAATTAATATATGTAACATCATTCATTAAAGTAGTGTATTTCCAGACAGCCTCTGTTGTTACATTAATTATTGGGACGTGACCGACCCACTAAGTCACGTGAATCTGCGTGTGATGCCAACAACGACAAGTGTGATACGAGAACGTGACCCAGCTAGCTGGTTGCATCTACGACGTGGACGCCACTGATTGGTCATTTTTTTCATTTTTTCAACGGACTACCCTTCTACTTTTCGTCAAACACCTGTTTAATATTTTTCAATTTTTTTAGACTTTTTAATTTTTTATTTTATTTTATAAATATACTTAAAATTTTATTTAATGCAACTACTATGCAAACGGAGAAATAAATTTATGACACTCATAAATTACAGATGAAAATAAAATTTATATAAATTAAAATATTAAATTAACTCAATATAATTATATAATTTATATTAAATTTATAGGGGCTAATGTATTTTTTTTTTTTCACATCTTAACGCTATGTTTGGTTGAAATTTTTTTAAAGGGATTTAAAAAGAAAAAAAAAATACAAAATTAAATAAAATATAAATATATTTAAATCATATTTCACATATATTGTTCTTTTTTTTTTCAAATTCTTTTTAAAATCCCCCAAACAAACATAACGGAAGAAAAATTATTATAACTCATCCTAAGCAAAAAAATTATTAATTTTTTTTTCCTTCTCTCTCACTCACGAACCTCCACGTGTGTGGAGGTGATGGGAGTGAGAATATGGGGAGCTTCTATATACACACACCTAATCCCCTCTATACACACACTTAATGATATTTAATTTTATTACAATTTTATCCCTAAATGAAATTACTATTTTAGACATCAACCAAATTCATCTCAATGCACACATCCTGACTTCACGTTCATCTCAATGCATACATCCAAACTTCACGTTGAAACTGAAGCTTCAACCTTCCTTATTCATAGCTTCTTCCTCATTCATCATTGATATGGAGGATTTATCTTATAAAAATCAGCAAATAAGTGTTTATGAGAAACATAGCGAAGGAAATGTGAGTTTCTTTTTTTTTTTTTTTTTTTTTTTTTTTTTTTTTTTTCAGCGTCGTTTGGATAACTAGAGCCGAATTGTGTTATTTGGTTCGGAAATCTACTACCGAAATAATTATTTATTTTCGGAAGTTGTTGTCCGAACAAACAAATAAATTTCGGAAGTTGTTGTCCGAACCAATTATTTAATTTCGGAAGTTGTTGTCCGAACAAAGTTAACTTTTACAACATTCAACTTCCGAAAGTTGAAAATAAATTCGGACAACTACTTCCGAATGAAGTAAAAATTTTTTTTTGCAAACTGTATACCAAATTTACAGTTTCGAATTGCAAATTAATCTTTATAATGCCATTAAAAATTTGTGATGTTATACAAAACATGCAATGTCATTACATTTGAAAATAATATCAAATACAATACGTAGTGATTGATTCATATAGGTATAAATTATGTTACAATAATTAAAATTTTAATACATTTTCTCAAATTATTTATCACTCAATAAGAGATTACCACAAATGTAAAAAGAATATACATAAGAAGGGAGAAAAAAAAAAGAAAAAAAAGAAAAACACTGTTCGGAAGTTTAAAACCAAAAGTATATATACTGTTCGAAAGTTGAAATCCGAAACAAAAAATTAATTTCGGAACTTGATTGTTGTTTGAATTTAATATATTCGGAAGTTGACTGCCGAAATAATCAAAAAGTTTCGGAAACTTACTGTTGAAATAAATCACCAATTTCGGAATCCTACTTCCGAACAAATGAATTAATTTCGGCAAACCAGTTCCGAACGATTTGTTTACACTCCGTGGGCCTTCGTCCGTTTTCAAAATGATAAAAACAAAACTCTACGTTTTGATTAATTCATTTGTGATTTATTTCAACAGTAGGTTTGTGATTTATTGTTACTGACAGAGGTTGAAGATGAAAGCTCTGTATGTGTATTTGGGGATGAAAGCTGTGTGTGTGTATTTGCACACGGTAAGCTTCAATGGGTGTGTGTATCCTCAAGGTTGAAGATGTAGCTTAAGCTTCAATGGGTGTATGTATCCTCAAGGTTGAAGATGTAGCTTAAGCTTCAATGGGTGTGTGTATTTGCACCGTTGGGAGAGAGCTGGGTTTGGGGTTGGGGGGTGTGTGTGTGTGAGGGCAGATGTGGAATAAACTGTGTGTGTAGTGAGTAGATTAATTAAGAATTAATTTTTTTGGTGTGTATAGTGAAAAAGATGTGCAAAAAGGGTATTTGGTGTGTGTAAATAGATGCTCCCGAGAATATGAGACGGTCCTAATCACTGTTAAATTTTTTATTACAGTTTTGTCCTTGTTTAAAATTAACAAACAATCCCTCAAAAGCCTTATCCTAATCCTAATTTTTAACCCACCCACTTTTTTACTATCATCTCTCCCGGCAACCACCACTTTACTGCTGCCGGTGATCCCAGCTTTCGTCTCTGGCAACCTCAACTTCCATCTTCGGGGACTTCTCCACCAACGACAACGTTTCCTACTCTACCCACCCACAACTCACTCCACCATCGCAACCCAACCCTACCTCCATCATGAACCAGTTTCTTTCCCAACTCGCCATCGCAACTTAGCTCTGCCCTTTGCCGTCCGATTGCAAATAGCACCATCGCTTCGTTGCAAATAGCCTTGTCGCTGCCCACTCTCGCCATCACAACTTAGCTCATCCACCCTCTTACATCGCTATCTTCTTATTCTCTTATTATTTTTCTTCTTCTTTTTATATATACATATCTGCACCAGATTTGTTGCTGCCCACTCTCTCTCTCTCTCGCTTTTGCTTTTTCTTTCCTCTTCTTCTTCTTCTTCTTCCAGATTTGCAGAGATCTAGACCAGATCTCTCTCTCTCTCTGTCTCACTCGCATTCGTGGGAAAGATAAGCGGCATTAGTTTGCGATTGTTGTGTGATTGAGAAGCGCAATTGGAGAGGAGATGAAGGGCATGGTTGGGTCGACGTGAGAGAAAAGGGCGGTGAGGCGGGATTCGCTAGTGGTGCCTAAGATGATGATTGAGATAAGGGTAGGGTTTGTATCTGAGAAGATAAAAGGTAAATTTGGCATTATAATAAATGTAATGAGAAAATAAAATTTCAAATGTTTATGAATGGTATAAAAAGAAAATAGATGTAAGGAGTTTATTTGGTAGGGTAAGTAGAATTTTCTAAAAAATTATTGGGTAAATTATAAATATATTTTTTAAGATTTATTTAAAATACAATTTTGTAGTTAAAAAATTATAAATATCTCATTATTGTAAGAATTTTTATATAACAAAATTAATTAAAAAATTAAAATTTCTAATTGATCTATTATACAAAAATAAAATTAATTGAATTATTAATTAAAATATATTTCTGATATAATTAAAAATTGTTAATTGACTTAGTGATTTATTATAAAAGAGGTCAATTGTTATAAAATTAGAAATTTCAAAAGGCAGGATGTAATTTTTAAAATCACAAGAGATAATTTATATTTTAAATAAATCTCAAAAAATGTATTTATATTTTATCCAAAATTATTTGATATCTATCAAGTAATAGAACTAATTATATTGGAGTATGATTTAAATGAACAATAAAAAAAAAATCAACTCAAGCTCAACCCATATTTCATAAAAAGTCAGAAAGTACACTTATTTAGTCTTCCCAAACTAGGCCTTATTATATATATTAATAATAAAGTTCAAGTTGATAATAGGGTACTCCTGTCCGAAACTTAACAAAGTTTGCGAGATTTAGTTAAAATCTCATCCTAATAAAATTTTAATACATTAAGAGTAAGTATAAAATTTTTTCTTAAAAGTTCTAACTAATATCACTATTATCAAAATATTAAATTTTAAAATAATATAACTTTTGATATAGATATTAGTTTTAATAAATTTAATATTTTTAGAATTCTCTTATGAAAGTCTATCAAATAAAAGTTATGTTGACTATAAAATTCTTTAAAAAAAAAATCATTACTGTTGAAATTGATGTAAATAGTAGCAGTAACATGTTACTCTATTTGACAGTAACATATTACACTGTCTCACAGTAACATGCTATTCTGATAATATTGTCCAAGAAAGGAAAAAAATATATGATATTTTATTTTGTCTTTACTTAATGATGTATTTTCTCCTTAGGAGGTTTATGAAAAAAAAAAAATTAAACTGTCATTTTCACTAAATAAAGGTCCAATAGAAAGGTTTTGACTAAATTTCTCACAAAATTTAATTCCAATTGATAAATTTTAGATCTACGTACCTTAATCAAATTTAAATTATAGCATCTAAGTACTAAGGTCCTGTTTGGTATAACTGTTAAAGTAAATTATAGATTATAACTTAACAGATTATAGATTATGACTTTAATCAGAAGCTGTTAATCTGTTTGGTATACCAGTTGGATTATAGATTTAAATTGCTGAGTAGTGTTTGTTCTTTTTCAATTAACTTTTTTTTTTCTTTATTTATTCACTATTTGTCTATATTTCTCATAAAAAATAATAATAATATTTTATAGTCCATATGAGTCTTTTTCTAGTTTTAAAAAAATAAAAAATAAAAAAATCTAAGAATATAACTGTAAATTAACATGTCCACAACAGAAACTGATAATCAGAAACAAGGGGTGAACAGCTTCTTAGAATAAGTTTTTTTGACTTAAAATAAGTTATTAAAATCAGAAGCTATTTGAAATAAGTTTAACCAAACAATCTAAAATAACTTTTTAAAAGTCAAAAGTCATAAATTGACTCAAAAAACTCCACCAAACACCCCCTAAATACTTTTGAATCTAAATTCAGATTGTTCGTTTGGCTTGTGGGTCTCCTTCAGTTGCACCTCTGGTACCCAAAAATTTTTCCCCATTTAATGCAAATCCAATTTTGGTTTAGTCTGTAAAATTGTTTTATGTTTTTTTTTTTTGCTGTCTAAGTAATTTAAAAAATAAAATAAAATAAAATATGAACTACATTTTTAATCAACTTTTTAGATATAGCTAGTGTAGATTTACTTAAAAAGTATATATTTGTGAAGAAATCTTCAAAAAAATTCATTTAAAAAAAAATGTACAAAATAAAAAAAATACTTCTGAAAAATTTGAATAAAGTTCTCTATTTTTTAATTTCTTTTATGCATTTTTTTTTTTGTCTTTAGTAATTTTTTTATTTTATTTTATACTAGTGGTTGAGCACATGTATTGCACTTAGTATGCAATTTTTCATCAGCTGTTAGTATTGTAAATATGCGTGTCTCTTAAATTTATATGTGATATGTATACAAAGTATGGAGACTTATATGAGTAAATTAATCTGTATCCAAAATACAACTAAACAATAAATGAATACATACCCGGCTGAAGAATTTAAATAATAAATGAAAACTTTTATAAACAAAAACATTAATATATGTGTAAGCGATTTTCCGATCACACTGCCCAACTCAGTAATCAGCTGGAGAGAACTGGCAGAATAGATGACACCTAGTTGACCTGCAACAGAAAGAGAAGATTCCGGCGGTGGTTCGTCCACCCGGGGGTACTCCGACGATCAAGTTAGTATATCTCTCAAAGATAAACAATAGTGTTAATTTCACTATTCAGAATCTAAATTGCGTACTTTAGACCCATGGGGGTGCTTCTCTTTTATAGCTAACTCAATCCTTGTCCCAACAGGAGCCTAGCTCTAATGGACTTTAGGATTACTATTAATCTTGGACTCTCAGTAGGATTGGGATAAACTCCCTAAGAGTCTTATCCTTTCCTAACCGTAGTCTTCCCCCTTTCTAGGACTCTTGTCCCTTATCCGCTTATCTCGGATTCCGATATCTTCGGAGGTAACCTTTATAGCGATCCCGGTTGTCCCTTTACTGTTCTGTTGTACTCCAGGCTCAGTTCCGTGGAGTTAGTAGTTGTATCTATCTTGTTGTCGTCCTTTAATTCCATTTGTTTGAGTTTTAGGATGTGTTGGGCATGTTTCGAACAGGTGGGTTGAACCTTGGTTTGAAATCTTGTTGCCAGGTTTTTGGTCGTTCCGCTCGAGCGGGCCTTGTTGCGCTCGAGCTGAGATTGCACGCTCCTAGTTTTTCGTGTCCCTGCAAAACTTCTGCAGGTGTGATTTTTACGCTCGAGCGGGTTTCTTTACGCTCGAGCGGGTGCTTTGGCGCTCGAGCGGGTATTACTTTTTGGTGTAAGTTCTGGGAAGGGGAAATCTACGCTCGAGCGGACTGGTTTTCGCGCTCGAGCGGATGTACTTTATTCTTGTGTCTTGGCGCTCGAGCGGGACTTCTTGCGCTCAAGCGTACCTAGTTTTTGTTCTTGACACTCGAGCGTTGTGTTCTCCGCTCGAGCGGGAATGTCATATATCAGTTGACAGCTGAGCATTTTAAAATCACTTTTTACATTTTCTCTCTCTCTCTCTCTCTTACTTTCTAAAAAGCTATTTTGAGAGCTCCTCTCTCTAGAAACTCCCTTCTCTCTAGGGTTTGATCTAGTTAGTGTGTCTCTCTATCCTCCGGTCTTTGTAAAAAGTGTGTTGATCGTCAGGGGCTTCGTTTTGATTTGAGAATCGTGGTGTTTGGAGCATTTTCACTTTTTTCTCCTTTCCCATTTGAGCTCTAATTTCGAGGTAGGGATATCCTACTCCTTCTCATGAGTTTTGTCTTTGAATTCTAGCATTTTGATGAGTTGGGGGTTAGTGGGTAATTTTGAGAAAGTTTGGGCCTTTGTGTAATTTTACAAAAGTTAGGGTTTTGTTTATATGAACTTGTATGCATGTTTGGCATTGAGAAATGAGATCAATATTGGTTTATTAGTAAAAATGGAACCTTGGGTTTGTGATGTTAATTATGAGAAATACTCTAATTACATTGATAAATTAATTGGGATAATTAATTTGAAGGAGAGAAGAATTTAATCGAGAATGTTGGAATTGGATGTGTATGGGATTAAAGGGTGTAGTTTGATTCGTTCATAGCCCACCTCGTTGAAATATTGATTATATATCCATTTGGTGCATTTATTTTCAGTATAGAAATAACTGCTTTGGGCTATCGGTGGAGAATAGTCTTGATTGTTATAGACACTACATGATGATTAGGCAAACTAAAATTAATCGATTGAGTATGCTATTGAATATAGCAACTGGAATAATACATTAATTCTATGTACTGATTGAATGTATATAACCCATGTTTATATACATGTGTTGTGTGGGAGGAGATAGGGGATGTACTCCACGGTTTAGGGGAAGATAGGGGATGGACCTCTAAACCGGGTTTTGTGTGACATTGATACAACACTACAATGTGTATCAAGTGTTGATTATGGGAGTGTTTGAATTGATTTGATATAGCACTAAAATGTATATCGTTATCAATTGTAAAGCATAGAAGTGATTCTATATTATGTTGATACAGCACCGAAATGTGTATCTTTCGCAAAGTGTAGGAATGGTTTAAGTGTTATTGATACAACATTAAAATGTGTATCCCTCAGAAATTTTGAAAGTGTTTGTAAGATGAGTCTAAATCTCATTAAGTTATTTGGCTAGGTGTTGAGCCTTGTTTTCAAATTCAAAGTTGGAAAAGATATGAGAAATGAAATGTAACACGAACTTAATGTCACGAAATCGAAATGTGATATATGTGGATGTATCTGTGTTGACCATCTATCAACTGCTAGCATTTTAGTCATTGTTCATGGCTGGTTTCGTGTATTTCTACTGGGCTGTGGCTCACCCTTTATGGGACATCATTTTCAAGTACAGGTAGCATGCCACCTCCAAGGACATAGCTTGAGAGGCTAGAGGCAGACTGACTGCTCTTTATTTGCTTTTGATGTATTACATGTAAATTCAAGCCAAGGGCTTAATATGTATTGAGTTAGCACTCTTCTTTTTGTAACCAAGTGTTAACTTGGAAAGCTGTAAGCCCGTAGGGCATTTGCTTTTGTTGTTAACATGTAATACTTTTGTAAAGAACTACTCTGATGAATAGAAGAATATTTATCTCTTATACTAATGCACGTCTAAATTGTTGGGTTTAAATGTTATTATTATGAGGGCGTTACAACCTTGGCCTCGCCAAGATAACCTCGGTGTCATGACCAGGACACGTGGCACCTCGGCTGACACGTCGACGTCACCTTAGCCACGTGTTGGTACTTAGAAAATATATCCTCACAACTGCCCCCTAGGTTCTATTACCTTGGCATTCTGAGGTGATGTAACCTATATCAGTACCTCATGCTAGTACATTGGCTTAATCCGAGATCATCATCGTAGGCCGATATGTCTTCTTAAAGATCAAGAATTCCAAGAGCTCCTTTACGCGTATGAGCTGTCGTACATAACAACTCAACCGTTTAGCCACGTGTTTTCTCATTACTAGATCGTACTCCGTACGCGCTTATAAGTCGTTTCGCGCCTATATGCACCGTCCGACACATTCGCTGTTCCAGGCGCATTAATTGCCCTCTTTTGCCGCCGTTTCAAGTTTTTGACAAAACTTGTTTCCCCCTTTCGTTTTTTTCACTTTACATTGTCTTTATTCAAAACTCTTTCTCTCTCTAACTTCCTCTAATCTTCCATTTTTCCAAGCTCTGAAGCTCTGCAACTTGCTCCATCAATTTCTTCCGTCGAAGTTCTTGCCAATCTATTTTGCTACCGCCGTTCTTCTAACTTCGGCGATCTCAAGCATCGGCTTCTTTTCTCTGGTAAGTCACCACTCTTCCTGGTTTTTAGTTCTTGTTGTGTTCCATGAAATTCTGTTTCATCATTTAGTCGCCATTGCTGTTTTACTCGAATATTTGATTTGCGAATCATGTATCTAAACATGTTTATTTCATAATTTTTTTCTTTGTCCATGTCTTGAACACTCGCACTGTTCACATGCCTGTTGCTTTCTGCCATTGTTTTTGGCCTAATACACTTGTGCAATCTTTTTGTCTTGATTTCTTGATGTCTTCATCACCATTCTTGTTTCGGAAACGGATCCCTGTTTTTCTATTTTCCAAATTCGTTCCTTCAATCTTCATCTCCATAGCTTTAGGTTTGGGACTTGTTTGTAAAACCCACAAATTGCTAGAAAAAACTGAGACGAACTCCTTGTAGATCCATACAAACCCTTACCATAGTACACTTTTAGGTTTTTAGCCGAGATCCTTTAAACCTTCTCAAAATACTTCTTCCTGAGATCTGATACCTTCATTTAAGCCGATATCATGGGTATGTGGAAACATAGGGTAAACACCCCAGAAAAATTAGGGTACTTTAGGCAGGAGTTCGAAATCCCGACCGACGTTCATCTGAGGTTGGCTGGGGAGGATGACTCTATCATGCCCGATGAAAACCTTATGCCTTTCCCAGTGGTTGCGTTTATTGAGTGTGGACTTAGGTTTCCACTTGACCTTTTTTTCGGTCAAATCCTTCATTTCTATAAGTTGAACCCAATGCAACTTGCCATCAACTTTTACCGAGTTATTAACGGTACCATAGCTTTACCAAACAAGAGAGTGCTAAGATTAATCTTGCCGATTTTCAGTACTGTTAAACCATGTATCACCTGAAATCGGAAAAAGGCCACATCTATTACCTCAAGCCAAGGTCCACTGAATACAAAATCATTGCCGACCTCCCTGACTCCAACAAGGCAGCAGGGGATGATTACTTCATCGTCTCGCGAAACTGGGAGTTTCAGCCAAACGATGACCTCCATCTTTATCCCCTTAGTCGAATAATTTTCGGGGAAGGAGCTGGTAAGGGTCACCCTTCACAAATTTTCTTGCTTTCTTGTATAAAGTTTTTAACATTTTGTTCTAATGACTATGCTTTTTCCTTCTTTGCGGTTCTTCCTCAGCCACCAAAGGGCTTTCATCAGTCTTTTTTTCCTAGCAAAGACTTAAAGAAACTACTGAATTTACTAGTTTACAAGCGGAAGGCCCCTCTGCTTCTCAACTTTATCTCCACTTATAAGTCAGCTCTCCTCGACGTCCCAAAAAAGAAGAAGAAAAGCCTTTCTCCACCTTCTGCCACAACTCCAGAAGTGGCGTCCACATCTCGCGCAGACCAAGGATCAACCTCTGATCTAGCTGAGCAGCCATCAACCTCGGCTCCATACTTGATCCCGATATCCCAACGACAACGCCGGCGACGAACCACTTTTCCCGCTGAGATGGGCCGCCAAAGAGCTGTTGCAAAAGATCTTCTGGCCAGCATCCCATCATCTGTTGATGCTCAGCCAACGCAAACCTAGCCTCTACCAAAACAAAAAAGAATAAAAAAGGCTCAACCAAAGGCAAATGTGACTCAGGTCGACACTGAGGACACCTTGCCGATTTCCAATTTGCATGAGAGTGACAAGTCCCAATCCGCTGCTGGGAAGAGGCGTTCTGAGGCCCAGTCATCCGAATCCCCAAAATCAAAGAAGCCGAGGTCATCTTCTGTAACGACCTCGGGGTCTAAAAAACATGATTCCCCGTGGGCCTCCAAAATTACCTTGGAAGATAAGCCAGTCATGGCCAACGATAGCGCTGAGGACATCAACGTCGGCGTAGCCCTCAGTACTGCTCTGCTTCTCCCCGGTGATCTTGACCGAAACGTCGAGTTGAGCGAGTATGAAAATTACGCTCTGATGCTTCAACGTTCCGTTCAAGTATCTTTATCTGGCAACTTCTACTTTCGTTTTGTTTTTTCCATACTTGTAATTTTTTTTTAACAACTTCTGTTCTGTTTACTTTCAGGCCATCCAGCATGCCCATTTCTTTTCAATACAATCCTTTGAGAATCGGGAGAAGTTGGCCGAGAAGAAAAGGGAGGTCTCCTCTCTTCAAAAGACAAATAAGAACTTGTAGTCAAAGATAAAGACCTTGGAAGATCAGGCTGAGGATGCTATCAAGGCTCAACATGACGCCGAAGAGAAGGTAGGTGCTACTGAGGCGATAAACAAAGTTCTCCAAGCCCAGCTGAAAGAGGCCGATGACAAGATGGTTGAGGCCCAAAGGGAACTTCAAGACGCCCTGGCCACCAAAGAGGCCGAGGTCAAGGCCGCCGAGAAGGGCTACAACGAAGGGGTGGTCGATGTCACGGCGGATTATGAAAAGCAAGTGAAGAAGGCATGCAACAAGGGTTTCACCCTTGGTTGGATGACCTTGCTAAAAAGGCTTGATGTCCCCAAGGACTCCTCCCTCAGGAATGCCGATGTCCTTCCTCTGCCGTTCCCCCCAACTCCAAGCCAAACCGCTGACGACGACTCTGAGTCCGAGGAGGAGGTTCTGGTGAGGAAGTCAAAAGATGTTGTTAGGACCAAGTATTCTCCTCAAAATGAGCAAGTCCTAGATTTGAATCAGGATGAGGAGGATGAGGAAGTCCCCAAGGATGCTACTCCAGAGAAAGCGTCATCAGACGTTCCTCCTGCCGACAAGAGCCTAGACGAAACCCTTAAAGAAATTGATGCTGAACTTGTGACCGAGAAGGTTGCCGAGATGTCTTCTCAGCAGTCTTTCGAGGTCCAAACCCAACCTGCTGCTGAAGACTCTTAATTTTGATGTCATTTTCTTCCGTCTTTTGTATTTTTGCTTTTCTTCTTTTGGGAACAATTGTAAACTTTTGGCCGACGTGCCTTCTTTGAATATTAATACAACTTTCCTTCCCTGAATGCTTGTTTCTTTGTCGTCTGTTTACTGCTATTGCATGATTCTATACTTATAATATATCTTTAGTATACACTTCAATCTTTGTGTAACCTTCTTGGGGCGACACACCTCGGTCATACAAACTTGGTTTAATTTTAATCTGGTAAACTTTTCTCAAGTTTCAATAAGTATCATCATCTCGGTTTAACTCTAACTTGTAAACTTTTCTCAAGTTTCAACAAGTGTTTAAACATCATATCGGTTTAACTTTAACTTGTAAACTTTTCTCAAGTTTCAACAAGTGTTAAACATCATATCGGTTTAACTTCAACTTGTAAACTTTTCTTAAGTTTCAACAAGTGTTAAATATCATATCGGTTTAACTTCAACTTGTAAACTTTTTTCAAGTTTCAACAAGTGTTAAACATAATGTCGAGTTTCAACAAGTGTTAAACATCATATCGTCTCTCTGCCCCTCAATGTGAATCTCAGTTCCACTTGGGTTCTCATTATCCATGTATTCAAGAAATATCGGCAAGTATCTAAGAAATGTAGAAGAATTCTACTGAAATTTTATTCATTATGTCGGCAAGAAACAAGGAAAATCTAATGATAAAAGAATTTCAGATTACAAGTGTTCCAAGGCCTTGGCAATTCTTTGTCCTCATTATCTTTAAGCCGATATGCCCTATTGCCCAATACCGAAGTGATTCTGTAAGGTCCTTCCTAGTTTGGGCCAAGCTTGCCCTCCCTAGGATATTTCTTGTTGCCGACAACTTTTCTCAAGACTAGGTCGCCAACTTGGAACTCCCTTGGGTTAACTTTTTTATTGTAAGCTCTGGCAAGTTACTGCTGGTATGTTGCCAGCTGAATTGTAGCTCTCTCTCTTCTTTCTTCTAGTAGGTCCAGATCTCGGGTTAAGAGTACATCATTAGTCCCGTTCTCTACTCCCTGGGTTCTGATCCCAGGGTTGCCGACCTCCAGCGGAATGACAGCTTCTGTGCCATAGGCCATGGTAAAGGGGGATTCCCCCGTTGATCTTCTCGGCGTAGTTCGATATGCCCAGAGCACATTTGGTAGTTCATCCACCCACTTTCCCTTCGCTGCCTGCAGCCTTTTCTTTATCCCATCCAAGATAACTTTGTTGGATGCTTCTGCTTGTCTATTGCTTTGGGGAAGGCTTGGGGTTGAAAAGTAGTTCTTGATCCTGAACTTTGCACAGAAGTTCTTAATCAGTTTGCTGTCGAATTGCGTTCCGTTGTCGGCAACTATTGCTCTTGGAATTCCAAATCTGGTGATGATGTTCTTCCATATGAAGTTCTTTACATCAACATCTCAGATTTTGGCAAGGGGTTTAGCTTCTATCCACTTGGTGAAGTAGTCTATTGCCACCAGCAGGTATTTTCTTTGACCAGTTGCTTGGGGCAATTTCCCAACGAGATCCATGCCTCATTGGACAAACGGCCAGGGACTGGATACTGGATTCAGGTCTGCTGCTGGCTGGTGTATTAGAGGTGCAAATCTTTGACATTTTTCACACTTCTTCACATAGGCTTCTGCGTCTTTCTGCATGTAGGGCCATCAATACCCCTGGGTAATGGCCTTACGGGCAAGTGATCTGCCTCCAGAGTGGCTTCCACAAATTCCTTCATGAATTTCATGTAAAAAATCTTCAACTTGTGAAGGATGTACACACCTCAAAAGGGGTCCAGTGAATGATCTTCTATAGAGGTGTCCCTTTGTTGTCAGACAGAATCTTGCCGACTTCAATCTGATCTTGTGTGCCTCCTTGTGGTCGTTTGGCAGCTTTCCTTCTTTCAGGAATGTAACAATTGCATCCATCCAGCTTGGTCCCATGTCTACACACATCGCTTCGCGCTCTATGGTCAGTGGTTCGATGCTCGGGCTCGACAAGTAATCAACCATTATGGTCGTTGTTTTTCCAGGTTGTACCGCACTAGCTAGGTTGGCCAACGCATCGGCGTGGCTGTTATCATCTCGGCTTACCTGAAGTAGTCGGCAGTTTTTAAACAAGACTGACAACATGATGACCTCCTTTGCGTAGGCCGAAATTTGTTCATCTAGGGCTGCAAACTCGCCTGTTGTCTAGTTAACTATCAGTTGTGAATCACAAAAAACTATTACCTCATTTGCTTGCACTACTGCTGCCAGCTTCAGCCCTGCAATGAGTACTTCGTATTCTACTTCATTGTTTGAGGCCTTGAACCCTAAACGAATCGATTGTTCTATTAACTGCCCATCTGGAGATATCAAAACTACTCCTGCCCCTGCTCCCTATTGGTTGGAACTCCCATCAATGAACAGTCGAAAGGAGTCGCCGATCTAAATGCTGCAGGGTCTGATTTTTTCTTCTTTCTTTTGTTCTTTTGCCTTTACCTGGGCTTCTCCTTGTTTGTTTGGACATCGTTCATCTTGGCTCAACGGAGCCCGATGTACGATGGATTCTGGCGTGAACTCGGCCACGAAGTCGGCCAGAACTTGGCCTTTGGTTGCTGTTCTGGATCTATACTCCAAGTCATACTGGCCCAGGGCAACTGCCCATCTGGCTATTCTTCCTATTAAGTCTCCTTGTTGCAGCAAGGACTTCAAGGGGTGTTTAGTTAGCACCACAATTTTATGGGCCTGGAAGTAATGGTTTAGCTTCTTTGAAGCCATTACCAAAGCCAGTGCCAATTTTTCTAAGGGTAGATACCTTGTTTCTGCATCGGCCAAGGTTTTGCTTACATAGTAAACAGCCATTTGCTCCCCTTTTTCTTCTCAGATTACCACTGCGCTTACTGCGTGTTCTGAAACCGCTAAGTACAGGAACAGCTCCTCCCCAGGTTCTGGATTTGAAAGAACTGGAGCTGTGGTCAAGTACTTCTTCAGGTCGGCCAAAGCGGCTTCGCACTCCTCGGTCCATAGGAAGTCCGTGGTTTTCTTCACTAAGTTGAAGAAAGGTTTGCATTTGTCTGAACTTCTGTTGATGAACCTATTCAGGGCTGCGACCCTTCCAGTTAGCATTTGCACCTGTTTTGCCGACGTCGGGCTCTTCAAATCCAGGATGGCCTTGATCTGATCTGGGCTGGCCTCTATGCCCCTTCTAGTCATCAGGTATCCCTAAAACTTACCAGATCCTACTCCAAATGCACACTTTGTTGCATTGAGTCGGAGCCGATATGTCTTAAGGATGTCAAAGACGACTTTCAGGTCGGCCAGATAACCTTTAGGTTCCTTGGTCTTCACGACCATGTCATCAATGTATACTTCTACCGTTCTGCCAATCAGGTGTTTGAACATCTTGGTTACCAATCTTTGGTAAGTTGCTCCTGCGTTTTTCAGCCTGAAAGGCATCATTCTGTAGCAGTACAGTCCTTTGGGGGTGATAAACGCAATCTTCTCTTCATCTGGAGGGTACATTGCTATCTGATGGTACCTCCTGTATGCATCCAGGAAGCTCATCCTCCCATGCCCCGAAGTGACGTCTACCAGCTAGTCAATCTTGGGTAGAGGAAAGCTGTCTTTGGGACATGCTTTGTTTAAACTGGTAAAGTCTACACAGACTCTCCATTTACCATTCTTCTTCTTCACCACTACTGTGTTCGATAGCCATGTCGGGTAATTTACCTCTCGAATGGCCCTAGTCTCGAGAAGTCTGTCTACTTCTCCTTCCATTGCTTCGACGTGTACCAACGTCGGTCTTCTTGCTCGTTGAATTATAGGTTTGGCAAACCTGTTAACGTTCAGCTTATGGCAAGTGACCTCAGGGTCAATGCCTGGCATTTCGTAAGGCGTCCACGCGAACACCTCAATGTTTGCTCTAAAAAAAGCTTCCAATTCTTTTTTCTCTTCTTCGGCTAAGCCCGAGTTGAGAAGAAAGAAGCGTTCTTCATCCCCTTCCTGGACGAGGATTTTCTTCAGTGCTTCTTCACTCTTCTCGGCTGGCTCTTTGCCGACATCTTCTAGGACCTCCACGTTCTCGTCTTCGATCTCTGCCTTTTCTGGTTCTCGAATGTTGTAGGTGGATTTTATTGCTGCCATGGAGCAATTTTTTGCCTGTAGCTGATCTCCTCTGACCTCTTCAATCCCATGCTCTGTTGGGAACCGCAATAGTTGATGCAGTGTTGAGGGAATAGCCCCCATTGCATGCAACCATGGCCTTCTCAAGATAATGTTGTAAGGGGAGGGTGTGTCGATTATGGTGAACTCTGTTGTTATCTTTCTGGTGCCTGCCTGAACCTCTAAGCTGGTTGTTCCCAGTGGCCATGTCGGCGTTCCATTGAACCCGATCATTGGGCTATTGGATTGCTCCATGTCGTCTGGGTGAAGGTCGAGCTCCTTGTAACATCGGACGTACATGATGTCACAAGAGTTGCCTTGGTCAATCAAGATGCGCTTTACTTAACATTCCCCAACCTGGAGGGATACTACCAAGGCATCATTATATGGATGCTGTACCATCTCAAGGTCGGCTTCTGAAAAGGACACTACTGGTCCCTGACACTCCTCTGCCCGATGTCTCTTCTCCCCGACTTGGTAGACATGTTGCAGGTGCTTCACCTTCTGGGTCTCCCCCCCCTAATTTCGTTCTCGTTGACCTTTGAGTGAATCACATTAACTACCCGAGGTCCTCCTACTTGAGGTTGTGGTGCTGGGGGAGGCGGAGCTGCTAGTGCCTGAGGCAATCTTGCTTGTTCTTCCCTCGTCTTGGCCCCATCAACAAGGTCTCTCAGATGGCCTTGTCTCACCAGGTCTTCCAAGTGTGTTTTCAGGGTTCTGCAGCCCTGAGTCATATGCCCATCTTCATTGTGGTAAGCACAACGTCTACCAAGGTTTCTTCCCATAAATTCTCCTAGAGCCCTTGCTGGTGCTCTGAAATAGGGTTGATTCCGAATTTGTTCCAGGACTTTGTGAATTAGGATTCGGAACACAGTTGTCACTGCCTGTGCAGCCCTTAGTTCTGTTTCTTGTTTGCTTGATCCATTGTTACCTCGGCCTCGCTTCGGCGAGCCGTTTCCTTTCTCTTGTTTTATCTCCTTAGTCCCCGACGTGTCTTCTTCAGCTCTAGCATACTTCTCGATTTTTGCCATGAGCTCTTCCATGCTTTTTGGCAATATTTTTGCCAAAGACTTTCGAAGTGAACAGTTGTCTTTCAGGTCGTTCTTGAAAGATACGACCGCCACCTTTTGATTACATTCTGGTATTCGGTTGAATACCTCATAGTATCTTTTTGAATAGGCCCTAAGGCCTTCATCCTTGCTGATCTTCAGAGCCATCAATGCGTCCACCCTTAATGGCTGCAGCTTGTTTGTCACGAACCTGGCCACAAACATCTCGACCAT
Source organism: Camellia sinensis (assembly GCF_055761805.1). Taxonomy (NCBI): domain Eukaryota; kingdom Viridiplantae; phylum Streptophyta; class Magnoliopsida; order Ericales; family Theaceae; genus Camellia; species Camellia sinensis. Next base: position 62,160,043 of record NC_138962.1, on the reverse strand, counting down.
GCCTTCCCAAGTCTTCACGCTTCCCTTTGGTAGTTTGTGGAACCAATCTGATGCAATCTCCCCGAAGGATGAGGGGAACACTTTGCAGAGCAATGGCTCGTTCCCACTATACAATGCCATTAAGTTCAAATATAATCCAACATGGAAGTTGGGGTCTGACTTACCATCGTATATTTGGAACCTCGGCATACTGAATCTCTTCGGCGACTCAAACTTGTCCAATTCCACCGAGAATGGTGTCCTCGGCTTATTTGGGGAGGTTACCTCGGCGTAGGCATTCTGTTGCTTCCTCTTGAGGTAATCTCTTAAGTCCTCATTTGTCCGCCCAGGAGCTCGGCTATCTCTTGCTTTCAGTCTTTTTGGTGCACTACTTTCAGCTTCGTGGTGAGTCTTCTTCGACCCTTCTCCGTGAGTTGTGTCGAAGCACAGCGCTTGCCCTTGAACATTCCGATGTCCTTTAGGGTCTACCTCATTTGTGCAATGCGTCCTCCGTGATTTTTCTCTTCTTGACTCTCTTCGTCCGACCTCCCTAGAGGGTCGGTGAGAGTATTTTTCGCTTCCGTTGTGCTGAGGGGCTACGGGGATTGTTTTCTGCCCTCCCTTCTAGGCATTGGCCGCTGGAATCGGTGTGTCCTGCAGTAGGAACGGTGGCTGCATGACGTTGTTTTGCATCATGAAATTGACGACCGACTGCAGGTTTGCCAATTTGTTTGCCATCTCCTTTACCTCTTTTTCCCTTCGTAGGCATCTATCCTTCCATACCTGGCGGTCATCCTCATTGTAGTATCCCCTTCGATTTGGCTTTTTTGGTACGCCGCCATCCTGGCCGACGTCTTTCTTGCTGTGATTCTGGTCACGAGTTTCTGCGTTGCATTCGTCTCCTTCGACATCAAGGTCAATAGGTCTCCCACTCCCAGCAGGAGTGTCGTCCCCAATCTTTTCCTTCTGTCTGTTACTAGCCATTTATTCTCCTTTCTTTCCCACAGACGGCGCCAAATTGTGTGAGTGATTTTCCGATCACACTGCCCAACTCAGTAATCAGCTGGAAAGAACTGGCAGAATAGATGACACCTAGCTGACCTGTAATAGAAAGAGAAGATTCCGGCAGTGGTTCGTCCACCCATGGGTACTTCGACGATCAAGTCAGTATATCTCTCAAAGATAATCAATAGTGTTAATCTTACTATTTAGAATCTAAATTGCGTACCTTAGACCCATGGGGGTGCCTCTCTTTTATAGCTAACTCAATCCTTGTCCCAACAGGAGCCTAGCTTTAATGGACTTTAGGATTACTATTAATCTTGGACTCCCAGTAGGATTGAGATAAACTCCCTAACGTCATGTTTGATTGGGTGGATTAGAGCATGGGATTGGGATTATTAATCCGTGGGCCCAATTATCCTATGTTTGTTTTAACATTTTGGTTTAGGATTATTAATCCAATGGATAATTAATCCAACAAATTTGTAGGATAATTAGTAATGGGATAGGGGTGAGATTATTAATCCAATGGATATTAATCCAATTGGATAGTGAATACCACACTAATTTAATAGGATTATTAATACTTCACTATTAATCTTGTGAATCAAACATGACCTAAGAGTCTTATCTTTTCTTAACCGTAGTCTTCCTCCTTTCTAGGACTCTTGTGCCTTATCCGCTTATCTCGGATTCCGATATCATCGGAGGTAACCTCGGCCTCGCCAAGATAACCTCGGCGTCATGACCAGGACACGTGGCACTTCGACTGACATGCCGGCATCACCTTAGCCACGTGTTGGTACTCAGAAAATATATCCCCATAATATATAATTAGATTGTTGAGATCACAATTTTATCTTAAATAATAAACAATAAATAAGTCCTTTAAATATATAGTATTACACAAATCTTTTTATATCAACTTTTTACTTTAATTTTTCATAATTCGTATCTGTAATTCAATTGAATGTATGAAAGTAATTGTATAATTGTATAATTGCACAATTGCACAATTTTAGTTCATCACATAATACAAATCCATTGAATCTACAGTTACATGTTATTTGCATACTATTGGTGTAAAAATGCATTAATATCAAGGGGTACTTACCAATCAATCCTATTAACTAGACTTATTTACCTACAAGTCCTAACTAATAAATTTAACACTATAAAAATAAGAGACTGATAAATTTATCACTATAAATTTATTCATAAAAAAAAAGAGGCTGATAAAATTATCACTATAAATTTATTCATAAAAATAAAAGACTGATAAATTTATCTTTATCACTTAATAAATTTATCAATAGGACTTAATGGGTAATAAGTCTCAAAAGTAGGACCTATTGGTAGTTTACCCTAATATCAATATGCAATATATTTTTATACATCAAGAGTTGTTGAGTCTCGTTTCCTGTGCCACGAATATCTTGCATGATGAAAAATATGACATTAGTCATTAGTATATAATTGTTATACAATTGTCGTGAAAAAAAAATATAAAAATTACAATTATTATCGTGATGCAGATGTTTTGCAAAGTCTTAACTTGTTATTGAAACTGTTTGTTGTAGATACTTGTTTGTATAACATGTATGCATATATGTATTGAACATAAGTTGATAGGAGAACAGTACACAATTTCACAATTTTTTCCTAACAAATATAATTATATTACTACAACAACATATGTTAAAAAATTAAAGTATATGATGGTAATATAACATTACAAATTGACAATATATGAATACAGTAACATATATATATATATATATATATTTATTTATTTATTTATATAAGTAGACATTGACATATATAAAATATCACAAAAATAATTTGTGAAATCTTTTACAATAATATAATACAGATAATAATAAGAAGTTAATTATTCATAGGCCCCGTTTGGTAGAGCTGTGAGAAAGTGATTATAGCTTATACCTTAACAGTTTATACCTTATAGCTGTGAACATAAGCTGATTTTTGACTTATAAATTAAGCTTCTCCTCCCCTACTCAAACAATAAGTTGATTTTTGACTTATAAAAAGCTATAAGTTGTATTGTTAAGCTAAACCAAACAAATCAAAATAGCTTAAATTAAGTTAAATCTTGCAATAAAAATAAGCCCTACCAAGCATTTTAGTGTTACATTTTTGTGTGTATGCACCATTTTTAATTAGATTATTAAATTCACATAAAATTGAAATGAATTTGTGTAAAATTAGAGATTAGTAAAGAAAGATTTTTAAAAAAGAGAAGTTTATAGTATTTGGTTTGGTTTACTTTTTCAAACTTTTGTTTTGAATTTTTGAATTTTCTTTTTTTTTTTTTTGTCTTTGACTCTTTTTTTTAATAATCATTTTATTTTCTTTTTAATTTCACTTAATTTAATACTTTTATTTTTTAATTTTACTGTTACATTTAGATTCATTTAATCTAAATAGGCTTAAGAAATAATTTTACTTTTATTTTTTAATTTTACTGTTACATTTAGATTCATTTAATCTAAATAGGCTTAAGAAATAATTTGTTGCGTATTATTTTTGAAAAAAAATTATTAATAAATAATAATAATAATAATAATAATAACAAAAAAATATAATAATAAAAATCAGTAAATGTTTGAATTCATAAATTTTTTTTACTAATATTTTACTTTTTAATTATATTTATATTATTAGATATTAGATTTCCATGTAAAAGTATAATTTAAATATAAAATAAGATGACATTTCATTATTTTTAATCACCAAAGTTGAGAAAATGTGAAAAGTCAAAAACTAAAAAATAGATTTAAAAAATAAAACCAACGAAAGTGGTTATTGTTTAGAATTTTGATATCATACCTTGGTTATTAAAGTACTATATAAATATTACAATTCATAAAATACAATTTAAATAAAAAGAATGTGTACGAAGATAACCTGCGAATTTTTGAGATGCAACACAAATTCCTATTTTAAAAATGCTCGTGCTTTCCTCTATTTAGATTTGAACGAATGCATATAATTTTAAGATTCAATCAAAATTATTCACAATGATTTAATCCATGATGGAAAATTATAAATATTATGTTTTCAGTATAGAAGCCGACATAGGAAATAAAAAATAGTAATTTTTTTTTTGTTCTTTAATCATCATCAATGTAAAAAATACAGAGATGGCTTCTTTTTCGTCTTTTTTATTTTTATAAGAAGGGAGACAGTTTGTTTATATTTATATAGGACTATTAGAAGTAAATATATTATTTTTGAGTGTTCAACTCCAAAAATAAAGAGATAGTTGGTTTATATAGGACTATTCATGGCTTGTATATTGAAAGGGTAAAATTGAGATTTTAAAAAAGTAAAAAACATGGTAGACTTTTCACACTTTAAAAACATATGTGTTTTCTTCTGTTTAGATTCGAACGAATATATACAAATTTAATATTCAACCAAAATTATTTACAGTGATTTAATTTACGATGGATAATTGTAAATATTCACTACAAGAAAAAATACTTTTGGTGACCACCTATTTTTTTTTTTTTTGTCGCAAATAGTCCACTTTCTGCAACTAAAATTTAACTTTTGGTGACCACAATTTTTTGATCGCGAAAAAACATCTTTTGGCGACCAAAAAAAAAGTTGGTCACAGAAAGTATATTCTTTGGCGACCAAAAAAAAAAAAAATTGGTCGCAAAAAGTATACTATTGGCTACCAAAGGCTTTTTTGGTTGCGGAAGATTACCCTTTGGCGACCAAAAAAAAAAGTTGGTCGCGAAAAGTATACTATTGGCGACCAAAGGCTTTTTTGGTCGCAGAAGATCACCTTTTCGCGGCAAAAAAAAAAGTTGGTCACGGAAAGTATACTATTGGCGACCAAAGGCTTTTTTGGTCGAGGAAGATTATCCTTTGGCGACCAAAAAAAAAAGTTGGTCGCGGAAAGTTATGGCGGGATAAATTTTTAAAAAAATGATACTACTGTAATTACATGCTATTTTTCTTTTTAGGCATTAAAAGTTTTATAAAATAATATATAACCCAATTTTTATGGGTTATATATATTTTTTGCCAAATATGAACAAGAAGCATGTTATTGGCAGAGTGGATTGGGTGCATGGTGACTCTTTGGTCAGGAGTTTAAGTCCAAAAGAATTATTTTTTTTTTGGTCAAGGCGCTGACTTTTGGTGACCAACTTATCTTTGGTCGCTAAAAGTTTACTTTTGGCTAACATGAATTGGACTTTCCGCAACCAAAAAAGTTGGTCGCGAATGGTCACTGTTTGCGACCAAAGGCTTTTTTGGTCGCAGAAAACTATATGTGACGAGGCTTTAGCGACCAACTCGCGACCAATATATTTTGGTCGCGAAAAGATTTTAGCGACCAAATATGGTACTTTTCGCGACCAAATTGTTGGTCACAGAAAGTGTTTTTTCTTATAATGATTATGTATATCAGTATAAAAGCCGATACAAGAAATAAAAAAAAAAAGAGTAATTTTTTTGTTCTTCAATCATTATCAATAAATAGAGAGACAACTTCTTTTTTAAAATTTTTATTTTTATTTTTATAAGAAAGGAGACAATTTGTCTATATTTATATAAGACTCTTGGAAGCAAATATATCATTTTTAAATATTCAACTCTAAAAAAAAGAGATAGTTGGATTATATAAGATTTTTCATAACTTTTATAAAATATAGTAGTAGATTTGAAAAGATAAAATTAAAATTTTAAAAAATAAAAAATATGACAAACTTTTCATACTTTTATAATAGTAGTGGATATTTATTTTTAAATTCATCTAGAAAGAAGTAAAACACTTTGATTGAAATTGTGGGTGTTGATTTCCGACCACACTACCAAACAGGTACTCAGCTGGAGAACACCGGCAGAATAGATTAAGCCCAAACGACCTGTCTCAGAAAGAAGAGATTCCGGCGGTGGTTCGTCCACTCGAGGGCACTCTGACGATCAAGTCAGTTATCTCTCAAAGATAGCAAAAGTGCTTAACTCACTATTCAGAATACAAAAAGCGTACCTTAGACTCACGAGAGTGCCTCTCTTTTATAGCTAATACTGACTTAATCCCAATAGACGCCTAGCTTCAATGGACTCTGGCTTAATGCTAATCCTGGACTCCGAGTTAGATGGGGATAAACTCTCTAAAAGTATTATCTTTATCCAAACTGAAGTCCTCTCTCATTCTAGGACTCTTGTCCCTTATCCGCTTATCCCGGATTCTAGTATCTTCCCAGATAACCTTGACCTAGCCGAGATTATCTCGGCGTCATGACCAGAACACGTGACACCTCGGCTGGTACTTCGGTGCCACCTTGGTCACGTGTTGTCATTCAAAAATTATGTCTCCACAACTGCCCCCTAGGTTCTATTACCTCGGCATCCTGAGGTGATAGAACCTATATCGTTTCTCCCATTTAGCACATCGGCTAAGCTCGCTTTGTCCTTTATTACTGAGGTCTTCATTTGTCGACTCAATACGACCAAGACTTGGTCTGTTTTCATCAATGCTTTAGAACCAATAACCAAGTTTGTTTAAGTTTCTCAGCCGAGATCGTCCCCCTAGCCGAGGTCCTGCTCTATTTAAATCAAGAACTCTAAGAGTTTCAACACGCGTATGAGCTGTCACGCACAGTATTTCAACCGTTTTTGCCACACGTCTTTCGCCTACTGAGCCGTACCTAACACGCGCCATTAAGTCGCATCGCATTTGCGTACGTCGTCTAACAAGCACGTCGTCCTAGGCACACTAATTGCCATTTTGCCGCCATTTTGCGTGTTTGATCAAAATCATCCCTCTCTCTCCGTCTTTTCATTTCTTCACCACCATCTTCGTGCAAGTTCTCTCTCATTCTACTCCCAAATCCTCCATTGTTTCAAGCTCTGAAGCTCTGCAACTACTCCGTTCACCTCTTCCGGTGAAGCTCTTTCCGTTCTGCTCTACCTATTTCCACCGTCAAACTCCGGCGAATCTCATATCAGCGTCATTTTCTGTGGTAAGTCACTGTTTTTCCCCTTTTTAGTTTCATACTCTGTTGCCTCTGCTTCTTTGCCATGATGAATACATCCATATGCTCCTGTTTTTGTCTATGTTTCAAATTTCACCCTTTGTATGCTTAAACATGTTCTGTTTCATTTGTTTCTGGGTATCCACACGTACTCACACACTTGTTCATTTTGCCACTGTTTTTGGCCTCGCACCCTTGTACACACTTTGTCACAGTGTTCTTGATAGTTCATCACTATTCTTGATTCTGAATCATTGTTCTTGTTTCTGTTTTCTGTGTCTTTTTCTAAATTCTTGCCCTTAATTCTTATTTCCGTAGCCTTAGGTTTAGGACTTTTTCTAGAACTTGAAAACTTTAGGAAAAATTGAAACAAATCCCCTTTAGATCCTAAAAAACCCTTGCCTCAGCATTCGTTTAGGTTTTGTCGAGGTCTTTTAAACCCTAACAAACCACTTCCTTTTGCAATCCAACACTTTCCCTTTAAGCTGACATCATGGGTATGTGGAGGTGGAAGGTAGACATCCCAATTAAGCTAGAATACTTCAGGCAGGAGTTCGCTATCCCTGCCGATGTCTACCTCAGGTTGGCTGGGGAGGAAGACTCTATTATGCCCAAGGACGACTTTATGCCTTTTCCAGTCGTAGCCTTCGTAGAATGTGGACTTAGGCTCCCTCTCGATATCATTTTCCGAGAAGTCCTTCATTATTATAAACTCAACCCAACGCAACTAGTTATTAACTCTTATAGAGTCACCAACGGTATCATTGCCTTAGCTAGCCGAGAAAATGCTAGGGTAACTCTAGCCGACATCCAGTATTGCTACACCATGTGTGGCCTTAAGTCAGAAAAAAGGCTACGTCTATTACCTTAAGCCGAGGTCCACACAATATAAACTCATCGCCGACCTCCTTAATTCCAACAAGGGCACTGGGGACGATTACTTCATCGTCTCGGGCAACTGGGAGTTCCTTCCAGATGATGACCTTCATCTCTTCCCTCTAAGCTGTACATTGTTCAGAGAGGGAGATGGGAAGAGCCAAGTGTTTACTTTTACTTGCTTCTCAAGTCTTTCTTACTTTGATATTTTTATATGTTCTAACGTCTGTATGTTTTATTTTCGCAGTCATTCCTCAGCCTCCAAAGGACTTTCGCAAAAACTTCTATCTCAGCAAGGATTTTAAGAAGTTGTTGGGTCTACCAGTTGAGCAGCGGAATGCTCCTTAACTACATCCCAACTTATAAGTCGGTACTACCTGACGTCTCGAGAAAAAGCAAGTCTCCTCTTTTAGCAACAACTCCTGCTACAACTTCATCACCTCGGCCAGATCAGGGATCAACCTCCGATCCAGCAGAACAACCATCAACCTCGGCTCCACAGCTAATCCCACATTCTTAACGCAAACGATGATGTCGAGCTGTAGCCACAGTCAACATGGGTTGTAAGAAGGCTGTAGCAGACGACCTTCTAGCTGACATCTCCAACACTGTCACCGTACAACCTTCACCATCCAGTCTCAGCCAAAGCCAAAACCAAAAAGATTGAAGAAAGCCCAAGCTAAGGCAACGGTAACTCAGATTGATTCTGAGGATACTTTGTCGATATCCAAGATAGTTGAGGCGGAAAAAAATGCCTCTGCCGCCAAAAAGAGGCCCGCCGAGGCTGCTCCCTCTGAATCTACCCAGTCAAAGAAGCTGAGGTCAGAGTCAGCCACGACCTAGGGGTCCATGAAATCTGATGCCCCCTGGGCCCCTCTAATCACTATTAAGGACAAGCTAGTCAGGGTCGGCGATAGTGCGACTGACCTTGAAGTCGGTGGAGCCCTTTCCACTGCCTTGCTCATTCCAAAAGACCTCGAACGCAACGTCGAGGTCAGTGAATATGAAAACTTCGCTCTAATGTTGCAGCACTCCATTCAAGTAAGCCCCCAACACTTGGTACTTTTTCATTCTCTGTTTTCTCATACTTAAAGAATTTCACTAACTTTTGTTTTGCCCATTTCTTCTAGGCGATCCAGCACGCCCACTCCTTCGCGATGCAAGCTTTTGACATAAAGAAGGAGTTGGTCAACAAGACCAAGAAGGCTGCTAGTTTGCTTAAGGCAATCAACAAAGCCGAGGCCAAGATGAAGACACTGATGGATCAGGCCAAGGTAGCAAAACAAGCCCAATATAAGGCCGAAGAAAGGGCAGGCGCGACTGAGGCCATTGTTAAGGTCCTTGAGGCCGAGAAAAAAGAGGCTGAAGCAAAGACCGTTGAATCCCAAGCCCAAGCCCAAGTCGAGCTCATTGCTACCTTGGCCACAAAAGAGGCTGAGATCAAGTCTTTTGAGACTTCGTCTTTTGACTCAGGATGAGGAAGACGAAGTCTCAAAAGACGCCTCCCCCAAGAAGACAACATCTGAGACGCCAATCACCAAGAAGAGCATTGATTAGACTCTACGAGAGATCGACGTCGAGCTTGAGGCTGAGAAGGCTGCCGAGGAGATTCCCCAGTTGTCTTTTGGGACCGAGACCCAGCCTGTCGAGTAGTCTTGTTATAGTCTTTTTCTTTGTTTCTTGTACCTTGTACTTTTTTCTCACTTTTGAAACAATGTTAGCTTTAATTTGGCCGACGTGCCACTTTTGTAATCCGAACAAGTAATCCCTTTGTAGGCCGAAGTGCCCTTTTTCATCTTTGAATGCAAGACAACTTCTTCTTTCAAGTGTTTGCATGTTTGTATGTTTTACTGCTTCTATACTTAGAACATTTTCCATGTCTTTAGTTTATCCCTTTATTGTATGGTTTTCTCGGATTAATATACCTTGGGAAAAACTTCCAATTTTGCTTATCTCGACCTTGGCCTAACACTTGAAAACATTGTAAAAAATATTTTCACAAGTGCTGTATTAAACCTGCCACTTTACTTTTACTTAGCAAGACTTCTATCTTCAAATATCTTCCAAGTCTTGGCAACATGGTAATCTCAGTATGTACATAGATACTTCCTTCAACATAATCTTGGCTTAACTTCAACTTGTAAATTTTTTTAAATTTCAACAAGTGTTAAACCAACCTTAGCTTGTAAATTCCAACTCTCAAGCATTATTCTCCAGTCCTCGGGCCCCTAATGTGAACTTAAGTTCCACTTGGGTTCTCATTAAGCATGTGGCTTTGACCTCGTCGCCGAGGTCAGATTCAAACAAAGATTGGCCGAGGTTACCAACCTTAGTCTCTTTGTTAATCTAACGTAGTTTCAATCTGTGTCTGACTCTGCCGATATGGCAAGTCTAGGTTAATTCAACTTAGTTCAACTATATTATATGCAAGTATAATTCAACTCTGCCATATAATAAGTCTAAGTTATTCATCATGTTTCAATCAGAAACGTTGCCAACTTAGTTCAACTCTATTATATGCAAGTACAATTCAATTCTGCCATATAATAAGTCTAAGTTATTCATCATGTTTCAATTAGAAACATCGCCAACTTAGTTCAACTCTATTATATGCAAGTATAATTCAATTCTGCCATATAATAAGTCTAAGTTATTCGTTATGTTTCAATCAGAAACATCGCCAAACAAGTTTTAAAAATCAAGCTAAGACTTTATTATTATTTCGGCTAATAACAAGAAACTTAAAAAATAAAAAATCTAATGATAGAAAAACTTCATATTGCAAGTATTCCAGGGTTTTGGCAACTCTTTGCCTTCACTGTCTTCAAGCCAATATGTCCCATTGCCCAAGACCGAGATGATTCTATAAGGTCTCTTCCAGTTTGGGCCAAGCTCGCCCTCTCTGGGATCCTTCTTGTGCCGACGACCTTTCTCAGGACGAGGTCCCTAACTTGAAACTCTCATGGGTTGACATTTTTATTGTAAGCCTTGGCAAGTTGCTGCTGGTATGCCCCTAGCTGGATTGCTGCTTTCTCCCTTCTTTCTTCCAACAGATCCAATTTTCGGGCCAAGAATGCCTCATTAGTCCCATTTTCCACTCCCTAGGTTCTGACCCCTGGGATGTCGACCTCCAATGGGTTTACAGCCTCTATGCCATAAGCCATGGCAAATGGGGATTCTCCAGCTGATTTTCTCGACGTAGTCCGATATGCGCAGAGTACACTGGGCAACTCATCTACCCATTTTCCCTTTGCTGTGTCTAGTCTCTTTTTGATCCCATCCAAGATAACTTTGTTGGATGCTTCTGTTTGTCCATTGCTTTGAGGGAAACTTGGAGTGGAATAGTAATTTTTGATCTTGTACTTTACACAGAAGCTCTTGATTAGCTTACTGTCAAACTGTGTACCATTGTCTGCTATTATTGCTTTTGGGATCCCAAACCTGGTGATGATGTTCTTTCATATGAAGTTCTTTACATCAATGTCTCGAATCTTTGTAAGGGGTTCAGTTTCAATCCACTTGGTGAAGTAATCTGTTGTCACTAGCAGGTACTTCCTTTGTCCAATTGCCTAAGGCAGCTGTCCAACAAGGTCCATGCCCCATTGGGCAAATGGCCAAGGGCTAAACACTGGGTTCAGATCTACTGCTGGTTGGTGTATCAAAAGTGCAAACCTCTAACACTTCTCACATTTTTTGACATAAGCTTCAGCATCTTTTTGCATATAGGGCCACTAGTACTCCTGAGTAATGGCCCTATGAGCAAGTGACCTGCCCCTAGTGTGGCTGTCACATACTCCTTCATGTATCTCATACAAGAAATCTTTAACTTGAGAGGGATGCACACACCTCAAAAGGAGTCCAGTAAAAGATCTTCTGTAGAGATGCTTTTCTGCTGTCAGACTGAATCTTGCCGACTTTAGTCTGATCTTGTGTGCTTCTTTATGATCATCTGGCAGTTTTTTTCTCTCTAAGGAATACTATTATCACATCAATCCAACTTGGTCCCATCTCTACACACATTGCCTTATGCTCTGTATTCAATGGTTCTATGCTTGGACCTGACAAGTAGTCCACCATTATCGTCCTTGCCTCGCCATGTTTCATTGTACTAGCCAGGTTGGCCAAAGCATCAGCATGGCTGTTGTCATCTCGGCTAATCTGCTGTAGTCGGCAATTCTGGAATAAGGCTACCAGTCTGCGCACCTTCTTTACATAGACCGACATCCTTTCATCTCGGGCTGCGTATTCGCCTGTTGCCTGGTTGACCATAAGCTGGGAGTCACAGAAGACTATTACCTCGTCAGCTTCCATTGCTACTGCCAACTTTAATCCTGCGATCAGTGCTTCATATTTTGCTTCATTGTTTGAGGCTTTAAACCTCAAACGAATGAATTGTTCCAGTATCTGCCCATTTGACGATAATAGCACTACTCTTGCCCCCCTCCTTATCAGTTTGAACTCCCATCAACAAATAGCTGGAAGGAGTCACCGATGTAAATACTACATGGCCTAAGTTTCTTTTCCTTCCTTTGTTCTACTATCCCCAGTTGGGTGTCTCTTTATTCACTTGGACATTGCATATCTCGGCTCAATAGAGCCCGATGTGTGATGGCGCCTGGTGCGAACTCGACCACGAAGTTGGCCAAAACTTGGCCTTTGATTGCTGTTATGGGTCTGAATTCTAGGTCATATTGGCCCAACACTACTGCCTATCTGGCTATTCTGCCTATTAAATCTCCCTGTTGTAACAGGGACTTTAAGGGATGCTCAGTTAACACCACAATTTTGTGGGCTTGAAAGTAATGATTCAGCTTCTTGGAAGCCATTACTAGAGCTAGTGTTAGTTTCTCTAAGGGCAGGTATCTGGTTTCTAAATCAGCTAGGGTTTTACTCACGTAGTAAACTGCCCTTTACTCCCCATTTTCTTCTCTGATTACTACTGCACTCACTGTATGCTTTGAAACTGTCAAGTATAAGAACAACTCCTCTCCTGGTACTGAATTTGAGAGAACTGGAGCTGTGGTTAAATACTTCTTCAAGTCGTCTAAGGCGACTTTGCACTCTTCGGCCCATAAAAAGTCTGTGGCTTTCTTCACTAAGCTGAAGAAAGGTTTACATTTGTCAGAACTTTTGCTTATGAATCTGTTTAGGGCTGCAGCCTTTTCAGTCAGCATCTATACTTGTTTTGCCGACGTTGGGCTTTCTAACTCCAGAATGGCCTTGATCTGATTGGGGCTAGCCTCAATGCCCCTTCTGGTAACCAAGTATCCTAAGAACTTACCAGACTCTACTCCAAATGCGCATTTCGAGGCATTGAGTCGGAGTCGATATATTCTAAAGATGTCAAAAACTGCCTTTAAGTCTTCCAGATGATCCTCAGGTTCCTTAGTCTTCACGACCATGTCATCTATGTATACCTCCACTGTTCTGCCTATTAGATGCCTGAACATCTTGGTTACCAGTCTCTGGTAAGTTGCTCATGTATTTTTCAGCCCGAAAGGCATTATTTTGTAGCAATACAGCCCTTTTGGGGTGATGAATGCAGTCTTTTCCTCATCTGGAGGGTACATAGCAATTTGATGGTACCCTTTGTAAGCATCCAGGAAGCTCATCCTTCCACGCCTTGAAGTGGCATCCACCAATTGGTCAATTTTGGGGAGTGGAAAACTATCTTTAGGACAAGCCTTGTTTAAGCTGGTGAAGTCCACACAGACCCTCCACTTCCCATTTTTTTTCTTCACGACGACCGTGTTTGACAGCCATGTTGGGTAGTTTATCTCTCGTATGGTTTTGGCCTCCAGAAATTTATCCACTTCCTCTTCTACTGCCTTAACATGTATCAACGTCGGCCTTCTTGCTCATTGGATGACAGGTTTGGCCGACCTGTCCACATTCAGTCTATGGCAAGTGACCTCGGGGTCAATGCCAGACATCTCGTATGCCGTCCAGACAAACACCTCAATGTTTGCTCTCAAGAACGCCTCTAGCTCTTTTTCTTCTACCTCGGCCAAGCCCTAGTCGAGAAGGAATAAGCGCTCTTCATTCCATTGCTGGACAAGGATTTTCTTCAGGGCTTCCTTACTTTTCTTGGCTGGCTCTTTGCTGACGTCATCCATGACTTCCATGCCTTCATCCTCGATCTCTGCTGCTTCTGCTTCTCGTATGTTGCAGGTAGATTTCATTGCTGCCATGAAGTAATTCTTCGCCTGCACTTGATCCCCTCTGACCTCTTCAATTCCATGCTTTGTTAAGAATCGCAATAGCTGGTGCAATGTTGAGGGAACAGCCCCTATTGCATGTAGCCATGGCCTTTCCAAAATAGCATTGTAAGGGGAGAGAGCGTCAATTACTGTGAACTCAGTTTTTACCTTCTTGGTGCCAGCCTGCACCTCTAAACTTACTGCCCCCAAGGGCTACATCGGCGTTTCACTGAACCTGACCATTAGACCTTTGGATTATTCCAGATCGTCTTAGTGAAGGCTAAGCTCCTTGTAACATCTAACATACATGATGTCACAAGGGCTACTTTGGTCGATTAGAATTCGTTTTACCTGGTACTCTCCAATTTGAAGGGATACTACCAAGGCATCATTGTGTGGATGCTGCACCATCTCTAGGTCGTCTTCAGTAAAGGACACCACCAGTCTCTGGCACTCCTCTGCCCTAGGTCTCTTCTGTTGGACCTGATACACATGTTGCAAGTGTTTTACCTTCTGAGTTTCCCCACGTATTTTGTTCTCATTGACCTTCGAGTGAATCACATTGATTACTCGAGGTCCGCCTACTTACAGTTGTGGTGATAGAGGAGGCGGTGCTGCCGGTGCCTGAGGTAGTCTTGCTTGCTCTTCTCTTGTCCTGACCTAGTCTACAAGGTCTCTTAAATGACCTTGTCTTACCAGGTCTTCCAGATGTGCCTTCAAAGCTCTGCACCCCTGAGTCAGATGCCTATCTTCATTGTGGTAAGCACAGCGCTTGCCAAGGTTTCTTTCCATAAATTCGCCCGGAACCCTTACTGGTGCTTTGTAATAGGGCTGATTTCGAATTTTTCTCAAGACTTTGTAAATCGGGATTCGGAATACGGTTGTGACTGCCTGCGTAGTCCTTAATCCTATCTCTTGTTTATTGTATCCTTCATTACCTCGGCCTTGCTTCGGCGAGCCGTTTCTCTTCTCTTGTTTTGACGCTTTATCCCCGGCGTGTCCTCCTCGGCCTTGGTATACTTTTCTATCCTTGCCATAAGTTCCTCCATACTTTTTGGCAATGTCTTTGCCAGTGATTTTCGAAGTAAACAATCATCTTTTAGGCCGTTTTTAAAAGACATGACTGTCACCTCTTGGTTGTATACTGGTATTCGGTTGAATACCTCATAGTACCTCTTGGCATAGGCCCTAAGGCTTTCATCCTCACTGATTCTCAGAGCCATCAAGGAGTTCACCCTTAATGGTTATAGTTTGTTTGTCATAAACCTGGCCACGAATATCTCGGCCAGGCCTTCCCAAGTTTTCACGATTCATTTCGGCAACTTGTGAAACTAGTCCGATGCAATTTTCCTGAAGGATGGGGGGAACACTTTCCAAAGCAACGGCTCGTTCTCGGTGTATAGTGCCATCGAGTTCAGGTACAAGTTGACGTAAAAGTTAAGGTTTGACTTACCGTCGTATATCTGTAATCTCAGCATATTGAAACTTTTCGGGGCTTTGAATTTATCTAATTCTATAAAAAAACGGTGTTCTCGGTTTGACCGGAGAAGTCACCTCGGCATCTTGTCGCCTCCTCTGGAGGTAATCCCTCAGATCCTCTTTGGTCCGTCCAGGAGCTCGACTATCTTCGGATTTCAGCTTTTTTGGTGCACTACTTCCAGTGTCATTATGAGTCCTTTTGGACTTCCCTCCATTGGTCGTGTCGAAACAGAATTCCTTCCCTTGAACATCCCGATGCTCTTTGGTGTAGGCTTCTTTGGTTCGACGTGTCTTCTGAAATTCTCTTCTCGTTGATTCTCTATGCCCGTCCTCCCGTGAGGGACAGTGAGAATGTCCTTTGGTCTTGTCGTGCTGTGGGACTACAAGAACTGTTTTCTACCCCATTTTCGGGCATCTTTCTTGGCTGCTAGAATCGGCGTATCTTGTAATGGAAACGGTGGCTGCATGACGTTGTTCTGCATCATGAAATTGACGACCGTTTGTAGGTTCACCAATTTGTTTGCCATTCCCTTCATCTTGCCGTCCCTCCGCATGCATCTATCTTTCCATACCTGGAGGTCGTCTTCGTTGTAATACCCGTTTTGGTCTGATTTCTTTGGTATGTCGCCCTCTTGGCCGGCGTCTTTTTCTCCGGGATTCTGATCCCGAGTTTCCTTGTTGCAATTATCTTCATCGACGTCAAGGTCAACATGTTTGCCACTTCCAGTAGGGATGTCGTCCCCAACCTTTTATTTCTATCCGTCGTTGGCCATCTATTCTGTTTTCTTTCCCACAAACGGCGCCAAATTGTGGGTGTTGATTTTTGACCACACTACCAAACAAGTAATCAGCTGGAGAACACCGGCAGTATAGATTAAGCCCGAACGACCTATCACAGAAAGAAGAGATTCCGGCGGTAGTTCGTCCACCTGGGGGCACTCTGACGATAAAGTCAGTTATCTCTCAAATATAGCAAAAGTGCTTAACTCACTATTCAGAATAAAAAAAATGTACTTTAGACCCACGAGGGTGTCTCTCTTTTATAGCCAATACTGACCTAATCCCAATAGAAGCCTAGGTTCAATGGACTCTGACTTAATGCTAATTCTGGACTCCTAGTTAGTTTGGGATAAACTTTCTACGAGTCTTATCTTTATCCAACTGAAGTCCTCTCTCATTCTAGAACTTTTGTCCCTTATCCGCTTATTTCGGATTTTGGTATCTTCGCAGATAATCTTGGCCTAGCCGAGATTATCTCGGCGTCATGATCAGAGCACGTGACACCTCGACTGGCACTTCGGTGCCATTTCGATCACGTGTTGTTATTAAAAAATTATATCTTTACAGAAATATATAAGAAAAAAAAAAGTAACTAATTATCTTTCTTTTTAAAAAAATAAATAATCAAAAAATAAATTTTAAAAGTTATAAAGGAAGAGGGGGGGTGGTTTTTTTTTTTATTTTTTATTTTTTGATCATTCAACGTGTCAAACCTTGAATAAAGTTGTCTGTTGACCGCCCGGGGGTGGTTTGGGTTTGATCATTCAACGTGTCAAACCTTGAATAGGGTTTGATCATTCAACGTGTCAAACCTTGAATAAAATTAGACAGTTCTCATTACATGGGAACACGTGCACGCTAGAAAAACCACCCTGCTTTTGCTTAAGAAAGTTGTCTGTTCAACGTGTCTGTTCAACGTGTCAAACCTTGAATATTCAACGTGTCAAACCTTGAATAAAATTAGACAGTTCTCCTTACATGGGAACACGTGCACGCTAGAAAAACCACCCTGCTTTTGCTTAAGAAAGTTGTCTGTTGACTTTGGGTCTGTTTGGCATATCCCACTTCAACCTGAAAGCGGGGTACGGCACCGTTTTGTTTATTATATTAAAAAATATAAAAAATTTAAACACATGAACGTGTCAAGCGGTCTTGCTTTACGTGAAAAGAGGGTAGACTGAGGAGTAGTTACAAACAAAATATAAATAAATAAATAAATAATTGAAATTTATGACGTAGTGCACCAATTTCATAGGCATTTAAGGATTTGGCTTCTTTTTCGTTCATGATCGGATTAGAAGGTATTGTTAAATTTATAGAGACTTATCACGGGTTTTTTTTTTTATAATCTGAATCGTATAATGTGTAAAAATCATCGAGTACTATATACTTTTTAAAAATCACGTTGATCAGATATCGATAGTGAGAGGGTGATTTATGCTCCGGCGTTGGGCCGAGGTATAAACCGAACAGGTTGGGGGCCCAGCAGAGCAGTGGGCCGAGATGATCGACTGTTCACCCGGAGATGGGCTACCAGAACTTGGGCCGGGCAGAGTTTGGACTATGTGCTGCCCCGAACCGTGCAGAAGGTGCTCGGCCAGGAAGTGACCGGTCAGACCAGGATGCTCGGTCCGAGGATTGTCGAGATCAGACAGACCGAGAGGCCGGCGCTCGGAAAGGCGCGGTCAGCCGAGGTAGTTGACTGACCGGCGAGAAGACCGACCAAAGGAGGATCCCGGGCTAAGCTTTGCCGAGATGCCGCCTAGCCCGGTCCTTCATTCGGTTATCCGGTCGGGCGCTTAAGGTATGAAGCATGGTATGACCGAGGTAGGGCAGCCCGGCTGCCGAGCTCCAGCTATGCTGGCAGGCAGTTGAGAGCAGGTGATGAACGGCATGGTTTAAGCTGACAGATGGGATAGCAGAGCCACGTGTCAGGAGATGACAGGGAGTGGATATGGGGCACAGAAGGTATATAAGCCTGTCTGCGCCCCCCATACGCGACAGACAAACACTCTGTAAGAAAATCCTTACACTCAAACACTCTCTCCCTTCTCTCTATTCCCTCTAAGGTGTGTGCTAACTTGACCGTCGGAGGGTTTTTCCGGCCACACACCGCCGGGTAGCTCATCCTTATTGACTCGCAGGTGATCGGACATCGACGGAGC
This sequence comes from Camellia sinensis, assembly GCF_055761805.1. Lineage (NCBI taxonomy): Eukaryota > Viridiplantae > Streptophyta > Magnoliopsida > Ericales > Theaceae > Camellia > Camellia sinensis. Next base: position 62,141,545 of record NC_138962.1, on the reverse strand, counting down.
TCGGAAGAAAGGAATACGGGCACGCCGGAATATTTGCTCCCCGTACAATTGGCGCCGTCTGTGGGAATCTTGACAGACAAAACCTTGTCTTCCAGGTTCATCTGATCGCCGTCCATGGCGAACAACGACGAGTTCCCGTTGTCCGCCATCGATGGAGCCACCCCGGAGTATACCCGAAGGAGAGAGGGACCACCTGCCGTCCATCCAATGGCTGAGTTGGGGACGCCCACTGGAGGACAGTCAGGAGACGCGCGGGATAAGCGCGGAAGGAGTCATGGGCATTCACGGAGTCCAGACGGTCACCGGCGGAGAGACTCACACGCCAGGCGACTGGAAAGCAAGTTAAGGGACCAAGACGCTGTCATCAGGCGGATGGCGGCGGAGATGGAGGATCTTAAACGGCATGTCAAAGGGAAAGGTGTAGCTGGAGTGGGAGACCACAGTGAGCGCACCCTATCCCGCCGTTCAGGCGGACAGAGCCAACGACATACTCAGTCCATATCTATCACCAGAAGTTACCAGGTTGGTGATTCCGACGTGCGTGCAGAAAAGTCCAGCGCGCAAGACAGCACCTACAAACCCTCACGTCCGGCGACGACGTCGAGGTATTCTTATTCAGCTCAGTCAGAGGACTTACGGGCAGTATTAAGGGAGCGGGCTCGCCGGCGCGAAGCTCAGAGAATACCTGCTTTCCAGCGGCTCTCCTACGGGGTTCATGCCAGCGAGGAGGTCGGAATGCCTCCACCCCGCCAGGCAGTGCCGATATTCGAAGATACAGACTTGGCAAGGTTGAATGCCACTCCTTTCTCCCTGGAAATAGAAACAACGCCGCTTCCAGCGGGCTTCCATCAGCCTAAGTTCACACTTTACGACGGGAAGACCGATCCGTACATACATGTGAGCCACTTCCGACAGGTTATGGCCGGACATCGGCGCAATGACGGACTTATGTGCCTAATCTTCCCGTCAAGTTTAGGCGAGCTGGGCTTAAAGTGGTTCGAGAGGTTGCCGGAAGGGAGTATACAAAGGTGGCATCAGTTGGCCGAGGCGTTTGTTACGCGCTTCAAAACCAACACAAAAACACCAAAGGAAGTTGATCACTTGCTGAGTGTCAAGATGGAACCGTGCGACACACTGAAGGCGTACAATTCAAGGTATTGGGAAACCTTCAACGAGATCTTAGACTGCCCGGTCAACCTTGCTATCACGCAGTACAAGCGCGGTCTCCCGGTCGGACATAGACTGCGGGACTCGCTTACCATGCACCAACCGACTTCCATGGGCCAGCTCATGCAGCGCATCAACGAGCACATCCGAGTAGAGGATGATGCGTCGGCTTCCACCGTGAAGGCCACTCCGGTCGGAACAGACAAGAAGACAGCAGGCAAGGTGCACGCAGTTGGGCAAGAGTCCAGCCGCTCAAATGACCGGGCAGAGGAATCAGACCGAGGTTCAAATCGAAAAAACCGGGGTAGAGGACGTCGGAATGACCGGGATGACTACCCCCGTGATGACGTTGAGGACGCAAACAGGAGAATGAAGGCAAGGACTGGCATAACCACGGTCTTTAAGATTCCAATCTATCGCATACTTAGTGAAATCCGAGACGAGGAGTATGTCCGGTTTCCTGCTAAGTTGGGCGATGGACAAAAGGGGTACAACCCGCGGTATCGTTGTACGTTTCACCGGGAGAGGGGCCACCGGACTGAGGATTGTTTGCCTTTGCGACAACATTTAGAGAATTGGTTGCGGCCGGGCATCTGGACCTTTACATTGATGGCGGAGTGAAACCAAATCAGGCTCCGGTTGATCCCAGGGGACAGGACGACCGAGATGCACCACCACAAGGAGTCATTAATGTCATCCACGGCATCGTGGAACCGGAGCGTGTCTGCGAACTCCGGGGCATGATCAAGAAGGCAGAGCACATGAGGGAAGTTTTGTCAGTACAGCCTGCCATCAAAAGGGGGAAGACAGAGGAGAAAGACGTGATCAGTTTCACCTCAAGGGATTTAGAGCGTATCCAGACGCCGCACAACGATGCTCTTGTCGTAACACTACGCGTCAAAGAATTTGATGTTAGACGGATCTTGATCGATCAGGGAAGCTCGGTCGAGATCATGTATTATGATGCGTTCAAACAGCTCAAACTTCGTGAGACAGACTTGGCACCGGCCACTTCGCCACTGGTTGGATTTAACTCGCAGCCGGAGTGGCCATTGGGAAAGATTATCCTGCCGGTCAAAGCGGGATCCGTGGTCCAGCAAGTGGAGTTTTGGGTGCTACAAGTGCCTTCAACATACAACCTTATCCTTGGAAGAGGATGGCTTCACGCCATGCAAGCCGTAGCATCGACCTACCACCAGGTGATGAGATTCCCCTCGGCTATGGGGGCAATCGAGGAGATTTGGGGTGATCAGGTCATGTCCAAGCAGTGCTTCGTGGCGGTCAACGGGAGCCGGGCTGCCAAAGGATTCGTTCAAATGATCGAGGGACCGGAGGACCAGAGTGTCTTGGATGATGTTGGCACCAAAGTAGAAGACAAGGCAGTTGAAGAATTAGTTGAGGTGCGGATTGATGCCGAGCAGCCGGACAGGTTCTTCTTGCTCGGTTCAAGTCTCTCGGCCATGGAGAGAACCGAGATGATCGAGTTTTTAATGGCGAACATCGAAGTCTTTGCATGGTCGCCCTATGACATGCCTGGTCTTGACCCAAGCTTTATCTGCCATCACCTCAATGTCTTCCCTGGAGCAAAGCCAGTCATCCAGCGAACAAGGCGATCGGCGCTGCATCACGCCGAGGTAGTAGCAGAGGAGGTAAAGAACTTGCTTGAGGCACGAGCAATACAGGAAGTGCACTACCCTCGGTGGATTTCCAACACGGTAGTGGTGCCCAAGAAAAATGGAAAGTGGCGAGTTTGTGTCGACTATAAGACAGTCAACCGAGCTTGTCCAAAAGACAGCTTCCCTTTGCCGCGCATTGACCAGCTAGTGGATTTGACGGCTGGACACAGTCGGCTCAGTTTCTTGGATGCATACCGCGGCCATCACCAGATTGCCATGCATGGGCCTGACCAAGAAATCACCTCTTTTACGACTCCAAGGGGACTCTTCTGCTATCGAGTTATGCCCTTTGGTTTGAAAAACGCCGGGGCAACCTTTCAGAGGATGGTGACCAAAATGTTCGCTCCTTTGCTCGGCCGGACAATGGAGGCTTACATCGATGATATGGTGGTAAAGAGCCGACATGAGGCACACCATCTGTCCGACTTAGCCGAGATGTTCGCCATTCTTAAGAAGCACAAGCTGCGCTTGAACGCCTCGAAGTGTACCTTTGGCGTGGGATCCGGGAAATTTTTGGGATTCTTAGTCACGAACCGAGGCATCGAAGCAGACCCTACTCAGATCAAAGCCGTGCAAGAATTGAAACAACCTAGCTCGGCTAAGGACGTACAGCATCTGGCCGGTATGGCCGCCGCGCTTAATCGATTTATAAGCCGGTCATCAGATCGCTGCCGCCCTTTCTTTCAAGCATTGAAGTCAAAATTCTCATGGGATGACGAGTGTGACCGAGCTTTGGCTGAGCTCAAGGATTATTTGTCTTCCCCGCCGCTGTTGGTTACACCAGAGCCCGGTGAGGAACTCTACCTTTACCTTGCCGTCTCCCAGCACGCAGTAAGTGCGGTGTTAGTCCGGGCTGAAGGAATTAAGCACCTCCCAATTTTTTACGTAAGTAAGACCCTTCTGCCGGCTGAGACGCGGTACTTGCCGCTGGAAAAACTAGCGTTGGCACTGATGATGGCTTCGAGGAAATTGGCACATTATTTTCACGCCCATACCATCGTCGTACTGACCGAGTTCCCTCTCAAGGCCTTGTTTGAGCGCGCAGACTTTTCCAGCCGAATATTAAAATGGGCGGTCGAGTTGGGACAGTTTGATGTGAAGTTCCAGCCGCGCACCGCAATCAAAGCCCAAACCTTGGCCGATTTTGTCGCCGAGTTCTCACCTGGCACTCATCCGGTATGCCCGGTCGTCATTGCCGGGGCAGATGATGAGACGCCCACAATGCCAACCGAGGAACTACTATCTGCAGAAGGTCGCGCCGCGGCGTTAGCGCGCACCATCGAAATTCCCTCAGTTTGCACGGTAATACCTCCCGGTGTTGCGATGACGGAGTTGTGTATCACCAACCCATCCACTCTGTCCGGTACCGCATCACCAAGGGAGGAAGGAATGGTTCCACACAGCTCAGAACTTGATGATTCGCCTACGGACTTAGGCATTCTGAACCAACTTGCTGAGTCCGGTGCCGAATCCTCAAGGGGGGAAGGAATGGTTCCAGGCAGCTCAGAACCTGCGGCCGGCTTCACACCGCAACCTGGTGTTTCGCCTACGGACTTGGGCATTACGGACCAACTTGCTGAGTCCGGTGTCGAATCACCAAGGGGCACTGACTTTGAACCGGTCAACACCAAACTTGACACCGCACAGCCGAGCAGTTGTGATCCCATTGCCCTTCGCAACTCTCAGGACCCATCTGACTGCTGGAAGCTTTTCGTGGGGGACATGTGGAAGCTTTTTGTTGATGGAGCGTCCAACCGCCATGGTGCCGGCCTAGGTATTGTTCTTATATCCCCGGACGGCCTAACCATAGAGCATTCTATCACACTCGGCTTCCCGGCATCTAACAACGAGGCTGAGTACGAGGCGCTTCTTGCTGGGCTCAAGAGCGCAATCCAAATGAAGGCTGCCGAGCTTCTGGTATATAGTGATTCCCAGCTTGTGGTTAATCAAGTTTCCGGGATTTATGAAGCGAAGGACGACAGGATGGCGAAGTACCAAGCTCTGGTCAGGGACCATATCAAGCAGTTTGAGGCAATCAGAGTCCAACAGATTGGCCGGGAAGAAAACAGCCGGGCTGATGAACTCGCCGGCCTCGCTTCCATGGTAGATAGCACATCTCCAAACCCCCTGTTGATTGACTTTCTTCCGCGGCCAAGCATTGAAAACGCCGGGCAGACGGATGTACTCTGCGCCGAGCTAGGTCCTTCATGGATGGACCCATTGATCTCGTTCCTCAGAGACCGGACTCTTCCAGCGGACAAGAAAGAAGCACACAAAATCCGGGTGAAGTCCGAGCGGTTTTGGCTCTCTCCATCAGGCGCGTTGTATAAGAAGTCCTTCACCGGTCCTTATCTCAAGTGCGTGCACCCGAACAGTGTGGAGGCCTTCTTGTTTGAAATTCATGAAGGCAGTTGTGGCAGCCACGTCGGAGGTCTTCGTTGTAATACCCGTTTTGGTCTGATTTCTTTGGTATGTCGCCCTCTTGGCCGGCGTCTTTTTCTCCGGGATTCTGATCCCGAGTTTCCTTGTTGCAATTATCTTCATCGACGTCAAGGTCAACATGTTTGCCACTTCCAGTAGGGATGTCGTCCCCAACCTTTTATTTCTATCCGTCGTTGGCCATCTATTCTGTTTTCTTTCCCACAAACGGCGCCAAATTGTGGGTGTTGATTTTTGACCACACTACCAAACAAGTAATCAGCTGGAGAACACCGGCAGTATAGATTAAGCCCGAACGACCTATCACAGAAAGAAGAGATTCCGGCGGTAGTTCGTCCACCTGGGGGCACTCTGACGATAAAGTCAGTTATCTCTCAAATATAGCAAAAGTGCTTAACTCACTATTCAGAATACAAAAAATGTACTTTAGACCCACGAGGGTGTCTCTCTTTTATAGCCAATACTGACCTAATCCCAATAGAAGCCTAGGTTCAATGGACTCTGACTTAATGCTAATTCTGGACTCCTAGTTAGTTTGGGATAAACTTTCTACGAGTCTTATCTTTATCCAACTGAAGTCCTCTCTCATTCTAGAACTTTTGTCCCTTATCCGCTTATTTCGGATTTTGGTATCTTCGCAGATAATCTTGGCCTAGCCGAGATTATCTCGGCGTCATGATCAGAGCACGTGACACCTCGACTGGCACTTCGGTGCCATTTCGATCACGTGTTGTTATTAAAAAATTATATCTTTACAGAAATATATAAGAAAAAAAAAAGTAACTAATTATCTTTCTTTTTAAAAAAATAAATAATCAAAAAATAAATTTTAAAAGTTATAAAGGAAGAGGGGGGTGGTTTTTTTTTTATTTTTTATTTTTTGATCATTCAACGTGTCAAACCTTGAATAAAGTTGTCTGTTGACCGCCCGGGGGTGGTTTGGGTTTGATCATTCAACGTGTCAAACCTTGAATAGGGTTTGATCATTCAACGTGTCAAACCTTGAATAAAATTAGACAGTTCTCATTACATGGGAACACGTGCACGCTAGAAAAACCACCCTGCTTTTGCTTAAGAAAGTTGTCTGTTCAACGTGTCTGTTCAACGTGTCAAACCTTGAATATTCAACGTGTCAAACCTTGAATAAAATTAGACAGTTCTCCTTACATGGGAACACGTGCACGCTAGAAAAACCACCCTGCTTTTGCTTAAGAAAGTTGTCTGTTGACTTTGGGTCTGTTTGGCATATCCCACTTCAACCTGAAAGCGGGGTACGGCACCGTTTTGTTTATTATATTAAAAAATATAAAAAATTTAAACACATGAACGTGTCAAGCGGTCTTGCTTTACGTGAAAAGAGGGTAGACTGAGGAGTAGTTACAAACAAAATATAAATAAATAAATAAATAATTGAAATTTATGACGTAGTGCACCAATTTCACAGGCATTTAAGGATTTGGCTTCTTTTTCGTTCATGATCGGATTAGAAGGTATTGTTAAATTTATAGAGACTTATCACGGGTTTTTTTTTTTTATAATCTGAATCGTATAATGTGTAAAAATCATCGAGTACTATATACTTTTTAAAAATCACGTTGATCAGATATCGATAGATACATGATTAAATCAATTTTGTATAAAAAAATAGACAATAAAAAAATAAACGATTGACAAAAATTTGATTAGATGAAACAACTATCAATATCTAATTAACGTGATTTTTTTAGGCTATGTTTGGAATAATCTTTTTTAGTTATTTTAGCTACAAAAAGACAAAATAGATTAAAAAGTCAATAAGACAAAATGTCACATCCAAATCATAATCATTTCATTTTTTCTCTCATAAAAAATAAAAAAACTCACAACAAACGAGATTTTTTAGCCCCAGAAAATAGCCAAAAAGTTAAAAAGTAAAAAAGTCAACCCACATTCCAAACGAAAGCTTATAGGCAAATAGCACTTGACGAGTTCTACACATTAAACGGTTTGAATTATCAAAATGAAACAGTAATGGGCCCTCACGGGCCCAACAACACCCTCCAATCTAATCACGAACTGAAGGGAAGTCAATCTCTTTAAGATACTTAACTTTTATGAACTATCGGTACAATTTACCCTAAAGTCTATTTTTACAAGAAAAATGATTTTGAGACCAATAATAATATTATAAAATTCAATCTCTATACAAATTTTTACTTATTTTTTCCCAACTAATTAAACCTATTATTTTTTATAGCAAAGGTGAATTTTATTTCTATTTTTTTTCACCTAAACCCATTCACTACAATTGAACTCAACAAAGAACGGTGGGGTGTTTCAGTTATTATTTTTTATTTTTTTGTTCTGTTTATAGCTTCTCCCTTAATGTCCTAAAGTCAACTTAAAAGCGTTGTTCTACACTCTTTCCACCTAAAGCAAAACCGTGGCGTGTTTCAATTTAGACAGTTAAAATTTTCATTTAAAAATTGTATAGGAGAATGGTTGTTAAACTTAATAAAAAAATATTTTAGATATTTATATATATTTACATTAAGTTTAATAATTAAAATATTTCATTTTTTAGAGCACCTGTAGTGACGCGTAATTGACGTTTGTCTCAGTTATATTTTGATGATTTAAATCATTCATATTATAGGATGTATCGAGTATATCATTCATATAAAAATAAAGTTAATCTAACATGCGTAATCCCATAATCGAATCATAATTATTTTTTAAAAATTATTAAAATAATGTTAATTTTTTTTGTTAAACAAAATGTAGTTTAGTAATAGGCTATAGATGTCTCATTAATTTTATTTTTTTATGAATAATTTATTCAATAAATTTTATAATATAAATAATTTAAATTATTAAAATAAATCCAAGAGGCACTCTCACAGACTCACAGCACGGCGCAGTGCCTGGAGAACACCCTCCCCAGGTTGATAATAATGGTGGGTCTGGTCTGGTGGCGGACACAAGGGGGCCAGGAGACCCTGTACCCATTTCGAAAATCTTAATTAATATACTATACTTTATTTTATTTACAATTTGTGAAAGAGAAACACTATTTATATTGTATTTATGTGCACAAATGTACATAAGTTCTCATATTAAAGTGACGCTCAGATTTATAATTACCATCCATATGTGAAAGTTCTATGGATCTTATGGCCTTGTTTATGAAGCGGGTTGAATTAAAATAATTTATTAAAAGATAAAATAGATTAAAATAATTAATAAAATAATGGGGTTTTTTTTTTAAGGTCCCTGGTATTATGATTTTATAGCATAAAGGACACCAAATATTTTCATAATGTCTAAGGTCCCTCAACAATATTTTCATAATGTCTAAAGTCCCTCAACCTTGATCCAGAGAAATTTCAGTCCAGAGAAATTTCAGTCCAGAGAAAATTGGTCCAGAGAAATTTCAATCCAGAGAAAATTCATCCAGAGAAATTTCAGTCCAGAGAAAATTGGTCCAGAGAAATTCTGGCCCAAATTTCTCTGGACCAAATTTCTCTAGAAAGTCTACAGCAATTCTGAATTTCTCATAATTTCTCTGGCTCAATTCTTCCTAGAATTTCTCAGTATTTCTCTTATGCATTAGTTGAGTCCAGAATTTCTCTGGTCCAATTCTCTTCAAATTTCTCTGATTTGCAAATTTCTTTAGTTTTCTCCCAGAGAAATTTCTAGAATTTCTCTGGACTCCAAACCAGAGAAAAACAATGCACACACAAAACACATTAAATAGAGAAAGAGAGAGAGGGGTTAAACAAATGTTGATACCTAGAAAAATGCAATGAAGCCTATTACAGATTCAAAAACTCTAATTTGATCATAGAAATACTCTTGTAGGCCAACAAGTGTAAACCCATCTTCAATCCCAAGAATGATGAACTGAGGAGCTAACCAAAACACACTCATAGACAGATAACCAGAGAAATTTTCCAACCCAGAGAAATTCCCAGACAAATCTTTCTACAGTAGTTCTCTCAACCCAGAGAAATTCTGGACTCCACAACCCAGAGAAATTCCCAAAAAATACAGAAAAGACACAGAGAAAATCTCATCACCAGAGAATTTCTCTGGATTCAATCATAGCAATTTTTGCTTTCAGAAAATGAAGCTACAAGAAATAATGGGAAAGAGAAAATGAAGCTTCATAGAACATAAAAGAAGTTCACACAATTACAAAAAAAATGAAGCTTCATAGAACCTAAAAGAAATTCACACTATATATATATATATATACACACACATAATCAGCAAGAAAGCACCCAAGCACAGAGAGAGAGAGAGAGAGAGAGAGAGAGAGAGAGAGATGGGGAGAATGCAGGTGGTAGATGTGAGAGAAAAGATGATAAGAAGAGAAGGAGCAGAAGGAGGAGGATGTCCATACTGTGGAGGACCAGTGATGGCAATGGATTTTGATACCCATTTAGTAGTGTTTTGTGTTCCATTCCCTCACAAGACAAAGCGCAAATTCTATTGTTCCATTTGCTCCACTCGCTTATTTCGCTCCTCAGCCGCCCCATGATCTCATCAACCTCTAATTCTCCCATTACAATCACTTTTCTCTTATCTATTATGTATTCTGCAGTCTCAATATAGTCATTCTTGTATGCTAATCACCATTTGTGTAATAAAAACACCCGAGATTTCATGGACAAGAGAGCATGTTATACATATCACCTAGTTTCTTCCTATATAAAATGATATATTATTTATCCTACACATACACGTAACCTTTTATTTTTGAAATAAAATAACGAAACAAATTCAGTAACAAACAAACAAACGAACAAACAAAAAATTCTAAATGCAGGTAGAATGGTTACGCAAGAGCACTTCTCAGATCAAAATGTTGCGGCATGTCAATGCAGCCACTAGTCACCTCTAAACCAAGCAACAAATTGGGCCAAAATGATAAACATACAAATTGAGCAAACAATTTCAATTCACCTTCACAAAACTTTTCAAACCAAGTAACCCATAACAATGGCCCAATATTCGCATCACCACTTATCTTCACTGGACACAGTCACAATATTTAAACATTGATTACAATGGCCCAGCTGCCATTGATGTAGGAGAGAGAGAGAGAGAGAGAGAGAGAGAGAGAGAGGAAGCAGAGAGTGAGAAGAGAGACCAAACTTAGTTGAGGTGAAGTGATGAGATCGGGGGGAGAGAGAGGTGGGAATTTCTCTGTGATATATGGGTGTAGGAGTTGAGGGACCTTAGACATTATATGGGTATGGGTGAGGGAGGACCTTAGACTACAAAAGAATAGATTGTGGACCTAATCTATTACTAAAAGTTGGATAGGGACCTTAGACCGATTTTCCCTAAAATAAAATATCAAATTTAATTAATAATCATTTTATTTTATTTTTTATAACTATTAAATCAATTACAAAAAAAAAAAATTAACTTTTCAAACACAACTTTTTAAACCAAATTAAAATATGTAAACAAAGTATAACGCAACAGAATAAAAAATTATGGTCATACCTTATAAACAGAGTCTGAATTGAAGGATCTCGTGGGTAAATCACGTGCTTCCAGAATCTGATAAACCAACCCAGCAGTGAAGTGATATTACAGAATGAATATGACCCACACAAATCACAGTGCAAATGACTTGATCGTTGTTTTTAGGAGAGAGTCAGTATATGGGTAAAACTCAGATCATACGTTGTTTCTCTCTTAGTCACCCATAACCCATATACCAGATATATAATGTGTTATTATTATCTATCCATATCAGTAATGGAGATAATATCTGTATCCTGAGTGGTTATACTAAATAGGTTTGAATTCAATTTCAAAACCTATTTGGATAAGATTCAAATTCAAATGGTCATGCCACATGGGCGTCCATTACTAACATCTCCCACTCAATCTCCCCAAAAATGAACAATCTCATACTAGCCAATGCACCGTGCGACCGTTGAGAACACCTGCATGTGGGAGCTCTATACTAGAAACTCAATATGAGTCAGTATAGAGACATCAACCCAAAAAGAACAGAGATTGTGTCTCATATACCCCAGACTCATCTAATTACACCGGTCCAAAAAACATCTCTAATCCCTCAAAAAGAGCATGTTTGACCCTCTCAATTCTTGCAATATATTCACACTCAATTCGCTTTTCATACAGAGCGATGTGAGTTGCCGGCAGTGAATATACAACGGTGGTGTAATACTAGATGATCTTCCCTTTGCCCTCATGCCATTTAGTTTAGGATTAACCGCTTTTCCAGTGATGTCTCTTAAGGCCGAATCATACATGACCGCAGGCAACATACCAAAGTAGTAGAACATCAACCCCTTACCTTATGACATAGTCAAAAGTCACAAAAGGGTACATAAATGAAAGTCATATCAATAATGACATGTAAGACTCACACGGTGAGGAAACAGGGATCCATTCTCTCACCTCATTACTCGATCGCCAAGCACATGTAGCATGAATACATGTTACGGTGGAGTAACTCTTCCATAAAGAGTGACGTCATACTCGATACACCGTACAGATATTAGTCTAGTCGCTTTCTAGCGCCTAACTCGAATTCTCTATTTGCTCGCCTTCTAGGCGCCAAATGAGATATCGCATCTGGCTAATCATAACAGGCACAACATGGAAAGTGGTACTAACATCCATGTTTGGTCCTTAACATGACCTCATCTTGGTTATAACCAAGGCGACATACATAGTGGATAGTTTAAGCCTTTCTTGACTCCAAATAAAAATAAACCATCAGTCTCATCCTTGCTCGCTCCCAAGCGCCAAGGGCGATTGCTCGTGTGAGTGAGCCAATCTTGCCTGTTGACATAATCATTTGCTAATCATTATGACACAAACCATAATAGTGTCAACATCCCATCATCTCAAAATAAGTGATCGATTTAAAAAAAATTGATCACAGCTTGCGTAATTATAGATTCCAAACATAAGCCTTATCAGCACCTCTTGCGATAAGTATATACAACGGAATCTACCATGTGCACCTCACATGAAGTGATTCAAGATCACTATTCTAGATTCCAAACATAAGCCTTATCAGCACCTTTTGCGATAAGTATATACAACGGAATCCACCATGTGCGTTTCACATGAAGTGATTTAAGATCACCACCTCTTGCGCAATAACCTCTCTAAAGATATTTTTTGGTGACCAATTTGCGTTCATTCTTAATGCGCCCAACCAGCGCAGATGCGCCCAACTAGCACATTGAATCTTACAAGGAGCAAATTAATATGCTACTAGTAAAGCATTTTATCCACAGTCTAATGAGCAATGTCAATGTCTAAACAACTTAGTTGACCATTTACCAAAGATAACACTTATCATGCCGAATACGCCCACATAGCGTACTTTAGGCTCCCACAACAAAGAAAAGATCAAGGAATATAGGTCATCTGTTTCTCTCAAAGACAATCCGAGGATTCACTCAATAGCTAAGGCTCTGGCTTTTACCAATAGGTAAGTCAATGGATTTGCAATTTTGCATCTAGAATCGTTTTAGGATATTCCTTATGTAAGTCATCGAAGACAAAACATGAATTCTCCCAAAACAATCCCTAAGGATTGTATATCCGAGCATATAAATTACATCACCCATGTCCATCATATCTAAAATAGAGGACTGGCCACCCTAGGTGGTGACAACCCTATAAATTCCTGGCTCATAATGACTAAGTAAGGAAAAACTTCTTTTGAACCATTGATCATGCCTCAGTGGTCTTTATCGATCATCGTTTGCCTATCATGGCTTGACGAAATCTAAGAACCACTATTTGGATAACTGTTTTAGGCTGTAAAAGATTTATTGGAACTAGCAATCTTTTTGCGCTCCTAACTTTTCACCATAAAAACAGAAAGTAAATTCCTACGGATCTACTTATCCAATTCTCCAACGAGAAGTTGGGTCACAATGTCCACAAATCAATGCTCCGAACTTATGTCAATCATAGCCTAAGTCAAAATAACCTCACTTCCCAAGAGGAAGTCAAGGAGGAAGTCAAAATAACCTCACTCCCCAAGAGGAAGTCTTCTCATGGTCTACACTTTCCTCAATGGTGCGACTTTTCGGTATCTAGCGAGCCTTATGCCTCAACAATGACTATCCAAATTACGCATAACTTTAGAATAGTTTCGCGTCATAATGAAAAGTCAACCAAATTATAGAAATGGTTAATCCTCAAAGACTTTGTCTTAAACCGCACAACATTAATCCACTTTCTAAAAACAGGGGACTAGAGCCTTTGGCATTATCCTAGGCTCTTTATCATCTTGCGGAGCAATCATGAATGTTTCCTTCTCAATCAGCCAGTGATGACGTGGACAATTTTCACATTTGCTACTACGCAACTAAGAATGTAGAGTATTCTTTTCTAATGGAGTAATCCATTAGTAGGCACATTGCTTCCACTATCCCTAGGATATTGGAAATTTCTTTCCATTCTCAACTAGGCTACATAGAGCGCTATGCTTAGAATTCTCTATCTTATAGAGTTCTAAAAACTCTATTCACGTCACCTTTACTAATAAAACTTTATGTGACTTAGTTACACTACCATAAAGCTGCTTACCTATATGCACATGACCCGGAGGATTTGCATGACCGCATACAATAATGCGCCACACGACTCTTTGTGTTTACAAGACAGCATACAATAATGCGCTATAGAACCCTAGGACTTAACTTCGCAATCTTATGAGAAGTAAAATAAAGATAAGCTGCTTAACGGTTACAGATCGCCCATAGATGGCTCTCCGCTAACCTATTACTCAAAATTGGAATGTAAAATTTGATATGGAGGGCTCTTAGTTAGGGATATAGGCAACAAACTAGTGCAATTTCCAATTGGGAAACATCTTGCGCCATTATCCACCTAACATTAACAATATATAATTCCTTATCTCTACTACACCATTGTGTTGTACTAGGAATAATCAATTTTCTAAGCATTCATTTCTCTTCACAGAGTTTTCTAAAAAATAACTCAAATAGATACTCGCCATCTTGGTCAAAACTAAAAGTACAAAAGCTCTTACCTAATTGATCTCGACCTCATATGTGCAATGTCAAAAATCATCTCAAAACTTTTGACTTATGGGAGATCAAATAGTCTTAACTCAGATGCGTATCGTAATCTATAAATGTGTTGAGATTGAGGCTTAGCTATCATACCCTCACACATATCTAGTCACAAATATCATAGTGGACTAAATGCGCCAATACAAACAACCTTCTACGACTTTCCTACTTACTTGTGCGCACCCATTGCGAACAAAGTTACACATTCATATGAGAGCAGGATGTCATAAGCGAGTGGGCCCGAGAAGGCCTACTCAAACCATCGTGTCATCATCTCATTAATGCGATTAAGTATAATAAGCCACTGGTTCATGACCAATGTCATAAACTAATTCCAATCATCTTAATGTGTGAGTTCTCGAAGACAAGTTTTAAAGGTTTAGGCCCAACTATTACTCACGACTAAGTCATATTCACTAGATCATAAAAGGGATGTCATGGAGATATCAAGTGCGCCTAAGTCACAAATTTAACTAGTAAGTGCTAATCCCCTGCACCTTCAAGTCAATTTTATTCTCCATACACTTTACTGCATCTAGTTGAAAGATGACGATACTCCTCTTGCCATCTTTGTTTCTCGCTTCATAGTTACTTGCAATTAATTCTACTATCCACAAGAAGGAGGGAATAAGCTATCAACTATGACAGCTCCTGAAGTAACTTAAGCGCGAATTAGGCCAAAGAGTCTAATTCAACACAATGCTCTTACAAGCGATGCGTCAAATTCTTAGAATCATAACAACCTTGTCAGCCTTGATCTTTTCATCACTATGCCGCAACGTTTGCGCTTAGTGCTAAACGTTATTAAAAAAAAAACGTTAGCCTAGCTAAGGAATCATACAAAGAAGCCCCTCCTCATGTCTCACACTCAAGTGTGGAAACAGTAAGTGTCCAGACTTAGACAAGTTGGCAATGCTAATAGATTTTGCACCTTCTAAGCGCTAATCTTTTCACTTAGTGTTAATAGATTTTGTAGTTTCTAAGCGCTAATCTTTTAACTTCACGTGATATTTCAACGCATACTATTATAGTGCATGAAATCTTGCTCAATCCACTCCCAATAATTGGGTAGAGAGCAAAACACTGCTCATACTGACTACTCGTCTTACACTTAATGACTAATTTATTTAAGCTCGCATTTCTTGGATGACGTGACTCTTGAATGTTACTTCATCCAATGATGTAACATTATTTACAAATCAAATTACAAAGTCAATCCGCACAGCTCATTAGTCAAGATCATATACTGATCTATTGAGGGCTTACTAATTTCATAACTCCAAAACTCGCCAACTAAAACTACGTAGTATGCCGCTAACCATAGCGCACACATTAGTTTTTATTGTGCCAAACAAGGCAACAAAACCACGGCGACTTTGAGTCATGTTTCCTTACTTTGGCTCAATTAAGGTTTGACCTAAAGTCTCCAAGACTTTTGCTCATCTAAAGAATGGGATTAGTTTGTTCACATTTGAACATCTCTACTAAGTCTTGGTCAACCAAATTAACTTCCATAAGCTAAATCAATTTAGAGAGAAATTCGCATTAGGATTAATTTGATTAGCGTAATATAATTTTGCCGCAAAAATCTAAATTAAATAGTGACAATATTACACAAGTCGCAAGATCGAAAATCCGCTATACTCGTAATCATCTCTTGCGCCACAGGTGACAATTATCCAAAATTTAATTTAATTTATGCGCAAAATATTGGTTTTCGGGAGTAAATCTACAAAGATTTCTCTCAACCGAACAACTTCTCACTGACTATGGCATGTCAAAGCATGATAAATTCCATACAATAGCATCTTAATATAAATTTACAAATAACTCATGCTATATTCATTTAATAATGGAATTCAAATAAATAAATAAATAACTAATCATGCTATTCTCATTACAACATATTAGAAACTCTAGGAAAAAAAAAATAATATGCTGTATTTAATATTCAAATTATGCCATAACAGAAACTATATCACTTCTGAAATTTTCTGGAATTTTTTTTTTTTGAAATTTTCTGGAATTTTAAATAACTACTATACACACATTAAAATTAGAAATAAAAAATCCAGAAACTGATAAACTGAAAAAAAATTATTCCAGTAAACAGAAAAACATTTCAGAAGTCTACAAAAAAAATTTCAACCCCAGAAAATTATTTATGCAACACCAGATGCATTATAAACCAGAAATAATGAATTATTATTTCAGGAAAAAATATTTTTTATTTTCATAAAATTTTCAAAATTTTACAGAAGATAAAAAATTTAATTCTGAGTCTAACGGTACCAACCATGCTTAAAACAAAGCTATAACGAATTAATTATGGCAATTTAACGCGATTCAGAATTAAAAACAAAACAAACAGCACCTAATACATCAGTAGCCAAGCCAGCCGAGTCGGTGGAGGAAAACGGCGCGGCTCAGCGAGCCCGGCTCAACGAGCGGCTCGGCGCGGCTCGGAGCGCGACTTAGCTCGCGGCTCGGTGCGCTGCTCAACCAGCGGCTCAGAGCACGGCGCGCGTGCGTGGCGCGGAGGGCGCGCGCGTGGACAGCGCCGCTGACGAGCGCGTGAGGGCGCGTGCAGGCGCTTCGGCAGGGCATCTGGCGCGTGGGAGCGGGTGGAAACGGCTCACGGCGTCAGGTGGCGCGTGCAGACCATGCGCCGCCTTCCAGGGTGTTTTCTGCCGGACTTCTTTTTTCAAAATAAAACCATTTATGGTATGAAGAAAGACATTAATGAACATACAAAAATATATTTATGCTCCTAATCTGATAAAAGTAGATTTTTTTCTCCTCTACAAATATTCATGTATATAATGTATACATATACATATAAAAATATATACATGATTAAAGGAAACACGAAAATATCCATCAACTTGCTCTGATACCAATGTAAACAAAGTATAACGCAGCGGAATAAAAAATTATGGTCATACCTTATAAACAGAGTCTAAATTGAAGGATCTCGTGGATAAATCACGTGCTTTCAGAATCTGATAAACCAACCCAGCAGTGAAGTAATATTACAGAATGAATATGACCCACACAAATCACAGTGCAAATGACTTGATCGTTGTTTTTGGGAGAGAGTCAGTATATGGGTAAAACTCAGATCATACGTTGTTTCTCTCTTAATCACCCATAACCCATATACCAGATATATAATGTGTTATTATTATCTATCCATATCAGTAATGGAGATAATATCGGTATCCTGAGTGGTTATCCTAAATAGATTTGAATTCAATTTCAAAACCTATTTGGATAAGATTCAAATTCAAATTCAAATGGTCATGCCACATGGGCGCCCATTACTAACAAAATACTTAAAAAGTCAAAAACCTACAAAAAATAACTAATTTTTTAAACATTTTATTTTGGCATGGTTTGGCAAGTGGGTACTAACAAAATACTTAAAAAGTCAAAAACCTACAAAAAATAACTAATTTTTTAAACATTTTATTTTGGCATGGTTTGGCAAGTGGGTTTGGATAGGTTTGGGGCTATTTTAGCCACAATAGACAAAATAAGCTATTTTAGCCACAACAAACAAAACATCACATTCAATCCATAATCATTACACTATTCTTTTACAAAAAAAGTCAAAAAAGTTAAAAAGCTAAACAGTCAAAAAATCCTTCCCAAACTAAACTTTTTAACCCAAGTTAAAATAATCAAAAAAGCCAAAACGCCAATCTACTCTCCAAATGACACCTTTATTAGTTTATTCAACTTATTTGTCGAAATTTCTTTTTGTCAAATGGAGCGTGAAAATTCTTTTGGTGGTTTGTGGTTTGTTTGTCCCATCAATGTCAATTTCCTTGCGTTCAAAGCTCAAATCATCAATTTTTTTTTTTGATAAAAAAAAAAAGAATTAACTTTTACCAAGTGAGGGATCCATCACTAGAGTACCAATAGAGCGTAACCACACGCTTCAGCAGAGGACAGATTGTCAAAAAGAGTACAAGACGTGTTCTCTAAAGAAATTTCAAACACTCCCTCCCAGAAAGTAGAGTTATATTAAACATACGAATGAATTTATACTGTGCACAAAGTAGAGTTGCAACATCATAAAAATACAATTTTTTTACTACAGATTCACTAAAATGTAATTTTTTCTTTTTTTGAGAACATATTATTTTAGTAACTTTTTGACTTTTTAATTAAAATATAAGATAAAAAAATTAATATATTTAGGATAACTTTTTGACATTTTACGAAAAAAGTATATATAAAAAATAGAGAGTTTTTTTTTTTTTGGTATAAATTGTTGACTTTTTTACTTTTTAATAACTTTTTAACTTGTAAGCTAAAATAATAAGTTACCAAACAGGCCTGATTATTTTAAAGAATAATTGGATTCCTTCCTGCTCATAATTTGGGCTAAAGAGCGTTGTCCGAGTTTGTTAAACTTATCACAAGTCTCATTTTGAAGATCTGAACCGTTCATTTTATAAGATTGTTTGCTTATATCATCTCAAAAAAAAATTAGGCCAATCTAATAATAGTAAGCTACTCAATTTATTGAGCTTATCACCGAAAAATAGATGGTCTATTTTAACAAATATGATAAATTAAATAAATTATGATTATAAGATTAACCTAATTGTTTTTGTAGATAATATATACAAATGATTATACAAAATGAATGATTCAAATCATCGAAATGTTATGAGCCCATAGGTTGGACAACACCCCCAGTCCAAACTATGTTTCAGATATAGTTCACAAAAAAAGTTTTTTGTGTTTTTCAAAAAATAAAACATAAAAAATTAAAACAAATATGTCAATTTCACTTCCAGAATTTCTTGAAGGCCATGTCTTTATGGAAACCACATCTGCAGATTAAAGCATTTTAGGGGAAAATAAAGCATGACAAACCAACAGCAGATCAATGCCAATCCCAAAGAACAATAGATTGGCATAATGTTTTAATATCAACCTTAAAAACTTTGGCTAACATACACTGAAATCATATCTATGATAATCTTGACCAAACAGATGAGAATCATCATACAAAAACAATTAACATTGATAATTATAAAGCCAAAAAAGTATTTACATTGGTAACAACCAGCTTCATACAATCATTCAAATCAACTTTTCCCACTAACAAGTGTTTCCTAGTTGTATTTGTAATGAAAAAAAAAAAAAAAAAAAAAAATTTCTATAACTCAAGGAAAAAATGATTAGATTACAAAATAAAACCTTGGTTTATTCCGATTAGAGCACAAACATGATCAGAATGATCAATACAGCATCAGTCTATAATTCGGCATCCAAGGCACTTTGAAACAATCTTCCATATCGTTTGGGAATTTGAATGTATCATAAATGATTGAAGATTCTATTGTGGGGTATGATTGTGTGAGTATCGCAAACCTTGGACCTTGTTTAATTGATGAAGATGTAGTATAGATTATAAGCTAACGGCTTTTCTGCTCAACAGGCTGTTGATATGGATCGACCCAACATTTGTCGTCCTTCACTGCATTGTTCCATCTTTTCTTGAAAATCTGCATTTCCATAAAGGACTGTCTCCTCACCTGCACACATATCATCACTCAATGGTGCCCAAAGAACAGATGCAGATGAATGAAAACGGATGCGATGGAGAAAAATCATCAGTTTTCAGAGTAAAGGTCCTTACTATAAATAAAAAAACTGAAATAAACAAAGTGCTCATTTACACAAAAAGCCGGAAAAAAATCCAAGATACTAATGCAGCATATTTGCCATGAAACAAGAATAAAAAAATATCACTCCCTCGACATATTTTGCAATGACAACATTATGACTAGTGCAAATGAATATATTTCAAGACTAGTGTTTTTTTGGAGGGATATATTTCATGTATTCCCACGAAGATTTTCTCTAGTTCTGCATAACTTGTAAAATGCTCTTTCTAGTTCGATAATTAAAGATCGAAAAAAAAGAGCTTCATGTTACACAGTCTTGGGTAAAACTCAACTTCAAAAGTTAGTTGATTAGGTGGGGGTGCCCTCACTCTACCAAGGCAACGTGGGACTTTGCTTCACACCCTCCCTCACTTGCAACGTGCTCACCCGGCAGCACCTGCCACATGCAGGCCAGGGACACACACTAACCATCCTTGAGTTCTCCGGCTCTAATACCATTGGGTTGAGCTGAAAATGCCCTCACGCTTTACTTCACATTACTTTAGTACCAAGGTGACGTTGGACTTTGCTTCACACCACCAACATAGCATGTTCCAAGTTCAAAAACCATTGAGATGCAACTGTCCTTGCAGCTTAAAGCACATGATATAATATATATGTGCATAACTTCAGTTTCAATTTAAATGATTTAGTATTGTTTGCATACAGATCAAAAGAACCAACAGAATCTACAAAGTACTCTTAGAAAGAAGATACACTTTCCTATAGCGAAACCAAGGAACTTACTTCAGTTCTATTATTAACTCTGTGCAAGCCAGATGGTTCCTGCAATTTCAATGATGACAAGTTCTCAGTATCGGTTTAACAAGAAAATAAAATAAAAAGAATAAACTGCAACCTGGATCTGAAAAATTCTCTGTTTGAGACAAATGATCTGGTGATTTATAACTCAATTACATGAACAAGCACAAATAGTATTAGTAGGCAACCCAAAGGGCAAGGTTCATGCTGTGCATAATAGCATGATGGTTAGGTCAAATCAATTATCACTTTGAATTAATACGACATACTTTTTTTTTGTTCCACCTTCTGACACTGATTTTTTTGGGGTCAAATTACTATTTTTATTAAGACTATTATCAATTTTTTGGGTCATCTGACACACACAGTGAATCAATGAGCATTGTGACCATGGAGGAGAAGAAAAAACATCAGGAGGATGGATGTAATAGTGCATAGTTTTGATAGGTCCCTAACATGCCAAGTGCCCTTCTCATGCCAATGCAATGTAGGAAACCCCCTCCCCTGTTATTATTTTAGTCCGCTTAACATAAATGGGACTCAAAAATCTTGAGCTCTAGGGTGGGATACTTCCACTCAAAGTTTTAAAAAGCGGCCGCAACCATTACGTAATGTCGTTACGTAATGGTTGTGGTAGTTACCGTCACCCGTTACGGCCGCTTTTGTGGTGTGATTGAGATTCACAAGTTTGTTGGCCGTAGCAACTGCCGTAGTGGTTGTAACGGTGCCGTAACAGCCTGTTACGCACCGTTATGTAATGGTTCCGAACTGCTTCTTTTGAAGAAAAAAAAAAAATCTAAAAATGGGAGGAGAGAGAGAGAAGAGGAAAGATAAAGAGGGAAGATGGAGGAGTAACAGATAGAGAGAGAAGATGAAGAACATGTTATTGATTTGTTGAAACTGTAATACCTATGCTATTCTAATCAGCTGCTATCACTCAACCATTTTGTTTGTGTGAGTCTATCTATGTATTGTTTAAAAATAATAATAATAATAATAAGTGTGGTCATTATCTATTTAGCTTGATTAAAAAATATATATATATATATATATATATATTTAGGCTCTTATTTATTCTCTTAATTTTGTCATTATTTATCTTATATATAATAGTTAGTGATTGATTTTTTTGTAAAATCTCTAAAAAACATAAAATCTATAATTATATATTAATACATATTTTATACATGTCAATTTTTTTTGATTAGTTTATTTTATTTTTATTTACAAGTTATCTAAAAAAAGAATGAATATTAAGTAATTCAACCCCCCCCCCAAAAAAAAAATCTTTATAATTTATTTTTTAATTTTTATATGATTACATTAGCATGTATAATTTATTTTTTAAAACTATTCAAGTTAAAATTTACATATGCTTCCACAAGTATAATAATTAAAAAAATAATTTTATACATCTAAGTCCAATAAATTTTTTTTTTTTTGCCACAAGCGTAATATGGATTTATGACATATAAAGTCAATAATGATTAAAATAAAATGTAAAAAACTCATTTTATAGTAATTTAAAAATGTGAAATATATTGGATCATACTTAAAAATTTACAAAAATTGATCAATATTTATTTTAAAACCTAATAAATATGATTATGGAAAAAAAAAAAAATGCATATCGGTAAGTTTTTTTTAAATTGTGCGAAAAATAATAAAAATCCACAGTTTCGGTTACCGCAACTGTTACGCTACGGCCTTTACACCCTGCAACCACAACCGTACCATCACCACCATTACGGCGACCACAACCGCTTTTCAGAATCTTGCTTCCACTGGCTGGCTTGGTAGACTTACTCAAGCAAAGCCAGGCATATGCTTGCATTGACAGCTCATGAAGCAAGACTTGGCGTAATGGAACATTTCCATATAATAATTTTTTTGAAATTTTTTGGAACTTCAATGTAAAAATTTATTGGCACAATCATAAGACTTGCAAGAATCTACTGCCAAGTTTCCTATGGAAATGAATTGCTCACATAAACATGAGAATTACTTACCTTGGTGCCATCTGAAACACCGAGTGTTGGAAGACCCAAATGAACTATATACTCAGAGTCAACCACACCAACATTTTTTGTCCTATCACCCTGTAAAAAAAGTTGTCAACATATCACTACCGTCCACAAATCGAGAGTCATACAGAGAAGTTGTGGAATTAGAAAATTGCCTGTGCACAATAACCAAGCTGGAAATCCAAGCCCCATGCATGGATCAAGTCATTCTGTTGGGTTTAAAAAAAAAAAATCATTAGAAAACAATAACAGCAGAAATGGACAACATGCACCGCTTGCAAAAACAATCAGGGCATCTACTTTCCCTCATTTTTGACAAAAGCTGTACAACTATAAAGTGCCTACACTCCAAAACAGGTGTCGTAGTGGTGTCGGACACGACAGGGACACGTCGGACACGTATGGGACACGCCAGCTGCTGTTAAATTAATTTGTTTTTTGGGGACACAGCAGGGACATGGCAGGGACAAGCCAACTAATTTTCCTCCCTCTTCTTTAGTGCTTTTGATAGAAGTTGAATGTTGAATGTTTATAACTTTTTGTTTAGATTGTAATGAACTAATGATGTATTGGATGATCTTCTTGAGAATTGCTATAACACACTTATTTTTTCACCCTTTAATACCACCGAATCATATGTCAAAATATTATTTGTTTTCATTAGTTGATTAATAATTATTTCAAAACAAGAGAACCAATCACGAGTATTCATGTAGAAGAAAAAAAACCGGTGACATATAGCATTTCTTTAACTTCTTTGTCTTAAGTTAACTCTTTATCATTTTTATCTTTTTGATGGATGATCTATTAATTATTTAAATCTGGTGGGTTTTTTTTTTTATTTATTAATTAGTGTTAATTTTTTATTGTTTGTGGACATAATATTTATCTACGTTGCAAATAAAAAAATATTTTTTTATTGCCGTGCTTGTATCCTTATTTTTTTGAAATCACTGTCTCCCTTGTCTGTGTCTGTGTTTGTGTCCGTGTCCATACTTCTTAGGTGTACACTTTACACATACATATAAAAAAGAGACCCTATTTTAACCTAATAATCTAATTAAAGTGAAGAAGAAATCTCATAGAAATCATAATTCATTGATACTATTTTAGAACCCTCACCCATTGTTCCAGACAAATGTTGAGTACCAATTCACACATCATGATCATTGCATGTACTCAATCCAAAAGAAATAACCTATACCTGGAGCATATACCATGCACATCGCCAGGCTGCTCTTGAGAACACAGGTGCCATCATTTCCACCCAACTGCGTGACAAAATTTGTTTTATTGCATTAAGTATAAAACTTGTCTTTTCTCAAGACAATACATGAATTTAGTTCACCACGGAAAAAGTGGTTTTTCAGCAGTTAAAGAACCAATTATGATATGGAACAGAAAATTAAAGAACATTTTTAGGAGTTGTAGGCTGATGATACCCTATGCACGGAGGAGCTGTGCTGCGATCATCACACCTTCCACTGCCTTTAAGCTTATAGAACCTTCTGTTCAAGATGTAAATAAGAAAGGTTAAGATCGATTTAAGTGTCTAAATTTTTAAGAACAATGGCATATTTTGTCTAAAGAAAGTATCTATAATCCCCGTGATACGGCATCCATTATCCAATAACAACACAAGACATAATTCACCACACTTCTACACCTCGGATTACGTTGTCATAGTCAACTTAATCTGAAAAATTGTTTATGTTCCATGATCCAGCCACGATGAGAGAATTTCAATGGTCGAGCATTTCGATTAGGTCTTTTTGACCTGCGACATCTCCGAAGTTTCTTAGATACCTTGATCTGTACAGCTGGTCAGTACCCTTTGAGCTTATTTCCAAATTCCGATTAATTATAATTCAGATTACAGCTATACTCATTCAGAAAGCTCTGTTTCTCTCTCTCTCTCTCTCTCTCTCTCTCTCTCCCTTCAAGAGTACTACACTGACCTGTGCACTTTTGAATTCCTCCGACGTGCAGTAATTTGATGATGCACCTCTGACTTAGCAGGATCAAGTGCAGGCTGGGATATTTCAAGTCCTTCATCTTTGACAATAGAAAGATACCTGCATAGATTTTAATATGTTCAACATATGATCATGAGGTTTTTCATCTTCAAAGAAACCATATTCATACTATTTGAAGTGGAGTTTTGTTAAAAAATTTCCACGAGTTCAAAAAGGCTGTATTAGCATGGGCAAGATGTGAGACAAAATAGGCCGTAATATCACTATCTGGACTTGGCAAAACTATTGCCAGAATAGTCACAAAAAATATTAATGAGGAGGAATGTCCAGCGCCATTAAAGAGAAGCGCTAGCGAAATTTTCCTAGACACACTTGAAAAGTGTTTGCACAATGTTATGTAGCCTGAAAGTAACTACAAAACAGCTTATATTCTTTCTGGCCATGCTTATCACAGAATGAGATTACATTTATGTACATGTTTCCACACATCCAACCAATTGACTAGTTCACGCCATTTAGTTACTAGATACAAGAATGACCAATATTCCAGATAAATATTGTCATGCTCGGTATTATTGAAGTACCGAACCAGCCAAGCCTAAGTAAAAGCTTACAATAATCACTAAGGAAACTAAAATTAATACAAAAAAAACAAAATTTGCAAATCATACTAACCGTGCCGGGTCAAAATCTTGAACTCCAAGGTCCTCATCCCAAAGAAATATATAATCATATTCAGCTACTATGTCCGGATGTAAGAAACGCTTGGCAAACCACCTATGCCACCAGATGATCTTTATATATCCATAGATTACAGATACGTATTTTACATGAACACCCCACTTGGAGAGAAATGACTTGTAATTCATCAGGTAATTACCATTTTGTTTGATTCATGACAGATACATGTATGACGCGGCTACTCCACCCAAAATCGCGCCATTCATCCACAACATCATCGTAATGAAAAAGCATCACTACAAAATCACTTGCCAGAAACTGCAACAAAATGGTAGATGTTAGTCATAAATACAACCAGCAAAAGTCTGTGAGGTAGGAAGCCATTAGAGAGATATAGGCCTGTCACCTTTTCAACAATTTGTTTTACTATTTGTTTCAGCTTTATTCCAACTGCAATGGCCAATAAATTTACTGAAGGCTTTGAAGTGATCTGATTCAAAAAATACTAAAATAAGTATAAAGAAAATGAAAAAATAAGAAAGTTTTTGATTTATTTGAACCAAATAAAACTATCAGTGCCAAGAAGAAACATTTTCTTTTGCTTTCTCATTTGAATTTCCTTTTTTACTCTTTTTGTACGTAAGATTTGAAAATAAAACCTACACCAACCCCACCCTATTTGAATTTCCTTTTTTACTCCTTTTTTTTTTTTTTTTTTTTTTTTTTTTTTTTTTGTACGTAAGATTTGAAAATAAAACCTACACCAACCCCACCCTTTAAGGACCAGAAGTGCTCAGGAGGATTTATACAGAAAATTTTCTCAAGTCAGGCCAGTAATTCACGAGTCATGCTGTGCAAATGCTCAATAAAGAAAAAGAATAAACAATCCCCTAAAAACTTGTAAAATAAATTTTGATAACCATTAAATGTAGAAGATCTTAAACTATTAGTATATTAAAGCTTTCATTCTGACATTCATTGAGATATCCAGCTGCTGTTTCACATACATTTTCTGCAACAGGACCCCATAAAGGGCGCATTTCCAAGTTAGAATTTCTGGCAATAATTCCTTCTGGCAATGCCTCACTACCAACAGGCCTGCATTGATTCTAAAAGCAAAAGGGAATAAATTCAAAAGCTGGGAGATAAAAATATATATATATATATATATATACCAAAGAACTTACAAGCAAAATAGCAAGTACACTTTGTGAAAGAGATTAACCTTGCATTTATTAGATTGTGTATCCTGCCTTGTGTGATTCATTTCCTCCCCTAGTGATATCTGAGCAAGCTGCTGTCATCAGATTTATTCCTCGTAAATTATTTGTACATTGACACTTTCAGACATATTTGCTTAGAATGAGAGATGTTCAAGCAAATATAAAGTACCCCTCAAATACAGATTCTCAAACATACTTAAGTAAAATTTCCAACGGACTTGTTCGTCCACAAAAACAAAAAAAAAAAAAAAAGGGGGGGGGGGGGGGGAAATAGTCAGTTGTCCACAAAATCTAATGGGAAAATAACCATTAGTAACGTCTAACTTTGTGAAAATATAATTGAGGTAACCTTAATAGGATAATTACGAAACAAGTAATGGTAGCCATGAAACATAAAATAGGGAGTAAAAGTTGGTCAAAAATTCAAGTAAGGTTAAACCACTTCAGTCACCACATCAACAATAAGGATACACAACTGTTTAACTTGAATTTCTAGGATATGCAATTGTTCAAAAATGAAATAAGGATACACAACTGCGTAACCTGAATTTCTAGGATATATGCAATTGTTAAAAAATGATACGAAGTAATATTTATAGGATGTGCACTTAGTTCACTAAGGATAGCACTTGCCGGAGATAGTCAAGGATATGCATCTGGAACACCATTTTCAATATGGGATTGCTTATAGGGATTATAGAAGTTTAAAAAACTTCATCCACCACATTGGCAAAAATGTTTTCTGAAAGGGACAAACCTTATTGCATTCAAAGGATTGTCTATTTTGCCTTGCATTATTCATTTTCCATGTTGGTAAGATCTGCATAAACAATAACAAAATTTATGCATTGTCTGTTACAAGATAACTGAAACTTCTTAGAGAAAATTTTAAACAAGACTCATATATTATGCATTCTCTTCTGCGAAGTAAATGATTATAACGAAATAGCCATTGAAGCAATGATATGTACTCCTCTGTAATTTTTTGCAAGTAATGCACTCCCAATGAGGTAAGCACCACAAAACAACGAAGCAGTAATGAAGAGAGTGAAGAGACAAGATTTACTCTTTGGATCCGACAGTAGAGAAACCTGCAAAGATAATAAAAAATAAATAAAGAATAGTAAAAAATTTTGTACAATAAAATGTAGTAATAATAATTCAGATTGATATAGCATGATCCTTTTACTGTCTTTAGTGAGCAAATATTAGTGAGATGTCCCCATTTCACAATATTGCTACTATGGAAGCATGTCACTTATTTTAGATGGAAAGAACAATACAACAATAAACGGAAAAAGACAAAAACTCCATTTTTTGCTATTTCTAAATTATTTTAGAAGCTCAATTAGGTGTGTCCTACAAACAAATTTTTAAGGTGAAAAATTGCAAAAGTGTGTTTCTTTATAAGGTCCGGTTACTTTTTATTCACTTCAATTCCCTGTTTAATAGTTTATTTTAATTTTGTTAACTAATATCTGTTATACTTTCTCTTCTTGTTCCTAGCTTCTATTTTCATTATCGAAAAAATGTCAGATGCACCAAAAACTCATTTGCCAGCATTTTTGTTAGTCAACTATTAGAAACAAAACACAAGCTTCCACAAGTTCATCCAAAT
This sequence comes from Camellia sinensis, assembly GCF_055761805.1. Classification (NCBI taxonomy): domain Eukaryota; kingdom Viridiplantae; phylum Streptophyta; class Magnoliopsida; order Ericales; family Theaceae; genus Camellia; species Camellia sinensis. The sequence goes on along the minus strand of NC_138962.1, from coordinate 62,113,200 downwards.
AGATCTCAATTAAGTGAGACAAACCACAAACCACGGTAGGGTTTGCACCAAGTAATCTATTCGTGGAGTGAGAAAGAGAGCATGTTGACCTTAAGAGCAGGAGCATCTAGATGTACACACAAATATATATTTAAAATGAGATTTTTATGCATCAATTGTTTATTATTAGGATAATATACTTAGTATGAATTCAAGCATGTGTCTTTTATATTTAAATAAACTAGGGCCATAACACGTGTCTATTTTTTCTTAAAATATAATTAACTTCAAAAGCAACTTGAAATGTTCGCCCGAGGATAACTAGTGTATAATTTACAGTGTTTGAAGCCGCAGAGTGGGTCTAACCTTTGTTGCCGCAACCTATACTATTATGTTAAATACCATGAATACAGAGAAGTGCCAGTTTTTATTTGTGAAAACGTTAATTCATCTTGAATCCACTGATTGCCTCATATGAATTTGTTTACATCAGTTTGCAAATTTCCAACAATTTCACCCACAATTTGCCAATTCGCAAATTAGAGCACAATTATGTATACATTTGTAAATCCAATGAAGTGTCCAACAAAAAAATTTGAAATATGTACAAAACGATAATCAAGACAAGGTTTTAGTGTACTGCTCATAAGACATCTAAAAGTTCACTGTATGCATATATGAAGACCTCCAAATCACCCGAATTCAGAACGAAAAAGGGGGGAGGGGAAGAGAAAGAGGTTCTTCCGGACCTTTGTTGCCAGAAATTTAAAAGGAAACTGAGAGAAATTAAAGATTTAGGTTTGGGATCTCTCATACTCAAATTTGAACTTGAGAAAAGTTGAGGGGATTGTGGGGCCATCATGGGTCCTGTCTTGATTATCTAAATTGTTCATTTTGTCAGGCACTTAATATATTTGATCAATCCGATAATTGTAACCTTTTTATTTTATCGCGTTTAGCTTTAAAAAAAATTAAAATTCGAACCATCCTTTTTTTTGGAGGCAAATACAATAATAAAATAAAAAGATTACGATTATGAAATGGACTTAGTTTTTTCATAATGATATACACGGATGACCCAACAAAGTGAACGGTTCGGTTCATTGAAATGGGCCGCAGTGGATCCATATGCCCCTAATTTGAATTTGAGAGAATTCCAACCTAAATATTTAAAAGTAACAATTTCTAGGATTGGAACCAAGCAGAACAAAATTGCAAAATTGAGTGTATATATACTCTTTTTTCTTACCAGGTAAGCAAGGTATGATAAGCAAACCGATTTCCAAAGAAAAAAACAAAACTTGAACATCTGGCAAGATAATAGCACAGGCTCAGCTCAGTGCGATAAATTTCAAATGTTTGGGGTATCAAATTATGGATTTTTAACTTTACTTTTTTCTTTCCTTTTCCTCTGTTTTTCTCAGCATCCAAACAGACGATGAAGCAACTTGAAACACACACACACAATACAAACAAATACCAATACCAATCTGTATATATGAACTTATGACCAATCAAAAAAAACCCATTCCAAAAAAACAAACAACAATTCAAGACAATCACAAAAAACAAAACAAAAATATAGAAATAGTGAATAGAGAGAGACTTACAGGATGGAATGACTTCATGTTGTATGAACTTGCCAAAAGAACATCCAAAGGGTGTCGGAAAAGGAGAAGATTGAAAAAAAATGGCTTTTTGAAGGAGAGGGAAAGTATGTATGTATGTATATATATGTAAAAGTAAAGGGAAGAATAAAGAGAAAGGTTACAGAGACAAGGCAATAAAGGAGGCTTGTGCAACGGTGAAAGGAAAGGAACACCGCTTTTAGTATACAATTTGAAAAGAAAAAATATGAAGAGAGACACAGAGAGAACAGAGGTGCCAAATTCAAAGCCAGCCAACCACCATAGACGATGCAGATACAAGATGAGAGAGAGTGTGTGTGTGTTTAGAGAGAGAGAGAGAGAGAGAGAGGGGGGGATAAACAACACTGGAATATTTGCTTTTTCTTCTTTGGGCAAATTACATATACACCCCTCGAGGTTTGACTAAATTACAGATACTCCTGAGATTTCGGAAATTACATCCCGCCCCCTGAGGTTTGTATTTTCATAACAATTTGCCCCCTGAGGTTTATATTTCATAACAAATTACCCCTTAATTTCTTATGCAAATATAGCATTCATGGAGGAATTCGTAATTTCTTAAACCTCAGGGGCATCTGTAATTTAGTCAAATCTCGAGGGGTATATATGTAATTTGCCCTTCTTCTTTTGAGTGGGGTAAATTAAAATATAACTTTATTTTATTTTATTTTATATTTTTAAAAATTTTATAATAAATGATCTTTGACTAATAAATTACTATCAAGTTAATTAATATAATAAATGATCTTTGACTAATAAATTACTATCAAGTTAATTAAGATTTTATTTAAGAAGTTGGTTATTTTAAATGGAAATTTAGTTTTTTTTTTTTTTTTTTTTTGTTATTTTAGCCTAATTAAAAAAATTATGTTTAGGTAGTTAGCTTTTTTTTTTAAAGTTAATTTGATGGTTGTGAAAGAAAAAATAAAATGATTATAAATTAAATGTAACATTTTGTATTATGGATTATTTTAACTATTTTACCTTTTAATAAGCTATTTTAATCGAACTTTTTTCTTAAATAAAGTCTAAATTTTTTTAATAAGATCATAAATATATTTTAATTAATAATTTAATAATTTTTATTATTATATAAAAGAGTAATTAAGAGTTTTATTTTTTTAATAATTAATTCTATTAAATAAATTTTTTTATAATGAAATATTTATAATTTTTTAAATTATAAGAAAAAATTTATATTTCAAATAAATTTTAGGGAGTGTTTTGTAATTTACACTTTTGAGTGGGAATGGGGGGCTGACTTACACGGTGGATGTAAGTAATCATGCGGAAGTAAGATATCTCTCTACTCGCGATAATGCTATAGCCACGTGTGTTTGCGTGGTCTCCATACTCAATGAGACTTTGATGGTTTGAAATGAAAAAAAAATTCCCCACCCACAAGGTTCGTGGGCGTTTAATATCTCAATTTTAATTTATTAATTTTAAAAAAATTAATATTTATTAATTTTTATTAATTTATAAATTTTTTTTGACTTCTCCTATATTTATTATCACACTATTTTTAACTGTTCTCATATATTATAGTTAGCGATGAAATTATTAAATTATTGTCATAAAAAATTTATAAAAAAAATTATATATTAAAAAAATATCTAAAAACAAATATAAATTTTTATTAAAAAGTAATAGGTTGCAATTATGAAAAAAAAAGTTATACTGTAAAAAATAATTTGTATGTTAAAAAAATATGTAAAATAAATATAATTTTTAATTAAAAAATAACATGTTGCAATTGCGAAAAAAGAAAAAAAAATTAAACTGTAAAAAATAATTTGTATATTAAAAAAATGTTTAAAACAAATATAAATTTTTATGAAAAAAATAACATGTTGCAATTGCGAAAAAAAGAAAAAACAAATTACACTGTGCATTTCATTAATAATATTCAAAAAATGTGCCAAGTATTTGTATAAACGCTTGACACGTGTCCACTATCAAATTATCAAGTAAATATAGATGAAAACTAAAGAACTCAGTTTTAATAGTTAACAAATATTAGCAGTCCGACCATTGAAGCCTAATAACTATTAATTAATAGAATACAACAATTGAAATGTCTCAAATCACATCTCTTTGTCTTCTCAAATGTTCTATTTTTTTGGTTCATACATTCATTCTAATATCGATAGAGAATTTGATGTGTGAAAGAGTGAGAGATATTAAAATTATGGGCAAATTACACAAATAGTCCCTATAGTTTGGGACTTGTGTCACTTTGGTCCCTGACTTTTCAATTGTGACACATTTGACCCTAAATTTTGAATCTTGTTCCAAATAAGGACAATTGAATATATAATTAGATTTTTCAATTGAATCTTGTGTCACTTTGGCCCCTGAATCTTAATTTTACATAATTTTATCATTGGTGGATAAAAATAATTTTAAAAAAATTAAAAATATTTTTTTGACATTTATTTTTGTCAAATTAGTTTATATTTTATCAAATTGACAATTTTACCTTTGAAAAATCTAATAATATTTTCAATTGTCCTAATTTGGAACAAGATTCAAAATTCAGGGTCAAATGTGTCACAATTGAAAAGTCAGGGACCAAAGTGACACAAGTTTCAAACTATAGGGACTATTAGTGTAATTAATCCTAAAATTATATATTAAGTTATGTAATTGTTGTGATGAAAACTAAAGGTTGTCTTCCTCTTCTATGACGATTTATCTAGTTATACCTCTAATTAAAACGTCAGGTGTAGTTTTACATCATTATTGAACGTTACTTTCATTTTTTTAAGATACTTTGTCTCATTATTATTTGTGTTTTGTATTATGAAATTTATTACATCTGTGCTTGCTAAAACTATTAAATGGACCTAATGCAAGAAGTGTAAATTATTTTAATGTCATTCTTAGGATTAAAAGTACAAAAAATATACACAAAAATATATGAATAGATAAGATTAAGGCCAAGTTTGGTATACACAAAATAATCCATCTTTTTATCTTTTTTCCATCACATCACTTCTCTACTTTTCTGCACATCTTTTCGTAAAAAGATAAAAAGTACACTTATTTAGGTCATCCCAATAAAATTTGTTTGTGAGTCTCACTTCCTGAAAATCCTATAATTAATTTATTTTTGTATTATATTTTATGTTTAGCTTCTGTGCTTTTTTTTTTTTTTTATATATAGTTTTCTTTGTTTTCTTTAAATAAATAATTTTCTATTTCAAACAATTTCATTTTTTTTATTTTTTATTTTTTTCTTAAAGTAGTTTTAGTTTTGGACAATTACTTATCTTTTTCTATATATTGTAATTTTGTGCATTTTAAATATATAATGTTTTCACTAATATACACTCGGAGATGCGTTATAAAAGAAGTATTATGAGAAAATCAAGCAAGAAGAAGAAAAATAAATAAAACAATACGATGAATGTGAAGCAAATATCAAAGATTAAAACTCCCAAAGCAAGTAAGCAAATAAACAAGCAAGTAGAATAAAATGTTTAATAATAGACATTTGAAAATTTGTAACAAAATTTTATAAATTTCTTTTTTGCTAAGAAAATTCTATTTGGTACTAGCTAAATAAAATGCTTTTAATATATATATATATATATTTAAAATTTGAAATTAAAACTATAGTAAATTTATATAAGCATAATTGCTAGCCATATTTTTTACTTAATGTGTAATATTTATATTGGCTATCTTTTTCAAGTTTATTTTTTAAAGTATTTATATAGAAGTAAAAAAGTATCATTAAGAATAATTTTTTTCTTAATTTAGTAATAAATTTTGCCCGTACATTATTTTTAAATTTTGAATAAAAGCAAACATAAAATAATTGATTGCAGATATGCTGCATTTGTTATATTCATTTTTCTGTGTGCACAAATTTTTTTAAATCATAATTCATATATATACAAATAATTATAAACACAACCCGTGTATAGCACGGATGGAACACTAGTTAATTAATTAAATTAAATGCTATGGGATAACCAATTTTGTATCACCTAAAAATGTGATCAAAAATTTATTATTTAGAATTTTAAATTTATGATGTATATTAAGTTTATTATCGTAAAATAATCATGAAGAAATTTTGGTCTTTGATTATAAAATTTGATTTTTCTTTTGTAATATTTTTTTATATATGTTTTTTTTATTATCATTGAATGTATAAAAAAAATGTTAAATTAATATAAAAGGTGAAATTTTAATAATTTTTTAAAAAAATAAAACCCAGTTCTGCAAAAAAATAATAATAAATACTTATCATTTCAATATGGTTTTCATTTTTACCTTTTTTTGGAGCAAAGATAATTATTAAAAAAAAATTGACAATAATGTTTTTTAGTGTTTACTTTTGTTAAATTAGTATTTATTTTTGTAAGGAAATAAAAATAAACAGCATAATACTAATCACGGTTATTAGTTCATTTTTATTTATTTATCAATAATTGATATAGCATGGATTAATAAAAAAAAGGGAAATTGACTAATAAATCCCCTTTTTTGAACCTATGGTCTGGATAGTCCCAAATTTTTTCTTATGCACCACTTGGTTCTTATGTACATTGAATGACTATAATGCCATTTAGTGTAAACCGTATGGAGGTTTTGTGTCACGTTGACAGACTTTGAAATATGGAAACGACACCCACGGAGCTCCGACCCGTTTAACGCTTGAAATCCCCAAATTAGAAACACCACCTAATTGGTATGTAAATGAATGTTCCCCTAAAATTAAGGGGTGAGAATCGGTGGTTCAAAATTCAAATTCATTCAATCGTTCCCCACGGTAGAGATTTGGTGTGAATTTACGAAGATTTGGTGATTCAAAACGTTGCTTCTGGATTCCTTTTTGTGTTTCTGGACCTTCGGTTTGGGATAAACCCTAAAGAGTGGTGTGACGTGACGACGTTACGATGTTTACGTGAAGATTACATCGGAGGAATATCTTATTCACACTCGTCAACGATGACTGGTAAAGTTAATTACCTGATTTTCTTTACAGAATTTATGATTCGATTCTTGTTTACAAAACTTATTGACACTCATCGACAATGACTGGATTCCACTGTTGTGGTTGTTGATATTGGTTGCGTATGACATGTGTAAGTGCTTATTATGTTGGGCGAATCAGTAGGTCGTAGTGCGTGGTTGTCTTGGTGGGTTGGTGTGTGGTGTCGCTGTCGTAAAGACCAACTGGATTTCGTATTAATACGCATAGTGTGGTGGGGTGTGTTATTAATGTGGTTTGTGTGTATTTGTGGGTCATCCATGTTGTTTGATGTGGTCGACACTTATTTGTTAACTTGTGTGTGAGATGTGTGTGGGGCATCAATCTGTTGCGTAGTGTGGCTATCAATGTTACGTTGGGTGGAACGGTACGCGAATTTTGTCACACATATAAATTCGTAATGATGTGAATGGGAAAATTTTGTGGGGTTCCACAATGGTTTGCATGTGGACATCTTTGATTTACGATGTGTTACGTTAGGGCAATCTTTTGGTATGTCCATTCCTTTATAAATGTGTGATATGTACTTTGCGTACATTAGAAAGTCAAACTTTAATATAAAATGTTATGTGCAAATATCGTAATGTTGTTCTTGTTGCTGATGGGACGTGGTTACTCCAATGTTGTTTTTTAATAAGTATGTGCTACTTTGAAGAGTCTTATTGTTGTCATCCATGTGTGTGTGGTGTTGACATGTTATAATATTGTAATGTAGTTTCGAAGATATTGTGTTGGTAACAGTACGCTTATGAAACTGATATTTGATGTGATGTTTGAAATGCAGGGGTTAGGAGGACAAATAGTCCATGGACGCGTTCATGTGAGCGTAAAGGCCAAGATGCGGGCAGCAAAAAAATGGCAAATGAACTTGGGGTACGTAGGCAAGGACGGATCTTGTTCAAACAGACAAAAATTGTTAATCGTCCTAATGTCACACCGAGGCTTAACCGTACAAGGCTCAACTTCTGGTCGAACATTGCAGGCATTGTGAAGTTGGTGTACATGCTGAATCTGCGAGACGAACACCTTGTTCACCTTAAAAAAATACCGTTTTGGTTGATGTTTGAAGCGATTTTGATAAATCAACTTGACCTCGCGGAGTTCCGGAAAGGGGACGACTTAGTGGTAAATATCATCCGGGCTTACAATGCACGGGACGAGACGTTTCGTGTTGGAGGACGCAGCGTGTGCGTAAGTGATGATGACATTAAGTTAATCTTTGGGATACAATGTGGGTTTGGTTGCATTGATTTGACCCCCCAACCTAAGCCACCGTCCGACTTCGTTCAACGTAGGTGTCTTAACACTAGTCGCATAACCTCGAAACTGATATGGACCCTACTAGTCGAAGCTGCAGAGGGCAGTACTGCTCGTGATGTGGAAGACACTGTGAAGTTGCTGTGCTTATATGCTTGTGGAAAATTATTCTTCTCAAATTCTGGGGAAACAATCACCTGGGCTCTAATTCGATATGTGGATAATTTGGATACGATGAAAACGTACGATTGGACGGGGGCAATCCATAGCTCGTTGATGAGTTCAGTGAGGGAATTCTATCGAACACCTGAAAAAGTCACCGGATGTGTCGTCGCATTAATAGTACGTTTGCTTGTAATTTATTTGTTGGGTGTGCCATTAATTGCAAGTGATTTATTTATGTTAAATGTGGTGTAGTAATGTAGCTAATTTGGACGTTATTATTTGTTGTGTGTGATGTGGGGTACAGTATTGGCTCTGTGAACATTCAACGATCATATCGCCCGTATCTGCAGACGTATTTCCCAGGTTTCTGAAGTGGGATGTTGCCACATTAGTAACAGCTGCCCGTGGGGTTAACCTATCAGGGCATGTGGATTTTGAGGTAATAGTAAATGGTAGTTATGATTGTATTATACGGCACATCGTTTGAAAATTGTTCATAAAGTTGTTATGTTGCGTTTACAGGTGACAGCTGGACGATTGCTTACGAAAGACTATGAGGTTAAGATTTTTGAGGTGAACGGGGTAAACTGCGCAAGGAGTGTAGGAAATGCAATTGAGCAATTCGGTGGTAGTGTGCATGATGATGATTTTGTTGATATGGGAGTGGATGTTAATGTGACGGGTGGAGACAGAGGAATTTGTGATAGAAATGTGGAACGGGGTTCAACTTCGGTCCATTTTAGGACACCAAGCAGGAATGTTTCATGAAACGCAGGGAAGCACGTAGTGGACATTGGGCCACATGTTTGCCACGCTACAGAGAAAATTACGGAGTTTGAACTGCTAATAAACGAGAAAGACAGAGTGATTTCAGAGTTACGTGCAGAAGTGGACAGACTGAGGCAGGCGAATGAGGTGCAAACGTTGCATCTTGTTAGAGGTTTTAGTAGTTTGATGCAAGCTAAGGACGATAAGGCGAAGAAACTCACCACTGAAAAAGCTGAATTGCAAAGGGCAGTCAATGTGTTGGAGGATCAGCTTGCTGAGCGCGAAGTTCATAATGTGACGCAAGCATTTCGTGGTGTATACGTGAATGTAGAAGGTGTGAAACACGGGTTGAGTGGGAACGAACATGTTACAGGCATAACAGTCAATAGCACCCCTAACAGAGTGTTTGCAGTAACTAGGGATACAGTTCTGGTATGGGATGTCACGTCGGTACGGGACCAAACAATCAGTGTCAGTAAAATGCAGCATGGTGTAATGGCTGGAACAGAGGTGGTGGTTATCAGTCCAAACATGGCAGAAGGTGGTAGGTTGAATTTTGGAAAAAATTCATTTGTGTGGGATGTCAAATGCAAAGTGAGAAAGGGGTTAACACTGACGGGTGTTGAGTGCGTGGGTATAACTGGGCAGACGAGCAAATCGAACGTGGTGCATGTTCCGTCACTGAAGAGCAACGTAGACTGCAATGCCAGAAATAGTGGGTGCACGGATGTAATTGATGTGGACGATGTTGACATACAAGCGAAGAAGAAGTCAGGCTTTGACATTAACAATAGACACGCGGTGTGGAAAATGATGACAGCTGCGGAGAAAAAGAAGCTCATCGACGCATATAACAGGGATGGTGATAGGTATGTACAAAGAAAGTATGTAGGTTTATCTAGGTTACTGTCCTATCATTTTTGGATGACGTGGGTTGTGTGTTGTATGCAGTGCTGTGATGTGGGACGGGCAGGGTCATGGTGTTGCTGTGTATTTCACCGATGTGAAATCACTTGTGCGCCAATCTAAGATACGGGGGAATGTAAGTCGCGTAGATGGGTATTTATGCAATGTGGTTTTTTGGTTTTTTTTTTCCAACCATGCAAGAATTCAACATGTGAAAAATGTCACAGATGATCGATGTATATGCTGTGCTGCTTAATGCTGAGCAGGAGAGGATAAATGAGGGCGTCGATGCTGCAGACAAATCTTATTTCTTCAGTAGTATATGTCTAGTAAGTTTTTGGCTGTAAATGTTATGTTTGGTTATGGTATTTCAAAATGTGTAACTTGTTTTCATGGTGATACAGGACATGATGAAGAACAACAACGTACGGTCAAGGAATAGGTATGTGCTGGACAACCTGCATGCAGCAGAGCTCTTCCGTTACGTACATTTCCCACTTTGCAAAGACTCACACTGGACGCTGGTTGTGTATGACACTGAGGATGGGAGTTGGAAGCATTTTAACTCGATGAGGACGAGGAGCGGAATTGTGGACGTGCACTACATGGAGGCACTTTCCCTGGTAAGATGTGTACATGTTAAAATGTATGGGTGTGTGTGTCGACATAGAAACTGTGTTGGTTGACGTATGTATTCGTTGTTATAGAAAAACATTGTGTCAGAGGTGCAGAGGCAGGCCATGGGAAATGACGTGATTGATACTCAAGAGCATGAAGCGCCGTTAGAATCAGTGGTGGACTGTCCCCAACAACGTCCCGAATCGTAAGCCCTTTTTTTTTTACAGAACGATGTAACCTGGTACAGAACATGAATTGTCTTAATTTATACTTACGACATTAATAACATGTGATGTGATATTATTGGACAGGCTTGATTGTGCTATCATTGTGTGTGCTGTGAGGCGCCAGTATGTGCGCCATGTGGAAGTTAGGAGATCACTGCATGGGGGCAACTACAGTGTGTTGCGGGCGATCATGGTGAAGTCTTTTGTGAATGACCCGCTGCGGGGATTGAAGAACGATCTGGACTGAATGAGGGTACGCCCAATTGACGCGTTGTGGGTAACGTTGATGGTGTGTAGGGATGCACATAGTATTATATAGTTATAATATTAGCATCGAATATGGGTTTTTCAGATTGTGTGCGCTACGATGCGCAAATATTTACGTTTTTGGTTATTAGCACAAATTATGGTTTGTTCATATTGTAAGGTTAGTGTGTTTGATGGTTTGTCTTGAATAACGCGTAACAGGCGTGTACAGCATTATGACTGCAGTTAGCTGGCATTATTTTTGGAAAATATTATGATATGTTTTGGTTGCAAGTCTGGAAAGTATGCGTATTGTGATGACTGATGTGGTTGTTTGCAAGTATGTTGTGTGGTTGTTTTCCCTTAGTTATATGTTGGGACATTCATTCATGTGTAATGTTATAGGTTGATGGATAATGTGTTAACCCAATCAGACTAACATTTGTTTACTACTTAAAATAAGGCACATGTTCTAGCCCTTTGTGGTGCGTGGACAATAGTTAGGTGTGAATGTGTGAAAGGGGTCGACAATATGCGTGACGGTGTTTTAGTGTGATGTGGGTTGTTGTTTTTTGCGTAAGTATGTATGTAGTTCAACGTTGAGTGTGTGGTTGGTACGTTGTCATGAATTTTCGGAGACGATACTGATGGAGATATGGGGGAGTGTGGTGTAAATAGGTGTTTTAGTAACTGTTAAATTAAGATAGGCGGGGCATTTACGATACAGAAAGTTAAGTGTGATGCGAATGTCTACCGGTGTATGAAAAATCGTGAGGTGTGAGGTGTGTGTTGTATCTGTGCAGTTGCATGTCACATTGTAATTGTAAATGAAGGAGTTTTTCCACGAGTTTCATTATTTTGTCGTAGCGTGTACGGTTATACGTAAGTTAACTAACAGAGTGCGCGAATACTTGTATTAAATGTACACGCAGTGTACATATAGGCATGGTCTGCATTCATTTGGTCAAAACACAACTATGATAAAATTAAAATACCGCTTAAGCAAAGGTACATAAAATATATGTATGTAACGGATAGAACATAATGAAATTCGTAAGCCACTTGTACTTATAGGCGAACAAAAAACATTGACATAACAACTTACTTAAATACTGAACTGTATGTGACTATCACATTCTTATTTAATGGTATGCACGAAGTACACAACCACTTGAAAACGTACTAATATAAATTGGGATATCGACGTATTGGGATTACGTCTAAATGAGTTCTTTGCAGGTTTTCCTGTTGTGGTTCCCCATACGACCACACCTTCCACAGCGTATTTGTTGCACATTCTCACCTTTAGACGGTATTCTCTTTTTCTTCGGCCTCCTAGGCGGACGTTTGACGTTTGGTGGGTAAATTACGTAGTCGGTGGGGTTGAATGGTGGTTTTTCAACTGTTGGTATTGGGTAGATGGTGGGCGCATACGTCAAACGATATTCGGACACATGGTACCAAGGTACGACTAAGTCGTCAAGGTTTTTCCCGTTTTTTCGCACTGCAACAATAACATGCGCACATGGAAACTCATTTATTTGCCACTGGAAACACGAACATGTATGTCTGTCGATGTCCACCATAACAGATGGGAATGAATGGACCTCGTACACATTGTTATTCGCCTGACTCACTTTCCATGCCTGACTTTTGTTGTAAGCTTCCTCCAGCCTGGATTCCATTTTGGGACAAATTTTGCCAGTCCATGTGTGGGCTGACACCCTCCGATTCGACATTTGTCGCATAATCTGACCTCTGATGTTATCAACCATTTTGGTGATTGGTAGATTTCGTGTTTCACGAATCCAAGAGTTGAATGACTCGGCGGCGTTGGAGCTCATTTCGCCGTATCGTCTACCTCTGCAAAATCCAAGGGGAAAAAAAACATAAACAATAAAGCATGCTCGTTCGTTGTTGGGTATGTTCATGTTTACGTTGCGTAACGGAAATTTTCGTACCTGAAAAATGCGTTCGCCCAGTGTTGTGGATGTGCATCCGCAAGGAATTTCGTAGCAATTGCTTTTCCAGATTGTTGAAATTCGTCAACTTTTTGATTAAATGTTGCTATGGTGGGTGCGTATGCGCACTTACGAAATTTGCTGACAAGCCCAATCCGATGCATGCTGTTCACATATCGTAGTTTGTCCCGCAGATTTCTCTATAAATGTTAGAGGCAGAATGCATGGTGAGATGTGGAGAAAAATGTAGGCATTGCTTCTATAAGTCCCACGTTTCGGTCAGACACAAACGTTAGTGTCCTATCACTGGGTACTACGTTGGCAAGATGTTGTAAGAACCAACCCCAATTCGTGTGGTTTTCAGAGTCCACAATGGCATAAGCAAGCGGAAACAACCCTATTATAAATGATGACAACATGATTAGCGTGTGCAATATATCAAACCATAATATACAATGTTTTAAAATGAAATGGGGCACACCTTGATTACCGTCCTTCGCGGTGGCAGCTAGCAAAAACCCTTTGAACCTGCCTTTCAAGAAGGTTCCGTCGAGGAAAAGTAATGGACGACAATGACGAAACCCATCAATGCATGCTTTGAATGAAATAAAAAAATGCTGAAACCGGTAGTTGTGTTCATCGTAATCGATATCAACATAACTCCCAGGATTGTATTGCATGACGGCTTCACGATACCAACGCAATTGGTCGAATGATATGGAATGGGCGCCAAACAATTCCCCCCTTGCCTTCTCAACCCCTAACCATGCAATACGGTAGTTGACGTCCAACCCATAATCATCTTTCAAATCTAAGACGACATCAGTTAAACGTGTGAGTGGTTTGTCCCGAACACGAGCTGCCATAATATTTGCAACCATATCAGATCCAACCCTTGGATGATTTGATGTCCGGACAGATACACTGCAACTATGCACACTGTTCCATTTGCGAAGGTAGAAAAATTGATTTGCTTTCAACACCCGAGCATGTACAGACCACGTGCAGCCCTTATCCGCCACCATGGAGCACACTGCTGTGACCCGTACAGAATCGTTCTTAACATACCTGAAGTTGAACCTAAACTCAACGGCATACTTGCACAAAACCGTACGAAATTCGTGTGTACCCCCCTCAAAGCATTGCTCGACGTGGGTTAACCCCCGCGCCCATGATTCAGTCAGTAATACTTTATTATTGTGCAGGCAGAAATCAGGCAACAAATCAACATCGTGATCACTTCCTCCTTGGTCATTAACGATTATTCCGGACACCGGGTTGGGTTGCATATTATGTTGTTCGCTGTACTCACTTACGCTACCCAAACGTCCATGCTGATCAACCAACACACAAACGTGTTCCAACCCGAACGATCGGGCAAGACGAACAAGGTTTTCCAAATCCGCATCATCTTGTAAAGTGAAACTGTTTAAACCTGGAATCTTGTACGACAATCCCACATTATGGGGACCTATCCCGCTGAACTTGGAACATAGAAAATCAACTAATTCGGCAAACGTGCCATGATCCCGGATATTGTAGGCTGCGTTAATGTTTTGATAAGAACACAACAACATTAAAGTCCCTTCCATACCTACGAGCACAGACATTGACATGGGTGAAAACACATGTTATACATGTCCAAAAAACAAAAAATGTACCAAAGAAAATCAATACACTAATGAACTTAATAAAACTGAATCCCCTCACCCCGCACGGACGGATGGGGGGGAAAAAGCACAGGTAGATACATCACGATGACATCATAAGTATAACAATTGTGGACAGTGTGAAGGACGTACAAACGTGATCATGGACACACGTCCTCTACAGGGCAATGGCGTGTTAACTATGAAAAAGACATAACCGTATTACGTACATGCAATGATAACCAATGTTGACGACTGCAGCAGCTCTCACCACGAGCAAGAGAACAACGAAACCCTACTTTGCTAACTCACAGTAAGCCTTCAGCCCGACCCACGAATTAGCCACACCCAAAAACATATGATCCAACTTACCAAACGTGACAGAGTAACGTATCCCAGAAACTATTCAATCAATCCCGCAATACACGTACATGCCAATAACAGAAAAGGGCAAATCAGTCTACTCACACCTCACATAATTTGAAACGGGACTTGGTTGTCTACCAAATGTGCAAAATAGGACTTGCCAATCCAAAAGATTCAATTTAGGACCAGAAAGAGTAACAGTTTGGTACATAGGACTTTCTGATAATTTTCCCTAAAAAAAATTGATATGCAAAATGATAAATTAATATAATAACAATAAGTGTCATGTCAATTTATAAGAAATATTTTAAACTCTTTTTATTATTTACCTAACACTATTCACTAACTTTCTATTAACGCATTAGTGCAATCAACGCTATCTTTATACATTGTGCAATGCATAAATTATCTCTAAAATGTTAGTTCGATTATATAAATAAATAAATAAAATGATACAAAAATTGACCTTCCTGTTACTGTTCATTAATTTATTAACAAATTATTAATGTTTGAAGGCATTCATAACAAAATTTGACGTTGATCAAAATCAATCACTCATGTATAATTGATCTATCCCTTCCTTTTTTCCTTTCAATTTATATGTAACCATAATTTATTTCAGATGAGTAAACAAAATATAGGAAAACTACATGTAGATGAGAAAAAGAGAAAAAAATTATTAACACATGGAAGAGCGCAAATGACATTTGCAGCCCTATAGTATTTCATTTGCACCCCACCATTGACACACTTGCACCTCCCATATGTTTGTAATTTTTTTTTTCCTTCTTCTACCTGTATGTAGCTCTCCTACAAAATATAGATGAGTAATAAAATATTGTACACAATCAAATATCAAAATTGATTGATTAAAAAATAGGCTTGATTTGTTGTTGAATCAAGCTCTTCAATTGGAAAAACACAAACGTAAATTAGTATAATAAAAAAATGATATAGAAGAGAATTCCAAATTTATTTAGAAAAGTATATAGTCAAGCAACATTTAATCAATAAAATAGATATTGCATTGTCATTATGGTCAGATCTACCGTCATCACCATACTAAAATGAAAAGATTGAGGGGGAAAAAATTAAACAAAAGGCTTAAGAAAATAAAAAATTAAAAAAATTAAAAATAGTATACAAAATATATATAAGAACTCTCTTTTTCACTATCATGAACAATGGTAAGGGATGTTGGGGAATTTTCAAAATGGATTTTCAAATTTATAGTTTATTTTTAGGTGTTTTCAAAGCCTTCCATGTTTTTCTTTGGAAAGTATGAAATAAGCTTAGGGCTTTGTCTCACATCGGAAAGAGAGAAAAACATGAAGCACTTAATAAAGTGCTACATGGAATAATTATTTGAATATGGTATAATGGAATGAATGTTAGTGTACATGCACTCATATCGCAAGGATCCGCACACGCGCGTGGCGTGGGCAGTGGGCTGTGTGGCGTTTGATGGCGCACTTTGCACTTTGCACGGACACATCGGCACTATGTGGGCGCTTTCCTAGTTACATCGGACAGGTTAGATCGATGATGTGGATCCAACGTGGTATGGGTGACGATGAATACAGTCAGCTCCACGTGGCGTCCGTTGGCGGTGAGTCAACCAACCGATCGAACGGTTGTATGTCCAATCTGGAGCGATTTGATCATAGTCGTTGATTGAAGATGCGTGCAATCATACAAATTAGATGGCACTCAATCGTGATCAGGTGTGATTAGTCAAGGCATCTATTCGGTGTGACAATGATCTGCACCGTAGATCGTCAATCCAACGGGATCGGATGCGATCAAGGGACATGACCATTCGATCAGATGCATCAAGGCCTATAAATAGGTTGGGAAATCAGGCATTTAATTCCATCCACCAAATTCAGAAGCATTCCTGCAATTATCTCTTTCTTTCTCTCTCTTGATTTTGAGTTTTCGATCAAGAGTTTCTTAAGCAAAATTCTTCTTTTTTTACTGGTAATTAAGTTCTGCAGATTTGATTATCAGTGTCTTGGTTTTCTTGATCATATCAAGAGTATTCTGATCTGTTATCGTCATTGCAAACGTCGGTAGACTTGATCTTAGATCAGGCTTTATTGTATCTTGGAGGCGAATTTGTTGTAACCTCCTGCACACCTTTTAGTGGGTGCAAATATTGTCTTTAGGAAAGCGACCAAGTAACATGACTTGGAGCATCATATTTCTGTTTAACATAGACAAGTTTATTGCCAAGTTTTGAAGACCCAAAGACCACCAATTGAAGAATTCAAGACGAATTGTTCCAACAATCTAAAGACAATATTTGGATATGGCGATGTCTATTCAGAAAATGACTCAAGATTTCATGAAGCTCGACCGTTTTGATGGAGGAATTCTTCGACGCTAGTAAAAGAAGATGCACTTTTTGCTCACCACTCTCAAAGTGGTCTATGTGCTAATTACCCCCTATTCGATGGAGCAAGAAGACGAGACTATGGAGCAAACCCGTACCATAACCAAATGGGAGAATGACGACTACATTTGCCGAGGACACATTTTGAATGCGTTGTCAGACTCTTTGTTCGATGTGTATCAACATCTAGAAATGACAAATCAACTATAGGACATATTACAGTCAAAGTACCTCACCGAGGATGCCACCAGTAAGAAATTTCTTGTTAGTAATTTTATGCGTTTTACTATGATTGATACAAAGCCCATTATGGAACAATTCCATGAGATCCAACATATTTTGAGTCAGTTTCGACAAAAGAATATGAATATAGATGAATCTATTGTAGCTTCATCTATAATAGAGAAACTGTCATCTTCTTGGAAGGATTTTAAGAAAACTCTAAGACACAAAAAGGAAGATCTTACTTTAGAGGAATTGGCTCAACACCTTCAAGTTGAGGAAGAGTCAAGGCTTCTTGAAGGTAAAGATAACCAATTGGCTCAGACTTCCAAGATCCACATGGTGGATGATGGCAAGAGGTTTAATAAAAAAAAGCGTAAGCATGAACCCCAACCCGAAAAAGATGCTAAGAAGCTGAAAATTGCTTGCTGGCACTATGGCAAGACATGGCACTTCAGAAATGAATGCTGGTCATACAAGAAGAAGCCAGAAGCATCAAATGCCAAGAACAAGTTCGTGGTTGTTATATCCGATGTGAACATGCTCGAAGATGCTGGTGATTGGTGGATTGACGCAAAAGCAACAAGGCATGTCTGTAACGACAAGAGCCGTTTTACTACTTATGAACAAGTGAATGATGGAACAGTTCTCTACATAGGTAACTCTTTAACTGCTGCTATCAAAGGCAAAAGGACGGTGGATCTAAAGTTCACATTTGGAAAAGTCATAATCTTAATGATGTTTATCATGTACCTGATGTCAGGAAAAACCTTATATCTGGAAGCCTGCTTAATAAGCATGGTTTCAAGTTAGTATTTGAGTCGGACAAATTTGTCTTGTCTAAGGATGGGATTTTTGTTGGGAAGGGCTACATGTATCAAGGAATGTTCAAACTTGATGTTACCAATAATACATTTGTTTCTGCTTATATTGTCGATTCTCTTTCTTTATGGCATGCTTGTTTAGGTCATGTTAATATTAGGAAAATGCATGATATGTTTAATTTAGATTTAATTCTTAAGTATGATATTGATATGCTTGAAAATTGTAAATTTTGCGTGTAATCTAAAATTACTCGCATTCCATTTCCTAAAGTAGATAAAATCACATCTCTGCTTGAACTTGTGCATAGTGATGTATGTGACATGCATAGTACCCCCACTAGAGGTGGTAAGAGATATGTTGTAACATTCATTGATGATTTTTCTAAGTACTGTCATATTTATTTTTTGCATTCAAAAGATGGGGTGCTTGATAAATTTAAGATTTTTAAGACAGAAGTAGAAAATCAGTGTAATGTCAAAATAAAGAGACTTAGGTCTGACAGAGACGGTGAATACCATTTTCTAGAATATTGTGAAAATGTTGGTATTATTCATGAGAAGTCTGCACCCTACACACCACAACAAAATGGAGTAGCTGAAAGAAAGAATAGGACATTAATAGAAATGATTAATGCTATACTTTCTTACTCCAATTTAAGTTCTGGTTTTTGGGGTGAAGCCTTGCTCACTGCTTGTCGCATACTTAGGCCTCATCTGGCAAGTTGACATTTTAGCCAAAAAGCCAAAAAGTTACTAAAAAAGTCAAAAAGCCTATAACCTATACCAAAAAGTCAAAGATTCCATTTTCTCTCTACTTTTTGCACATATTTTCGTAAAAAGCAAAAAAGTCACCCCAAACATACTAGTTTTTTTTACCTCATATTTTAGCCAAAAAGCCAAAAAATTACTAAAATAGCCTATTCCCAAACAAGGCCTTAATAGAATTCCTCTCAAGGGAAGAAATGTTACTCTTTATGAACTTTGGGTAAACAAAAAACCTAATCTTGGTTACTTGAAAACATGGGGCTGTAGAGCAATAGTCAAATTGCCTTAACTTACAAAAAAGAAATTAGGTAAAAAAAGAATTGAATGCATATTCCTTGGCTATGCTATACATAGCAAAGCATATATGAATCCAGGAGAATGGCTATGCGAGCCTCTCAAGGGTAAATGTGTAGTTTTGTCCATGTTGAATGGTTTTGAGATCCTGAAGTCATCTGAATCCAGAAGAATGGCTACTGTTCGTTGACGATGCAGGAGTCCATCCAATGGGGGCCTGAATTTGCCCCTAGTGTGGTGGATAGGAACTCGGTTGTCCTTCAGCAATACTTTCTTCTTTCCCTCTGGGATTTGGCATTCTTGTCAGTCTTCATTGATTTGTAAAATGGTCCATCTTCTGCTCTTCGAGCACGCCTGATATTTTTTGCCCCTAGTTCGAGGGGTGCTTTTGATCTAGCTTTGCAAGCTTATTTTGACGAGGTCTGACCTTCTTGATCTGACTTTCTTGCCCTTAGTTCGAGGGTTGCTTCGAATCTGGCCACACAGGCCTCACATTGTGGTTGACCGTTGAACATTCTGAACCCAAGTTCAAGGTTTTAAGAGCAAAAGGGGTTGAATCTCGAGGCTGAGAGCGATCTTAAGCTGCACAATCTCAAGAGCGATTCCACACAGGTTTTTGCAGGACGACGCAAAATATTTTTTTTTTTTTTGAAATCTTTTAAGAAAGCGACCAATCGCTCGCACTCAAGACAGTGTGGAACCAATCTGGATCAAGTCAGGATCCTTCTCAGTACTCACATTAACAAACATGATTTCATTCATTAAGGGCTAAGCATGCCTCTCTTTCTCTCAATTGATCAAATTTTACAAATCCCGAGGAATTCTTTCCTCTTTGTTTTCATCACAATGTTCAAAAAGGTTTTGAAAAACTCAGGTCAATGTAATGACTTAAAGGCACAAAAGAGCAGGTGAAATGCACCGCCGTTTCATTCAAACTTCTGGCACAACTGGCCCAAGGCAGAAGCAAACACAAGAGTGTGAAAATCACTGCTGTTTCATTCAGATTTGTTGGCATAACTGGCTCCAAGGCAGAAACAGACTCAAAAGAAAGCAAAAAGAGAAACACAAAACAAGATAGTTGTAATAACCCTCACCACTGCTTACCGATAAACACTGATTACCGTTAAACTGAACTGATTACGACTGATAATTGGACTGGTTAAAGTACTGAACTGACTGACTGAAAACTGGAACTGAATTGACTGAGTGTGTACGTTTGAATTGCATTCTATCTGTTGATTGTTTATTTGATCTGCTCGTGTTTTAGTGTTTAAACTGTTAATTGAAGGCCTTATCGGCGGCCGAACTGGGAATTGATTAATGTTTCGTGATCCTCATAATTAATGTGACTTTATGGTATATTTATCTGAAAACTGATTAGGTATGATTAAATTACATTAAAATGAGTTAATTGCAAGTTTTGGACTTAATTACCATTAGACCACTTAGTGGCCACTACTTCACACATGTTAAGCCTTGTATACACTCCAATCAAAACATTTCATCAGCACATTTCTTGTGCTTAACCGACCAAGAGAAGGAGAGGGAGAGAAATTGAGCTCTACCTTGTGAATTGCTTGGAACTTGGAGAATTGCTTGGTAATTGAAGTGTAGATTGCTAATTTGAACCTCTAGACTTGCATTCAAGGAACCTAGGTATGAATTTCATCTTTTGATTTTGTCTTTAAGTTGATTCGTGCATGGTTCATGTCTAATTGTAGAGGTAAGTCATGTTTTAGTTCATACCTGTTGATATAGAGCTCATTTCATGCTTGCATGTTTGAATTGGTGAGTTGTGAGTTGAATTCATGGTAAAATTGTCACATGCATGTTCATGTCTTGAGTGTAGGCCATGTTTTCATCTTGTTTGTGAATCAATTGGCTTACTAGAGCATGTTTTGAAGCTTTGAATTGATTTGAATTCATGCATGTTTGCATGTTCTTCATGTTCATGAAATTGGTTTGAAATTGGGTTTCAATTGAACACCCTTGGGCTTTGATTTCTCAAAATTGAGCTTTGAACCATGTCATTCTGTATGTTTACAAGTGTTTTCTGGAAATTCAGCCCAAGAGGATCGGTTTTGATGCATTTAAACTTGGTTTTTGGCTTGGAGGTGCAATCTGGAATTCCCAGATTTTGCACTTCCGCTCGAGCGGGGAAAGTGGCGCTCGAGCGTGGAATCCGAGCATCCAGTATTTCTCTGCACTGTTTTCCAGTCCGCTCGAGCGGAGGATTGGACGCTCGAGCGGAGTCATATGTCTCAAGCTCGAGCGGACATCGAGCGTTCGTCGAGCGGAGATTTCACCCATCCAGTACTTTTACAGTACGCTCGAGCGGGAAAGTTGACGCTCGAGCGTGTACCTTTGTTGCATGTCCGCTCGAGCGGGGAAACCTGAGCTCGAGCGGGACTCTGTTTTCTGAAAATTCTGGAAATGCTTTTAAAAGTGCATCTTTGCATCCTCATCCCATTCTAGGCATTCCTAGGCCTAGTTTAAGACATCTTATTGAGGATATAGATATAGAACACACCGAGGCGTTAGGGATTAAATTATTATCTTTTCCAACTGTGTAGCTTAGTGTGTGTTCAATCTGTTAACTGTGTAGGGTTGGCGACTGGGGAGACACACTCTAGCATACTGTAGCCCAAACTCTGTGAGTAACGATTGTGTAAAGATATGTTTACAAGTGATTATCTTCTGAACAACTGAACTGTACCGTTTTCTGAACTGATTACTGTTAACTGAATGAATGTATGTCCTATATTCTGAACTGTATTGTGGCATCCTTAGCACCTACTGTTTACTGTTACTGAGACAGAATTCTCTGTTGGTTCCCTTGTTGGAACCACTACTGTTTACTGACTGATGGCCATCACTACTGTTCGGTCTTTTAAGACCTACTGTTTACTGTACTGTTATGCTAATGGGTGTATCACATATGACTGTACTGACTGAACAATTGAAATACTGTTTAAATGAACTGTTTTCATACTGTAAGGACATTCATTCTTAACCTCTTTACGCATTATGTTATTCACTGGGCTTTAGCTCACTGCTCATATATATATGTAGGTGTTCAGGCACCGGACCGCGGCTAGGAGCGTCAGGGTTACTCCAGTTTTGTCAAGCCAGCCTTTGTGCCTTACTGCGAGGTTCCAAGCCTATTTTGCCAAGGCTTAGGGGTGTTTTAGATTCCCCCTTCTACACCGTCTTACTGTTCTGTATAGACTGAATGTTTACCGTACTATTATGCAGGGATTAAGTCCCTAGTTTGAATGATTGTAAATATTGTGCATACTGTTCTGTACCGTTTATGTATGAATGTATGAAAAGTCTTTTTGCATACAGACTGTCATAGCTCATTGGGCATTGTTTAATTACCGTACTGGCTTCCGCCAGGCCCTGTACTCTGTTTTGCTGTACTATTGTTAAGCAGGCCTTCGATAATCCCGGATTACTGGCCGGTTACGGTGCTAAACCCATAGGGCCGGGTTTGGGTCGTGACAATAGTGATGTCCGAGGTAACACCCCCGGAATCACCCGACTCCAACGCAACAGGACTGACTCGATATAACAAGACAGACCCGACTGACTCAGTAAGAAAAGACTGACTCTGTACAACACAACAAGACTGACCCAATACCCAAGTCAGAAAGTAAAGTAAACAACATTCGCAAATGCTCAAAATAGTGCGTGCCATCCCCACACCTGGAGTGAACTGAGTGCCATCCGCAGATGGTTCATCCCCCGATCACATATTCATATTATCCCCCAAGTGTTTACGGATCAAGTGCCGATAGACTTTGTAGGACCCGGTGCGATGATGACCTTGTTGTCAATCAAATTTTGTATCTCGTGGCGAAGACGGACGCAACTATCAGTGTCATGACCGATTTGTTGATGGAAAACACAGTACTTAGCCAGCCGGGTCATGCTTTGGAGGGAGAGGATCGGGCAGAGGCCGTTGTTCTAACGGTTTCAGATGTCTTTTCCTGAGTAGGACCCCTAGAGCTTTAGATAAAGGCATACAAAGTGGGGTGAAAACCCTCTTGCCTCGGGGTAGATAGTCCGAAGTTCGGCGGTTTGGATTGGATGTGCCAACAAAGGGGGTGCTTTTTTTTGGAGTGATGGTGGTCATTCCAACTTCAGAAGATCTTGCAGCTGCGTCAAGTTCTCTAAATCCCCAGCAGAGTTGCCAGAAACTGTAGACGTCCCCGAACGTCCCGGGAAAATCCCGTTTTGTTCATTGGGCTTACTATAGTTCGGACTCAATGTCATGGTCCTGTATCTAATCTCGCGAAGTGCAATGTAAGACAGATGGATCATCAAAGAGTCCAAATCTAGCAAATCGTTTTGAAAAACTAATTTTTAGAAAGAAGTGCCAAACATGGACTGCTTTGCCAGTTACAGAGTCGCCACCTAAATATTTTATTTTGAGAGAATTTAAGAAACCCTGACTCGTGCCTAAGGCCACGTGTCTGTCATCACCAAAGTTGCCTCGGCTCGGGAACTTGGGTACGATTGGGGAAGGTCACTTCGTGAGCACCCCCGCTCGCCCGATCAAAGATCGGCCTCTACTAACTAGGATATCGAGTTTTGAAAACATTATGTGCTCTTATTCCGGTTATTAACCTAGAATTACTATGTGATGCACACAACATACAAGTATAGACTGGATCGTTTGAGTTGGAACAAAACATTTCATGTTTGTTTATTTGAAAGATGGTTTGATGGTGCTACTCGCAAGTAGGCTAAGATGTGGATTTTTCACCCTCAAGTGGGCTTAAGAAAACATGATTTTGCCACTCTCAAGTGGGATTAAAACTCTCAATTGGTGAATTGTTCCAATTCAAATAACTCAACCTTCACCCACAGGCATTCAGGCAGTTATATCACATAAGCAAATTGCCTCATGGTAAGCATGCTGTCATGGTAGTCACTCACACGCATGCAAGGATGCTAAAGCATAAATACTTACCGAGTACTCCAAGCCAAAGAAAGAAGCTAATTAAAAATCATGCATGAATCCTAACTATGCTGAAATGCCTAATGCAACACATGCAAAAATGCAACTAAGATAGGCTCAGCTATTCTAAAATGGCATATGAAATGCAACAACTGATACATATATTTAACTCGAAATTGAAATACAATACAGTTAGTATGATACGCCGAGCCCGGTGCATGTAAGACAGATAAATGGATGCAAACATGCGAGCGTAAGTATGCTAATTGAAACATGCCCTAAACTAACCATCATAAGCTGGTAAATAAAAGAGAGAAAGACGTGGGGTTGGAAGGCATGCATCACACACACACGCACACTTATTACAACATTGCCCTCCTCGGAGGGTCCGAATGAATAGTACAAAATAAACTAGCTAATCTAAGCTAATTAAACTAATTATTACACAACATTAATTAATTAATGAATTAACTAAGTAAGTAAGGAAACTAGCATGCAAATTAAACAAAATGGATTGCCTCAGCTCTGTTCCGAATGATAGGGATGCATGCATGCTCAAGCCGCCTTGTTGGGAAATCCATCGCGATGCCCCGATTTGCCTCTGTTTGCAACTGGTCCCAGAACACTGTACAAAGCTCCAGAAGGCTACTGACCAGTTTTTGCTGCTGGTTTCTGGTTTGCTGCAACAGAAAGCGAGAAAGGGGCATGGCAAAGTATTTTCAATATATGTGTGCATGACCACTCTCCCCATCATTGCACAAGCTCTAAGGAGTGTAGTCCTCGATCCTCGTGCCATTAATCATGCATCTCGATACATGATGGCCGAGGAGTCGGATTGCACGACTCGATGTAAAGCGAATGCACATATAAACACAACAAGGCCTAAACTCCATCATGGGTAATCCGGAATGCCGGCGACCGAGAATCGAGGCACATTTCGTCACTTGGAGTACGAAACGTCCCTCGTTTCCCGTGTTTGGACTAAACCCTATTCCAAACACAATGCAATATACATGGCATATACAATACGACTAGCATGCAACCCTAAACGCAATGCAACCTAATCATGCTAGCATGCGAGGGATGATATGCAAACATGCAACTAGCATACACAATGCTATGAACTAAGAATGACATACTCAATGCACATGAACTATACGGCATACGCAATGCACATACGAAGATGGACATGCACGAAGTCATGAACAAGGCATACACAATGCGATGATCAAGCATGCAACAACATGGATATGGCATACATAATGCAAGATGGACTTAAACTAAAATGAATGGGCCTCAGCCACACTCAAATTAGTGGCCATACATGATGAAAATGACGCAACAATACACATGCAAGCATGCACAAATGCAAGGGACCAAACCTAAGGCACAAAATGCAACTCCACCAAAGCATGGTAAGCATGAAATATGGCATACAATCACATATTTTTCAGCTCTGAAATGACATGCAAGATGGTCCCGAATCATGCAAACACCTGACACAATGCATGCTAGATGGCCCAAATACCGAAACTAGTGAAGTTGATTACACTATAGGCATGCAAAGCAATACTCAAATGGCCAAACCAGCCCCAAACAGT
Organism: Camellia sinensis; assembly: GCF_055761805.1. Lineage (NCBI taxonomy): Eukaryota > Viridiplantae > Streptophyta > Magnoliopsida > Ericales > Theaceae > Camellia > Camellia sinensis. The sequence goes on along the minus strand of NC_138962.1, from coordinate 62,087,334 downwards.
CCCTATGCAGGCCAAAACAGTAGCAAATATGAACTAAAATGATGGCTCGCAAAGCATGGAAATGAAGCTCATGCAATGGTCCAAAAATGAGGTATTCATGCATAACTCTCAAACACATTTAAGGAGTGGAAAATATGGGAACATGGCAACCTTACGTGCTCTGAAATACCATGCACAATGACCCCAAAACATGCAAACACCTCAATATAAGCATGCAATAGGCTTTAAAACTCAAAGCTAGGCAAGGGTATTGCACTACAACCATGCATAGCAAACATCATTCGACCATGAGGCCTAAAAACAGAGCTAAGGCAGTCCAAAACATGCACAAAATCAGTTTAGAACATGGCCAAAATATGCTAGAATCAAAGGCCAAAACAACATGCATTACAAGCTAGTGAAGAGGATTTACACTACAAGCATGTGAAGCATTCAAGAGGCCACTAAACCAGCATAAGACAGAGGTATGACATGCCAAATGAAGCCCAAAAATCCACTAAAAAATGGTCAATGCATGCAAGAATGACATGCTCCTTTGATAAGCTATGAAGAGGATTGTTCTACACATGCAAGGTGGACGTCCAATATGACAAAATCAGCTCTGGACAGAGCTTATGCAGGTCCTAAAACCACCAAAAAAAGGCCTGAAACAAGGCTTGGAGGCATGCAAGTATAGCTCCTTTGTTAGGCCAAATATGCTAGAAAACAAGACAATGAAAGAATATGTCACCCCTCTCTGATTTTGGCACTCAAAACAGCATGCTAGCCATGGAAAATCCACTGGATTTCAGCGGCTAAAAGGCTAAACAAAGGCCAACACAAATGCTCTAAGGCATGGCTCAAAACAAGGTAAAATGAAGCATGCAAGGGGGTAGATGACCCCCAACAACAAAGTGACCTTAAACAAACATGAAAAAGACCTCAAAACAAGACTTTTTTCAGTTTACACCAAAGCTCAAATATGCTTGCAAGTATGGCTAAAAGATGGAGCAAAATAATGCTTAAAAGAGGGAAAATGTGTGTTACCCTTGAAGCTCAGCAAGATAGCAACTTTGAGGCCAAAAACTCAGACCTTCAACCTCTGAAAATGGCCTCCAAGGACCTCAAAGCAATGGTGGAGGTGTTAGGCTAGGAGGTGGTGTGCAACAAGCCAAGAACCAAGCAACTTTTGAGCCAAAGTGTAGAGATATAGGGAGAGATGTATGGTATGCCTTCAAACAAAATCTGAACCTTTATCAATGAGGGAGAGGGTCTCTCTTATAGCCAAAGGGGTCCAAAGCTTCCCAAAGAAGCTAAAAAACAAGTTTGAAGATCCTCCATACACGTGTATGGAGGATCCATTCTGTGTCTTCCAGCTGGCACAGCTGGCAACAACTCACAGAGACAGAACTGAGGGAGGCAGGCCGACCAGTTCAGGTGGTCGGCCGACCACTTCCCTTGGTCGGCCGACCAATTCAAGAGGTTCAAGTCAGCAAAAAGTGGCCGGCCATCCCATTTGGTGGTCTCCACATTGAATGCAAGCTAGTGGTGTGGTGGGAGACCAGTAATTATGGCCCAAAAATGAGAGAGACCAGTTACCTGTCAAGAAAACCGACCGGCGGTAGAAAAGTGGTCTCCAAGGATGTCACGACCCAAACCCGGCCCTATGGGTTTAGCACCGTAACCAGCCAGTAATCCGAGATTACCGAAGGCCTGCAGGACAGTAATATAGTAAAACAGAGTACAGGGCCTGGCGGAAGCCAAAACAGTAAATAAACAATGCCCAATGAGCTGCGACAGTCTATATGAAAAGATTTTTCATACATTTATACGTAAACAGTACAGAACGGTATGCACAATATTTACAATTATTCAGACTGGGGACTCAACCCTAGATAACAGTACGGTAAACATTCGGTCTATACAGAACAGTGAAACAGTACAAAAGGGGGAATTGTAAAACACCCCTAAGCCCTAACACGTTAGGCTCGGAACCTCGCAGTGAGGCACAAAGGCTGGCTTGACAAAACTAGAGTCTAACCCACGCTCCTAGCTCCGATCTGGTGGCTGAGCACCTACATATATATATAAACAGTGAGCTAAAACCCAGTGAATAACATAATGCGTAAAGGGGTTATGAATGAAATGTCCTTACAGTAATGAAAACAGTCCATTAAATCAGTATTTCAGTCAGAACAGTTATTCAATCATATGTGGTACATCCATTAGCATAGCAGTAAACAGTAGGTCTTAAAGACCGAACAGTAATGATGGCCATCAGTCAGTAAACAGTAGTGGTTCCACGAGGGAACCAACAGAGATCTCTGTAACAGTAACAGTAACAGTAACAGTAGATATCAAGGATGCCACAGTACAGTTTAGGATATAGGACATACATTCATTCAGTAAACAATAGCAGTTCAGTAAACAGTTCAGTTCAGTATTCAGAAGATAATCATTTGAACATATCTTTACACAATTGTTACTCACAGAGTTCGGGCTACAGTAAGCTAGAGCGTGTCTCCCCAGTCCCCAACCCTACACAGTTAACAGATTGAACATACTAAGCTACGCAGTTGGGAAATATAATAACTTAATCCCTAATGCCTCGGTGTGTTCTACCTCTGTATCCTCAATAAGATGTCTTAAACTAGGCCTAAGAATGCCTAGAATGGGATGAGGATGCAAAGATGCACATTTAAAAGCATTTTCAGAAAAATAGAGTTTCGCTCGAGCGCAGGTTTCCCCGCTCGAGCGGTAATGCAACAAAGGTACACGCTCGAGCGTAAACTTTCCCGCTCGAGCGTACTGTAAAAGTACTGGATGGGTGAAATCTCCGCTCGACGCCCGCTCGAGCTTGAGACATGACTCCGCTCGAGCGCCCGATCCTCTGCTCGAGCGGATTGTAAAACAGTGCAGAGAGATGCTGGATGCTCGGATTCCACGCTCGAGCGGAACTTCCCCGCTCGAGCGGAAGTGCGAAATCTGGAAAACCCAGATTGCACCTCCAAGCTCAAACTCAAGTTTAAATGCATCAAAACCGATCCTCTTGGGCTGAATTTCCAGAAAACATTTATAAACACATAGAATAACATGGTTCAAAGCTCAATTTGAGAAATCAAAGCCCAAGGGTGTTTAATTCAAATCCAATTTCAAACCATTTTCCAAGAACATGGAGAACATGCAAACATGCATGATCTTAAATCATTTTCAAAGCTTTAATGCTGTGTTCAAAAGAGCTCAAACCTTCAAAAACAAGATGAACTCATGGAGTATGACCAAAAGATGGACATGCATGTGAGGAAACGTGGACTACAACCTTAAAACTTCAATATATGTACATGCATGCAACAATTAAGCCACAATTCAACATCTAAACCATGTTTTGGCTCTACACTCCATCAATATGACATGAACCATGCAAGAATCAACTTAAAACATGAACAAGAAGACAATGGAGCTACCTTAAGTCTTGTATTTAGGATAGGGAAGCTCAAATATGCAATCTACCCTTCAACAATTCTTCAATTTCCAAGCAATATTGAGATGAACTCAACTCCCCAAGTCTCTCTCTCTCTATGGTCGGCTAAGGGTCTCACAAATAGGCCAAAGAAATGTTTGATTCAATGTATAAGGCTCAAGTGTGTGCGAGATAGTGGTCCACTAGGGGTAGTTCGGTAAATAAGGCCAACTCTGCAATTGATCAATATTTAATCTAATTTAATCGTACCTAATCAGTTTTCAGATAATTATACCATAAAATCATATTAAATATGACGATCATAATACACTAACCCATTTCCGGTTCGGTCGCCGATAAGGCTTTCAATTAATAGTTTAAACATAAAACACGAACAGATCAAACAAACAGTCAACAGATAAAATGCAATTCAAACAGATGTATTCACTCAATTCAGTTTCAATTTCGGTCAGTCAGTTCAGTACTTTAATCAGTTCAATTCTCAGTCAGTTATCAGTCATTATCAGTTCCGTTTAACAGTAATCGGTGATTATCGGTAATCAATCAGTCATTAATCAGTAAACAGTATGAGGGTTGTTACAAAGGAGAAAAGGTGGTCTCCCACCCTTGTACCACCTTCTAAACAATGAAAACAAGGTCCATGCCAAAAATGAACCAAGACGGATGCAAAATGAGGGTTCGGGGGTCAAAACGCACAGCCGGGTACCCCGAAAACAAGCTGTTAAGCATCGAAAATGGCGTGCGACGACAAAGGTGGTCTCTCGGGCCACAGTGTTCCTCTAGAGAGAGGAAACAAGGTGTGTGCCAAAAATCGTGCCAAACGGAGGAAGTTAAGCGATCCCGAACCGAGGCGCCCGACCGACGGCTCCGAAAATCAAAAACTGGTCTCCAAACGGGAAAAGTGGCCTACGACCACGAAAAGTAGCCTACGGCCATTGAGAGATGGTCTATGAGACCTCTCCCTCTCTTTGGGAAGAGAAAATAAGACCTGGTTCACAAACCGAGGCTAAGCACAAAAGGGTCCCGAGGTCCGGGGGTAAGGCTTTCAGTCGAAACTCTGAAACCTCAGAACGAGCACAACATGCACCATCACCGAGCGCTCAATCGATGACGTCTGAGTCTTAAGGTCGGTCAAAAATGGGTTGTCTACAGCGCGATCGTACAGATGAGATGGCATCCGATCGTGATCAGGTGTGATTAGTTAAGGCATCTATTCGATGTCAGAATAATCTGCACCATAGATCGTCGATCTAATAGTCAGATCTGATTGGATGCGATCAAGTGACATGACCATTCGATCATATGCATCAAGGCCTATAAATAGGCTGGGAAATCAGCCATTTAATTCCATCCACAAAATTCAGAAGCATTTCTGCAATTATCTCTCTCTCTCTCTTAATTTTGAGTTTCCGATCAAGAGTTTCTTAAGCAAATTTCTGCTTTTCTTACTAGTAACCAAGTTCTGCAGATTTGATTATCAGTGTCTTGGTTCTCTTGATTATGTTAAGGGTATTTTGATCTGCTGTCGTCAGTGTAGACGCCGGTAAAGTTAATCTTTAGATCAAGCTTCATTGTATCCTGGAGGCGAATTTGCTGTAACCCCTTACGCACCTTTTGGTGGGTGCAAATATTGTCTTTAGGAAAGCGACTAAGTAACGCGACTAGAAGCATCATATTTCTGTTTAACATAGACAAGTTCATTGCCAAGTTTTGAAGGCCTGAAGACCACCAATTGAAGAATTCAAGATGATTTGTTCCAACAAAGGGGACATGGGTCTCTCTGATGGTAAGGGAGGGATATGAATTCCCACACTATTTTTCTGCTATGCAAAAAGAAAAAGTGCATCAAAACTAAAAGTCCATCAAGAAAATGTAACAAGTCAGAAATTTACAAACTCATTAACATATTATTGGAGATAAATAAATAGTTTCTATTATAAGTGAAAGTACAACATAAAAAATAATATAGGGCAATCAATTATTAGTTAATTCATTCAAATTTATACAAATATGAAATCCTACTGTTGTGCAAAAAATAAGGAAAGAGGGGGAGAAATATACGGAGTAAATTACAAATGAATACGAAGAGAGAATAGAGAAAAATAACAACAACAAAAAAAAAAAAGAAAAAAAAAGGAAATACCATAAAGTAATAGAACTTCTTTGAGCGGAAAGTTTATTTTTAATCAAGCAAATCCAATCATTAATTTCATAAATGGATTGATCTCATTATTCTAACAAAATGTAAGAGATAGACATTTTCATAAACATTTTGTATTATTATGTAGATGACCTTAGATGCTGTTAAAACTTAGCATGAAAGTTGGATAATATAAAGTGGCCATTATTAGGATGTTAATAATTGTTTCACGTTAGTTCAAAATATATATATATATATTGTTTCATGTCAACATTGGAGAATTAAAGTTGGATTATTTATTGTAATAAGGTCCAATCCAAATCAAGTTTGTTGAGATTTGTGAAGTGCAATAATAACTTGTATAAATTGAACACCAATGCTATGTCCAATTATTTTAAATTTAACTAAGAAATATACCCAATTCAACGTACCATCTCTAGCAAATTTATAAATTGAAGTATTTTAATTTAGTTCAAATTTGGATGAACTTTTTTATTGACATCTTTGTTTTTTTTGTTTTTTTAAGGGGGGGGGGGTGTTAAGTAAGTAGTTTTTAGTTTTGCTTTTAGTCAAAAACTCATACTAATAGCCCCAAAATTTTGAAGAAAAACATAATAACAATAATAGCATTAATGGAAATTTTCCAAAGAGGGAAGGATGAAAACCCATAAATACCAAATTTTCCACCTGTCAAATTTTAATTTGGCTACTGAAAAAAAAATATATATATATTGTCAAGCAATCTACAAAATTGTACCTGATTAGTATCTTTTGGATCCTACAAATATTATTTATTTATTTTACTACATTGTTATTGTTGTATTATTGTGGATGAAAATTGCTTGGTAGCTCGAAATGGAGCGACTTGAGTGGCCGGAAAAGCACTATTTTTCTCTCTCCTCTCTATCTCTTTCCTTTCCCCTCCTCTCTTCTACTGTTTATCTTCTTGAAACAAAAAACACTCTCTCTGTTCCCTCATCCTTCTTGTTTCCCAAATCTCTTTCATCATTCTCATCTCCCTTAAACCTTCCGATTGTTCTCTGATCGCGGAATGAGGATGAACGACATATTTGGGTTTGATTTTGAGTTTGGATTCAGAAAATCCCAAAATCAACATAACGAAAATGATTAATTTCAACAAACAAATGATCTATTGGTTGTGCTATGATTTGTATTGTTGTCTGGTTTTTGTTGGTTTTGAAGAAGTTCTGATATATATGTATACACACACTGATATATATGTATAGTGAACAGTGATATTGGTTTTATAGCTAACCGGCCATAAAAAAAAGGGCCGACCGGGCAAAAAACCTGTTGGCCGGCCAAAAAAACCGCCAGTCAGCCAACTTTGAGCTTGATATTTCTTGTTCTGTTCTACTTTTTTTTTTTTTGAAATTATTGTGGATGTGGGTTTGTTCCTCTTCTTTTGAGTTTGGCCGACCGACTGTTTTATTTGGCAGGCTGTACAGTAGGTCTTGAATTTCACAAACTTGTGAAGGAATTGGACCTGAAAGATTATTGAAAGACAAATCAATTCCAAGCAGATTCAAGCAATTGAAAATTGACACAGCACCCAAGTCAAATCGGTGGTTAGCAGCAACACACAGGTCGGCCAGTTCTGCTAGGTCGCGAGCTACAGTTTCGTCGTCCTCTCTCTCTACTCTCTCTTCTTCTCTTTTTTTGGAAATCAAACGCGTGGTTTTTGTTCATGCAGGTGTGCAACTGGGCAAAAGACAAAGGACACGTTGCCAGCAAATTTGGGCCATTCGAGCTCCATTTTTTTCAAGTTACGTGGCAGGACTGATTATGAAGAGTCCTAAACATGTCTTACATTTTTTTATTTCACCTTTTGATTATCTAATATTTAAAACGTTGTCTTAGTTTGGAAGTAACCTTAACCTACCGAAGTAAAATTTTGAAACTAAAATAATGAAAATAAATACTAAAAATATTTTTGTTCAAAAAAATAAAATCATATGAAAATGAAGATTTTTAAATTTTTTTTTTTTGTGTGTGGATGAAACGCCAATAAATCTCAAATAGTGATCTTATGAACTATTTGTTTCTTCATTTTTTCTCATGGACCCAAGAGTCTCATTCTTGTGTGAATTGCATAAAGGGTCAAGTATAACACTACAACAAAAAAAGGTTTTTATGGTGCGCAATGCAAGCTATAAAAACTATTCTACGATGTGCAGCGGCATGTCATATTATGACTAGTCGTGGAAAGTCATTCACTTTCAACGACATGCTTCGTACGCCGTTAAAAACTATTTAACGGCAGATTTTGTGCGTTGTCGTTAATTTTTCTACGACATGCTATAGTCTGCCGTTAAAAACTATTTAACGGCAGATTTTGTGCGTCGTCGTTACTTTTTCTACGACCACTTTTGCATGTCGTTATTTGGTGGGACAAATAACAGCGCTGATTGTGCGCCGTAAAATATATAATACAACAACTTGCTCAGCCTACCGTAGATAAGTAGAACATACCACGACATACATGGAATGTTGTAGAATATTTCATACAATTACCTAATTTGCTTGCCATAGAATGTGCATTTTTTATTTAATTTTTTAATTTAGCAGGTTCTATTTGACCTGTTTTGTACAATTTAATATTACAAACAAGATTCACCAAAAATATCAATCAACCACCAAAATGTTATTTTAACCATAAAAAATAAGGAAAATGAGTTGGACACCCTCAAGGAGGCACCCCCTTTGACCCCCTCTCTCTCTGATTGGCCAGTTTTTCTTTTTTCTTTTTTCTTTTTTCCTTCTCCTCCAATCACCACCCGCCATGTGTGTGTGGGGGTGGTAGGGGTGGTGATTGGAGGGGGTCTCAATCACTTTCCAAAAAATAAACTATATCTATAAATTATAAACATTCAAAAATTGTCAATATATATATTCCAAACATCCTGTCACAACCCAAACTCGCCCCTATGGGTTTAGCACCGTAACCGGCCAGTAATCCGTGATTACCGAAGGCCTGCTTAACAGTCAAATAATTATACAGAGTACAGGGGCATGGCGAAAGCCAAAACAGTAAATAGACAATGTGTAATGAGCTGTGACAGTCTGTATGCAAAAAAACTTTCATATATATGCACATTCAGAACAAAAAAGTACATACATACATCATATACAGATATTCAGGTTAGGGACCAGGTCCCTACCATAATAGTACAGTACGTTGTCATTCAGTCTATACAGTAATTACAAAATAGATGCAAAAAGGAGGAAACTAAAACACCCCCGAAGCCCTAGATTGACAGGCTCGGAACCTCGCAGTGAGGCACAGTGGTTGGCTTTGACAAAAGGGAGTCTAACCCACGCTCCTAGCTCCGGTCTGGTGCCTGTACACCTACATATATATATGAGCAGTGAGCTAAAGCCCAGGGAATAACATAATGCGTAAAGAGATTAAGAATGAATGTCCTTTCAGTATTGAAAACAGTCAATTAATTCAGTGTATCAGTCATTCAGTCATAACAGTCATATGTGGTACATCCATTAGTAGAACAGTACAGTAAACAGTAGGTCTTGAAAGACCGAACAGTCAATGATGGCCATCAGTAATAGTTCCAAACATGGGAACCGACAGAGATCTCTGTAACAGTAGCAGTAACAGTAACAGTAACAGTAACAGTAGTTGCTAAGGATGCTACAATACAGTTCAGAATAGAGGACAAACATTCATTCAGTTAACAGTAAACAGTTCAGAAAACAGTTCAATTGATCATTCAGAAAATATTTATTTTCGAACATATCTTTACAACATTGTTACTCACAGAGTTCTGGGCTACAGATAAGCTAGAGTGCATCTCCGAAAGCCAATCCTACACAATTGCAGAATGAACACACACTAAGCTACAGAGTTAGGAAAATAATAACTTAATCCCTATCTTGACTCGGTGTGGTTCTACATCAATATCCTCATTAAGATGCCTTAAACTAGGCCTAAGAATGCCTAGAATGAATTGAGGATGCAAGGATGCACTTAGAAAACATTTTCAAAATTTTCAGAAAACAGGGGTCTCGCTCGAGCGTAGGATTCCCCGCTCGAGCGGACATGCAAACAAAAGACTCTGCTCGAGTGTAAACTTTCCCGCTCGAGCGTACTGAAAAAGTACTGGATGTGTGAAAATCACGCTCGACTGGGCGCTCGATACCCGCTCGAGCGTGTGAAACAAGTCCTCGCTCGAGCGTCCAATACACAGCTCGAGCGGACTGTAAAACAGTGCAAAGTGCTGGAAGCACGAATTTCACGCTCGAGCGCCAGTAACTCCGCTCGAGCGTGAGTCCAAAATCTGGAAATTCCAGATTCGAACCTCAAGCTCAAAACCAAGTTTTAATGTACTAAATTCGATCCTTTTGGGCTAATTTTCTGGAAAACACTTCAAAACTCATAATATAACATGTTTCAAAGGTCAACTTGAGAAATCAAAGCCCAAGGGTAGTTCAATTAAATTCAATTTCAAACCAATTTTCATGAACAAAGCTCAAACATGACATGCATGAGTTTAAACCAATTCAGAGCTTCAATTACATGCTCTAATGAGCCAATTTCTTCTAAAACATGGTAAAATCATGAACTATGATCAAAAGATGAACATGCATGAAGCAATCTCATGAACAATAACTTCAAAACTCTAGGATGGCAACATGCATGCATGAATTAAGCTACAATACAACATTATAAGCCATGTCTTGGCTCTAACCTTTAACAATCCTCTAAAACATGCTAGAAGTAACTCAAATTAAACACAAGAAGGTAAAAGCTCTACCTTATGTCTTGAATTAAAGGTCTAGGAGCTCAATTTTGCAATACTCTCTTCAATTCCTTCAATTTCCAAGCAAAACAAGATGAAAACCAACTCTCTTAGTTCTCTCTCTCTCTCTCTATGGTCGGTTGTGCTTAGAAATGAACTAATGAAATGTGTATGAATGAGTGTAATACGGCTCAAATATGGTCTAAGGTGGTGGCCCACTCACAATGGCATTATGGTAGATAAAACCAACTTATGTGTTTTACATTATCTAATCTAATTTAAACACACTAAATCACATTTCAAATAAATACACCATAAAATCACATAAATCCTAATTAGCACATAACGCTAATCAATCTCAGTTTCGGCCGCCGATAAGGCCTCCAATTTGCAGTTTAAAGCATAAAACATGAACAGATAATTTAACAGTCAACAGATAGATATGCATTCAAACTAGTACAATCAATCAATCAGTTTAGTGATTTCAGTTAATTCAGTCAATTATCATAATCAGTCTTAGTTTAACAGTGATCAGTGGTTCATTAGTAAACAGTGGTGAGGGTTGTCACAGTCTCCCCTCCTTATAAAGAGTTTGGTCCTCCAAACTCGAATTACCTTCATTTTGGAAGAAAATAGGATTCAGTGGGAACAATTCAGGATATCTCTTGGCCATGTCATCTTCCCTTTCCCAAGTGGCATACACGCCACCATGGTTTTTCCAGTTAACTTTCACTAACGGAATCTCTTTGTTTCTCAACTTCTTGATCCGTCTGTTTACAATCTGAATGGGTCGTTCTTCATAAGTGTAGTCATCACTCAACACTACACGAGTAGGCTCAATCACATGGAAGGGATCCCGAAGGTATTCCCTCAACATTGAAATATGGAACACATTGTGCATATGTTCCATTTCAGGAAGAAGCGCTACTTGATAGGCCACCGAATTGATTTTCTCAATAATCTCATACGGTCCAACATATCTTGGCGCTAACTTACCCTTGACTCCAAAACGAGTCTGGCCTTTCATTGGTGTCACTTTCACAAAAACGTGATCACCTACTTCATACTCTCTGTCTCGCCTTCTGACATCTGCATAACTTTTCTGTCTGCTCTGTGCAATTTTCTGTCTCTGCTATATCAGTTTCACTTTTTCTGTAGTTTCATAGACAATCTCGGGCCCAAGCAAAGGCCCATCTCCAACTTCTACCTAGCAAATCGGAGATCTACATTTTCTGCCGTACAATGCCTCGAAAGGCGCCATACCAATACTTGAATGGAAGCCGTTGTTGTAGGCAAATTCAACTAACGGTAGATGACTTTCCCAATTTCTCTGGAAATCAAGAACACACATCCGCAGTAAATCCTCCAGAGTTTGGATGGTTCTTTCTGACTGACCATCTGTCTGAGGGTGGTATGCACTGCTCAATCTCAGTTTAGTACCCAGTGTTGTTTGTAAGCTTTGCCAAAATCTCGATGTAAACTTCAAGTCCCTATAAAAAACAATGGACACAGGCACTCCATGCAATCTCACAATTTCATCAATATAGAGTATAGCCAATTTGTTCGCATTATAAATTGTTTTGACAGGTAAGAAATGAGCATATTTAGTTAGTCTATCAACAATAACCCAAATTGAGTCCATACCTTTACTGGAGCGAGGTAAACGAACGATAAAATCCATGGTAATATGTTTCCATTTCCACTCCAGTATCGGTGAGGGTTGCAGTAAGCCTGCGAGTCGTTGATGTTCGGCTTTAACTTGTTGGCAATGAAGACATTTTGATACAAAATTAGCAATTTCTTTCTTCATTCCCAGCCACCAGAAATTCAGTTTCAAATCTTGATATATTTTTGTATTTCCTGGATGGATAGACAATTTTGAATTGTGGCCCTCTTGCAGAACTCTTCTTTTCAGTTCAGAATCATTCGGTACACATAATCTTCCCTGGAATTTCAACACATTATTCTCAAATTTGAAATCTAGTCTCGGTTTAGATTCCCGTTCTTCGATGATCTTCTTTAAGAAGTCATCCTGTTGCTGTTTTTCTTTAATTTCTTTGATCAGTGCCGGTCGAGAAGAAATAGCAGCTATTGTTCCGCCTTGTTCTCGCAAAACAATCTTAATTTCAGATTTCTCAAGGTCACAAAGCAACTCTTTCTGTCCGGTGAGTGAATAGGCTAAGTTTCCAATCGATTTTCGACTCAGTGCATCGGCAACGGTGTTAGCTTTCCCCAGATGGTACAAAATTTGCAAATCATAGTCTTTAATCAGTTCTAACCATCTCCAATGCCTCATGTTCAGTTCTTTATGTGTGAAGAAATACTTTAAACTTTTGTGGTCTACGTATACTTCACATGTAGCCCCATAAAGGTAGTGACGCCAGATTTTCAGTGCAAACACTACTGCAGTAAGTTCTAGATCGTGGGTTGGGTAGTTCTTTTCATGCGGTCTCAGTTGTCGGGAAGCATAGGCAATAACTCTCCCATTCTGTATTAAAACACATCCCAAACCCTTATGAGAAACATCACTAGAAATGGTAAAACCATCTGTACCTGAAGGTAGGGTAAGAACCGGTGCAGTCACAAGTCGAGTTTTCAATTCTTAGAACGCCGATTCTCTTTGGTTAGTCCAGTCAAATGATATCCCCTTCTAAGTCAGCTGTGTTAGTGGTAAGGCAATTTTGGAGAAGTCTTTGACAAATCTTCTGTAATACCCGGCTAATCCCAAAAAGCTTCGGACTTCTGTAACATTTGTTGGTCTAGGCCAATTTACCATGGCTTCAACTTTCTGTGGGTCAACTGAAATACCATCTTTACTAATAACATGTCCCCAAAACATAACATGATCAAGCCAAAATTCATATTTACTCAATTTCGCATACAGTTTCTGTTCTCTTAGGGTCTGTAAGGTAAGTCTCAGATGATGTTCATGTTCTTCTCTACTTTTAGAATAAATCAGAATGTCGTCTATAAATACAACAATAAAGTCCTCGAGGAATGGTTTAAAAATTCTGTTCATAAGGTCCATAAATGCAGCAGGTGCATTGGTAACTCCGAAAGGCATAACTAGGAATTCGTAATGTCCATACCTCGTTCGAAAAGCAGTTTTGTCAATGTCCTCTGGTTTAACTTTCAGCTAATGATATCCGGATCTGAGATCAATCTTAGAGAACACTTGAGCACCTTGTAACTGATCAAATAAGTCATCAATAGGCAATGGATATTTATTTTTCACAGTTACCTTGTTCAGTTCGCGGTAGTTGATACAAAGTCTCAATGAGCCGTCTTTCTTTTTCACAAACAAGACAGGTGCGCCCCATGGCAAAGTACTGGGCCTGATGAACTTCTTATCTAACAGTTCTTGCAGTTGCACTTTCAATTCTTTTAGTTCAGTTAGAGCCATTTGGTAAGGAGCTTTAGATACTGGCTGTGTACCTGGAATCACATCAACGGTGAACTCAATCTCCCTGTCAATCAAATCTCCTGACAGATCATCTGGGAAAACATCTGGGAATTCCCTGACTATAGGAATACTGTTCACATCAGTTTTATCATCAGTAGATATAGTCAATACAGAACACAGATATCCCTTACACCCCTTCTTAATCAGTTTACAAGCTTTCATAGATGAAATCAGATATGGGGAAGGTACTACTCCTACTCCGTTAAACACAAATTCAGCCAGTCCGGGTGGACGAAAAACAACTTGTTTTGTTGCACAGTCTATAGTAGCATGATATTTCGTTAACCAGTCCATCCCCAATATTACGTCAAAATGGTTAATGTTCATTGGCAGTAAATCAATATACAGATGCATATCCCCAACAATAATTTCACATGCAGGGTACGTATAAGCATAAGTCATAGATCCCCCAACAGGTGAAGATACAGCTAACAGATAATTCATGGGTTCCAATGGTCTATTCAATTTTTTCAAAAAAGCATGCGATACATATGAATGTGTAGACCTCGAATCAATCAGTACATAAGCATTTTGGGTACAAATAGAGAGGATACCTGACACGTCGGTCTCGGTATTTTGTACGTCTCCCGGTACGAGTGCGAACACTCGGCCTTGCCTCATAGGCTCTTTTCCAGTAGCTTTAGGGTTGGGTTTTGGTGGAGCAGTTGATGCTGCGCCGCTGGCTGCAGCTTTACTATTGCCCTGAGGAGTGGAAGGGCAATCTTTGACCATGTGGCCCACCTTACCACACCTGTAACAAACACCTAAAAGTTTATAACAAACTCCTTTGTGTTTCCTACCACATTCAGAACAGGGCAGTATGGAACCACTTCCCTGACTGGAGCTGGTGGTTGACCCTGAGTTTTGCTTTTTATTCAGTGGGTTGTTTCTGCCTTTCTTGAATTTAAAACCCCTTTTCTTCCCGCGCCACTCAGTTGCGAGTGTTTCAGTCTGTTTCAAAGCTTCGATATTTGCTTCGGCCATAATGGCTCGGTCAAGAACATCTACATATTTGAGCAGTTTCAGTACATTAATCCTGTCCAGTATTTTTACATTGAGGCCACCTTCAAACTTCCTGGCCTTCTTGTAGTCGGTGTCCACCATGTGTGGTGCATATCTAGCAAGTTCGGTGAACTTTGTTTCATACTCTCCTACGGACATGGTACCTTGTTTCAGCTGTTCAAATTCAGTCACCTTTCTATCCCTGACACACTGAGGGAAGTACTTTTCAAAGAAGGACTCATTAAATTGAGCCCAGGTCATGACAATATTTGTATCACGGATCAACATCCACCACCTTCTAGCTTCTTCTTGTAAGGTGAAGGTAGCTAGCAACACTTTATGTGCTTCACAGCACGGAAACACTTCAAACAATTTTTCTGTTTCAAGAACCCAAGCTTCAGCTTTTAGCGGTTCGAGGCCTCCCTAAAAGGATGGTAGTTTCATCTTACTAAATTTCTGTGTCAAAGCTATGATATCATCATTAACAAGTGGCTCTGGTTGTACTGGAGAAGGTGGGGGCTATTGGTTCTGTTGTTGTTCTAGTTTTTCAGTTAGTAGTTCCACCATTCTCTCCAACCTCGCCATTCTTGCCTCAGAGGATTTAGTTTCATCAACATTTCTTGCGTTGTCCATTTCACTATAGGCAGTTATAAAAATTATAAGCATAGGCAGTTGCGTACTTAGACAGATTATCACATTAACAGTTATATTCATGTCTTAGCCACACACACTTATCATGCTCATGTAATGCCCTAATCACTTTTCTAAGACATCCTATAGCTCATTTGGACACGTGTGTGCGGTATAACTCATGGTATAAGTATCGCTCTGATACCACTTTGTCACGACCCAAACCCGTCCCTACGGGTTTAGCACCGTAATCGGCCAGTAATCCGTGATTACCGAAGGCCTGCTTAACAGTCAAACAATTATACAGAGTACAGGGGCATAGCGGAAGCCAAAACAGTAAATAGACAATGTCCAATGAGCTGTGACAGTCTGTATGCAAAAAGATTTTCATATATATGCACATTCAGAACAAAAGAGTACATACATACATCATATACAGATATTCAGGTTAGGGACCGGATCCCAACCATAACAGTACAGTACGATGTCATTCAGTCTATACAGTAATTACAAAACAGATGCAAAAAGGAGGAAACTAAAACACCCCCGAAGCCCTAGCTTGACAGGCTCGGAACCTCGCAGTGAGGCACAGTGGTTGTCTTTGACAAAAACGAGTCTAATCCACGCTCCTAGCTCCGGTCTGGTGCCTGTACACTTACATATATATATGAGCAGTGAGCTAAAGCCCAGTGAATAACATAATGCGTAAAGAGATTAAGAATGAATGTCCTTTCAGTATTGAAAACAGTCAATTGATTCAGTGTATCAGTCATTCAGTCATAACAATCATATGTGGTACATCCATTAGCAGAACAGTACAGTAAACAGTAGGTCTTGAAAGATCGAACAGTCAATGATGGCCATCAGTAATGGTTCCAAACATGGGAACCGACAGAGATCTCTGTAACAGTAGCAGTAACAGTAACAGTAGTTGCTAAGGATGCTACAATACAGTTCAGAATAGAGGACAAACATTCATTCAATTAACAGTAAACAGTTCAGAAAACAGTTCAATTGATCATTCAGAAAATATTTATTTTCGAACATATCTTTACAACATTGTTACTCACAGAGTTCTGGGCTACAGATAAGCTAGAGCGCGTCTCCGAAAGCCAATCCTACACAGTTGCAGAATGAACACACACTAAGCTACATAGTTGGAAAAATAACAACTTAATCCCTATCTTGACTCGGTGTGGTTCTACATCAATATCCTCATTAAGATTCCTTAAACTAGGCCTAAGAATGCCTAGAATGAATTGAGGATGCAAGGATACACTTAGAAAACATTTTCAGAATTTTAAAAAAACAGGGGTCTCGCTCGAGCGTGGGATTCCCCGCTCGAGCGGACATGCAAACAAAAGACTCCGTTCGAGCGTAAACTTTCCCGCTCGAGCATACTGAAAAAGTACTAGATGTGTGAAAATCACGCTCGACTGGGCGCTCGATACCCGCTCGAGCGGGAAAGTTTACGCTCGAACGGAGTCTTTTGCTCGACTGGGCGCTCGATACCCGCTCGAGGGTGTGAAACAAGTCCTCGCTCGAACGTCCAATACCCCGCTCGAGCAGACTGTAAAATAGTGCAAAGTGCTGGAAGCACGAATTTCACGCTCGAGCGCTAGTCACTCCGCTCGAGCGTGAGTCCAAAATCTGGAAATTCCAGATTCGAACCTCAAGCTCAAAACCAAGTTTTAATGTACTAAATTCGATCCTTTTGGGCTAATTTTCTGGAAAACACTTCAAAACTCATAATATAACATGTTTCAAAGGTCAACTTGAGAAATCAAAGCCCAAGGGTAGTTCAAATCTAATTTCAAACCAATTTTTATGAACAAAGCTCAAATATGACATGCATGAGTTTAAACCAATTAAAAGCTTCAATTACATACTCTAATGAGCCAATTTCTTCTAAAACATGGTAAAATCATGAACTATGATCAAAAGATGAACATGCATGAAGCAATCTCATGAACAATAACTTCAAAACTCTAGGATGGCAACATGCATGCATGAATTAAGCTACAATACAACATTATAAGCCATGTCTTGGCTCTAACCTTTAAAAATCCTCTAAAACATGCTAGAAGTAACTCAAATTAAACACAAGAAGGTAAAAGCTCTACCTTATGTCTTGAATTAAAGGTCTAGGAGTTCAATTTTGCAATACTCTCTTCAATTCCTTCAATTTCCAAGCAAAACAAGATGAAAACCAACTCTCTTAGTTCTCTCTCTCTCTATGGTCGATTGTGCTTAGAAATGAACTGATGAAATGTGTATGAATGAGTGTAATAAGGCTCAAATATGATCTAAGGTAGTGGCCCACTCACAATGGCATTATGGTAGATAAAACCAACTTATGTGTTTTACATTATCTAATCTAATTTAAACACACTAAATCACATTTCAGATAAATACACCATAAAATCACATAAATCCTAATTAGCACATAACGCTAATCAATCTCAGTTTCGGCCGCCGATAAGGCCTCCAATTTGAAGTTTAAAGCATAAAACATGAACAGATAATTTAACAGTCAACAGATAGATATGCATTCAAACTAGTGCAATCAATCAATCAGTTTAGTGATTTAGTTAATTCAGTCAATTATCATAATCAGTCTCAGTTTAACAGTGGTGAGGGTTGTCACACATCCAAAACCCAACTGCAAGTCCAAAAACATCCAAAATGACTATCCTTAAGTTCTAAATTATCCACAAAGTTATAAACCATCCAAAACTGTATATATATAAGTTTGTAAACATTACCCGAAACTATTCAAAAATTATAGAAATCTATTCATTAAAGTCCTCAAAAACTATCCATAGATGTTAGTTCTACTCAAAGTCAAAGCTAATGAAATGGGTTGGCCAAGCAACAGTGCTTCCAATAGCATCCTCAAGTACAAAAATCTCATGATTAGGGCGAAACAATGGTACATTGACTATGACATGGTTAACCCATACTTTCCAACACCCAAGGCCAAGAGGCACGTGATGTACCAATGCTTTATGAAGCACGGATATGAACACAGACACGCATACGGACACGGACACGGACAAAGACACGGACACGGGACACGGCAAATTTTTAAATTTTTTTTATAAATTTTTTTATTTTAATACATATTAATTATTTTATTTATTTATTATATTTTTTAAATAATGTACTCCAATTTTTTTATTAGTATATATTATCTTATAATATGCATTATACATTATCTTATAAGTATATTTATGTTATATAATAACTATTATATAATATATAATAAAAATAGTTATTAATAATATATATTATATATGAATATATAATAATAGTTATTATATAATGGTTATATATATTATATATGAATCAAGACAACAAGACAAAGACGGGAGAGAACCGAGAGAGTGGGAGACAAAAGCGAGACAGAGGGAGATGATCGCGATCGCGATTGCGAGGGAGAGAGAGAAGACGAGAGAGAGAGAGAGAGAGAGAGAGAGAGAGAGAGAGAGAGAGCTCTGAGAAGGCAAAGGCAAGAGAGAGCTTATCGAATTCGAAGGGGGCTCTGGATCGTCGAAGTCAAAGTCAAAGTCAAAGTCAAAGGGCTCTGAATCGTCGCCGACCAGGTTTGTACTCGTTTTCCTTTTCCTTTACTCTTTTCGCCGTGTCCATGGCGTGTCTAGATTTGGACACGCGTGTACCCTGCAAAAAAATAAATTAAATTAAGGGGACACGCCAGATGCCGTGTCCCGTACATGTCCCCGGCGTGTCCCCGCGTCCAACACCACCACGGCTTCCATTTTGGCGTATCCATGCTTCATAGCTAATGCTTTAGAATCTGTTGATGCAATTGTGCCTTCTGGAACCACCACCTTTGTTCCATCCCAATTCAACAATTTGCATTTGGCATTATCCAAGGATCTACCATTTCTAGTTTTATTTGCGTTATGCAACTATCATGAAAGCAATACATAAGATAAGCTAATGAATTGAAGACAAAATTAAAGTTATTATTAATGCCATATAAAATTTACCCAAATATCTTCATCGTCTTCATTGTTTTCGTCACCTTAAAAAAATGTAATACAATATCAAGTTATATTTGTTTATCCAAATTTAGCAGACGATGTGGGATGTATATGAAAATCTGACAAAAGCTCTTGAGTAGAAAAACAAGCAAGCAAACAAAAGCAGAAGCACGAGAAAAATGAAAATGAGTAAATTAATAATGCCAAAATGAAAATAGACCTAATTCAACAAACTTGAAAATCACCAAAATTATCATTTTGCTATCAAATAGTCGAATTGCTCCATGAATTTACTTTCAAATGATTACTACATTGTCTAGACAAATATATAGTCTCAAATGGTATTAAGGCAAATGTGTTAATGACATTCAATAATTTTACGAGCAAGAGGGATTGATCCCGATGCTCAAAGACAATAATATTATACCCATCAGCCATAAAATCAAAAGAGGAAAACAAAAAGAACAATATACATATATAATATTCCAGGAGACAACTTGATGGTGCCATGAAAAACGACATATACCTAAGCAATGAACATGGGGGGAAATGTTCCAGGATTTTTGCTGCAACTGAAATATTAGCAGCAAGCATAAACTCCTCAACCATCTGGTTTGCTTCTCAAATTTGATACATTCCAACAGTCACATATCATGCATTAGGAATTAATATTAATACACAAGTAAAACAAAATAAACCACTAAATCATTAATGGAAAAAAGCAAAGTGGAACGAAACCAGAGAACCCAAATAGACATAACTACAACATGCATCAGATAATTGAGAAACTTCAGCACCTTAATGAAAATTTGGTGGCTGATTTCACTAGGACACTAGACACCAGTTTATAAATGGATATTACAACACTAAACACCAGTTTATATAGGATGATTTGGGCCTTGGAGTCCTGAAGGAATTCTAAAGTGTGCAAAGGAAGGATAACAACGAACAAACAACAATATATTTAATCACAACAATGGCTCCAAGTCTCATTCATGGATTAATCCTGCAAATGGTATTGGCTACCTCTTAACAGCTAGACTAAATCAACTTTCTTCGTTTAAAAAGGTCAAGTCAACATACCAATATCCAGAGGGTCATGAGTTTGAGTATCAATCTGAAATTTCACTTCAGCGGACGCAAGAGTCAATGCTCCTCAATACGCCTCTGCCTCATTACCTGCAAAAACAGAGTCCATTCACATTTAGCTAATACTCAAATGAATAAATGACAATAAGTATCAACCTGAGTATGAATACCTTTGCTAAAACATTCATATTTCTCAAATCTGTAGTTAGCGGATCCATCAAGCGGCTAAAATATACATGTAGAAAAAAGTCATCAATACGGAAACTGGTAGGCAGGAAGCTTCAAATACAATAAATAAATAAATGCAGATAACCTTAGAGGCAAGAACAGACCCAAAGAGAGTCTAAATGTATAAACTTACACAGGTAACTGGATATCAAAAGGTCAAATGGCCATTATCTTTCTTAATCAAGATTGAACCAGTTCAGATATTCACGACCAAGAAGTATTGGATTCTCTTTCGGATAGGCTCTGAAAGGAGAAGGAAGGCTGGAATGCCAACAGGCGTCTATTATTGAATTCACCTCAACCAATAGTACCCATTTGGGGAATGTCCAGCGCCAAAGTCACTGAATGGGTAAGTCGCCAATCCCTAAAACAGACTATGTAATATACTTTATATGCTGGGTTACGAGCAGGCATTTTACCAGAGGTTTCTAATCTACCTTTGTGTGATTCCTGTTGAAGCATATACTCGGGGGGTGACTGTTTTTATCTTTTGTTTACAATATTACTAAGCACCACTGTAACATTCTCAAGGCACCACAACATAGAAACTAGTAATATGATGCAATTTGACTGACTTACCAGCTTTATCATTTAGTCAATTAAATAACAATCAAAAGCATGACTTTTCGAACAATTCCTTTGGTGTTCAATCTGTTGGAAATGGTTATAAAATTCTGGATAAAACCAGAATTTTTTCCTAAGTTCGGTCTATTTTTTAGGTGGGCCCCGAGTGTCGATTTACTCGGGTCAAAGTGGTAACGCGTTCTATGCCGCGTTGTGATTCACGTGGTATATTTGGTTGCTCAAAACCATTACCGAGTGAATGGGAAATTGAAGCCAAAGTGTGCTCCATGGAAATGGAGTTTTGGTGGAAATTCCTTAAGGTTGTAAATTGGCTTGTCCCACATTGATTTGGTGGGAAGTTTTGAAAGGGTTTATAAGGCTTAGGGTGAGATACTTGGGGTGTGCCCCAAGGGGTACCCAAGTGTTTTAGAGGGAGAGGTTATGGGCAAAATGGGCTAGACCCATTGGACCCAAAAATCACCACACACGCGCGCGCCGCCGCCGCCGTCCGTCCGGTCGGGCGGCCTGGGCTGGGCTTGGGCGCGGGTGCGTGGTGTGTGGCTTCTAATCTTTTTGGGCCAAAAACATTTGAATTTTATTTTATTTTTTATTAAAATAAAATCCATAATTCAAATTAAATTGGTTTGGATTTTTTGTTCATCCAAACAGGGCCCTTCCCGGTTTCAAACAGAAATAAACTGTTTTGGAATTAGTGCACACCCAAACAGGGCCCTTCCCGTTTTACTATCTGTTTGAATTGATTCAAATCTGTTTGAATTCAAAACCCAACAGGTATGATACCTGTTCAATTCAAAACCAAGAGCCACATACCTGTTTAATTCAAAACCAAGAGCCACCTTCACATCTATAAATAGGACCACCCTCATTTGATGTTTTCCATTCAGAAATTTCGTATTTCACCTCTGTTAATTCTATTCTTCATCTTGCTGCATTTTATTTTCGAAAGAAAGAGTGTAAACACTTAGTGTGTTCGTAAGGCAAACAATTAGTAGTGCTGCTATTGTTTGTGGTAAATCATTTCATCCTGGGAGATAGACGTCCAAATTCTGAAAGCACCGTGGAGAGGACGAATCTGTCTTAAGGACACAGTGTCAAACACTGGACTTGATCAGAAAAATAATTCGAAGAAATTAAATCAAGTAAGTTATTTAATTTACTTTCAGTGTTGTTTTTATTTGTTTATTTATTCAGATTTTAATTTTGTTTTTGTAACAAAATAAAATCTGTTTATTATTTATATATTTTTATTTCAAGTTTGATTTTTTGTAATCAAACATATTCTCTCCTTTTCTTTATTTCTTTATATTCTGGTTGTTGTTTAGTACACAACAGAATTTAATTAATTTAAATACAGTGAAGATTGTCCTAACAATCTTAAGACAGACTACTTTTTTTTTTGGGTATCTTCATTGTATTTAATTTTCTGTGTTTTCAAATTAATATTCTGGTTGGAAAAACAAATAGTGATTTATGCTATTTGACAGATAGTAGTAATATACTGTCTCTTTTCTTTGACAACAACTAGTAGTACGATACTGGTGTCATTAACAATTCAGAATATTATTTGGTATTACAGAAAATTCTTGTGATATTTTATTTTTCTAGTTTTAGTAACAAGGAAAATAAAATTATTTTGTTGTTATAATTATTTTCTGGTTTTAGTAACTAGAAAATTAATTTGTGTTTTTATATTTTCTGATTTTTGTAATCAGAGATTATGGCTACTACAACTGAAACTGCATCTGGCAGTGGTACTCCTATTGTTACACCTACATCGGTCCCTATCCAGAACCATGTTCATGTACCAATCAATCATGGAGAAAAACCGGAAAAATTTAACGGTACTGAGTTTAAGAGATGGCAGCAGAAGATGCTGTTCTATCTTACAACTCTTAATTTGGCCCGGTTTCTCCATGAAGAGGCTCCAGCACTTAAAGAGGGTGAAAGTGATCGGCAAGTTGTTGCCGCTGTAGATGCTTGGAAACATTCAGATTTCCTGTGCAGAAACTACATCCTAAATGGCCTTGACAATATGCTGTATAATGTATACAGTCCTCTGAAAACAGCAAAAGAATTGTGGGATTCTTTGGAGAAGAAATATAAGACAGAAGATGCCGGCACGAAGAAATTGTCGTCGGTAAATTTCTGGACTTTGTTATGGTAGACTCCCAAACGGTAATATCTCAAGTTCAAAGTTTTCAAATAATTTTGCATGATATTCATTCAGAAGGTATGTCTCTTAGCGAGTCATTCCAAGTCGCTGCTTTAGTGGAAAAGTTACCACCGGCTTGGAAAGATTTCAAAAATTATTTAAAACATAAACGCAAAGAGATGACTATGGATGAATTGATTGTAAGATTAAGAATTGAAGAAGATAACCGAAAGGCTGAAAAGAGGAATAGGAAAAATCCCATTGAGTCCAAGGCAAATGTGGTTGAACAAGTTCATAAACCACATAACAAAAAGAGAAAGTTTACTGGAGATGGTCCTAAACAAGGCGATAGTAGCAAGAAGTTCAAAGGAAAATGCTATAACTGTGGCAAAACTGGACATCGAGCTTCTGACTGCCGCCGCCCTAAGAAGAATCATGGAAGTACAAGTAAGAAGACCACCAATCAGGCCAATGTAACAGAATTGGATTACATCTCTGACGGAGTGAATGACATCAACCTCTCTGCTGTGGTGTCTGAGGCTAACTTGGTTGGAAATCCCAAAGAGTGGTGGGTTGACACTAGAGCAACTCGTCACATATGTGCGGACAAGAAGATGTTCACTACCTACAATGAGGCAGCAAATGGTGAACAACTTTTCATGGGAAATTCTTCTACTTCTACTGTGGCTGGACAAGGGAAAGTGATCTTGAAGATGACATCAGGGAAAGAACTGACCCTCAACAACGTACTGCATGTACCTGACATCCGGAAGAATTTAGTTTTTGGGTCTTTGTTAAGTAAAAATGGTTTTAGGCTTGTATTTGAGTCTGATAAATTTGTATTAACAAAGAGTGGTATGTATGTTGGTAAGGGATACATGAGTGATGGTCTCTTTAAGTTGAATGTAATGACAGTTGTACCGAAAGTTGCTATGAATAAGAATAACACATCTTTTGTTTATATTCTTGAGTCAAATTTATGGCATGGTAGATTAGGACATGTGAATTTTGATGCTTTGCGTAGATTAATTGGTTTAGATCATATACCAAAGTTTGAAATTAATCCTAATCATAAATGTGAAATTTGTGTAGAAGCAAAACTAACTAAGGCTCCATTTAAATCGGTTGAAAGAAAAACCGAACCTCTAGAATTAATTCATACTGATGTATGTGATTTAAAATTTATTCAAACTAGAGGAGGCAAAAAGTATTTCATAACATTTATCGATGATTGCACAAGATATTGTTATGTTTATTTACTTAGAAGTAAAGATGAAGCCTTAGAAATGTTTAAACTCTACAAAACAGAAGTTGAAAATCAACTTGGTAAAACCATTAAAATGGTTAGAAGTGATAGGGGTGGTGAATATGATGCACCATTAAATGAATTTTGTGCACAACATGGCATTATTCACCAAACTACAGCCCCTTATTCTCCACAGCAAAATGGAATTGCTGAAAGGAAGAATAGAACCCTAAAAGAAATGATGAATGCCATGTTACTAAGTTCAGGTTTACCACAGAACTTGTGGGGGGAAGCAATATTCTGCTAATTATGTTCTTAATAGAATACCCCACAAGAAAACCAAAAGCATTCCTTATGAATTGTGGAAAAGTCGACCACCTTCCTACATGTACTTAAAAGTGTGGGGGTGTTTGGCAAAAGTTGAAGTACCTGTTCCTAAAAAGACTAAGATTGGACCAAAAACAGTAGATTGTGTGTTTATTGGTTATGCTCAGAATAGTAGTGCATATCGGTTTCTGACTTATAAATCAGATATACCTGATATAAATGTGAACACTATTATAGAGTCAATGAATGCTGTGTTTTTTGAACATGTCTTTCCTTACAAGAAAGGACAGGAATTAAGTTCACAGAAAAGAACTTATGATTATACACAAAGTCAAGAGACTAATGACAATCAAACACAAGAGACTAGTAATAGTCTTGACCAACAGGATTTAACTAATGATGAATCTAGACGAAGTAAGAGAGCAAGAACATCAAAATCCTTTGGTCCAGATTTTCTGACATACTTGTTAGAAAATGAACCTCAAAGCTTTAAGGCAGCAATGACAGGTCCTGAAGCACCTTTGTGGAAAGAGGCTGTTAATAATGAAATTGAATCCATTATGCAGAATCATACTTGGGAATTTGTGGATCTTCCACCAGGTTCTAAACCTCTTGGATATAAATGGATATTCAAGAGAAAAATGAAAGCAGATGGTTCAATTGACAAGTATAAAGCAAGACTTGTTGTTAAAGGTTACAGACAAAAGGAAAGTCTGGATTATTTTGACACATATTCCCCTGTGACAAGAATAACATCCATTCGCATGCTTATTGCTATAGCAGCGTTGTTTAATTTAGAAATACATCAAATGGATGTTAAGACAGCTTTCTTAAACGGTGATCTAAATGAAGAGATCTATATGGAACAACCCGAAGGGTTTGTAGTATCAGGGCAAGAAAAGAAAGTTTGTCGACTTGTAAAATCCCATTATGGATTAAAACAAGCACCTAAGCAATGGCATGAAAAATTTGATCATGCAATGCTTACTAATGGGTTTAAGATAAACGAATGTGACAAATGCGTCTATGTTAAAAACACTGACCAATGATATGTCATAGTTTGTCTTTATGTGGATGACATGCTTATCATTGGAAGCAGTCAAAACATGATCAAATCAACTAAGCAGATGCTTAACAAAAGATTTGATATGAAAGATATGGGGGTCGCAGATGTTATATTAGGAATGAAAATTACTAAAACATCTGACGGATATGCATTATCTCAATCTCATTATATTGAGAAAATTCTTGATAAATTTATCAAGGATGATTTGAATTTAGCTAGAACACCTGTAGACATCAGTCTTTATTTATCGAAAAATAAAGGTGATGCAGTGTCTCAGTTAAAATACTCCCAAATCATTGGAAGCCTAATGTACCTAATGAATTGTACTCGTCCTGATATAGCTTATGCTATCAGTAAATTGAGCAGGTACACTAGTAACCCTGGAGAAGACCATTGGAAAGCGATCATTCGAGTTCTTAGATATTTAAGATTTACTCGTGATCATGGTTTGAACTTTACTCGATATCCAGCAGTACTTGAAGGTTATTGTGATGCCAATTGGATATCGGATACTAAAGATTCAAAATCCACTAGTGGATATGTCTTTACTCTAGGAGGCGCTGCTGTTTCTTGGAAGTCCACGAAACAAACTTGCATCGCACGATCCACAATGGAATCCGAGTTCATTGCTTTAGACAAAGCAGGTGAAGAAGTAGAATGGCTTCGTCACTTCTTAGAAGACATTCCAATGTGGCCAAAACCTGTGCCAGCTATTTGCATTCATTGTGATAGTCAATCTGCAATAGGCAGGGCACAGAATCACATGTATAACGGTAAGTCACGACATATACGTCGTCGACATAATACCGTAAGGCAATTGTTGTCAAATGGAATAATCTCAATAGATTATATAAAATCTAAAGAGAATATTGCGGATCCGTTAACAAAAGGTTTGACAAAAGAGCTAGTGTATAGTTCATCGAAGGGGATGGGATTAAAGCCTATTACATAAGAGTCGTCATAATGGTAACCCTACTTATATGACTGGAGATCCCAAGAACTAAGTTCAAAGGGACAACTAAGTTATGTATGGCTCGCCAGAAATCACCAAGGGATTAAAATTCCTACCCATTCCGATGGTGAGAGTGATATCTGCAACATATGTTGTCTGGCAGGGGCATAAGGATAAGCTTTGCTTTTAATGATTACTTATATCTTGATTAAGACATAAAATCAAGATGAGTATAAGGAGATACTCACAATAAGAATCACCTATATGAGTGTTGAACTGGGGCCGGTTCTATGAGAATGAAGAGGCTAAATTCTCTAGAAACACTTATGAAAACCAGGTGCGTTCAAGGCCAAAATGAACACAACAGTGAGAACCACGATGTGTTAGAAGATATTTTGTGTGAAATCTATTGTCTTGGCTTACACAAACGGCTGAACAATTCAAGGTATCGCGTCCATTGGTTAGCCAGTAAGTCCGATAGGTTATCACTAGGGAAGGTTCAAAGCCGAAAACTACCTATCCTGATGCAAGATATTTTCGACTTATACTCTTTCGTTAAAGTCTGCATATTGTTGCATTTCCGTTGTCATCAAATTCCATTCATGTGGGGGATTGTTGGAAATGGTTATAAAATTCTGGATAAAACCAGAATTTTTTCCTAAGTTCGGTCTATTTTTTAGGTGGGCCCCGAGTGTCGATTTACTCGGGTCAAAGTGGTAACGCGTTCTATGCCGCGTTGTGATTCACGTGGTATATTTGGTTGCTCAAAACCATTACCGAGTGAATGGGAAATTGAAGCCAAAGTGTGCTCCATGGAAATGGAGTTTTGGTGGAAATTCCTTAAGGTTGTAAATTGGCTTGTCCCAAATTGATTTGGTGGGAAGTTTTGAAAGGGTTTATAAGGCTTAGGGTGAGATACTTGGGGTGTGCCCCAAGGGGTACCCAAGTGTTTTAGAGGGAGAGGTTATGGGCAAAATGGGCTAGACCCATTGGACCCAAAAATCACCACACACGCGCGCGCCGCCGCCGCCGCCCGTCCGGTCGGGCGGGCTGGGCTGGGCCTGGGCTTGGGCGCGGGTGCGTGGTGTGTGGCTTCTAATCTTTTTGGGCCAAAAACATTTGAATTTTATTTTATTTTTTATTAAAATAAAATCCATAATTCAAATTAAATTGGTTTGGATTTTTTGTTCATCCAAATAGGGCCCTTCACGGTTTCAAACAGAAATAAACTGTTTTGGAATTAGTGCACACCCAAACAGGGCCCTTCCCGTTTTACTATCTGTTTGAATTGATTCAAATCTGTTTGAATTCAAAACCCAACAGGTATGATACCTGTTCAATTCAAAATCAAGAGCCACATACCTGTTTAATTCAAAACCAAGAGCCACCTTCACATCTATAAATAGGACCACCCTCATTTGATGTTTTCCATTCAGAAATTTCGTATTTCACCTCTGTTAATTCTATTCTTCATCTTGCTGCATTTTATTTTCGAAAGAAAGAGTGTAAACACTTAGTGTGTTCGTAAGGCAAACAATTAGTAGTGCTGCTATTGTTTGTGGTAAATCATTTCATCCTGGGAGATAGACGTCCAAATTCTGAAAGCACCGTGGAGAGGACGAATCTGTCTTAAGGACACAGTGTCAAACACTGGACTTGATCAGAAAAATAATTCGAAGAAATTAAATCAAGTAAGTTATTTAATTTACTTTCAGTGTTGTTTTTATTTGTTTATTTATTCAGATTTTAATTTTGTTTTTGTAACAAAATAAAATCTGTTTTTTATTTATATATTTTTATTTCAAGTTTGATTTTTTGTAATCAAACATATTCTCTCCTTTTCTTTATTTCTTTATATTCTGGTTGTTGTTTAGTACACAACAGAATTTAATTAATTTAAATACAGTGAAGATTGTCCTAACACAATCATTTGTCAGGTCAAAGGTTCAATAAAACTTGCGTACACCTGAATTAACAAGGGTGGCAAGGGTTTCCATACTCATGCAATGACCGTGTAGACACAAGCAACCTATGCATTCATAATACTGGTGGCCATACAGCGTATGGGTTGGCCTCAATCCTTGACATCTCTCACTCCAATTCATGTGAAAATTTACACAACTAGGTTGGACTTCCATCTGCCTTGATATATATATATATATATATATCTTCTCAAGATATTGAAACTCAGATTCATTGTACACATGCATCACTGAAGTATGAACAAATAATCAATCAATCCACCATGAAAAATCTGAACACAATTTGTCAGAACAAAAATCCTGGTAAGAATTGAATATATCTTGTTTATTATGAGTAACCTCGGCCTTCTCTGGGTATTCTAAATCTAGATAATTGGTACATCAAATTCTTTGAATGTCATAGTACACATCAAGTATTGCTACTCTGTACTATGCCTTGTTAACTTTTCCATGGTCACAAGCAAAGCTTTAAAATAAATGTTGTGTGTTATAGCTGCATTGAGATAATTTAATCATCTCCAATGAAAAATGGTAGTTGATTCATGTTGTAAGAAAATGATGGCCAAAGATTTAGTGGTAAATATGATCATACTGTAGAGACTACATAAAGCTGAACACTATCTTTATCTCATAAGTTTTTTACTAAGTTAATTAAGGGGTAAGGTATAACAAGAAAAATTAGATATAGCACCTATCATCCATCCTGGCTTGAGCTTCTACATAGGACAATGCTGCACACGACTTAATGACACTTTTTGAGAATCTTGTAGAAATAATCTCTGCTTCAGGTGTCATTTCCTGAAATTCAAATAATATGTCAAAAAAAGGTCCAAAACTTGAATTCACAAACACACACGAATACACACAAACCACCAAGATAGGGAAATAAATATATGTAAACACAAAAACAGATACATAAAAGCACAAATGCCCTTTGGTAAGCATACCTTTAGCAAGTAATCCGTTGCGTGTTTCTAACACTCAAGGGCTCAATTATGAGCCAATATGATGTAAAAAATCAAAATAAAACTCTGAGCCAACACCATTCATTGGTACAACTAAAGGAAGTGTATAGTGTGAAAACAAGAATGGAAAAGATGCAACATGTGCAAAAAGTAATTATGGTGAAAAAGATTAATTAACTAAAGCATTCTAAAATCAAAACAACCCTTTGATCCAACAATAGAAAACCTAAATCTCAGGTCAGTTGTTTTTTTAACACAAAAATGGACCATATGATTGGACGAATTGAACACAGGGACCTCTAAGATAAGGAAAAAAATGGCTTATGTTTTCTAAAGTTTATCAGTATTTAGCAACTATTCGACTTTCTTTCCATTCTAGCTTTTTCTCATCTTTTTCTATCTCAGCTCATCCAGATCAGTTGAACAATTTGACTCACAACCCAACCACTACAAGAAAATATATTTTTGGCGACCATTTTTGGCTACCAAAAACAATTTAGTCGCCAAAAGTTACGGAATTGGCTACCAAAAATAATATTAGTCGGCAAAAGTCAACTTTTTAGCTACTAATTTTTTTTAGTAGGGGAGTGTTGATTATTGGTGACTAAAAAAAATTTAGTAGCTAAAAATATTACAATTGGCGACTAAAAGAAATTTTAGTAGCCGTAGAGGTACCTTTAGCTACTAAATTGTTTGGTAGCCGAATGCAAATAAAAAATTTATTTTTGATCTTTGGCGACCAAAATTTTGGTCGCCAAAAATATATTTTCAGCAAAAAAATTCCTTGTTAGTCGCTGTAGACCTACTTTTGGCTACTAAATTGTTTGGTAGCCGAATGAAAATAAAAAATTTAATTTTTAATCTTTGGCGACCAAAATTTTAGTAGCCAAAAATATATTTTTAGCGACAAAATTCCTTTTAGTCGCTGTAGACCTACTTTTGGCTACTAAATCGTTTGGTAGCCGAATGAAAATAAAAAATTTAATTTTTAATCTTTGGCAACCAAATCATATTTTAGTCGCCAAAGATGATACATATATATATATTTTTTGTACCAAACCAAACCCTAAAATAATCAGCACCTCTCCCCCCCTCTCTCTCTCTCTCTCTATTTTCAGCGTTGCTCCTCTCCCCTCCCTCTCTCACTGCCGTTCTTCCTCGCCTTCGCCGGAAACCGGAGCACCTCCTCCTCCTCCGCCATCGCCATCGTCATCGTGAGTACCGCCTCTTTTCACGCCACCTCCTCTTCCGCCGATCTTCATAGATCCACCGCCACCGCCACGAGATCCAAAGGCTTCATCGCTGAGATGAACTCTGCTCCATTGATGCTCTGTCTTGTGTATGCTTCTCTCTCTCTCTCTTCCATGTGGGTTTTTGTTTCTTCTTGTTCTGTTTTCTGGGCAACTAAACTGAGGGTTGCTTAGGGTTTATTTCATGAGCTGGGTTGTCTCCTTCACTTGCATTTCTGGTGATTGCTTTGATGGTAGGGTTTGAAGTTGGGAATCTTTTTGTCCTGTTTCCCTTCTATGTTGATTTTGGACTAATTTGGGTTCTTTTTTTTTTTTTTTTTGTTCACATATGGTCTGAATCTTAGCTGAACTATCTTTTAGATCATAGTGATTTTGTGTAATTTTGGTTTGATTTTATATTTCTGTGATTTTCATTTGCTCATTGTCATTTTAAATATTTCTCTAGTTTAGTTTA
Source organism: Camellia sinensis (assembly GCF_055761805.1). Lineage (NCBI taxonomy): Eukaryota > Viridiplantae > Streptophyta > Magnoliopsida > Ericales > Theaceae > Camellia > Camellia sinensis. Next base: position 62,055,558 of record NC_138962.1, on the reverse strand, counting down.
GTTTAGTATAGTTGCTCAGTGGAATGCCATTAGTATTGTTCTTGATCAGGGTATTTGCTTCATGTGATTGGTGGGTCATATTCTACTATCTCGTTTCGTCAGTGATTTGTTGATCTATCAGATTTCTAATTTCTGATTTGTCCAAGCTTATGTATATTTTCTAAATACCAGTTGTTTGTCATAGGTAAATGATCTGTGAATTGTTTGTGTGACATCTTCATTTGATATGTCTTGCAGGAGATCTCCGCCCCAGTTGTCGACTCAAACGATACAGTCACTGGTCACATTATTTCCACGACCATTGGTGGCAAAAATGGAGAACCCAAACAGGTAATACTACCTTTTTGAATACCCTTTTGACTTGCTCTGAACAAGTTGTGTTATTGATTCATGCATACATACATATATAATTTTGTGCACGGTGCACACATTTAATAAAATTAAAATTTTCACTACAATGACATGAAAGCATGGATTCTCATTTGATCGGGTCTTCAAATCAACTAGAATTCAATCCATACATATTTGCATTTCTTTTTTCTTTTCTATATATATAAATTTTGATTTTATTTTTTAAATAAGAAATAATACATTTGATAATAATGATAAATATATATTGTAACAATATGGATCCCTCATGCAGGGTAGAGGTTTAAGTTATGCTTATCACTAATTGTTTAGGAATGTAAGCTAATGAGGTGGAAATTAAAAATAAAAGGTATGTTGAAGCAACTCGGTTATCAATGGATCATTATCTTTCAAGGAAAATTAGACTTGAGACCGGACTAATGATTTACTGACATAGGGAACAAAAAGAGAATTGGGAGGAGAGGAATGGGAACCAATCCCAAATCCATATCCCAAGCTAATGCAGTGTCTCATTACTATTAAAGTATCCCAAATCCTTTATGTGTTGAAGCCAATAAAATATGTAGACATCGAAGTTTGGCAAGTAAGACTCTTGACTCTCTATTATTAAAGCATTGTTATTTCTTCTAATTGGGTCTATGATCCAATATGATTTCAATAGTCATATCAGCATTTTGCTTTTATGTAATCTGATATGATTCAGAACTCAGATCATGAGTTATAAAATGTTTTTTTTTATGTGTTTTCTAACCAGGTATGTTAATAACACTCTTATATGTTTAAAGAAAAAATTTCCATTTAAAATGCTTCTAAAAAATAAAAGATGTTCTGGAGACCATATTCTACGAGGTTGATAAGAAGATGGATTTTAGATTGAATATTCTTGTTGGCTGAATTTTGTTCTTTCCTAGGATTTTTTTTTCTTTGCTGTTTTAAATCTGTTACAAGTTTGTGTGTCCTAACTCCATTAATTAATTCTATTCCATTATACTTTTGTCCTTTTTGTCTAGCTTCATGGGAAGGAAGTAGTTGTTGAGTGCAAATTTGATGGTGACCGCATTCAAATCCATAAAAATGGGAAAGATATACACTTCTTCTCAAGGTAGTTGCTGGCCTAGTAGTTTCAAATAATTTTCTGCTCTTTGATATTTTTTGGTTGTTTTTGTCACTTTGATTAATTCTTTTTGTTATCTTTACATTGGAATATTTATATTATATTTCATTGATTGTCTTTGACTTCTTAAATGCTCTATTGTATCTGCATCATCTGAACTGATGTCACCATTGTTAACCCAATAGATTTTAGTTTAATGTAATTCACAATTTTATGTCATTTATGCAAGAACTCTCTTGACCATCTTGAATATGCGCATTCCATGTTGGATGTTATCATGCAAAATATTCTCGTTGACAGGTAATATTTTAACACCAACTTCACACTCAAGAACTTCACACTCAGCAACCATATGATATCTAGTTACCTTTTGTTTCTTAGGATTCTATTAGTCTGGATCATGCAGTGAATACCAATCATATATTTTAACACCAATTTTCTGCTTTTTGTTTTTTATGAATACCAATCATGCCACTGTAGAAGCAACATTTAAAATTGATAACAGTACTTCACAAGGTTACTTCACTTGGTTCTCTATTGATAATTAAACAATCTCCAACTACATCCTGACCCTTGAGGTTTTTAAAGAGGCAGAGTATTAACATATAGTATTATTGCAGAAGTGCAAATCAATCTTTGCAATCAAAACAAATAACAAATAACAAATAACAAATAACAAATAACAAATATTGGAGTCAGAAAAGAGAGCTTGGGAAAGTTCCTCGAATTATGAACATATAGGGGCTTCTTGCATTTTTTTTACACATATTGTCACCAACCGTTTGATCCTTCAGTAAATAATTGGGATGTGAAGTATTTTTGTTGTATCATGAACTACTTATTTTATTGTTTCCATAAATAACTTTCCTCAATAATTTGTTTGATACTAGTGCAAACCACATTATCTAAGCAACCTTCCCTCCATATTGTTCTCTTACTTTTATTGCCCTTAAATATTTTTCTTTCTGCTGCATTTTTGAACACCAGAAGTTGGAATGAATATGGACCTTTTTATCTTTTTGTTTCTTTACTTATTAGATCTTTGCAATTTATTTATTTATTTTTGAGTGGTTTCTTCCAATTAGGAAATTTTTTTATCATTTGTTGGAGCCTGTAATTGGAAATTTAGTGATATAATTTGACATGATTTGGTGGATACTAAGCTACCAATAGAAACTTGTTATAAAAAAGCTTTGTAAATGGTCTAAGGGTTTTATGTTTTAATTATGGCTAGTTTGTGTAATGCCTGGTGCTTGGTATTGATAATGGTAGATTGTAACAACCCTCACCATTGTTTACCGTTAAACTACTGATTACTACTAAACTGAGACTGATTATGAAAAGTAATTGAACTGATTGAAATACTGAACTGACTGACTGAAATCTAAAACTGATTGATTGACTGTATCCGTTTAAATGTACTATCTATCTGTTTGACTGTCCGATTATCTGTTCATGTTGTTATGGTTAAATTGCAAATTGAAGGCCTTATCGGCGGCCGAACCCGAAATCGATTAGTGTTTTATGATCAATAGAATTTATGCGAATTTATGGTGTATTTATCTGAAATGTGATTTGGTATGATTTAATTGGATTAAAATGAGCTTAACCCCACAAGTTGCATTATTTGCAACCTTGCCATTATAGCGGGCCACTATCAAAACCTTGGTTGGAGCCTTATCACACTTAGACAAAACATCTTCTTCAGCCTTTTGGAGAGGCACAACCGACCGAGAGAGAGAGAGAGAGAGAGAGAGAGAATTGAATTCAAATTGGTGGCTTGCTTGAAATTGGAAGAATTGAAGAGATGATTGCAAAATTGAGCTTATATTCTTGAGTTTAAAGATTTAAGGTTGGTGTTTCACCCTCTCATTTGTGTATTTGAGTTGATTCTTGCATGCTTCTTGAGCCTCTAGTGATTTGAGTCTAGAATTGGCTTAATGTGTTGAATTGTAGCATAAATCATGCATGCATGCTTATATCCTAGCATTTTGAGGTTGAATACATAGAATTTGGTACATGCATGTTCATATTTTTGCATTGGACCATGAACTCATCTTGGTTTTGAAGGAATTGGCTCATTAGAGCAAGTATTGGAAGCTTTGAATTGGTTTAAACTCATGCATGTTCAATTGAAGTTATTTTCTTGAGTTTTGCTTTGAAATTGAGTTGAATTGATCTTCCTTTGGGGCTTTGATTTTACAATTGAGCTTTGAATCATGTTAAACTATGAGTTTTGAAGTGTTTTCCAGAAAATGAGCCCAAGAGGATCGAATTTGGTGTTTTAAAAGTTGAATTTGAGCTTGAGGTTCAAATCTGGGAATTCCAGATTTTGAACTCACGCTCGAGCGGGGTGACTGGCGCTCGAGCGTGAAATTCGTGCTCCCAGTACTTTACACTGTTTTGAAGTCCGCTCGAGCGGAATAATTGACGCTTGAGTGGGACATTGTGTCTTATGCTCGAGCGGGTGTCGAGTGCCCAATCGAGCGTGATTTTCACCTATCCAGCACTTTTGACTGTTTTGCAGAACGCTCGAGCGGGTAAGTCTACGCTCGAGCGAAAACCTTTGTCTGCATGTCCGCTCGAGCGGAGTAACCTACGCTCGAGCGTGACCCCTGTTTTCTGAAAATTTTAAAAATGCTTTTAAAGTGCATCTTTGCATCCTCATCTCATCCTAGGCATTATTAGGCCTAGTTTAAGGCATCTTAATGATGATATAGATGTAGAACTACACCGAGGCAAATTAGGGATTAAGTTATTATTTTCCCAACTGTGTAGCTTAGTGTGTGTTCAATCTGTAAACTGTGTAGGGTTGGCGACTGGGGACGCGCTCTAGCTTTACTGTAGCCCAGAACTCTGTGAGTAACAATTGTGTAAAGATATGTTCAAAATGATTATCTTCTGAACAATTGAACTGTACTGCTTTCTGAACTGATACTGTTAATTGAATGAATGTATGTCCTACATTCTGAACTGTATTGTGGCATCCTTAGCAACTACTGTTTACTGTTATTGTTACAGAGATCTCTGTCGGTTCCCTTGTTGGAACCACTACTATTTACTAATTGATGGTCATCATTTACTGTTCGGTCTTTTAAGACCTACTATTTACTGTACTGTTATGCTAATGGATGTACCACATATGACTGAATGACTGAAATACTGATTTAATGAATTGTTTTCATTACTGTAAAGACATTCATTCTAAACCCCTTTACGCATTATGTTATTCACTGGGCTTTAGCTCACTGCTCATATATATATGTAGGTGTACAGGCACCAGACCGCGGCTAGAAGCGTCGGGGTTAAGCTCCAGTTTTGTCAAGCCAACCTATGTGCCTCACTGCGAGGTTCCGAGCCTGTCAAGCTAAGGCTATGGGGTGTTTTAGTTTTCCCCTTTCTGTTCTGTTTTGTAAACTGTAGACTGTTACCGTACTGTTTAATAGGGATTAGGTCCCTGAACTGAATGATTGTATATATGTACATATTGTTTGTCACTGATTGCATATATGTATGAAAAAGTCTTTTGCATACAGACTGTCACAGCTCATTGGACATTGTTTATTTACTGTATTGGCTTCCGCCAGGCCCCTGTACTATGTTTTACTGTATTACTGTTAAGCAGGCCTTCGGTAATCTCGGATTACTGGCCGGTTACGGTGCTAAACCCATAAGAGGCGGGTTTGGGTCGTGACATGGATATTCTTCACAGGTGCTTCTCCTTCTTACCAACTGAAGCAAGAACAGCAAGATCATGAGACGAAGTACATAATGGTCCTATATGTGTATTGCCTTTCTGTGTCTCCCAGTACATATCATTTTTCCTATGTTAGTACAAAGAGCCAAAAAGGTGTGAGCATACATTTTTATGAAAATGATTGGGGCCCACAGGTTTTGCTGGCCTAATCAACTTTTATTGTTGAATGGTTGCCTCGTGTCTGACTTTTTCAAAATATTTTTGGAAGTATATCAGTTTAAAGGCATTTGAAAATCTTAATGGCGGAGTTATTTGGTCTGATGCATGCTGAACTCTCAAATGGAGTGATCATTTCTTAGACCATGATTCTTTAAACAAATTTAACATTTAGCATGGAATTGGTTTTTAATAGTGTGACACTAGATTCCACCAATGCAATTTCGGCTTGTCTCTTGAGCATGCCAGTTCCCTAGAACAATACCTGAATGTTTAGAAACATCAATTTTTATCATTCACTTTTTTTTTTCCCATACCATTTTCTTGACTTAATCTTGAATTTGTTTGTAAATATGCTAATCTTTTTCACTCATCAATGTTCCTTTCAGGCCGTCCATGGATCTTGCTCTACACTGACCGCACATTAAGGACGCTATCTATAAAGTCGAAATGAAAGAGCCGGTCACCACCACCACCACCACCTTCCCAGCTACTAGCCACAACTAGACTAGAGGAGCAGAATGACCGTAGGACAACCTATGATTCTTTTGGTGAGACTACCGATCCAGCATCGTTGCCTGGAAGTTTGAGTCACAAGACTAAAGAGCAAGACAACTCTGGTGCCAGAACGACATCTTGTACTTATGGAAGGACTGAAGAGCAACCTTCCCTCCATATTGTCCTCAATAAAAGTAAGAGAACAATATCGAAGGGTTTTATGGAAGGACTCGAACAATGGGAGCTTATAGTGATGCCAGGACGACATCTTGTACTTATTGGTACTTATTTTTGGATGGTTGGAACTACAATGTGTAATGGGAGTAGTTGGTTTTTCCTGTATTATGTATGAAATTAAATTATTGACGTTGGATTACACTTGGTTCTTATGGAATTTGTAATAAATATGTAATTGGACGTTCAATATTAATTTTTTGGATGGTTGGAACTAAAATGTGTGCACGTTGTTGAATGCTTGATAACATATTTAGCGTTGATGGATTATATTGTTTATACAGGGTACAGGTTGTATTAATAATGAATACAGGTTGTTTAGAAAAAAAAAATTAAAAAAACACATTAAAGTATTTGGCCACCAAATATTTTGGTAGCTAAATAAGTTTGTCAAATGTTTTGGTGACTAAAATTTAGTAGCAAAAACATAACCCAATGCACTTTTAGTGACTAACACTTTAGTTGCCGAATGCACCTTTTGCCGACTAAAAACAGTTTCGTAGCCAAATGTGTACTTTCGGCGACTAATTATTTAGTAGCTGAAGGTGACACCTTCCCCAACCACAACAACTTAGTAGCCAAAAAGCCTCATTCAGCGACTAAAGGTTTTAGTGGCGGAAACATAGCATTTGCCGACTAAACTAATATTAGTAGCCAAATATAGTCACTTTCGGCCACCAAACGAAATTTAGTCGCCAATACTATCGCCGACAGGGTAAAGGCAACGAGCTTGGCGACAAAATATTTTAGTCGCTAAATCGTTTCAGCGACTAAATATTGGACTTTTGGCGACCAATATTTTGGTAGCCAAAAGTGACATTTCTTGTAGTGAACAACCTCAATGAGCTCCATTTGAATTGGAAATATTAGCATTACAAGCAATATTTTATGGTTTAATAGACTAAACAGTAAAATGGGTGTACTCACAATTAAAAATGGAAGTGGCCACATAACTATAATATATTAATAATTAATAAGGTATCAAATTGGCACTATAATCCACAGATATTTGATATTGCAGGTTTGGGTATTGGAGAGAGTATCAAGAACCAGTGTTTTTCAGGTCAATCAGATACATGTACACTTACAACTCACTAGAAAAAGAAAGCTGAATCATAACAACCACTGATTCAATCATTACCCAGATGACAGAGAATGTTAGTCTCTCTACATCAACTCGAAGAGAACAAATATCTGCAATATAAAACTTCTATTGAGTGAGCTATCCAAGAGCTTCCGTGACAAGAAATTTTAAAACTAACAAACAACTAGCCATAAAATAAATCAGTTGTATGTGCAACCAACAAATTCAACCAAGTTAATGGGAATGAAATATTACCTTCTATTAAAGGTTTAGGAAGCATGTCAATTCGTCGCTCAACAAGGTAGACTAATGTGCCCTTTTGTGTAGCCTCATCATAAAGAGGGGTTGTAGGGTGCACAAAATTTGTAACATCAGCAATATCTGATTAAATGTTATTAAGGATTGACAAAAAAGCTCCATGCCTAACTGATAAAAACTGAGAACCACCTTTAGACAATTGGATGTATTAAGACCAACATTAGCCCTAATCTAAGCAAAATATATAAAAAACTAAAATTTAAATAAAAAAAAAAGATTCTTGGAAAATGTGTAAGATGGCCAACAGAAGAAACTCAAAAGAACAGTAATGAAGTCCGAAGGAAAACAAAAGCCCATTTGAGCTCAACAACAAACAGGGAATAAGCATGTGTACACTGAAGAAACCAAGAAGTGAATCAAACCCAGGGTACACAGTTTTTTACAAGTATTCATGCAAAATAGTCAAGAAGACAATTAGAATATTACTATTGCACAAAAAAGTAAAGACTAATTGGAGTCTGGATCATTTGCTTACTTCAGTTCTATTTTCTACAAAGTTTGGATCATTTGCTTGCTATCTGGACTTGGCAAAACTATTGCCAGAATAGTCGCAAAAAATATTAATGAAGAGGAATGTCCAGCGCCATTAAAGAGAAGCGCTAGCGAAATTTTCCTAGACACACTTGAAAAATGTTTGCACAATGTTATGTAGCCTGAAAGTTGTTGGAAAATTTATAAAGAGGTAGTTGTGAATTGAAATAGACTCCATTTTGAATGAAAGGGTGTAACCTTTCATGGTGTCTTTTTGTATTAAAGGAAGGGTCAAACCTCCATTTGAATGGAAGGGTGCAAACCTTTCATGGTGTCTCTTTATTTTAAAGGAAAGGGTATGTCCCTTCTTCATACCTTTTCTATTCAAATTGAATAGGTGCCAACAAAGCCTATATAAAGGCAGCCCCATTCCAATTTTGATTGATTTCTGAAAATACATTTTCCTTGCCTTCATTTTGCTCTCTTGTGTCCTTTATTCTTCATATTATTTTAGGGTAATTTTCAGAGAGTTAGAACACAGATTTGGTTCGCCGAATAAATTGTTTGGAGTGCTACTACAGTTTGTGAAGATCATTGTATCTTGGGAGATAGACGCCACATAACTGTAAGCACCATAGCGGGGCGAATCTGTCTTAAGGACAGAGTGTCACACACTCGACTTGGTCTTAATTTTAATTCGATTCGATAAATAAATCTGGTATGTTATTTATTTATTTTGTTTGAATTTATTTCAAGTTATTTTATTTACACAGAAGATTGTTCCAACAATCTTAAGACAGAATCGAATTATTCTATTTACAGAATTTTTCGTTTATTTCCTTTTCTCTTTCTTCTTTTAAGAAAATTATGTTCCGTGGATTTACAAAATAATATTCTGGTTGAAAAAACAAATAGTGATTATATGCTATTTGACAGATAGTAGTAATATACTGTCTATTTTCTTTGACAACTAGTAGTACGATACTGGTGTCATTAACAATTCAGAATATATTTTTGTGAAATTTTTTCAGAAATTAATTTTGAGTTTTAGAAATTATTTTCTGAGTTTTCATTACTTAAAATTTTGTTTTAGTATTTTAATTATTGAAGTGCCATAGAAATTAATTTTATGTGTGGAATTAATTTGGTTACAGAATTTAATTTCTTGTGTGGAATTAATTTGGTTAAATAAAATTTTATTTTATTTCCAAATTAATTGAAAAATAAAAGTTATAGTTTTTATTTCTTTTATTTTACAGAATTTAATTTCTTGTGTGGAATTAATTTGGTTAAATAAAATTTTATTTTATTTCCAAAGTAATTGAAAAATAAAAGTTATAGTTTTTATTTCTTTTATTTTACAGAATTTATTTTTCTGTGTGGAATTAATTTGTTTAAATAAAATTTTATTTTATTTTCAAATTAATTGGAAAATAAAAGTTACATTCTTGTTTCTTTTATTTTTACAGAATTTAATTTTGTGAATTTGGTTTAATTTTCTGTGTAGTGAAAATTCTAATTATAAATTTGTTTTATAAATTAGAATTGATGGCTACTGAAACAAATGCCCAAACAAGTACTACTGTGGTGACTGCAATTGCACCAACCCCCTCTCCTGTAATGACAGTACCAATAAATCATGGAGAGAAGCCAGAGAAGTTCTCAGGAACTGACTTTAAAAGATGGCAACAGAAAATGTTGTTCTATCTTACAACTCTGAACCTGGCTCGTTTTCTCCGTGAAGATGCTCCTATCCTGAAAGAGGATGAAACCGACCGGCAAGTGGTTGCTGTGGTTGATGCTTGGAAACATGCTGATTTCCTTCGTCGGAATTACGTCTTGAACGGACTTGACAACACATTATACAACGTCTACAGTCCAATCAAGACAGCAAAGGAACTTTGGGAATTGTTTGAGAAAAAATACAAAACGGAAGATGCCGGCTCAAAGAAATTTGTGGTTGGCAGATTCTTGGATTTTGTAATGGTTGATTCAAAAACTGTGATCAGCCAAGCTCAAGATTTCCAACTCATTCTGCATGACATTCACGCAGAAGACATGTCTCTCAGTGAATCTTTCCAAGTTACAGCCTTAATTGAAAAATTACCAAAAGGCTGGAAGGAGTTCAAGAACTACCTCAAACACAAGTGCAAAGAAATTTCTATGGACGAATTAATTGTGCGTTTGAGAATTGAGGAGGACAACCGCAATTCTGAAAAGCGGGCTGGTAAGCATCCTATGGAGTCTAAGGCAAATGTGGTGGAACATGCTTCAAAAACCAAGAAACGAAAGTCTTCTGGAGAAAGTTCATCACAAGGCTCCAAAGGGGGGATAATAAAAAGTACAAGTTTAATGGCAAATGTTACATCTGTGACAAAGAGGGACATCGGGTCAAAGATTGCCATAGCAAAGGCAAAAGCAAAAGAAGAATAAGTAAGAAGCCTGCTCAAGCCCACATGACTGAAGTGGACAATATTTCCAATGGTATAGATGATATCAATCTTTCTGCAGTTGTTTCCGAGGCAAATCTTGTCGGAAATCCTAAAGAATGGTGGGTAGATACTGGTGCTACTCGCCATATTTGTGCCGACGAAAAGATGTTCACATCTTATTCTATAGTGGACAATGGTGAACAATTCTTTATGGGCAACTCCTCAACTTCCAAAGTTGAAGGACAAGGAAAGATTGTACTCAAGATGACATCTGGAAAGGAACTCACTCTCAACAATGTGCTGCATGTACCGGACATTTGCAAGAATTTAGTTTCCGGATCTTTGTTGAGTAAGAATGGGTTTAGGCTAGTTTTTGAAAGTGAAAAGTTTGTACTTACCAAAAATGGGATGTATGTAGGAAAATGTTACATGTCTAATGACCTTTTCAAGTTAAATGTAATGACCGTCGTACCCTCAGTTATTAATAATACTACATCTTCTTCTTACTTGCTTGAGTGTTCAAATTTATGGCATGGTAGACTAGGACATGTTAATTATGGATCTTTGCGTAGATTACTTAATATGGAATGTTTACCTAAATTTAACATTGATTCAAATCATAAATGTGAAGTTTGCGTCGAGCCAAAATTATCTAAAATTCTTGTTCATTCAATTGAAAGAAGTACGGAACCACTTGAATTAATTCATATTGACATTTGTGATTTTAAATCAATTCAAACTAGAGGTGGGAAAAAGTATTTTATCACTTTTATAGATGACTATACTAGATATAGTTATGTTTATTTAATTCGAACAAAGGATGAAACTTTGAAAATTTTCATTCAATATAAGAATGAAGTTGAAAATCAACTTGGTAAGAAAATCAAGAAACTTAGAAGTGATGGAGGTGGTGAATATGAATTACCTTTTGGTGAGTTTTGTAAAGAACATGGAATAATTCATCAAACCACCGCTCCTTACTCACCTCAGCAAACTGGAATTGCTGAAAGGAAAAATAGGACTTTAAAAGAAATGATGAATGCCATGTTAATCAGTTTTGGATTACCTCAGAATTTGTGAGGGGAAGCAATACTTTCTGCTAATTATATACTTAATAAAGTACCCCGAAAGAAAGTGAATCAAACACCTTATGAATTGTGGCATGGAAGAGTACCATCCTACAAATACTTAAAAGTGTGGGGGTGTTTGGCTAAAGTGGCTATTCCTAATCCTAAAAAGACTAAGATAGGTCCTAAGATCATTGATTGCATTTTCATTGGTTATGCCAAGAATAGTAGTGCTTATCGGTTTTTGATTCATAAATCAGAACATTCTGAAATGCATGTAAATACTATTATTGAATCTCAGAATACATTTTTCTTTGAACATGTATTTCCAAATAAGACTGGACAAGAGATTAGTTACCGTAAAAGATCTCATGATGCTATTACTAGTCAGGATTAAGAACATGATCAAGAACAAGAGTTAGATCAAAATGAGGAAGAGGAACCTAGGTGTAGTAAACGTGCCAGAACCTCAAAATCTTTTGGTCTAGATTTTCTAACATATTTGTTAGAAAATGAGCCTTTAACTTTTAAAGAGGCTATGTCCAATCTTGAGGCTCCTTTATAGAAAGAAGCTGTCAACAGTGAAGTTGAATCCATCTTGCAAAATCACACTTGGGAATTAGTGGACTTGCCACCAGGTTGTAAACCTCTTGGGTACAAGTGGATTTTTAAAAGGAAAATGAAAGTGGATGGATCAATTGACATATACAAGGCAAGACTTGTGGTCACAGGTTTTAGACAAAAAGAAGGTCTTGATTACTTTGACACATACTCACCGGTTACTAGAATAACATCCATTAGAATGTTAATTGCCATTGCATCTTTATACAATTTAGAAATTCATCAAATGGATGTGAAAATCGCTTTTTTAAATAGTGAGTTAGAGGAAGAAATTTACATGGAACAACCAGAAGGTTTTTTTGTTCTAGGAAAAGAAAAGAAAGTGTGTAAATTGGTTAAATCATTATATGGTTTAAAACAAACGCCAAAGCAATGGCATGAGAAATTTGACAAGGCAATGATGTCAAATGGATTCAAAATTAATGAGTGTGACAAATGTGTTTATATTAAAAACACAGACAAAGGTTATGTCATTGTATGTCTTTATGTAGATGATATGCTCATCATAGGTAGTAATAATGACATGATTAAAACTACTAAGAAAATGTCAAATAAACATTTTGACATGAAAGACATGGGCATTACTGATGTAATTCTTGGTATGAAAATTACCAAAACATCAGAAGGATATGCTTTGTCACAATCTCATTACATTGAGAAAATATTTGACAAATTCAGCAAAGATGATGATCATCTTGCTAGAACACTTGTAGATTTTAATTTGTATCTTTCTAAGAATATACAGGAAAGTATTTCTCAATTAGAGTATGCCCAAATTATTGGAAGCTTAATGTACTTGATGAACTGCACTCGCCCAGATATAGCTTATGCAGTAAGTAAATTAAGTAGATATACGAGTAATCCGGGAGTAGAACACTAGAAAGCAATTATAAGGGTTCTGAGATATCTCCGATTTACTCGTAATATTGGGCTTAATTATACTAGATATCCAGCAGTACTTGAAGGATACTGTGATGCAAATTGGATATCGGATACAAGAGACTCAAAGTCCACTAGTGGGTATGTTTTTACTCTTGGTGGGGCGGCTGTATTTTGGAAATCTTCCAAACAAACTTGTATTGCTAGGTCTACTATGGAATCTGAATTCATAGCTTTAGACAAAACAGGAAAAGAGGCAGAATGGTTTCGCCACTTCCTTGAAGATATTCCAATATGGCCAAAACCGGTGCCTGCTATATGCATACATTGTAATAGTCAATCAGCAATTGGTAGAGCACAGAGTCATATGTATAACGGTAAGTCTCGACACATTCGTCGTCGACATAATACCGTAAGACAACTACTCTCTAATGGAATTATGTTCATAGAATATGTTAAGTCTAAAGACAACATAGCGGATCCACTAACCAAAGGGTTAGCAAGAGAGTTAGTTGAGAATTCATCGAGGGGAATGGAACTAAAGCCTATTAAATAAGAGTTACCACAACGGCAACCCAACCTTGTTGACTGGAGATCCCAAGATCTAGGTTCAAAGGGACAACCGAGTTGTGAATGACTCAGAAGGATCACTGGGGAGTTTATCTCCTACCCATTTCTTTGATGAAATAGTGATGTCTGCAGCGGTTTAGGTTAAGTAATACTTTTAATGATTCTTATATCTAGGTAAGCCTAGTGGAGTATGGCAGGAAACTTTTCATAAGAATCACCTATGTGAGCGTGAACTGGGCCGGTTCTATAAGATTTGTGAAGGGCTACAAGTCTTTAGAGCACTCATAAAAGACCAGGTTGTTCAGGGCCAAAATAAACACAATAGTGAGAACTAAACTGTGTCTGGAGATATACTGTGTGAGTTCTATTGTCTTGGTTTACACAAACAGCTGAACAGTTCAAGACATCATGTTCATTGGTTAGCTAGTAAATCCGATAGTATCTCACAAGGGAAGGTTCAACGCCGAAAGCTACCTATCCTTTGCAGAATATTTTCAATTTCTGTACTCTCTGTATTTACATCATGTTATTGCATTTTCTCTCTGTCAATTTCATTCATGTGGGGGATTGTTGGAAAATTTATAAAGAGGTAGTTGTGAATTGAAATAGACTCCATTTTGAATGAAATGGTATAACCTTTCATGGTGTCTTTTTGTATTAAAGGAAGGGTCAAACCTCCATTTGAATGAAATGGTGCAAACCTTTCATGGTGTCTCTTTATTTTAAAGGAAGGGGTATGTCCCTTCTTCATACATTTTCTATTCAAATTGAATAGGTGCCAACAAAACCTATATACAGGCAGCCCCATTCCAATTTTGATTGATTTCCGAAAATTCATTTTCCTTGCCTTCATTTTGCTCTCTTGCGTCCTTTATTCTTCATATTATTTTAGGGTAATTTTCAGAGAGTTAGAACACAGATTTGGTTCACCGAATAAATTGTTTGGAGTGTTACTACAATTTGTGAAGATCATTGTATCCTGGGAGATAGACGCCACATAACCGTAAGCACCGTAGCGGGGCGAATCTGTCTTAAGGGCAGAGTGTCACACACTCGACTTGGTCTTAATTTTAATTCGGTTCGATAAATAAATCCGGTATGTTATTTATTTATTTTGTTTGAATTTATTTCAAGTTATTTTATTTACACAAAAGATTATTCCAACAAAAGTAACTACAAAACAGGAAATATTCTTTCTCGCCATGCTTATCACAGAATGAGATTACATTTATGTGCATGTTTCCACATATCCAACCAATTGACTAGTTCATGCCATTTAGTTACTAGATACAAGAACGACCAATATTCCAGATAAATATCGTTATGCTCGGTGTTATTGAAGTACCGAACCAGCCAAGCCTAAGTAAAAGCTTACAATAATCACTAAGGAAACTCAAAATTAACACACAAAAAACAAAATTTGCAAATCATACTAACCGTGCTGGGTCAAAATCTTGAACTCCAAGGTCCTCATCCCAAAGAAATATATAATCATATTCAGCTACTATGTCCGGATGTAAGAAACGCATGGCAAACCACCTATGCCACCAGATGATCTTTATGGCCTTGTTTGGGAAGTGGCTATTTTAGTAGGTTATTTGACTTTTTGACTATTTTAGTAAGCTATTTTAGTTTTGTATTTGGAAAGATGAGATGAATTTTTAGTTGAGTTGTTGTATTGGAAAGTGTGTTGAAATGATGTTTAAATTTAAAATGACAAATTTATCCCTAAAAATATATTTTTTTAAATTGATATCAAGGGGTAAAATGGTAATTTATTTATTGATGGAACAAGTGTTGTAGCTGACAGTGTAGGCTGTGCCTACACTGCCGGCTATGCAGAATATTTTTTTTTTTTGAAAAAAGTTCCAACAGTGTTGCTTTTGGGCTAATTTCTCAAAATAGGCTATAATAGCCTCATTTTGTGCTTCCCAAACAGCGCCTATATATCCATAGATTACAGATACATATTTTACATGAACACCCCACGTGGAGAGAAATGACTTGTAATTCATCAGGTAATTACCATTTTGTTTGATTCATGACAGATACATGTATGACGCGGCTACTCCACCCTAAATCGCGCCATTCATCCACAACATCATCGTAATGAAAAAGCATCACTACAAAACCATTTGCCAGAAACTGCAACAAAATGGTAGATGTTAGTCATAAATACAACCAGCAAAAGTCTGTGAGGTAGGAAGCCAATAGAGAGATATAGGCCTGCCACCTTTTCAACAACTTGTTTCACTATTTGTTTCTGCTTTATTCCAACTGCAATGGCCAATAAATTTACTGAAGGCTTTGAAGTGATCTGATTCAAAAAATACTAAAATAAGTATAAAGAAAATGAAAAGATAAGAAAGTTTTTGATTTATTTGAACCAAATAAAACTATCAGTGTCAAGAAGAAACATTTTCTTTTGCTTTCTCATTTGAATTTGCTTTTTTATTTTTTTTTTTAATACGTAAGATTTGAAAATAAAACCTACACCAACCCCACCCTTTAAGGCCCAGAAGTGCTCAGGAGGATTTATACAGAAAATTTTCTCAAGTCAGGCCAGTAATTCACGAGTCATGCTCTGCAAATGCTTAATAAAGAAAAAGAATAAACAATCCTCTAAAAACTTGCAAAATAAATTTTGATAACCATTACATGTAGAAAATCTTAAACTAGTAGTAAAATTTAAGCTTTCATTCTGACATTCATTGAGATATCCAGCTGCTGTTTCACATACATTTTCTGCAACAGGACCCCATAAAGGGCGCATTTCCAAGTTAGAATTTCTGGGAATGCCTCACTGCCAACAGGCCTGCATTGATTCTAAAAGCTAAAGGGAATAAATTTAAAAGCTGGGACATAAAAAAAATATATATACCAAAGAACTTACAAGCAAAACAGCAAGTACACTTTGTGAAAGAGATTAACCTTGCATTTATTAGATTGTGTGTCCTGCCTTGTGTGATTCATTTCCTCCCCTAGTGATATCTGAACAAGCTGCTGTCAGATTTATTCCTTGTCAATTATTTGTACATTGAAACTTTCAGACATATTTGCTTCGATTGAGAGATGTTCAAGCAAATATAAAGTACGCCCCAAAAACAGATTCTCAAACACACTTGAGTAAAATTTCCAACAGACTTGTTTGTCCACAAAAAGAAAAAGAAAGGGGAAAATAGTCAGTTGTCCACAAAATCTAATGGGAAAATAACCATTAGTCATGTCTAACTTTGTGAAAATATAATTGAGGTAACCTTAATAGGATAATTACGAAACAAGTAATGGTAGCCATGAAAAATAAAATAGGGAGTAAAAGTTTCTCAAAAATTCAAGTAGGGTAATAACCCAAACCACTTCAGTCACCGCATCAACAATAAGGATACACAACTGTTTAACTTGAATTTCTAGGATATGCAATTGTTCAAAAAATGAAATAAGGATACACAACTGCGTAACCTGAATTTCTAGGATATATGCAATTGTTAAAAATGATACGAAGTAATATTTATAGGATGTGCACTTAGTTTGTTAAGGATAGCACTTGCCGGAGATAGTCAAGGATATGCATCTGGAACATCATTTTCAATATGGGATTGCTTATAGGGATTATAGAAGTTTAAAAAAATTTATCCACCACATTGGCAAAAATGTTTTCTGAAAGGGACAAACCTTATTGCATTCAAAAGATTGTCTATTTTGCCTTGTATTATTCATTTTCCATGTTGGTAAGATCTGCATAAACAGTAACAAAAATTATTCATCGTCTGTTACAAGATAACTGAAACTTCTTAGAGAAAATCTTAAACAAGACTCATATATTATGCATTCACTTCTGCAAAGTAAATGATTATAAGGGTTCGTTTGGAAAGTGAGTTGGCTTTTTGACTTTTTGGCTTTTTTGACTATTTTAGCCTGGGGCTAAAAAGCCTAGTTTGGAGAAATAGCCATTGAAGCAATGATATGTACTCCTCTGTAACTTTTTGCAAGGAATGCACTCCCAATGAAGTAAGCACCACAAATCAATGAAGCAGTAATGAAGAGAGTGAAGAGACAAGATTTACTCTTTGGATCCAACAGTAGAGAAAACCTGCAAAGATAATAAAAAATAAATAAGAATAGGAAAAAATTTTGTATAATAAAATGTAGTAATAATAATTCAGATTGATATAGCATGATCCTTTTACTGTCTTTAGTGAGCAAATATTAGTGAGATGTCCCCGTTTCACACTATTGTTACTATGGAAGCATATCACTTATTTTAGATGGAAAGAACAATACAACAATAAACGGAAAAAGACAAAAACTCCATTTTTTGCTATTTCTAAATTATTTTAGAAGCTCAATTAGGTGTGTCCTACAAACAAATTTTTAAGGTGAACAATTGCACAAGTGTGTTTCTTTATAAGTTCCAGTTACTTTTTATTCACTTCAATTCCCCGTTTAATAGTTTATTTTAATTTTGTTAACTAATATCTGTTATACTATCTCTTCTTGTTCCTAGCTTCTATTTTCATTATCGAAAAAATGTCAGATGCACCAAAAACTCATTTGCCAGCATTTTTGTTAGTCAACTATTAGAAACAAAACATAAGCTTCCACAAGTTCATCCAAACAGATCACAATTAAGTGAGACAAACCACGGTAGGGTTTGCACCGAGTAATCTATTCTTGGAGTGAGAAAGAGAGCATGTTGACCTTAAGAGTAGGAGCATCTAGATATACACACAAATATATATATAGATATATAAAATGAGATTTTTATGCATCAATTGTTATTATTAGGATAATATACTTAGTATGAATTCAAGCATGTGTCATTTATATTTAAATAAACCAGGGAACATGTGTCTAATTTTTCTTAAAATATAATTGACTTCAAAAGCAACTTGAAATGTTCGCCTGAGGATAATGTTTGAAGCTGCAGAGTGGGTCTAACCTTTGTGGCCGCAACTTATACTATTATGTTAAATACCATGAATACAGAGAAGTGCCAGTTTTTATTTGTGACAATGTTAATTCATCTTGAATCCACTGATTGCCTCATATGAATTTGTTTACATCAGTTTGCAAATTTCCAACAATTTCACCTCAATTTGCCAATTCGCAAATTAGAGCACAATTATGTATACATTTGTAAATCCAATGAAGTGTCCAACAAAAAAATTTGAAATATGTACAAAATGGTAAACAAGACAAAAGGTTTTAGTGTACTGCTCATAAGACATCTAAAAGTTCACTGTATGCATATACGAAGACCTCCAAATCACCCGAACTCAGAACGAAAAAGGGGGGAGGGGAAGAGAAAGAGGTTCTTCCGGACCTTTGTTGCCAGAAATTTAGAAGGAAACAGAGAGCAATTAAAGATTTAGGTTTGGGTTCTCTCATGTTCAAATTTGAACTTGAGAAAAATTGAGGGGATTGTGGGGTCATCATGGGTCTTGTCTCGATTATCTAAATTGTTCATTTTGTCAGACACTCAATATATTTGATCGACCCGATAATTATAACCTTTTTATTTTATTGCTTTTAGTTTTAAAAAAAATTAAAATTCGATGACGTGTATATTTTTAAAAATAAACCATTCCTTTTTTTGGAGGCAAATACAATAATAAAATAAAAAGATTACCATTATCGAATGGACTTAATTTTTTCATAGATGATATACACGGATGATTCAACAAAATGAACGGTTTGGTTCATTGAAATGGGCCGTGGTAGGTCCGCAGGCCCCTAATTTGAATTCGAGAGAAGTCTAACCTAAATATTTAAAAGTAAGAATTTCTAGGATTGGAACCAAGCAGAACAAAATTGCAAAATTGAGTGTATATACACTCTTTTTTCTTACCAGGTAAGCAAGGTTTGATAACCAAACCGATTTCCAAAGAAAAAAACAAAACCTGAACATCTGGCAAGATAATAGCACAGGCTCAGCTCAGTGCAATAAATTTCAAATGTTTGGGGTATCAAATTATGGGTTTTTTAGCTTTATTTTTTCCTTTCCTTTTCCTCTGTTATTCTCAGCATCCAAACAGACCATGAAGCAACTTGAAACACACACACAATACAAACAAATACCAATACCAATCTGTATATATGAACTTATGACCAATCAAATTAAACCCATTCCAAAAATAACAATCACAAAAAACAAAACAAAAACATAGAAATAGTGAATAGAGAGAAACTTACAGGATGGAATGACTTCACGTTGCATGAACTTGCCAAAAGAACATCCAAAGGGTGTCTGAAAAGGAGATGATTGAAAGAAAAAAAGCTTTTTGAAGGAAAGGGAAAGTATGTATATCTATCTATCCATCCATCTATACTTTTGGTTCCGTTTGATAGAGTTTTGTAAATATGATTTGAGAATATGAGTTGTGTTTTGAGTTTGTGAGTTGTGAAATTATAATTTGAGTGTATAAAATTTGTTTGATTATAATTTTTGAATAGAGTGTTGAATTGAGTTTTAAATTGAGTGTGGAATTGAGTTTTGAAAGTTTGATTTGACATGTGAAGTAAGAAAATTTGTTTGGTTATGAGTTTTGAAAAGAATTTTCAAAATTTAATTCAAATTATTATAACTCATAATAAAACACACTACTTTCACTCATAACAAAAAATCGTAACATATTTAAATATTAAAATATTTAAAATCTTAACAAAATTAAAATATTAAAATATTTAAAAAATTAAAATATTGATTTAAATTGAGTTTTGAAAAGAGTTTTGAATTATGTGTTTGGTTATGAGTTTTGAAAAGTAATGATTATGTTTTGAATTGAATTTTGAGAAATGGATGTAAAATTATAATTTGAAAGCTCCAAACAAACAACACATTCAAATCAATCGGTGGAACTATATTTTGAGAGGCTTACCAAACGGGCCCGATGTTTTAAACTACTGTAGACGCGCCCTTGGGCTTCATGCTACAGTTCGGACTCAAATGTCACGGTTCTTAATCTGATCTCGCAAAGTGTAATGCAAGACTGATAAATCACCAAATAGTCCAAATCTGGCAAATCGTTTTGGAAAATTGATTTTTAAGAAAGAAGTGCCAAACATGGACTGCTTTGCCAGATATAGAGTCACCACCTAAATATTTATTTTGGGGGAATTTAGGAAACCCTGACTCGTGCCTAAGGCCACGTGTCCGTTATCAGCAAAGTTGCCTCAGCTCGGAAACTTAGGTACGATTGGGGAAGGTCATGCAATGAGCACCCCTGCTCACCCGATCAAAGATCGGCCTGTACTAAGCATGATATCTTATTTTTGAAAACATATGCGTTCTTATTCCGGTTATTAGCTAGAATTTACTCTGTGATGCGCACAACACACAAATATAGACTAGATCACCTAATTTGAAACAAAGCATTGCATATCCATTTGTTTGGAAAATGGTTTGAAGTTTGCTACTCGCAAGTAGGCTAAACACATGGATTTCAATGAATCGTTCCAACTCAAGTAATCCAACCTCCACTCACAGGCATTTAGGCAGTTATATCACATAAGCAATTAGCCTCATGGCAAGCATGCTGTCATGTTAACACTCACACGTATGCAAGATGCTAAAGCATAAACACTCACAGTGTACTCCGAGCCAAGATAGAGAACTAGTTAGAAATCAATGCATGACCCTAGTTCATGTTAAGATGGCTAATGCAACACATGCAAAATGTAACTAGAAATAGGCTCGGCTATTCTAAGATGACATATGAGATGCGACAAATCGATACATGTATTCAAATAGAAATTGAAATACAATGCAGTTAGTATGATGCGCCGAGCCCGGTGTATGCAATACAGATGAATGATGCGAACACGCATAGCATAAGGATGCTAAATTAAATATGCCCTAAAACTAACCATCATAAGCAGTTAAGTAAAAGAGAGAAAGAAATGAGAGTTAGAAGACATGCATCACACACACGCACACTTATTACAAGATTGTGCCCTCTCTACGGAAGGACCAAAAGAATAATACAAATCATCTAATTAACTAATAAGCTAATTAATTAATTACACAACCAAATCAAAATAAATAACTATTCTAAGTTATTTAAAGCACTGAAATGGCCTTGAGACGAGAGATGAATGCATGCTCGGACGGCTTCGCTTGAAAATCCATCGTCATGCTTCATGTTGCCTCTGTTTGTACTGCACTGTACCTCTAAAAATTGTGCTAACTTCTGTGACACTTTTGAACCATCTTGTGTACACTGTGGGAGGTCATCGACCAAGAGATGATGCCATCGACCAAGATAGGAAGGTCATCAACCAAATATAAGGCTCTCGGCCAAATGTTTATTGCCAATCGGCACTGAATATGGTCGATCGACCATCTTTTCTTGTGAAAAGCTCCTGTTGCTGCAGCAGAGGACAAACAGAGCATGTCAATACATTTACAAGACAATGTCTGCACAACTACACCCCTTATCATGTTTAAGACTCAAAGGTGTGTAGTTCTCGACCCTCGAACCACCAATTACGCATTCCAATGCATGATGGCCAAATGAGTCAAGTGTGCAATTCAATATCAAATGAAATGCACAAAAATACATAAGGGGCCCCAACCTCTATCATGCTTGATCAAGAGGCAAGGGATGCACACACAATGCAATGCAACCTAAGCATGCAAGCAAGCTAATGCAACATGAGCATGCAAGCAAGCGATATGCAACCTAAGCATGCAAAAATGCATGCATACAATGTAATAGGCATGCGACAACAATACCAATAACAAACATGCAACAACATGTGATCTAACAAGTATGCAAGATGGATGAGCAGGCAACAACATGTCAATTAGCAAGCATGCAACAAGCATGTAAGCATAATGTAATAGGACTAGCATGCCACAACATGCAAGGAAACTAATATGCAACAACATATAATGTACCAAGTATGCAATAAGCATGCGACAACATGCGAGGTAAACATGCAACAACATGCAAAAGGATGGACTTAAACTAAAGTGGAAAGCTCTTAAATATGCCCAAATCAGTGGCCAAAATGCTATAAAAATGAAAACAAAGGTACATACAAACATGCATGCCAATTGGCCTATCACATAAGCATAGGAGAGCAACTTTCAAGAACACTTAAAAGAGGACAAATATGGACATGTGACAGACATTGTAAGCTTTGAAATCATGTTAGGAAAGGTGTCAAACCAACCAAACAAAGCAAGCAAGTCATGCGAGAAGGCTTAAAGCTTGAAACTAGCCAAGGGGCTCAAACCAAGGATATGCAAAATCTGAAGCAAATGACAAGTATAATCCAAAACAGTCCTAGATCATGCCAAAATGAGCCTAAAACATGCAAGGACCAAAGCCAAAATAAGCTAGAACAAAGGGCCGAAAGCATGAGGCATGCAAGGCTACAAAAGAGATGTTACACTACACCTATCAAAACTAAACATGGCATGACTTAAGCAATGAAAAATAGAGTTATGGTATGGCAAAAAAAGACCAAAAACTCACTTAGATGGCATCCTAAAGACCTAAACATGATGGCACACACAATGACCCATTCATGAGGCATAAAACATCAACTCTTTAAAGCATTAAAGGAGTGACAAGTGCAAGTGTTTGAGCATGAAACATAGACTGAAATAATATAACAAATTATGCCAAATCATTGAAATAGTCCAAGTAAAGTATGCTAGTGACTTGGACACTTAAGGCTAACAAGCTAGAATGCCTTATGGCTATACAAAGCATGGCATATATGGTCAAAACAACTCAAATCAGAGTTTAAGCATGTTGCAACAAGGCTAAAAGTTTCATAGAGTCGAGCCAAAATCATGTTAGAAACATGGCTTAAAGCATGATGCATGTTAAGGCAAATGAAAGGATTGCAAGGCAAGTACATGAAGCATACATGGTATGTCCAAACCAAGTCAAAAAAGTGTTATATCATGGAAAAACAAAGCCTAATACATACTGAAATGAAGCTAAAACAAGTCAAGCAAACATGCTACCAATATAAGCCATTTATACTAGCATACAAGACAACAAGGAGAGGGGATGACCCTCTCCTATTTAGGACTCTAAAATCACCTTTCACCACTGAAAATCCTCTGGATTTCAATGGTAGAAAGGTCATGCAAAGCCAAGAACAAGAGCCAAAAGGGATGGCCTAAAATAAGGCCAAACAAGGCCTAAGAGGGGGTAAACAACCCCAAACCAAAAAATGACCTTAAACAAATGTCTAAAGCAAGTAAAAATAGAACTTTTATCAGTTAAGAGCTAAGCTTAAAACAATAAGCAAGAAGGGATAAAAGCTTAAGCAAGAATGGGATATTAAAAGCAAGTTTGCTCACCCTTGAAGAACCTCTTCAAGAACACCACTCCAGCAACTTTCTCTGATCAAAATCACCTCAAGAACCCTAACACCAACTCCCTAGCACCTCAGCAACCAAGGATGGCGTATTGCTAGGTGTTTGTGTGCAATAGTGAGAACAAAACACCCTTTAGAGCATAAAAACACACACAAAGATGTAAAAAGAGGGAAATACAGATATAGATGGATACAACTTCTCTAACCCTATTTTTCAGAACCTCTGAGAAGGGAGGAGGAGCTCCCTTCTTATAGAATTCCAAATTCTAAAACTTCCTAAGCAAGCTAAACAAGGGACAAATATGGAGGAGGGGAATTGTGGATGCCAACTGTGACAGTTGGCATAAAATATCTGCATAAAGCAGATGAACAGGGCTCGGCCAGAAAATATGGCTGATCGGCCAACATAAGGGCCGACCGACCAAAAAAAGTGCCGATCGGCCAACACTTTTGGCCGATGGCAAGAAAACAAAGTCGATGGCTTCATGTCTTGGCCGATGGGTTGAGGGGATGGCCAATAAGCCACCCTCTTCCCTCAGAAGCAAAAACACAAGTGCTTGGTCCACAACCAAGCACAAAACAGTCAAGTTGAGAGATCTTGAGATAAGGCGCGCTGCCGAGACCTCTGAGAACTCAAAACGAACACGAGCATGGATGGTCATCGAGTGTTCAAACGATGACGTCCAAGTCTTGAGGACGGTCAAAAATGAGGTGTCTATAACTACTTTTCTTGGAAAATGGGCCCGACGTTTTAAGCTTGTTTGAAAGATCGCAGAAGTATAAATAGGCAAGAAGGAGGCTGGATTAGGGTTCTGAAATTAATTCCAAGAAGAGAGAGAGGCTAGGGTTTGGAGGAAAATGAGGATTCTGAAGCTTTCAAGACAACTTCCATGGGAGCTTCCATCTCTCCTGTCTCTTCCACCTCTTCCCACTCTTCCATGAGTGACTAGGTTATTCTTTTCTAGGGTTTTGATGAAACCCTAGCCATGTAATTAGGTTTTCTTTTCGATTTTTAATTATGTAAAGGTTTGAACAATTGTATGGTGTTTTAGAAGTTTTATATATATTTTTTCCATTATCTCTTCAAGTATTCAATTTTCTGTGATTGTTGAATGTTTCCCATACAATAGTTTTCTATTCTTTTACATTCAAGGTATGAGACGAACCATACTATAAGGGACGAGTCATGTCACTACCCTAGTTTAGAGTGAACAATTCGTACTACTTGAGATGATTCGTGCCCGTACATTGAACGTGATGATTTTCTTGCTAAATGCTTTGAACTTGTAGTTGCGAGGCATTATTCCGTTCGAACCGTAATATAATTGATTTTAATTTGAAACCCTATTTACGTAACTAGTGGTGAACTCATTGCCCTAGGTTTTTCCCCAAATCAGTAAATTCATCCTTAGTTATAATTGCTAGTTTATTCGCTTTAATTATTATTGGTTTATGAATCCCTCAACCGTTTTATCAAAATTAATTTAAGAATTTAGCATTTAAATTAGTTCAATTTCACAATTGTCCCTGTGGATCGATACCTGGACTTGCCATTATTTTGAAAAAATTTGGTATAGTTTAGTGTTTATATTTGGTGTCTGTAACGACCCATGTTAAAACCTCAACATCCTCAGTTAACTAGACAATGAGGCTTTTGTGAGGGCTAAGGTTTCATTGGCCTTCTTTGAACTCAGATCTTCCTTATCACTAGCCTCTTTGTTTATTAGAATAATCGAATAGTAATGCTAAATATTTTGGGTTGAAAGGAATGACAAAGAAAACTTCTCTTCACTCCTTTCCATTCCTTTTTTTTTTTTTATTTAATCTTCTCATTCGTTTGAAAATTTGCTTGCTTTACAGACTAGTATTTTTACACCTATGTTTGGATTATAAATTTAAATAAAAATTTAAAAAATGCAAATAAAAAATATGCTTAATTTTTTACAAAGATATATATGTATATACTAGCGACTGGGCACACGCAATTCGTGTGCAAAACTCATTTGGAGTTATAATATAAAATTTATACTTTTTTCTAATAATGCACACAAATGTGATGGTGCGAAACTGTTCAACGAAGCCTATACGAATACGAACAATAGAATATTTTTTGCTTCGCCATTTAAAAATAATAATATTTGAAGACATAAAATTAAACAAATAAACAAACCAATTTTATTGAAAACATAATATTTTTATTTTTATTTTTTTCAAAACACACACACAAAATTAACCAACCAAACAAATCAATTTTTTCAAAACATAAATTATAAACACACAAACACAAAATTAAGAACATTGATTTTTAAAAATAAAACACACACACACACAAACAAACCAACCAAATTTTCAAAAATTGAATTTATACACAAAAACAAACAAAAGCTTTAAAAAGTTAAGCAGGAAAAAAGCCCAAACTTTTTAAGTCTAAGTCTAAAAAATTACACATATTTTTTGCTTCGCAATTAAAAAAAAAAATAAATATAAAATTAAGCGCACGAAACAGAAAAAAATACAAATCCAAAACACATAGTACAACGTATTTTTTGTTTTTTTAATAAGAAAACACACACAAAAACTAACAAACCAAATTTAAAAAAAAAAAATTGAATTTATACACAAAAACGAACAAAAGCTTTAAAAAGTGAAAGAAAAAATCTCAAACTGTTTAAGTTTAAGTCTAAACAATTGCACACATTTTATGCTTTGCAATTTGTAGAAAAAAAATGAATATAAATATATAGAAGCACACAAAATAGTAAAGTACATACCCAAGACATTTAGAACACTCATAGTTAAAAAGATTTGATAGATATAAAGAAAATAAACAGTACAGATTTGATATACATAAAGAAAATTAACAATTTAAAAATAAAATCACAACAATTAAATGCACTTATATACAATTTTTGCTAAAATTCCACACCTGGGCCAAATTGAAACATAGAATCCTAAAAAAAATTGAGTTCAGAAAATAGGGGAAACAAACAAAAGTGAAACAGGGAAAGAAATATACAAAATAGAAAACAAACCAAAGATTAACAAATTGAAATAGGGGATAACAACTAAATTGCACCAACTTGAATAGAAAAATATAAAAACATAAAAATACAAAGCTCTCTATATTTTCTTATGCTTTTTTTTTTAATGAAGAAAATAAAAATATAACTAACAATATTACAATTACACTGTAAGATAGGCAACATATATATACACTTTAGATAACTACTTTACAAACTTTAAGTATAAGATTGCAATGTTGTTGAATAGTCTCCTCCAAAAAAAAAAAAAAAAATCTGCACAGTGAATAGTTTTGACTTCAGTGACCACCCCTCCCAGCATTTTCTAATATGATGGTGAAACCATCTAGAGGCTTGTACATATTTGACTACTTTGAAAATTTATTTGTTTCGGCAATGTTTCTCAATATGACTACTTTGAAAATTTATTTGTTTCGGCAATGTTTCTCAATGACTACTTTGTTTCTTATGTTGTCACGTGACAACTTTTTTTATTTAAAATAAAAAAAATTAAAATAAAAAAAAATTAGATAAATAAGTGGAGGGACTTGAATCTTAAACTTATGTCAAATGAATAAGATTCTTACCATTTGATTAGTCCATAATATATAATATGTTGGAGATCACCCCATGTAAGAAGTGATCTCTTCTCCATGTGAAGCCAACACAGCAACACAGCCTGCCAACCAACAACACAGCTTGCTAACCGACAAGTCACAAAGGTGGACGGCCACTTTTGTGAAGGAACAAGCTGGCCATGTGCAAGGCTAGCCAACCTCTCCACCTTCTGTTGAGTGTATAAATAGAGAGGCCAAGGAAAGAGTTGGATAGAGAAAAACTATCAGAGTGTATTGTCTCCTTTGTAATTCTTCAATTTCTCTCCATACAGTAAAATTCGCTGCCCGTGGATGTAGGCGACTTGCCGAACCATGTTAAAACTCTTGTGTTATTGCTTGTTTGTGTTTCCTGGTGTGCCCTCGATCCCCAACAATTGGTATCAGACCCCGGGTGGTGAAAAATCAAATTTTTTCCGAAAGTGCCCAGACTTCGAAGTGACTGAAATCTACTTTCGAGCATACCAGGAGGAAGCTCTAGAGAAGAGGAGTCTGGAACTGCAAACAACAATCCAAAAGGACCATCCATGCCCTTTCACGCGCCGATAGAAACAAGCACGTGAATCCCACGTGCACTACACACCCTATGCCCCGGCGAGAGGATGAAGACGAGTGGAACGCGCGTAGTTCTAACGTCAGGCTGACATCATCCCGAGTCGAGCCGAGCCGTCAAGCCGAACAGGAGCCATTGACCGCCGCTGATCAAGCTGAGCTGGCGTCGAGCCACGAAGCCGCGTTCTCGAGCCGTTGACCAGTTCTAAGCCGCGTTGACCACGCTACCAAGCCGCACCGTTGAGCCGCGCCGCGCCAGAAGCCAAGCCGTTGACCGCGCCAATTGACTAGCCGTGCCAAAGTAATTATCCGATGCATCTCAAACGTACCAGATTCTGCAGATCTGAACCGTCCAAACTGTTTTGGCTTGATCTGAGTCATTCGGAGTCCATTTTTGACGATCCAATAGTACTTTCCAATTATATGGAGTATTCCCGACACATCCGTACGGTTATTTTTTTGAATCGGAGTTTCTAAAAAAAAAAAAGTCTAAATGGTAGAATCTACAGAGAGGAGATTAGCCGAGTCTACAAGCAGCCCCGTGGCTACAAACAACTCTGGGTATTGGATCCCAGTGTCCCATGCTAAGTTTGGGGTAGAAAAGTTTGATGGAAGTAGCAACTTCGGCATGTAGAGATGCGAAGTTAAAGATATGCTTGTCCAGATGAACCTACACTTCACTCTGGGAGACAAACTAGATAACCTGGACGGGATAGAATGGGAGAAAGTGAATCTCCTGGCCTGCAGTTCCATCTGACTTTGCCTTGCAAAAGAGGAAAAGTATGCCTTCACAGAATATGATATTGTAAAGGAGCTGGAAGATAAGTTCATGACAAAGAGCATTGAAAACCAGTAAACATGAAGAATGACAAGTGTGAGGAGTTGAGAGAATTGGCAAACAGTACAATCCAGTTATATCTCGGGAACAACACACTCTGAGAAGTCATCAATGAAGTAGATCCGGCAGAGCTATGGACAAAGTTAGAAATGAGGTACAAGTCAAAGTCTTTGGCAAATCGGTTATCTTTGAAGAAGCAGCTGCATACACTTCAAATGCTAGAAGGTGCGAACCTTACAGAACATATAGACAAGTTCAATAGGATCACAATGGAATTGGACACTATTGGACTGAAGATCGATGAGGAAGATAACGCTATTATCTTACTGGTCTCCTTACCTTCATCATACGAGCATCTCAGAACTACTCTATTGTACGAGAAGGATACGCTTGGACTGGATGAAGTGGTTGCTACACTTATTTCTCATGAGTCGATGAAGAAAACGGAAAGTAGCAAGCACCTAGAAAGAAATGCATTGGTTGCATCAGAAAATGAGCAAGGCAGAGGCAGGTCCAATGATAGACGGAGTAGATACAAATCAAGAGGATGTTCGCAATCAAGGCCAAGCTACAAGAGAAAGTGTTATTACTGTGATCAGGAGGATTGCCTCATCAAAGACTGTGCAAAGCTTAAGAAGGACAAGGCAAACAAGGAACATGCGAGCTCATCAAATGTCGCCACTGTAGTGAGTGATAAGGAATAGTATGCACTCACAGTTTCGTCGAGTATGATGAAATCTAATTGGATTTTAGATTCCGGAAGTACATACCACATATGCATGGACAGGAAACTTTTTTCCACTTACCAAGTGAAAGCCGGAGGTATTGTTCGTGTGGCTAACAACACTGTGAGTAAGATTGTTGGCATGGGAACAGTATGGCTCCGAATGGAAGATGGAAAAATTTTCACGTTGGATGGAGTCCGACACGTGCCGAGACTGAAGAAGAATCTAATTTCCTTAAGTATGCTAGACTTGAAGGGTTATAGCTTCTTATCTAGCAAAGGAAATCTCAAAGTTATCCATGGAGATACGGTGATACTACATGGACAACTAGAGGGGAATCTGTACAGGCTTGTTGAAAAGGTTGTGACAGAAGGAGCTACTTGTTACTTACCAGGCAAGAAGTATAAGATACGCACCGAAAAGACATAGGGCTCGGCAGACATGGCAACCAAAGTGTACAAGAACGCATGGAAGTAGTTTGAAAGTGCACAAAACGGAGCCATTGCAGCCAATTTTAAAGAAAGCTCAGAGCAAAGAAACCAAGACGACAAAGCATGTCCCAGGGATGAAAAAAGTTTCTTTTGCTCCTGAATTAGAGACATTGCGATCTCTCCAAGACTGTATGGAAGGGAGAGATGCAATCACAAAGAGTTGCAAAGTAAGCTTTGCATGGCACCCCAGTGAGGGGGTGTCGGGCACTCCAAGCAAGGGGTGCTATTATTGTAATAACCCTCACCACTACTGACCGATAAACATTGATTACCGTTAAACTGAACTGATTATGACTGATAATTGAACTGATTAAAATACTGAACTGACTGACTGAAAACTGGAACTGAATTGACTGAGTATGTATGTTAATTTGTATTCTATCTGTTTGATTGTTTATTTGATCTGTTCGCGTGTTATGTTTAAACTGCTAATTGAAGGCCTTATCGGCGGCCGAACCGGGAATTGATTGATGTTTTATGATCCTCATAATTAATGTGATTTTATAGTGTATTTATCTGAAAACTGATTAGGTACGATTAAATTAGATTAAAATGAGTTAATTGCGTAGGTTGGCCTTATTTACCAAACTAGCCTTAAGTGCCCACTACCTATACACCTTTGAGCTCATTGCACTTGAACAACATAACTTCATCAGCCATTTCCCTTGTCATTGCCGACTAGAGAGAGAGAGTAAGAGAAAAGAGTGATTCAACTTGATTCATCTTTAGAATTGCTTGGAATTGGAGGAATTGAAAGGAGTTCTTGCTAGATTGAACCTCAAGACTAGTAATTAAGGAACCTAGGTACGAATTCCATCCTCTTGATTGTGTCTTTAAGTTGATTCATGCATGATTCATGCTTCATTGTAGAACTAAGTCATGTTTTGGTTCATTGTTGTTGAACTGAAGCTCAATCCTTGCATGCATGGTTGTATTGTAGATGTTGAGTTGTTCTCATGGCAAAATGTTACATGCATGTTCACAATTATGTTAAAGTCCATGATCTCATTATGTTTTGGAAACAATTGGCTCCTTAGAGCATCAAATTGAAGCTTTGAATTGATTTGAATTCATGCATGTTTGCATGTTCTCCATGTTCATGAAATTGGTTTGTGATTGGATTTGAATTAAACACCCTTGGGCTTTGATTTCTCAAATTGAGTTTTGAATCATATTATTCCATGTGTTTGCAAGTGTTTTTCCAGAAATTAGCCCAAGAGGACCGGTTTTGAGTTGTTAATAATTTGGTTTTTGGCTTGGAGGTGCAACCTGGAATTTCCAGATTTTGCACTTCCGCTCGAGCAGGAGAATTGCCGCTCGAGCGTGGAATCCGAGCATCCAGCATCTTGCACTGTTTTACAGTCCGCTCGAGCGGGGGATTGGGCGCTCGAGCGGAGGCATGTGTCTCAAGCTCGAGCGGGCGTCGAGCGTCCGTCGAGAGGAGATTTCACCCATCCAGTACTTTTACAGTACGCTCGAGCGGGGTATTGTACGCTCGAGCGTGTAACTTTGTTGCATGTCCGCTCGAGCGGGGAAACCTGCGCTCGAGCGGGACTCTATTTTCTGAAAATTCTGAAATTACTTTTTGAGTACATCTTTGCATCCTCATCCCATTCTAGGCATTCTTAGGCCTAGTTTAAGACATCTTATTGAGGGCATAGATGTAGAACACATCGAGGTAACTTAGGGATTAAGTTATTCTTTCCCAGCTGTGTAGCTTAGTGTGTTCAATCTGTTGACTGTGTAGGGTTGGCGACTGGGAAAGCACGCTCTAGCATACTGTAGCCCAAACTCTGTGAGTAACGATTGTGTAAAGATATGTTCACAAATGATTATCTTCTGAACAACTGAACTGTACTGTTTTCTGAACTGATTTACTGTTAACTGAATGAATGTATGTCCTATATTCTGAACTGTATTGTGGCATCCTTAGCACCTACTATTTACTGTTACTATAACAGAATTCTCTGTCGGTTCCCTCGTTGGAACCACCACTATTTACTGACTGATGGTCATCATTACTGCTCGGTCTTTTAAGACCTACTGTTTACTATACTGATATGCTGATTGATGTACCACATATGACTGTACTGACTGAATGACTGAAATACTGTTTAAATGAACTGTTTTCATACTGTAAGGACATTCATTCTTAACCCCCTTTACGCATTATGTTATTCACTGGGCTTTAGCTCACTGCTCATATATATATGTAGGTGTACAGGCACCAGACCGCGGCTAGGAGCGTCAGGGTTACTCCAGTTTTGTCAAGCTAGCCTATGTGCCTCACCGCGAGGTTCCGAGCCTATCATGCTAAGGCTTAGGGGTGTTTTAGGATTTCCCCCTTCTGTACTGTCTTACTGTTTTGTAATAACTGAATGGATTGTCTAGTCTGAATGATTGTGCATTTTATGCATACTGTTCTATACTGATTATGTATATATGTATGAAAGTCTTTTTGCATACAGACTGTCACAGCTCATTGGACATTGTTTATTTACTGTTTTGGCTTCCGCCAGGCCCTGTACTCTGTTTTACTGTTCTACTGTTCTGCAGGCCTTCGGTAATCTCGGATTACTGGCCGGTTACGGTGCTAAACCCATAGGGCCGGGTTTGGGTCGTGACAGAGTGGTATCAGAGCGATACTTACCACGAAGTATACCGCACACACGTGTCCACATGAGCTATAGGGTGTCCTAGAAAAGTAATTAGGGCATCTCATGAGCATGATAAGTGTGTGGTTATGTTATGACTGAATATATGCTAACGTGTTAAACTGTTAACCAAATGACTGCTTATGTTTAAAACTGTTATAACTGTTTATAGTGAAATGGATAACGCAAACACTGCAAATGAAACTGAATCCTCATCCTCTGAGGCCAGAATGGCTAGACTGGAACAAATGATGGAACTGATAACTGCAAGACTGGATCAACAACTGAACCAACCGCCCCTACCACCTCCTCCTCCGGTAGTACCGGAACAGAACGTGAACGTGAATGATGGGGACATAATAGCTCTCATCCAGAAGTTCAGCAAAATGAAACCGCCATCCTTTCAGGGAGGCCTTGAACCGTTAAAGGCTGAAGCATGGGTTCTTGAGACTGAAAAATTATTTGAGGTTTTTCCGTGCTCTGAAGCACACAAGGTACTGTTGGCTACCTTTACTCTACAAGAGGAAGCTAGAAGGTGGTGGATGCTTGTCCGTAATGAAAATACCGTTATGACTTGGGCTCAATTCAAGGGAGCCTTCTTTGAAAAGTACTTCCCTCATTGTGTTAGGGACAAAAAAGTAACTGAGTTCGAACAGCTGAGACAAGGAGCAATGTCTGTGGCTGAATATGAAACAAAGTTCACCGAGCTTGCCAGATATGCACCACACATGGTGGACACTGATTATAAGAAGGCCAAAAAGTTTGAAGGTGGCCTGAATGTTGCAATTCTTGACAGAATAAATGTTCTGAAACTACCAAACTATGTAAATGTTCTTGACAGAGCCTTGATGGCTGAATCGAATATCGAAGCACTGAAAACTGAAACACCAGCGCCTGAATGGCGGGGTAAAAGACAGGGTTTCAAATTCAAGAAAGGCAAGCATAACCCATTGAATAAGAAACAGAATACGGGGTCAACGACTACGTCTAATCAAGGAAACCGTACAATACCGCCCTGTTCTGAGTGTGGTAAAAATCACAAAGGAGTCTGTTACAAGATATCTGGAGCCTGTTATAGGTGTGGCAAAGTGGGCCACATGGTTAAAGACTGTCCCTCTGCCCCACAAGCTAGTAGTAAAGCTACACCAAGCGTAGCGGCATCAACTGTTACACCAAAACCGAACCCCAAAGCTACCGGGAAAGAGCCTATGAGGCAGGGCCGAGTGTTCGCCCTAGTACCGGGAGATGTCCAGAATACCGAGACCGTTGTGTCAGGTATTCTCTCTATTTGTACTCAGAATGCTTATGTACTGATTGATTCGGGGTCTACGCATTCTTATGTGTCGCATGCTTTTTCGCGTAAATTGAATAGACCCTTAGAACCTATGAATTATCTGTTAGCTGTATCATCACTCGTTGGGGGATCTATGACCTGTGCATACATGTACCCTGCTTGTGAAATTATTGTTGGAGATACACATCTGTTTATCGATTTACTGCCATTGAACATTGATCATTTTGATGTAATATTGGGGATGGACTGGTTAACGAAATATCATGCCACCATAGACTGTGTAACGAAACAAGTAGTTTTCCATCCACCTGGTCTACCTGAATTTGTGTTTAATGGGGTTGGAGTAGTACCCCCTCCGTATTTGATTTCATCTGTGAAAGCTGTTAAACTGATTAGAAAGGGGTGTAAAGGATATATGTGTTCTGTACTGACTGTGTCTACTGCTGATAATGCTAATGTGAACTGTATTCCTATAGTCAGAGAATTTCCAGACGTTTTTCCAGATAATCTTCCAGGAGATTTGACTGACAGGGAGATTGAATTTACTGTTGATGTGGTACCCGGAACACAGCTAGTATCTAAAGCTCCTTACCGAATGGCTCCAACTGAACTGAAAGAGCTGAAGGTGCAATTGCAAGAACTATTAGACAAAAAGTTCATCAGACCCAGTACCTCACCATGGGGTATGCCTGTTTTGTTTGTAAAGAAGAAAGACAGCTCACTGAGACTGTGCATTGACTATCGTAAACTGAATAAGGTAACTGTAAAGAATAAATACCCATTACCGTGTATTGATGACCTGTTTGATCAATTACAGGGTGCTAAAGTATTTTCGAAGATTGATCTCAGATCCGGATACCATCAGTTGAAAGTTAAATCAGATGACATTGAAAAAACTGCTTTTAGAACGAGGTATGGACATTACGAATTTTTAGTTATGCCTTTTGGAGTCACGAACGCACCAGCTGCATTTATGGACCTCATGAACAGAATCTTTAAACCATACCTTGACAATTTTATTGTTGTATTCATTGATGACATACTGATTTACTCCAAAAGTATAGAAGAACATGAACATCATCTGAGACTTGCCCTACAAACCTTAAGAGAACAGAAACTGTATGCTAAACTGTCTAAATGTGAATTTTGGCTTGACCATGTTATGTTTTTGGGGCATGTTGTTAGCAAAGATGGAATTTCTGTTGATCCGTAGAAAATCGAAGCTGTAGTGAACTGGCCTAGACCAACCAACGTGACTGAAGTTCGAAGCTTTTTGGGTTTGGCTTGATATTACAGAAGATTCGTCAGAGATTTCTCCAAAATTGCCTTACCATTGACTCAACTGACTCAGAAAGGAATATCATTTGACTGGACTGACCAAAGGGAATCTGCTTTCCAGGAGTTGAAAACTCGACTTGTGACTGCACCGGTTCTTACCTTACCTTCAGGTACGGATGGTTACACTGTGTTTAGTGATGCTTCTCATAAGGGTTTGGGATGTGTTTTGATGCAGAATGGGAGACTAATTGCCTATGCTTCCCGACAACTGAGACCGCATGAAAAGAACTACCCGACCCATGATCTGGAACTTGCTGCAGTAGTATTTGCACTGAAAATCTGGCGTCACTATCTGTACAGGGTGACATGTGAAGTATATACCGACCACAAGAGTTTAAAATATTTCTTCACACAGAAAGAACTGAACATGAGACAGCGGAGATGGCTAGAACTGATTAAAGACTATGAATTACAGATTTTGTACCACCCGGGAAAAGCCAACACCGTTGCCGATGCACTGAGCTGGAAATCAATTGGAAACTTGGCCTGTTTGCTTACCGGACAGAAAGAGTTGCTTTGTGACCTTGAAAAATCTGAAATTGAAATTATTTTGTGAGAACAAGGTGGAACCTTAGCTGCTATTTCTGCTCAACCGGCACTGATTGAAGAGATTAAAGAAAAACAGCAACTGGATGACTTCTTGAAGAAGATCATCGAAGAAAGGGAATTTAAACCGAGACCGGGGTTCAAGTTTGAAAATAATGTACTGTGATTTCAAGAAAGACTGTGTGTACCAAACGATACTAAACTGAAAAGAAAAGTTCTGCAAGAGGGCCACAATTCAAAATTGTCTATCCACTCGGGGAATACGAAAATATATCAAGACCTGAAACTGAATTTCTGGTGGCCAGGAATGAAGAAAGAAATTGCTGATTTTGTATCTAAATGTCTTCACTGCCAACAAGTCAAGGCCGAATATCAACGACCCGCAGGCTTATTACATCCCTTACCAATACCGGAATGGAAGTGGGAACATATCACCATGGATTTTATTGTGGGATTGCCTCGCTCCAGTAAAGGTATGGACTCAATTTGGGTTATTGTTGATAGACTGACTAAATCTGCTCACTTCTTACCTGTCAAAACAATTTATAATGCGGATAAATTGGCCGTGATTTATATTGATGAGATTGTTAGACTGCATGGAGTGCCTGTGTCCATTGTTTCTGACAGAGACTCGAAGTTTACATCGAGATTTTGGCAAAGCCTACAGACTGCATTGGGTACCGAACTGAGACTGAGTAGTGCTTATCATCCTCAGATAGATGGCCAGTCAGAAAGGACCATCCAGACTTTGGAGGATTTACTGAGAATGTGTGTCCTTGATTTTCAGGGAAACTGGGAAAGTCATTTGCCCTTAGCGGAATTTGCTTACAACAACAGCTATCACTCGAGTATTGGCATGGCACCTTTCGAGGCATTGTATGGCAGAAAATGTAGATCTCCAATTTGCTGGGAAGAAGTTGGAGACGGGCCTTTGCTTGGGCCCGAGATTGTATATGAAACAACCGAAAAGGTGAAACTGATACAACAGAGATTGAAAACTGCACAAAGCAGACAGAAGAGTTATGCTGATGTCAGAAGACGAGACAGAGAGTATGAAGTAGGTGATCACGTATTTGTGAAAGTGACACCGATGAAAGGCCAGACTCGTTTTAGAGTCAAAGGCAAGTTAGCACCGAGATACGTCAGACCATATGAAATTATTGAGAAAATCAATCCGGTGGCGTATCAAGTTGCACTTCCTCCTGAAATGGAGCATATGCATAACGTCTTCCACATTTCTATGTTGAGAGACTACCTCCGGGATCCTTTCCATGTAATAGAGCCTACCCGTGTAGTGCTGAGCGATGACTACACTTACGAGGAACGGCCTATACAGATTGTAAACAGACGGATCAAGAAACTGAGAAACAAAGAAATCCCGCTGGTAAAAGTTGACTGGCAGAACCATGATGGTGTGTATGCCACTTGGGAAAGGGAAGAGGACATGGCTAAAAGATATCTTGAACTATTTCCACTGAATCCTGTTTTCTTCCAGAATGAAGGTAACTCGAGTTTAGAGGACTAAACTCTTTATAAGGAGGGGAGATTGTAATAACCCTCACCACTGCTGACCGATAAACATTGATTACCGTTAAACTGAACTGATTATGACTGATAATTGAACTGATTAAAATACTGAACTGACTGACTGAAAACTGGAACTGAATTGACTGAGTATGTATGTTAATTTGTATTCTATCTGTTTGATTGTTTATTTGATCTGTTCGCGTGTTATGTTTAAACTGCTAATTGAAAGCCTTATCGGCGGCCGAACCGGGAATTGATTGATGTTTTATGATCCTCATAATTAATGTGATTTTATAGTGTATTTATCTGAAAACTGATTAGGTACGATTAAATTAGATTAAAATGAGTTAATTGCGTAGGTTGGCCTTATTTACCAAACTAGCCTTAAGTGCCCACTACCTATACACCTTTGAGCTCATTGCACTTGAACAACATAACTTCATCAGCCATTTCCCTTGTCATTGCCGACTAGAGAGAGAGAGTAAGAGGAAAGAGTGATTCAACTTGATTCATCTTTAGAATTGCTTGGAATTGGAGGAATTGAAAGGAGTTCTTGCTAGATTGAACCTTAAGACTAGTAATTAAGGAACCTAGGTATGAATTCCATCCTCTTGATTGTGTCTTTAAGTTGATTCATGCATGATTCATGCTTCATTGTAGAACTAAGTCATGTTTTGGTTCATTGTTGTTGAATTGAAGCTCAATCCTTGCATGCATGGTTGTGTTGTAGATGTTGAGTTGTTCTCATGGCAAAATGTTACATGCATGTTCACAATTATGTTAAAGTCCATGATCTCATTATGTTTTGGAAACAATTGGCTCCTTAGAGCATCAAATTGAAGCTTTGAATTGATTTGAATTCATGCATGTTTGCATGTTCTCCATGTTCATGAAATTGGTTTGTGATTGGATTTGAATTAAACACCCTTGGGCTTTGATTTCTCAAATTGAGTTTTGAATCATATTATTCCATGTGTTTGCAAGTGTTTTTCCAGAAATTAGCCCAAGAGGACCGGTTTTGAGTTGTTAATAATTTGGTTTTTGGCTTGGAGGTGCAGCCTGGAATTTCCAGATTTTGCACTTCCGCTCGAGCAGGAGAATTGGCGCTCGAGCGTGGAATCCGAGCATCCAGCATCTTGCACTGTTTTACAGTCCGCTCGAGCGGGGGATTGGGCGCTCGAGCGGAGGCATGTGTCTCAAGCTCGAGCGGGCGTCGAGCGTCCGTCGAGCGGAGATTTCACCCATCCAGTACTTTTACAGTACGCTCGAGCGGGGTATTGTACGCTCGAGCGTGTAACTTTGTTGCATGTCCGCTCGAGCGGGGAAACCTGCGCTCGAGCGGGACTCTGTTTTCTGAAAATTCTGAAATTGCTTTTTGAGTACATCTTTGCATCCTCATCCCATTCTAGGTATTCTTAGGCCTAGTTTAAGACATCTTATTGAGGGCATAGATGTAGAACACATCGAGGTAACTTAGGGATTAAGTTATTCTTTCCCAGCTGTGTAGCTTAGTGTGTTCAATCTGTTGACTGTGTAGGGTTGGCGAC
Source organism: Camellia sinensis (assembly GCF_055761805.1). Classification (NCBI taxonomy): domain Eukaryota; kingdom Viridiplantae; phylum Streptophyta; class Magnoliopsida; order Ericales; family Theaceae; genus Camellia; species Camellia sinensis. Next base: position 62,016,501 of record NC_138962.1, on the reverse strand, counting down.
TGGGAAGGCACGCTCTAGCATACTGTAGCCCAAACTCTGTGAGTAACGATTGTGTAAAGATATGTTCACAAATGATTATCTTCTGAACAACTGAACTGTACTGTTTTCTGAACTGATTTACTGTTAACTGAATGAATGTATGTCCTATATTCTGAACTGTATTGTGGCATCCTTAGCACCTACTATTTACTGTTACTATGACAGAATTCTCTGTCGGTTCCCTCGTTGGAACCACCACTATTTACTGACTGATGGTCATCATTACTGCTCGGTCTTTTAAGACCTACTGTTTACTGTACTGATATGCTGATTGATGTACCACATATGACTGTACTGACTGAATGACTGAAATACTGTTTAAATGAACTGTTTTCATACTATAAGGACATTCATTCTTAACCCCCTTTACGCATTATGTTATTCACTGGGCTTTAGCTCACTGCTCATATATATATGTAGGTGTACAGGCACCAGACCGCGGCTAGGAGCGTCAGGGTTACTCCAGATTTGTCAAGCTAGCCTATGTGCCTCACCGCGAGGTTCCGAGCCTATCATGCTAAGGCTTAGGGGTGTTTTAGGATTTCCCCCTTCTGTACTGTCTTACTGTTTTGTAATAACTGAATGGATTGTCTAGTCTGAATGATTGTGCATTTTATGCATACTGTTCTATACTGATTATGTATATATGTATGAAAGTCTTTTTGCATACAGACTGCCACAGCTCATTGGACATTGTTTATTTACTGTTTTGGCTTCTGCCAGGCCCTGTACTCTGTTTTACTGTTCTACTGTTCTGCAAGCCTTCGGTAATCTCGGATTACTGGCCGGTTACGGTGCTAAACCCATAGGGCCGGGTTTGGGTCGTGACAATTATGGATCACCTCACATGGGTTGAAGGGGTGATTTGTTGGATATCAACCCATTGTAAGGGTGGCAGCCACATGGTAAGGGTGACATCAACCCACTATCCACATGCTGGGGTAACTGCCAACCAACAAAAGAGAAGAAAACAAGTTGGCCATGTGCAAGGCCAGCCATACTCTCCACACTCTCTTAAGTGTATAAATAGAGATGGTGAAGAGAGAGCTATAGAGACATACATAAACAGACGAGAGAGAAATATACAAGAGTAGTGTAAACTCTGTTTGTGTTATCAGAGTGAGAGAGAATAAGCTATAAAGAGAGACAAAGAGAGTGAGTTGAGTGTGTAATCTTCATCTTGTTGATATATAGTGTTATCGCTCCCGTGGACATAGGCCGGATTGCCGAACCACATAAAAATTCTTATGTTATTGCTTGTTTGTGTTTCCTGGTGTGCCCCCGATCCCCAACATAATAAATATTTTATTTTATTTTTATTTATTTGAATTGCATCCAAATCGCGTGTGGCATCCACTAATATAGGTAAAAGTAAAGGGAAGAATAAAGAGAAAGGTTACAGAGACAAGGCAATAAAGGAGGTTTGTGCAACGGTGAAAGGAAAGGAACACCGCTTTTAATATACAATTTGAAAAGAAAAGATAAAAATGAAGAGAGACAAAGAAAGAACAGAGATGCCAAATTCAAACCCACTGAACCACCATAGACAATGTAGACACAAGATGAGAGAGATAGAGTGTGTGTTTAGAGAGAGAGGGGAGATAAACAACACTGGAATATTTGCTTTTTCTTTGGGTGCTAATATGTTGTTTGAAAATGGAGGAGAGAGAGATTTTTTTTTTAATGGGGATAAATTACAAGTATATCTTAATATTTGTTTAAAATATAATTTTTTTTCATATTTTAGAAAATTATATTTCATTTTTTTTAAAAATTTTAATTTTATAATAAATGATCCTTTCACTAATAAATTACTATCAAGTTAATTAAGATTTTATTTAAGAAATTGGTTATTTTAGTTGGTAAGTTTTTTTTGACTATTTTAACCTGACTAAAAAAATTCTATTTGGGAAGTTGGTTTTTTTTTTTTTTTTTTTGTAGTTGATTTGATGTTGTGAAAAAAAATGAAATGATTATAGATTAGATGTAACATTTTGTCTTATTAATTATTTTATCTTTTAATAAACTATTTTAACCCAACTTTCTACTCAAATAAGGCCTAATTTTTTTAATAAGATTAAAAATATATTTTAATTAATAATTCAAAAAAAATTATAATTGTGTAATAGTTAATAATTTTATTTTTTAATAATTAATTATGTTAAATAAAAAAATTATAATGAAATATTTATAATTTTTAAAATTATAAAAAAAATCATATTTTAAATAAATTTTAGGGAGTGTTTTGTAATTTACATTTTTGAGTGGGAATAGGGGGCCGACTTACACGGTGGTTGTAAGTAATCGTGCAGAAGTAGGATACCTAAGTCTGTACTCGCGCTAATGCTATCGCCATGTGTGTTTGAGTGGTCTCCACACTCTATGAGACTATGATGGTTTGAAAGAGGAACAATTGAAATCTCACAAAAACTCCATCCTTATTGTTAGACAATTTTTATTGTATTTCGAATAATTTAAATTTATGTACTTTACAACAAATAAAAGAAATAAAGCAAAGAAAGGAGAATGTTTGATTACAAAAATCAAACTAGAAAATAAAATAAATAAAAACAAAAAACAAATTTTTTATTTTGTTATAAAAACAAAATAAAAAATCTAAAATAGAAAAATAATAAACTAGAAAATAAATTAACAACTTACTTGATTAATTTCTTGAACAAATTTTTTGATCAAGTCCAGTATTTAACACTGTGTCCTTAAGACAGATTTGTCCTCTCCATGGTGCTTTCAGAATGTAGACGTCTATCTCCCAAGATAAAATGATCAATCAACGACAAATTGCAGCACTACAAATTTTTCGTACAACGAACACACTTAGTGTATATACTCTTTCTCACAGAAAATTAATGGAATTAATATAGCAAAACACAGAGATGAATTGCAGCAGACAAAAATGAAAATTGGACACGAAAACATCAAATGAGGGCTGCCTATTTATAGATGGAGTGTTGGCTGTACAGATTTGAATGAACAGGTATGATACCTGTTCGGACAGATCTGGTTTGAAATTCAAACAGATAAACTATTTCGGGTTTGAACAGATTCGGATCTGTTGGACAGATATGAGACCGGACACTGGACAGATTTGAATTTAAACTGTACAGAAAATGAACTGGACAGATTTGAATTAAACTGTACAGAATTTGAAGAAGTGCAAATAAATTTGAATTCAAACAGATTTTATTTTACCAAAAATAAAATTAAATTCAAATGTTTTTGGCCCAAAAAGATAAGTATTGGTCTGGACAAGCCCAACCTAACCTCACACCACGCACCCGTGCCCAACCCCAGCCTAGCCCGCCCGACCAACCGGACGGACGACGATGACGGCATGAGCGTGTCGTTATTTTTTGGTCCAATGGGTCTAGCCCAATTTGCCCATAACCTCTCATTTTTACAAACTTGGGGTGTCCCTTAGGGCCCTCCCCAAGTTATAATCCCATCCTTTATAAACCCATTCAGAACTTGTCCACAAAATCAATGTGGGACAAGCCGTATACCAAACCTTTAGGAAATTTCATCAAAAACACCATTTTCATGGAGCTTTCTTTGGCTTTAATTTTCCATTCACTCGATAATGGTTTTGAGTAACTAAATATACCACGTGAATTACAACGCGGCATAAAACGCGTTACCACTTAGACTCGCGAAATTTGACGCATGGGTTCCACCTAAAAATTAGACCAAAGTTGAGGAAAAATTCTATTTTTCCAAAACTTTCAAAATCATTTCTAACAATCCCCCACATGAATGGAATTTGATGACAACAGAAATGCAATAATATGTAAATTTTGTCAAAAGAGTATAAATCGAAAATATCTTGTATCAAGATAAGTAGTTTTCAGCCTTGAACCTTCCCTAGTGATAACCTATCGGACTTACTAGCTAACCAATGGACACGATGCCTTGAATTGTTCAGTCATTTGTGTAAGCCAAGAAAATAGATTTCACACAAAATATCTTTTGATACATCATGGTTCTCACTGTTGTGTTCATTTTGGTCTTGAACGCTCATGGTTTTCATGAGTGTTTCTAGAGAATTTAGCCTCTTCATTCTCATAGAATCGGCCCCAGTTCAATACTCATATAGGTGATTTTTATTGTGAGTATCTCATATACTCATCTTGATTTTATGCCTAAATTAAGATATAAGTAATCATTAATAGTTAAGCTTATCCTTAGACTCCTGCATATAACACATGTTGCAGATATCACTCTCACTATAGGAATGGGTAGGGAATTTTAATCCCTTGGTGATTTCTGGCGAGCCACATATAACTTAGTTGTCCTTTTGAACTTAGTTCTTGGGATCTCTAGTCATATAAGTAGGGTTACCATTATGATGACTCTTATGTAATAGGCTTTAATCCCATTCCCTTCGATGAACTATACACTTGCTCCTTTGTCAAACATTTTGTTAACAAACTCGCAATATTCTCTTTAGATTTTATATAATCTATTGAGATTATTCCATTTGAGAGCAATTTTCTTACAGCATTATGTCGACGATGAATATGCCGTGACTTACCATTATACATATAATTCTGTGCCTTACCTATTGTAGATTGACTATCACAATGAATGCAGATAGTTGGCACATGTTTTGGCCACATTGGAATGTCTTCTAAGAAGTGACGAAGCCATTCTTCTTTTTCTCCTGTTTTGTCTAAAGCAATGAACTCAGATTCCATTGTGGATCGTGCGATGCATGTTTGTTTCGTAGATTTCCAAGAAATAGTAGCGCCTCCCAGAGTAAAGTCATATCCACTAATGGATTTTGAATCTTTAGTATCCAATATCCAATTGGCATCACAATAACCTTCGAGTACTGCTGGATATCGAGTAAAGTTCAAACCATGATCATAGGTAAATTTTAGATATCTAAAAACCCGAATGATCGTTTTCTAATGGTCTTCTCCGGGGTTACTAGTATGCCTACTCAATTTACTGACTGCATAAGCTATGTCAGGACGAGTATAATTCATTAGGTACGTTAGGCTTCCAATGATCTTGGAGTAATTTAATTGAGACACCGCATCACCTTTATTTTTTGATAAATAAAGACTGATGTCTACAGGTGTTCTAGCTACATGCATATCATCCTTGATAAATTTATCAAGAATTTTCTTAATATAATGTGATTGAGATAATGCATATCCGTCAAATGTTTTAGTAATTTTCATTCCTAATAGTACATCTATGACCCACATATCTTTAATATCAAATCTTTTGTTCAGCATTTGCTTAGTTGATTTGATCGTGTTTTGACTGCTTGTAATGATAAGCATGTCGTCCATATAAATACAAACTATGACATATCCTTGGTTAGTGTTTTTAACATAGACGCACTTGTTACATTCGTTTATCTTAAACCCATTAATAAGCATAGCATGATCAAATTTTTCATGCCAGTTCTTAGGTGCTTGTTTTAATCCATAAAGAGATTTTACAAGCCGACAAACTTTCTTTTCTTTCCCTGACACTACAAACCCTTTGGGTTGCTCCATATAAATCTCTTCATTTAGATCACCGTTTAAGAAAGCTGTCTTAACATCCATTTGATGTATCTCTAAATTATACAACGCTGCTATGGCAATAAGCATGCAGATGGATGTTATTCTTGTCACAGGAGAATATGCGTCAAAATAGTCTAGACCTTCCTTTTGTTTGTAACCTTTTACTACAAGTCTTGCTTTATACTTGTCTATTGAACCATTTGCTTTCATTTTTCTCTTGAATATCCACTTATATCCAAGAGGTTTAGAACAAGGTGGAAGATCTACCAATTCCCAAGTATGATTTTGCATAATGGATTCAATTTCATTATTAACGGCATCTTTCTACAAAGGTGCTTGAGGACCTGTCATTACTTTCTTAAAACTTTGAGGTTCATTTTCTAACAAGTATGTCAGAAAATCTGGACTAAAGGATTTTGATGTTCTTGCTCTCTTACTTCATCTTGGTTCATTGTCAGTTAAATCATGCTGGTCGAGACCATTTCTAGTCTCTTGTGTTTGATTGTCATTAGTCTCTTGACTTTGTGTACAATCAGAAGTTCTTTTCTGTGAACTTAATTCCTGTCATTTCTTATAAGGAAAGACATGTTCAAAAAACACAGCATTCCTTGACTCTATAATAGTGTTCACATTTATATCAGGTATTTCTGATTTATAAGTCAGAAACCGATATGCACTACTATTCTGAGCATAACCAATAAACACACAATTCACTGTTTTTGGTCCTATCTTAGTCTTTTTAGGAACAGGAACTTTTACCTTTGCCAAACATCCCACATTTTTAAGTATTTGTAGGAAGGTGGTCGACCTTTTCATAATTCATAAGGAGTGCTGTTGGTTTTCTTGTGGGGTATTCTATTAAGAACATAATTAGCAGACAATATTGTTTCCCCCCACAAGTTCTGCGGTAAGCCCGAACTAAGTAACATGACATTCATCATTTCTTTAAGGGTTCTATTCTTCCTTTCAGCAATTTCATTTTGCTGTGGAAAATAGGGTGTTGTAGTTTGGTGAATAATATCATGTTGTGCACAAAATTCATTTAATGGTGCATCATATTCACTACCCCTATCACTTCTTACCATTTTAATGGTTTTACCAGGTTGATTTTCAACTTCAGTTTTGTAGAGTTTAAACATTTCTAAGGCTTCATCTTTACTTCTAAGTAAGTATACATAACAATATCTTGTGCAATCATCGATAAATATTATGAAATACTTTTTGCCTCCTCTAGTTTGAACAAATTTAATATCACATACATCATAATGAATTAATTCTAGAGGTTCGATTTTTCTTTCAACCGATTTAAATGGAGCTTTAGTTAGTTTCGCTTCTACACAAATCTCACATTTGTGATTAGGATTGATTTCAAACTTTGGTATATAATCTAAACCAATTAATCTACGCAAAGCACCAAAATTCACATGTCCTAATCTACCATACCATAAATTCGACTTAAGAATATAAGCAAAAGATATGTTATTCTTATTAAGAGCAAGTTTTGGTACAACCGTCATTACATTCAATTTGAAGGGACCATCTGTGACGCCCCAAAATTTTTTTTTTTTTTTTTGAAACGTCATAAGATTTAAATAACAATAACTTACCAGATAAAATTTTAACTACTAGTTAGGAACTTTTAAGTTCTTACAAAGCCAAAGTCCAACGACAAAATAAAACTACAAGTTCACACACAACGTCACAACATAGTGTAATCCTAATACAAGGGATAACAGGATTTTATTCTGATAAAATCTTGACTCTAAGTCAGCCAAGGTTTGATATTGGCAGCAACTCCAGTTTCAGCCCCAGTCCCTTCTTCGACATAATCTGGCATGAAACGCCAGGGCAACAAAATATATGCCATGAGTTTTGCAACACAGTAAGAAAACGTAACCAACCTACCATTCTTTTTAAGAGAAAGATAATAAGATTCTAAACATGAGATAACAATATAATTGTACACATAAATTACAACCCTTAGAATAATTTCAGTAATTTTAATAAATTAGGTGACACTCGAAATCTCACAAAAGAGATTTAACTTACTAACCACTAAGCATGGCAACGGCTAATTTGAAACCCTCCCTTGGTCAAATATTTAAGTGTTACCAACCGTAACTACCAGGGATGCCTACATCCGGAGTTATATACCCAAGTCGTGGCATCCGTGGTCTGCCCCAAGGAAACGGTCTGCCAGGGGTAAGTAACCTCCCTGTGTGCCACCTGCACATCCACCCTTATTCCAAAACCGAATACCGAAAATGATTCAAATAAGTTCCGTGCCATCTTAGAGTTTCGCAACATAATTTACGTGAGAATTCTCAAAACCAGGGCTCACCCTGAATACCCGGTATTAACCCTTCATCAGTAACTCATTATATACCGTTAATCCTTTTGGTTAATTTATATACTAAACACAAATTATTCAAATCTCAATCACCAATAACGTTATACCAACTAAAGAAAAACTCCCAACATAAAATATTATGCATGTCACCCAATAATAGTTCAATGTACAAAATTTAGTAAACAATTACTTAAAACCATGGTATAAACATAATAACTTAAATACAAGAAATAAACCATAAATGCACACCTGCACAAATTTTTGATTTACTAAATTAGACTAGTATAATATGAAAGTGGTGATTTTATCCTGTCCAGAAAAAATTTTCAGAATATATGTCTTGCAAGTAAAATTTTAAATACATTACTTATACAACTCTAAAATTCATATCAATCTACAAAATAATCCATAAACATGTTATGGTCATTTTTCAGAAAGCATTTTCCAAAAATAAATTATAAATAATTCTTAAAAATTCCAAGGGTGTTTATGACACAGATTTGTCACATTTCCTTATATTAATTACATGCTTAAATTTATAGATCAAACCCATAATCTAAAAATTTATCATGAAACTAGACTTCTCAAATTTCATATTTTAGTTAGAAATTCCCAGATTTGGCTTAGTATAGAATTTTAAATAAATTTTCAAATACAAGGTAAAATCAGTCACACAGTTTCAGATTTAGTTAAAAATTTGTATAAATTCGTAGAAAGCTCAAACATTGTTTCAAAATTTTTTTGGATAAACTAGACATCATTATCAACAAATTTGTAGAAGGAATCATCTCGAAATTGTGAGTATAAAATTATCTAAAAATTCGGGTAAACATGCTGGCAGATTCAAACAGATTATTCTCAACACAGTTTCAGATTAAAAATTTGTATAAATTCGTAGAGAGCTCAAAAATTGTTTCCAAATATTTCTGGACAAACTAGATATCATTATCAATAACTTTGTAGAAGAAATCATCTCGAAATTTTGAGTGTAAAAGTTTCTAAAAATTCGGGTAACAGGTTGGCAGATTCAAACAGATTATTCTCAACACAGCTTTAGTTTTAATTAAAAATTTGTATAAATTCGTAGAGAGCTCAAAAATTTTTGCAAAAATTCCTGGATGAACTAGACATAATTATCAACAACTTTGTAGAAGAATTAATATCGAAATTTTGAGTATAAAATTGTCTAAAAATTCGGGCAAACATGTTGGCAGATTCAACACAGTTTTAGACAATGTATCAAATGTACATAATCTGAAAATTTTCAATTATATAAAAAAAATGAGAGGGTTGAGAGGGTTTTCTTACTTAGTGGTAGGGTTGAAATGGAATAATGAAATGGTATGAAAATATGCAACCTCAATCTCCTCCTCTTCTTCCACCAGAATTCCCTCTATTTGGATGTAATGGTTTATGCTTAGTCTAGAAATATGAACTCTCTGTGCAGAAATATGAACTCTACTAGATGCAATTTAAAGACTCCCTCCGAGGTTAGCTCTCTCTCTCCCACTCTCTCACACATTATTTTTTTTTTTTCAAAAAATTCCATTCCCTTTCTCCAATTTCTAAGAGCAAACTTTCTCTAAATTTTATAAGCTTTTCCCTAAATTTTACAAGCTTTCCCTAAATTTTATGCCTATTCTAAATTCTAAAAGATGGTGGGTTTGGTAGGAGCTGTGGGTTGTTTGCCCACGGTTTGTTTGTTTGTATATATATATATATATTTTTATTTATTTATTTATTTATTATTTTTTTTGTGTATTTGTAGGGGTTCTAAAAATTGATACCCTAAGATTTTTATCTAAGATATTTAGTAAGAATAATTATTATATTGAATCCTAATTAAACTAATTTATAAACAACAAATATTGAACACCCACAAAATTATCATTCTTAATAGGGTCTTTGTTAGTGATAGGATTTGGTTAATTTAAAACTAATTAATTAATTTATTTATTTATTTTCTTTCAAGAATAATTTAAATATGGGTTTTCACACCATCACTCATGTATCCCTTACCAACATACATACCACTCTTTGATAATACAAATTTATCAGACTCAAATACAAGCCTAAAACCATTATTACTTAACAAAGAGCCGGAAACTAAATTTTTTCGCATGTCTGGTACATGTAGTACGCTGTTGAGGGTAAGTTCTTTCCTTGATGTCATCTTCAAGATCACTTTTCCTTATTCAGCCATAGTAGAAGTAGAAGAATTTCCTATGAAAAGTTGTTCACCATTTGCAGCCTTATTGTAAGTTATGAACATCTTTATGTCCGCACAAATGTGATGGGTTGCTCCAGTGTCAACCTACCATTCCTTGGGATTTCCAACCAAATTAGCCTCAGACACCATAGCAGAGAGATTGATGTCATTTATCCTGTAAAACATGTAATCTAATTCTGTCACATTGGCTTGATCGGTGGTCTTCTTACTTGTACTTCCGCGATCCTTCTTAGGGCGCCGACAATCATAAACTCGATGTCTGGTCTTGCCACAATTATAGCATTTTCATTTGAATTCCTTTTTATACATGTAGTACGCTGTTGAGGGTAAGTTCTTTCCCTGATGTCATCTTCAAGATCACTTTTCCTTATCCAGCCACAGTAGAAGTAGAAGAATTTCCCATGAAAAGTTGTTCACCATTTGCAGCCTTATTGTAAGTTATGAACATCTTTATGTCCGCACAAATGTGACGCGTTACTCCAGTGTCAATCCACCATTCCTTGGGATTTCCAACCAAATTAGCCTCAGACACCATAGCAGAGAGATTGATGTCATTTATCCTGTAAGACATGTAATCTAATTCTGTCACATTGGCTTGATCGGTGGTCTTCTTGCTTGTACTTCCGCGATCCTTCTTAGGGCGCCGGCAATCAGAAACTCGATGTTTGGTCTTGCCACAATTATAGCATTTTCCTTTGAATTTCTTATTACCATTGTTGTCGCCTTGTTTAGGACCATCTCTAGTAAACTTCTTCTTTTTGTTATGTGGTTTGTGCATTTGTTTAACCACATTAGCCTTAGACTCAATGGGACTTTTACCATTCCTCTTTTCAGCCTTTCGGTTATCTTTCTCAATTCTCAATCTTACAATCAATTCATCCATGATCATCTCCTTGCGTTTATGTTTTAAATAATTTTTGAAATCTTTCCAAGCCGGTTGTAACTTTTCCACTAAAAGAAAGACTCGCTAAGAGACATACCTTCAGAATGAATATCATACAAAATTATTTGAAAATTTTGAACTTGAGAAATTATCGTTTGGGAGTCTACCATAATAAAGTCTAGAAATTTGCCGACAACAAATTTCTTCACGCCGGCATCCTCTATCTTTTATTTTTTCTCCAAAGAATCCCATAATTCTTTTGTTGTTTTCAGAGGGCTATAAAAATTATACAGCATGTTGTCAAGGCCATTGAGGATGTAATTTCTGCACAGGAAATCAGAATGTTTTCAAGTATCTACAACAACAACAACTTACCGATCACTTTCATCCTCTCTAAGTACTGGAGCATCTTCATGGAGAAACCGGGCCAAATTTAGAGTTATAAGATAGAACAGCATTTTCTGCTGCCATCTTTTAAACTCAGTGCCATTAAATTTTTTCGATTTTTCTCCATGATTTATCGGAACTTCAACATGGTTTTGGATAGGGACCGGAGTCGTTGTAACAATCGGATTTGGAGTACTACTTTCAGCAGCCATAATGTCTAATTACAAAAATAAAAAATAAAAAACAAAACACAAATTAATTTTATAGTTACTAAAACTAGAAAATAAATTATAACACAAAATAATTTTATTTTTCTCGTTACTAAAACTAGAAAAATAAAATGCCACAATAATTTTCTGTAACACAAATTAATATTCTGCAATTGTTAATGACACTAGTATATTACTACTAGTTGTCAAAAAAAATAAACAGTATATTATTACTATTTGTCAAATAGTATATTACTACTATTTGTATTTTCAACCAGAATATCACTTTGTGAAATTACAAAAAATTAAATACAACGAAGACATAAAAAAAAAATGAGTATGTCTTAAGATTGTTGGACAATCTTCATTGTATTCTGAATAATTTAATTTTGTGTACTTAACAACAAACAAAAGAAATAAAGGAAAGAATGGAGAATGTTTGATTGCAAAAATCAAACTAGAAAATAAAATAAATAAAAACAAAAAATAGATTTTTTATTTTGTTACAAAAACAAAATGAAAAATCTGAAACAGAAAAATAATAAACCAGAAAATAAATTAACAACTTACTTGATTAATTCCTTGAACAAATTTTTTGATCAAGTCCAGTGTTTAATACTATGTCCTTAAGACAGATTTATCCTCTCCACGGTGCTTTCAAAATGTGGACGTCTATCTCCCAAGATAAAATGATCAATCAACGATAAATTGCAGCACTACAATTTTTTCGTACAACAAACACACTTAGTGTATATACTCTTTCTCATAGAAAATTAATGGAATTAATGTAGCAAAATGCAGAGATAAATTGCAACAGATAAGAACGAAAATTGGAAATGAAAACATCAAATGAGGGTTGCCTATTTATAGACTGAGTGGTGGCTGCACAGATTTGAATGAACAGGTATGATACCTGTTCGGACAGATCTGGTTTGAAATTCAAACAGATAAACTGTTTCAGGTTTGAACAGATTCGGATCTATTGGACAAATATGAGACTATACACTGGACAGATTTGAATTTAAACTGTACAGATTTGAATTAAACTATATAGAATTTGAAGAGGTGCAAACAGATTTGAATTTAAACAGATTTTATTTTACTAAAAATAAAATTAAATTCAAATATTTTTGGCCCAAAAAGATAGGTATTGGGCCGGACAAGCCCAATCTAACCTCACACCACGCGCCCAAGCCCAAGCCCAAGCCCAAGCCCAAGCCCAAGCCCAGCCTACTCGACCAAACGAACGGACGGACGGCAGCGCGTGTGTATGGTTATTTTTGGGTCCAATGGGTCTAGCTCAATTTGCCCAAAACGTCTCCCTTCTACAAGCTTGAGGTGCCCCTTGGGGCCCTCCCCAAGTTATAATCCCATCCCTTATAAACCCATTCAAAACTTGTCCACCAAATCAACGTGGGACAAGCCTTATACCAAGCCTTTAAGAAATTTCACCCAAAACACCATTTTCTTGGAGCTCTCTTTGGCTTCAATTTCTCATTCACCCGATAATAGTTTTGAGCAACCAAATATACCACGTGAATCACAATGTGGCATAGAACACGTTACCATTTAGACCCGCAAAATTTGACGCATGGGTCCCACCTAAAAATTAGACCAGAGTTGAGGAAAAATTTTGTTTTTCCAAGACTTTCAAAATCATTTCTAACACTTAAGGGAAAAAAAAGTACTGCCATTAATACTTACGTTTATTTTTTGGAACCCCATTTCTTTGAATCCCCACTCAAATAATTGAAACATTCTCATCTTTTCTTTGAACGCCTACCTTAATATCAACTATACCCTTGTACTTTGGACCTTAAACTCTTTTTCTTCTGGTACCCTTTTCACCGCTAGTAACCTTTCACTGTCGGCGACCTCCACCCTCACCGATGACCCCATTACCTTTATCCATTGCAGCTCTTACACCCAACGTTCCAAACCCTATCTCTACTTACTCTGACTGCCACTGTTGCCACCTTCAACCTCCATACCCCAATGACCAATGCTTCCATAACTGACCTCTATTCCTTAGTGCATTTCCCAATTGAATGACGCCATTGTATGGCCTAGTGTGTTTGTTACCGCAATTGGAACAGGCAAGAATAAAGTGAGAGAGGCAAACATGATGATTGCCATTAGAACGAACATGAACCACAAGATACATGTCGTCTATGCATTCGACTGGTCCACGCACATCTATTGGAGCCATGATTTGAAGCGGTGCTATTCGTTTTGAGCGTGCCAAAAGCTTTGCGAGTATTTGTTCAACAATGCCTCTTATTCGTCCACCATTGCAAAATTTACGAATTTACACACACACACACACACACAGATATAGCAGACAGTGATGGGGAGGAAGGGTCATGGCGGCGGTAGTTGGAGGTGATGGAATGGCTAGGGTTAGGGTTAGGGTTAGAAGGTTATGGATGAGGGTAAAAATGGAACTTTATGTTTGGACAAAATTGGAATTAAAAAATATAAAAGAAATGAGAGGTTTAAAGAATAAAAGTAGGTGTTAATAGCAGCACTAAAAAAAAAAAAAACCATAGACCAATCACACACATTTGGGGGTTCCAAGTTTTTTCCTGGTTTGAAATCTTTATATAAGAAAAAAGGGTTTCTAACCTATTTTGTGAGAGTTTCAATATCTCAATCTTAATTTTTTAATTTTTTGATTTAAGAATAAAATTTAGTATTTATTGACTTCTCCTAACTCTCAAGCCTTTTTGACTTCTCTCATACCTACTGCTGCACCATTTTTAACTTATCCCATACACTATAGTTAGTGATGGGATTGCTAAATTATTTTTATAAAAAATAATTTGTATATTAAAAAAATATATAAAACAAATATAAATTTTTATTTAAAAATAACAGGTTGCAAATGTGAAAAAAATAGAAAAAAATTGCACTGTAATAAATAATTTGTATATTAAAAAAATATCTAAAACAAATATAAATTTTTATTAAAAAATAACAGGTTGCAATTGAAAAAAAAAAGAAAAAAAAATCACACTGTAAAAAATAATTTGTATATTAAAAAAATATAAAACAAATATAAATTCTTATTAAAAAATAACAAGTTGTAATTACAAAAAAAAAAGAAAAAAAAATTACATTGTGCATTTTACTAATAATGCTAAAAAAATGTGCCAAGTGTTTGTGTTAAGGCTCGACATGTGTCCACTATCAAATTATCAAGTGAAGACGAAACTAAGTAATTCAGCTCTAATGGCTAACAAATATTAGAAGTCCGACTATTGAAACCTAATAACTATTAATTAATAGAATTCAACAATGGAAAGGTTTCAAATCATATCTCTTTGTCTTCGCAAATGTTCCCTTTCTTGGTTTATGCATTCATTCTAATATTGATAGAGAATTGGAGGTGTGGAAAAGTGACAGATATTAAAATTATATATTGAGTTATGTAATTATTGTAATAAAAAATAAAGGTTGTTTTCCTCGTCTATGACGATTTATCTGGTTATACCTCAAATTAAAATGTCAGGTGTACTTCTACATCGTCATTGAACGTTGCTTTCATTTTTTTATATATTTTATCTTACAATTGTTTGTGTTTTATGTTATGAAATTTATTATATCTGTGCTTGCTAAAGCTATTAGATGGACCTAGTGGAAGAAGTGCAAACTATTTCAATGCCATTCTTAGGATTAGAAGTACAAAACAATACACAAAGGATATGAATAGACAAAATTTTATAAAATTTATTTGTGAATCTCACTTCTTGAAAATCCTATAATTAATTTATTTTTTGTATTATATTTTATGTTTAGTTTTTGTACCTTTTTTTTAAATATAGTTTTCTTTGTTTTCTTTTAAAAGTTTATTTTTAAAAATTAATTAATAAATAAATAAATCATTTTCTATTTCAAACAATTTTATTTATATTTTTTAAAGTAGTTTTAGTTTTGGAAAATTACAATTTTTTTTAAATATATATATTGTAATTTTGTACATTTTAAATGTATGATGTTTTCACTAATAAATTCGAAAATGCACTATGAAAGAAGTATCATGAAAAAATTAAGCAAGAAGAAGAAAAATAAATAAAATAATATGATGAATGTGGAGTAAAGATCAAAGATTAAAACTCCCAAAGTAAGCAAGCAAGAAAACAAGTTAGTAGAATAGAATGTTTAACAATAGACATTTGAAAAGTTACAACAAAATTTTATAATTTTCTTTTTTACTAAAAAATATTCTATCTGGTACTAGTAAATTTATATAAGCATAATTGCTAGCCACATTTTTTTACTTAACGTATAATATTTATATTGACTATCTTTGTCAGGTTTATTTTTTTAAGTATTTATATAGAAGTAAAAAAATATCGTTAGGAATAAATTTTTTCTTAATTTAGTTATAAATTTTGTCCGTACATTATTTCAAAATTTTGAATAAAAGAAAATATAAAATAATTGATTGAAGATATGCAGCATTTTTTATATTCATTTTTCTATGTGCAAAAAAAAAATTAAAAATCTCAATTCACGTATATACAAATAATTGTAGACACGGGTGGAACACTAGTTAATTAATTAAATTAAATGCTATGGGATAACCAATTTTTGTGTCACCTAAAAATGTGATAAAAAGATTTACTATTTAGAATTTTAAATTTATGATGTATATTAAATTTATTATTGTAAAATTATCATGAAGAAATTTTCGTCTTTGATTATAAAATTTGATTATTTTTGTAATATTTTTTTTATATATGTTTTTTTTATTATTGAATGTAAAAAAAAATGTTAAATTAATATAATAGGTAAAATTTTATTTTATTTTTTTAAATTAAAACCCAGTTTGTAAAAAATAATAATAAATACTTATCATTTCAATATGGTTTTCATTTTTACCTTTTTTGGAGCAAAGATAATTTATAAAAAATTGACAATAATGTTTTTAGTGTTTACTTTTGTTAAATTAATATTTGTTTTTGTAAAGAAATAAAAATAAACAGCATATTACTAATCACGGTTATTAGTTCATTTTTATTTATTTATCAATAATTGTTATAGCATGGATTAATAAAAGTTTGATAGGCAAAATGATAAATTAATATAATAACAATAAGTGTCATGTCAATTTATAAGAAATATTTTAAACTTTTTTTTATTTATTATTTACCTAACACTATTTGCTAATTTTCTATTAATGCATTAGTGCAATCAACTCCATCTTTCTACATTGCGCAATGAATAAATTTCCTACTACTGTTCATTAATTTACTAACGAATTGTTCATGTTTGAAGCCATTCGTAGCAGAATTTGACATTAATCAAAATCAATCACTCCTATATAATTGATCTATTCCTTCCTTTTTTTTTTCCTTTCAATTTATATGTAATCATAATTTATTTTAGATGAGTAAACAAAATATGGAGAAACTACATATAGATGGGAGAAGAAGAAAAAAAATATCAATACATGGAGGGGTGCAAGTGACGTTTATAACCCTACAACATTTTATTTGCACTCCATCACAGACACTGACACACTTGCACCTCCAATATGTTTGTAATTTTTTTTCCTTTTCTCTTATCTGCATGTAATTCTCCCACAAAATATAGATGAGTAATAAAATATTGTACACAATCAAATGATCAAAATTGAGTTCTATAACTGATTAAAAAATAGGCTTGATTTGTTATTGAATCAAGCTCTTCAGTTAGAAAAACACAAAAATAAATTAGTATAATAAAAAAATGATAGAGCGGAGAACTCCAAATTTATTTTAAAAAAGTATACAGTCAAGCAACATATAATCAAGAAAATAGATATTCCATTGTCATTATCGTCATATCTACCAGTTGAATCCACAATCATTATTACCATACTAAAATGAAACGATTGAGGGAAAAAAAAATTAAACAAAAGGCTTAAAAAATAATAAATAATATACAAAATATATATAAGAACTCTCTTTTGAAAAATGCTCCGTAACTCGAGAAAGTGAGGCTCGAATGGTATGGAAAATATTATCTTACCAGTAAGAGAATCAAAAAACATCCTAAAACGACGTCGTTTTGAGATTTCGAGCCACTAAAACCACGGAAAATTCGAGTTACGAATCGGAACCGCTCTCTTTTCAACTATCATAAACAATGGTAAGGGAGACATGGGTCTGTGTCATCGTAGGGGAGGGATATGAATCACTATGTTTAGTTTTAATTTTTTGAATTCATTTTTTTAGGTATTGAATTTTTTATTTTTTTATTTTTAGTAAATATTTTTAAAATTTTAAATATTTTTTTTTTTACTTTTTTAGATGCACTTTATTTAGATGTATCTAAAAATAAAATATTTGTAAAAAAAATATTTTAAAAAATTAATAAATATACAAGAATACGAAAATGTAATAAATTTTTGTATTTTTTAAAATATTTTTGGTATTTAGTGAATTTTTAAAAGATTTTTTAATAAATATTATACTTTTTAAATGTATTTATATTAAGTGAATCTAAAAGTTAAAAAAATTGCTTAAAATATTAATAAAATTTAGTGAAAATAAAAAAAAACACGGCAAATTTTTTTTAAAATTGTTTGAAAAGTGAATTTTAAAAAATCAAACCAAACAAAACTGTTAGTTCCCACACTATTTTACCGCTATGCAAAAAGAAAAAGTGCATCAAAACTGAAAGTCTATCAAGAAAATGTAGTAAGTTAGAAATTTACAAACTCATTAACAAATTATACGGAGATAAATAAACAGTTTCTATTATGAGTGAAAATACAACATAAAAAAATAATATAGGGCAATCAATTATTAGTCAATTCATTTAATTTATACAAATATGAAATCTTACTGTTGTGGAAGAAATAAGGAAAGAGGGGAGGAATATAGGGAGTGAATTACAAATGGTCACGCAGAGAGAATAGAGAAACATAACACCCGGAAAAAAAAAAAAAGAAAAAAAAAAAAAGACGAGCAAAGTATGGTTTTTTTAGCGGAAAATTTATTTTTGGTCAAGCAAATCCAACCATTAATTTCATAGATGGATTGATCTCAATCATTCTAACAAAATGCAAGAGATAGACATTTTCATAAACATTTTGTATTATTATGCAGATGAATTGGATGCTGTTAAAACTTGACTTGAAAGTTGGATAATATAAAGTGGCGATTATTAGGATGTTAATTATTGTTTCATGTCAACATTGGAGAATTAAAGTTGGATTATTTATTGTAATAAGGTCCAATCCAAATCAAGTTTGTTGAGATTGTGAAAGTGCAATATAACTAGTATAAACTGAACACCAATACTATGTCCAATTATTTTGAGTTTGACTATGAAATATACCCAATTCAACGTACCATCTCTACCAAATTTATAAACTGAAGTATTTAATTTAGTTCAAATTTGGATAAACTTTTTTATTGACGTCTTTTTTTTTTTTTTGAGTTTGTAGTTTTTTTTTTTTTTGGGGGGGGGTTGTTGTAAGTAAGTAGTTTTTAGTTTTGCTTTTGATATAATAGTCAAAAACTCATACTAATAGCCCTAAAATGTTGAAGAAAAAATAATAATAATAATAATAGCATTAATGGAAATTTTCCAAAGAGGAAAGGATGAAAGCCCATAAATACCAAATTTTCCACCTGTCAAATTTTAATTTGGCTTCTGAAAAAAAAAATTATTATCAAGCAATCTACAAAATTGTACCTGATTTGGTGACTTTTAATATGTTTTGGATCCTACAAATATTATTTATTTATTTTATTACATTGTTATTGTTGTATTATTTTGGATAGTCCTAAACATGTCTTACATTTTTTTATTTCACCTTTTGATTATCTAATATTTAAAACCTTGTCTTAGTTTGGAAGTAACCTTAACCTACTGAAGTAAAATGTTGAAACTAGAATAACGAAAATAAATACTAAAAATATTTTTGTTCAAAAAAATAAAATCATATGAAAATGAAGATTTGTTTTATTTATTTATTTATTTTTTGGAAGAAACACCTATAAATCCTAAATAGTAATTTTATGAACGGTTTGTTCCTCTATTTTTTTTTATGGACTCAAGATCTCATTCTAGTATGAATAACATAAAGGATCAAGTATAAACGCTCGTGTGTTATGTGTTGAGTGACAAATATGGGTTTTCTCATAATATTAAAATTACTAAACGTAACATTTTTAAAAAAAATCTTAGTGTACTTTTACCAAATATAACACTCTAATGTAATACTAAAAAAACGTAACACTCCAATGTAAGAAATTGTTTAGTGTACTTTTCTCAAACATAACAATGTGACATTTCAAAAATATTTTTAAGTGTACTTTTCTCAAACATAATATTCCAATAAATATGACACAAAAACTTCTTAGCCTCCGTTTGGGAAGTGGGTTGGCCTTTTGGCTTTTTGACGTTTTTGACTATATGAGCCTAGGTCTCAAAAGCATGATTTGGAAAGGATTTTTTGGCGTTTTTGACTTTTTGGTGAGGTGTCATCCTGTTAAATTACCAAACTGCCCTTTTTGGCTTTTTTTTTATTTTTTATTTTGGGTTTGGATTTCCCATATTTTGCTTAATTAATTTATTTATTTCTTTATTTTAATTTTGGGTTTGGATGTGGCGTTTTTTGCTTAATTGTTTTTTTTAATTTTTTTTATTTTGGATTTCGATTTGCCGTATTTTGCTTTTTTTTTTTTTTTTTTTTTTGGGTTTGGATTTGGTGTATTTTTCAAACTTTTTTTTTTTATTTTGGAAGTGGATTTGGCGTTTTTTGCTTTCATTGTTTTTTTTTTTGTTTTAATTTTTTTATTTTGGGTTTGGATTTGGCGTATTTTGCTAATTTTTTTTTATTTTTTTAAATTTATGTTTTTGTCTTTGTTTTTTTCTTTTTACATGAATTAGTTCTTTTTCTTTATTTTTATTGGTATAGAAGCACTTGTTTTTGCTATTTATGTGTTTCATTTATTTGTAAATTACGTGACAAATAATGATTTATGTTTTCATGTTTTTTTTTTAAATGTTTTTGAATGAGGCGTATTTTTTTCGTTTTTTTTTTTAAAATTTACGATTTTGTCATTTTCTTATTCACTCACATTAACTTTTTATTTTACATTTTAAAAAAATGGATTAAGCATTTCTGATCTTGTGAATTTTGGTTTTTCAGAGTGCGGCACGTCACCAACTAGAAGGGGGTATATCCCCGTGTAAACACATACATATTGTACATGATAATATATTTCAATACAGTCTGTTCCACGTGTGTCATTAGTAATGTTACAACCCTACGGAAATTAGGTCGACTATTATATATTTCCTAACATTCCGTTATTACGCATGTAACATAATTTGTCGCGTATGTGATGGCGCACCAATGCCATATGTGGGTCCTCATCCCCAACCATTAAACCATTCTCGTCATGTTCAACTTCTGGTATGGCATTTACTATTGTCATAGCCTCTTCCTCGTCACAGATTGGGTGAATAGTTGTTGGGTTACCTGTGTTGCGCCGTATATAATTATGTAATGCCATTGACGCACCTACTAACTGAACTTGCACATTTGCAAAGTCATACCAAAGCATGTCTCGAATAAACCCCCATCGATTTTTCCAGGCACCGAAGGTGCGTTCCACCACACTGCGTAAGGGCAAGTGCACTTTGTTAAATAATTCCCTTGGCGTGTTTGCCGTCCTGTTCCGTGCAATACGTCGAAATTCTTGTTGGTGGTAACGGTGGCCTTTGAATGGTGCTAAGTACCATGTCCAGTTTGGATAACCAGAATCGACAAGATAATATTTGCCTGCAGACATGACAACAATGTATGGCACCTAAAATTTGTACAAAGAACCCCCTAAATCCACAAACATCGGCATGTGTTACCTTCGTCAGGATGTGGGAATGGGACATTGTCATTAGTTAGTATCTCGTTGAATATGCGACTATCATGCATACTTCCTTCCCATCCGCACGAAATGAATACGAAACACATGTCAAAATCGACTGCGGCCATGATATTTTGCGTGTGACAGTATTTCCTATCGAAATATGTTGCTGCATCTGGCCCCGTAACCCATGCACTTACATGTGTTCCGTCTATTGCGCCAATGCAGTCCTGCAAACAACCCAATTCTTTTGTTGCTTAAAAAAATATATGATGTTTTGTTTTTTCCATACGTCACGTCCAGTTAGTAATAAAAACAAAATAACAGACACTCTTTATGTATATGTGAATAATGTATTTCGGTAGTACCTTGAACGGTAGGTATTTCCGTCTAGACCGCACATATGGATGTATACGATGCTAATTGTATGTAGGCCGGCAATGAACAACATTGAACTGCTTCATGAAGTTAATACGTTATGCATGTGCCGAGACACAGTCTCCCCCGAATGTTGGAACCGTTCTTGGATTTCCCGATTTTGCTTCCCTTTCAACAAATGGATAAACATTGCAACGCTTTCTTCAACAGCTAAACCATGTGGACGTTGCGGGACTTGTAACCCAAAATCATTTACTAATGTTTCACACAGGGCGAGAAAAACTTCCTTCGGCATGGACACGTTTTCCTCAAATCGGCCCATATGGCCAGCATATAGTTCGGATATCCATGCATTCCCGGTTAGTATAGAAGTGCGACATGGCATTTTAGCCATGTGTTTTTGGTACCACTCTGTCGCATACTGGCATGCTTGTAGAAATGTGCAGTTGTGTTCTTGTTGCACCTGGACTGCCATTTGATTAAACATTTCTGTTATTCCGTCGTTGTAGCTTCCATCCCAGGGATTCATTACGTCTTCGTTGATGCGAAACCTACAAGAGTGGCACTGTTTCAATCAGTTTGCTTCCCCTTCATCGAGTCAATTAATTTCAAAATTTGCAATTACAAAATTCGAAATGTTGACAACCCAATTTAAGGCCTGCCGTCATCAATGTATTTTTTAACGCATAATGATATGCAAAATGGGAAAAACTTGAACCTGCTAAACTTTTGTCATATAGAGGGACCATTGTGGTGACAACCACAAAAGTTGATGTCTAATATGAAACTAACATCGCACTTTGGAAAATATAAACATACACAAAGCTAGCAAGCAAATCCGTTGTACCCAATTCTACAAAATATGCATACATTTAATTTGAACAGAAGCATCCCATTCATGTCTCAGAAAGTGTGCACAACAATGCTTCCATTGTGTCAACCCATGCACTGAACTAAAAGTTTTGAAAACCATAGGTAGCAAGAAAACACAAAAACGAAGGAAAAAAAAAACATGCACAGACAACCATCCTGTTTTAATACAGTGCCAACAAAAAACATAAGTAAAAGTTTTTAGAATGCAAGAGAAGGAAAGGCATATTCAACACTCGTAACACCGCTACATCACATCTGGCGAGCCCCGAACAGATTTGCAAAAGGCGCCGACGCAGTACACTGGAGCTGCTTCTGGATAAGCCACCCTATGATCGAGTCGTCATCAGGCTGGCACATCATCACCTCCTGCAAATCGGCGTTATCCATAAGTGATGTGGCGAAGTGGAATAACGGCATACCAACCAGCGATGTAATACCTGTCAGGCGATGCATGCACTCCGAAATAGTAAACAGCGGTTCGTTGCCTGTGAGGTGCCTCACCGTAACCTGCTGATTCTTCGTACGCACCACATCTGTCAAAGTGTTCATGCTTTCCGTAATAACTGACGCTCCACTTGTTGCCTTCTTGGACTTTGAAACACTGCTTGATGGCGTCTTTCTCTTTTTTCCCTTTTCAATCGAAACATGCTCCAGTGAAGAATCTGAATCCACGTCCTGTACTCCTGCGGGTATCGGATCAGCAAATGGCTAGGCCCCCAAACTGTGCACTGAATCAGATGAGTCATCGGCAGCTTCAGGAAGTTCCTCGCTTGGGGTCCAATGGTGCTTCCTAGTAGCTGACGCCCCCATGATGACGGTCTCTATCAACTCAAGATCTTCTAAGGATTTTTTTCTAAACTTGGCACACACCTTGTTTATTTGTTCAAATAGAGATATATGAAAGAGAATCATGTTACATTCCATATAATTAATTAAAATTTAACTACAAAAGTTAAAAATATACTGGTCAATGACACATATGAAATATAAGAGTACATGTACTTACCGATTCCATTTTGTCCCACCACTCCTCAGGTGCCTGAAACATACCGATGTCACAGTCAAACCCTATCCCTAACACTCCTTTGCTTGAATCCATCAACTTTGTCCACGCTTGCCACTCTTTTTTCAGATGCATGTACTTATTCTTCAACTGTTTGAGTCCATGTTTTCTTCCTATTTTTCTCTCAAATTTTCTTGCCAAGGACTTGTACCCTGCTTGGCTGAGGACTAGGAATGGGCGATTGCCTTTAGTTATCTCATTCGCAATCAACTGCAGGAAAACTTGGATTGAGGCATTGTCTCATGTGGCCTTGTGGCTTAAATGATTGTGTGTATCTTCAAGACTGTTTGACTTGTCAGTGACAACGCCTTTGCTTTTGGATTGGGTACGCGGAGAAGTACGTATGGAAGCCATTACTAATGTTCGGTTACAAAAGATTATCATCACACAAACGGTTGTTATATACAAACTCATAAGCCATTACACATTAATAACAAAGAAACAGAGAGATAAGATGTTAAATTACCCAGTATATAACCATTGCACATTAATTTTATACTACCACAGGTTCCATAGAAGTTAGTATTGCACATAGTTATGATAGTCATTAATACGTCTACCGTTTCGAAAATACCAACATAGTAACGTGTTTGTACATACTATTGTACATACTACCAATAAACTACCAACATAATAACGTGTTTGTACATACTGAAACATCGTAACGTTGCTTACATACGGAACAACAAAACGACAACGACAATGCATAACACATACACGATGGTCTTAAGGACACGCAAGGATTGTTGAATGTCTATGACATCAGCCCGCAATTGCATGACAAATTCATCCCTGGGTGACGCATAGTCTTGGTTATCTCGCCTGGGTTCATTGCACCAACCAATCCAACTGACACAGGGCTGATAAGTGCAAATTATGGAACTATTAGTTTCATGGGTTGTTAAAGAAGGACAGTTATGACCTAAAAGAATGGGTCACTCACCAAAGGGCGGGGATATGCAAAGTAAGGACGCCCTGGATTTTTGGTGGACCTGGAAATCTTAACAACACAGGGGCCATGTCCACAGGCACACATTCGTGGCCATGTACTGGAAGTTGCAGTAGAGGTAAACGAAGCCATGTTACGCTTTACAAACAATAGGCTTTTTTTTTTTAAATGTACATGAATGAACAACAAAACGTACACAAAGAAACAAAATAAAAGTTTTTGATTCTGATCATGGACACTTAAGTATGATAAGGGTATTGTGCATCTTCAATCAGTAGTACATTGGCAGGAGTAGTTACCGACCCATGTGCACTTGCACAGAGTTATGTTGTAACCACATACATATTTTATTGTAATTATGCACATTATTATTACTAGACTAGTAAAATATGTAAAATTATTTTCACTTGTTTGACTCAAGTGTTTGACAATACTAAAAAAATATATATAACATGCAAGATTGTACTTATTTTTAACATTGGAGATGAAAGTATAACACAATTGACATGCACATGAAAAATGGACATACTTGTTTGGTAAAAATATTTCGTAACCTAAACTCGTGATTTCATTACAAGTCAATAAGTATTTCATACAATCAGACATGCATTCGCAGTGGTCATTCACAATACCAATAGCAACTGGGTAGAGACTAGCTGCTGAATTTATGTATACATTAATTTGATAACTCAGAATTCATTCAGGTACTGAATTCGTAACATTCGAAATGCATTGACAAGAATCAGAGTGTTTCATCACAGTGTTTTACCATAATCAGAAATGCATTGACAAGAATCAGAGCGTTTCATCAGAGTGTTTTACCATAATCAGAAATGCATTGACAATACCGTAAGTGCATTCACAGTGCTCATTCAGAATTAATAATAAAATGAGAAACATATTCACTTGGGGAGTAAACTTGAATAACTGAAGTACTAATTTTATTGTGTAATTTTTTCTGAACATTGTTGGTAAACATTATCTTTGTATAAAAATTTATGAATGAGTATAATTAATATTTTTTAAAAATATTAACAAATTTATTACTGTATCTGAATATAATTAAAAAATGTAAATTACAATGTGAATATTTATTCATTAAGAACAGAATATGAAAAAAAAAATATATTTACTTACAGAAAAATGTTAATTAATAAAGAACAAATATTTATTTATACGAAGATAATATGTAACAAACAAATGTAAATTTTTTTGTTAATATTTATTCATTAAATTTTTTTGTTAATTTACAGAAAAATGTATATTAATTTTAATTTTTTTTTGTTCATTAATTAATTTTTGTACTTATCAGAAAAGTATTAAATTGTAAGTATTTATTTACTTGGTGAAAATGTAAACATAATTTTATAATATTTATAAATGAAGAACAGAATTTGGGGAGGAAAAAAATGGAAGAATCAACCATGTTTGAGGGATATTCTATATATGAGTTTGTTTTGCCCAAATTTGGAGTCTCATAACAACTGAAACAACAAATTTCGAACTGTGGCTTAAAAATTAACAAGAAAAAAATGTGAATATAGCCAGATCGGACTTTCTACAACGAAATACCATCAATACAGCCCAAAATACAGTGCGATCTGAAGTGGCGGAAGGAAAAAAGTAGAAAAAAATAAAATCATTTCATTCATAAAGCATTGGGCATTAAGATCTACGAAATCAGAATGGGTTTGGAAGAGTTACCACTTAATCGGTGGTGTATCGGATAGGGTTCGGTCTTGTTCTCCGCCGCCAGAAGCCTACTCCGGTGCCGATCGCCTCTGCGAGGCCGTATTTTGATGTCGTCGCCGCTGGTTGGGAGAGATCGCCTCGTTCGCTTCTTCCGTGCCCTAGGACCGTTGGGTTGTGTTGTGTGTGTGTGGTGACGTTGGACGAAATGAACAAAGGAAAGGAGATGTGAGGGTAATTTGGTCAATTTATCCGTAGAAGGGTTCTTCTCCAACCTTAGCAAGCGTTTTTGGCCTCATGTGGCTAAATGAGGCTGTTTTGTCGCATGTGGCTCATATAGCCTGATGAGCCCTTCCCAAACACACGCTTAGTATACTTTTTTCAAACGTAACACTTCAATACAACATATTAAAAAGCTCGTTAATATACTTTTTTCAAACGTAATAACGTAACATTCTAAAAAAAACTCTTTAGTATACTTTTTTCAAATGTAACACTAAAAAATTCATTAATGTACTTTTCTCAAACGTAACAATGTAACAGTCTAAAAAAAATTCTTTAGTGTATTTTTCCTAAACGTAACACTTCAATCAATGTAATACACAAAAACTTTAGTGTGTTTTTTTCAAATGTAGTACTTTAATGTAACACTCTATGTAATGTTAAAAAACTATACTAACAAAAATGTAGATTTTAACGTTCAACAACAAAACCTTTAGCCACCAATCCCCTTAAAAAGAATTTTTCACACCTCACCTTTCCATTCTCATCCCAAAAACAAATTAGAAAAATAGAAAAATAAATCATAAAAGAGTATTCATTTAAACTCAAATGGCACTAAATCAAATAAATATAACTTTTCAAAACAAAAATGACTAATTGGTTTATAAGAAACTCTTAGGACTAAATGGATCAACATTTCCTTATATAGATTTTATGGATAAATTTTATTTTTTTCACTAAATTAATTTTTAGTAGAAAAAAATTAAAATTAAAAAAATGAAATTAAACATAGTGATAGATATTTAAGAGTGTATTTAAATTTTGTTGTTTATTGACCTCCCTTCTCCACTACGATCAACTTCCTATCCCCTTTCCGTTGCTACTACTTTTCTTGCAGACCTCCTTATTGTTATCATTTCCTCCTCAACTTTCTTGTTCCATCATATTCCTCTTTCGTATTGTAGCCCATTTCCTTTGCCACAACCCATGTCCCTTGTCGTGAACCATAGTTACGAACTCCTTTTCAACTCTTTATGCCTTTCACAATTGAGATCGGTATTGAGAGAGTAGGGTATTTTAGGGGGGAAAATGAAGGAAAAAATAGGAAGAAAGATCAAAAGAAGAAGAACTAAGAAGAAGTAGAGGAAGGTGGAGATGTACCGTAAAGAAGAGTTAGAGGAGATAGTAGTGATAGTGACAGTGATGGTGGCTGGGGAGATAGTGGCGAAGGGATGATTGGGTTTAGAAATTATAGTTAGATATTTTATGATTTTGTGTCTTTTTGGAAAATTTTATAAAAGGGAAAAATTATAATAAAAATATAAAAAGCGTAGTGTAAATGAATCACCTAAATCCTTCCATCTCAATTTAATAATCTAAAAGTTTAACTCAAAATTTTACTTTAGTTATTATTATTTTAATTTAAATAATTTAATCCTTGCATTTTGAAGCAAATTTTAATTTGGTCATTCTGTTTAATTTGAACGTTAAAATTGATGAATTTGTAACACGTGTTAATTTCTTGAGATATACACAGAAAAATATCGACTGTTTAAACAAATGATCAAAATGAAACTGTACTTAAAGTGTACGGTCTAAATTATTTGAAAATTAAAACAATAAAGTTAAAAGTGGGCTTTTGTAGATTGAAAAGTGTAATTTATTAATCGGATAAATTACATATCTTTATACTTCCATCAAAATCCCACTTTGATCTATTCACTTTCAATTATAACAATTAATTCCCTACATTTTAAATCAAAAGTTTCAATTTTATTGTTCCGTCCATCTGGTATTAATAAAAGTAATGAACATCGAAAATGAAGGGACTAAAATGAGATTTTAGTAAAATTGTAAGGTTGTTAATAAGACAACAAATATGTTATATATACTTTGAATAATAAATTTTGTCAACTTTGTTAGCCATAGATCTATAAAATGGTGAGATTGTAACTTGATTTAGAGGGTAAAGAATTGATTATTATAATTAAAAGTGGAGAGATGAAAGTTAAATTTTGGTAAAAAGTATAAATTACGCCTTAAATATAACTTTAGAAGCTGTTTGGATACGCAAAATGTCGAATCCTTCCATAGCACTACAACAACGTCTTGTTTGGAAACAGAAAGGCGCTGGATAAGAACGTGCGCACCATAGATAAAATGGGCTCATCACATCCCAGCGCAAATTAGGGTTCCTCCTCAAAAATTCCCAGCTCCACCTTCTTCTCTTCTCTCAATGGATCCATCACCTCTATCTCTTTCTCTCTCTTCTTCTTCCATGTAAATTTCATCTTTCCCGCCATAATTTGCAGATTCAGAGACTCTGAAATGAAAACACTTGTTTCGTTTTGGTGAATTTCTGTGAGTACCCACAAAACCCATTTGCATTTTCTCTTGAATTTCTGATACTGGGCATTGGTTAGTACTGTGAATTCGTTGGAATCATTAGTGGATATAGCTGTTTCTGTGTATATATATACATGTAATTTGGTAGTTATTAGTGAATTTGATAGACAATGGATTCATCACTGGGTGACAATTGGTGACAACAAACAGATAATTTAGGAAAAATTTGATCTTTTCACGCCATAATTTCCAGATTTAAAGACTCTGAAATGAAAACATTTGTTTCGTTTTGGTGATTTTGTGCGAGTACCCACAAGACCCATTTGTGTTTTCCCTTGCATTTGTGATAGTGGGCATTGATTAGTAGTGTGAATTAATTGGAATCATTAGTGGATGTAGCTGTTTCTGTGTATATACATATATTTTGGTTGGGTTTAGTGAATTTGATAGACAATGGATTCATCATTGGGTGACAATTGGTGACAACTAATATAAATGCAATCGAAGTTTGTGGCCAAATTTGGAAAATTTGATCTTTTGATTTAAGAAGAATAGATTTTACAATGTAAATTGTTGAAAATTGAAATTACTTGCTCTGGATGCTTGTTTTAGCATGAATGTTATACAAATATATCAAACAAAAGAATGCTAGAAAATGCCAGAGTAGTTGTTCCAACTGTAATTGCATAATTTGCATTAATATTGAGCACAATTTCTAGGTCTATAATTGTTGTTGAATTTGAGTTGATCGAGTCAGTTACCTAGACAGCACATTCTTTTTAGAATGGTCCTATCAAATGTTATTTATTAGAAGAAAACCTTACATATGTATGCATTTCAGTGTATCACATACGTTGTGCTTTCATTAGTTACATCAATTGACATTGATATTGATTAGTCAAGTTGCCATAAGAATTGAATTGGCTGGAGAATTGATGGTTTATTTATTTATTTGGGCTAAAGAATGGAATGTTTGCTAGTAATACCAAACCAAACCAAACCAAGTCTTAAGTTCCATCAAATGGAGTCGGCTGGGATGTTCGCAAATAATGTTGAAAGTAAAAGATTCATTGGAAAGGATGCAATTTGTTAATTGTCAATTGATTGAAGATGTTTCTACAAAATGCTTTAGTTATTTCATTATGTGAATTGCTAGGAAGGGAAACCCAAGGCATGAATTATCAATCCAATCATATCAGTTTGGGTTGACAACCTGTAGATCAGGGGCTCAACTCCAATTGTTAGCTTCCTGAAAAACAAAATGAAGGCATGAACCAGTGGAAGAAGCTCAGCATTTCTGATTTTGAAGGGCACTAAAGGCTTTCTTGTAGCTCAAGTTAGGCATAATACGTTTTCCTGTTTTTTGTTCTAATTCATATTTTTTTCCTGGAAACAAAATTAAAAACATACTTAAATGATGTAGATAAGGTGTTATAATTTCCCAGAAAATCCAGCTAGCACGTTATTGGTAATTTAGAGGGAATTAATACCTAGTTCTATTAGTTGATAAAAATGATAAATTCAGCAGATATTAATTATTAGATGGTCTGTGTCTCATAACATTTATTGCTATGTATTAATACTGACTTCATATTAGAATCCTCCCTCCCTCCCTCTTTCTCTCCACTTTTATTCCCAGTGTCATTGTAAACAAACCATATGTTTTCTTACTTATTATAATAGTCATCATTGTGTTTGTCAACACAGTTATTACCCTATTGGTGCATATATCTATGTCCTGCTGATTTGTAAGTGCAAGATAGACAGTTATAACAGGTTGAGAAGCATTGTTATCAAATGACATTCTTTTAAGAAACTATTCCTTACCAACTTCTCAATTTTGTGCGCTATTGAAGCTTCACTTCATGAGGGTTATCTGTTCACTTCCTTCAGTTGTATCTGTTACACTAACTTAGAGTCATAGAAAGTAGTTAAGTAATCTGCAAACTTTTTGATAAATAGTTAATGGGAATGGGTTATGTACCACTTTGAGGAGTGGTATAAAGCTTCTTTTGGAAAATTGAAAGCGGTTTGGACATCTGTGTATTTTCTTTTGGGTTAATTTTTGAGAAAGTGACTTGCTGTTTTTATGGAATGCTTTATACTGGAGATAAATTATGTTCATAATAATCTGCTTTTTTGAAGAGTGCTGGGGATCCGACTTAGCAGGATGGATATAATGTGGGTGTTTGGGAAGTTGCTATTTTAGTAGGCTATTTTAGTTTTTGGCTATTTTAGTAGGCTAAAATTTGTGTTTGGGAAGATGATTGGATTTTTTTTGTAGTTGGATGTGATATTTGTGAGAGAAAAAGTGAAATGATTATGGGTTGATGTGATAATTTGTCTTATTAACTATTTTAGCCTATTTTGTCTTTTTGTGAATTTTAGCCTAAAAGAGGCTAAAATCTTTCTTCCCAAACACCCCCAATGTATTGATTGGTTGCATCACCCGTACGTTGAATAACCTATAGGATTGGTTTCCCTACCTGCCAGCTGTTCTTTTTGAGTCATAATTTTGAGTTGCTATCTGAAGTGGTGCTTCATCTTGTTACATCATATCAATTCATTTTGGCCCGGGATTCTATAGTATCTATGGATTTCTGACACTTTGATTATGCTGTTAGAAAAAGTTAAAAAAAGAAGCAATTCTTGTGAACTATAAATTTGAGCCATCTTCTCTATTGATGAACTTGTATACATCAAGACTTGATGTGTGTTTTTGTGTTACTTATGTGGCCTCCAACATTTGATGCATGTCTTTATCTGCACAAACGTGCTCTTATTCTTTATACTAACTTGTACCAGGTTTCACCTATTAATTTTAAAAGGTACTTATGTGTGTGTGTCTTCTGTGTCGTAGGTGGCTTGTTTGTGTGTTGTTTGTGTGCGTATGCATGTTAATCTGTTGGGTATTGGATTCTCTATTGGAATTGTGCCATTGGTTAAAGATACTAAACCTGTTTCTCTCACTTTGGATGACTTTTGATAGGGTAGGTAGCAAATGTTCTTACCTTAACTTTGGGTGGTTACTGAGAAGTATTATATAATGTCTGAAGAGGCTGGGCAGATGATGGTGATGTATGATGATCCCTCAGATCAAAGATCTTTGTCTCTGGATGATACAAGCAGCACAGAGGAATCACCAGATGAAACCAGGCTCTCACTAGAAACCACAAATGATGTGGTTCCTTACATAGGGCAGAGGTTTGCTACTCACGATGCTGCTTATGAATTCTATAGTGAATTTGCCAAGCGTTGTGGCTTCTCAATCCGGCGGCATCGCACAGAAGGGAAAGACGGGGTTGGCAAAGGGCTTACAAGACGCTATTTTGTCTGCCACCGTGCTGGAAACACTCCTGTCAAAACTTCAAACGAAAATAAACCTCAAAGAAACCGAAAATCCTCTAGGTGTGGATGTCAAGCATACTTGCGGATAAGCAAGACAACAGAATTAGGAGCACCAGAATGGCGTGTTACGGGTTTCGCAAACCACCATAATCACGAACTCTTGGAACCGAACCAAGTTCGTTTCCTTCCTGCGTACCGCACAATATCAGATACTGATAAGAGCCGGATTCTCATATTTGCCAAGACTGGAATTTCAGTGCAGCAGATGATGAGGCTCATGGAGCTTGAGAAGTGTGTAGAGCCTGGATATTTGCCATTCACAGAGAAGGATGTCAGGAACTTACTTCAATCATTTAGGAAAGTGGATCCGGAGGATGAGAGCATAGACTTGTTAAGAATGTGTAGAAACATAAAGGACAAAGATTCAAACTTCAGATTTGAGTTTACACTTGATTCAAACAACCGGTTGGAGAACATTGCTTGGTCGTATGCTTCATCGGTCCAGTCATATGAGATCTTTGGTGATGCAGTGGTATTCGATACAACACATCGCTTAAATGCTTTTGACATGCCTCTTGGGATATGGGTTGGAATGAATAATTATGGAATGCCTTGCTTCTTTGGTTGTGTACTTCTCCGAGAGGAAAACTTGAGGTCCTTCTCTTGGGCTTTGAAGGTAAGCAAGCGAAAACAATATATTTTTGTGAATTCACCTCTCAACTTTATTCTGCAAATTCATTTAGGAAGCTTACACTTATCAAAAAAAGAAAAAAGAAAAAAAGAAGCCCAATTGGGAGGGGTTAGATTGGGTACATACCTAACCTCGGGCATAACTTTATACTTATCAAAAAAATTAAAAGAAAATAATGAAAAGGAAAAATGTTATTGGGCACCTTATGTCTGTGCTTCAGTGCCTAACTGTTGGTTCTTCCCAGAATTCAAATTGGACCAGAAAGAACTCATTTTCAAGTGGATATCTGGCTTAATTGTTGGTAATGAACTTTCACACACATGTACACAAGGGCATACCTATTTTTTACCCAAAGATTTTGACTATTAACTATTTAATTTATGTTTGATGATGATATTCTGTTTTTGTATTGTAAATGTCACAGGCATTCTTGGGGTTCATGAATGGGAAGGCTCCACAAACATTATTAACCGACCAAAATATGTGTCTCAAAGAAGCAATAGCAGTGGAGATGCCGGCTACAAAACATGCACTGTGCATTTGGATGATTGTTGCAAAGTTCCCATCCTGGTTTAATGCTGTTTTGGGGGAACGTTACAATGAATGGAAGGCTGAGTTCTATCGACTCTATAATTTGGAGGCAATCGAGGATTTTGAATTGGGGTGGAGAGACATGATTAATTCCTTTGGGCTGCATACTAATAGGCATATAACCAATTTGTTTGCTTTGCGGTCGCTATGGGCGTTGCCATACTTGAGAAGCCATTTCTTTGCGGGGATGACTACAACTGGCCAGTCAAAGTCAATTAATGCTTTTATTCAACGGTTTTTGAGTGCACAAACCCGGCTCGCACACTTTGTGGAACAAGTATGCTCTCTTTTCTTATTGCTATTTAATTGGATCAAATCTATATATATATTTGATAACTGGGTATCCAGGTCAGCTTGCGCGCATCTCGACTAATCCTAGGGCTCTGAAGTTGATGACTAGGCCAACCTTCACTGGCCCCCCTTGGGGTGACTCGAACTCTGATCAAATCTATCACATTATTTTATAGTTGTGATGTGTATGTGTGTATGTGTTAACTACAGAAATGGAGGGATGCTTATTTTCTTTCACATTTTTGTCTTTATCTTGAACACAATTTGAATTAGGATTTGCCTATAAAAGTTATGGCTTGTTAGAATTTTCCATTATATTATTGGATATGCTCCATTCAAATCCCTATCTTTTGAGCCCCTAGCCACTGCCTCCTCCTAGAGGAATGAAGTAAGGTTGTTGGATGTCTACTGGTCTCTTCGGCATCTTTAACATTATGTAAGCTATAAATCTCTGGTTACTTGACTTAGAAACAAAATTACAATGAATAAAATTCATTATGATCGCTTTCTTTCATTTAATTAATGTTCATTCTGCATATGTTAAATCTAGGGATGACAATGGGGTGGGGTTTTTTTTTCTGGGGTTCCTGTTTCCCACCCCACCCTCAATCCACCGATATGAAATTGGTAAAAAATTGAGAATTTTATGCTTTGTGCAACCATGAAAGATAGCCTACTAATACGTTTTGATTTGTTATTGGCATTAGGAAGAAAAATCTAATTAAAAACAAAAAAACAAAAATCACTCTTGCTGCTACTACTGACCTTGCACACACAGGTGGCCGTTGCTGTGGATTTCAAGGATCAAGCAGGAGAACAACAAACGATGCAACAGAACCTCCAAAACATTTGCCTCAAGACAGGGGCCCCAATGGAATCTCATGCAGCAACAATCCTCACACCTTTTGCGTTCTCTAAGCTCCAAGAACAACTTATTTTGGCTGCACACTATGCGTCATTTCAGATGGAAGATGGTTTCCTTGTTAGACACCACACAAAACTCGAGGGAGGCCGGAAAGTCTACTGGGTCCCACGGGAAGGTATCATAAGTTGCAGCTGCCACCAGTTTGAGTTCTCTGGGATCCTTTGTCGGCATGCTCTTCGTGTCCTCTCTACCGGAAATTGTTTTCAAATCCCAGAAAGGTATCTTCCCCTCCGTTGGCGCCGAATCAGCACACCGTCCACAAGGCTCCTTCAGAGTACTCCAAGTGATCACGCAGAAAGAGTTCAGTTGTTCCAGAGTATGGTATCAACACTTATAACAGAGTCGGCCAAGTCAAAAGAACGGCTTGATATTGCAACGGAGCAAGTTTCCATACTACTATCTCGGATAAGAGAGCAGCCAGTGCTGTCGCAAGGTATGAGAGACATCTCCTCCATCCACAGGAATCTTTGAATTTAGTTGATATTCGCATGATTTAGCATTTTCAAAAGTGAGAGAAACATGCAAAAATGTGGTGATGACAAGTCAGCTGGTTTTGTAAAGCTAGTTTTCCAAGATGGGTTTCCTTTGTAAAAGGGGTGAGAGCTGGCTTGTGGGCTAATATTCCTTGCATGGAATTTTTGTAGTTTTGATGCATTCAATCACAATCACTTGGTGTTGTCTTTCTTAGACATCATGGACAGTGAAAGATTTCACACGGAATCTATTATGTAAAGATATCTATGGAAAAAGGAGATTTTCTTTTGCAAGACTGCATGTGCGCATATTTTTTGTTTGTCTGTTTTTAATTTTTGACAAAATGTGCTTGTCATGTTAATCATGAACCTAGACCCTCTAGGGGTAGTATGCGAGTTTGAACTCTTGACCGTGGTGTGGTTGCGTTCGTCGTGCTTCGTTGAGATCAAAGTTAATCATGAATGGTGGATATCTATTGCCAGTGGGATAGTGTTTGTGGCTAACTTACATGCTGTGCCTTCGCGTGCTTGTGTGCTGTGCCTTCATGCGCTTTTGTTTTTGTTTTTGTTTTGAAAGAGATTCATCATTCTTATCACCGCAGAGTTCAAGGCTCTTGTTATTTGATGGATTGTGTAGTTACCACTGTTTAAACGCCATCCGTGCTTTGATTTGTTAGTTTTAGTAATTGTAACAAATTTCTTTGTAAGTTTTAATTTGTATCGCGTCTATTGTATCTATACTATACATACATAGTTGTAGATTTGCTCTTATTTATATTCTTCTGTTTAGGTAGTTGAGGAGGTTGTCCAGACTCTATTGGGTGAACTATAAGGTTGTAGCTTCTGGTTCAGTTCACATGGAGCTGGTGTATTTTGGCTATGGCTGGGGTGGGGTGGGGTGGGGTGGTCCATGTTTTTGAAACAGATGTAAAACTTTTTCCTCCGCCCTTGGAGCTCAGGGTGAGTCCCATTCTGTCTTCCCAAAACACCACGTTGGTTGTCTTGTTCAATAACAAAGATTATGTGCTTATATAGTCTAAAAAATAAGAATAATGGTGGACAAATCACAAAACACCATTGGTCAGGAAGACTGTTACAGGAGTTTTGGATACATGAAAAAAAAAAACCAGGAGAAAAAAAGGGGCTTTAGTAGTTTTTTTCCCCCTTCAAAATTTAAGCTATATATATATATATATATATTTAAATTAGGGGCTTCTACTCTATAAGCACTTGAAAATTTTAAAAAATAGATCAAAGTTGTAAAAATTCACTAAAAATAGAAAGAAAAAAAAAAAAAAAAAAACTCATAAAAAGCGGGTAATATGTATTTTTTTTCTTATTTTTTTATATATTTATTCTCTAATATGTAATTTTGAAGGCCACCATATTCATCAAGGCCCTAGCAGCAACCATTTATAAATGATGAGTTCAATATGTAAATTCATGTAAAGCGCATCGAAGGCATTTGATCTTTTTTTGTGTTTTGTCACAAAAGCCATTTTAATCTAGGGAAAATTTTAGTCTAAGATCCTTTTTTTCATTTTTAGAAATGGAAGAAATCCACCATATTATTTTATAATGTGTAAGGTTCCTCAACTCTAAACAACACTCTCTCTCTCTTGTATGGACCCAAGCCTCTCTGCAAAATTCCAGTCTATCCCTATGCTGTGTTTGGTTGGGGGATTTGGAGAGGGATTTGGAAAGGAAAATGGAAAAGGTAGGTGAAATGTGAATAAATCATGCTTATATTTCACATAGTTTCACACACCTTTTCCCTTTCCCTTTCCAAATCCCTCCCCAAATCCTCCAACCAAACACACTATTAATCTCTTTCCCTACACTTTCTTCATCCTATTGCTCTTTCCTACTCCATTTCGATCCCTTCCTAGACAATATCTGGGATTCGGCCACAATGTAAGGCCACGAGGCCATCACTATTGGAGAAGTACCACGCAATGGCACTAGATTTTTCAATTTACCATGATGTCTCTTCTTCGGTATTCGGATTAGACCACACCTTCACCACCTCTTCGACATTCTCTGATGCTCCAACAATGGTGACTCAACTTCGACGAAGTGCCTCGGAAGAAGAAGAAGTTTTAAGTGCAATTCGAGCTAAAGTTCGGCGTGGATGAGATTTGAGAGGAGAGATGTGAAGGCGGGTTTGAGAGAAGGTGAGGCTTCGAGGAGTTGGATGACAAGGTTATAAGGGAGGCCATCGGTGTTCTCGAAGCCGGGAGAGAGGCCATGGTCGGAGTTGTTGAAGGCGATTTCAAGGAGGCCGATAATGGAGGTGGGTGGGATTGATTGTTGGAGTTTGATGATGTTGAGTGTGCTGCTGCAGCTGCTTATTTGATGTAGAAAGAAAATGGTGATGATGATAATGATGATGAAGGCTATCAAAAAAAATTCTTCAGTGTGGTTTAAATTTTCTCTAGATCAAGTAAGAACAAAGTAGAGAAATTTTAAATTTTTTTTGTAGTGGTTTGAATTTTCTCTGGATCAGGTAAGAACAAAGCAAAGAAATTTTGAATTTATCTAGAGTGCTTTGAATTTTCTTTGGATCAGGTAAAAACGAAGTAGAGAAATTTTGAAGCCTTGTGAATGCATCCTGTAATAAATTACATATTTATAGTCCAAAGAAATTCTCAACAATTCAAATTTATAGTCTAGAGAAATTCTCAACAATAATGAAGCCTTGTGAATTAGAATTTCTTTGTGAAGTTTAGAGAAATTCTCTGTGAACCAGAATTTCTCTGTGAAATCCAGAGAAAATTCGTCTAGAAAAATTCTCTAGATCAAATTTTCTCTGGATCGATATTGAGAGACCTTAGACATTATGAAAATATTGAGTGTCCTTTATACTATAAAATCTTAATATTTAATACTAGGGACCTTAAAAAAAATCTCTTTTATCTATGGAATGTTCAATATTAATGGAACAAGCCTAAGAGGTGCCTGTGTTGAATAAGTTTATTATTATTATTATTTTACATTTTGCCTAAATAGATATTATTTAATATTTAGCTTTTTAAATCACATCCAAAGTCGTCTTCTTCTTCTTCTTTTTTTTTTTTTAAATTTTTTTTTTTTATAACTGGTAAAACAAATTATATATTAATAAAAGATACATAAGTTCAGATACAAAACAACCACAAAAACGCAAAGAACTAAGATATGAACATAGAATCTTAATCAGTGTGTTTAGTTTTAATTTTTTGAAAATTAAATTATTTATTTATTTTTTATTTTTTGTTTTTAGTGAATATTTTTTAAATTTTAAGTAATTTTTTTTTAATATTTTTTAAATGCATCTTACTTAGGTATATCTAAATAATAAAATATTTGTGAAAAAATATTTTAAAAAATTAATAAATACACAAAAATTGTATTGAATTTTTATGTTTTTTTTTTATATTTTTGGTATCAGCACTGCTGGGACCCCAATGGGGGTTGACCCCTAGCACTCTTACCTCCATGCGGGGGCAGAAAGTGAAAGACAAAAAAATCAAAATATGGACCAATCAAAAAACAGTAGGGTGGTGGGGGTCAACCCCACTGGGGGTCTAAGACATTTTTCTTTTGGTATTTAGTGAATTTTTTGAAGATTTTTTTTCACAAATATCATATTTTTTAAGTGTATTTATGTTAGGTGTATCTAAAAATTAAAAAAATTACTAAAAATATTAAAAAAATCCAGTGAAAATAAAAAATTTGAAAAATAAAAAAATAAAATTTTTTGAAAACCAAAACCAAAACCAAACAAAGTGAATAGCATAAAAAAACCAAAATCAAAAGAAATGATAGCAGACCCATCAGCAACACAACCAGTTAAGCACAAGTGGAACAAAGGATTAGGTATGTGGTTGAAGGTTTCTACTCTGTGAGACTTGAAAAAGGCTTGGCTCGTTGTAAGTATTCACAATAACAAACCCCCTTTGGCGTTTTTTTCATGTTAAAAATGATTATCCCTCTAATTTGAAAGTTTTAAACAGAACTCTAATAACTTGACAATGAAAAAATAAATAAAAAAGGACACAAACATCAAATTATTGTGGAACCCACATACCATTAGAGCTCTTCTTTTAGAGCTTCCAATTTTTTTTCGTTTCATACACCATAAAGCTGTGGATGTGCACCAAATATAGTAGACTTGACAACAACTCTTCATCGTCACTCTTCGAATTTGTGATTGCACTGTACTACCATTGACAAACTCCTATAGCCAAACTCGGCTCCTGTGAAATTATTGCCTAAACTTTCTACCACATGTGATTGATATGCTTGGATATTTATGATAAATCAAATTGATGTAAGATTGTTGTGTATATTGATATATAGTATTACAAATCAGAGTGGCATTATATAGGAGAGGGTTTGGGTTAGTGAGTGGTGGTAGTGGATGGTAGTGGAGGTGGTGGGTGGTAGTGGAGATGGTAAGTGTGTTAGGTTTAGTGGGGTGGATGTAGTGGGTTAGGTTAGTGGGTTAGGTTTAGTGTACATTAACAGCCCCCCTCAAACTCAAGGAGGATAGGAACTAACCAACTTGAGTTTGAAGAGAGTAACAAAACAGAAAAGTAAACTGATAAATAAAAAAAAAACAAAACAGGATAGGAGACACGGTATGGTCGTGTCGGACCGTTGTAGCAGACAGTTTACGGGGTCATGTCGGACCGTTGAAGAAGACAGTTTACGGGGTCATGTCGGACCGTTGGAGCAGGACAGTTTACGGGGTCATGTCGGACCGATGTAGAAGACAGTTTACGGGGTCATGTCGGACCGTTGTAGCAGACACTGTGTGGTTGTGTCAGACCGTTGTAGAAGACAGTTTATGGGGTCATGTCGGACCGTTGTAGCAGGACAGTTTACGGGGTCATGTCGGACCGTTGTAGAAGACAGTTTACGGGGTCATGTCGGACCGTTGTAGCAGACACTGTGTGGTCGTGTCAGACCGATGTAGAAGACAGTTTATGGGGTCATGTCGGACCGTTGGAGCAGACAGTTTACGGGGTCATGTCGGACCGATGTAGAAGACAGTTTACGGGGTCATGTCGGACCGTTGTAGCAGACACTGTGTGGTTGTGTCAGACCGTTGTAGCAGACAGTTTATGGGGTCATGTTGGACCGGTGTAGAAGACAGTTTACGGGGTCATGTCGGACCGATGTAGAATGTTGTGGTGGTGTACCAAGGGGGCGACTTAGGGAGTGCGCCATGAGTAACTTATACATGATACTGTGTATAACCCCCCCTCAAACTCAAATAGGTGTGAAGATAGAAACCTATTTGAGGTTGAAACAAAGGGATTGATAAAGCTGGCCGGTGTAAAAGACACTGTATGAGGGTGTATATAGGCTGCCCAAAAAATATACATGGATGTAGATATCGAGCCCTCAAAAGTCGTGCCCTCAAAAGGTGTGCCCGCACCCTCAAAAGGCGTGCCATCAAAAGGCGTGCCCGAATGCATCAAAAGGCGTGCCATGAAAAGGCGTGCCAGTTTGTCGGCGAGAAGAGGCGCGCGATGCGCGTGGCTGCCTCGGCTATTTAACCAAGACGGAGCTGAGGCCGAGGCAGAGGCTGAGACAAGAAACTGAGAGAAACCTCTGAAGAAGGCTGCGTTGTGCTGAGAGAGAGAGGCTGTAACACGGTTGTGCTGAGAGAGAGAGTCTGTAACACTTTGTTGCGAGAGAAAATGGCTTCGTCGTCCCGTGGGCTGCTCACTCTCTTTCCCGATCTCAACGAGTCCACAGGAGAGAGAACTGGTGCGGTGGCCAGTGAACCTCAACCAAACACCGCTGGGTTTGCTCCTCTGAACTTTCCGATGCGATCTGTGGAGCAAAAAATGGCAGTGCAAACGGATGTGGAGGCGAATCAGTATACTTTGAAGGCATGTGTGGAAAGCATGACGGCGGTCACAAATTTGTCGAACCGGCTGCAGAGTAGGACAAATGAGGTGCAGCATTTAAATTCCCAACTGGCTCTGCTCCAACGCATGTATAAGGATGCGCGAGCAGAGATAAGCGTGCTAAGGGCAGAAAACAAGGAGCTGAAGCGGAAGGCCACCGTGATGTTCCGATTTGGAGGGCCACCATATGCTGCAGTGGAGGAGCAGGGAGGAGGCAACTTGCGGGGTGGTCTAGGAAGCACGGAGGCAACACCGTCAAGGGCCGCCCAGGATGGAGGCAAAAAGAAGAGACCGGCGGCAGAGTAGAGAAGGGATACGGAAAAAAAAAAATCCTTTGGTTGTTGTGATGGTGGTCTTGGCTGTTTTTTTTTTTTTTTTTTTTTTTTTTTTTTTTTTTTTTGGTAAGTGTGATCGGGGTTGAGCCCGGAGATGAATAAAATAAGGTAAAGTTTGGCGTGCCATTGTTTTTTTTTTTTTTTTTTTTTTTTTTTTTTTTTTGTTTAAATACCCATGTTCAAAAGATGGAGTAAAAAAAAAAATTGAGTGGGGAACATGAGTGTGTAAAAAAAAAAATGAAAAAGAAAAAGGATGGGTTGGATTTGTATAAAATAATAATAAAATAAATGAGTGGAGGTGGTGTGTGTAAAACATGAAAATATTGGAACCAAAAATATATTGATGAGGAAAATTGGAATCAACCCACGTGGGTGGAGGTGGTGTGTAAAACACTTTATGAAAAGATGTGGGTATTGTTTATTTTATGATGATAAATAAATAAGAAAAGATGTGTGTGCTGGTGTATGCATGATGGAGCAGTGTGCATAGCCAGATATGTTTTATATTTTTGGTTTTTTTTTTGTTTTTTTTTTTTTTTGTTTTGTTTTTTTTTTTTTTTTTTTTTTTTTTTTTTTTTTTTGGATTGCACCAGACAAGAACCAGTGCATGGATTAAAATAAGAGTGAGTGGGTGCAAAGTGAGAGAGAGAGAATGGGTGGAGAGGACACTGTTTATAGGGCTCCACTCGGTTGGCCACGGTCAGTCATCATGACTCCAACTGCGACATACAATTATATCTCGCTCTCTCTCTCGTGAGGGAGAAAAGAGAGCCTTGATTTGGGACAAACACACACATGAGCAAGCGAGTCAGGGGGATACCCAACTGAAAATCCTCCAATGGAGAAGAAGAGGTGCTGTCCGTATATGAAGAAGAAAGGAGACAGGAGCTTCATCGAGGGTTGATTTGAATTGCTGGAGGGAGAAGACTCAGAGGTTATGCCATACAAGCCATGGCGAAGAAGACCTCACTACCTCCACCGTCGAAGCTCTCTGCCAGTCCGCCACCTTCCTCTCTCCACCTCTGTCACCATTACTGTAGTCTGCATCAGAGGCAGTCCAACTCTATACGCCGTTGCAGATTGGCTCGAGTTGACTAGGTGCATGGGACGCGTTCTGGGTGTCTAGCCGGAGTTGATGACCGGTTTCCATGGTGGTCTTGAGGTTTGGGTCACATGGCAGACCGAAGATGACAGTGTGCTAATAGCCACCTGTTGAAGCTGATCAAGTGTAGTGTGATGGAAACGCGGGTCTGACCCACGGAATATGGGTAAAGGGTGTTTGTGTGTTGTGGGGTTGTTCTCCCTCCCCTGCACACCGAGAGAAAAAGAGAGAGGAGGAGTTGTATTAGTTGGAAGATGAGAGGGCCGGCGGGCGGCCAAGGCGAGGCTGCCGCCCGCCGGGGAAGCGAAAATACGAGGTTCTTAACAAAGCTCTGATACCATGATAAATCAAATTGATGTAAGATTGTTGTGTATATTGATATATAGTATTACAAATCAGAGTGGCATTATATAGGAGAGGGTTTGGGTTAGTGAGTGGTGGTAGTGGATGGTAGTGGAGGTGGTGGGTGGTAGTGGAGATGGTAAGTGTGTTAGGTTTA
The DNA here is from genome assembly GCF_055761805.1 of Camellia sinensis. NCBI lineage: Eukaryota > Viridiplantae > Streptophyta > Magnoliopsida > Ericales > Theaceae > Camellia > Camellia sinensis. The sequence goes on along the minus strand of NC_138962.1, from coordinate 61,973,319 downwards.
GTGGGGTGGATGTAGTGGGTTAGGTTAGTGGGTTAGGTTTAGTGTACATTAACAATTTATATTGTCAAAGAGAGGAGTAATACAATGGCAAAGCCTCTTCTATTGCCGGGCTCTGCTATTCCATTCTCCATCCTTAGATTAAATACATATAATTATGTTTTTGATTGCTCTAAAAAATAAAAAAATCTCATGATCAAGGGCATAAATAAATAATGTCACATTAAAATAGGATGCCATGAACCCCCAAGGGTTGGCCTAGTGGTGGAGACTTGGGACATAGGAGTTTGCTCCTCTCTAGGTCTCAAGTTCAAAACCTCTTAGTTGCTATCAACTCTTGTGTTGGGCCAGTCCATACGGAGCTCTGCTCTGGCTTTAAATGGGCCCCCTGCTAGTGGACGGTGGGATTGGTTCCCCAGGGATTAGTCGAAGTGCGCGCAAGCTGGCCCGGATACCCTGAGTTATCAAAAAAATAGGATGCCATGTTATCTTTGAAGGAAAAAAAATGCGTGACATTTTAAAATTCTCAAAAGTAAAAAGTAGCAAGAGTCTTTCAATGGAAAAAAAAAAAAAAAAACTCAATCTCTTATGGTGTGTTTGGTTGGGAGATTTGGGAAGAGATTTGGAAAAGAAAAGAGAAAAGATATGTGAAATTAGAAATGAAAAAAGAAAGTGAAATGTGAATAAAATATATTTACATTTCACCTAATTTCACACATCTTTTCTCTTTTCTTTTTCAAATCTCTTCCCAAATTTCCCAACCAAATACAGCATTAAGAGATCCATTTTCAAATTCTTTGTTACGTATTTCGGGAAATCTCTTAAAAGCTTGCTTGTTTTTTTTTTTTTTTGTATTTTTTTTAAATGTTGTCAACTGCTTGTTCATAAAATTTAAAAAAAAAAAATTCTTGGCGAACCTAGTTGGAAAAAGAGGCAGACCCCACTGGGGTGACCCCCAGGGCCCAGTGGGCTCTGATTGGGTAATTTTTTTTTTTTTTTTTGAACCAATGACCAACCCCCACGTGTGTGTGGGAGGGGGGAGGGGAGACTTTACTGGGGTCTCTAGCAAAGTTGAACCTGGTTTCTTATGAGTGCTTGGCAACTGTTTTTTATTTATAAAAAATATGAAACATATTTATTTTTTATTTTTGTTAAAAAAATTAAAAACATTATGTATTTGGGAATAAATCTCTGAAAAGCTGGTTTTTTTTTATTTTTTTAATATAAATGTTGACAACTTGTTCATAAATTAAAAAAAAAAAATCTTGGCTAACCTAGTTTCTTATTAGTGTTTGGCAGCTGTTTTTTTTATTTATAAAAAATATGAAACATATTTATTTTTTATTTTTGTTAAAAAAAATTAAAAACATATTTGATACACAATTTAAAAAATTTGTTTTGAAAATAAGTATTGTGTCTAGGAAGGAAAGAGTTTACGAGTAGGGATGGCCATAGGGCGAGTTTGTCATCTCTACCCCCACTTTCAAACCTCACCCCCCACCCCAACCCCATTACGGGTAGAATTTTTCAACCCCATCCTCGCTCCTCCGATACTTGAGGATACTCGACCACATTTTAAATAACCAAAAAAATTGAGAATCATTTAAATCCTTAACATACTAAATAATTTTTCTTATTTTCATATATATAAACAGTAAAACTTTTAGGATTATTATTTAATTATATTTAAACAAAATCACAAACTTTTAGTATTCTTTTCTTATATCTAATTATATTATATATATATATATATTATTAATTATATCGGGTTAGGTTTGAATCGGAAGAGGAGATACTCGCTCCCTCCACATCCCGTTGTGGGTGACCAAAACATAATTCACCCCCCGCCCCACATAAGTATTAGATCGGGTAAAATCCACTCCATTCGGGTGGGTATGGGTGGGCTCCCGTGAATCAGATTAAAATGGTCATCCCTAATTACAAGTGATTGGAAACGGTGATAATTCATTAGAGGTGATCAGAAGTGGCCGAAGGTAGTAGAGTGATATTTTTTAGAGGGATAAAATAATGAAAAATTATTTAGTAAAATTTAAAAATTATTTTCATTTTAGAAAATAAAAATATATAGTAAATAAAATTTTATTTTGGGTAAATTACATTGACACCCCTTGAGGTTTGTCTTTAATACAAGTACCCCCCTCACATTTTGAAAATTACATCCCTTCCAAAAGATTTAAACTTTCATTACAATTTTAATCATTCCATTAGTCAACCGTTAAGTCAACTAACGAAAAATACCAATATAAGAAATTAATTTTTTAAAATCCATATTTTACTCTTATTAAAAAAAAATTTACTAGATGAGTAAAGAAAATTTACAAGAAATTACAAAAATTCATTTAATACATATATTATTATACAATTAAACATTTAGGTAATGCTATGAAATATTTTGAAAACCGGACTGATAAACGAATCGGAAAAGTAACCGGGCGGACGGGTCATTGATTTAACCGTGGGTGAACCAGAATTGAACCGTAATGTCATAAATATATTAAAATTTGTAAGTATAAAAAATATAGATATTAAAATTATAAAAATAATAAATAATAAACAATTACAAATATATATATATATATATATATATATATATTTTGCATTTTTTATACATTGATTTTTAGTAAAAATAATTAAGATAATACTGAATATATAGTATATATATTTATTGCATTGTCAACAATTGTGTTGCTGGTATAATGGTTTGAGTGCTTACTTTTTATGCACTTGGTTCCATGTTCAAACCCTGTCTACAATATATTTTTGAAAGAAATTTCAATTCTTCAAACCTTATCGATTCTTATGTTGACCTGTGAACCGGTTTGCTGGTTCTTTCGGTTTTCAAATTGTAAGTCAGTTTTGAGCATAGTCCAAATTTGGAGGGTTATCAAGACTGGAACTAGGTTCAACTGATCCAACCGGTTTGTCTGATCCGGGTTTTCAAGCATTGATGCTATGATACACAAGCTTTTGTGCTATTAATTATCACAAATATTATAATTAAGTCTTCGTTTGGTATTGGATTTTTTAGCTGATTTTTTTGTATTAGAACTTTTTTAGTCTCGTATGGTTTGGTTTTTTTTGGCTTTTGTGAGAAAAAAGTGTAATGATTATGATTTAAATATAATATTTTGTCTTATTAGTTTATATAGCCAATTTTGCCTTTTTGTATTTTTTTTAGCCAAAAATCTTTAGCCAAATGAAGCCTAAATTATTTTCAATCATAACTAAAAAAATAGTTATAATGAAACACCGCATAAAGTATAACCACCAGATGCCTTTTGAATTATAACCAAAATAATGTTATAATCAATAGTTATAACTAATATCATAATAGTTCATAACCAAAAACCATGACTAGGGTATATAAAGTTTTCCTAAATGGTAAATTATTTGTCAATTTTATATAGGGCTGGGCATAGGGTCACAAATCTTATAATTAAATTATTTTCAATCATAACTAAAAAAATAGTTATAATCAAACATCACATAAGATATAATCATCAAATGCCTTTTGAATTATAACCAAAATAATGTTATTATCAATAGTCATAACTAATACCGTAACAGTTCATAACCAAAGACCATGACTAGAGCATATAAAATTTTCCTAAACAATAAATTGTTTGTTAATTTTATATAGGGCTGAGCACCCCTAATTTTATATATACAAACAAAGATAAATAGGCATTTTAAAAAATTAATTTTTTATATTATTTTTTTCTGTTAATGGACTTAATGATTAATTAACAAAAAGATTATATTGTAATGAAAATTTAAATCTTGGGATGAGAATATAATTTTCTGAACTTGAGGGACTTACCCTTTTATTCTTAAAACTTTTATGAACAGATCTCCTACAGTGATTCATGGCTGGCCCTAAATTTAAATCTTGGGATGAGAATATAATTTTCCTAAACTTTTATTCTTAGAGTGAATTCCTACACTGATCTCCTACAGTGATCCATGGCTGGCCGACATGTGTCCCACTCAACTTTTAAGGGCTGAGATCCAAACTCAAAAAAACGTTATGGTTTTGGTAAGTAATTTGCAAAAGAAAGAAAAAAAAATTCGGATTTCTTTCTTTTGAAGTCGTTCCTTTTCCTGTGAAACATGAGAGGGAGAGAGAGAGAGAGAGAGAATGGCTGAGAGAAGGAGAGAAAGAGGCTGGTTTTCAAAACCCAGATTGAAAAACTCGGAAGATTCTAATCAAGCACGACGATAATCTGAGGCCTTTGAGTTGAAAGAGTGAATTTGGAATCGAAAATTAAAGAAAGCCAAGACATGGAAATGGACTTGAATCTAAACAAAGAATTGACTATGAGAACCGCAGTCTCTTCTGGTAGGTGGTATGGGAATTGAATTGGGTTTATTCTGATTTTGGTTTTATGAGAATTGGGTTTCATCTTCTTCTTCCTAGCTCCATTCTCATCCAATACTAGGGTTTTTCACTGAGAAATCCAATACTAGATTGTTATAGGCCTTATATGCTAAATCATTTCGTTTTCAATTTATATTTATAAAAATTTTAAAAATTGTCAAAAAAAAATATTTATTTGGTAATTTTTTTTTGATTTATAAATAATTATCTCAGTTTAAAAAAAAAAAAAACATAAACCCATTTACGTTTTTAGTTTTTAATTTTTTTTTTCAATTTTTTTTTAATTATTTTTTCTTTTTATTTTTTTTGAAATAATTTTTTTTCTAATTAATTATTTTTCAATTATAATGGGTGTTATCTCATTGTCATAAATAATAAAAATAAATATAAATATAAATATTTTATAGGGATTTTTATTAATAAGTCCAATTTAGAAGTGTTTTAACCTAAGAAGTCCATGAAGGAATTTTTTAACCCATTTAGTCCCATGTATGTATAGTTTTATTCCATAAAGTCCATTTTCTTGATTTACACTATTTTCTTGGACACTTATGCCCTTATATTTAATTTTGATACCCTTATAAATATTTTTTCAACGATTAGCAATTTAATGATGTGAAAATTCATTTTTTAAATTTCACATTTGTAGAAATATAAATTGGCCCGTGGGCGGCCCGAAACCCGCCCGCGAGCCAAGGCGGGCCCGGCCCGTTGACAATGTGAATATTCACATTGACATGTTAAAATTCACATTAATAGGAGTGTAAAATTGGCCCCCGTCCCGTGGCAGCGCGAAACCCGCCCGCGGTCCATGGGCAGCCCGGGGCGGGCCCGATCTGGCCCGTTGACAATGTGAATATTCACATTGACATGTTAACATTCACATTGATAAGAGTATAAAATTGGACCGCGGCCCATGGGCGGCCAAAATCCCAACCGCAGCCCGGGGCGGGCCCGGCCCGGCCCGTTCACAATGTGAATATTCACATTGACATGTTAACATTCACATTGATAGAAGTGTAAAATTAGTCTGCGCCTCGTAGCTGCCCGAAACCCACCCACGGCCCGTGGGCGGGCTCGGCCCGGCCTGTTGACAATGTGAATGTTCACATTGACATGTTAACATTCACATTGATAAGAGTATAAAACTAGACAGCAGCCCAGGGCGGGCCCGACTCAGCCCGGCCCAGCCCGTTGACAATGTGAATATTCACATTGACATGTTAACATTCACATTAATAGGAGTGTAAAATTGGCCCCCGTCCCGTGGCCGCGCGAAACCCGCCCGCGGCCCATGGGCGGCCCGGGGCGGTCCTAGTCCGACCCGTTGACAATGTGAATATTCACATTGGCATGTTAACATTCACATTGATAAGAGTATAAAATTGGCCCGCGGCCCATGGACGTTCAAAAGCCCGCCCGCTGCCCGGGGTGGGCCCGGCCCGGCCCGTTAACAATGTGAATATTCACATTGACATGTTAACATTAACATTGATAAGAGTGTAAAATTGGCCCGCAGCCCGTGGGCGGCCCGAAGCCCGACCGCAGCCCGAGGCGGGCTTGGCCCGACCCGTGACAATGTGAATATTCACATTAACATGTTAACATGCACATTGATAGGAGTGTAAAATTAGCCCGCGCCCCGTGGCTGCCCGAAACCCGTCCACGACCCGTGGACGGCCCGGGGCGGGCCCGGCCCGGCCTGTTGACAATGTGAATATTCACATTGACATGTTAACATTCACAATGATAAGAGTGTACAATTGGCCCGTGACCCGTGGGCAGCCCGAAGCCCGACCTCGGGCTAGGGCGGGCCCGGCCCGTTGGCAATGTGAATATTCACATTGATATGTTGACATTCACATTGATAGGAGTGTAAAATTAGCCCGCAGCCCATGGGCGGCCCGAAACCCGATCGCAGCCCGAGGCGGGCTTGGCCCGACCCGTGACAATGTGAATATTCACATTGACATGTTAACATTAACATTGATAGGAGTGTAAAACTTGTCCGCTGCCCGAAGCTCGCCAGCAGCCCGGGGTAGGCCCGGACCCAAACCCGAGCCACCCTAGGCCGCCCATGGGACGCGAGTCAATTTTACACTCTTATCAATGTGAATGTTAACATGTCAATGTGAATATTCACATTGTCAACAGGCCGGGCCGGGCCCTCCTCGGGCCGCCCACGGGCCGTGGGCGTGTTTCGGGCAGCCACAGGGGACGGGCTAATGTTACACTCTTATCAATGTGAATGTTAACATGTCAATGTGAATATTCATGTTGTCAACAGGCCGGGCCCGCGTTGGCTCGGGCCCGGGCTTCAGGCTGCCCACGGGTCACGGGCTAATTTTACACTCGTATCAATGTTAATGTTAATATGTCAATGTGAATATTTACACTGTCAACGAGCCGGGCTGCGCCCGCCCTGGGCAGCGTGCGGGCTTCAGGTCGCCCACGGGCAACGGGCCAATTTTATATTCCTATAAATGTGAATGTTAATATGTCAATGTGAATATTCACATTGTCAACGGGCCGGACCGGGCTCGCCCCGGGCCGCCCATGGGACGCGAGTCAATTTTACACTCTTATCAATGTGAATGTTAATATGTCAATGTGAATATTCACATTGTCAACAGGCCGGGTCGGGCCCGCCCCGGGCCGCCCACATGCCGTGGGCTAGCCGGGCCCGCCCAGGGCAGCCCACGAGCCGTAGGCGGGTTTCGAACCGACCACAGGCCGCGGGCTAATTTTACACTCCTATCAATGTAAATGTTAACATGTCAATGTGAATATTCACATTGTCAACGGGCCGGGCCAGGCCCGCCCCGACCCGGGCCCGGGCCCGGGCTTCGGGCTGCCCACGGGTCATGGGCCAATTTTATACTCTTGTCAATGTTAATGTTAATGTTAATATGTCAATGTGAATATTCATATTGTGAACGGGCCGGCCTGGGCCCGCCCCGGGCGACGGGCTGGTTTCGGGCCGCCCACGGGCCGCAGGCCAATTTTACACTCCTATCAATGTGAATATTAACTTATCAATGTAAATATTCATACTATCAACGGGCCGGGTCGGGCCTATTTTTTTGGCTTGTGGGCCGGGCCGGCCCGACTCAAATTTTTCGGGCACCCACGAGGATCGACATGAGCCGAGCCCCTACACATTGACAATATAAACATTTATATTGACGGTGTGAACATTCACATTAAGGGTATTTTGGTAATTATGTCACCCATAGAACTTATTGAAACATAAGAAAATAATGTGAACTAAATGGAACATAAGTAGATGAAAAGGGTATTTTGGTCTTCTTATCTCAAATTGGACCTAATGGAATACTCAAAAAGAATATGGGTTGGATGGAATAAACCTCTTAGAAAATGGATTTATCAAAAAAGCTCTCTATTTTATACTTAAATAAACATATTTTTTAATTTATATTTTTTAATTTTTTAAATATTTTATTCAAACTAGACGTATTTACAATTTATGTTTTTTTTAAAATAAATAAAATTAATTTATAAAATTTTATAAACATAAATAAAAAATGTAAGCGTTATCCAACACGACTTATATATTTTTTGTTCCGTTTTTGTTACTGATGTATATCCATTGGATGTGGTTCTCATGTAAGATGTATATATGTGAAGAGTTTGTGTTTGTGTGAGAAAATAATTTTATATTCAAACTGTTAAAGTGTTTTAATTGTTGGAAATCAAAACGAGAAGGTTGAGGGTGGAAGGAGTTGGTGATAAGGTAGGGATGATGGTGGTGATTTTGGGACGTTGGTGATAGTATCCTAGGTGTAGGGTTTTGGGGAAGGGGGAAGGGGAAGAAGGAGGCTGGGAGAAGAAAGAGGAAAGAGGAGCAGGTGAAAGAGGGGATTGGACGGAGCGAGATTCCAGTCGACGGAGGAGGAGGGGGCTGGGTGAAATCGCCGGCAACGGGAAGAAGGGGAAAGGACTGGGCGAGATTCCAGCTTTATTTTTTGTTGTTTTTTTTTTTTGGAACGATCGTTATTTTTTCTTGCTGTTGTTGTCTCTAACGAAAACGACGTCGTTTCGTGAGAAAAGATCCCAGCCATTCACCACTTTTGTGTGACAGGTGTCACGCTCTAAATTTTTCACTGCACCAGATCACTCTAGAGGATCTTAACGCTTTAAGCGTGAATGCGTTCAGCATTCGCAAAGGCCCTTTCGCTCCTCTCTCGCTCTTTCCTCTTCCGCTATTTCCAGGTTCTCTCTCTTTGGTTGCACCACTGAAGCATTGCATGTCACACTGAGTGTAGATGACAGTTGTTAGATTTAATTTTACATTTAAATTGTTAGTTTTTCTCTTCTCCTTTCATTTCATGCTTTGCTTGTTCTTTCCATTAACTTTTTTATTTTTTTTGGGATTAAATTTACTTATTCTACTTCCTATATTCGATTTTAACTTATACACACAAATTTATACATACATATAATCCTTATGCTCGCCTTGTTGATAAAAATCATATTGGGATCCTTATGCTCGCCTTGTTGATAAAAATCATATTGGGTTCAAAAAGGATAAGGAAAAAAGAATAAAAGATAAAGCTAGAAAAATTGGGTCTTTTCTTCCCAGATTGATTGATGGTATTTTATGATTTTGGAAAAATTTAATCTCAGCTAATTTTTCTGGGTTTCTATGACTAGCTCAAAATCAAATTGCTATGTATCTCTCTATCTCTCTCTATACATACATGCGCGAATACATGAAATTGTAACTTACTACATTGTTGATTCCATAGAATTCATGGGTATTTGATAAGTAAATGAAAAGAAAAAAAATGCAAATTCAGTAGTTGTTCTTAAAATTGAAAATACTTAGAAAAAGTAGTAATGTGTGGTCGAGATTCATTCTAAGCATGGGTTACATCATATAAAAGTTGAATATGGACTACACATTACTTTTCAGGGTCCGTAGCTTTATTGTTTTGGAAAATGTTTAAACTTTTTAGATAATGTTGAAGCCAAAAATAACGTTTGAAATATGAACTGCTTTTAGCTATTCTTGCTATTGACATCATTATCATAACATCATCCTTCGACAATTATGGGTAAATTTTCTTACAAGCTGCCATTACTGTCAATATTGCTAATTTTTAGCTACTGGAGTTGGTGGGAGCAGTGTTATTAAAGGCGCGCCTAGGCGTGCACCTAGGCCCAAGTCCTATCTAGCCCCAAGGTTTGCGTCTTGTAGTGTTCCAAGCCAGGCGACTTTGATAAGGCACGCTTAGGCGTGCACCTAGGCCCAAGTCCCATCCAGGCTCAAGTTTTGTGCCTTGTAGTGTTCTAGGCCAGGCGACTTCAATAAGGCGCCTGACTGGTCCAAGGCATAATAAGGCCCAAGGCTTGCGTCTTGAGGGCTTTTTTTTATTGTTACTTTAATTGGTTTTGTTTAAATCTAACCATTGATTTAATATGGTGAAGCTAAGAAGATCTCTACTCTTATTACAGATGCCAATACATTGGGGCATTCAATCCGAAATCAATGTTAGGAAAAAAACTAACCTTAATTCCTAATCTCCGAAGAATACTAAATATTTAAGATTTCATTTTGTTTATGTTGAACTCTAAATTATTTACTTGTATTAAATTATATATTTTTTTCCGTATAAGGTGCGTTTCACTTCGGTGAAGCCTGTGCCTCGCCTTGTGTCTTGAGCCTAGGCCCCAGGAGACCTTGGTGCCTTAGTGCGCCTATCGCCTTTAATAACATTGGGTGGGAGCTTTCTTATGTGTTTCTTTAACGTCTTCATTGGAATTGTCATGCCATGTCTATAACTTAAAATACTCTTCCTCTACTCTTTTGGCATTTTCCAAGATTTTGTTGACTAGGAAAATGTCAGAGGAGTGGAGGAAGCGTATTTTAGTGCTAATCTATAAGAATAAAGGAGATGTCTAGAATTGTAATTACTATAGAGGAATCAAGGTAATGTGTCATATAATGAAAGTGTGGGAGAGAGTGATGAAACGTCGATTACGAGATATAACAAAAATGTCAGAGAATCAATTTGGATTTATATCTGGTAGGTCAACAATGGAAGCGATCTATCTTTTGAGGAAAGTAATAGAAAAGTATAGAGAAAAGAAAAGAGGCATTCATATGATTTTTATCGATCTTGGGAAAACATATGATAGAGTGCCTCGGGATATAATCTGGTGGGTGTTAGAGAAAAAAAGGATGACGAAAGGTTACATTGATGTGATTAGGGACATGTGTGAAGGTGTGGTGACCACTATTAGATTGCCTGTTGGAGAGACAAGTGAATTTTCAATTATTGTGGAGTTATACTAAGGATCAACCTTAAGTTCATATTTTTTTACTTTAGTTATGGATGAGTTGACGAGAAATATTTAGGATAATGTGCCATGGTGTATGCTTTTTACAGATGATATCGTGTTAGTGGATACTAGAGAAAAAGTTAACACTAAATTGGAGATTTGAAAAGAAGCACTTGAATTTAAAGGATTTAGGATAAGTAGAATTAAGACAGAGTATATGGAGTATAATTTTAGTATTAGTAGCAGTAACAATGGAAGCCAAGGCGAAGTGAAAATTGAGAATCAAGAACTATCTAAGAGTGAACATTTTCGTTATTTAAGACCGATTATCACGACTGGGGAGATTAGAGCTGATGTAATTCATAGAATTAAGGCAGGGTGGCTTAAGTGGAGGAGTGCGTTTGGGGTACTGTTTGATAAATGATTACTCATTAGACTAAAATGAAAGTTCTATAGAACGACTATTAGATCAATGATGTTATATGGGATGGAATGTTGGACAACTAAGAAACGTGTAGATAAGATGAGTGTTGTTGAGATGAGGATGCTAAGGTGGATATGTGGTAAGACTAGAAAAGACAGAATTAGGAACCATGAAGCACGGACACGGACACGCGACACGACACGGACATGCGGACACTCAAATTTTAAAAAAATGGAAGACACGATACGCTGGGGACACGTTCAATATATATAATTAATTTTATTTATTATATGCCATAAAAAAATAAAAAAAATCATTAAAAGGTAATAAAAAATACAAAATAACACTATTAAAATTATAAAAAATTAATATTTAATTGATTTAATATCATATATATCATTCACAGATAGCATAAAATTGCATTCCATCAATTCATAACATGTCATTCGAAGTTATCAACCATCATTTGTTACAAAATGCATGAAAATCAAACCACAAAACATAAAATTATCCATTGTACCAACAACTATCATCTATTACAAAATCCATAAATATCAGAAAATGTAAACCTAAGCAGAGAAAACTATTACAACATCTTTATCATCGCCTCCATATTCTCCTTCATCTGTAAATAGAACCACCTCCATAGCCGGTTCATCAAGTGAGAGGTTAGCTATCCCAAGCATTCCAATATCATCAAGTGAGTCAAAGTTATCTCCGGCAATGTCTCACATTTTTGTCTCTCCTTGCAAGTATTGGGAGTTCCTCTTTGATAAAAGACGAAGATTGTTATGAATGAACACCAAGTCCTCCGCTCGTTGAGGGACCATTTTGTTTCTTCTCACTGAGTGAATAAAGGAGTAAGTACTCCAATTTCTCTCACAACAAGATGAAGAGGCGGGTTGCACACATCATCCAAAATCTTTTCTTTTGCAAATTTTGTCTTCCCAACATCATCCTCTCTATAACAATTCCACTTGTCACTAATTACCATTGCTTGAAGACCACGTTTTATAAGCTTCAACCTCTTGAGCAAAACAATTGTGGAGGCAAATCGTGTTTCGGCAACCGAAAGCAACTTCAATGGCACAAATTCATTGTACATAACCAATCGCGTTGAGTGATTAGAGATAAAATTCTTAATCATCAAACCATCTCCGGTAATATCACTAATCCAACTACACTCTTTATATTTGATTTCATTCCTCTCAATATTCTTTGCAACACAAATATTTTTCAATGCTAGATTTAATGTGTGCACCTCATAAGGAGTCCATAGAATATGAGGGAATTGAGCTTCAATAAGTTGTCCGACTGCCTTACAATTAGGAGCATTATCCGTGATGACTTGAACCATATTACTTGCCCCAACCTCATTAATCACTTCTTTCATAAAATTTGCAATGAAATATTTGTCTTTAGTTTCTCCAGAACAATCAACTGCCTTAATGAACATAGGCCCACTTTCACTCACTACCATAAAATTAATCAAAGGCCTTCTTTGAGAATCACTCCAACCATCACTAACAATGCTCACCCCTTTGTCCTTCCATGTGCTCCTAATTGGTTGCAACAATCTATCAATATTTGCCCTCTCCTTTTGAAGTAATGTGGTTTGTAACAAATTATAATCGGGAGGCAAATATCTAGGAATATTATGATTTGCAACAAATGTGTAAGAGTTAACATAGTAAGGATTTCTTGCAAGATTAAATGATACCCTCCTGAATAGAACATCCTAGCAATTTCAAAATGCAATTGCTCTCTATCCTTCATGTTGAATGCTTTCTCAATAGCAGTCCCAATCCCAGTCCCAGGCCCAGGCCCACTCCCACTCCCACTCCCACTCCCACTCCCACATGTTCTCCTTTTCTTTGATTCATAAGCATAACTACTCCCCACTGATACACTAGAAGGAGGCAATGATACATTTTTGGGATGAGCATTTTTAATTCTCAGTTCAATAGCATCATTCCCATTCTGCAGTTGTGATTGTGAAAGTTTTTGACTTATAACTTTTTTACAAGCACCAATTCCCTTTCTTGGGAGTTTTAACAGGTGTGCCCTTACTCTTGTATATGAACCTTTGAAAGTATTATTACAAAAATTACATTGTAATTGGTAATTTTCTCCTCCTTCCCTAGGTTTTGCTAATTTAGTAATATACTTTCACAATGGTTTGTTCTCATCAAAATCATCATCAGGTATATCATTAGAACTACCATCCGTAGCCATTGTTTCAGAATTAAAAATTGATTCCTATAATAAAATTAATAATCACACATTATTAAAATTAACAAAATTAATCAACAACAAAAAAAATTATATACTCAAATAATAGAGGCACAGAGAGAAAAAAGAAAATATAAGATGAAATTAGGGGAAAAAAAAAAATAGAAGACACAGAGGGACGGATTACACTCAGTAGTCACTCACATTCACCATATAAACGAAAAAATAAAATAAAAGAAAAAATAAAATGAGAGAGAGGGTGTGACTGAGAGAGAGAGAGAGAGACATCAACTGAGACCGAGAGAAGATCGAAGCAGAAGAAGAAGAAGAAGAAGAATGTAGAAGAGCAGCGAAGGTGTACCTTAGATAACGAGCGAGGAGCGAGGAGCGAGGAGCAACGGACGAGGAGCGACAAGCGACCGCCGAAAATCGACTAGGTCTTCTCTCTTTCTTTTCTGTTCTGTTCTTTCTCTTCTGTTCTAACTCGATTTAGGGCAGATATTGTTCTATTTTTGTTTTTTTACAAATCGACTCCAAAGAAGTTTTATAAATTATGAAATTGACCCCCGAACGTGTCCCGAAAGTGTCCGGAATGTGTCCGGCTGCAAAAAAAATAAAAAAAAATGGGACACTCTTTGTTGCGTGTCAGACACGTGTCCACCGCGTGTCCGACGTGTGGTATGGAGCCTTCGGAGAGGTGTCCGTGCTTCATAGATTAGGAATGAGTATTGTTAGAATATGGAATATGAATAGGTGTCTATGTGTTATTTTTATGTCAAGTAAGGGTAGTATGGTCATATGGTATGTTGTATCTCACATATATATTGATGGTTGGTTTAGGTTTACATTGTAATATGTTGAATAAGATATTCTCTTCTTCTCCTTATTTCTTCTCTCCTTCTCTCTAACCCTACTCTACTCTACGTCTTTCATATTTTTTCACTTCAACTTTGTATTAGAGCATTGATTCAACCTTGCTAGGAGTTCATTAGATTCTTAAGATTTTTCTGAGGTGAAAATGACATGCTGACGTCATCTTCCGTACAATGATGTCAAAACCTGTACGAACAAGGTTGGCCCTTCATACTTGCCTCTTTCTTCTGAAGTTCATGGTGATTTTTGTGGATTTTTTTGGAACCATCTAATGTGAGTTTTCTATTATTGAATCTTTTTTGTATTTTTATTGCTCATACTTTAATTTGTCCCCAATTTCCTTACGTAGAGTTGTTTGATTGTTGGAAACCAACCCTTAGTAGCCGAAAATCACCTAGGAGGTGTTTCGATGAATTTGTTTTGTGTTTTTGTTGCTAATGTGTTGGATTCCTCTATGTTTTTGGTTCGCTGCTATGTTGTTGTCGTGTTTATTGTTGTTGGTTTGTTGCTGTTTTGACCTGTGTTGAAACCTAGTGTTTGGGTTTGTTCGCTTTTGCAAGGTTTTGGTATTCGGGTTCTTACTCCTATGAGCATGTATTGTGATAATGAAGCCGCTATTTTCATTGCTAATAATCCTGTGTTTCATGAGCGTATAAAGCATATTGAGATTGATTATTATTTTATCCGGGATTTGTTGTTGCGAAAGCAACTTAAGACACCATATGTTTGCTCCGATGATCAATTTGGTGATATACTCACGAGGCCCCTTGCTTATTCTTCATTTCAGCGTCTTTCTGCCAAGCTAGGAATGTTTGATCTCTATGCTTCAGCTTGAGGGGGAGTGTTAGAATATGGAATATAAATAGGTGTCATGTGTTATTTTTATGTTAAGTAAGGGTAGTATGGTCATATGGTATCTTGTATCTCACATATATATTTACTGATGGTTTAGGTTTAGATTGTAAGCCTAGAACATATGTTGAATAAGATATTCTTTTCTTCTCTTTATTTCTTCCCTCCTCTCTAACTCTACTCTACTCTACGTCTTTCATGTTTTTGCCCTTCAACTAGTATATTTGTGAATGGGTAGGGGTAGCACCGATAGAAGATAAGTTAAGAGAGAATAGATTGAGATGGTTTGGTCATATATAACGGAGACTAATAGCGGTAGTAGTGAAGAGATGTGATACAGTGACGGTAGATAGAAGTGTTAGGGGAATGGATAGACCTGGATTGACGTGGGCGAGTGTAGTAAATAGAGATATGAATCTCCTTAATTTGACTAACCAAATGGTTGTTGATAAAGTCGAGTGGAGAAAAATGATTCATGTAGCCGACCCTATTTGATAGGACTTAAGGCTTGGCTTGGTTTGGTTTGGTTTGCTTTCTTGATAATATTTGTTGTTGTGTGTATTTTTAATTTTTTTTATTAAGACAGGAAACGTGATGAGTAATGTTTCTTGCAGTGTCGTACGAGTTGCATTGCTTGGGTGGAAATGCATCCTCCTTTGACGCTACACAGGCACCCGATGTGTGCCGAAGTAAGTAATTCTTTTTTGACTTCCATGTTATGTTTTTTATTTTTTATGCTTATGAACTACCAATGGCATGTGGTTTGGGATGGATCACTAAAGACATGCATTGTATAATGTCATCTCTTGCATAAGCTTTAGGGTGTGTGTTGGTTTGGGTGCATCTAGTTGTTAGATTCATTTTTTTAAAAAACAGCTGTATCATTTAGGGGCTTTTGGTTTTGTTTTCATTTTCTCCCTTTGCTTTTTTCTTTTGTCATTTTTCATGTTTTTGGAAACAAAAATAATGATAAGTTCGAAAACACCATCGTTTTCATAGCATAAGATTAGGTTCCATGGTTCAAATAATTTACCGCGATTACTTTTCTTGTGTTCATTAGTGTGAGCCCTAGCCAATACTCGATCCTAACGAGTTGGATTTTAATTGAATGGTAAAAGGGCAGTTTTTCCGATCTTGCTGAGGAAGAGGTTTGGGAGTAGCCATGGATCTCACTATAAGACTTTGAGAGAATTGAGCGAGAAATGCATCCCGTGACAAACGGGAAGCTCCAACGAGAGCAAATGCTGGTTGCCATATTTCATTTTTCTAGGAGCACATGTCATATTTCATTTTTTTGGGAAAATAGTTATCGAAAATTCGAAGTTAACATTTTAATGTTTCCCAAAATGGGTTGTTTCTAAAAGTTTTCCCTAAATTTTTTTTTTGGAAATAATTTGCTAAACAAGTTTTTTATATTTTCAAAAAAAATGAAAGCAGAAAACAAGAACACAACCAAACAGGTTGTTTTCATTTTCGATGTTTCATTTTTATGTTTTAGGAAACAAAAACAATTAAAAAAAGTTCAAAAAATCCATCGAATTTTGAAAATTAAAAAAAAAAAAAAAAGTCTAAAATGTTTCCTAAAAGGGGTTGTTTTTGGAAAATTTCTGGGAAAACAATTTGCCAATTAAGTGTTTTGTGCTAGTTTTTGTGTTTTTTCTGTCCTCAAGAACAGAAGACAAAAAACAAAAAACAAAAACAATACTGAACTTGATATTTTCTATATTATATGGTAAAAGGATGTTTTTGCTGAAATTAAAGTTCCCACGCGGGTAGTACCCTTGCTTTGATATATCCTATATAAATGCAAGGAGCTTATTTTAGAAAGTGTTCCATGGAACTTCTATCAAACTAGGAAGATATTTTTCCTCTTTTTACTGCATGCATGCCAAACACATTTCCCATCTTCATACCCATCTTGTGTCGTTATGAAGCATAGACAAGGATATGGAACACGGACATGACACAGACAGATACGTCAACATGGCAAAGTTCAGAAAAGTAGAACTCGGACATGGTTCAGGGATGCCACAAATAATTATATGTTGATAATTTGTTTACTAGAAATATATTATATTATATAGTTATATATGTGCATAATATATATAAAATTGAATAATTACTTTATACTATGTAAATCTTGTATCTAATTCTCTTACATTAATTTTTAGACTACTAAACCATAGTAGTTTAAAAATCGGACAAATATAGCAAATATATATAATTATAATATTCTCTCATCCTCCTAAGCATCTACTTATACAATTTTTTTTTTAATTTTTTTTTTTAAAGAATTATACATTTTGTATTCTTAAGAATTATACACTTTTTAAGGGTACAAGATATTTATGTCAAATTTTCGAACTTTGAAAATAATGCAATAGCAAATGTCCAAGAAGTGTTGGTCTTGTGCAAGGTTGTTAAAATCGGGATCCTACGTTGGATCGTTGAAGGTGTTTATAGGATCGGATTGTAGAATCGGATCGAGGATCGTAAGATCCTACTAAAAAAGACAGATTACATAATAATTTAATTTAAATAAATATTTCTTATAAAGCATACACAAAATGAGCTTATATTCTATTAAAAAGAAATAAAGATATTGTGAAAAATATAATACTCCATGTAAAATGTACATATAATATTATACAATAGAAAACTCGATGGTAAAAGTATTGTATTTCATCAAAAAAGAAGATGAAGAAGAAGAAGAAGAATTCTACAACAAAATACTTTACAATCTATAATAATACATAAAAAGTGAAGAAAAAATATTTAACAAAGTTGATATGATAATAGATTAAGAACTCAAAAGAATAATTTAACCGAATGATAAGGTTTGTCGTTAGCATCCCTGGTGGAGCGGATTCAAGTCACAAAAATAATCTCTCCAAAAATTGAGATAAATTTGCAATCATCTTACCTCCTTAGACTCCGCTAAAGCTAAGTTTGTTTTTTCGATTATTTAATTTTTTTAAATTACCGCAATATTTGAATGTTTGTTTCCTAGTTTGTTTTTCTTAGTCTATTTGATTCAATACTACTTAATTTTTATTATTTTATTTTGACCACATAAATTGGTATTTAGACAACAAGTATAAAATTTACAATAAAATATGTCATACAAATACAAAACAAGGCTTGTAAATCCGATCGGATAGGATCGGATTCGGATCGGGATTCCATGATCCTTTAAGATCCCACTACTAGGATCGAAAGATCCTACCTATAAGGAGTTTTTTACACGATCCGGATCGATTGTATTCAAATGGATCGTAAGATCGTAGGATCGTAAGATCCGGATCGGGATTCTGATAACCATGTAAGAGTATCGGACATGTGTCCAAAAGTGTCTGAGAAGTGTCGGTGTCCGACACAAGTCCGATACGGACACTTCGCCTTCTAAGAAGTGTCCATGCTTCTTAGTTGTGTTGTGTCTAATGTGGCTACTGCAAACATCTTGGAGTATTCATATATAATTTAGATAATAGCTCACAGCAATGATGGAAGTCCTATCCTTATTATTATTATTATTGTTATTGAATAAGGCCTATTTTGGCAATTAGGAAAAAAACCAACTCATTGGCTTATTTGAATCACATCATGTGGACCTAACTTTAAATTGTTAAGTGAGAGTAGAGTGATGTTAGGGGAATATTATTTCACCAGCAAAATCCTTGTCCTTCGCAGAGATGAGAAGCCAAAGTTGTTGCGTTCTTTACCAATAATGATTTCATGGTGAAACTGCTTACATTGACTTTTGTTTGCTTCATAAAACTTCATTTGTTGACCTTGTGATGTTGATATTGTTTCTGGTTGTTGGAAGGATTCTTCATGTTAATATGAAACAGCGAGAGATTGATAGATGTTTGCACATTGAGATTGTTCTGATGGTCTGTTTGGTGCAGATTATCGAGCAATTCCAAAAGTGTCATCTAGATCATCCTATTGGAAAATTCTTTGGCGAATGTACTGATCTCAAAATAAAGCTTGATCACTGTTTCCGACAGGAAGTGAGTTTTCTTTGTCCGGGTGTTCTGTTTTCCTTCCTGATTGGAATTTTAGTTCGAACCTCATGGTTATTCTTTGTTTTCTTTCACAGAAAGCATTGAAGCGAAAGGCGAATTTCGAAGAGAGTAAGAAACTGAAAGAGAGGCTACAAGCTCACAGAAAGGAAATAATGAGAGAAGATCTGAAGTGAGATGATTTATGAAATTTTAATTGTTTTGAAGTTATTGTGGAGGCTTTTATAGTTTGATAGCGAATACCTCAGAAGATGACCCATGTCATGGTGCATTGTGATAGCAAATTCATCTGTTAATAAATTTAAGAGACATTAATTTTATAGTGTAAGAATTATTTATTCACCAAGAAGATTTGTAATAATGCAAAGGAAGCCAATGGAAGTTCTGATATTTGAGAATTTGTTGGGGATGAAAAAGGAAATAACAAAAGATGTTGAAAATTTTCTGATTTGTTTCCCAATTGTTGTGCATTCTGGATGAAATCAATATATATATATATATATATATGTAACTGCTGTTCATGTTAAATGTCTTTGAATTTGTTATTCAGATGTGGTGAAATGATTTTGATATTCTTTGTGCTACTTATTCTGCCGAAGCAATCTCAGTTAAGTAATTAAATCAATTATAACCTGTCTCTCAATTTATTTAATTCCAATCAAGTAAAATGTTAGAACTCTTTAATTTCCTTTTGAGAATTGAGGTTAATTAATTAATTTATTGTTTTTAAAGATTGCATTTGTTCAAAAGTTACTACTAGTCGCATCAAGTGGATTGGACCAGTCTCGGCTACAATTGGCTTTGTTTAGTTAATTTTTGGGAAATTTAGCTATAAATTCCTTTTACCTTCCTTTCATTGTTATAAGGACTAAGAAAAAAATTATACTTTCTAAACCTCTCATAATTATAAAGTCTTGCATAAAGGACAAAATTTATTATTTAAATATTTTATTAGATTATTATACCCTCAACTAAATTTTTCTACCTTCTCCACCCACTCTCCCCCCACCTTCTCTTTCTCTCTCCTCCTTCTTTCCCTTCTGACTTTGTTCTCCGCCGACGTGCTCCTCCTCATTACCGTCGGAAACTTCTAGATTCTTCTCCGGCGATGATAGCAACGACTGCTATGATGATTCCCTTCCAGATCTGAAGCTCTGTTTCTCGACAATTTTGGTGACGTGCTCCTCATCCTTCTCGTTGCCTCGATCTGTCATCCGGTGCCAGAATCGAAGGAGATCGTCTATGAGGAGAAACAGATCGTCTCTGAATTTATCGTTGTTACTTCGAAGAGCAATGAATTGATCGCTGAAACGGCATGTTTGGTGAAGTTGTTTAGTTATACATATTTTTTTAAACACAAATTTGAGTTTTGAATATATGTATGCATATATATATATATATATATATATATATATATATATATATATTTGTGTGTATGAGTGTTGTTGAACACATGTATTCTTTTCATTGAGATTTGTGATTGTTGATCGAGCTTTAGAAGTTTTTCTTCTCAATTAAATATGTTGATTTGTTGATTAATTTGTTTTGTTTTTGTTTGTTTGTTTGTTTGTTTGTTTTTTGATTTATTTTTGTTGTTTTTTATCTAATTTCATTTGATAGAACCAGAGTAAAATTTTACTCTGGTTCTATTGCTCTGTTTTTTGTTTCAGATAATGAGAGTAAAATTTTACTTTTTTACAGAGTAACATTTTACTTTTAGCTTCAGAGTCTCATAGTTTACTCGTTTTTCAGAGTAAAATTTTACTTTTATACAGAGTAAAATTTTACTTTTGTGTAAAGTCTAACATTTTATTAGTTTTTCAGAGTAAAATTTTACTTTTATACAGAGTAAATTTTTACTTTTAGCTTCACAGTCTCACAGCTTACTCGTTTTTCAGAGTAAAATTTTACTTTTATACAGAGTAAAATTTTACTTTTGTGTAAAGTCTAACATTTTACTAGTTTTTCAGAGTAAAATTTTACTTTTATACAAATTAAAATTTTACTTTTAGTTTCAGAGTGTAAAATTTTACTTTTATACAGAGTAAAATTTTACTCTGAAATACACAGTGAAGATGACTTAATAGGAGAACTAATAAATATGAGAGTAATATAGTAAAAGAAACAAGTTTCAAAATATTAAGGGGTTTTGAAAGTACTTATATAATTCTTGTCCTTTTGAAAGATAAATTAGATAGTGAGGGGGTTATCACCAATTCCCCCTTAATTTCTCAGAGCTTATTTTCTGATTTTTAAATAAAAAACTAATTTTAAAAAAATAAATATCAAAGCAAATATTTTTAAATTTTTAAAAATTATTTTTGCCTAAAAAATAGAAAATCATATGGTAATTCACTATGGTTTTAAGTTTTCACAAACCATATATATTCTTTTGGTTTTTAGTTAATTTTTTAAATATTTTTTGGTCCATTATTTTTTATTTTTTTAGATCTACTTAATCTAAATACATTTAAAAAGTATAAAATTTTAAAAAAAAAATTAATTTTTTTTTAAAAATATAAAAGTACATTTTTGTAATTATTGATTTTTTTTTTTATAAAAAAATTGTAAATATTCTACTTTTTAATTACATTTAAATTAATTGCATTTAAAATTGAATAAAATATTTAAAAAAATCACATAAAATGAAAAAAAAAATACAAATTAAAAACTCAAAAATTAATTTTGAAAGCAAACAGGTTTTAAATATTTTTCAGAAAACTAATTTAAAGAACTTGACCAATAGATTTTCAAATTCATTTATGTAGATGTAACCAAGATTCTTGAGTACTAATTTAAATGAATGCATCGCAAATTCGTAAATAAACCTACTTGCAAGGACTGATCCAAATCTTAGGTCTAGTAAGATACTTAACTAACTAGGTTAGTTCAGTTAAATTTTACCATAATCAAAACTCCCTCCATGCTATGATATCTCATGCACCAAAAAACCAAAAACAAAAAACACATAAGGTGCAACTTTGAGCCAGGTAAACTAAAATTGAAATGCTTCCTTCTTACCCCAAACATAAGAAAAGCAATTATAAGCAACTAGCAAAAGATAAACTAAGCTCAACTTCTCAACAAATTGCACAACAAACAATGGAATTACATGTTGTAAAAGAATTCTCAAGAAGTTGAAGGCATTGCCCTAGTGGTACAGGCATGTCCCGGGTTCGATCTTCATCCTCTACCTCAACCACTGTACTTTGCATCACCAAAAGAAAAACAAAAAGAATTCTCAAAAATCTAATCAGGAATTTAATCTGATCTGTGTCTCCTCTTCATGGAAGAAAATCAAACTGTGGTCAACAGTAACAATAAAATCAAAAGCAATTATAAAATAAATAAGTTTTTCAAAACAAACCATCCACTTCTGAAATCTTCAGTTTCCTGCAATTATTCTCGAGTTCAAGCTATTAATGCTGCCAAAACAAATAAAAAACAGAACATTCACTTAACAAAACAAGTTTAAAAACAGTAAGTCTACTTATTTGCTTCTCTATGTCTGGGAAATTTCTGGTAGACAAACCACAAACTTCAAGTAATAATTTTCTGGGGAAAACCCGAGAAGAGCATTGTTCAATGAGATTGCATTGTCTTAACTTTGACCAACTTTCCACACCTTCAACTTCAAAGCAAAAGGACTAATCTCGCTCCAGCGTTTCAACATTGACGGCTAATGGGGCCCATTTCTTTCTTCATTTAGCCACTGATAACGTCACACAGGTGTATCCACGCGTTTGAGTTTTTGCTTTCGAATTGCAACCCTTGAACCATCATTATCATCACTGCTACTCAACCCAGTCAACTGAACTGCCGGGGCCTCTTGGTTTCTCGTAATGTTGGTTCTGACCTATCCAGCTCTTCAATGATAGATGCTAAGAAACGTTTCTTCTTTGCAACTAAGCATAAAACACAGAGAACAAATAATAAGCTGTTTTACGCTTTCTATCAACCTGATCAAAATAATATAAATAAGAATGAATAGTAAGCAGAAATTACAGAAAGATAAGGAGTTCTAATCAAATTGATAGGTTTATAGCCTATAATCCACGATAACTACGGCACCCGTTACTTGAGCACAAGAGCAATGAAAGCAGCATTCATGCTCTTCACAAAATCTCCTCTCAAAAAAGCATGCATCATTGCCATCAAAATAATGATTACATTTCCTCTAAATATATATATGTATATATATAAGAATGCATTTAAATAATTACATTAAAAAATGGAACTATTCCATTTAAACTTAGGAATGAATCTAATGAGTTCATGATAGACTGTTACAAGAAATTCTCCACTTCCATGGGAAGATGAGGAGATATTTGCATACCTTTATAAACTGTCTCACCTAGGGTAACCTATGAAAAGAAGTGGGTGTAAGGAACGAATAGAACTTTCAATTTCATTGCAGAGTTTTAAATTTTATGTTTATCATCCCTTTACACATAGAATCATAATTTCAAGAAACAATGTTGAAGCAATCAAAGTTTTGCAAAAGAAAAATTCTAAGTACATTTCTGAAAAAATGGAACTTGAAATGGCTTGAAGCCAAAATTATATCCGATAGTTAATAGTCAGATTTAGAAAACTGTTTCTTCTTGTACTGTATTATTCAACACAACGTTTTTAGAACATCCAAAATTATTAATGGAAATACATGCATAATAGTAGAAATTTAATCAACTATACCTGAAGAAAATCCACTGCCTTTCGAGCTATCTCCTGAAATTGCCGAACTCCCTAGGAGGATTGATTTTGGCAAGCTTTCATCTCCCTGTTTATTTTCTTTAATGGCATCATTGGCCATAGTTTCAAGTTCTGATACATCCGCAATCACCTTGGGAACCACTTGTAGCAACCGCGACTGTTCTGATGGCTTCTGAGGCAGCTGTCTTTTCTCCATGTATTCAAAGAACGTAGAAAACCATGTAGGTTAAGGGGCACATTAACATTATACTGCAAATATTGTCACCTCACAGATGCTAAACAATTTATTTGTGAGTATATGAGCATTTATTTACATTCTCATGTGGATGACCCCCATTTTTTTGATTTACGATTTCTCTATCCCATTGAATTTGGGGAGTAAAAATTAATACATATCTTTTAGCAGTTTAAGTCTGAAACCATAAATCAATACAAGGTGTCAATTCAAACTGGATGTATAAGTCCACAAACGACGAAGCATGGACACCTTTTTGAAGGTCACATACCAGTGTCGCAGACACACTTTGGACACGCTGGGGGCACGTTGGGACACCATGCATCCCCTTTTGGACACGCATTGGACACACTAGGGACACCTCGTGTCTCATTTTTTATAAAATATTATGGTTTGATTTAATTTAATTTATTTATTTTAACTGAAATGGCATATCCAAGGTTATGAATTTGATGAGAATAAATATTTGATATAGAATAAGTACATAAGATTAAAAAAGGAGACATATTAAATATATAAAATTATATGTTTTACATATGTCCCCAACATGTCGTGTCTTGCATTTTTTGAAATTTTGTGTCATGTCACGAGTCTGTGCCTATGATTGTTAGTCAACAAATCAAAGAGTTTTAGCTTCTGCTCCTGCATACTAAAATCATAAATCAAATGAAATCTTAGGTTGTGGGTATTAACAAAAGAATAGTTGAGATTGTTCAGCAGTAATCCCCTTAATTTAGTGACGTGTGTGGTTGTTGCTGTACAAGCTATCATAGCCTCTTGGCAAATGCTAGTATACTGAATCTTCACTCACAAAACACTTATAAAAAAGGATATTCCCGTCTCCATCCTTTCTCATTTGCTCGATCAATGAGGTTTCTCAGTAAATTCAGCTCTCTAGCAATCCACTGACAATTTTCAATGTAAAGAAAGGTAAGCAGAAAAATAAAAAGCAAGCAACAGATGACAAATAAGCAGAAAGATTACAATGAACAAGGTGACATTTGGATGTTCTTAAATGAAAACCATAACCCCTTTTTTTTTTCTTCAACAATTGGGTATACAGGTAAACCAGACTAATCCCAAGACCCATGCCTCCTTACTGTAACCTTATTCAGATCAATCCATAAATTTTCGGTAAAACAAACAGGCACAAGGAAATGAGATAAAAAGAAAGGGATCTACTTGACATGCATAACAAAATGGGATGATTACCATTTATTGAGATAATCGGCATCCTAAGGGTAGAACTTGAGTGCAACTAATTATTCAATAGAAGGAATGGTAGGACACATTGGCCAAGAGAAAGCACAGGACCACCAATTTATGATGACACACTGCAGTAAGTTTCTAAACAAAAGACACAACACATAATTTGTAATACATATAATGTTATAGGAAATGTTTGTGTTTTTCAATAATTCATTTCATAACCAACAAAAGCCCAGAGTTTCACTCTTACATACATACACACTAACAAACAATGTTGGATAGCTTGATATACATGGTTGGGTCCATTTCGTAACAGCTTAAGCTTTTGAAAAAATTTGTGACTTGACAGGGTATCTGAGCTCAGGTTGGGAGAGGCCTTGGGTTCAAGCCTCTCTGTTTGTATTGTTTCTTCTTTCTATGTATGATATGTATTGATGTTTGCATCTCCACGTGCAAGATGGGATTGCACGTGAGGGAGGCTATTGGATAGCTTGATAAACACTGTTGGCCCATTTCTTCACAACTTGAGCTTTTGTGACAATTGGTGACTAAACAAACAGATCCACACATAGAGTCATAGACAAACACAAAGGATGCGCTAAAATGCAATGCTTTGGTAGGATATACAGTGAGCACATGCTGAACTTCAACTCAAGAAGTCCTAAGAAGCAGACTAATAAACACAGAAGAAACCCAGAAGCTTTCGTGACCAGACATATTTGGCCTTTTTTCCATTTTATTTTTGTTCCTTTTTGCTCACTCATATTATTTGCTCTCAAGATTGATGGAAGTTAAATTCTAGACTGTACAACTCACAGATTGTTCTATGGAAAAGCACAAAATAAATGAATAATGTACGTTTACAAATAACAGTGGAGCAGAAGTTCATACATGCTTTGTTATATCTTTGTGCAGACTTATGGCCTTCAGTTCAATGTCCACCAGTCAGATAATTGTTTCAATCAGACAGTTTAAATAAACTTTCAATCAGAATATTTAACATTGATTAGCTAAATAAACAGAGAGAAATGTAAGGAGCAGCAGCAAAGTTTGTCTACATAATCCTGGATTGTGACACAAAATAAGTTCAAAATTTGTTTTTAACATTGTAACATAGTGATTCCATTTAGTTAAGATATAATATAATAACCAACTTAAAATACTTGGTGAAAGAATAAAAATGCCGTAACATGAGATGATCAATACACAAACACAAGTGCAGATTGCTTTCTTCTTAAGGCCAGTTGTCTGCTACAGGATCCTTATATATTGAGAATATATATATATATATATATATTGATCAGCAACAAAAGAAGCTTTTTTTTTTTTTTTGGATAAATAAGATAACATTTATTAAGAAAGCATCAAAATGATGCAAAGAATACCAAGCCGCTCAAACAACGAATGGAAGAGAAAGCACACTGTTAAAAAAGATATATTATTGATTGATATTTTGATTACAAGATACATTAATTACAATTCCTATACAATCTATATATAGAAGAAAATGTGGTAGTAGGTGTAGTGGAGGTGATAGTGGGTTAGGTGAAGTGGAGTGTGTAGTGGAGTAGAGGTAGGTGAAGTGGAGTGTGTAGTGGAGTAGGTGAAGGTAATGTGGTAGTAGGTGTAGTGGAGGTGATAGTGGGTTAGGTGAAGTGGAGTGTGTAGTGGAGTAGAGGTAGGTGAAGTGGAGTGTGTAGTGGAGTAGGTGAAGGTAAAGATGGGAAATTCTAACAGCCCCCCGCAAACTCAAGGAGGAGAGAAACTAACCAACTTGAGTTTGGAGAGAGTAACAAAACAAGAAAATACATAAAAATAAAAAAGGATAGGAGACACTGTATGGTCGTGTCAGACCGTTGGTGAAGACACTGTATGGGGTGTCATAACGTTGTAGAGGACACTGTATGGTGGTGTCAGACCGATGTAGAAGACAGTTTATGGGGTCATGTCGGACCGTTGTAGAAGACAATGTTGTGACAGTTTACGGAGTCTTGCTGGACCCTTGTAGAAACTAACCGGAATCTATGTCGGGACAGTTTGCAGAGTCTTGTCGGACCCATAAAGGAGCTAACCGGAATCAATGTCGGGACAGTTTACAGAGTCTTGTCGGACCCATAAAGGAGCTAACCGGAATCAATGTCGGGACAGTTTACAGAGTCTTGTCGGACCCTTGGAAAAGCTAACCGGAATCAAATGTCGGGACAGTTTACAGAGTCTTGTCGGACCCTTAAAAAGTCGCACCCTCAAAAGGTGTGCCCAATTTTGTCAAAAGGCGTGCCATCAAAAGGCGTGCCCAATTCATCAAAAAGGCGTGCCATCAAAAGGCGTGTCCACTTTATCAAAAGATGTGCCATGAAAAGGCGTGCCAGTTTGTCGGGCGGCAAGAGGCGCGCGATGCGCGTGGCTGCCTCGGCTATTTAACCATGACAGAGCCTGAGGCCGAGGCAGAAGCAAAAAAAACTGCGAAATCCTCTATACGCTCGGAGAGCTTGTCTCTGCAAATCTTGAAACACCCGGAAACCAACCCTTCTCTGAAACACTTAGCAACCCAAAAACATGGCCTCTTCTTCCCGTCCAGCTACCCAGAACCTGCTCACGCTCTTTCCAGAACTGAACGAGCCCACAAGAGAAATAACTGGTGCGGTGGCCAGTGAACCGCAACCAAACACCTCTGGTTTTGCTCCATTGAACTTTCCGATGCGGTCGGTGGAGCAAAAAATGGCGATGCAAACTGATATTGAGGCTAATCAGTATACTCTGAAGTCATGCGTGGAAACCATGACGGCGGTCACAAATTTGTCGAACCGGCTGCAGAGTAGGACAAATGAGGTGCAGCATTTAAATTCCCAGCTGGCTCTGCTCCAACGCATGTATAAGGATGCGCGAGCAGAGATCAGTGTGCTAAAGGCAGAAAACAAGGAGCTGAAGCGGAAGGCCACCGTGATGTTCCGATTTGGAGGGCCACCATATGCTGCAGTGGAGGAGCAGGGAGTGAACGTGCTCGGTGGACTAGGAAGCACGGAGGCAACACCGTCAAGGGCCGGCCAGGACGGAGGCAAAAAGAAGAGACCTGCGGCTGAGTAGAGAAGAAAAATCCCACTGTGGGTGTGGTTGTTTTTTTTTTTTTTTTTTTTTTTTTTAGATGTAAAAAGGGTGAACGGGAGGAGCCCCGACATGAATAAAAGAAGTTTGTGTGCAGATCTTCCTGCTTCTTCTGCTTCTTTTTTTTTTTGTTTTGTTTTTTTTTTTTTTTTTTTTTTTTTTTTGTGGAGAACTGTGATCAGGGTGGATCCTTAATATAAATAAAACAAAGTTGTTGTGCAAATCTGTATTTGTGTTATTTTTTGTTTTTATTTTTTTTGTTTTTATTTATTATTATTATTATTTTTTTTTTTTTTTTTGGTGTGTGTGTGTTTGGAAAATAATAATAATAAAAATAAAGAACATGAAGTGTGGGAAGCCAGTGGAAGGAATAAAACGAGTTTTTTTTTTTTTTTTTTTTTGTGTGGTTTTGGGTGCAAAGAATAATAAGAAAAAGAAAAAGAAGAATAATAAAAAAATGTATGAATGGGGGAATAAAGTAAGGCAAATGAGGGAGATGATTAAAGTGGTCTGGGGGAGAGAAAAAGGAACCAGAGAGAGAGGAAGTGGGGTGATTAAAAAAATAACAAAAAAATTTGCATCAGAAAGTGCATGTGTGTGTCTGTCAATCCCGTGGGTTGTGAGTGCCGTGGGTGAGAGAGAGATTGGTTGAGGGTCATTTACATTTGTCATCATCACTTCACCACTACCCCTTCCTTCTATTCCAGTCCTCACCCAGACGAAACCGCGTAGATCTGAATCCACTGACTTCCAGAACCCTAGCCCCAATTGCGAACTCGGTTCTAGCAATAGCGTGAATGGCGGCAGTGGATGCTCAAAATCCTCTTCTTGGAGATACTACTTGTGGTTCTCTACTACAGCAATTGCAGCGAATTTGGGATGAGGTTGGTGAAAGTGACGAAGAACGGGACAAGATGTTTCTTCAGTTAGAGCTGGAGTGTTTGGATGTGTACAAGAGGAAGGTGGATCAGGCTGCCAAGTCAAGGGCACGACTTCTTAAGGCCTTGGCAGATGCCAACGTTGAAAGGAGGTTGGGCAATTGAAGATCTCGATTCTGTGTCGATTGAATTCACTGATCGGACATTGGAGATATTACCGATATTCCTGAAATCAAGCAAGGGTATTTGGCACAAAGGCATGCAATGGTGGCTGCCAAGAACTTGAAGTTGTTGATGACAGGAGGAGAAGAGAGTGGAATGGCTACTTACAGAGCTGTCTGGCCATTAGCATTTGTTTCACTTGGTAGAAATGATGCAGTGGCACAAATCCTCTTTATAACAATGATTGGATACATTCCTGGTATGATCAAATCCAGGGACTTGTTTGTGGGGAAGACAAGGAAGCAACTTGGCCTCACATCTGATCTTCCTTTACGGCAGAGTTCTTGTTGTCGATGGTGGTGCAAGTT
This sequence comes from Camellia sinensis, assembly GCF_055761805.1. Classification (NCBI taxonomy): domain Eukaryota; kingdom Viridiplantae; phylum Streptophyta; class Magnoliopsida; order Ericales; family Theaceae; genus Camellia; species Camellia sinensis. The sequence continues at coordinate 61,943,544 of NC_138962.1, read as the reverse complement.
TGCGGTGTGCAATTTTGGGTGGCAATCCTGTGGTACAGGCTCAAAATAATGGATGGGCGGGTATAGTAGTCAACGGTTGTATTAGAGATGTTGATGAAATCAATGGCTGTGATATTGGGGTGGCGAGTTGATGGAGGTCTCAAATTGGTTGAGGTCCGGCGGGCGGTCCGGCGGGCGGCCAAGGCGAGGTTGCCGCCCGCCGGTGAAGCGAAAAATACTAAGGTCTTAACCTTGCTCTGATACCATGTTAAAAAAGATATATTATTGATTGATATTTTGATTACAAGATACATTAATTACAATTCCTATACAATCTATATATAGAAGAAAATGTGGTAGTAGGTGTAGTGGAGGTGATAGTGGGTTAGGTGAAGTGGAGTGTGTAGTGGAGTAGAGGTAGGTGAAGTGGAGTGTGTAGTGGAGTAGGTGAAGGTAATGTGGTAGTAGGTGTAGTGGAGGTGATAGTGGGTTAGGTGAAGTGGAGTGTGTAGTGGAGTAGAGGTAGGTGAAGTGGAGTGTGTAGTGGAGTAGGTGAAGGTAAAGATGGGAAATTCTAACACACACTACCTCCTAATTAAGAATATCCTCTAAAAAATCTAGAAAAACAAACAAATCCGGATCAAACTTCTGTTCCAACCAACTATACAAAACTATAAGGAGACGACTCTCAAGCCATGAAACGCTATGATGAACATCTTGAAAGGTTGCCGCCCGCCGGTGAAGCGAAAAATACTAAGGTCTTAACCTTGCTCTGATACCATGTTAAAAAAGATATATTATTGATTGATATTTTGATTACAAGATACATTAATTACAATTCCTATACAATCTATATATAGAAGAAAATGTGGTAGTAGGTGTAGTGGAGGTGATAGTGGGTTAGGTGAAGTGGAGTGTGTAGTGGAGTAGAGGTAGGTGAAGTGGAGTGTGTAGTGGAGTAGGTGAAGGTAATGTGGTAGTAGGTGTAGTGGAGGTGATAGTGGGTTAGGTGAAGTGGAGTGTGTAGTGGAGTAGAGGTAGGTGAAGTGGAGTGTGTAGTGGAGTAGGTGAAGGTAAAGATGGGAAATTCTAACACACACTACCTCCTAATTAAGAATATCCTCTAAAAAATCTAGAAAAACAAACAAATCCGGATCAAACTTCTGTTCCAACCAACTATACAAAACTATAAGGAGACGACTCTCAAGCCATGAAACGCTATGATGAACATCTTGAAAAGTTCGCCTATTACGTTCCATCCAAACCGGCCACATCAAACAAAGCGGCACCACAGACCACACTCGCCGCCGCCGCCGCCGCCGCCGACGGCCAACTCGAACGCCACACCAACTCCACAGCATATCCATCACCCGCCATGGCTGAACCCAAGCAATTCCAAAAAGAGAGCAAATAAGACCCTATAAACGACTCGCCACAGAACAATGCAAAACAAATGATCCACGAACTCCCCATCCACACAACACATACAGCAGCGATTTACTAAATTATGACCTCGCCACACCAAGTTATCAATCATAAGATTCCGGCCTAAGGCCGCCGTCCCCATGAAGAAGGCCACCTTGGAAGGAACCCTTGGCACCCAAATGCTCTGCCAAGGAAAATCTCTCCTCACCACCCCCACCAAACTTTTGTAGTAGGACAAAACAGAAAAACTCCCCTTGGCTCCCACCACATTCCACCCCAAAACATCCAACCCTTGCCCAGTCACGCCCAACCCATACAAATAACCCCATAACCGTAGCAATTGATCAACCTTCCAATCCTGAACCGGTCGGCGCAACTGAATATCCCATACCACCACATCCCCACCCCCCAAATAAGATGCCACCATAGCTTCTTGACCCCCGCCAGGGCAAAAATCAATGGAAAACGATCTGCCAACAAAGCCTCATCACACCATCTATCCTTCCAGAAGTGCACCCTCATCCCGTCACCCACCCAAAACCCCACCCTCTCCCAAAACTCCACCCTCCCCAACCAATTCTTTTCCATAAACCACAACCATGAGAACTAATCACATTCCCTGACCCCCAACCCCCTCTCTCCAGGACATACTTACCAGCCACCACCCGTCTCCATAGCTACTCCGGCTCCCAAGCAAAGTGCCATAGCCATTTCCCCAACAAAGCTCTATTAAAAGTCATCAACCTCCGAACCCCCACACCCCAGCCTCTTTTGATTGACATACCTGGCCCCAATCCACCAAATGATATCTAAAGTCAACCCCCCAAGCACCCCACAAAAAATCCCTTTGAAGCTACTCCATCCGTCACGCCACCGATACCGGAATAACAAGCAAAGACATGAAATACGTTGGCATGCTACTCAACACACTCCCGATCAAAGTCAACCGACCACCTTTCGAAAGATATTGCCTCTTCTATCTGACCAACCGGCGTTGAATCCGTGCCACAACTCCTTCCCACACCCCTGACACCTTAAACGTTGACCCCAAAGGAAGGCCCAAATAAGTTGTTGGAAGAGCCAACACCTGGCAGCCCAACGCCGCCGCCAACACTAGAAGACTCTCTATCTGACCCACCGGGATCAACTCTGATTTCCTAAAGTTAACCCGAAGACCTGAAACGACCTCAAAGCATAACAAGACACATCGCAAATACCCTACTTGCTCCGCCCTTGCCCCACAAAAGATCAAAGCATCATCAGCATACAGCAAATGGGAAACACAAATAGGCGCCCCCGTAAGCGATCCTACCAAAAAACCATCTAGCAAACCTTCATGAATGGCCCTATCTAACAGTCTACTCAAAGCCCCCATCACTAAAATGAGCAGTAAAGGCGATAAAGGATCCCCTTGACGGAGACCTCGATGTGTCGGAAAAAAACTTGCCGGCGAGCCATTAACCAAAACAGACATCCTGATAGTAGAAATACAAAACAGGATCCACTGGCACCAAGTCTCTCCAAAACCCATGCGACCCAGAACATACAACAGAAACTCCCACCGGACATTATCGTAAACCTTTTCAATGTCAATTTACAAAGCAAACCTGGGAGGTCCTGTCGAATCTGGGAATCCACACACTCATTGAACACCAACACTACATCCAGAATCTGGCAACCACCCACAAAAGCATTTTGAGATTCAGACACAACGTCTGTAGGACCCCACGAAGCCTATTTGCCAAAACTTTAGCCAAAAGCCTATTACAGATAAGAAAAGGTACAAAGAGAGGACAAGAAGTCCTCTTCAAATGACTTAATATTGAGAATATTTTTCAATAGCAACAATATTCAATAGTCATATAAGCAATTTATGAAGCCAACCCACAAAAGGCAGGGTAAGGCTGAAAAGATAACCCAATGAAGTACAATGATATAGCGAATGCCTACACAACAAGGGGCAGGAGTGCAGCAAATCAGTCATCATTTGGTACAGGCAAAACTGTAAACTGATGGGTAGAGGAACTCTAGATTAAGAAAATCTGAACTGTAGAGGAATGGCTTATTTGCAAGTTGCATGAAAATAAGTTCAGATTTAGGGCTAGACAAAAATAATAATCAATCAGTCTTGCCACAGTTTGTTGCATATTTTCTATATCAAATGGGTGTAATTGCCAGGAACACTTGCCCTGCATTTTTATCATTAAGACCTAATAAAAAAAGTAGGTGATGGTTCAAATTCTGCAAAAACAGCCTTACTTTTCCAGTTCAGTCAAGTTGAAAGAAATTACAAGTATCCAAGAAGGATGGGAAGCATTCGGGGACAGAGAAAGCAGATTATAAAGACCCAATAGTTCCGCCGCTTCATTTGACTGGATCCTCAGAAAATTCAAATGCAAACTACATTTTGTTTTTAAATTAGTTTTTCTGATGGTAAAAAAAATTAAAAGAAAAAGGAAGATTTTTTTTTGCTCCTCTCCATTAATTCCTCTTCTAATCGGATTCACTTATAATAAAAGTATTTATGACACTGATCCCTTTATCAATATAATTAAAGAAGTTTTACTTTTCCAATGAATAAAAGAAAAAAGAATAAAAAAAGTAGGAAGAACTTACTATTTAGGCTTTTTCAGTAACCCATCTTTCACTTTTTGACTCAAACCTTCACATTCTTCCTGTAAAAGAAAAAAGCAACTACTGTAATGATAGAAATGATAAACTACTAATGGTATGTTGAACTATTCAAAAAATTTAACTTCCGATTAATGTTTTCCCATCTAAACTAAAGTAGAACTTTGGGATGAGTAGTACAGGAAATAATAAGAATTTATTGGGGACAAGTATAAACATTATAGTAAGGAGTGAAAATTTCAAGAACAAACTGTGGCAGTAGGAAAAATTTCTAGAAATAGATGCACAAGTCACTATACCTCATAATTCACTAAATACTAAAAAATAAAATAAATAAATAAATAAATAAAAATTCAATACATTTTCATATTTCTTCATATTTATTGATTTTTTTAAAGATTTATTCACAAATATTTAAAAACAGGATAAAAATTCAAAAACTGTGTATGAAAACTCAAAACCAAATATAATCTGCATTAACAAGGAGAATCTGGTCACTATACCTCATATATGGAGTCCACATTTGATTTATTGCGAGTTAAATTTGTAAGGTCAATTTGATCACAGATAAACCTCACAGTTTTGGCTACTCTAAGCAGAATAATGTGGCAGGAATGTCCAAATGATTGTAACGAGTGTATGTGCATATTGGAGGGTTATTGCCATATATGCATTTTGAGTTCAAGAAAAATAGTCCACAATGTATCTGTGGAACCCAAAAAGAACTTTCAATAAAGACAATGGAAATTAGAAGATTATTGCCATGCTTCAGTTTGATGGAAGTTTGCATTTTCATTCCATTAGTCAAAGCTAAGAGGGGTGCCTAAACCAAAACAAAACTTGTCATTCCAATCCATACAATACAAAAATACTACGTTCAAAATGTCACAAACTATAAATAGCATGCATTATCATTGATGCAGGGAAGCGTGTGGAATGAACACTTATACAGAGAAAACCAAGAACAAAATAAAAAAGATACTCTCTCTTCCAAATTGTATTATTAATTGACAAAAGTTTATTTTCCCTAAGGCTTACAAAGACATTTATACTAAATTATTTATTGCTAGTCAAGAATATTAAAAAGGAAAATATTAATTCCTATAGAATAAGAAATACATAAAATAAGAAAACTAAATTAATACAAAATACGTATCAATTCTTGCATATTCTATACTAACCAAAATATTTCTAATTAACTACTAATTCTAAAATAACAAAATATCGATCTCTTCAAATCTCATCTCCATCATTACATCAGTATCCTCCATGATTATTAGCGCTAGGAATTGGGAACCATGGTTGTCCATTATTCATGTTAGTCATATACTGACTGAAATCAGAACCGTATTACAGGAGTATGCTCCATTTGAATTCAACAATAAAACTTTAATTAAGGTAATGGATGGATAGAAAGAAGAAAGGGATAAAACGTGCTTCTAGAATGCGATCCATCACTGAAATACTGTGTCACAGTGAAGAAGAAGAAAAGAAAAGAGGAGAAGAAAGGGAACAAGAAGTAGAAAACAAATAGGAAATAAAGAATGAAAAAGAAAAGCCACTGAAAATACTTCCACACAATATTGTTACCTCAGAGAAGAAAACATCTGAAAGCATGCTGATGCAAATGTCTTTGACATATTTGAAACCTGGAGGAGAATCTGTGTATTGTTATCCCCCTTAGATATCTTCTTGATGCCTGGGTGCATACAAAATGGTAACAGTACGAAAACAATCAAAAGTTTAATGATAAAGAAAATGTGTGTAGAAAACAATAGGTTTCCTGGGCATTGGAATCATTCACATATCGATGAAGAATTGGTTAGGTTTCTGAGAACTCTAGGATAAAGTCATCAAATAAACGAATTAAGGGAAATCTGACAATTCAAAACACAATATCAAACATTTAACTTTGACATGTTTTAGTGCAATCTACGAGATCATTCCAAAAGATTACATGGACTCTACACCCATCAGATTCTGAACACACTGTATTCTCTCAAAATACATAAATTAACATGAATGGAGTAACTGGATTGGGTCGTAGATTCTACTAGTATGGTTCCTGATATCAATTTCATTCCTTTATATTTAGCTTCCTGCAAAATCAGTACTTGTTCAGATTTCACTTCACTTCTTTTCACTTGTAACTTCAAAACTTTAACCAACTTCTTTTCACTTGCCACTTGAAGACTCCATCAAATAAATTCTACACATAGGTTCATCTAGAAGTCATTCCTCAAAGTTGTTTGGATATAAAAACTAAGTAAAATGGTATACAGTCCTCTTCCAGCATCTAAAGTACTGAAACAAAAAGCATAAATTGAGTTACTTTTGCTTCTTTCTGTTGTGCAAGTTGTGACATGTTCTTTACTTTTTTAAAACGTATTGCTTGGGTTTTTGATGGATTGATAAGTCTATCTTTCAGAGAGTTCTATTATTGATATCATAGCACAACTAGTTAGAGCACTGAATGGCCTGCTATTGTGATAAATTTATGCAAGTCAAATATGAACTAATACATTGCAATAACAAAATAGCACAACTAGTTAGAAAGCACTGAATACTAAACAGTCACAACTGCCATGAAGGAGATGACCATATTGTTAAGAGGGAAATAACACTGTCCTTTTAAAAAAATATTACTTTATGGTCATGCAGTTTGTTAACTCATCAAGACAAACCTGTAACTTGCACAAGCTGATGGGAATTTCTCTGAAAGGAGTCATTACGGTCTAATTTAACTCTGACAAAGCTTCCTATTAATTTGTTTTCAAAGGTTTCAGGTTGCTTCAGTAGCTCCTGCACTAGGCTCCTCTTCAGGTAGACAAGCTTGATGTTTTCAGAAACAATGGAAGCAAAACAGCTCTGTGGAGCATTGATCACTACCTCCTTTTCCAGGGATTTCCTATTTGTAATTAACTCTCTCTGTTTTTTACAGGCCACCATGACATTCTTATCCTCAGCTTCTGAACTGAGTCCTAGTTCATCCTCATCTGACGACTCAAGGTTCTCAATAAAATGGGGTTGGAGGAGGTCACACATTTGATTTCTGTACACTGTTTTCTGCCCCAAAACAGACTTCAGTCTTTCATCGCATAAAATCTTCCTCCTATTGTCGAGGCAAAAAAGCTTGTGTTCATTGATGTATTCTTTAATGATAGAAGACACATCATATTGTGACATTTTTGTACTTGTGTCTTTCACCAAGTGACGCAAGAAACTCCATTATTGATTTTGATCCCCAACCAATAAAATCTCTTTTTCATCACAACTCCCTTCCCATTGGATTTTACCGCCCTTTTCATCACAACTCCCTTCCCTTTGGACTTTACCTCCCTTTTCATCACAGCTCCCTTCCCTTTGGATTTTACCACCCTTTTCATCACAACTCCCTTCCCTTCTGACATTCTAATCTTCCCTCTCCTGCAATGCAATAAACATAGAGTCAGTGAAGAGATTGAGAAACAAAGCTCAAGTTCGGTTTACAATACACCTCACAAAGACAAGAAAAAAGAAGAAGGAATTAACAGAATAAAAAAGAAGTGATACAAAAATAGTATTCGTTACCAAAATCCTACATCAAAATTCTTCTTTTTCCAATATCACTTGAAAAATCTCCAAGAAAAGATGGTAGAATAAAGAATACAAGAGCAACATAGACAATATTAATGCAGTTGAACCATGAAGTCCAACGTATGTGGAGGAGCCAAATTCACTATTTTTCTCAACTAAAATTCATAAAATAGAGACAGTGATGTCAAGTTGATCACACTTTGTGTGCCAAACGTTGAATATTGATGATATTGTATTGACTGGGAATGATGTAGAGGAGATGGAGAAATGAAGGACTTGGCTAAGGAGTTTGAAGTACTTCTTGGGTGTTGAGGTTGCTCAATCTAGATATGGTATTTTCATCTCTCAACATAAGTTGTTCTAGATCTTCTTAAGGAGACTAAGATGTTGGGATGTGAACTTCCTAACACTCCCAATGAATAGAGTCATCAACTTAGTGATAGTGGAAGTGATATGTGTCCTTCGTAATTGTAGTTAGATTTGTCAGTTTATGCACTCACCTTGTGAGATTCATATAAATGTCGTGTAAAGGGATTTTGCAGTATTTGAAGTCACACCTGGTAGGAGAATATTATTTTCCAAACATAATGACTTACAAATAGAAGGCTGTACTAAAGTGCATTAGGCTGGATTTATTACAGACAAGATATCTATTTCAGGGTTCTGCACCTTTGAAAGCGGTAATCTTGTGGCATGGCGCAAGAAGAGGCTATCTATGGTTGCCACGTCAAGTGTGCAGGCAGAATTTAGAGCTATGGCTCATGAGATATGTGAATTGTTGTGGTAGAAGTCAATTTTTGAAAGAATAAGATTTTGATCAGAAAGGCCCTATGAATGACTGTAAAGCTACTATTGATATAGTTCATAATTTTGTTGTTGCTGATTCAAAAAAATATATATAGTTCATAATCTAGTTCACTATGATAGAACTAAACATGAGAAAGTTGACAGACATTTCATCAAAGAAAAGTTAAATGATGGTATTATTTATACTATGTTTATCAAAATTGAGGATCAACTTAGAAATATTTTGCCTAAAGGAGTGGGTAGTACTTAGTAGCAGGAATTCTCAAAAAGGGTGAAGCATAGTTGCATGAAGCAGGAGTGGGAGCAAGAGCACAGAAGCATGGGCACATAGAAGTTTGTTAAGTTGGGAAGGCCTCGCGGAGCACTTATGTATTTTATATACATAAATATATAACATAAAATAATTTAAACATAATTTATTTTTTTCATTTTTTTGTGGCTTTATTCAAATATATTTTTTAGATTGGCACTAGGGTGTCCGGATCAAAGCCCGACTAATCTCCAGGGGTACACAGTCCCTCGGCAAGGAGTTTCCCGCAAGTGCACTACGGTTAATTCAAGGTTTTTTTCCCTATCCGATGGCCCCAAGGAATTGTTAACACCCAAGAGGTTTCGATCCCTGAATCTTGGAGGGAGCACACCCCCAAGACCCAAGGCCTTGTCACTAGGCCAACCCCTTGGGGTTGGCTTTATTCAAATATATCAAAGTTCATTATTCTATTTATATAATGTGTTCTTTTTTTTAGTGGACTTTGATTTCTATACAATTGGTTTCCAATAATCTTTGGATTTGTAAGGTATAACCAATTATAGGGCCAATGATGAAGCCCAATGAACTTTTAAATGAAGCCCATGACACAAGACTAGGTCAAAATAAAAATAAAATAAAATAACAAGATAAAAAAAGAAGCAAATAAAGCGATGATGCTCTCTCATCTTCACTCTCATTGAAGACAATGGTTGCTTCGACTCTTCTCTCTCGATCCGTCCCTCTCGTTTCACATCGTCTTATTCGATAGGTATGTCTTGTTCTACCCAAATCTGATTTCTTAAAAAAATCAGATCCATGTTTTGTTTCAGATCCATGCCCAAATATGCTTCAGATCTATACCCACCGATCCCATCTTATAGATAGAAATGCGATTCTCTCCCCACAAAAACACATTTCTTACACGTTTCTTTGAAAGACATTTCTAAAAAAAAAGCCCCTGATTGCTTGATCCCTGCTACTAAGGGTGAAGTTTCTACCCTAGAAATGCAATTCTGCGATTCAAAGAAAGAAACATGATTCAAATTGAGAAGAGACCAGTCAAACCAAGGATTATAAACTTTTTTCTTTTTGACTAAAATGACTGATAAAACAGTGACAACAAGAGATTATTTGGTATAAAAAGAAGGGGGAAACAATAAAATAGAGAAGAAAGACTGAAAGAGAAAGATTCATAGAAGAAAACCTGGTTGTGATTGGATTAGTGGTCTCAGATTTTGAAGATTGCTTGAATTCGCTGCATTGTTGGGTCTTCAGATCTGAACCACCTCCTCTATTCTTCAATCTTTCTGATGGGGACCAAGAAAGAAAGAAAAGGAAAGGAAAGGAATGAAGGCGTAAGAGGCGTCAGGTTATTGGCTTCTTCAAGATATGATTGGGTAGGTGTATTTGGGCTTTTGGGTTGCTGTGAGGAGTTGAGCTGGTAGGTTTTTTTATTTTATTTTTATTTTTCATTAGATTGGGCTGAGTTAATGGGTCGAGGTTTATAAATATGGGTCGGGTTTAGGGTTATAAGGAATGGGTTGGTCCTTAGGGATTCAGGTTATACACTGTATAATCCTTGCACTTCTTTACACTGGTTTTCTCCTTCACTATTGAAGGAATAACTATGATGGTGACGATGATATTCAGAGTCAACTGTTAGAAGACAAGGCGGTGGCAGCAACCAATGAACTGACTGGGTTTCGCTGCGACATTGATAAATAACGCAGTGGAGGTCACGATGAGAAGAGATGCAAGGAAACAATGCTGTCCACAAAGGAGTTTGCAAAGGCAGTAGTCAGCAGCGCAATGGCGAGGTGGTGAAGGTTTCTGGTGGCTGGTTCAGGATTGTAGAAGAGGCAGCGAAGGTGTGACTTGATGGTGACGGATCACAAGTTTGCTCTGATACCAAAATGGCGTAGAACCAAGAACTCAAACGGCACAACCCACCCTAGATTTTCTCAGAAAATCATGCTCTCTCAAAATCAATTATTATTCATTCAAAGATGAAATTTATGTTCCACAATCTCCACAAGTATATAAGACTAACAAGATTATTAAAACAGAACGAGAAAAAAATTAATTCAGAAACAAAATCTCCTAAAAATTCTAGGGTTCCACATGACATCTCTTACTCCTATAATAAGTCTTCATTTCTTTCCTTTCTTACGGCAAAACCCTAGTCATAGGTAGAAAGATGCCTCTCATTTATCGAGATTTATATTTTTCTCGAAGAGTCTATTATGACTCTTTTCTAATTGACATAAAATGTGTATTTATTGGCTACATCTTGTATATAGGCAAAAATTCACTCTTCTCACTATTTTTCATTTAATGAAGTTACTCTCTCGCTAAAAAGTTAGTTTCTAATTTTATTTAATTTAAATAATGTATTTATTGTTTGATTGGTTGTTTACATATTTACTTAGAAACATACATATATTTTTTGATGACGGGATGTTTAAGCCTTACGCGCACCTTGACTAATCTCAAGACCCGTGCAAAGCGTGACCCTAAGGAGTTGATAGCGCCTAAAGGAAATTGAACATGAAACTTGGAGGAAGCACACCCCCAAGCCCCAGGCTACACCTGCAAGGCCAACCCCTTGGGATTTACCTAAAAATATATATATACTTATAACAAACAAGATAAATAGTTTCACCCTCTTAAAAGCTTAAACTAATATTTATTAAAAAATACATAAAAAAAATATTTACTAAAAGCTCAATATTATCCATATTTTAAGAAATATATCAAAACATACACACAAATAAATAAATAAATAAGTAAAAAAAGTTTTATATTATAAATGAATTTATATTATATATAAGATACATAAACGCTCCCAACCCGTCCCCTGCTTCATTCAACTAAGGTCTAGTATGTTGTTTTATCATGCTCTTAACTTATATTCAGCTTTACTTTGTTGGGCATTCACAATATCTTTGCCCTATTTTGAGGGGGAATGTTGGTTATGTATTAGTCAAGAGGTTAGTTTTGTAATCTCCCATATGTAAGTATAAATACAAGGACTTAAGGGAAATAACCCTAGTGTGCTCATAGTCTCCTATTTTCTTATAACGTTATCTATCTTCTATCTTCGCTATTTTCACACTTCCATTATTAATGTAACCTTTCGTCAATTCTACTTACAATACAAAAATAAGTATGAGAAAAATAAGGCCTTATTTGGGATAATAGATTTTTAGCCAAAAAGTCAAAAAGTCACTATAAATTGTCACATCACTTTTTCTACTTTTTTATACATCTTTTCGTAAAAAGTTCAAAAACTAATTAAAATAACCAATTCTCAAACGAGCCCTAAAATTAGTAACAAATTGTTAGCTAAAACCAAAATTGGCATCACCATGCTAATGCACATTACCATGAGAAGATCTTATGGCCAGCTTTTTAAGTACATAAATGTAAGGGTAAATTACACCGACACTCCCTGCGGTTTCTGTTTAATACAGATCTTCTCTCACATTTGAAAAATTATACTTACCCCCTATCAGATTAAAATGACATATTTGCCCCTTAACCTTTATACTTAAAAAATAATGCAAATATTTTGTTCATGTCATTTCAAGAGAAATAACAATCATCTTCTTTGGTTTAACTCATGCAAAAAATTGAATTTTTTTATTTTTCATTTTTCATTTTTTATTTTTACTGATTTTTTTTAATATTTTTAACTTTTTTTAAAAAAAATTTTTAGATACACCTAATCTAGATATACTTAAGAAGTATAATATTTTTTGTGTGTGTGTGTGTGTTTTTTTTTTTTTAATTCAATAAATACAAAAATATATATATATACAAAAATTCAATACATTATCTTATTTTGTTGTATTCAATGATTTTTTTAAAAAAATTTTTGTACAAATTTTATACTTTTTAAATATATCTAGATTAAATGGATCTAATCTAGATGTAATGATAGAAACAAAAATGAAAAATTATATTCATATATAAAAATTTATACAAAAAATATCATAAAAAGGGCAAGATGGTTATTTTGAAAATTTTAGGGCATGACATCAGCAATCCAGGGGGTAATTTGTGATGAGATTACAAACTTCAGGGAGGGGAATGTAATTTTTCATATGTGAAAGAAGAATCTGTATTAAACAGAAACCTCAGGAGGTGTCAGTGTAATTTACCCTAAATGTAAAAATCAAATTTTATAAAATCTTAAATACATATTACATGAATTTTGTCTGAACAATTACAAGAATGGCCCTATTGCCATAGCAAATATTGTTAGGTCAAGTGTGAGAATAACTAAACATGACATTAAATATGGTTGGGTTCAATGGTACCCAACCATATTTGCTTTGTCAAATGTTTTAGCACTGTAAGCTAATAGTGATAATTGCCACTAAAATAATTATATCTTTTCATAAATAAAGTGTGATTAAAAATAGTCGATCTACATTAAAAAAAAAAATGTGATTAAAAATAAATTTGTATGCTTAATATGCGTGGGTTCATTTCCTAACACCTTATGCTTTTGAGACAATTCAACATAGTATCAAAGCTCTAATTCCAAGAGGTTTGGGGTTCTAGTTTTGTCACCCTCGTTATTTTTGTCATTGTGCACCTACGTTATATGGACTTGGGTACAATTGAATACGAGTGCATGTCCAAATGTCAAACCTTTATAAATTTAAATATTAAGATATTGGGATATGTATCCAAAATAGGATACGGGTATGGAGAATTGTTATGGACACACATATATATTACATACTATATAATTTTTTTTTTATTTATTGTTTTGATATGTAGGGTATTCTTGGCCGACTTACGGAAGTCCGTACAATCCGAACAAGCTTTCTGAAACAGGTTTATCCCCTATGGTCTATAACCCCAAGAGTTTTGCTGACGAAGGGAGTCGAACCTGAGACCTTAGAGGGAGCAAACCCCAAGTCCTAGGCCTCATTCACCATGCCAAACCCTTGGGGTTATTACATACATAGTTGTCAAATCGAGATTCGAATCATGAATCGAAATAGCCCCATACCGAATTGCGAATCGAATTGAATCGAATCGAATCGAATCATGAATCGTAAAGATTCGGTCACTTTTTCTAAGTTACTTATAAAAATATATCTACACCCTTGGATGTTAAATATATTTTATGAATATGACATGTTTAGACTTAAATCAATAAAAATGTTGTTTTGGATTATGGTCACATAGTTTAATAAGTAATAAGTTAACAAAGGTTCCTATGTAAAATCACCATCTTACCTTTTTCTTTTTTTAGATATTTCTTATTAACCATTCTTAATAAAAATAATAAGTAAAGACAAAGTCTCAATTTTCAAAGTAACAATAATTTAACAACAATATTGATATTTAGACAATAAGCATACATATTTTTCCAAGTAACAATGACCAAATAATAGAATTATTTAGGATCTTTTATTTTAAAGCCTAAAATATTTTAAAAGGTATAATTGATCTCACTTATGTAATATTCAACTATATTTAATTTAATACAATAGAAATAGATAATTTCTTGTGTAAGTTACTTTAATCTTAAAGAAAATATATTATGATTTTTTAAGCAAACAAATGAGAAGGTTAAAAACATGTTGGGTCTGACTGAATCTGATTAGATCATATTAAAAACTCCATGATCTCTAAAATAACAACAAATCATGCATATGTATTACTTATTTTGGTACTAAACGCCGTTAGAAGTTGTATCATGTCATTTTTACCAAAAAGATGAAGAAAAAAATAGTTAAAAATATGTTGGACATGATCGTTTCAAGAATTGCATAAATAGTAAAAAGTGAATCGAATCATGAATCGAAGACTCACTATAGATTCACTTCCAAAAGAGATTCACCCATAGATTCGTATCGATTTTGCAAAAACTATTAATCGAATCACGAATCGTAAGATTCTGATAATAGAGATTACATATTATATAATATTTTAAGATAAGATGTTGTAAATTATGTAAAAATGTACTTAAAAATTGAATAACGTTTAGAAAAAAAGGGGGATTTTTATCTCTTACCTATATTAGAAGTTATAAATGTTTCTTTTTTAATAAATGTGAGCTTATTCTCAAGGTTTTAAATAACGATGGCGGTTACTATAACGGTAATAGCAACGTTGACACGGTTGCGAGGTGTTACAGCCATATGGTGGCGATAACCGAAACCGTGAATTTTTTAATTCTTTGCACAACTTTAGAAAAACATACCAAGATACTATTGTTTAAAATGATTTTTAGAATTTTTTGTTTAGTTTTAAAACATGATCTAATATATATACTAATTTCTATATTAGTTTTAAGTAGCTACTATTGTTAGATTTATTTAATTTTCTTTGATTTACTAATTATATTTATGGATAACTTTCAATTTATTAAGAAAAACAATGAAGTATGTTTAATATTAAAAATAATAGTCTCATAAACATAAGTTCAAAATAAAAAATGTCAACATAATAATGTAAAAGTATATAACATGAAATCTAAATTTTGTTCAATAAATTTAACAGAAGGGAAATAGATATAAATTAATATTCAAATATAATTATGTGAAAAAGTATAAAAATCTTGTAGAACTTGAAGATTGGACATTCAAAACATTTATAAAATTTTTTTTTGGGTTACAACGGAAAAAAAAAACCATGTATAAATTTTTACTGAAGTTCTATGTAAAAAAAAGAGAAAATAGCATTACATACAAAAATGGAAAAAATAAATATAAAAATAGAAGCGTACCAATCGTAACGGTGCTGTAGCGACAATATAACGGCCGTTATGGCCTTTACATAATGGTGGTTGCCATTACGGTGGTGAATTTCACACCGCTATAACGTCCGTAACGGGTGGTTGTAACCACTACAACTGTTATGTAACGCCATTACGTAATGGTTGCATCCACTTTTTAAAAAGGGTCTAAATTAGGTACGAGTGTTGGACACAAATTACACTCCCTTATCCTTGTCATATCCAGTGGACACAGATACTTTGCAAGAAATAGAAGAGTCCATGTAACATAGTAATTCCATTGTGCACTCAATTCTACTTGCACACCATGTTCTCTCAATCTATTGTTAGTCCATGTGTGAGACAAAGTTGCACATGCAAGGGAGTGCTAATTTGATATACATTGTTAGACTCATTTCCTAACAACTTAATCTTTTGAAACAATTCAACCAAATCATCAATATATTTCAAGGAAAAATATTTAGGTAAGAAATTTAGCTAATAAACAGACTGGACTTGGTGTGAATTGGGTTTCTCCAAAATCTCATTCAGTAAAAGATAAAGAAAGACTGAAATCTTAGTTTGAAACCAAATACAAAATATAAAGGGTATGTTTGGTTTGTGTTTGAGAGATGTGTTTTAGAGATAAAAAGTACGAAAACATGTTTGGTTTGGTTTTTTTTAAAAGATGTTTTGGAAAATTATTTTGAGATAGAGTTTTGGAAAAAGTGATTGATTTGATGTGTGTGTGAGAGAGATTTGTTTGGAAAACTTGTTTGGTTTACAAGTTTTGGGAAATTTTTTTGGGAAAATTTGTTTGGTTTGGTTATTTTTGAAAACTTATTTGTAGAGAAAATTTCCCAAATTTTTTTCAGAAAATCAAACCAAACGAGCCCAAAATCTTTCTGCTATTACACGTACATATTACTATACCAAAATATCATCTATATTAAGACTAATCTGAATATGAAGCAATAAATCTAAATTTCATGAATGGATCTAAATCAAAAAAATTATGTTAAGACATAATTTATAGAAAGACTTTTTTATCAGCCATAGTAGGACTCTTTAGTAGCCCTAATAATTATTATTTTGTATTATACAATTTATGTCATTGCTATTCTTTTAAGTTTTAATGCTTACAAAAGCAAAATTTATGTTGTCATGTTGAGCAACCTAAGCACTTCAAATAAAGAAACTATTTTCATATGTTGTACCTACATTTGAAAAAAGCATGCTGCCCAATGACTAGAAGAAATTAAGACTATAAATCTCATTAACAGGCATATCATTCTTAGTAATGTAATTTCATTCCTAATCTTGCATTCCTATCATTGTAACAGAGACTAAAAATTGATAATATATTCATAATGCTAAATAGAGTTATATGTTCCATCTAATGTATCATGAGTTGAGCAAAGCAGCTAACCTTTTGAAAAATAGTATGTCGTAGAGATTTCCGTCAAGGGGTTTCTTTCTTCACAACAAAGAGATAGTCTCGAACCAAATAAAAGAACCTACTAATAATGAAAGAAATCATTTTGCAACGCAAAGGAAAATTAACAGAATTTCAAGAATGTAATTTGCAAGTCTTCTTAGATAGTATCATACCCCATCAGAGTCGACATCCATATTCTCTTCCCGAAGTAGTGCAAATTTTAAGTAGTATTACAGAACCCTTTGTTCCTTCTAACACGTGCAAACTCTGCAGTAGCGATGCAGTGCTGGCACACAGCTTTTAGACAGCAAAAGCAATGGAATTTTGAACTCTTACAGCAAATGAAGCAAGAATGCCACTCTGAAATAGAAAACGGGATTCACTTGGCATACTCTTACAATTTTTTATCCAACACAACGAAAATAAGATAAGAAACTAAGAACATAAAAACGAAGAGCAGAATTTTGGATACTCTGAACTCTCAATGTGTGCACAGACTAATAAAACTCGCAATAGAGGTGATACTCGCATTGAGTCATCAGCAGACTCTGGATCATAAATTAAGCATGTTAAATATTATTTAAATCCATTGCAAAACAAGTATTACTTGTCAATTTCAATTATTATAAAATTCTATAACATATTTAATTGATCACAGATAAAGGGCAAACAGGGTTTTCATAAACATTCAGTACTTTTTCTTTCTTTTTTTTTCCTGACCAAGTTATATGGAAGATAGGAAACTTTAAGATCATCCAAAAAACGTAATTGAAATACATCATGGCATTGTATGTTAACTGATGAGTCTTTAGATTTCATCCATGCCACACACATAGCAATTGGTTCCATGCTTTTACTTAAAAAATGGAGATTTCATAAAAAACAAGAAAACAATAATAATAATGTAATGTCATAGAAAAAAAGAAAATCAAATCACACATAAATGAGTGACTTACTGCAAGTCCAGCTGTTTCCAGACTCAACAAATGACTCATCTTTCGCCACACACTCAACATGATAAGCTTCTAGACAATCCCTGAAAATCAGAACATTTGACAATTAGACATGATAAAATTAATTCCATGACAAGAGTAGAAAAGATTTCATTATAATAAAAGCCATCAATATAGCTTATAGCAATGATAACACTCATTGTTTTTACTATTTTGAACAAATTACACCCATTGTTCAAATTTTGAAATCACTTCTTTGTTTTTTTGAAATAAAAAACTTACTAATAAGATGAAATTGATGGTTTAAGGAGAGAAAAAAAAAAAAAAAAAACTAGGGTTTCGGTAGTAACACATTTACCGACGAACCCACTGCTGATCTAGGTTATCCAGATTCCAGAATCCAGCGCAACCCACGAGATCTCTGGTTAGGGTTTAGATTAATAAGAGAGAGGGTTTGAGATCGAAAAAGTAGAGAATCCTAGGGTTTCGATCTTGGGAGTGGCGGGCATATCATGAATTTGACTAGTAAAATTGGACTAATGGGTTTATCAAGAAATTTGATCCATTTTGGTATACTTTGAATGGCTTTCAAGTAGATTACAGAGTAGTTTTCAATTCTGAGAATTTGAATCGAGTTCATCGGCAATGTGGAGCTTGATCGCATTACATTGTTTGTGTAGAAGAAGAGATTACTAATCAACAGTTTCGCCGTGATTTTTAATGAAATCCAATACAGTTATAAAAATATATTTAAGACGCTGTACTCTGCATTCCAAACACATCAAATATAAAAAAAAATTAAATATCAAATAATGCATATCAGCCAATACTCTACAATTTAAAAGAAATTAAAATTAAAATATACATCAGTTAGTGCTATTATTGGTGCCAATAAAATTAAACTACATAAAAAAAAAACATTATATTGTCATACACCAAAAGAGTGAGTTAAAACTTTATAAAAAAGTAAAAAAATACCAAATAGAAATATACTAAACAGAGAAAACTACATAATCATTCTGTTCTGGAGAGGTTGTTTTCGAATTGGGTAAGAGAGAGAGAGTAGAAGAATCTCAGATAAGCTCATCATTTAATTTTTTATTTTTTAGAGAAACAAAAAAAGAGAGTAGTTTTTGGATATAGAAATGGTAGAGACTAAGAAATTGACTACAGAAAATATAACGCACACACATCTATTCTATCATTGAACAAAATTGTTTTCATCTCCAAATGCAAGATGCCTACTTTTTGCAGAGTATTGTTGTGTGATTACCAATTTTTATACCAAATTTATATATCATTTTGACATGTAATCACATAATTAGTACATCAGACCACACCTTACATGCATTAAAATACACATATGCATGACATATAGGATGCCTCCTCAGATGATAAAGGGCAATTAGTTCAGAAGGTTGAAACTGAATTGGCTGACAAAAAGTAAAAATCAATAAATAAAGTAAAATCCCAATCAACAAATCCGACTTCTAAGAGACTGGGAGATTATAATTGAACCTACTACAACTGTATAGGCATAACTTGAAAATGGAGCCTAATAGCAAGAGGAACAATACATTATTTAACTGTATAGTATAGAGATAAATAACACATTATTTAAATCAAGTGATACAAATTAAAAAATTAGCAATTCAAACCAAAAACAGGTTCTAAAAAATTAGCAGTTTACCCCAAAAACCTAAATTGTAAATTTTGGTGCTGATCCACCACTCCTATCATTAATATCTAATCTCATTTCTAATAGAGATGGGAAGTAAAAAAGAGAGCAATGCGAAATGTGTTGCAGCTAAAAGATTTTCTTCTCAACTCTGCTGGAAATAGAAAGGGATCTCTCCATTCTTCAAGCTTTAAGTAAATAAAGATTATATCTGCTTGCAGTGTGTAATTATTTCAGTTTATATATTACCAACCTTAATGACAAACAATCTCATACCTTCAAAACAAATCTATCCTTAGCATATGATTATAAATTCTATTGAAAAAAAATGTAAGGTTAAAAAATGTGGTACCCTTATTCACTAAAATTTGAACTACTGCTTCACTGATATGTGCAGTATCACCATGTAAATGTAAATAGAGAAAGGCAGCAATTTATCACTTCAACATAATCATTTATGCTGTGTTTGGTTGGAGGATTTGAGGAGGGATTTGGAAAGAAAAAGGAAAAAGTTAGGTGAAATGTGAATAAAATATACCTACATTTCACCTAATTTCACACACCTTTTCCCTTTCCCTTTCCAAATCACTCCCCAAATCCCCCAACCAAACACAGCATTAAAACACAAACAAACCCAATCATCTTCTCACCAAAAGTACCACATATATGTGTATATGCCATAAGCATTAGCATTAAAAGCAAAAAAAAAAACATTAGACTTCCAAACGTAGCATTATTAGCAGGAGATGAAGTAAAAAAAATTACAACTCCATAATGGAAGCAATACTCTATGAGAGTGAGCAAAGATTGCAGCAAAATGAAAAAATAGTAGGCCCAAGAACACTTCACAAATCAGAGTACACGATTGGAAACAAAACAGCCAACAGAGCAAGAAAAACAATCTCATTATTGACAGCCTCAAAATCAAACCCAAAACCCAAACTGATACAAAACCAAAAAACTGAATCGGTTACGAGAGAGAGAGAGAGAGAGAGATTACCTCTGTCAGTTGGGTCGCCTGATTTCTTTTCAATAGCAAGATTTGAATCTTCTGTTACAAACCCAAAAAACTTAATCTGTTGCAGAGAGACTTATATAATATGATAATCCAATCCACAAACACAGAGAGAGAGAGAGAGAGGTTTTACTTTTGGGTATGGCAAGGGTTTTGGAGAGAGAGAGCTTCTCGTCAGGGATTGGGACCAAACTTTTCTCATATGGTGCGGCTGTCGAAGTAGCTTCCGATTCATCTTTCTTCCGATTCATCCCTCCCCAAATCCCCCAACCAAACATAGCATTAAAACACAAACAAACCCAATCATCTTCTCACCAAAAGTACCACTTATATGTGCATATGCCATAAGCATTAGCATTAAAAGCAAAAAAAAACATTAGACTTCCAAACGTAACATTATTAGCAGGAGATAAAGTAAAAAAAATTACGACTCCATAATGGAAGCAATACTCTATGAGAGTGAGCAAAGATTGCAGCAAAATGAAAAAATAATAGGCCCAAGAACACTTCACAAATCAGAGTGCACGATTGGAAACAAAACAGCCAACAGAGCAAGAAGAACAATCTCATTATTGACACCCTCAAAATCAAACCCTAAACCCAAACTGTTACAAACCCAAAAAACTAAATCGGTTGTAACACAGAGAGAGAGAGAGAGATTACCTTTGTCAGTTGGGTCGCCTGATTTCTTTTCAGCAGCAAGATCTGAATCTTCTGTTACAAACCTAAAAAAACTTAATTGGTTGCAGAGAGACTTATATAATATGATAATCCAATCCACAAAATAGAGAGAGAGAGGTTTTACTTTCGGGTATGGCAAGGGTTTTGGAGAGAGAGAGCTTCTCGTCAGGGATTGGGACCAAACTTTTCTCATTTGGTGCGCCTGTTGGAGTAGCTTTCGATTCATCTTTCTTGTTTGCTGGGAATCATCGGCCACTGGGACTCTGCTGCTGCTGCTCTCTCTCTTTCGCCTGTCGTTGAGGAGGAAGAGGGTGGGTGAGATCGTTCTGTTAAAGCAGAAAAACAAAGAGTGAGAGAGAGATAAGAGGGACAGTTGCGGGAGAGAGAAAGAGAACGTGTAGAGAGGGAGTTGTAGAGTCGTGTTTGGACAGACGTGGGAGAGAGAGAACACAGAGGGTTTGAGCGGGAATCAAATTGACCTACACCCTTAATATATTTTTAGGATTGATCTCAGCCATTCAAAAGAAATGTATCTCTGATACATTTTATATATTTTCAAAAACCTTCTTCCCGTATTATATAGATATATATATATATATATATATTTATATTTATAGAAAAACTATACACTTTATTATTAAAAAATATATACAATTTTATATATTTTTAAGTTATAATTAAAAAAATGTCATAATTACACACAAAAGGTGAGATATAATTTAAAAAAATTAAAATCATAACTAAAATAATATTATAATTTAAAAAATTAATCATAATTAAAATAAAATAAAAACATAATTAGGATACATATGATACATCCTTCTAAAAAAAATATGAATATTAGAAATTTTCAAATTTGTTCAAGTCTAGTAAATTACAACTACGCTCCCTCATATTTTGCTTTAATACATATATATTTTTGACATTTTAAATCAAAGTTTGCCATTTAATCTGGGTGATTCTACTTACACCATTACTTTATTTCTTTACACCTTCCATATGAGATTTTATTTTTCTTCCAATTTTATTACATTGTCAACAATTGTGTTGATAATATAGTGGTTTGAGTGCTTGTCTTTTATGCACTTGGTTCCATGTTCAAGCCTTCTCCACAAATATTATCATTAAATCATTTTCAATCATAACTAAAAAAATAGTTATAATCAAACATTGCATAAGGTATAATCAAATGCTTTTTGAATCATAACCAAAATAATGTTATAATCAATAGTTATGACTAATACCATAATAGGTCATAACCAAAGACCGTGACTGGAGTATATAAAATTTTCCTAAATGGTAAATTGTTTGTCAATTTTATATAGGGCTGGACATGGGGTTATCCGACTCGTGAAAACCGCTCAATTCAAACCACCCGCACCTATTTGAGCGGTTTCACCTAATCGCTAGGGTCGGATGCGGGTTAAGATTTTCTTATTTTGCGAGCCGCGATTTTTTTATTTGAACCCACACTTACCTGCTTGCACATGTATACATTTAAAAAAAAAAAAAAAAACTGTGTCGTCAGATTTTCTTGTAAGTTTTGTAAGTGTGTAACCCTAATATTCTCTTCTCTCACTCGCTTGCAAGTAAGCAAATATTTTGCAACAAATACTAGTAACTTGTAATAAAATGAGTAAAAAGGCTTATTCATGGTTATGCTTCTTGTTTTTGTTAGTTAGTGAGTTGAGTAAACCCTAAAATCAATTTTTTAGAATAGATGCCTGTTCCATTTTTATTAAAACAACTATGGGTTTTGTTTAGCTTATACATTTTCTGCAAAGTGAATGTGAGTCAATTGACTGATCCTGACCTGTGTTTATGAGCTGTTTCCTTCTGGAAGTAAATTGGATAGATAGGCTGTAATTTATTTGGGATAAATCATTTGAAAAATAATGATTTCATGGTAAGAAATATGTGATTTTATGATCTAAAGTAATATTTAAAAAATGGGAGGAAAAAGGCCTAAAAAGAATATTTAAAAAATATGGTAAAGTAAGTTCAAAAATAATTTTTTAAACAAAAAGACCAATCCACAAACTACCCGCACATCCACGAACCCTATACTCACAAATCACAATTCGCACTACGGTCGGTTACAGGTTCGATTTTTCCCAAATCCCAGACATGTGGGCAGGTCAAAATCGCAAATCGAACTGTTAGAAACCGATTCGCGAGCACCCTTAATTTTATATATGCAAACAAAGGTAAAATAGGCATTTTAAAAAATTAAATTTTTATATTAATTTTTTCTATTAGTTGACTGAACAGTTGACTAACGAAAGAATTAAATTTTAATGAAAATTTAAATCTTAAAGAGGAAAATGTAATTTCCTGAACATGAGGGGAGTACTTATATTAAATACAATTTACCCTTTCATTTTAAATTTTAAAACTTTTATGAACTAAAAAGAAAGAGATGCCATTCTAAAGGCCCTTTTGCTGCTCTCTCTCTCTCTCTCTCCTCTTTCGCTATTTCCAAGTTCTTTCTCTCTCTATTTCCTCTTCTGCTATTTCTAGGTTCTTTCTCTCTCCTTGGTTGCACCAGTGAAGCATTGCATGTCACACTGAGTGTAGATGACAGTTGTTAGATTTAATTTTACATTTCAATTGCTAGTTTTTCTCTTCTCCTTTCATTTCATGCTTTGCTTGCTCTTTCCATGAACATTTTTTTTCTTTTTTTGATTAAATTTACTTATTCTACTTCCTATATTTGATTTTAACTTAATTAGGCTTATACACACTAATTTATACACATGTAGATAAATATAATCCTTATGCTTGCCTTGTTGACAAAAATCATAAAGGGTTTAAAAAGAATAAAAGATTAAGCTAGAAAAATTGGGCCTTTGCTTCCCAGATTGATTGATAGTATTTTATGATTTTGAAAAACTTTAATCTGGGCTAATTTTTTTGGGTTTCCAGACTAACTCAAAATCAAATTGCTCTGTTTCTCTCTCTCTTCCCCCCCTCTCTCTCTCTCTATATATATATACATATATACATGAATACATGAAATTATAACTTGCTACATTGTTGATTCGATAGAATTCATGGGTATTTCATAAGTAAATGAGAAGTGTATGTGAGGGTTCAAGAATGTTGTCAGAAAATTCGAAGATCTTCAAAGATTTTTGAAGAAAACTTAAATTTTCTAGAAATGGTGAGAGGCCTAGATTCTTTAACAGTCACAACTAGAAACATAATAGCAAAGAGATGATGGAGATAAGAGATTGGGTGAAGAAGAAGGCAAAGTAGTTAGAGAGAAAATAATGGCAAAGCTCTCCCTGCATCTCCCACTTTCACTTTCAAGGTGGATAATGGAGGAAGGAAATTAGTTCTCTCTCAAGAATTTTCTTTCCAAAATTCATCCCTTGTAAAGCTATGGGTGGGTGCTATTTATAGGCACCTCATGATGTAGGATGAAGCCCATGTGCAAAGCACGGTTGAGAGCCATCACTAACTCTCCTCACTTTCTAGAATCTTCTCTCCAGAATATTCTAGAAGTTTCCACATAAATCTAGAATATTTTGGAAAGATCTAGAAGATTCTAGAAAGACCTAGAGAAATCCGAAAGATTCTAGAATACCTAGAAGGTTCCGGAACATTAAAAAGGTTTGGAGAAAACTACAAAGTTCCGGAAGGTTCTAGAATATTTTAGAGAAGAATAGAAAGTTCTAATATGTACTAGAGTAATCTAGATTGTTCTAGAGTGTAGGGAAAGTATGAGTGTATTCTAGAAAGTTCTTTAACTAGTATAAATATGAGATGAGTGCCTGTACTAAGTAATTGGACAATTGGTCTCTCGGATACCCGCGGATACCCGATCACATTTCAAATAACCAAACAAATTGAGAACCATTTAAATTCTTAACACATTAAATAATTCTCTTATTTATATATATAAACAGTGATACTTTTAGGATTATTATTTATTTATATTTAAACAGAATCACAGACTTTTAGTATTTTTTTTATATCTAATTATATTATATATAAACTAAATAATTTCTCTTGTTTTCATATATATAAACAGTGAGACTTTTAGGATTATTATTTATTTATTTTTAAATAGAATCACAGACTTTTAGCATTTTTTTTCTTATATCTAATTATATTTTATATATATATATATATATATATATTATTAATTATATCGGGTTGGGTTTGAATCGGAGAAGGCGATACGCGCCCCCATCCTCGCCCCACCCTGTTGTGGGTGACCAAAATATAATTCTCTCCCGCCCCACATAAGTGTTAGGTCAGGTAAAATCCACCCCATTCGGGTGGATATGGGCGAACTCTTGCGAATTGGATTAAAATGACCATCCCTAATTATAAGTGATTGGAGACGGTGATAATTCATCAGAGGTGATCAGAAGTGGCCGAAGGTAATAATAGAGTGATATTTTTTTAGAGGGATAAAATAATGAAAAATTATATAGTAAAATTAAAAAATTATTTTCATTTTAGAAAATAAAAATATATGTAAATAAATTTTTATTTTGGGTAAATTACACTGAAACCCCATTGAGGTTTGTCTTTAATACAAGTACCCCCCTCGCGTTTTGAAAATTACATATCCCTCCATAAGGTTTAAACTTTCATTATAATTTAATCATTCCGTTAGTCAACCGTTAAGTCAACTAACGAAAAATACTAATATAAGAAATTAATTTTTTTAAATACCTATTTTACTCTTACTATTTTTTTTTAAAAAATTACTAGATGAGTAAAGAAAATTTACAGGGAATTACAAAAAATCATTTAATAAATATATTATTATACAATTAAATATTTAGGTAATGCTATGCAATGTTTTAAAATTTGGACCGATGAATGAACCGAAAAAGTGACCGGGCAGACAGGTCATTGGTTTAACCATTGGTGAACTGAAATTGAACCGTGATATCATAATTATGTCATAAATATATTAGAATTTATAAGTATAAAAAATATAGATATTAAATAATAAATAATAAACAATTACAAAAAAAATTATTTTACGTTTTTTATACATTGATTTTTAGTAAAAATAATTAAGATAATATTAAATATGTAGTATATATTACATTGTCAACAATTGTGTTGATAATATAGTAGTTTGAGTGCTTGCTTTTTATGCACTTAGTTCCATGTTCAAGCCTTCTCCACAACATATTTTTGGAAGAAATTTCTATTCTTCAAACCCGGCTAGTTCTTATGTCGACCCGTGACTGGTTTGTCGGTTCTTCCAATTTTCAAATTCCAAGCCGGTTTTGCGCATAGTCTGGATTTTGAGGGTCATCCAGACCAGAACTAGGTTCGACTGGTCCAATCGGCCGGTCTAATCCGGGTTTTCAAACATTGATGCTATGATACACAAGCTTTTGTGCTATTAATTATCACAAATATTATCATTAAATCATTTTCAATCATAACTAAGAAAATAGTTATAATCAAACACCGCATATGGTATAACCAAATGCCTTTTGAATCATAACCAAAATAATGTTATAATCAATAATTATAACTAATACCATAATAGGTCATAACCAAAGACCATGACTGGAGCATATAAAATTTTCCTAAATGGTAAATTGTTTGTCAATTTTATATAGGGCTGAGCATAGGGTTATTCAACCTGCGAAAATCGCTCAATTCGAACCACCCGTACCTATTTGGGCAGTTTCACCTAATCGTTAGGGTCGGATGCGGGTTAAGATTTTCTTATTTTGCGAGCCGCGATTTTTACTTGAACCCACACTCACCCGCTTGTATATGTTTACATTTCAAAAAAAAAAAACTATGCCGTCAGATTTTCTTGTAAGTTTTGTAAGTGTGTAATCCTAATCTTCTCTTCTCTCACTCGCTTGCAAGTAAACAAATATTTTGCAATAAATATTGGTAACTTGTAATAAAATGAGTAAAAAGGCTTATTCATGATTATGCTTCTTGTTTTTGTTAGTTAGTGAGTTGAACAAACCCGAAAATCAATTTTTCAGAATAGATGCTTGTTCCATTTTTATTAAAACAACTATGGGTTTTGTTTAGCTTATACATTTTCTGCAAAGTGAATGTGAGTCAATTGACTGATCCTGGCCTGTGTTTATGATCTGTTTCCTTCTGGAAGTAAATTGGATAGATAGTGTCATGACCCAAACCCACCCCTATAGGTTTAGCGTCATAACCGGCCAGTAATCCTTGGATTACCAAAGGCCTCTTAACAGAATAACATGTAATTAGGGGCCGCGGAAGCAAATAGCAATTAAACAACTTCCATTGAGCTGTGCAGACTTATATGAGACAGAAAAATTTTAAACTTTATATACATATATACACAGATTAGACAAAGAGGGACTTAGCCCTATTTACAAAATACACAAGACTTGTCTAACCAATCAAGAAAACAAAACTTAAACTTTAAATCACGTAGCCATAGTCACTTGACATATCCGGAACCTCCACGGGAGGCACATAGGTTGGCTGACAAAAACATATTTCAGGCAGATGCCTTTAAGCTTGGTCACGCGTCTGTTCACCTACATACATAAATAATACAGTGAGCTAGAGCCCAATGAATAATAACAGAGTAAAGGGTTTTAATGAATGATGTCCATATCGAATTTAGAAATCAGATTTCACATCTCTTATCAAATCAGAAGCGTAGTCATGTTCATGTTCGTATTCATATCAGAAACTCAGAAATCAGCTTTCAAATCTCTTATCCAATCAGAAACATAGTCATGTTCATGTTCATATTCGTATTAGAAATAGAGTCATATTCATGTTCATATTCAAATAATGTGTGGTACTTCCTTTAGCGTAGCATATCATGTTGGTCAAGCATATCAAGTTCCATAATGGAACCTCCGGTACTGGGTAACATATCTCATATGTGGGCCACGGTATTGTTTCCCCGGGCGAGGGCCTGTGCCACGGTATTGTTTTCCTCGGGCGAAGGCCTGGGCCACGGTATTATTTCCCCCGGGTGAGGGCCTGGGCCACGGTATTATTTCCCCCGAGCGAGGGCTTGGGCCACAGTATTAACCCCTGGGCTAGGGCCTCATGACCATAAGTCACAGTATTATGTCCCTTCGGCGAGGGCCTCTACTAAGGATACCACAATTACATTTCAAAGAAAATTGGACAATCATTCATTCATACAAAACATAGCATTTCAGAAACTTATCATCTCATATCATCAGAAAATAATTAAAGTTAAACATAACTTTATAGAGTTATTACTCACAGATAGTTGCAGAAGCAGATCAGACAGATCACAAATCAGGCAAACAATAGCGCGTGACCTATACAAACACATAACATATACACATCGAAACACAATATCAATTCCTTGATCAAGCTTGACTTTTCTTGTCTTTTTCTGCCCAAGTAGTCCGAGATTCTACTACGTGTATTCTTCCTTTAATTAAATGAATCGGATTCTTATTTCACATATCCTTTCATTACTAAATCATTCTTTTTTGAATAAACCAATTCCTTACTTGGCTTCTTAATCAAATATCACTAAGTTAATGACTTATTCTTTAATCAACTAATTAATGTTGATTGTTAACTTATTAATCCTTATAGAGCCATAAAACATGTCTAGAATGCTTTGGAAAGAGATGAGAATAAAAATGTGAATTAAATGCGATTTTTCAAAATATGCTGAAAATAGGGTCTTCGCTCGAGCGCCACTTTGGTCGCTCGAGCAGACTGTAAAATTTGAAAAAGTTTTGGGAGCTCGATTTTCACGCTCGAGCGAGACTTTCCTCGCTTGAGCGGACAGTGTAAATTCTGGAATTTTCAGAATTGTAATTGAAGTTCAGATTTGATATTCAAAGCCTCAAAACATGTATTTGTGGTACACAAATATGGAGAGCCAATGTATAATTTAGTAAACACTCTCAATTAGAAATTATTTATTCAAAATCATGCTCTAATTGTCCAAATTTAGTTTTAACTCAATTCCTCCATATCAAGCCAAATTCCAAACCCAAAGTGATTAATCTCTAAATTAATCTCCATAAATTGAACATGGCTCCAATTTCTCATTTTCTTTAGGTACATAAAATTG
This sequence comes from Camellia sinensis, assembly GCF_055761805.1. NCBI lineage: Eukaryota > Viridiplantae > Streptophyta > Magnoliopsida > Ericales > Theaceae > Camellia > Camellia sinensis. The sequence continues at coordinate 61,914,310 of NC_138962.1, read as the reverse complement.
ACTTCAAGCTCTTTTTATTTTCCTTCAAAACATGAAATTAGTATGAAATTGACATCAAAATTACTAATTTTATATTCTTATAAATTTTCCCAACTAATTTCCATAATCTTAAACTTAACTTAATTTGTAACCTCAACTTAATTCATAACCATAGGTGTTTCAAAATATGCTTAATTTAAATAAAATCTTAAATTACATTACGTGCATGGATTAAAAATTTAATTATAAAATCAAAACTTTATCTAACATTAGGATTAATTCTAAATTTCCATAAACTTGATGTTCATAAAACATTTCATTTTTCTCTTCAAAATATGAATTTAAATGGCTTAATTTCTTCAAAATCCATGATGCATGTAAATATAGATTCAAATACTCATAGAATTCCCTCATGCATGTAACAGTGGAACTTAATTTCATATAAGATATGCAAAATCAAATCAAAAATAATTAATTTTTAAGTTGATCTCCATAATCATTAACCTAACTCATTTGCATGGGTCAAATCTTTAATAAACACTTGTTGCATGTAATTTATAGAACTTAATTCAAGAATAATTCTCTAAATTGAACCCAAATTTAACAAATTAAAAGAGTCATAACTCATGTTTTTCAACCTAACTTGATTTAACATACAAATCCAATTTCTATGAATTTATGATTAATCCTCAAATCTTTATTTTTAATCTTCTCAAAATACACCTTGAATAAATTTTTGTCTAGATTAAGTAAACAACGCTAGAAAGATGATGAAATTTCTTACCTTAGGATGAATTTTCCATAATTTTTAGCTTAAGTTTTGATATCCCACAAGGCTTTCTTCTTCCCTTTTCTTCCTCCCTTTTGGTCTCTCTCTCTCTCAGCCGTGCTCTCCCTCTCTTTTAGCCGTGCTTTGTTTTTTTTTCCACACACACAAGACTTGATGATGTACATATATATTTATTGCCTTAGACTTAACACACCAACATTCCTTTGTAATATATATAATTTATTAAAAGTAAATTAATATATCATTCACATTTAATTTAATTGGACATCATTTAATTTTAATTAATCTTAATTAGCCCAAACACAACTCCCACATAAATTAATTAGTCTAATTGACTTCCTTTAGAGTCTAATTAATTATATTTAAATTTATTAATCTGAATCAGATTTTAATCAAACTCCCAAAAAGGCTCCAAATTTCCGTGGCTTAAATTACATATTCAAATTGAACACCCCATAAATAAATTTAATTCGTAATAATTACAATTCTCAATCTTCATAATTTAATTAACTTGATTAACTCCAATTAGGATCTAATTAATCGAATCTCAATTTTACTAAACTGAATCGAATATTTAATTAAACTCCCAAATGGGTCCGTAATTAAGATTAAATTAATTCAACTTCTTAATTTCACTTCCTTAAGCCATTTGGATCCTTAATTTCTAATTCCAAAATAAGTACTTAATAGAACCATAAATGAATCAATCTCCATAATTTTCGTAAAACCCAGATTAAATTGGAATAATTGGCAATTAAATTTCAAATCTCCTTAATTAATTAAGTGCTAATCATTATACGCGATGGGGTCGTTATAGATAGACTGTAATTTATTTGGGATAAATCATTTGAAAAATAATGATTTCATGGTAAGAAATATGTGATTTTATGATCTGAAATAATATTTAAAAAAATGGGAGTAAAAAGGCCTAAAAAGAATATTTAAAAAATATGGTAAAGCAAGTTCAAAAATAAAATTTTAAACAAAAAGACCAATCCACAAACTACCCGCACATCCACGAACCCTATCCTTACAAATCACAATCTGCACTGCGGGTGATTACGGGTTCAATTTTTGTCATGCCCCAAATTTTAATTACTCGGAAACATTACTGAAAGCCTGTAATTTAGGTCCATTTTCTTTATTTTTATTTTTAATTTTTAATTTTTTTTTTACAGATATCTATTACCCTAGAGTAATAGAAACAAAATAATACATATTCTCTCTCGCAATGAAAACAACAACAATAATAATGCATGCCAAGCTCCCGCTACGGAATTACAAATAAATAATTTCAAACATCAATGTACAAAATTCATTCTTGCACATCTACTATGAAATTACACATAACAGACATGTGAACTTCTTAATCCTCTAACCAATCAATTTGACTTTTCTTCCTATAGGAAAATGAAACAACAAGGGGTGAGCACAATTGCCCAGTAGGAATCTCATAGTTCTAAAATAATAACCATCCTATAGATAGAAATGATCATGCATGCAGAGTGATACCATATAGTAAGTTGACGTTTTGTAATTTCAAAGTATCATATGTAGAGTATCTTTTTCTCAAAATTTATTTGAGCATTCAAGGAAAACCTTCAGCCATAAAAATAATTATCCCTTATCATCAGAAAGCCATATATCTTTTTTTTTTTGAAAACAAATATGTTTAAGGAACAACATCATTTTAAATTTATTAACACATTCCAAAATATTCCTTATTTAATAAGTTCCCTTAATACTTAAAACAACCCTCATACGCTCCATTCTCACTAGTCTATTCATATTTGTTGTAACTCCTTAACGTAAAAATCCAAATCTCCTTTATATTCAATAATAGTTATCCTACACTCAACTCCTACTTTTCTAAATTTAACGTATCACAATTACATCACATCCACATTTGCAATATTAGTTATAATTCAACATATCACAACTACATCACATCCACATTTGCATTATCAATTATAATTTAACATATCACAAGGATAATAAACCTTTTTAATTCAATTTCTTCATTAATTACAAAACAAAACTCTTAATCTTTCCTTATGGTTATAAATAACCCGGTGAATTCATTATCACCAACCCCTTATCCAATTACTGTATTCTTATCCATTCTTTTCAAATAATTTCTATATGCATTCCCATTCCATACCAAATTACACATCAAATTGTAATTTCACAAGTTCATCACAAGTCACACATATTATCACCGACCTCAAAACATTTCACAACACATTTCACCTTTTGACGACTTGATATAGCGGGATAGCAGGCACCCAATTCATGGCACATTCCACTTTTTGCCAGCTATTATACAGCGGGAAGTGAACTCCCAAAAACCCTTTTCTCAAAAACCATGTTTTTCCAAAAACATTTTCAAAACCATCCCCACATTTGCCAGCTATTATACAGCAAGAAGTGGGCATCCAAAAACATTTTCAAAACCATTCATTTTTTCACTTTTGCTGGCTATTATACGGTAGGACTGTGTGGACACCCAAAAATCATTTTTCCACTTTTGCCGTCTATTATACAACGAGACTATGTGGACACCCCAAAACATTTTTCCCACATTTGTCCAGCGATAAGCCTAGACAGGGCATTTGGGCACCTTTAATTCAAAACCACCCTCACATTTGTCGGCTATTATACGGTGGGACGTGGGCCCCCAAAAACCTTTTTCAACTCCCCGCACGGGTACCAACCACAACACAACCCAATACAACTTAACACAACTCAACTCAACTCAACCCCACTTAACACAACTCAACACATTTCAACATAACTCAATGCAATTCAACATAGCAGATGACAAAATTCAACACAACCATTTCAACACCATTCAATACAATTCGGCATAATCCAATACAACTCTTAAACCTCCACATCATCGTTTCATCACAAAGCTCATATCATCCATACCATTAGTAATTTATTTCCCCCAAGTTTGGTTTCATATAATAACATAATTTAAAACATCAACATTAAGAGTTCAATCACAACTTTTACATAATTTTCATATTCTTTAAAATTTCAATTAAACTTGTACATGTGTAATTTAACACCTCAACTTCATGATTCTACTTTCAATTTAAGCAAAACCATCAACTATCTTCATGAGCCGAATCAGGGTTTTCAAGAGAAATTAAAGCTTTTCACAAAAACACTTTTTATTCCAACTCTTCTATTAATTATACAACCAAATTCATGACCCAAAATCATAACCCAACGAGTAACCCCAACTCTTCAAACCCTAAACCCCAAATCTTATGATTTATTCACAATATGCATAAAAATATAAACTTTGTATTTATATAAAGAAAATACCACAAATCTATCTGGAAATGAGGGTATTGAAGGAGAACTAGAAACCCCTACCTCTTGAAGCAAAGAGATGAGAAACCAAAAATCATCAGCAACGAAACCACGAACTATTCGGACCAAAAGGAAGCTCTTGATGAGATCTACAATCTTTCTCAAAGGACCAAGGTGAAAAGATCACTCTAGGTGAGTAGATCTAAAGATCTTGGGTGAAAAAGTTTGAGTTTAGAGAGAGGGAATAGAACTCACGGAGTAGAGAGAGAGAAAAGAGGAGAAAAAGTGAAATGACTATATATTTGGAGCCTATTTATAGTAGTAAGGTAATAATAGAACAATAGCCCCAAAGTCAAATGAAAAGAATAAGTCAAAAACTCCCAAAAAGTAGGGCCTAACCCAGCCCAAAAATTTGAAAATTACACACAAGGGTCGACCTTTCAGACAGAGGTGTTGACCCTTCAGGAAGAAAAATAATGTGTGCAACAAGCAAGGTGTCGACACCTCCCAGACTGGTGTTGACACTAAATTCTAGCAATTAATACCCAGATTTTGCAGTTTACAAGGGTTGACACCTCCCAGACTAGTGTCGACCCTTGAGACCAACAACAAAAGACGAGTGTCAACACCACCAAGATTGGTGTCGACCCCAAAACAAGATTTCTGAGTTCTCAAACAACTTTTCAATGTAAACAAGCGTGAACGAACAATCCTAACAAGTTTAAATTGATTTGTACTCCTCCAAAACCAAGATACAATAACTCCAAAGACTCCCAAGAAAGAGAATAAAGGAATTAAATACACTCTCCAATAGATTAAAGGATACAAGTGTTATAATTTTTCCCAAACCGCAGACATGTGGGCAGGTCAAAACCGCAAATCAAACTGTTAGAAACCGATTCGCGTGCACCCTTAATTTTATATATGCAAACAAAGGTAAAATAGACATTTAAAAAATTAAATTTTTATATCAATTTTTTCTGTTAGTTGACTTAACGATTGACTAACGAAAAAATTAAATTGTAATGAAAATTTAAATCTTAAAAAGGAAAATGTAATTTCCTGAACATGAGGGGAGTACTTATATTGAATACAATTTACCCTTTCATTTTAAATTTTAAAACTTTTATGAATTAAAAATAAAGAGATGCCATTCTAAAGGCCGTTTCACTGCTCTCTCTCTCCCCTCTTCCGCTATTTCTAGGTTCTCTCTCTCTCTCTCATTGTTTGCACCAGTGAAGCATTACATGTCACACTGAGTGTAGATGATAGTTGTTAGATTTAATTTTACATTTCAATTTCTAGTTTTTCTCTTCTCCTTTCATTTCATGCTTTGCTTGCTCTTCCCATTAACATTTTTTTTTCTTCTTTTGATTAAATTTACTTATTCTACTTCCTATATTAGATTTTAACTTAATTAGGGCTTACACACACAAATTTATACACATGTAGATACATATAATCCTTATGCTCGTCTTGTTGATAAAAATCATACTGGGTTTAAAAAGAATAAAAGATTAAGCTAGAAAAATTAGGCCATTGCTTCCTAGATTGATTGATGGTATTTTATGATTTTGAAAAAATTTAATCTGGGCTAATTTTTCTAGGTTTCCAGACTAACTCAAAATAAAATTGCTCTATTTCTCTCTCTCTCTCTCTCTCTCTCTCTCTCTCTCTATATATATATATATATATACATGAATACATGAAATTGTAACTTGCTACATTGTTGATTCGATAGAATTCATGGGTATTTGATAAGTAAATGAGAAGTGTATGTGAGGGTTCAAGAATGTTGTCGGAAAATTCAAAGATCTTTAAAGATTTTTGAAGAAAACTCAAATTCTCTAGAAATAATGAGAGGCCTAGATTCTTTAACAGTTACAACTAGGAACACAATAGCAAAGAGATGATAGAGATAAGAGATTGGGTGAAGAAGAAGTCAAAGTAGTTAGAGATAGAATAATGACAAGGCTCTTCCTGGATCTCCCACTTTCACTCTCAAGGTAGATAATAGAGGAGGGAAATTAGTTCTCTCTCAAGAGTTGTCTCTCCAAAATTCATCCCTTGTAAATCTAGCTATGGGTGGGTGCTATTTATAGGCACCTCATGATATAGGATGAAGCCCATGTGCAAGGCACTGTTGAGAGTCATCACTAAGGCCAAGTTTGGGAAGACTAAAAAAGTGCACTTTTGTCTTTTTGGACTAAAAAATTGAGGTTGAAAATATGGATGTTTGGGTTAACTTTTTGACTTTTTATTGAAAAATGTGTAATAAAAAATTGTAAAAATTGATTTGTAGGGAAAAATTTGAATTGGGAGTTGTGCAGCCGTAATTGTTGACTTTTGGTGAATAGTGTTAACTTTTTAACTTTTTGAATAACTTTTTGGCTTTTTAGCTTTTTTTGAAGTCCCCAAACTTGGCCTAACTCTCCCCACTCTCTAGAATCTTCTCTCTAGAATATTCTAAAAGTTTCTACATAAATCTGGAATACTCCAGAAAGATCTAGAAGATTCTAGAATACCTAGAAGGTTTCGAAACATTAAAGAAGTTTGGAGAAAACTAGAAAGTTCCGGAAGGTTCTAGAATATTTTAGAGAAGAATAGAAAGTTCTAATATGTACTAGAGTAATCTAGATTGTTCTAGAGTGTAGAGAAAGTATGAGTGTATTTTAGAAAATTCTTTAACTAGTATAAATATGAGATGAGTGCATGTACTAAGTAATTGGACAATTGGACAATTGAGTGGAAGAAGAGTGAGTCCAAAGTAAGTGGTCAAGTACTATCTAGTGTGAGGTGTGTCAAGGTCTTGTGTGAGAAAGACACAAAGTGTGAATGCTTGAATGCATGTGTGAGTGGATACGTGAAGTATATTAGTGTGTGATTGTGTACAAGTGTTTTGTATACTAGAGTGTTATCAATAAAGGTTGTATTTCTGGGTCCACCAGTGTGTCAAACTCAACAGGCACATGGGGAATATTCTCTCTAAGTACCTTGTTCGAGGAGGTGACCTTTACGGGGATGAGGAAAACCTCGAAGAGGAGATAAACCTTTTGGCGAATCTTTCTTCTTAGCCACACCTAACCAATGATCCCTAATCATCCTAAAGGGTCAGGGGTAGTCACGCCCTACCGCAGAAAGGTCACGGGTAGTTCAAGAAAACGCCGTGCTGCAAATATTGTCGAGTCTCAGGGACCTCCTAGATCATGCCACCTCGACCCAGGTATAAGCTAGTTTAACCAAAGACTGAATTTATCTCCACTCACCGTCCTCGGGATCGGGTCCTTTGTTCAGGCTCCATTATGTCCATGGTTCTGGTGCGTAGATCCCGGAAAACTTTGAGCCCGCAAGTGTTCTAGGACTTATTAACGGAGCGACTTCTAGATTGCGTTCAAATCTATTTGAAGCCAAGTGCTTCAGATCTCTAGATTTGTGGATCCGAATCCTTTCAAGTTCGAGCTTAAATAGGTCTTAAAGTTCTTGGTTCCGAACCCTTTCAAGACTAAGCCAATACCTTGGAGAATGGATCTTCTCTAAGGGTTTCATCTCTTCTAAAAACAACGGTTAACCTCCTTGGACGCTCGTATGATCTTCGCCACCTCTGATGGGTTTGTTGGACTCTTTTTAGAGATATATGCTTGATGGGTCTTCCTTGGCCCAATTTGTTGGTTTTCTTATGGGCCCGTTCAATAGAATGCACTTGGGTTCATTTGGCAATAATTTCTCTGAGCTCACCAATTTTTGGGCTTTTCGATTAGGCCTAATCAATTTAGTGCACTCAAGTTAACCCCTCTTACATTTTGCCCCTTGCATGTATGGAAAATTTTGAATTTCTCGGACATGCATATTTCTACTTCTTCGGCCATACATCGCATTACACCCTCGGGAATATTTTATCTTGACATGGCCTATGGATAAAATTGATGACTCATCATACTTTTTGGATAAAATTGCCAACTAGTAAAGATAAGAATGAATCTTTTTTTTTTTTAAACATGTTTGGGGACCACAAAAAAATTTGTGCCATATTTTATTAAACAAAAGCCAAGCCCTTATATTTATTGTTTAATAACAAAATGACTCCAAACCTTTATTCTTGTAAAACATCTAAATAACAATTTTTTTATTCCAGGTCAAAGAAAACTAATGAATCCATTCTTTTTTTAATTCATGAAAAGATAAGGCCCACATTTCTCTTTTATATAGAATACAAAAGGCTCATATTATATATATATATATATATATATATATATATACTTAGGCTATTTCAAAACCATCAACTTTTTTTGCTCCAAGGAAAGGGATAAACCCTAATCCTTATCTTTCTTTCTTTTTTTTTTTGGAAAATCCATTTCGGCTGACTTTCTCTCTAAACCAAGACAAACCTAGATTTCAACATTTTCCCCTAATTTTGAAACAATACATCAGACCTTCGTCTTGCCTTCGCATAGGGGTGCAAATTTGGCCCGGCCCGGCCTGACCCATGTCGGGCCTTGCGGGCTCCCGCCAAAATTTGGGCCGGCCCACGGGCCAAAAAATTAGGCCCATGCCCGAGGGTATTCGGGCCTTGAGTGGGCCGGTGGGCCGAGCTTCGGACTGGCCCAGTGGGCCTGGGTCCGGCCTTGGGCTTGGGCAGGCCTGACCATTTTTTTTATTTCCTGACCATTTTTTTTATTTTTTAAAATTTTTTCTATCAAAATTTTATTATTTTCCACTAAAAAAGGCATTAGGCCTCAGGCATGCCGGGCCTTGGGCCGAGCCTTGAGTAGGTCTTAAGTGAGCCAATGGCCCGGGCCCACTAGCCAGGCTGGGCTTCAAAATGATAGCCCAAGCCCTGGCCCAAGGTCTCAAGTTGGGGCCTAAATGGGTCGGGCCCGCCCTGGGCCGAGGGTGAGCTTCGGGTCACCCACGGGTCACAGGCCAATTTTACACTCCTACCTTCGCACCCACTGAAGACCACTGTGGCTTGATTCTTTGCGTCCCTTTCTCCGTCACTTTGGCAAAGCCTACGTACTGCCACTGCTTTCTTGCGTCGCTGCCGACTTGTACTAGCTTCGGCTGCTGCAGACTTCGCAACCTAAGCTGTTGCTAATCCACACCATCACCAACGTGCCGTTGGCCTCTCTGTGCTATAACTTTGCCTCCGGCTTTGGTTGCCCAGCACCAACCACGTACGTCGCCCACTCAACGCGTCGTGTGTGGTCTTGCCTAACGCTGTTCAGCTCATTGTTGGTGTTCCATCTCACCTTAGCAACATTTTTCAGAGCTTTGAACTCACAGATCTCGGCCTTGTTGCTTTTGGTCTTCATTCTCTTCATTGCTTCTGTAAGTCTATAGGTAACTATTTTTGAATTTTTTTTTTAAATTTTGGAGGAACCTTTTTTTTGAAAACCCATTTCAGAATCTTGTGAAAACCCACTGATGCTGAATTTGTTAAGCCTGAGGGTGATTGAAATTTTCTTTATTTGCTACCCTGAGGAAATGACTCCCTGATTCTAGATTTTTTGTCATGAATATCTAATTCTGGACTTGTTGCCATAAACATGAATTTTACACAATATTGGAGTTCGTAAAGCTGCCGAAATTTCGTTCTTTGAAATTTTTTTTGTTGAAGAGTCTGAGTCTGGAAATCATTGTTTTAGAGCTTGAGTTTGCGTTGATATAGCTTTGAAACTTGGGGAAATAAATTGTTGATGACATTTGAGAAAATGAGTTTGTTGATAAGCCAATCATGTTGTATATAAATCTTATTATTGAATGACTAATTGTTGCAACCCCTAGAATAGTAGACATCACCCCTAAATTCTTAATGTAGAATTTCTCGTAGAATTGGTTGATAATGCTAGAATACAGTACTAATGAGAGTAAGGGTTGTCCCTTGGAAGTCTGAATAGAAGCAAAACTATCTCTCAGGAGTCGAAAAGTAGCACACTCTACTTTGGCAAGAAAAATCCCTTCTGACAGGCAACCGAGTCTCGAGGGTTGTTCTTCAGAAGTCCAAGCGGGGCACACACTTGACTTTAGTAAAAAAGATCATCAAAGCTTGGACTGATGGAAGCGAGGTCTGTTCTTCGAAAGTCTGAGTGGGAGCACACATTCTACTTCAGCAAGAAAGATCCTCGAAACACGCACTGATGGAAATAACGGTTGGCCCTTGGAAGTCTGAATGGGAGCACACTCTTTTCTTTGGCAAGAAAGATCCTTTTCGGGGGGCAATCGAGTCTATTACTTCTCTTTCTCCTTCGAGGAGTGACAAAGAAAAAAAAAATGAAAACAGTCTCAAGCAACATAACACAATGAAGATACACAATATAGAGGAAATAAATTTCTTTATAACATAAGAAAGAAAGATAAAACTTCTTGGGCAATGCAGTAAATAAAAATTGTAAATGTCATAGATAGAATTCTTCTACGGAATGTTGACATTTGCCTCTAGAGTAGCAAGGTCGTTTGAAAAGCTTTCTCTAGTTGCTCGAGTTGCAGCTTTGGTCCATTTCTTGAGCCATTTTTGGCTTTATCACTATGCCCTCATCGGGAGGTTCTTCCTTTAACTCAGGGCTATTTATGAGAGAACTGACCCCCCCACACCTTCATAAGTAGTACATCGTCTTACCTCCCTCTCGGACCTTCATCATCTTTTGAGGGACAAAAGAGCTTTTAGGCAAAGAGAAAAGTTAGGACAATGGCTATTTGCTTGACTCGACCTTTGGTTTGTCATTTGAGTAACAAGGCTCGCATGTACCAAAAAGTCTTTATGAAGCCTCTATAGTCACTGTCTCATTTCTCCATTTGGCTTTGACACATTAATGGTAGCTTGAAGGCATTACACCGTACTTGTGCATCTAAGTCTTTCCCAAGACAATATGGCAGTTTGTCTCGGAGTCAGTGATATGAAATCTGGTGGCCGAGCGAATCACCCCTATGGCCAAATCAACTGTCACATACCCCAGAGTAACTCTCTTTTCTCCTCCGAAACCCATGATGGCTACTAGTTGTTTTACAATGTGGTTTTCGAAAATCCTGGCCTTCTCTAGAGTTGCCCGGGTCATGATACTAATGGAAGCTATGCTATCTAGCAATGCCCTCTTGAACTCAACCTCATTGATGTAAGCGGTTACATAGAGTGGTCGGTTGTGTGGAAAATGGTACTTTTGTTCTGCTTTAGAAAAGATTATAGCACTAGTTTGCCCCCTTGCTTTCCTTCGAATAGATCGCTCAAATTTCACACCTCCCTCATGGTGTGCCTCAGCAATGTTGATAATGGACTTGGTAATTTCAGTTCTCGCTTCCTCAGAAAGCTTGAGCTGATCGAAGAACTGTTTGAACTTGATGTTATCCTGGAGAGTCTTTGCATAGTGATCTGGATCTTTCTCTATCCTCGGCAGCTCATAGTTAACCAACTCCTCAGTTTAATTGAAGTAGGATGACATATAAACAAGATGCTTTCTTCTTGGATTGACAGATGTTTTGTAACCAACTTTTCCTTATGGATTGAAAGGTTCGCTATAAGAAACTTCATCGCCTTCTGGCTCAAAGGTGTCTTCGAAGGAGCGCTGTTCATCCTTTGGCTCAAGGGCATTTTCGAGGGAGTGTTCTTGATCCTCTGGCTCGAGGGCGCCTTTGAGGAAATGTTTCTTATCCTCTGGCTCGAGGTCGTCTTCGAGGGAGTGCTCATCATCCTCCGAGTTTTCAATTGTTTCAATCATTGGCCTGTCATACACCATCATAGCCACGTTTTCTTGGATATCCTAGAGCCCTAGTTCTTTAAACTTTAGCTCATCTGCTTCGACTTTCTTTCTAAAGATCTTCTTAAGTGTTCGACACTTTTTTGTAGGATGTCCTAGTGATTGGTGGAAAACACAATAATTAGGGTCCTCGCGATCTTTTTTTAATAAAAGCTCTTCAATATGAGGCAACTTCAATTCCCCGTTTGCCATTCATTCTTTGACTAAGGCCTTCACCTCCTCAATACTACACGGAAAAGGAGTGTCATCTTTGTAGGTCTTCCTCTTCTGCCCTCTGAATCTCTCCCCCTGCGACTTTTGGGTAGAAGACGCAGAAGCCACAGTAACAGAAAGTCCTTGGGATGACTTGAAGCTAGTTTTATAACTTGTCTCAAACCCGATCTCTTGAGACTAAGGGATGTTGATGTTCCGAGATGCTTCAATTAGTGCCGAGAAGATGGGTAGCTTGTGATTAACAAGAAGCATCTTGTACCCGTTCAATGCCCCTTCAACACAAATTTGGACAAAGTAGTTTTCCTCTACAGCCTCGTGACAGTCCATAGCTTTGTCTTGGAACCTCTTCACATATTCGAGAATGTCTTCACCCTCTCGCTGTTTTTCCTTACACAGGGTAAGTGTGGTCATTTTCTCAGCCACTTGAAAGAATTTGGCATGGAATTTGTTAACCATCTCTTCCTAACTTCGGATAGAGTTTGGGGCCAAGTTCACATACCAACTATATGCTCGGTCAGTAAGGGACTTGGAGAATTCTCTCAACCGAAGGACATGATTTGAACCATGAATCCCTAAAGTCTCGATGAATCGAACAACATGTTCTCAAGCATTTCCTTGTTTGCCATTGAATTTGATGAACTTCGGCACTATATACCCCTCCGGGTATGGATAACTCAACATCTAGATAGGGTATGGTGGCTTGACATTCGGATCAGGCAAAGTTCTCTTAGTTCGTTCTAGCTCGAATATGGCTTGCACATCTGTAAGGGTGAAAAATTTTTTAGGGAGAGAACTTATGGTGGTATTCCCAGAACTTGACTTGTAGACCTGAAGACCGAGCCTGGAGCGACTTGGCCATTTGGGTGTTGAGAATTCACCATCAGTGGGGAAACATGCTCACATTGATCATTGGCATCTATGGATATGACATTCAGTGAGAGAGCATTGAATTGAGTTCCATAAACTCCATTACACGCCGTGGATATGTTGGGTTGGGCTTGGAAAGTCATTGTCAGAGCCAACGGAGACCCGCTCGGTACATGAATAGAATTTACAATCGGTGGAACAAAATTAGGCATTGATGGAGCACCATTTTGTAGATAAATTTTCGTGGGCCTTCCTTAAACTTCCACAGTCGCTGGAACACCATTCATTGCGCCGGAAGCTCCTCTAACCACCGATGGACCATGGTTCGATCCTCTAGGTGTGTGATTTTGCGTTCTATGGGCCACAGGTTGGTCATGACTTGTTCCTCCTAGCACTTGATTTTGCACACCATTTTCAGGGAGAATTGGGGGTGGGTCTCGATGGTTTTGACCATTCCCAACATCACCATGAAGTTGTTAATGTTTGTCGGCACCGACTTGACCTCCATTTGTTGCCGGTGGTGCGAAATTCGAACCCATCACCAATATGGTATGGGTGAGATTTTGAAGTGTCGTAAGAATCTCTCGTTGGGTATTTTGAAGTCCTTGAATGGCTTCGAGCAAAAGTGGCTGATCTTGAGCCAAGGTCCTCTCATCACCACTATCAGAGGATCCTTGTTGGTGAACTTCTTCTCCCGCCATCTTCACTAGAGTTGTGTGAGTTTCGGATCTCGTTGAGACCATTAACCAATCCACCTCCCCAGTGGAGTCGCCAAAATGTATGCAAGGGTTCAAGAATGTTATCGAAAAATTTGAAGATCTTCAAAGATCTTTGAAGAAAACTCGAATTCTCTAGAAATGATGAGAGACTTAGATTCTTTAACAATCACAACTAGGAACATAATAGTAAAAAGATGATGGAGATAAGAGATTGGGTGAAAAAGAATGCAAATTAGTTAGAGAGAGAATAATGACAAAGCTCTCCCATGGATCTCCCACTTTCACTCTCAATGTAACAACCCTCATTTTTGACTTAGTCATACTTGCATGCATTATGGATGATTTTGTTTTAATAAGTGCATTTGCAAATCTTGTCTTGTTTTGCTTGAACGATTTCTTGCATGCTTTGTTCTTGACTGGTGTGTTGCCGAGGTCATCTTAAGCCTAGGCACCTTTGAGGCCTTTGTCACTTAGAACTGTCTTGGAACCCCGTCGGTTGACCTCCCTGGCATATTAGCCGAGATGTCACCGTCTAGGCCGAGGTGCACGTCGCCTAGGCCGAGATGTGCATCATCTGGGCCGAGATGTTAATATTTAGGCGTTCTAGATCCTTGATCCTTGCATGAGTGATTTTGTTCCTGGAATGGTTTGACCTAGGCCGAGGTGTGGCACCTTTTAGTCAGGTGTTGTCTTCCCAAGCCGATGTCCTTTCCTCTTGATTGCCGGAGTCTTGCTGATTAGCCGATGTCGTTGCTTGCCAATGTGTTCGTGCCGCCTAGCTTGCTGAGTACGCTTTGTCTTGGTCTTGTCTTGTCAAGTCAGTCACCTTTTTGAGTTGAGCCTATCAACCGATGCCACGTGTCCCAGCAGAGGGTTAAGTCAGTGGCTGTCGAGAAAAACATATCATTGGGTATCAAATCTTGTGTTTTAGAGAGAGAAGCTCTAGGGAGAAGGAGGAGAAGTTGAGCTAAAGAGGGTGACTTCCAAGCTTGATCGTTGGAGCTTGAACCGTTAGATTCGGGTTTTGAGGTTAGAATCGTAACCTATTCTTGTTGTTCTTATTGATCATCTAGCTGCATTGCACGATCAGACCTGTTCGACACGACATGCATTGATTTAAAGTTGGTTTTAGAAAGAGAAAACGGTTTCCATGTGTTTTTGAAGAAAAGCTTCATTTGATCCGAAAGTTTGCATTGAAGCTCATGCATTTGTGTTTGTTTTGATGAGATCCTTGAGTATGGGTACCCAGGTCCACGTTTTCGTAGTTGTGGCATGAAATCTCAGCTTTTGTATAACAAGTTATGATTTTTGCATTCATCTTCCTCTTGTTCATGTTCTTCAAGTTCTTCATGCTCATGTTCTTCATGTTTATCAAGAGGGAAACTCAGATTTTCCCGACTTCACTTTCGACAGTGGCCATCGAGGCTACACCTCGGCGAGGAGGTATGGGACCTCGGCCTAGACCTGGTAGTTGCCCAGCGTGTTTTTCCAAAGATAAGGAACTGTGTTTTGATTCGATTTAACTTAGTTTTGAAGAATGCCGAGGTCATTTGCATGTAAGCTAGACTTGTCTTGAGTAATGCGTTCAATAGACTTTGCCATGTGTTGTAGGACTGGGACTTGCCTTGACCCCAACGTTGGAAGGACAAGGTGAGTGGTATTTTTAATAAAGCTATGTTTTGTGTTTTGATAAAGACTTTGCTTTGCCTTGTTTTGAAAGTATTTGTTAAGTATGAATAATCGTCCCTATTTCGTATATCAAGTATTATCCTGTTTTGATGACCTTCTTGGAAAGTCCCTTGTGCTGGAGGACTCTAAACTTTCGCAGTACATCTCGTTTGAAAGTCCCTCGTGCTGGAGGACTCTAAACTTTCGCAGCACATCTTGTTTTGAAAGTCCCTCGTGCTGGAGGACTCTAAACTTTCGCAGCACCCTTGATTTGTACTCTAGTGTTAAAGGGCTACGGGCCTTTATAACATAGGTCCCTCGTGCTGGAGGACTCTAAACTTTTGCAGCACATTTTATCTTGAAAGTCCCTTGTGCTAGAGGACTCTAAACTTTCGTAGCACCCTCGTTTGAGATGCCTATCTTGCTTTGCCTCGGACGGTTTACCATGTGGATATGTTTGTCGAAATGTTATTATTTGTAATATGTGATGCTAGTACGTATCCCTTGAAACTGTAAAGATTTGTTAGATGGACGAGGTCCATTCCTTGTTATATATATATAGAGTTTTGTCTTGTATTGTTTTGAAAGGATTTCGGCTATTATTCATGCAAACCCCTTTATTATTTATGCCATTCACTGAGTATCCAAGCTCACCCTCTCTATATATATGTAGGTGATGAACAAGAAGGCGGTGACGCCTAGACGTGATTTCTGGAGCTTGTTTTTGGGTCTTATTTATGTCGGATTAACCTGCACCTAAGCTAACAGTCTTGAAAATTATGCTTCTCGACTTGTAATATTTGTACTTTGAACACGTCGGCTGAGAAGCCTTTTGATCAAGACGTATGTTTTTGTGTGATTGTTATGTCGGCAAAGAAGATGTCGGTAACCTGGCAAACTGTGTACTTAAATCTGTAATGTGTACAACTTGTTTATGTCGGCTTGTGGAGCCCTTTGCTAATACGAAATATGTAACTTGCACTTTGCTTGTTCGTTATTAAGTTATAACCCATATGTGAATGGTTACTATCTTATGTGACTTATGCACTGCTCTTATGGACCACTTGTATTTTAGATTTTTGCTTCCGCACTTGTGAGCCCCATATATTTATATACTCTGATTGTGTGTGAATCTTGAAAGTTGGCCTTCGGTAATCTCGGATTACTAGCCATCACGGCACCAAACTACTAGGGGCGGTTTGGGGTCGTGACAGAATGGTATCAGAGCACAAGTTCCTGGGTATACATTATTCACACACTTTGAGTCCTAAAGAGCATAGGATTTCCCCTTAGAAGGAAGTTAGAATTGCATCATATTGCTTGCTATGTGAACATTTTCTCGGCATGCTTAACTGTTACTTGCCTACGTGATTACTTGCTCATTTTGTTTTAAAGCCACATTTTGCATACTCATAGCATCATGAGGAGAGGAAGACCTCCAGTTGGCCAGGATCAGTCGGAGGACAGAATAGACAGGCTGGAAAGGCTGGTTGAAGGTTTGGCCCGCGAATTAAGGCAAACCAGACAGCAGTACGCTAGTGCTACATTGACTCAGGCCGAGTAGACGAACGGCCGGAATGCAGTTCCACCTCTACCCCCTCCAGTGTCGCAAGTGCCCCCACAGCCAGCCTTATATGGGGACGGCACGATAGCTTTGATTAGAGAGTTTAAGAAAATGAAACCGCCGAGATTTCAAGGAGGCATAGAGCCGACGAAAGCCGAAGCCTGGGTCTTGGAAATGGAAAAGCTATTCGAGATCTTTCCCAGCACCGACACCCAGAAGGTGACATTAGCAACTTTTACACTAGATGATGACGCCCGCAGATGGTGGATGATGGTTCGAGACAGCAATCCAGGCTTGACCTGGACCCGATTTTTAGAATTGTTCTACACCAAGCACTTTCCCTTAAGTGTTCGGAATCGCAAGGCTACCGAGTTTCAGACTTTGAAGCAAGGAAGTAGGACCGTAGCTGAATATGACCGTGCCTTTACCGAGTTGGCAAGGTACGCACCCCACATGATCAATGATGAATATATGAAGGCTAGGAAGTTCGAAAGTGGGCTCCGTGGACCGATTCAAGACCGGGTTAACATGCTCAACATGCCGACTTATGCCGAAGTGTTGGACAAAGCTATCCTGGCTGAAGCTAACTTGAACAGATACCAGGGTTCGGGAGAGAGCCAGACGAAGAGGCAGAGTTATGACAACCGCCGAGCACAGTTTGGTACCAAGAAGAAAGCGAACGTCGGCAGTTCAAGCAACCCAAGGCAAGAGAGTGGTAGTAAACCGATATGTTCCAGCTGTGGGAAACCACATTTCGGGGTCTGTCGTCGGGCATCTGGGGCTTGCTACGAATGTGGTGAAGTAGGCCATTTTGTGAGGAACTGTCCAAAAACGAAGGCTGGGGAAAGTAAGAAAGATGAGAATACTTCGGGCTCCGTGCAGAAAGGTAACGCTGGGAAAGGACCGATGAGACAAGGCAGAGTTTTTGCACTGGTAACAGGGGACACTCAGAATGCTGAGGCAGTGGTGTCAGGTACACTTTCAATTTGCTCTCAAAATGCATATGTATTGATTGATTCGGGTTCTACGCATTCATTCATTTCTGCTAAGTTTGCCGAGAAGATTAATAGGAAAGTAGAGCCCCTTGATTTTGTATTGTCTGTGTCTACTCCATCTGGGAGATCTATGAATGTTGCATCCATCTATCGAGCATGTGTTGTTGTGATTGGGAATGTTGAACTATTAGCTGACCTAATGCCTTTGGACATAACTCATTTTGACGTTATATTGGGGATGGATTGGTTAGTGGCATATCACGCATCCATAAATTGTATTTCTAAGAGTGTCACGTTAAAACCCCCAAACTTAGTCGAGGTCACGTTTCAAGGAAAAGGTGTAGTATCCCCACCTTACTTAATTTCATCCATGAAAGCCTATAGGTTGATTCAAAAAGGGTGTCAAGGTTATCTGTGTAGCATATTAAGTGATTTGAATGGAAAAGTTGAGTTAGCCGACGTCCCAATGGTTAATGAATTCCCCGACGTCTTTCCAAATGATTTTCCTGGTCATTTAGTTGATAGAGAGGTAGAGTTTACGGTTGACATCATGCCGGGAACTCAGCCCATCTCTAAAACACCCTATAGGATGGCCCTCGCCGAGCTTAAGGAATTGAAACTTCAACTACAGGAGTTGCTAGATAAGGGTTTTATTAGGCCGAACACTTCACCCTGGGGAGCACCCGTATTGTTTGTTAAGAAGAAGGATGGAACACTTCGTCTTTGTATTGATTACCGGGAGCTGAATAAGGTAACCATTAAGAATAAGTACCCGTTGCCGATGATAGATGATTTGTTTGATCAGTTGCAAGGAGCACGAGTCTTTTCCAAAATTGACCTTAGGTCGGGTTATCATCAGCTTAAGGTTAAAGCCGAGGATGTTGAGAAGACCGCTTTTCGGACGAGGTATGGCCACTACGAGTTTTTAGTAATGCCTTTTGGAGTAACCAATGCCCTTGCAGCATTTATGGATTTGATGAACAGAGTGTTTAAGCCATATCTAGATGAGTTTGTGGTTGTCTTCATCGATGACATATTGATCTACTCTAAGAGTAAAGCCGAACACGAGGAGCATTTGAGGCTTACCTTACAGACCTTGAGGGATCGGAAATTGTATGCAAAATTTAACAAATGTGAGTTTTGGCTTTTCACCGTTTCATTTTTGGGGCATGTAATTAATGATGAGGGTATCTCGGTCGATCCTAGTAAAACTGAAGCCGTGGTGAATTGGCCGAGACCGACTAATGTGTCCGAGGTTCGTAGTTTTCTGGGATTGGCTGGTTATTACAGAAAGTTCGTAAAAGATTTCTCAAGGATTTCAATTCCGTTGACTCAACTGACTAAGAGGGGAGTGGCTTACGAATGGACTAAGGATAGGGAAGCAGCCTTCCAGGAGTTGAAGACGAGATTAGTCGCAGCACCAATTCTTGTACTACCATCAGGTAATGAAGAGTTCCATGTCTACAGCGATGCTTCGCATAAAGGTCTGGGTTGTGTATTAATGCAAAAAGGTAGGGTTATAGCATATGCCTCTCGCCAGTTAAAGCCACATGAAAAGAACTACCCCACCCATGATCTAGAGTTAGCTGCCGTGGTATTTGCTTTGAAGATTTAGCGCCACTACTTGTATGGAGCTTCTTGTCAGATTTTTACAGATCATAAAAGTTTAAAGTACTTGTTCACTCAGAAGGAATTGAATATGAGGCAGAGGAGATGGCTTGAGTTGTTGAAAGATTACGACATGCGGATTCAATATCATCCAGGAAAAGCTAACACCGTAGCCGATGCTCTGAGCAGAAAGGTGGTTGGAAATTTGGCATGCCTAACCGCGATCTCAGTGGAGCCGACTATTGTTGAGGAGGTAAAGACAAGGCAAATAGAGGATGAATTCTTCAAGAAGGTAGCCGATGAGATTATCACAAAGCCGAGATCAGGGTACACCATAGAAAATCAAGTGCTCAAGTTTGAAGGAAGATTGTGTGTAGCCGACATCCCAGACTTGAAAAGAAAGATTTTGCAGGAAGCTCATGGTTCT
This sequence comes from Camellia sinensis, assembly GCF_055761805.1. Taxonomy (NCBI): domain Eukaryota; kingdom Viridiplantae; phylum Streptophyta; class Magnoliopsida; order Ericales; family Theaceae; genus Camellia; species Camellia sinensis. The sequence goes on along the minus strand of NC_138962.1, from coordinate 61,894,411 downwards.
AAGTTTGCTGTTCACCCCGGGAACACCAAGATGTATCAGGATGTGAAGCAAACGTTTTGGTGGCCGAACATGAAGGGAGAGATAGCCGAATTCGTGTCGCAGTGCCTGTATTGCCAGCAAGTGAAAGCAGAACACCAAAGGCCAGCAGGACTTCTTCAACCTTTGCCAATTCCTGAGTGGAAATGGGAGCACATCTCCATGGACTTTGTGGTTGGGTTGCCGAAGACACAAAGGGTATGGATTCGATTTGGGTTATCGTGGATAGACTAACTAAGTCAGCGCACTTCTTGCCTGTTAAGGCCACCTTCAACGCCGATAAGCTTGCTCTATTGTATGTGAACGAGATTATTAGACTTCATGGAGTACCGATGTCAATTGTGTCAGACCGAGATCCCAAGTTGGTTTCCAGATTTTGGCAAAGCCTACAAAGAGCTTTCAGAACCGAATTGAGGTTTAGTACAGCTTTCCATTCCCAGACTGACGGACAAACAGAAAGGACGATTCAGACACTTGAAGATATGCTTAGACTATGTGTATTGGACCTCCAAGGAAGTTGGGGAGTACATCTGCCTTTAGTGGAATTTACCTACAACAACAGCTATCAAGCTAGCATTGGCATGGCGCCGTATGAGGCACTGTATGGAAGGAAGTACAGGTTGCCGATATGTTGGACCGAGGTAGGAGACAAAGCTCTGCTTGGTCCCGAGTTGATTCAAGTAACAACCGAGAAGATTAAGCTCGTTCAACAAAGAATCAAAACCGCACAGAGTCGACAGAAGAGTTATGCCGACCAAAGAAGAAGGGAATTAGAATTTGAAGTCGGGGACCACGTGTTCCTCAAGATTTCGCCGATGAAAGGAGTTACAAGATTTGGGAAGAAGGGTAAGTTAGCACCCCGTTACATCGGGCCTTTTGAAATTCTTGAGAAAATTAACCTCGCTGCCTACAGACTTGCCTTGCCGCCAGAATTGAGCCAAGTCCATAATGTATTTCATGTTTCGATGCTGAGAAAGTATATTCGAGATCCGCTACATGTGATCGACTATTTCGGAATTGAAATTAACGAAGATTTAGGCTACGAAGAGAAGCCGATACGGATTATTGATAGGCGAGTGAAGCAGTTGAGAAGCAAGTCGATACCAATGGTGAAAGTTGAATGGAAGGAGCATTACGGAGAGGATGCCACATGGGAAATGGAAGAGGAAATGAAAGTTCGACATCCAGAATTGTTTTCGGAACAAGGTAACTCAAGTTTGGGGACCAAACTTCTTTTAAGGGGGGTAGGATGTAACAACACTCATTTTTGACTTAGTAATACTTGCATGCATTATGGATGATTTTGTTTTAATAAGTGCATTTGCAAATCTTGTCTTGTTTTGCTTGAACGATTTCTTGCATGCTTTGTTCTTGACTGGTGTGTTGCCGAGGTCATCTTAAGCCTAGGCACCTTTGAGGCCTTTGTCACTTAGAACTGTCTTGGAACCCCGTCGGTTGACCTCCCTGGCATATTAGCCGAGATGTCACCGTCTAGGCCAAGGTGCGCGTCGCCTAGGCCGAGATGTCCATCATCTGGGCCGAGATGTTAATATTTAGGCGTTCTAGATCCTTGATCCTTGCATGAGTGATTTTGTTCCTGGAATGGTTTGACCTAGGCCGAGGTGTGGCACCCTTTAGTCAGGTGTTGTCTTCCAAGCCGATGTCCTTTCCTCTTGATTGCCGGAGTCTTGCTGATTAGTCGATGTCTTTGCTTGCCGGTGTGTTCGTGCCGCCTAGCTTGCTGAGTACGCTTTGTCTTGGTCTTGTCTTTTCAAGTCAGTCACCTTTTTGAGTTGAGCCTATCAACCGATGGCACGTGTCCCAGCAGAGGGTTAAGTCAGTGGCTGTCGAGAAAAACATATCATTGGGTATCAAATCTTGTGTTTTAGAGAGAGAAGCTCTAGGGAGAAGGAGGAGAAGTTGAGCTAAAGAGGGTGACTTCCAAGCTTGATCGTTGGAGCTTGAACCGTTAGATTCGGGTTTTGAGGTTAGAATCATAACCTATTCTTGTTGTTCTTATTGATCATCTAGCTGCATTGCACGATCATACCTGTTCGGCACGACATGCATTGATTTAAAGTTGGTTTTAGAAAGAGAAAACGGTTTCCATGTGTTTTTGAAGAAAAGCTTCGTTTGATCCGAAAGTTTGCATTGAAGCTCATGCATTTGTGTTTGTTTTGATGAGATCCTTGAGTATGGGTACCCAGGTCCACGTTTTCGTAGTTGTGGCATGAAATCTCAGCTTTTGTATAGCAAGTTATGATTTTTGCATTCATCTTCCTCTTGTTCATGTTCTTCAAGTTCTTCATGCTCATGTTCTTCATGTTTATCAAGAGGGAAACTCAGATTTTCCCGACTTCGCTTTCAACAGTGGCCATCGAGGCTACACCTCGGCGAGGAGGCATGGGACCTCGGCCTAGACCTGGTAGTTGCCCAGCGTATTTTTCCAAAGATAAGGAACTGTGTTTTGATTTGATTTAACTTAGTTTTGAAGAATGCCGAGGTCATTTGCATGTAAGCTAGACTTGTCTTGAGTAATGCGTTCAATAGACTTTGCCATGTGTTGTAGGACTGGGACTTGCCTTGACCCCGACATTGGAAGGACAAGGTGAGTGGTATTTTTAATAAAGCTATGTTTTGTGTTTTGATAAAGACTTTGCTTTGCCTTGTTTTGAAAGTATTTGTTAAGTATGAATAATCGTCCCTATTTCGTATATCAAGTATTATCCTGTTTTGATGACCTTCTTGGAAAGTCCCTTGTGCTGGAGGACTCTAAACTTTCGCAGTACATCTCGTTTGAAAGTTCCTCGTGCTGGAGGACTCTAAACTTTCGCAGCACATCTTGTTTTGAAAGTCCCTCGTGCTGGAGGACTCTAAACTTTCGCAACACCCTTGATTTGTACTATAGTGTTAAAGGGCTACGGGCCTTTGTAACATAGGTCCCTTGTGCTGGAGGACTCTAAACTTTCGCAGCACATCTTATCTTGAAAGTCCCTTGTGCTAGAGGACTCTAAACTTTCGTAGCACCCTCGTTTGAGATGCCTATCTTGCTTTGCCTTGCTTTGCCACGGACGGTTTACCGTGTGGATATGTTTGCCGAAATGTTATTATTTGTAATATGTGATGCTAGTACGTATCCCTTGAAACTGTGAAGATTTGTTAGATGGACGAGGTCCATTCCTTGTTATATATATATAGAGTTTTGTCTTGTATTGTTTTGAAAGGATTTCGGCTATTATTCATGCAAACCCCTTTATTATTTATGCCATTCACTGAGTATCCAAGCTCACCCTCTCTATATATATGTAGGTGATGAACAAGAAGGCGGTGACGCCTAGACGCGATTTCTGGAGCTTGTTTTTGGGTCTTATTTATGTCGGATTAACCTGCACCTAAGCTAGCAGTCTTGAAAATCATGCTTCTCGACTTGTAATATTTGTACTTTGAACACGTCGGCTGAGAAGCCTTTTGATCAAGACGTATGTTTTTGTGTGATTGTTATGTCGGCAAAGAAGATGTCGGCAACCTGGCAAACTGTGTACTTAAATCTGTAATTTGTACAACTTGTTTATGTCGGCTTGTGGAGCCCTTTGCTAATACGAAATATGTAACTTGCACTTTGCTTGTTCGTTATTAAGTTATAACCCATATGTGAATGGTTACTATCTTATGTGACTTATGCACTGCTCTTATGGACCACTTGTATTTTAGATTTTTGCTTCCGCACTTGTGAGCCCCATATATTTATATACTCTGATTGTGTGTGAATCTTGAAAGTTGGCCTTCGGTAATCTCGGATTACTGGCCATCACGGCACCAAACTACTAGGGGCGGTTTGGGGTCGTGACACTCAAGGTAGATAATGGAGGAGGGAAATTAGTTCTCTCCCAAGAATTGTCTCTCCAAAATCCATCCTTTGTAAAGCTATGGGTGGGTGCTATTTATAGGCACATCATGATGTAAGATGGAGCCCATGTGCAAGGCACATGTGGAATATTCCCTTTAACTAACTTGTTCGAGGAGGTGAGCTCTTCGAGGATGAGGAAAACCCTAAAGAGGAGATCAACCTCTCGGCGAACCCTTCTTCTTAGCCACACCTATTTTGGCAATAATTTCTCCAAGCTTACCAATTTTTTGGCTTTCCGATTGGGCCTAATTAATTTAGTGGGCTCAAGTTAACCCCTCTTACAAAACGGAAAAAAAAAATGCAAATTTAGTAGTTGTTCTTAAAATTGAAAATACTTTGAAAATGTGTGATCGGGATTCATTCTAAGCATAGGTTACATCATATAAAAGTTGAATATGGACTACACATTACTTTTCTAGTCTGTAGCTTTATTGTTTTGGAAAATGTTTAAACGTTTTAGATAATGTCAAAGCCGAAAATAATTTTTGAAATTTGAACTGCTTTTAGTTATTCTTGCTATCGACATCATTATCATAACGTCATCCTTGGACAATTATAGGTAAATTTTCTTACAAGTTGCCATTGTTGTCAATCTTGTTATTTTTTAGCTACTGGAGTTGGCGGGAGCTTTCTTATGTTTCTTTAACATCTTCATTGGAATTGTCATGCCATGTCTATAACTTAAAATACTCTTCCTCCACTCTTTTGGTATTTTTTAATATTTTGTTGACTAGAAAAATGTCAGAGGAGTGGAGGAAGAATATTTTAGTGCCAATCTATAAGAATAAATGAGATGTCTAGATTGTAATTACTATAGAGGAATTAAGCTGATGTGTCATATAATGAAAGTGTGAGAGAGAGTGATGGAATGTCGATTGCGAGATATAATGGAAGTGTCAGAGAATCAATTTGGATTATGCCTGTTAGGTCAACAATGGAAGCGATCTATCTTTTGAAGAGAGTAATAGAAAAGTATAGAAAAAAGAAAAGAGAAATTCATATAGTTTTTATCGATCTTGAAAAAGCATATGATAGAGTGTTTCAGGATATAATCTGATGGGTGTTAGAGAAGAAAGGGATGACAAAAATTATATTGATGTGATTAGGGACATGTATGAAGGTGTGGTGACCACTATTAGATTGCCTGTTGGATAGATAAGTGAATTTCAATTATTGTAGAGTTACACCAAGGATCAACCTTAAGTCCTTATCTTTTTGCTTTAGTTATGAATGAGTTGACGAGAAATATTCAGGATGATGTGCCATGGTGTATGCTTTTTGCAGATGATATCATGTTAGCAGATGAGACTAAAGAAAGAGTTAACACTAAGTTGGAGACTTAGAGAGAAGCACTTGAACCTAAATGATTTAGGATAAGCAGAACTAAGACAGAGTACATGAGTATAATTTTAGCATTAATAACAATGGAATTCGAGACAAAGTGAAAATTGAGAACCAAGAACTACCTAAGAGTAAACATTTTCATTATTTAGGATTGATTATCACAACGGCTGGGGAGATTGGAGCGGATGTAGTCTATAGAGTTAAGGTAGGGTGGCTTAAGTAGAGGAGTGCGTCTGGGGTATTGCGTGATAAACAAGTACTCATTAGACTAAAAGGAAAATTCTATAGAACGACTATTAAATCAACGATATTGTATGGGACAGAATGTTGAGCAACTAAGAAACATGTAGGTAAGATGACTATTGTTGAGATAAGGATGCTAAGGTGGATGTGTGGCAAGATTAGAAAAGACAGATTTAGGAATGAGTATTGTTAGAATATGGAATATAAATAGGTGTTTATGTGTTATTTTTATGTTAAGTAAGGGTAATATGGTCATATGGTATCTTGTATTTCACATATATATTTGCTGATAGTTTAGGTTTAGATTGTAAGCCTAGAACATATGTTGAATAAGATATTCTCTTCCTCTCCTTATTTCTTCTCTCATTCTCTCTAACTCTATTCTACTCTATTCTACTCTACGTCTTTCATATTTTTGCACTTCAACTAGTATATTCGTGAATGGGTAGGGGTAGTATCGATAGAAGATAAGTTAAGAGAGAATAGATTGAAATGATTTGGTTATATACAACGGTGACCAACAGAGGCAGTAGTGAAGATGCGATACTGTGACGATAGATGAAAATGTTCGGAAAAGGGACAGACCTAGATTGACGTAGGCGAGTATAGTAAATAGATATATGAATCTACTTAATTTGACTAACCAAATAGCCATTGATAGAGTCAAGTGGAGAAAAAAGATTCATGTAGCCGACCTATGAAGCACGGGTACTCTAAAAATGTTGTCATACAAGTATTGAGTACTTACCGGTGCGGTTATTCGTACTGATACGGTTGCACGCATACCGGGTATACCAAAAACGCACCGAGTACGTTTTATACGGTCAGTATAGTGATGGGTAAGCCATGGGTACGCTATGGGTACATGTTTGGATACTTCAAGGTAAAAAACGAGATTTTCTATAAATTAAAGGGTACCAGAGCAATTTTGTGTCTATTTTAAAAAATTATAAAAATTTGGAGTTCTTTTGTAATAAATAAAACATGAAACCAAATAAAATTAGAGTTATATTATTCTGACCTTGTTTGGGAAGTCTGCTAGTTTAGGAAGCTATTTTAGTTTTTGACTATTTTAGTAGGCTAAAATTTTTGTGTTTGGGAAGATTGTTAGATTTTTTTTAGTTGGATGTAATGCTTATGAGAGAAAAAATGAAATGATTATGAATTTGATATGATATTTTATCTTATTAGCTATTTTAACTTATTTTATCTTTTTGTAAATTTTAACCTAAAATAGGCTAAAATAGCCCTTGCCAGAGAAGGCTCTATATCATTCGATCATCTCATCGGGGCTTTTCCCAAATTAAGCCAAAATAGCAACCTATTTCCCAAACTAGGCATAGTTTGGACGGAATTCCCAAACTAGGCTAAAGCGCTATTACAAATCACGCTTTCACTGTTTCTAGGACTCTCCCGCGGAAAATTTGTGAAATAGTAAAAGTGTGGTTACAAACCACGCTTTTAAGGAAATTTCATTTATACATAAAACGTGGTTAGAAAGCATGCTTTTAAGCAAAATTTGTTTTCTTCAGAAAACGTGGTTTCAAACCACGCTTTTACTGTTGTTTTCTGAAGAAAACGTGATTCACAATCACGCTTTCACTGTTCACTACGGAAAGCGTGGATTACAACCACGCTTTTAACATTGTAAAATCCGTTTATATTTTTCAACATAAAATTGCCACAAAATATTTTTCATGTAATTTTTTTTTTCCTGCTGTCTTTTTTTTTTTTTTTTTTTTCCTGTTGTCTTTGTTCTTGTGTAATTCAGAAAACAGGTTTGTTAAACCGTTTTCTAATACGGCTTTCCTAAAGGCGTTTTAACGTAATTTTTTTTTTCTGTTGTCTTTGTTCTGGTGATAATGTAATTCAGAAAACAGGTTTACTAAAACCGTTTTCTAATACGGCTTTCCTAAAGCCGTTTTCATGTAATTTTTGTTGTTGTTGTTGTTGTTGTTGTCTTTGTTTTGGTGATAATGTAATTCAAAAAAAAATTTGGCTTTACTAAAGTCGTTCTCATGTTAATTTATTTTTTGTTTCTTTTGTCTTTGTTTTGGGTTAGAAGGTGTAATTCAGAATTTTTTTTTGACTTTACTAAAGCCGTTTTCTTGTAAATTTTTTTTGTTTTTTCTTGTCTTTGTTTTGGGTTAGAAGGTGATAATGTAATTCAGAAATGTTTTTTGGCTTTACTAAAGCCGTTTTCATGTAATTTTTTTTTTCTTTTGTTTTTGTTTTGGGTTAGAAGGTGTAATTCAGAAATTTTTTTTGGCTTTACTAAAGCCGTTTTCATTTTTTTTTCTTTTGTCTTTGTTTTGGGTTAGAAGGTGATAATGTAATTCAAATTTTTTTTTGGCTTTACTAAAACTGTTTTCATTTAAATTTTTTTTTCTTTTGTCTTTGTTTTGGGTTAGGAGGTGATAATGTAATTCAGAAAACTGGTTTAGTAATACCGTTTTCTAGTCGTTTTGATTAATTTTTTTTTTCTTTCGTCTTTGTTTTGGGTTAGAAGGTGATATACATGCTCTACAGTCCGAAGCACACCTACACACTCTGCACTTCGACGAACAATGACGAAGGGTGAGACGCGAAGAGCACCGCAGAGAAGGCCAAGAAGACGAAGGCCACCGCGAGAGCTGCAGTAAGAAGGAAGAAGAGAAAGACCTCAAATTTTGGTGATGTATTTTTTACATACGAATGGTACTTTTTCCGTTTTTTGCTATGTAATGTAACTTGTATGTAATTTGGTGTCTGATTACGAACAGGAACTTATGTAATGTAAATATTGGGTTGGAGTTGATGTTATTGTGATTCAATTGGTTTCGCTTATTTCATAAGACTGATGTTGTGCAATGAATGAATGAATGGAAAGCTTATTTGTTTTATTCAATTGGTAAAGTATTTTTTGTAAGAATGAGAACGTTATTTGTTATATTCAATGAATAATGGTTACATTTTTGGATTGTCACGATTGAGAAGATGAACAAGTTAAGAGAATATGTATTTCCCCTAAAATAAATTTTGTCAACATTTTTGTACTAAAACTTAATACATAATATACAAAAGTCACTAATTTACTAAATACTCATACGGGCATGAAAACAACATAGCTGAAGTTGCAAATGTAACAATTTTCAGTTACATAGGTAGTACAGACATAAGTCTTCCACAAAAATACATTATGGACACCATGAACTAAACACACAATACATACATCATGGACACCCTGAATTGAACACACAATACATAAACATAATAATTAGATAGACAAATATTAGGCAGACAATCTGACAAACTCATTATGGAAACACTTAGTCTAACACACACATTACATATTAATGCATGACCTAATATTGCCGAAGTATAGACATAAACACCTAATTCACGCTTAAATCGGCAATCTCAGAGTCTGAATAATCCGAAAGCTCAGGGTTAGAGACAAGTTCAGGATCCTCCATGATACCCTTGATAGCCGCAACATTTGGTCCTGTTCTATTCTTCTGGGCATCCGTCTTAACTATGTATAGTTGCATATCGCGGGCTAACCTACGGCGCATTTGAGAAATCTCACGTTGTAGTCTTTCACATAGTCGATCAACATTATCAGGATCTTCCTTTTGGATCTCAACAGAACGTGCTTTTGGCACCTTAAGTTGATTTTCCTTACTTAAGGTTTCTAGCTGTACCCGCTCTATAAATAGTGCGGGCCACTTCAGACGAGCAGCGTCAGATAAACCATATCCTGTTTGATTGTCAGATGGCTCCATACATGAACCTCCTTGAACTTGATAATACTTAGGCATCAAAAAATGTCGTTTCCCAAACCTATCACGATAACCACAAGCATAATCTAAAACAGGTATTGTTGTTTCGTCTTCAGCATCGCCACGTCCCCTTCCCCCTCCTTGTCGTGAACTGCCACCCATTTGCAAGTTCCTACCATCTCTGCGATTCGCACTCCCTCCCATGAATCATGTAGTCGTGCTAATTTTTTTAAACAAATGAATGATAATTTCGTAGGGCGAAATGAGTTGTAAGGTTGTGTCTTCACCTTTAGTCGTTTATATAGTTGGTTATGAACGGCTTTAGAAAGACACTGAAGGAAAAACCATAGAAAATAAATGCCTCTGCATGACAATCCCACATATACGAACAAGGTATGAGTTGTCACTAGAATGAAAAAACAGAGAAAAATAAATACTGTGTACCAAGTGACGTGACTTTACAATCCATCTGCATATACCGACAAAATAAGGGTATGCTCACTGTAAGGTAAATCAGTGAATTCACTATTGCCATGTGACTTTCTGAATTGACAATCCCACATATATTAATAAGAGATGAGTGTCATTGTAATAAGAAAACAGAGAAAAGCAATGCCTGTGCACCAAGTCACATGACTTGACAATCCATCTGCATACACCGACAAAATAAGGGCATGCTCACTTTAAGGTAAATCAGTGAATTCATTGTTGCCATGTGACTTTCTGAATTGACAATCCCACATATATCAATAAGAAATGAGTTATCACTGTAATCAGAAAACAGAGAAAAACAATGCTTGTGCACCAAGTCACATGACTCGACAATCCATCTGCATATACCGACAAAATAAGGGCATGCTCACTGTAAGGTAAATCAGTGAATTCACTGTTGCCATGTGACTTTATGAATTGACAATCCCACATATATCAATAAGAGATGAGTTGTCACTGTAATCAAAAAATTGAGAAAACCAATGCCTGTGCACCAAGTCACATGACTTGACAATCCATCTGCATATACCGACAAAATAAGGGCATGCTGACTGTAAGGTAAATCAGTGAAAATTAAAGCGTATGCGCAAAGTCACTGTTGCCATGTGACACTGTCAATGCAGTAAAAAGGGCGAGAGGTGTTAGAAATGCAACTTGAATTTCTTGGAACATAACTCACTTGCATGTTCGATGTGACAACTCAGTGACTACTCACTGTAACGAGGGATGTAAGAAAAACTGAAAAATTGACTTTACAAGTCACTGCTTGTTGACAAGTCATGAACTAGTATAGTATTTTATCTTCTACCCTCCTCCATTAGATTTTATGATTGAATTTCAAATTTCTTCAAAACACCATATTTCAGACCTCGATATCGTAACTTCGAAGTGACTACTCACTGTATAAAAGAAGCACACATGCGTACGAAGTTTATTGTGCCCATGTAAAATTCACCAATTCGTAGGGGGATTAATTTATTAACTGTGTTCAATGTCACTGCATCAGTAAGGCATTTTTGACGGATCTGTGAATGGCTTGACAAGTCTCTTCACAATTTGACTACTCAATGTGTGAAAAAAGGAAGGTTATCTAGGCAATGTTGTGTTTCACTTAGCTATGCATCATTCGTTGTTACGACCAACTATTTGTATTTCATTGAAAAGTATGACTATTTCAATTTTTGTTGTCATTTGGTATTATTTTAAAATCAACTTTTGAATATTCAATTTGTAATATTTTGGGAAACATTTACAACATCAACTGAACATTGGTCATAACGCACCCATCCGCAGATCAATCGTAACAAATTTGTAAATCCCATGCACGTCCACTTAACCCCATAGGTATGGAAGATTAATTGTTATTTTGATTTTTTCTGGAAATCACTTGTAATAAATTTGCAAATCTCACAGACAACCACTTAACCCAAAAGTATTGGAAGACTAGTGTATGAAAATATTGTTGGAATGAAAATGTAATTGAATATAAAAGTATTGGGTTAAAATGGAATTTATTCAAATAGATGATACGTATGGTTTTGTATTTTGAAATGAATATTATAATTACATTTTTTAAAAGAATTTGTCAAACTTAAAATTTTGTTTGCTTGTATATATTAAAAATAATTTTTATAAATTTTAAATCCAAAACTTACTTGGTTTTCGAATTTTCAAGAACAATTTTTTAGAAATTTATTAATCCCCCAACTGGACTAACCACTTGGCTTTGAGCTTGTTTGTCCTGCCCCCAAGTTTAGTTTTCTGTCAACCCCCCATTCCTTACCAGAGTCATCATTTTGACTGGACTACCAAGAATTGAAAAGAGACACTTGCTTCTTTCCTGATGGAGATTGAAATTCTTTACGTAGGGGATCACTATTTGAGGAGCCCCAGTTAAGGGAAGCTTTTGATTGAGCTACCTGTTCTGTTTTTTGTGTTGTTGAAGGCGGTAGTTCGTCTGTCTGAACTTTATTAGTCCCCCAACTGGACTAACCACTTGTTTTTGGGTAATGTTTGTCCAGCCCCCAAGTTTAGTTTTCTGTCAACCCCCCATTCCTTACCAGAGTCATCATTTTCACTGGACTTTCAGGAATTGGAAGGTGACTCTTTCTTCTTACCTGATGGAGATTGAAATTCTTTACGTAGAGGTCACTATTTGAGGAGCCCTTGTTGAAGGAAAATTTTGACTGAGCTCCTTGTTCTGTGAGAACCCGAATATAAAAATTAAGTAAATAATTAAATAATAATGATATTACAATCTCAAATATTTTGGTGGTCAATCCTAAAGTGCAAATTAAATATTTAGAAGGTCTTTTAATTAATTTTTAAGCTTAGTATGCAGACAAGAACAACACCGACTTAAATCAACACATAGTTAACTTCAAATTAAATTGGTCAAACTTCTCTAATTAAATTAAATGAAATATGTAAGGTGAAAAGTGAAATTAAATATATTGTAAAGGCAAAATAAACTGAATTATATTTGTAAGCGGAAAAGTCAAATTAAATTTCTATGCGGATTTGAACTTTGCTTAAAACCTTCAGATATGCATTGAGTAGTAAATAAAAGTCGAAGTGACAACTCGTATAAAATTGATGCATAGTTGTTCAGGTCATAAAAGTTGACATGACAACTCTGATGCATAGTTGTTTTCAATAATTTCAAACATACAGCTACCATGTGTAATGGCTTTGCAATGCTTATACAAATTCGTAACGAATCTTCGCATGTGTACTTATAAATGTAGTTATTTCATAAACTTCAGGTTCATATAACAAATAGTTAAAATACATCCATAAGTTAGATGAACAACAACATTGTCTTACACTCCAGTAACGAAGATACGACACAAAATACAAACATATATGAAAGATAAAGGTGTTTGATTTCTCATTCCTTATCTGACATGTAGTAGTCAGAGAGATATTTTACATTGTGTAGACACCCCATTTTTGACCAACCTTAAGACTCAGACGTCATCGATTGAGCGCTCGGTGATTATGCATGTTAGTACTCGCTTTGAGTTTTTGGAGTTTTCAGCTGAGTGCCTTGCCTCCAGGCCTTTGAACTCTTTGTGTTTTGGCCCGGTTTGTGGACCAAGCCTTGTTGACCTTGCCTGGAGGGGAGAGAAAGGTCCGTAGACCACTTTTTGTGGTCATAGACCACTTTTCCCTTTTGGAGACTAGTTTCCGATTTTCGGAGCCTTCGGCCGTGCGCCTTGTCTCGGGACCGCTTAACGTTCTCCGTTTGGCTTGGTTTTTTAACCATGCCTTGTTGCCTCTGCCTAAAGGGACACTATGGTCTGGGAGACCACTTCTGTGGTCGCACACCACTTTTGGTGCCCGTAGACCAGTTTTCGAGGCTCCCGGCTGCACGCCTTGCCTCCCGATCTCTTATCTTGCATCCTTTTTGGTTTGTTTTTGGTACAAATCTTGTTTTCCTTGCTTGGAGGGTGGAATGAAGGTGGGAGACCAGTGTCTCTCCCTGAAAACCACTTTTCCTCCCTTCCAGCTAGTTTTCAGGTCGGCCAGCTATTTTTTTAATCGAGCAGTCCTCGCTAAATCAGGCCTATCCTTTTGAATACTTGGATTTCAGCTATGAGGCCACCACCATTGGAAATCTTACTTCTGGGGCTTCATTTTGCACTAAAAAAATCTCCTAAAGCCAAGTCCGGATGGGGGAGATATGGTTGGTTGAAGTAGGGCATCAATCCGGTTGGATTCGAAACTGCGCGGCTTCACCAAAACAGGCATAACTTTTTGCACAGTTGGAATTTTGATGCAAGGATGGAACCATTGGAAAACTAACTTCTGGGGCTTAAATTTGGACACCTGGCCGACCACTTTTGACCTTGGAAGCCACCTGCCGACCACTTGCTCTTCCTGCCGACCAGAAAAAGTAGTTGGCCGACCAGTAAAAGTAGCTGGCTGACCACTTCAACTGGTCGACCACTTTCCAGCTCATTCCTGGAGATATTTTCTTCTAGCTGGCACAGCTGGAAGTCATTGAAACCATCCTCCATACACGTGTATGGAGGGATGGCCTTGGACCCGTAGCTTTCTCAAGAAGCTTACACTTTTGTTCTCCATATAAGAGAACTACCTCCTCCCTCCTCTAGGTTCAGAAAATTGTGCTTAAGAGATATAGATACACCCTTGTATCTATCTTGCCCTTTACTTCATTTTTGTGCTTCAAAATTGTCATTTTGTCTCACTTTTGTACACAAACACACACTCAAAAACCATACTCTTGGAGCTGAGGTCCCTTGAAGTTATTTTTTGGAGTTCTTGGACTGGTTTGAGCTTAAAGAAGCTGCTGGAGTTGCAGCTTTGAAGGTGGTCTTCAAGGGTGAGCCTTTAACCTTTTAAACCCCCATTCTTGCTTAAGCTTTTAGCCCTACTTGCATGTTGTTTTAAGCTTAACTCTTAACTACAAAAGTTCTGAATTTTGGTACTTAAGATCTTTGTTTAAGGTCACTTTTGTGTTGGGGGTTGTTTACCCCCTCTTAGGCCTTGTTTGGCCTTGCTTTTGTGCCTTCTTTTTGAGCTTTTGGGACCACCTTGTTTTGGCCTTCTCACCACTGAAACCCAGAGGAATTCCAGTAGTGGAAGTGGTGTTTTGAGGTCCCAAAAAGGAGAGGGTCATCACCTCTCATTGTGTCTTCAATACTTGTCTTGAATGCCTCATATGTGAGCATGTTTGTTAAGTTTATGTTGGCCATATCTTAGCTTGTTTTTGGGATTATTTTAGCATGGCATGCCACTATTTTTACTTGGTTTTGTCACTCCATGCATGCCTTATACACTTGTAGTGTAAATCACACAAACTAATCTTGTATGCTTCATGAAGTAGCATGTCATTCTAGCTTGTTTTGCGTCCATTTCAGCATGTTCTTGGGCTTATTTTATCATGTCATACCTCTGTTAGGGTTTGGTTTGGTTGGCCTTTGCATGCTCCATGCACTTGTAGTGCATTTCCATGAATTAGCCTAACATGCATCATGTTTTAACATGTCATTCTAGCATGCTTTTGGCTTAACTTCAAGAAGATTTTGTCCATGTTTTAACATGCTTTAGCTCTGATGTATGTTTTCTTGGTCATGCATGACTTGCTTTGTATAGCTATAGTGCATTCTAGCTTGTTAGCTTTGTGTACCAAGTCCACTAGCATGCTTTACTTGGACTATTTGAATGATTTGGCATCTTTTATTATGTGATTTCAGTCCATGTTTCATGTTCACACACTTGCATTTATCACTCATTCAATGCGTTGGAGGGTTTGCCCCTCTATGCCTTAACATGAATCATTGCGTATGCCTTCATGCCTAAGCTTGCGAGCTATCATTTCAGTGCTTATTTGGGGTTATTTTGCCATGATATAACTCTGATTTTTGTTGGTTAAGTTATCCCATGCTTGGTCTTAATAGGTGTAGTGTAATCCACCTTATTTGCCTTGTATGCATCATGCCTTATGCCCCTCATGCTAGCTTGTTTTGGCTTCCTTCCATACATGTTTTAGTATCATTTTGACATGTTCTAGGACTGTTTTTGGTTGCCTTTTCCATATCCTTCATGCTTTGTATAGCTATAGTGCAATTGGCCTTGTTAGCTTTGTGTTTTGATGACTCATGCATGCTATCTTTGAGCTATTTAGATGATTTGGCATCATTTAATACTTCATTTCAGAGCTTATAGAATTGTCATGTTCCCACTTCTTTCATGATTTAAGTGCTTAAAAGGATTGTGCATTATTGCCTTGCTTATGGCTTAGCATGTATGCCATCTTGCCTAGGTATTTGAGCCCCCTAGCTTAGGATGTTTTGGTCCATGTTTAGACTTGCTTGAGCTTTGTTTGTGGTTGGTTCATGCATTTGTGCCATGTATTGCATGCCCCCTTTGTAGTCCTCTTTGTTAGCTTTAATGCTTAAGGACCTTTTCATGACATGCTTGCTTTGTTTGAATGATTTGGCATCATTTCTTGCCTCATTTCAGTGCATTTAGTGTTGTCACACTTCCATGTTTATCACTCCTTGAGCACTCTTGAGAGTTGTGCTCTTAGGTCTAGTTGAATGGCCAATGCATTGTGCATGCATGCCTTGCCCTTTTGTGCCTTTATTCTAGCATTATGACCTCTGTTTTGGGCGTGGCTGAGGTATGTCCATCTTGGTTTAAGTCCATTGAGCATGTTTGATTGCATGTTGTTCGCATGTTTACAGTACATCGCATTGTGTATGCCATGTTCATCGCATTGTGTATGCCATATCTATTACATTGAGCATGCCATGTTACATCGCATTGTGTATGCCATCTTGTTCTTAGCATTGTGCATTGTGCATGCCATTAGCCTTGTTAGGTTGTTCATGTTGCATTGCATGTTTGCATGCTTGTTCCTTACATGTGGTTTGCATGCTTGTTTTGTTGCATTGCATGTTTGCATGTTTGAGTCGCATTGTGCATGTCTTGATTCGTGTTGCATTGTGTTTGGAATAGGTGTTAGTCCAAACACGGGAAACGAGGGATGTTTCATACTTAAAGTGATGAAACGTGCCTCAATTCCTAGTCGCCGACGCTCTTGATCATACATGATTGAGTTTTAGGCCTTATGTGTTTATTTGTGCATTCATTTTATATTGAATTATGCAAATTGGCTTCTCGGTCATCATGCATCGAGATGCGTGATTGGTGACTCGAGGGTCGAGAACCACACTCCCTTGAGCTCATGAAATGATAGGGAGGGTGGTTATGCACACATATCTCGCAAATACATTGCCATGCCCTTTCTTGCTCTCTGTTGCAGAAAAATGGAGTTTGGCAGCAACAACTGGTCGGCCAGCCAGAAAAACTAGCTGGCCGACCACTTTTTCTGGTTCACAGCAAAGATAGGTGGTCGGCCATGGCTGGTGACACCTATAGGTGGTCGGCCACCCTCCCACAGGTTCCCATGGTGGAGTTTAAGCTTTCTGGAGCTTGGTGCAAGGTTCTGAGAACAATTGCAAACAGAGGCAAGTTATGGCATCGCGACGGATTTTCGAACGAGGCGACTGGGCATGCATGCATTCTTCCCTCTGAGGGCACCTCTATTTACTGCTTTACTTAGCTAATTTGCTTAGCTAGTTTATGCTTTGGTTATGTAATTTAAGTAGTTAATGCGTTTAGCTGCTTATTCATGTTGTAATAGTTAGTTAACTAGGAATAGTTAATTAGCATTGTTTGTAATAATTAGTTTAATTAGCTTATATTAGCTAGTTAGCTTCTTGTTCGATCCCTCCGTCGAGAGGGCCAACTGTTGTAATAAGCGTGCGTGTGTGTGATGCATGTCTTCCAACCCCCATTTCTTTCTCCCTTTTACTTAACCGCTTACAATGATTAGTTTTAGGGCATATTTTGTTCAGCATACCCTATGCTTGCATGAGTGCATCCATACATCTATTTTGCATGCACCAGGCTCGGCTCATCATACTAACTTCATTGTATTTCAATACATCTACTTGAATACGTGTTCAACAGCATGTTATCAAATTGCATTTCACATGACATTCTAGAATAGCCGAGCCTATTTTAGCTGCATTTTCACATGTGTTGCATTAGCCATCTTAACATGAACTAGGATCATGCATGATTTCTAACTAGTTCTCTGTTTTGGCTCGGAGTACACTGTGAGTGTTTACGCTTTAGCATACTGCATGTGTCTTAATGTTGCCATGAAAGCATGCTTGCCATGAGGCTAACTGCTTATTTGATATAACTGCCTGAATGCCTATGGGTGAAGGTTAGGTTACTTGAATTGGAACAATTCATTAAATCCCTGATTTAGCCTACTTACGAGTAGCAAACTTCAAATCATTTTCACAAACGAACATGCAATTTTTTGTTCCAAATTAGGCGATCTAGTCTATACTTGTATGCTGTGCGCATCACGTAGTAAGATTAGCTAATTAACCGGAATAAGAGCACATGTGTTTTCAAAAACAAAATATCATGCTTAGTACAAGCCGATCTTTGATCGGGCGAGCGAGGGTGCTCATTGCATGACCTTCCCCTCTTGTACCCAAGTTCCCGAGCCGAGGCAACTTTAGTGATGACGGACACGTGGCCTTAGGCACGAGTCAGGGTTTCCTAAATTCCCCCAAAATAAAATATTTAGGTGGCGACTCTGTATCTGGCAAAGCAGTCCATGTTTGGCACTTCTTTATAAAATCAGTTTTCCAAAAACGATTTGCCAGATTTGGACTCTTTGGTGATTTATCGGTCTTGCATTGCACTTTGCGAGATTAGATTCAGAATCGTGACATTGAGTCCGAACTATAGTAGCTTAGAACAAAACGAGATTCACGACCATCTCGCGCGCGCAGATATTGGAGAGTTCCTGGGAGCGCGTCTACACATTATTTAAGACATTATTTCGCTCAATCACTGTCAAATCTCTATTGCTTGCTTCTGCCATTTCGGTGGCTAGTTGAAGCATGAAATGTTGACATCTCCGCATCAACATTCTGTTGTTCTCCTTCTTAATTCTGCTAACTGCTTTTTCACAGTCACTCACATTTTGTCTAGCTATGGTCAATGAACGACGATGAGGTACCGGTGCCCCAAAGTTATGTAGATCATTAAACAATCCTTCTTGCTCCGTTACCCTGAACGCCCATTCTGCTCGGATACCAGCATAATAATCCTTCGGACTCGAGTACTTTTTGCTCTTGTAGTCATAAGTAAATGGAGGTAGTAGCCACACTTTCAAATTTCTTTGATGGCGTGAACTTCCTGCACCTCTTGAAGAAATTAGCGCTATTTATAGACATCATACTGGGGTTTAACTAGAGATGACCTGATGACGATAATTGAGTCGGGGCACTATGGAAGAAGTGATACCCGCTATATTATTTTATCTTATTCATTTCATGCAATCCTGAGTACCCGTGACTTTGTGTACCTGTGATATAGTCACGGACGTGGTTGTCAGATAAAATCATAATCATTGGTCGTCCTTTTCACAATGCAATCCCTTCATATTCGAGCAGTGAGTTGTCAAATTAATCAGTAATACAGTAAGTTGTCGCATCGCCACATTGAACTATTTTTTCATGCTTGCTTTTTTAATACAGTAAGTAGTCATTTCGAACTGACGATTTTAGTACAAATTGGTATTTTCAAAAAATTATAAATTAAATCATAAAATGAAACAGCGGCTTTAATTTTCTTTGTTTTAAAGTGATACTGTTCATAAACAACTATGAAACAGGGTGCAAGTAAATACACAACCTTCCAACTCACTTCGACCTACAAAACTATCGTTGATTTTTTCACCAAAACAACGTTCAAAACACAAACAAAGCAAAATGATAAAATGGCCACCTGATATGTAAAGAAGATTGGCATTGCAGCCTATATTTTATCTTATTTTCACTTAATGAAACTTCACAGTCATCTCCTTTTCTCCTCTTTGCATTTTCTGCTTGTTTTTGTATTCGGTAAATTACACTTCACTCCTTTATATAATTGTTTATCAACACTATTGCCATGTGGTCGTATTAATGTGACTTAGATTAATTCTGAAAAGTGAGGAAAAAACAAAGCGTCTAAGTCGCGCTGCACAAACTCACATGCATCACTACATGTGAGGAAAAAAGTCACAAAGCATATAATTTACAAAGTCAGAAAGTCACATGCATCACTGAATCACTGCATTAAGTCACATGCATCACTGTATCACTGCACAAACTCACATGCATCACTGCATCACTGCACAAACTCACATGCATCACATGCATCACTGCCTCTGAGGAAAAAAAGACACATGCATCACTGCCTCTGAGGAAAAAAAGACACATGCATCACTGCATTGCTGCAGAAAGTCACATAGCATCTGAGGAAAAAACAAAGCATACAATTTATTACGTTTGTTAAAGTCTTTGCATCACTGATGAATGTTAGACGTATTACTGCGCCGAGCTACAATTTATTATCGTACCATAGCTATTGTGCCCATGTGAATTTCTGCAATTCATAATGGGATGCAGAGGTGTCAGAACAAAACAACATAACAATTAGACCCTTTGTGTTTAAAAAACTACCCTATGCTGCTCCAAATAGATTCATAAACCTTAAAGATAAAATATTATAGAGTTATAATGTATTGAAGATTAATTTGTAGTAGAGTTAGAATGAATGGGTTTTTCGATGTATAGAACTTGAAAGTCTTACAGATAAAAGCTAGCCTACTATGCAAACAAGAACAACACCGACTTAAATCAACACCTAGTTAACTTCAAATTAAATTGGTCAAATTTCTTCAATTAAATTAAATGAAATATGTAAGGTGAAAAGTGAAATTAAATATATTGTCAAGGCAAAATAAATTAAATTATATTTGTAAGCGAAAAAATTAAATTAAATTTCTAAACGGATTTGAACTTTGCTTAAAAGTCGAAATTAGATTGCTTAAATTTCAGATATGTACTGAGAAGTGAATAAAAGTCAAAGTGGCAACTCCTATAAAGTTGAGGCATAGTTGTTCAGGTCATAAAAATAGACGTGACAACTCTGATGCATAGTTGTTTACAATAAGTTCAAACATACAGCTACCATGTGTATATGTGGTATAAATATCGCATCATACCACAACAAAAGTTTTATAGCTGTTTCGAGTGATATCATCATGAGATATACGATAGTTGATCTATGTTCAGCAATGGGTCGCTATTGGGTTGCAGATGGAGATGAATTTCAATACCCATTAAATCCAAATTTGCGTTACTCACATGCCGCCGTCAATACCATGAGAGCTGAGTGGGAATTTCGCATAACTCGAGCAAACGTTCTCGTTGAGCTATGTCGTGAAGTTAATATTAATTTCCTCGCCGCTTAGCCATGCGTATGCCAACTGACACTCCACAATTGTTGCAAAGGGCATTGCATTGTATCCGCGACGAAGTTAATCGCATGACCCAACGTTTGCAAAGGTCCGAACTAATGAAGACCGCAAATGACTGAAGTTACTTCGCCTGGAGCATGGATGTTATGTATGAATCTGATATTGAGATGTCAGATGATGATGATAATGAATGAAATTGTTTGGATGAATGACCAAACCATTTATCTTGTAATGGATTTATAATGCTTATCCACGCCTTATCCATGAAGGGAGAAATTTCAATAGTTTTTAAATAGTTTTTGTAATTCTACAAATAACAAATACCTTTGCTTTCTCTTCGTTATTATTATTCTGAAGAACGCTACTTGAACTAGGCTTTCATGATTTCATGCATTATTAAAGAGGAACACCAATTTTGGTGTCATTAATCTGAAGCCTGGCTTACAATTTTTTTTATATTTTTCCAAAAATGACCATAACTTGTTAAATAATCTATTATTTTCACTTATATCAAATTGTAATTATGGGTAAAATCGTAAATTACCAACTCAGCAAATAGCTTCCACGTTTCCACTTCCCACATTTTAGAAACTGCTGTATAAGTTCCACAGTTCATCATGTTCACTCTATTGAAAAACTAAAATTTGTTTCTTTTTTTTTTTTTTTTTTTTTAAGAAAGACTATTCAAGTATTAAAGAACTTTTTTCTTTCTTTGTTTCTTTCTGTTTTTTTTTTTTTGGGAAAAAAGCAGAGTATATAAAATTTGTGTTTTTATTTTCTTAATGTTGTATGTGTGTGTGTGCGCACGTTGTTTAAAAAAATCAATGTTCTTCAAATTTTTATTATATTATCAGGTTCCGTACCTTTTTTTTTTTGGGTAGTCCTATGTAATCTGAAATTTGTGTGTGTATTTAAAAAAAAAAAGTATTCTTAAATCCATTGTGACATCATGTTTTGAATATTTGAAGTATTTAGGAAATGTTTAAAATAAGTAAGAATAAAAAGTTGTAAAATTCTATTTTCGAATAAATAAGTATGGTACATTTACATCCTCTATACAAGTTTGATTTACAAAAACTATAAATACAAAAAGCTATACACTCCATATCACACCGGCTAATGCCCTAACCTACCCTCAGTTCCACAACCCCAACCGTGGACCTCCCTCCTCGATCTCCTGCGGTAGACTCTCTGAATATTTGGCTCCCCCAATCGTAAATGCGTATCCAGTGGCACTCTCTCTCCTGCATGTGCTGCCCCTAATCCTGTCTCTAGCCGAAGATCGGATACTGCTGTGAGCTGTGAAAGTCCCTCATCTGGTGCAACTGTATCACGATCTGCAGCTCGACCTCCACCTCGACCTCTGCCTCTGCCTGCACCACGATCTCGGTTACGACGTCCGCCACGACTATAACCTCGGCCTCTCCCTCGCGCTCTGGGAGGGGATCAATATGGGCCTCATCCTCAACGTGGGAGATGTCAGTGAGAACTGCATCATGTGTACTCGTGGTCGCGGTCGAACTAATCCCCACAAAAGCAGGTGTATGTAGTGTGGGAGTATGTGATGTACATGTATCAACTCCAACCACTACAGAAAAAAGCACATTTGGCGACCAAATTTCCGGACTAAAAAAAATTTGGTCGCTGAAAGTATAGCTTTTGACGACTAAAAAAGAATTAGTAGCTAAAAGTAAAGATTTTTGCCGACTAAAAAAATTTAGTAGCCAACAAGTATAGGTTTTGGCGACTAAAAATCTGTTTGGTCGTCGATATATGGCTTTTAGCGACTAAAAAAATTTTAGTAGCCAAAAGTAAGGCCCTTTGGCGACTAAAAAAAAATTAGTAGCCAAAAGTGAGCATTCGGCGACTAAAATGATGTTTGGTTGCCAAAAGTGAGACTTTTACCGACTAAAAAAATTTTAGTAGCCAAAAGTTAGGCCCTTTGGAGACTAAAAAAAATTTAGTAGCCAAAAGTGAGTCCTTTACCGACTAAAAAAATTTTAGTAGCCAAAAGTAAGGGTTTTTGGGGACTAAAAATAAATTAGTAGCCAAAAGTGAGGCATTCAGCGACTAAAAAGAAGTTTAGTCGCCAAAAGTAGTAATTTTAGCGTGGGAATTTTATTTTTAACGACTAAAAAATTATTAGTAGCCAAAAGTATAGAATTGGCAACTAAAATTAGTAGCCAAAATTATAGAATTGGCAACTAAAATTATGTTTACTCGCCAAAAGTGGTCTCTTTTTTTTTTTCTAATAAATAATTTATTTTTACATAAATTATGTTCAATAAAAAATAATTATCTTTATATATATACTTTTATACTAATACGGGTCTATGTACTGTATAAATAATATATGTTGCATATATAATCATATGATGTTATGGAGGCGTAGTGGAAAAAGAGTGTTGTATGAAGTTTATAGTGTAGGAGGTTGATGGTTCAAATCTCTACAGAAACTTTATAACATTTACTTCTATTTTCTTTTAAGATAATAAATTAATATTTTAAATTTTATTTTTGTATCACATGAACCATTGGGCAACATCTAAAAAAATCACCTATTTTTTCAAAAAATTTTGTCCTTTAGTAATTTTATTTTAAAATTTTTTATTTTTTCAATTCATTTTATCGAGCCGAATCTAAGAAATATATATTTTTTTTAAATTTTTTAAAAATTCAAAATTCAAAATAAGCAACAAATATTTACTATTTTTTTGTTTATTTTTATCTTTATTGAATTTTTTTTTGAAATTTTAGAAATAAATTATAATTTTTCGATTCGTTTTGTCGAATGAAAATGAAAAATAAAAAAATTATTTTTTACCTTTGGCGACCAAAAGTTTGGTAGCCAAAAGTTTGTTTTCAGCGACAAAATTGAATTTTAGTCGCCAAAGAACTAAAATGTTTTGGAAGGAGACATTTCAAATATTTAGAGGGATTTATAAAATACCTTTAGCGACAAACAATTTTAGTCGCCAATAACCATTTATATAAAATATCTCACGCTCTCACCAAACCAAACCAAACCAAACCAAACCCTGAACAAAACCAGTTCCTTTCTCTCTCTCTCTCTCTCTCTCTCTCTCTCTCTCTCTCTCTTCAGCGTCCTTCTCCTTTCCCTTTCCGCTGCTCCTCTCCCCTCCACTCTCACCGCCGCTCCTCCTCGCGTTGGCCGGCAACCAGAGCACCGATTCACCTCCTTGTTGGTCACCGTCGCCTGAGATCCTCTCTCTCCCTCTCAGCTCTGTTTTTCTGTCTCTCATTCTTTCACCATTCACTCACAAAAACCCATAGAGCTTCACATACATGCACACACATGGGTTCTTCAAATAGTCAGAAGGTATGATTTCTAATGTATAATACTCTATTGGATCATTCACTTTTTGCTCTAACTCTAGCTTTCCATTAATGGGTTCCATCAATTTTTTTGAAGGACCACTTTGAAGTTGTAAAACAGTTTTTGTTTGATTCATATTAAAAATGATAATGACCCAACATTTTGTTTGGCTCAAAACATTGGTCATGGTGTTTTGTGTTTTTTTGGGGGAATGTTGGTGAAATTGAATCACTTTGTCTATGTAGCCATTGTTGGTTTTTAATCTATGTAGCTACTTCCCTTTCTGCTATCAACTTGAACATATGATTTCACTATCTCGCCAGTTAACTGTTTGATAAATTGCATGAACTATCAAAGCTTCAATTTCTTCTTATATTCTTGGAAGTGTTTAATCTAGGGGATATTGACCCAAAAATCAGGTATTGTAGGTTTCATTTATGGATCCTTGGTTTGAGTCTGATGGACTATATACTCCTAAGCAGTTGATGAGATGGTCATGTGAATTGTGTGTTTTAAAATTGAAGTATTGTCCTTGTTGTGAGTGGACAATTAACAATTAGTATAGTCATCTTAACCTCTTTGACCTCTTTTTTCTTTGTTGTCCTAATGATCAATCCTTTTAAATAGTTTTTAATGCTCTTCTTGAATTCAATAAATTTTTTGGCCTCTCGCCAAAAAAGAGCAAAAATAGGATTTACATTGTTGGTACTGATAATTTATCTAAGATAGATCTTCGCAATTTACTTCGGGTTCAACTTGGTTCCCTTCCTGTCAAATACTTAGGAGTGCCCCTTATTTCTAGTTAGCTCTCAATTGATGACTGTAAAGGCCTCATTGACAAAATTAGTTTCTTTCTTACACTGGTAGACTTCACATTATCCAGTCTATTCTCTTCAAGTTTTTTGGTCTATGCACTTTCTCCTCCTTAAGTTAGTATCCTTGCATATAGACCAGTTGCTTAGGAATTTTTTCGGACTGGGACAGACTCTTACCTTCATTCTAATAAATTCGCTTGAGGGACTCTTTGCTTACCTAAAACAGAAGTAGGTCTTGGCATTAGAAAGCTTCTAGATTGGAACCATGCTCATTTTGTCAATAATATTTGGGTCATTTACTTTTGTTCTTGTCAATCATAGCTGAAGCTATATAATGATAAGTCAATATTTTTTTATTATAAGCCTTTTGTTCAATTAATTAATTGATTTAACATATTCAAAAATTACTTTGTCTACTAATTAGGCTACAAAATACTAAGAATTTAAAGTTTTACTTGATGTAATTCACTGGTTCACAATCTTTTATTCTTCTTCATTTTTTATTTTTTATTTATAAATTTTTTGTCCTGTTTGCTATAGTTGTATATTTGCTTCTCATTTTACAATAGTCTTTAATTTGTGTTTTGAGTTTGTCCTTCAAGAACATTATGTCTTTACCTTTGACCTTTTAGTCAAAAACATTACATATCTTTTGAAAACATTAATATGGAGTAACATTCTAAGTGTATATTTGCAGGATTCAAAGAGCAAGGCCTATCATTATAGATCCAGGCTTATACCATTCACAGAAATCTGGTGTATTTTGGGCCAAAGAGAAAAGATCTATGCCTTTTTCATTCAAGTTATTCATGGGTATATTCTTAACTTTTGCCTTGTATCACTATTCTATTGTCCATGTGGATCTCAAGTACCTGTTCATCTGTGTTCAGTTTTTCACCTTAGAATCAGGGATGCTGATGTTTTCATACATATGTGGTCTCATAAACTAATAGATGTTAGAGGAATAAGTTAGTGGGATTTTCTGTACTTTTGCGGTATTATAGTGATACATTTTTTAATCAGATCCTGTAGTCCTCAATTATGATAAACCACCACCTGTTTGTGTGTTGCTTTTTGAAATTTAGGATTGATATTTGACCTCTTTGGTTCATATAGGCATAACTTGATGACAAAAAGCATGTGAACAGGAAAAGCACAGCTAAAATTTTGCATCAAGCATATTTAGTGCATGTTCTAATGAAGTTTGGTTTGAGTTTAAATTTTATATTAATTTGCAATTCAGCATGAAGCCAGACAATTTTATTTATGTTTTATTTGGTTTTAGTGGTCAAGTGTGATTTGGTAATGTCAAAATTTAGTAGACATGGATCCATGGGCCTTACTTTGGTTAGGTTATATTGGGTTATTATGTGTGGTCTAATTTAGTTGCTAAAATAAAATGTTTTCAATACTACCACCTTGAACATCTTGACACATTTCTTGTTATGTCATAGAAATCTGCACGTTTTTTGGTTTGGTCACAATTAGAGCAGGAAATTGATATCGAGATGATGGGGATGGGTAGGTGATGCTTTCTGAGCAGGAAATTTGAATTTTAAAAAATTCTAACGCAGACACGCTGCAGACACTTAGGAAAATACGTGTATATCACAAACACATTAAACACATAACAAGTTTTATTTCTCTTCATTTCTTATTATTTCTCACTAAATAACCCCATCCAAACAAAACTGTACTGTAGAGGAAAAAGAGATGATGAATTGCTTATTAGTTTTATAGTAGTGTGTTCACTGTCTTAGATTACAAAGTCCACCTGATTTGGAGAATGGAACAATGGGTGCTGATATTCTTGATTCATAATATTTTAGCAGCGTGGTTGATATCATTTCTCTTTAAAAAAAAAATCAAGGAAATATCTTAATCAATATACTATACACTTTCGTAGTTCCTTCTTAAAATTAACATTTGTCCTAATAATTCTTTATTTAATCAGTAGGGTCATTTTTTTAAAATTAACATTCCTATGTTGTTATAATATTATTGTTTGACAATAATATTGTTAACCTTACTAGATTGTCTAGTGTTGCAGCCCTACATGCATGTACAGTAGTAATGATGAAATTTTTTTTTACCAACCCATTATGTAGTCAATACTAATGATTAATCTTTTTTGTTTGCAGATGGTTTTGGACGTACAAATGTGGATATGACTTTTTCTGACATGTACGGAAGGGCATTGTTTTTATACCTCTGTCCGTATATATAGTGGTTCGTTCAGTAATAATTGTTTTGCGTGATAAATATCTCAAATATGGCATGGTAGAAATTAGCATTGGACGTGGTATAAATTAGTTTTTGGGGCGATACATATTAGTTTTTCGGTGTGGTACAGATTTCCTCTACTATGTATATTTTTAAATTATTGAGGTTGGAATATACTTGGGTCGTATGGAATTTGTATTACATATGTCGAATGGAATGGAATGGAATTGGATGTTGAATGGAATTTTTGGCATGCAAGTTGTCAAATGGTTGATAATATATATTTAGTATTGATGGATTTTATTGTTTATACATTGTATAGGTTGTACTAATAAGGGATATAGGTGGTTCAGAAATTTAAAAAAAAAAAAAATTTATTTGTAATATAGGATTTGGCTACTAACTATTTTGGTAGCCAAAAACTATTTTCAAATGTTTTGGCCACTAATAATGTAGTAGCAAAATGAATAAAAGTTCGCATCCTTTGGCGACTAAATTCCATAGTCGGCAAATAGTTCAATTGGCGACTAAAACTTTAGTCTCTAAATAGTTCAAATTATTTTTGTTATAACTTTCGGCGACTAATATTTTCCTCGCCAAAAATGTCACTTTTGCCGACTAACCCAACTTTAGTAGCCAAACGTTGACGTTTGGCGACCAATAATTTAGTAGCTAAAAATTACCTTTTCGGCGACTATTTTTTAGTCGCCAAAAGGTAACATTTGCCGACTAAAAAAATTAGTAGCCAAATGTTGCATTTTCAGTGACCAAACACGGGTTTAGTCGCTAAAACATTCGCCGACAGGGTGTAGGCAACTAAGTTGGCGACAAAAAAATTTAGTCGCTAATTGGTTTTGGCGACTAAAAAAGTGACCTTTGGCGACTAATATTTTGGTTGGCGAAACTGTTATTTCTTGTAGTGAACACTACACACACCTGAACTGTGTGGTGGTGGTAACTGGGTGGGTGGGGGTAACAACGTCATGCATGTATCGGGGCGGTGTCCAATCAGGGTCAGCATGCTGGGTAGGATGTACATGTAGGGAATCTGGAGAAATGTATGGGGTACCATGCGGTGGGGTGACTGAAGTCCAAGGACCTGCTGTGGCTGGCGCTGAAGTGGAAGGCACTGATGTGGACGGGACTGATGTGTCTGGAGCAGCTGCTGCACTGTGTACACCGTAGTGGCCAAAATGCAGACGATCTACCCAATGGGCATGCTGAATCCCCTCGTACAATAACTCTCGGATCTCTGCAACGGCCTGCAAGGCATGCTGTCCATCACGTCTGAAAAGGGTGTCCTCAGCCAAGTGATATGACCTCCCATCTCGAACCACCTAAACAAAAATTCAGATGTATTAGGCTACAGTTGACTGAAAGTAAATTCAGATGTCTTAAAATTTATTTATTTTTATTTAGGTAAATTACACTGACACTCCTTCAGGTTTATGTTTATGACAGTTCCCCCCTCATCTTTAAAAAAAAAATTCATTGAAAAAAAAATAAAATTAATTGAAAAAAAAAGTTATTTGAAAAAAAAAATTAATTGAAAAAAAAAATTGTTAGTAAAATTTTTAAATTTTTGTTTAAAACCCAACGTAAACTCATTTTTTGAATTTACGTTTTTTCCTCAAATTTACAAATTGAGACAACCATTTATAAACCAAAAAAATTATCAAACAAGTTTTTATGATAGTTTTTAAATTTTTGTAAATATAAATTGAAAACTGAAAACGAAATGGTTACCAAACATGCCTCAGATGGTAAAAATGTCATAAAATTAACAAATAATTAAATAACTTACCAACGTAAGAAATGACTTATCAAAAGATTTTTAGGCTATGTATGGTTTGATTTTTAGAATTTTTTTAAAAAAATTAAAAATTAATTTGGTTAAGAAATAAAAAATAAAAAAAATAATTATCATTTAAGGGTAAAAAATAATTATTATTTTAACTTTTGGGCTGGTTATATAGATACGTATGATTGTTTCAATTTAATTTGTAAAAAATTATTTCTAACCACTCGAAAGATAAAAATTATATAAAAATGATTTATATTTACAAAAATTATATAAAAATTATGTTTGATATGAGTGTGTGAGTGTTGTGGGTGTGTGTGTCAGAGAGAGAGAGTGAGTGTGAGTGTGTGTGAGAAAGAAGAATGAATGCTGGTTTTGATTTTTTTGTTGAATTTTTATATTTTGGTTAAAAGCGTGGTTATCATCCACGGATCAACAGTAAAAGCATGGCTTGCAACCACGTTTTCTGAAGAAAAAAAAAAAATTACTTAAAAGCGTGATTCCTAACCACGCTTTATGTATAAATCAAATTTCCTTAAAAGCGTGGTTTGTAACCACGTTTTCTTAATTAAAAGCGTGGTTTGTACCACACTTTTAAGATTTTACAAATTTTCTGCGGGAGGGCCACAAAAACGGTGAAAGCGTGGTTTGTATCCGTGTTTTAGCTTAGTTTGGGAATTATATCCAAACTAGGCCTACTTTGGGAAATAAGTTACTATTTTGCCTTAATTTGGGAAAAGCTCCTAATTTGGGCAATGATTTAATCGTACGCATGTAAATGGGAGCAATTTAAAAAACACTTATTTTGTTTTATTTTGATAAATCTTGATCTATTTTTTTAGTATTTCGATAAAGTAGACAGATATATCACTAATTTTGAATCTGAAGACATTATGAAGATTCTTGTTTTATTTTTCTCTTCATATAATTTTATAGTATAATTTCTATCAGGTATTGCATTTATTCAGTGCGATTGGACAAAATTGGACAAGTCATACAAAAATCTTAAATCATAGTTGTAACAGCGCCCGCGTGGGACCTCGTTGCTACAGTTCGGACTCGATTTGTGTCACGGTTCTTAATCTGAACCAAAGAGTCCAAATCTGGCAAATCGTTTTGAGAAAACAGATTTTGTTGAAAAAGTAGTGCCAAACATGGACTGCTTTGCCAGATACAGAGTCGCCACCTAAATATTTTTAAAATGGGGAAATTTAGGAAACCCTGACTCGGTGCCGAAGGCCACATGTCCGTCATCACCGGAGTTGTCTCGGCTCGGGAGCTTGGGTACGATCGGGGAAGGTCAGCTATGAGCACCCCCTTTCGCCCGGTCCGAAGACCGGCCTCTACTAACCGTGATATCCGTTTTTGAAAACTTTATGTGTTCTTAAACCAATTATTAGCCTAGAATTACTATGTTATGCGCACAGCAAACAAGTATAGACCAAATCATCCAAATTGGAACAAAACATTTCATGTTTGTTTTGAAAATGGTTTGCTACTCGCAAGTAGGCTAAAATGCAGATTTTGCCACCCTCAAGTGGGCTTTTAGAAAAGATGATTTTGCCACTATCTAGTGGGCTTAAAACTCACAGTTTTAATGCATTATTCCAATTTAGGTAATTCAACCTCCATCCACAGGCATTCAAGCAGTTATATCACATAAGCAGCTAGCCTCATGGTAATCATGCTATCATGGCAACATTCACACGCATGCGATATGCTAAAGCATAAAAGCTTACCTAGTACTCCGAGCCAAAACAGAAACTAGTCAGTAATCATATGCATGATCCTAGTTCATGTTAAAAAATGGCTAATGCATCACATGCAAAAATGCAATCTAGGCAGGCTCGGCTAACCTAAGCATGGCATATGAAATGCGATCAACTATCACATAGTCAATTTTTGAATTGAAGTACGAATGCAGTTAGCGTGATGTACCGAGCCTAATGCATGTCAACAAATGCATGAATGCACGCATGCATAGCATAAGGTATGCTAAAATAAATGTGCCCTAATCTACCATCATAAGCAGGTAAATAAAAGGGAGAAAGAAGTGGGGGTTGGAAGACATGCACACACACACCCACACTTATTACAAACATGCCCTCGCTCGGGGGGACCAAATAAATATTACAAATTAATTAACTACGCAAGCTAATTAAATATTATAAATTAATTAATTAATTAACAAATTAACTAATCTAGGAAAACAGGTAAACCGCCTCGGGAAATGCGCCGCCATGCATAGGCTGCCTCTGTTTTCTTTCCTCTGCTCCTCTGAAGGCTACCAAAACCTCAGGACTGCTTCCTTGGACACTGAGGAGTGCCACCGGCTGAGTAGAATTGCCACCGGCAGTGTGGTGTAGTCACCGGCACAATATGAATCCATCGACTGCTTGTTTACTGCCGGTCGGCAATATATACTGCCGGTCGGCAAGGAATGTCTGCAGAACCTGCAATTGACAGCAACAGAGTGCAAAGCAAAGCATGGCAGCACAATTCAAGGCATATATGCACCATTCATGTCCCTTATCATGGTAATGACTCAAAGGGGCATGTGCCTCGATTCTCGGACCACCAATCACGCATTTCCATGCATGATGGCCCAAGGAATCAAGTATGCAACTTTGATTTCAAATGCAATGCAAACCAATCAAACAAACAAGGCCCAATTCCTATCACCATGTCAAGGAACAAGGCATGCATGCAAGATGCAATGCAACCTAAGCATACAAGCTAGGGATGCAACATGCCGATACAAGCAAACATGCAAGGTGAGCATGCAAATAAGCAAGGGATGGTCTTAAACATGAATTGGGCAGCTCTAGTTAGGCCCAAAACAGTGGCCAATGGAAGAAAATGAAGTGCCTCGAAATGCGTGCGCACGGGCACGCAAACCGAGGCAATGGCATATGCAATGCAATGGCTAAAATGACATATAGAATGCAACATGGACTTATACTAACATGAGAGAGCCTCAGCCACGCTCACATAAGAGGCCGATGGATGAAAATGAAGTGCCTCGAAATGCGTGCACACGGGCACGCAAACCGAGGCGATGGCAAATGCAATGCAATGGCATGGAAAATGATATGCAAACATGCCAATGGGATTTCAGCAGCAAAATGAGGGGCAAAACAGCCCCGAAATGAGGCGAAAGTACGCCCGATGCATGGAATTCCTCCCGAAATGCGAAATTAGGCACCCAAAATGGCTTACAGCTATACAAAGCATGCATAATATGGACATGGAGCATGAAGACAGAAGCAAGACAGCTCTGAGACAAGCATTTTTACAGTTTATGACATGGCCAATCAGCAAGCAAAGATGGGGCTAAAATGGCATACAAAAACGGCCCTAAACATGCGATTATGAAGCAACTCACAGCTGCTAACTCCAAATAGGTTAGGGCCCTTCAACAACATTGAAGAGGGGCCCAAAATATGCACATTTACAGTTCATGGCAAGGCTTGAAAACAGGTACAAGCATGGCAAACAATTTATGCAAGATTAAGGCCACAAAAGGGCTATAACATGAGGTATACAAAACATTCACCAAACAAGAAAATACCCTTAATAAAAACATGTTCAGGAGGTCAAAATAAAGCCACTTTTAGTTCGGACCAAGGTCCAAAAACAGCAACATCAGGGGCTGCCAAGACATACAAAAATGGGACCAAAAAGAGGATATAAAGGGGAGTATGACATGGAAGTCCCAAACAGTGTTGAGCCCTTCTTCAATGTTGAAGAAGGGCTCAAAATAAGCCTATCTACAGTTTACTACATCCTCAAAAACAGATTACACATAGGCCAAAAATAACATGCAAGATTAGGGCCTAAAGGAGAGATAAAGAAGGAAGTGTTAGCTACTATCCTCAAACAGCAAGAGGTCCTCAATCAAACATGAAGAGGGCCTCAAAATATGATGATTTTAAGTTTAGGTCGGAGCCCAAAAGTGCAAGCAACTATGGCTTAGATATAGGCCAAAAAAATGCGCAAAAGAGGGAAAATGAGACTCACCCTTGTAGAACCAAACTTTAGCAACCTTTGGACTGAGTTTGGGAGCTTTTAGCCTCTGGAGAACAGCCTCAAGCTGTTGGAATAGGCGTTGGATGCCTTGTGCTATGAGTTGATGAAGAAATGGCCCAAGAACAAGGGTGTTTGATGGTTGAATGGGAGAGATATAGAGAGAGATCAAGGGTTGTGTGTATGTATATCAGATATATATGGTATATCTCTGGTTTTTTTGCCTCAAGTCTCTAACCTAAACAAAGGAGGAGGAGAGGTGCTTATATAAGCAATAAAGCACTTAACTTACAAGCTAAGTCAAGGGAAAGGGGTCAAAGGGGTTCAAGGCTTATTGGAGAAGCTTGGACAGCTGGTAGGCTTCTTGAGGAAGCCAAGAAAAGGGGTCAAGGCTTCCTCAAGAAGCCTTGAGCAAAGGGTGCAAGAAAAGGGGCCAAAGGTGTGCAAAGGGTGCAAAACAAGCACACATGCACGTGGGGGATCAATTCTGTGCATTCCAGCTGGTACAGCTGGAATCCACTCAATCTGCAGAATGCTCTGGAAGGTCCTCGGCTAGCAAAAATTGCCGGTCAGCACAAAAAAGTGCCGGTCGGCACAATAAATGGCCGGTCGGCACAATAAATTGCCGGCCGGCACAAACAGAGTGCCGATGGGTGGCCGGTGAGGTCAAAAAAGTGCCGGTGGATGTCCAGATTGAAGCCCCGGAAGTTAGCTTTCCAATGGCGCAAACCTTGCATTAAAATTCCTTCTGTGCAAAAAGTTATGCCCTTTTCCGTGAAGCCGCGCAGATTCGATCCAACCGGGATGATGCCCGACTTCAACTGATCATATCTCCCCCACCCGGACTTGGCTCTAGGAGATTCTTGAGTGCAAAATGAAGCCCCGGAAGTAAGCTTTCTGACGGTGGTGGCCCCATAGCTAAACTCCAAGTGTACAGACAGATAAGCCCGATTCAGCGAGGGCTGCTCGACTCGCTTCTATCCGGATTCATGCCGAACTTCTCCCAAGCTAGTTTTCTCCTCTCCTTTCCTCTTTTCTTCAACTCCAAAACCCTAAACAAAGTGTTTTGAAAGATTTGCCTCTCTTCTTGCCGAAGAAATTGATTCTTTGCCCTGCACATCTCTCAACACAGAGCAAACCATCAGTAGTGCCCAAGTCTTAAGGGCGGTCAAAAATGGGGTGTCTACAGTTGCCCCTCTTTGACAGAACTCGAAAGTCATAACAATGACGGGAGTGAATGTCAAAGCCCCGAGACGACCCATTTTTGACAAGGCCGAAGACTTGGACAAACAAACAAAATACAAATGAATGAATGGTTGTGCCCGCAGGCTGCCTACGTATCCCTTTGCAAGGAATCAAACCAGCGTAGTTCAGGGGCATGATGCAAATGATATGCAGGAAGACTTTGATAATTGGACTTATACGCCACGCGAAGCCGGTTTGAACATTGGACTTATATGCTACGCAAAGCCGGTTTGATAAAACAATGCAAGTGGAATGTGCGTGACAACGCAAGTGAAGAGGTGTGCATGACAATGCGACCTAAGATGAATTCCAAACACACTGAAATTGTGTGGGGAAATGGGACAGGGAGAAACATAGGGACATATCCCGGTGTTTCGGAATGGTGTGAGCATTGGAACGTATTCCGAACGCTTTAACCGAAGAGGGAGAAACATAGGGACGTATCCCAAGGATTAGGGACGTATCCCAAAGGTTAGGGACGTATCCCAAAGATGAGGGACGTATCCCAAAGGTTAGGGACGTATCCCAAAGATTAGGGACGTATCCCAACGGTTAGGGACGTATCCCAAAGATTAGGGACGTATCCCAAAGGTTAGGGACGTATCCCAAAGGTTAGGGACGTATCCCAAAGATGAGGGACGTATCCCAAAGATTAGGGACGTATCCCAAAGGTTAGGGACGTATCCCAAGGGTTAGGGACGTATCCCAAAGATTAGGGACGTATCCCAAAGGTTAGGGACGTATCCCAAAGATTAGGGACGTATCCCAAAGGTTAGGGACGTATCCCAAAGATGAGGGACGTATCCCAAAGGTTAGGGACGTATCCCAAAGGTGAGGGACGTATCCCAAAGATGAGGGACGTATCCCAAAGATTAGGGACGTATCCCAAAGGTTAGGGATGTATCCCAAAGGTTAGACAAAGGAGAAGAAACATAGGGACGTATCCTGGTGTTTCAGAAAAGGAGAAAGAAACGTAGGGACATATCCCGGTGTTTCGGAAAAGGAAGAGAAACATAAGGACGTATCCCAGTGTCTCGGAAAAGGGAGAGAAACATAAGGACGTATCCCAGTGTCTCGGAAAAAGGGAGAGAAACATAAGGACGTATCCCAGTGTCTCGGAAAATGAGGAGTGAAACGTATGGACGTATCCCGGTGTTTCGGAAAGAGAGAGAAACGTAGGGACGTATCCCGGTGTTTCGAAAAGAGAGAGAAACGTAGGGACGTATCCCGGTGTTTCGAAAAAGGAGAAGAAACATAGGGACGTATCCCGGTGTTTCGGAAAGAGAGAGAAACGTAGGGACGTATCCCGGAGTTTCGGAATGGAAGAAGAAACATAGGGACGTATCCCGGTGTTTCGGAAAGAAGGAGAAACATAGGGACGTATCCCGGTGTTTCGAAAAAGGAGAAGAAACATAGGGACGTATCCCGGTGTTTCGGAAAGAGAGAGAAACGTAGGGACGTATCCCGGAGTTTCCGAATGAGAAGGGAAAGCATAAGGACGTATCCCAGTGTTTCCGAATAAGAGAGCGTGCATAACAATGCAAGTGGAAAGTGCGTGACAACGCAAGTGAAAAGGTGCATGACAATGCAAATGTAATGAGCATGACAATGCTGGATAGATGTGCAAAATCAATGCAATGAATGAGCATAACAATGCTAGTGAAGTGGGTGCATAACAATGCAATTGGAACGTGCATCACAATGCAAGATTGATCTTGCGCCTGAGGTAGAGGTACACTCATATTTCGGAGCATTGACAAGGCCCTAAAGAGGTACGTCCGGAGTACAATCACGGAATTTTCTGAAGTTGACACAAACTCAGATACTTCGATTTTCGCTCTTTTGCTTTTGCTTTGCAGTCTGGAACTATCATAGCTTCAGATAGGTCCTGGTTTCACCGTTCACACTTATCGGGGGTGGACCCTGCAGTTTTCGAAAGAACAAATTTCCTTTTTTGCACAAATGTGGAGAATGGCACAGCACTCTGAGCACACAACAAATCATTTTTTGAAATTGAGAAAATGAGTTCTCGACCAGGTATTGAGCCTACGACTGAACACAGCGAGAAAGACTCAACAACGGAAAACAAAAGGTAAACAACCTAAACACGTCGAGACACGCTCGGAACGACTCAAAGCAAGAATCGAGACAAACAAAACAAAAGACACGACACACAGACGTGCACAGGGAGCCTGTTTCACCGGGTATTATTCCCACCCTTTCTTATTTGTGATTCTCACATCACTCGGCTCTCAAGCTCGGTTTTTCTCTCAAAACCCTTTTCTCGCTTTTTCTCTCAGCGCACATCTCTCTATTCTTTAATCTCTCGTTTTTCATCCCTCCCCTGGGTGGTTGATGGATAAGCTGGAAATTGTGGGCTCTTGCCCCTGGTATTTTACCAGACTCTTGTTCACAACAGTGAATTTCTCCCACAGAGGGGTTGCAATGCGACCAGACGCGCAGCAGATCTGCAATTGACATCGGTTGACGATGCTCCGCTGGGGAGTTTGGACGTGATCAGATCTGTCCAGATGAGGGAGTGGAATATCTTGATCCTTTCCAGTTTGTGCTTCGCACTTGACTTGATTCCTCGTTGCTTGGAGGATGAGAGAGCTTTTAGCCCTTTGTTGTTGACTTCAGTTGTCCCCTTTTCTGGCAGGTAGAGTGCCCTTCTTGGCAAGTATGTTCTGACAACGGGGGAAAGACAGGAAGCCTGACTCAACTGTGCCCCTAGTTCATTATTTTGACCATTTTTTGTTTTTGTTTTTCTACTAAAACAATTTTGACCAACATGAGAGTCAGATTAACACACTTGTTCGATTTTTGATTTGAAAATCATGCAAGTCAGGCTATGAGCACTGAAAATTTTCCTTTTTTTGGGTCCAAGAAATGGTCCAGTTTTGGAAAAGATGGAATAATTTTCGAGGGATCAGTCAACCTCAGTAAAAATTCTCAAAAATTATTTTTGCAAACGGCCAATGCTTAACAAGCACGGAACCCACTCTTGAGACGCACAACCTCGGATTTGGAGGAAAATTGCCCCCTTGCTCGAAGAGAGCTGCATGGCAACGGAACGTTGCCCCTTGTTTGCACGGCACCGCAGCGCATTGAATGGCAACGGAAAGTTGCCCCTTGTCTGAATGGCACCGTAGCGCATTGAATGGCAACGGAAAGTTGCCCCTTGTTTGAATGGCACCGCAGCACATTGTAGTCAGTCTTCACAGTGAAGGTCACAACCAAACTCTCAGATACAGAGAAGGCAAAGATGATCAAAACCATTACATGGACACAATTGATTTTAGAGGTGTTTGTGGCTGGACTTCAGAATGAAGTTGCCTACGTATCCCAAACATGGGAATCAAGCCTTACGTAGTTCCGGGTTAAGGTACACTCGGGTATTTAACCTCTCCTTTTTAGGCTCTAACTTTTGCCAAGGCGCCCGATGCGGGTTTTCGACCTTGCGAGCTTTGTTTTTCTTTTCTTTTCAATTCTTTTCATTTCTTTTCTTTTCATTGATTTTCCTTTTTTTGTTCTTTTCTTTCTCTTCTTTTTTTTTTTCTTTTTTCTCTTTTTTTTTTGTTCTTTTTCTTCTTTTTCTTGCTCTAACTTTTGCCTGGGTCGCCCTTCCGGGTTTTCGGCCCAGCGAGCCTCTCAAGGGTAAAAGTGTAGCTTGGTCCATGCCAAATGGTTTTGAGATCCTGAAATCATCTGAATCCAGGAGAATGGCTGCTGATTTGCAAGAGGACTCATCTTCAGCTCTTTGATCGTGTCTGATATCTTTGCCCCTAGTTCGAGGGGTACTTCCGTTCCAGCTTTGCAAGCTCATTCTGATCTTCTGATCTTTTTGATCTGACTTTCCTGGCCTCTTGTTCGAGGGATGCTTCAAATCTGGCCACACAGGCCTCACATTGTGGTTGATCGTTGAACCTTCTGAATCCAAGTTCAAGGTTTGAAAATGAGGGGTCGAGTCTCGAGGCTGAGAGCGATCCTAGGCTGCACAATCTTAAGAGCGATTCCACACAGGTCTTCGCAGGATCGCGCAAAACATTTTTTTTTGAAATCTTTTAAGAAAGCGACTAGTCGCTCGCGCTGAAGACAGCGTGGGACCAATCTGGATCAAGCCAGGATCCTTCTCAGTACTCATATTAACAAACATGATCTCATTCATTAAGGGCTTAGCACGCCTCTCTTTCTCTCAAATGATCAAAATTTTGCAAATCCCGAGGAATTCCTTCCTCTTCGTTTTCACCGCAGTGTTCAAAAAAAGTTTTGAAAAAAACTTAGGTCGATACAATGATTTCAAGGCACAGAAAAGGCAGGCGAAGAGCATTGTCATTCCATTCAATACTTCTGGCACAACTGGCACACGGCAGAAGCAAACACAAGAGTGTGAAAATCACTGCTGTTCATTCAAATCTGTTGGCACAACTGGCTCCCTGGCAGAAACAGACTCAAAAGGACAAACACAAAGCAAAATAGTGATATCCGAAGTAACACCCCCGGAATCACCCGACTTTAACAAAACAGGACTGACTCGATACAACAAGACAGACCCGACTAACTCAGTATGAAAAGACTGACTCAATACAAATTGAGAAGACTGACCCAATACCCAAGTCAGAAAGTACAAAACTAATATTCACAAATGCTCAAAACAGTGCGTGCCATACACCATATCTGGAGTAAACTGAGTGCCGCCCGCAGGTGGTCCAACCTCTGATCACATCACATTATCCCCCCACAAGTTCACTGATCAAGTGTCGATAGACTTCGCAGGACCTGGTGCGGGGATGACCCCGTTGTCAATCAGATTTTGTATCTCGTGGTGGAGACGGACGCAACTGTCGGTGTCATGACCGGTTTGTTGATGGAAAGCACAGTACTTAGTCGGGTCATGTTTTGGAGGGAGAGGATCGGGTAAAGGCCGTTGCTCTAACGGTTTCAGATGTCCTTTCCTGAGTAGGACCCCCAGGGCTTTAGACAAAGACATATAGAGTGGGGTGAAAACCCTCTTGCCTCGGGGCAGATAGTCTGAAGTTCGGGGGTTTGAAGTGGATGCACCAACAAAGGGGGTGGCTGCTCTTGGTGTGGTGGTGGTGACCATGCCCACTTCAGATGATCTTGCAGCTGCGTCACCGCTGGTGGTCATATTCGAACTGCGGGAAAATGCCCTCCTGGGCTGCTCCTTATCCTGGTCAAACAGACCTTGCCTCATTGCATCTTCGATTTGTACCCCCATATCGTGTAAATCTGAGAAAGTGGGAAAGGGGATTACGATCATTCTCTGCATTAGCTTAGGCTGGAGATTGCGCACAATCATCCGTATTTGATCCTTATCTGTTGGCCTAATGGTCATCATTGAGGCCTTGGCCCTCCAGCGGGCCACGAATTCTGAGAAGCTCTCCTTAGGCTCCTGCCTCGTCGTCTCAAGATCACGGGTCGTAATCTCGATTTGGGTATTGTATGAATATTGTGCGACGAAGGCCTCAGCCATCTCATCCCAACTTCTCTTGACGTCATCCTCCAATTTGGCATACCATGCGGCCGCTACACCCGACAGGGTCCGGCCAAACAAAGACAGCTTCTGCAATCTAGTGAGGCCCATTGGTCTTAGGACGTCTGAAAATAGTCGCAGGTGTACCATGGGATCCTCAGATCCGTCAAAACGATCGATTTGTGGCATCTTAAACCGATCTGGCAGCGTCACAGCTGCGTCGATGTATCCGTCTCCAATGTCCGGAATGGACTTCGTACCTTGGGATTTCTTGAACAGCTTTTCAAGCTTGTGCATTTTTAATGCCACGGGCTCCACCTCGGGCTCGAAGGGAGAATCCGATTGATTGATAGGAGTGGGTGCTTTGGATAGTTGAGGCGGGATCGGGGGCGGAGCTGGCCCCGTTGGAAGGTCGGTATCCTCCTGGACGTGGGTTGCCTCCCCGAGTATGGGAACTCTTGGTGGGGGAGGAGTCTGGTGCGAAGTAGATACTCCAGTTTGCTGCTCCAATCTGGCAATTGTCTCTGCCTGTTGGGTTATGACCACAGCCTGTTGCTTGGCGAATTCTGCTTGACGGACAGTGTCTTGCTGCATGGCTTTCATACAATCCTGGAGTTGGCGCACCATCTCTTCCAGACTCGACATACTGTTCTAATCTAACTGAGCAACCGGTATATCTGTGTCGGCAATAGGCTCGGAAATCTCAGCCCGACTGCTCAAAGATCACTGATCTGGTAGCTGTTGTACTGGTGGTCTGTGCCTGACTAGCCTTCTCTGGCCCTGATTACCCTTGAACTGAATCTCTGACTTGACAAAGTCTATCAGCACACGTCCGATGAACCTCGGGGGATATCGGAGCCTTCTGAAGCTACAGTTCCAAGACTACCTAGCAAAAGAGAAAACAGCATCTCAGCCTAATTTCACTGGAACAGATTTGAGCATACTAGGATGAATGTACCCAATACTGATCACTGTTTCCCAAATATCTGCCTGTAAACTGATACCCTCAGGTAAAACTGATTCCCCAAATACTGATGCTGATGCCCGCAGGCCTGATGCCCAGACTTGCAAACTGGTATATGCGTTCCTGTAGAGATACACTCTAAAAGCACATAGCAAGTAAGAGAGAGCCAAAACACCCCTATGTTGGGGTAGGGTTTCCCTGTCCTATTTTGTCAGGAACTAGGGTTTCACTATGCACACAGCAGTTTCAAACAACCTATTGGGTAAGCAACCTGTCCTAGTTTGGAATGGTCACTATGGATTCCGAATATGCACTAGGTCGAATGGTCAAAAAGGGTGCCCCGGTAAAACCGGGGTTTGTGTTCCCATGCTGTCAGAGCCCATAGCCGGTCAGCCTTATGGACATGTCTTGACAAGACAAGCCTCCGGCAAACCGTTCAGGAATGGCAGATGGCAAACACTGTGTTCCTAGGCGCACCAATGCACATGCAATGCAAAGAAACACATAAATGAGATCAAAACAGGATATCACGAGTTCAAGTCAAGCTCTCTAAAATCCCCAGCAGAGTCGCCAGAAACTGTAACAGCGCCCGCGTGGGACCTCGTTGCTACAGTTCGGACTCGATTTGTGTCACGGTTCTTAATCTGAACCAAAGAGTCCAAATCTGGCAAATCGTTTTGAGAAAACAGATTTTGTTGAAAAAGTAGTGCCAAACATGGACTGCTTTGCCAGATACAGAGTCGCCACCTAAATATTTTTAAAATGGGGAAATTTAGGAAACCCTGACTCGGTGCCAAAGGCCACATGTCCGTCATCACCGGAGTTGTCTCGGCTCGGGAGCTTGGGTACGATCGGGGAAGGTCAGCTATGAGCACCCCCTTTCGCCCGGTCCGAAGACCGGCCTCTACTAACCGTGATATCCGTTTTTGAAAACTTTATGTGTTCTTAAACCAATTATTAGCCTAGAATTACTATGTTATGCGCACAGCAAACAAGTATAGACCAAATCACCCAAATTGGAACAAAACATTTCATGTTTGTTTTGAAAATGGTTTGCTACTCGCAAGTAGGCTAAAATGCAGATTTTGCCACCCTCAAGTGGGCTTTTAGAAAAGATGATTTTGCCACTATCTAGTGGGCTTAAAACTCACAGTTTTAATGCATTATTCCAATTTAGGTAATTCAACCTCCATCCACAGGCATTCAAGCAGTTATATCACATAAGCAGCTAGCCTCATGGTAATCATGCTATCATGGCAACATTCACACGCATGCGATATGCTAAAGCATAAAAGCTTACCTAGTACTCCGAGCCAAAACAGAAACTAGTCAGTAATCATATGCATGATCCTAGTTCATGTTAAAAAATGGCTAATGCATCACATGCAAAAATGCAATCTAGGCAGGCTCGGCTAACCTAAGCATGGCATATGAAATGCGATCAACTATCACATAGTCAATTTTTGAATTGAAGTACGAATGCAGTTAGCGTGATGTACCGAGCCTAATGCATGTCAACAAATGCATGAATGCACGCATGCATAGCATAAGGTATGCTAAAATAAATGTGCCCTAATCTACCATCATAAGCAGGTAAATAAAAGGGAGAAAGAAGTGGGGGTTGGAAGACATGCACACACACACCCACACTTATTACAAACATGCCCTCGCTCGGGGGGACCAAATAAATATTACAAATTAATTAACTACGCAAGCTAATTAAATATTATAAATTAATTAATTAATTAACAAATTAACTAATCTAGGAAAACAGGTAAACCGCCTCGGGAAATGCGCCGCCATGCATAGGCTGCCTCTGTTTTCTTTCCTCTGCTCCTCTGAAGGCTACCAAAACCTCAGGACTGCTTCCTTGGACACTGAGGAGTGCCACCGGCTGAGTAGAATTGCCACCGGCAGTGTGGTGTAGTCACCGGCACAATATGAATCCATCGGCTGCTTGTTTACTGCCGGTCGGCAATATATACTGCCGGTCGGCAAGGAATGTCTGCAGAACCTGCAATTGACAGCAACAGAGTGCAAAGCAAAGCATGGCAGCACAATTCAAGGCATATATGCACCATTCATGTCCCTTATCATGGTAATGACTCAAAGGGGCATGTGCCTCGATTCTCGGACCACCAATCACGCATTTCCATGCATGATGGCCCAAGGAATCAAGTATGCAACTTTGATTTCAAATGCAATGCAAACCAATCAAACAAACAAGGCCCAATTCCTATCACCATGTCAAGGAACAAGGCATGCATGCAAGATGCAATGCAACCTAAGCATACAAGCTAGGGATGCAACATGCCGATACAAGCAAACATGCAAGGTGAGCATGCAAATAAGCAAGGGATGGTCTTAAACATGAATTGGGCAACTCTAGTTAGGCCCAAAACAGTGGCCAATGGAAGAAAATGAAGTGCCTCGAAATGCGTGCGCACAGGCACGCAAACCGAGGCAATGGCATATGCAATGCAATGGCTAAAATGACATATAGAATGCAACATGGACTTATACTAACATGAGAGAGCCTCAGCCACACTCACATAAGAGGCCGATGGATGAAAATGAAGTGCCTCGAAATGCGTGCACACGGGCACGCAAACCGAGGCGATGGCAAATGCAATGCAATGGCATGGAAAATGATATGCAAACATGCCAATGGGATTTCAGCAGCAAAATGAGGGGCAAAACAGCCCCGAAATGAGGCGAAAGTACGCCCGATGCATGGAATTCCTCCCGAAATGCGAAATTAGGCACCCAAAATGGCTTACAGCTATACAAAGCATGCATAATATGGACATGGAGCATGAAGACAGAAGCAAGACAGCTCTGAGACAAGCATTTTTACAGTTTATGACATGGCCAATCAGCAAGCAAAGATGGGGCTAAAATGGCATACAAAAACGGCCCTAAACATGCGATTATGAAGCAACTCACAGCTGCTAACTCCAAATAGGTTAGGGCCCTTCAACAACATTGAAGAGGGGCCCAAAATATGCACATTTACAGTTCATGGAAAGGCTTGAAAACAGGTACAAGCATGGCAAACAATTTATGCAAGATTAAGGCCACAAAAGGGCTATAACATGAGGTATACAAAACATTCACCAAACAAGAAAATACCCTTAATAAAACATGTTCAGGAGGTCAAAATAAAGCCACTTTTAGTTCGGACCAAGGTCCAAAAACAGCAACATCAGGGGCTGCCAAGACATACAAAAATGGGACCAAAAAGAGGATATAAAGGGGAGTATGACATGGAAGTCCCAAACAGTGTTGAGCCCTTCT
Organism: Camellia sinensis; assembly: GCF_055761805.1. Classification (NCBI taxonomy): domain Eukaryota; kingdom Viridiplantae; phylum Streptophyta; class Magnoliopsida; order Ericales; family Theaceae; genus Camellia; species Camellia sinensis. The sequence continues at coordinate 61,850,556 of NC_138962.1, read as the reverse complement.
TCAATGTTGAAGAAGGGCTCAAAATAAGCCTATCTACAGTTTACTACATCCTCAAAAACAGATTACACATAGGCCAAAAATAACATGCAAGATTAGGGCCTAAAGGAGAGATAAAGAAGGAAGTGTTAGCTACTATCCTCAAACAGCAAGAGGTCCTCAATTAAACATGAAGAGGGCCTCAAAATATGATGATTTTAAGTTTAGGTCGGAGCCCAAAAGTGCAAGCAACTATGGCTTAGATATAGGCCAAAAAAATGCGCAAAAGAGGGAAAATGAGACTCACCCTTGTAGAACCAAACTTTAGCAACCTTTGGACTGAGTTTGGGAGCTTTTAGCCTCTGGAGAACAGCCTCAAGCTGTTGGAATAGGCGTTGGATGCCTTGTGCTATGAGTTGATGAAGAAATGGCCCAAGAACAAGGGTGTTTGATGGTTGAATGGGAGAGATATAGAGAGAGATCAAGGGTTGTGTGTATGTATATCAGATATATATGGTATATCTCTGGTTTTTTTGCCTCAAGTCTCTAACCTAAACAAAGGAGGAGGAGAGGTGCTTATATAAGCAATAAAGCACTTAACTTACAAGCTAAGTCAAGGGAAAGGGGTCAAAGGGGTTCAAGGCTTATTGGAGAAGCTTGGACAGCTGGTAGGCTTCTTGAGGAAGCCAAGAAAAGGGGTCAAGGCTTCCTCAAGAAGCCTTGAGCAAAGGGTGCAAGAAAAGGGGCCAAAGGTGTGCAAAGGGTGCAAAACAAGCACACATGCACGTGGGGGATCAATTCTGTGCATTCCAGCTGGTACAGCTGGAATCCACTCAATCTGCAGAATACTCTGGAAGGTCGTCGGCTAGCAAAAATTGCCGGTCAGCACAAAAAAGTGCCGGTCGGCACAATAAATGGCCGGTCGGCACAATAAATTGCCGGCCGGCACAAACAGAGTGCCGATGGGTGGCCGGTGAGGTCAAAAAAGTGCCGGTGGATGTCCATATTGAAGCCCCGGAAGTTAGCTTTCCAATGGCGCAAACCTTGCATTAAAATTCCTTCTGTGCAAAAAGTTATGCCCTTTTCCGTGAAGCCGCGCAGATTCGATCCAACCGGGATGATGCCCGACTTCAACTGATCATATCTCCCCCACCCGGACTTGGCTCTAGAAGATTCTTGAGTGCAAAATGAAGCCCCGGAAGTAAGCTTTCTGACGGTGGTGGCCCCATAGCTAAACTCCAAGTGTACAGACAGATAAGCCCGATTCAGCGAGGGCTGCTCGACTCGCTTCTATCCGGATTCATGCCGAACTTCTCCCAAGCTAGTTTTCTCCTCTCCTTTCCTCTTTTCTTCAACTCCAAAACCCTAAACAAAGTGTTTTGAAAGATTTGCCTCTCTTCTTGCCGAAGAAATTGATTCTTTGCCCTGCACATCTCTCAACACAGAGCAAACCATCAGTAGTGCCCAAGTCTTAAGGGCGGTCAAAAATGGGGTGTCTACAATAGTGTAAGTTTTGTATGAAATTATTATTTTTTTCATTGAGTTGAAATAACTCGACTGATTTTGTATGACTTGTTCTTAATTTTTATTTCAAACATTGTTTTTAATTTTTTAAAACTGGTGATCCAATTTTTGAGATTTATGGACAATTAAAGAGAAGTTACTTTTATTTGCTCAAGCTTGTGCCATTAGGGACCTTAATGACAAAGTTATTTCCCATGTGAAATGGTAACCCTCGTCCACTTTTTAGAGGTCATAGAGGCTTTGTTATGAAATTCAAACAAAAAGCTCATTTTGGCTTGTTTTGAAAAGTAAGAAAAAAAAAAAATTTATTCACTCTTTTTTTTTTTTTTTAAACATACAAAAAAAATAGAGAGATAATATAATCAAAATAAACCAATAAATTAATTTTTTTCACGTTCTCAAAAGAGGCTTGTGCCTTGGCTTATGGGCTTATGTTGGTGGTTAAATCTATGTAGTAAATTTTGGATACTAATCCGTGTCAATCTATTAGGCCATCCGTAGCAATTATTTGGTATTATGAAACACAGGCTTAGCCATCAAAATGCCATTTTTTTTTTCTTCCTACCTAGGAAATTTCTATGAACTATTAATTAGAATGTTTTAAGACTCTCTTTTGATGCATATATTATAATTTTAAATTTAGTCGAGGTGTGTATAAATTGACTTAGATACTCAGTTATAAAAGATAAAAATAAAAAATTTGAAAGTTAATAATTATGAGTCGTAATTTTATATTATTTCTAGTAAAGTATGATGATATTTGAAATACTTCTCCCAAATTCCCAATCACGAGTCGTTTCAAATAGGGCTGCAAATGAGTCAAACTTTTCATGAACAAGCTCGACTAAGCTTGTTAAGGGCTCGGCTCGATTCGTCAAGCTCGACTCTTTTATTTTTATTTAAACAATATAAATAACATTAAAAAAAATTATCGAACCGAACCGAGTCAAACTTGAGTTTCATTAATATTAATGAGCTCTCATTATGTGTTAAAAATTAGGTATGCTCCTTTCAGGTCTCAAGTTGAACTCTCAGTATGTGTCATGTTTATAGGTATTATTTGAGATTTGTCCGATCTACGTGGAAGGGACGTTTGGTGTGGATTCTAAGATTAGTCGAGAAATACGTAAATTGATTTAGACATCCGACTATCATAAAAATAGAAAACTTAATTGAATAAACATAATCCAGACGCATAGGGAATAAGTCAATTGGATAGTTCAAGTGGGTAAAAATTATCGAGAATGAGTAATTTTATAAATCAAAAAATTTAATTTTTTCAAACATAATTTTTAAACAAAATTTTTTTATTTATATAAAATGTTTTGGTAATAGCATTTTTCAGGACGACTTCAAAGGCCTCTTTTGGCAAAGAGGTTAAAAGTCATTTTTTGACTTCTAATTTTTTTTTGGTCACATCATTTCTCTACTTTTTTTACACGTTTTTCCAAAAAAAAAAATTTTTAAAAATACGAAAAATTAGCTTTTAACATATTTCCTAAAACAACCTAAAAAAATTGTTTGTACTAGTTATAGTGGCCTAATGATGTAACTTAAGAGATAAGCGAAAGAATAAGAAGATTTAACCATATAGACAGGATTAACAAGCAAAAAATAAAATTTTCAATTCAAAAAATATAGACAGGATTCACAATTTAAAATTCAAAACCCTAATTTCAAAAAATATAGACAGGATTCACAATTCACAATGCAAAAAATATAGACAAGATTCACAATTCAAAACCCTAATTTCTGAAACCATATCCCTAATTTCTGATTTCACAATTCAAAACCCATCACCGAATAAAATAGTCATGATGATGAGCCACAATTAGGTCCATCGTCTTCTTACTTGGAACAAGTTCTCATTGTCTTTGTTTCTCCTAAAGATTAGAGAGTAAATAAATTACCCTATGAACTAGTGGTGCTATAAAAGTGTATGTATATGATGTCATTTTCAGTACCAAAAAATAAAAGGAAAAAAACTCACTTGTGTATTTTGTTCATCATATTATGGTCAGCAAAGTAGTTTCTAACATAACCCACTATCATGCATTTGTTTAGTGTAATTCATATGAGTTGCTTATAATTTTTTTTTAAAAATTTTATTTTGAGAGTATGTAATAAAATATTTGATACAAACTCTGTTTATAATTTATGAGTAAAAAAAATCTTAAATAAGTTTAAAAATTAATTAATAAGAAATTAAGAGATCAATATTTTTAACTTCTGTTAAGCAAGTCCATTATAAAAGTCCTTCATAAACTAATTAGCAACTTCATTGAAGGTGACGTGTCTTCTAAAGAAAATAAAAAATGTAGCTCCCAATGAGAAAATAAAAGAAAATTGTTAACATGGGTTGCCAAGCCAATAGGAGGAGTTGGGATTTTAAAATCTAAAACAGCTTAGAAGTGGTTTCAAACTCAAAATACGGCACCAAAACCTAGAGGTGGTGTGGTGGTTCAACAGACAATACATAACCATCCTACTAATAATCTTTAACAATTATTGGCAAACTAACAAGTAATTGACAGCTATTGAATTGTAAATAGAGAATGGTAATGCATGAATTCCATGGACAAGGGCAATTTTGCTTTTCAATTAAGTTTTTATTTATTCATTTATTTATTTATTTTAGTCGGGTGTTCAAGTCAGTTTACATGCATTTCAACTAATCCTAAAACTTTAAAATTAACGATTAAAAAAACATCAAGTGACCCCTTAAGTGACTCAAACTCGAGAATTTAAATCTTACCAAACCAATCCGGTGAGATTTCAATTAAGCATGAAGCCTTTAGAATTAGTTCTCTAGTCACCAATTATCCATTTATGCAAATTTCATTGGATACAAGATTGAAATTAAATCTAACCCTAATTCATGATTTCACATTCAATTGAAAACCCTAGAAAATTTTCACAATTCAAAACCTCAACATTTACAAATTCAAAACCACAATTTCAATTCACAAAGCCTATTCTACCCACATTTATATCAATTTCAATTCACAATATTTTCACAGTTGCAAACCCTATTCTATCAACATTTCCATCAATTCACAATATTTTCACATTCATGAACCCTATTCTACTCACATTATACCCACATTGTACCCACATTCACATTTTCACAAACACAATAAACACATAAAATTCAAATGAGACAGAGAGAGACAAATGCCATACCAGCGAGAGAGAGCAACCCACGGACAGAGAGAGAGCAGAGAGAGAGTCTGAGAGCAAAGGGAGCGAGAGCAGAAAGAGAGTGAGAGTAGAGAGAGACCGAGAGCGAGAGCAGAGAATGAGAGAGAGCCTGAAGTCGAAAAAACCCAAGTGTGAAAAGTGTGGTTGCAAATGACGGGGCTGGTAGAGTTTTTATATAAGTTTTAAAAGCGTGGTTACGAACCACACTTTCACTTAAAAACGATTTTGGTTAAAAAGCATGGTTCATAACCATACTTTCACAAGATTTTTTATTTTTTATTTTTGTTAAAAGCGTGGTTCACAATCACGTTTTCAAAAAAAAAAAAAATTAAAAGTATGGTTCATAACCACGCTTTTAAGGGAAATTTTTTTTTTGCTTAAAAACGTGATTAACAACCACGTTTTCAAAAAAAAAAAAAAATTCATTAAAAACCTGATTATAAACCAGACTACTTAATTAAAAACGTAATTTAGAAACGCGTTTTTATGATTTCATAACATTTCCGCGCGACAACCACACAAAAATGTTGAAAACGTAGCCTAATTTGATAATTTCATCCAACCAAAGCCTAGTTTGGAAATTAAGTTGGTAATTTGACTTAATTTGGGAAAAGCCCCAATCTCATCTCTCTGTCTCCCTCCGAAATACTCCCAAGACTGAAGAACTTCGAAGGTGCGATTGAAGAACCAATTAAAATTGGGGTTCTATGTCTATTCGATCACCTCTTCCAGAAATACTCCCAAGAGAGTCTGAAGGACACTTCGAAGGTGCGATTGAAAGGTTTAATCGAAGGTGCTGCTGATTGATTCTCTGCTTCGAAGGTGCGATTGAAGAGGTAAGTTAATCTTCGATTCTTCCCCCTCTTCTTCTTCATCCTCTTTCTTTCATTTCTCTTTTCCAGATTTTTGTGCTGTTTCTTCGCAGCAAACGATCTATTCTTCTTCCTTTTTTTTCATCTTTTTATTTTCCAGATTTTTGTACTATTTATTGGCAGCAAACGGAGAACTAAGATAAAGATCTGTTCTCTTTTCTTTTTCTTTTTTTCCCCCTTCGTTTTTTTGATTCTCTTCTCTTCTCTTTGATTTTCTCTTTCTTTGATCCTTCTTCTTCTTCTTCCTTTTTTTTTTTTTTCCTGATATATGTCCAGATTTTTGAACTAAGATCTGTCCAGATTTTTTTTTCTGATATATGTCCACATTTTTTAACTAAGATCTGTCCAGATTTTTTTTTCCTGATATATGTCATATATCACGCAATATGATACTTGTCACTGGAATATATATATTTTAGGAACCACGCATTGTCGGTAATTAATTAGTGAGGTGATGGATGCGTGGCTCCTAAATTAATTAGCTCGTATGATTTACTTTTTGTTTTTTTTTTGTAATTTCTCTTTTTAATTATGTTATTGAAGCTTAATGGGTAGGTTGGATGTTTAGTTATAATTTTTTTTTTTTAAAAAAAAAAAAAAAGAAACTACTTTTTTTTTTTTGAAATTATGGCACTCGCACCCCTGCTTCCTAGTAGCTGACCCTATTTAATGAGACTTGAAGATTGGTTTGGTTTGGTTTGCTTTGCTTTCCTTTCTTGGTGATATTTGTTGTTGTGTGTATTTTTAATTTTTTTTTATTAAGACAGGAAACGTGATGAGTAATGTTTCTTACAGTGTCGTACGAGTTGCATTGCTTGGTTGGAAATGCATCCTCCTTTGACGCTACACAGGCACCCGATGTGTGCCGAAGTAAGTAATTCTTTTTCGACGTCCATGTTATGTTTTTTTATTTTTTATGCTTATGAACTACCAATGGCATGTGGTTTGGGATGGATCACTAAAGACATGCATTGTATAATGTCATCTCTTGCATAAGCTTTAGGGTGTGCTTTGGTTTGGGTGTATCTAGTTGTTAGATTCATTTTTTTTTTAAAACAGTTGTATCATTTAGGGGCTTTTGGTTTTGTATTCATCTTTTCCCTTAGCATCTTTCTTTTTCATTTTTCATGTTTTTGGAAATAAAAATAATGGTAAGTTTGAAAAAACAATCGTTTTCATAGTGTAAGATTAGGTTCCATGGTTCAAATAATTTACCTTGATTACTTTTCTTGTGTTCATTAATGTGAGCCCTGGCCAATACTCAATCCTAACGAGTTGGATTTTAATTGAAAGGTAAAAAGGTAGTTTTTCCCGATCTTGCTGAGGAAGACTTTTGGGAGTAGCCATGGATCTCTCTATAAGACTTTGAGAGAATTGAGTGAGAAATACATCATGTGACAAACGGGAAGCTCCAATGAGAACAAATGATGGTTGCCATATTTCATTTTTCTAGGTGCACATGCCATACTTCATTTTTTTGGGAAAATAGGTATCGAAAATTCGAAGATAACATTTTAATGTTTGCCAAAATGGGTTGTTTCTAAAAATTTTCCCTAATTTTTTTTTTTGGAAATAGTTTGCTAAACAAGTTTTTTATATTTTCGAAAAAAATGAAAACAGAAAACAAGAACACAACCAAACAGGTATTGTTTTCATTTTTGATGTTTTATTTTTATGTTTTACGAAACAAAAACAATTAAAAAAAGTTCAAAATATCCATCGAATTTTGAAAATTAAAAAAAGAGGTCTAAAATGTTTCCTAAAAGGGGTTGTTTTGGAAAATTTATGGGAAAACAATTTGCCAATTAAGTTTTTTGTGCTAGTTTCTGTGTTTTTTCTGTCCTCAAGAACAGAAGACAAAAAACAAAAAGACAAAAACAATACCGAACTTTATATTTTCTATATTCTATGGTAAAAGGATGTTGTTGCTGAAATTCTAGTTCCAACACGTGTACTACCCTTGTTTTGATATATCCTATATAAATGCAAGGAGCTTATTTTATAAAGTGTTCCATGGAACTTCTATCAAACTAGGAAGATATTTTTCCTCTTTTTATTGCATGCATGCCAAACACATTTCCCATCTCCATACCCATCTTGTGTTATGAAGCATAGACAAGGATATGGGACACAGACACAACACAGGCACAGACACGTCGACATGGCAAATTTCAGAAAAGTAGAACACGGACACGGTTCGGGGATGCCACAAATAATTATATGTTGATATTTTGTTTACTAGAAATATATTATATTATATAGTTATATATGTGCATAATATATATAAAATTAAATAATTACTTTATACTATGTAAATCTTGTATCTAATTCCCTTGCATTAATTTTTAGACTAAACCATAGTAGTTTAAAAAAAAATCAGACAAATATAGCAAACATATATAATTATAATATTCTCTCATCCTCCTAAGTCATTTACTTATACATTTTTTTTTTTACATTTTAAGAATTATACATTATGTATTCTTAAAAATTATACATTTTTTAAGGGTACAAGATATTTGTGTCAAATTTTCGAACTTTGAAAATAATGCGATTGCAAATGTCCAAGAAGTGTTGGTCTTGTGTTTATATTTTAGTGATAGACATGGCCAAGAAGTGAAGGAGGAGTCAAAATGAGTGTCGGACACAGGTTCAAAATTAAGATTTTTGTTTTTAATTATGGACATGTAAATAAGAGTATCGGACATGTGTCCAAAAGTGTCCGAGGAGTGTCAGTGTCCAACACAAGTCTGACACGGACACTTCGCCTTCTAAGTAGTGTCTGTGCTTCTTAGTTGTGTTGTGTCCGATGTGGCCACTGCAAACATTTTGGAGTATTCGTATATAATTTAGATAATAGCTCACAGCAATGATAGAAGTCTTATCCTTATTATTATTATTATTGAATAAGGCCTATTTTGGCAATTAGGAAAAAAACCAGCTTATTGGCTTATTTGGATCACATCATGTGGACCTAACTTTAAATTGTTAAGTGGGAGTAGAATGATGTTAGGGGAATATTATTTCACTAGCAAAATCTTTGTCCTTTGCAGAGATGAGAAGCCAAAGTTGTGTTCTTTCCCAATAATGATTGCATGGTGAAACTGCTTACATTGACTTTTGTTTGCTTCATAAAACTTCATTTGTTGACCTTGTGATGTTGATATTGTTTCTGGTTGTTGGAAGGATTCTTCATGTTAATATGAAACAGCAAGAGATTGATAGATGTTTGCACATTGAGATTGTTCTAATGGTCTGTTGGTGCAGATTATCGAGCAATTCCAAAAGTGTCATCTAGATCATCCTATTGGAAAATTCTTTGGCGAATGCACTGATCTCAAAATAAAGCTTGATCTCTGTTTCCGACAGGAAGTGAGTTTTCGTTGTCCGGGTGTTCTGTTTTCCTTCCTAATTGGAATTTTAGTTAGAACCTCATGGTTATTCTTTGTTTTCTTTCACAGAAAGCATTGAAGCGAAAGGCGAATTTCGAAGAGAGTAAGAAACTGAAAGAGAGGCTACAAGCTCACAGAAAGGAAATAATGAGAGAAGATCTGAAGTGAGATGATTTATGAAATTTTTATTGTTTTGAAGTTATTGTGGAGGCTTTTATAGTTTGATAGCGAATACCTCAGAAGATGACCCATGTCATGGTGCATTGTGATAGCAAATTCATCTGTTAATAAATTTAAGAGACATTAATTTTATAGTGTAAGAATTATTTATTCACCAAGAAGATTTGTAATAATGCAAAGGAAGCCAATGGAAGTTCTGATATTTGAGAACTTGTTGGGGACCAAATAACAAAAGATGTTGAAAATTTTCTGATTTGTTTCCCAATTGTTGTGCATTCTGGATGAAATCAATATATATAACTGCTGTTCATGTTAAATGACTTTGAATTTGTTATTCTGATGTGGTAAAATGATTTTGACTTTCTTTGGGCTACTTATTCTGCAGAAGCAATCTCAGGTAAGTAATTAAATCAATTATAACCTGTCCCTCAATTATTTAATTCCAATCAAGTAAAAATGTTGGAACTCTTTAATTTCCCTTTGAGAATTGAGGTTAATTAATTAATTTATTTTTTTTAAGATTTCATTTTTTCAAAAGTTACTATTAGTCACATCAATTGGATTGGACCAGTCTAGGCTACAAAATTGGCTTTGTTTAGTTAATTTTTCAGAGCTTATTTTCTGATTTTTAAATAAAAAACTAATTTTAAAAAAATAAATATCAAAGCAGATATTTTTGAATTTTCAAAAATTATTTTTGCCTAAAAAATAGAAAATCATATGGTAATTCACTATGGTTTTAAGTTTTCACAAACCATATATATATATATATATATATTCTTTTGGCTTTTAGTTAATTTTTTAAATATTTTTTTGTCCATTATTTTATACTTTTTTAGATCTACTTAATCTAAATATATTTAAAAAGTACGAAATTTAAAAAAAAAATTACAAAATTTTTAAAAATATAAAAGTACATTATTGTATTTAATGATTTTTTAAAAAAAATTCGTAAATATTCTACTTTTTAATTTCTTTTAAATTAATTGCATTTAAAATTGACTAAAATATTTTAAAAATTCACTAAAAAGGAAAAAAAAAATACAAATTAAAAAGTCAAAAATTAATTTTGAAAGCAAACAGGTTTTAAATATTTTTCAGAAAACTAATTTAAAGAACTTGACCAAATAGATTTTCAAATTCATTTATGTAGATGTAACCATGATTCTTGAGTACTAATTTAAATGAATGCATCGCAAATTCGTAAATAAACCTACTTGCAAGGACCGATCCAAATCTTAGGTCTAGTAAGATACTTAACTGACTAGGTTGGTTCAGTTAAATTTTACCATAATCAAAACTCCCTCCTTCATGCCATGATATCTCATGTACCAAAAAACCAAAAACAAAAAACACATAAGGTGCAACTTTGAGCCAGGTAAACTAAAATTGAAATGCTTCCTTCTTACCCCAAACATAAGAAAAGCAATTATAAGCAACTGGCAAAAGATAAACTAAGCTCAACTTCTCAACAAATTGCACAACAGACAATGGAATTACATGTTGTAAAAGAATTCTCAGGAAGCTGAAGGCATTGCCCTAGTGGTACAGGCATGTCCCGGGTTTGATCTTCATCCTCTACCTCAACCACTGTACTTTGCATCACCAAAAGAAAAACAAAAAGAATTCTCAAAAATCTAATCAGGAATTTAATCTGATCTGTGTCTCCTCTTCATGGAAGAAAATCGAACTGTGGTCAACAGTAACAATAAAATCAAAAGCAATTATAAAATAAATAAGTTTTTCAAAACAAAACATCCACTTCTGAAATCTTCGGTTTCCTGCAATTATTCTCAAGTTCAAGCTATTAATGCTTCCAAAACAAATAAAAAACAGAACAGTCACATAACAAAACAAGTTTAAAAACAGTTAAAGTCTACTTATTTGCTTCTCTATGTCTGGGAAATTTCTGGTAGACAAACCACAAACTTCAAGTAATAATTTTCTGGGGAAAACCTGAGAAGAGCATTGTTCAATGAGATTGCATTGTCTTAACTTTGACCAACTTTCCACACCTTCAACTTCAAAGCAAAAGGACTAATCTCGCTCCAGCGTTTCAACATTGACAGCTAATGGGGCCCATTTCTTTCTTCATTTAGCCACTGAACACCACAGAGGTGTATCCACGCCTTTGAGTTTTTGCTTTCCAATTGCAACCCTTGAACCATCATTATCATCACTGCTACTCAACCCAGTCAACTGAACTGCCGAGGCCTCTTGGTTTCTCTTAATTTTTGGTTCTGACCTATCCAGCTCTTCAATGATAGATGCTAAGGAACGTTCATAAAACACAGAGAACTAATAATAAGGTGTTTTTTACGCTTTCTATCAACCTGATCAAAATAATATAAATAAGAATGAATAGTAAGCAGAAATTACAGAAAGATGAGGAGTTCAAATCAAATTGATAGGCATATAGTCTATAATCCACGATAACTATGGCACCCGTTACTTGAGCACAAGAGCAATGAAAGAAGCATTCATGCTCTTCACAAAATCTCCTCTCAAAAAAGCACGCATCATTGCCATCAAAATAATGATTACATTTCTCTAAATATATATATATATATATACAAGAATGCATTTAAATAATTACATTAAAAAATGGAACTATTCCATTTCAATGTTATGTTAAAACTTAGGAATGAATCTAATGAGTTCATGATAGACCGTTACAAGAAATTCTCCACTTCCATGGGAAGATGAGGAGATATTGCATACCTTTATAAACTGTCTCACCTAGGGTTACCTACAAAAAGAAGTGGGTGTGAGGAAAAAGGAATTCCCAAATAGAACTTTCAATTTCATTGCAGAGTTTTAAATTTTATGTTTATCATCCCTCTACACATAGAATCATAATTTCAAGAAACAATGTTGAAGCAATCAAAGTATTGCAAAAGAAAAATTCGAAGTACATTTCTGAAAAAATGGAACTTGAAATGGCTTGAAGCCAAAATTATATCCAATAGTTAATAGTCAGATTTAGAAAACTATTTCTTCTTGTACTGTATTATTCAGCACAACGGTTTTAGAACATCCAAAATTATTAATGGAAATACATGCATAATAGTAGAAATTTAATCAACTATACCTGAAGAAAATCCACTGCCTTTCGAGCTATCTCCAGAAATTGCCAAACTCCCTAGGAGGATTGATTTTGGCAAGCTTTCATCTCCCTGTTTATATTCTTTAATGGCATCATTGGCCATAGTTGCAAGTTCTGATACATCTGCAATCACCTTGGGAACCACTTGTAGCAACCGTGACTGTTCTGATGGCTTCTGAAGCAGCTGTTTTTTCTCCATGTATTCAAAGAACGTAGAAAACCATGTAGGTTAAGGGGCACATTAACATTTCACTGCAAATATTGTCACCTCATAGATGCTAAACAATTTATTTGTGAGTATATGAGCATTTATTTACATTCTCATGTGGATGACCCCCATTTTTTTGATTTACGATTTATCTATCCCATTGAATTCGGGGAGTAAAAATTAATACATATCTTTAGCAGTTTAAGTCTGAAACCATAAATCAATACAAGGTGTCAATTCAAATTGGATGTATAAGTCCACAAACGACGAAGCACACACTTTGGACATGCTGGGGGCACGTTGGGACACCGTGCGTCCCCTTTTGGACACGAGTCGGACACACTAGGGACACCTCGTGTCTCATTTTTTATAATATATTATGGTTTGATTTAATTTTATTTATTTATTTTAACTGAAATGGCAAATCCAAGGTTATGAATTTGATGAAAATAAATATTTGATATAGAATAAGTATATAAGATTGAAAAAGGTGACATATTAAATATATAAAATTATATGTTTTACATATGTCCCCAGCGTGTTGTGTCCTGCATTTTTTGAAATTTTGTGTCATGTCAAGAGTCCGTGCCTATGATTGTTAGCCAACAAATCAAAGAGTTTTAGCTTCTGCTCCTGCATACTAAAATCATAAATCAAATGAAATCTTAGGTTGTGGGTATTAACAAAAGAATAGTTGAGATTGTTCAGCAGTAATCCCCTTAATTTAGTGACGTGTGTGGTTGTTTCTGTACAAGCTATCATAGCCTCTTGGCAAATGCTAGTATACTGAATCTTCACTCACAAAACACTTATAAAAAAGGATATTCCCTTCTCCATCCTTTCTCATTTGCTCGATCAATGAGGTTTCTCAGTAAATTCAGCTCTTTAGCAATCCACTGACAATTTTCAATGTAAAGAAAGGTAAGCAGAAAAATAAAAAGCAAGCAACAGATGACAAATAAGCAGAAAGATTACAATGAACAAGGTGACATTTGGATGTTCTTAAATGAAAACCATAACCCCTTTTTTTTTTGTTCAACAATTGGGTATACAGGTAAACCAGACTAATCCCAAGACCCATGCCTCCTTACTGTAACCTTATTCAGATCAATCCATAAATTTTCAGTAAAACAAACAGTCACAAGGATATGAGATAAAAAGAAAGGGATCTACTTGACATGCATAACAAAATGGGATGATTACCATTTATTGACATAATCGGCATCCTAAGGGTAGAACTTGAGTGCCACAAATTATTCAATAGAAGGAATGGTAGGACACATTGGCCAAGAGAAAGCACAGGACCACCAATTTATGATGACACACTGCAGTAAGTTTGTAAACAAAAGACATAACACATAATTTGACTTAGAAAATATGAGGAAGAAGAACTCCGAAAATATGAGGAAGAAGGAATATATTTCTGTTATATTCAAAACTTCTTATTTTACAAGACCAAATGACACTCCTTATATAGGAGATATTACAAACATCATTATAACCCATTATATGCCACTTACATATTATATATTACCACTATCATATTATATACATGCCACTATCTACCACCAACACCACTATCATATTCTATACATGCCACTATCTACCACCAACACCACTATCATATCATATACATGCCACTATCTTATTATATGCATTAACACAAATTTCCAGCACTCCCCCTCAAGCTGGTTTGAAGATATCTTCCATAGCCAGCTTGCTAGTCAGCTTATCAAATTGCTTCTTGTGTAGTCCCTTCGTTAGCACATCAGCTAATTGTTCACCTGTTGGAAGGTAGGTCATACAGATTATGCCAGCATTGATTTTCTCCTTGATGAAATGTTTATCCACTTCTATATGTTTTGTGCGATCATGTAGAACTGGATTATGAGCTATAGATATAGCTGCTTTGTTGTCACAATAGACCTTCATAGGTGTCGGGTGAGAAAGCTTTAATTCTTCAAGAATTCTTTTAATCCACATTACTTCACAGATTCCATGGGCAACAGCTCTGAACTCTGCTTCTGCACTACTTCTAGCTACCACATTCTGTTTTTTACTCCGCCATGTAACTAGGTTCCCACCTACAAAGGAGCAGTATCCGAATGTTGATCTCCTGTCTGTAACACTTCCTGCCCAGTCTGCATCTGTGTATACTTCAACTTGAAGATGTCCATGTTTCTTGAACAGTAAGCCTCTCCCTGGAGTTCCTTTTAAATATCTTAAGATCTTATAAACGGCCTCAAAGTGCTCTGCCCCTGGTGAGTGCATGAACTGACTTACCATGCTGACTGCAAAGGCAATATCAGGCCGCGTATGAGACAAGTAAATCAATTTCCCGACAAGTCGCTGATATTGTTCCCTCTCTTTGACTTCTTCAGCCTTAGCAGCTTGTAACTTCAAGTTAGGCTCGATCGGAGTCTCCACCATCTTACAACCAAGCATACCTGTTTCTCCAAGGAGATCAAGAACATATTTTCTCTGATTAACGAATATACCTTCCTTGGATCTTGCAAATTCCATTCCGAGGAAATACTTGAGGGCTCCCAGATCCTTAATGTGAAATTCTTTTGCGAGTTTCTCTTTGAGGGCTGCTAACTCTGCTTCATCATTACCAGTTAAAATGATGTCATCAACATAAACAATCAAAATTGCAATTTTATTGTTTTTTGAATGTTTATAAAATATTGTGTGATCTGCTTGACTCTGCGAGAAGCCACAACTGATAACTGCCTTCCCAAAGCGTTCAAACCACGCTCTTGGTGATTGTTTGAGTCCGTATAATGACTTGTTCAATCTTCATACTTTGTCGCTTCCAAGTCTCTGCTCAAATCCCGGAGGTAGGCTCATGAACACCTCCTCTTCAAGATCACCATTGAGAAATGCATTTTTAATGTCAAGTTGATGTAGAGGCCAATCTGAATTTACTGCAAGAGATAACAGTACTCTGATGGAATTTATTTTAGCAACAGGAGCAAACGTCTCCTGATAGTCGATCCCATAAGTTTGAGTGAAGCCTTTAGCCACCAGTCTCGCCTTGTATCTCTCAACGCTTCCATCTGCGTTACATTTTATCGTAAACACCCACTTACACCCAATTGTTTTCTTGTCTTTGGGTAGATCAACTATCTCCCAAGTACCACTTCTCCTTAAAGCATTCATCTCCTCCATGACTGCTAATTTCCAATTCGGATTATCCAATGCTTCCTGTATATTCCTTGGAACAAACAAGTGTGAAATCTTAGATGTGAAAGCTCTATGGTTTTTAGACAGTCTTTGATAGGAGAGGTAATTTGCAATAGGATGTTTAATGCAATTTCGGACACCTTTCCTAATTGCTATAGGAACATCAAGGTCGGAAATAGAAGGAATAGGATTACCTAAAATTTCGATGCCAGAACTCGGGTGGACATTCGGGTCATTAGGATGGACATTCGGGTCATTATTCCTCAGATGAAATCGCTTCCTAGTATAAACCTGAAGCTCAGGATTTAGATCATTTTGTAGTACTTCTCCCCCTAAACAAGAATCTTCTTGACTAGGCACCATAGAACTTGGTTCTCCTAAGTGATCATTATCAGACAGATGTGGTTTTTGTGTAGGATAAATGACATTGGGGAGCGGGATAGAAATATCCCAAAAACGGTCTTCTACTCCACTTGTCTCCCCCTGAAGAGAAGTGTTGGGGAAATAGGATTTTGTTTCCACAAATGACACATCCATACTCACATGAAATTTCTTGGTTTGAGGATCGAAACACTTGTACCTCTTTTTGTTTGAGGAATAACCCAAAAAGACACATTTTATAGCACGGGAGTCAAGTTTTGAACGAAATTGACTGGGAACATGAACATAGGCAGTACATCCAAAAACTTTGGCGGGTAAATCAGAAAACAACCTCGTGTCAGGAAAAAAAGTTTTGAGACAATCGAAAGGTGTTTTGTATGTTAACACCTTTGTAGGCATCCTGTTTATCAAATAAGAAGCTGTTAAAATTGCGTCACCCCATAAATATTTAGGAACATGCATGTAAAACATTATAGCACGTGCTACTTCAAGTAGATGTTTATTTTTTCGTTCTGCAATGCCATTTTGTTGAGGGGTATCCCGACATGTAGATTGATGAAAAATCCCATTTTTTTCCAAAAACTCACCCAACTGCTCATTGAAATATTCTGTTCCATTATCAGAATGTAAAATACCAATTTTGGTTTGAAATTGGTTTTCAATCATATTGTAAAAATTTGTGAATAAATTTTTCACGTCAGATTTTTTATTCATCGAATAAATCCAACATAAGCGGGTATGGTCATCAATAAATGTAACAAACCATCTTTTACCAGAAAGAGTAGTGATTTTAGAAGGGCCCCAAACATCACTATGAATTAAATAAAAAGGTTTGGAAGCCTGGTAAGGTTTTGGCAAATAAGTAGAGCGATGAAATTTTGCAAAAATGCAACTTTCACAATGAAAAGAAGAACAATCAATCCCTTTAAATAATTCTGAAAATAAATGTTTCAGATAAAGAAAACTAGGATGTCCTAGCCTATAGTGCCATAGCATTATTTTTTCTCGAACAGAGATTGAACTAGTACTATTAAAGCTCTGAGCTTTTTTATTACTAACAGGTACTTCATCAAAGTAGTAAAGACCTTCAAGCATCCTAGCACGCCCAATCATCATCCCCGAGTTCTGGTCCTGAAATTCACAATGGGATTCAAAAAATGTAACACGACAATTAGAATCCTTAGATAGTTTACTGACAGACAAAAGGTTACAGGCTAAGTTGGGGACGTGAAGAACAGCATTGAGATTAATTTTCTCAGTTAGTTTAATAAATCCTTTTCCTGCAATAGGTGAAAAACTACCATCGGCTATTCTGATTTTTTCATGACCAGAACAAGGGAAATAGGTACTAAATAAATGGGAAAAACTAGTCATGTGATCGGAGGCACCGGAATCTATGATCCACGGAGAGAAGTTTAGGCAAGAGAAGGCTTTAGGATTTCTACCTGTTTGTGCCAACAAAACACTAGGAGTACCGGATGAGAAGTTGGATTTTATCAGCTTTAAGAGTTGATCAATCTGCTCTTTGTTGAAGGGACCTGAATCGGCTTCATTAGCGGTAGGAAAGCCACGATTCTTCTCTCCTTGTTTGCTGCTTTTCCAGTTGACAGGTTTGCCATGGATCTTCCAACACGTTTCGCGTGTATGGCGAGGCTTGTTGCAAAAATCACACCAGACCCGTGGATTATCATCAAACCTGCGCTGGTAATTTGCAGCCTTGTTGGCCGCAGCATCGCTAATTAAAGCAGAAATTTCAATTGATTCACCAGTACCTTTTTTCTTAAGCATGACGCTCCTTCGGCTCTCTTCCCTTCTGACTTCGGCAAATACTTCACCAATGGATGGGAGAGGAGGTCTGCCAAAAATTCTTCCTCGCACTTCATCGAACTCAATGTTGAGGCCGACAAGAAACTTGTAAATACGGCTGTCTTCCACAGTTTTCTTGTGGTGGTTGCAGTCGTCAACCGATTTCCATTCGTATGTGTTGAAGATGTCAAGATCCCGCCACAACCTTTTCAACGAATTGAAATATTTGGTGACGGAATCATCTCCTTGACGAATCTCTCCCAACTTCAAAGTTAATTCGAAAACTTGAGATTGATTTCCTAGGTCAGAATACATCTGACTAACATTATCCCACAATTCTTGTGCAGTAAGATAGCACATGTAATTAGAGCTTATATCCTCCTCCATGGAATTGACCAACCATGTCATAACCATGGAGTTTTCAGCGTCCCAACTGTCGAACAGCGGATCATTAACAGCAGGAGCTTCTTGTCACCAGTGATGTAACCGATCTTTCCTTGCCCACGGATATACATCCGGACAGATTGTGACCAGCGGAGAAAATTATCACCATTTAGGCGGATGGTGGTGATTTGGACAGAGTGAGAGTTGGACGTTTTCACCGGAATGGCAGCGGCAGGGGTTGAAGTGGTTTCGGACGTGACTTCCGACATGGCTATGACGGTTTTAGGGCTGCTGTGTTTTTTGTTGCTCTGATACCAACTTAGAAAATATGAGGAAGAAGAACTCTGAAAATATGAGGAAGAAGGAATATATTTCTGTTATATTCAAAACTTCTTATTTTACAAGACCAAATGACACTCCTTATATAGGAGATATTACAAACATCATTATAACCCATTATATGCCACTTACATATTATATATTACCACTATCTACCACTATCATATTATATACATGCCACTATCTACCACCAACACCACTATCATATTCTATACATGCCACTATCTACCACCAACACCACTATCATATCATATACATGCCACTATCTTATTATATGCATTAACACAAATTTCCAGCAATTTGTAATACATATAATGTTATAGGAAATGTTTGTGTTTTTCAATAATTCATTTCATAACCAACAAAAGCACACAGTTTCACTCTCACATACATACACACTAACAAACAATGTTGGATAGCTTGATATACACGGTTGGGTCCATTTCGTAAATTGGTGACCTAACACGGTATCTGAGCTCAGGTTGGGAGAGGTCTTGGGTTCAAGCCTCTCTGTTTGCATTCTTTCTTCTTTCTGTGTATGATATGTATGGATGTTTGCATCTCCACGTGCAAGACGGGATTGCACGTGAGGGAGGCTATTGGATAGCTTGATAAACACTGTTGGCCCATTTCTTCACAGCTTGAGCTTTTGTGACAATTGGTGACTAAACAAACAAATCCACACATGGGGTCATAGACAAACACAAAGGATGCGCTAAAATGCAATGCTTTGGTAGGATATACAGTGAGCACATGCTGAACTTCAACTCAAGAAGTCCTAAGAAGCAAACTAACAAACACAGAAGAAACCCAGAAGCTTTCGTGACCGGACATATTTGGCCTTTTTTCCATTCTATTTTTGTTCCTTTTTGCTCACTCCTATTATTTGCTCTCAAGATTGATGGAAGTTAAATTCTAGACTGTACAACTCACAGATTGTTCTATGGAAAAGCACAAAATAAATGAATAATGTACGTTTACAAATAACATTGGAGCAGAAGTTCATACATGCTTTGTTATATCTTCATGCAGACTTCTGGCCTTCAGTTCAATGTCCACCTGTCAGATAAAATGTTTCAAGACAGTTTAAATAAACTTTCAATCAGAATATTTAACATTGATTAGCTAAATAAACAGAGGGAAATGTAAGGAGCAGCAGCAAAGTTTGTCTACATAATCCTGGATTGTGACACAAAATAAGTTCAAAAATTGTTTTTAACATTGTAACATAGTGATTCCATTTAGTTAAGATATAATATAATAACCAACTTAAAATACTTGGTGAAAGAATAAAAATGCCGTAAAATGAGATGATCAATACACAAACACGAGTGCAGATTGCTTTCTTCTTAAGGCCAGTTGTCCGCTACAGGATCCTTATATATTGAGAATATATATATTGATCAGCAACAAAAGAAACTTTTTTTTTGATAAATAAGACAACATTTATTAAGAAAGCATCAAGATGATGCAAAGAATACAAAGCCGCTCAAACAGCGAATGGAAGAGAAAGCGCACCACCTCCTAATCAAGAATATCCTCTAAAAAATCTAGAAAAACAAACAAATCCAAATCAAACTTCTGTTCCAACCAACTATGCAAAACTACAAGGAGACAATTCTCAAGCCATGAAACGCTATGATGAACATCTTGAAAAGTTCGCCTATTACGTTCCATCCAAATTAATCACATCAAACAAAGTGGCACCAAAGACCACACTCGCCGCCGCCGCCGACCAACTCGAACACCACGCCAACTCCACAGCATATCCATTACCCGCCGTGGCTGAACCCAAGCAATTCCAAAAAGAGAGCAAATAAGACGCCACAAACGACTCGCCACAGAACAATGCAAAAACAAATGATCCACGAACTCCCCGTCTGCACGACACATACAGCAGCGATTTACTAAAATATGACCTCGCCGCACCAAGTTATCAATCGTAAGATTCCAGCCTAAGGCCGCCGTCCATATGAAGAAGGCCACCTTGGAAGGAACCCTTGGCACCCAAATGCTCCGCCAAGGAAAATCTCTCCTCACCACGCCCACTAAACTTCTGTAGTAGGATGAAACAGAAAAACGCCCCTTGGCTCCCACCACATTTCACCCCAAAACATCCAACCCTTGCCTAGTCACGCCCAACACATACAAATAACCCCATAACCACAGCAATTGATCAACCTTCCAATCCTAAACCGGTCAGCACAATTGAATGTCCCATACCACCACATTCCCACCCCCCAAATAAGATGCCACCATAGCTTCCTGATCCCCCACCAGGGCAAAAATCAATGGAAAACGATCCGCCAACAAAGCCTCACCACACCATCTACCCTTCCAGAAGCACACCCTCATCCCGTCACCCACCCGAAACCCCACCTTCTCCCAAAACTCCACCCTCCCCAACCAAATTCTTTTCCATAAACCACAACCATGAGAACTAATCACATTCCCTGACCCCCAACCCCCTCTCTCCGGGCCATACTTACTAGCCACCACCCGTCGCCATAGCTACTGCGGCTCCCAAGCAAAGTGCCACAACCATTTCCCCAACAAAACTCTATTACAAGTCACCAATCTCCGAACCCCCAACCCCCCAGCCTCTTTTGATTGACATACCTGGCCCCAATCCACCAATTGATATCTAAAGTCAACCCCCCTACTACCCCATAAGAAATCCCTTTGAAGCTATTCCATCCGTCGTGCCACCGATACCGGAATAACAAGCAAAGACATGAAATACATTGACATGCTACTCAACACACTCTTGATCAAAGTCAACCGACCACCTTTCAAAAGATATTGCCTCTTCTATCCGGCCAACCAGCGTTGAATCCGCGCCACAACTCCTTCCCACACTCCTGATGCCTTAAACGTTGACCCCAAAGGAAGGCCCAAATAAGTTGCTGGAAGAGCCGACACCCGGCAGCCCAACACCGCTGCCCACTAGAAGACTCTCTACCTGACCCACCGGGATCAGCTCTGATTTCCTAAAGTTACCCTGAAGACCTGAAACGACCTCATAGTATAACAAGACACATTGCAAATACCCTACTTGCTCCGCCCCTGCCCCACAAAAGATCAAAGCATCATCAGCATACAGCATATGGGAGACACAAATAGTTGCCCCGTAAGTGATCCTACCAAAAAACCATCTAGCAAACCTTCATGAATGGCCCAATCTAACAGTCTACTCAAAGCCTCCATCACTAAAATCAGCAGTAAAGGCGATACAGGATCCCCTTCACGGAGACCTCGATGTGTTGGAAAAAAATCCACCGGCGAGCTATTAACCAAAACAGACATCTTGACAGTAGAGATACAAAACAGGATCCACTGACACCAAGTCTCTCCAAAACCCATGCGACCCAAAACATACAACAGAAACTCCCACCGGACATTGTCGCAAGCCTTCTCAATGTCCAACTTACAAAGCAAATCTGGTAGGTCCTGTCGAATCCAGAAATCCACACACTCATTGGCCACCAACACTGCATCCAGAATTTGGCAACCCCCCACAAAAGCATTTTGAGATTCAGACACAACCGTCTGCAGGACCCCACGAAGCCTATTTGGCAAAACTTTAGCCAAAAGCCTATTATAGATAAGAAAAGGTACAAAGAGAGGACAAGAAGTCCTTTTCAAATGACTTAACTCGTTTGGGAACAGGCTAATTTAGTAACTTTTTGACTATTTGGCTAAAAAGGTAGGTAAAAAAAACTTGTATGTTTGGGATAACTTTTTGGCTAATTACGAAAAGATGTGCAAAAAGTAAAGAGAAAAGAGAATCTTTGACTTTTTAGTATGGGTTGTTGGCTTTTTGGCTAATTTAGTAACTTTTTGGCTAATTGGCTAAAATAGCCTCTTGCCAAACGAGGCTAAGCAATTTATGAAGCCAACCCACAAAAGGCAGGGTAAGGCTGAAAAGATAACCCAATGAAGTACAATGATATAGCGAATGCCTACACGACAAGGGGCAGGAGTGCAGCAAATCAGTCATCATTTGGTACAGGCAAAACTTTAAACTGATGGGTAGAGGAACTCTAGATTAAGAAAATCTGAACTGTAGAGGAATGGCTTATTTGCAAGTTGCATGAAAATAAGTTCAGATTTAGGGCTAGACAAAAATAATAATCAATCAGTCATGCCACAGTTTGTTGCATATTTTCTATATCAAATGGGTGTAATTGGCAGGAACACTTGCCCTGCATTTTTATCATTAAGACCTAATAGAAAAGTAGGTGATGGTTCAAATTCTGCAGAAATAGCCTTACTTTTCCAGTTCAGTCGAGTTGAAAGAAATTACGAGTATCCAAGAAGGATGGGAGGCATTCAGGGACAGAGAAACCAGATTATAAAGACTCAGTAGTTCCAACGCTTCATTTGGCTGGATCCTCAGAAAATTCAAATGCAAACTACATTTTGTTCTTAAATTAGTTTTTCTGATGGTAAAAAAAATTAAGAGAAAAAGGAAGATTTTTTTTTGCTCCTCTCCAATTCCTCTTCTAATCGGATTCACTTATAATAACAGTATTTACGACACTGATCCCTTTATCAATATAATTAAAGAAGTTTTACTTTTCCAATGAATAAAAGAAAAAAGAATAAAAAAAAGTAGGAACTTACTATAGTAGGCTTTTTCATTAACCCATCTTTCAATTTTTGACTCAAATCTTCACATTCTTCCTGTAAAAGAAAAAGCCAACTACTGTAATGATAGAAATGATAAACTGTTAGAATTTCCCATCTTTACCTTCACCTACTCCACTACACACTCCACTTCACCTACCTCCACTTCACCACACACTCCACTTCACCTAACCCACTATCACCTCCACTACACCTACTACCACATTTTCTTCTATATATAGATTGTATAGGAATTGTAATTTATCAATCTTGTAATACATCAAAATATCAATCAATAATACATAAAATCTTACATGGTATCAGAGCTATAAGATTTAGGCCTATACTCCTTTCTTTCCGGCGGGCAGCCGGCCGGCAACCTTGCCTTCGCTGCCCGCTGGAGTTTTTCAACACATACCTTCACTGCATAGCATCTCGGAGGCCGGAAGCAGTCTCTCTCTCTCTTCTTTCTCTCTCTCTTCCTGTAATCTGCCAACATTTGAGGCATTGTCTGCATTAATTCAGCAGTATTGGCCCGCTTTTCCGCTGATATCCTATCACATTTATGCCCGTTCCTCTTAGTCCTCATCTCTTTCCTTGCCGGGTCATAGGGCCAATCTTCACCAGCAAGAAGAACTTCTTTGCGGAGACGAGCTCGGTGGCGGGCGCTAATGCCAAGCGACTTCCATGCCCCAAGCTCCCAATAACCCCAAACACCCTTAGAGAGCTCATCCTTGTACTTCACCAACTTCTCTCGCCATGGATATTGCTGCTGTCAAAAAGCTTTTCGTCTCACATGGAGTTGGGTTGGCGTTCACGAGAGACGCACGACACACATGAGGGAAAGTTTTGGGCTGCTAGGTTTGATGGAGAGTATGAAAGGATAAATGAGTGAATAAAATAAGCAGGTTGGCGGTGAGGCACTGGAATAAACACACTGACAAACACAGACCCTTGTTCTCCACCTCCCTCTTTTTCTAAATTATTCCCTGACAGTGCTTGTTCTCCACCTCCTTCTTTTTTCTACATTATTGGGGCCCTGACAGTGCTTGTTCTCCACCTCCTTCTTTTTTCTAATCAATATTTTTTTATCACCGCCCACTCTATGATTTCAATTTTTTTATTATTATTCTTATTACTTCGAGTTCCTACATTCTCATCAATTTTCTTTTATCTATATATATATATATACTTTCCTATTTCTTTTCTTTTTTTTTTATATATTTACTTTACTCCATCTTTTGACAAGCCCAAGCCCCACAAAGCAAACCCATCATTTTCCTTTTCCATTAGTGGTCGGCCCACCCCACCACATTTGAATCTCCCATTTTTTTTTTTTTTATTAAAAAAAAAAAAAAAAAAAAAAAAAAAAAAAAAAAACAGAAGCAGAAGCACTGCACACCAAACTCTTTTTATTCATGTCGGGGCTCACCCCGCTCACCATTTTACACCAAAAAAAAAAAAAAAAAAAAAAAAAAAAACCATCAACCACACCCACAACGGGTTTTTTTCTTCTCTACTCTACTGCAGGTCTCTTCTTCTTGTTTTTCTCTTGGGTGTCCCTTACCGGCGCTGCCTCCATACTTCCCACGCCGCCGAGCACGTTCACTCCTCCCTGCTCCTCCACTGCAGCATATGGCAGCCCTCCAAATCGGAACATCACGGTGGCCTTCCGCTTCAGCTCCTTGTTTTCTGCCCTTAGCACGCTTATCTCTGCTCGCGCATCCTTATACATGCGTTGGAGCAGAGCCAGCTGGGAGTTTAAATGCTGCACCTCATTTGTCCTACTCTGCAGCCGGTTCGACAAGTTTGTGACCGCCGTCATGCTTTCCACACATACCTTCAAAGTATACTGATTGGCCTCCACATCCGACAGCACTGCCATTCTTTGCTCCACAGACCGCATCGGAAAGTTCAACAGAGTATACCCAGCGGTGTTTGGTTGAGGTTCCAGTGCCACCGCACCAGTTCTCTCTCTCGTTGACTCGTTGAGGTCGGGAAAGAGGGTGAGCAGTCCACGGGAAGACGAGGACGAGGCCATTTTTCTGGGCAACAGAGTGTTACAGCGTATTACAGAGTTTCTCTCTCAGCACAACAGTGTTACAGCCTCTCTCTCTCAGCACAACGAAGAGTTTTACAGAGGATTTCGCAGTTTTTTTGCTTCTGCCTCGGCCTCAGGCTCTGTCATGGTTAAATAGCCGAGGCAGCCACGCGCATCGCGCGCCTCTTGCCACCAGCCGACAAACGGGCACGCAAGCCAAGGCGCCCACGTGCCTCGCCATCATGTCCGGCACACCTTTTGATGAATTGGGCACGCCTTTTGATGGCACGCCTTTTTTATGGATTGGGCACGCCTTTTGATGGCACGCCTTTTGAAAAATTGAGCGCACCTTTTGAGGATGCGATTTTTTATGGGTCCGACAAGACTCTATAAACTGTCCCGACATAGATTCCGGTTAGTTTCTATAAGGGTCCGACAAGACTCTGTAAACTGTCCCGACATTGATTCCGGTTAGCTCCTTTATGGGTCCGACAAGACTCTGTAAACTGTCCCGACATAGATTCCGGTTAGTTTCTACAAGGGTCCGACAAGACTCTGTAAACTGTCCCGACATTGATTCCGGTTAGTTTCTACAAGGGTCCAGCAAGACTCCGTAAACTGTCACAACATTGTCTTCTACAACGGTCCGACATGACCCCATAAACTGTCTTCTACAACGGTCCGACATGACCCCATAAACTGTCTTCTACAAACGGTCCGACATGACCCCATAAACTGTCTTCTACAACGGTCCGACATGACCCCATAAACTGTCTTCTACATCGGTCTGACACCACCATACAGTGTCCTCTACAACGTTATGACACCCCATACAGTGTCTTCACCAACGGTCTGACACGACCATACAGTGTCTCCTATCCTTTTTTATTTTTATGTATTTTCTTGTTTTGTTACTCTCTCCAAACTCAAGTTGGTTAGTTTCTCTCCTCCTTGAGTTTGCGGGGGGCTGTTAGAATTTCCCATCTTTACCTTCACCTACTCCACTACACACTCCACTTCACCTACCTCCACTTCACCACACACTCCACTTCACCTAACCCACTATCACCTCACTATCACCTCCACTACACCTACTACCACATTTTCTTCTATATATAGATTGTATAGGAATTGTAATTTATCAATCTTGTAATACATCAAAATATCAATCAATAATACATAAAATCTTACATAAACTATTAATGGTATGTTGAACCATTCAAACAATTTAATTTCCGATTAATGTTTTCCCATCTAAACTAAAGTAGAACTTTGGGATGAGTAGTACAGGGAATAAGAAGAATTTATTGGGGACAAGTATAAACATTATAGTAAGGAGTGAAAATTTCAAGAACAAACTGTGGCAGTAGGAAAAATTTCTAGAAATAGATGCACAAGTCACTATACCTCATAATTCACTAAATACTAAAAAATAAATAAATAAATAAAAATTCAATACATTTTCATATTTCTTCATATTTATTGATTTTTTTAAAGATTTATTCACAAATATTTAAAAACAGGATTAAAAATTCAAAAACTGTTTATGAAAACTCAAAACCAAATATAATCTGCATTAACAAGGAGAATCTGGTCACTATACCTCAAATATGGAGTCCACATTTGATTTATTGCGAGTTAAATTTGTAAGGTCAATTTGATCACAGATAAACCTCACAGTTTTGGCTACTCTAAGCAGAATAATGTGGCAGGAATGCCCAAATGATTGTAACGAGTGTATGTGCATATTGGAGGGTTATTGCCATATATGCATTTTGAGTTCAAGAAAAATAGTCCACAATGTATCTGTGGAACCCAAAAAGAACTTTCAATAAAGACCATGGAAATTAGAAGATTATTGCCATGCTTCAGTTTGATGGAAGTTTGCATTTTCATTCCATTAGTCATAGCTAAGAGGGGTGCCTAAACCAAAACAAAACTTGTCATTCCAATCCATACAATACAAAAATACTACATTCAAAATGTCACAAAACTATAAATAGCATGCATTATCATTGGTGCAGGGAAGCGTGTGGAATGAACACTTACACAGAGAAAGCCAAGAACAAAATAAAAAAGATACTCTCTCTTCCAAATTGTATTATTAATCGACAAAAGTTTATTTTCCCCAAGGCTTACAAAGACATTTATACTAAATTATTTATTGCTAGTCAAGAATATTAAAAAGGAAAATATTAATTCTTGTAGAATAAGAAATACATAAAATAAGAAACTAAATTAATACAAAATACGTATTAATTCTTGCATATTCTATACTAACCAAAATATTTCTAATTAACTACTAATTCTAAAATAACAAAATATTGATCTCTTCAAATCTCATCTCCATCATTGCATCAGTATCCTCCATGATTATTAGTGCTAGGAATTGGGGACCATGGTTGTCCATTATTCATGTTAGTCATACACTGACTGAAATCAGAACCGTATTACAGGAGTATGCTCCATTTGAATTCAACAATAAAACTTTAATAAAGGTAATGGATGGATAGAAAGAAGAAAGGGATGAAACGTGCTTCTCGAATGTGATCCATCACTGAAATACTGTGTCACAGTGAAGAAGAAGAAAAGAAAAGAGGAGAAGAAAGGGAACAAGAAGTAGAAAACAAATAGGAAATAAAGAATGAAAAAGAAAAGCCACTGAAAATACTTCCACACAATATTGTTACCTCAGAGAAGAAAACCTCCGAAAGCATGCTGATGCAAATGTCTTTTGACATATTTGAAACCTGGAGGTGCATACAAAATGGTAACAGTAGGAAAACAATCAAAAGTTTAATGATAAAGAAAATGCGTGTAGAAAACAATAGGTTTCACAGGCGTTGGAATCATTCACATATCGATGAAGAATTGGTTAGGTTTCTGAGAACTCTAGGATAAAGTCATGCAAATAAACGAATTAAGGGAAATCTGACAATTCAAAACACAACATCAAACATTTAACTTTGACATGTTTTAGTGCAATCTACCAGATCATTCTAAAAGATTACACGGACTCTACACCCATCAGATTCTGAACACACTGTATTCTTGAAGCTCCCTACTTCATTTCCCTTTGGTCATTCTCTCAAAATACATAAATTAACTTGAATGGAGTAACTGGATTGGGTCGTAGATTCTACTAGTATGGTTCCTGATATCAATTTCATTCCTTCATATTTAGCTTCCTGCAAAATCAGTACTTGTTCAGATTTCACTTCACTTCTTTTCACTTGTAACTTCAAAACTTTAACCAACTTCTTTTCACTTGCCACTTGAAGACTCCATCAAATAAATTCTACACATAGGTTCATCTAGAAGTCATTCCTCAAAGTTGTTTTGATATAAAAACTAAGTAAAATGGTATAAAGTCCTCTTCCAGGATCTAAAGTACTGAAACAAAAAGCATAAATTGAGTTACTTGTGGTTCTTTCTGTTTTGCAAGTTGCGACATGCTCTTTACTTTTTTAAAACGTATTGCTTGGGTTTTTGATGGATTGACAAGTCTATCTTTCAGACAGTTCTATTATTGATACCATAGCACAACTAGTTAGAGCACCGAATGGCCTGCTATTGTGATAAATTTATGCAAGTCAAATATGAACTAATACATTGCAATAACATAATAGCACAACTAGTTAGAAAGTACTGAATACTAAACAGTCACAACTGCCATGAAGGAGATGACCATATTGTTAAGAGGGAAATAACACTATCATTTTAAAAAAATATTACTTTATGGTCATGCAGTTTGTTTCATAAAGTCAATGGCGCTGCAGAATATAGCCCCCAAACTATTAAGAAGAAATAGTCAGTTAACTCATCAAGACAAATCTGTAACTTGCACAAGCTGATGGGAATTTCTCTGAAAGGAGTCATTAGGGTCTAATTTAACTCTGACAAAGCTACCTATTAATTTGTTTTCAAAGGTTTCAGGTTGCTTCAGTAGCTCCTGCACTAGGCTCCTCTTCAGGTAGACAAGCTTGATGTTTTCAGAAACAATGGAAGCAAAACAGCTCTGTGGAGCATTGATCACCACCTCCTTTTCCGGGGATTTCCTATTTGTAATTAACTCTCTCTGTTTTTTACAGGCCACCATGACATTCTCATCCTCAGCTTCTGAACTGAGTCCTAGTTCGTCCTCATCTGATGACTCAAGGTTCTCAATAAAATGGGGTTGGAGGAGGTCACACATTTGATTTCTGTATACTGTTTTCTGCCCCAAAACAGACTTCAGTCTTTCATCGCATAAAATCTTCCTCCTGTTGTCGGGGCAAAAAATTTGTGTTCATTGATGTATTCTTTAATGATAGAAGACACATCATATTGTGACATTTTTGTACTTGTGTCTTCACCAAGTGACGCAAGAAACTCCATGAGTGATTTTGATCCCAACCAATAGAATCTCTTTTTCTTGATTTTACCTCCCTTTTCATCACAACTCCCTTCCCTTTGGATTTTACTGCCCTTTTCATCACAACTCCCTTCCCTTTGGATTTTACCTCCCTTATCATCACAACTCCCTTCCCTTTGGACTTTACCTCCCTTTCCATCACAGCTCCCCTTCCCTTTGGATTTTACCACCCTTTTCATCACAACTCCCTTTCTTTGGACTTTGCCTCCCTTTTCATCACAACTCCCTTCCCTTTGGACTTTGCCTCCCTTTTCATCACAACCCCCTTCCCTTTGGATTTTACCACCCTTTTCATCACAACTCCCTTCCCTTTGGATTTTACCACCTTTTTCATCACGACTCCCTTCCGTTGGATTTTACCACCCTTTTCATCACAATTCCCTTCCCTTCTGACGTTCTAATCTTCCCTCTCCTGCAATGCAATAAACATAGAGTCAGTGAAGAGATTGAGAAACAAAGTTCAAGTTCGGTTTACAAAACACCTCACAAAGACAAAAATTGGAATTAACAGAATAAACAAGAAGTGATACAAAAATAGTATTCGTTACCAAAATCCTACATCAAAATTCATCTTTTTCCAATATCACTTGAAAAATCTCCAAGAAAAGATGGTAGAATAAAGAATACATGAGCAACATAGACAATATTAATGCAGTTGAACCATGAAGTCCAACGTATGTGGAGGAGCCAAATTCACTATTTTTCTCAACTAAAATTCATAAAATAGAGACGGTGATGTCAAGTTGATCACACTTTGTGTGTCAAACGTTGAATATTGATGATATTGTATTGACTGGGAATGATGTAGAGGAGATGGAGAAATGAAGGACTTGGCTAAGGAGTTTGAAGTACTTCTTGGGTGTTGAGGTTGCTCAATCTAGATATGGTATTTTCATCTCTCAACATAAGTTGTTCTAGATCTGCTTAAGGAGACTAAGATGTTGGGATGTGAACTTCCTAACACTCCCAATGAATAGAGACATTAACTTGGTGATAGTGGAAGTGATATTGTGGGAAGACTTACCTACCTTCTACATGTGTCCTTAGTAATTGTAGTTAGTTAGATTTGTCAGTTTATGCACTCACCTTGTGAGATTCATATAAATGTTGTGTAAAGGGATTTTGCAGTATTTGAAGTCACACCTGGTAGGAGAATATTATTTTCCAAACATAATGACTTACAAATAGAAGGCTGTACTAAAGGGCATTAGGCTGGATTTATTACAGACAAGATATCTATTTCAGGGTACTGCACCTTTGAAAGGGGTAATCTTGTGGCATGGCGCAAGAAGAGGGTATCTATGGTTGCCACGTCAAGTGTGCAGGCAGAATTTAGAGCTATGGCTCATGAGATATGTGAAATGTTGTGGTAGAAGTCAATTTTTGAAAGAATAAGGTTTTGATCAGAAAGGCCCTATGAATGACTGTAAAGCTACTATTAATATAGTTCATAATTTTGTTGTTGCCGATTCAAAAATATATATATATAGTTCATAATCTAGTTCAATATGATAGAACTAAACATGAGAAAGTTGACAAACATTTCATCAAAGAAAAGTTGAATGATGGTATTATTTATACTATGTTTATCAAGATTGAGGATCAACTTAGAAATATTTTGCCTAGAGGAGTGGGTAGTACTTAGTAGCAGGAATTCTCAAAAAGGGTGAAGCATAGTTGCATGAAGCAGGCGTGGGAGCAAGAGCACAGAAACGTGGGCACATAGAAGTTTGTTAAGTTGGGAACACCTTGCGGAGTACTAATGTATTTTATATACATATATATATATATAACATAAAATAATTGAAACATAATTTTTTTTGTTTTGTTTTGTTTTGTGGCTTTATTAAAATATTTTTTTTTTTGATTGGCATTAGGGTGTCCGGATCAAAGCCCGACTAATCCCCAAGGGTACACAGGCCCTCGGCAAGGAGTTTCCCGCAAGTGCACCACGGTTAATTCAAGGTTTTTCTCCCAGTCCGATGGCCCCAAAGAATTGTTAGCACCCAAGAGGTTTCGATCCCTGAATCTTGGAGGGAGTACACCCCCAAGACCCAAGGCTTTGCCACCAAGCCAACCCCTTGGGGTCGGCTTTATTCAAATATATCAAAGTTCATTATTTTATTTATTTATATAATGTGTTCTTTTTTTTACTGGACTTTGATTTCTATATAATTGGTTTCCAATAATCTTTGGATTTGTAAGGTATAACCAATTATAGGCCCAATGATGAAGCTCAATGAATTTTTAAATGAAGCCCATGACCCAAGACTAGGTCAAAATAAAAATAAAATAAAATAACAAGATAAAAAAAGAAGCAAATAAAGCGATGATGTTCTCTCATCTTCACCCTCATTGAAGACGATGGTTGCTTCAACTCTTCTCTCTCGATACGTCCCTCTCGTTTCACATCGTCTTATTCGATACATATGTCTTGTTCTACCCAAATCTGATTTCTTAAAAAAATCAGATCCATGTTTTGTTTCAGATCCATGCCCAAATATGCTTCAGATTTATACCCACCAATCCCTTCTTAGATAGAAATGCGATTCTCTCCCCACAAAAACACATTTCTTACACGTTTCTTTGAAAGACATTTCTAAAAAAAAGCCCCTGATTGCTCGATCCCTGCTACTAAGGGTGAAGTTTCTACCCTAGAAATGCAATTCTGCGATTCAAAGAAAGAAACATGATTCAAACTGAGATGAGACTGGTCAAACCAAGGATTAGAAACTTTTTTTCTTTTTGACTGAAATGACTGATAAAACAGAGACAAGAAGAGATTATTTGGTATAAAAACAAGGGGGAAACAATAAAATAGAGAAGAAAGACTGAAAGAAAAAGATTGATAGAAGAAAACCTGGTTGTGATTGGATTAGTGGTCTCAGATTTTGAAGATTGCTTGAATTCGCTGCATTGTTGGGTCTTCAGATCTGAACCATCTCCTCTATTCTTCAATCTTTCTGATGGGGACCAAGAAAGAAAGGAAAGGAAAGGAATGAAGGCGTAAGAGGCGTCAGGTTATTGGCTTCCTAAAGATATGATTGAGTAGGAGTATTTGGGCTTTTGGGTTGCTGTGAGGAGTTGAGCTGGTAGGTTTTTTTATTTTATTTTTATTTTTTATTAGATTGGGCTGAGTTAATGAGTCGAGGTTTATAAATATGGGTCGGGTTTAGGGTTATAGGGAATAGGTTGGTCCTTAGGGGTTCAGGTTATACGCTGTATAATCCTTTCACTTCTTTACGCTGGTTTTCTCCTTCACTATTGAAGGAATAACTATGATGGTGATGATGATATTCAGAGTCAACTGTTAGAAGACAAGGCGGCGGCAGCAACCAATGAACTGACCGGGTTTCGCTGAGACATTGATAAATAACGCAGTGGAGGTCGCGATGAGAAGCGATGCAAGGAAACAATGCTGTCCACAAAGGATTTTGCAAAGGCAGTCGTCGGCAGCACAATGGCGAGGTGGTGAAGGTTTCCGGTGGCTGGTTCAGGATTGTAGAAGAGGCAGCGAAGGTGTGACTTGATGGTGACGGATTGCAAGTTTGCTCTAATACCAAAATGGTGTAGAACCAAGAACTCAAACGGCACAACCCACCCTAGGTTTTCTCAGAAAATCATGCTCTGTCAAAATCAATTATTATTCATTCAAAGATGACATTTATGTTCCACAATCTCCGCATGTATATAAGACTAACAAGATTATTAAAACAGAACGAGAAAAAAATTAATTCAGAAACAAAATCTCCTAAATTCTAGGGTTCCACTTGACACCTCTTACTCCTATAATAAGTTTTCATTTCTTTCCTTTCTTACGGCAAAACCCTAGTCATAGGTAGAAAGATGCCTCTCATTTAACAAGATTTATATTTTTCTCGGAGAGTCTATTATGACTCTTTTCTAATTGACATTAAATGTGTATTTATTGGCTACATCTTGTATATAGGCAGAAATTCACTCTTCTCACTATTTTTCATTTAATGAAGTTACTCTCTCGCTAAAAAATAGTTTCTAATTTTGTTTTATTTAAATAATGTATTTATTGTCTGATTGGCTGTTTACATATTTACTTAGAAACATATATATATTTTTTGATGACTGGATGTTTAAGCCAACTTACGCGCACCTCGACTAATCTCAGGACCCGTGCAAAGCGTGACCCCAAGGAGTTGATAGCACCTAATGGGAATTGAACTTGAAACTTGGAGGAAGCACACCCCCAAGCCCCACGCTACACCCGCAAGGCCAACCCCTTGGGGTTTACCTAAAAATATATATATATATATATATATATATACTTATAACAAACAAGATAAATAGTTTCACCCTCTTAAAAGCTTAAACTAATATTTATTAATAAATACATAAAAAAAATATTAATTAAAAGCTCAATATTATCCATATTTTAAGATATATATCAAAACATACACACAAATAAATAAACAAATAAATAAGTAAAAAAAGTTTTTATATTATAAATGAATTTATATTATATATAAGATACATAAGCGGTTCCACCCCCTCCCCTGCTTCATTCAACTAAGGTCTAGTGTGTTGTTTTATCATACTCTTAACTTATATTCAGTTTTACTTTGTTGGGCATGCACAATATCTTTGCCCTATTTTGAGGGCGAATGTTGGTTATGTTTTTGTTGATAACTCAGGGTGAGGGAATGTTGGTTATGTATTAGCCAAGAGGTTAGTTTTGTAATCTCCCATATATAAGTATAAATACAAGGACTTAAGGGAAATAACCCTAGTGTTCTCATAGTCTCCTATTTTCTTATAACCTTATCCATCTTCTATCTTCTCTGTTTTCACACTTTCATTATTAATGTAACCTTTCGTCAATTCTACTTACAGTACAAAATAAGTACAAGAAAAATAAGGCCTTGTTTGGGATGATAGATTTTTGGCCAAAAAGTCAAAAAGTCGCTATAAATTGTCACATCACTTTTTCTACTTTTTTATACATCTTTTCGTTAAAAGTTCAAAAACTAATTAAAATAGCCAATTCTCAAACAAGCCCTAAAATTAGTAACAAATTGTTAGCTAAAACCAAAATTGGCATCACCATGCTAACGTGCATTACGATGAGAATATCTTATGGCCATCTTTTTAAGTACATAAATGTAAGGGTAAATTACACTGACACTCT
Source organism: Camellia sinensis (assembly GCF_055761805.1). Classification (NCBI taxonomy): domain Eukaryota; kingdom Viridiplantae; phylum Streptophyta; class Magnoliopsida; order Ericales; family Theaceae; genus Camellia; species Camellia sinensis. Next base: position 61,815,756 of record NC_138962.1, on the reverse strand, counting down.
CTGAGGTTTCTGTTTAATACAGATCTCCCCTCACATTTAAAAAATTATACTTACCCCCTATCAGATTAAAATAACATATTTGCCCCTTAACCTTTATACTTATAAAATAATGCAGATATTTTGTTCATGTCATTTCAAGAGAAATAATAATCATCTTCTTTGGTTTAACTCATACAAAAAATTGAATTTTTTTATTTTTACTGATTTTTTTTAATATTTTAAGTAACTTTTTTTTAAAAAAAATTTTAGATACACCTAATCTAGATATACTTAAGAAGCATAATATTTTGTGCATTTTTTTTTTAAATTCAATAAATACAAATATGTATATATATATACAAAAATTCAATACATTATCTTATTTTGTTGTATTCAACGCTTTTTTTTTTGGTACAAATTTTATACTTTTTAAATATATCTAGATTAAATGGATCTAATCTAGATATAATGATGGAAACAAAAATGAAAAATTATATTCATATATAAAAATTTATACAAAATATATCATAAAAAGGGCAAGATGGTTATTTTGAAAATTTTAGGGCATGACATCAGCAATCCATGGGGTAATTTGTAATGAGATTACAAACCTCAGGGAGGGGAATGTAATTTTTCAAATGTGAGAGGAGAATTTGCATTAAACAAAAACCTCAGGAAGTGTCAGTGTAATTTACCCTAAATGTAAAAATCAAATTTTATAAAATCTTAAATACATATTACATAAATTTTGTCTGAACAATTACAAGAATGGCCCTATTGCCATAGCAAATATTGTTAGGTCAAGTGTGAGAATAACTAAACATAACATTAAATATGGTTGGGTTCAATTGTACCCAACCATATTTGCTTTGTCAAATGTTTTAGCACTGTAAGCTAATAGTGATAATTGCCACTAAAATAATTATATCTTCATAAAAGTGTGATTAAAAATAGTCAATCTATATTAAAAAAAAAAAAAAAAAGTGTGATTAAAAATAAATTTGTACGCTTAATATGCGTGGGTTCATTTCCTAACACCTTATGCTTTTGAGACTATTCAACATAATATCAAAGCTCTAATTCCAAGAGGTTTGGGGTTCTAGTTTGTCACCCTCGTTATTTTTGTCATTGTGTACGTACATTATATGGACTTGGGTACGAGTATTGAATACGAGTGCATGTCCAAATGTCAAACCTTTATAAATTTAAATCTTAAGATATTGGGATACGTATCCAAAATAGGATACGGGTATGAAGAATTGTTATGAACACACATATTACATATTATATAATTTTTTTTTTTTTATTGTTTTGATATGTAGGGTATTCTCAGCCGACTTACGGAAGTCTGTACAGTCCAAACAAGCTTTCTGAAACAGGTTTATCCCCTGTGGTCTATAGCCCCAAGAGTTTTGCTGACGAAGGGAGTCGAACCTGAGACCTTAGAGGGAGCAAACCCCAAGTCCCAGGACTCATTCACCATGCCAAACCCTTGGGGTTATTACATACATAGTTGTCAAATCAGGATTCGAATCGTGAATCGAAATAGCCTCATACCGAATTGTGAATCGAATCGAATCGAATCGAATCGTGAATCGTAAAAATTCGGTCACTTTTTCTAAATTACTTATAAAAATATATTTGCACCCTTGGATGTTAAATATATTTTATGAATATGACATGTTTAGACTTAAATCAATAAAAACGTTGTTTTGGATTATGGTCACATAGTTTAATAAGTTAACAAAGGTTCCTATGTAAAATCACCATCTTACATTTTTCTTTTTTTAGATATTTCTCATTAACCATTCTTAATAACGATAGTAAGTAAAGACAAAGTCTCAATTTTCAAAGTAACAATAACTTAACAACAATATTGATATTTAGACAATAAGCATACATATTTTTCCAAGTAATAATGACCAAATAATAGAATTATTTAGGATCTTTTATTTTAAAGCCTAAAACATTTTAAAAGGTACAATTGATCTCACTTATGTAATATTCAACTATATTTAATTTAATAAAATAGAAATAGATAATTCCTGGTATAAGTTATTTAATCTTAAAGAAAATATATTATGATTTTTTAAGGAAACAAATGAGAAGATTAAAAATATATTGGGTCTGACTGAATCTGATTAGATCATATTAGAAACTCCATGATCACTAAAATAACAACAAATCATGTAAATGTATTAGTTATTTTGGTACTAAATGCTATTAGAAGTTGTATCATGTCATTTTTATCAAAAAGATGAAGAAAAAAATAATTAAAAATATATTGGACATGATTGTTTCAAGAATTGCATAAATAGTAAAAAGTGAATCGAATCGTGAATCGATTATAGATTCACTTCCAAAAGAGATTCACCCATAGATTCGTATCGATTTTGCAAAAACTATGAATCAAATCACGAATCATAAGGTTCTGATAATAGAGATTACATATTATATAATATTATTAGATAAAAATTATGTAAAAATGTACTTAAAATTGAATAACGTTTAGAAAAAAAGTGGGATTTTTTATCTCTTATCTATATTAGAAGTTATAAATGTTTCTTTTTTAATAAATGTGAGTTTATTCTCAAGGATTTAAATAACGGTGGAGGTTACTATAACGGTAATGACAGCGTTGACGTGGTTGCGAGGTGTTACGGCCATAGCGTAATGGTGGCAATAACCGAGACCGTGAATTTTTTAATTCTTTACACAACTTTAGAAAAACATACCAAGATACTATTGTTCAAAATGATTTTTAGAATTTTTGTTTAGTTTTAAAACATGATCTAATATATATCCTAATTTCTATATTAGTTTTAAGTAGCTACTATTGTTAGATTTATTTAATTTTCTATGATTTACTAATTATATTTATGGATAACTTTCAATTTATTAAGAAAAAAAATGAAGTATGTTTAGGCCTAGTTTGGGAAGACTAAAAATAAGTGCACTTTTTTACTTTTTATGAAATATGGGTTGGGTTTGGGTTGGGTTTGAAGTGATGTATTAGAGAGGTGATGTGACTTAAATAAGATGATGTGACTTAAATAGGATAGTGACTTTTTGACTTTTTGTCTTTTTTCAATCTTCCCAAACTAGACCTTAATATTAAAAATAATAGTCTCATAAACATAAGTTCAAAATAAAAAATGTCAACATAATAATGTAAAAGTATATAACATGAAATCTAAATTTTGTTCAATAAATTTAACAGAAGGGAAATAGATATAAATTAATATTCAAATATAATTATGTGAAGAAGTATAAAAATCATGTAGAACTTGAAGATTGGACATTCAAAACATGTATAAAAAAATTTTTTTGGTTACAACGAAAAAACAAAACATGTATAAACATGTATAAATTTTTACTGAAGTTCTATGTACAAAAAAAAAAAAGAGAAAATAGCATTACATACAAAAATGGAAAAAAAAAAAATAAAAATAACAATCGTAACGGCTGTAATGGTGCTGTGGCGACAATATAACGGCCGTTATGGCCTTTACGTAATGGTGGCGGCCATTACGGTTGTGAATTTCACACCGCCATAACGTCCGTAACAGGTGGTTGTAACCACTACAACTGTTACATAACGCTGTTACGTAATGGTTGCATCCGCTTTTTAAAAAGGGTCTAAATTAGGTACGAGTGTTGGACACAAATTACACACCCTTATCCTTGTCATATCCCATGGACACATATACTTTGCAGGAAATAGAAGAGTCCATGTAACATAGTAATTCTATTGTGCACTCAATTCTACTTGCACACCATGTTCTCTCAATCTATTGTTAGTCCATGTGCGAGACAAAGTCGCACATGCAAGGGAGTGTTAATTTGATATACATTGTTAGACTCATTTCCTAACAACTTAATCTTTTGAAACAATTCAACAAAATCATCAATGTATTTCAAGCAAAAATATTTAGGTAAGAAATTAAGCTAATAAATAGACTGGACTTGGTGTGAATCGGGTTTCTCCAAAATCTCATTCAGTAAAAGATAAAGAAAGACTGGAATCTTAGTTTGAAACCAAATACAAAATATAAAATCTTTCTAATATTACACGTACATATTACATACAAATGATATATACCAAAATATCATCTATATTAAGACTAATCTAAATATGAAGCAATAAATCTAAATTTCATGAATGGATCTAAATCAAAAAAATTATGTTAAGACATAAATTATAGAAAGACTTTTTTATCAGCCATAGTAGGACTCTTTAGTAGCCCTAATAATTATTATTTTGTATTATACAATTTATGTCATTGCTATTCTTTTAAGTTTTAATGCTTACAAAAGCAAAATTTATGTTGTCATGTTGAGCAACCTAAGCACTTCAAATAAAGAAACTATTTTCATATGTTGTACCTACATTTGAAAAAAGCATGCTGCCCAATAACTAGAAGAAATTAAGACTATAAATCTCATTAACAGGCATATCATTCTTAGTAATGTAATTTCATTCCTAATCTTGCATTCCTATCATTGTAACAGAGACTAAAATTGATAATATATTCATAATGCTAAATAGAGTTATATGTTCCATCTAATGTATCATGAGTTGAGCAAGGCAGCTAACCTTTTGAAAAATAGTATGTCGTAGAGATTTCCGTCAAGGGGTTTCTTTCTTCACAACAAAGAGAGAGTCTCAAACCAAATAAAAGAACCTACTAATAATGAAAGAAATCATTTTGCAACGCAAAGGAAAATTAACAGAATTTCAAGAATGTAATTTGCAAGTCTTCTTAGATAGTATCATACCCCATCAGAGTCGACATCCATATTCTCTTCCTGAAGTAGTGCAAATTTTAAGTAGTGATTACAGAACCCTTTGTTCCTTCTAACACGTGCAAACTCTGCAGTAGCGATGCAGTGTTCGCACACAGCTTTTAGACAGCAAAAGCAATGGAATTTTGAACTCTTACGGCAAATGAAGCAAGAATGCCACTCTGAAATAGAAAATGGGATTCACTTGGCATACTCTTACAATTTTTCATCCATCACAATGAAAATAAGATAAGAAACTAAGAACATAAAAACAAAGAGCAGAGTTTTGGACAATGTGTGCACAGACTAATAAAACTCGCAATAGAGATGATACTCACATTGAGTCATCAGGAGACTCAGGATCATAAATTAAGCATGTTAAATATTATTTAAATCCATTGCAAAACAAGTATTATTTGTCAATTTCAATTATTATAAAATTCTATAACATATTTAATTGATCACAGATAACGGGCAAACAGGGTTTTCATAAACATTCAGTACTTTTCTTTCTTTTTTTTCCTGACCAAGTTATATGGAAGATAGGAAACTTTAAGATCATCGAAAAAACGTAATTGAAATACATCTTGGCATTGCATGTTAACTGATGTGATGTAGGACAAGATTTTCAAGACAAGATTTTAAGAATTTTTATATTTTTTAGTTTTAATATTTTTGATATATTATTAGGATTCTTGTAATTTAGTATAAATATTTTAGAATTATTATGTTTCTTTTTTAATTTTATTATTTTGGAATTAGATTTTGACTAGGATTTTAAATAGTTTAAAATTCTAGTTTCCTATTCTCTTAGGGTTCCTAATTTGTATTGATTTAAGTTTCCTAATTTATTTTAGAATTACTTTTTCTACAAGTATTAGATTTAGTTTATTATAAATAGTTATGTAAGCCTCATGGCAAAGAGAACTTTTGTACAATTTTTATTCATTCATTCAATAATATTTCTCTGCCTTATGGATTCAAGGTTCTATTTTTCTCGTGGATTCGAGAGCCCCTTTCGTCTACTAGAACGATATCTAGTCCCCGTGTATTCCGCTGTGTCAAGTGGTATCAGAGCATGGATTCGCCTAGCTCAATTACAGAAGACAATGGAGCACATACAATCCCTATTGACGTTGATCGTAGGGTGGTAGCCATATGGGATGCGATTGAGGAACATCGGCTAGAGGTGCATGAACTTCGCAACCAAAGGCAACCAACAGTTGACAGCAACTGTGCCGGAGGATTCACCCGAGGCCAACCTGTTAGCTTACGTTATTTTGCAGAAATTTCATATTTTAACGGTTCAAGTAAGTTTCAAAAAGAAGATTTTCTTGATTGGTTGCTTGATCTTGAAAATTTCTTTGAATTCATGAAGATTCCTCATGAAAAGAAGGTTATATTTGCATCCTACAAACTTGATAAAATTGCATTGAAGTGGTGGAATGGGTTACAAGATTATCGAGTTTGCAAAGGTAAAGACAAATTTCATTCATGGTTAACAATGAAAAAGTTTTTAGCAACAAAATTTTACTTTCATGATCATGAAGATATATTGTCATATACAAATCAAGATACTTCTATGGAGTTGATAAAAATTTGCAATGAAATTGTACTTGTGAAAGAAAAGAATTGAGATCCAAATATTATTTGTGGTGAGATTGTTTGTAAAACTAATGAAGAAGATACAAGGTCTTGTTCGAGTGTTGATAATGCATCAACACATGGTAATTTGAATATTAGGGAGAAAGTTTTACAAACAAATCATAAAATTATTAAGGAAGAAGAAGATCTGATTGAGCCCAGTAACAAAGAGAAAATAGAAGAAGAGATAATACAACGTGTGCAACAAAAAAATTGGTTGATGCTACACTTGATATTCCAAGGTTGATAATTGAAGGATCAATTGAATCTGGGATGGTGCAACATCAAGAGAGCATTCAAGTTCTATATGAAGTAAATTTGGTTGATTTTCTTGGTATCAAGCATTCTAATTTAATTTTCAATACTTGTCTAATTGATCTTGTCAACTAGTTGAAGTCGGCATATAATGTTCGGAAGAGGGACAAACAACTGAAATATTCCAAGTATCTTTTTATTTGGGATGGACGACGGCAGATCTCTAATATGAGCTCGAGGACGAGTTCATTCAAAGAAGAACAGTCTGATGTAGGACAAGATTTTAAGAATTTTTATATTTTTTAGTTTTAATATTTTTGATATATTATTAGGATTCTTGTAATTTAGTATAAATATTTTAGAATTATTATATTTCTTAATTTTATTATTTTGGAATTAGATTTTGACTAGGATTTTAAATAGTTTAGAATTCTAGTTTCCTATTCTCTTAGGTTTCCTAATTTGTATTGATTTAAGTTTCCTAGTTTATTTTAGAATTACTTTTCTTATAAGTATTAGGTTTAATTTATTATAAATAGCTATGTAAGTCTCGTGGCAAAGAGAACTTTTATACAACTTTTATTCATTCATTCAATAATATTTCTCTGCCTTGTGGATTCAAAGTTCTATTTTTCTCGTGGATTTGAGAGCCCCTTTCGTCTACTAGAACGATATCTAGTCCCTGTGTATTTCGTTGTGTCATGATGAGTCTTTAGATTTCATCCATGCCACACACATAGCAATTGGTTCCATGCTTTTACTTAAAAATGGAGATTTCATAAAAATAAAAAATAATAATAATGTAATGTCATAGAAAAAAAGAAAATCAAATCACACATAAATGAGTGACTTACTGCAAGTCCAGCTGTTTCCAGACTCAACAAATGACTCATCTTTCCCCACACACTCAACATGATAAGATTCTAGACAATCCCTGAAAATCAGAACATTTGACAATTAGACACAGTTAAATTAACTCCATGACAAGAGTAGAAAAGATTTCATTTATAATAAAAGCCATCAATAAAGCTTATAGCAATGATAACACTCATTGTTTTTACTATTTTGAACAAATTACACCCATTAAATTGTTCAAATTTTGAAATCACTTGTTTGTTTTTTTGAAATAAAAAACTTACTAATAAGATGAAATTGATAGTTTAAGGAGAGAAAAAAAAAAAAAAAACTAGGGTTTCGGTAGTAACACACTTACCAACGAACCCAGTGCTGAACTAGGCTATCGAGGTTCCAGAATCCAGCGCAACCCACGAGATCTCTGGTTAGGGTTTAGATATTAATAAGAGAGACAGAGGGTTTGGAATCGAAAAGTAGAGAATCCTGGGGCTTCGAACTTGGGAGTGGTGGGCATATCATGAATTTGACTAGTAAATTGGACCAATGGGTATATCAAGAAATTTGATCCATTTTCGTATGCTTTCAACGATCCTGGTTTGCAAGTAAATGACAATTCTATGAATTTGAATCGAGTTCATCAGTAATATGCAGCTTGATCGCATGCCATTGTTATTTGTGTAGAAGAAGAGATTGCTAATCAACAGTTTCGCCATGATTTTTAATGAAATCCAATTCTGCATTTTCTGCACTGTAGCTTCAGCATACCTATCAAGTGAGCAAAGCGGTTGCTCTGTCCCAATATATTCTTATTTTTTTCAATAATTTTTTTTTTTTAGAAAAACTAATCCACATTCTAACTAAAAATAAATAAAATGAATAATTAAAAAATATCCCAATATATTCTTATTTTTTGTAATAATTTTTTTTTTAGAAAAGCTTATCGACTTTATAACTAAAAAAATAAAATGATATAAATATTTTCTGAATTATAATTAAAAAATATTATAATTAAACACAACACGAGATTAAAAAAAATAGTATAATTAAGATACATATAAGACATCATTTTCAAAAGTATGTATATGAGAATGTTCTAAATTTATTCAACTCTAATAAATTACAACTACAATTCCTTTGGCTATTTCTAACGGTGAACCAAACCTTGCATCAGATTTGAAATTTGATGAAAAAGTCACTTTTTGGAGCTCCAATAGTTTCAGTAAATTGGTATCAAAATGAGAATGGAACAAAAAATTCATCAAAGTGAGAACAGGCTCCAGATTTCACTACTTTACTGTGCATTACCGTTGGGGGAGACCAACCGGTCAACCAGCCGGTCGACTGGTTCCCTTTCAAATAGGTAGGTTCAAACAGGTCGAAAGGTTCAAACAGATTAAAAAAAAAAAAAAATAGTCTTAACGGTCGACCAACTAGTCAACCCTTCTCTCAATTCCGCATATATTTTGTTCGACAGGTTTGATGCTCACCGTTGGAAGAAGCCATATCAAATTGAGAAAACAACCTATTTTTTACTCAAATTTGGTAAAAAAAGAAATGAACGGTTGGAGATACTCTTAGATTTAGCTTTAATACATATACATTTTTCACATTTTAAAAATTATAATTACCTTCTATCAAAGTTTGTCATTTAATCCATTTGATATAAAAATTAAAATGACTTTGATGCCCTTTTTTGTCATCTCTTTCAGACGGACTAGACATGAAACTTCTCTTTTTTTTTTAACCAATGAAACTACTTCTCTAGATCACCATTTTTTTCACAATTCATCTCTCTTACTTTGCCAGTGACATTTTTGGTTGATACTCTCTAACACATTTCATCAAACGTAGAGTGATAATAAAAAAATTAAAAAAAAAAAAAAAAAACCTTCATTGTTGCTTCTACTAAAAAATAAAGTAACAAAAATAAAATAAAAATAGTCCATGATAAGCAAATTGAAAAGAGAGATGTTGTGTAAAGATTGTTAATTTTACAAACAAGACTTAACTTGTCCATGTCACCATTATGATTCATTAAACAAATTAATTATTAATGTTAGTTAGTACATTAATTAATACATATAGTATTATTCAATGGTATTAGATAAGCCAACAAATAATTAATGCAATGTTCAAATTATAATGAGATCATAAATGTGATTTTCAGACTGTCAAGACAGTATTTGTGTTAAGACAAACTTCAAGGTGTAGATGTAATTTCCTTGAATAATGATATATATACCAATTAATGTACACACTAATGTACTAACAGATGATGTAGCATCATTTGTATAGTTTTAAGTATTTGTAACTTGTATAATAAATGCGATCAATAACATGTAGCACCACTGAATTTCCTTTTACCTTTATTAATGCTATATGTTGAGAGGATCAATGAAAATTTCATTAAAAAAGATTCTTAAAATAATAAAATAAAATAAAATAAAAAACTCTTATTAGTGGAGAGATCAAAATAATCGTCTAGATAGAGTTTTTTTTTTTTTTTTTTTACAGGAAAAATTCGTATGAATTGATCTTAAAAAATTATTTACACTTAGGAAGTTTTGAATCTAAAATATTAGACTAACCCCTTAAAGTGTAGATATAGCTTTTACATAAAGTACACAAATATATATACATATATATTTTAGGCCTCGATCAACTTATTGTTTTATCTTCCAAAAGAACTAAAAATAAGAGGCACGTCATACACAAAGTTCAAAACCTATCTAATTTTAAAACAAAACACTTGTATCAGTTAATTCTATATATTTTTAATTGTTATCAAAAAATTCATTTTTATATCTCACCACCACCGGACTTCCATCAGACGATCACTGGAGACTCGCTCAAATATTTAACATCAACGAAAAGTCATTGGAGTATCGCCGAAGTATTCTGAATGTCACCAGAAGTCGCCAGAATGTCTAGAATGTTTCCTGGACGTCAAGAACATCGTCAAAGACTTATTGGAATGTCTAAAATATTGTCGAAAAAAAGGAATAAATGGAGAAATTATAGTGAAAAAACATAGCAAAATGTGCTAAATATTGATAAACTAACCAAACCGAATCAAGTCTTAAGTCCCATCAAAGGGGGTCGGCTGTATGTATCCTTCATCTCCACTTAATTCTATCCAAGGCCATTTCGTTAGTCAAATTAAAAAGATTCATATCTCTATTTACTACATTAGTCCACATCAATCTAAGTCTACCCCTTCCCCTAATACTACTATCAACCGTCATTGTGTCGCATTTCTTCACTGCTGCCTCTGTTGGTCTCCGTTGAATATGACCAAACCATTTCATTCTATTCTCTCTCAACTTATCTTTTATTGGTATTACTCATACCCATTCTCGAATATACTTATTCCTAACTTTATTTTTTTATAGTCTTGTCATATATCCACTGCTAAATATTGATAAATTGAAAAGAAAAAAAAATAACGTCAACAAACAGCAACAATGAGAAAAAACATATATTATTTTTCAATTTTTATAGGGTTTAAACAAATAATCCCCAATATTGATCAAATTTTGAAACTGTAAAATGTTACAGTTTCAAAGCACGATTCTATTAAGCATTTGTCCTTATTATTCAAATTGGAAAACATATTATGAAATTGTAAAATTTTACAGGTTTAAAGCATGATTCATTTCAGCAACAAAAAAATTGAAATTGAAAAATTTTACAATTTTTACCGCCTGTAACTAAAACTCGAAAATAACTTGTTCAAAACTTGAAAATTTTCTCCATTAAAACAGGAACTAATTCAGACTGTGAAACTGCGAATGGCACATTAAATCAATTATAGTTTGTTTGATGGTATTTGCTACTCGGATAACCATAGTAATTCTAGAGCTAATACGTGCAACAAACCCTGATTTCCAGAGGGATGCATTTATTAGATAAAAGGTCGACACAGGTTATGCCCGTTGCTGTGATGATTCATGATAACTCGATGGATCGCACGACCTTTGTGCCAGCGACACATCATTCAAATTTCTGCCCTATCAATTTTCGATGGTAGGATAGTGGCCTACTATGATGGTGACGGGTAACGGAGAATTAGGGTTCGATTCCGGAGAGGGAGCCTGAGAAACGGCTACCACATCCAAGGAAGATAATAGGCGCGCAAATTACCTAATCCTGACACGGGGAGGTAGTGTAGCGATCCCGACTTTGACCCGATCAACTTACGGGGGTCGAAAGCAAAAATGCAAAATGCATTCGAAATTGCTTACGGGAAAGTGTATTTCACGCTCGAGGGGACTATGCTATATCAGTCTGTAAATTAGGGTTTCATATCACTTTCTGCAGCCCTCTCTCTCTCTAAAACTCTCCAAATTTCCAGATCTAGAACTTCTCTTTCTAGAAGTCATATTCTCTCTTTGATTTCTCTAAATCCATTGGGATTTAGGCCTAAATTCTTCATCAAAGTTGGTTATCACCTCGAGGGTTTCATTGTATGCGGCGAAGATCGAGTTTTGACATTGTAAATTTTGGGGTTTCATCTCAGATTCTCTTCAAAACTTGAGGTAGGGATTTCTTTGAGTTATATATATATTTTTGCAAGATCTAGATGATTTTTGAAATCATCTTTTGATAGCTTCTAAAAATTGATTGTTGATTCAAGAAGTTGAGCGATTTTGAAAGTGGGTTTGTCTCTTGTTCTTTTAAAATAATCTTATGGGTTTTGATCTTCATTGATTGAAGAAAAGATGATTTTAGAAAGTTTTCTTTCAAAAGATTTGAGTTGTATAGTTTTGGTGAGAAAACCTAGAATTTGGAGATTTTTCTTTAGAAGACTGAAAATCCATAAATGATATTGTTATATTTATTTTGTGTGTCAAAATAAATTGATGTTTGGAGAATTTCTTATTTATATTTATATAAATGATGAATTTCAGGGAATACGAGAATTATTGTTGAAATAGTCTTGAAATGACTAATTGTTGAGGATACTTGAGAATAGGGAATTGTGTTATTCCTTGGATGATGAATTGGAATAAAAGTATTTATATTCATCTTGTGTTATTGGCATATCAATTCATTTGATTACATTAAACTTTGAAAGTTGATTTGAAAACTTGCATTGAGAAAAGAATGTTGAGAAACAAGTTTTCATAGAATGGTTTTGGGGTAAATACGTTGGTAAGTCTTGATAGGTGGTGTAGATGATATTGAATAAGTTGGCCTGAGGGTCCAGGGTGAAAGACCGAAAACCCGCGCGGATAGGTATCGAGCCTTCCGGTTAATACCGGTAAAAATGACAAATTGGTAATACTTGTATAGTCTACTTGCAGATACCGACCTAGGGATTACCAGAGTCATATTTACCGCCCTTGAAATGAATTGTTAAGTTTTGAAGAATTGAAATTGCATGACATCATTGAGCATGATAGTTTTCAAAGATGAAGATGTGATTTTCTTTCAAAAAGGGCATGGCATGACATGTGCATTTCATCTCTTGAGACTTGTATAAAATATATATACTTTGTTAAGGATTTTCTACTAGGCTTTATGCTCATCCTATGAGATTTTTGTACAGGAAAGGATGTGGTGATGGTGCCTAATTAAAGGCGAGGAAACGTGTGTTCAGAGTACGAGACTCTCATTTTGCTGTGACTCTGTGTTTAAGCCAATGGCTATATTTGTGTGGGTTTGAATAACCATTTTGTGTAACTAGGCCTAAGCCTTGGAAACTTGTAAACCCTTGGGGGTACCTATTTGTTTATGTTATTTTGATTTGAAGTGAATGTATTGTTGCATGAAGAACTATTGTATCACGTGATGTAACTTTGGAGATTTATATTTGGTTTTTCTTTGAAAGAGCTATGATTGTTGCATTAGCATTTGGGTTAGAAATTTGGGGCATTACAGGTAGTGACAATAAATAACAATACCGGGATCTTTGAGTCTGGTAATTGGAATGAGTACAATCTAAATCCCTTAACGAGGATCCATTGGAGAGCAAGTCTAGTGCCAACAGTCGCAGTAATTCCAGCTCTAATAGCATATATTTAAGTTGTTGCAGTTAAAAAGCTTGTAGTTGGATTTTGAGTTAGATCGACGGTCCGCCTCAGGTGTGCATCGGTCGTCTCGTCCCTTTTGCCGTCGATGCTCTCCTGGTCTTAATTGGCAAGGTCGTGCCTATGACGCTGTTACTTTGAAGAAATTAGAGTGCTCAAAGCAAGCCTACGCTCTAGATACATTAGCATGGGATAACATCATAGGATTTCGATCCTATTACGTTGGCCTTCAGGATCGGAGTAATGATTAATAAGAACAATCGGGGGCATTTATATTTCATAGTCAGAAGTGAAATTCTTGGATTTGTGAAAGACAAACAACTGCAAAAGCATTTGCTAAGGATGTTTTCATTAATCAAGAATGAAAGTTGGGGGCTCGAAGATCAGATACCGTCCTAGTCTCAACCATAAATGATGCCGACCAGGGATCAGCGGATGTTACTTTTAGGACTCCGCTGACACCTTATGAGAAATCAAAGTTTTTGGGTTCGGGGGGGAGTATGGTTACAAGGCTGAAACTTAAAGGAATTGACGGAAGGGCACCACTAGGAGTAGAGCCTACGGCTTAATTTGACTCAACACGGGGAAACTTACCAGGTCTAGACATAGTAAGGATTGACAGATTGAGAGCTCTTTCTTGATTCTATGGGTGGTGGTGCATGGTCGTTCTTAGTTGGTGGAGCGATTTGTTTGGTTAATTCTATTAACAAATGAGACCTTAGCCTGCTAACTAGCTATGTGGAGGTGACCCTCCATAGCTAGCTTCTTAGAGGGACTATGGCCCTTCAGGCTACGGAAGTTTGAGGCAATAACAAGTTTGTGATGCCCTTAGATGTTCTAGGCCGCACGTACGCTACACTGATGTATTCAACGAATCTATAGTCTTGGCCAATAGGCCCGAGTAATCTTTGAAATTTCATCGTGACGGGGATAGATCATTGCAATTGTTGGTCTTCAATGAGGAATTCCTAGTAAGCGCGAGTCATCAACTCGCGTTGACTACGTCCTTGCCCTTTGTACACACCGCCCGTCGTTCCTATCGATTGAATAGTTCGGTGAAGTGTTCGGATCGCGGCAATGTGGGCGATTCGCTGCTGGCGACGTTATGAGAAGTGTGTAGCAAGGAAAATGTAGAAAAAATTAAAAGATCGAAGGAGAGAAACAGATTATAGAGAAGATTGTACTCCGACAATTATTTTTTATTTAGATCTCGTTGGATCTCATTTAGATCTACTTAGATCTTATGTAGATTTGAATAGATTTACTTATTTTCTTTGTCGGAAACTCGTCTCCTTCACCGTCGGTGGTTGGTGGTGAATCCCAATCAATGATGGTCGTCGATTGTCGGTGATTATATATTAGAAAGAGAAAGAGAAGAAGCAAGGCGTGATCACTGGTCGCTATAAATCAGGAAGAGAAAATGGTAGAGAATAACAAATGCACAGAGAAGAACAAAGAAGAAAAATACGTAGTGAACTTTTGAGAGTATCCAAAAAGTTTTGAGACTAAATAGACTTTTCCTCTTTTAAATATGACTTCCAAGTAATTTGCCCAAAAAATAAATAAACCTACTTATTGTTAAATTTAACAATATACCAAGCCCAAAAATCTATTTGCCAAAACCAATCCAAATTTTGGGTTAATCTAACTAGTCAAACCCTTACATCTCATTTAGAATATCTTCAATAAAAGTATTAAATTTGTGCATTAAGATACGTGTTAACTGACAAAAAAATGATAAAAATAAAACCAACTTTGTGTGAACTTGTGAAGTGTTTGTTCAATTATGGAATGAATGATGCTCTAATGGATGTGTTAAAGTGCATATTAAAATGTGATCCACAAGTATACACAAATGTGAAAATTCATTTGGTACACCTACTCAAAGGCGTATACCATATGCACAGAATCATGTATTTTTATGGTATATGTTACACATATTTATGGCTAAATTTATTTAATCTTTTGGTAAAGTTACGATATAAAGCTACACATTTTATGATAATGATACGCATTTTTTATAATAATGTTGCATGTATTTTGTGGTGTATGTTGCACATATTTATGGCTAAAGTTATATAATCTTCTGATAAAGTTACGATATAAAGCTACACATTTTATGATAATGATACACATTTTTTATAATAATG
Organism: Camellia sinensis; assembly: GCF_055761805.1. Lineage (NCBI taxonomy): Eukaryota > Viridiplantae > Streptophyta > Magnoliopsida > Ericales > Theaceae > Camellia > Camellia sinensis. The sequence continues at coordinate 61,800,056 of NC_138962.1, read as the reverse complement.
TTATGTATTTTTTTATTGAAAATTTTATAAAGCACAAAATGAGAAAATTACCACAAAATAGTAATCACTACCAAAAAAATTAGTAATTTCATTTATGAATAAAAATAAAACCAACTTTGTGTGAAGTATTTGTTCAATTAAGGAATGAATGATGCTACAATGAATGTGTATATTAAAATGTGATCCACAGGCATACACAAATGTGAAAATTCCTTTGGTACACTCCCTCAGAGGCGTATACCACATGCAGTATTATGCATTTTTGCGGTATATGTTGCACATATTTATAGCTAAAGTTACGCGTAATCTTCTAATAAAGTAATGATAATTTGTGTTTCAGAAATAAAGTTATATATTTTATGGTAATGATACGTAATTTTTGTAATAATGTTACATTTTTTTTGTATCAAAAATTTTAAGAAGCACAAAATGAGAACATTACCATAAAAATAGTAAACACTACCACAAAAATTAGTAATTTCATTTATGAACCACAATTATTGCAACTCTATAAAAAAAATAAAAAATAGAGAAGGTTTTCCTCCAACTTAGAATGTAGGAGTTCCTACAATCTAAGTAATGTGACACCTTATGATTAGCTAAAAGATTACACAATTCAAGGAAGTATGCATTTTGGAGTCCTAGTTATTTTAGGTAAATTGTTCTTGTTAAATTGTTTTTGTTTTTGTTTTTTTAAAATTAAATCCTTATCTGGAAATCTAAAATTCAATATTAGTAATTTTTGGATGATCCATCTGTTGATTTTATTATTATTATTATTATTATTATTATTATAATTTTGCACGATAAAATTGTTCCACAATTGTATTGCACAATTAAAACAAGTCGAAAATCTACAAATATTAAATCTGTTGTACTGGAAGGAAAAAAAAATTTCTACCTACATTAGACACCATTATATGTTGTAAATTTTTATTAACAAAATTAGTCTATTTGGTATAATTTTTCAAAAATATTTTCTCGATTTTTGATTTGCTTATTTTATTTTTATTTTTATATTTTTTTTGTATTTAGTAACTTTTTCATATTTTAATTAAATTTTTAGATGCATATAATCTAAATGCATTGAAAAACCTAAAATATTTGTAAAGAAATCTATTTCTTTATAAAAACTAAAAACAAATATGAAATAAACACAAAAAAGGACACATTTTTTAATTTGTTGTCGTTTAGTCAAATTTTTTATTTTTTATTTTATATATTTCTAAGACATAATGTTATCTAATGTATGTAGATTTTCAATTGATATTAATTGTGCAATATAATTGTGAAATAATTTGATAGGGAAAAAAAATATAAAATTCCAGCGATCGGTCATCCAAAAATTACCAAAATTGTTTATTTTTTAAACAAAAATTTAATTACAAAAACAATACACAAGGTACCTAAAATAACTAGGATTCCAAATAGATGTTTAATTTCATAGCCAATCATAGCATGGCACATTTTTTGGGTTGTAGAAATTCCTACATCTTAGCTTGGAGGAAAACCTCCTCCCAAAAAAAAAAAAAAAAAAAAATTGATAACACTTCTCACAAAAATACATAACATGTACCAAAAAAATGCGTAACAAAAGTTCAACTGGTGCACACCATCCCATAAAGAGTGTCTACCAAAGGCAACCCTATAAATGTATATAAAAATAAGAGTAAAATGAATAAAAAATTTACAAAAGGTACAGTCCCCTCACGACTCTCTCTATTTCAGCCATTAGTTGGCTGGCCACATATTGTAACTGTGGAAAAGGACAAAGATAATATCAGAAGCAATTATAAAATAAAATAGATTAGTTTTTCTATTAAGCAACATAATGCTTCTGTTTAATCCTGATTTTTAACATCAACAAAACATCCACTTCTGATATCTTTGGTTTCCTACAATTATTCTCAAGTTCTAGCTATTAATGCTTCCAAAAAGACCAAAAAAAAACAAAGAAAAAAAAGAAAGTAGAAACAGACATTTACAAAACAAGTTTATGAACAGTAAAGTATACTTATTTGCTTCTGTATGTTTGATAAACTTCTGGTAGACAAACATCAAACAACAAACTTCAAGTCCTAATTTTCTGGGAAAAACCTGAGAAGAGCATTGCTCAATGAGATTGCATTGTCTTCACTTTGACCAACTTTCCACACCTTGAACTTCAAAGCGAAAGGACTAATCTCGCCCCAGTGTTTCAACATTGACAGCGAGTGTGGCCCATGTCTTTCTCCACTTTGCCCCATACAATGCCACACAGACGTATCCTCGTCTTCGAGTTTTTGCTTTCCAACTGCAACCCTTGAACCATCATTGTCGTCGTCGTCGTCATCGCTACTCAACTCAATCAATGGAACCGCTGAGGCCTCTTGGTTACTCAGCATTTTTGGTTCCGAACTTTTCGGTTCTTCAATGACAGATGCCACGGAATGTTCCTTCTTTGCAACTAAGCATAAAACACAGAGAACAAATAATAAGCTGTTTTTTACACTTTTATCAACTTGATCAAAATAATATAAATAAGAATGAATAGCAAACATAAGAGATGAGGAGTTGTAATAAAATTGATAGGCCTGCAGGCACAAGAGAAATTGAAGAAGCATTCATGCTCTTTTCACAATGTCCTTACAAAAAAGCATGCATCATTGCCATCAGAAAATGATTACATTATTTCTTCTAAATGAATACAAAATATAGGAATGCATTCAAACAATTTGATGAAAAAATGAAACTATTCCATTTTAATGGTATGTTACAACTTGGGAATGAATCCAATGAGTTTATGATAGACGATTACAACCAATTCAACACTTCCATGAGAAGATGAAGAGATATTACATAACTTCGTAAACTATTAGGCCATGTTTGATTCACAAGACTAATAGTGAAATAATCCCATCAAATTAGTGTGGTATTCACTATCCAATTGAATTAGTAGGATAAATTATCCCCTTATCCATTGTTTGATTTATATTGGATAAGAAAATATATGAAGATAAAAGAGTCTTTTTATTTTATTTCCCAACTCAGGATATATAATCCCATCCCAACCCCATTACTAATAATCCTACAAATTTGTTGGATTAATTATCCATTGGATTAATAATCCTGAAACAAAATTTCAAAACAAACACATGATTATTGGGCCCACGGATTAATAATCTCAATCCCATGCTTTAATCCTGTCAATCAAATGTGCCCTTAAGTCTCACCTAGGGTTACATATGAATAAAAGTGGGTGCAAATAGAACTTTCAATTTCATTGCAGAGTTTTAAATTTTGGGTTTATCGTCCTTGTACAGATTGAAATCATAATTTCAAGAAACAATGTTGAAGAAATCAAACTTTCGCAAAAGAAAATTTCTAAGTAAATTTTCTGAAAATTGGAACTTGAAATGACTTGAAGCCAAAACTAAATCCGAAAAGAGTCTGATTTAGATAACTGTTTCTTCTTGTATGCATCTTAATCTCCTACTGTATTATTCAACACAATGGTTTTAGAACATCCAAAACTATGAATGGAAATACATGTGCATAGTAGTAGAAATTTAATCAACCATACCTGAAGAAAATCCATTGCCTCCCCAGCTATCTCCAGGAGTTTCCAAACTCCCTTGGAGGATTGATTTTGGCAAGCTTTCATCTCCCTCTTTATATTCTTTAATGGCATCATTTGCCGTAGGTTCGAGTTCTGATAGATCTGCAGTCACCTTGGGAACCTCTTGTAGCAACCGCAACTGTTCTGATGGCTTCTGAAGCAGCTTTCTTTTCTCCATGTATTCAGAGAGTGTAGAAAACCATGTAGGTTAAGGGGCACGTTAACATTTTACTGCAAATATTAGCACCTAATATATGCTAAATTTGTGCATGTATGAGCATTTATTTACATTCTCATGTGGATGCCCCACTTTTTTTGATTTATGATTTAGCTTTCCGATTAAATTCGGGGCGTAGATATTAATACATCTCTTAGCATCTGAAATCATAAATCAATACAAGGTATCAATTCAAATTGGACGTATAAGTCTACAAACTATAAAGCACGGCCACCTTTCTGAAGGCCACGTACTGGTGCTAGACATGGACACGTGCCAGACAAACTATGGACACATGTCAGACATGCTTTGGACACATTGGGACACTCCGTGTCCCAATTTGCACACGTGTTGAACATGCTCAGGACAAGTTGGGACGTCCTATGTCCCATTCTTAAAATATTTTTTTTTACCGAAATAGCGTACCAAAGGATATGAATTTGATGTGAATAATTATTTGATCTAGTATAAGTATATAGTATTTAGGATTAATTACACTAATCGTCCTATAGTTTGGGGCTTATGCCACTTTGACCCCTAACTTTTCAATTGTGACATATTTGACCCTGAATTTTGAATCTTGTTCCAAATAAGGACAATTGAAAATATCATTAGATTTTTCAAGGGTAAAATCGTCAATTTGATAAAATATAAACTAATTTGACAAAAATAAATATTCAAAAAAAATGTTTTTAAATTTTTTAAAATTATTTTTATCCACCAATGATAAAATTATGTAAAATTAATAAAAATTACATGATTAATTTTTTAAAATTAATTTTACATGATCATCATCCAAACACATAATAAAAATTAATTTGGTAAAAATAAATAAATAAATGTCTAAAAGATTTATCAATTTTATATAATTTTATTTTTAGTGGGTAGAAATAACTTTTAAAAATTCAAAAATATTTGTTTGACATTTATTTTTGTCAAATTAATTTATATTTTATCAAATTGACAATTTTACCCTTGAAAAATCTAATGATATCTTCAATTGTCCTTATTTGGAACAAGATTCAAAATTCAGGGTCAAATATGTCACAATTGAAAAGTCATGGACTAAAATGACACAAGTCCCAAATTATAGGGACTATTTGTGTAATTTGTCCTAGTATTTAAAAATCTGACATCTAATAAATATATAAAATTATATGTTTTGCACATGTCCCCAGCTTGTCGTGTCTTACATTTTTTGAAATTTGGTGTGTCTGTGTCATGTCATGTGTCCATGTCCATGTCCGTGTTCGTGATTCTTAGTCTACAAATCAAAAAGTTTCAACTTCTTTTGCTTCTGCATACTAAAATCATTGATCAAATGAAATCTTAGGTCGTGGGTATTAGCAGAAGAATAGTTTGAGATTGTTCATCAGTACTTCTGTAATCTAGTGACGTGTGTGGCTGTTCCTATACACGCTATCATAGCCTCAGTAAATGCCACTATCCTGAATCTGCATTTCACAAAACACTTGCAAAAAGGATATTCCCTTCTCCATCCTTTTTCATTTGCTTGATCAATGAGGTTTTGTAATAAATTCAGCTCTCTAACAATCCACTGACAAGTTTCAATACAAAGAAAAGATAAGCAGAAAAATAAAAAGCAAGTAATGGATGACAAATAAGAAGAAAGATTACAATGAACAAGGTGATATTAAGATGTTTTTAAATGAAATGCTCGATAGTTCAGTCAAGTATTTTACCTGCATAACAAAATAACAGAAATGAAACTGCTTACAGTAATCTTATTGAGATCAATCTGTTAGCAATTGATACACCTAACCGGGAACGGTGAAACGCGAAACTCAAACAGGGATTAGAACAAGAAACAAGAATTAAATGCAGAAGAACAACAAAATTTAAGCAGTTCACCCCAAACTAGTGCTGCATCCACGACTTCTGCGGTTTTTTCACCATGATCCGAAAGTCACAAGATACAAAGAAGGTCGTCTCCCCCTCAACTATAAATATATAGAAATTAGGGCAACAAGTCACAGATGTGGAAACACCACCCCAACATTCGGGTTGGGGCACACCCCTGAACCATCTCCTTTGGATCAAGATCCACAGTACCAGGGGTGAAACCAGAAATTTGTTTTGACAGGTGCCAAAATTTGAAACAAATTTTTATTTATTGATATTATAACTTTTTAAAGTTCTCTTTTATGTATTTAATATACAAACAAGCTTTGTTTATAATTTTTCATTTTGAATTGCTGTGGCATAAAGTGATTAAAACCATGGAGTACGATATGGAACTCAATTTGCTGCACAGTAGTTTGTAAACAAATTTGTAAGAAAAGTTTGTTTGTATGTATAGCAATATTCAGAACTAAAAAATGCTATGATGGTCACATTTTCTTACCATATTTTGTTTATCATCTTATGTGTTAATGAGAAATACTAGAGACCCCCAATTTAAACCTCTAAATTCACTCACAATGGTGTGGCAAGATAGTAGGGTCTTATTTAATCAACTGTGTGACAAATTAAAAGTTGACACCTATCATGTCACATCATTGTGGGTCAAATTAGGAGAGCTCTTTTAGGGTCTCAAACATTTTCCATGGAACTAATATAGTATTGACACAAAGAGAAATGCTAGAGACCCAGAATTTAGAACCTCACAATTCCCCCACAATGACATGGCAATTACATGGTTGAGTTAGTGACAAATCAAAAATTGACATGTAACCTACCATACCGTTGAGAGTAAATTAAGAAAGAGTGCTTAGAAGTCTTAATCTATATCCACACATAAAATGATAAACAAATTAAACTTTAGGATAATTTTAAAAAATATGTGGTGCCAGAATGTAAATTTTGGTTAGGATTATATATATCATATACTATACATATATAAGAGGGTTATTGAAAGAGTGGGTGCCATGGCACCCTTCCCACGAACGTAGTTCCGCTAGTACACACTACCCCAACACAATCCATAAGTTATTGGTAAAATAAACAGGCGCCCCTAAACGATATAAAACAAAAGGACCTACTTGACATGCATAACAAAAAGGAATAACTACTATTTTATTAAATAATGGCCTCGTAAGGGTATAATTTGAGTGCCACTAATTCGTCAGCAGAAGGAATGATAGGACACATTGGCCAAGAGAAAGCACAGGACCACCAATTTATGATGACACATTGTAGTAAGTTTCTGAACCAAAGGCAAAACACATAATTTGTAGTACATACGATGTTATGGAAAATGTTGGGTCTCTCTCTCCCTCCCTCCCTCTCTCAATTCACTCTTACATGCATATACACTAACAAACAATGTCAGATAGTTTAATATATATTGCTGCCCATTTCCTAAATGCTTAAGCTTTCACGAAAATTAGTGACTTCACATGGTATTAGAGCTCAGTTTGGGCTCCGTTTGCATTCTTTCTTCTCTCTATGTGTGGTTGTTTGGATATTTGCATCTCCAAGTGCAAGATAGGATTGCACGTGAGACAGGATGTTGAATAGCTTGATATACATTGTTGGGCCAATTTCCTAACAATTTAAGCTTTCGGATAATTGATGACTTAACAAACAAACCCACACAGAAACACAAAGGATGCACTAAAATGCTATTTTTTGGCAGGATATACGGTGAGTACGTCTTGAACTTCAACTCAAGGACTTCTAAGAAGCAGACTAATAAATCAGAAGTTTTCATGATCTGTTCAAATGACATATTTGGCCACTTTTCCATCTTATTTTTGTTCCATCTTGCCCACTCACATTCCTCACTCTCAAGATTGACGGAAGTTAAATTATAGACTGTACAACTCACAAATTGTTCTATGGAAAAGCTTAAAATAGATGTATTATGTACATTTGCAAATAACACTGGGGTAGATGTTCATACATGCTTTGTTATATCTTCATGCAGACTTCTGGCCTTCTGTTCAAGGTCCACCTGTCAGATAAAATGTTTTGATCAAACAGTTTGAATAAACTTTCAACCAGAATATATAGCGCGCTACAGAGACGGTGACAAATATAAGCAGTAGCAGCAAAGTTGGTCCACATCATCAGGGATTGAGACACAATAAGTTAAAATTGTTTTAACATTGAAACATAGTGATGCCATTAAGTTAAGATAAAATATAATAACCAACTTAAAACACTTGGTGGTTGAAGAAAAATGTCTTAAAATGTTAAATTTAGTGATAAATAAATTCAAACTCTAGTTTTCTTGAGTTCCACTTGATGCCTAAATTAAATATGTACTAGGGTTTTATAACACAATTTGTTTGATTTCCTCATAAATGAGATTATCAATACACAAACATGATTGCTTCTTCTTAAGGGCAGTTGTCTGCTAAAGGAAACAAATATAATGAGAATATTTTACAGTCAAATAAGGGTAAAACTGAAGCCAACCACAGTCAAATAAGCAAATTATGAAGCCAACAGCAAAATGAAGGGTAAAACTGAAAAGATAACCCAATGAAGTACAATGACATAGCAAATGACTACACAACAAGTGGCACGAGCACAGCAAATCAGTCTTTATTTGCTACAGGCAAAACTGTTCACCTAAGAAGCATGGACCTTTCTAAGAAGGTAAAATGTTGTGTCCGACACCGACACGACATTCATTGGACACTTCCTAACACTTAGATACACATGAAACATATTAGAAGTTTGAATAAAATAACTTGTAATTCAATGATATAACAAAAAACAAAGTAAATTTACACCTATTTTCCTCTAGATTCCAAAAATTATTACCTTAGACTCATATATATAGCATATAATTATTTATCCTTATATATGACATATGATAAATACATAAAATTATATATTTTGCGTATATCCCTTATGTATCGTGTCCTACATTTTTTTAAAAGTTGTGTGTCGTCATGTCCATGCCGTGTCACGTGTTTCTTAGCTGTTCACCGACGGTAGAGGAACTCCAGATTAAGAAAATATGAACTGAACAAGAATTGTTTACTAGCAAGTTACATAAAAATAAGTTCAGGTTTAGCGCTAGACAAAGATAATATTCAACGAGTCTTGCAACAGTTTGTTGCATATTTCCTATATCAAATGGGTGTAATTTCCAAGAATTAACGTTATGGACTAATTAAAAAATAGGCGATGGTTCAAATTCTGCAGATACAGCCTAAAGCTGGTGAAACCCACAAACTAAAATTCCAAGAAGGATGAGCAGTTTCAGCAAAAATAAAGAAGAACTGCAGCAGGCGCTCGTTTAACAAACTAATTTACTACAACAGTTTGCCAAAGCTGGAAGGCCCATTCTTCATGGATTCCTTATTTTCCAGTTCAGTCAAAAGCTGAAAGAAATTACAAGGATCCAAGGAGGATGCGAGACATTCAGGGACAAAGCAATCATATTATAGAGAGTAAACATTCTGATGCTTCATTCGATTGGATCTTCAGAAAATTCAAATGCAAACTACATTCTGTTTCAGATGGTTTAAAAATTAAAAGAAAAAAAAGATGATTTTTTTTTTGGGGAGCCGCTATTCCTACTCCACTTTGCTCCAAGTATACTCCCTTCTTTGTTCTTATTATACATCGTTACATTAATATCCCTCCACAAAAAATACACTCCCTCAAAAAACCAAAATTCCAAGGGGGTATTAATGTAATTGTGTATAATAAGGACAAAAAAACGAACGTGTTTGGAGCATAGTGGAGTGGGAATAGCAGCTCCCTTTTTTTTTTGCACCTCTCCATTAATTCCTCTTCTAATCAGATTCACTTATAATATACACTATTCATGACACTGAGCCGTTGTAGATATAATTAAAAAGTTTTACTTTTCCAATGAATAAAAGAATTAAAAAGAAAAGAATGAGGGAACTTACTATGGTAGGTTTTTTAAGTAGCCCGCCTTTCACTTTTTCTCTTAAATCTTCACATTCTTCCTGCAAACCCAAAAAAACCAAGCTACTAATGTTATGCTTGAAATAATAAACTATTGGCAGTATGTTGAACTATTCAAACAATTTAACTTCCAAATAATGCTTTACCGTTTAAACTAAAGTAGAACTATGGGTTAAGTTGTACTGAAAATAATAAGAATTTATGGACAAGTATAAACAATATAGTAAGGAGTGGAAATTTCAAGGACAAACTGTGGCTGTAGGAAAAATTTATAGAAATAGATGCATATGTCAACATTAAAAACTTATTTGGGAATAATGCCTGGTACTCTCAAAATCCACCGATATCAAGTTAAATTTGTGAGGTCAGTTTTGATCACAAATAAACCTCACAGTTATGGTCTACTCTATGCAGAACAATGTGGAATGTCCAAATGGTTATAATGAGTGTACATGCATATTGGAAGGTTATTGCCATACATGCATACTGAGTTTAATTAAAATAAACCACAATATATATGTGGAACCTGACAAGAACTTTTAATAAGACTATGGAAATTGGAAGGTTATTTCCATGCTTCAGTTTGATAGAAGTTTTGGCATTTTCATTCCATTAGTCATAGAGAAAAGGGGTGCCTAAACCTAAAACATGTCATTACAATCCATACCATACAAAAATACTAAGTTCAAAATGTCACAAACTATAAATAATAGCATTAACGTTTTTCACATGAGAGTGTACTCCATGATTATTAGTTCTAGGAAAGTACCATGATTGTACATATTCATGTTTGTTGTACTGACACTGAAATCAGCATCGTATTACAAGAGCATGCACCATTTGAATTCAATAACAAAACTTTAATTAGTGTAATGGACGGATAGAAAAGAATGAAGGGATGAAACATTGTTCTTGAATGTGATCCACCACTGAAACACTATGTCACCGTGACGAAGAAGAAAAGAACAGTGGAGGAGAAGGAAGGGAAGAAGAGTATAAAACAAAAAGGGAAGAAAATTTGTATTTTCATTTTCTTTCTGTACGAGGATGCCTCATCCTCGCTCCCTTTTTGATCTATTAATAAAATCTTTTGTTGTTGATCAAAAAAATAAAAATAAAAAGGGAAGAAGAAAGGATGAAAAAAAAAAATGCCAACAAAAATACTTCCACACAATATTATTACCTCAGAGAAGTTTTTATCTGAAAGCACGCTGATGCAAATGCCTTTTGACATATTTGAAACTTGGAGGAGAATCTGCATGTTGTTATCGCCCTTGGATATCTTCTTCATGCCTGAGTGCATGTAAATGGTAACAATAAGATAAAGATCAAAATTTTAACAATAAAGAAAATGTGTGTAGAAAATAAACCAATTATGGGAAAGTTCAACTTTGACATGTTCTAGCGCAATTGACCAGATCATTCTGAAAGATTCCACTTACTCTACACCAATCAGATTCTGGACACAGCATTTTTTTTAAGCTCTTTACTTCATTTCCTTTGGCTCGTTCTTTCAAAATACAAAAATTAACATGAAGGGAGTAGCTGGATACATCAATTGTTAGAATTTACCATAAACCTACCACCACTACCACCTCACCTACTCCACTAAACCTAACCCACTACACCACTACCACCTCACCTACTCCACTAAACCTAACCCACTACACCACTACCACCTCCACTTCACCTACTCTCCACCACACTCCTATATAATAGGAATCCTTGTAATTGTAATATACACAAAATCAACACATCAATCAATAATTCATTCTCTCTATTTCATCAAATTTAACATGGTATCAGAGCTATAAGATTTAAACCTGTATTGTTTTTCTCACCGGCGGGCAGCCGGCCGGCAACTTTGCCTTTGCTGCCCGCTGGAATTTTCTACACATACCTTCCGCTCTCCAGCCGCACCTCTCTCTCCCCATCACAGTTGAAACAGAAATGGAGGCGACTATCGCAGATCCACCAATTGTTGCAGTTGCCAATCAGAAGGAACAGGCAAACCAGGTTCCCAGTGATGTGAAACTCTTCAACAGATGGTCCTTCGACGAAGTTCAAATCAGTGACATGTCCGTGATGGATTACATTGCTGTGAATCCTGCAAGGCACGCAACTTATGTGCCTCACACAGCAGCTGTTCCGCCGGATCAACAGCGCTTGATCTTGCGCTTGATCTTCGCCGGAAAACAGCTCAAGGACGGTCGTACCCTCGCCGATTACAACATCCAGAAGGAATCGACTCTCCATCTGGTTCTGAGGCTTCGTGGTGGTATGCAGATCTTCGTGCAAACCCTAACTGGCAAGACGATTACGCTGGAGGTGGAGAGCTCCGACACGCTCGATAACGTGACGGCTAAAATTCAGGATAAGGAAGGGATTCCTCCGGATCAGCAGCGTCTGATCTTCGCCGGAAAGCAATTGGAGGATGGCCGAACTTTATCCGATTCCCAAGTCTCCATTTCCAATCTCTCTCCCCTATCATACACACATAAACACATTGTTTCATCACACCCAATTCACCGCCCAAATCACACCCAATTCACTTTTCTTTTTTTAATCACCCCCACCGCCCAAATTTTATATTTTTTTTATTTTATTATAAAACTTCATTGGTGCTCACGCTTTGCCCAAATCACACCCAATTCACTTTTAAGATAGGATGATGAGGTTGTGGGTGGGAAAAATAATAAAGTATTTTAAGAGATAGTGGGTGGGCATGAGTAGTCTCGCGGGCCGATTTTGACAAAACCGTGGGCCGAGAACCACGTGAACCACTTTCCTTATTTCTCTTATCTTTCGTTTTGCTTTCAATTTTATTCTTATTATTTCTTTCTTTATTTTTCTTTCACATTACTTTTAATCTTTTTCTCACTCCATTGCAACCAATTTACCAATTTGCACAACAACCCATATTTTATTCCTCTCAGGGATCAACCCCGATCACACTTTTACACAAACAAAAAAAAAAAAAACAAAAAAAAAAAACAAACAAACACATCCACAGGCGAGATTTTTTTTTTTTTCTTATCTACTCTGTCGCCGGTCTCTTCTTCTTGCCTCCGTCCTGGGCGGCCCTTGACGGTGTTGCCTTCGTGTTACCTACTCCACTGGGCATGATCACTACTCCCTGCTCCTCCACTGCAGCATATGGCGGCCCTCCAAATCGGAACATCACGGTGGCCTTCCGCTTCAACTCTTTGTTTTCTGCCCTTAGCACGCTTATCTCTGCTCGCGCATCCTTATACATGCGTTGGAGCAGAGTCAGCTGGGAGTTTAATTGCTGCACCTCATTTGCCCTACTCTGCAGCCGGTTCGACAAGTTTGTCACCGCAGTCATGGTTTCCACACATGACTTCAATGTATACTGATTGGCTTCCACATCCGACTGCACTGCCATTCTTTGCTCCACAGACCGCATAGGAAAGTTCAACGGAGCAAACTCCGGGGCGCTTGGTTGAGGTTCCAGTGCCACCGCACCAGTTCTCTCTCTCGTTGACTCGTTGAGGTCGGGAAAGAGGGTGAGCAGCCCGCGGGAAGACGAAGCCATTTTTCTGGGCTACAAAGTGTTCCACAGTTTCTCTCTCCGAAGAGGCAGAGTTTTTCAGAGAAGGGTTGGTTTCAAAGGTTTCAGAATGGTATGCCTCAGCCTCAGCCTCAGCCTTCGTCTTGGTTAAATAGCCAAGGCAGCCACGCGTATCGCGCGCCACTTGACGCCAGACGACAAACGGGCACGCCAACCAAGACACTCACGTGCCTCGCCATCATGTCCGGCACATCTTTTATGACATGGGCGCGCCTTTTGATGGCCCGTCTTTTGATGGCACGCCTTTTTATGAATTGGGCACGCTTTTTGATGGCACGCCTTTTAAAACATTGGGCACACCTTTTGAGGGTGCGACTCTTCAAGGGTCCGACAAGACTCTGTAAACTGTCCCGACATTGATTCCGGTTAGCTCCTTTATGGGTCCGACAAGACTCTGTAAACTGTCCCGACATAGATTCCGGTTAGTTTCTACAAGGGTCCGACAAGACTCTGTAAACTGTCCCGACATTGATTCCGGTTAGTTTCTACAAGGGTCCAGCAAGACTCCGTAAACTGTCACAACATTGTCTGCTACAACGGTCCGACATGACCCCATAAACTGTCTTCTACAACGGTCCGACATGACCCCATAAACTGTCTTCTACATCGGTCTGACACCGCCATCCGGTGTCCTCTACACCGTTATGACACCGCCATCCAGTGTCCTCTACAACGTTATGACACCACCATCGAGTGTCTTCACCAATGGTCTGACACGACCATACAGTGTCACCTATCCTCTTTTATTTTTATGTATTTGCTTGTTTTGTTCCTTTCTTCAAACTCAAGTTGGTTAATTTCTATCCTCCTTGAGTTTGCGGGGGGCTGTTAGAATTTACCATAAACCTACCACCACTACTACCTCACCTACTCCACTAAACCTAACCCACTACACCACTACCACCTCACCTACTCCACTAAACCTAACCCACTACACCACTACCACCTCCACTTCACCTACTCTCCACCACACTCCTATATAATAGGAATCCTTGTAATTGTAATATACACAAAATCAACACATCAATCAATAATTCATTCTCTCTATTTCATCAAATTTAACATCAATATTGCGTCATAGAAACTACTATTATAGTTCCTGATATCAATTTCATTTCTTTATATTCAGTTTCCTGCAAAATCAATACTTATTCAGATTTCACTTCACTTCTTTTCAATTGCCACTCAAAGACTCCATCAAATAACTTCTACATCTAGGTTCATAGAAGTCATTCCTCAAAGTTGTTTTTATATAAAAACTAAGTAAAATGGTATACAGTCCTCTTCCAGGATCTAAAGGACTGAAACAAAAAGTGTAAAATTTAATGTATAAAGAGAAATAGAGAGAGAATAAATTGTATGTATTATTGATTGATTTATATTGATATAATGTTATGTTTTATTACAATGATTCATGATTCCTATATATAGAAGAGGGTGAGTGTGTAGTAGGTAAGGAGTAGGTGAAGTGGAGGTGGTAGTGGTGTATTGGGTTAGGTTTAGTGGAGTAGGTGAGGTGGTAGTGGTGTAGTGGGTTAGGTTTAGTGGAGTAGGTTTAAGTGGGTGAAGTAGGTGATAGGTTTTAACAGCCCCCCGCAAACTCAAGGGGGATAGGAACTAACTAACTTGAGTTTGGAGAGAGTAACAAAACAAGAAAATACATAAAAATAAAAGAGGATAGGAGACACTGTATGGTCGTGTCAGACCATTGGTGAAGGCATTGTATGGTGGTGTCATAACATTGTAGAGGACACTGTATGAGGGTGTCATAACGTTGTAGAGGACACTGTATGGTGGTGTCATAACGGTGTAGAGGACACTGGATGATTGTGTCAGACCAATGTAGAAGACAGTTTATGGGGTCATGTCGGACCGTTGTAGCAGACAATGTTGTGACAGTTTACAGAGTCTTGCTGGACCCTTGTAGAAACTAACCGGAATCAATGTCGGGACAGTTTACAGAGTCTTGTCGGACCCATAAAGGAGCTAACCGGAATTAATGTCGGGACAGTTTACAGAGTCTTGTCGGACCCATAAAGGAGCTAACCGGAATCAATGTCTAGACAGTTTACAGAGTCTTATTGGACCCATGAAGGAGCTAACCGGAATCAATGTCGGGATAGTTTACAGAGTCTTGTCGGACCCCTAAAAAGTCGCACCCTCAAAAGGTGTGCCCAATCTTTCAAAAGGCGTGCCATCAAAAGGCGTGCCCAATCCATAAAAAGACGTGCCATCAAAAGTTGCGCCCTCAAAAGGCGCGCCCACTTCATCAAAAGTCGTGCGCGACAGAAAGCGTCGAGCCATCAAAAGGTGAGCCGGAGACGCGGCGAGGCACGTGAGCGACAGAGTGGCGTGTCGGCCGCGTCGTCAGTGTCAATATAAACCAATGCGGAGGCTGTGCTTGAGGCAGAAGCGAAGACAAAAAAACCTGGGAAAAAACTTCTGAAAAACTCTTCATTTTCTGAGAGTGATATTCGTTTTTCTGAGAGATTGCCTCTAAGAGCTGCAAATCTTGAAACACTCCCCTTCCGAACATTATCAGTCTGAAATTGCTATTTCGCTGAAACACTCAGCAACCCAAAAAACATGGCCTCTTCTTCCCGTTCAGCTACCCAGAATATGGCCTCTTCATCCCGTGGTCTACTCACTCTCTTTCCCGACCTCAACGAGTCAACAAGAGAGATAACTGGTGCGGAGGCCCGTGAACCTCAACCAAACACCTCTGGTTTTGCTCCGTTGAACTTTCCGATGCGGTCGGTGTAGCAAAGAATGGCAGTGCAGTCGGATGTGGAGGCCAATCAGTATACATTGAAGTCATGTGTGGAAACCATGACTGCGGTTACAAATTTGTCGAACCGGCTGCAGAGTAGGACAAATGAGGTGCAGCAGTTAAACGCCCAACTGGCTCTGCTCCAACGCATGTATAAGGATGCGCGAGCAGAGTTAAGTGTGCTAAAGGCGGAAAATAAGGAGCTGAAGCGGAAGGCCACCGTGATGTTCCGATTTGGAGGTCCACCGTATGCTGTAGTGGAGGAGCAGGGAGGAGGCAACTTGCTTGGTGGTCTAGGAAGCACGGAGGCAACACCGGCAAGGACCACCCAGGACGGAGGCAAGAAGAAAAGACCGGCGGCTGAGTAGAGAAGAAAAATCCCACTGTGGGTGTGGTAGTTTTGTTTTTGTTTGTGTGGGTTTTTTTTTTTTTTTTTTTTTTTTTTTTTTTTAATGTAAAAGTGTGATCGGGGTTGATCCCCTGATATGAATAAAATGACAAGGTTGTGGAATGTTGTTGGTGTTATTTTGTGGTGTTGTTTTGTTTAATAAGAAAAATAAAATAAAAGAAAATAATGGATAAAGAAAATAGAGAAAAATATTTGTGGATGGGTGATAAGAAAAACAGCAGATTTTTTTTTTTTTTTTTGGTGGAATATAAAATAAATAATAATAAGAGAATGGAAAACGGGTGATGCTTACTAACAAGGGATAGGGAAAATATATTATAATAAAATATATATATATATATATATATATTAAAATAAAAGAAAATGGCGAAAGAACGTGGATGAAATAAATTAAGAGAAAGGAGAGATATGATTAAAGTGGGTTTGAAAGTGGGAAAAGATGAGAGAGAGGGATGTCCAAGAAGCTTGTGCTTTTGATAGTTACACATTACCCAAGCTGTATGTGAAGATGCATGTTACTGTCTTACACTTCTGCAGGCTTGGTATTCTTTGTGGGGCACTTGCAACACGTGACATTGAAAATTGTATTCGAAAATGATGACATCTCCAACATGAAACGTCTTGGAAGCAGCCCAGGCCTTGTAATCAATATTCCCAATGATGGTTCAACCAGCGGAGTCCCCAACCTTGTACACTGCTGCCATTGAAACCTTCAAGCCAGCAAACATGGCTACCAACAACAGAGCCACAGCTCTACACCCCACACCCAAATCCATGGCTAAGAGAGAGAGAGCAAATCGGGAAAAAAACAGCAGTAACGAGCAGAAAAGCAGCGCCAGAAACGCCAACGACGACGACGAGTAAGAGTACAACCACGGATATGTGAGAGGCGAGGTGAACGGCGATAGAGGCTAGACGATGATGCGGGTGCCGCCGCCGACATAGCGGAGGAGGGGTGTAAGAAAATGTTGAAGAAGTCAAGGTATGTGTAGAAAATAAGCGGAATAGGTTGAGGTCCGGCGGGCGGCCAAGGCGAGGTTGCCGCCCGCCGGTGAAGCGAGAAATACTAAGGTCTTAACCTTGCTCTGATACCATGTAAAATTTAATGTATAAAGAGAAATAGAGAGAGAATAAATTGTATGTATTATTGATTGATTTATATTGATATAATGTTATGTTTTATTACAATGATTCATGATTCCTATATATAGAAGAGGGTGAGTGTGTAGTAGGTAAGGAGTAGGTGAAGTGGAGGTGGTAGTGGTGTAGTGGGTTAGGTTTAGTGGAGTAGGTGAGGTGGTAGTGGTGTAGTGGGTTAGGTTTAGTGGAGTAGGTTTAAGTGGGTGAAGTAGGTGATAGGTTTTAACAAAAAGCATAAATTGAGTTAATTGTGGTTCTTTCTGTTCAAGTTGCAGGGACAAGCTCTTTACTTTTTAAAAACATATTTCTTGGTTTTTTGATGAATCGACAAGCCTATCCTCAGACAGTTCTATTATTGATAGCACAGCTAGTTAGAGCACTGAATGGCCGGCTATTTTGTTTGGCTATTGTGATAAATTTATGCAAGTCAAATATGAACTAACACATTGCAACAACAAAATAGCACAACTAGTTAGAAATTAGAGCACTGAATACTAAACAGTCACATCTGATATGAAGGACATGACCATATTGTTAAGAGGGAAACAACACTATCCTTTTTTTTCAAATAATATTACTCTATGGTCATGCAGATTATTCCATAAAGTCAATGGCACTGCAGAATATAGCCCCCGAACTACTAGAAAGAAACAGTCAGTTAACTCATCAAATTATCAGATATCTACCAAGACAAACCTGCAACTTGCACAAGCTGATGAGAATTTCTCTGAAAATAGTCATTGGGGTCTGATTTGACTCTCACAAAGCTTCCTATTACTTTGCTTTCAAAGGTTTCAGGTTGCTTCAGTAGCTCCTGCACTAGACTCCTCTTCAGGTACACAAGTTTAATGTTCTCAGCAACAATGGAAGCAAAACAGCTCTGTGGAGCATTGATCGCCACCTCATTTTCTGGGGATTTCCTATTTGTATTTAACTTTCTCTGTTTTTTACAGGCCACCGTGACATTCTCATCCTCATCTTCTGAAGTGTGTCCCAGTTCGTCCTCATCTAATGGCTCAAGGTTCTCAAAAAAATGGGGTTCCAGGAGGTCATATATTTTAATTCTGTTCATTGTTTTCCTCCCCAAAACAGACTTTAGTCTTTCATCGCATAAAATCTTCTTCTTTTTCTCTGGGCAAAAAAGCTTGTTTTCATTGATGTATTCATTAATGATAGAACACACATCATATTGTGAAATTTTTTTGCTTGTGTCTTTACCAATTGATGCAAGAAAATCTATAAGGGATTTTGATCCCCAACCAATAAAATCTCTTTTATTTGATTTTACCTCCCTTTTCATCACAACTTCCTTCTGTTTGGATCTATTCATTTTCTTCACTGGCTTGTGCTCTTCTATATCGGAATCGGATATGAATTGAGTTTCCTCTTCCTTGTCAGATTCCTCTGGTTCAAAACCAGACTCGTAGTTTTCACCCTTTTTCAGTTGAGCACCAGCAGAATGGAGATGCTCCAAAGTCAATCCTTCTTTCTCCTTGATTACCTCCCAATATTCCAGGAATAGGCCCTCATATGTCTCTTGGTCTTTGAAGTCTACCCTCTCCTGCAATGCAATAAACATGGAGTGAGTGAAGAGATTGAGAAACAAAGCTCAAGTTCAGTTTACAAAGCTACTCCTCACTCACAAAGACAAGAAAAAATCATCGAATTAACAGAATAAAAAAGTGGTACTAAAATAGTTTGTATTACCAAAATTTCATCTTTTCCAATATCATTTAAATCTTTGAGAAAAGATAGCAAAATAAAGAATACAAAAGTGACATAGACAACATTTATGCAATCGAACCATTGAGTCCAACGTTTGTGGAGGAGCTAAATTCACTATTTTTCTCAACTAAAATTCATAAAGTAGAGATGGTGATATCCGTTGACACATTCAAAACCTACAGAAGGGTATCCACCGTATCATAATCTCCTAAATAAATTGTTAAGGTGGCTCAAGATCATCCTTATGAAAAACCTAATATTCCCTGAGGAGTTTCTACCCCGTGGAAACGCTCTTTAATGGAACTTTAGCCTTAGCTGGTCGTGGCCAAGAAACCACCAGTTTCGCTTAGTGGGCTGGGTATTGAACTCAATAAATAGAATTATGTAATCCTCATCTCCTGCATATCTCTTCTTACACTCCCTTGCAGGATAACTTAATTTCCTATGATATCACCAGAGGAATATTGAACCAACCAGTGTTTACGGTGCCTAGCTGATGTTTAAAATGGTTTTCTCTGAGAAAAAACTGAGGGAATTCCATACATCATATTCTTCTCCAATGACGAATATATAAAGTTTACAACAGAAGATATACAGAGTCTACACAGATGTTGAATCAATTACAAATATTATTGCCCCAACCTTAAGTCTAAATGTATGTAACTGAAATTAGTAAATAACGATAGGTTAAAGGGAAGCTAACTAAAGGATTTGTCTAACACTCTGTATGATGGCAATTTATGTGTTTGCATTAATTTCTAAGTCTGAGAATGCTGTGGTCAGTATTGTCCTTCTGGTTGGGTAAATAGCCATGGTACTTTTTTAAAGGGTTGTCTCCTTTTCCTTTTGCATATCTCTTCCACATTATCTTTTGGTAAATAAAATATCAATTAAGCAAAAAAGTTTCCAAAAAGTGTATGAGCATGCATCTATAATAAAATCTATAGGCTATTGATGTGATTACCCAACTCTCTTTAATTACTCAATTACATATACTGTCAATATCTGTCCAACTCGATCTCTCTCTCGCTCTCTCTCTCTCTCGCATGCACACAGCAAAATACACATGGAGTGTGTTTATGAATTCATTAGAGGTGGTTTTGTAATCTCCCACATATAAGTATAAATATAAGTGTTAGAATTTACACTCACCTACTCCTCACCTACCACACACACTCACCTACCACACACTTACCATCACCTACCACACACTCACCTACTACACTCACCTACTCCTCACCTACCACCACCTAACCTACATCTATATAATCAATCCATTGTAACAGATCAATGTATCAAAAAATCAATCAATAATACATATATTTTTTTACATGGTATCAGAGCAAGGTTGAGAACCTAGTAATTCTGCTTCACCGGCGGGCGGCAGCCTCGCCTTGGCCGCCCGCCGGACCTCTACACATACATTCACCCCGCTTATCCAACCCGACCCACTCCTTCCTCCCCACCCTTCTCGGATCCTTCGAGACCCACCAGTTGTTGGGTTGGGCCGTCCCCTACTGCCCCGGCGGCGACCTCACTGTTCTCCACTATCGTCAGACCGCCATTACTGCATCCTAGCAGATAGCAAATAGCAGAGTAATACATTCTTATATATATATATATATATATAATATTATATCTGGACTCACCACCAATCACCAGTCATCATCGGCATCCGGGTCTTCGGGTTCGGGTTTCTTATTCAAGTCAGGCTTCTCTTCAAACCAGAAGGGTTTGCATCCAGAGGAAGGTTTATCGTGGTGGTGAACAGTCATGGAAGTCTCGAGTGCGAGTGCATCGACCCTAGCACCCACCTCGATCGCTTTCTTCCTTATCAACGCCGCCGACAAGTCTCGATCACGGTGGCCTCTGCCGCCTTCACCGACCAAGTACTCCGGAAAATTGCGCCTCGCCGCCGCCACTGGTTGGCGTTCACTTCGTTCCCTTTAGACTCCTCCTTTTGCTCCATCAAGATCCTCCACGACGCCCTCCGAGAACCAACCACGTTCTTATACCCCACAGAAAGCAAGTTCCTCTCCTCAACAGTCAGTTCCACATCCAGATTCGCAACCTTCTTCATCGCATCCACCATCTCGTCATAGCGTTCGGCTTGCTCGGCGAGCTTGGCGATGTAGA
This sequence comes from Camellia sinensis, assembly GCF_055761805.1. Classification (NCBI taxonomy): domain Eukaryota; kingdom Viridiplantae; phylum Streptophyta; class Magnoliopsida; order Ericales; family Theaceae; genus Camellia; species Camellia sinensis. The sequence continues at coordinate 61,778,613 of NC_138962.1, read as the reverse complement.
CGAAGGTCTCGCGGTCTTTGGAGGAGGCCATGGTTGATCGATCGGAGCTCTACTTGCTCTCTTATCTCTCTCGTCTTCCGTCGCTGTCAAATTGGGGAGAAACTGGAGAGAGAAACGCCAGGTAGAGAGCGAGAGAGAGTGATGCAGGCGGTTATATTCTCCCACCAAACCATCTTTCCCATACATGCCCGTGCACCCCCCAAGGGACAGCCCCTGCTGTGTTGTTTTTTTGAGAAGAATCAGAACACTTGCATAGACATTCCTCTCTCTCACTTTACTTTCTTTTCTTTTCTTTATTTTTTCCCACAACCCACGTTACACTTTTCTTGAGTGGGGTGCCCTAAGACCCAACATATTTTGTCCAGTTGATCACGCTGCAAAGGGTTTGGTGTGGCTTTTCACTTTTCTTGAGTGGTGTGGCTTTTCATTTATTCCACCGCCCCACTTTTTAAACATATTATTATTATTATTATTATTATTATTATTATTTTAAATATATTATTATTATTTCTTTCTTTTATTTTTTTCTTTTTATTTTTTTTTTGCACTGTATTAAAAAAAAAAAAAAAAAAAAAAAAAAAAAAAAAAAAAACAATTGCAACCAATTTACAAATTTGCACAATACACTCATTTTATTCATATCGGGATCAACCCCGATCCACATTTTACACACAAAAAAAAATAAAATAAAATAAAATACAAAATAAAAAAATAAAATAAAAATAAAATAAAATTACAACAACAACAGCTTTGTTTTCTTTTCTGCAGACGGCCACCCACTGACCTACTCTGCCGCCGGTCTCTTCTTTTTGCCTCCGTCCTGGGCGGCCCTTGCCGGTGTTGCCTCCGTGTTTCCCACTCCACTGGGTATGATCACTCCCCCATACTCCTCAACTGCAGCATATGGCGGCCCTCCAAATCGGAACATCACGGTGGCCTTCCGCTTCAGCTCTTTATTTTCTGCTTTCAGCACACTTATCTCTGCTCGCGCATCCTTATACATGCGTTGGAGCAGAGCAAGCTGGGCGTTTAAATGCTGCACCTCATTTGTCCTACTCTGCAGCCGGTTCGACAAATTTGTGACCGCCGTCATGGTTTCCACGCATGACTTCAGAGTATACTGATTAGCCTCAATATCAGTTTGCACCGCCATTTTTTGCTCCACCGACCGCATCGGAAAGTTCAATGGAGCAAAACCAGAGGTGTTTGGTTGAGGTTCACTGGCCACCGCACCAGTTATTTCTCCTGTGGGCTCGTTCAGTTCTGGAAAGAGAGTGAGCAGGTTCTGGGTAGCTGGACGGGAAGAAGAGGCCATGTTTTGGGTTGCTAAGTGTTTCCGAGCAGGGTTTACAGAGGGTTGCTAAGTGTTTCCGAGCAGGGTTTACAGAGTATTTCAGACTGCCAAAATTCAGAGGTTTCAAATTGGTTTGCACAGCCTCTGCCTTCGTCTTGGTTATATAACCAAGGCAGCCACGCGCATCGCGCGCCTCTTGACGCCCGACAAACTGGCACGCCTTTTCATGGCACATCTTTTGATAAAGTGGACACGCCTTTTGATGGCACGCCTTTTTATGGATTGGGCACGCCTTTTGATGGCACGCCTTTTTGAAAAATTGGGTGCACCTTTTGAGGATGCGATTTTTTAAGGGGTCCGACAAGACTCTATAAACTGTCCCGACATTTGATATCGGTTAGCTTTTTTAAGGGTCCGACAAGACTCTGTAAACTGTCCCGACATTGATTCCGGTTAGCTCCTTTATGGGTCCGACAAGACTCTGTAAACTGTCCCGACATAGATTCCGGTTAGTTTCTACAAGGGTCCGACAAGACTCTGTAAACTGTCCCGACATTGATTCCGGTTAGCTCCTTTATGGGTCCGACAAGACTCTGTAAACTGTCCCGACATTGATTCCGGTTAGTTTCTACAAGGGTCCAACAAGACTCCGTAAACTGTCACAACAACTGTCACAGCATTGTCTGCTACAACGGTCCGACATGACCCCATAAACTGTCTTCTACATCGGTCTGGCACCACCATACAGTGTTCTCTACAACGTTATGACACCACCATACAGTGCCATCACCAACGGTCTGACACGACCATACAGTGTCTCCTATCTTTTTTTATTTTTATGTATTTTCTTGTTTTGTTCCTCACTTCAAACTCAAGTTGGTTAGTTTCTATCCTCCTTGAGTTTGCGGGGGGCTGTTAGAATTTACACTCACCTACTCCTCACCTACCACACACACTCACCTACCACACACTTACCATCACCTACCACACACTCACCTACTACACTCACCTACTCCTCACCTACCACCACCTAACCTACATCTATATAATCAATCCATTGTAACAGATCAATGTATCAAAAAATCAATCAATAATACATATATTTTTTTACAATAAGCGATTAAGGGAGATAACCCTAATGTTCTCATTATCTCCTATTTTCGTATAATGTTGTCTATTTTCTCTCTTCTTTCTTTTCTGACTTTCATTATTAGTTTATTCTTTTGGCAATTCTACTGGTATCAGAGCAAAAAATCTGGTTTGAGGGTTGGTCTGGACTGAGCTAGGTTTTTTATGACGCAATGATGTAAAAAATATAAATAAATAAAAATCTCTCGATGATCGACTAGGAGAGAAGTTTTTATCCTATATTTTTTTGTGTTTCCATTGGAGAGGCCTTGTTAGAGTATTTCCATTTTTTATGATTTTCGGCAAAAAAATGGGTCATTTTTTGGATTAGTGCTGAAGCATTTTTTGAGCATTTCCCTTGGTTCTTTAGCAACCGAGCGTACTGACTCACATATTGGAGGTATTACACAAGGGTCTTGAGAAGTTTTGTTTGATTATATTAGGGTTTGATGGTGTTCTGTGGTAGTCGATTGTTTCTTTGAGGCCTCTATTGTGCACTAAATGGCACAAAAAAGTGTGCTATTTGTTGTGTTTTGGATACTTTGACCTTCCCAGCAGCACTCGGGTGTTATTGGCCTTCCCCTTTATTGGTTTGACACACAACAGGTCCCCTCTTGAACATTTTTTTTTGCTGCTGGAGAACTTGTGATAATTTGTCAGGTCACTAAAAATAAAGTCAGAAGAAAAAGCGGTGTCTCAACAATCATTGGTACTGCTTGCCAAATTATAGAGCAAAAGACACAACAAGTTGACTTATATTTTTAACAATATCACTGCCAGATCATTCTTGTCATAAATTCTGTATATAAATTTTGGATGGATATCATTATCCTTTTCACATTGTCCATGACATATTGTTTATAAGAAACAGTATCTCTCTAATCTTTCTCTATCAAATAAAAATAAAAATATTAATTTATGATGATTTGTTATGAATGATGTGTTTTAAAATTAAAAACTTTAATTTGCAACTTGTGTGTTAAAATTACAAACTTACATCACCATTGCACGCTAATTTATTCCACACTATTTTAGAATTTTAATTTGTTGTCATAAATAATGAATATTTAAGTTCATATGCTTAATATTAGCTCAAAAATTGTTATTATCTTATTGTTATTGATTACAAAAAGAAAAATTTTAAGATTAAAATTAATAGGTTCCCCTTTTGAATTAATTTTCAGGCTCCATCACTGCCTGTGGCCACACATACAGGGGCCCAGACGGGTCTTGATTTATGACCATTATTTAAAATAAAAAACTATGATCTGATTATCTTCTACACAAATGATCTGGACTGGTTAATAGATTTAATAAAAACTACAAACATTTGCCCTAGATGACATTAAATGTTTTTACCCATATATCATAGTTAAAAAAAAAACAACATTTCTAAAATGTCATGAATTAATTGAAAAAATAACTTGCACCACCTTTGTACATAACAGCGATGGGGTGGATTGAGGTATTTAATTATTGTAGTTGCCTTGCCTAACTCAAATAAGAGAACTACAAACAAATAAGTCAAGATTTGCTCATATGACATACTTCAAAAAATTTTATTTATGATTATTTTTTGTATTCCTATTTAGATAATAAAAGCTTCTCTCCCACCTAGACCTATTATTTCAAATTTTTAAAGAAGGGGAGAAACTCACGTGCAAGGCACGTGCACTGCTACTATTGGTACTAAAACATAACTACTCCGCTAATTATAACTACATCATACTCCCCCTCTAAAGAAAACAACTTATCCTCAAGTTGGGCATCAACAAAATGACTCAAGACAATGATGTCAATAAAATGACTCAAACCAATGACATCAACAAAATAACTCATGGAGGCATAATGGACTTTGCAGACACCCCATTACAGACTTGCAATGGTTAATAAGACTAATAGTTGGAAGCACTTATTTGAAAATGCACTCTAACAATCCCTCCTTGAAACTAAGTTTTCATTTATGCATATCCACCGAAGCCAGTAATCGACCTTCGATTACAATACATTGCATTTGATTTCGACATTGTTCAATCTTGACTTCAAAGTTGCAACTTCAGGTAGATCCAAATCGGAAAACTTCAAACAGATTCCAACACCGCTCCAAAGAACAACTTTGCACACAATCAGAACTAGAAAGCAAAGGACTGGTCTGAACCTTGCTAGAGTTTCGGAAGGGTAAGAGCTTTGATTTGAGACAACTTCATACGTGCACACAGCCACAAGCCAGGGTTCCTAGTCCGTATTCACTCAAAATTATTGCAATTGTTTCACAACTCAAGAAGGAAAGGATCTAAGTTGATGCTTTGATACCAAAATGATGGAAACAATATAGGAAAGAGAATTCATTAGGGCGATAAAATCTCAATTAGAGATACCAGAGGTCTCAAGCTCACAAAAATACAATGTCAAAATATCATAAACTGACTTTTCAAAATCCTAAATACCTATTTATAGACCAAAAGACCGAACTAACTCTTACGGTACTAAAACATAACTACTTCACTAATTCTAACTACATATACTAATGCAGATTAGGGTGGATTTGTTACAGACAAGAGCTCTAAGTCAAAGTACTGCACCTTTGCAGGGGGTAATCTTGTGACATGGCACAACAAGAAGTGATCTATGGTTGCAAGGTCAAGTGCGGAGGTAAGATTTAGAGCTATGGCTCAAGGGATATGTGAATTGTTATGGTTGAAGTCATTTTTGAAAGAATTAGGTTTTGACCAAAAAGGCCCTATGATGCTATATTGTGACAATAAAACTACTATTAATATAGCTCATAATCTAGTTCAATATGACAGAACCAAACATGTGGAGGTTGACAGACACTTCATCAAAGACAAGTTGAATGATGGTATTATTTATACCGTGTTTTTCAAAATTGAGGATCAACTTGCAAAATTTTGCCTAAAGGGAGTGTCTACTACTTAGTAGCAGGAATTGACAAAAAGGATGGAGCTTAGTTGCATGAAGCGGGAGCAGGAGTGTGGGCACATAGAAGTTTCATAAGTTGGGAGTGCCTTGGGGCGTGCTTATATTATATATATATAGGTATATCTACTACTATTTTAAAAAGTGGAAGGATGTTGAGTGTTTTCTACTTTTTTGGGTTCCACAAATGCCCTTATCAAAATAATGAAATGACTTATTAGCCCGGTCCCTCTTGGTAACGTTACCAAACTGTTTCAAGAAGCACTTGTTGGGTAACGCTGACAACAGTTCCGGGATACGCTTGTTGGAGGCAGCAACCCGGCAGATGTATATATGCATGAGTGTGTGCTACAAATGTTTCTTTGTTTGGTCTTTCCCAACTATTTTGTAGAGACCCAATTGTGCGTGCCACTGCAATATATACACATCAATGTGGATGTGGACTGCTAATTTATGCCCTCTTTGGGAATGATTCTACCTATTGACAATCAATGTCCGCAACGAAGAAGAGGGAGAAACCATAGGTCTCAAGAACAATAAATTTAGAAGGCAAAGCTCTCTATTTTCGTTGATTGCTTCGTCAGAATAAATAATTACATAACTTAGTGTTAACTCCTCTAGTCTCATCCACTAAGACGATATCATCTGCCAAAAACATACACCATGGCACATCATCCTAAAAATTTCTCGTCAACTCATCCTGAATATTTCTTAGTATGAGCTATTAGTCCCTCACATTACTATTTCCTATTCCTTAAAAATTGTCATACACCGTGCATGACTTCATTTCCCAACTTGACATGCAATTACCCTAGCCAGTCATACAAAATTGTAATTTCGTACAAACTTATCAAGCATCCCAAGTGGGCAATTCACATTCTTTCATTTTTTCTTCTTATGGTTTCGCTTGGAATAATTGGTGAGAAATTAAAAAAATGATTATAATCTCTTATCTTTGTGAGGACAAAAATAATTATTATATTTTCTCATTATCATGTTTGGATGGTATTAAATCAAACCATGTGAAATTGGGATATAGATGGGAATTTTTTCCTTTTGTTGAGTAATCATGATATATTATAACAAGTATACATCCAATCAGTAACTTCCTCACCAAATCTCACCATTTTGGATTAAAAACAAAGGTAACATAATAAGAGAGATCTCGTTCTTTTCGTTTCTTACCCTATTTGTAAACCAAACATAAGAATTTCTTTTTTTATCATCATTTATTTCTCCTCAAATCATTAATCTAAATGGGTTGTTAAAGTAGTCAACCGCTCAGTTTATTATTATTAAATTTTTCAGTGTTATCGCCTTTGGAGTTGGATCTTAGAAAAATTGGAGTTGCCTTTATTGGTTTAAGATGTTTGACATATTGCCATGGCAACATGAACTTTGAAGGATTATGCTTTAAAATCTTAAATTTCCTTACTACTATATAATAATACAATTAAATGTGCATATCAATTGTCTATATCATTCTGAAATTGCAATCCTTATAACGAATATTATAGATATAGACACTTTAGTATGTATTTGTTTCGTCTTTGAAATTTTTTTTCACATTATTATTTGATTGGGTGTAGCAATTCCTTCATAAAGTCAATTTGTTCTAAGTCAAGTATTATGTCTAATTTGTTGTGCCATCTTTGATACCATGATTGTGATTAAAGCAAATGATCTAATTCTTGCTAGCTAAGGAATGAAGGGTATTTTTGTGTCTTTTATACCATAACCATGTTGTCCTCCAAAATTTAGAGAAATATAAACCAAGTTGATGTTCATCACTTTATTTTATTCATACGTTACAATAGAACCCATCACCTCTTAACCCTTAGCATATAAAGACGAAGGCTGCAAATATAGAGTTTTTCGGAGTAAATTTCAAAACTTTCCTCGTGCATCGCACGTGCATTTTTACTAGTGATATAAAATAATAAAACATACAATTTTTGTTTTTTGGCTTTTTTCAAATATATCAAAGTTCTTTATTCAGTTTCTTTTACGTGTCTTCATTTTTTAATGGAATTGATTGCTATACAATCGGTTTCCTATAATCTCTGGATCGGCCAGGTAAGACCAATTATAGGCCCAATGATGAAGCCCAATGAACTTTTAAATGAAGCCCATGACCCTAGACTAGGTCAAAATAAAATGATAAAAAATGAAGCAAATAAAGTGCTACTACTCTCTCATTAAAGACAAAGGCTACTTCAGCTCCTCTCTTCGTCTGTCTTTCTTGTTTCACTTCGTCTTCTTCGAAAGGTATGTCTTCTTCTTCTTCTTTTTCTACCCCAAATCTGATTTCTAAAAAAATCAGATCCATTTTTTGTTCTAGATCCATGCCCAAATTTACTTCAGATCTACACCCACCAACCCCATCTTAGATAGAAATGCGATTCTCTCCCCACATAAACATGTTCTTGCACGTGGAATCACATTTCTTTGGAAGAAACGACACAGGTTTACGCAAATCCTTCTACTAAGGGGTGAAGTTTCTACCCTATAAATACGATTCTACGATTCAAAGGAGATGTCATTCAAAAAACTAAAATGGGACCGGTCAAACCAAGGACTAGAATTTTTTTTTTTTATTTACTAAAATGACTAATAAATAGAGACAATAAGAGATTATTTGGAATATGTCTAACAATAAAAGGAAGGGGTAACAAAATTAAAATAGAGAAAAAAAAAAGACTAAAAGAGAAAGATTGATAGAAGAAAAACTGGTCGTGATTGGATTAGGTGTCTCGGATTATGTTACACAGACTCGGGTGAGGGTATTGGGTGTGAGTGCGTATATAGGGGTCGGGCACTTTAAAACTAAAAATTGAGAATACGTGGATATGGATCCAAATTTGGATACGGATAGAGGGATATGTTAAATAGTTATTTTTAAATATATTTATTATATGAAGATGAGTTAAAAGAAGTTGTCCCAACAATTTTTTTATAAATATGATCAAACATATTGATAAGTCATATAACAACCCATGTTATTAATAGAGATGTTGGCCAAATACAAAACACTAAAAGGCTTAAGTTTTTATTGTTGAATAGAGTTTATAAATAGGCCCAAACTTTTTATTTATTTATTTGGGTCTAACCCACTAGGGTTTATGATACAAATCAACTAGTCAAACTCTTCTCTTCTCTCCTCTCCTCTCTTTCACACGCACAACACGACAATGGAGAGTCTCTGTCTCTTCTCTCACGTACGTACAGCACGATCGAGAGAGAGGAGATTGAGACACATAGAGAAAAGAAGATTGATACAAACCAGCTAGTCAAACTCTTCTCTTCTCTCTATTACACACGCACAACACGACGATGGAGAGTATCTGTCTCTTCTATTCTCTTCTCTTCTCTCACACACGCATAACACGATTGAGAGAGAGAGAGCAAGATAGAGAGAGAAAAGAAGATCGAGAGAGAAAAGGAGATTGAGACAGAGATCGAGATCAAGATTCCTACTACTAAGGATTCAATAAATCCAGACCTTGAACCCAATAAATTGATGTAAGTATCTCAACCTTCTTTTTCCTTTTTGATTAGCCGTGTCCGAGAGAGATGAGGCAAATCCAACACATATTCCACACCCGCACCCGTGTCGTGTCGACACATGTACTTCGCCCCAAACAACCGAGTCCGTATAACACAGGTCTCAGATGTTGAAGATTGCTTCAATTCGCTGCATGTTGGCCTTCAGATCTTAACCATCTCCTCTCTTTTTCAATCCTTTTGATGGGGATCAATAAAGAAAACGAAAGGAAAGGAAAGGAAAGAAGGCTTATTATAGGCATAAAAGGCATCAAGTGGAACCTTAGAATGTGTGGGAGATTTTGTTTTGATGGGCTAAATTGTGGTATGAGTGGATGTAAGTGGAGTTGGGTGCTAGACTAAGGAGTGGATTGAATCTGGACTTGGATATTAAGGAGGTAGGCTGGCTTGAATAAACAAGTTTGTTGCACGTGGAATCACATTTGTTTGGAAGAAATGACACTTGTTTGCGCAAATCCTACTACTAAGGGGTAAAGTTTCTACCCTATATATGTGATTTTGAGGTTCAAAAAGGAAACGTTATTCAAAGTGAGATGGGTACAGAAGGACTAGAAATTTTTTTTTTTTTCATTTTGACTAAAATGGCAAATAAAATAGAGACAACAAGATATTATTTGGAATACATGTAAGAATAAAAGGAAGGAGAAAAAAATTAAAATAGAGAATAAAGACTGAAAAAGAGATTTATAGAAGAAAAACTAGTGGTGATTTTATTAGGGGTCTCGGATGTTCAAGATTGCTTCAATTTGCTGCATGTTGGGTCTTCAGATCTTAATCATCTCCTCTCTTCAATCTTTCTAATGGGGATCAAGAAAGGAAAGAAAAGGAAAGGAAAGGAATGAAGACTTATTATACGCACAAGAGGCATCAAGTGGACCCTTAAAATTTGTAGGAGATTTTCTTTTGATGGGTTAAACTGTGGACTGAGTGGATGTAAGTGGAGTTGGTTGGGTACTGAACTAGGGAGTGGACTGCGTCTGGACTTGGCTAATAAAGGTGTAGGATGGCCTGAATAAACATGTTTCTTGCACGCGGAATCACATTTATTTGGAAGAAACAACACCTGTTTGTGCAAATCTTGCTACCAAGGGGTGAAGTTTCTATCCTATTTGCTTCAATTCTCTGCATGTTGGGTCTTCAGATCTTAATCATCTCCTCTCTTCAATCTTTCTGATGGGGATCAAGAAAGGAAAGGAAAGGAATGACGACTTATTATACGCACAAGAGGCATCAAGTGGACCCTTAAAATTTGTAGGAGATTTTCTTTTGATGGGTTAAACTGTGGACTGAGTGGATGTAAGTGGAGTTGGTTGGGTATTGAACTAGGGAGTGGACTGTGTCTGGACTTGAATAATAAAGATGCAGGATGGCCTGAATAAACACGTTTCTCGCACATGGAATCACTTTTCTTTGGAAGAAACAATACTCGTTTGTGCAAATCTTGTTACCAAGGGGTGAAGTTTCTATCCTATTTGCTTCAATTCGCTGCATGTTGGGTCTTCAGATCTTAACCATCTCCTCTCTTCAATCTTTCTAATGGGAATCAAGAAAGGAAAGGAAAGGAATGAAGACTTATTGATCAATTTAGAGAATACCAAGATTAAGGAATGCTTAGAATATCATCCCCTATTTATATTAATGAAGATCAATAATTACAAGGAAACCCTAAGGCATAGAATAATTACAAAATAATAACCCACATAATCATATATTATTCTAACACTTTGAGGTGCGAAGATATCTCTCATACCCAGCTTGCCTAAGATGCCATGAAAGGGCTTACCCCCAACTCCCTTCGTAAGAATGTCAGCAAGTCACCAGACTGCACAAAGGGAGTACAGATTGTGCCACTAGTGAGTTTCTCCTTAATGAAGTGGAGATCAATCTCAACATGCTTTGTCCTGTCCATGTTGAACTGGATTGTGAGCAATGTTGATAGTGGCCTTATTATCACAATATAACTGCATGGAGTCCGTTTGATCAATACCTAGATCACTCAACAATAACTTGATCCATAACAGCTCACACATCCCTTGTGCCATAGCTCTAAACTCAGCTTCTGCACTTGACCTGGCAATCACATTCTGTTTCTTACTCCTCCAAGTAACTAAGTTGCCTCTAACAAAGGTGTAGTACCCTGAAGTCAATCTCCTATCAATTACTGATCCAGCCCAGTCAGCATCTGTATAGGCTTCCACACAAAGACGATCATACTTCGAAAAATAAAAACCCTTACCAGGAACAGACTTCAAGTACCTCAAAATTCTCGTGACAACCTTGAGGTGAATCTAATGAGGAGCATGCATAAACTGGCTAACCATACTGACAGCAACAACAATATCAAGACGGGAGTAAGATAGGTAAATGAGCTTACCCACTAATTGCTGATATCTCCCCCTATCAATAGCTGCTCCTCCTTCATCATCCCCCAGTTTCTGATTGGGTTCCAGTGGAGTGTGTCACAAGCCGTGCAGCCAAGCATCACCGTTTCCTTCAACAGGTCAAGCACATACTTCCTCTGTGAGATAAATATCCCATCCTTGAAGCGAGCAACTTCAACTCTTAAAAAATACTTCAAGCTCCCCAAATCTTTGATTTCAAACTCACTGGCTAAATATTTCTTCAACAGAGGTATTTCCTCACTATCATCGCCTGTAAGAACTATGTTATGTACAAAAACAATGAGTGCTGTAGTCTTACCATGTGAGGAATGTTTCACAAATAAGGTGTGATCTGCCTAACTCTGTTTAAAGCCATATTTACGCATAGCCTGAGTGAATCTCTCAAACCAAGCCCTTAGAGACTGTTTGAGACCATATAATGACTTTCGAAGCCTGCACACTATGCCTTATGTCTGATGATCCTCAAAACCAAGAAGAATGTCCTGTAAAAATAAATTGAGATGTATATTATTGATTGATTTGTGTTGTTGTATATTACAAATGGTGGGTGGCTCATTATATAGGAGAGAGTGAGTGTAGTAGGTGAGGAGTAGGTGGTGGTAGGTGATGGTAAATTGGTGGTAGGTGATGGTAAATTTTAACAGCCCCCCGCAAACTCAAGGAGGATAGAAACTAACCAACTTGAATTTGGAGAGAGTAACAAAACAAGAAAATACATAAAAATAAAAGAGGATAAGAGACACTGTATGGTCGTGTCAGACCATTGGTGAAGACACTGGATGGTGGTGTCATAACGTTGTAGAGGACACTGTATGGGGGTGTCATAACCATGTAGAGGACACTGTATGGTGGTGTCATAACGGTGTAGAGGACACTGGATGGCGGTGTCAGACCGATGTAGAAGACAGTTTATGGGGTCATGTCGGACCGTTGTAGCAGACACTGTTGTGACAGTTGTTGTGACAGTTTACGGAGTCTTGCTGGACCCTTGTAGAAACTAACCGGAATCAATGTCGGGACAGTTTACAGAGTCTTGTCGGACCCATAAAGGAGCTAACCTGAATCAATGTCGGGACAGTTTACAGAGTCTTACAGTTTACAGAATCAATGATGGTGTATATAGGCTGCCCAAATATATATATATATGGATATATATAGTGAGCCCACAAAAGTCGCGCCCTCAAAAGGCGCGCCCACTTCATCAAAAGGCGTGCCTGACACAAAGCGTCGAGCCATCAAAAGGTGAGCCGGAGACGCGGCGAGGCACGTGAGCGACAGAGTGGCGTGTCGGCCTCGGCTATTTAACCAAGGTTGAGGCGGAGGCTGTGCAAACCAGTCTGAAACCGCCGAAAATCCTTTGAAAAAACTCTTCCGTTTCTGAGAAAGAGATTCTGGAACACTCTGTTGCCATTTTGTAACCAACCTTTCTCTGAAACACTCAGCAACCCATAACATGGCCTCGTCTTCCCGTTCAGCTACCCAGAATATGGCCTCTTCGTCCCGTGGTCTGCTCACTCTTTTTCCCGACCTCAACGAGTCAACAAGAGAGATAACTGGTGCGGTGGCACTGGAACCTCAACCAAGCGCCCCGGAGTTTGCTCCGTTGAACTTTCCTATGCGGTCTGTGGAGCAAAGAATGGCAGTGCAGTCGGATGTGGAGGCCAATCAGTATACATTGAAGTCATGTGTGGAAACCATGACTGCGGTTACAAATTTGTCGAACCGGCTGCAGAGTAGGACAAATGAGGTGCAGCAGTTAAACGCCCAACTGGCTCTGCTCCAACGCATGTATAAGGATGCGTGAGCAGAGATAAGTGTGCTAAAGGCGGAAAACAAGGAGCTGAAGCGGAAGGCCACCGTTATGTTCCGATTTGGAGGGTCGCCATATGCTGCAGTGGAGGAGCAGGAAGTAGTGATCATGCCCAGTGGAGTGGGAAACATGGAGGCAACACTTGCAAGGGCCGCCCAGGACGGAGGCAAGAAGAAAAGACCGGCGGCAGAGTAGAGAAGAAAAAAAAAAAAAAAAGCCCACCTGTGAATGTGGTTGTTTGTTTGTATTTTTTTTTTTTTTTTTTTTTTTTTTTTGGGTGTAAAATTGTGATCGGGGTTGATCCCTGAGATGAATAAAATATGGTTTGGTGTGCAAAGCTAGATGGTATGAATGGAATTGGAAAAAGATTAAAAATAATGTGAAAGAAAAATAAAGAAAGAAATAATAAAAATATATTTGAAATGGAGAAAATAAATAAAAATAATGGAGTTTGAAATCAAAGGGAGGAGAGAGGATGATGTTTGTTTTTTTTTATTTTTTTTTATTTTTTGTTTTTTTTAATATATAATAAAAAGAGATATATATATAAAATAAAGAAAGTGGGGAACAAAGAGTGCACCAATTAAGCTTTAGAATAAAAAAAAAAGTTTGGACGGTGGATGCAAAGTGAGGAGAGAGAGTGGGTGTAAAGTGTTTGGTGGTAAAGTAAAGGGAATCATGGAAATGATGAAAGTGGGTTTAGTGGATAGAAAAAGGGACCAGAGAGATTGAATTCTTTGCTGCAACTTTAAAATCGCATCTTTCTTACTATTTTGTTTTTCTTCTAGATCTTGTAGAGTTGCATCGAAACGTTTCAATTCAGCAGAAATGTAATCAATTCGCTTGCGGACATTCGCATTGGCCTCTGCTAAATCCTGCTTCACGAGTACAGGTCCTATCAATTTGTACACATTCGCATCTTCATTCAACAAATCCAGCTCCTTGAGGACAAGCTCGTTTTCGCCGAGCTAGATGGTGTACTTCTTTCTGACCTGATGGTTCTTTGCGATATCTTGCTGGTGGCGACGGGCTTGGGACGGTCGGAGAAGACGGCGCCGTTCTGAATGAGGGCACGGTGGGCGACGGAGTGGCTGCCGACGAAGATGGCGGGACGAGACCCAATCTGGAGGGTGACGATGGGGCCGTACTTAGCCCGGAGGTCTCGGAGGATGGGTTCGAGCTCCGAGAATGACTTCCGCATCCAGAGGAAGTTTCTGATCACTGGAACAGTGGTGGGTCGAGGTCGATATGCATTTGGAAGAACTCAGAGAAATGTTGGTTCAGAATTGCAGAAAATTTTCTAGTGAAGAAAAAAAAAGGAAACTTGGGGCTGATTTAACTAGGCTGTCTCCTGAAGATCTTACTAAGGCACTTGGGATAGTAGCTCAGAATAACCCAAGCTTCCAAGCAGCAGCTGGAGAGGAAGCACATGCAGAGTGATCAAGGTATGTGTAGAGGTCCCAATTGGTTGAGGTCCGGCGGGCGGTCAAGGCAAGGTTGCCGCCCGCCGGAAGGCGAAGAACACCAAGAACTTTAACCTATAGCTCTGATACCATGTAAAAATAAATTGAGATGTATATTATTGATTGATTTGTGTTGTTGTATATTACAAATGGTGGGTGGCTCATTATATAGGAGAGGGTGAGTGTAGTAGGTGAGGAGTAGGTGGTGGTAGGTGATGGTAAATTGGTGGTAGGTGATGGTAAATTTTAACATGTCCATATACGCCTCTTCTTCGAGATCACCATGGAGAAAGGCATTCTTTACATCAAACTGATAAAGCGGCCAGTCTAGCTTAGCTGCTAGAGAGAAAAGTACTCTGACGGAATTCATCTTAGCCATTGGTGCAAAGGTCTCCTAATAGTCAACGCCATATGTCTGAGTAAACCGTTTTGCCACAAGTCTAGCCTTGTAACGCTCAATAGACCCATCCGCTTTGTGTTTCACAGTATACACCCATTTGCATCCCACAGGTCGTTTGCCTTTAGGTAACTCAGTCAATTCTCAAGTGCCATTCTTCCTAAGTGCTTTCATTTCCTCAATCATGGCAAGTTTTCACTCAGAGATAGCAAGAGCATCCTAAAAATGGTTAGGAATGCTAATAGAGGAAATATTTGACACAAACTCTTTATATGAGGATGACAAATGAGAGTAGGACACAAAATTTGAGATAAGATGTTGAGCACAAGATCTCACACCCTTTCTCTTGGCAATAGGAACATCAAGATCAATGGACTCAAGAGATTCAAAGTTACCTGGGCTCTCATCAGAAGCAGGAGAAGGCAATGGAGGAGCAAAAGTGGTCTCTTGTATCCAGTTAACTTTCTGTCTGTCCTTGTCCCTGACATAAACTTGTCCTCCCTATCCTTGGGTTCTGTAGTCCCAGTAGGAGGTGGTGGTGCAAGAATGAGCAAGCTTGTCCGGTTGATCCAGGAAGTAGAGACCATTTTCTACACTACAACTGCCAATCATCCTCCTCGTGACAAGGTCCTAAAAAAGACAATGATCAGGAAAAAATGTCACACTGCAATTCAAATCCTGTGTAATACAACTCAAGGATAACAGATTAACAGAAAAATTGAGAACATGGAGAACAGAAGATAAAGGGATGGTAGGAGTGGCATGGACTAAACATTTTCCAAAAATGGAAGAAACAATACCATCTGCAATTCTAACTTTGTCCTGATCTGAAGAGGGCTTATAGGCAGAGAAGAGGTCAGAGGACCCAGACATATGTTCCGAGGCCCCAGAATCAATAATCTAGGGTAAAGACGTATGAGACAAGAAAACACAAGGAGAAGAGGCTAAGTTACCTGAGCGGGCAAACGACGAGGAAGATGTACTGAAAGCAGTAGAAGACCGGCGGTCCAGCAAGTGACGCAGAACATCCTCAAGCTCAGGAGTAGTCATGCCAGAGAGACCATCAGAAGGCTAGCCAACAGAAGCGAAAGTAGAATCAAGTGTATCAACGGTACTAGACTGATGAACCCGTGGATGAGAACCCCGTCCTCTAGACTAGCTTGACCGACCTCCTCTAACACCAGACCAATCACCTCGACCCCCGGATGGAGTCCTATGAAGCTTCCAACATGTCTCACGAGTATGCCGCGATTTTTTACAATAATCATAGAATATAGAGTCCTCCGCGACAGACGGAGGGATGGGAGTCAAGCTAAGGCCATCTCTAAGAGTAGACAGTAATGCGGAGCGGTCAGTAGAGACAGAAGACATCATAGCAGACCGGCGACTCTCCTCATTCTGTACATAGGCAAATGCCTCCTGAAGTGAAGGAAAAGTGTCCATACTCAGAACCCGACTCCGAACCGAATCATACTCCACATTGAGCCTTGCCAGAAACTTGAAGACTCTTTCCTGTGCAATGAACTTCCTATACCCGACTGAATTAGCAGTGCAAACAGACTTCTAATCCTGCAAGTGATCAAGGCATTTCCAATCATTGGTGAGGAAGGTGAAGTACTGAAGAACCGTCTGCTTCTCCTGAACAGAGCTCTCAGTAGAGCGGCGTAACTCAAATGCCTGGGAGAAATTCCCTTTGCGGGAATAAGTAGCAGCCACAGCATCCCAAATATCCTGGGCAGTCTCCATAGACAAGTAGCCCTCGCCAATGTCTGGTACCATCGAATGAATAAGCCAACCCATAATCAAAGAGTTAGTAATCTCCCATTGGTCATAACCTGGGTCAGTGACGCTGGGTGCCTGTATTCTGCCATCAACATACCCCATCTTCCCTCTGCTCTTCAAAAAAATAGTCAAACTCTGTGACCACACTAGATAGTTCTAACCATTAAATGGAGAGGTGGTGATTTTAAGACTAGGGTTGGGGTTATCAGTCATAGTAATAGGTACAATGGAACTCTCCCTCCTAGGTGTCTAAGAAGTAGTGGACATACTTAGAAAATATGAGGAAGAAGAACTCCGAAAATATGAGGAAGAAGGAATATATTTCTGTTATGTTCAAAACTTCTTATTTTACAAGACCAAATGACACTCCTTATATAGGAGATATTACAAACATCATTATAACCCATTATATGCCACTTACATATTATATATTACCACTATCTACCACTATCATATTATATACATGCCACTATCTACCACCAACACCACTATCATATTCTATACATGCCACTATCTACCACCAACACCACTATCATATTCTATACATGTCACTATCTACCACCAACACCACTATCATATTATATACATGCCACTATCTTATTATAACACAAATTTCCAGCACTCCCCCTCAAGCTGGTTTGAAGATATCTTCCATAGCCAGTTTGCTAGTCAGCTTATCAAATTGCTTCTTGTGTAGTCCCTTTGTTAGCACATCAGCTAATTGTTCACCTGTTGGAAGGTAGGTCATACAGATTATGCCAGCATTGATTTTCTCCTTGATGAAATGTTTATCCACTTCTATATGTTTTGTGCGATCATGTAGAACTGGATTATGAGCTATAGATATAGCTGCTTTGTTGTCACAATAGACCTTCATAGGTGTCGGGTGAGAAAGCTTTAATTCTTCAAGAATTCTTTTAATCCACATTACTTCACAGATTCCATGGGCAACAGCTCTGAACTCTGCTTCTGCACTACTTCTAGCTACCACAGTCTGTTTTTTACTCCGCCATGTAACTAGGTTCCCACCTACAAAGGAGCAGTATCCGGATGTTGATCTCCTGTCTGTAACACTTCCTGCCCAGTCTGCATCTGTGTATACTTCAACTTGAAGATGTCCATGTTTCTTGAACAGTAAGCCTCTCCCTGGAGTTCCTTTCAAATATCTTAAGATCTTATAAACGGCCTCAAAGTGCTCTGCCCCTGGTGAGTGCATGAACTGACTTACCATGCTAACTGCAAAGGCAATATCAGGTCGCGTATGAGACAAGTAAATCAATTTCCCGACAAGTCGCTGATATTGTTCCCTCTCTTTGACTTCTTCAGCCTTAGCAGCTTGTAACTTCAAGTTAGGCTCGATCGGAGTCTCCACCATCTTACAACCAAGCATACCTGTTTCTCCAAGGAGATCAAGAACATATTTTCTCTGATTAACGAATATACCTTCCTTGGATCTTGCAAATT
Organism: Camellia sinensis; assembly: GCF_055761805.1. Classification (NCBI taxonomy): domain Eukaryota; kingdom Viridiplantae; phylum Streptophyta; class Magnoliopsida; order Ericales; family Theaceae; genus Camellia; species Camellia sinensis. The sequence goes on along the minus strand of NC_138962.1, from coordinate 61,760,372 downwards.
CCATTCCGAGGAAATACTTGAGGGCTCCCAGATCCTTAATGTGAAATTCTTTTGCGAGTTTCTCTTTGAGGGCTGCTAACTCTGCTTCATCATTACCAGTTAAAATGATGTCATCAACATAAACAATCAAAATTGCAATTTTACTGTTTTTTGAATGTTTATAAAATATTGTGTGATCTGCTTGACTCTGCGAGAAGCCACAACTGATAACTGCCTTCCCAAAGCGTTCAAACCACGCTCTTGGTGATTGTTTGAGTCCGTATAATGACTTGTTCAATCTACATACTCTGTCGCTTCCAAGTCTCTGCTCAAATCCCGGCGGTAGGCTCATGAACACCTCCTCTTCAAGATCACCATTGAGAAATGCATTTTTAATGTCAAGTTGATGTAGAGGCCAATCTGAATTTACTGCAAGAGATAACAGTACTCTGATGGAATTTATTTTAGCAACAGGAGCAAACGTCTCCTGATAGTCGATCCCATAAGTTTGAGTAAAGCCTTTAGCCACCAGTCTCGCCTTGTATCTCTCAACGCTTCCATCTGCGTTACATTTTATCGTAAACACCCATTTACACCCAACTGTTTTCTTGTCTTTGGGTAGATCAACTATCTCCCAAGTACCACTTTTCCTTAAAGCATTCATCTCCTCCATGACTGCTAATTTCCAATTCGGATCATCCAATGCTTCCTGTATATTCCTTGGAACAAACAAGTGTGAAATCCTAGATGTGAAAGCTCTATGGTTTTTAGACAGTCTTTGATAGGAGAGGTAATTTGCAATAGGATGTTTAATGCAATTTCGGACACCTTTCCTAATTGCTATAGGAACATCAAGGTCAGAAATAGAAGGAATAGGATTACCTAAAATTTCGATGCCAGAACTCGGGTGGACATTCGGGTCATTAGGATGGACATTCGGGTCATTATTCCTCAGATGAAATCGCTTCCTAGTATAAACCTGAAGCTCAGGATTTAGATCATTTTGTAGTACTTCTCCCCCTAAACAAGAATCTTCTTGACTAGGCACCATAGAACTTGGTTCTCCTAAGTGATCATTATCAGACAGATGTGGTTTTTGTGTAGGATAAATGACATTGGGGAGCGGGATAGAAATATCCCAAAAACGGTCTTCTACTCCACTTGTCTCCCCCTGAAGAGAAGTGTTGGGGAAATAGGATTTTGTTTCAACAAATGACACATCCATACTCACATGAAATTTCTTGGTTTGAGGATCGAAACACTTATACCCCTTTTTGTTTGAGGAATAACCCAAAAAAACACATTTTATAGCACGGGGGTCAAGTTTTGAACGAAATTGGCTGGGAACATGAACATAGGCAGTACATCCAAAAACTTTGGCGGGTAAATCAGAAAACAACCTCGTGTCAGGAAAAAAAGTTTTGAGACAATCGAAAGGTGTTTTGTATGTTAACACCTTTGTAGGCATCCTGTTTATCAAATAAGAGGCTGTTAAAATTGCTTCACCCCATAAATATTTAGGAACATGCATGTAAAACATTATAGCACGTGCTACTTCAAGTAGATGTTTATTTTTTCGTTCTGCAATGCCATTTTGTTGAGGGGTATCCCGACATGTAGATTGATGAAAAATCTCATTTTTTTCCAAAAACTCACCCAACTGCTCATTGAAATATTCTGTTCCATTATCAGAATGTAAAATACCAATTTTGGTTTGAAATTGGTTTTCAATCATATTGTAAAAATTTGTGAATAAATTTTTCACGTCAGATTTTTTATTCATCAAATAAATCCAACATAAGCGGGTATGGTCATCAATAAATGTAACAAACCATTTTTTACCAGAAAGAGTAGTGATTTTAGAAGGGCCCCAAACATCACTATGAATTAAATAAAAAGGTTTGGAAGCCTGGTAAGGTTTTGGCAAATAAGTAGAGCGATGAAATTTTGCAAAAATGCAACTTTCACAATGAAAAGAAGAACAATCAATCCCTTTAAATAATTCTGGAAATAAATGTTTCAGATAAAGAAAACTAGGATGTCCTAGCCTATAGTGCCATAGCATTATTTTTTCTCGAACAGAGATTGAACTAGTACTATTAAAGCTCTGAGCTTTTTTATTACTAACAGGTACTTCATCAAAGTAGTAAAGACCTTCAAGCATCCTAGCACGCCCAATCATCATCCCCGAGTTCTGGTCCTGAAATTCACAATGGGATTCAAAAAATGTAACACGACAATTAGAATCCTTAGATAGTTTACTGACAGACAAAAGGTTACAGGCTAAGTTGGGGACGTGAAGAACAGCATTGAGATTAATTTTCTCAGTTAATTTAATAAATCCTTTTCCTGCAATAGGTGAAAAACTACCATCGACTATTCTGATTTTGTCATGACCAGAACAAGGGAAATAGGTACTAAATAAATGGGAAAAACTAGTCATGTGATCGGAGGCACCGGAATCTATGATCCACGGAGAGAAGTTTAGGCAAGAGAAGGCTTTAGGATTTCTACCTGTTTGTGCCAACAAAACACTAGGAGTACCGGATGAGGAGTTGGATTTTATCAGCTTTAAGAGTTGATCAATCTGCTCTTTGTTGAAGGGACCTGAATCGGCTTCATTAGCGGTAGGAAAGCCACGATTCTTCTCTCCTTGTTTGCTGCTTTTCCAGTTGACAGGTTTGCCATGGATCTTCCAACACGTTTCGCGTGTATGGCGAGGCTTGTTGCAAAAATCACACCAGACCCGTGGCTTATCATCAAACCTGCGCTGGTAATTTGCAGCCTTGTTGGCCGCAGCATCGCTAATTAAAGCAGAAATTTCAATTGATTCACCAGTACCTTTTTTCTTAAGCATGACGCTCCTTCGGCTCTCTTCCCTTCTGACTTCGGCAAATACTTCGCCAATGGATGGGAGAGGAGGTCTGCCAATAATTCTTCCTCGCACTTCATCGAACTCAATGTTGAGGCCGGCAAGAAACTTGTAAATACGGCTGTCTTCCACAGTTTTCTTGTGGTGGTTGCAGTCGTCAACCGATTTCCATTCGTATGTGTTGAAGATGTCAAGATCCTGCCACAACCTTTTCAACGAATTGAAATATTTGGTGACGGAATCATCTCCTTGACGAATCTCTCCCAACTTCAAAGTTAATTCGAAAACTTGAGATTGATTTCCTAGGTCAGAATACATCTGACAAACATTATCCCACAATTCTTGTGCAGTAGGATAGCACATGTAATTAGAGCTTATATCCTCCTCCATGGAATTGACCAACCATGTCATAACCATGGAGTTTTCAGCGTCCCAACTGTCGAACAGCGGATCATTAACAGCAGGAGCCTTCTTGTCACCAGTGATGTAACCGATCTTTCCTTGCCCACGGATATACATCCGGACAGATTGTGACCAGTGGAGAAAATTATCACCATTTAGGCGGATGGTGGTGATTTGGACAGAGTGAGAGTTGGACGTTTTCACCGGAATGGCAGCGGCAGGGGTTGAAGTGGTTTCGAACGTGACTTCCGACATGGCTATGACGGTTTTAGGGCTGCTGTGTTTTTTGTTGCTCTGATACCAACTTAGAAAATATGAGGAAGAAGAACTCCGAAAATATGAGGAAGAAGGAATATATTTCTGTTATGTTCAAAACTTCTTATTTTACAAGACCAAATGACACTCCTTATATAGGAGATATTACAAACATCATTATAACCCATTATATGCCACTTACATATTATATATTACCACTATCTACCACTATCATATTATATACATGCCACTATCTACCACCAACACCACTATCATATTCTATACATGCCACTATCTACCACCAACACCACTATCATATTCTATACATGCCACTATCTACCACCAACACCACTATCATATTATATACATGCCACTATCTTATTATAACACAAATTTCCAGCAGACATACTGGGAGAAACTTCCATGGAAACTATACGACCAAACCCTCAACAAACTGTGCCAATCACAAATGCGAAAGATGGTGGAGCAAGGAAAAACACAAGGATAAAGGTTTAAGAGCTCATGGGTTTTCTTTTTTTTTTCTTTTTTTTGAAGTTTGTTTGTTTGATAACCTTGTACTACTACATCAGCAAAATGACAAAGGAAGGAAGAACTACACACCAGCAGCAAAACAACAAAAGAAGGAAGAACTACACACTAAGAGCATACTTCAAAACGACATCAGCAAAACGACAAAGGAAGGAAGAAGATGGACTGGTGCGACTGTGGGCTAGGTCGTCGACTAGGTCTGTCGGCTAGGGCTGTCGAATGGCTCGACGAGGCTAAGGCAGCCAACAGGGACAAGCGACGAGGCCAGGAGGCCTGTTGGAGGAGACCGCCGAGACTAGGACTGCCTCCGGCAAGCAACAGGAGCGAGCAACAACGCAGCAGTGAGCTACGCGACTGAGAGACCCTTCGGCAGCAGCCGACTGGACGGGCAAAACAAGGGAACACTATCAAAATTGGATGGGTAATGTGGTGGTGGCTAAAGGATGGAAAGAGGTGGCTATCGGGTGGCTGTGTGGTGGGTAGGATTAGGTTTGTGGCTCTGATACCATGATCAATTTAGAGAATACCAAGATTAGGAAATGATTAGGATATCATCCCCTATTTATATTAATGAAGATCAATAATTACAAGGAAGCCCTAAGGCATAGAATAATCACAAAATAATAACCCACATAATCATATATTATTTTAACACTAATTATAGGCATAAGAGGCGTCAAGTGGACCCCTAGAATTTGTATGAGATTTTCTTTTGATGGGTTAAACTATGAACTGAGTGGATGTAAGTGGAGTTGGTTGGGTGTTGAACTAGGGAGTGGACTGCGTCTGGACTTGGATAATAAAGATGCAGGATGGCCTGAATAAACACGTTTCTCGCACATGGAATCACATTTCTTTGGAAGAAACAATACTTGTTTGTGCAAATCCTGCTACCAAGGGGTGAAGTTTCTATCTATTTGCTTCAATTCGCTGCATGTTGGGTCTTCAGATCTTAACTATCTCCTCTCTTCAATCTTTCTAATGGGGATCAAGAAAGGAAAGGAAAGGAATGAAGACTTATTATAGGCATAAGAGGCGTCAAGTGGACCCCTAGAATTTGTAGGAGATTTTCTTTTGATGGGTTAAACTGTGGACTGAGTGGATGTAAGTGGAGTTGGTTGGGTATTGAACTAGGAAGTGGACTGCGTCTGGACTTGGATAATAAAGATGTACAATGGCCTTAATAAGCACGTTTCTTGCACGTGGAATCACATTTCTTTGGAAGAAACAACACCTGTTTGTGTTAATCCTACTACTAAGGGGTAAAGTTTCTATCCTATAAATGTGATTCTGCGGTTCAAAGAAGTAAACATAATTCAAACTGATATGGGACCGCCAAGAGACAATAAGAAATTATTTGGAATAGGTCTAAGAATAAAAGAAAGGAGAAAAAAATAAAATAGAAAAGAAAGACTGAACTAGAAAGATTGATAAAAGAAAAGGCCGTGATTGGATTATGAGTCCCAGATGTTGAAAATTGCTTCAATTCGCTGCACGTTGGGTCTTCAAATCTTAACCATCTCTTTTCTTCAATCTTTCTGATGGGGATCGAGAAAGGAAAGGAAAGGAATGAAGACTTATTATAGGCATAAGAGACGTCAAGTGGTAGAATTTGTAGGAGATTTTGTTTTGATAGGTTGAACTGTGGACAGAGTGGATGTAAGTGAAGTTGGGTACTGAACTAGGGAGTGGACTGCCTTTGGACTTGGGTATTAAAGAGGTAGGCTGGCCTGAATAGGGTTCATTTTTAACTGATTTGACTGATAAACTTTCTTACGGCAAAACCTTAGTTGTAGGTAAAAAGACGCCTCTCATTTAACGAGATTTATATTTTTCTCAAAAAATCAGTTTGGACTCCTATCTAATTGACATTAAATGTATATTTATTGGCTACATCTCTTATGCAGGCAGAAATCTACACACTATTTTTCATTTAACAAAGTTACTCTCTCCTTAAAAATTCTCTCCTCAATTAACCACTTTTCTTGCACGTGGAATCACATTTCTTTGGAAGAAACGACACCTATTTGCTTAAATTCTGCTACTAAGTGTTGAAGTTTCTATAAATGCAATTTTGCGGTTCAAATAAGGAAATGCGATTAAAACTGAGATGGGGCAGGTCAAACCAAGGACTAGAATTTTTTTTATTTTTTTTTTTTTTATTGTTATTTTTTTATGGACTAAAATGACTAACAAAATAGAGACAATAAAACATTATTTGGAATAGGTCAAAGAATTAAAAAAATTAAAATAGAGAAGAAAAACTAAAAAAGAAAGATTGATAGAAGAAAAACTGGTCGTGATTGGATTATGGGTCTCAAATGTTAAATATTGCTTCAATTTGCTAGACCATCTCCTCTCTTCTTCAATCTTTTTTATGGGGATCAAGAAATGAAAGGAATGAAGACTTTTATAGGTAAGAGGCGAAGTGGAACCCTAGAATTTGTAGAAGATTTGGTCTGCTGGGCTGATAAACTTTCTTATGGCAAAAACCTATTTGTTGGTAGAAAGACACCTCTCATTTAACAAGACTTATATTTTTCTCAAAGAGTCTATTTTGACTCTTTTCTAATTGACATTGAATGTGTATTTATTGGCTACATCTTTTATGTAGGCAAAAATCCACACACATTTCTTTGGAAGAAACGACACCTGTTTCCACAAATCCTGCTACTAAGGGGTGAAGTTTCTACACATAAATGTGATTTTGTGGTTCAAATAAGGAAACGTGATTCAAACTGAGATGGGGCAGGTCAAACCAAGGACTAGAAGAAAAAAAAAATGTTTTGACTAAAATGACTGATAAAATAGAGACAATAAAAGATTGTTTGGAATAAGTCGAAGAATAAAAGAAAAGAGGAAAAAAATTACAATAGAGACAAAAGACTGAAAGAGAGAATTTGATAGAAGAAAAATAGGTCGTGATTGGATTAGGGGTCTCAGATGTTGAAGAATGCTTCAATTCGTTGCATGTTGGGTCTTCAGATCTTAACCATCTCCTCTCTTCTTCAATCTTTCTGATGGAAATCAAGCAAGGAAAGGAAAGGAATGAAGGCTTTTATAGGCATAAGAGGCGAAGTGGAACTCTACAATTTGTAGAAGATTTGGTCTGCTGGGCTGATAAACTTTCTCATGGCAAAAACCTATTTGTATGCAGAAAGATGCTTCTCATTTAACGAGATTTGTATTTTTCTCGAAGAGTCTATTTTGACGCTTTTGTAATTGACACTAAATGTATATTTATTGGCTACATCTTTTATATAGGCAAAAATCCACTCTCTCACTATTTTTCATTTAACGAAGTTACTCTCTTTAAAAAGCATGGACACTTCTAAGAAGGTAACGTGTCCAACACCGACGTGACACTCGTCAAACACTTTCTAACACTTTGACACACATGAAATGCACTACAAGTTTAAATAAAATAATTTGAAACCCAATGATAAAACAAGAACAATATAATTTTATACATATTCTATTTCTTTAGACTTTAAAAATTATTATCTTTAACTTAAATATTCACATATATGATATATAATAATTAGTTATCCTCATATATGGCATATAATAAATATATAAATTTATATATTTTGCACATGTCTAACATTTTTTTGAAAATTTACGTATCAGCTTGTCCATGTCTTATCCGTGCGTATTACATGTCCATATATGTGCTTTTGACCTCTTTCCATTAACGAGTTAGTTTTTTTTTTTTTTTTTGATCAATAATAAAGAACTTTATTGATAAATCAAAAAGGAAAGTAAATGAGGATGAGGCACCCTCTTACAAAGAAAAGGGAAAACACAAAACAAAGGCCTAAACAAGAAAACACAAATGCAAAAGCCTACATATCATACACTGCCAACCAATCTCTAACTAATAAAAAAAGAGGGACCCCCTTAAAAGAGGATTCCCTGAAACCCCAAAAGAAGTTAAATGGCAAACACAATCCCACAAACAATCTATCCCTCGAGATTTATCTTCAAACACCCTCGCGTTTCTTTCCAACCATAGAACCCAAAAGGTTGCAAAGACTGCACAAGACCAAAGCAATTTGGCTCTCTTCGATCCTCCAAGAACACGAAAGTCAACTTCGAGCATATGCGCACTCCTTTGCGGAGCTACCCACATAACATTCCCCAACAAAAATAACTTGTGCCAAAGAAACAAAGCTATTGGGCAATGCACAAATAAATGATCCACTGATTCCCCATTCTTACAACACATAATGCACCACTGAGGATTTAAAGATCGATTAAATCTCCGTTTCTGCAATGTATCATTTGTCAAAATGCCTCCATGAACCAAGGCCCACATAAACACCTTCACCTTAAGAAGAGCACAAGCCTTCCAAATTCTCTTGGAAAAAGGAAATTAAAAAACATGAGGAGAATCGATGAGTTTATCAAAAAAAGACTTACACGAAAATATCCCAGATGAATGGAGAGCCCAAACCCTCTTGTCCTCCAGAAGAGGAGTCAAAGAAAAATTCTCAATTCTGGTGTAGAAATTTAATGTATAAAGAGAAAAAGAGAATTGTATTATTGATTGATGTTTGTAATTGTTACAAGATTGATAAATTACAATTCCTATACAATCTATATATAGAAGAAAATGTGGTAGTAGGTGTAGTGGAGGTGATAGTGGGTTAGGTGAAGTGGAGTGTGTGGTGAAGTGGAGATAGGTGAAGTGGAGTGTGTAGTGGAGTAGGTGTAGTGGAGGTGATAGTGGGTTAGGTGAAGTGGAGTGTGTGGTGAAGTGGAGATAGGTGAAGTGGAGTGTGTAGTGGAGTAGGTGAAGATGGGAAATTCTAACAGCCCCCCGCAAACTCAAGGAGGAGAGAAACTAACCAACTTGAGTTTGGAGAGAGTAACAAAACAAGAAAATACATAAAAATAAAAAAGGATAGGAGACACTGTATGGTCGTGTCAGACCGTTGGTGAAGACACTGTATGGGGTGTCATAACGTTGTAGAGGACACTGTATGGTGGTGTCAGACCGATGTAGAAGACAGTTTATGGGGTCATGTCGGACCGTTGTAGAAGACAGTTTATGGGGTCATGTCGGACCGTTGTAGAAGACAGTTTATGGGGTCATGTAGGACCGTTGTAGAAGACAGTTTATGGGGTCATGTCGGACCCTTGTAGAAGACAGTTTATGGGGTCATGGCGGACCGTTGTAGAAGACAGTTTATGGGGTCATGTCGGACCGTTGTAGAAGACAGTTTATGGGGTCATGTCGGACCCTTTGTAGAAGACAGTTTATGGGGTCATGTCGGACCGTTGTAGAAGACAGTTTATGGGGTCATGTCGGACCGTTGTAGAAGACAATGTTGTGACAGTTTACGGAGTCTTGCTGGACCCTTGTAGAAACTAACCGGAATCAATGTCGGGACAGTTTACAGAGTCTTGTCGGACCCTTGTAGAAACTAACCGGAATCTATGTCGGGACAGTTTATAGAGTCTTGTCGGACCCATGAAGGAGCTAACCGGAATTAATGTCGGGACAGTTTACAGAGTCTTGTCGGACCCTTAAAGGAGCTAACCGGAATCAATGTCGGGACAGTTTACAGAGTCTTGTCGGACCCTTGAAAAAGCTAACCGGAATCAAATGTCGGGACAGTTTATAGAGTCTTGTCGGACCCTTAAAAAATGCACCCTCAAAAGGTGTGCCCAATTTTGTAAAAAAGGCGTGCCATCAAAAGACGTGTCCACTTTATCAAAAGATGTGCCATGAAAAGGCGTGCCAGTTTGTCGGGCGGCAAGAGGCGCGCGATGCGCGTGGCTGGCCCTGGCTATTTAAAACAAGGTTGAGGCGAAGGCTGTGCATACGAGTCTGAAACCTCTGAACGCTCGGAGAGCTTGTCTCTGCAAATCTTGAAACACCCGGAAACCAACCCTTCTCTGAAACACCTAGCAACTCAAAAACATGGCCTCTTCTTCCCGTCCAGTTACCCAGAACCTGCTCACGCTCTTTCCAGAACTGAACGAGCCCACAAGAGAAATAACTGGTGCGGTGGCCAGCGAACCGCAACCAAACACCTCTGGTTTTGCTCCATTGAACTTTCCGATGCGGTCGGTGGAGCAAAAAATGGCGATGCAAACTGATATTGAGGCTAATCAGTATACTCTGAAGTCATGCGTGGAAACCATGACGGCGGTCACAAATTTGTCGAACCGGCTGCAGAGTAGGACAAATGAGGTGCAGCATTTAAACTCCCAGCTGGCTCTGCTCCAACGCATGTATAAGGATGCGCGAGCAGAGATAAGCGTGCTAAGGACAGAAAACAAGGAGCTGAAGCGGAAGGCCACCGTGATGTTCCGATTTGGAGGACCGCCATATGCGGCAGTGGAGGAGCAGGGAGTAAATGTGCTCGGTGGCGTGGGAAATCCGGAGGCAACACCGTCAAGGGCCGGCCAAGACGGAGGCAAGAAGAAGAGACCGGCGGCAGAGTAGAGAAGAAAAAGCCCGCCTGTGGATGTGGTTGTTTGGGTTTGTTGTTGTTTTTTTTTTTTTTTTTTTTTTTTTTTGGTGTAAAATTGTGATCAGGGCGAAATCCCGATAGAAATAAAATGAGTGTATTGTGCAAATCCGAATGGCTTGAAGGTACAAGACTGAGCAGAAAAAATAAATGGAATGAATTTTTTTTTTTTTTTTTTTTTTTTTTTTTAATAATAATAATAATAATAAATAGGTATCATGGAGTGGGCGGTGATAAAAATATGATTTAGAAAAAAAGAGGAAGGTGGTGGAATGATGGGTCAAAAAATAGAATAAAACAGAAAAAAAAAAAAAAGAAAAGAAAAGGTGCACATGAGTTGGTATGTCAAAAAGTAGAATAAAAACAAAAGTGCACATGGGTTGGAAAGTAACATGACCTCGTCAATTATTTGTCCATAACCAGTTCCTTTCTCCTTAAACCAGTATGGGATTTTTCTCTTGGTAAATATGATGTTATCATCGGGGAGACCCGGCAAAGCAAATGTCTCTGTAACATAGAACAAGAACCTGGGAATGCCGAGGCGAGCACCAAGGTCGGCAGTCCAGGGATGGAACATGTCGCTGACGATGCAATCAGGGCGGCGTCGTTTGAAATGATCGCCGATGACCTGCGATTTTGGACGCCGATCACGAGGTTGAGATTTTCCGGCGAGGAAAAGAAGCAGAAGCTTCCGAGATCGCAGGATTCGCCTCTGATGGTGACGACGTAGGCGAATCGGACGGCGATGATGAGAACACCGAAGACAAAGAGTCGAACCAGAATGTTCCTCAGTAAGCTTGGCTTAGACTCCATAGCTCTCTGTATATACTAAATCTAGAGAGAGATGTGGAATTTGTGGCAGCGGAGTGAAGGAATGTGTGGAGGTCCGGCGGGCGGCCAAGGCGAGGCTGCCGCCCGCCGGTGAAGCAGAATTACTAGCTTCTTAACCTTGCTCTGATACCATGTAGAAATTTAATGTATAAAGAGAAAAAGAGAATTGTATTATTGATTGATGTTTGTAATTGTTACAAGATTGATAAATTACAATTCCTATACAATCTATATATAGAAGAAAATGTGGTAGTAGGTGTAGTGGAGGTGATAGTGGGTTAGGTGAAGTGGAGTGTGTGGTGAAGTGGAGATAGGTGAAGTGGAGTGTGTAGTGGAGTAGGTGTAGTGGAGGTGATAGTGGGTTAGGTGAAGTGGAGTGTGTGGTGAAGTGGAGATAGGTGAAGTGGAGTGTGTAGTGGAGTAGGTGAAGATGGGAAATTCTAACATCTGGGCAACAAGGACGCCAACTATGAAGCTTCCCTATCATTAAGATTTCTAGAAAAATCAAAGTTCCAAGAAATTGGAGCCAAAAGTGAACAAGACATAGAAGCAATAGAAGAGTTATGAGATCGAGCCACTCTATAGAGATGTGGGAAATCAGAAGCAAAAGAAGATTGGCCCATCTACACATCCTCCCAAAAACGAACAAGTTCCCCATTGCCCACCCTTACAAAAAGATGACAAGACAACATGTGTATATATGTGAAATTGATTTCCAAGGAGCACGACAAATACCCCTCAGGACCACCCTAGAATCCCTACTGTTGTCTTGAGTCCCATACTTGCTTCTAATAACCAAATGCCATAGTGAATCACTCTCAAGTGGAAACCTCCACAACCATTTGCCAAGAAGGGCCATGTTCCTAGCCAAAATGTTACCAATAGCCAAACCCCCTTTTTCCTTAGGTAACGAAACTAAATCCCAACTCACCAGGTGATCCTTCTTCCCCTCATCCTTGCCCTCCCAAAAAAAATCCCTCATCAACTTTTCTAATGCCTTTGCCACCTTAACCGGTATCTTGAACAAAGATAAGAAATAAATAAGAATACCACTCAAAACCGACTTAACCAAAGTGTATCTACCCCCGTGTGACAATAAAGCCTTACTCCACCCTTCCAACCTTTTACCAATCTTCTCCACCACTGGATTCCAAAAAGCTTCACTTCTAGGATTACCCCCCAAAAAGAGACCTAAATACTTAAACGGAAGTGCCTCTATACCACATCCTAAAAGAGCCGCCCTATTCCGAAGCAGGCCTTGTTGCATATTAATGCCCACCACATTACTTTTCTCCAAATTAACCTTAAGGCTGGAGATGACCCCAAACAATCTCAAAATCGAATAAAGATTAACTATTTGACTTTCATCTTCTGTTGAGAAAAAAATTATGACACAAACTCTATCACCCCCACCTCTAATCCCGCAAAAAGACCTACTTCTCTAGCTCTATCAACCATTCTGCCCAATACATCTGCCACCAAAATAAAAAGAAAAGGAGATAGTGGGTCCCCTTGTCGTAATCCTCGCGAAGCCCTGAAGCACGCCCCTAGTTTACCATTAACTAAAACAGACATATTACATGTCGACAAACATCCCCTAATCCAAGATCTCCACCGCCCACCATTACCCTTCTTATCCATTACAAAATCCAAAAATTGCCAATCCACTTAATCATATGCCTTCTCGAAATCCACCTTAAAGATAATACCCTCCTTCCCTAAACTTCTATATTCTTCCACGACTTCATTTGCCACTAAGGCTACATCTAGGATTTGTCTACCTTTCACAAAAGCCCCCTACGCCATCGACACAGTCTCCCCCAAGGAGATTCTGAGTCTTTTTGATAAAACCTTTCCCAAAATCTTATAAAGTGATGTGACCAAACTGATGGGTGTAAAATCTCCAATTCTTTCCGCATTCACTTTCTTAGGAATCAAACAAATGAATGTGGCATTTGAGCTCAAATTAACAACCCCCGACTCATGAAATTCCGAAAAAAACTCCCAACAAATCCTTTTTCACCACCTCCCAACAATCCTGAAAAACAGCCATGGAAAAACTGTCTAGACCTGGAGCTTTGTCTCTCTCGCACTCGAAAACTGCCTCCCAAATTTCCGTTTCATCAAATGGCCTTTCAAGCCAAGTTGCAACTGCTTGATCAATAGGTCCCCATTCAAGTCCTTCAATCCCTGGTCTATTCATCTCCTCCTTCGAATAAAGCTTAGAATAAAAATCATAAATTCCATTGACAATCTGATTCTCCTGTTCCATTACTACCCCTGGGCTTACTTCTAATCTCTTAATGAACTTCTTTCTTTTCCCATCTACTACCCTGTAAAAAAATCTTGAGTTCACATCCCCTTCCTTCAACCATTTAACCTTCGCCTTTTGAGACCAAGAGATTTGCTCCCTAAAAACCAACTCTTCCAATTTCAATCTCAACAAAGATCGCTCCCTCCTAAAGGACTCAGCAAAACCCCCCTGCATCTCCAATACATCTAACTCTTCGATTTTGCACATCACCTCTTTCTTTGAAAGCTCTAAATTTCCAAAAACCTCCTTATTCCAACACTTCACATTCTCCTTGACCATCTTCGACTTTTTCATAAACTTAAAACCCTCCCATCCATAACAATTAGCATTTGTCCACCATTCCTCAAACTTTCTATGAAAAGATGGATGTTCCAACCATATATTTTCGAATCTAAAAGACATCGGGCCCCACTTTAAAGGGCAACTTTCTATCATAATAGGACAATGATCTGACATTAATCTCGGTAGTGATTCCTGCCTTAAATTAGGAAAAAGACCTTCCCACCCCAAGGAGTACAAAAATCTATCCAGTCTACAGCACACCAAATTTTCTTGCAAATTAGACCAAGTAAATCTATTGTTGCACAAAGGAGGATTCACCAACTCACAATCTGTGATAAACAAATCAAAGCCCCTCATGCCCCTAGTAGTTCTGATCCCATTGAGTTTTTCTGAGCTCTTCCTAACCACATTAAAATCTCCTCCTAAACACCAATTAGGGGAACATAGCCCAGACAACCCATATAACTCCTCCCACAAATCCTTTCTCCTAGACGGTCTGTTAGGACCATAAACCCCTGTTAACCACCACTCTGTATTGTCAAGATTTCTAAACCTAACTGATAGTGAAAACTCCCCCACTAAAGTTTCACAATGAGAAACAACTCTTTCATCCCACATCACCAAAATGCCCCCCGCTCTACCAACTGAAGGCAAACAAATCCAACTCCTATGTCTAACTTCCCAAAGACTCTTCATGAACAACTATCACACGCTTCCACTTTAGATTCCTGAAAAACAACTATGTCCGGTTGATGACGCCTGAGAAAATCCTTAATAACACCCCTCTTTGTCCAAGCGCCCAACCCCCTCACATTCCAACTAATGATTTTCATTGGGAGACATGTTCACCCCTAAATACCTCCCGACGCCTCTCATAATTAACCGAACTTGCTAAATTCCTAAGTTCCCTTGCCCTATTTTTGCTACTCTCACCTACCTTTCTACCATCTTTCTCCCTTATGAACCTACTATCTTTACTAAAAGATCCTGAAGTCCCCCCTATTTTAACTAGTGACAAGCCCATAACTTGAAGTAACTGCATAAAATGAGGCACCTCCTCGGCCCCAATTGGACAAGTCTCATATTTACCTAATTTCTTCAACTAACTCTCCGTTTCTTCATCCCCATTACTAAAAACCTGACCCCCCTTGTCAACATGATTACCTGAGATCCCTCCTTGATTGTCATTCACATGGTCTTGAATACCATTAGCTTGTAAGGACTCAAACACAATAGTAGACCCATTCACCATGGCCGTTGGGGTATCAAAGGTAACCCCTTGTGCCTAAACATCACCTGAGGAGATCTAAAGAGCAGGACAAATTGACCTAGATGAATGAAACAATGAATCCCCATCCTTAGCCCCTTCCCCAGAATTAGAAAAAGCTGGAATGGCTTGTACCCCCTTCAGTGTAGCTGAAAATGCTAAAACTTGGTTAAATGAAGGACTGA
The DNA here is from genome assembly GCF_055761805.1 of Camellia sinensis. Taxonomy (NCBI): domain Eukaryota; kingdom Viridiplantae; phylum Streptophyta; class Magnoliopsida; order Ericales; family Theaceae; genus Camellia; species Camellia sinensis. Next base: position 61,744,954 of record NC_138962.1, on the reverse strand, counting down.
CCTGATTCAAAGATTCAAAAACCCTCTTGAAATCCTCACCATCAATAGTACCATCAGCATTGAAAAGGTTATTGAGATTCCAATCCTGATCCTCAGGCTCATCCGCTATACTTTCCCCTTCAGAGTGTGAATCAGAGCTCTCAGATGATCCATATTCATCCAAAGCTTGCAATACCTCATGTAGTTCGAACTGACCCTCTTCCAAGTCCTGAACCAATTTTTCCGAAGCCAAATTAATCTCCACCAAGTCCTTATCCGTCGCATTTAATCGCAGAAAATCCTTACAGGATCTATCCACAATATCGGACAACCCTAGATGTGCCTCCGCTGTGCGAAGGTCATCACGAATGATGGACTGCCTAGGATGAGTGCACTCGACTGGATCTGATGCATCGAAAGAGAGAGATCTACTCTTTCCCCCAATCTCTGAAAATTGTCTAGGCTTTTCGACACCGATAGACTCAGTATCTTTAACCTGTTAGACCAAATGGATCGAGTTGTCCTGCCCACCCAAACCCAACCCCAACCCCAAAACCTCCATCGGGTTAGCAGCACAGGCCCTTAGACCTTCCATAAAACTTGGGCCTTTGTCCTTAAAGAAACAAAATGCATTTGGGCCGTCATGAAGATCTGGGCCGCAGTCCTTAAAGCTATGAACATCATTTGGCCCAAACTGATCCTGTACCCCAGTATTAATCTGGTTATTTGTATTAACCAAAACATGGGCTGAGCCCACAGTGTGGCCAGGCCCATCTTTAATCAAACAATGTAACGGCCTGCCCCATTCGTCTCTTCCTCTTCCGCCATTGTTCTTCCGCCTCGTTCAGGCCACCAATCTGACTTCTCACCTCCCTTCGGCCACGTGTCTTGGCTGTCGCTTGAGACCCCTCGCCTCCCCTCTCGCCGATACTGGAATCGCCTGAATCTAGTCAGCACCACCATTGCCGTTGAACCTCTCGTCTACCAAAGACTTTCTTAACGCCTTAATCAAACAACAGCAGAACTTCCATCCAATTGAACATCAATAGTCGCAGGTAAGAACCCATTACGAAGACCTTTGACTTTCAATCTTGCCTTAAAAAGATTTCCGAAAGTCCTAGTTCTTTTATCCACCTCCAACAGACCTCCACACTTCATCCCAATCCATTCAAAAACCTTGTTATTCCAGAGACTAAAAGGCAGATCACAGACTGAGATCCATCCTCTATTTGAAGCAATGACATTAGCCCTACTATGTTTTTCAGCCGACCACCTTTCCAAACTTACTGCAATGCTCTTACCAAAGAAACACATTCCCTGACTATCATAACAATCCGCCTCGTCAACGCTTTTTGCAACAAACAGAGCTTTGTTTAAGTGAAAAAGGCCTCAGAGAAATATTAGTTTTAAAAGACCGCCATAGCTCCTTCTCAATCTGTGCCCACTCATCGAAGAAATCAGTTCTTGTACAAACCACCACCTTGCGCATCTCCAAAACAAAGCTACTGCCTCCCAAGAGATCTACGTTAGAGCAGAGTACAGCGGCATACGAAGCTCCTCTATTTGCCCCTGTTTTCTGCTGAACTGACATATCCACACTTGTGAGTCCTCCACGAGTCCTTACTAAATCATGGTCACTTCGATGCTGTCTTTCCCCATCTACCAGAACCCTGGAACTTCCTCGAATAATGCTTTCAAACATCTTGGCCACTGCCAGCCACCCTTGACCATCAACCCCTGCCGGAATAACAATGTTACTTCTTCGTACCCCAACCGCCCATTTAGATAACTCGACAAAAACACCACCCTTGTTACTGTACTTCTGAAGACAAGATACAGCTGAACTGCTACTATACTTGCTGAAAAAGGATCGATCCTTACGCCATCTCCAAACCTGTCGCAAACCTTGCATTGCCCAGAAAACTCCCCCCAAATCGATCTTGAGAGAATAACTTCTGAAACGATTCCTCTCAATGACTTCCACTAGACTTCCTCTGGATTCACTATCAACCTTAATAATGATAAGTTTCTGCTCTATACGTAACTCTGAAGCCCCCCATGATATTCCATCTTCACACATAATCTCAACATGTACATAGAAGGTTTGTTAAAACTAATCTGAATTACAGACTTTCCTACCAGAAGACTAGTATTCAAATTTAATTCTTACTACTATTAACGAGTTAGTTTCTTTCTTAACATTTAACTAATATACGCCCTCCGTCCCATTTTGTTAGTCCTTTTTGGGAGTTCCAACTTTTTTAGGGTGCATGCAATTATCACATTTGAATTCAAATTTTAAAGCATTTGTTCCAATAATTGCCCTTTTGTTTTCAACTTTTAATAGAGTTATTGCCACTTTATGTGAGATAGTTTTAGAAAATTAAACACTTTTTCCTTTGATGTTTTAAATAAAATAACATTTTGGGACATTCTAAAATGGAAAGATCAACAAACAAAATGAGTGATCGATTCAACCTCTTATCGAAAAGATATACCTTGGAGCTGGAGAGAGTATATACTTATAACAAACAAGATAAATAATCACACCCTCTTAAAAAGTTTAATACTAATATTTATTAAAAAAATACAAAAAAAAATTTATTAAAAGCTCAATATTGTCCATCTTTTAAGATATATATTAAAAAACACATAAAAAATTCTTATAATATGAATATATTTATATATAAGATAAATAAACGCTTCTGCCCTGGCTCCCACTTCATGCAACTAAGGTCTAGTGATGCAGGACGCCTTAAGAAAAAAAGAAAAAAAGAGAAGAAGAGAGGAGAAGAAAAAGAAGGCCACGGCCCTAACACATTGGCCATAGCCTAAAATATTAAAATTCTCATTAATCAAAGCTAAAGAATAAAATGCAAACCTAATATTATATACGCTAAAAACACCATTAAAAAAAAAGGAAAACGAATCTTAATTAGAATATGAAAACAAATAAATCCTAACCAAACTAAATCTCATAATTGAAATAAATACTAAAACAAATTAAATAATAAATACTAAAGAAAGTTACAAAACCTCCACACGCCCGCATCATCTAGTATATTGTTATATTTTGTTCTTAACTTTACTTAGTTTTACTTTGTTGGGCATTCACAATATCTTTGACCTAACATAAGGGAGAGTGTTAGTTATGTGTTAGTTAAGAGGGTAGTTCTGTAATCTCCTATATACAAGTATAATATAAGGGATTAAGGGAGATAACCCTAATGCTCATTATCTTCTATTTTCTTATAACGTTATCTATCTTTTCGCTCTTTCATTATTAGTACATCCTTTCATCAATTCTACAAAATAAGTAAAAGAAAAATACAAGTAATAACAAATTGTTAGCTAAAACCAAAATTGGCATCACCGTGCTAATGCACATTACCATGAGAATATCTAATGACTATCCTTTCAAGTCCATAAATGTAAAAATCAAATTTTATAAAATCTTGAATACATATTACATGAATATTGTCTGATAATTACAAGGATGGCCTTATTGCCACAGCAAATATTGTTAGGTCAAGAACGAGAATAACTTAACGTTACATTAAATATGATTGGGTTCAATTGTACTTGCTCTTGACCCAACCACATTTGCTTTGTCAAATGCTTCAGCACTGTAATCTAATAGTGATAATTGGCACTAAAATAATTACATCTTTTCATAAATAAAGTGTCATTAAAATAAATCTGTTAGCTTGATACACATGGGTCATTTCCTAATAGCTTATGCTTTGGAGACAATTCAACATAGAATCAAAGCTCTAATTCCAAGAGATCTTGAGTTCAAGTTTTGTCACTCTCATTATTTTTGTCATTGTGCATCTACGTCACATGGACTTGGGTACGAGTATCAAGTACCGGTGCATGTCCAAATGTCAGACCTTATAAATTTAAATCTTAAGATATTGAGACATGTATCCAAAATAGGATATAAGTACAGAACTTGTTATGGACAGACATATATATTACATATTATATAATATTATTAGATAAAATGTTGTAAATTGTGTAGAAATGTACTTAAAATTAATAAGATTTACAAAAAAATGTGAAATTTTAATCTCTTATCTATGTTAGGTAAATGTATTTTTTTAGCAAATATGATTTCTTATTCTACAAACATTGTAAAAACTTAAAAGTAGGATCCAAGGGTCCAAATTGGGTATGGGTGTCAGAACATATTTCACACCCTTATTCTTGTCATATTCGGTGGACACGAGTACTTAATGGGAAATATAGGAGTCCACGTAACATAGTTGTGCACTCAATTCTACTTGTCCACCTTGTTCTCTCAATCAGTTTGTCACTCCATGCGCGAAACAGAGTGACATGTGAGGGGGAGTGGTAGTTTGATATACATTATAAGGCTCATTTCCTAACACCTTAAGCTTTTGGAACAATTCAACCAAATCATCAACATATTTCAAGGAGAAGTATTTAGGTAAAAAATTGAGCTAATAAATAGATTGGACTTTGTGTGAATTGGGTTTCTCCAAAATCTCATTCAATAAAAGATAATGAAAGTCTAAAATCTTAATTTGGAACCAAATCCAAAATAGAACATCTTTCTAATATTACATAAACATATTACATACAAATGAAATATACCAAAATATCCTCTATATTAAGACTAAATTTGAATATGAAGCAATAAATCTAAATTTCATGAATGAATCTTAATCAAGAAAAAATTATGTTCGACTTGAATTATAGTATGACTCTTTTTTTTATCAGCCATAATAGGATTATTTAGTAGCGCTAATAAATATTATTTTGTATTATACAATTTATATCATTGACGTTCTTTTAATGTTATTAGAGTAAAATTTAGGTTGTTATGTTGAGCAATCTAAACACTTCAAATAAAAAAAACTCCTTTCATATGTTGTACCTACATTTAAAAAAATATAAAGAAAAAAGCATGCTGCCCAATGAGTAGAAGAAACTAAGACTATGAATCTCATTAATGTAATTTCATTCCTAATAACCAACTAGGCCTAACCTAGTTGGCTATCATGACTCTCCTAAGGGCTTAGTCCCAAGGGGGAGAGTTTAACTCACCCTAATGGGAGTTGAATTAGGAGGCAAGCACTTAGTACTTTGCAAGGGTGGGGAGGCTAGCTCCCCTAGGTGCTAATCTAACTACTAACAACTGACTTTCGCCGATCAAAAAAATTTCATTCCTATCATTGTAACAAGGACTAAAAGTTGATAATGTATTTATTATGCTAAATAGAGTTGTATAATATGTATAAGTAGCTACCTTTTGAAATATAATAAGTTGTAGAGATTTCTATCAAGGGGTTTCTTTCTTCAGAAAAAGAGATGATCCCACAACAAATAAAAGAACTTACGAACCAAGAAAGAAATCATTTTGCAATGCAAAGGACAAGTAACAGAATTTCAAGAATGTAATTTGCAGGTCTTCTTAGATAGTATTATACCCCATCAGAATCAACATCCATGTTCTCTTCTCGAAGAAGTGCAAGTTTTAAGCAGTGACTGCAGAATCCTTTGTTCCTTCTAACACATGCAAACTCTGCAGTAGCGATGCAGTGTTGGCACACAGCTTTTGGACAGCAAAAGCAATGGAATTTTGAGCTCTTATCGCAAATGAAGCAAGAATGCCACTCTGAAATAGAAAACGGCATTCACTTTGCATATTCTTACAATATTTATCCAACACAATGGGAATATGATGAGAAACTAAGAACATAAAAACAAAGAGCAATAGGCAGGAATATGGCTTCATTTAGTTTGAGAATAAGAACATAAAGCAGAGTTGTGGAGACTCCATATTATCATGTCTGCACAGACTTGTAAAACTCGTAATCAAGGTGATACTTATGTTGAGTGATCAGGGTGACTCAGTACCAAAAATTAAGCAAGTAAGAAAATTTAAATACATTGCGGAACAATTATTACTTGTCCATTTCAATAAAGATAAAATTCTATAACATACTTAATTGATCACAGATAAAAGGCAAACAGGGTTTTCATAAACATTCAATAAAAATTAAAAAATTCCTGACCAAATTATATGGAAGATAGGTGTTAAAATCCACCTACTCTCCACCTACTTCACCCACTTAAACCTACTCCACTAAACCTAACCCACTACACCACTACCACCTCACCTACTCCACTAAACCTAACCCACTACACCACTACCACCTCCACTTCACCTACTCCTTACCTACTACACACTCAACCTCTTCTATATATAGGAATCATAAATCATTGTAATAAATATCAATATACATCAATCAATCAATACATACATAATTGTTTCTCTCTCTCTCTTTTACTATACATTAATTCTAATATGGTATCAGAGCAAGGTTAAGAACTTAGTATTTTTCGCTTCACCGGCGGGCGGCAACCTCGCCTTAGCCGCCCGCCGGACCTCAACCTAGTCCGCTGAATTTTCTAAGATATACCTTCACTCCCCTACATCTTCCAACTCTTTCTTTGTGGCTCTAATCATTTTGTTTAATCAACCCACTATTTTCTGGAGGCTGGGATTCTATTGCGGTTTGATCATCACATAACAAATCAATTGCCTCACTCACCACTGGTGGTTCTAGAGTTGCTTCTAGATCAGGCAGTTTGGACACAGTGACAGTTGCTCCTTTCTTTATCTTCTCACCGGAGTCACTGATGTTCTCCTCTGCAGTATTTTGATCTGAAAAGCTCAAAACCTTTTCCAGACCATACTTTGGCTTCTCACTGTCAGCCTCAGACTGAATGGAGCCCTCTGTATTAGGGTTGTGAACCTTTCTCAGACTGCGTTTGACCTTTTCAAGCTCATTTTGTGGATGTTCCTGCACTGAATCTGCTGGATGACTCGAGACTTTCCGGAGGTTACGTCTTGGTTTCTCAGTTTCAGAGGTGGATTGAGTCGAGACATTGTCAAGGTTTAAAGGAGGAATCCTTCGGACACAATCTCTCTCTCTCTCTCATATTTCCACTTTCAACCCCCACAATCTTTTTTTTAATCAACCCACTATCTCTCTCTATGGTCCCTTTTTTCTCTCTCTCTACTCAAGGATCCACCACTTTGTCTACTTTCCAACCCCTTCCTTCACCTTTTGCACTCCACTCACCATATATCTACGGATTCAAGGGACAAAGCATATATATCTTTTATTATTATAATATATTACCCACACTTTTATCCTTCACTCACCCTATATCTATTGATTCATCAATATATATATATATAATGATTTTTCACAAACCTTTATTTTATTTTATTTTTATTTTTTCTATCTTTCTTTTTCATCAATATTTCAATATTCTACAATTCAGTTGGTGCGTATCATCCTTTTTCCATTCTCTTATTATTTTATTTTATTTTTATTCCAATACCCAAAAAAAAAAAAAAAAAAAATCCATTAACAACCAACTCGTTTTCATTCCACAAACTTGTCATTTCTTCAAGCCGGGATCAACCCCGATCACAATTTTACACCAACAAACAAAACACAAAAAAAAAAACAAACAAACAAACAACCACATCCACAGGCGGAATTTTTCTTCTCTACTCTGCCGCCGGTCTCTTCTTTTTGCCTCCGTCCTGGGCGGCCCTTGACAGTGTTGCCTCCGTGCTTCCCACTCCACTGGGTACGATCACTACTCCCTGCTCCTCCACTGCAACATATGGCGGACCTCCAAATCGGAACATCACGGTGGCCTTCCGCTTCAGCTCCTTATTTTCTGCCTTCAGCACACTTATCTCTGCTCGCACATCCTTATACATGCGTTGGAGCAGAGCCAGCTGGGAGTTCAACTGTTGCACCTCATTTGTCCTGCTCTGCAGCCGGTTCGACAAGTTTGTGACCGCCGTCATGGTTTCCACACATGACTTCAAAGTATACTGATTAGCCTCCACATCCGACTGCACTGCCATTCTTTGCTCCACAGACCGCATCGGAAAGTTCAACGGAGCAAACTCCGGGGCACTTGGTTGAGGTTCCAGTGCCACCGCACCAGTTCTCTCTCTTGTTGACTCATTGAGGTCGGGAAAGAGAGTGAGTAGACCACGGGATGAAGAGGCCATATTCTGGGTAGCTGAACGGGAAGAAGAGGCCATGTTTTTTGGGTTGCTGAGTGTTTCCGAGAAGGGTTGGATACAGAGTATTTACAGATTGTTTCAGAATAACAAGTTCAGAGGTTTCAGTCTGGTTTGGTTTCCTCCGCCTCCGCATTGGTTTATATTGACACAGACGACGCGGCCGACACGCCGCTCTGTCGCTCACGTGCCTCGCCGCGTCTCCGGCTCACCTTTTGATGGCTCGACGCTTTCTGTCGGGCACGACTTTTGATGAAGTGGGCGCACCTTTTGAGGGCGCAACTTTTGATGGCACGTCTTTTTATGGATTGGGCACGCCTTTTGATGGCACGCCTTTTGAAAGATTGGGCACACCTTTTGAGGGTGCGACTTTTTAGGGGTCCAACAAGACTCTGTAAACTGTCCCGACATTGATTCCGGTTAGCTCCTTCAAGGGTCCGACAAGACTCTGTAAACTGTCCCGACATTGATTCCGGTTAGCTCCTTCAAGGGTCCGACAAGACTCTGTAAACTGTCCCGACATTGATTCCGGTTCGCTCCTTCAAAGGGTCCGACAAGACTCTGTAAACTGTCCCGACATTGATTCCGGTTAGTTTCTACAAGGGTCCAGCAAGACTCCGTAAACTGTCACAACAACTGTCACAACAGTGTCTGTTACAACGGTCCGACATGACCCCGTAAACTGTCTTCTACATCGGTCCGACATGACCCCATAAACTGTCTTCTACATCGGTCTGACACGACCACACAGTGTCTGCTACAACGGTCCGACATGACCCCATAAACTGTCTTCTACATCGGTCTGACACCGCCATCCAGTGTCTTCACCAATGGTCTGACACGACCATACAGTGTCTCTTATCCTCTTTTATTTTTATGTATTTTCTTGTTTTGTTACTCTCTCCAAACTCAAGTTGGTTAGTTCCTATCCCCCTTGAGTTTGCAGGGGGCTGTTAAAATCCACCTACTCTCCACCTACTTCACCCACTTAAACCTACTCCACTAAACCTAACCCACTACACCACTACCACCTCACCTACTCCACTAAACCTAACCCACTACACCACTACCACCTCCACTTCACCTACTCCTTACCTACTACACACTCAACCTCTTCTATATATAGGAATCATGAATCATTGTAATAAATATCAATATACATCAATCAATCAATACATACATAATTGTTTCTCTCTCTCTCTTTTACTATACATTAATTCTAATAATAGGAAACTTAAGATCATCCAAAAATTGGATTTGAAATACATGTTACCATTGTATGTCAACTGATGAGCTTTCAAACTTCATGCATGCTACATGTGGCAATAGGTGCTATGCTATTACTTAAAAAGTAAAGATTTCAATAAAAAAAATTATAAAAACAAATAAATAATGAAACGTTATACAAGAAAAGAAAACCAAATCATTTATAAATGAGTGACTTACTGCAAGTCCAGCTGTTTCCAGACTCAGCAAATGACTCATCCTTCCCCACACACTCTGCATGATAAGCTTTTAGACACTCCCTGAAATCAGAACATTTGACAATAGACATGATAAAATTAACTCCATGACAAGAATAAAAAAAGATTTCATTATAATGAAAGCCATTAATAAAGCAGTGACAATGTAAAGTTACAGAACTATCATTTTCGTTGCTTAAATTCGAAAATTAGCTCAATTAAAAAGTACTGATAGATACAGTAGTTTTCCCCCTTTGTGTGTTAATAGATTGGACTACATTGACTTAATAATGAAATCTGGAGAGCTTAAATTAAAAACATAATAATTAAAATTTCGAGAATGATAGTGAAAATTAAAGCAAAGTTTGAGGTACTAGTTCAAGCTATAATTTTCCTAATAATTTCAATAGTCGTTCATTCATTTTATGAGCTGAATACTGTTAACCTTTATAAGTAAGCAATAGTCTCCTCTTAGTCATTAGTAACAAAAAAGAAAAGGCGATGGCTGTCTATCAACAAAAGAGGTTAAGGAATAACTGCACAAGTAACCCTCACTCAAATCTAGACTCAAAACTTAAATTTGAGTAAAAAGTCAGTAAAATCCCATCCACTCTGTTACTTAAACTTACACACCAAAGTGAGTTTCACTCAAATTTAGACTCGAACTTAAATTTGAGTAAAATGCCACTAAAATTCCCTCCACTCCATTACTTAAACTTGCACCACATTGAGTTTTACTCAAATTTTTACCCAAATAAAGAAAAACCCATTTCCTCTACTTAAATTTCCATCCAATCCAAACCTGACATTTTGGGTACTTCACCAAAACTTTCCCTTAATGTCCTTTACTTCCAACCCATAGTTTCCACTCAAACTTGACACATTTTACTCAAATTAGAGTTTATTCATTGGAATGCTTCAAATTATTTTTACTTAATTTGGGTAAAAGGGTTGGAGTTCTTGCAAAAATGTTTCTGGGCATCCAAGGAAGAAAATGGGGATAAAGAAAATGAAAATGGAATTCTAACAATATGGGAAAGGGAAGGGAATCCAGCAAAACCATCAATCACCAACCAAAAATGGTAAAACTCCCATGTACACAACTCATCCACCAATTTCAGCATCCCATTTTCTAAACCACCCAGAGCATTATGTAAAGACAAAAATACCCCTTATTCCAAGGAAGAAACAGTAATCAAGGGGGGCAATTTTGTCCATGGTGTTGGAGAACTCTTCTTCACTCATACCCAAATCACTGTCCCCTGATTTGGTGAGAAAATAAAAATAAGGGTGAGAATAAGTTTTCTCATTTGAACGATTAATAAGATGTGTAATGACAAACAGAGACAAGTCACTTTAAACTTAAATTTCATTTCTCACCTATACACATATATCTCTTTTAATCATTGTCTATAATTTTTTTTTTTTTTATTGAAAAATTCCAATCATTTCAAATTTTTTCCTCATCACTCCTTTCATTTTTTTTATTTATTTAAGCACAACAAAAATAAAGCTTGGAAGTCATTTTTGAGAACTCACTTGTAGTCGCAAACAAGAAGCAATCCACCATCTTTGCATACAAAGCACCAATCCTCAGCAATTTCTTCCTTGTTTTGAATCTTTTTTTCTTTCTTCTTCTTCTTCATCACTCTACAATTACTTTATGGTTTCTCACTCTTCACAGGTCTTGAAATCCCAAAATGCAATGAAAACTCAAGCTTCCCAACTCAAATGCTTTAGAAAAAAAAAACCCATTTAAATAAGCAAATACCAAGAAACTCTCTCTCTCTCCTGAAGTTTAATCAAAAGTTTATCACAGAAAACCCTCTTGACAATGCAGTTTGAGGGATGAAGAAAAGACCCACAAGAGAATGTAAGCCAAATCACAACTTCAAAACCACAAAAAGAACAAAACCCAAAATGCCTTCCAACGGGTGTCCTTTGGGTTGTACAGGTTTTAGAGAGAGAGAGAGAGAGAGAGAGAGTGTGTGTGAAGATTGTAATGTGGGTTTTGATAGGTTGTTCTAGAATCTCAGGAATTAACACACCGGACTGAGTAGACGAAAAGTTTTTCTCTTTGGATTTTAATTTGCTTATGCGTTAATCCACGATTAAAATAAGAAATTGAAAATATTTAAAAGAAAATGCTAGAGTTTAGAGTATTTTGTGAGAGAGAAGTGAATTAAAAATTAAAAAGTGACTTTTAACTGATTTTCTAAAATAATTTTTTATTTCATTTTGGACCTCTTTATATTTGTGTTATCTCAATTTGCACTCAATAATTTTCTTATTTTTAACTTTTCTTCCTATCTAAAAAAAAAATTTCTTTAGAATGTGTTTGGATATGAATTTAGGAAGAAAAAAAAAAAGAAAAAAAGATCAAAAGGTAAAACAAATGTAAATTTAATATAATTTAATCTTGTTTTTTCATTTTCTATCCCTTTTCAAATTCTTATCTAAATTCATGATTTAAATATAGTATTAAAGTTCTTATTATTTTGACTATGGCTTCGTTTGGGAAGCCATGGTTTGGGCTTTTTTGACTATTTTAGCCACAAAAAACAAAATAGGCTATTTTAGCCATAACAAACAAAACATCACATCCAACCCATAATCATTACATTCTTCTCTCACAAAAAAACTCAAAAAAGCCAAAAAGCTCTTCCCAAACTAAGCTTTTAAGCCCAGGCTAAAATAGCCAAAAAAGTCAAAAAGCCAAAAAGCCAACCCACTTCCCAAACGGAGGCTATATCACTTTTGGGGCTTTACCCCCAACTAATTTTTGTAGTCCTTTATTCTATATATACTATACAATTACCTGGTCAAATAACCTCGATGGAAGAAAAAAATATTGAACGTAATAATAATACCATCTTACATGATATTATCCACTAATAAAAAGTAGTAATGGGATTAGACATTCCTTATCTCTCATTAATTTAACAATATTATAGTCTTTATTACAAAATGAAATTGCTCATTAAATAATGATATTGCCGTGTGCTATCAGCATTTCTTTCAATATTTTATACTCCAAAAGAAATAGAGAATGGAACATTAAACTAATAATAAGTAAAATTTTAACAGAGGTCATTTAAAGTTCATTCAAAATTATAGTGTTTTGTAGCTTGCAAGTATTTGTTGTTGAGCCAATTCAAAATTTCTTTGGCTTCATTATTAAAGCACTTGGAGAAGAATGGAGGTCAAAAGTTCTTGTAAGTGAATTTTATTTTATAGAGAATTATAGTGGCAAAAACATTTGCTAGTTAAAAACTATCACATTTTAAAGGAGAGGGGTTTGGTTTTACAAACAAACAAAAGGGTTAAAACAAAAAACAAAGAGGGCTAGACTTTCAAAAAAAATATTTGCTTTGTAAAACCCTAATTATAGAAGGGGAAAAATTATAAGTTTATTTTGGGTTGAAACAAAATTGACAATGTTGGAGAAAATCAATTACTGGAGTTAGGGGTGCATGCGGATCGATTTTTGACGGTTCGGTTTGTGGTTTGGACCCACCCACATGTCTGCGGTATAAGAAAATTTGAACCCGCATTCGCCCGTAATGCGGGTTGTGATTTGTGCTAATAGGGTTCAAGGATGTGTGGACAGTTTGTGAATTGAGCTTTTTCCTTTAAAAATTTATTTTTTGACTTGTTTTTTCTTATTTTTTAAATATTTTTTATTGCGGGAAATTCAACACTATCCTCCATTAAAACTGGATTACAAAAAGTTAGAATGAAAATTAAATAAAAAACTAACATAGGAAAAGGGAAAAAAAATACATAACTAGATTTGCAAAAAATTGAAGAAATTCCAATTGAAGAACAAGTGCTCGTTTGGCATGTGGGTTTGAGTTGGGTCGGAGCTATTCTAGTCACAAAAAGACAAAATCAACTTTTTAACTTCAGGCTAAAAATTGTCATATCCAAACCATATTCATTACATTTTTTCTCTCACAAAAGTCAAAAAAATAAAAAAGTTCATCCTAAACAAGGCTATTTTAGCCCCAGATTAAAAAAAGTCAACAAGCAAACCCACATCCCAAACGAAGCATGAGTATTGTAAATAAGGTAGTGCATAATATTATTATAATGTTATAATATTACAGCTTACAGGTTTGATAATCAAATTGAACTGCATGAGAGAAAAGAAAATTAGAATTACATATTTACAAAACTTATAAAAAATATATGATGATTTAGATTTTACAGATGCGGGCGGGTGAGTGTGGACGTTGGTAAAACCTGTAATCCGCCCGCAACCTATAAAACCGGAAAATTCTAACCAGATCTTAATGATTTTGCAAAACTACCCAATTAGGCGTGGGTAATTCAAATTGGGCAGTTTTTGCGAGTCGGGTAATCCTATGTCTAGCTCTAACTGGAGTAATATCAAATTATGATGAAGAGGATAACAAGAAGAACACAAGATTAATATCAAATTATGATGATGATGAAGAGCACAAGCTGTGTGGAAAGGGACGAAATCCAAGAGATATCCAACTTGTAAGGAAAAGACAGGTAGTATCGTTTTCGAACAGACTACTATAATAATTTTTTAATTTTTTTAATTAAAATATGAGTTTAAAAAATTAAATTTTGTTTGGAATAAATTTTTTTAGTCTAATTTTTTTGATTTTTTTAGCTATTTTAACCTGATTAAAAAAATTATGTTTGAAATAAATTTTTAATTTTTTTTGTAATTAATTTGATAGTTGTGAGAGAGGAAGTGACATTTTATCTTATTTTGACTTTTTAGTATATTTTGTCTTTTGTGGGCTAAATTAGTGCAATCCATACCCTAAACAATATGTTTGGAATAACTTTTTGACTTTTTACATATAAAAAATAAAAAAAAAAATTGCAAAAAGTAGGGACAAAAAAGAATATTTGATTTTTTTTTTTTATATATATTTGTTGGTTTTTATATTTTTAATGACTTTTTAATTTTTATACTAAAAAACAGAGTTGGCAAATGAGAAAATCAAATAAAAGATAATTTATTAGTTGGGATCAAAATCAACTCGTGAAGAATGTTGGTTAATTTTGACATAAATTAAATTTTTTAAAAAAATAATTACATATTTTTTAAATCAACTCTAAACTTTTAATTTTGTCAAATTTTAAAATTTTAATTTGTTTCCAATCTAAATCATTTGTCTATTTTCGTTAAATAAAATTGACTGAAAAAATAATATTTTAGTCATTAAATTCAATAAAAATGGTATTTTAGATATTTTATGTATACTTACATTGAGTTTAATGACTAAAATACTATTTTTTCATAGATTTACGTAACAAAAATAGATGAATGATTTAGATTAAAAATAAATCAAAAGATTAAGATTTAAATTGATAAAATTAAAAACTCAAGATTTCTTTTGTGAAAAGTCTCAAACCATGGATTTTTTTTTTTTTTTTTTTTTGGTAATTGTCTCAAATATTATTTGCTATAGTCTCTAAAATGGCTTATCCTTAAAAAATTTGTAAGTCAATTTTTAAGAAGTTTACTTCCCACCTTTGTAGCACATTGATCTTTAAGCAAATTGCACTTCATGTCATTTTTTTCCCATTGAACTAAAAATTATAACACTAAACCCCCACTTATCTATTAATTTTTTTTCAATTTGGACTTTAATGATGAAAATACCCTTTTAGCTGTAAGCAAATTACACTTCACCCACTTAAACTATCACTCTATCATTTTAATCCCCTCAACTAAAAATTTTTACACTTTATTACATAGAACTATCAATTTGTTTCAATGTAAATCTTTGACAAATAATTTGTTACATAAATAGATAGAAAATTGAAGTGTAACTTACAAGCCTTATCTCAAATTTTGTGAACAGCTTAAGCCTCCGTTTGGGAAGTGGGTTGGTTTTTTGGCTTTTTGATTTTTTTGGCTATTTGAGCCTGGGCTCAAAAACTTGGTTTAGGAAGGACTTTTTGGCTTTTTGGTTTTTTTGGTGAGAGGAGAGTATAATGATTTTGGATTGGATGTGATGTTTTGTCTGTTGTGGCTCGAATAGCCTATTCTGTCTTTTGTGGCTCAAAGAGCCAAATGAGCCCAAATGAACTCTTCCCAAACGACACCTAAAATACTTTATTATTCTCTTTTGTTTCGTTTTTCTCTCTATCACTTCTTTGCCCTACCCATGTCAACAACCATAGATGCATACACTATGGTTACCACTATTGTTACCTTGATTAGGAGATTGGAATGGGCGGCGAGGAAAAGAAGATGATGAATAATATCATTTTAGACATTTCATAATATTTGAGATTTTTTTTTTTTTTTAACGCATTTGAGATGCCATGTTTACATGTCAATTTGTCATCTATTTGTGTAACAAATCGTAAAAGAATATTATATAAAATATAACATTTTTAGTTGAAGGAGTAAAGCAATATTGGGTGATAGTTTAAAGAGGTAAGTGTAATTTGTCTTATAATTGAATGGGTATTTTCATCATAAAGGTTCAAAATGGAGAAAAACACACACACACACCAAAAAAAAAAAAAAAAGCCAGAGAGAGTGAGCAGATGCAAAGGATTAAGGGTTGCAATTTTTAATTCAATGGTGTATAGTGATTTGGTATAATAGTTGAGGGGGTGAAGTATAATTTATCCTTGATCGTTTCAAAAGTAAAGGGTAACTCTTCCTTAATTTTTACCCAATGCATGCAATAGAAAGTTTTTGTGTTATAGTATCAACCAAAAAACAAAAAATAAAAAGAAATATATATATTTTTATGCAAAATCAATTTAAATGAAAATATTCTCCATCAAAACAAACAGATCTGAAGGGTTCTTTCTTTTTTCTTTTATTATATAGAGCTCTATCTTGCTGGCTGTTGTTTAACATCTAATGCTTATAACTGCTCAAAACAGTTAAAAATATTCAACCTCGTAAAATGATAATATTTGAGCAAGTAAATATAAACCAGATAGAACAAACTGATGCATGCTTGCGACGCATTATTAATAGAAATTAACATATTCTCTAAAAAATGTGTTACTAAAATGGTCATGTTTAGGAAAAAAATAAATTCAAATGAAAATGTGACTTCATAACTTCAAAATTCATAATAGATTACTGGTCCTACTTAAATATATATTTTCAAATCAGTCAACCAGGGACGGAACTAGAATTTCATCACCGAAGGGTGACAAATAATTTTATTTCACCATATATACAAACAAACATATATGTACAATATGATACATAAACTATATACAGGCATAAAAAAAGAATTCAAATACCATATAAGTAATCTCTTTTCGGATAAAGAAGTTTTTTTGGTACCAAAAAAAAAAAAAAAGAATGAGATACATGTCTTTTATACTGAGAGATTATTTTATTTATAAAACAAGATATATATTTTAAAAGTACTACGACATTAATGGAGATATATATATATTATACTTGTTAGTTAGATACTTGAGCATGAATGAACGATTCTTATGCGATACTAAAATCAAAACTATCAGCAAAAAGGAACAATTTAAGAATGTTAATGGCCAAAACTAAGACTAAGGAACATCTACAAGTGTGCCAAGTAAAACAGCCAAATCAGGCATGTTAAGTTGATAAATAGTCTTATGAACTTCAGAATATCTCAAACAAACACAACAACATTTCAAATCTTAAACATAATAGTTCAATACAAGAAGTACAAGCCTCCATCTTCATCACTAGGTTTCTATCTCATTATTCTTGTCTTGCTGTGCTAGAAAGGGAACAGAACAAGAGAACAATTTTAACAAAAAAAAAAACCCACAAAACCAAACAAACAAGGAGAACTCCAAATCACCGGAATCGCTTCATCAATGAAGAGAGGGAGAGACAAGGAATCCGAACCCACAGAATTTCACTCAGAAAGTCCATTGGACCAATCAGTCTTCAGCAGCAGCATCTAAGAACTTTGTGGAGCTTTGAGTTAGGCAGGGAACTGTACAGAATATAAAGATGAAAAGTGTAAAAGATGAAAGAATTACCTGGGAGTGCAAAATCTGTAGTCAGATCTTTGACCTCATCTTTCTGCCATTGCATGGTTCCATCAGTGCAACTCTATTACGCTATGCTTCAGCTTTGGTGCATTATCGGCCGTGAAAAGCAAGTTAAGCAAGCTTGGACACTTATAAATCTCAAGATTCTCCAAGGATGGCCAGTTTAATAATTCATTTGCACAAATACTTTCTAACTTTGGCATATCAATGAGTACAAATTTCTTCAGTTTTGGAAGCACATGCGGATGCCCAATAGTCTCAGATTCCTCAAATATTTCTACAATTTCAGGGCAGTCTTCAATTTTTAAATATTGCATTTCAAGTTGATGGATTACCCCTGGAGGAAAAATCTTCTTCAACATTTGACAGCTACTCAAAACTAGAGTCTTAAGTTTGGTTAAGCATCCAGATTGCATTGGGACCTTCCAAATACTTTCCAACTTGGGTAAATTTTTCATGTATAAATGCTCCAAGTTCAATATTATTTTGCAATCCACTCTACTGATGATTGTTTCAATTTCATTGCAACTTTCAATTAGACAACTTCGGATCTGGGTCATGCTTGCAATTCCAAAGTCTGATAGTTGCTTGATATGCTTGTGGTTGACCAATTCAATTGCTTCAGCTTTAGCAAACACCTCAGGAAATGGAGGAGTTGCGCCTTCACCATTGCAGTATTTGATATACCTGGCATACTTAAAGTACTCCGGAATTTGAGGATGTTCTGGATTCTTGCAAGAAATAAGAAGTTGAAATGACTTGATCTGTTTGACGTTTCTCCAAAAGCGGCTGTTCTTCATAAAAGTTTGTAGAATGCCTGCATCGGGTACGTGGATCCGGAATGTAGTAGCCACCTCTATGACATCTACAACCTTATCAGCAAAGCATAACTTGAGAATCGTCAATCTTTTCAAGATAGCCACTTCTTTTATGATATTCTCAATCAATACCTTATTGGACCATTGCTCAAATTCTTTCATATCGATAACCAATTCTTCCAATGCAGATAGCTTTGAGATTATATCATGATTAAGATCCATCTCTGGAGTGCCATTTACATTTCCAGATTTCGTGAAGGATATCCGCAGACACCTTAGACCTTTCAAGTTTTTAATATGAGTTGGTATATTATGGATCCCACTACCCCGAATATCAAGCACTTCAAGATGTGGAAGTTCACCTACTGCAGAAGGGAGCTCCATCAAATATTCGCAATCACATAAATAGAGCACTTTGAGACTGATCAGCTTCGATACAGATATTGGTAATGACATGATTCCAGTTTGACAAAAGTTCAAAACTCGAAGTTTCGGCATATGGTCAAAAAATGATTCAGGGACTGTCGTCAGTTCCAAATTTTTTTGAAGGAAAAGCGTGGAAAGCATGCTACAATCTGGGCAATCTGGTAACTTGTCAAATTCATTGTCACTCAATGAGATACGATTCTTCTTGCTCCACGATTCTTCATCTAGGGCTTCTTGTAATGCTCCATTTGTTTTTACCAGATACTTACATTTAGGATCATCCGATGCGATATACAAAGCCACTTGTCTAATAAATTTGTGCATGGTAATGTATTTCTCACTCATAGTTTCTTCAAGTAATGAAACATTCTTGAGGTGACTCAAGATAAAATGCCCATTCCTGGCTTTCATATTTTTTGCATGATGATCATTGCCAAGGAAATCTTCTGCTGCCCAACACTCCAACAAATAATCTGTGTAAATGTCACTGTCTTCAGGATATAATGCACCATAAAGAAAGCATTTTTTCTGGGCATCATCCAAGTCATCATAACAGAATTTCAACATCTTATACATTTCCCTGATGCCTTGGCATTCTTTCTGAGGCCACATTCGCCAGCTGTTCAGTCCATCACTCCACAAGCACTCGCTGTTTTTCACTTTGAAGGTGTTTGCTACTTTTTCTATCAGTAGTGGAAGACCGCCACAATCATTGCATACTCGCCACGCAAGTGGTCCAATTTTTGGATTTTCAATAATTTTGGGGCATTCTAGGACATCTTGAAACATCTCCCATGCCTCATCTGCAGACAAATTTGTCACCTTGATCACTCTGTTCACCAATGAAGAACAAACGTGACCCAACCTAGTTGTCAAAACAATCTTGCTACCATTCTTGCCATCAGGAATTCCCATTTTATACAAATTGAGATCTTGCTTAACGTCATCCATAAGTAGCAAATATTTCTTATCCTTCAACTCCTCCGATATTCCATGGGCAACTTCATCGGCACGTTTGGTGCCTTTTATATTTAGTCTCAGTCTTCGCAGAACAGCCTGTTGCAAATGCTCTCTACTCAGATTCTCCTTGCTCCCTTCTGTTGAAACCTTCACCCAGATGACTATATCAAACATTTTGGCAACTTCATCATGGTTATTCAAGTTTAGCATTATGGTTGTTTTCCCAATCCCCAGAGTTCCATGGATTTTGATCCCCTTAACTTTGTCATTTCTTAGTAATCCCAACACCTGCTCAAGAGACTTTTGAAGCGTCTCAAATTTTTTGACATCTGGTGCCCTCATCTTCACGACAGGTTCTGGTGGTTGGTCAACCAGCAATTTATCCCTGATTTGATTGCTCTCTTCGAGAAGTTTGATTACTTGTTCATGCTTCTTTACCGACTCTTCTCTGAAAGTTGAAGACGTAGAAAAGCTAAAAGATGACTTCTCGCTTTCTTTGTCATGTTTGGCTACTAAATTATCCACTTGATCTTCAATCTCCATCACTCTGCGAATCCATTCCTTGTAAGTTTCAGATGGCACCTTCATCTTGTGCCCCTTGACTTCATTTTGGTAATCCTTTCTTTTAGAACGTAGCACTCCCACTGCCTCTTTTAAAGCATCCAGAATCTCCTTCACGCTATTTGAAGAGGCAAATTTTCTCATAAGTGGATCCCACAATGCTGGTTTAGCTTGGGACACCGAGCCCACCAAACCTGCTGTAGCCCCTACTGCAGCAGAGGCCGCTGCTACTACAGCTGCTGCTTCAGCCATGGAGAAACTTCAAAGTTCAAGCCTGTAAGAAAAAGTTGACAGAAGCAACAAACATTTAGATAAAATAAATACAGTGAGACTGGACTCAGAGCAAAACTATACAGCCAACAATCTTTAACTCATGTTCATCTCTCAATCTAATCTCAATTCTTTTTACCATAAGTCACAGTTGAGCTGCCACTGATAGAGGAGTGACAAGTTAGTGTACTAGAGACAATGCACTAGATAATTGCAAATAACAACAGAACTCTCTGGGGTTACCCTTTGAGTTTTCGACGAAAGAGATTAGAGAATTCTTTGGCAAGCAGATTTGTGAATTCAGATCTACATTTTGGGATGCCTAAAGGATACATCACAGAACTACAAATGCTTAATTCGAAGATCAAGCTCTTGAAGCCCTTTAGATCCAAATCCAAAAAGGAGATCGAATCAGAGTTCACTAGTTGTAGTCGGGTGTAAACCACAAAGTACTATTGTATTGAACCCAAATTATTGAAATTAATAAAATCAAATTATATGCATCTTTTTTTTATTCTGTACAGGAGGCTCGACAGAGATTACTATATTGCTAAATTGAAAGTCCTAGACTGCTAGCCTTTCATGAACACACGAATCAGAGAAAGAAAATAAAACGTCTGATTACATGGAAAAAAATTAAAAAGATGGATCTATGAAATATTAGAACAATTGTTGGATTTTCTTTCTTAAAGACTCATATGAAAGAATATTAGAGAACTACATACTGTACCCACCAAAATGGAAGTAATCAAGCATTGAATTTATCTATCAAAAAGAGTAACCAAAAGTAGTTGGATCTATAAAATTTTAGAACAACAATTGTTGGGTTTTCTTTCTAAAAGACTTAGATGAAGGAATATTGGAGAAGTGCCACCAAAATGGAAGCAATCAAGCATCAAATTTATCAATCAAACCCAACAAAAGCACATTTCTCATTAAAAAAAAAGAAGAAAAAAGCTCAAATAAAAGGGAAAAAGATATCAGACCACTACAAATAGAAACCCACAAACAAATTACTACTTACAAATTTGCTACTATTTTAAAATATTTGTTAGTTAATTTCTATCTTCTGTTGTGAAATAATTAAAATAATTGATTTCAAATTATAAAGTCAATTGCACTGCTAGTATATCCGCAAATCATTGGTAAAACAGATGCTTCAAATCTAAAATAAGCTGATTGTCTCACACACCGCTAATAGAAGATCGAATGCGTACCTTCTTCAAATCCTGAGTCTTTCAA
This sequence comes from Camellia sinensis, assembly GCF_055761805.1. NCBI lineage: Eukaryota > Viridiplantae > Streptophyta > Magnoliopsida > Ericales > Theaceae > Camellia > Camellia sinensis. The sequence goes on along the minus strand of NC_138962.1, from coordinate 61,723,136 downwards.
CTGTTCCTCGTTTGATTCTCAAGCTGTTCCAAGTTTCAATGCTATGAATTTCTTTTTTACTTTGAACAGACAATGCTATGAAGTCGGTCAACAACATTATACGTCAACCTATGGGAATTACTTAACGGGCGGAGAAAAATAAATTACGAATACACGGCGTCTAAGTTGGCTTGGGATGGCTCAGGTTAAAATAGTTATAAAAAAGATAAAATAATTTTTTTAATTTAATAAGATAAAATATTATAAAAATTAAAATAGTTAAAAAAGTTTATTTTTTAGACTAAAATAGTTAAAAAAACCAACTCACATCTCAAATGAAATCTTTGTAGTGAAGTACAAGTAAAAAATTATGAGGTACAAGTCTCACTTGCACCATTTTACATTTATATTTTTTTTTCTGTTACATTTTTATATTTGTATATATATTTTTTTCTGTTATATTGTTAAGTAATTCCTCCTAAATTATTTCCTAAATTTTACATCCAGTTATAAATTAATAAATAAATAAATTATATTTTTCACTTTTAATTTTACTCAAATTTCAGTTTGTTCAAGTAATTTTAATTTAAATAATTTAGTCTTTATATTTTAAGTTTAATTTTAATTTGGTCATTCAATCTAAATTTTCATTAATTTTTTCTACGTGTGTAATTTCAAAAGATTGGCAAGTATCTTAAAATTATTAATTTTAACATTTAATTTCAAAAGTAGAATCAAATTAAAACTAAACTTATAATTTGTAAGGACAAAATTATCCAAATTTAAACAACAGAAATTAAAATAAAATTTAGATCAAATTATAAAATTAAAAAGAGTAATTTATTCTTAAAAAATAAAAGTTACGAAAAATAAAAGAGAAATTACATGACTGTGAAAAGTGGTAAATTTATTTATCAAAAGGTGAAAGTGAAACTTTTGTTGTGATTTTATTATAAAAAATAAAATAAAATTATAACGCATATCTTTGTAATTATTTTTTATGTTCAGTATTGATTGGTAATTATCTTAAAAATAAAAATCAAATTTCACTCATGTTCACATGATCCTGTCATTTGAAAGAGTGATTCTATTTATACCATTACTTTATCTTTTTATATTCTATGAGATTTTTTTTTTCCCCTAATTTTACGCATGTGTGAAATTATCTTTAAGGATAAAATACTAAAATTAAATATATTTTATTATCTCCTTACACTCCTTAGTATTCAATCCCTACGGCTCTTCTTCTTTTTTCAAATTTTCTTCTCTCTTCCACATCTATTTTCAAAAAGTAAGAATTATAATGTTTTGATCATAGATGAAAGTAGTAGATGAAGAAATGGTGGTGAAGAACCATAAAAAAAGTGAAATTGTGATTTTTTTTTTTTTATTTGTTTGGTTGGTTTTCGTTTCATTTTTCTAGATTATTCTTCGACTTTTGTTCGGTATTTTCAAATCAAACAAATTAAAATAGTCCGGCATCACATTGCACAAAAAATATATGTTTGATAACCAACCGATGAAAAAAAGATACATTTCCAGTAACCCAAGGCCAAATTTTTTTAATTTGTTCGACTACTCATTACCGTGTATTTCCAGTTTTATTTTTTTATATTTTATATTTTTTTGTTTAGAGGGATTATGCTTCTACTCATTACAACAATGCTAGTACTTCATTATTAGTGGACTCCAATCATGAATACAAACGAGATTTGTTAAGTTTTTTTATGAATACAATTTTTATATGAACGACAATATATTGTTGGAAAAAAAAAGTTTGTTTGGTAACATGGCACTTGTTAGAATTTCCCATCTTTACCTTCACCTACTCCACTACACACTCCACTTCACCTACCTCCACTTCACCACACACTCCACTTCACCTAACCCACTATCACCTCCACTACACCTACTACCACATTTTCTTCTATATATAGATTGTATAGGAATTGTAATTTATCAATCTTGTAATACATCAAAATATCAATCAATAATACATCAATTTTTACATGGTATCAGAGCAAGTTTAAAAAACTTAGTATTTGTCGCTTCACCGGGGGGCGGCAACCTCGCCTTGGCCGCCCGCCGGACCTCAACCCATTCCGCTGATAAAATCAACAAAGATTTGTGCAACTAGTCATGTGTGAGGCAATGCTCCCAATCTCAATCAATCCACTGATTTCACTGACGACCTCTCCGTCCCCAGTGATGTTGTAGCTGAGCTCGAATGGCTCTCGGACTTCGTCGACGACTCGTTGTGGTTCTCGAACCACTTCGTCGACGAATCGTTCGCCGGAACTGTAAATCTGAGCCCCTTAACCACAAAACACATCAAGGTTTTCTTGCCACAGGTTTCTGTTACACCTTTCAAAATTGTCAGACCCAAGCTCCTAATGGCTTCTGCTATTTCAAGAAAATGGGTGCAGTCTTCACACAACATCTCAATCAGCATTTGCCCATTCATGTTGATATTCTCTATCATTATTGGACAAACTTTCATGTGACTGCCCACTTCCACTGCCCAGTTTCTCAGCATGCTTAGTGATGCTTTGCATAAAGAGCATGTGCTTGATTGTGCGCTCCAGCAGTGAATCAATACTGCACTTTGATCCATTGGGTACAAGGTCTCTTAGCTCCTTGATGCGATCTTGGATCAATTGTCTGTCCCTTGGCCTAGGCCTGCAATTTTCTCCAGAGCTCACACCACATGCTTCAGAGCTCAAGCAGTGCATTGCCTCCTTTTCCACGAAAGACTGATCAAATGAAACCAACCGCCGAACCAACAGTAAGCTTATCACAGGTTGGCTGTGGCATATTTTTCAGTAGTCAACAGGGACTTCACTGATTCACAGAATGATTTCTCACTTTTGACATCAGTTCCACCACGGCAAACATTAGCTACCACTGCTTCCAGAAGATGCTCCGAGCCAGAGTCTGCCGTCAACAGGCTACTACTGTCCATTACCTCAGGCATCTCAATAGCTATTTCAGTTTCAGTCTGAGTCTTTTCTGCTTCCCAATCACAGTAACTATTCTGTTTTTGAAAAGCTGGTCCAAGTACTTCATACAGCTCACAGTCAGCAGTAACTATTCTCTCTCAAACAAATTCACTTTCTCTCTCTCTCTCTCATCTTTCCACTTCCAAACCACTTTCCTTATTTCCCCATCTTTCATTTTGATTTCAAATATATTTTTATTATTTCTTTCTTTAGTTTTCTTTCACATTATTTTTAATCTTTTTCAAATTCCATTCATACCATATAGCTTTGCACACCAAACCATAATTTATTCATGTCGGGGCTCACCCCGATCACCATGTTTCCACATACAAAAAAAAAATAAAAATAAAAACAAATACAAACAAACAACCACATTCACAGGTGGGATTTTTCTTCTCTACTCTGCCGCCGGTCTTTTCTTCTTGCCTCCGTCCTGGGCGGTCCTTGCCGGTGTTGCCTCCGCGTTTCCCACTCCACTGGGCATGATCACTCCCCCATACTCCTCCACTGCAGCATATGGCGGACCTCCAAATCGGAACATTACGGTGGCCTTCCGCTTCAGCTCCTTATTTTCTGCTTTCAGCACACTTATCTCTGCTCGCGCATCCTTATACATGCGTTGGAGCAGAGCCAGTTGGGCGTTTAAATGCTGCACCTCATTTGTCCTACTCTGCAGCCGGTTTGACAAGTTTGTGACCGCCGTCATGCTTTCCACACATGCCTTCAAAGTATACTGATTGGCCTCCACATCCGACTGCACTGCCATTCTTTGCTCCACCGACCGCATCGAAAAGTTCAACGGAGCAAACTCCGGGGCGCTTGGTTGAGTTTCCAGTGCCACCGCACCAGTTCTCTCTCTCGTTGCCTCGTTGAGGTCGGGAAAGAGGGTGAGCAGCCCGCGGGAAGACGATGAAGCCATTTTCTGGGCAACAGAGTGTTACAGAATATCTCTCGCAACAGAGTGTTACAGACTCTCTCTCTCAGCACAACGAAGAGTTTTTTAGACTCTCTCTCTCAGCACAACGAAGTTTTTTTCAGAGGTTTCAGAATGGTATGCCTCAGCCTCAGCCTTCGTCTTGGTTAAATAGCCGAGGCAGCCACGCGTATCGCGTGCCTCTTGCCACCAGCCGACAAAACGGGCACGCAAGCCAAGGCACCCACGTGTCTCGCCATCATGTCCGGCACACCTTTTTATGGATTGGGCACGCCTTTTGATGGCACGCCTTTTGAAAAATTGAGCGCACCTTTTGAGGATGCGATTTTTTATGGGTCCGACAAGACTCTGTAAACTGTCCCGACATTGATTCCGGTTAGCTCCTTTATGGGTCCGACAAGACTCTGTAAACTGTCCCGACATTGATTCCGGTTAGCTCCTTTATGGGTCCGACAAGACTCTGTAAACTGTCCCGACATAGATTCCGGTTAGCTCCTTTATGGGTCCGACAAGACTCTGTAAACTGTCCCGACATTAATTTCGGTTAGCTCCTTTATGGGTCCGACAAGACTCTGTAAACTGTCCCGACATTGATTCCGGTTAGTTTCTACAAGGGTCCAGCAAGACTCCGTAAACTGTCACAACATTGTCTTCTACAACGGTCCGACATGACCCCATAAACTATCTTCTACAAACGGTCCGACATGACCCCATAAACTGTCTTCTACAACGGTCCGACATGACCCCATAACTGTCTTCTACAACGGTCCGACATGACCCCATAAACTGTCTTCTACATCGGTCTGACACCACCATACAGTGTCCTCTACAACGTTATGACACCCCATACAGTGTCTTCACCAACGGTCTGACACGACCATACAGTGTCTCATATCCTTTTTTATTTTTATGTATTTTCTTGTTTTGTTACTCTCTCCAAACTCAAGTTGGTTAGTTTCTCTCCTCCTTGAGTTTGCGGGGGGCTGTTAGAATTTCCCATCTTTACCTTCACCTACTCCACTACACACTCCACTTCACCTACCTCCACTTCACCACACACTCCACTTCACCTAACCCACTATCACCTCCACTACACCTACTACCACATTTTCTTCTATATATAGATTGTATAGGAATTGTAATTTATCAATCTTGTAATACATCAAAATATCAATCAATAATACATCAATTTTTACAGCACTGAATTAATTCAAATTTATTAGCATTGTATTACTGAACAGGCTTGACACAAATTTAAAAATCATTATTTGGAAGAAAGCGACTCTATAAATGTATAGCAACAAAACGTTAGAGAAATCTATTTTTTTCAGCAACATAACACCGAAAGAATGTAAATTGTTTAGCATTGTGTGATCAAACAGGCATTTCGCTATGGGCTCCACTCACTATCTTCTCTGTGTCTTTTTCTTTCCTATTGCTGCGTCTTTCTCTGTTCCCTTATTTTTCCTCAAAAAACTATTTGGTGTAAAGAGATGAAAGAATTTTGAAGAGTCTTACATTATGGTTAGTTTTGGTAATATAATAGGTATGATGAGAATCACATTTTTTTTAGTGGTGTAATGAGATGGAAGGTGTAAAAAGGTAAAGTAGTGGTATAAATAGAATCACTCCATTTAAAAATACACAAGTAATTCTTATGTAATTTAAGGAAAAAGACCACAAAATTAAACCCTTATATTTAAGTAATCAAATTGTTCAAATCATCGAATTTTCATCCTTTTATTTGGGAGACAAAATTCCCTCTAATTGTTTGTATTTTATTCTATGTACAATTTACTTGTTGATATTTGAAAATAAGCCTATAATCTTTTTATTTTATAGCATGTGTTTCACACTTATGGTTATTTTAAATGGAATGTCTAATGATTCAATTTAGTCTACAAATAACAAATAAGTTATGTGATTATTTTCAAATGATAGCGGATAATTCGCATGAGCGAAACCCCAAAAATGAATTCAAATTTGGCCAAATATAATTCAAAAATTTTAGGGGCACTTGCATGCCGATCTTATTAATTAAACTTATTTACTTACAAGTCTTAACTGATAAATTTATCATTATAAACTCATTCATTAATATCCATTATGTTTACTTATATTCACTCACTTACTTACATGAATTCACCATCCTCTTTCACATATACAAAAACAAGAGAAACTGATAAATTTATTACTGAAAAATAAACCTAAATCTGCAACGATGGTGGTGGATATGTAACGATGGAGGTGGTGGGTGGACAACGATGATAGTGGTGGTAGTGGTAGTGGGTAGACGGCGATGACGGTGGTGTGGTGGATGGATGAAGGTGGTGTGGAGGGTGGACAACAACGATAGTGGTGCTGGTAACTAGTCGGCGACAGTTGAAGCAAGTAGACGGCGACGGTCGAAGCAAGTAGATAGTGATGGCAGTGGTGGTGATATGAAGCTTTTAGAAATATTAGACTTTTGTATTCACATCTTAACATGAGAGAACTTGAGAAGCTAATAGAGTCCACCAGAAGTCCCATTTTAATGATCCAAACTGTTAAATTTTTATGACTCGTTGAATAGAATATTCACATAAAAAATTACGATGATCGGATATCGGTAGCTATATATTTGAATCAAATTTGTATTACAAAAAATAAATAATTATTCTTGAAATTTTATTTGTTGTCAAATTTATTTTTTTATTTTTTTGAAATAAATATGTTTCAAATATATAACTACTGATGTCCAATCATTTTAATTTTTTACATGAATATTCTACTTAACAAATCTAAAAAAGTGAGCAGTTTGAATCATTAAAATCGAATGGGTCTACCAAGCTCAAACGCTCTAAGATAACAATTTAAGAGAAGCCAAACCGTTTCAGTAAAAATTTTCAATGCAGCCATTTTGTCACATTATGTCCATTTTCTATTATTAAATACATATATGACCTACTGAAAATAAATTAATACAATAATTAATCCTAAAATTTCTTTTTCTTATCAACTTAAGAAATATGTATGTAAAGGAAGGAGTGTTGATTTTATTTATTTATAATAAAAATGAATTTGTGATTAATTTCATCAATTTATTTGTCAATCAGATCCATATAATGTATGTAATAGCAAAAAGTAGACATAATGTGACAGAATGGTTATATTGAACCAATTGGTGAAGTTAGAGGGCTTAATTGAACGAAATTTTAATTTAGGGATTTAATAAGAAAACATATAAAATTTTGAGGATTTTGATATAATTTACTTTAAACTAAATTCTAAGTTTTTAAATTTCATATTAAAGCCAGAAATTAGTGAAAAGTCTTACTGAATAATTTTATTCTATGATGAATCTTATAAAAAATTATTAATTAATATACTCCCACTTATATTTTGTAATGGATTAATAGAGTTATTTTTTCATATAAATCCTCTTTGTTTTAAATATATTGAGTTGTAGGACTTTGATATATTTGAGTTGTAGGACTTTGATATATTGTTAGAAAATGAAGTTATATGTTTTTTAAATGTTGACAAATTTTCATGGTTGTGTTTTCTTGTAGACATGAAAAAAAAAAAGAAAAAAGAAGAATTACTTGGAGGAGATTTACATGGTACGTGTATCATAAATGGTATATATATATATATATATATAGGAATTAGGTGTGAACAACGGATATTCTAATCCGCTTAAATCGATTGAACTGAACCGATTTACTGAACTGATCTGCTGCATTGTGGACGGATACATAATAACGAGCGAACAGTTGTGGATTGATTTTGTCAATCCGCCTAGTTTTGGACAGATGACGGATTTGAGGTTCTTTTGACCATAACCGAATTGCCAATGTAACAACCCGAAAATTTAAGTTATTTCTTAAATTTTATAATAGTATTATTTAAGTATAAATGAAAAAAACTCTAAATGTTTAATTAAATATTTCGAAAGAGTAAAATAAAATGTGATACTCTAAATATTTAATTAATGTCATAATTAATTTTGATAATAATAATAATAATAATAATAATAATAGTGGTAGTAATAATAAAATTGAATAATTAATTTTATGATTAGGAGTTATTATTTTATTAATTATAATAATCTAATTGTTATAAAAAAATATAAAATCAAATCAAATACTTATCCTAACGGATAAGCATGGCACGCAAGCAGGGGGCCACGTGGTATTCCTGGGGAGAAAGGAAAGGAAATGGTGCTTGAGCAAAGAGAAAAACGGAGGTGTAATCTGTTTGCAAAACGGGAAATTTTGGGTAAACGAAGAAGTGATTGGGGGTATTAATATTAAGGTGGATTATATTATATTTTGAGTTATTATTATATATTTTATGTATGTTTTGAGTTATCATAATTTATTTTACGTATATTATGTTTTAATTATGTTATTTATTTTATAAATTTTATTTTATATAATAAGAAAAACCCATGGATATAATTGTTTATTAAAATGTGTTTTGAGTAATTATTTTATAAGTACCATCACGGGAGTCTCATGTCTTGGGGGACTTAAATAACTATTGGCCCTCTGATTAGTCACTTTGCGATCCTCTATCTGTCATGGATCTACTAACACTCTGATTTCTGGTAGGGAGCAAAGTGTTGTACGGAGCTAAGTGTTACACTATTGTGGGAGCCATTTCTAGAGTTCGTACGAGCCACCTCTTGAGTCCATACATCTGTTCTTCTTTGTACCATGTTTATGATTTCTGGTGTGGAACAAAGTGATGTACGGAGCTAAGTGCTACACCATGGTGGGAGCCACCTTTAGAGTTTGTACGAATCACCTCTTGAGTTCATACATCTGTTCTATTATGTTCTGTACCGTGAATATAATTAATTTGTTTATATGAATTATGTATTACATGTCAAATGATTTCCGTATTATATACTCTGTATTTTAATATCAAGTTTTGTTTAGTCAATAATTATCCATGGTGATTTTAAGCCCTTATGCTCTTAGTATAATATTTCTCACTCTACCATGTACTTATAGTTGTTTACCACTTTCAGATGACATGTCAGGGCCAGCATGTGGGGTAGGCACAAAGCACTTTGTAGACATAGTTTAGCTCTGACAATTTCATTAAATAGAAGCTACAATGATTATTTTGATACCCTCACTTAAATATTATTCTCACTCGCATTTATTAATTTGTTTAAGAATTAGCCGGAGGTAACGTTAGTTACTGGCTATCACGATACTTAACCCTTGCATACAGAGAGCAGATCGTGACAATAAAAAGTGCGAGTACCTCTAGTAATTTATAAAAATTTGTGTTTTCAATTTATTTAAATATTCTATTTGTATTTTCAATTGAAAAAGAATTTAGATATTCTGCTGTGTTTTCAATTTATTTTCAATTTGGAAATCCTTCTATGAAATTGCAAGGGTTGATATTTGGTATTTTTGTGTGGAGAATACAAGGCTTAATTTTGTCAATTTTTTAAAAATCAAATTAAATAGTTTTTAAATAATAAAAATAATAATGAAGTAGTTTTGATAATGCATGATTTTCTTATATGTATTTATTGTTGATATTTGACAATTTACTTGATAGCCTTTTGGTTATGTTGAGTTGGATTGTTATCCAAAAAACAAATATTGACAAGTTGTATTATGTTCAAAAATTAACCCACGGGATAATATTTGTAAACTATCAACTTGGCTTAGCAAAGTTGATTTTAAGACAAGCCAACTTGATTAGCAATACATGGTGGAGCAAAGTCAAAAATATGTAAGTTATCGACTATAAAAGAAGCTTGATTTGCTAGAATATCTGTGTAGCTATTCCCTTCGCGGGGTATATGTTTAATCACTTGGACTCCCAGCTGCTCTAACAGGAACCTACAATCATGAATTAAATTACTCAAGTGATGGTTAGCATTTTCACTACCAATGATGAGTTGATTGACAAGTAAAGAGTCAGTTTCCACTTCAATGTTTCTGTAACCTTTATCAAGCGCCAAATTTAGGCCATCTCGGAGTGCCCAAAATTCAGCTTCTAGACTTGAAGCAACTCCTATGTTTCTACAAAATCCAATAACCTATTGGCCCCATTTATCTCGGATAATTCCTCTTCCAGAGGCAGGCCCAGGACAGCCCTTAGCTGAACCATCAGTGCTCAATTTGTAGTTGTAATAATGGGAAGGCTACCAAGAGTTAAGTTGGGTGGATTTTATTCGGATAGTTTCGAATGGGTTAGAGATATGCTGCCATTCAAGAGCCAAAGCAGTGTGACAAGTGAAGGGTTGAAAGGGGTGGGTTTGTTTGGAGAGAAGCAATGAGAATTTCTAGCTTTCCAAAGGGACCAACAAGTGATTGGAAAATAATGGACCAAACAACATTGGTGGGACGGAGTTCTACAGATTGACAAATTGTGTGGACTCAATTTGTGAAGGTAAGGTTGAAAGAGTCCTTGAGAGGTGAAAGAATCCCAATAGAGTTCTAGTGATCTTGTGAGATTGGGCAATCTCTAAGAGTATGGCAAGTGGTTTCGGGTGCAAGCGAACAGAGGGAGCAAGTATCATCAGTGGTGATGTTTCGATAGAAGATAAGGGATTTGGTGATGATACGTTAATAAAGGCGTAAACCATAGAAATTGGGTTATTCTGGGGACTAGCATGGATGTGCCAGATCCAATCCCAATTAGACAAAGGGGGAGACATGGTGAAATTTTTTGTAAGAAGGTAAGCAGATTTAGATTGAAAATCACCATTTGCGGAAAAATTTCAAACAGCTTGATTGTCACCCGAAGAAAACCAAGGAAGAGTGATACTTTTGACGTTGTTACCAATAAATGGGGGGAGAACTGTCACGACCCAAACCCTCTATAGGTTTAGCGTCGTAACCGGCTAGTAATCATTGGATTACCAAAGGCCTCTTAACAGAATAACATAAAGTTAAGGGCTGCGGAAGCAAATATACGAAATATACGTAGTCCATTGAGTTGTGATGACATATATGGGACAGATAATTTAAAACTTTTATAAACTTGGGAATGACGTCAAAAGATACAATATTTACACATCACTCCATGAACATATTATCAGAAATCCTGCCCGTAAAACAACAGAAACAAAATCTAGTACATTCACAAAAACTGTCACGACCCAAACCCGCCCCTAAAAGTTTGGCATCGTAACCGGCCAGTAATCCAAGATTACCAAAGGCCTTCCTGTACAAAACGTAAATAATTGGGGCTAGCAGAAGCAAAGACAAAAGACCATAAGTCCAAAGAGCTGTGCATATATATGAACAAATATTTACATGCCGAAAATGTTAATTTACCCACTTACATTACACAACATATAACAAAATATCATATACAAAACAAAGCTTGCTAACGGCCTTCCAAGCCTAACCCCAACTCAGAGGCACCCAAAACACTTGGTAGGCTTCCAAAACGGCGGCTCGGTTCAAGACTCTGCCTAGGCTTGACTCCCAGAACGCTCACCTATAATACATATATAAAAACAATGATCTAAACCCCAGTGAATAACATTAAAGTAAAGGGGTAGTGACCGAATTCCACATATAACGTATTCGTAAAACAAATAATTCATAATCATTCATATCAAAACATAACATAATGGTACATCTCACAGGATATAACACATATCGTCTTCCGACTAGAGAATCGGTTCCGGATACCGATTAACACATATCACCACAATGAAGTGGCTAATGAGATCTCGTATCACATATATGTCATGGACCCGCACAAATGTGCCGTCCCCCATGACTTGGGATTATCCGTGGATGCCATACTAGTTTCACAAATAGGACATTCGTTCACAGAATCAAAATCACATTTCAAAAACATAACTTAACGTATCACATTTGGAACATAGTTCATACTAACATATCTTTACAGAAATGTTACTCACCATGGGTTTCCAAAACCGGTTGCGCGGTCTTCGAGGTTTGACCTACAAATACCGACATTCATAGCACAATTTCTTAACACATATTGCCATCGAATCAATTAGTGGATTCTATTCTTTTCTTACTTTGTTTCATATTTATGAGATGCTAATAGATGCAAATGACATGTGAAAATCAAGTAAATGAAGGCTCGGAAGTCAGAAAATGAGACAAAAACAAAATTGGAAAAATTACACTGTTTGGCCGCACGTGCGGTGGCCCAGGCCGCACGTGCGGTGGCTTGGCCGCTAGTGCGGTGGCCCAGGCCGCACAAGCGGTGGAACTGCAGTAGCCAAAACACTGTTTGGCCGCTCGAGCGGTGGCCCAGGCCGCTCAAGTGGTCTGGATGAAAAACCAGTCCGAATTTTTGCTAAACCGTGGGTCTCCCTCCTTTGCAAAAACAACATCAAATTTATGAAAACAAGGCCTAAGCACTTGAAAACAACTCAACTTAAACATCAAAACTTCTAAACAAAACCCAAATGCATCATGTAAAGAATCAAAGCTTGAATTGAGATGGAAAATCATAATACATGCACATAAAAGTTTCATTTCTCAAATCCATGGAGTTTTCTCCTCAAATATGACAATCATGCAAGGAAAAACATGATTCTAAACATGAATTTCATAATAATATGCCATGTATGCTCATATATGCATCCTAGGTTAAAATACAACACAATACTCTCAATTAGACATAATTTCCCCTTAATTCCATTTACTTACCATAAGATCATGGGTGAATCAACCTTATTTCAAGAAATTAGAAGAAGATTCTTACCTTAGGTAGCTAATTGGAGAAGATTTGGCCCAAACCCTTTCTTCCTCTCTTCCTTTCTCTTGATCTCTTCTTTTCTCTAGAACTCTCTCTCTTTCCCAGATTTTTTTTTTCTTCTCCTTTGTGTTAAGTCAAACAAGGGTCCATACATTTAGTTATATATATTTGTCCCTAAAAGTTGAGCCAAACATGGCTTAATGAATCAGACGAAAATCAGTTCTCAATTAAATTTTCCAAATGGCTCTAAAAATTCCCGGTAACATATAGGCGTGTTCAATTTCGTTTTCTGAACCCATTATGGTCGTCAATTTCAGTCTCGAAGTTGTAGTCTCGACAGATATTTTTCTAATTCAAACAGATATTCCCCAATTAATTCATATTATCGCATAATTAATTAAGAATAATTGTGACATGCGTTTTGGGCCATTACAAAAACAGCCACTAAACTTGACTTATTCCAAAACCTCCTCAGGAGGCACAAAGGTTGGCTACCAAAAACTAAGACGCCAGGTCCTCAACTCTGAGCCTGGTCACATGTCTGATCACCTAAATACATAATATAAATAGTGAGCGGAAACCTAGTGAATAATAACGAAGTAAAGGATTTAATGAATGAAGTCTAGTCCTGATTCAAAAATCATAATTCCGATTTATAAGCAGATTCATATTCATATCCTTATACAAAACATATACAGAAATCAGAGTTCATGCTTAATTATACGTGGTACATCCATTAGCGCTAACAGAGCAGATACAGAATAGATGCAGAACATGTGGTGATTATGAGTAACCAGTTCCATGAAGGAACCTCCAGATCTGGGTAACAGAGAATATATATGCTGAGCTCCATGATAGAGCTTTCGGTATGGGTAACAGACGACAGACATAATAAGTTCCATAATGGAACCTCCGATACCGGGTAACAACTAACAGATATTACATGATGCTAAGGATGCCACGAATACATTGTTAGAAATCGGACAATCATTCATTGTACATAACATATCATTTCAGAAAACTGATTATTTCATAGCATTAGAAAATAATTAAAGTTAAACATAACTTTATAGAGTTATTACTCACAGTTGGTTTTGGGTGCAGACAGACAGAGTAGACTAATTAAACGGTTTACAGCACGTGACCTACATTAACACATAACAAATACACACTTGAAACACATGTTGGAATATATCTAATCCATTACGCTCTATTTATAGTGTGTTTCTACATTTTACCCTCATTATTATGCCTTAATCTTGGCCTAGGAATGCCTAGGATGGAACGAGGATGCAAAAATGCATTTGTAAACACTTGGTCAATTTTTCTGAAAATAGGGGTTCCGCTCAAGCACAACTTCCCCCGCTTGAGCGGATATGCAATGAGTGAGGAGACGCTCGAGCGTAACTTCCTCCGCTCGAGCGTTATGCAAACTTTGAACAAAAATACTGGTTATGCGATTTTCGCGCTCGATGGTCGCTCGAGCGTAAGACTCATTCCCACGCTCGAGTGCAACTCTTGTCGCTCGAACGACCTGCAAAAACAAGTAACTTCTGAGAGTATGAAATTCACGCTCGAGCGAACTTTTGGTCGTTCGAGCGGAGAACAAAAACAAAGGTGGCCACTCGAGCGCAGAATCTCACGCTCGAGCGGAAATCAAAATTCTGGAATTTCCAGATTGGTCTCTCAAGCTCCAAACTCGAATTCCATGTCTCAAAACTCATCTCCTTGGGCCAAAATTCTGGAAAACATTTAGGAACTTGTAAAATATCAAGATTTAAGGATTATTTCATGAAATCAAGGCCCAACAACATGACAATTGAGTAAAATCAAACTTGAAACTTATAAAACAACACATGGACTTAGATGCAAGAACTTTCTTGACTTCAAAGCTTCCAAAACATGATCAATTGAGGCAAATTGATGGAAAACAATATGAGGTTTCATAATTAAGTTGAGAATATGACATACATGGAGAATTTACTTGAAATCAACTTTAAAAATCACCATGAAATGCACATGCAAGCTCTACTCTTCTTCTTTCTCATTTCCTTAGTTCATTTCATGCACTAATCTTTCATTTCCTTTGAACTCATAACATAAATGAGGTAATTACACAATTCAAAGGTTGAATTCCTTATCTATAAGTCTCAATTCTTTGAGTTCTAGAGTGATTCTTCCCAATGACTCAAATTCTAGCTAAGTTCAAGTTAATTCCTCCAAATTCTCTAGCAATCTCCTTAATCGAGCTCAAGTCCCACTTTTCTCTTTCTCTCTTATGTTTGGGCCTCAAGGAAGATGAAATGGAAGTGTGAGTGAGGTTCTAAAATCAACTTAAGCCTTATATAAGGCTTGATGAGTAATATTTAATTAAGCTAAGCTTAGATAACTAATCCACATCATTTAATCCTAATTAATTCGTTCTGAATAGAATTTCAATTGAACCTACCATAATATTCTAAAATTTTTAATTAATACATAAATCAAGTCAATTTCTGAATCGGATGCTGATAAGGCCTTCAATTCGCAAACCAAAACATAACTACGAACAGATCTTTCTACGTTAAACAGATATAAACACAAATAATGCTACACACATGTAATTAATTCAGAATTTGATCTTAATAACTATTCAACATATGAAATCATGGATCAACGTTAATCATGGATTGGGGTTGTTACAAGAACGAATGAGATTTTGGAGAGGTCCCATGAATTATTACACCAACAGTCATTAATTTCAAAGAATCTTCATCCCTAATAAGAGGACCAGAAATAACATTCCTAAGTATACCAATGGCCAATCAGTTATGCAGCCAAAAGGAAATGTTTAAGCCATTTCTAAGAAGGATTTTGGTTCATTTTTCGATGATACTGTTGGATACCTCTTCAAGTCGGCGAAACTCTATTAGTTCTAAGGTTAGGGTTGTTGTATTTTGCACAAAAAACTTAGACCCACAAAGCTTCTTTATTACGTTGCAAACGCCAACCTAATTTAGCCATCACAGCACAGTTAACAAGGTTGGATTGCTTAATACCCAAACCCCAAAAGTTTTTTGGTTTGGTCATAGTGTCCCAACTGATAGCATGGATTTTACGGATCTCAAAATTTGAACCCCAAAGAAAGTCCCTATTGATTTTGTCAAGAGCTTTACAAGTGGAAATGGAAGGTAATTACATTGCATAATGTAAGAAGGAATGACGACATTTATGGCTTTAATGAGAGTGGTGTGGCCAGCTCTAGATAACAATTTGCTCTTCCAATTCCAACCACCAAGTTTGAATTGAATTTTTTCCACAAGGAAATGGTAAGTGGCTCTGTTGGGTCTGTTATGAAGGATAGGGCAGCCGAGATAATTACCAAGATTGGTAGAGGGCAAGGTGATCTTGGATTTCGACATTGAGGTTGGCCGAGAAGAAGACTTTTGATTTATGGAAATTAACTTTCTGGCCTGATTTGGTACAAAAGTCTTTGAGGATATTTTTGATACACTCATAGTTTTCTTTCAATAGCTTTACTGAAGAGAATGAGATCATCCGCAAAGAAGAGATGAGATAGTTGCGAACCACTCATACTTATTTTGATTGAGGCCCAAAGTTTTTCGTCGCAAGCCTTGTTAATGGTGATGGAGAGGTATTCAAGGCATAGAATGAAAATGTATGGGGATAGGGGATAACCTTGACGGATGCCTGTAGTGGGTGT
Organism: Camellia sinensis; assembly: GCF_055761805.1. Lineage (NCBI taxonomy): Eukaryota > Viridiplantae > Streptophyta > Magnoliopsida > Ericales > Theaceae > Camellia > Camellia sinensis. Next base: position 61,706,815 of record NC_138962.1, on the reverse strand, counting down.
AAAAGAATCAATCATACCACCTTTAAACAAGATAGCAATGGATGTCGTGGAAACACAAGACATGATGAGGTCGATCCGGAGGGAAAGAAAGTTGAAAAAGGTTAAGACTTGTCTGATGAAACCCCATTCAAGACGATCGAAAGCCTTTTCAAGATCTAACTTGATGAGCATGTTCCCGGATTTCCATTTTTTGGATTTGAATTGATGGACACATACTTGGTATTCTCACCCAAGTAAATGTTTTTTGAATAAATTATATTGATAATTCTTGAGATTTAGCAAAACCACAATTACTATCAAAATTTTACATAATTATAAAGCTTTCCCCAAAAATTTGTACCAAAAATTACATTACAATATCATTTGTACCATAATTTTTTTTTTGGGTACAACTTTTATCACACGTTATTTAAAAAAAAAAAAAAACCTACAGTTAGAGACCAATCTATGAAGTGTCTAAAACAAGCCACATTATTATGTATGGCAATTTTGTAAAAAAAAAATTTACTACAATAGTGATACTACATCATCACTTACATGTAAACATATATAATAAATTTTGGATAGATATTTAAACAGATAAAGGGAAAAAATTGAATAGATAGTCCAATAGAAAGTCAAAAAATTTGAACAGTTAGGAAATTTTCAATAGATAAAAAAATTTGAATAGTTAGGAAAATTTTCAACAGATAAAAAAAATTTAAACAGATAAGAATTTTAACAGATAAAATATTAAAATAAATAAAAATAATTTCAACAGATAGAAAATAATTTGAACAGATAGTCAAGATAAATTAAGAGGTAAAATTAAAAACAAAATATTCTTCAAAACAAGTAAAACGATCTTTTATCAAATTATTTCACAAAAGCTAAACTTTTTGTCAATAAAAAAATATTCTAATACTTTAGACACTTTCTAAGTTAAATTTATCACTAATTTCCTCTTATTTATTTAATATTATCAGGGCAATGATAAAAAGAACAAGGTAGAAAAAGCAAATACCATTCTCGCTCCACTTTCTAAGAAACCTTTTATTTGGGTAGTTTTGTATTTTCCTTTTTTAATAGTTTTAAATCTTCTATCAGGATTAAAAGATAAGTCTTTTCTCCGATTGCGGCCTTTGTCGTTATTGTATTTGGCTTGTACTACATTGGTATTCTCGCCCAAGTAATTTTTTTTAAATAAATTATATTGATAATTCTTGAGATTTAGCAAAAACGCAATCAGTATCAAAATTTTACATAATTATAAAGCTTTTCCCAAAAATTACATTACAATATCATTTGTACCATAATTTTTTTTTTAGGATACAACTTTTATCACACGTTAAAAAAATAATAAAAAAACACTAAACTTAGGGACGGATCTATGAGGGGTCCAAAATAAAGTCACATTATTATGTATGACAATTTGTAAATTTTTTTACTATAATAGTGATATTATATCATCACTTACATGTAAACATAATTAATTTCACTATAAAAAGTGAAATTATTAAATTTTTAATTATATTTAACAAATAGAATTTACCTTCCGTGTGTTATTTTACTACTAGTTAGAGATACCATAATTGATAATGATGTAGTATCACTATCATTTGTATATTATTATATAATCTATCATAAGACATTTAAGATTATTTTGTATTCTCTATAATACACTAGTTATAAATGACATAATATTTTTAATTCTGATATTTCACAAGGTCAATTGTAATAAAAAAAATGAAAATTTTGTATTAAATAGTTAAGATTTTGTGTTTAATACTAATCGAACAAAAAAAAAAAATCTTATGTATTGTTATTGTTAGACTTATTTATTTTGATGATTTATTTAATTATGTTTTAATTTATTTGGAAGAGAAAAATAGAATCAAAATTTATTTTGATGATTTATTTGAAAGGAAAAAATAGAATCAATATTTATTTTGATGATTTTATGTTTTAATAAAATCAAAATTTATTTTGTCCCATTATTTCTCATATAAACCTTTATCTTAAATGTTGTTAGAATGTATTCAATATTTGATTAAATCAAGAGTTCAAACAGCCCAAAACAAATGTTCAAACAGCCCAGCATAGCAGCAATTCAAAAGGTTCAAAGGGTTCAAGTGGAAGATATTCAAATTAGTAATAATGGAGTGGAAGATATTCAAATTAGTAATGATGGAGTACCACGGCTATAAACGGTTATAAATTCAAATGACTACAACGGCTATAAACGGTTATAATTTTCATTATATATACCAAAGCCTCTAATGTAAACAAGTTATAAAAATCTGAAAATATTCTTTGATTTATAATCACTCACATCTATTCTCAGAAATTATACACTGAGCCTTATAGCTTTAAGCTCATTTTTCCTGTGTGAGGTTTACAGAAAAATCAGAGTTTCATTTTTATATCTACCTTTGAGAGATAATTCTTGTAACTTTCTGTGAAAACAAAAATATCTTCTTTTCAACCTTGTAAGAGTGTAGTACACTCAGTGTTCTTGACTTAGAAAGTCAGTGTAAAATCTGTGGAGAATTGCTCCATCTGTGAAAAGGTTGCTAGCACCATGTGAAGTTAGAGTATAGTGAAAAATCTCAAGTGAAGCTTGAGGAGTGGACTTAGGCCGAGTTGAAGCCGAACCACTATATATTTGTTTGCCTCTCTCTCCCTTATCTCTTTATTTTATTTTAAATTGCCATAACTATATTTCACATTTTTACTGTGCTAAAATCATTAACTAACATAATTGTTAAGACACTTGTTTTAATTATTTTTATTTCATTAATTATATTTATCTATTGTGCTAGTCATAATTTTTATTAGGGTATTATTAATTTTAATTATAAAAACCTAATTTACCCCTCTCTTAAGTTGTCTTTTGGGTAACAGTTATCAATTATGAGAATTTTTTTTTAAAATTGTAATTAATAAGTGTATTTTCTAAATAATTTGTCTGGCTTTACCACTATTACACCCTATATTTATTAAAAGGGTCCAGCTTGTCTCAAGTTGAGAACAAGACTAGACCCGTCCAGTTCGGTTCATGGGGCCTATTTTTTGGGCTCGTTTTGATAATCCGAACCGTTCAATGTGTACAACTCGTCGAGTACTACATGCTTGTAAAAAATTACGTTGATCGGATGTCAATAGCTATGTGATCAAATCAGTTTTGTATAAAAAAAAATGGACGGTGAAACAATTAACGGTTGATAAAAAACTGTTTTATTCACATAGCTATCGACATCCGATCAATGTAATTTTTTATAGGCATATAGTACTCGATGAGTTCTACACATTGAACGGTTCGGATTATCAAAACAGAACCCGTGGTGGGCCCCCACGAACCTAACAACACGATCCAGTCTGATCTTGGACTGGACCAAAGCCACTGCCTTATTAAAATATTTTTAACCAAATAAACTTATTTGTAGTTTCCTTTACTAAGAAAATCCGTACAAAAATGAAAATGAAAAAGAAAACTATCATATGTCCCCCCCCCCAAAAAAAATAAATAAATAAATAAATAAAATAAAAGAAGAAGAAGAAGAAGAATAAAAAAAAAGAAGAAAAAAAGAAGGTAAAACTCTTATCACAAAATGTGTAGCTTTTTTATTACGAAATGTGTAATATTTTGCTTCTAACAAAAAATATAATTTTTATCATCAATTTTTTTTTTTTTTGATTATTCATAATTTTAGGAATGTACACCATAATTTTATAATTCATAACTTTTATTATAAAAATTATAATTCAACTTAGAAAAATGTTATGGACCTCAAATAATCTATCAAATTTTCTACCAAGCCTCTCATATGGTTGTGAGACCCACACAACCCACACAAACCTATATGTGTGTGGGTTTCACATCAATGTGAGAGGTTTGATAGAAAATTTGATAAATTATTTGTGATTCCTAATATCACTCTTTAACTTAATGGGTATAACTCACCATTAAAGATCAACTTGTAAGGAAAGGATACCTAAGAGGTTTATATGTGCATGACCAATGTTAACCAGTGTGGGATCATTAATATACCACAATCACACTCCACAATCAACGACGTTTACAGCGGCATACTCTGTCAACATTGATATGGTGGTAGGCATTTCCCGTCTAGTGGCTTCATTCAATTATGGACATTCAATACCTTTTTAGACGCTTTTATTCAGTCTATAAGTCACTCCCTTCGTGGCTTGAATCGCAAAAGCCGCACCCATCTGATCCCCTTGAATAAAACTCACTATTGAAAACTAGTTTGTAAGGAGAGTGTCTAAGAGACTTATATACACGTGACTAAGAGCAACTCCAAGGGAAGAGTCATATTGGTCCTGTTAGGCATTTTAGCTAATATTACCCTAATATTCTCACTTCAATGGGCTGGCTAAAGGGCTTCCTATTTTCCTTCGTGCCTTCTCCACTAGCTTCAATTGGAGAGTTATTGAAGGCTCTCCAAAGTCTACAGTGAAAGTCTCTCCCCCGAAATCGATCTGCTCCTTCAGCGCGAAATCGATCTATTCCTTCAATGCAAAATCAATCTTCTCCTTCAGTGTTGTTTGCAACTCCTCCATCTAACCTCTTCCTCAAGGTATGGATCCTTCTGTCTCTCCGTCTTCCCCTTCTGTGCAACTCATAAACCCTCTCTCTCTCTCTCTTTATCTTCAACTCTTCCCCTCCTATATCTATGAAACCCAAAATTGAAACCCCTTTCTATGTTCATTTTCTACATGTTCTTTTCTTTATTTTTCATATGTATGTATTTAAGATTGGTAGTCTTGTATGCTGCTGCTATACCTCCGTTTGGCAAGGGTTTTTTCAGGCTTTTTTGGCTATTTTAGCCACAAAAAACAAAATAGGCTATTTTAGCCATAACAAACAAAACATCATATCCAACCTATAATCATTACATTCTTCTCTCACAAAAAAAGTCAAAAAAGCCAAAAAGCCAAAAAGCCCTTCCCAAACCAAGCTTTTTAGTCCAGGCTAAAATAGCCAAAAAAGCTAAAAAGCCAAAAAGCCAACCCACTTCCCAAACGGAGGCATAGTTGTTTTGTCACGATCCGCTCCCCGTACCTAAGGGTTAAGTATCGTGATGGCCAGTAACCGAGATTACCTCCGGCCAAATCTTTAAACAAATTAATAAATGCAAGCGGAAGAAATATTTAAATAAGGGTACTAAAATAATCATTGGAGTTTCTATTTTTATTACAAAATGTATTGACCAAAAAGGTCGATATTTACATAAAAAAAATACATCAATAAAAGTGCTTTGTGCCTACCCCACACACTGATCCTGACATGTCACCTGAAAGTGGTAAAAAACTATAAGCTCATGGCAGAGTGATAAATATTATACTAAGAGTATAAGGCATAAAATTCACCATGGATAATTAGTTGGGCCAAAAAGAGCTTGATACATAACATACATAATACGGAAATCATTTGACATATACTTCAGATCATTTAACATATAACATGTAATACGGAAATCACTATACAACCATAACCATGGTACATCACTAAGTGCCAAGCACTACACTGGTCAATGGATCCACGACAAACACTGGACCACAAAGTGGTCAATTACTAAGCCAATGGTTATTTAAGTCTCCCAAGGCATGGGACTCACTAGCCAATGGTTATTTAAATCCCCCAAGACATGGGACTCCCGTGGTGGTACTCACAAAACATATTTTCATATAAGGTCATAGCCAAATATTTTTTAAAAGTAAAACAAACATATCCATGAGTTTCCTTTTAAGCAAATAGGGTTCATAAAATAATCCACGTAACTGAAACCTTTATAAAACATAACTTTTATAAATATACTAATAAAATATAACTTGTATAAAATAGATTTTGATAAGTTAAAACATACGTAAAATATATTTTGGTGACTCAAGGTATAATATAACTCACCTTAACTTTAGTATCTTACTCTTTCTTTCCGTTTTCAAAAACCCTTTCATCTTCCACTATTCTTTCCTTCTATTCCTCTCTTTCTTTCCTTTTCTTCTTTTTGTTCTTTTTCTCTTTTTCCTTCTTCTTTCCGTTCTCTCTCCAGGCGCCTCCGTATTTATAGAGGAAAAGGCGCTACGTGGCAGATTTCAATAATAATTACAAAGATTCATTATTATCTTTAATAGATATTTAAGATAAGGACTTTTCTTAAGTGTGCCTTGCATATGGTATGCAAGGCACTTACACCCTTCTATTTTACATTTACACATTTGTATGTATTGGGTTATATCAAAATATTTGAAAACTTACACATTGGTGACCTGCTAAGCGGGTCACTTTCCAGGTAAATTAATAAAATAATATATTATATGACTAAAGGTGTAAATGGTCACAAAAAATGTATAAGTTTTCACAAAAGGGGTATATTTTCACGAAAGGCGTAAGGAATTTCAGAGAAAGGCGTAACTGATTTCTAAAAAGTTACACATTTTTCTGAAAACTTACGCCTTCTATGAAATCATTTACACCTTTTATGAACACTTACTCCTTTTGTGAGTTGACTTACCAAAGGTGTAAACAAACGAAAACTTACACATTTTGCTTAAGCTTATACATTTTCCTGAAAATACTTACACCATTTTTGAAAAGTTACTCAAGAATTTTTGGCATAACATTTATACCTTTTCTTCGAACTTACACCTTTTGTGGAAGCCCAACTTAAAACTTTTTCGGAAGCCACTTATACCTTTTCTGAAAAAATAAATTCATCAAATTTACACATTTTGCTTCAACTTATACCTTTTCGTGGAAGTACTTATATTTTTTTTGAAAAGTTACTCCTTTTGTGTAAGAATTTTTGGCATAACATTTATACCTTTTGCTTTGAACTTACACCTTTTGTGGAAGCCCAACTTAAAGCTTTTCGAAAGTCACTTATATCTTTTGTGAAAGAATAAATTCATCAAATTTACACTTTTTGCTTCAGATTATACCTTTTCGTGGAAATGCTTATATTTTTTTGGAAAAGTTACTCCTTTTGTGAAATAATTTTTGTCATAAGATTTATACTTTTTCTTCAAACTTACACCTTTTGTGAAAGAGTATATAAGCACAAAAGTATAAAAGTTATGCCAAAAATTCTTACACAAAATGAGTAACTTTTCAAAAATAGTGTAAGTATTTTTAGGAAAAGGTGTAAGCTTAAGCAAAAGGTGCAAATTTCATGATTTTTTTTTTCACAAATGGTATAAGTAACTTCCGAAATAGCTTTAAGTTGGACTTTCACAAAAGGTGTAAGTTCGAAGAAAAAGTATAAATCTTATGCCAACAATTTTTACATAAAATGAGTAACTTTTCAAAACTGGTGTAAATATTTTCACGAAAAGTATGAAGGAGTAACATTTCAAAGTGTTGATAACCAGAAAAAGAGTAACAAAGGGTTCATTTCAAAATGTTCGTAAACACAGAAGGAGTAACATATGTTCATCTCAAAGTAGTAAATACAAAAGAAGTAACATTTCGAAGTGTTCATAAACCAATTGAGACAACCACTGAACAAATCAAAGGGTTCATGACCCCCGCTGACCACCCAAGCGTCGGTGGGCTCCGGTGCTCACAGCCTTTTGAGATCGGCACCTCCACTGGCACCGCCGGCGCAAATCAAAGGTTTTTTGAAAGATTAGCTATCGATCTTGGTCTCTCTGTGTCGATATCGGCCCATTCTCCGTCGATGTCGGTCTCTCTCTGTTGATCCCTGTTTATCTCGGTCTGTCTCCAGCGATCTTGGTCTATCTGTGTCCATGTGGGTCTCTTCTCCGTCGATCTCTGTCGATTTCGGTCCCTCTGTCGATCTCGGAGTGGCTGCTCTGTCGATTAGTGTCCATCTAGGTCTCTATGTCTGTTGATCTCAGTCTATCTTTCTCTCTCTCTCTCTCTGTCTGTCCGTTGCTCTATATTAAAAACGGTTCTCTTTTACATTGACATACTTGGTTGGATTTGGGCTCGGAGTCGCTATTCCAAGCCCTCCCAGACTCGTCTTCTCTGAAACGGAGTTCTACTGGGAGAAAGGCCAAGCCCTTCGAAACGCCCTTCTCTCTCACATTGCCATTATCTGAACAAGACAAATAGTGTGATTGGATTTTAGGAACTTACAAAAAAAACGGAACTTAAACGTTTTGCGAAGTTACTTACATCTCTTTGTGGCATAAGATTTATACTTTTTCTTCGACCTTACACCGTTTGTGAAAGCCCAACTTAAAGCTTTTTCGGAAGTCACTTATACCTTTTGTGAAAAAAAAAATTCATCAAATTTACAAATTTTGGTTAAGGTTACAGCTTTTCGTGGAAGTGCTTACACTATTTCTGAAAACTTACTCTTTTTGTGTAAAAATTTTTGTCATAAGATTTATACGTTTTCTCCGAACTTACACCTTTTGGGAAAGTCCAACTTAAAGCTTTTTCGGAAGTCACTTATACCTTTTGTGAAAAAATAAATTCATCAAATTTACACCTTTTGCTTAAGCTTATACCTATTCGTGGAAGTGCTTATATTTTTTTTGAAAAGTTACTCCTTTTGTGTAAGAATTTTTGGCATAAGATTTATACATTTTCTTCGAACTTACACCTTTTGTGAAAGCCGAACTTAAAGCTTTTTCGGAAGTCACTTATACCTTTTGTGAAAAAATAAATTCATCAAATTTACACCTTTTGCTTAAGCTTATACCTTTTCGTGGAAGTGCTTATATTTTTTTTGAAAAGTTACTCCTTTTGTGTAAGAATTTTTGGCATAAGATTTATATATTTTATTCGAACTTACACATTTTGTGAAAGCCCAACTTAAAGGTTTTTTGGAAGTCACTTATACCTTTTGTGAAAAAATAAATTCATCAAATTTACACCTTTTGCTTAAGCTTATACCTTTTCGTGGAACTGCTTATATTTTTTTTGTAAAATTACTCCTTTTGTGTATGAATTTTTAGCATAAGATTTATACCTTTTCTTCGAACTTACACCTTTTGTGGAAGCCCAACTTAAATGTTTTTCGAAAGTCACTTATACCTTTTGTGAAAAAATAAATTCATCAAATTTACACCTTTTGCTTAAGTTTATACCTTTTCGTGGAAGTGTTTATATTTTTTTTGAAAAGTTACTCCCTTTTGTGTAAGAATTATTTGTATAAGATTTATACCTTTTGCTTAGAACTTACACCTTTTGTGGAAGCCCAACTTAAAGCTTTTTCGGAAGTGCTTATATTTTTTTTGAAAAGTTACTCCTTTTGTGTAAGAATTTTTGGCATAAGATTTATACATTTTCTTCGAACTTACACCTTTTGTGGAAGCCCAACTTAAAGCTTTTTCGGAAGTCACTTATACCTTTTGTGAAAAAATAAATTCATCAAATTTACACCTTTTGCATAAGCTTATACCTTTTCGTGGAAGTGCTTATATTTTTTTTGAAAAGTTACTCCTTTTGTGTAAGAATTTTTGCCATAAGATTTATACATTTTCTTCGAACTTACACCTTTTGTGGAAGCCCAACTTAAAACTTTTTCGGAAGTCACTTATACCTTTTGTGAAAGAATAAATTCATCAAATTTACACCTTTTGCTTCAGCTTATACCTTTTCGTGGAAGTGCTTATATTTTTTTTGAAAAGTTACTCCTTTTGTGGAATAATTTTTGTCATAAGATTTATACTTTCTCTTCAAACTTACACCTTTTGTGAAAGAGTATATAAGCACAAAAGTATAAATGTTATGCCAAAAATTCTTACACAAAATGAGTAACTTTTCAAAAATGGTGTAAGTATTTTCAGGAAAAGTTGTAAGTTTAAGCAAAAGGTGCAAAATTCATGAATTTTTTTTTTCCACAAAAGGTATAAGTGACTTCCGAAATAGCTTTAAGTTGGGCTTTCACAAAAGGTGTAAGTTCGAAGAAAAAGTATAAATCTTATGCCAACAATTCTTACACAAAAGGAGTAACTTTTCAAAAATGGTGTAAATATTTTCACGAAAAGTATGAAGGAGTAACATTTCAAAGTGTTGATAACCAGAAAAGGAGTAACAAAGGGTTCATTTCAACATGTTCGTAAACACAGAAGGAGTAACATATGTTCATCTCAAAGTAGTAAACACAAAAAGAGTAACATTTCGAAGTGTTCATAAACCAATTGAGACAATCACTGAACAAATCAAAGGGTTCGTGACCCCCGCTGACCACCCAAGCATCGGTGGGCTCCGGTGCTCATAGCCTTCTAAGATCGGCACCTCCACTGGCACCGCCGGCGCAAATCAAAGGTTTTTTGAAAGATTGGCTATCGATCTTGGTCTCTCTGTGTCGATGTCGGCCCATTCTCCGTCGATGTCGGTCTCTCTCTGTCGATCCCTGTTTATCTCGGTCTGTCTCCGGCGATCTTGATCTGTCTGTGTCCATGTGGATCTCTTCTCCGTCGATCTCTGTCGATTTCGGTCCCTCTGTCGATCTCGGAGTGGCTGCTCTGTCGATTAGTGTTCATCTAGGTCTCTATGTCTGTTGATCTCAGTCTATATCTCTCTCTCTCTCTCTCTCTCTCTCTGTCCGTTGCTCTATATTAAAAACGGTTCTCTTTTACATTGACATACTTGGTTGGATTTAGACTTGGAGTCGCTATTCCAAGCCCTCCCAGACTCGTCTTCTCTGAAACGGAGTTCTACTGAGAGAAAGGCCAAGCCCTCCGAAACGCCCTTCTCTCTCACATTGCCATTATTTGAACAAGACAAATACAGTGTGATTGGATTTTAGGAACTTCCAGGTTTTGGGAGGGAAAAAACGGAACTTACACGTTTTGCGAAGTTACTCACATCCCTTGTGAAAAAACTTACACTATTTGTGAAAGGTTACACATTTGTGAAATAATTTATTTTATAAAATTTAGACCTTTTCGTTGAAATACTTAAACCTTTTGTGAGAAGTTACTAATTTATTAAAAATCATGTCTATTAAAAAATTTACACGTTTTATTGGACCTTACACTTTTTCTGAGAACAGAACTTACACCTTTTTTGAAATAAGTTACATCTTTTCTGAACATGCTTACAGCTTTTATGGAAATCTGAATTATATTTTCCTAAAATTTAAACCTTCAATGGGAAGTTATACCATTATGACATAACTTTCATGTTTTGTGAAAACTACATACATGTTTTTGAAAATATACACCTTGCATGGAAGGAGTATTTGAATAAAATTTATATCTTTTGTTAAAAACATAAACCTTTTCTGAATGATTACACCTTTTTGTGGGAATGCTTACACCGTTTCTGAATGGTTACTGCTTTTGTGAATAACTTTTTTCATAAAATTTACACTTTGTATGGGATATTACAACTTTTCTGCCAGCAAAACTTACACATTTTTAAAAAATTTACATATTCTATGGAAAATATGTTTTCAGCAAGTTTACACCTTATTTGAAAAGGTTACACCTCTTCTAAAAAGGTACTCCGTTTGTGAAGCAAACATGTTTAAAAATTTTTACACCTTTTAAATAGGAGTTACATCTTTGGTGAAGACAGTTAGACCTTTTTTGAAAATTTACACGCTTTATGGAAAATAAGCTTTTGATAAAGTTTGTTAAAAGAAATTATTTGAAAAAAGGTATAACCTTTTCAAATATGGTGTATGTTTGTCCGAAGAAGGTGTAAATGACCATAGAAAAGATGTAAGTTTTGTTTTTCACTAAAGGTGTAACTTGAAATAATAAGTGTAAATTTTATGAAAAAGGTTTTTCCACAAAATGTGTAATTTTTCAAGAAGTTGTAAATATTTCCAAGAGAAGGTGTAAATTTTTAGGAAAGGTGTAAAATTTAGGAATAGTTGTAAACTTTGTGAGTTTTTACAAAAGGTATAAGCTCCCAAAAAAGACCAATCATCGAAGCTGAATGTTTCGTTTTTACAAAAGATATAAGTTCCTAAAGAAGACCAATCCCAATAAAGCTGAATGCTTCATTTTTAGAAAAGATCCAAGGTGTAACTTTTATTAAGAAAAATAATGTAAAGATATAAGTTCCAAGGTGTAACTTTTATGGAGAAAATTAATTTATAAATGATGTCAGTTTTCATTAAAAGGTGTAAGTTGTCAGAACAAGTATAAAATTTTCAAAAATGCCGAAGTGTTCAGAAGAGGTGTAAGTTCCGTCGGCCCGTCCGTCTCTCTTCCATCTCGGACCTCTCTCTTTGTTTGTCTTTCTCTCTGCCCGTCTCTTCGTTGTTCCATTTCCCCGTAGCTGTAGGGTTTTACAGAGAAAAATATTTGAGGGCCGAGCTTAAGTTCTTGGGAAGGCTAGCCATGGAAGTGGATGCATAAATACTTTTTTTAAGTTGATTTTTGTCGATGAAGCACAACCGCAAGGGTTAATCGAGCACCACCGTCGGTTCGTCTGATCCGGTTGGTATTTCCTTTATTTCGTGCTGATACATTATCTGTCTCCTTGTTTGTTTTCTATCATTCGCATATACCTTCACACCCAGCCCGAAATCGACCCAATGGGAACTGTTCTGTACTCTATTTTCGTATTTTGTGCTATTCGAATAGGAACTCTTCCCTCTGCTAACCGAAATGGACCCAATAGGAACTGTTCTGTACTCGATTTTTGTATTTTCTCCCTTTCGAATAGGAAGTCTTCCCTCTGCTATCAGTGCTGTAAGTTGAACATAGGTATCATAGTAGTTAGCAACAAGCATAAAAGGTGTTCTGCATTTACATGGCGAACTTGTTAGGTTGGGTTATATATAACGAAAGAAGACTTTAAAAAAAATTTGTGTAATGTTGGCACGGGAAAAACAAATTTTTTTTTTCGAGTAGCCAAAAAGGCAAAAATAAGAAACTCGATAAACAAACAATGACTAATCTTGTTTCCGTAACAGGTAGCACACTCGGTTGAATTCTGCCTTCAATTTTGTAGTACTCGGTGATTTTATATTGCCGGAACTTATGTTTAGAAATAATCTGTGGTACACGGACTCTTCAAAATAGATCAAATACCTGTGTCGGACACCTGAGAGTCGGACAAGGGTATGGGATATGTGTCGGATACTTTTCAACGGACACTTCTTATATAATTGTATATAACACAATTATTATATGTGCAAATTACTATAAATGTGATTTTGACACTGTAAGTTACATATAGTACCATTTTATGTCACATATTAGATTAAAAATATGATATTTTTTCCCCACACTACGTACCATTGAATGTAGGGTTAAGATTTAATGAGTCGGACCTGTACATACATACCGCACCCGGCACCCGTACCCGAGTCCGTGTAACACAGTAAACAACTCTTTCTTTCAGTGCTGAAGTTCATGCATAGTTGATGGTATTCAACTTAAAACATAGGAAAGCCAATTGAAAGAGTTGAAATGAAGATGACGATTTCCAAATTTTGTAGAGAGCTATTCGTTCCCACACCCAATTCTGAATCAAGAGTTGAAGCGTTCACTTTCATGGCTAGCCTTTCCAACAACTTAAGCGGCCGGAGACGATGGCTGAAAACCAATACCTTCTTCCCACCTGAGTCGGACAACCCTAACAGATTAAGGAAGAAGTTTGTTTTCAGTCCTTCTCTAATATCCAACTTTTCTAAGATGTGGTCCAGCCGGGCATCGTCAATGCCCTCTGTTTCTGTGGTTGACGTGTCTGTAGGTGAACTCTTTAGGAGGGATCTCAACTGTGTGTGCACATACAGTGTGCTCCCATCCCAGGTGATGTTCAACTGCTTAACGAAGTTTTTCAGTTCTTCAACTTCACGAACTGTCGTAAGGGTGAGGTGAAGAAATTCAGAAAAGTCAACAAGCCCCGGCAATTCACGAAGAAAATCTCATTTGTAGAAATGGACAACCTTGCCTGTCATTGCATGCAACTTTTGAATGACGGTTACCTTTCTCTTGAAGTTATCATCTTGAATATATATACAGTAGTTACATTTGAAGAGGAAGGTAGCTGTCATTCATGAGTTGCGCGCTGTGTGGACTTTATTGAGCGAGTTCATGAATGCGTACTCTCATTTGTCTTTTTTATGACCTTCGTGCAGAATGAGAATGGATGCGTACGTTAGTAATATTTGTTGGCAGGTAGTGGCAGTCTTGCTTGTTTCATTGTGACATACAATTGATGAAACTTGCTTGTACGCCCGGAAAAGTATTATTCTCTGATCTGCCCATTGTCTGAGCACCCGAAGGTAATGGAGCATGGGCCAGGATGCAGCCACCTTGATTCTCTGCAACCAAGTTGCTCAGTAAGAAATTAAAGCCCTCAACTTGATGGCTGGCTTTTCCAACAACTTAAGCGGCCGGAGACGATGGCTGAAAACCAATACCTTCTCCCCACCTGACTCGGACAAGCCTAACAGATTAAGGAAGAAGTTTGCCTTCAGTCCTTCTCTAATATCCAACTTTTCTAAGATGTGGTCCATCCGGGCATCGTCAATGCCCTCTGTTTCTGTGGTTGACGTGTCTGTAGGTGAACTCTTTAGGAGGGATCTCAACTGTGCGTGCACATACAGTGTGCTCCCATCCCAGGTGATGTTCAACTTCTTAACTACGTTGTTCAGTTCTTCAACTTCACGAACTGTCGTAAGGGTGAGGTGAAGAAATTCAGAAAAGTCAACAAGCTCAGGCAATTCACGAAGAAAATCTCATTCGTAGAAATGGATAACCTTGCCTGCCATTGCACGCAACTTTTGAATGACGGTTACCTTTCTCTTGAAGTTATCATCTTGCATATATATACAGCAGTTACATTTGAAGAGGAAGGTAGCTGTCATTCATGAGTTACGGGCTGTCTGGGCTTTGTTGAGCGAGTTCATGAAATGCGTACTCTCATTTGTCTTTTTTATGACCTTCGTGCAGAATAAGAATGGATGGGTACGTTAGTAATATTTGTTTGCAGGCAGTGGAATATCATATGACTTGGACCCCCACAAGGGGGGACCCCATGACCCCCTCTCTCTCTGATTCGCCACTTTTTTTTATTATTTTTTTTCAATTTCTTCTTTTTTTTTTCCTTCTCCAATTAGCAGCCCCCACGTGTGTGTGTGTGGGGGGGGTGGGGGTGGTGCAGGTGGTGATTTGAGGGGGTCTCAATCACTTCCGTAATATTTAACTTGAACATGGGGCCCATTGTTTGCACCAAGTTTTGCCAGTCTCTGTCAACAGATGGTCCACTTAATCGAGGGCATGTGGCCAAGTCTGAAGGAATGTCCACGACCTGAAAGTGGGCTCTCTGCATGTGGGTCACCTAGAAGTGATAGGGGAAGTTTTTACCACCAGTCATGGAGTTAGTGGGCACACTTTCAGGAGGAAGCATGACACAAAGCAGGAGCCTTGCTCTGTCGACAGAAGTTTAAAACAGTTGGTGGCCATGAAATAAACACAATAAAAGGGAGCTCGACAGATAGAAGTGGAGGTTTAGTATTGATATCCGTATACTGTTTTTGTGGCCCATCATTGCATGATCCCATACGTCTGCACCATAACTGCCACTGTAACTGCCCCCTGACTTCGAATCTTCAAGTCCCCTGAAAACCAATATTGACTCTTCCCCGTCGACCTTCCTTTTCACCATTGTGGGGCATGTCCCTCATCATTATGAGTTAGTGGGCATACTTTCAGGAGGAAGCATGAGACAAAGTAGGAGCCTTGCTCTGTAGTCCAGAAGTTTCAAACAGTTGGTGGCCATGAAATAAACACAAGAAAAGGGAGATCGACAGATAGAAGTGGAGGTTTAGTATACTTGGAATGCCTAGAACGGAGATCGTTGGTTTCGATATTCGTATACTGTTTTTGTGGCCCATCATTGCATGATCCCACACGTCTACACCATAACTGCGACTGTAACTGCCCCCTGACTTCGAATCTTCAAGTCCACTCTGCCAAATATTGACTCTTCCTTGTCGACCTTCCTTTTCACCATTGTGGGGCATGTCCCTCATCATTATGAGACAAAAATCGACAGAATATTGTCCACTAAACACAACCACAATCCTTGCAAACTGGGCCATTGAACCGCAACACTTGGCCACTCACTGTTACTGCCCCTGACTATGAATCATCAAACTCTGCCAAATATTGAATTTTCCCTGTAATTTAATCAAAATATATTCAATGTCGGTAAACTTGAAAATATGTTTGAAATAACCTTTTTCTGTATTGTAATGACTTAAACACAATTGTTGTCCTATATTTTACGTAACGAAAATACACAACTTATTTATATCAAAAATAAAATATACATCTCGGGTTTATAATCAAAAAAATGGGAACTACTTTTTTTTAAAAAAAAGTTCACTCATATTTTCAGCTACATTCTGATTGGATATTAGATTAAAAATTCCTCTTTGCACCTATTTTTCCCACATCCTCCCAACAGCTGCTCTATTCAACTAACATTGAATCTTGCATGCCACCTGACTTACACGCTGGAGCAGTTACTGGCAGTGCTCATGGATTTAGTGGCCACCCTCCAAGAGGAAACATGAACGAATTGGGAGTCTGTAACTGTCGAGGAAAGGCTAAAAGGACCTGGGCACATGTGGCAACTTCAATTATATGCACTTCGACAGGTACAAGTGAAACTTTTATGTGGTTTCAATACACGGAAATGACCGTGCAGTTACAGAAGTTGCACAGAAGCAGTTGCAGAATTGGCAGATCATGGGGTCGTGGGAATTTTATAGCTATAAAGGGCAGAATGTTTGCAGAGAGAGAGGACATGAACAACAACACAACTTACTTTCTACATTGTAACTTCTGTGTAGTTTTTTCCCTTCTACTTTCTACTTTGTTACAAACAACACAACAACACAACAACTTACTTTTTACTTTCTACTTTCTACTTTCTACTTTGTTACTTTCTACTTTGTTACCATCAGTTCATCGAAAGAAGTCTTCATCCATTTCAGGCATTTGAACCAATACCACAATTGCTTGATTTTCTTTTTGAACTTGTCAACTTTAAATTACTGTTTCTTTGCTGTCGATATAGGCCCACCATAATTTTACTAACAATAAACCCATACTTCCATAGTAAACATTAAATAATTTCACAACTCCTGTTCGTAACTCGTAATTCATATACCAATCGACATGGAGATAAATTAACGAATTCGTTGGGTTACTTTCTCCAAGTAACACCCAAAATTAACTGCCACTTGGATTATATACAAAATGCATGTGCTGGTATGTAATTTTGCAAACCCACTTAGACAAAATTCGTTTTTTACTCGAAATATAATACTAATTTACCGACACAAGTCATAACAAATCAATACGAAGTGAAACACATCGTTAGTTGATAAACCACACCGCAAAAAACCCTTCAGTTAGATCCAACCAAATATGGAACAGAAACAAGCAACCCGCAATAGGAATCTTGGAATACATACATAAGCTAATTTCCCACCCAAAACAATACACAGACAACCCATATATATCTCACCTCACCTTCAATTAGTTTTCAAAATGACAAGTCACTACAAACACAAATGACAACATCACTCTAAACAATATGGGAAATTTACAACTCGTGGCCTTGTTCATAAGTAACGTTGTGCCATTTCCTGGCATTGTACATAACCAATTATTTACACGTTACGTACAGCAATCCGTGCAAAATGAAAACTACATACATTATTTCCATGTGTTTTCAATAGCTAGTACTGTCTACCTAATAAATTAAGGAAATAAGTAAATCATACAAATTATACAATTACCTGATTCACCTCATCAATTGTGTTCGAATCATTTTTCCACACTGCTGCTTCAACACTACCGTATTGGCCCACAGACTGCTTGGAATCAGGAGAAACATCGCAAAATAGTCGCCGTTGCTTAATGTGAGGTGTACTTGGATCCACCAACCCAGTTTTGCAGCGAACGGGCAATGACTCTACATTATACTGATGGTCAGTTATGTGGGGTGTATCTGCATCTGAGTTAGTACCCACTGTTCGGCTAAACCGAACCTTAGGACACGTTCACTTTGTGTGCCCAATGCATTTGTAATTCCCACATTTTCTTGGTCTTCGACAGTTGGACGAGGCCCGTCCTGGGTTCCCTTTTGTCTTCGCAACATCAGGATCTTCTACTCCAAATTGTTGACGGAATGAATGTTTCCCTTTGTCTCCATTCCCACCGTTCAAATTCCTCTCATATAACTCCTTCATCCGGCTCGTCATCGGAAGACATGCATCCCTAGCCTCTTTGAAACCTTCCGTTGATTGCGAGGCATAGAAACACATTTCGTTGTAGGAAGAACTCAATATCCCATACCGGGCCGTCTGTGTTGTAGTGCTATCAATTGAGGGTTAAGGCCATTGCTGGCCATCCTTGCTTGCAGCCCTTGTCCATCTATGCAGCACACAAGTTGGGGGAATTTGCGTTAAATTTTCAGCTTTCATAACACATATCATGTGGCATCAAGGTAGCCCCAACGACTCAAGCTTCATGCAAGAACATCTTATTGCAGCATCCACTGGACTGTGTGTTATTATCCATGATCTGTCATTCACTTTGTACTTATGAATATAGTAGCATTTCTGACCATCCGGCAAAGGGAACACGTCCTTGACATTCAACTTCCCATCTTCTAAGATTTCATCACGGAACATTCTAAATATATTTCGGGTGAATAGCTCAGCTCCATGTCTCTCTATATCTCGCAATGGAGTAATCAATACCGGAAAAGTGTTATTTGTTTCAGCATCATCTCCAACCTCGTTATACCTTATCCTTGCAAGAGCCCGATCATAGTGCCTAACAAATTCATATAGCTTCAATTTGTGTTGGAGGAAGGGATTGAAATAAGGATTCATACACTCCGAGCGCTGAGTGCTCTTCATCCCAGCAAAGAAATGTCCACGCATATATGCCTCAACCCACATATGACGCTTCTCATATGTCTCCAACACCCAACTGTTGGTTTGAAGTCCAAATTTTTCGACCATTGTCGTCCAGCCATGCTCAAACTTTGTCTCATCCGTTTCCATGTCCATACACTGCTTGAAAGCATGTGCAAAGCCACTTATGTGAACATTTGAAACAACATTTTTCCCAAGATGCCAATTACATAATCGATGTCTTGCGTCTGGAAATACTCTTCTGATTGCCTCTCGCATCGCCTTATCCCCATCTGTCAGTACGGACACAGGTGCTTTATTGCCCACCGCCTCCATAAATGTTTCCAAAACCCATGTGTATGTCTCAATTGTCTCATTAGCTAGCAAAACACATGCAAATATCGTGGTCCTAAAGTGGTTAGTCACACCAGCCAATATGACAAAAGGTTTCTTGTATACATTGGTTCTGTAAGTTGAGTCAAATATCAACACATCACCAAACTTTGCGTAGTCGGCCTGCGATTTCGAATCTGCCCAGAACAGATTTTGTAACTTGTTATCGTTACACACATCATACTTGTAAAAAAAACGTGCATCAACATCAAGTTTTGCGCATAGGTAAACCAACGCACCCTGCGCACCACCATCCTCAACCTCTGCTTTACGTTCGGCTTGAATATGGTTGTGCAGATCCGTACGGGTGAAACCAACATTCTCATAAGACCCGGACTGATTTACCATATAGTCCATGATTTGGCTAGTCTTCACACCGACATTGCGCATAGCCATTGCTTGAGCTTTGTCAGCGCTGTTTAAACTGCGATGTGACCTCAGATACATCACACAGTGTTGTTCCGCCAATTCATGGTTGTGGTCTGCGACAAAGTGAGTCACAACATACTTTCCCCCTTCACCAGCATCCGCATCGTACCATATGCGAAATTGGGCTTTGCAACCTACTCTTGTTAGTGCCTTGGGAGCTCTACTCTTCTCAGCAACACGGTCCAAGTATTTTGGTGATCTCTGACCTTCCCTTGAACACAACCATAGCCTATTAACGACTTTTCCCTCTTTATTTGTGTTAAATCTGGATTTTCGTATACTAAATCCCTTGGCTTTAGCATACGCATTGTAGAAATCTTCTCCATCTTCGACCGAATCAAATTTCTGTTCCAGAATAGCATGTTCAACATCACCAACCATGTCATTGCGATGAGCATCGTCAACCATTTCTTTTTTCACATCGGCTCCGCCATCTTCAACGTTCATGTTGGTTGCTTCTTCATTGCTCGGACCAACTTCGCAACCATGATTAGGTTCTGCCCGACTTTCATTCATCAAACGAATGTCATCTGCTTCATTTGGAATGTCATAATCATCACCTTCCCTTTTAACTTCCCCCGGGGCCATACTGCACATGACATTACTACAAACAATTACTTGATGATCGAAAATTGTTAACACAAATACAAACATGACATTTTCACACGGTTTAGCTGTTTGTGCAAACACAAACACTTGCTTGAGAAAGAGAAAGAGAAAGGTTAGCTGCCAATGGAGGGGTTTCCGTTGAAGCGAAGCGTAGAGCGGTTGAAGTTAGGATGGGGGTTTAGTTGAGGGAAAATAGCTGAAGTGAACGGGCCAGAGAGACAGAGAGGGAGACAGAGAGAGGGACTCGAGACAGCTCCATACCTCATATCTAGTTCGAGAGAAGGGCTTCGCTTCAGCAATGGAACCAACACAGCCTTGTAGTTACGTTGTTGTTGGAAATCGCCCGTTATACTGTTCCCTACAGAGCTTCGTCAATGGAACGAACCCAACAGGGGCTTCTCCCTGTTAATAGAAATCAACAGTTACACTGACTCAACCTTACACAGAGAGGACAACAGAGAGAGATAGAGACGAAATACAGAGAGTGAGTGGGATGCAATCATGCAAATACAAGCATTAACCGGTTGCCCCGGTTTCAACTTTTTCACGATTAAACAATTCAATGGTCTTGATCAATTATTGTAATCTAACGGCTAACAATTGGGTTGCATATGGTGTGCAACCTTCAGGGGGTTGCACACTTAAGCAGGACCCTTAAGATAATTACTTTTTAACTTAATATTTTAATATAATTATATAAATAATTTAATTCTTACGTAAATTACATTTTATCGTATACCAACATAAAATTAATTATTTATTTTAATATTATACTCATTATTATTATTATTAATATTATCTATATTATTATTATTTATATTTTGATCCCTAAATTTTTAATAATTATAAAAATTACGCATAATAATATATAATAAATTATATATTTTTCGAACTGAGATTAAATAATATTAGTATAAATTTTACAGAATAATTAAAAATTTGGGTTGTTACAATCTTTCCTCCTTTTAAAATTCCGTCCTCGAAATTTGTTATATGCAAGCTATCCGCTGCGCACTTTGATAAATATGCATTAGATGATTAATCTGATAGAAAATAGTACCTCAAAAAAAAAAATTTTTACCAAAAATCACTCACTGTTTACTTGTCAAAAATTAGTTTGGGCCAAAATGAGAAATAATGGGTGACTTTAAAAACTTTTCACTCGTATTGTTCACGATAAAAATAAATAAATGGAAATAAAATGAGACCACAATGACATAATCATATGTGAGAGTTGAAAAAAATTTGAGATAAACTTTTCATTGATTGGAAATAATATAAAAATTAGTATTTTTAAAATTTGAACCCACTTTTAAAAAGTCGAATTTTTTTTTTGAATACTAAATTAGAATTTATGTATATTTAATTATATTATAATTTTTTTTTTGTGGGTGTTTGACATCTTTTTTTTCTTTTTCATTTGTAAATTATATATAATATCCTTCACAAATTATGCACAAAAAAAAACATTTAATATATATATAGAAAATCATAGAAAATTATAATATAATTAAATCGACGAACTAAATATAATATTTAGGTACTAATTACCCGCTATCTTACTTCTTAAATGTGCATGTGTCCTACACTCCAATAATTTTTTTTTTTATTTTTTATAAACTATTGCTCTGATACCATTTGTCACGACCCGCTCCCCGTATCCAAGGGTTAAGTATCGTGATGGTCAGTAACCGAGGTTACCTCCAGCCAAATCTTTAAACAAATTAATAAACGTAAGCGGAAGAAATATTTAAATAAGGGTATTAAAATAATCATTAGAGTTTTTATTTTTATTACAAAATGTATTGACCAAAAAGGTCGATATTTACATAAAAAAATACATCAATAAAAGTGCTTTGTGCCTACCCCACACACTGATCCTGACATGTCACCTGAAAGTGGTAAAAAACTATAAGCTCATGGCAGAGTGAGAAATATTATACTAAGAGTATAAAGTATAAAATTCACCATGGATAATTAGTTGAGCCAAAAAGAACTTAATACATATCATACATAATACGGAAATCATTTGACATATACTTCAGATCATTTAACATATAACATGTAATACGGAAATCACTATAAAACCATAACCACGGTACATCATTAAGTGCCAAGCACTACACTGGTCAATAGATCCACGACAAACACTGGACCACAAAGTGGTCAATCACTAAGCCAATGGTTATTTAAGTCCCCGAAGGCATGAGACTCACTAGCCAATGGTTATTTAAGTCTACAAAGGGATGAGACTCCCATAGTGGTACTCACAAAACATATTTTCATATAAGGTCATAGCCAAATATTCTTTAAAATTAAAACAAACATATCCATGAGTTTCCTTTTAAACAAATAGGGTTCATAAAATAATCCACGTAACTGAAACCTTTATAAAACATAACTTTTATAAATATACTAATAAAATATAACTTATATAAAATAGATTTTGATAAATTAAAACATACATAAAATATATTTTAATAACTCAAAATATAATATAACTTATCTTAACTTTAATATCTTACACTTTCTTTTCATTTTCAAAAACCCTTTCATCTTCCATTATTCTTTCCTTTTATTCCTCTCTTTCTTTCCTTTTCTTCTTTCTTTTCTTTCTGTCTTTTTCCTCCTTCTTTCCGTTCTCTCTGCAGGCGCCTCCGTATTTATAGAGAAACAGGCGCTACGTGGCAGATTTCAATAATAATTATAAAGATGCATTTTTATATTTAATTGATATTTAAGATAATTATTTTTTAATTTAATATTTTAAATTATTTTTTAATTTAATATTTTAATATAATTATATAAATAATATAATTTTTATGTAAATTATATTTTATCGTATATCAATATAAAATTAATTATTTATTTTAATACCACACTTATTATTATTATTATTAATATTATCTATATTATTATTATTTATATTTTGATCCCTAAACTTTTAATAATTATAAAAATTATGCATAATAATATATAATAAATTATATATTTTTCGAACTGAGATTAAATAATATCAATATAAATTTTACAGAATAATTAAAAATCTGAATTGTTACATGTTTAGATTCACATATGTGAAAACATTGCTGCTACAGTTGTTTAGGTTCAAGGTGTTTGATTTTTTTTAATTTTTTGATGAAGATAGCGATAATGTTAGCATATCAATATAATTATATTATAACTGAAATGGTTTGTTTAATTTTTTGTACTTATTTTTTTTAAGTGAATTTCTTAAAAAATTCAAAAAATTTTACGTTTATAAACTCAACTGGACGAGACAAATCAAAATTTTAATTTAAAAAAAAATATGAAAGAGTTAAAAGAAGATAAAAAATAAGTCAAAGATAGTGGATTTTTTTTAACTTGCTTTAGTTTTTTCAAATTTTTTTCCCTTAAAATTTGTTTTACTTTTTTAGATTTGTCCGTACAAAATGGCTGATTTTTTTTTCCTAACATAATTTTTTAGAAAAGTCACAAAATAAAAAGATTTAACAAAAAAAAAAAATAGCGAGTCAAGCACCAATAAATCTCAAATAGTAATATTATGAACTGTTTAATTTTCTATTTTTTCTTGTGCATCCAAAGTTTTCATTCTAGTGTGAATTACATAAACGGCCAAGTATAAACGCGTGTGTTATGTATTAATAGACAAATATGGGTTTACTCGTAATGTTAAAATTACTAAACGTAATATTTCAAAAAAATTCCTTAGTATACTTTTTCAAAACGTAACATTTTAATGTAATACACTAAAAAATTCCTTAATGTATTTTTCTCAAACGTAATAACGTAATATTTTAAAAAAATTCCTTAGTGTACTTTTTTCAAACGTAACACTTTAATCAATATATCACGCAAAAATTTCGTAGTATAATTTTTTC
Organism: Camellia sinensis; assembly: GCF_055761805.1. Classification (NCBI taxonomy): domain Eukaryota; kingdom Viridiplantae; phylum Streptophyta; class Magnoliopsida; order Ericales; family Theaceae; genus Camellia; species Camellia sinensis. Next base: position 61,682,673 of record NC_138962.1, on the reverse strand, counting down.
AAGCGTGACACTCCAATATAAAATACTAAAATTTTTTTAGCATACTTTTCTCTAATGCAATAACGTAACATTCTAGAAAAAGCTCATAAGTATACTTTTTCTAAATGTAACACTCCAATGTAACCTACTAAAAAAGTTTTTATAATTTTCTTAAACATAACAACGTAACAATCTAAAAAAATTTCTTAATGCATTTTTTTCAAAGGTAGTATTCTAATGTAATATTTCAATGTAACATCAGAAAATCGCACTAATATAAATATAGATTTCAACATTCGATAACAAACACTTCAGCCATCAATCCACCCAAAAAGAACTTTTCATACCTCAACTTTTCGTTTCATCCCAAAAATGAATCAAAAATAAAAAAAAATGAATCACAAAAGCACATTCATTTAAACTTAAATGGAATCAAATCAAATAAATATAATTTTTTAAAATACAAATCAAATAAATATAATTTTTTAAAATAAAAAGGACTAATTAATTAGGTTTAAATAGATGAACATTCTCCTATGAGATTTATGAGTAGATTTAAAAAAAAAAAAAAAAAAACCTAACATTCCAAACACCACAGTGCATTTAAAAAAAAAAAAAAAAATACAAAAAGAAACTAGCAGCGAGCAAGTTGTAGTCAACTGTCGAGGATAGACCAGAACAGACTCCAGCTAAACCGTGTTTTTCTTCTTTGTAATTGGGATTCAACTCAAGGCAATCAGATCCGTATTCGATAGGTAAGTTTATGCTCTCTGGCTTCCCTTTATATGATATGATCTAGTTGTTTTGCAATACTATCTCCTCCACAGTAGAAATAAATACCCCTCTCACCTATTTATCCAAAACTCAACTTATTATACACACACACACACACACACACATATTTATATATAAATTTGTTTGCGAAGTAGTACAATCCTTGCAATGGAGTGGTACAATCGAATGACGACGACAACGGAAGGATCAAAATCCGATCAAATGGTGGAACAGAGCTCGTCGGGAGGTGAAACTGGGTCCAAAGGTCAGTCCATTGACCCTTAGTTGTTCAATTTAATTTATTAATTTCAATGTAATTTTCTGTGCATTAGTGTGGGTTTGCGGTGAATTGGTAATGTGGAATGTATTTTTTCTGGATTGGTTTTAATGTTGATTTTACAAATACAGAGCCTACGTGTCAGGGGTTATACCCGCAGCGGCCCCATGAGCCCGATTGTATGTGCTATCTGAGGACGGGGTCTTGTAAATTTGGTGTAACCTGCCGATACAATCATCCCCCGGATGTTAGTTCGGTAATTCTTCCAAGTCTCCCTGGTCTGTTTATGTTTGTACATGTCAGGGCTTAATTAGAAGGTTTTGATGAATGTTCTGGATGATCATTTGGATTTGTGTCCATATTTAGTCTGATCTTGTAACTACTTTGATTTGTATCTAGTCTAGATATAATGTTGATTGTAGATGATCTAGTCCTCTCTAGTTTGCCAGATTAGTATGTTGAGTTTGACACCGCATTGTTGTGCAGAGGTACCCGGAGCGGCCCAAGGCTCCTGATTGTGCGCACTATCTGAGGAAGGGGTCTTGTAAATTTGGTGTAAGTTGTAAATTCAATCATCCACAACCAGTTTCCAAACAAATGCCCCCCCGACGGGGGTCCGTAAAGGCACGCATTATGAATTCGCTTGAGGCACGCATTATGAATTCGCTGCTTCCTCTAGGGATGGTGGCGTGTTCTTCTTTCTCTTCTGACCAGGTTGGTGGATTGGCTTCCTTGGATAACTCTCTCTCTCTCTCTCTCTCTCTCTCTCCATATATATATATACATATATATATATATATATATATATATATATATATATATATTCCCTATTAAGTTGTTGATCCACCTGGTGCAGGCGCCTCCCCTAGTAAGTGCAGTAACATCCCATAGTAAAGATTCCACAGTTGGAGCAAGTCATGAGTGCCGCAAAATAAATTTTTTTCCTTCAGCACCTATATTTACAGGAACAGGAGTTTATTTACCCTCGTCTGCCCCTCCGTCTTCTTCAAGCAATAACCAGAACAAACACACATCTGTAGAAAGTCCTAAATTTGGATCAGACCATCATCCACCAGAATGGAGTACACCAAAAACGGATTCTGTACTTGATCCACTGGCTCTTCCTGGACGTTCGGTAAGCATCTTAGCAGAAACTCCATTGTCTCTTAATGGTTAGGTTAGTATGAATTCTATATTTATCATTAAGGAATTTGAGGGAATATTTTATAGGATAATTATAAGTCCTTCATTGATGTATGTAAATAAGAAATAAATTCATTAATAAAAGGTTAGGATTTATACCAATTGAAGACAAAATGAGGAAAAATTGTTTGAGATGGGTATGAACATGTAGATAGTGGACCAGTTAATGCCTTTGTTTGGAGGAGTATTTGATCCATGTGGAGGGGTGGTAAAAAAAATAGAGGACCAAGAAGAACCTGGGATGAGGTAATAAGAAAGGACATGCTTATATGACTTTGAATAGAATCAGTTGAAGGAAACAGATCCATGTAGCCTAGGCTTGTTGAGTTGAGTTTTATTCAGTATTTTCATTGAAAGAACTGTGTGCCTTAGATGAGAACTGAGCATTCCTTGAGGTTGGTTTTGTGAAGAGTTTGGAACTTATTTTCCTGACTTCACTGTTCTTTTTGCAAGGTGCAATCATCTCAGCTGCACGTGGGTGGGGGTTGCTACGCCTCTCAAATCTTGTAAAATTACTGTTCAACCTACAATTTTAAAGAAAAATTTTCAATTTGCCCCTTAAAATTTTTTCTATGCCCCCCTAAATCATTTATAGTCCCTCTTTATTTTATTTTTTAAAATCTTGATTTCAAAAGAACATTTGCAATTTGCCTCTTTTAAATGTTTATTTTACTGTAAAGTCAATCGCATAAATGATTAATGATTAAACTAATAAAATATGAGAAAAATCTAGTATGGAAAATTTTATTTGTTGTAGTCCATAGCACAAATACCCAAAATAAAAAATAGATATGTGCGACCACCTGCTGACCTCACATATTAAGCAAACTAAGAACTCGAACCTAAGACCTCCCGGTTATTTACGTGGGGACTTACCATTCAAGCTAGTCCTCATATGAATGAACATTTCACGCGTAATTTAAGAAGCTTGGTCACTTCTATGAAGAAAGCATATCATGTGCAACACCCGTATCAGACATCTACACTCTTTGGACACTTTTAAAAGCGTGTTCGACTCTTCTTCAACATGTCTTAATTAAAAAATCAAATTTATAATATCGGACACTTTACCGGCAGTTTACGAACACTTCGGTACTTCTTGAACCCTTTGAACATGTCTTATGTGATGAATTCCTTTATAATAACAATGTTCTGTATTCTTCAAAACACAATTTATGCACTTTAAATATACTTTGAAAAATATATAAGATGAATATATCATGTGTATTACAATATTCTACAATTGTTTTGCATTGTTTAAAATACAATTGTTATGTGAATAATAAATATCTTGATGTTTAACTTATGAAATATATATCTTTCTAATATAATTAATGTTATGTTACATATTTTCATCATCTTTCAATAAATTATTCATATATATGACATATAACAAATTTGTAAAAATATAATATTTTAACTTGTCCTAAGCATGTCGTGTCCTGCATTTTCTGAAAATCAACGTGTTGGCAAGTTTGTGTTGTGTCGTATCACATTGTGTTTATGTGTCTGTGCAACGTAGGGCGTATGATATTTTTTTTGAGCATCAAAAAAAAGTTTTATTAAAAATCAGAAAAATAAAAGAGGGCAAGAAGTCCTTATACAAGGAAGGAGAGAACAAAACCAAAGCTCAAAACTCCTAACACTAGGGATGGCAAACAACAGTCCAATCTCTAGAGATCAAGAACAAAGGGACTCCTTTAAAAGGAGGTGATACAAATGCTCAAAACGAAGCCAAATACCTCACCCTATCCCACAAATCCGCTACATTTGATTCCTTGTCATCAAAGATTCTTGCATTACTCTTCAACCATATAGTCCAAAAAATAGCAAAAACAATGCTTGACCACAAGGTTTTAGCTCTTTTGGAGTTCCCATACCCTTTGAACCTAACAAGAAGCATTTGAATCAATCCCACGGAGCAACCCACTAATTATCACATAAACCAAAAAGACGCTGCCATAATGCAAAAACCACCGGGCAATGAAGGAATAAATGATTCACTGCCTCCGAATTCCTCTTGCACATCACACACCATTGAAGGCAAAGAGAGTGATTAGGCCTTCTTTTTTGGAAAACATCATTAGTTGTGAACCCCTTTGAGCTAAAGACCAAATGAAAAACTTCACTTTATGAGAAACTACTGCTTTCTAAATTTTCTTATGAAGAGGAAGCATAGGAACAAAAGAATTATCAATAAGATTATCAAATAAAGATTTACAGGAAAAGACCCTTGAAGAAATAATATTCCAGACCCTAGTGTCGCGAGAGGAAGAAAGAAAGATGCCAACTCAACAGCCTCCCTATCATTTAAGTAGGGAAGTCAAAATTCCAAGAGATGGGCGCCATAGAAGAACATGCCACCGATACTATCGAAACATTCGGAGAACGAACCAACCGATATAGAAGTGGAAAAGTTCTATCAAATAAGCTGTCCCCTAACCAAACATCCTCCCAAAAACGGATGCTCACCATATTCCCCACTTTTAATGAAAGGAAATTAGACACAGGTGGATGCAAGTGAGAATTGGATTTTCACGGTGAACAACAATTGCCTCTATTAACCACGTTAGAATCTCTACCATTGGGTTGAACTCCATACTTGCTTTTAACAATAGAACACCATAGCGACTCACTTTCATCAGGAAATCTCCACGACCACTTGCCCAAGAGAGCAATGTTCCTAGCAACGATATTCCCTATAGCAAGGCCCCCTCTATCCCTAGGGAGAGAAATGATCTCCCATTTAACCAAATGGCCCCTTTACCCTCATCACACCCTTCTCAAAGAAAATCTCTTGTCAATTTCTCAATTTTCTTTGCAATGCAAGCTGGGATTTTGAACAAGGATAAGAAATAAAGAGGAACATAACCTACTACAGATTGCACCAAAGTATATCTCCCTCCCTAGACAATAAAGCTCGCTTCCATCCCTCCAATCTTTTCCCAATTGACAAGAACATGCTCCTAAAAGGATGCCAATTTAGGATCTGCCCTCAATGGAAGCCCCAAGTATTTGAGAGGAAAATGTTTAGTGGAACATCCCAACATAACCGCCGACCATTGCACATGGCTATCTCCCAGATTAATACCCAAACATGACTTTTGCTAAGATTGACCTTGAGGCTAGACACAATATCAAAAATTCTCAAAATCTTTAGCAAACTACCCATCTTACTTTTCTCTTTCGATGAACAAAATATAGTATCATCCGCAAACTGTAAATGAGTGACTCTAATCTTATCCCTACTCACTTCAAAACCCTCGGTGACACCTTTATCTTTAGCAATATCTGTAATTTGACCTAACATATCAGCAACTAAAATAAACAAAAAAGGTAATAAAGGATCACCTTGCCTTGGACCCCTAGATGTCCGAAAAGAATCCCCAGCCTTATCATTCACAATGACCAACATTGCATGACGACAAGCACTCCCATATCCACCCTCTTCACTTGGATTTGAACCCATTCCTTTCCAAAACAAAATCCACAAAGCCCCAATCTACATGATCATATGCTTTCTCAAAGGCTACCTTAAAGACAACACCCTCCTTGTGTAAATCCTTATACTCCTTGACAATCTCATTAGCCACTAAGACTACATCCAAAATTTGCCTTCCTTGCAATATCTCAAAATTTTTTTGCTTTCCTTGCACAAAGGCACCTTGTGAGGAAGAAATGGTTTCCCTGAGAACCACCCTAATTCTCTTGGATAGCACCTTTGCTAGAATTTTGTAGAGTGATGTAACCAAGCTAATGGGTCTATAATTCCTAATCTTGGCTGACTTCTCCTTCTAGAGAATTAGACAAATGAAGGATGCATTGGTGCATAAGTTAACCTCCCCACTTTCGAAGAACTCACCAAGCACTTGTAAGATCCCCTTTTACAATGACCCAACAATCTTGAAACACAACCATTGAAAAATCACCCGGACTTGGAGCCTTATCTTTCTCACATTTAAGTGCAGCCCATCTCACCTAACATTCATCAAAGGGTCTCTCAAGCCAACTAGCTGTCGATGAATCCACTGGAGCCCAAGTATTTGATAATTTATTTGTAACAAACATTTCCTATGTTAGCATAGAAATGTCAGGTTGCTTCTTAGATGGGCCCCATGAGGGTATATTTTTTGGAAGTGCTTCATTACCACGTTAATTTGGGTGAAAGAAGGCCATTGTGTGTGATATGGTTCTGAATTATAGGGCGAAAGCAGGTGATGTGGCTTTGAGAGTATAGAGGCGCCAACTCATGAAGCGAATTGTTAGATCACCAATTGGCCCAAAAACTTAACCTATTAGAAAATGGACCCAACAATATATATCAAGCTAACACTCTCCCTCACAAGTGACCTTGTCTCACATTTTGAGAGATAAACAGACTGACATAAACAAGGTGTACAAACACAAGCATAACATAGTGTACAATAACAAAGATAATAATATTGACAAGATTGGAAGTCATGATCTCCTGGAAGTAGAACTCTGATACATGTTAGATCATCAATTGTGCCAAAAGTTTAAGTTCTTAAGAAATGTGCCCAATGATGTATGTTGTGTTTCTTATGTTTTTCTTTTTAATCAAGAATTAAGTTGCAAATTATTATTGGTTAATCATGGATGTGTACCTTAGACAAAATGATGTTGACTTGGTTATGTCGAAGTACTTGGATCAATTAAATCGTTGGGTGGCAAAATGATAAATATGTTTTCAGTCCAACGTAGGTGGACTTGACTCGAAAGTTCTATGCTAAGAAGCACAGACACTTCTAAAAAGGTGGCATGTCCATGTTGTGTTCGTGTCGGACACCGACACTTGTTGGACACTTTCTTGACACGTTTCCGATATTCATCTAAATGTGTCCTACTTTTTTAAAAAGAATTTAGACTCAGACACTCTTCGGACACTCTTTGGACACTTGGACGACAAGTGTGTCCATTGCTTAAACACACTTGTCCATTGATTAAACAATGTTGGCTTATTTTTCCTACGAAAGAAAATACCATAAATGCGAGCGCACCAGTAAGAATTGAAAAATCCTTACAAATTAAATTCAAGCGACTGCGTTGACAGCTCTTTTGCCTTAGCAAAGAGGACTTCAAAATTACCAAGTGTAGAGAAAAGAAAAATTAAAAGAAGAATGAGGGAGATGGAGAAAGATGATTGAGTGAACAATCAAAGTAATCATTGCTTACCTCTACTCCTATGCTTCGACAAGGAAGTGCATAAAATGCTGCAGAAAAGGAAATGTTGAACATAAATGTTTTGAAATATAAATCTATGTTAAACTACTCCTAAGATAAGGTAAAAGACAAGAAATATTGAAATCAATTGTCTTTGATTTGAATTCTGGATCCTTTACAATGTAGCCATGAATGGCTATTTATAGACAAACATTTGTAGGAAAAAACTAACCACTCTTCCACCTCCTCCATGTCATACTACATAATCTTCCATAGCTTCCTTCAACCTCCACTTCAAGCTCCATGTTCTCCACTTTATTCTCCATCATCGTTTCACATTTCATAACTTCTCATAACATCCAAATGAGTAGGAGGATGCCATATGTCCTGCAATTATGTAAATAATAAATAATAATAAACATTACCGATTTATGGTGCCAACATTATCCCCCGCGGCCCTTAAAAATGATGCTTTCTTGAATTTTTGAAGGGTCGAACCAAACACATGACTAATCTAAGCAATAAAGTGCTTTGAATAATATCAATAAAGTGCTTTGAATAATATCAACAAAGTGCTTCGAATGATATAATAGTACCAATAAAGTGCTTCGAATGAGTATGAAATTATGACTAGATATCTCAAATTATATATATATATATATATATGCCTTGAAGGGATATTATATATATACGTCGAATCGGCATCAATCCGTTGAAAGAAATTAAACAATTTTATTTTACTCGTACTTCAAACACTTATAAAACTTGGAACCTTTTGAAGTAGGTTAATGTTGCTTGCACTTAGAATCATTCATATTTTTAAGGCAAAGCTAATATTCAAACATGATTCACCTTAACAAGTTGTTACACATGCTAGCTATTATGGACTAGTAACAAGTTTCGAAGGTGGTATATATAGAGGACCAAAATTATCCTTCGAAGGTCGAAAGTACCGACAAAGGACGAATTATATTCTTGAAAATACTCAGCAAAGTTTCGAAGGTTCACAACCACCATTATTGTTTTTTTGAGGCTGTTAATGCAAGATGAAGTGCTTCGAAGCTTACAAAATTATGGCAAAAGGGTCTTCGAAGCAACTTTTGGTCAACATTGTGGTTATTCAAATTCTGTATGTTCTGGTTCATACATAATTAATGAAAATATTAATTTTGTACTTCGAACGAATTACTAATTCTCCAAAGACACCAAAATCGTTGTTCTTCGAACCAACTTTTGTAGAATACTAGTTACATTTTCGTGTAACAAATGGTTATAAAAATGGTTATCAGTAAAGCCACTAATTATCATGCCAAAAATAGGCATTATTCGACAATTAATTAATTGTCATTTTACATATATTTGAAGGGAAGTACACATTTCGAAAGTTTTCTCGTCCCATGTTACATTTCGAAGGTGCTTATTGATGACAAAACCACCATTCGAAAGTCACATATGTTACTAAAGGATCAAAGTTGTCCTTCGAAAGTGCTCACGACATCTATTCGAACCAAATCCAAAGAGTTGGATTACTATGAAATGAGATTGGCATTTTAACTAGCCATTAATGGCTATAAAAATAATATTTTAATGAATAACATGCTTCAAAGTGTTTTGGGACATGCTTCAAAGGTAACCATAAAATCAAATGGTGATGGTTTTATGGATCAACTAATAACCATATTTTTTGCCCAATATATTGCAATAACGAAATATTATTTGTTAGCCATTCCATCAAAGTCAACGTTTGATGTGATCCACAAATCCAAAATGGATTTCGAACAACAAAAGTCATGGTATAGTGTGACCATGAAAATTCATACTTTTTGACACTTTGAAAAATGTCAAAAATTTTGAATTCATGAACAGTGGCTTGTTCATTATTCTTGACCATGCTTGTTTCAAAAACATGACTTTCGTCGAATTGATTTTCATAATTATTTGGCAAAGTGGGTTGTTTTTCCATGTTAGCTATGAATGGCTTATGAAAATCACCCATAGATTTGCTATTTTCATGACTTGACTCTCTAAAAATTGGTTTTTGGACCCCTCGAGCCATGCATGGAACATCATTCTTAGCCAAATTTGGCTCAAGAACATGATCTTTCGTTTTGTTAATTTCATAATTTGGTTCTTTAAAAACGGGCTTTTGAACGCCCTGAGCCATTGATGAAAACTCTTTGCTTTTTCTATTTTTAACTGTAAAAAAATTCTGAAAAAATTCGCCAATTCTGGCCGTTAAAGCCTCAGTTAAAGACTTGGTAGTGAGAGTTGATAACTCATCATTCCATTGGCTAATTTCCATATCAAGTTGATGAATTTCTCCAATTAAATAATGTCTTTTTTCTTCCACCAAATAATATTGTAAGGGATGAAATTTATTTCATTAAGAAAATGGTTCTCTTCTTGAAGATTCAAATTTTTTTGTTTACGCCAATAGATTTCATCTAGGCTATTTGAAATGGACGAATCCAATTCATTTTTCATTTCTTACACTTGACGTCCTATTGGCGTGCCAAAAATTGTTGGCTTATATTTCCTACGAAAGAAAATATCATAAATGCGAGCATACCAGTAAGGATTGAAAAATCCTTACAGATTAAATTCAAGCCAATTATCAAGGTATTGCGTTGACGGTTTTTTTGCCTCAACAAAGAGGATTTCAAAATTGCCAAGTATAGAGAAAAGAAAAATTAAAAGAAGAATGAGGGAGACAGAGAAAGATGATTGAATGAACAATCAAAGTAATCATTACTTACCTCTATTCCTATGCTTTGAAAAGAAAATGCTGAACATAAATACTTCGAAATATAAATCTATGTTAAACTACTCCTAAGATAAGGAAAATGACAAGAAATATTAAAATCAATTGTTTTTGATTTGAATTCTAGATCTTTTACAATGTAGCCATGAATGGCTATTTATAGACAAACATTTGTAGGAAAAAACTACCTAAAACTACCCATTCTTCCACCGCCTCCATTTCATACTGCATAATCTTCCATAACTTCTTTCAACCTCAACTTCATGCTCCATGTTCTCCACTTTATTCTCCATCATCTTTTCACATTTCATAACTTCTCATAACATCCAAATGTGTAGGAGGATGCCACATGTCTTGTAATTATATAAATAATAAATAATAATAAAAATTGCAGATTTATGGTGCCAACACACACACGAAAATAATTATAAGTTTAAACAAAATAACTTAGAATATGATAATAAAGAAAAATAATGTCAATTTATGGAAATCAGTGTTATATTGCATTTATTTATTATTTTAGAATGATAAATTTATATATTTGATATATAATAAATATATAAAATTATATATTATGTGCGTGTCTCTCACGTGTCGTGTCACGTGTCCGTGTCTGTGCTTCGTAATTTCTATGTTTGATTAGCAACAGCCCAACAAACAAAACTTAATGCTTCATCGTGACCTAAGGTTCCTCCATTTAGGCCTTTAAATTCACAATTTTGTGCTTTAGGAAAAAATTATTTTATTATTAACTTTTCCTAGGAATTTTCCTTATAAGTTCCATTTGTTTTAACACGTTTACTTCTTTGTATCCAAATTTGGGCTTAGCTAAAAGTTTCCATTTTTGGTAATTTTATGTTTCCCTTCATTAATTTCATAATTTGCAAATAATTAGCTTAGTTTGTTGTTTTCTTTTGGGATTAGGACTTCTTCATATTATAAATTTAGAGTTGTATGCCTATGACAAATTGTCAAGTTATGTGTTAGAGGGTATTTTTGTAGTTATGGACTCATTAGTATAAATAGGTATGATTAGAGAGGAAAACCCTAATTTGGGTTGTGCCTCTTTTCCTGCAACTCTTATTTTCTCTCCTCCTTTTTCGTTCTCTTGTCTCTTCAACTTCATTGATTTTAACTTTGTATGAGAGCAGAGAATCGAGCAGACGACTACACACTGGAAGTTGGATTCAAAGCGATGGAATAAAAAGACGAAAAAGCAAAAATGGTTGGACTCTTTTTCACCATATGAGCAGGAGTTTAAATCAATCAAGCTGATGACTAACCGCTTGAAGTTGGATTCAAAGCAATGGAACAAAAAGAAGGACTTATTAATAAACTTTGTATTGTCCTACCCGATGAAACAAGTATCAGATCAGGTTGACTGTTCCCATCTCTGCGAATATACTTCTAAGCTCAATCCACTGATAAGAACATTAGAAGCTGCTTTGAAGAAGAAAGACATTCAGATCTTAAGGGATAGTTTAACTGAGCTCAATGACCTTCTAGAAGTATCATGGAACAAATTTTGTATGTCTAATTTTTCTTCTGAACTGGAGGTTTATTTACCACGTGGCTGGTCTTTGTACACTGGTCAACTAAAATTTTGTTGGATGCCCTCATTTTCTGTTTATGGTAAACCAGACTGTCCAGAAGTAATTCTTAATCGGGCAATTACTTCTTCAATTTGCCTAGTTTCAAGATGCATTATGGAGGAAAGGATGAAACTGATTGCTATTTCAGGACACGGTGCAGGGAAAGCAGTAAAAGCATTGAAAGATATACCAGAGATACAGAGCAAGTTTGATGTTGTCCTCTACATCTCTGTCTCACAACATCACAGCAATGAGGAGGTCCAGATGGACATCACAAAACAGATACATGGACATGAATTTCCTCCTGGAACTGATAGTTTACTGCCACTAGATGAAATGCTAAAGCCCTACAATTTTTTACTGGTGCTGGATTTCATTGATGGACGTATCATTGATCTATACAACTTGAACATTCCCTTTGATCATGGATGCATAGTGCTTGCCACTAAATCCGATGACATTTATCAGATAATTTCAGTAGATCTGGAGATCAGGATGGAGTATCATCTGCTGCCATGGGAATTGTTCAGTTGGCATGTAGGCCATGTTTTTCATCCTTCATCAACTCTCCAAGAAATGGCCATACGTTTAATTGAAGAGTGCCATGGTCATTTACTCGCGATGATTCTACTTGCAAGGGCCTTGAAAGATGTAACCGATGTTGGTTTCTGGGAACTGGCACTTAATGAATTAATGTTGCAGCCCTCCTCTCAAGTGGAGGAAGGTATGACTCAAGTGATGGTTCGTGTGTTAAAATTCATATGGAAAAGCAAAGGCAACATCATGAAAAGGTGCATTGAACACTTTACAACATATGGGGAAGGAAGAATAATTAACGGAGCTTCATTAATTTCCTGCTGGTTGAAGGATTGTTTGGTTGAAACAAAAGAAGAAGGAGAAGTTATTCTTGCAGATCTTATTGATTCCTTCTTGCTGGAGCATTTTAACGGTGCCCTTCGAATGCGAGAAGAGACCAGAATTGTACTGTCCAAACAAATTATGCCTTATATGGGTTCACAACTAACAGAGGGATGGATGGTTAAGTGGAATGCCGAAAGGATTAACCTCATAGATAATGGAGTCTCTGAGCTACCAGAAAGTCCAATATGCTCTAATCTGGTGTTTTTGTTCTTACAGAAAAATTGCGATCTTATGGTAATTCCTTCTCTGTTCTTTGAGTGCATGCCCATGCTCCAAGTTTTGGATTTATCCTATACAAGCATAAAGACTTTGCCTGCATCTATTTCCAGATTGGTTTCACTTCAAAAATTACTTTTAAGAGGTTGCGAACTCTTTACAGAGCTACCACGAGAAGTTGGAGGACTTTCCATTCTCCAGGTGCTTGATATGGAGGGAACTGAGATTATGTATCTTCCTGAAGAAATTAAGGAACTGAAAAATTTGCTACTGTTGAAATTATCCTTCTATGGTTATGGAAACAGCTATAGAGAAAGTAGGCAGATAAGCAAAATGATTCCACAGGGGGTATTATCTGACCTCTTTCTCTTGAAGGAACTGAGCATTGATGTCAATCCAGAAGACGGAGAGTGGATTGCTGATTTGAAAGATATTATATATGAGCTGCAAAACTTGAAAAGATTGACAAAGCTTAAGTTGTATTTGCCAAAAGTTGAACTTTTAAAACGACTTACTGTATCAAGCTTTAGATTTACAGTTGGCCGTCATGAGCAGCGCATGATATCCCGTATACCACATGAAGTTGAAGAAGAATTTAAGAAACATGAGACATCCTTGAGATATATAAATGGTGAGCGCATACCAACTGAGATTAAGAAAACACTCAAACGTACTAGTGCCTTTTTCCTGGACCGTCATTGGACTGTGAAGAAGCTCTCTGAATTTGGCAATGCAAATATGATCAACCTAAAACTATGCTTGTTGGTGGAATGTAATGAGCTCAAAACCATCATAGACGAAGGAGGAGATTATAAATGTGAGTCAGATGTTGATGAAAGACTTGTACTTGGATCACTAGAATATTTGGGTATTTATTACATGAAAAATTTGAGGAGTGTTTGCAATGGACCAATTGTTAAGGGTTGTCTCTCCAAACTAAAATTCTTGAGATTCCGTACTTGTACCAGTTTGAATTCCATTTTCACTCCAGGCATACTTGGTAATCTTGAAAATTTGGAGGAGCTTATAGTTGAAGACTGCCCCAAAATTAAGAGCTTGGTAATTCATGAATCTACTATGGTGGAATCAACCCATTTTCTCCCAGCCTTGAAGAAGATGTCTCTTCTTGAGCTACCAGAATTGGTTAGCATTTCCAGTGGTTTATGTATAGCTCCAAAATTGGAAAGGTTGGTCATCTTTTATTGCCCAAAGCTAGAAAGCCTCTCCACCATTGACAGTAAAGATTTAAAGGTGATCAAAGGAGAGAGTGAGTGGTGGGACTCTTTAATGTGGAATGAATCAGAGTGGAGCAAGAGCAGCAGTTATTGTCAAGATTATTTGGCTAGCATCTTTGTCCCACTCAGAAGGGAGAGAAATTTGAAGGCCCAATTAGCAATGGACTAGATCGAGTAATTTTGGGCAAGAAGAAAATTCTCGTAATGGCCAGGTAATTTCTTATTTATTTATCATTTTAGTTTTGCAAAATTATGAAAAATTAGCCTTTTGAACTTACCTTTTCGTTTTTAGTAGATTTTTTATTTTAAATTTCATTTATTTTCTTTTATTCTAGAGACTTTAAATTTAAAAGCTCCTAAAAGTTTTTTTTAAAAAAAAAAAGAAGGAAAAATCTAGTAAAAGAAAAATAAAATAAAATTAGGAGTTGCTTTCTTTATTAAATTAGTTTTTTTTAATGGATTTTGTTTTCAATTTTCATTCAATTAAATAATTAAATGGAAATTGGAAAAAGTCCATCAAAAATGAAAAAAAAAACTCTAATTAAAAATGTAGTACTAAACATATGTTCCTAACACTCTCTCATAAATATGTTCCAAATGTTGGAATCATAAATTCAGCAAATCTCTGTTCTTTTTCTTTTTGTTTTGTAAGTGCCCTTCAAGATTGCATTGGACTGCAAATATAGTGCCCACTCACATTTAATAAACTAATATTCTTTGATCTTGAATTTATGATGGGAAAATGAAAAAGAAGGAAAAAGAAAGAAAATATAATGAAGTTAAAGATGCTTCGTCTTCTTCTTTTATTTATTTATTTTTTAAATGGAAGCAAGTAGATATTTGTCCAAAATTTTGTTTTTATTGTTTAGCTACCCTTAAAAATTTTTATACATAAGTAATTCAATTTCCTTGACAAATCTAAAATCCAAACGGAACCTAAGTTTCACTACCTGTGTGGTGTTGGGGCAGGGTGGCAGTATCTGCAGAAATAACAAAGCAGCCTAGTTCCAAACAACTATTGTCACTAGACAACATATCACAAACAATTTAACTGAAATTTGGGCCCCAACTTATTTCAAATTTAACACTGGAGTAACCCTTTTTATCAAATCTTATTTATGGTAACAAGAGAAATAAGACATTGCCATGTTATCTTCACCATTTGTCTGTATGATGGACTACAGGTGCTGACGACTTATTGAAGACCCTTGTAGCCGAATAATGACACAACCTTTGAGTTTAAGGAGCTTCAAGCTTTATATGTTGGTGGTATTGGGGCGTTGATAAATAAAATACACATCCTGAAGCACAAGTGAGCAGATTAAGCTTGAAGGCTTGTTGGCTGATTTTTCCAGGTTTTTCCAGGTATGTTGGTTTTGTTGTGTGTCTTCGTTAATCTCTTTCTGTTTATCAGAATGTGAACCTTTAATTTGTTACATTAAAAACTGAACTCAGATATGATATGTATGCCTTGTTATGAATATATATGAAACATATGCTTATTTTTGCTGCTGCTGTTGTTGTAAGTCCGTCCATTTTGAAAGCAATATCAAAGTTCCCAAACTGCATGATTTCTCTATTAAGTCTTCACATAATATCATAGTTTCCCCAGGACCAGGATCTTTTGTTCCCAAAATTTCTGCTCCTCTGTTTCTATTGCACTCCAACCATAGGATGTGTTGAGACTTTTATAAGGAATTTCAAAACTATGATCTTACAATTTCGAATACATTAGAATAGTAGACACAAGAATTTTGAAAAAAAGGATCCTGTACCTTGTAAAATGTGTTCATTATGGTTCTGATATGGCTGGGGAAAAAACAGAAACAACAATAGTTAAGAGGAATTGCTTCTCCTAGATTACCTCCCGTGTAGACGCCTTTAGTACCACATTATGTTTCACATGGATTTTTTTTATGAGCATCATACAAAAATGATTAGGGCATCACATTTTTCCAAATTTAAAACTATCTCCTCTCACAAGCCTAGGGTCTCAGATGGTGTGGACCCCATCTCTTTATGAGAGAGATGAAGGCGATAATTTAGATGTTGAAAAAACTATCACCTCTCACATTACGTGGTGCCTCTTATTTTTTTATCTTTTTTGCATTTGAGATGACGTTTGGGAAGTTTAAAAAATATCCAAAAAATCCAAAGTCGCTATAAATGCTAAAAAGCCAAAGAACTATACAAAATGTCAAAAATTCCTTTTCCTTTTCCTTTTCCTATTTACTTTTTGCACGTTTTTTCGTAAAAAATCAAAACATCCAAAACAAATTTGGTTTCAATTTTTTGAAAATTGTTTTTTTTGTTTTTCGTATTTTTTATTTTTAGTGAATATTTTTAAAATCTAAAGCAATTTTTTTTTTTTACTTTTTTAGACACACCGTACTTAGATGTATCTAAAAAGTAAAATATTTGTAAAAAAAAATATTTAAAAAAATTAATAAATACACAATAATACAAAAAATATGTTGAATTATCATTTTTTTTATTATTTATAGTTTTGGTATTTAATGAATTTTTTAAAGATTTTTTTCACAAAAATTATACTTTTTAAGTGTATTTATGTTTGGTGTATCTAAAAATTTTAAAAATTGCTTAGAATATTAAAAAAATTTATTGAAAACAAAGACATGAAAAACAAAAAAATTTAATTTTTTGAAAAGGGAATCCTAAAAATTCAAACCAAACAAACTGGATTTTTTTCATCTCATATTTTAGTTAAAAAGCTAGCCTATTCCCATAATTGATGAAGAGTCCAATCAAGAACAAGAGAGAGAGAGAGAGAGAGAGAGAATGTAGAGAGAAGATCTCAATCAATCAATGTTTATTATCTCAAAATTTAGTTACAAAATGGTTATGCCTCTTTTAGATATAGACTACAATATCTCTCCACTAACACATGCTATGCACATGATATCTTACATCATACTTTCCTACTCAAAAGAATTTGTCTTTAAGTGAAGACAAACAAAACACAACTAATGCACTAGAAGTGAAACTAAACTAGAAAGTACAATAAAAACAAATTTCATAAAGGAAACTAATCTACAATGATAGAAGTGGTGTTGACACAAGAATCATCCGGCAAATAAGGCACAAGATGTCGCACGTTAAAGGTGTTAGAGATTTCCAAATGAGGCGGCAATTGGATTTGGTAAGCATTGCCGTTGACTTTGTGCAACACATCAAGGACCCACCTTCCTATCATCTAACCAGGTGTAAGCACCATGAGGATACATTTCTTTGCTCAATACAGCCCACACAATATCTCCACCTCAAACAACACTTTCCGTTTATGCACATCAACGACCGATTTGTATTTGGCATTAGACTTTTTAATTTGGGTCCTAACTTGAGCATGGACATTCTTCATAAATGTAGCCATGTCCTTTGCTTTAATGCTTCCCTTCCTTGAGATAGGCAAAGTGTCACGACCCAAACCCGTCTCTATAGGTTTAGCATCATAACCGGCCAGTAATCCTTGGATTACCGAAGGCCTTCCTGTATAATCAAAATAATCGGGGCTTGCGGAAGCAATAAACAGAACACCAATAGTCCAACAAGCTGTGCATCTATATGAACAAATAATCACATGCAAAAGCGTTAATTTACCCACTTACATTACATAACATATAACACAATATCTTATACAAAAATAGATGTACGGGTCAAAAATGCATAACATAACCAAAAGCTTGCTAACGGCCTTCCAGGCCTAGCCCCAACTTGGAGGCACCCAAAACACTTGGTAGGCTTCAAAACAGTGGCTTGGTTCAAGACTCCGCCTAAGCTTAACTTCCAGGACGCTCACCCATACATATATATAAAAACAGTGAGCTAAAGCCCAGTGAATAACAAATGTGTAAAGGGGTTAAGAATGAATGTCCTTTCAGTAATTAAAACAGTCATTTGCATCAGTAGATTAGTTATTCAATCAGTGGCTCATATTTCATGCCCTATCAGTCATTTAGAAATCATATCAATCATACGTGGTACATCCAATAGTAGAACAGTACAGTAGGTCTGAATAGACCGAACAGTCAGTTGATGGCCATCGAAACAGTATACAGTATTGGTTCCAAACATTGGAACTAACAGAGATGTCTGTAACAGTAGCAGTAACAGTAACAGTACAGTAGCAGTAATAGTAACAGTAAGTTGCTATGGATGCCACGAGTACAGTTCATAAAATAAGACAAACATTCATTCAGTAAACAATGTCACTTCAGAAAGCAGTACAGTCGGTCGTTCAGAAAATAATTATAATTGAACATATCTTTACAACATTGTTACTCACTGTGGGCTTCCAAAAACGGTTCGTTAGTCTTTAAGTCTTGACCTACAAACATAAATGTACATAGCACAAAACATGTCTCATTATTACTCATTCATGTGGCCAAACATGGATTAGCTTCTCACTTTAATTTCCCATTCATTCCATGCTACATAACTTGTTCATATTGCCCATATACTCGGATTCAACACATATCTTCTAATTCACTTACTTATGTTATTTCTTAGCTTATTAATCTTTAACGGCTCATAAATCATGCCTAAGAATGCCTATAAAGAGATGGGAGTGGAGATATGTACTTAAAACATCTTTTGAAAAAATGCTGAAAATAAGCTGGTGGCTAGAGCCAGCTTTTCTGGGCTAGAGCCAGCAGAAGGCAAACACAAAGCTCGCTTGAGCCAGCTTCTGCAGAGTTCAAGATTCTGAGAGCTCGTAATGTTGGCTCGAGCCACCACTTCTTCGCTCGAGCCAATTGTAAATTTCTGGGCAGCAAGCTTAACAAAAATGGCTTCCAAACCACCTTTAAACCTTGGGGCTTGCATGATTTGATCAAACACACAAAAATAGCTTTAGAAAACTTCAATACAAGACCCTTGAAACATCTTTTATTCAAAAACTCATCAATTCTCGAAAGATTTGAGCCAAAACTTCTTCATGCAACATTTTTCAACTCTTTTCATGGTTTTTCAAAACCCTTCAAATATGGAATTTTGCTTTCAAAACTTGATCTAACATGGATGCATGCTAATTTCATGGTCTAAGATCAACATAATAATAAATTTTATGATCAAAATGATGATATAACACTCATACTTCCATGCATGTAGGAATCATGAGCAAATTCTTCATCTTCATGGCAAACCCATGTGAAATACATGCAAACGATCAAGGTACCTTCGTGAATTCAACATTTAAACACATTATCTACATGCATTACAGCTTAGGTTCTTACTTAGAGCCTTGATCTTGCCAAAATCTTGCACAATATTGATGAATTCTAGTAAAGTCTTCAACTTCCACCTTGAATCTACCCCTTTCTCTCTCTAAAATGGAGTTTCTCTCACTCTAGAATGTAGAACTTCAGATTTGGGAGCTCAAAGTGTTGAAGAAATGAGCTCAAGTGAGCTTAATGTGTTATATATATAGTTTTAATGCCAAAATACATTAATTAAAACATAAGGCTTGCCAAACACAACTTAATTAATCGTTCTAAATCAATTTTTTAATAAAAATTGCCAAATGGTTCTAAAAATTCCAAATAATATATTAATGTAACTAATTTCGATTTCGAATGTCGGTAAGGCTTTCAATTTTCATATTAAAGCAGAATTCCAGATAAATCTTTTCTACAAGTAACAGATAGAAAGCCAAAGATCATGCAAAATACATAATAAACACATAATTTATTTTATCTACTTAATTAACATCCTTAATTACGGATTAGTAGTTAATTACGGACTGGGGTTGTTACACAAAGGAACCAAGTTCATAACATTTGACAGTTTCATTCCATAAACCACTTCAAAGGGAGAATGATGAGTTGTAAGCGAACTCGGCCAAAGGAATAATACCATCCCAACTCTTGGGATGATTTCTCGCAAGACACCTCAACAAGTTGCCGAGAATTCGATTCACTACCTCCATTTGGCCATCAGTTTGAGGATGAAATGTAGTGCTAAAGTTCAAGTTAGTGCCAATTTTCTTCCACAAAGTTCTCCAAAATTGAGTAAGGAACTTAGTATCTCTATCTAACACAATAGAGGTATGGATAGAGGTAGACACTCCGTGCAACTTATAGACTTCCTAGAAGAAGAGGTTAGCAATATTTGTAGTATCCATGGTCTTCTTGCAAGGTATAAAATGTGTCATCTTGGAGAAACGGTCCATCACGACCATAATAGAATCACTCCGCCTTTGTGTAGGGGGTAAACCCAACACAAAGTCCATACTAACGCATTGCCAAGGACCAATAAAGGCATATATAATCCTGCATTAATTGCAATCCCTTTGCTTTTTTGACAAATTTGACACCGCTTCACATGGTTGCCCATAACCTTGGTCATGCCTGGTCAATAGTAAGCATTTTGAAGTAATCCAAGGGTATTGTCCTCGCTAAAATGTCCTAATTTGTGATGCTCAATCAACAAATGTGTCCTCAAGGAACAACTAGGCGCACACAACTCAAGGCCATGGAAGAGGAAGCCATCCCTAATTATGTAGCTTGGATAAGTAGCTTTATCCCTCTTTTGTAAAGCATCAAAATCTTGGAGAAATAAGGATCACTTGCATAAAATGTGCAAAACTCATCAAAACCCACAACTTCATTCCTCATTTCAATCAAAAGAATCGTCAGCCCACTCAACTTGTTGGCCACCTTATTAAGGACTCCTGATTTATGTTGCAAGGAAAATGTGAATTGTTGCAAGTAAGCTACCCATTTGGCATGTCTCTTGTTGAGATGGGATTGGCTATTGATGTCCTTAAGGGCCTCATGGTCGATGTTGAGCATGAACTCCTTATAAGCAAGGTAGTAGCTCCAATGTTTGATGGCTTGGATGATGGCATAAAATTCCAAGTCATAAGTAGAATAGCTTAGCCCATTCAACTTTTTACTAAATAAGGCAATTGGCCGCCCTTCTTGGCTAAGGATGCAACCAATGCCCAATCACGAGGCATCACAATCAAGTTCAAGGATTTTGTCAAAGTCCGGTAGTGCCAAAATTGGAGCTTTGGTAAGCACCTTCTTCAAAAGTTGGAAGCTATCAGCAGCTTCCTTACTCCACTCAAAAGGTTTAAGCTTGAGAATGTTGGTCAAAGGGGCAGTGAGACTGCTAAAGTTACAGATAAACCGCCTATAAAAGGTAGCCAAATCATGAAAACTCCATACTTCATGGATACTAAAGGAAGTAACCCAAGAAAATGACTTGATCCACGGCAAAGGTACATTTCTTGGTGTTTCCATAGAACTTTTCTCGCCTCAAAAGCTCAAAAACTTGTTGAAGGTGGTACAAATGCTCTTCCAAACTCCGACTATAGATCAAGATGTCATCAAAGTAAACTATTACACAAACACCCAAAAATGGTTGCAACATTTGTGTCATGACCCTCATAAAAGTACTTGGAGAATTGGTAAGCTCAAATGGCATTACAAGCCACTCAAATAGGCCATGGGGTGTCTTAAAAGTCATTTTCCACTCATCATCTGGCTTGATGTGGATTTGATGATAACTGCTTTTAAGATCAATTTTAGAAAACACCTTTGACCTGGCAAGGCAATCCAACATATCATCCAATCTTGAAAGTGGAAAGCGATACTTATTGGTAATTTTGTTGATTGCGTGGCTATCCATACACATGCGCCATGATCCATCATTCTTAGGTGTCAAAAGGGCCGAAACACCACAAGGACAAAGGCTCGGTTGGATATACCCTTTAGCCAAAAGCTCTTCTACTTGTTGCAACTCCTCTGTCTCCTTTGTTGACATGTGATAGGCCGGTTTATTTGGAAGCGCCGACTCGGGTACCAAATTAATACGATGTTGGATGTCACGCATATGAGGCAAATCGGGAGGAAGCTCTTGGAGAAATACATTGGCATACTCTTCCAAAGAGTAGCCACATCAATCTTTTCCTTCGTAGCATCCGTTTGCACAACCAGAACCAAAGCCAATATAATCCTAAAATCTCGCGTTTCTTCCAAAAACTCCTTGGAAGCAAGCAAGGTGGTAGAACTAGAAGATGGCTTAGAAGTAACCTTCTCATTGGAAAATCACTGCCAAATCACATGAATACTAACAAAAAGAAATTATGAATTAAACTTCGATTAAGTTAAAACAAAGCACATGCCGATCTAATTTCTATACATGTAGAACCTCAGAAATCCATCACTGATCATGACTATTGAACTTACAGTAAAGATATATAGACGAAAATTAAAAGTAGATTAGAAAGATACTATTCATAAAGAAGAAGGATGGTACCATGAGATT
This sequence comes from Camellia sinensis, assembly GCF_055761805.1. Taxonomy (NCBI): domain Eukaryota; kingdom Viridiplantae; phylum Streptophyta; class Magnoliopsida; order Ericales; family Theaceae; genus Camellia; species Camellia sinensis. Next base: position 61,660,245 of record NC_138962.1, on the reverse strand, counting down.
GTGTATTGATTATCGAGAATTGAACAAGGTCACCATCAAGAATCGGTACCCCCTGCCACGAATTGATGACTTGTTCAATCAACTTCAAGACGCCCAAGTATTCTTGAAAATCGATTTGCGTTCCGGCTATCATCAACTAAAAGTTAAAACGGAAAGCATCGAAAAGACTGGCTTAGAAGAATTCTCTCAGATATATTGCAGCTACAGATGCAACTTGTGAAGCAGTCTAGCTTAGAAGAATTCTCTCAGATATGGAGCACAAAGAGAAAGGTTCCACTACAATTTTTTGTGATAGCATGTCAGCCATTGCAATGAGCAAAAATCCAGTATTCCATGGTAGGACAAAGCACATTGAACTACGACATCATTTTATTTGAGACAGTCTACAGAAAGGTGAAATCCAATTGGAGTTTGTCAACACAAAGGAGCAATTAGCAGATATCATGACAAAAGCAGTGCCAACAGAAAAATTCTTACAGTTTCAAGAATGCATGAAGATTACAAATTAAGTGGGGGTGTTAAAATATAATTTGTAATCTAGAAAAATCTAGAGTAGTTAATGAATAATTTACGAAGATATATATCTAGAAAAATCTAGAGTAGTTAATGAATAATTTATGAAGATATTTATCTAGAAATATCTAGATATTTAATAATGATAGAAATATCTAGAAATGTATAAAAATGATGTTAGAAAATATCAAATCTTTCCAGAACCTTTCTAGAAGAGGTTAAGATGATGATGTTCTCTATATAAAGCCATGAGCTAATTGTAAATGTGTATGCAAGAATCTTGAATTGTACTCAACATAATAAGAAGAAATTTTCTTATATTTGCATTTCTACCTTATCTTCTTCTATAATTCCCTTCCTAGCTTGCCCAAGTTCTTATCAAATATACCTTGTCACCCCAACATCCACAAGCACTCGTTGTTTTTCATTTTGAAGGTGTTTGTTACTTTTTCTATCAGTAGTGGAAGACCGCCACAATCGTTGCATACTCGCCACGCAAATGGTCCAATTTTTGGGCATTCTAGGACATCTTGAAACGTCTCCCATACCTCATTTGCAGACAAATTTGTCACCTTGATCACTCTGTTCACCAATGAAGAACAAATGTGACCAAACCTAGTAGTCAAAACAATCTTGCTACCATTCTTACCATCATGAATTCCCATTTTATACAAATCGAGATCTTGCTTAACGTCATCCATAAGTAGCAAATATTTCTTACCCTTCAGCTCCTTCAATATTCCATGGGCAACTTCATCAGTATGTTTGGTGCCTTTTATATTTAGTTTCAGTCTTCGTAGAACAGCCTGTTGCAAATGCTCTCTACTCAGATTCTCCTAGCTCCCTTCTGTTGAAACCTTCACCCAGATGACTATATCATACATTTTTGTAACTTCATCATGGTTATTCAAGTTCAGCATTATGGTTGTTTTCCCAATCCCCATAGTTCCATGGATTTTGATCCCCTTAACTTTGTCATTTCTTAGTCCCAACACCTGCTCAAGAGACTTTTGAAGCATCTCAAATTTTTTGATATCTGGTGGCCTCATCTTCATGACAGGTTCTGGTGGTTGGTCAACCAGCAATTTATCCTTGATTTGATTGCTCTCTTCGAGAAGTTTGATTACTTGTTCATGCTTCTTTACCAACTCTTCTCTGAAAGTTGAAGATGTAGAAAAGCTAAAAGATGACTTCTCGCTTTCTTTGTCATGTTTGGCTACTAAATTATCCACTTGATCTTCAATCTCCATCACTCTGCGAATCCATTCCTTATAAGTTTCAGATGGCACCTTCATTTTGTGCCCCTCGGCTTCATTTTGGTAATCCTTCCTTTTAGAACGTAGCACTCCTACTGCCTCTTTTAAAGCATCCAGAATCTCCTTCATGCTATTTGAAGAGGCAAATTTTCTCATAAGTGGATCCCACAATGCTGGTTTAGCTTGGGACACCGAGCCCACCATACCTGCTGCGGCCCCTACTGCAGCAGAGGCCGCTGCTGCTATAGCTGCTGCTTCAGCCATGGAGAAACTTCAAAGTTCAAGCCTGCAAGAAAAAGTTGACAGAAGCAACAAACATTTAGATAAAATAAATACAGTGAGGGTGGACTCAGACCAAAACTATACAGCCAACAATCTTTAACTCATGTTCGTCTCTCAATCTAATCTCAATTCTTTTTACCACAGGTCACAGTTGAGCTGACAAGTTAGTGTACTAGAGACAATGCACTAGATAATTGCAAATAACAACAAAACTCTCTGGGGGTTGCACTTTGAGTTTTCGACGAAAGAGATTAGGTAAGTCTTTGGCAAGCAGATTGGTGAATTCAGACCTACATTTTGGGATGCCTAAAGATACATCACAGAACTACAAATGCTTGATTCGAAGATCAAGCTCTTGAAGTCCTTTAGATCCAAATCCAAAAAGGAGATCGAATTAGAGTTCACCAGTTGTAGTCCAGTGTAAACCACAAAGTACTATTGTATTGAACCCATATTATTGAAATTAATAAAATCAAATTATATGCATCTTTTTTGGGGTAAATTACACTCACCTCCCCGAGGTTTCTGACAATTACAGGGACCTCCCTGCAGTTTCAATAATTACAGAAATCTTTCTTACTTTTTTTGACATTGTCAGGATTCCCCTCTCATGTTAATTTAACTCAAACAGTGTTAACTTAGATGTGCAAGTGACCATAATACCCTTTACACTTAATACCCTTTAATTGTAATTTACCTATATATTAAATTATCATTTTATTTCTCACAATTTTTTTTTTTTTGTATTTCCTTGACTTCATAGTTTTTTTTTTTTTTTTTTTTTCCACTATAAGTTTTGAACTTTTATAATTTAAAAAAAAAAAAATCAACCATTAATGAAATTAAGAAAGAATATCCATGTTTCTTATTTGAATTAATTTTGAGATTTAATGTAATAAAAATAATTTAAATGAAAGAAACAAAGATGGAGATATAGACTTTAGATGTAATAAATAACAAATTATTTGAGTATTTTATTATTTTTAAATAATTTATTTCTTCAAGTAAAATTCTATTTTAATTAGATGTAAGAAATGACAAATTTAAATAATTTATTATTCTCAAATAATTTCTTTATCTTTCATTCCCTACATCTAATTTTAATTTATTGAAACGTGATTAGATATTTTTTTACTTTTAAATTTATTTTTAAAAATTTTATTATTAAGGTGAGAAATATTGACTTTTTTTTTTAATGAAAATTAAAATTTGAGAATAATATAGGATTGTGAAAAGATAAAATGATATTTTTTTTATATATATTTATGAGGTAACATTTGGTAATTTTTATAAGTCAATTTTTTTTTATTTATAAATATGAAATGTTATTATGTTTATTTTTCTTTAAAAAAATTTAATACACAAATATGTTTACAAAATAAAAGAAAAATTCATATTTCGTAAGTTGTTATGATATTGGATGATGCTAGCTAACATTAATGAAAGAGAAAAAATAATGAAAAAAATTGAGGAAAAAAATAGAGAAAAGAACAAATAATAATAATAATAATAAATTATATGGCGTTGCTATTTACTACAGTGACACTATAAAAAAATGAATGAGAAAATAAATAGAAAGAAAAATGAAAGAAATAAAATAAAGAAAATGAAAAGAGAGGGATAATTTCGCCAAATATGTATTTTTCATAAGGAAAAAAAATAATCAAATACCTATATGTATTTTTAAATTTTTATTCAAACTCTAATTTCTCAAAATAATTATTTATAAAATTGGTGGTCTTTTTAAAAAATAAAACATCTTTTATACTTTGTTTTGTAATTTTCAACTAAATGATTGTATTTAATCTAGTATAAGGTTTAATGGTGATCAATTTATTAGCTCTTTTTTTTGGTAAGATAAGGTAATGTTTGGTTATTTTACTATATATATATACTTGTCTCAACAATTTATAATTTTTCTAAATATTGTATATAATTTAATAATTTTGATTAAAATAATGTATGAGTCTTTATTAATTTTTTGAAAAACCTTAGCGGAAGTGAGTGAAATTTATTATTTGAATATATAAGGGCAATTTAAAAATTTTCTACTCATAGTATATGATGTCAGCATGGCATCATCATATTTTGTTAAATAAATTAACAAAAGATTAATGGTAGGAGAATCTTAATAATAGTTTTAAAAGTAAGAATAATTTTTGTAATTATTAAAATTATAGAAGAGATCCCTATAATTATCAGAAAGCTCTGGAGAGGTGAATGTAGTTTACCCATGGTTTTTTATTCTGTACAAGAGGATTGACAGAGATTACTATATTGCTAAATTGAAAGTCCTAGACTGCTAGCCTTTCATGAACACGCAGATAACTAGCTTCCCTCCTGTCCCATATCGGATTGAAGGATATTGTTAAATTTATGGAAGCTTATTACGGGTCTTATTTCAATAATTCAAACCGTTTAATGTGTAAAACATGTCAAGTATTATATGCCTGTAAAAAATCATGTTGATCGGATATTGATAACTATTTTATCGGATCAGATTTTTATCAACCGTTTTTTTTTTCACTGTCTATTTTTTTTTTATACAAAACTGATTTGATCACATAGTTATCAATATCTGATCAATATAATTTTTTATAAACATGTAATACCACGAGTTCTATATATAAACAGTTCAGATTACCGAAATGATATCCGTAGTGGTCCTCCACAGGCCCAATAGTACCCCATAGTCTAGAGGGAAGCCAGGCCCCTAGAACATCTGATTACATGAAAAAAAAAAATTAGATGGATCTATTAAATTTTAGAACAACAATTGTTGGATTTTCTTTCTAAAAGACTCGTATGAAAGAATATTAGAGAACTACATACTGTACCCACCAAAATGGAAGTAATCAAGCATTGAATTTATCTATCAAAAAAAGTAACCAAAAATAGTTGGATCTATAAAATTTTTGAACAACAATTGTTGGGTTTTCTCTCTAAAGACTTAGATGAAGGAATATTAGAGAACTAAATACTGCAGCCACCAAAATGGAAGTAATCAAGCATCTAATTTATCAATCAAACCCAACAAAAGCACATTTCTCATTAAAAAAGAAAAAAGGAAAAAAGCTCATATCAAAGGGAAAAAGATATCAGATCACCACAAATAGAAACCCACAAACAAATTTCAAACTACTTACAAATTTGCTACTATTTTAAAAGAATATTTGTTAGTTATTTTCTATTTTATATTGTGAAATAATTAAAATAGTTGATTTCAAATTATAAAGTCCATTGCACTGCTAGTATATCTGCAATATCATTGTTCAAATTGATGCTTCAAATCTACAATCAAAGGTAGTAATTTTATAAGCTGATCGTCTCACACACCGCTAATAGAAGATCGAGTGCGTACCTTCTCAAATCCTGTAAGTCTTTCAACTGCTCCTCGTTTGATTCTCAAGCTGTTCCAAGTTTCAATGCTATGAAGTCGGTCAACATTATAGGTCAACCTATAAATTATTAAATTATTAGGGGAATTACTTACTAATAATGTAGCAATTAAATTATTAGGGGAATTACTTACTAATAATGTAGCAGAAAAAAAAATTATAAATGTATGGGCAGCAAGTAATTTTGTGGTAGGATGTAAGTAAAAAGTTAGAGGGTTATAGTCTCACTTGCACTCCTTTATATTTGTGTTTTTTTTTTTTTTCTTTCTATTACACTGTTGAGTAATTTCACCTCAATTATTTTCTAAAAAAATAAATAAATCATCATACGTCTAGCTATAAATTAAAAAAAATAATAATAAATTACAATTTTCACTCTTAATTTGACTCAAATTTCAATTTGTTCAAGTAATTTCATTTTGAATAATTTGGTCTCTATATTTTAAGTCTAATTCTAATTTGGTCATTTAATCTAAATTTTAGTTCATTTTTTTTACATAGTGTCTCAAAATTGTTAATTTTAGCGTTCAAATGCAACAAAATGATCAAATTAAAACTAAACTTATAAATTGTAAGGACAAAATTATCCAAATTAAAACAATAGAAATTAAAATAAAATTTAGATTAAACTATAAGAAGTGTAATTTATTCTTGAAAAATAGAAGTTATAAAAAATAAAGATAAAATTACAAGACTGTGGAAAGTGATAAATTTATTTACCAAAAGGTGAAAGTGTAACTTTTGTTGTGATTTTATTATACAAAAAAAAAAAAAAAAATTATACCCCATATCTTTGTAATTATTTTTTATACAAATTTCAAAAATCAAATTTCACGCATGTTCACATATTATTTGAAAATACACAAGTAATTCTTAGTTAATTTAAGCAAAAAGACCACAAAACCCTTATATTTAAGTAATCAAATTGTTCATAACATCGAAATTTTCAACATTTTATTTGGGAGACAAAATTCCCTTTATTTTATTTTTTATATTTTATTCTATGTACAATTTACCTCTTAATATTTGAAAATAAGCATATAGCCCTTTTATTTTATGGCACGTGTTTCACACTTAAGGTTATTTTATATAGAATATCTGATAGTACAATGTAGTCCACAAATAACAAATAAGTTATATGATTATTTTCTAATGATAAAAGATAATCCGCATATGAGCTAAACCATGAAGATGAATTCAAATTTGGCCAAATATAATTCCAAAATTTTAGGAGCACTTACAGACCGGTCTTATTAACTAAACTTATTTACCTACAAGTCTTTACTGATAAATTTATTACTGTAAATTTATTGACCAAACTGATAAATTTATCATTGTAAACTTATTTATTAATATCCATCATCTTTACTTACATTCACTCACTCATTTACATGAATTCACCATCCTCTTCCACATATACAAAAATAAGAGAAACTGATAAATTTATCACTAAAAATAAAACTTGAATTTGCAACGATGGTGGTGGATATGTGACAATGGAGGTGGTGGGTGGACGACGATGACGGTGGTGGTGGTAGTTGGTAGATGACGGTGGTGTGGCGGGTGGATGACGATGACAATGGTGTTGGTAGGTAAACGGCGATAGTGGTAGCGGGTAGACAGTGATGGCGACAGTGATGGTAGACAATGGTGGTGTGAAGTTTTTAGAAATATTTGGATTTCTTTTATGTTTACATTTCAACATAAGAGAACTTGGGGGCCCATAGAGCCCACCACAAGTCCGTTTTCGATGATTCAAATCGTTCACTTTTTATGACTCGTTGAATAGAATATTCATGTAAAAAATTATGGCCCATTGATTTTTTGAATGAATATTCTATTTGATGAATTTAAAAAAGTGAGCAATTTAGATCATTAAAATCGATTCTAAAATGGGCCTAGTAAGCCCAAACACTATCTCAAACTCAGATGACAATTTGAAAATAGGCCTAGCAAGCCCAAACACTATAGATGACAATTTGAGAGAAACTAAACTGTTTCAATAGTTCTCTAACTTCTCAAAATTTTTCAATGCAAACATTTTGTTACATTATGTCCATTTTCTTTTATTAAATACATATATGACCAAACTGAAAGAGAATTTAATATTATAATTAATCCTAAAATTCCTTTTTCTTATAACTTAAGAAATATATCTGTAAAGGTAGGAGTGTTGATTTTATTTATTTTATTTTTTGATAATAAAAAATGAATTTGTGATTAATTTCATCAATTTATTTGTCAATCAGATCCATATAATTTGGAAAGTTGGTAAAAAGTTATTTTTTTTTTAAACTTTTTTTGACTTTTTGCTAAAAAAGTTGCATTTTTTGTGTAAAAAAGTTAAAATGCCAAAAAATTGACTTTTCACCAACTTTTCAAATTGCCCCAAAATTTTGAGGATTTTGATATAATTTACTCTAAATTAAATTATAAGTTTTTAAATTTCATATTAAACCTGGAAATTAGTGAAAAGTTTTATTGAATAGTTTTATTTTATGATAAATCTTTGGGGCATTTTTTAATAAATTCCTTTTTACCTACTTATGTTTCATTTAGTCCACATTATTTTCTTATGTTCTAACAAGTACTATGGGTGACATAGTTACCAAAATACTCTTAATAATATTCATATTCACAGTGTGAATATTTCGTGATGTGAATGTTCACACCATCAATATAAATATTCATATCGTCAATGTGAATGTTCACACCGTCAATGTGAATATTAGCATGTCAATGTGAATATTTACAGTGTAAAATATGAATGTTCACATTACCAAATTGGTAACCGTTTAAAAAATATTTGTAAAGGTAGAAATGTCCATAAAATACCTTAAATATGAGAATTAGGATTTAGTAGATCAAATGTCTAAGTAATAGAACTTATTAGAATATAAGAATATCTTATGAACTAATTGAGATACAAACACTTGAAAAATGATTTTCTAATAAATTTTCCTATAAACCTTATATAAAAAATATTAATTAATTGACTCCCACTTATATTTTGTAATGGATTAATGGAGTTATTTTTCCATATAAATCCTCTTTGTTTTAAACATTGATATTGAGTTGTAGAGCTTTGATATACTGTTAGAAAATTAAGTCATATTTTTAAATGTTGACAAATTTTAATGATTGTGTATGCTATTATATTTATTGTAGGCATAAAAAAAAAATTAAAAAAAAATTATTTGGCGGAGATTTACATGGAATGTATATCATAAATGGTAGGGCGGGGCAGGTTTACAATCTTGTATCCCTTACTTTATTGGACTGGAAAAATTGGGGAGGTGGTGGGGACGAGACTAGAACGGGGGAAGAACTGGATAATTTGTTACCTTTAACATGAAATGGTGAGCAAGACATGTATAGTATGTGAGAGAATAAATATCAAAAAGTAACAAGAAAAAATAAAAATAAAAAACACAAAATAAACGAAAAATATATGTTTTGACATTTTATATTTATTATATTTAATAAATTAAATTTTAACTTAAATATAGACCCAACGGTTTGATCCTCATTTTATCCTCACGTGAGAGAATAAATATCAATAAGTAATAGACCCAGAGGTTTGATCCTCATTTTAACTTAAATATTTAATTTAAATTTTAAATAGTGACCTTATAAATTGTTTGATCCTCATTTTATTTTTATAGACCCTAAGGTCTCATTTTAGTATGAATTACGTAAAGAGTCAAACATAAACGCACGCGTGTTATGTGTTGAGTGACAAATGTGAATTTTTTTATAATGTTGAAATTATTAAACATAACACTTAAAAAAAGCTCCTCAGTATACTTTTATCAAACGTAACACTTCAATGTAATACTAAAAAAACTTAATATTCTAATGTAACACACTAAAAAACTCTTTACGCTGTGTTTGGTTGAGGGATTTGAGAAGGGATTTGGAAAGAGAAAGAAAAAGTTAGGTGAAATGTGAATAAAATATATTTACATTTCATATAGTTTCACACACCTTTTCTCTTTTTCTTTCCAAATCTCTTCCCAAATCCCCCAACCAAACACAGCATTAGTGTGTTTTTCTCAAACATAATAACATAACATTCTATAAAAAAAAATTAATGTAGTTTTTCCAAACGTAACACTCCAATCAATATAATATACAAAAACTTTTTAGTATACTTTTCTCAAATATAACACTCTAATGTAATATACCAAAAAATTTCTTAATATACTTTTCTCAAATATAATAGTGTAACATTTTAAAAAAAAAATCTTAGTGTACTTTTCCCAAACGTAATAACGTAACATTCTAAAAAAGTTTTTTAGTGTATTTTTTTCCAAACGTAACACTTTAATTAATGAAACACATAAAAACTTCTTAACGTACTTTTTTCAAACGTAACACTCTAATGTAACACTCTAATGTAACATCAGAAAATCATATTAACAAAAATGTAGATTTCAACGTTCGACAATTAACACTTCAACTATCAATCCCAAAAAAACAGAAAAATCTTTCACACACTTCATCTTTCTATTCTCATCCTAAAAACAAATCAAAAAATTTAAAAAATAAATTACAAAATAGCATTCACTTAAATTCAAATGGTACAAAATCTATAATTTTCTAAAATAAAAAAAACTAATTAGTTTATTAAAAAACTCTTAAAATTAAATGAATCAATATTCTCATATGAGATTTACGAGTAAATTTTCTTAAATATATACCTATAACAGTTATTTATGTAAATCAGGGAAATGATGAAAAAAATGAGGTAGGAAAATTTGTTTTCATTTTTTGGAAAACACTTTTTAAAATTTTTTTTTCTTATTTTTCGTATTTTTTTATTTTTATTGAAATTGTTTTAATATTTTAAGCAATTTTTTTAATTTTTAGACAAACCTAACATAAATATACTAAAAAGTATAATTTTTATAAAAAAAAATATTTACAAAATTCACTAAATATAAAAAATACAAAAAAAAAATGAAAATTCAGTATATTTTTTTGTATTTTTGTATATTTATTAATTTTTAAAAATATTTTACTTTTTAAATACATCTAAGTAAGGTGTATCTAAAAAAGTAAAAAAAAAAAAAACTTAAAATTTTAAAAATATTCACTAAAATAAAAAATATAATAAATAAAGAATTCAATTATTAAAAAATTAAATTCAAAAAATTGAAACCAAACCCACTGAATACCATTCTTGCTTCACTTTCTAAGAAAAAAACCTTTTATTTGGATAGTTTCGTATTTTCCTTTTTTTTAATGAAAAATATTTCAAACCCCCTTTCCCTCCCACCTCCTTTGACCCCTTTTCCCTTCCATTGACCAGTTTTTCTTTGTTTTCCTTCTCCTCCAATCACCACCCGCCACGTATGTGTGAGGTGATTGGGGTGATAATTGGAGGGAGTCTCTATCAATGCTGTTTTTTAATAGTTCTAATCTTTTATCATGATTAGAAGATAAGCCGCTTTTCTCTCTTTCTTCGATTGCAGACTTTTGTTGTTAATGTAATTGGTTTGTAGCTGGTTAGGTTTGAATTTTTAAGATTTACTTTTTCAAAAATTTAAACTTTTTATTTTATATATATATTTTTTAATTTTTCTTAATATTCTAAGTAATTTTTTTAATTTTTAAATACACTTGATATAAATACATTTAAAAAATATAATATTTGTGATTTTTTTTAAAAATTCAATAAATACCAAAAAATATAAAAAAATACGAAAATTCAATATATTTTTCGTATTCTTGGATATTTGTTAATTTTTAAAATATTTTTTTTACAAATATTTTATTTTTTAGATACATCTAAATACATCTAAGTAATATACATCTAAAAAAGTAAAAAAATTGTTTAAAATTTAAAAAATATTCACTAAAAATAAAAAAAACGAAAAATAAAAAAACTTAAGCTTCAAAAAATTGAATCTAGAAAATTGAAACCAAACACACTGATTGGTATTCTCACCCAAGTAATTTTTTTGAATAAATTATATTGATAATTCTTTAGATTTAGCAAAAACACAATCAGTATCAAAATTTTACATAATTATTGTCACGACCCAAACCCGTCCCTATAGGTTTAGTGTCGTAACCGGCTAAAAATCCTGAGATTACCAAAGGCCTCTGAACAAATCATCACATAATAAGGGGCTGCGAAAATAGATATATAAAATATACATAGTCCATAAAGCTGTGCAGACATACATAAAACAACAATTTAAACTTATTATTCACATGCGTGACATCATATTAACAAAGTCTTACGTCACCCTCACATGTACCCAAAGTCAAACTGGGACTTAGCCCGAGAACAGTTATGCAAAAACTTGTTCAAACTAAATAAAGAAAATAGAAAACTTATATACATAATTCACAAACTCGACCATTAAACTTCTCGAGAACCTCCTCGAGAGGCACGGTGGTTGGTCGACACAAAACAGATCTTCAAGCTGCCATTACTGAGCCTAGTCACGCACTTGGTCACCTACATATATAAATAATATTGTGAATTAGAACCCAGTGAATAATAATAAAGTAAGGGGTTTAAATGAATGATATTCCATATTAGATTCGGAAAGCAGATTCAGGTTTATCTCAGAACAAGAAGCAGATCTATATTTACATTCTTATTTACATCATATACATAAATCAAAGATTTATGCTTAATCATACGTGGTGGTACATCCATTAGAGTTAACAGAATAGATACAGAACAAATATAGACAGATACAGAATAGATGGTAGTGATGAGTAACCAGTTCCATAAAGTAATCTCCGGATCTGAGTAACAGATAATAGATATGATGAGCTCCATAATGGAGCCTCCGGTATAGGTAATAGATAACAGATATACTAAGTTCCATGATGGAACCTCCAATACCGGGTAACAGGTAACAGCTAACAGATATGCTAAGGATACCACGAATGCATTGTCAGACATTGAACAATTATTCATTGTACTGAACATATCATTTCAGAAAACATATCTTATTTCATCATACAGAAAATAAATAAAGTTGAACATAGTTTTACTAAATTATTACTCACGAAAGGCTCCAGAGGCAGACAGACAGAGCAAACATATAGAATAACTTACGACACATGATTTACACAAACAGATAATAGATACACACTAAAACACAAGCTCGAAAATTACTTAACTCATTACATATCGTTCTTAGTGTGTTTCTAAGTCTTATCCTCATTACTGTGTCTTAATTAGGGCTTAAGAATGCCTAGGATGCAATGAGGATGCTAAAATGTGCCTTGAAACACTTAGCCAAATTTTAAAAAACAAGGTAGTTCACTCGTGCGTAACTTTTGTCGCTCGAACGATCTGTAAAGTCTGCAAAAGTACTGGTTACATGATTTCATGATTTCTCTGCTCGATGGATGCTCAAGCACAAGACTGAGTAAAAAGGGTCCTCGCTCGAGTGTAACTTTGGTCGCATGAGCGGTCTGCCAAATTTTGTAAAACTTTTGGAAGCATGAATTTTACGCTTGAGCCGACTTCTTCTCACTCTAGCTGAGATGCAAAGCAAAGGGTGGTCGCTCGAGCGAAGTTGTGGTCACTCGAGCGAAGCTTTGGTCGTTTGAGCGGTGATGCAGAATTATGAAATTTCCAGATTGATGTTCAAGTTGCAAAACTCAATTCCAAAACTTTAAAACACATCCTTTGGGCTCAAAACTTGTGAAAACATGCCCAAACTTGTAAAACATTAAGAATTAATGATCATTTCACAAAATCAAAGCACAAAGTATGCCAATTGTACAATATCAAACTTGAAACTTAAAGAACAAAACATGAAGAAAACATGCATGAATTGTCTTAGCTTCAAAGCTTTCAAAACATGATCAAATGAAGTGTTTAACTCAAATACATGTTGAATTCTTAGAATAAAGCCAAAATAAGGAAATGTAAGAGGAAATTCTTTGGAAAACAACTTCAAAATGCCATGAAATATGCTTGCATGCATGGCTTGAGTTTTAATTCTTCAATTTAACTCAATTCTTGTGATTTATCTCCCAAATCACTTGAATTCTAACATTAGCTATCTCAATTACATAACTAAAGGGTTAAATTCTTACCTTAGCTTCTCAATTGTGCTCTAGATGGCTAATTGTTTGAGTTTCCAAGCCAAAACCTCCAAGTTCTTCTAATTTTCTACAATCCTCAAGATTGAACCCAATTCTTTATACTCTCTCTCTCTCTCTATGTGTGTGTCTCTCTCTTTCTCCCACATTTGAGCTCAAAAGATGAGGAAATGAAGGTGTATCTAATGTTCCTAAGTCAACAAGTTACCTTATATAGGCTTGATTAGGTTTCCTTAATTAAGTTTGGTTTAGACCTAAGTAGTTGGCATTATTTTATTCTAATTATTTGATTTCGAATCGAATTTCAATTGAACCTACCATAATTTTTTAAAAATTCCAAATGACACACAAACCAAGTCAATTTCCTGATCAGATGCCGATAAGGCCTTCAATTTGCATAATGAAACAGAAACACAGACAAATAACTCTACGATAGACAGATATAAACACAAATATCATATAACATATGCAATTAACTCGAGATTTCATCTTAATTTCGCATTAGACATGCTTATTTATGCAGTAGACGTTAATTATGGATTGCGGTTGTTACAATTATAAACCTTTCCCTAAAAATATAAATTACATAACAATATCATTTGTACCATAAATATTTTTTTGGGTACAACTTTTATCACACATTAAAAAAAAAAAAAAAATTACACCCAGGAAGGGGCTATGAGGGGTCCAAAACAAGCCACATTATTATGTATGGCAATTTTGTAAAAAGAAATAACTGCAATAGTGATACTACATCATCACTTAGGCTTGTTTTGGGAAGATGGTTAAAAGTTGATTTTTAACTTTTTTTAGCTTTTTAACTTTTTTTTGTAAGATTCCCAAAATAGGCCTTATATGTAACATAGTTAATTTCATTATGAAAAAGTGAAATTATTAAATTGTTAATTATATTTAACAAGTAGAATTAACCCTCCATGTGTTATTTTATTACAGGCTTAGAGTTGGGAGTAGAACTCAAATTTCATATTTTTTATTGAGGATTTTGTGAGAAACACATTATTGTTTTTATCATCGGGTAATCAAAAGAAAGTATGCAAGTCTTAGGGCTAGTCAAAATAGGGTATCTACAGTCACTGATAACATTGGTATTTGTGACCATGGATGGGTCTTACAGCGATAAATGTGACAAAGTCTGCTATGGTCCTCTATTGATGTTTTTAGTGGACAAGATTGTTTTAGAGATGACATTCATAAATTTTAACAGTAAAAGTTTGAGCTCATAAAGTTAATAATGTTTAATATAAAGTTGACCTATGTGGCCCAAGTGGGAGATTGTAAGGTATTTTCTGTAGGTGGGCCTATAGATCAAATAATTATACATTGTATACTATTAAATGAAGTATAAATGGTGTCGGTTAAACCCATCAAATTATGATCCATACAAAAACATTACCAAGTCATTGACACATCTCTAATAGCACATATTTTTGGTCATGCTATGTGCACTAAAGGAGTATGGGCTAAACCATATGTGTAGGGACTAGTTTAGGCTCACTTATAATTCCATTTATTTATGATGGGATAATATGGAATTGGGGTTTTATAAATATGTGCTTAAGGTCCCCACTCCAACCTTAGTCTCCATCTAATAGTTTTTCCCATCGGTGTGTGAGAGCAAACAAGAGCAGAGTTTTGGAGCAAAAGACAAAACCACTAAAAAGTTTATTACTTAGATTACCTTAATCAATGGCATCAGGTATGCAACTATTATTATTTTCTTTTATTGATTTGACATGAGATTTTGGGATTTACATTTCTTTTGAAATTTCACATATATGTATATATTTGTTTGTGAAGTAGCACAATCCTTGCAATGGAGAGGCACAATCGAATGATGACGGTGACGACGGAAGGATCAAAATCAGATCCGATGGTGGAATGGAGCTCGTCGAGAGGCGAAACTGGGTTCAAAAGTCAGTCTAGCGACCCTTAGTAGTTCAATTTAATTTATTAATTTCAATGTAATTTTTTGTGCATTAGTGTGGTATGCGGTGAATTGGTAATGTGGAATGTATTTTTTTTTAAAATTGGTTTTGATGTTGATTTTCAAATCAGCAACGTTACATGCACCAATTGATATATTAATTAATGTATTAACATATGTTATGATGTTATCACTTCAAAATTATGAAATCCCATTATACAAACTAAAAAAATTTAAAATTTTCTAAATTATGTCATATTATCTGTTAGTATACTATTTTATTCTTTACAAATACAAAGCCTACACATCAAGGGCTGGACAGTGTTGTGTAGAGGTACCCGCAGCGGCCCGACGAGACCTATTGTATGTTGTATTTGAGGACGGGGTCTTGTAAATTTGGTGTAACCTGTCGATACAATCAGAGCAAGGATCCTCTTCTTGGCTCCCTGCTTGGTGGGCCATTGGGTCCACTTTTGAGCCCAATTTCAATGATTCGAACAGTTCACATTTTAATATTTGTTGAGTATATTATACCTGTAAAAAATCAAGTTGATCAAACTAAAAATCGTTTATTAAATAGTTTTATTTTTTTTAATAAAACTTTTAGTTCGATGATCCGAACACGTGATTTCTGATATCCGATCGACTTGATTTTTACAAGAATGATATAATCGACAAATTCTAAAATGTGAACGGTTCGAATTATCAAAATTGAGCCCAAAAATGGACCCAATAGCCCACCAAGTAAGGAGCCAAGGAAAGGATCCAAGGAGAGGATCCTTGCTCATACAATCATCCTCGGGCTTTAGTTTGGTAATTCTTCCAAGTCTCTCTTAACTGTTTATGTTTGTATATATGTTAGGACTTAGGCTTGGTTTGGGGTACACTATATAAGTATAATTTTTATCTTTTTTGGGTCACATAACCTCCTCACTTTTCTGCATATTTTTTTTTTTTAAATTTAAAAAGTACACTTATTTATGTTATTCCAAACAACCCCTTAATTAGAAGATTTTGATGAATGTTCTGGGTGATCATTTGGATTTGTGTCCATATTTAGTCTGATCTTGTAAGCCCTCGTTTGGTATAAGCTAAACGGGGTTTTTTGACTAAAATAGTCACAAAAAGATAAAATAGGCTTTTTAGCCCAATAAGACGTCACATCCAAACCATGATCATTTCATTTTTTTTTTTACAAAATTCAAAAAAGCCAAAAAGCCTATCCCAAATGAAACTTTTTAGCCCCAGGCTAAAAAAGCCAAAACGCCAACCCACATCCCAAGCGAACCCTAACTACTTTGATTTGTATCTATAATGTTGGTTGCAGATAGGGGTGAGCAGCGAATATATCTGTAGCTTGCTTTTTGTGCTTTTTTCGGATACGATAGCCCTACAGTTCGGACTCTCGTAGTTCTGAATCTGATTTCACAAGTGCAATGTGAAATAGATAAACACAAATGAGTCCAAATTCAGCAAATCTTTTGAAAAATCGATTTTGAACCAAAATGTTAAAAATGGACTGCTTTGCCAGATTTCAGAGTCGCCACCTAAATATTTTTAAGAAATTTAGGAAACCCGAGACTCGTGCCAAAAGCCACATATCCGTCATCACCAAAGTGTCTCGACTTTGGAACTTAGGTACGAGAGGGAAAGGTTATGAATTAAGCACCCCACTTGCCCGATCAAAGATCGGCCTCTACTAGTCATGGTGTGATTCTTCTTTACAATATACGCTCTTGTTCCGATTATTAGACTATCATTACTATGTGATGCATACAAGTATAGACTAATATGTAAAAGTTGGAACACTTTGATTTCTTGTTTGTTTGAAAATTGTTTCGAATATGTACCACTTGAAAAAGTGATCTTATATGTACATTCATCAAATTATCCAAATTTAAGCAATTAGCCTTCATCCACAATCATTCAAACAGTTATATTAATTAAGTATTTAGCCTCATGGTAATCATGCTTGACATGGCAACAATCACACATGCGATATGCTAAAGCGAAAAAGTGTTCACCTAGTACTCCAAGGCGAGCCAAAAAGAAACAAAAGAGTTAGAACATGCATGCTCCTAAATAATGCAACATGACTAATGCAACACATGCGATATGCGATTTAAATAGACTCGGCTACTAATATGGCATCTGAATCGATTTGATAGTATGCGGTTTGAGCATATTTTCAAAGAAGTAATAAATACAATACTTTGTTAGAATGATACATCGAGCCTCATGCATGCAAGACAATGTATGCAAATCATGAGAAATGCTAAGTAAACATGATGCTCTACACTATCTAACATAAGCAAGTAAATAAAAGGGAGAAAGACATGGGGTTGGAAGACATTCACACATTATTACATATTGGCCCTCGCATAAGAGGGTCCAAATAAATGTACTAGCTAATTACTACGAATTAACTAACTATTACAAACCAAATGAAATAAATTAACTACACTAGCTAATTATTACAAATTGGCCCTCGCGCAAGAGGGTCCGAATAAATGAATTAGCTAAGCTACTTAACTAATTATTACAACAACGAATTTAACTACCTATTCTAGCTAATTAAATAATTACAATACACTCTAACTAATTAGTTACATTACAAAATTAATTAACTAAGTAATTAATTACAAGTTCACTAACAACATACTACTATTAACAAAAACAAAGCTAACAGGTCCGGAGGAGCAAGGAAATGGCTTATGCATGCACATGAATTTCTCTCCCGAGAATGCCTCTGCACTGTTTTGCACCTCAGCCTCTGCTTTGCTCTGTGAAAAAAAAGATAGTACTACGTGGCTGAAAAAGGTGGTCGGTAGGCCAGAAGTGGTGGCCGGCCTGCCGTACGGTAAAGGTGGCCTGCCGACCACTAATGTTGGGTTTCTCCTGCTGCAACAGAAAACAAATAAAGCACAAACAGAGCATTCTCACGAGATGTTTGTCCACCCTGTCTCTCCTTATCATTAGACAGATTAAAGGAGGGGTAGACTCGATTCGCAAGCCATCAATCGGTGCAAATTCATTGCGTGATGACTTATGAACCAAGACATACAATTTCAATAAATGCACAATAAAAGACCTACGAACCTCCTATTTATCATGATATTGATTAAGTGAAACCGTTGACATCGACTCCTCAACCATTTTCATCACTAACAAGTATAAAACGACTCAAGACTCAATGGGTTCAATTAACGTCCGATTGAACCCAAGTTGATTTTATTATCTTGCTCCATTTTAAGCCATTGATTACCCCTTTTAATTATGTTTCCATTCGTTGGTCATTTTAGTCCAAAATGAGCATTAAGTCCACTAGTGGAAAGAAGTGTCAAACAAAAGGTGTTTTGGGCATGAGAGAGATGTCATGCAGTTGGTAATGAACCTCCGAAGAGATTAAACCATTAAACACAACGATTTCTATCTCAAGCTTAAACAAACAATCGGTTTGAAACGACTCTCAAAGCAAAGAAGGAGCCAAGAAATGAGAGAAGCACAAAGATTATTAGAGATGAACACAAGTATGAAAAGTTTGAAATAAATACTATCAATTCAAATAGGTTGGTGTCTAATGCCTAAAACACCAATCCTATGAGGACCGTTATACTACAATGATGCAATACAAAGCATAAATGACATAAACAACCTAAAATACCTAAAAAATAGTACTGAAATTAATGTACAAAAAGCTAAAAGAGCAAGCTAAAATGATGGAGAAATTAAGCTAGTAAACAAGCCAAAGGAGGGGTAGCTAACCCCTCCATTTTTGGGACTTCAAAACCACTTTTTTAGCCTTTGAAAACCTTTGAAAATTAGTGGTAAAAAGTTCAAAAAAAAATTGATAAAAAGATGGGAAACATAAGGGTGAAAGCCTAAGAAACAAGGTTCAAAGAAGAATGGTCAACCCCTTTATCTTTAATGGCCTTAAACCACAAGTTTCGGCCCATAAAACAGTTGAAAAATAGTTCAAAAATAGCAAGAAAAGAGAAGGAAGAAGTAGTGTAAAAATAGTCAAAGTTATAAATCCACAAGTTCTCACTCTCAAGGGCTGAGATTTGAGCTCAAGAATCTCAGTAAAAAGAGCTAAATTTTTTATTTAGGAAGTGTAAAGAGACAGTGTATAGGTTACAAGATAGAGAGAGAGTGTGCTATGCAAGTTTTTGGCCATTTGGAATTTTTTCTAACCTAAAATCAAGAGAGAAGGTCCCATATATATAGAGAAACATGTGCCTTAGTCAGAAATATCAGTATAGAGACAGCTGGGGCAGTGCATGCACCTGTGGAGACAGCTGGCACAGCTGACAAAAAGATTTGTTCGGCCACTAAAAGGGGGCGGCCGTCCACTAATAATAGCCGGCAGGCCACTAGTGGGTTATGGGGACACTTGGCTGGTCAATCCACTCAAAATGGCCTAATTTTTCACAACTGGCTAGCCGTACATTATTAGTGGCCGGCCAGACAAAAATATGCCGTCAAGCCCAACTTCAAACGGGCATATCTCCCTCATCCGAACTCGGTTTCAGGTGATTCTTAAGCCTAAATTCAAGCCTCGAAAGTCTTTTTTCCAATGGTGGTGGCTTCACATCTAAATTCTAAGTGTATAAAGAGATATGTTTATTTTAATGAAGGCTACTCATTTCTCTCTTAACGGTAGATGCCCAATCTTTCACCAACCTAGTTTTCTTCCCTCCCCTCCTATTTCCTTCAACTCCAAACCTATAAATAAGATGTTTTCAAAGATTTTTCAAAAAGTTCACCTTCCTTTCATTTATGTCCACTTTGCCCTTACTCGTTTTACTGAAAAATGCAATATTTGAAACGAAATGCGAGCCTCGGAACATTGTAGAAACATTTGAAAAAATATTTTGGAAAAAAAGGTTTTAAAGGTCTAAAATAGTTTTGGTCAAAAATGGGGTTTAAGGTTGGGATTTAGAAACTCTTATTGCTGAAGAAATCGAATGTTTGTACAGGATAACTTTCATCATCGAGTGATCAACCTGAGGCGCCCAAGTCTTAAAGGCAGTTAAAAATAGGGTGTCTACAATATTGATTCACCCAAATCGATCGAATCGAATCGAATCGAACCGAACCGAACTGATCTGCTGTATTTTGGATGGATGCGTGATGACGAGCAAACAGTTGCGGATTGATTTTTTCTAATCTATCTAGTTTTGAATGGATGGTGGTGTAGACACCCCATTTTGACCGGCCCTAAGACTTGGGCGCTTTTTTTTTATTACCCTATGATGGAAAAACAAGAAAGTGTTTCTCACAAAATACTCAATAAAAAACCTTAGAATTTGAGCCCTGTTTCCAAACATAAACAGCCACAAATTAATTTTCCAAGGGAATATTCTGACCTCACTGTTGCGTACAGAATGGTTCGTTTAGCTAAGATCAACCTTCGCTGCACTTTCGGGGGCCTTATTGAAAAATTCTCCAAAAATCTAGGTTATAGCATAATTATTTGAAACTTCTAGGCCAAATTGTAATTTTCAAAACTCAAGGAATATTCTGTCAATGTTGACTGTGACACTAACATGGCAGTCTTGCTGACGTGGCGTGACTGGATTGGTTCTTGCTAATGATGTGGCGTTGACGTGTCTTTACCAAAAAAAAAAATGAATTTGAAGAATGCTTAGAGGGGGGTTTGAACACCTAACCTAAGACTCCACATCTTAAACCTTAGCCACTGTTCCAAAGCATCATCTTGTATCATATTTCCCAACAAATAATATTTAACTGCTTCATACCCCACCATCCTCACTCATTATCTACTTTCATAATCACACCCTACTATCCCCACTAATTATCCACTCTCATAATCATACCCCATCAATTTTCACTCACCATCCACTTTCATAATTACACCCTACCATCCCCACTCACCATCCACTTTCATAATCATACCCTACCAATTCTCACTCACCATCCACTTTCATAATTACACCCAACCATTCCCACTCAACATCTACTTTCATAATCACATCCCACTATCTCCATTCACCATCTACTTTCATAATGACATCCCACCATCCCAACTCATCATCGACTTTCATAATCACACCCCACCACCCCCACTCACCACCTACTTTCATAATCACATCCCACTATCTCCATTCACCATCTACTTTCATAATCACATCCCACCATCCCAACTCATCATCTACTTTCATAATCACATCCCACTATCCCAACTCATCATTTACTTTCATAATCACACCCCACCATCCCCACTTACCATCTACTTTCATAATCGCAGCCCATTATCTCCATTCACCATCTACTTCAATAATCACATCCCACCATCCCAACTCATCATCTACTTTCATAATCAGACACTGCCATTACCATTCACCATTCACCTTCATTATACATTGTCCCACGTTAACTCCATTATCTTCCAAAAAAAAAAAAATGCGCCACTTTGTCTTCCATTTTATCCTCCACTTTGTCTTCCACCATTGCCCACTTGCATTGGCTATATAATAAGAGCTCTAGTCTTGAATTTGGAGAAGAATTTTGAAGAAGAGAAGTGCAGGGAGAGAATGCTAAAATTGTGTCACAATTTGAAAGAAAAGAAAGTCTTAAAAACAAGAGAGTTATCTTGCCAAACTAGTGAAGTTACATAGCTCTTCGATCTTATTTTCCCTTGTCAAAACCACTCAAAGCCTTAATCAAAGAGAGAGTGTTCTTGTCAAGAAAAGAGTGATCATACCCTTGTTCAAAACCGTTATTCCAAGCTCAAATTCTAGTTTTGAATTGAGGATTGAGAACACACTTCCTAAACTTGAAGGTGATTAAGAGAAAGTTTGGAAATCAAGAAGTTCAATCTTTCTTTGGAAGGTGAATTTCTACTCTTTCATTTTCTTATATTTTCTATCTCATATTCATTTTCTTGCTTCTTATTTCATAGTGTTTTGTTATAATCCAAGTGGTTTGTTTATCTCATATTTATTTTCTTACTCTATATTTCACAGTGTTTTGTTATAATCTAATTAGTTTGTTAATCTCACATTTATTTTCATACTTTATATTTCATAGTGTGTTGTTGTAATTCAAGTGGTTTGTTTAGCTCATTCTTATTATTATTATTATTATTATTATTATTATTATTATTATTTGCTTATTTGCTTGCTCTTGTTTCATAGTTATGCTGTAAGCTAACTGGTAGTGGTTAGTTGAGCCACCTACATATTTCTTGTTTGTTTATTTCCTTGGTTTTGCAACAAGACAGGTTTTGCTCGGCCTACTTGGCCGGTCGGTTAACTTCTTTCGGACAAGATGGCGTAATCTCCTAATGTTGACCAATTTCTGCCGACGATTCCAAGGAACATGAAGCTTTTATTTTGTTTATTTTTATTTTGAGTGTTTTGTGAGGTTTTATTTTATTTTATTACAATATTCCCTCGTCTCTCTTTCATTTGGTCTGTAATAATTTATTCAAAGTGTTGTAATAATTTTTCGCCCCACTTCTTTCTATCCCGTTCTTTTACTTGCTTTTCTTATTTGTGGATATACATCATGTTTATTTTATTTTATTTTATTTTTTTAGTATGTCCTTGCTTTGCATCCATGTTTTATACATCTTGATTCGGCTAATTTTGCATTTGTGGATTTAATCAACTCCTATGTGATTATGTGCGTTACCTCATGTTCTTGAGATGATTCACATGTCATATCTTAGAAACCGAATCTTTAGTTGCCTCTCATGAATGAATTGCATTAGGATTTTGTATATAAGATCATGCATGATTTACTAACTTTGTTTTGTAGCTTGTTCGCGGGACGCCAAACATGTAAGTTTTTATGCTTTAGCATCCTATTTGTGTGTGTTTTTCTTATTATATTTAAGCATCCTACCATGTGGCTACTTGCTTACTTGATATAACTGTATGAATGTCAGTGGATAGAGGTTGTGTCGCTTAATTTGGAATAATGTTGATTTTTTATGTTTGTAAAATCAATTTATTTGGGTTGTACATCTTCAAAACTCTTTCAAAATACATGAAATTAAATTATTCCAAAATAAATGACATAGTCTATATTTGTATGCTTCACATAGTAATTTTTAGAATTTATTAAATAATCAAAATATGAACATATAAACTAAATAAAATTCATATCATGGTTTGGTAAATGCTGATCTTTTGATTGGGTGAGCGGGGGTGCTTAATTAACTACCTTACCCTCTCATACCTAAGGTTTCGAACCGAGACAACTTTGGTTATAACGAACAGTGGCCTTGGCATGAGTCATGGGTTTCCTAATTTTTCAAAAATAGTAGGTGGCGACTCTGAGCTCTGATGACGTAGTCTATTTTTGGCAAAAGGTTTTGCAATAAAATGAATTTTCTAAAAGTTGTCAAATCTGGACTCTCATCCATGTTTCACATTGCACTAGTGAGACTAGATCAAAGAGATCAAGGGTCCGAACTGTTTAACGCGCATGGGTACCCCAGGCATCCTATAGTTTCAGGCGACTCTGCTGGGGATTTTATGAAACCTTGACTCGAACTCCATGATATGAATTTTATTTTTAATTATATGTTTATTGCATTGCATACATTGGTGCACTTAAAGTCCCTGTGGCTCCCAGATACTAGTGGGAGCACATGCATACTTTTTGTGACACTACACCTATCTTTACGATACCTTAGAGGCCTTGTGTTGTAACCTTTTGAGATCTCTAAGGTTCTCAGACTTCAAAGAAAGGCTATATTGACTCTTCTGATTTACTGGAATCTTTATTGGTTATGACCCAATGGTCTCTTTGGTAACGTCACATTGACTTCAACCCTTAGAGTAAAGCCAACTTTGTACATATAGTGAGCTACAGTACCTTTCAAAATTAGTACAGGATGCTCTCCTATTTCTAGGATGTATGATGCCGCTTGTTTGAATAGTGAACCCTAGATCATTTCAAAAGCTAGGACAGGGTACCCCTACCCCCTATAGGGGTGTTTGTTCTCTTTCCTACTATGTGTTATGTGCAGTGTATTGGATCTATACAAGGGGTTCTCAAATGTGAATGAGTGGTTCAGGCATTTCAGTTTATGAGGTTGAGTTTAGTTTTTCGGTGATGTATATAGTGGTCAGTTGTGTGAATTGGACCAAAGTGTTGTCAGAATTTTGATTGGAGGTCCTATTTTTGTTTTTGCATGGTGGTTGTAGCACTATAGCTTCAGAGTGGTCTATTATCCCCCAAGTTCTGTAAGACTCGCACCGGTAGACTGTTCAAAGTACCCTTCCTTCACCAACTAGATCATCCCCAATCAACTCCCTAGAATCAGTGATGGCTCAAATTTCAGAGAATCTAGCGAACATGTTTTATCCCTCCAAAGAAGCATAAATGCTATTGCCAATACGGTTGCCACTCACAGTGATGTTTTCGCTAAATTGCAACACCAATCTAGGATGTCCACTGTCTAACCACCTCTGGTGACTCATCCTGATCCACCTCCACCTGCTAATGCCAACTCTTCAAAAATCAACACAATCGTTGTCACCACTACCACCATTGCCAATCCCTTTGGCAATACTAGCCCACAAACAGTTGAGT
The DNA here is from genome assembly GCF_055761805.1 of Camellia sinensis. Taxonomy (NCBI): domain Eukaryota; kingdom Viridiplantae; phylum Streptophyta; class Magnoliopsida; order Ericales; family Theaceae; genus Camellia; species Camellia sinensis. The sequence goes on along the minus strand of NC_138962.1, from coordinate 61,635,199 downwards.
CAACCTGACCCGCAAATAAACCCTTTCATCCACTCCACATGTCCTCAACTCGTGCCATGGAAATCCTTGTAGAAAAGGGGCACCTCAAGGTCCTTGATCCCCGACCTCTCCCTAATAATCTACCAGCCAGATATGACTCCAATAAATACTGTGCCTTTCACCAACAACATGGTCATGAGACTGATCGTTGTTTTCGCTTACGCCATGAGATTCAAGATCTCATCAACAATAAAGCCATAGCTCCGCCTCAACCCCAAAGGCCCAAGGTCATTGCAACATACCCGGGGGGTACCCGTGTGTGTTAAACAGTTCGGACCCTCGATTTCTTTGATTTAGTGTCACGAATGCAATGTGAAGCATAGATGAGAGTCTAGATTTGACAACTTTATAGAAAATTCATTTTATTACAAAATTATTGCCACAAATGGACTGTGTCATCAGATCTCAGAGTCGCCACATAATATTTTGGGAAATTAAGAAACCTATGACTTGGGCCGAGGCCACTGTTCGTCATAACCAAAGTTGTCTCAGTTCAGAACCTTAGGTATGAGAGGGGGAGGTCATTAAGAAAGCACCCCCGCTCACCCGATCAAAAGATCGACCTTTACTAACCAAGATATGAATTTTATTTTCTTTATATGTTCATGTTCTGATTATTTAATAAATCCTAAAATTTGCTATGTGAAGCATACAGGTATAGACTATGTCACCCACTTTGGAACAACTTGATTTCATTTAGTTTTGAAAGAGTTTTGAAGATGTACAACCCAAATAAATTGAGTTTACAAACATGAAAATCAACATCATTCCAAATTAAGCGACACAACCTCCATCCATTGGCATTCATAGAGTTATATCACATAAGCAAGTAGCCTTATGGTAGAATGCTAAACATAGTAAGAAAAACGTACACAAACGGGATGCTAAAGCATAAAAACTTACATATGTACTGACGTCCCTCGAACAGCTACAAAACAAAGTTGGTAAAAACATGCATGATCTTATATACATAATCCTAATGCAATTCACTCATGAGATGCAACTAAAGATTCGGCTTCTAAGATATGATATGTGAATCATCTCAAGAACATGATGTAGCACACATAATCTCATAGGAATTGATTAAAGCCACAAATACGAACTTAGCCGAATCAAGATGCATAAAACATAGATGCAAAGTATGGATATAACAACAAAAAATAAAATAAAATAAAATAAACATGATGCATATTTACAAATAAGGAAAGCAAGTAAAAGAACGGGATAGAAAGAAGTGAGGCGGGAAATTATTACAATACTTTGAATAAATTATTACAAACCAAATTAGAGGAGGGAAGGAGAATATTACAACAAAATAAAAACCTTACAATACACTTAAAATAAAATAAACAAAAGAAAAAAAAAAGTTTCATATGCCTTAGAAACCATCAGAAGTTGGTTAACATTGGAAGACAACGCCGTCTTGTCCAAAAGAAGCTAACCGGTCGGCCGGCTAACTAGGCCTAGGAAAACCTATCTTATTGCGAAACCAAGAAAAAGGAACAAATAAGAAATATGTAGGTGGCTCAACTAACCACTACCGGTTAGATTAAAAACAGGAAAACAAATATAAAATAAAAAAAATGCAAACTTACAACAAAACTAACATGAACCTAAAACAAAAAGAAAGCAAATATGAGGTAGAACATGTAAGACTACAACAAAACTAATATGAGACTAATACAAGAAAAATAAAAGTTAGGAAATGCAAGATTACAACATAATTACTATGCAACTAAAAAAAAAAAAGAAGCAAATATGAGGTAGAACATGTAAGATTACAACAAAACTAACATGAACCTAAAATAATAATAAAAAAAGCAAATATGAGGTAGAACATGCAAGATTACAACAAAACTAATATTAAATTAAAGCAAGTGAATAAAAATAAATAAATAAATAAATAAATAATTATGAGCTAAACAAACCACTTAGATTACAACAACATACTATGAAATATAAAGTAAGAAAATAAATATGAGATAAACAAACCACTTGGATTATAACAAAACACTATGAAATAAGAAGCAAGAAAATAAATACGAGATAGAAAATATAAGAAAATGAAAGACTAGAAATTCACCTTCGAAAGAAAGATTGAACTTCTTGATTTCCAAACTTCCTCTTGATCACTCTCAAGTTGTGGAGTATGTTGTTGAAATCTCAGTAAGAACGTTCAAGTTTTAGCTTTAGTGAAGTTTTGGGTGGTAACAAAATAAACTCTTTCTTTGATCCAAGTTTAAACCTCTCTCTAAAAATATTTTCACTTAATTGGAACGAAATAAACTCTTTCTTTGATCAGAATTTAGACTTCTCTCTCATAAAAAATTTTCACCACCTCTCATAGCTCTAATGGTCTTCTATATATATAGGCCAAAAACCAAGACCCTTTCATGTTTTGAAGGGCCAATTTTGAAAGACCAAACCTATTCATGTTTTGAAAGGCCAATTGTGAATAGTCAAAACCCATCCATTTGTTTGAAAGGCTAATTGTGAATAGTCAAAATCCATTTAGTTTTTTGAAAGGCCAATTGTGAATAGTCAAAACCCATTTATTTGTTTGAAAGGCTGTAACGCCCCAAATTTCTAGCCCAAATGATAATACAACAATCATGACTCTTTCAAGGAAAATCGAATATAAATCTCCAAACTTACATTACATGATACAATAGTTCTTCATGTAACAATACATTAATCCAACAACAAGTAAATAAACAAATAAATACCCCCAAGGGTTTACAAGTTTCCAAGGCTTGAGTCTAGTTACACAAAACGGTTATTCAAACCCACACACATACAACCCTTGGCTTTCACACAGAGTCACAGCAAAATAAAAGTCTCGTACTCTCAACACACATTTCCTCGCCTTTAGTTAGGAGGCATCACCACATTTTTTCCTGCACAAAAATCCCGTAGGGTGAGCATAAAGCCCAGTAGGAAATCCTTAACAAAGTATATACATTTTATACAAGTCTCAAGAGATGAAATACACATGCCATGCTATGCCATTTTGAAAGAAAATTACATCTTCATCTTTGAAAACCATTATGCTCAATGATGTCATGCAATTTCAATTCTTCAAAACTTAACAATTCATTTCAAGAGTGGTAAATACGACTCTGGTAATCTATAGGTCGGTGTCTGCAAATAGACTATACAAGTACTACCAATTTGTCATTTTTACTGGTATTAACCGGAATGCTCGACATCTATCCGTGCGGATTTTCTGTCCTTTATCTCGGACTCTCAGGCCAACTTATTCAATTTCATCTATACCACTTATCAAGACTTACCAACGTATTTACCCCAAAACCATTCCATAAAAACTTGTTTCTCAACATTCTTTTCTCAATGCAAGTTTTCAAATCAACTTTCAAAGTTTAATGTAATCAGATGAATTGATATGCCAATAAGACAAGATGAATATAAATACTTTTATTCCAATTCATCATCCAAGGAATAACATAATTCCCTCTTCTCAAGTATCCTCAACAACTAGTCATTTCAAGACTATTTCAACGTTTTGAACAATAATTTCCATAATGAACAATAATTCTCATATTCCCTGAAATTCATCATTTATATAAATATAAAAAAGAAAATTTCCAAACATCTATTTATTTTAACGCACAAAATAAATATAACAATATCATTCATGAATTTTCAATCTCAAAAAAAAAAAAAAAAAAAAAATCCCAAATTCTAGGTTTTCTCACCAAAACTATACAACTCAAATCTTTTGAAAGAAAACTTTTCAAAATCAGCTTTTCTTCAATCAACGAAGATCAAAACCCATAAGATCATTTTAAAAGACAAGAGACAAATCCACTTTCAAAATCGCTCAACTTCTTGAATCAACAATCAATTTTCAAAGCTATCGAAAGATGATTTCGAAAACCATATAGATCTTGCAAAAATATATATATATATAGAACTTTAAGAAAATCCCTACCTTAAGTTTTGAAGAAGAAATGAGATGAAACCCCCAAAATCAATGGTGTCGAAACTCGATCTTCACTACACACAACGAAGCCCTCGAGAAGTTAACCAACTTTGATGAAGAACCTATGACAGAACTCTAATGGATCTTGAGAAATCAAGGTTTTGATCCAATTCGGCGTAGGGAAATGTAGAGAGAAAAGAGAGGAAATGTTTTTAGAGAGAGATATACAAAAGTGATTTGAAATATCAGATTTACGAACTGATATAACATGGTTCGCTCGAGCGTGGAAAGCCCCGCATGAGCGTCGAATACACCTTCCCAATACTTTTGCAGACAGGTCAAACTTTTGGAACCAAACATTCTCCGCTCGAGCGAACAAGCAACTTCGAATGCATTTTACATTTTTACTTCTGGGGCGCTGCCCCTCGACCCCACCAGGGCACTGTCCTCAGACCTGCCAAGGGGCGCTACCCCCTGGACCCCCGTGAGCTGACCGGGCAGCTCGATTCCCGACCTACCCAGTCGAAGTGGCAAAACATGAAAGAAGGATTGAAACCGGGATCGCTACAACCTTCCCTCCTTAAAGAATTTCGTCCCTGAAATTTCAAATCAAACTACTCAAACAAAGGGGTTTCCAGCGGTCAAAACCATGCGATTTTATTTTCAAATCACAATACTAATTTTTAACCAAATTCCACCATTTTCACCATGGTTATCTCATTAACAACAACCTCCCAAATACGCATTAACATGAAATTTCCTAAAAAGTAATAGCAACTCTTAACAACCTTATGCTTAAAACAACAACGCATATATCAACATGTGGTTAACAACTTTAAATACGTTTTCCTCAACACTAGGGAATATTACAAAGAAAAGCAACTTAAGCATTTTTAAACAAATCCAGATATTTGGAGCGGACTTCCGCCTTCCGTTCCCACGTCGCTTCTTCAACCCCATGGTGTCTCCACAACACCTTTACCAACGGTATAGTTTTGCCTCGTAACACTTGCTCCTGGGTATCTAATATTTGAACCGGTTGTTCTTCGTAAGAGGCATCCTCATCTACCTCCAAGTCAACCCAATCAAGAACATGAGAAGGGTCGGGTTCATACTTCCTAAGCATAGATATATAAAATACGTTGTGAACTCCCGAAAGTTATGGCGGTAAAGCTAACCGGTATGCCACTTCCCCAATTCGCTCTAAGATCTCAAAAGGCCCAATGAACCTTGGAGATAATTTGCCACTCTTACCAAATCTCATCAAACCTCGCCTTGGTGAGATTTTTAGAAACACATGGTCACTAACTTCAAAAGATAAAGGTCGTCTCCTCTTATCGGCATAACTTTTTTGTCAGCTTTGGGCCGTAGTTAACCTCTTCCGAATGAGAACAACTTTCCCGGTTGTCTCTCTAACAATTTCCGGACACAGTAACGGTGCATCACCCACTTCGGCCCAACGAACCGGTGATCTACAAGGTCGGCCATACAAAGACTCAAATGGTGCCATCCCAATACTAGCTTGGTAACTATTGTTGTAAGCAAACTCAATCAATGGTAAGTGCCTTTCCCAAGGCCCCTTAAAATCAAGGACACAAGCTCTAAGCATGTCCTCCAAATCTGAATGGTACGTTCCGATTGTCCATCGGTTTGAGGATGATAAGCGGCGCTAAGAGTCAACTTAATTCCCAACGTCTCTTGAAAGCTTTACCATAACCGGGTAGTAAAACGAGGATCCCTATCCGACATAATAGTCATAGGGACTCCATGAAGTCGAACTATCTCTCTAATGTACAACTCTGCCAAGCGTTCAACTGAGTCGCTGGTGCACATCGGAATGAAATGGGTAGACTTAGTCAACCTATCAACAATCACCCAAACGACGTCATTGCCTCGTTATGTCCTAGGAAGCCCAACTACAAAATCCATGGTAACACGCTCCCATTTCCATTCGGCTATTGGTAAGGGTTGTAACAAACCCGTTGGTTTTTGGTGTTCGGCCTTCACTTGTTGACAAGTAAGGCACTTCGATACAAATAAAGCGACATCTCGCTTCATACCCCTCCACCAGAACTGACGACTAAGATCATGGAACATTTTGGTGCCTCCCGGATGTACCGCAAGGCGCGAGGGATGAAATTCCCGGAGTACTTCTCTACAAGATTTCGGTATAAACAAACGGTCTAGGTAACATACACTCAGATCCGAGTGAACGTTCAAACCTTTCTCTTCTTTCCCATTGGAAATTTTAAACTGGATAGACCTACTTCACGGTCCCCTTGTTGTGCCTCTATGACCTTACTAATCAAGATAGGTTGAGCAGTCAAAGTAAACAAAGTAGCACTCTCGCTGGACTCACCCAAGTGTAAATCAAACTTGCCAATTTCACCTAGCATAACCCATTCCCGAATGGCTACACTTGCGAAACTACTCACAGATTTTCGACTCAAAGCATCGACTACTACATTGGCCTTCCCCAGATGATAGTATAACTCAAAGTCATAATCCTCCATAAATTCCATCCACCTCCGTTGGCGTAAATTCAAGTCCTTTTGAGAAAACAAATACTTTAGACTCTTATGATCAGAGAAGACTTCAAACTTCTCACCGTACAAGTAATGCCGCGAAACTTTCAAGGCAAAGATCACCGCCGCTAATTCTAGATCATGGGTGGGGTAATTTTTCTCATGAGTTTTTAATTGTTGTGAACCGTAGGCCACAACTTTTCCCTCTTGCATCAAGACACAACCAAGTCCATCCCCGGACACATCACAATAGACAGTGTAATTCAAACCCCTTTCCGAAATTATCAAAATCGGTGTGGTAGTCAATCTAGTCTTAAGCTCTTGGAATGACTTTTCACAAGCCTCACTCCACACAAATTTGATACCCTTTCTAGTCAACCTAGTCAAAGGTGCAGCTAGTCTAGAGAAGTCCCTTACAAAACGTCGATAATACCCCGTTAATCCCAAGAAACTCCAGATCTCGAAAACATTCTTGGGTTGTTCCCAATCCTGTACGGCATCTATTTTTGAGGAGTCCACAGTTATTCCCTCTCTAGACACTATATGCCCCAAAAACTTCACCTCAGTTAACAAAAACTCACATTTCTCAAATTTGGCATACAATTGATGTTCACTAAGTAAACCTAGCACTACCCGCAAATGAGTCTCGTGTTCCTCCTTGGAGGTCGAATAAATCAATATGTCGTCCACAAAGATGAACACAGAACGGTCCAAGTATTCCCGAAAGATTATGTTCATCAAATCCATAAAGGAAGTAGGTGCATTGGTTAACCCAAAAGGCATTACAAGGAATTCATAGTGACCATAACACGTACGAAAAACCGTTTTCTAAATGTCCTCCTCCCAGACTCTCAACTGATGGTACCCCGACCTCAAATCTATTTTTGAGAAGCAACGAAACCCTCTAAGTTGGTCAAACAAATCATCTATTCTGGGTAGAGGATACTTGTTCTTAACTGTAACTCTATTGAATTTGCGGTAATCAATACACAACTGCAATGACCCATCCTTCTTCTTCGCAAATAGAGCCGGCACTCCCTAAGGCGATGTACTAGGGCGAATGAAGCCCTTGTCTAAAAGTTATTGGAGTTGAATCTTCAATTCATGCAATTCGGCGGGTGCAAATCTATACGGTGACATGGAAATCGGTGTCGTGCCAGACACTAATTCAATGGAGAACTCGATCTCCCGATGAGGTGGTAAACTAGCAAGATCTTCTGGAAAGACATCCGGGTATTCACAAACTACCCTTGGTAACTCAATACAAGCCCCGTCACTCTCACTATCCAAGAAAGTTGCAAGAAGGCCACTAAGCTAGCTCCTACTACGAGGGTCAACAATTGGCAACAAGGCTCTATCAACTTGGTTCCCCAGAAAATAAAAATGATCACCACCCGAAGTGCACACCGTAACTCTTTGATGGTAACAATCAATCACAACTTGATAAGAACACAACAAGTCCATGCCTAAAATGACATCAAAACTCGACATATCTAGCAACACAAAAGCAAACGGAAGTCAACGCTTGGCAACTTCTATTTCACAAACACGACAACCCCGGTCTAATCAATTGTACCCCCCCAATAGGTGACTCTACTTTGAGTGGAGGCACTAACTGTGCTACCTCTAACCCCAATGCAGAAGCAAATGCAGTAGATATAAATGAATGAGACGCACCCATGTCTATCAATACATTAGCCAAAGAATTACACACAACAAAAATAACTCTCACAACTGAGGATTCTGGCAACTGCTCTGGCATGGTAACAACATACACACGCCTCTGTGGCCTCTGATTAACTTGTTCTCCTCTCGGAGCATAGGTCTGTTGTACTGATTGAGCCGAAGTGGCTCCCTGATTAACTCGCAAAGCTTGGACTGATTGAGCCTGCTAGTGGCTCTGAGTCTGCCTTGACCTTAATGCGCCAGATGCGCCTCCCAACTGTGGGCAAGTTCTCTTTATATGCCTTGGCTGACCACACTGATAACAATTAAACCTTTGACTTTTATTCTGAGATTGAGACTGACTTTGAGATCAGTTAGGTGGTGGTAACATTAACTATCCTCCTCCCTTTTATGGGCATGAGAAGGCTTTGTGACCCGGTTGGCCACACTTGAAACACGAGAAGCTACTCGATGCACTTTTTCCCAAACCTGCACTAGGCAAAGGAAAAGTGAATCTAGACTGCTGTGGTTGGGACTAAGATGGATAGGTGTTCCTGCTCTTCTTGTTCTTCCTATAGTCTCCTTGAGACTCTTGGCCCCTAGACCTCGAACTCCGAAGCCTCTCTTCCTCAGCTTGTATGAAAATTTCTACCTGTGTCGTCGTCTCCACAAGACGGTCATATTCCCGAATCATATTTTCGACAAGCTTGAACATAATTTTTGTTTTCAATTTCTTTTCAAATTCAATGCAACGGCGCTCTTCCGTTGCCACCAACTCTGGTGCAAATCTGGAAAAACTAGAGAAGACTGCCTCAAACTCGGCCACGGGCATGTCGAGTTGTTTGAGGTCTTTAAACTCTTGCCTCAATCTGTCCCTAGTAGTGAGAGGTATGTACTTATCTTGGAAAGCAACCGCAAAGGCTTCCTATGTCGGCTCCACTCTACCCTTGGCATATTTCCACCATTGACCGGCCTCTCCTTTAAGGTAATAACTCGCTAGAGTCACTCTTAGTTCACTATCTTCGATGTGAAGCATCTCAAATGTCTTCACAGTTTGTTCGAGCCACTCATCCGCTTTCTTGGGCTCGGGGCCACCATGGAACTCATTCAGTTTGGCCCGCAAGAACTCTCTAGTAAGGAAACTCGCCCTTGACTCCGCGGTGTTTTCTCGGGCTTGATTCTCCACCCTCAACAAGTTCATAGACTCTCTTAAAGCCCCTGCCATTTCTCGAGCTAGGGCCCCCATTGTGGTTTGACCCGCTTGTCCCACCTGCTCGACCACATTAGCTTGGCCTGCTTGCTCGACCATATTAGCTTGGCCGAACCCTTTTTCTTGCACCGGAACCCTATGGACCGGTACCTCATGCACACCTCGGCGAGCCCTAACACGCCTCCCCCCCTCTACCACCACGGACTTGACCCTTTCCTGACATCCTAATAAAGGACACAAGAGAAATAATTTAGCACATTAACTCATATGTGCTCGTAACTTGACTCACACGTTCGACTATAACAATTCCATATATTTCTCTACCATATACACAATTCAATTTCACTCCACATAAGCACTTAGTTATGTAAACACATACGTACTATTCTTTTACAATGAAATCCGTCCCACGAAAAACTAAAAATTCTTAGTCGAATGAGTACTGATCAAGTACCCTTCTAATGAGACCTCAAGGAATTTAACAAGCGCAAACAACATCCAAAAAGTCCAATCCCATACCCATTTAGTCACATAAGCATGTTATCACATAGTCACAAAATGCATAACACTTCCTAAGCATGCTAAATGAACCCATTGTGGTTAAACAACCACTTCTCACGAGCTCCAAGTATTCAAACCCGGTAGCTCAGATACCAAATTGTAACGCCCCAAATTTCTAGCCCAAATTATAATACAACAATCATGGCTCTTTCAAGAAAATCGAATATAAATCTCCAAACTTACATTACATGATACAATAGTTTTTCATGCAACAATACATTAATCCAACAACAAGTAAATAAACAAATAAATACCTCCAAGGGTTTACAAGTTTCCAAGGCTTGAGCTTGGTTACACAAAACGGTTATTCAAACCCACACACATACAATCCTTGGCTTACACACAGAGTCACAGCAAAATGAGAGTCTCGTACTCTCAACACACATTTCCTCGCCTTTAGTTAGGCGGCATCACCACATCTTTTCCTGCACAAAAATCCCATAGGGTGAGCATAAAGCCCAATAGGAAATCCTTAACAAAGTATATACATTTTATACAAGTCTCAAGAGATGAAATGCATGTCATGCTATGTCCTTTTGAAACAAAATCACATCTTCATCTTTGAAAACCATCATGCTCAATGATGTCATGCAATTTCAATTCTTCAAAACTTAACAATTCATTTCAAGAGCGGTAAATACGACTTTGGTAATCCCTAGGTCGGTATCTGTGAGTAGACTATACAAGTACTACCAATTTGTCATTTTTACTGGTATTAACCGGAAGGCTCGACACCTATTCGCGTGTGTTTTTGGTCTTTCACCCTGGCCTTTCAGGACAACTTATTCAATATCATCTATACCACCTATTAAGACTTATCAACGTATTTACCCCAAAACCATTCCATGAAAACTTGTTTCTCAACATTATTTTCTCAATGCAAGTTTTCAAATCAATTTTCAAAGTTTAATGTAATCAAATGAATTGATATGCCAGTAACACAAGATAAATATAAATACTTTTATTCCAATTCATCATCCAAGGAATAACACAATTCCCTCTTCTCAAGTATCCTCAACAATTAGTCATTTCAAGACTTATTCAACGTTTTGAACAATAATGTTCCAAATGAACAATAATTCTCATATTCCTTGAAATCCATCATTTATATAAATATAAATAAGAAATTTTCCAAATATCCATTTATTTTGACACACAAAATAAATATAACAATATCATTTATGGATTTTCAGTCTCAAAAAAAAAAAAATCCCCAAATTATAGGTTTTCTCACCAAAACTATACAACTCAAATCTTTTGAAAGAAAACTTTCCAAAACCATCTTTTCTTCAATCAACGAGGATCAAAATCCATAAGATCATTTTAAAAGAACAAGAGACAAATATAATTTCAAAATCGCTCAACTTCTTGAATCAACAATCAATTTTCAAAGCTATCGAAAGATGATTTCGAAAATCATACAGATCTTGCAAATATATATACATCTATAACTCTAAGAAAATCCCTACCTCAAGTTTTGAAGAAGAAATGAGATGAAACCCCCAAAATCAATGGTGCCGAAACTCGATCTTCACTGCACACAATGAAGCCCTCGAGAAGTTAACCAACTTTGATGAAGAACCTATGACAGAATTCTAATGGATCTTGAGAAATCAAAGTTTTGATCCAATTTGGCGTAGGGAAATGTAGAGAGAAGGGAGAGAAAATGTTTTTAGAGGGAGATATACAAAAGTAATTTGAAATATCAGATTCACGAATTGATATAACATGGTCCACTCAAGCATGGAAAGTCCCGCTCGAGCGTCGAATACACCTTCTCAGTACTTTTGTAGACAGGTCAAATTTTTGGAACTAAACATTCTCCGCTCGAGCGGACAAGCAATTTCGAATGCATTTTACATTTTTGCTTTGGGGGCGTTGCCCCTCGACCCTGCCAAGGCGTTGCCCTCGAACCCACAAAGAGGCACTGCCCCCTCGACCCCGGCGAGCTGACCAGGCAGCTCAATCCTCGACCTACCCAGTCGAAGTGGAAAAACATGAAACAAGGGTTGAAACCGGGATCGCTACCAAAGGCCAATTATTTCAAACTGCTAAATTTGGTCTAAACTAATTTGGCCAAAAACGGGTATAAAGTTGGGATTAAAGCTTAAATCTGATTTTTTTGCTGAGAAATTCATAACATAGCACATTATAATTTTCATCATTGGGTGTTCAAAAGAAATCACCCAAGTCTTGGGGCCGGTCAAAATGGGGTGTCTAAGTTGCCCCTCTTTGACAGAGCTCGATGTCATTTCTTGACATGAGTGAATGTCAAAGCTTAAAGACAACCCTTTTAACAAGGTCATAAGACTTGGGCAAACAAATAAGATGCAGATGCAATTGGTTGAACCCGAAGGTTGCCTACGTATCCTTGTGCAAGGAATCAAACCAGCGTAGTTCAGAGACACAATGCAAATGACATGCTCAAAATGCAGTTTGAAAGTTGGACTTACACGCTTCGTGAAGCCAGTTGTTTGAAAATTCATGATTATGCAATGTAATGCAATGTCATGGAGTGATGATAAAGATATGAAGATGGCAACATGATAGGCAAACTTCGTGCAAATGATATGAAATATAACAGGAGGTGCATTGCATTAAATGTGCCATAAGATCACATACAAATGTGCTACAACACAAATGATAGGTGAACTCGGAATCCAAATGCATCTTATGCGAGAAGAGAAAATAATGAACTTGAAATCCAAACGCGTTTCACGTGGGAGGAGGTATAGTGGTGTAACCAACAGATGTTCCTAGCTGTATTTCATACAGAGAAAGAGAAGGTTTTAACCAGGTAAACATCTAATCCTAACACGTTTCATGTGAAAAGAACAAAGGTTGTGTAACCAACAGGGGTACCTAACTGTATCTCATACGGAAAGGAAGAAGGTAGACATCAAATCCTAACACGTTTCACGTGAAAGGAACAAAGGTAGTGAAATCAACAGTGTACCTAACCGTATCTCATACGGAGAAAGGGAAGGCTTTAATCGGGTAAATATCAAATCCTAACACGTTTCACGTGAAAGGAACAAAGGTGGTGTAACCAACAAACGTACCTAACTGTATCTCATACGAAAAGGGAGAAGGTTTTAACTAGGTAAACATTTAATCCTAACACGTTTCACGTGAAAGGAGCAAAGGTTGTGTAACCAATAGACGTACCAAACCGTATCTCATATGGAAAGGGGAAAGGTTTTAACCAAGTAAACATCAAATCCTAACACGTTTCACGTGAAAGGTGCAAAGGTGGTATAACCAACAGACGTACCAAATCGTATCTCATACGGAAAGGGGGAAGGTTTTAAACATGTAAACATCAAATCCTAACACGTCTCACGTGAAAGGAGCAAAGGTGGTATAACCAATAGGCATACCTAACCGTATCTCATACGGAGAGGGGGAAGGTTTTAACCAGGTAAACATCTAGTCCTAACGCGTTTCACGTGAAAGGAGCAAATGTGGTGTAACCAAAAAGTGTACCTAACCGTATCTCATACGGAGAGGGGGGAGGTTTGAATCGGGTAAACATCAAATCCTAACACGTTTCACATGAAAGGAACAAAGGTGGTATAACCAACAAACGTACCTAACCGTATCTCATACGGAAAGGGGGAATGTTTTAACCAAATAAACATCAAATCCTAACACGTTTCACGTGAAAGGTGCAAATGTGGTGTAACCAACAGGTGTACCTAACCGTATCTCATATAGAAAGAGGGAAGGTTTTAACCAAGTAAACATCAAATCCTAACACGTCTCATGTGAAAGGAGCAAAGGTGGTGTAACCAACGGACATACCTAACCGTATCTCATATGGAGAGGGGGAAGGTTTTAACCAGGTAAACATCTAATCTTAACACATTTCACGTGAAAGGAGCAAAGGTGGTGTAACCAATAGACGTACCTAACCGTATCTCATATGGAAAGGGGGAAGGTTTTAACTAGGTCAATATCAAATCCTAACACGTCTCACGTGAAATGAGCAAATGTGGTGTAACCAACAGGCATACCTAACCGTATCTCATACGGAGAGGGGAAAGGTTTTAACTAGGTAAACATCTAATCCTAACGCGTTTCACATGAAAGGAACAAATGTGGTGTAGCCAACAGGCGTACCTAACCGTATCTCATACGGAGAGGGGGGAAGGTTTTAATTGGGTAAACATCAAATCCTAACACATTTCACGTAAAAGGAACAAAGGCGGTGTAACCAACAGGCGTACCTAACCGTATCTCATACGGAGAGGGGGAAGGTTTTAACTAGGTAAATATCTAATCCTAACACGTTTCACATGAAATGAGCAAAGGTGGTGTAACTAACAGGCGTACCTAACCGTATCTCATATGGAGAGGGGGAAGGTTTTAACCAGGTGAACTTGCAATCCTAACACATTTCACGCGAAAGGAGGAATTATAAATTCAAAGTCCAAACGCATCTCACGTGAGTGGAAGAAGGTACAGTAGAATATTTTTTTTTTCTTTTCAAAATACCATATACATATATATAACACAAATACGTATACATGCATACACAGGCAAACTATACATATACGGAGACACACACACAAATATACGGTATACATATACGCAGACATATACGGTATACACAGATTCATGTATGGACCAAATACATGCAGATATGTACATACAGTATACATATACACATTCGGAGAATATTTCGTTACTGATAAGGAATATTCCGTTTGCGGGCGCCAGCGGGGAATATGTCGTTACTGAGGAGGAATATTTCGTTTGTTGACGTCCGCACACGCAAGACACACAAAAATAAAGAAAAGAAAAAGAAATGTGTTGATCCGGGGGTTCAAACCCCTAATCTCAAGCTCAGCCTCTTAGTCCTTAACCGTCGAACCAAACCAGCTAACCAAGCCACTCTTGTGACAAAATATGCAAACAAATATATATATATATATATATAGGTATATGATGCACATACACATAAAACCAAAATACAAAAAAAAGAAACACTCGTTGCTATGGGGGTTTGAACCTCCGACCTCAAGCTCAGCCTCTCAAACCTTAACCACTGAATCAGACCATTGAACCAAGCCACTCTTGTGACAAAATAATTTGAATAAATATATATAATACATAGATATACAATACATATATACATAAAATCAAAACAAAACAAAAGAAACACTCGTTGCTATAGGGGCTCGAATCTCTGACCTCAAGCTCAGCCTCTCAATCCTTAACCACTGAGCTGAACCACGGAACCGAGCCACTCTTGTGACAAAAATATTCGAATAAATTTATACAATACATAGATATACAATATATATACATATACAACTCTCCCGCCTCTCTCTTTTCCTTCGAAAACTGCGTCTGACACACGGCCTTACCTTTTGCGTCAGCCAGCCAACAAAAGCTAGCCCTTCTTGATTTGTACCGATTGCCTCGGCTCTCTCTCCCTTTTATCTTATTCTCTTTCGCCTTCTTCTTAATCAGTCTCTTTCGTCTTCTTCTTTATCTTTCTCTTCTATCTCTTTCTTTTTCTCCTCTTCCGTCTTCTTCTTCATCACTCTCTTCTATCTCTTTCTTCTTCTCTTCTTCCGTCTTCTTCTTTATCACTCTCTTCCGTCTCCTTCTTCTCTTCCGTCTTCTTCTTCATCGAGAGACAAAACAGAGAGACTGAGCGGAGGAGAAAGGCTGCCAAAAATCAGCCCCCTCTCTGCTATTACTCCGTGACTCTTTTTGTTTACATCTCTCACCTCTAACGCATGGCCTCATCCCGTCCCCTCACTCTCTTTCCGGACCTTAATGATCCCATAAGCTCTCCTAGATCGAGTGCTCCTGCTTCTACTCTTCCTAACCTTCCTATGCTATCGGTTGAGCAAATAATGCAGCTCAATCTAACATTGAAGCCAACCACTACACGCTGAAGTCTTGTATGGAGACGGTGACTGTGGTCTCCAAATTGGCTCACCGACTGCAGACCAGGACAAGTGAGGTATACCAAGTCAATGCCTAACTCTGTCTACCCCAGCGCATGTACAAGAATGCACGAGCAGAGATTTGCGCACTGAAGGCTGAAAATAAAGAGCTAAAACGGCAGGCCACCTCCATGGCCCGATTTGGAGCACCTTTGTACTTTGCCTTTGACTGTCGAAGGGGAGTCGACTCTCTCGGCGGAAGCACTGGGGCAGGGCCTTCAAGGGTCTCCCAAGATGAAAAAAATAGGAAGAGCTCAGCGGGAGAGTCGAGTAAGTGAGGTCAGCATGTGGCCGTCATCGGAAAAACAAGATCCCTTTTTTTTTTTTTTTCTAGGTTTGTTTTTTTTTTTTCCTCTTCTGTTTTGCTTTGTTTTTGGAGTGGGCAAGTACAGCTTCAACTCTTTTTTTTTTTTTGGGGGGAGGGGAGGGGTTTGTTTTTTTTTTCTTTTTTTTGTTTTGTTTTTTGGAGTGGGCAAGTATAGCTTCAACTCTTTTTTTTTTGTCTTTCTGTATTTTGTCTCTGTAATCGAGGATGTCATCCCCTAACTTCAATAAAATAATTTTCATTTTTGCACATCAATGGCCTGACTGGCATATCACTTTGAGCTTGAAAACAATTTATTTGATTGAATTTTGAACTCTGAATTGGACATTGATTCCATACTGACCTGAATCAAAGAATGACTTAACGAAAGAAAAAACAAAGCAAAACGATCCAAACACAATTATATACACTAACTGGTATGAAAGAACATTGATTCCATACTGACCTGAATCAAAGAATGACTTAACGAAAGAAAAACGAAGCAAAACGATCCAAACACACTTATATACACTGACTGGTATGAATGGAACTTAAAAAAATGTGACTTTGAAACACAACCATTGAGCCTAAGCGATTCTGTAGTTTGTCATGATGGGTTGAAATTGACACTGGTGGTTCAACCAAAAGGTTGGCCGACGAACTGATGAACTTAGCCAAAAAGATGAAGCAACACGCCTGGACTCGAACCCCGCTGGATGAATAGCAACTTCTGGCGGTGAATGGTTAACTCGAGTGGTGAAGAAGACAAAATCTCTGACTCGACTATGCCCCTAGTTCATTGCCTTGAATTTTTTTCTCTTGATTTTTTGTAAAAATGTTTTGATCAACATGAGAGTTAGATTAACATACTTATTCCATTTTCTGTTTTGAAATCATGCAAGTCAAGCTATGAGCACTGAAAATTTTCCCTTATTTAAGTCCAAAGAATGGTCTGGTTATGCAAAAATAGAACAATTTTTGAGAAAAATTAGCCAGCTTCATTCAAAATAATCAAAACCTATTTTTGTAAATGGCTACTACCCAACCAACATAGAATCAACCATTGGGGTGATAACTGAACCGAGCTGATCCGAACCGAATGAAGCCGAGAACTGAACCGAATGGAGCCAAATTGAATCGAACCGACTAAATCAAGCAGACCAAAGACGAGCCAATCAAATGCGGATAGGACAGCCGAGTCGATTAAAGATACACCAATCAAACATGGATGAGATGAATAAGTTGAAAAATTATTAAGGTCGAACTTCAAGATGAAGTTGCCTACGTATCCCAAAGATAGGAATTAGGCCATACGTAATTCCGGCTAAGCTTCACTCGGGTATTGACGCTCTCCTTTTGTGCTCTAACTTTTGCCAAAGTCGTCCTTTCGATTTTTAACCTTGCGAGCTTTTCATTTCACTTTTTTTTCCAGACCCAATTAGCCTAGGGGCAAATTCAAACCCAATTAGCCTAGTCTCTACATCATTGTGTCTATCCGGTCAAGTGTAGTAGTCATTCTTATAGATTTAGATGGCCTAGAGATCTCAACACCAATCAACATGGATAAGCTAAAACGAGAGTACCACCCTTGAGAGGCTCGCTGGGCTGAAAACCCAGAAGGGCGACCTAAGCAAAAGTTAGAGCAGAAAAAAAAAAAAAATGAATGAAAAAAAATAGAAAATAAAAAAATGACAAAAAATGAAAAAAAAATAGAAAAATGAAAAAATGAAAAGCGTGTAAGGTTGAAAACCCGAAAGTGTGGCTTTGGCAAAAGTTAGAGCACAAAAGGAGAGTGTCAATACTCGAGGGAACCTTAGCCGGAACTGCGTATGGCCTAATTCCTATCTTTAGGATACGTAGGCTGCGTCATCTTGAAGTTCAGCCTTAATTATTTTTCAACTCACTCATATCGTCTATGTTTGATTGGTGTATCTTTATTCGACTCAACTATCCATATTTGATTGACTCGTCCCCATTTGATTTAGTTGTTCTTTTTCTCCTTCATTACGGGTTCAGTTGCAAGACGAATTCAGTTATACATTTTAAAGGTTGATTTCATGTTGATCGGGTAGTGGTCATTTGTGAAAATAGATTTTGAGAACTTTTAATAAAGTTAACTGATTTTCTAAAAAATTACTAAATTTTTTGCAAAACTCAGACCATTCTTTAGACCAAAAAGGGAAAATTTTCAGTGCTCACAGCCTAACTCATATGATTTCAAAACGGAGAAGTGGAACAAGCATGCTAATCAAACTCTTATGTTGATCAAAACCTTTTTAATCAAAAAACCAAAAGAAAAGGTAAAAGCGATGAACTAGGGGCACAGTAGAGTTAGGTTTTTGTCCTTTACCCACACTTCGAATTCTCATCACCTTAATCAGGCAATCGCCATAAAATGCACAGTAGTTATTGCCGGTGATGCTTTTCCGTCGAGCGGTCGACCGATGATGTTTTGTTTTGTGTTCATTTTATTCTAACAAGCATAAAAGGGTGCGCTTGGAATGGTTTTTGCTCGTTGTCGCTAACAATGCTTTTCCGTCAGGCAGTCGAGCAGTGTTGCTGTAACAACCCCGATCCATAATTAAGTACTAATCCGTAATTAAGGATGCTAATGAAGGGATTAAAATAAATTATGCATTATTATGTGTTTTATATGTTATTTAGCTTTCTATCTGTTACTCGTAGTAATATCTATCAGGAATTCTATTTTGATATGAAAATTAGAAGCCTTATCGATATCCAAAACTGAAATTGGTTACATCAATATGTTATTCAGAATTTTTAGAATATTATGGTAAGTTTAATTAAAAATTGATTCAGTCTGATTAATTAAGTTGCGTTTAGCAAGCCGTATGTTCTAATTAATGTATTATGGTATTATAACTATATATACAACACATTAAACTCACTTGACCATTTCTTTAACACTTTGAGCTCCCAAACTTGAATCAACATTTTAGAGAGAGAGAGAGAGACTCCATTTTAGAGAGAGAAAGTGTAGATTCAAGGTAGAAATTGAGGATTTTGCTAGAGTAGCTCAAGTTTGGCACGAATCTTGTGTATTTGAAAGCTTTTGGTGAGCATCTAATCCATAACTCATGAAGATTGTGTGTTGTAGAGATTCATTCATGGAGTTGTCATCATTATTTGCATGTATTTCACATGAGTTTGTCAAGAGAATGAAGAATTTGCTTATAATTCTTACATGCATGGAAGTATGAGTGTTACATCATCATTTTGATCATAAGCTTTATTATTATGTTGAATTGAGGCCATGAAATTAACATGCATGCATATTAGATCAAGTTTTGTAAGTAAATTCCATGTTTGAGGAGTCTTAGGAAAGAATTAAGAAGAGAATTCTACTTGCATGCCTAAATATGTTGGGTTTTGCTATGTCAAGTCTGATTTTGATCATTCATGTGGAAATTATGAATAATTGGCACATGCATGTTTGAATCATCACATATTATCTCGTAAATCATGTTTTGAAAAAGAGTTTTGTATATGTTAGAAGCCTTAAAACTCAATTTTGCTAAAAATATGGATTTTGAGAAAAAGAGTTTATGAAACTTACATGTATTGAGGTTTTGAACCCAATTTTGGTTAAATCTATGAGTTTTGAGCTAAAGGTTTGTAAAGGATCATGTATTCAGATGTGTGGATAAGTTTTCTAAGTTTTCGAACACGCTACGCACGAGTTTGCCTTTGAAATTGCATGTTTGGAGCGCAAGACTTTGTTTTGGAAACCCAGAATTGCGCAGTCCGCTCGAGCGACCACCGTTCGAGCATAAAATGAATGCAACCAATACTTTCTCAGTCAGGCCGGTCCTCTCGATTGACCAAAGTTGCGCTCCAGCGACCAGACCATTTTTAGTGCAGTTTGACAAGTTGTTCTGCATTTCATTTCCATCCATTTATGAGCATATGTAGACATGAATTATGAGATATTGAAGAGTATTAAGCTAAGAAATAACATGAGTAATTGAATTAGAAAATATGAGACAAATTCGAAATCCGAGAATGTGATTCACGTGTACAAATTATGAGAAATTGACTGAATAAGAAACCAATGTGAAGAAAGCTAAGCTGTGATGGCCAAGTACATGTGTAATGATAAGATATGTTTGTGTTATGTACCTTATGGTTGTAGGTCAAGACTCGAAGATTGATTGACCGTTTACGGGAGCCCGCTATGAGTAATGTTATTGTAAAGATATGTTTATATGAATTATGTTCCAAATGTGATTTGATAAGTTATGATTTCTGAAATGATATTTGTTTACGTGAACAAATGTCCCATGTTTGAAATCTATTATGGCATCCATAGATAGTCCCAAGTCATGGGTGATGGCATGTTAATGCGAGTCCATGACATATATACGTGATTACGAGATCTCGTTAGTCACTTCATTGTGGTGATATGTGTTTAATCGGTATCTGGAACTGATTACTCTAGTCGGATGATGATGTGATATGTTCTATTGGATGTACCATTATTATGTTCGGATATGAGGATGATTATGTTATGATCTGTTTTATGATTATGAAATGTTCGGAATTCGTTCACTAACCTCTTTACATTGATGTTATTCATTGGGCTTTAGCTCACTGTTTGTATATATATGTATAGGTGAGCGTTTTGGAGATCAGACCTGAAGACTTTTGTCTAGATTTGTGTTCTGTTGTCAGCCAACCATTATGCCTCACGTGGAGGTTTCTAAAATGTCACGTGTTATAAGATCTGATTGTTTCTATATATGAGACTTGTTTGTTCTTGTTGGCTGTACTTAAGATGCTATAATGTGTGTGGGTATAATGTAAGAATGACTTTTGAATATGTATATAAAGTTTTAAATATTATGTTTCATATACGTCAGCACAGCTTATTGGGCAAATATATTTATGTATTTGCTTTCGCTAGCCCTTTAATTTTGTTTAATCTATTCAGAGGCCTTCGGTAATCTCAGGATTACTGGCTGGTTACGATGCTAAACCTATAGGGGCGGGTTTGGGTCGTGATAGAGTGGTATCAGAGCACGAGTTATACCGCACACACGAGTCCATATGAGCTATAGGATGTCCTAGAAAAGAAATAGGGACATTGCATTATCATGTATGAGTATGTGTAATTTTTTTGTACATGTTTGATAAGAGAATAAGACCTATGAGTATGAACAAAGAAGTTATGTGAAATAACATGTCATGTTAATTTTGATATTGAATGTGTAAGTCATGTGAACATGAACATAGGAACATAGGAACATAGGAACATGAAAGACAATGTGACCTACGTGAATATATTTGAATTGAAATAAAATGACGAACATGTTTGATATGAAATGAAAAATGAAATCAGTGAGGACTTTTCCTATGTTAATTTTTACCCTGTTTATGTCTAGACAAATGGAAAGGACAAGGAATGTAGACGAATCTGAATCTTCTGATGCTAGAATTAACCGGCTAGAAAGAATGGTTGAAGACTTAACTGAATCTTTGAGACAACAATGACAAAAGAAAATACATGTACCTGAACCAGCTAATTATGATATGATAACTCTGACACAGAAATACAATAAAATGAAGTCGCCAGAATTTCTAGAGGGTATTGAACCGTTAAAAGCCGAGGCTTAGATTTTAGAAACTGAGAAAATATTTGAAGTATTTCCGTGTACTGAGGCACAAAAAGTTCTATTGGCCACATTTACACTTAAAGATGAAGTTAGAAGATGGTGGATATTAGTACGGAATGATAATGAGGGTATGACATGGGATAGATTTAAAGAAATTTTCTTTGAAAAATATTTTCCCCAATGCATCCGAGATAGGAAGGTATCCGAGTTTGAACAACTAAAACAAGGCGATATGACTGTGGCCGAATATGAGTCAAAATTTAATAAACCAGCTCGATATGCACCCTATATGATAAACACTGACTACAAAAAGGCTAGAAAATTTGAAGGTGGTCTTGACCTAGATGTGTTTGACCGAGTTGGTGTTTTAAAATTGTCAAAGTATGTAGATATCCTTGATAAAGCGTTGATGTCTGAGGCAAACATAGCAGCATTGAAAATATCAAAGTCAACATCATCAACTGAATCAGATGGAAAGAAACAAAAGAAATAGAAATTTGAAATGACTAGTAATTCGATGACCTCCGTGAATGAAAAATCTAAGGCAACAACTTTTGACAATGTAAGTCAGGGAAGCAATGTGAACAATGATATACCTATTTGTAAAGAATGTGGGAAACAACATTGGGGCATTTGTCGCCGCCTATCAGGAGCCTGTTTTAGTTGTGGACAGAAAGGACAATTGGCTAAATCTTGTCTATGAGCTCATCCGAACAACAATAGGTCTAATACTAGTACGACTGGTCCTATTCCTGTACCTAGAACAAATGCAACTTTACTCCCAAGGGAAGGAAGATTAGGCAAGGAAGGGTATATATCTTGGTTCCAGAAAATGCTCGGAATACTGAAACAACTGACGCAGGTATAACGTTAATTATCTGCAAATATTTATGTAGGAATTTGTGTGGGAATCGTACACTCCTTAACTTGATATAAATTGTGGACATGTTGATTGAACCAAATGAATTATTAGAATTATGAACTCTAGTTATTGAGTGTCCTAAAGACTTACTACTTAATGTAAATTACATGTGAGATGTCTGAAACTCTATGAATTTGAAAAATCACCCGTGTTATGGAAATTGTTGGGACTTGTGAACAATGAGAATCTGTTGGGTTATATCTTTATACTGTATTGCAACAATTTAATATGAACTGTTATGTATGACCTTTTGAACTATGCTAGAACTATTGGACATGGGAACATATTATGATTGACTGTAATTTGGAAAATGTTTGGACTTACATATATCTATACCTTTGCCTGGGATGTTAATTGATTCGAACTCCCTATTATGTGCCACCGAGGGACTTTGTATGATACATTACTGTGTACCGTATGCCTACATGAGAGACTTATTTGGAAAACTGCTATATTGACTATGATACTTACCTCTTGATATGAACAACTGCATGCCTGTGCAGATATATGTGAACTTATTTGGAGAATGTAACATTATATATGACTTGAAATACTTCGATATGAACTATTGTGATACATGAATCTGATGTGATTTTGAGAATTGATGAACTTAGAACAACTGTGGAACTATTGATTATGTACCTAAGCGAATGGAGTATGAACTATAGAATCAAATGTGCTTTGTTTGAAAATGATGGGGATAGAACTTTTACCTGATCTGATCTGATAGAATCTTGGTATGATGATACCTTTGTTTGAACTGATAGAAATTTTGTTTGGTGACACATGCTCTGTACTTTTGTTTGATATGACCGGATAGAACTTTCATTTGATTCGATCCGAGGAGACCCACATCTAATTTGAGAACTATTATCTGATTTGATTATGTTATGGGGGATTATGAATTTCTTATAATCGAATGATTGGCTTGTGTTGCCTACGGGAACTAAAAAAAAAAAAAAAGAGAGATCTGTTTTCTTTTCCAATGAAGGCTGTACGCTGACCTCATTTACTCGACTCTCCTGTCGGTCGATCTCTTTCTCTCGATTTTGTCTTGGGAGACCCTTGAAGGCCCTGCTTCAGTGTTTACAAGACCGCTGAGAGAGTTGACTCCCCACTGACTGTCAAAAGCAGAGTATGACAGAACTCCGAATCGGGCATGATGGTGGCATGTCGTTTTAGCTCTTTATTCTCCACCTTCAGTGCGCAAATCTCTGCTCGCGCATCCTTGTACATACGCTGGAGCAGAGAGAGTTAGGCGTTGACCTGGTGTACCTCACTTGTCCTGTTATAAGCCGGTGAGCCAATCTGGAGACCTTAGTCACTGTTTCCATACAGGACTTTAGCGTGTAGTAGTTGGCTTCAATGTCAGATTGAGCTGCCATTATTTGCTCAACTGATAGCATAGGAAAGTTAAGAGGAGTAGGAGCAGGAGCAGGGACACTTGGTCTGGGGAAGCTTATAGCATCATTAAGATCTAAAAAGAAAGTGAGGGGACGAGACGAGGCCACATGTCAGAGGAGAGAGGTGTAAAAGAAATGAGTCACAGAGTAATAGCAGAGAGCAAACTGAGTTTTGGGCAGCCTTTCTCTTTTGCTCAATCTCTTTATTCTGTCTCTCTCAAGCAGTGATTAAGAAGAAGACGAAAAAAAATGATTAAGAAGAAGACAAAAAAGAAGAAGAAAATGGAAGAGACGAAGACAAAGAGGGAGAGAGACTCGAGGCAATCGTTACAAAAAAATCAGGAAGGGTCTAGTTTTGTCGTCCGGCTGACGCAAAAATTGAAGCCGCGTGTCAGGCGTGACATTCAAAGGAAGAGACAGAGAGAGACAAAAATAGGAGAGGGGAGAGAGACATATATATATATATATGTTTGTATGCAGAGAACGAGGAAGAGAAAAAAACAAAGAGGGAGAGAGAGCCAAGGCAGTCGTTAAAATGTCTAGCTCTGTTGGCCGGTTGGCACAAATGTCGAAGCCGCGTGTCAGGTGTGGCATTCGAAGGAAGAGAGAGACGAAAACAGGAGAGGTGAGAGAGTTGCATGCACATGTGTATATATATTGTATATCTATGTATTATATATATTTCTTTGCATGTTTTGTCACAAGAGTGGTTCGGTTAGGTGGTCTGGTTCGACGATTAGGACTGGGAGGCTGAGCCTGAGATTGGAGGTTCGAACCCCCGTATCAAGGCATTTGCATTTCTCCCTGTTTTGCGTACGCTGACGTCAGCAAACGGAATATTCCTTGTCAGTGATGGAATATCCCTCAAATGTGCATATGTATACCGTATGTACGTATCAGCATGTATTTTGTCTATATATGAATATGTGTATACCGTATATGTTTGTGTATATGTCCATATATGTTTGTGTATACCGTATATGTCTGCGTATATGTATATCGTATATTTGTGTGTGTGTTTTCGTATATGTATATGGTTTGCTTGTGTATGCCTGTATACGTACTTGTATTATGTATATGGTATATATATGTATATGGTATTTGACATTTATACCAAAAAAAAAAAAAAAAAAATTGAAAACAAAAAAAGAAAAAAAAAACATTCTACTGTACCTTCTTCCACTCGCGTGAGACGCGTTTGGACTTCGAATTTACCTTTGCTCCTTTCATGTGAAACGTGTTAGGATTAGATGTTTACCTGCTTAAAACCTTTCCCCTCTCCGTATGAGATATGGTTAGGTACGCCTGTTAGTTACACCACCTTTTCTCTTTCACGTGAAACGTGTTAGTATTTATGTTTACCTAGTTAAAACCTTTCCATTTTTCGTATGAGATACCGTTAGGTACGCCTGTTGGTTACACCACCTTCACTCCTTTCACGTGAAACGTGTTAGGTTTTGTTGTTTACTCGGTTAAAACATTCCCTTCTCTCCGTATGAAATACATTGAGATACGTCTGTTGGTTACACCACATTTGCTCCTTTCACGTGAAACGTGTTAAGATGTGACGTTTACTCAGTTAAAACCTTCTCCCTTTCCATATGAGATACAGTTAGGTTCGTCTGTTGGTTACACCACCTTTGCTCTTTTCACATGAAACGTGTTAGGATTTGATGTTTGCCTAGTTAAAACCTTCCTCCTCTCCGTATGAGATATGGTGAGGTACACCTGTTAGTTATACCACCTTTGCTCCTTTCATGTGAAACGTGTTAGGATGTGACTTTTATCCGGTTAAAATCTTTTCCCTTCCGTATGAAATACGATTAGGAACGTCTATTGCTTATACCATTTTTTCTTCTATCGCCTAAGACGCGTTTGGATTTGTTCACTATTTCTTCTCTCGCGTGAGACGCGTTTGGATTAGTTCACTATTCCCCATGTCGCGTGAAAAGCGCTTAGATTTTGAGTTCACCTTTTCTCCTCTCGCGTGAGATGCGTTTGGATTTGTTCACATCATCCTTCATTCTTTCGCATGAGACACGGTCGGTTGTTGTTTCACTCGGTTAAAAACATCAGGTGCGCCTGATGTTCACACCATCTTTTTTCTTTTTGCGTGAGACGCGTTAGGTTATTGATTTACTCGGTTAAAAACATCAGGTGCGCCTAGTGTTCACACCATCTTTCCTCCTTTCGCGTGAGACGTGTTAGGTTGTTGATTTACTCGGTTAAAAACATCAAGTGCGCCTAGTGTTCACACCATCTTTCCTTCTTTCGTGTGAGACGTGTTAGGTCGTTGAGTTACTCGGTTAAAAACATCAAGCGCGCCTAATGTTCAAGTTTATCATTTATATTGTGAGTACATTAGTATGCGATGCACTTCTCTCTTTCATTTGTACGGTATGCATATTTGTATGCAATGCACTTTCCTCTTTTATTTGTGCGGTATGCACATTTGCATGCGATGCACCCCCTTCTTTCATTTGTACAGTATGTATATTTGTATGCGATGTACCCCCTTCTTTCATTTGTGCGCTATGTACATTTGTATGGGATGCACTCCCTTATTTCATTTGTGCTGTATGCACATTTATATGCGATACATTTCTCTCTTTCATTTGTGCGGTATGCACATTTGTATGCGATGCACCCTCCTTTATTTCATATCATTTGCGTGAGGCTTGTCTCACTATATATTACATCTTGCATTGTACACATCATACATTTCCAAAATAAAAGAAAGAAAGAAAAAAAAATTGACTTTCACTTGCATTAGCATATCATTTGCATAGTTACATGTTGCATCACTTGGCTACAATCTATTCACATCACCATTTGACATAGTTTATGCTGGCTCCCACTTTTTGGGTTGTAAAAACCACTCATTTGTACTGGCTCTTTTTCGAGATGACGAAACTATCCCTTCCTCAGGTTGGCAGTCCAAACCATTATTGGTTAATACCTTCCTTTTCTTAGGTTGTTGGTTAAGACTATCCCTTGGTTAATACCTTCCTTCTTTTGGGACCATTCATCGGTTACATTTCGTTCTCTTACGTGAATGTATTCGGATTGTATCCCTTGTTATGCTTCATATTACTTGTTGTATTGCATTAGTGATGCACTTTTTCAAAAAAAAAAAAAAAGACAAAAAAAGATAGTTCAATTTTCAATTGCATATCATTTGTATTCTGCCTCTAAACTACGCAGGTTTGATTTCTTGTAATGGGATACGTAGACAATCTTTGGATTCAACCAACAACATTTGCGTCTTGTTTGTTTGCCCAAGTCTTACGGCCTTGTCAAAAGGGTCGTCTTCGGGCTTTGACATTCACTTACATCATGAAATGACTTCGAGCTCTGTCAAAGAGGCGCAATTGTAGACACCACAATTTGACCGGCCCTAAGACTTGGACGCTTTCTTTTGATTACCCTATGATGACAAAATAAGAAGGTGTTTCTCACAAAATCCTTAATAAGAAAACTTAGAATTTGAGCTCTGTTTCCAAACCTAAACAGCCCAAATTACTTTTCCAAGGGAATATTCTGACCTCACGGTTACGTCCAATATAGTTCGTTTAGCTAGGATCAACCTTCGTTGCACTTTCAGGGGCCTCATTGAAAAATTCTCCCAAAATCTAGGTTATAGCACAATTATTTGAAACTTCTGGGCCAAATTGTAATTTTCAAAACTCAATGAATATTCTGTTATGTGAAGGAATATTCTATTAAGTCAGAGAATATTCCGTCAATGTTGACTGTGACGCTAACATGGCAGCTTTGCTGACGTGGCATGACTGGATTGATCCTTGCTGATAATGTGGCGCTGACGTGTCTCTACCCAAAAAAAAAAAAAAAAGAATTTAAGGAATGCTTGGAAGGCAATTTGAACCCTTAACCTAAGACTCCACATTCTAAACCTTAGCCACTCTGCCAAAGCATCATATTGTGTCATATTTTCCCCCAAATAATATTTAACTGCTTCATAGCTCACCATTCCCACTCATCATCCACTTTCATAATCATACCCCATCAATGCTCACTCACCATCCATTTTCTTAATTACAACCCACCATTCCCACTCACCATCTACTTTTATAATCACATCCCACTATCTCCATTTGCCATCTACTTTCATAATCACATCCCACCATCCCAACTCATCATCTACTTTTACATTCACACCCCACCATTCCCACTTACCATCTACTTTTATAATCACATCCCATCATCCCAACTCATTATTTACTTTCATAATCACACCCCACCATCCCCACTCACCATCTACTTTCATAATCACATCCCACTATCTCTATTCACCATCTACTTTCATAATCACATCCCACCATCCCAACTCATCATCTACTTTCATAATTACATCCCACCATCCCAACTCATCATCTACTTTCATAATCACACACCACCATCTTCACTCATCATCTACTTTCATAATCACATCCCACTATCTCCATTCACCAACTACTTTCACAATCACATCTCATCATCCCAACTCATCATCTATTTTCATAATCACACACTACCATCACCATTCACCTTCATTATACATTGTCCCCCATTAACTCCATTATCTTCAAAAAAAAAAAAAAAAAAAAATGCTCCACTTTGTCTTCCACTTTATCCTCCATTTTGTCCTCCACTTTGTCTTCCACCAATGCCCACTTGCATTGGCTATATAATAAGAGCTCTAGTCTTGAATTTGGAGAAGAATTTTGAAAAAGAGAAGTGTAGGGAGAGAATGCTAAAATTGTGTTAGAATTTGAAAGAAAAGAAAGTCTTAAAAACAAGAGAGTTATTTTGCCAAACTAGTGAAGTTACATAGCTCTTACATCTTATCTTCCCTTGTCAAAACCACTCAAAGCCTTAATCAAAGAGAGAGTATTCTTGCCAAGAAAAGAGTGATCATACCCTTGTTCAAAACTGTCATTCCAAGCTCAAATTCAAGTTTTGAATTGAGGATTGAGAACACACTTCCTAAACTTGAGGGTGATCAAGAGGAAGTTTGGAAATCAAAAAGTTCAATCTTTCTTTGGAAGGTGAATTTCTAGTCTTTTATTTTCTTATATTTTCTATCTCATATTTATTTTCTTACTTCTTATTTCATAGTGTTTTGTTATAATCCAAATGGTTTGTTTATCTCATATATATTTTCTTACTTTATAATTCATAGTGTTTTGTTATAATCTAAGTGGTTTGTTTATCTCATATTTATTTTCATACTTTTTATTTCATAGTGTATTGTTGTAATCCAAGTGGTTTGTTTAGCTCATTATTATTATTATTATTATTTGCTTACTCTTGTTTCATAGTTATGCTGTAAGCTAACCGGTAGTGGTTAGTTGAGCCATTTACATATTTCTTTTTTGTTCCTTTTCTTGGTTTCTCAACAAGATAGGTTTTGCTCGGCCTACTTGGCCAGTCAGTTAACTTCTTTCGGACAAGATGGCGTAATCTCCCAATGTTGACCAATTTTCGCTGACGGTTCCAAGGAACATAAAGCTTTTATTTTGTTTATTTTTATTTAGAGTGTTTTGTGAGGTTTTATTTTATTTTATTGCAATATTCCCTCCTCTCTCTCTCATTTGGTTTATAATAATTTATTCAAAGTGTTGTAATAATTTCCCGCCCTATTTCTTTCTATCCCGTTCTTTTACTTGCTTTCCTTATTTGTGGATATGCATCATGTTTATTTTATTTTATTTTATTTTTTTAGTATGTCCTTGCTTTGCATCTATGTTTCATGCACCTTGATTCGGCTAATTTTGCATTTGTGGATTTAATCAATTCTTATGTGATTATGTGCGTTACCTCATATTCTTAAGATGATTCACATGTCATAGCTTAGAAGCCGAATCTTTAGTTGCCTCTCATGAATGAATTCCATTAGGATTTTGTATATAAGATCATGCATGATTTACTAACTTTGTTTTGTAGCTTGTTCGCGGGACGTCAAACATGTAAGTTTTTATACTTTAGCATCCCGTTTGTGTGTGTTTTTCTTATTATGTTTAAGCATCCTACCATGTGGCTACTTGCTTACTTGATATAACTGTATGAATGCCATTGGATAGAGGTTGTGTCGCTTAATTTGGAATAATGTTGATTTTTCATGTTTGTAAACTCAATTTATTTGGGTTATACATCTTCAAAACTCTTTTAAAATACATGAAATCAAATTATTCCAAAATAAATGACATAGTCTATATTTGTATGCTTCACATAGTAATTTTTAGGATTTGTTAAATAATCGAAATATGAACATATAAAATAAAATTCATATCATGGTTTAGTAAAGGCCGTTCTTTTGACCGGGTGAGCGGGGGTGCTCAATTAATGACCTTAACCTCTTATACCTAAGGTTCCGAATCGAGACAACTTTGGTTATGATGAACAGTGGCATTGGCACGAGTCATGGGTTTCCTAATTTTCCAAAAATATTAGGTGGCGACTCTGAGCTCGGATGACGCAGTCCATTTCAGGCAAAAGGTTTTGCAATCAAATGGATTTTCTAAAAGCTGCCAAATCTGAACTTTCATCTATGTTTCACATTGCACTAGTGAGACTAGATCAAAGAGATCGAGGGTTCGAACTGTTTAATGCGAACGGGTACCCCCCATGTATGTTACAGGTGGATTTAAGGTTCCTTTGGCCGCAACCGAACCGCCAAACTGCGAGCACTCATTGTAATTTGTAAGACTTTGTGTTTTCAATTTGTTTAGATATTCTGTTTGTATTTTCAATTGAAAAAGAGTTTAAATATTTTGTTGAATATGTTTTGTTGAAAAAGAATTTTCAACTTGAATATATTTTTTGGTTTTTAAATCAAACTCTAAAAATAATAAATAAAAAAGATGATACATACTAGTTGATTTTTGTTTTCAAAAACAGATATAGATGTAATAATACAGAGGCATACAATCTGTGCTGCTGCTCTGTTAATGGTTTTGGTGGTTTGAATTGTTTTTATATTTTAACAACTACAAATTGTAATACTTTATGTGGATGAGGCATGCTGTGATTACAATATGTGGATGAGACATGCAGTGATTGTAATGTGATTGTAATACTTTTTTAAGTCATTCATTGTAATACTTTTTTATTTTGTTTTGAGGAAGTGCACAAGTTGAATTATGTTGAAAAATTATAAAATTTTAAACCGCTAAACCGATTTGCATCCGTCCACCAATCCGCTCAATCCACATCCGCCGGATTGGTCGACGGATGCGGATTAATTTTTTCCAATCCGCTAATCTGACAGACGAATGACGGATTGGAGGTTCTGTGGCCGCAACTTACTCGTGCCCACCCTTGGTTGCAGATGATCTAGTCCTCCTTAGTTTACCAGATTACTATGTTGAGACGAAAATCATTCAATAAATTTATATCAATTATGTCAAATTAGAATCCACGTGGCAACCGTGACCTGGCAGTCTCCCCTACCTTCTCAAAGTGCTAATCCCAATCAACATGTCTCTCTTTCTCTCTTCCTTGTTAGCCTAACCCAAGCCCATACCCTCTTTATTCCAGCCAACCACAACTCTTGCTATCATTACTCACCACACTCTTTGCAAACCCACACTTAGGAGTGTAAAAATGGCCCACGGCCCGTGGGTGCCCAGAAGCCCGCCCATGCCCCGGGGTGGGCCCAACCTATTTAGGCTCGGGCCTGAGCCCAGCCTGAGACCCTAGGCTTGGGCTTGGGTGATTATTTTAAAGTCTGGCCCGGCCCATCGGCTCGCTGAAGGCTCACTCAAGGCCCAGCTCGCTGAAGGCCCAATGTCTTTTTTAATGTAAAATAAAAAAATTTTGATAGAATTTTTTTTAAAAAAAAAAATTTGTTCAAGCCTACCCCCAGCCCAAGCCCAAACCCAAGCCCAGGCCCTAGTCCACCTGCCCCGGCCCAAGGCCCGAATACCTTCTAGGTCTGGGCCTAATTTTCTAGTCTGTGGCCCGGCCCGACCTCAATTTTGACGAGAGCACGTAAAGCCCGACATAGACCCGTCCCAACCCGAACTGGAGTGAACCGGACTGAGCCGAACCAAATTTACACCCCTATCCACACTTCTCACCGAATCCACCCCTACGTCCTCAACAAAACAACCTAATGTACAAAAAATTCATGATCAACTGCGCAATATAAACAAACCCTTAACCACAGCAAAATAAAAAGATCTCCCCATTTTCTCTGATTCTCTACAATAACCCCCCTCTTCCCTCCCTTCCTTCTCTTTCTCTCTCTCTTGTTTTACTCATTCATTGCTATTTTACGCTGATGGAGAACGACACCTACACCATGTCAAACCTGGACTCCGGCGACTTCTTGCCGTGGTCTACTGAAATCGACTTCGAAAACACGCCGCCGTGGGAG
Organism: Camellia sinensis; assembly: GCF_055761805.1. Lineage (NCBI taxonomy): Eukaryota > Viridiplantae > Streptophyta > Magnoliopsida > Ericales > Theaceae > Camellia > Camellia sinensis. The sequence goes on along the minus strand of NC_138962.1, from coordinate 61,602,651 downwards.
GAGCAACCGGCGCCGCCACCGTCGAGCAACTACGAAGTCAAGTTCATGTGTAGCTACGGCGACAAATTCCACTCTAGGCCTCAAGACAAAAAGTTATCGTACATCGACGGTGAAACAAAGATCTTGGCCGTCGATCGCAACACCAAGTTCACCGGACTCATCAGAAAACTCTCGGTCCTCTGCCACGCCGATGTTTGCTTTGAGTACCAGTTGCCTGGCGAAGATCTCGACGCGTTGATATCGGTGACGAATGACGACGATCTCGAGCATATGATGCGCGAGTACTGTCATGACCCGAACCCACCCCCATGGGTTAAGGACATAACCGGTCGGTAATCCTGAAATTACCTACGGCCTCAAACCAAATCAGACATATCTCATCAGAGTAAAGGGGTCAAACGGAAGTAAAATTTAAAACTTTGTCCATAAAGCTGTGCTTACATGGCACATCATAACAAACCGTACATAAAGATATTAATAACTCACATCAAACAATACAGCAGCATAAAGTTTTGTACAAACAGGATCATTAAAGTCTAGGTCAGCCAATCAAAACTATGTACAAACGTATCCAAAGTCCTCGCCAACATGACAAAATGACACAAGATAGCAAAAGGGCGAAGACGTGTCTCGTGCGTGAGACGCAAGGGCTGACTCCTCAAAACCTTGGTTGTTTCACACAGACTTCACTAAGGCTGGGTTTAGACCGCTCTTGGCTCACCTATATACTCACGAATGAGCGTGAGCAAAAGCTCAGTGAACAATATCGAATAAAGAAGATACATTAGGACAACATACGACAAACGGCCTTGGGCCCAATTCATATTCTATCTAATGTATATACAGGTATACATAAGGCAGGTGACTGCAGTTCCAAACATATCGGACGGCCTCAGGCCCAATCCATTCATGTCAAATTGGCCTTTGGCCCATTCATACTTTCATTAGTGTCAAACTGGCCTTTGGCCCATTCATTCTATCTTTCATGTCAAACTGGCCTCTGGCCCATTCATTCATATCCAACGGCCTCTGGCCCATTCATCCACGTCAGACCATTATTCATGTCAGACTATCATTCATGTCAGACTGGCCTTTGGCCTATTCATTCTCTTATTCATGTCAGACTGGCCTTTGGCCCATTCATTCTCTCATTCGTGTCAAACTGGCCTTTGGCCCATTCATCCATGTCGTACGGCCTCTGGCCCATTCATTTATGTCATACATGTCAAACTGGCCTTTGACCCATTCACTTTATCATTCATGTCAGACTGGCCTTCGGCCCATTCACACTTTCATTCATGTCGGACTGGCCTTTGGCCCATTCACATTTTCGTATCGAACTGGCCTTTGGCCCATTCACTCTTTAGGCATAGCAAACGGTTGTCCACAATTCAAATTAACAGACTTATAGGAAGCTAAGTAATTGGACAAATAGCATATTCCAGATATCTTTATTAAGATACTACTCACAGTGATCGGTTGGTTGATTTGCCCTGGGGCTTGACCCTACCCATCACATAATACAAATGGGTCACAAATGATTCAATCCGTTCTTAATTCACATAATCCTCTTTAGGCTTTATTCTTATCCCTTTTAACTCATTTACAATGCTTAATGCATGCCTAAGAGTACTTAGAAGTGAAGGGGAACGGAAAACGAAACACAGAACGTATTCTCAAAATTCCAGAAACAGGGGTCCCCGCTCGAGCGTGGACTTTCCTGCTCGAGCGGACCCATGAGGTCTGCAAAAGTACTGGATACAACATTTTCATGCTCGAACGCGAACTCGGACGCTCGAGTTGAAGATCAGTCTACATAGCTCCCTGCTCAAGCGTGAATTTCCCCACTCGAGTGGACGTCATGTCTGCAGAAAATACTGGGAGCTCGTATTTTACGCTCGAGCGGCGGATCCCCCGCTCGAGCGGACATCAAAATTTCTGGATTTTCTAGAACATGTTCTTGTGCTTCAACTTGACATTCAAAGGCTCTAAACACATGATTTTGGCTCAAACTATGCATATATATGTACTAACATGGTACAAACACCAAATTACAACATTATGAAGCTCAATTCCAAGAATTACTTACATGCATGTTCCAAATTGACTCAAACTCATCACCAACACACTAAATTCAAACATTTAAAGCTCACACTTTCATGATTTGCACTTGCATGTAGGAGATACTCATTATTCTCAACTTAATTGGTGAAGAGATGATCAAATACATGGACTTCATTCACATTCAACATGGATTACACACTTTATGCTCAAATATAGAAATTTATGGCAATTTCCTACATGCATGTGTCTATTGACTTCAAATTCAAGAAAACTAACTCAATTCATATTCTTTATCATCATTCAACTTTGAATTCACAAATTACAACATTAAACTCATGACTTCATAATCAATTGCTCACCTAGAAGCTCAATCTCCCCAATTTATGGTCAAATCTTGAGTTAGTCTTCAATTTATTCAAGCTTCTTGAGCAAATCTTCAATTGTTTCCCTCTCTCTCTCTCTCTCTCTAGCCGGCCCTCTCTCTTTTCTTGAGTTCAAAATCAGCCAAAATGAAGCTAAAAAGGAGAATTGGGTGTATAGTGCCCCACTTATATAATTTCCCTCAATTATAATTGCCAATATTAGATAATTGGGCACTATAGCATTAATTTAATCTAATTAATCTGATCTGAATCAATTTTCAATTAAATTTCACCGTAGGCTCTAAAAAATATGCCAATCACAATGACGCAATCAATTTTGATTTCTGTGGCCGATAAGGCCTTCAATTTAAATTCCAAAGAAGATAGTCAAACAGATATTCCTACGGTGAACAGATAGAAATTCAAAACCACATATTTTCACATAAATGGCACACATAAACATATCAAACACATAATCATATTCATAATAAGGACCAATTAGCATAGTACGGAACAGGGTTATTACAGTCTTCCCCCCTTTAGGTAGTTTGGTCCTTCAAACTTATTTCACCTTTAGTCGAACACAATTTGGAACACTTTTCATTCAATGATTCCAATCCTTTTTGACAATCGTTTCCTTAGTTTCAAAATCAAGCAGCACTCTGTTCTTAATCAGTCAGAGACTTACCTTTTCCTCCATACAAGGCTTGTATGGTGTCACACCAAAACTAGAGTGTAAGCTGTGGTTGTAAGCAAGGTCTACCAACAATGGATAGATCTTCCAAATTCCCTGAAAAATCTACTGCATATATTTGGAGCATTTCTCCCAAAAGTTCTTTCTGATTATACATCAATTTGCAGATGGAAAGTAGCGCTGACTCACAATTCAGTTCCCATTGCCTCTCGAAGGCTTGTCAGAATTCAAATGCATTTTAGGATTCCTCTCTAAAACAATAGATACTGGGACCCCATGTAAACGAGCAATCTTATTGATATAAACAGTGGCTAGTCTACAAACATCATACGAAAATTTTATAGGGAGAAAATGGGCAAACTTAGTAATCTTTCATATAATAACCCAAACGAGACTTATACTTTGGGTGCTCAAGGTAGCCCCACAATGAAATTCGTAGCCACACATTCCTATTTCCGTTCCGAAATGGAGAGAGGTCGAAGTAGTCCCGTCTACATCTAATGTTCAACTTCGACTTGTTGACACCGAAAACATTTGGACACAAATTCAACGATTTCCTTGTCACAAAAGTTTAATTCATTTTTCAACAATTCCACAATTCACAATCCAATTCGGTATTTAGTTCAGTGACTCATCATAGTTACCCAAGGTCAATCAAAAGTCTTCAGGAATATGAAGTGGATCCAGATACTGATTCTCAAATCAACAAAGGTAGCATCGAAGCAATTACCCATACAATGCACATAGTCCACATATCCCCTTAATACTGATTGTAAAGTACAATAACATCGAAGCAGTCGATTTCTACCACTATACACGTGTTCTCAATTCATTCAACAGTTTACGGTTTCCATTTCAATTCAATATTCAATCCCTTGTTCCATAGAGTCTTTCCACATTATCTGATAGTTGTCAAAACCATAAGGTAATTCACATACTAATCCACATGGTGTTAAAGGTAATATTAAAAACATCCAATCACATGTTAAACACAATTTACACATCCTCAGAGCCCCAATTGCAAAATATAATGGCACTGAGCAGTTATTTACACAAGGCATACTGAATTCACACACTTACGGATAATCAAGGTTTTTCAAGGTTTCTTGGATGTCAATAACATCTACATAATGCCAAAGGATGACATTCCAGACAAAACAAGGAAATAATCGTCTAGGAATCAAAGCACACCCATTCACGACCGTCGGTGGCCGACCTGAGATCGATTAGACAAACCCACCCGTGCAAAATCGTCGGTGGCAAGAGAGATATCTCAACAAAGGTGCTACATAGGCTTAACGTCCCCTAGCACGAAAGGACGTCTCAAGAATGTCATCAAAACAAACACAATACCACTCACCATAACTTGATTTCCCAAAATCCGATAACACTAAAGCAGACATATGAAACATATTCTGATTAGTCAAGGATAAATATTCAGTACCGTTTACAATCAAATCAATCCACTGTCATCGGTTTCCATAGCGTCAAATAAGCAAGAATATGATAGCACACAAGCATTGTTCCTTACGACACCCAATCACTGGATTTGCACAAACCAGTTCGTTTTTAACACATATGTACTCAATAGTTGAAGGTTGGTTCTCAATGGTGTTCATGGTTCGATTGGTCTGTTGATAGCCCACGTAAGGTCTTCTAAGTAAGTCAAGTATTCCAAACGGATTCAAGTTTTGGGTCTATCAGTTTTCTTGCCAAGAATAGCCTGGTTATTTATTATAAGAAATTCTTAATCCCCTTTAACAAATTCAAATTTGATAGAGGGTCTTATCAAATCAATCCAAGTAAAGGTCTCATCAAATCATATCCAATGAGGGTTCTACCAAGCCAAATCAAACAAAAGTTCTATCGGATCGAATCAGATAAAAGTTTTCTCAAATAGGGTTGATTTGGTTCTGTAAGGCATACTTCGTTGCTTAGGTACATAGTCGATAGTTTCACAACTGTCCTAAGTCCATCAGTTCTCAAAGTCATATCAGAGTCATTCATCACAACCGTTTATATCAAAGTATTTCAAGTCATGTACAATATGGCATTGTCCACATAAGTTCTGGTGTAGTTGCATATGCATGCAGTTGTTCATATCAAGAGGTATGTATCATAATTAATACAACAGTTCCCAAATAAGTCTTATATGCAAGCACATGGTGCACAGTAACACATTAAACAAAGTTCCTCAGTTGCACATCAGATGGGGTCTGTTACGCAAAAGTTCCAAATTAGTCACAAATCATAGGTTTACGAGTTAAGCCCAATATAGTCACATAGCCCAGTCAATTTTCTACCAATCAAAATACATGGTCTCACAATTATAGAGTTCATCATTTGGGGTGCTCAACTCAGTCACACAATCACAGAGTCATAATTCTAGTGGTTTATTCATTTGAAGGCAATAATATTACAAATCACCCTGAGCATAGGTTTAGATGTACATGTGCATGTACAGGGTCAATCAATATCCTAATACGTATTTTGCAAATTTCCCAAATGGAGCATATACCTTCAATGAATACGGTCTCGATCTTGTGGGTCTAACCAATCTAGATACACATGCAGCCGATATGAAAGAATATGCCGACCCGAATCAAATAATATCCCAAGCAAGGATGTACACATGTACTAATCCAGAATCAATCAACACATAAGCATTCGTTTATAGACAGTATAAATACTTGGAATGACGGTTGCAATATTCTAAGCGCTTTCTGGGATGAGTGTGATTACTCTATCCTGATTAGCAATTCCTACCATTGGTACGAATCTAGCTGAGGCAGAAGATTTATTCACATTTTGTTCAGTTCGGGGACAGTTCCTTACCATATGGTTGTAGACACCCCATTTTTGACCGTCTTCAAGACTTGGACGTCACCGCTTGAACACTCGGTGATCATCCATGTTTGTGTTCGTCTTGAGTTCCCGGAGGTCTCGGTTGCGTGCCTTGCCTCAGGATCTCTCGACTCGACTGTTTTATGTCTGGTTTTGTACCAAACACTTGTGTTTTGCCTTGAAGGGGCAGGGAATGTCTTGTGAGGCATCCCCACACATCACTGGCCATGGCTCGAGGCCACCGGCCAGTGATTTTATGCCATCGGCAATATATATTGCCGGTCGGCATTCTTTGTTGCCGATCGGCCATTTATTTTGTCAAAATGGCAATTTTGGATGGCCGATCACTGTTCATCTACTTTTAGTAGATATTTTGTGTCAGCTGTGATAGCTGGCACCCACTCTGTTCCCCTCCATACACGTGTATGAAGGGATTTCCCTCTTGGATGGCTTGTTTTGGAAGCCTTACAAGAGGGAGTTGCCTATAAGAAGAGGCTTCCTCTCTTGGCATTAGGGTTAGAAAACATTGTTAGAGAAGCTCTGGTTCTAGGTTTAGGGTTTTATATCTATCTTATATCTATATCTCTCCTTCTCTTGTATTGTGTGTGTTTAAGCCTTAGTTTTGTACACAAACACCTACTACTACACCTTTCTCTTGGAACTGAGGTTCTAGAGGGTTGTTTTCGAAGTTTTGAAGCTGGTTTGGACCTAAGGAGACTGCTGGTCCACCATTTGTGAAGAGGGTCTACAAGGGTAAGACTTTTGTACCTTTTTTACCCCATTTTTGCAAAGCTTTTTAGCCTATCTTGCATCTGTATTTGAGCTTGGTGTATAACATATAAAAGTTGTGTTTTTACTTGCTCTAAGTAGTTTCTTAAGGGTGTTTCAAGCTTTGGGGTTGTTTGACCCCTCTTAAGCCTTGAAAGGCTCCATTTTGTGCCATTTTGGTTGAGCTCCAGGATCATTGTGTTTGGGCCTCCTCACCACTAAAATCTCGAGGGATTTCAGAGGTGAGGATGGTGCCTTGAGGTCCCAAGAAGGAGAGGACCACCCCCTCTCCTTGTTGTCCTTGAAAAGGATCATTTTTGCCTCTTGAGGGAGCACCTAGCTTAGGCTCATGTTAACCATGCCTTGGCTAATTTTTTTATGCTTATTATGCCATGATATAGCATTGTTTTAAGTTGGTTTTGGTACACCATGCTTGCTTAGCATACATGCCTTGTAATGCCATTTTGTTGCCTTAACATGCCTTAGGTTGTAAACCATTGTTCTAGCATGCTTTAGGCTTGGCTTTGTGAAGCTTTCATGTTTATTTTGCCATGTTTAAGGTTTATCCTTAGTTGTTTGGGTCGACTTTAGCATGCATTGCATAGCCCCTTTGCGTTTTAGCTTGTAGGCTTCAAGTATGTGAGTGTATAGCATGCATTACTTGCTTTGGTTTAGTGAGTTGGGACTATTTTTCATGTCATTTCAGTCCACTTAGCATGCTTGTATACTTGCATTTCATGGCTCTTTGATGTTTCAAGAGTTTGTGTTTCATGCTCCTTGAAAGTGCATTTGTGCATGCTTCCATGTGTAAGTCATTTAGATGTCATTTAAGTGGTTTTTGGAGTTCATTTTGACATGCTAAAACCCTGATTTTAGTTGCTTGAATCATGCCATGTTTGGTCTTGATAAGTGTAGTCCAATGCCTCTTTGGTGAGCCTTAGGCGTTGGGCTTGGTTGCATGATATGCTTGCTTTGTTTAGTTGGTTTGGCACCTCCTATAGTATGATTTTCAGAGCTTCATTTGCATGTTAATTTTCCATGCTATGCCTCTTTTAAAGTGCGCTTAAAAGTTGCCTTTATGTGTTTAAATGTTAGTCCATGTTGTCATGTATGCTTGCATGTGCATTTGGCCTCATTTCCTTGGTTGATGGCCACTGTTTTGGGCTTCCTTAAGGGCTGCCCAAACGAGCTTATGTCCATCCTTTGCTTGTTTGCATGCTTACCTTGCATGTTTGCTTGCATACTTGCATAAATGCATTGTATGCCCATGTTGCATGCTAGTTCACATGCCTAGGTTGCACTCCATCTAGCATGCATGCCTTGTTCCTTGATTTAGTGATTGGAGTTGGGCCTTTGTTTGTTGGTTTGTATTGCATTTGAAATCAACATGCATAACTTGGTCTCTTGGGCCATCACGCATTGAAATGCGTGATTGATGGTCCGAGAACCAAGGACCATGTCCCTTTGAGTCATGAACATGATAAGGGATATGGTTGGTGCATACATTGCTTGAATTGCATTGCCATGCAAAGCTCTGTCCTCTACTGCTGTCAAACAGATTCTGCAGGAACTTTTTGCCGATCGACTACACAGAGTGCCGACCGGCAATCCATCGGTGGCCGATAGCTTCATTTGTGGCCGATGACCACCAACCCACGGCCGGTGACCATTCCCCTTGGCCGGTGGGGTTCTACAGTGTTCAAACAGTGTACCTTGGAGTTTGTGCAATTTTCAGAGGAGTATAGTAGGGAAAACAGAGGCAGCTTGTGCATGGCAGTGGACTTCCGAGCAAGACCGAGCATGCATTACATTGGGCTCTTTTCCCGAGGCCGTTAATCGCTTTCTTAGATTAGTTGATTTGCTTAACTAATTTAGTTGGTCTGTAATAATTAATTAGCTAGGATAGTTGGTTTGTTATTCGGACTATATTATTCTTTCAGACCCTCCGAGCGAGGGCAATTATGTAATAAGTGTGGGTGCGTGTGTGTGCATGTCTTCCAATCCGTCACTTCTTTTTCCCTTTTACTTACCTGCTTTTGATGGTTAGTATTAGGTCATATTGAATTTAGCATACCTCATGCTATGCATGCGTGCATCATTCATTAGTATTGCATGCACCGGGCTCGGCGCATCATGCTAACTGCATCGTATTTCAAATCTGACTTGAATACATGCTACTTGCCACACTTTACATGCCATTTTAGGATTAGCCGAGCCTATCCTAATTGCATTTTGTATGCGTTGCATTAGCCATTTTAACATGAACTAGGGTCACGCATGTTTGCTAACTAGTTTTTGTTTTGGCTCGGAGTACTCGGTAAGCATTTATGCTTTAGCATACCGCATGCGTGTGAGTGTTGCCATAATAGCATGATTACCATGAGGCTAGATGCTTATGTGATATAAACTGCTTGAATGCCTGTGGGTGAAGGTTAGATTGTTTGAGTTGGAACAACTCGTTAAAATTCGTGCTTTAGCCTACTTGCGAGTAGCAAATTTCAAACTGTTTTTTTTTTAACAAACGGATATGCAATGCTTCGTTCCAATTCAGGCGATTTGGTCTATACTTGTTTGCTGTGCGCATAACATAGGAATTCTAGGCTAATAACCGGAATAAGGACACATAACGTTTTCAAAAACGGATATCACGGTTAGTAGAGGCCGATCTTCGGATCGGGCGAGAGGGGGTGCTCATAGCTGACCTTCCCCAATCGTACCATAACTCCCGAGCCGAGGCAACTTTGGTGATGACGGACATGTGGCCTTTGGCACCGAGTCAGGGTTTCCTAAATTTCCCCTTAAAAAAAATATTTAGGTGGCGACTCTGTATCTGGCAAAGCAGTCCATGTTTGGCACTTCTTTTCTAAAAATCTGTTTTCTCAAAACGATTTTCCGGATTTGGACTCTTTGGTTCAGATTAAGAACCGTGACACAAATTGAGTCCGAACTGTAGCACGAAGGCCTCACGCGGGTGCGTCTACAATGGTCCATTTTACCACACCTATAACAAGCCCCAGAAATTCGATAACAAACTCCTCGGTGTTTCTTACCACATTCATTACATGTCGGTGCTGTATTTCTTGTAGAGTTTGAAGCGCGCGATGATCCCGTATTTTGCTTTTTAAATTTCCTCTTCTTTGAGAAAAAGCTTTGTCTCTTGCTTTTCCATTCAGAAGATCGATTCATGTTAGCTTTGGTCATCAGTGTTCGATCTAGCACCTCAACATATTTTGTGACTTCCAACACATTCACTTGGTGCTCTTGCACTGGTGGTGGCAAAGGTTCTTGCCGTAGCGGCAACTGATACTGTTGTCTTAAGATCTTTGCCATTTCTTGTACTGTTCTTTCCAGTCTATCAAGTCGGGTTGTGGAAGAGTCTGCCAACTCGTATGCCCTTACCTTATCCATGATCTACACAAATTCTTGTTAAGCCATGCCAAATAAGGAATGCCCAATACAGAAATAAACACAGATACACATAGGTGCATTCGCACATAGGCACGTCGTTATATTCTGATTTTACGTATCATCAAGGCACAATTAATCATATGCAAAATAGACGATCGCATACTTATCAGATATCGCGAATAGAACACTTACTAGATAATTACACATTTGACCATATTCATATTCCACATAGGCACCCATTTGCAGCATCGAATGCACATAAGCAACTTCTTATAATTCGTATGTTCATATACGTGCATCATAACAAACAAAACTTGTTGTACACATTAGTGCAACAATTCATATCTCATATAATCACATATTCTCAATGCTTACATCATGTACTTGTCAAATGGATGCATCTTAAGTCTTTTCTAGACACCTTATGGCTCATTTGGACAAGTGTGTGAGTTATTAACTCGTGCTCTAATACCACTTTGTCATGACCCGAACTCGCCCCCATGGGTTAAGGACATAACCGACCGATAATCCTGAAATTACCTACGGCCTCAAACCAAATCAGACATAACTCATCAGAGTAAAGGGGCCAAACGGAAGCAGAATTTAAAACTTTGTCCATAGAGCTGTGTTTACATGGCATATCATAACAAACCATACATAAAGATATTAATAACTCACATCAGACAATACAGTAGCATAAAGTTCTGTACAGACAGGATCATTCAAGTCTAGGTCAGCCAATCAAAACTATATACAAATGTATCCAAAGTCCTCGCCAACATGACAAAATGACACAAGATAGCAAAAGGACGAAGACGTGTCTCGTGCGTGAGACGCAAGGGCTGACTCCTCAAAACCTTGGTTGTTCCACACAGACTTCACTAAGGCTGGGTTTGGTCTGCTCTTGGCTTACCTACATACACACGAATGAGCGTAAGCGAAAGCTCGGTGAACAATATCGAATAAAGAGGATACATTAGGACAACATACGACAAACGGCCTTGGGCCCAATTCATATTCTATCTAATATATATACAGGTATACATAGGGCAGGTGACTGCAGTTCCAAACATATCAGGCGGCCTCAGGCCCAATCCATTCATGTCAAACTGGCCTTTGGCCCATTCATACTTTCATTAGTGTCAAACTAGCCTTTGGCCCATTCATTCTATCTTTCATGTCAAACTGGCCTCTGGCCCATTCATTCATATCCAACGACCTCTGGCTCATTCATCCACGTCAGACCATTATTCATGTCAGACTATCATTCATGTCAGACTGGCCTTTGGCCCATTCATTCTCTTATTCATGTCAGACTGGCCTTTGGCCCATTCATTCTCTCATTCGTGTCAAACTGGCCTTTGGCCCATTCATCCATGTCATACGGCCTCTAGCCCATTCATTTATGTCATACATGTCAAACTGGCCTTTGGCCCATTTACTTTATCATTCATGTTAGACTGGCCTTCGGCCCATTCACACTTTCATTCATATCGGACTGGCCTTCGGCCCATTCACATTTTCGTATCGAACTGGCCTTTGGCCCATTCACTCTTTAGGCATAGCAAACGGTTGTCCACAATTCAAATTAACAGACTTATAGGAAGCTAAGTAATTGGACAAATAGCATATTCCAGATATCTTTATTAAGATACTACTCACAGTGATCGGTTGGTTGATTTGCCCTGGGGCTTGACCCTACACATCACATAACACAAATGGGTCACAAATGATTCAATCCGTTCTTAATTCACATATTCCTCTTTAGGCTTTATTCTTATCCCTTTTAACTCATTTACAATGCTTAATGCATGCCTAAGAGTACTTAGAAGTGAAGGGAAACGGAAAACGAAACACAGAACGTATTCTCAAAATTCCAGAAACAGTGGTCCCCGCTCGAGCGTGGACTTTCCTGCTCGAGCGGACCCATGAGGTCTGCAAAAGTACTGGATACAACATTTTCACGCTCGAACGCGAACTCAGACGCTCGAGCTGAAGATCAGTCTACATAGCTCCCTGCTCGAGCGTGAATTTCCCCGCTCGAGTGGACGTCATGTCTGCAGAAAATACTAGGAGCTCGTATTTTACGCTCCAGCGGCAGATCCCCCACTCGAGCCGACATCAAAATTTTTGGATTTTCCAGAACATGTTCTTGAGCTTCAACTTGACATTCAAAGGCTCTAAACACATGATTTTGGCTCAAACTATGCATATACATGTACTAACATGGTACAAACACCAAATTACAACATTATGAAGCTCAATTCCAAGAATTACTTACATGCATGTTCCAAATTGACTCAAACTCATCACCAACACACCAAATTCAAACATTCAAAGCTCACACTTTCATGATTTGCACTTGCATGTAGGAGATACTCATTATTCTCAACTTAATTGGTGAAGAGATGATCAAATACATGGACTTCATTCACATTCAACATGGATTACACACTTTATGCTCAAACATGGAAATTTATAGCAATTTCCTACATCCATGTGTCTATTGACTTCAAATTCAAGAAAACTAACTCAATTCATATTCTTTATCATCATTCAACTTTGAATTCACAAATTACAACATTAAACTCATGACGTCATAATCAATTGCTCACCTAGAAGCTCAATCTCCCCAATTTATGGTCAAATCTTGAGTTAGTCTTCAATTTATTCAAGCTTTTTGAGCAAATCTTCAATTGTTTCCCTCTCTCTCTCTCTCTAGTCGGCCCTCTCTCTTTTCTTGAGTTCAAAATCAGCCAAAATGAAGCTAAAAAGGAGAATTGGGTGTATAGTGCCCCACTTATATAATTTCCCTCAATTATAATTGCCAATATTAAATAATTGGGCACTATAGCATTAATTTAATCTAATTAATCTGATCCGAATCAATTTTCAATTAAATTTCACTGTAGGCTTTAAAAATTATGCCAATCATAATGGCGTAATCAATTTTGGTTTCTGTGGCCGATAAGGCCTTCAATTTAAATTCCAAAGCAGATAGTCAAACAGATATTCCTACGGTGAACAGATTGAAATTCAAAACCACATATTTTCACATAAATGGCACACATAAACATATAAAACACATAATCATATTCATAATAAGAACCAATTAGCATAGTACGGAACAGGGTTATCACAAGTATGATCGGTTGTTTAGGGCTTCGTGGAAGCCGGCAAGATTTCGGTTTTTTTTGTTCCCTGATGCAGAGTCGGTGGCCGTGACACAAGGGAGTTTTGGTTCGAGAAAAGGGAAGAGCGATCGGGAGAGGAGAAGCGATGAGAACTTAATCGGAGGTTTTCTAGGCAATAATTACTATGCGCAAACTTCTCAGAAAAATTACCTCCGGCGACTTCATCGGCTGCTCTGTCGCCTCCTGTGTCTTCTCCACAGGGATATAGGCCGGAGAAGCAACTCACTAGCAGCGGAGTTTACACGGCGGTGCCTGAACAACAACAACAACAACAACAACAACAACAACAGGTTTTCATGATCCAAACTCCGGCGGGTTTGTATCACGAGCTGATGGGAAAACAGGTACCCGACTATGAGCTGAGGATTGTAAACGCCCAACTATTAGGCATCCGTATGCTCAAACCCAAACAAATAGTTTTTTGGTCTATAGTGTTCATATTCACTCGATCACTTTTGGACCACACCCATGAACTTGCAAATTTTTTAATCCTATACAACCACTATAGAGGAAGCCAACATTTGAACCTCTAATTTCATCTTCCTTATAAACAACCTCATGGATACAACTGGCTGCCCCTTTGCTGTCACAGTTATGTATGACAGTACATGTAACTTATATGACACTTTTTTTACCACCATGATATTTTGTGCATTTGGTTGCCGAACTATATCACCCAAAAAAAAAAAAAAATCAAATTTCAAATGTTTTTTTTCTTTAGACACGAAAACCACTCACTTATGTGGGTTGTTTTGGAAAGTAGATTAAAAGCTATTTTTTTTTTTTGACTTTTTTTATTTTTCTTAAAAAAATATGTAAAAAAATAAAGAGAGTATGTGACCAAAAGAAGTTAAAAGTCAAAAAATTTGACTTTTAACCTCTTCCCAAAGAGGGCTTATCATACTACAATGATTAATTAGTTGGTTTACACATTTTGCTTTAATTTTTTTGCCATCTTCCATAATTATTGTATCATATAATGTATCCTTCAGATTATTTTATTTTTTCTTGATGTCCATAGCTTTCACTTTTCATATGAAATATACATTTTTTTAACATATTTACAAAAAGAGGGGAAGGAGGCCGAGTTTCTTAAAGTAGTCATTATCTTTTTCAACACATATGCTGCCAGCCTAGACATTGAATTTCATTACTATTGCACTAAGCTTCACATCCTAACATCAAACTATCAAAAATATCATTTAAATCACAAAAACAACAAAATCCTCTTAATGCTAACAGAATTTTCATATTCTTATTTGCTTCCTTTGGCTTTCTAAGAAAACAAATTTGCAATTGCCCTTAGCTTTATATATGCATTGTTGAATGTTAAATGCACTGGAAGCTTTTGTTGCAAAAGAGAAGCTAGGAGCAAGTAAAATATCTTAGTTGGTAACTTGGTATATATTATCTAACTTATTGCATGTGCACATATGTTTACACATGGCCAGCCTTAGCTTGTTATTGAGAGGGTCCTTCCTTCATTTGAAAGACTGAAAAAAAATACAATTCCAAGATTGCATATCTAGTTTAGTCACCCAGTGACATTTAATGTAAACCTTTTTACAACAAAGATACCATTTTCAAGTTTAAGAAACCAGAGACCGTTCATTAACAGGCTTATGGATTGAACGATATATACATATATATATATATATATATTTTGTCCTATGTTGGGATCTAAATTACACAAGCAAGAGGATCAATTTTCTTGAGCTACCAAGTCATTGTTAGGATTGTTTTTCAAGTCACTACAGGAAAAAGAGGTTTAGGCGGCGTTTTTTTAACGACGCATTTTTAAACGTCACTTTTTTTAACATTTAACGACGTTTTATAAAACGTCGCATATTTATTTAACAAAACGACACCGTTTAATAATAGGAAACGCCTCCAAATGTGTTGTGCCTCACGCGCTTGGTCTCCTCTTTTCAAAGCCTAATTTTGAATCTCAGACTCACCTGAGACCCAAATTTTCGAGCTCTCTCTCTCTAAATCTCAGAGCGATTTCGAAGCTCCACCACTGTCTCTCTTTCTCTCTCTAAATCTCTCTCTCAACCCTCTCTAAACCCTTATCAGAGCAATTCAGGGATTCATCTCAGTGATTTCATCACAAAGATTCAGAGCGATTTCATCTCAGTGATTTCATCGCAGAGATTTAGAGATTCAGATCGGTCTCCACCATCTGCACCATCGTCTCCATCATCATCTACACCATCGTCTCCTAAGGTGAGCTCCACCGTCTCTCTCTCTCTCTCTCTCTCTCTCTGAAGCTCTTCCTTCCCGTCTCTCTCTCTGTTTCAGTGATTGATGAGTTGTATATGCTCTAGTTCGCCCCCAATCGAAGATTGATCCATATGAGGTTAGGGCCCGTGCTAAACAGGTTGTGCAAGATCAGCGCCGTCTGAGGGTTGGTCTTCCAATCTCAGTTTCATCGATTCTTCTCTCTCCCTCTCTCTCTCTCTCTGTCTCCCTCTCTCTCGATCTCTCAATCTCTCTCGATCTCTGTGTCTCTCGCACAATCTCGTTATCTGCGTACACATTATTTGTACTTTTTTTTGGATAATTTTTTTTCTCCTAAAATCTCTCTATACAAGTATGTATATGAATTTATATATGTATTGATTGAATAATCACCCTTATTTTATTTTCAAGCTCTCAAATGATCCGATCGTTGATCGGTAGTGATGGAAAAAATCAACTCCTGTGAGAAAAGAAACTCTTTCTCATTGGAGGTAAGTTCTAATATATTTGTTTACATGTTTGTTCTGGTTTTGATCTTGTTTAGATTTGAATTGAACAACTCTATGTTAGCTTTTTGTTCATTGTTTGGGAAGTGATATCAATTTATTAGCATTTGTAGTTTGAATGCCATGTTTTGTTCATTGAAAATATAGTTAAGGTAATAAAACGACATTTAATTTTTATTATGTTGGACTGATTATGTTTTGCCGTTAACAGAGGACAAGCATTTTGCACTACTGCTGCTGTCCTGGGAGGAAAGAGCTGGGCATCTCAGATATCTGAGTTCTATACAATCAGAGAATAATATGAAAATAAGGGTTTTTAAGATCTATATTAATATTATACCATGTACTACCTTAAGAAATTTTCTATTTATCCTTTTTATATAATATATTATTACAATATCAGATATCAATCAGATTGATTTACTTAGGTTAAAGTTTGAGTCAGATATCAATCAGTAATCTCACTGATTTTTCTTACAGGATGGACAAGATTCTAAAGATCCAAAGCAAAGCACTGCTGATATGACAGTTTTTGTAAGTCGTGTGATATATGGTCCTTCCTATTAGAATTTTTGTAACTCTGTGGCTTTCATCTAGCCATGGTGAGGTGATACTTTTCTGGTGATATGAAGTATACTTCGGGCATTTGGATTTGTTCTGCTCTTATTGTGACAACTCTTTTGTTCAAATGCATAATACATACATAATACATAACATATATTGTTTGTTCAAATGCATAATGCATACATAGATATATATACTCCTTTGTCACAGTGCTGTTGAATTCATGGCTGTTATTGTGGTTGATACTGCTATTTATTGTTTGGCTCGATGAATTTTACTTTGGTTTTTCTTCCCATTTGGTCGTCATGGACAAAGGAAACTTTTCTATGCTACTATTATTTTCTGGAAGCAGTCTATTAACTACAGAGATCCATAATTAAGAATTTAGTTTGCCAATGTTACCCCAAAAGTTGTGTGAGTTAATGCCTACTAGCTTTATTTGAACTACCTAATAGTTAATAGGATTTAAAGTATGAGGTCCAATGTTTGGTCTAGGAGGAGCTATAAATTGAGTTATATTTTGCATTGTGCTTATCAAGAGGGAAAAGAAAAAACATTTTATCAGATTGTTCTCAAACCAGTATTGCATAGTTTCTTATTGGAACTTTAATCTGCAAGTTTTGGTGTTTCTTGATCTGCAAAAGATGGTTGAGCTATAATTTTTGCTTAATCATTGCCATTTCAGGTGGAAATAGTGCTACTGGAGCAATTGCTGGAGGTGTAGCTGCTGGTGCTGCCTTACTTTTTGCTGCACCAGCATTTGGGTTTGCATGGTGGCGCCGAAGGAAACCACATGAACATTTCTTTGATGTACCTGGTTTGTGCTCTTAACTGAAAAATAGGTTAAATTGTCCATTTGGATGTGTAATGTGTTCACTTTATACATCTTTCATCAGCCGATGAGGATCCAGAAGTCCACTTGGGACAGTTCAAAAGTTTTTCGTTACGAGAATTGTAAGTTGCAACAGATAGTTTTAGCATCTCTCTCTCGATCTCTGTCTCTGTCTCTGTCTGTCTCCCTCTCTCTCAATCTCTCAATCTCTCTCTCCATCTCTGTCTCTCGCACAATCGCGTTCTTTGCTTACACATTAGCTGTACTTTTTTTTGGATATTTTTTTTTCTCCTAACTTTCTCATTGGAGTTAAGTTCTAATATATCGTTGTAACATCTCCATGGATTTGGTCCCAAGATACAATGTCTTTTCAGATAGAGTTAAAGTAGCATTTGTTATTAGTGATCCTGTTGATTGGGGCAGGGATATTCAGGTATTTTGTCCAATTTTATATTGTATTTATGCACTAGGGTCCGGTTAAATGCATTTTGAAACCTAATGTAGTAGCTTCAGTGATTATAGTGGTGGCCTTAAATTCACAAGAAATTGGTCAATATGTCATGGTTTACTTGCCAATATGTTTTGATCATTTTTAATATTTAATATTGGTATTCCCTTTATAATATATTTCCAACTACATGTGGTGAAGGAAAGTTTACTTGACTTCTTGCATGACAACCAATCTCTGTAATAATCATTATTTTTATGAAAGAATTAGGAATTGAAGCTCTATGTGTCGCCCTTTGTTGTCAGTTGCTGCAATTAAATAGTTGAGTAAATTGTAGCTGTGTCTGTGGCCTCTTTCCAAGTACTGATTAGATCCATTGTTTCTTTAGTTCATTTTCTTCGGCCTTTTGTAAGAAATTATTTAAGAGCCTCTCAGATTTTATTATGCACTTGAATACATTTCATGCTAGTAAGTAATACATGTAGCTAATAGTTGTTAATTACTATAATTTGTTAGTTTAGTGATTTTTCATATTACATACTTCGTTGTTTGTCTTTGCATTATCAGCTGCTTATGTGTCTTGGTCTCTTAGCTTGCCAAAGTCCTACATTATAAGCAATATATGGTTTAATTTCTCAACAACATAGCTGTAATTATGTTGAGCTGTATATGGTATTTTGCTCACTTAAGTGCATTTCTTGTAGTTCATCGGGAATTATCAAGAAACCATTGGCATCAAGATTGGGTGGGGTGCTGGTAAGGGCAAACTTATTTTTTTCTTTCTCATGTTCTCTATCAAATGAAATTAGATTAGGGAAGTTTAAATGACCAAAAGATGAATTTATTATTTATGTAAATTTAGAATATCGTACTGGTTTTCTTGAGTTTCAAACTCAACTTCTTATTTCATGCCCTTTCTTCTGAAGTCTCAGTACAAATAGTGGACTAGACACTCAATCATGCACGTGCCACTTTTATTGAGGGACAAATAAATTAAATTGTGCACAGTGCATTGACCGAGAAGGAGACTACCTTTATGAATAACTTTCTTAAGATCACCACTTCCTCAACCAATGGTGGCTGGTGGGGATCTAGCTTGTTAGTTTTAATTCTCTAGTATCCTTGAATTTTTTGTTCTGATACGTCCATTTTTGATGATGTTAAGCACTGGAAAATACTATCACACCATTCTCGTTCATCTTCTATGGTCTTCACTTTGTATTCCACTTGATACAGTGTGAAAATTCGTTTGATTAGTTGTAATAAATAAATAAAAATTGAACTAAGTTGTGAATTTCTTATGTTTGGACTCGAGCCATAATGTATGCCTTATCTGTTTATTAAATTTTGAAGCATTCAATCTTACTATATTCAGTTTTTTTTTTCCCTTTCCATGCATATTGTACAATTTTCCTTTGAGGTTCAACCCTCACACACTTGTTACCTTCTCCCATTCATTCATATTTGTCTGTTGAGATCCTAGGCTTTCATCATCTGATTTCAGTTATTGCTAATTGATAATGGACAGCTTTGGTGTATTGTCTCTTGTAGGTTTGGAAAAGATTCACCCAGTTTGAGCAAACTTATGGAGATCTTGCTAGCATGTTGAAGGTAGTCCCATATCTTGATGCAGCATCCTTGTGTATTGTTTTTTCTTTATTTTTTTTTGTTAGTTTTTGGATTATTATCTTATTATCTAGATCTATAAATTTTTCAGGTCTGAGCTTTACAATTGTTCTTCTGACACAGGTTGAGCAAAGAAGGAAAGAAGCGCTTTCCAGAACAGGTGAAGAGAGTCAATCGGCTTTAGAGAGTTCACTACAAGATGTTGTATCACGTTATAGTTTCATGGATCTTTGGCCTTGCTCTTCTAAGGATTTGGATCATTTGGCACGACAAGAGGTACTTATTAAGTTTTGAATATTCTCTTGTTAATTATCATTTCTTTTTGTCTTCTCTCTATTTATTGTTGTGCTTGATTTTAGTTAAATTAGTTGCTGCTTTGCTGTCCAAGCAAAGATTTACTCACACCCAGGCATGCATTCATACAGTTTTACGTCGTCTTTGGCCAATATTTTTATATACGTTTTCTCATATTGATCCATTGTCTTGCATTTTACATTGGTCCAGTGTACACAAATTTATGGAAATTGTCATACTGTTCGATACTTGTATATGGGGTGGAAAAAAGGAGAATTTTTAATTAGGAATGTTTTGTTTTTTTCTATTGTTAAACATCTATGTAGATCAGACAGAAGAAGTTGGAAAATTTGTGGGACATGAACAAAAAAAATTCACAACAACATAAAATATTTACCATTTGAATAGATTTAACACGCAAAACAATTTAGAACTTTTTGATTTATTCACTTATACATTAACTGTTGTACAACTTGCGAGATGAAACTGTTGAAGACAGCCTCTATGTTAAACCTTCAAAGCATGAAGGAAGATTGTACAGGTTGGGTGGGTTACCTTCAAACGTTGGTTGGCGGAGTCCCCTCAAGGTGGTCCAGGGGTCGGGGAATCAGTCTTTTGAACTATGAACTGACATGGATTTATGATAAGATGGAGGGGTAAAATGGGGTGTGTGAGTATGTGTGTTTTGGAGGTTGAAATGAGAGCATTTGGATGTTGGTTTTTGGTTATTATTCCAGAGCCAGAAGGGGTAGATGGTTAGAGGGAAGCAGAAATACTATTTGGATTTACGTCTCGCTTGGGCTCTGCATGTGAAATTGAAAATAAAGATATATGTCATACCATCTATATCTTTAGTAAAATGTATATTAACATGTTTGGCTATTTTCTCTGGATTCTTATACTTGGAAATGAACTTTCTTTTTTTCCCAGTGGCTTTCTAAAAACGTCAATAAGAAGACTGAGAAATCTGCTCTGGAAAATGGAGCTGTTTTTGTAGGTACTAATATAGCATTTGTTCTCAAAATTTATATTTGGTTGTAATTTCTCTTTCATATCATTTGGTAATTATCTGCTGCTACTTGGGGACAGATAGGGGCTCTTCAGGATTGACAACCAATTCAAATCAATCTACAAAAGTTGTTTATCCAGATACTTCGAGAATGGTTATTTACGATCCAAGGCAGAAGGCTGGTATGCTGTAATTTTTTTGATAGTTTTTTTTTTGAACGATTTTTTTTGGGATGGTTTACTTGACAGTTTTATTTGCCAAGAACGCCTGACATCAATTGACTGGAGGTATTGGGTTTTTTCAAGCCCGTCTGCACCTGGACTTCCAGCTGTTTCAAGCACGTTGACTGCTTCAAGTGTTGTGTTAACTGGTGGTGGAACACCGAATGCTCCCAATGAATTTTTGAAAGCAACACCGTCTGCTTTGTTAGCATTTATTGCAAATTTGCCTACTGTAGAGGGTAAGTCTCAAACCTAAGAAACATGGACATTCCGACACGGAAATTTTCAAAATATATAGGACATGACACCTGGGGGGACATGTACAAAATTATATTTATTATATACATAAGGATAAATGATTTTGGGGGAATATCAAAAAAATAGAGTAGGAAAAATAATTACAAAATAATGAATGCATAAGTGATTCATGCACATAGGATTGTTCAAATAAAACTTGTACCTTCATCATTTTGCAATTATATTTCTTACTACACATTTTTGAAATTTTCACAATAGTTATTATGTCGTATTGTGTCTAAAGTGTCCAAGGAATGTCGTATTGTATCGTATTGTACCTTCTCTCTCCCTCTCTCTCTGTGTGCTGTTTGACTGACTAATGTTTGATGATTCGTTGCCGAAATTGCTAGGTCCAGCACCAGACATTGATTTTGTATTATCAATATGCCTGCAAAGCAACATACCAACAGGGCAAACTGGAAAATCAGTGAATCCCTCAACACAATTGCAGACTGGTCCTGCCCCAAGTGCAAGTGACCTTTCTGGTTCAAGCAAACCTCATCCTGTTCCAAGTGGTTCATCTTTCAAAACAACAAGAGACAGGAAAAGAAGAGATGCAGACAGTATGTCTAAACCCTTTCCTCCCGTTGACACATTATATTATGCTATATCACATAGACATTTAGGAACATCATCTCTATACGTGGATTGGTGTTTGTATGGTGATGAGCGTTAATTTTTGATTGCATATACATTAGTATGTATATATATATATATATATATATATAAATTACATATACATTCATCCATAAATTTAGAGGGAAAATTTCAATTTGCCCCTATGGTTCAACTCAAGCTTCATGAACTTTAATGGCCAACAATAAAACCAATGCACAGGGTGCTGCACTAGCATATGGTTAGCTGATAGATTGGTTGTCCAAATCTAGAACTTTTTTGATGCTTTTATATGTCTTTTCTCAATTATTTTGCTGGATTTTTGATCAATTGAGTGGTTGGGTCAGTGGGACATTGGTTAAAGTTTGTAATAAATTTTTGGTTTGCTATATATGATATCTATATTTATAACATAATAGACACAGAATAATTCTTTAGGTTGTGTCCATAATCATATTTGGATAAAGAAACATATTTGTGTAGGGATTGACCGAAGCCTATGGTGCCCACCGATAAATGTCAAACCAACCGTAGTTGGGGTTCCTTGTGATAATACTTGTGTCAAACTTGCTTCAAACCTGTGTGTGGTGCATCACACTATGATGATGGACAATAGCAATAGTAATGGCTAGCAATGTAGGCTCTACTTTATTGATCTCTCAATTACATCCAAATTTCAATTACATCCTCTCATTGAATAAGAGTTTGTCTCACGTTTACTTCTTTGATGTTATGTGTTGAAATCCTATTTACCCATTAATGTTGTTACTTGTACAGTTATACACGTATCTTGTTTCCTATTATTATTATCTTGTTTCTTATAACACTTTGAAATTAGAAACTTTAAGTAATGTCTAGTTAAATTTGAATATTCAAATTTTTTTAAGAAATATTGAAGTTTAATGATTTAACCTTGTAGTATATTAATTTAAAATTAAATGAAAATGAAGTTTGGTGTGTTTAATTATGCTTTTAACCCTGTGAAATCAACTTTACAGGTTAAATTGGCTTCCTTTGAGAAGTTGTCTCTAAATGCAAAATGGATACTTTGATAGAGATATGGCCTAACAAACTTCAAGAACTAAGAGAGATGAGAGTTCAATGTTCTGCACCCTTATTTTTGTGCTTTTACAAGTTCTTAACATGAAATTCTGTTTGTTTTTAATGGAACAAGTGATATTTGAAAAATTGATGTCCTAATTTTTTTGTGGACCGAAAGCTGGTGGTTCTCCATGAAAACAATATCGGTTATTGTGTAATACATTGGCATGAAATTTTGTTTGTTCTTCTTGAATGGCTATGCGATGTATTGCATTGCGTGACAGCCAGAATTTACTTGGCACCATATTTATGTATGTTCTCTTGAAACAAATACATTTGATTTTTTTTTCCTTTTTTGTATTTGTGTTTGTAGTTGAAGGCCTATTTTCCTTTTGCTACTGTACTTGCCAAAGTGTTTATGAGGGCTTATGCATCACAGAATTAGCACAAATTTTTTTTAAAAAAGAAAAAGAAAAAGAAAAATGAAGCTATAACGGCGTTTTTTAAACGCCACTGTAGTGCTATAGTTTTAAAATAGAAAAAAGCTACCACGACGTTTTAAAATGTCGTTAAAAGTTGACGTCACTGTTACGTAACACATTTAGCGGCGTTTTTAAAAACGCCGCCTATTCTCATACAACGACGCTTTTAAAGCGCCATAAAGATACAGCGACGGCCGCATCTTCGACGTTTGATACTAAACGCCACAAAAAGAATTAGCGGCGTTTTTGATAGTTTTAGCGGCGTTTTTTAAACGCCTCTAAAAGTCTCATTTCCAGCAGTGAGTAAGTCTATTATATTTTAAAATCAATCTGTTCCAATTAAGGATGCGTATTTCTGACACGACTTGATAATACGACTCAAATTGTATATAAAGTTAGTGGGATGGTGTTGACCATTTCTTGATATGAACACAAATACGACACACCCAATAACATGAATACTAAATATGGAAGGTAGAATTATTTTCTATTGGGAAAGCGAGATGACGTGTCCCTTCCTTTAATCTATCAAGAGAAACCAAAACGTCAGTGATCACCCCTAATCAGGATTGATCGGGAGGGCCCTCCGACGGTCAAGTCAAAATAATGTTTGGCCATGAAAATTTGTATTTAAAAGAGAGTTCTTGGATTACCTCTGGTCTATCCTCTTTGTTTTATCTGCTTTGCCTTTTATAGGTTTCCTGACTTGAATCCTATCTGTTGGATCAATGTTTGATCCGAGAGTTTTGTCTACTCCTGGCTCTGGTCGGGCAAGTGGTTAAGTTGCCTTTGCTTTTGATTGTTGGATCGTCCTCCTATGGATGACTTAGATTATGTCAGATGTTAGTGGCCAGCTTGCCAAGTGTTTTGTTCGTCAGATCAAGTTAATCGGACAGACGTACCATCTTATTGCCCTGACCTATATTCCTGTATTTACTGCTCAGATGAAGATTGATCCAACGATCCCCTAGCATTCTGTTGATCTCCTTCTAGAAGGAAATCTTTGGTTGTGTTTGGTAGAGCTCTTAAATCGTAATTCCACATCATCCTTTGAGTGCCGTGTTTGGTTAGTGATTTCAAAAATTGATTCTACACCCACTTTTGAAAACATATTTACCCGGTCATCCTTTTGGATGTCCCCCCAGACGTTTGGCCGGTTCACCGGAACAAATTTTTTTTTTCTTTGCACCTGTTATTTTTATATTTTAAGTAAAAAATATTTTCAGAATTTTTAAAATTTTTTTTATGAGTTTGGAATAGAATTTTTTTATGAGTTAAATTTACAAAGGGTTCATCAGTTTATATAACCCTAGACCTAAGACAGAAAGGGAAATACAATCAATTGGAATATTTATACCACAAAATCTTTCCTAATATATACAATATATACAAAATATATTCACACCCCCTCCCTCTGCTCAAACTCGAGGTGTTTTAGCAGAAAATGCTGAGAGTTTGCTAAGAAGAAACTGAAATCGAGCAGTGGTATGAGTCTTGGTAAAGAAACAAGCCAGTTGCAGAGTTGAGTCGACAAAATGGAGTGAGATAGAGCCAGACTGTAGATGCTAATGAATAGAATGACAATTAATCTCAATGTGCTTCGTCTACTCATGGAAGACAGTGTTATGGGCAATTTGAATAGCACTACGGTTGTCATAGTAGAAAAAGGTCGGAGAAAACTGAAGGACATCCAAATCAAATGAGAGGCAGAGATGCCAAACAATCTCAACAGTGGGATGGGCTATAGCACGGTACCCAACTTTACCAATGGAATGAGCAACCATAGTCTGTTTCTTGCTCTTACAGGAAAACAAAGAATCACCGAGAAACATGTAGAAGTCAGAAGTGGACCTATAATCAGAGACATCACCAACCCAATCCGAATCAACATAAGCTATCAAGTCCAAAGAGGAAATAAAAAACAATAGTAAGCCCTGAAATATAGTACCCCGTACATAGTGAAGAATCCGAACCAAAGTAGTCTAATGTATAGAACAAGGAGCAGAAATGAACTAGCTAACCACATGAATAACATCGGCAAGATCAGGGTGAGTAACCGTCAGATAGACTAAGCAACTGACAAGCTCTCGATATAAAGTAGGGTCATCTAGAAGAACACCATCAGTAGTGTTGAGCTTCACATTAAACTTAATAGGGGTATAAAAAATCTTAGTGTCAGTAAGATTGGCACGATGAAGATCTCATTGGCATACTTAGCCCGAGACAGAAAGTAACCTTTGGGAGTAGAAGCTACCTCAATATCAAGAAAATATTACAATGGGCCCATATCCTTCATTTCAAAGGTGCGGAAGATATGATGTTTGACCTTAGAGATAGTAGAATAGTTAGAGCTAGTGATGAATCATATCATCCATATAGAGTAATAAACCAAGAAAACCAACAGATGTGTGGAGGAGAAAAAAAGTTGAGTCATGGGCACAATGGTGAACCCCAAGCTCAATAACAGCTGTCTGAAAGCGATCATACCAAGCACAAGGAGATTGCTTCAAATCATACAAAGGACGCCAAAGACGACAAACTTGTCCAGAGGAATGAGGAAGGTCAGGGGGAGGATGCATGTAAATCTCCTCAGTGAGATGGCCATTAAGAAAAATATTATTAACATACATTTGATAAAGAGACCAATGACAAACAACGACGACATAAATCAAAGTATGGACAATAGTCATGTTGGCAACAGGGGCAAATGTCTCCTCATCATCAATACCGTACTCCTGTGATAAACTTTTGGCAACCAGGCGAGCTTTGTAGTAGTTAAGAGATCTATTAAAATGAGTCTTGACTTTGTAGACCCATTTGCAACCAACTAGATTCTTACCAGCAGGCAAAGGAACCAGCTCCCAAGTACTAGTTTTCTGCAAAGCAGACAACTCATCTTCCACAGTTTGAATCCAATTAAGATCTTAACATGTCTTCTTGTAAGATTGGGGTTCTGAAAAAGAATGAATAGCAGACAAAAAGATACAATATGAAGTAGAAAAGCACGTATTAGAAAAGCCCAACTTGTCCGAAGGATGACGTGGACGATCGGGATATCAACGTGCAGTAGGATTAGAGTCTTTAGAAGCAGAAGGAGAAGCAACAGTAGAGGCAGAGACAACCTGTCATGACCCCATCCCGCTCCAAACAGGATAGTGCCTACCGGCCCGTAGTGTCCAACTACCAAAGTCCTGACAAGTCAAGACAAGACTGAACTATAACTTTGGGGCTTAAGCGGAATAACATGTTCATAATATTAATTGACATCCATTCAGAGCAAGTGCATAAGTAGGATGAAGACAAAACAAGCATTCATTTTATTTATCTACCTTGATATTTACAAGTCTAAACAACAAAAGAAAAGGGTACAACGTCAAAAGTTATTCTTACAAAAACCCAACCATAAAAACAAAACTCTAGTTCCACAGTTACGACTTCTCTAAAAGACAAAATAAAAGGAAAAGGGTTCTGGTGTGACTCCTCTTCGTGTCCTTGGTCCACATCTTCACCTATATACATATAAGGGAGAGGTGTGAGCCATTGCTCAGAGAACAGGAATAAAGTAAGGCGGTAAATGAATGAATATTAAAAGCTTTAAAAATTCTTTCAAAATAACATATTCACTTGTTCAAAACAAAACATAGCTCTACTTGCAAACAACATACATAGTGATAAGAATTCAAGGACTATGAGGTGTTTAACCGGCCTGGGTACCGGCTAAATGTAACAAGATGAGCTCGGCCATAATACATGATTGGATATTTCCCCAATTGTGGGACATGATGCAAGAATGCCATCTAGATACATGATACAAAAGTATAAAACGTTCATTCATAGTAAAACATAACAAGCTTGTAAACATAATCAAGTTTTGCATTGAAAACATAATTTGTCAAACATAGCGTTACTAAATTACTACTTACAAATAGCTCGACTAGACAAGGTGTTTCCCTCCAAGGCTTGACCTACACAAAACAAAAGAAAACATTGAAGTATAGAAAACTTCAAACTTCTTATAGGAATTTTATTATGTGATTTGACTTTAATTCTCTTTTATATTTAAACATGTTTCAAGTGGGTTTCTAATTTTGTTACTCATGTGTCTAGGTCCAAAACATACCTAAAAGTGTCCAAGGAAAGGGAGAGAAATGAGAGAAATCAAGTTTTCAATTTTTCAAAATTGGCCAATCCACTCAAGCGGTCTTTTCACCGCTCGAGCAGTGAATCGGTCCTTACAGAAGTTTAGGTTTGCAAAAGAATATTTTGGGAGTGTCCAAAGCGCATTTGAGCCATCCTTTAACCGCTCGAGCGATTAAACGACTCACACAGGTTTTTGGGTGGTCCGTTCGAGCGGTGATCTACAGAACAAAATCTTGTAGTTCGCGAATTGCTCTGTTCTCGGCTATTCTAAGGCTTCCCAACTCAATTTTCAAGCTTTCAAATCCCAAATCTTAATCCATAACATCCAAATAGTCATATATATAATGAAAGAGTAATAAAAACTTAGGATTATACATTAATTTAATTATTAAATAGGCGATAGATAGTTTAATTCAAGTTTCTCAACTTTTCAACCTTTTCTTGCATTCAATGCTTTCAATCCTTCAAATCTAAAACTTCTTAATTACAAATAAAATGTGTAGATTCAAAGTATAATGCTTGTCTTGCTCAAGGCTTACATGAAACTAGTTCAAAACATAGTTTTTCTATCATTTCCTCAAACACTTTTCTAATTTCCAAAGTTTTCAATTTTTTTATTTTCTTTCTATTTCAATCTTTCATAACTTATTCCTAACCAATTTTTGGCTATGTCTTAATATGGGAATATGGAAGAGGGTCGAGTTTCTTACCTCATAGTAATTTTCTTGGAATTTCTAGGCTTGAATCTTTAGTTCTTTTGAATTTTCTCTTCTTTTTTCTCTTTTTCTCCCCCTTTTCTCCTTCTCTTCTTCTCTTTTTCCTCTTCTCCTGATTGTTCTTGAATTCCCCAGAAAATACCTTATTTGTTTGGTTTGGAAACATGAGGTTTTATTGTATGTGGTAAGGGAAAAGGTAAAGTGGTTCTTGCTTGTTTACTTCAACAAATCTAACTTATTTATCTTAATTAACTAAGGTTTGTACTAACTAATCTTTATTACTTAATTCTAATTAGCAAAACCTCAATTAGCATGAAATGAACAAGTTCATTAGACTAACACCTTTAAGCTCCTCAATTAAGGCTTAGGGACATTTTATGGTTTTCAAATTCCATTCTAAACCATTCCCTAACTTCAAGCATAAAACAAGCAATATTTTCTAAACTTAGTTTTCACGCTAACTTCTCCTTATCCTATGCTCCTATCAATTTCTAGTTCAAGTAAGTAAGCACTTAACATGAGATTAATGCACATGAATGACATGATATGCATATGCATGAAGTGTCAGGTCGGGTGTCACACAACCGGTGGAGGGAGAGCCTTGCGACGAGAATAGACTAACAATGGAGGATGGGGAGGAGGAGGAGGAGGAGGAGGAAGAAGAGGAGGAGAAGAAGAGGGAATAAGATCATGGGAAACAATAGAGATGTATTCATCAAGAGGGATCTCAGAAGGAAATAGATCAATGTGAATCAAATCCTCCTTGGAAACTGGGGTTGTGAGAAGAGGAAGCTGAGAGTAAGACAGACGTTTGAGAAAGGCATGGCAGGAGACATAACGCCAACATAAAATAAGGTCATAACAATGATAACCTTTATGAGTAAGACTGTAACCTAAAAAGACACACATGGCAGACTGGGCACTAAGTTTGGTCATATAAGCAGACTCAAACACACGAAGGAGGGAGAAATTACGAAGTTGAGAAAGTAAGGCCTCATAAGGAGACCGACCAGAGAGAAGGGGAGTAGGCATACAGTTGTGAAGAAAAGCAACAATAAGAACTGCTTCATCCCAAAACGGAGCCAGAATAGAGGCAAACAAAAGAAGATACCTAGCTGTCTTAAGGAGATGACGGTGTTTACACTCAGTTCGACCATTTTGGGCAGGTGTATTAGTGCAATAAGTTTGGTGAATGGTACCCAAATTGGCCAATTACTCAAAACTCAATTTTAAAATAGTCCCCACCCAAGTCAAATCGTAACGATTTTATAGTAGACCTAAACTGTGTAGTAACCATAGACTGAAAAGTATGGTATATCTGGTAGAAGTTAGACTTATGAATCATAAGATAAGCCCAAGTGTAATGGGTGTAGTCATCAACAAATGACACATAGTATGTAGAACCCCCTTTGGTGAGAATATGAGGACCCTAGACATTAATATAAACTAAAGAGAATGGTGTATCATGTGTAGAAGTACTTTTACGAAAATGTAATGCTGTTATTTTGGCAAGTTTACACCCTCAACACTCAGTAAGTTGACTATGAGAAACTTTACCTAATATACCTGACTGAGCTAAAGGCCGTAAGCGGTCAGCAGATAAATGTCCTAATCTAGAATGCCACAAATAGAAAGGACTCAATAGAGAATCTAACTGAAAAGAGGAAAAGGCAGTCAGAGAGGTAGTCATTGGTAGATGCAAGCTCTCCACCACATAGGTCTCCAACTTTACGGCCGGTCCCAATCTGCTGCTTGCACATCCAATCCTGCACAGAACAAATAGAAAAAGAAAAGAGAACATCAAAACCTGAGACATCAAGTTGACTGATAGATAATAAACGGACAGATCATTGAGTAACATAAATGACAAATGAAATAGAAATAACAGACATAGTAGACTGTAGGACAAACCTAACAGATATAACAGACATACTAGACCCATTGGTTGCATTAACAGTAATAGGAAAGAGAGGGAGGGTACAATTCTAAAGTAAGGAGAGATGATGAGTCATATGATGAGAGGCATCAAAAAGCTAGATAGACGAAGAGATACCTGAAGAAGAATCAAGCAAACCTGAATGAAGAGAGGAAACAACGGAGGTAGATGGGGATGGTTGGGAGGTAGTTAGTATATGCTGAAACTGACTAATTTGAGCACTCAAGGAAGGCAAGTCAGGATCAAGAGTTGGAGCAGATGCAGGATAAGCAGTGGGAGGAGCGCAAACCTGGTTCTGAGACTGTTGAAGAGATGAGGCACGTAGATGTCCTTTATTGGGACAATGATACTTCCAATGGCCCTTCTGATGACAGAAGGCACACTCATTAGAAGCAAGAGACATCATAATGACCAAACTGAGGGGTTTAAGTATAAGAAATACAAAATAGAACAAAATAGTCAAACTAGGGGTCTAATCGTAATAACCAAAAACTTGTGAACCAACAGAACCAACATATCACGTGAACCAAAGAGACTAAGGGAGAGAGACCTCGTGACCTTTACGAATTGAAGCGAGCGAGAGAGAGAGAGAGAAAGATCCTTCATACAACTCTTCGAACTAGAAAAATCCCTCAAATTGTGTCGCACATACCAGTCAGAGAGTCGTGAACATGCAAGAGAGAGCCAGAGACAAGTGTGAACTAAAGACGAACCACGAACTAAATAGGTTGTGATTTCGAGTCGGATGAGTGCGATCAAGGCTGATCAAAACAAATGTAGACTCACGACTTCAAAGATCCAGAAGGAGAAGTTGAATAGAGGAGATTGGTTGATTTCTACGACTTAAACGAAGGTAGATATTGATTGCGATGTGAGTACAATCGCGACTTCGAGAACCACAAAGAGATGTCGAACAAGGAAAAACTTTAAACTGGATTTTATCAAGAATCGATCTAGATAAGTCAGCCGAAGAATCAGTTTATGCAAAACGCTAGCCGCGACGATATTGTGTAGCTTCGATACCATGTAAGATATGACGCCCCGATTCTACACTATTGGTTGCAGTCAAGGGAGAGTCACGAATGAGTCCTATGGTCAATAACCAAGTAAGATCCTAGATCGCCGGAGGAGTCAAATTAGCCTCCCTTCTAAGTCCAGCTTTCTTAGGCAGCGCACTACCCTTTTGACAGATCTTAAAGGGTATAGACACAAGGTCTCATAAGTAACGAAAGGGTTCATACATAGAATATAAATACATAACAGCCACAAATATACTTAATTCAAAAGATGGTTCCTTTACATTACATCCCAAAAGAAAGCTTAAATCTTCAAATGAGTCTTTAAAAAACATCCAAAAAGAAGCTTCTAATTTTTTTTTTCTAGGATAGCCAAAAGTTTTCAAAAGTTTCGGGTTCGTCGTCTCTACTTATGAGTTCTGCTTCGTCACCTGGCATGATACGCCGTGAGCTTTGAATGCCCAGTAAACACACACACACACCCTACCTTTTTTTCCCAGTCCAATACACAAACACAATTATAACATCAAGTAATAAAGCATGATACTTCAACAAATAAAAAAAAGGGTTAAGATAGATATTAGCAAACTAGAAATCTCCCAAAGAGATTTCGTCCTCCCAACCACAAGAATTGGACGCGGATTATTCGGTATGCCCCCTCTTTTGCTGCTTTGTTGCAGACCTAACCTCGGATGCTTACCAACGGTTATGTACCGTGTAGCACCAACCGCAGGGCCTCAAAAGAGACGGTAAAATAGGACCTTTCCCAAATCCCTCCTCACACCAAACCACTTAGGGTCCGAATACAACCGCTCAAGGGTTCCGAAAACCACTTGCGCAAGATTTTAACTTTCAAATAGGGAACACATCCCGACAATCCATATATCACATATTCTCATCTTGTCATTACTCAAGTGCTCGAAAACCCAATACCCTCCCCATTAGGTTTCCCGTTGAGTTAAATGTTTTACATCAAGGTTAGACAGCTTTAACAATATAATAATATCCACACAAGCATGCCTCAATAAGATGAAAAAGATGAAGAACATAACATAACACATACAATATCATGCCAAGATATGATCATGAACTAATAAACATTTTCATGAATACAAGGGCATAAAACATCCATGCATAACAAAATTTCCAGATTTATATCACATAAAGATTAAAATGAAAAGACTATTTTAGATCCTTCACCGGACTTGGCCTTCCTATGGTTCGTAGAGAATTTGATCTAGTTTCTAAAACATTTTTCGGAAATGGGATTGCTTTTTCAGAATTTAAGTTATTTAGAAAATATTCCAGCGCTGTCCAGGTTCTGTCCAGATTCGTCGACCGTTACGAAAAATTGATTTTCTTGCAAACCGCTTAATGGTTTTCGATGAAACCAATTTTAGTTGAAAGATAACACCTTAAGGAAGGTTTTGACATAAAATAGAGGTCCAGAATAATTTTTCACATTTTTCTAGAATTTCTGGAAATGGACTGCAAAAATAGTTTCTAGGGTACTTTGCCCAAAATAAGAAGATTTATGAAAAGGGGGTTCCACCAAGGGAAAGTTTCATTTCTTTTGTGAAGAAAATATGCTAAATATCACATGTTTAACTCAGAATTTTTTTTTGAAAGAGTGCCCTTGAAAATTTGAGAGATTGGTACAAAAAGAAGATGGTTTTGTGCCAAAATGGGAAAAATACAACAGAGATGGAATCAATACTCAACCCCTAGCATTTTTAACATAAGAACTTAGTAATAACAGATCTAAAAACATTATTTAGAACCTTTAGAAACATGCATTAGAAAAGGGAAATGAAAGAGAAGGTTGTGTTTGTGGCTTACTTGCTTCTTTGAACAAGAAGGCCCTCTTCTTCTTCCGTCTTCTTCTCCTAGATTTCTCTCTCTGGCTCTCCTCCCTCTCTCTAGCCAAATGTGTGTGTGTGCGGGTGTGGTGTTTGTGCTTGCCAAGCTTAGGGGAGGTTATTTATAGGAAATTTGGTGTAAAAAGTCCTAAAAGCCCATTAGTTGGAAATGGATGGAAAGGTTAGGATTTGTTTTGAAGTTTAAAGGAAATAGGGATGATTTGGGAGGCTTACTCAAGGATTAGACAATACTTAGTTAAAATGGAAGTAGTTTTGGAATTAGCATCCTAGGCCTAGGGTACTAGGTTGTGTTTTCTTCTAGAATTTCATGATGATATACATTGAAAATTGTCTCCTTTCTTCCTCCTAGAAAGGCCGGCGATAGGGAAGGGTGAAGAGCCATTTTTTATTAATTTTGGTCCTAGGGCACATCCCTCAAGGTGTATATATATATATATATATATTACAAGATTGACGGTACTTCAAGGTTGTAACAACCCTCATACCGATTACTGATTTATGACTGATTGATCACCAGTTACTGTTAAACGGAACTGATAATGACTGATAACTGACCGATAATTGAACTGATTAAAAGTACTGAACTGACTGACTGAAACTGGAACTGAATTGACTGAGTATATGTTAGTTAATTTCATTCTATCTGTTTGATTGTATGATTATCTGTTCATGTTCGTATGTTTAAACTGTTAATTGAAGGCCTTATCGGCGGCCGAACCGGAAATGGGTTAGTGTATTATGATCGTCATATTTAATATGATTTTATGGTATAATTATCTGAAAACTGATTAGGTATGATTAAATTAGATTAAAATGAGTTAATTGCAAAGTTTGCCGTAATTACCTAAATGCCACTTAAGTGGCCCACTACTTGGCTCATCTCATTACACTCATACATACACATTTCATCAGCTCATTCTTGAGCACAACACCGACTAGAGAGAGAGAAATAGAGAGTGAGAGGGAATTGAGTTGAGTTTGAGTTCATTGGTGGAATTGCTTGGTAATTGAAGTATAGATTGCTAATTTGAGCCTCTAGCCTTGCATTGGAGACCTAAGGTAGAGTGATTACTCTCTTGTTTGTGTATTTGAGCTTGATTCTTGCATGGTTCATGTTAATTTGTAGAGCTAAGTCATGATTCGGTTCATTAATGGTGGATTGAAGCTCAATCCTTGCATGCATGTTAGTTTCGTTGAAGTTTTGAGGTTGTAGTTCATAATGCCTCACATGCATGTCCATCTTTTGGTCATACTCCATGAGTTCATCTTGTTTTGAAGGTTTGAGCTCTTTTGAAACAGCATTGAAGCTCTGAAAATGATCTATGATCATGCATGTCATGTTTGAAGATTGTTCTTGAAAATGATTTGAAATTGGGTTTGAATTAAACACCCTTGGGCTTTGATTTCTCAAATTGCGCTTTGAAACATGATATCCTATGTGTTTTTAAATGTTTTCCAGAAAATGGGCCCAAGAGGATTGGTTTTGATGCTTTTGAGCTTGGTTTTGGACCTGGAGCTCGAATCTGGGATTTCCAGATTTCAGTTGTCCGCTCGAGCGGGGGAAGTGCCGCTCGAGCGGGAAAATCGAGCTTCCAGCATCTGCACTGTTTTACAGTCCGCTCGAGCGGAGTATTGGGCGCTCGAGCGGAGTCATGTCTCAAGCTCGAGCGGGCGTCGAGCGGGGATTTCACCCATCCAGTACTTTTATAGTACGCTCGAGCGGGAAAGTTTGCGCTCGAGCGTGTACCTTTGTTTGCCTGTACGCTCGAGCGGGGAAACCTGAGCTCGAGCGGGACTCTGTTTTTCTGAAAATCCTGAAAATGCTTTTAAATGTGCATTTTTGCATCCTCATCCCATCCTAGGCATTCTTAGGCCTAGTTTAAGGCATTTAGATGAGGATATCGTTGTAGAACACACCAAGGCAAATTAGGGATTAAGTTATGTTATTTCCCAACTGTGTAGCTTAGTGTGTTCAATCTGTTAACTGTGTAGGGTTGGCGACTGGAGAGACACGCTCTAGCATACTGTAGCCCGAACTCTGTGAGTAACAATTGTGTAAAGATATGTTCAACTGATTATCTTTTGAATACTGAACTGAACTGTTTACTGAACTGGTATTATTTACTGAATGAATGTATGTCCTTTATTTCTGAACTGTACTGTGGCATCCTTAGTACCTATTGTTTACTGTTACTGTTACTGCGACAGAATTCTCTGTCGGTTCCCTCGTGGAACCACTACTGTTTACTGACTGATGGCCATCATTACTGTTCGGTCTTTTAAGACCTACTGTTACTGTTATGCTAATGGATGTACCACATATGACTGTTTACTGTACTGAACAACTGAAATACTGGTTGAATTGAACTGTTTTCATTACTGTAAGGGCATTCATTCTAAACCCCTTTACGCTTTATGTTATTCACTGGGCTTTAGCTCACTGCTCATATATATATGTAGGTGTACAGGCACCAGAACGGAGCTAGGAGCGTCAGGGTAACTCCAGTTTTGTCAAGCCAGCCTTTGTGCCTCACTGCGAGGTTCCGAGTTGCCATGCTATGGCTTGGGGGTGTTTTGTTTGTTTTTCCCCCGCCTGTCTCCATACTGTCTGACTGTTCTGTATAGACTGACTGTTACCGTACTGTTATCAAGGGATTAGGTCCCTGTACTGTGTGATTGTAAATTTTGTACAGACCGTACTGTGTTGTACAGACGGAATGCTTTCTGTACTGTTTATGTATGAATGCATGAAAAATCTTTTTGGCATACAGACTGTCACAGCTCATTGGACATTGTTTAATTACTGTATTGGCTTCCGCCAGGCCCTGTACTCTGTTTTACTGTATTACTGTTAAGCAGGCCTTCGGTAATCTCGGATTACTGGCCGGTTACGGTACTAAACCCATAGGGCCGGGTTTGGGTCGTGACAGAGTGGTATCAGAGCGATACTTACCACGAGTTATACCGCACACACGTGTCCAAATGAGCTATAGGGTGTCCTAGAAAAGTGATTAGGGCATCTCATGAGCATGATAAGTGTGTGGTTATGTTATGACTGAATATCTGCTAATGTGGTAAACTGGTAAACAAATGACTGCTTATGTTTAAAACTGTTATAACTGCTTATAGTGAAATGGACAATGCAAATGAACCTGAGTCCTCATCTACTGAGGCAAGAATGGAAAGAATGGAAAGAATGATAGAACTGATAACTGCTAGACTTGAGCAACAACAGAACCAACCGCCCCCACCTCCTCCTCCTCCGGTTCAGCCGGAACCTAACGTGAATGCGAATGATGGGGATATTATTGCTCTGACCCAGAAGTTCAGCAAAATGAAACCGCCATCCTTTCAGGGAGGCCTTGAACCGTTAAAAGCTGAAGCTTGGGTTCTGGAAACAGAAAAACTATTTGAAGTGTTTCCGTGCTCAGAAGCGAATAAGGTATTGTTAGCTACCTTCACCCTCCAAGAAGAAGCTAGAAGGTGGTGGATGTTGATCCGCGATGTAAATGCTGTTATGACTTGGGCTCAGTTCAAGGAGTCATTCTTTGAAAAGTATTTCCCTCAGTGTGTTAGGGATAGGAAAGTGACTGAATTTGAACAACTGAAACAGGGCGCCACGTCGGATGCCGAATATGAAACAAAATTTACTGAACTTGCCCGTTATGCACCGCACATGGTGGATACTGAGTATAAGAAGGCCAGGAAATTTGAGGGTGGCCTTAATGTGGCAATACTTGACCGGATAAATGTTTTGAAATTACCGACTTTTGTGGGTGTTCTCGACCGGGCACTGATGGCCGAGTCGAACATTGCAGCGGTAAAGCAATCTGAAACACCAACAACTGAATGGCATGGAAAAAGGCAGGGTTTCAAATTCAAGAAAGGCAAGCACAACCCAGCCAATAAGAAACAGAACACGGGATCAATGACTAGCCCCAGCCAAGGGAGTGGGTTCATTCCACCCTGCTCTGTATGTGGCAACAGGCACAAAGGGGTTTGTCACAAATTATCTGGAGCCTGTTACAGGTGTGGCAAGGTGGGCCACATGGTTAAAGATTGCCCTTCTGCTCCACAAGCCAGTAGTAAAGCTGCACCAAGCGCGGCAGCATCAACTGTAGCACCAAAGCCTAACCCTAGAGCTACCGGGAAAGAGCCTGTGAGGCAGGGCCGAGTGTTCGCCCTAGTACCGGGAGACGTGCAAAATACTGAGACCGTTGTGTCAGGTATCCTCTCTATCTGTACGCAAAATGCATATGTATTGATTGATTCGGGGTCTACGCATTCTTATGTATCGCATGCTTTTTCACGGAAATTGAATAGACCCTTAGAACCTATGAACTATCTGCTAGCCGTATCATCACCCGTAGGGGGATCCATGACATGTGCTTATATGTACCCCGCATGTGAAATTATTGTTGGGGATATGCATCTGTTTATTGATTTACTGCCATTGAACATTGATCATTTTGATGTAATACTGGGGATGGATTGGTTACAAAAATATCATGCCACTATTGATTGTGTGACCAAGCAAGTTGTTTTCCGTCCACCTGGTTTGCCTGAATGTGTGTTTAATGGGAGTGGAGTAGTACCTCCTCCGTATTTGATTTCGTCAGTGAAAGCTGTTAAATTAATTAGGAAGGGGTGTAAAGGATATCTGTGTTCTGTACTGACTGTGTCTACTAATGATAGTGTTAAAACTGATGTGAATTGCATTCCTATAGTCAGAGAATTTCCAGATGTTTTTCCAGATAATCTTCCAGGAGATTTGACTGATAGGGAGATTGAATTTACCGTTGATGTGATTCCCGGAACACAACCAGTTTCTAAAGCTCCGTACCGAATGGCCCCAACTGAACTGAAGGAATTGAAAGTGCAACTGCAGGAACTGCTGGATAAGAAGTCTATCAGGCCCAGCACTTCGCCATGGGGTGCGCCTGTTTTGTTTGTAAAGAAGAAAGATGGCTCACTGAGACTGTGCATTGACTACCGTGAATTGAACAAGGTAACTGTAAAGAATAAATACCCATTACCGCGTATTGATGACCTGTTCGATCAGTTACAGGGTGCTAAAGTATTTTCCAAGATTGATCTTAGATCCGGATATCATCAATTGAAGGTTAAACCAGAAGACATTCATAAAACTGCTTTTAGAACAAGGTATGGACACTATGAATTTTTGGTTATGCCTTTTGGAGTCACGAATGCCCCTGCTGCTTTTATGGACCTCATGAACAGAATTTTTAAACCATACCTTGATGACTTCATTGTAGTATTTATTGATGACATATTGATTTACTCCAAAAGTATAGGACAGCATGAACGTCATCTGAGACTTGCCCTACAAACCTTAAGAGAACAGAAACTGTATGCTAAACTGTCTAAATGTGAATTTTGGCTTGACCATGTTATGTTTTTGGGGCATGTTGTTAGCAAAGATGGAATTTCTGTTGATCCGCAGAAAATTGAAGCTGTAGTGAACTGGCCTAGACCAACAAATGTGACTGAAGTCCGAAGCTTTTTGGGATTGGCTGGATATTACAGAAGATTTGTCAAAGATTTCTCCAAAATTGCTCTACCATTGACTCAGTTAACTCAGAAGGGGACATCATTTGACTGGACTGACCAAAGAGAATCTGCTTTCCAGGAGTTGAAAACTCGATTAGTGACTGCACCGGTTCTTACCTTACCTTCAGGTACGGATGGTTATACTGTATTTAGTGATGCTTCTCATAAGGGTTTGGGATGTGTTTTAATGCAGAATGGGAGAGTTATTGCTTATGCTTCCCGACAACTGAGACCGCATGAAAAGAACTACCCAACCCATGATCTGGAACTTGCTGCAGTAGTATTTGCACTGAAAATCTGGCGTCACTATCTGTATGGGGTGACATGTGAAGTGTACACCGACCACAAGAGCTTAAAGTATTTCTTCACACAGAAAGAACTGAACATGAGACAGCGGAGATGGCTGGAACTGATTAAAGATTATGACCTACAGATACTGTATCATCCGGGAAAAGCCAATACCGTTGCCGATGCATTGAGCCGGAAATCGATCGGAAACTTAGCTTGTTTGCTTACAGGACAGAAAGAGTTGCTTTGTGACCTTGAAAAATCTGAAATTGAAATTGTTTTGAGAGAACAAGGTGGAATCCTAGCTGCTATTTCTGCTCAACCGGCACTGATTGAAGAGGTTAAAGAAAAACAGCAACTGGATGATTTCTTGAAGAAGATCATCGAGGAAAGAGAATCCAAGCAGAGACCGGGATTCAAATTTGAGAATAATGTACTGAAATTTCAAGAAAGACTGTGTGTACCAAATGACACTGAACTGAAAAGAAGAGTTCTGCAAGAAGGCCACAATTCGAAATTGTCTATCCATCCGGGGAATACGAAAATGTACCAAGATCTGAAACGGAATTTCTGGTGGCCGGGAATGAAGAAAGAAATTGCCGATTTTGTATCCAAATGTCTTCATTGCCAACAGGTCAAAGCGGAACATCAACGACCTGCCGGATTATTGCAACCCCTACCCATACCGGAATGGAAATGGGAGCATATCACGATGGATTTTATCGTTGGGTTACCTCGCTCCAGAAAAGGTATGGATTCAATTTGGGTTATTGTTGATAGACTGACTAAATCTGCTCACTTCTTACCTGTCAAGACAATTTATAATGCGGATAGATTGGCCGTGATTTATATTAATGAAATTGTTAGACTGCATGGAGTGCCTGTGTCTATTGTTTCTGACAGGGATTCGAAGTTTACATCGAGGTTTTGGCAAAGCCTACAGGCTGCATTGGGTACTGAACTGAGACTGAGTAGTGCCTATCATCCTCAGACAGATGGCCAATCAGAAAGGACCATCCAAACTCTGGAGGATTTACTGAGAATGTGTGTCCTTGATTTTCAGGGAGACTGGGAAAGTCATCTGCCATTAGTTGAATTCGCCTACAACAACAGCTACCATTCGAGTATAGGTATGGCGCCTTTTGAGGCATTGTATGGCAGAAAATGTAGATCTCCAATTTGCTGGGCAGAAGTTGGAGATGGGCCTTTGCTTGGGCCCGAGATGGTGTACGAAACCACTGAAAAAGTGAAACTGATACAGCAAAGACTGAAAACTGCACAGAGTAGACAGAAAAGTTATGCAGATGTCAGAAGACGGGACAGAGAGTATGAAGTGGGTGATCACGTTTTTGTGAAAGTGACACCGATGAAAGGCCAGACTCGTTTTGGAGTCAAAGGCAAGTTAGCACCGAGATACGTCGGACCATATGAGATCATTGAGAAAATCAATCCGGTGGCGTATCAAGTTGCGCTTCCTCCTGAAATGGAGCATATGCATAACGTCTTCCACATTTCTATGTTAAGAGATTACCTCCGGGATCCCTTCCATGTGATTGAGCCTACTCGGATAGTGTTGAGTGATGACTACACTTACGAGGAACGGCCTATACAGATTGTAAACCGACGAATCAAGAAACTGAGGAACAAAGAGATCCCGCTAGTGAAAGTTGACTGGCAGAACCATGGTGGTATGTATGCCACTTGGGAAAGGGAAGATGACATGGCCAAACGATATCCTGAACTGTTTCCACTGAATCCTGTTTTCTTCCAGAATGAAGGTAACTCGAGTTTAGAGGACTAAACTCTTTATAAGGAGGGGAGACTGTAACAACCCTCATACCGATTACTGATTTATGACTGATTGATCACCAGTTACTGTTAAACGGAACTGATAATGACTGATAACTGACCGATAATTGAACTGATTAAAAGTACTGAACTGACTGACTGAAACTGGAACTGAATTGACTGAGTATATGTTAGTTAATTTCATTCTATCTGTTTGATTGTATGATTATCTGTTCATGTTCGTATGT
This sequence comes from Camellia sinensis, assembly GCF_055761805.1. Lineage (NCBI taxonomy): Eukaryota > Viridiplantae > Streptophyta > Magnoliopsida > Ericales > Theaceae > Camellia > Camellia sinensis. The sequence goes on along the minus strand of NC_138962.1, from coordinate 61,561,558 downwards.
TTAAACTGTTAATTGAAGGCCTTATCGGCGGCCGAACCGGAAATGGGTTAGTGTATTATGATCGTCATATTTAATATGATTTTATGGTATAATTATCTGAAAACTGATTAGGTATGATTAAATTAGATTAAAATGAGTTAATTGCAAAGTTTGCCGTAATTACCTAAATGCCACTTAAGTGGCCCACTACTTGGCTCATCTCATTACACTCATACATACACATTTCATCAGCTCATTCTTGAGCACAACACCGACTAGAGAGAGAGAAATAGAGAGTGAGAGGGAATTGAGTTGAGTTTGAGTTCATTGGTGGAATTGCTTGGTAATTGAAGTATAGATTGCTAATTTGAGCCTCTAGCCTTGCATTGGAGACCTAAGGTAGAGTGATTACTCTCTTGTTTGTGTATTTGAGCTTCATTCTTGCATGGTTCATGTTAATTTGTAGAGCTAAGTCATGATTCGGTTCATTAATGGTGGATTGAAGCTCAATCCTTGCATGCATGTTAGTTTCGTTGAAGTTTTGAGGTTGTAGTTCATAATGCCTCACATGCATGTCCATCTTTTGGTCATACTCCATGAGTTCATCTTGTTTTGAAGGTTTGAGCTCTTTTGAAACAGCATTGAAGCTCTGAAAATGATCTATGATCATGCATGTCATGTTTGAAGATTGTTCTTGAAAATGATTTGAAATTGGGTTTGAATTAAACACCCTTGGGCTTTGATTTCTCAAATTGCGCTTTGAAACATGATATCCTATGTGTTTTTAAATGTTTTCCAGAAAATGGGCCCAAGAGGATTGGTTTTGATGCTTTTGAGCTTGGTTTTGGACCTGGAGCTCGAATCTGGGATTTCCAGATTTCAGTTGTCCGCTCGAGCGGGGGAAGTGCCGCTCGAGCGGGAAAATCGAGCTTCCAGCATCTGCACTGTTTTACAGTCCGCTCGAGCGGAGTATTGGGCGCTCGAGCGGAGTCATGTCTCAAGCTCGAGCGGGCGTCGAGCGGGGATTTCACCCATCCAGTACTTTTACAGTACGCTCGAGCGGGAAAGTTTGCGCTCGAGCGTGTACCTTTGTTTGCCTGTACGCTCGAGCGGGGAAACCTGAGCTCGAGCGGGACTCTGTTTTTCTGAAAATCCTGAAAATGCTTTTAAATGTGCATTTTTGCATCCTCATCCCATCCTAGGCATTCTTAGGCCTAGTTTAAGGCATTTAGATGAGGATATCGTTGTAGAACACACCAAGGCAAATTAGGGATTAAGTTATGTTATTTCCCAACTGTGTAGCTTAGTGTGTTCAATCTGTTAACTGTGTAGGGTTGGCGACTGGAGAGACACGCTCTAGCATACTGTAGCCCGAACTCTGTGAGTAACAATTGTGTAAAGATATGTTCAACTGATTATCTTTTGAATACTGAACTGAACTGTTTACTGAACTGGTATTATTTACTGAATGAATGTATGTCCTTTATTTCTGAACTGTACTGTGGCATCCTTAGTACCTATTGTTTACTGTTACTGTTACTGCGACAGAATTCTCTGTCGGTTCCCTCGTGGAACCACTACTGTTTACTGACTGATGGCCATCATTACTGTTCGGTCTTTTAAGACCTACTGTTACTGTTATGCTAATGGATGTACCACATATGACTGTTTACTGTACTGAACAACTGAAATACTGGTTGAATTGAACTGTTTTCATTACTGTAAGGGCATTCATTCTAAACCCCTTTACGCTTTATGTTATTCACTGGGCTTTAGCTCACTGCTCATATATATATGTAGGTGTACAGGCACCAGAACGGAGCTAGGAGCGTCAGGGTAACTCCAGTTTTGTCAAGCCAGCCTTTGTGCCTCACTGCGAGGTTCCGAGTTGCCATGCTATGGCTTGGGGGTGTTTTGTTTGTTTTTCCCCCGCCTGTCTCCATACTGTCTGACTGTTCTGTATAGACTGACTGTTACCGTACTGTTATCAAGGGATTAGGTCCCTGTACTGTGTGATTGTAAATTTTGTACAGACCGTACTGTGTTGTACAGACGGAATGCTTTCTGTACTGTTTATGTATGAATGCATGAAAAATCTTTTTGGCATACAGACTGTCACAGCTCATTGGACATTGTTTAATTACTGTATTGGCTTCCGCCAGGCCCTGTACTCTGTTTTACTGTATTACTGTTAAGCAGGCCTTCGGTAATCTCGGATTACTGGCCGGTTACGGTACTAAACCCATAGGGCCGGGTTTGGGTCGTGACAAAGGTACAAGGTACAAGTACTAGTTTTTGGGATAAGTTTTGAATTTAAACAAAGAGTGAGGGCTTGGAGTTAAATACATGTAACCTATGTAGAATTAAATTAGGTTAGGGAACCTAATCCGGTTAGGGAAATTCCTGTTTCGATAAAAAAAAAAAGTAATGCTAATCGACAAGATTCGAATTAATTCAAGTAAACGAGGGGCTTTAAGAAAATAATTCAAACATTAGGGTCTTTAATGTGAATACATATTTCAGGGGCTTCACAACCTATCCCCCTTAAAACAATTTCGTCGTCGAAATTCAACTACATACTGCCTTCGTGGAGCTTGGGGTAGTTTGCCTTTACCCAATCCTGGCGTTCCCAAATAGATTCCTCAACTCCCCGATGACGCCATAGCACTTTTACCAAGTGAACCATCTTGCCTCTAAGGTTCTTTTCTCGACGATCTTGCATTGCTACCGGTCCTTCTTTAAACGTAGCATCTTTGTCAAGACTGATCTCTTCCCATTTGAGGACTTGTGTTGGGTCAGGGATGTATTTTCTCAACATAGATACATGGAAGACGTTGTGTATCCCTGCTAACTGCAGGGGTAGAGCTAATCTATATGCTACTTCGCCCACTCTTTCCAATATCTCAAAAGGTCCAATATATCGTGGCGACAGCTTTCCCTTTCTCCCAAAACGTACGACTCCACGCCTGGGTTGCACCTTTAGGAACACGTGGCTGCCTACTTCATACATCAATGGCCTTCTCCTCCTGTCTGCATAATTCTTTTGACGGTCTTGGGCAGTCTTTAATCGTTATCGGATCAATTTGACCTTCTCAGTAGTTTATAGAACAAGTTCGAGTCCTATCAGATTTGCATCACCCACTTCCGTCCAACAAATCGGTGATCTACAAGGTCGTCCGTATAATGCTTCAAAAGGCGCCATACCGATGCTAGCTTGAAAGTTGTTGTTGTAGGTGAATTCAATTAGGGGTAGGTGTCGTTCCCAACTTCCTTGAAAATCCATCGCGCAAGCTCTTAGCATATCTTCGAGTGTCTGGATAGTGCGCTCAGATTGTCCATCTATCTGTGGGTGAAAGGCGATGCTAAAACATAACTCAGTACCAAGAGCTTCCTGCAGGCTCCCCCAAAATCGAGATGTGAATCTTGGATTGCGATTTGACACAATAGATATCAGAATTCCATGTAGTCGAATGATCTCCCCAATGTAGAGTCTGCACATAAACTCTAAAGTGTCGGTCATCTTATAGGGTAAGAAATGCGCTGACTTGGTGAGGCGGTCCACTATTACCTATATAGCATCGCGCTCTCTAGGTGACTTAGGCAACCTTGTCACAAAGTCCATTGTCACGTACTCCCATTTCCATTCGGCTATCGGTAGAGGTTGCAACATTTCCCCCGATTTCTGATGTTCCGTTTTCACTTGTTGGCAGGTCAGACATTTTGCTACAAATTTGGCCACTTCCTTCTTCATTCCATTCCACCAATACTGCCTCTTCGAATCTTGGTACATTTTAGTCCCTCCTGGATGTACCGCGAATGCAGAATGATGACATTCCTTCAGTACCTTTTCTCTAAGTAACTCGTCACTTGGTACGAATAATCTACCTTGGTGTCTTAAACTCCCATCGGGGTGAATTACCCAATCGGGCATGGGCTCTCCTTATTCCAGACGTCCCTTGATGTAGGCTACCTCTTGATCGTGCTTTTGGGCCTCCATGACCTCATTCATCAACTTAGGCATCACCTTCTGCGCACTAAGATATGCTTTTGTATCTTGAGATTCTACTTGGATTCTGAACTCATTGAGTGTCTTAACCATATCCCATTCCTTGACGGAGATCTTAGTCATCACCCCTCTACTCTTGCGACTTAGAGCATCTACTACTACATTGGCTTTACCGGGGTGATATGAGAGAGTGAACTGGAAATCCTCAAGATACTCCATCCATCGTCTCTGCCTCAAGTTAAGGTCCTTCTGTGTGAATAGATACTTCAGACTCTTGTGATCTGTGAAAATCTCAAATTGTTCCCCGTACAGGTAATGTCACTACTACTTTAGGGCAAAAACTACGGCTACTAACTCCAAGTCATGCGTGGGGTAGTTGCGCTCGTGAGGTTTTAACTGCCTGGATCCATACGCGACTACCTTTCCATTTTGCATGAGTACGCAACCTAATCCTTCTTTAGACGCATCGCAATACACAGTGTACCCCTCTTCTCATTCTGGGATGGTCAAAATTGGTGCACTAGTTAACCTCTTCTTTAGCTCTTGGAAGGATTTTTCGCAAGCTTCGTCCCACTCGTACTTTACTCCCTTTTGCGTTAAACGAGTCATTGGTTTAGCTAGTTTGGAGAAATCTTGGATGAACCTCCGGTAATAACCGGCCAATCCTAAGAAGCTGCGGATTTCTGACACGGTCTTGGGTTGCCTCCAATCTATTACTGCCTCCACCTTGGTTGGATCCACCGCAATCCCATTCTCTGATACCACATGCCCTAAGAACTTTACTTCATTCAACCAGAACTCACATTTACTCGCCTTGGCATATAGCTGATTATCCCTAAGAACTTGGAGGACAATCCTTAAATGTTGTTCATGCTCTTCTTCAGACCTTGAATATACCAAGATGTCATCAATGAATACTACCACAAACTGGATAAGGTATGGTCTAAAAATCTTATTCATTAGGCTCATGAATACTGCCGGTGCATTGGTTAGTTCGAAGGGCATTACTACAAACTCATAATGGCCATATCTAGTATGAAAGGCAGTCTTTGGTATATCCTCCTCTTTGACTCGTAGTTGATGGTAACCTGACCTGAGATCGATCTTTGAATAGCACCTTGAGCCTCTAAGTTGGTCAAAAAGGTCATCAATCCTTGGGAGTGGGTATCGGTTCTTAATCGTGACTCAATTGAGTTGACGATAATCGATGCATAGCCTCAACGATCCATCCGTCTTTTTAGCAAACAATACGGGTGCTCTCCACGGCGAAGTACTTGCCCTAATGAATCCTTTCTCGAGCAATTCCTGTAGCCGTGTCTTCAATTCTCGTAGTTCTGCTAGTGCCATGCGATACGGAGCCATGGATATTGGGGTAGTTCTAGGTTGTAGCTCAATGTTAAAGTCTACTTCCCGGGTTGGCGGCAATCCTGGTAATTCCGTAGGAAATACATCTGCATAATCGCATACTACGCGTGGAAGTTCTATTTCTCCTTGGTCCTCCTCATTTAGAATCAGGCTTGCTATCCTGCCCGCAAGTTGATCGCTCCACTGCGTCCGATGTTTTGTTGAAACCATGGGGTCTTGCCTATCCCCCTTAAACTGGAAACGTGTTCCATCTCACGTATGAGCTACCACTTTCTTCTGGCGACAGTCGATCACCGCTCAGTGGGCGGACAACCAATCCATGCTCAAGATGATATCGAAGTCCGACATTTCCATGACACGAAGGTCGCAAGTTAAGCGTAGGTTCAACATCCCTATCTTACAGTCCTTGTAGATTGATCCTACCCGAATGCACCCTCTCATAGGTGACATTACACTTAAGGCAGTTGCTATGTGTTCACATACAAGTTCTAATGACTTAGCACAAGCAGAGGATACGAAAGAATGTGATGCACCGATATCAAATAAAACATGCACCCAAGAATTATATAGTACTAAATTACCCTCAATTACGGACGGGTCCACTTCTTCCTCTTGCAAGGCAAAGATTCTGCCGGTTGCCTTTTGGTTGCCACTGGTCTTGGCGTTCTGAGTTCCTCCACTCTTCTGGTGCTGTTGCCCAGTGGATCCTGTCTTATTTGTCCAAGGCTTCTGCCCACCTAACGCCTGGGCATTTGCTCCGGAACCTCCTCCTTGGTATCCCGATGGGGGGAGTTGGGGGCATTCGCTCTTTTTGTGCCCTAATTGTTGGCAATGAAAGCACTGGATTTGTCCCACCGGCCATTGTTGATAGCCTCCTTGCTGGATCTGTTGCTGCGGTTGCTGTCATTGCTGTTGTGGTTGTGGTCTGGAGTAGGGCTTTGAAGTCACGCTTCCTCTTTGGTTCCTCTGAGGTCCAATAGATGCCTGACCCCCTTTTCTCTTGTTCTAAGCCTTCCTGGCGTCGTTCACTTCCCTTTCAGATTCTAATGCCGTTTCCAGCACCTCGGCATATGAGGGGAGTTGTTGCGGAAGGACTCTTCCTCTGATTGTAAGGTCCAGTCCCCACTTGAACATCATTGTTTTCTCTTCATCATTTGCTACGTATCTGGTTGCGTAATGGGCTAGCTCTTCAAATTTTGTAGCATATTGGGTCACGGTCATATTTCCCTGTTCCAGGTTTTGGAATTCCTTGACTCGTTCTCGGCGGATAGTGCTTGGGAAATATTTATTTAGGAATAGTTCTCTGAACTGGTTCCATGATAGGCTCGCTACGTCACGAGCATTCTTGATTAACTCCCACTAATGGTCAGTCTCATCATCTAGCTCGAATACTGCCAAAGCTATTCTATCAGCGGCTTCGGTTATGCCCATGGTGTCTAGCATTTTCTCTATCTGCCGGAGCCAATTTTCAGCTATCTTCGGGTCCGGTACGCCTATGAACTTTGGGGGCCTCTGCTTCCGAAACTCAGAAAAGAGTCGAGTCCTCTCATTCTGCCGATTGTTCCTTATTTGCCCTAGTTCCTCCAAAATTTGATGACCTAGGTTATTGGGAATGTCAGCCCTTGCAGGGATGGGTCCGTGTTGATTTCTGGGACAGTTTCGTACATTGTTGCTGGTTTTGGTATAGCCATTAGCTCGCGTGTCCACCATTCTGTTCATGGCACATGATGAGTTGGTTTCCAGTCTTAGAAAATATTACTACTTAGATTTTAAATAAATCTTCAGTTTTCTTAGGGTGCACTAAAGCAAGTAACAGTCAATAACATAGATCAACACATCATTCATATATTATAATAGGCATCATTACAAAAGGGCTCCTATGTCGGAGTTACATTCAAAGAGCATCTATGTATTACAAAGTTCAGGCTATCTTATTCTAGGGATTCCCATCGGCGGGTCTTACAAAAGTTTAGTCTTACTATCCCTCGATTCAGTTCTCGTTTCCCGACCAATCAAAGTCTTCTTCTAGGTCTTCATCAGCGGAGTCGGTGGCTTGTCCCGGAGAGCGGGGGGTGTACATTGGTGAGAGGGGATTGTGTTCAGATGATATCTCTATAGGGTAGGCTGGGTTTGCTCCTTGCTGCTCTGGTGGCTGCCCCATATCCATTGGTTGATTGTCGCCTGGCCCGTGATAACAAGATTCATGGCTTTCAGCCTGAGTCGGTGCTATAGTGGTCAAAGCTCGGTGTATCAAGGAGTCCATCCTCTGTTCATCTTGCTCCATTCGGATCGTCTTCTTTGCTGCCCGGCTAAAAAATTATAGGCGATGCCGCACCAAAGACCTCTTCTGTGCCCTCGTATAGCGGGAGTACTCCGTCTCCACCTTACGTATCTCGGTTTTGATCATTTCCTCGGCGGTGATTTCACAGCGTCGACGGCTAAAGTAGGAGCTGACAGACATGGCCCTCCTTCCTTGTATACGAAAAACACCCCACGAGTCGGTACTAATGCCGCGTCCTGAATAGTCTCCCGATGACATCCTAAGGTGGAAAAGATTTTTATTAGTTAATCTTCTTATAATAGCGTGATAGAATAAAATAAGATAGGGGTAAGGGCTTCTAGAGTCGTGTTTAGGGTTGCGAGGGTTAAGGGTTGAACCTAGGCTCTGATACCAAGTTGTGACGCCCCGATTCTACACTATTGGTTGCAGTCAAGGGAGAGTCACTAATGAGTCCTATGGTCAATAACCAAGTAAGATCCCAGATCGCCGGAGGAGTCAAATTAGCCTCCCTTCTAAGTCCAGCTTTCTTAGGCAGTGCATTACCCTTTTGACAGATCTTAAAGGGTATTGACACAAGGTCCCATAAGTAACGAAAGGGTTCATACATAGAATATAAATACATAACAGCCACAAATATGCTTAATTCAAAAGATGGTTCCTTTACATTACATCCCAAAAGAAAGCTTAAATCTTCAAATGAGTCTTTACAAAACATCCAAAAAGAAGCTTCTAATTTTTATTTTTTTTCTAGGATAGCCAAAAGTCTTCAAAAGTTTTGGGTTCGTCGTCTCCAGCTATGAGTTCTGCTTCGTCACCTGGCATGATACGCCGTGAGCTTTGAATGCCCAGTAAACACACACACACCCTACCCTTTTTTCCCAGTCCAATACACAAACATAATTATAACATCAAGTAATAAAGCATGATACTTCAACAACTAAAAAAAGGGTTAAGATAGATGTTAGCAAACTAGAAATCCCCCAAAGAGATTTCGTCCTCCCAACCACAAGAATTGGACGCGGATTATTCGGTATGCCCCCTCTTTTGCTGCTTTGTTGCAGACCTAACCTCGGATGCTTACCAACGGTTATGTATCATGTAGCACCAACCGCAGGGCCTCAAAAGAGACGGTAAAATAGGACCTTGCCCAAATCCCTCCTCACACCAAACCACTTAGGGTCCGAATACAACCGCTCAAGGGTTCCGAAAACCACTTGCGCAAGATTTTAACTTTCAAATAGGGAACACATCCCGACAATCCATATATCACATATTCTCATCTTGTCATTACTCAAGTGCTCGAAAACCCAATACCCTCCCCATTAGGTTTCCCGTTGAGTTAAATGTTTTACATCAAGGTTAGACAGCTTTAACAATATAATAATATCCACACAAGCATGCCTCAATAAGATGAAAAAGATGAAGAACATAACATAACACATACAATATCATGACAAGATATGATCATGAACTAATAAACATTTTCATGAATACAAGGGCATAAAACATCCATGCATAACAAAATTTCCAGATTTATATCACATAAAGATTAAAATGAAAAGACTATTTTAGATCCTTCACCGGACTTGGCCTTCCTATGGTTCGTAGAGAATTTGATCTAGTTTCTAAAACATTTTTCGGAAATGGGATTGCTTTTTCAGAATTTAAGTTATTTAGAAAATATTCCAGCGCTGTCCAGGTTCTGTCCAGATTCATCGACCGTTACGAAAAATTGATTTTCTTGCAAACCGCATAATGTTTTTCGATGAAACCAATTTTAGTTGAAAGATAACACCTTAAGGAAGGTTTTGACATAAAATAGAGGTCCAGAATAATTTTTCACATTTTTCTAGAATTTCTGGAAATGGACTGCAAAAATAGTTTCTAGGGTACTTTGCCCAAAATAAGAAGATTTATGAAAAGGGGGTTCCACCAAGGGAAAGTTTCATTTCTTTTGTGAAGAAAATATGCTAAATATCACATGTTTAACTCAGAATTTTTTTTTGAAAGAGTGCCCTTGAAAAGTTGAGAGATTGGTACAAAAAGAAGATGGTTTTGTGCCAAAATGGGAAAAATACAACAGAGATGGAATCAATACTCAACCCCTAGCATTTTTAACATAAGAACTTAGTAATAACAGATCTAAAAACATTATTTAGAACCTTTAGAAACATGCATTAGAAAAGGGAAATGAAAGAGAAGGTTGTGTTTGTGGCTTACTTGCTTCTTTGCACAAGAAGGCCCTCTTCTTCTTCCTTCTTCTTCTTCTAAACTTCTCTCTCTTGCTCTCCTCCCTCTCTCTAGCCAAATGTGTGTGTGTGGGTGTGGTGTTTGTGCTTGCCAAGCTTAGGGGAGGTTGGTATTTATAGGAAATTTGGTGTAAAAAGTCCTAAAAGCCCATTAGTTGGAAATGGATGGAAATGTTAGGATTTGTTTTGAAGTTTAAAGGAAATAGGGATGATTTGGGAGGCTTACTCAAGGATTAGACAATACCTAGTTAAAATGGAACTAGTTTTGGAATTAGCATCCTAGGCCTAGGGTACAAGGTAGTGTTTTCTTCTAGAATTTCATGATGATATACATTGAAAATTGTCTCCTCTCTTCCTCCTAGAAAGGCCGGCCACAGGGAAGTGTGAAGGGCCATTTTTTATTAATTTTGGTCCTAGGGCACATCCCTCAAGGTGTATATATATATATATATTACAAGATTGATGGTACTTCAAGATACAAGGTACAAGTACTAGTTTTTGGGGTAAGTTTTGAATTTAAACAAAGAGTGAGGGCTTGGAGTTAAATACATGTAACCTATGTAGAATTAAATTAGGTTAGGGAACCTAATCCGGTTAGGAAAATTCCTGTTTCGATTAAAAAAAAAAAAGTAATGCTAATCGACAAGATTCGAATTAATTCAAGTAAACGAGGGGCTTTCAGAAAATAATTCAAACATTAGGGTCTTTAAAGTGAATACATATTTCGGGGGCTTCACATAAGATTTCTGAATAAACTTGTATATTCAGTTGTGTTAAATTTACAAAAGGGTTCATTAGTTTATATAACCCTAGACCTAAGACTAAAAAGGAAATACAATCAATTGGAATATTTACACCACAAAATCTTTCCTAATATTTAAAATATATACACAATATATTCTCACTGTGTTGTTAAAGGGTTTACTCAGACCTATGGCATTGACTATGAGAAGACCTTTGCTTTGGTGGCTAAGATGAATTTCATTCGTGTCCTTCTTTCCCGTGTAGCAAATATGGGATGGCCACTGCAACAACTGGATGTAAAGAACACATTTATTCATGGTGATCTAGAATAAGAGGTGTATATGGATGTTCTTCTAGGGTTCTGTTCTCCAATCACTAATGGAAAGGTTTGTTGGTTAAATAAGGCATTATTTGGATTGAAACAATCTCCTAGAGTTTGGTTTGATAGGTTTTGTAAAGCCGCGCTGGAATTCAAATATAAGTAAAGCCATGTAGATCATACTATGTTTACTAAACGGTGTGGAGATAAAATCACTGTGCTTATTGTCTATGTGGATGACATAGTGCTCACTGGTAAAAATACAGAAGAAATGTCCCTTATCAAAGCTCAATTTTCCAAGGAATTTTAAATAAAAAACCTTAGACCCTTTGCGGTACTTATTTTTGATCGAGATTGCTAGATTAGATAAGGGCATTTTTATCTCTCAAAGAAAGTATGTCTTAGATCAACTAGAAGAAGTAGGCATGTTGGGACATAGATCGACAGATTCCCCTATTGAAGCCAATCATAGACTTATAGTAGTCACGGAGATCCTGTGGGCAAGGGGAGATATCAAAGGCTTGTACAGAGATTGATATACCTTTCTCATAGTAGGCCGGCTATTGCATATGCAATCAATGTTGTAAGCAATTTAATGCATGACCCTCGAATAGGGAATTTGGATGCAGTTAATCGGATTCTGAGGTATCTCAAATCAGCTCCTGAAAAAGGCATTTTGCTCTCCATTCATGGTCATTTGAGGTTAGGGGCCTTCATTGATTTAGATTGGGCTGGTGCAGTTGATGATAGGAGGTCTACTTTAGGTTATCCTACTTTTGTAGGAGGAAATTTGGTGACTTAGCAAAGTCAGAAGCAAACAGTTGTAGCCAGGTCAAGTGCGGAAGTAGAATATCGAGCTATGGCAAATGGCATTTGTGAGCTTATGTAGCTGCAGGTTTTATTGGTTGACATAGGATTGATAAGTGGTGGACCTATGAGACTTTATTGTGATAATAAGGCTATTATTAACATTGCTTATAATCCAGTTCAACATGATAGGATTAAGCACATCGAGGTTGACAAGTGTTAAGTTATGTTTTAGAGGGTATTTTTGCACTTATTAGTATAATTACATATGATTAGTATTTTTGCACTCATTAGTATAAATACATATGATTAGAGAGGAACACCCTAATTTGGGTTGTGCCTCTTTTCCTGCAACTCTTCTTTTCTCTCTTCTTTTTCTTTCTCTTCACTGTTCAACTTTATTGATTTTTACTCAAATCTATTCTTGAGGATTAATAAAATTTTAGGTTTATGTAAAATGTTTTATGTCAATGAGAATGCATTGAAAATGAATTCTAAAGAATATATGAGTTGATCACTTGAAAATTTTGAACTTAATGAGCTCTGATTTAAAATTCTGCAGTTCCCTCGTACTACTGGATTGGCTGGTGGGATGGAAGTGGATCTGGAGGGAGACTCATTAGTGCATTTCAGGAGCAGTCCTCCTTCATCAAGTGGGAGATCTTCTATTTTTAGTTCTGTAGATATGTCGAGTGGGACATCAGAGTTTGAGAACTCAGCATTGAAGAAAATGGCTCCCAAAAGAGATGGTGAACTATCTTTGGCAGAGTATGAGCGTTTGAAAGAAATACAACAGAAAGCCAGAGACAAGACGAGGTTTTCTCTGTTAGACGAAGAGCTCTTGGAAAAACTGGAAGGGAAAGACTTATTACCAACTGAAAAACATTACCGGGAGTATGTATTATCTGCTGCAGAAGAGCGAAAATGGTTGGACTTTTTATCACCAGAAGAGCAAGAGTTTAGATCAATCGAGCAGATGACCAACCGCTTGAAGTTGTATTCAAAGCACTGGAACAAAAAGGACTTATTAATACACTTCATATTGTCCTACCCGATGAAACAAGTAGCAGATCAGGTTGACTGTTTCCATCTCTGCCAATATACTTCTAAGGTCAATCCACTGATAAGAACATTAGAAGCTGCTTTGAAGAAGAAAGACATTCAGATCCTAAGGGATAGTTTAACTGAGCTCAATGACCTTCTAGAAGTATCATGGAACAAATTTTGTATGTCTAATTTTTCTTCTGAACTGGAGGATTATTTACCACGTGGCTGGTCTTTGTACACCGGTCAACTAGAATTTTGTAGTTCTCTCTCATTTCCTGTTTATGGTAAACCAGACTGTCCAGAAGTAATTCTTAATCAGGCAATTACTTTCTTCAATTTGCCTAGTTTCAAGATGCATTATGGAGGAAAGGATGAAATTGATTGCTATTTCTGGACACGGTGCAGGGAAAGCAGTAACAGCATTGAAAGATATACCAGAGATACAGAGCAAGTTTGATGTTGTCCTGTACATCTCTGTCTCACAACAGCACAGCAATGAAGAGGTCCTGATGGACATCACAAAACAGATACATGGGTATGAATTTCCTGAAACTGATATTTTAATGCCACTAGATGCATTGCTAAAACCCTACAATTTTTTACTGATGCTGGATTTCATTGATGGACATATCATTGATCTATACAACTTGAAGATTCCCTTTGACCATGGATGCATAGTGCTTGCCACTAAATCTGATGACATTTATCAGATAATTTCAGTAGATCTGGAGATCAGGATGGAGTATCATCTGCTACCTTGGGAATTGTTCTGTCGGCATGTAGGCCATGTTTTTCATTCTTCATCAACTCTCCAAGAAATGGCCATACGTTTAATCGAAGAGTACCGTGGTCATTTACTCGCAATGATTCTACTTGCAAGGGCCTTGAAAGATGTAACCGATGTTGGTTTCTGGGAACTGGCACTTAATGAATTAATGTTGCAGCCCTCCTCTCCAGTGGAGGAAGGTATGAGTCAAGTGATGGTTCGTGTGTTAAAATTCATATGGAAAAGCAAAGGCGACATCACGAAAAGGTGCACTGAACACTATACAACATATGGGGAGGGAAGAATAATCACCGAAGCTTCATTAATTTCCCGCTGGTTGAAGGATTGTTTGGTTAAAACAAAAGGAGGAGAAGTTATTCTTGCAGATCTTATTGATTCCTTCTTGCTGGAGCATTTTAAGGGCGCCCTTCGAATGCGAGAAGAAACCAGAATTGTACTGTCGAAACAAATTATGCCTTATATGGGTTCACAACTAACAGAGGGGTGGATGGTTAAGTGGAATGCCGAAAGGATTAACCTCATAGATAATGGAGTCTCCGAGCTACCAGAAAGTCCAATATGCTCTAATCTCGTGTTTTTGTTCTTACAGAAATATTGTGATCTTATGGTAATTCCTCCTCTGTTTTTTGAGTGCACGCCCATGCTCCAAGTTTTGGATTTATCATATACAAGCATAAAGACTTTGCCCACATCTATTTCCAGATTGGTTTCACTTCAAAAATTACTTTATGGTGTGTTTGGTTGGAAGATTTGAGGAGGGATTTGGAAAGGGAAAGGAAAAAGCTGTGTGAAACTATGTGAAATATATACATATTGTACGGGGAGGAAATAATTCTCCTCGTATAATCCTGTTGACCAAGTCCACGCTCCTCCGTACGACGTCGCTTTATCACCTGAAAACACAAACGTGAGCTAGCCGGCGGGTGTGTGCCGGAAACCTCTCCGATGCCTAAGTCAGTAAGCTTGACAAATAGACAAAGTTTTATGCTCTCAAAGAGTATTGTGTTCAAAATTTTTTTCCTCCAAGGTGATGCTTGTGAGCTTTTATAAGTTTCCCGTGGCACAATCCTAGTAGGACTTGTACTTCTCCATGCAGAGTCCTCCTAGGATTCATTCTCCTAAGGATAATGCTTATCCTTTTACACCCTCCCCCACTGCTTAAACCAAGTGGGATGGTTTTCTTTATGGCCGAACTTCCATTTGACCGAAGTAAAATTGGCTATGCCAAGCCACAGAGGGCCGGACTATCCTTAGCTCGGTCTTCTCCTCTAACTCCTTACTTCGGCTGCCCCTGTTCAACCTTGGTATGCATAGATCAAACTTCCAAGTAACAAGTTCTGACCGACCTAACCATTATGTGTCACGACCGGACTAATTCCGAAACCGGCCTTCCCAGAACATACTGCGACCGGACTAACTCTGAGACCGGCCTAACTCCGAGTTGCCTCCGGACCGGAGTAGCTTTTCTCTTCCTTGGGCCGAAGCAACTATCTCTTCTTGAGCCGGAATAATCTCACCTCCTTGGGCCGGAATATCCATTACGGCCTCTTTTTACTTAGTCCTTTGCGTTTTGGGCCTCAAAGCCCAACTCGAAGCTCGGCCCAATTTTTCCCAAAAATTACCCTCTCAATTGCCCCTTAATTCCATCTGCGCAACATGACTGTGATTACTAAATGTCCAGCCGAGCTAGATGTTTTCAAGTCTTTCTAGCCGAACTAAAACATCGCTTAAGCCTATCCAGCCGAGCTAACCCTACTCCGGGCTTTGTTTTGTCTGGCCAAAACGTCTCTTCAATCACGACTGTAACGCTTTCCATTCCGTATACACGTGGCATGTTTCCATTCGCCGAAGGCAGCTATCAACGCCGTCTTCGTATTTCGCAATTTTTTGAACAGTTCCCGCCTTTTTCTCTCTCCCTTTTACACAAAACAGCCCTTTCGATTCTGGAATCATTTACTCTACTGTTTTCATCTTCTTTCTGTGCCTCTACTTCTTCCATACTCAAGCTTGTGTTCTTTACTTGCTGCCACCGTTTCCAACTCCAGTCTTCTTTCTCTCTTCTCTGGTAAGAAGACCTAACCATCTTGCTATCTTTGTTTTCGTACTTTACTTTCCATGCTTTGTATGTTTTTTGCAAACATTTTGTCCATTTCTGGTTCGCTTCTATACTTTTATGAAAAAACCAGTAGAACTCCATGCGTTTATGAACTATTATGCAGAAAACCACTCTTAGATCCAAAATCACATAGCAACCGAACTAGATCCTGTTTGCCCAAAACAGGTAGATCACTGTAGTCAATAACCGAACTAGAACTTGTAGGAATATCAGTAGTTTCTCCTGAACCACTCTAGCCAAGATAAGATCACCGAACAAACGTGCACATACCGAACTGGGTACTTCGGTCTATAACCGAGCTAAGCCTTTTGGGGCCAAGCCGGCTTTCTTAGTTCTTAAACCGAACTCAGAAAGCCGCCCCTAGGGGTTCAACCGAAGTGACTTTCCTCACACTGCAACCGATTTAGGCCTTGGGACTAAATCCGCTTTCTTAGTTTTTTAGACCGAACTCAGAAAGCTGCCCCTAGACGATAAGCCGGTCTGATCTGCTCAAAACCGAGCTAACAAACCTTCTGATGCACCGAGGTAGAACCAGCCCACTAAGCCGAAGTAGGATTTGTATATCTTGCTTATAATTTGTAGCGCGGTCCAACGATCTGTGCTTAACCCCTTTGTTTTCTACCTTGCAGACTTAGGTTGCCCAGGCACTCCTGCGTGTGCTCAACCGAGCTACTGAGCCAAATTTTTGTACCGAAATAATTTATTCGTAAATTTATACAACAAATGGGTAAGTATAGGTATTTAGTTGAGACCCCTGGTGGGATGGCCGAATTCAGGAAGGACTATGATATACCGGATGATGTTCATTTGACTTTAGCAAAAAAGGACGTCATTCCATGGGACAACGAAGGTTTCGTTCCTTTTACTCTTCAATCCATAATAGAGACCGGACTACGGTTTCCTGTACAACCGTTGATCTGTGAGTTCCTTAGGCAAACTAGGCTATGCCCCACCCAACTGTCCACCAATACATACCGTATTATTATGGGAATAGCCGCGCTAAACCACCAAACCGGTTTAAACCTTGGCCTCGCCGAAATATTCCATCAGTATTCCATCGGCTCGAAAGATGCTTGGTGGGTCTATTACCTTAGGATCCGCCGTCGCCGAGAGAAGATAATTAAGTATACACCGGACAAAGACCTTAACGATGATGACTTCTTCTGGGTCTCTGGGAATTTTGAGGATTTTCAAGCCCAAATTCCTGGCCGACCTATAAATTGGAAGAAGGGAGAGCCTGGTAATTTAACTTCGGTCTCCATCCTTGTATTTTATTTCGGTTTTTGTTAGTCTATTAACCGAACTAACACTTCTCTTTTTTGCAGACTTCGCCCATCTCCACTCCTTATATAGTTATCCAAACCTTGCAATTTTGCGAGCCGCGCTACGGATTAAAGAAAGAAGTTGGGCCAAGCTTCTAAATTTTGAACCGACGTACCGATATAGTGGGCGTCGAAAGGCAAGAGTGACCGATTTCCTACTTGAGGAAGCACCAGAGCCGGACCCAAACTTGCCGCAAATAAGATTAGTTCCTCTGTCTGCCGAAGAGGAAATGGCCAAGAAGAGCAGAGTGAGGGCGCTTCTGACCGAAACAAGTAGGGCCGAAGTACCGTCACCTAGCCAAACGCAGCCTGCCGTCGTGGCCCTCCCCACTCAACAACCGTCTTCATCGCGCCGCACCAAGCGCGCCCGAACCAGCGAGTCCGAACCAAATTTGGTTGATGAAGATGAGGCTGTTACTCCACCAATCTTGCCACCGAGCCCCCAACCGGAACCCACCGACCGAACTACCACCCGTTGGGTACCAAAATTGACTTTCAAAAACCGAGATGTCGAGGATGCTGATTCGGTTGTCGCCGAAAAAGATCATGAGTTGGCCTTTAATCTGGCTAAGGGAGTATGCCTCCCCAAGGATATGGAGCATCACAGAAAGCAGCTAAACACCGAATTAAAGTCCATTCGGTTTGCAACGAAGTCCATGATCCTGGTATGCCGCTCTGTCCATTTTTCTTACTAATTTTGTGAACTTTTATCTCGGCTCATGGGAAGTCCTCGTTTTTTGCCAGGCAATTCAAAAAAACTACCATACTCACAAGAAGGTGCTGGAACTCAGACAAACTGCAAGGGATGCTGTTGCAGAAGCCGAAGTGAAGTCGGCCGAAGTAGAAGAAATCAAGAAGCAAATGGCCGAGCTTCAAGCTGAGAACAGCAGGCTGACCGGACTGGTTAGTTCGGCTGAGGCAGAAAGGCAGAAGACTGCCATAGCTCTGAAGGACAAATACCTGCGCGAGCTGGTGAAGCTCGAAAGAAAGAAGGATGCCGAAATAAAGGAGAAGGTGAAGGAAGCTGACAAACAAGGCTTCAAGAGGGCAGAGGATGCTTATGCCCAACAATGCAATGCTGCCAAGGAGCTGTTCTTTAAGTGCGGCTGGAGGGGAGCCGTTGAGAAGCTCGGTCATGATCCTCAGACCGAGGTTTTCAACCCTCCAGCCTACTTCATACCGAACTCTCTGATGGAGTATGCCAAGGCCATGCAACAGCAGTTCCTTGAGGGCTCAGATGATGAAGACTCTGATGAAGACTCTGCCCCTGAGGATACTTCGGTTGTGAATGCAGATCAGGTAGTTCGGTCGGAGCCCATGGTGGAAGATCCAACTATTGATCAACCAAGTGAAACCGTGGCTCCGGCCGAAACCATTCCTCCTCCTGAAAACGTCCTTGCTCCTGAAGCCGGTCTTCAGGTTGACGCTGATGCTGCCTTCGATGCCGAGATCGAAGATCTTTTTTCTTGACTTTGTATTTTTTGTTGTTGTTTTTTTTTTTTGTTGTAACCGAACAAAGCCCCCTTTGTAATGACTTTTCTCTGAATGAAAATTTTACGCAACTCTTACTCCGGTTTTGATGTGTATGCCTGTGCTTTGTAATGTCTTCTATTACTCCAACTGTTATTTCGGTTTTAGCTTTTTAAACTATGCTTACCAGCCAACCACTCCTGAGCCGATGTACTTACTTCGGCTAAGGAGTATAAAGTGTTGGTGTATTCCATCCAACCACTCTTCAGCCGTGCACTTACTTCGGCTGAGGAGTAACAAGAGTTGGTTTTATTCCAGCCAACCACTCTTCAGTTTTATACTTACTTCGGCTGAAGAGTAACAAATGTTGGTTTATTCCAGCCAACCACTCTTCAGCCTAACACTTACTTCGGCTGAAGAGCAACAAGTGTTGGTTTATTCCAGCCAACCACTCTTCAGCCTAACACTTACTTCGGCTGAAAAGCAACAAGTGTTGGTTTATTCCAGCCAACCACTCTTCAGCCTAACACTTACTTCGGCTGAAGAGCAACAAGTGTTGGTTTATTCCAGCCAACCACTCTTCAGCCCAACACTTACTTCGGCTGAAGAGTAACAAGTGTTGGTTTATTCCAGCCAACCACTCTTCAGTTTTATACTTACTTCGGCTGAAGAGTAACAAATGTTGGTTTATTCCAGCCAACCACTCTTCAGCCTAACACTTACTTCGGCTGAAGAGCAACAAGTGTTGGTTTATTCTAGCCAACCACTCTTCAGCCTTACCCTTACTTCGGCTGAAGAGTAACAAGTGTTGGTTTATTCCAGCCAACCACTCTTCAGCCTAACACTTACTTCGGCTGAAGAGCAACAAGTGTTGGTTTATTCCAGCCAACCACTCTTCAGCCTAACACTTACTTCGGCTGATGAGCAACAAGTGTTGGTTTATTCCAGCCAACCACTCTTCAGCCTTACGCTTACTTCGGCTGAAGAGTAACAAGTGTTGGTTTATTCCAGCCAACCACTCTTCAGCCTTACACTTACTTCGGCTAAAGAGTAACAAGTGTTGGTTTATTCCAGCCAACCACTCTTCAGCCTAACACTTACTTCGGCTGAAGAGTAACAAGTGTTGGTTTATTCCAGCCAACCACTCTTCAGCCTTACCCTTACTTCGGCTGAAGAGTAACAAGTGTTGGTTTATTCCAGCCAACCACTCTTCAGCCTAACACTTACTTCGGCTGAAGAGCAACAAGTGTTGGTTTATTCCAGCCAACCACTCTTCAGCCTAACACTTACTTCGGCTGAAGAGCAACAAGTGTTGGTTTATTCCAGCCAACCACTCTTCAGCCTTACGCTTACTTCGGCTGAAGAGTAACAAGTGTTGGTTTATTCCAGCCAACCACTCTTCAGCCTTACACTTACTTCGGCTGAAGAGTAACAAGTGTTGGTTTATTCCAGCCAACCACTCTTCAGCCTAACACTTACTTCGGCTGAAGAGCAACAAGTGTTGGTTTATTCCAGCCAACCACTCTTCAGCCTTACCCTTACTTCGGCTGAAGAGTAACAAGTGTTGGTTTATTCCAGCCAACCACTCTTCAGCCTAACACTTACTTCGGCTGAAGAGCAACAAGTGTTGGTTTATTCCAGCCAACCTCTAAGTTAGTTTTTCCGGCTAACTTAGAATGAAAAATGCTAGCAATGCGTCTAATATCTACTAAAGCTAATTTTTACAAGGAACAACTTGTGCTAAAAAAGAATTTCTCATTTTATTGAAGGAAGAGAAAATTACATATGTTTGAGAAAGAAAAGCTAAAAGTAAAATAACTTGAGATTGGCCGTATTCCATGGCCTAGGGATTGCCTTGCCATCCTTGTCTTCTAGGTGGTATGCCCCTTTGCCTGCTAGTCCAACCACCTTATAAGGACCTTCCCAATTTGGGCCTAACTTGCCGTCTCCTGGGACCAAGGTGTTTCCCATTACTTTGCGTAGTACCCAATCCCCAATCTTGAATTGTCTTGGATGGACCTTTTTGCTGTATTTTCTGATTAACTCTCGTTGGTATGAGGCGATGTGGACTAGTGCTCTTTCTCTTCTTTCTTCTGCAAGGTCGAGTTCTAAGGCTATGGCTTCTCCATTTAAGTTTGGATCAAAATTTTCGCTTCGAATTGTGGGGAGGCCAACTTCTAGTGGGATCACCGCTTCCATTCCATATGCTAAGGAGAATGGTGTTTCTCCAGTTGATCGCCGGGGTGTGGTGCGGTAGGCCTATAAGACGTGAGGGAGTTCATCTGCCCACTTGCCTTTTGCTTTCTCTAGCCTTTTCTTTAGTCCATCCAAGACGACTTTATTTGATGCTTCAGCTTGCCCATTTGCTTGAGGATATGCCGGTGTGGAATTGTAGAACTCTATCTTGTACTCTTCACAAAAGCTTCTGAAGATTCTGCCGTCGAACTGAGTACCATTGTCTGAGATCAGTGCTTTTGGTATACCAAACCGAGTGATAATATTCTGCCAAACAAACTTCTTCACATCTTTTTCTTTGATTGACGCCAATGCTTCTGCTTCCACCCACTTTGTGAAGTAGTCTGTTGCTGCGAGAAAGAATTTTCTGCCCCCGGGCGCTGTTGGAAGTGGTCCTACTATGTCCAAGCCCCACATTGCGAAAGGCCATGGGCTAGTTAGGGGCAGGAGTTCTCTTGCTGGTTGATGTATTTGGTGCGCGAATTTCTGTCATTTTTCACACTTCTTCACATATTTCTCTGAGTCTGCTTGCATATATGGCCACCAATATCCTTGCGAAATAGCCCTGTAAGCGAGCGACCTTCCCCCTTGATGACTTCCACACACCCCTTCATGTATTTCGAACAAGAATGCTTCTACTTTGCTGGGATGAACGCACTTGAGGTAAGGCCCAGAGAATGACTTCTTGTATAATGCCAAAGATGGAGATAGCCAAAATCGCTGCGACTTTGCCCTTATTCTGTTGGCTTCTTTTTTCTCTTCTGGTAGGACGCCGTCTTTTAGGAATAGGATGATGGGATCCATCCAAGAAGGGCCTAATTCTGCGCAACATACTTCTTCTGCTTCGGGGTCTTCTATGCTTGGTTTTGGTAAGAAGTCGATGAGTAATGGATGAGGGATTGATGTATCTGCCATTGAGGCAAGGCCTGCTAGCTCGTCCGCTCGGCTGTTTTCCTCCCTGCCAATTTGTTCTATCCTTACCACATCAAACTTCTTGATCTCCGTTCTGACTAACTCTTGGTACTTGGCCATTCTGTCGTCTTTTGCTTCGTATTCGCCAGAAATTTGGTTTACCACCAGCAGAGAGTCACTGTATACCATTATTTCGGTGGCTTTCATGAAGTGTGCTGACTTCAGTCCTGCGAGAAGCGCCTCATACTCCGCTTCATTGTTGGATGCTGGGAAGCCAAGGTTGATTGCTTGCTCTATAACCAGGCCGTCTGGAGAGATGAGGACTATGCCAAGCCCTGCACCATGTCGGTTGGATGCTCCATCCACAAAGAGCTTCCACATCTCTCCAACGAACAGTTTCCAGCAAGTGGAAGGATCAGATGATGTCGTGAGGTCCAGAATGGTGTTTTCTTCAAGGTCCACGTTGGCCGTCTGTCCTTCGTCCTCTGTTTGAACTGCTGGTGAGCCTTGGTTTGTCTCTTCCTTGTTGTCCTTAGTATGGTCTGCCTTGGTGCTTGATTGACTACCTTCCACTAGGGGTTGCGCTATTCCGGCGTCAACTTCCGTCCCTAGTTCGGTTGTGTCAGTCAGGTCGACTGGGCAGATATGATGACTTCCAGGGGTAAATTCTGCGACGAAGTCTGCCAAAGATTGGGCTTTTATTGCTGTCTTGGGTTGGAACTTAATGTCGAATTGTCCCAACTCCACTGCCCACTTTAAGATTCGCCCACTAAAGTTCGCCCTTTCAAATAGAGCTTTTAGTGGAAAGGCTGTGAGGACGACTATGGTGTGGGCGTGAAAGTAGTGTGCTAATTTTCTGGATGCCATCATTAATGCTAATGCTAGTTTCTCCAATGGCAAGTACCTTGTTTCGGCTCCCAACAATGTCTTGCTGACATAAAAGATGGGCAAGTGTTGTATTCCTTCTGCACGAACCAACACTGCGCTGACTGCGTGTTGAGAGACTGCTAGGTACAAAAAGAGTTCTTCACCAGGTACTGGAGTAACAAGTAGTGGTGGGGAAGACATGTATTCCTTCAAGCTTTCCAGAGCTCGGTCGCATTCTTCATCCCACTCAAATTTGGCCTTTAAAGCTTGGAAGAATGGTCGTAGTCTGTCTGATGACCTGCTTATGAACCGGTTGAGTGCAGCCGCCATACCAGTGAGATGCTGCACTTCTTTGACTGAGTTTGGTCTCTCCAACTCCTGGATTGCTTTGATCTGGGAGGGGTCTGCTTCTATACCTCGGTTGGTCACTAGGAAGCCCAAAAATTTGCCAGATCCAACTCCGAATGCGCATTTGGACGCATTGAGGCGCAGCTTGTGTTTCTTCAGGATCTGGAACATCTCGCCTAGGTCTTTAAGATGGTCATTCTCATCCTTGCTTTTGACCACCATATCGTCGATGTAAGCCTCCATTGTTCTGCCTAACAATGGTTTGAACATCTTGGTGACCATCCTTTGGAATGTCGCCCCAGCGTTCTTTAGGCCAAAGGGCATGACCTTGTAGCAATATAACCCTCTTGGAGTTGTGAAGGATGTGACCTCCTGGTCTGGTTCATGCATGGCGATCTGGTGGTAGCCTCTGTATGCATCCAGAAAGCTAAGTCGGTTATGGCCTGCCGTTAAGTCCACCAGTTGATCTATCCTTGGTAGAGGAAAGCTATCTTTTGGGCACGCCTTGTTGACTGTTTTGTAGTCGACGCAGACACGCCATTTACCATTCTTTTTCGGCACTACGACTGTGTTGGAGATCCATCTTGGGTAGTGCACTTCCCTTATTGCTCCTGCCTCCAGCAGGTTGCCTACCTCTTCTGCCACTATTTCGGCGTGGTGGAGTGCCGATCTGCGTGTGCGTTGGATGACTGGTCTGGCGGATGGGTGGACATTGAGTTGGTGACTGATGAAGTTTGGATCAATACCTGGCATGTCGTAGGGCGTCCAGGCAAACACCTCGATATTAGAGGTCAAGAATTCCAAGACCTCTAATCTCTCAGCGCTGGACAACGATGAGCCAAGCAAGAAGAACTTATCCGGTTTCTTCTCATATATTTTTACCTCCACCAAGTCCTCCACCGCTTTCTGATCAGCCTCTTTGCCGACGTCCGCGAACAGTTCATTACTCTCTGGTTCTTCCACCGAATGAACGTATCCTTTGGCAGCTCGGCTTCCATTCGCTGTGGCGAAGCATTGTTTTGACATGATCTGATCGCCATAGACTTCTTCAATTATGCCGGCGTCATTGGGGAACCGCATTACCTGATGGTATGATGACGCTACCGAACGCATGGCATGCAGCCATGTTCTGCCCAGGATGATGTTGTAGGTGGAGGGGACCTTCAATACCCAGAACTCCACTTGTTTTGTTACACTTCCTGCTCTGACTGGAAGGATTATTTTGCCGACAGGCCATTCTGGCATGGAGTTGAATCCAATCAGGGGAGAAACTGCAGGTGCCAAGTCTTTGTCTTGCAGCTTTAGTTGCTTGAATGTGTCGTAATACATGATCTCACATGAACTACCCTGGTCAATCAGAATCCGCTTGACGTCAAAATCCTTGACTCGGAGAGTGACAACCAGGGCATCATTATGGGGGCAGTAAATTCGTTCCAAGTCCTTATCCGAAAAGGACATGACGTTTGTTGCCTCTGTCCTCCCCTTCTTGATGGCAGGTTGGGCACTTAATACTTCCCTAAAGTGCTCAGCCTTTTTGATTGAACCTCTGAGCTCGCATACGCGCTCAGGTTCAAAAACTCCATGAATTACATTGATAATGCCTTGCGGTGGAGCATCGTTTGGCATTTTGTTGGGATGGTCATTATGATCTTGGGGGGCCGGTTGTGCTCCTCCTTCAATGTATTCGTCCAAGTGGCCTGCTGCCACCAATTCTTCCAAG
The DNA here is from genome assembly GCF_055761805.1 of Camellia sinensis. Lineage (NCBI taxonomy): Eukaryota > Viridiplantae > Streptophyta > Magnoliopsida > Ericales > Theaceae > Camellia > Camellia sinensis. The sequence goes on along the minus strand of NC_138962.1, from coordinate 61,536,984 downwards.
TGCTGTCTCAGTGGCGTGCAATTCTCAGTTCGATGCCCCTTTTCTTTGTGGAAGGTGCACCGTGATCTGTCATCGTAATTTTTCTGACCTTCCCCTAGCTTGGCTGGCCACTTGACAAAAGGCTTGTCTTTTATTTCGCTCAGAATCCGATATATTGGTTTTTTGAACACCGTTGTTATGGCAGTGCGGATTCTCAACCATCTTTTGTCTGGGTCTTCTCCGTTATCTCGTCTACCACGCCCGTTTTTATTCTGTTGATCTACTGTATTGACCTTTGCTGAGGTCTTCTTTTCCGGCATTGTGGTTGTACTAGATTTTGCTTTTGCACGTGCGCCATCCTCTTCTACCCTGATGTGCTGATGCACTCTCTCCATCAGGGCCTCCATGGTGAGGGGTGGCGTCATGGTAATTGAATTCCTTAGTCGGTTTCCTACTGGTAGGCCTCTTTTATACTGCGCAATGGCTAGATTGGTGGGGCAGTCTCCAATCTGGTTGAATGTCTCCCAGTAGCGACTGTTGTAAGATCTGAGGGTCTCTTTTTCACCCATGTCGATGGAGAGTAACTGGTCTATCTCCACCGGTGTTTTAGTATTTGTCCGAAACCTCGTTACGAACGCTTCTGCCAATTGGGCCCAGGAGGCTATGCTACCCTCTGGGAGCTTTTCGAACCAAGTCAGGCCTAGGTCGCCAAGACTTGACGGGAATAGTATGCACATTAAGGCCTCGTTTCGCCTGTACACAGCCATGACTTGGCGAAAGTGGCTCAGGTGTGAATACGGGTCCGTCTTCCCTTCATATGTATTGAATTTTGGCTGAAGGAAGCCTGATGGTAGGGGCGCGTTTTCGATCGCTGGGACAAACGGTGAAGTCTGTAGTCTTGCCAACGCCTTGTCCGTTGGTTCGTAGGCCGGTCGCGGTACTGGCATTCCAACCTCGACGCTTCCATGCGTCCGAGGAGCCAACCGCTGTAAGGCCGAAACTCGGTGTGGATCCCTTGCCCTGGCATCCTCCTTGCATCGTGCTTTTTGTTCTAGCACGGTTCGTAAGTCGGATGACCTGGGCAGCTCTGTTTGTCTGGATCTGGTTTGGTGTGAATGTGAAGGCCGATACGTGCTTCCTTCAGTGTATGATCTTTCGGATCTCGTCCTCTCAGACCTGGAGTGACGAGTCCTTGAAGATAAGGAGTGAGTGTCGTCTGTCCTGAGGCTTCTGCTTTCTCCTTGGGAGGGTGTAGTGTTCCTACTACGATTCTCTGAGTGGCGAGGGGGCGTCTTGTGCTTGCGCCTCTCTCCTGTCGCCACATCTTTAGTCTTCATCTGGCGTTTCAAAGCCTCCATGTCTGCCGCCATCCTTCGAATTAGTTCATCTTGTTCCTTCACGCGATCTTCCAGGGCTTGGGGATCAATCCTCCTCCTTTGCCTGTCAGGACTTTGAGAGTGACGAGGGCTGCTATTCCGCCTTCCCCTGCCACTCCTCCTGGAATTATGTTGTTGGGGCTCCAAGTCCGCCATGGGAGGGACAGCAGGTAATCCTTCTCGCCTTGCGCCCCCTTCTGGAGTTAGTCCGTTGACGGCAGACTGCGGCAAGTCTTCAATGTGTGCCATTGAATGAGAAAATGAGAAGCTTAGTCAAAAGGTTTTTGTTCTTGTCTGTTGTTCCCACAGACGGCGCCAATTGTACGGGGAGGAAATAATTCTCCTCGTATAATCCTGTTGACCAAGTCCACGCTCCTCCGTACGACGTCGCTTTATCACCTGAAAACACAAACGTGAGCTAGCCGGCGGGTGTGTGCCGGAAACCTCTCCGATGCCTAAGTCAGTAAGCTTGACAAATAGACAAAGTTTTATGCTCTCAAAGAGTATTGTGTTCAAAATTTTTTTCCTCCAAGGTGATGCTTGTGAGCTTTTATAAGTTTCCCGTGGCACAATCCTAGTAGGACTTGTACTTCTCCATGCAGAGTCCTCCTAGGATTCATTCTCCTAAGGATAATGCTTATCCTTTTACACCCTCCCCCACTGCTTAAACCAAGTGGGATGGTTTTCTTTATGGCCGAACTTCCATTTCACCGAAGTAAAATTGGCTATGCCAAGCCACAGAGGGCCGGACTATCCTTAGCTCGGTCTTCTCCTCTAACTCCTTACTTCGGCTGCCTCTGTTCAACCTTGGTATGCATAGATCAAACTTCCAAGTAACAAGTTCTGACCGACCTAACCATTATGTGTCACGACCGGACTAATTCCGAAACCGGCCTTCCCAGAACATACTGCGACCGGACTAACTCTGAGACCGGCCTAACTCCGAGTTGCCTCCGGACCGGAGTAGCTTTTCTCTTCCTTGGGCCGAAGCAACTATCTCTTCTTGAGCCGGAATAATCTCACCTCCTTGGGCCGGAATATCCATTACGGCCTCTTTTTACTTAGTCCTTTGCGTTTTGCGCCTCAAAGCCCAACTCGAAGCTCGGCCCAATTTTTCCCAAAAATTACCCTCTCACATATTTTATTCACATTTCAGCTACCTTTTCTATTTTCCTTCCCAAATCCCTCCCCAAATCCTCCAACCAAACACAACATTAAGAGGTTGCAAACTCTTTATGGAGCTACCACCTGAAGTTGGAGAACTTTCCATTCTCCAGGTGCTTGATATGGAGGCAACTGAGATTATGTATCTTCCTGAAGAAATTAAGGAACTGAAAAATTTGCTACTGTTGAAATTATCCTTCTATAGTTATGGAAACAGCTATAGAGAAAGTAAGCAGATAAGCAAAATGATTCCGCAGGGGGTATTTTCTGACCTCTTTCTCTTGACGGAACTGAGCATTGATGTGAATCCAGAAGACGAAGAGTGGATTGCTGATTTGAAAGATAATTATATATGAGCTGCAAAACTTGAAAAGATTGACAAAGCTTAAGTTGTATTTGCCAAAAGTTGAACTTTTAAAACAACTTACTGTATCAAGCTTTAGATTTACAGTTGGCCGTCATGAGCAGCGTATGATATCCCGTTTACCACATGAAGTTGAAGAAGAATTTAAGAAACATGAGGCATCCTTGAGATATATAAATGGTGAGCACATATCAACTGAGATTAAGAAAACACTCAAACGTACTAGTGCCTTTTTCCTAGACCGTCATTGGACTGTGAAGAAGCTATCTGAATTTGGCAATGCAAATATGATCAACCTAAAACTATGCTTGTTGGTGGAAAGTAATGAGCTCAAAACCATCATAGATGAAGGAAGAGATTACAAATGTGAGTCAGATGTTGATGAAAGACTTGTACTTGGATCACTAGAATATTTGGGTATTTATTACATGAAAAATTTGAGGAGTGTTTACAATGGACCAATTGTTAAGGGTTGTCTCTCCAAACTAAAATTCTTGAGGTTCCGTACTTGTACCAGTTTGAATTCCATTTTCACTCCAGGCTTAGTTGGTAATCTTGAAAATTTGGAGGAGCTTATAGTTGAAGACTGTCCCAAAATTAAGAGCTTGGTAAGTCACGAATCTACTGTGGTGGAATCAACCCATTTTCTCCCAGCCTTGAAGAAGATGTCTCTTCTTGAGCTACCAGAATTGGTTAGCATTTCCAGTGGTTTATGTATAGCTCCAAAATTGGAAAGGTTGGTCATCTTTTATTGCCCAAAGCTAGAAAGCCTTTCTACCATAGACAGTAAAGATTTAAAGGTGATCAAAGGAGAGAGTGAGTGGTGGGACTCTTTAATGTGGAATGAATCAGAGTGGAGCAAGAGCAGTAGTTATTGTCAAGATTATTTGACTAGCATCTTTGTCCCACTTAGAAGGGAGAGAAATTTGAAGGCCCAATTAGCGATGGACTAGATCGAGTAATTTTGGGCAAGATAAGTTTTCGTAATGGCCAGGTAATTTCTTATTTAGGCCTCGTTTGGGAACCTTCCTTTTTAGCCAAAAAGTCAAAAAGTTACTAAATTAGCCAAAAAGCCAATAACCCATACTAAAAAGTCAAAGATTCTCTTTTCTCTCTACTTTTTGCACATCTTTTCGTAAAAAGTCAAAAAGTCATCCCAAACATACTAGTTTTTTTTAGCTCATATTTTAGCCAAATAGCCAAAAAGTTACTAAATTAGCCTGTTCCCAAACGAGGCCTTATTTATCATTTTAGTTTTGCATAACTATGAAAAAATGGCTTTTTGAACTTACCTTTTCATTTTTAGTAGATTTTTTTTATTTTAAATTTCATTTATTTTCTTTTATTCTAGAAACTTTAAATCTAAAAGCTCCTAAAAGTTATAAAAAAAAAAGAAGGAAAAATCTAGTAAAAAATAAATAAATAAAAATTAGGAGTTGCTTTCTTTATTAAATTAATTTTTTTTTTTTAATGGATTTTGTTTTCAACTTTCATCAATGAAATAATTAACATATGATAAACTAATATTTTTTGATCTTGAATTTATGATGGGAAAATGAAAAAGAAGGAAAAAGAAAGAAAATGTAATGAAGTCAACGATGCTTTGTTCTTTTTTTTTTTTTTTTTTTTTAAATGGAAGCAAGTAGATATTTGTCCAAAATTTTGTTTTTATTGTTTAGCTACCGATAAAAAATTATATAAGTAAGTAATTCAATTTCCTTGACAAATCTAAAATCCAAACGGAACCTAAGTTTCACTACCTGTGTGGTGTTGGGGCAGGGTGACAGTATCTGCAGAAATACAAAGCAACCTAGTTCCAAACAACTATTGTCACTAGACAACATATCACAAACAATTTAACTGAAATTTGGCCCCCAACATATTTCAAATATAACACTTGAGTAACCCCTTTTTATCAAATCTCATTTATGGTAACAAGAGAAATAAGACGTTGCATGTTATCTTCACCATTTGTCTGTATGGCGGACTGCAGGTGCTGACGACTTATTGAAGACCCTTGTAGCCGAAGAATGACACAACCTTTGAGTTTAAGGAGCTTCAAGCTTTATATATTGGTGGTATTGGAGCGTTGGTAAATAAAATACACATCCTGAAGCACAAGTGAGCAGATTAAGCTTGAAGGCTTGTTGGCTGATTTTTCCAGGTTTTTCCAGGTATGTTGGTTTTGTTGTGTGTCTTCATTAAACTCTTTCTGTTTGCCATAATGTGAACCTTTAATTTGTTACGTTAAAAACTGAACTCAGATATGGTATGTATGCCTTGATATGAATATATATGAAACATATGCTTTTTTTGCTAATGCTGCTGCTTTTGTTGTTGAAGGCCCCAAACTGCATGATTTCTCTAATAAGTCTTCACATAACATCATAGTTTCCCCAGGACATTTCCAAAATTTCTGTTCCTCGGTTTGTATTGCACTCCAACCATAGGATGTGTTGAGACTTTTATAAGACAGGAATTTCAAAACTATGATCTTACAATTTTGAATACATTAGAATAACAGACACATAAGAATTTTGAAAATAAAGGATCCTGTACCTTGTAAAATGTGTTCATTATGGCTCTGATATGGCTGGGGAAAAAACAGAAACAACAATAGTTAGATAAATTGCTTCTCCTAGATTACCTCCCGTGTTGATGCCTTTACTACCACATTATGTTTCACATGGATTTTTTTATGAGCATCATGCAAAAATGATCAGGACATCACATTTTCCAAACCTAAAATTATCTCCTCTCACAAGCCTAGGGTCTCAGATTGTGTCGACCCCATCTCTTTATGAGATGAAGACGATAATTTAGGCGTTGAAAAAACTATCACCTCTCACATTACGTGGTGCCTCTTATTTTTTTTTTTCTTTTTTGTATTTGAGGCAACGTTTGGGAAGTTTAAAATATAGCTAAAAAAATAAAAAAAAAAATCACTATAAATGCTAAAAAGTCAAAGAACTATACAAAATGTCAAAAATTCCTTTTCCTATCTACTTTTTGCATGTTTTTTTGTAAAATGTCAAAATATCCAAAACAAATTTAGTTTTAATTTTTGAATTCAATTTTCCAAAAATTGAGTTTTTTATTTTTTGTATTTTTTTTTGTTTTTAGTGAATATTTTTAAAATTTTAAGCAAATTTTTTTACTTTTTTAGATGCACCTTACTTAGATGTAGCTAAAAAGTAAAATATTTGTAAAAAAAATATTTTAAAAAATTAATAAATACATAAAAATATGAAAAGTATACTATTATCGTTTTTTTTATTATTTATATTTTTGGTATTTAATGAATTTTCTAAAGATTTTTTCACAAAAATTATACTTTTCAAGTGTATTTATTTTAGGTGTATCTAAAAATTAAAAAAAATACTTAGAATATTAAAAAAATTCATTGAAAACAAGAAAATATGAAAAACAAACAATTTTAATTTTTTGAAAAGGGAATCCTGAAAATCCAAGCCAAACAAGCTGGATTTTTCACCTCATATTTTAGTTAAAAAAGTTAGCCTATTTCCATAATTGATGAAGAGTCCAATCAAGAGAGAGAGAGAGAGAGAGAGAGAGAGAGAGAGAGATAATGTAGAGAGAAGAACTCAATCAATCAATGCTTATTATCTCAAAAATTAGTTACAAAGTGGTTATGCCTCTTCTAGATATAGACTACAATTTCTCTCCACTAACTATCACATGCTATGCACATGATATCCTCCATCATACTTTCCTACTCAAAAGAATTTGTCCTCAAGTGAAGACAAACAAAACACAACTAGTGAACTAGAAGTGGAATCAAACTAGAAACTATAATAAAAATAAATTTCACTAAGGAAACTAATCTACAATGATAGAAGTGGTGTTGACACAAGAATTATCCGGCAAATAAGGCACAAGATGTTGCAAATTAAAGGTGTTAGAGATTCCCAAATGAGGCGGCAATTTGATTTGATAAGCATTGTTGTTGACTTTGTGCGACACATCAAGGACCCACCTTCCTATCATCTAACTAGGTGTAAGCACCATGAGGATACCTTTCTTTGCTCAACACAACCCACACAAGATCCCCACCTCAAACAACACTTTCCGTTTATACACATCAACGGCCGATTTGTATTTGGCATTGGACTTTTCAATTTGGGCCCTAACTTGATCATGGACATTCTTCATAAATGTAGCCATGTCCTCTGCTTTAATGCTTCCCTTCCTTGAGATAGGCAAAGGAACCAAGTTCATAACATTTGACGGTTTCATTCCATAAACCACTTCAAAGGGAGAAGTATTTATGGTGCAGTTGATTGATGAGTTATACGCGAACTCGGCCAAAGGAATAATATCATCCCAACTCTTGTGATGATCTCTCGCAAGACACTTTAATAAGCTGCCAAGACTTCTATTCACTACCACCATTTGACCATCAATTTAGGATGAAATGTAGTGCTAAAGTTCAAGTCAATGTCAATTTTCTTCCACAAAGTTCTTCAAAAGTAAGGAACTTAGTATCTCTATCGGACACGATAGAGGCATGGATAGAGGTAGGCGCTCCGTGCAACTTATAGACTTCCTAGAAGAAGAGGTTAGCAATATTTGTAGCATCCATGGTCTTCTTGCAAGGTATAAAATGTGCCATCTTGGAGAAACGGTCCACCACCACCATAATAGAATCACTCTACCTTTGTGTAGGAGGTAAACCCAACACAAAGTCCATACTAATGCATAGCCAAGGACCAATAAAGGCATATATAATCCAGCATTAATTGCAATCCCATTGCTTCTTTGACAAATTTGACACCACTTCACATGGTTGCCCACATCCTTGGTCATGCCCAGCCAATAGTAAGCATCTTGAAGTAACCCAACGGTATTGTCGTTGCCAAAATGTCCCAATTTGTGATGCTCAATCAACAAATGTGTCCTCAAGGAACAACTAGGCACACACAACTTAAGGCCATGGAAAAGGAAGCCATCCCTAATTATGTAGCTTGGATAAGTAGCTCTATCCGTCTTTTGTAAAGCATCAAAATCTTGGAGAAATAAGGATCACTTGCATAAAATGTGCGAAACTCATCAAAACCCATAACTTCATTCCTCATTTCAATCAAAAGAATCATCCGCCTACTCAACTTGTTGGCCACCTTATTAAGGACCCCTGATTTATGTCGCAAGGAAAATGTGAATTGTTGCAAGTAAGCCACCCATTTGACATGTCTCTTGTTGAGATGAGATTGGCTATTGATGTGCTTGAGGGCCTCATGGTCGGTGTTGAGCATGAACTCTTTATAAGCAAGATAGTAGCTCCAATGCTTGATGGCTTGGATGATGGTATAAAATTCCAAGTCATAAGTAGAATACTTGAGCTTAGCCCCGTTCAACTTTTCACTAAATAAGGCAATTGGCCGGCCTTCTTGGCTAAGGATGCTACCAATGCCTAATCACAAGGCATCACAATCAAGTTCAAAGATTTTGTCAAAGCCCGATAGTGCCAAAATTGGAGCTTTGGTAAGCACCTTAATCAAAAGTTGGAAGCTATCGGCGGGTTCTTTACTCCACTCAAAAGGTTTAAGCTTGAGAATGTTGGTCAAAGGGGCAGTGAGACTACTAAAGTTATGGATCAACCGCCTATAGAAGGTAGCCAAACCATGAAAACTCCGTACTTCATGGATACTAAGGGGAGTAGGCCACTCCACAATCGCCTTGACCTTCTCCATGTTCGTAAGTACCCCACGAGAAGACACGGCGTAACCCAAGAAAATGACTTGATCCATGGCAAAGGTACATTTCTTGGTGTTTCCATAGAACTTTTCTCGCCTCAAAAGCTCAAAAACTTGCTAAAGGTGGTACAAATGCTCTTCCAAACTTTGACTATAGATCAAGATGTTATCAAAGTAAACTACTACACAAACACCCAAAAGTGGTTGCAACATTTGTGTCATGACCCTCATAAAAGTACTTGGAGCATTGGTAAGCTCAAATGGCATCACAAGCCACTCAAATAGGCCATGGGGTGTCTTAAAAGTCATTTTTCACTCATCATCCGGCTTAATGCGGATTTGATGATAACTGCTTTTAAGATCAATTTTAGAAAACACCTTTGACCCGGCAAGGCAATCCAACATATCATTCAATCTTGGAATTGGAAAGCGATACTTACTGGTAATTTTGTTGATTGCATGGTTATCCATACACATGCGTCATGATCCATCCTTCTTAGGTGTCAAAAAGGCCGAAACACCAAAAGTACTATGGCTCAGTTGGATATATGCTTTAGCCAAAAGCTCTTCTACTTATTGTTGCAACTGCTCTGTCTCCTTTGGAGACATGTGATAGGCCGGTTTATTTGGAAGTGCCGACTCGGGTACCAAATCAATACGATGTTGGATGTCACGCATATGAGGCAAATCAGGGCATACTCTTCCAAAGAGTAGCCACATCAATCTTTTCCTTAGTAGCATCCGTGTGCACAACCAGAACCAAAGCCAATATAATCCTAAAATCCCGAGTTTCTTCCAAAAACTCCTTGGACGCAAGCAAGGTGGTAGAACTAGAAGATGGCTTAGAAGTAACCTTCTTATTGGAAGCAATGTAAAATGGCTATCATCATTGATAATAGTGTAAGTGTTCCGTTTGCCATCATGCAAAAATTGCCGGCCATATTACCAAGGATGCCCAAGTAGAATGTGACAAGCATCCATAGGCATTACATCACACCATACCTCATTGAAATATTTCTTCCGGATAGAAAAAGAAACCAAATACTGTTTGGTTACCTTGATCTCATTGCCTTTCTTGAACCAAGATAAAGAATAAGGATGGGGATGGTCCTCTACCGGAAGGTTGAGTTTAGCCACCATCTCTTGAGAAACCATGTTCTCACAACTTCCACTATCAATGATCATGTTACACACACGTCCACCAATGTTGCAAGTGGTTAAGAAAATATTGGTGCGCAACCAATTTTCTTGGCTCTCTAGCTTTGGTGATAGAAGTGTCTTCTTTAACATAAGAGCAAGACCCTCTTCTTCATCACTATCTACACCAATTTCAATATTGTCCTAAGTGTCACAAATTGGAGCACCCTTGTAGTCACCATGTTCCTTAGCTTCTTCAATAAGACGTGTCTTGGTCTGATTAGTACCCATCGGAAGATCTATGGCCTGGTTCTCCACACTTGAAACAATTGAAAGTTCCACCCTGAGGTGGATTTCGGTTTCCGGAAGCACCATTAGGACAAGGAGCTTGAGAGGAAGAAGCGCCCTTATCCATAAACTTGGAAGGAGGGCTAGTTTTGGCAAAGCTAGAAGAAGGACCCGGCCTAAAACCACCTCGAAATCCTCCTTGGAAGTATTATCCCATCTGGGAAGCACGACGGCTTTGTTTCTTTTCCACGACTAAAGCTCGATTGTAGGCTTTGGAAACATTACACAATGTATGCAAGGCAAGAATATCTTGGATTGAAGGTTTCAAGCCACTCACATAACGAGCCACCCGTTGTTCTTCACTCTCATTTAAATCAACCCTAGCAATGAGTTGATAGAAAGATTCTGTATACTCGCCCACACCTCCAACTTGCTTGAGAACATGAAGTGCTTGGTAGACACTTTGAAGGTAAACATGGATTTTCTCCTTGTCACATCGACGACGATTAAGTTGAAGTTGTTCCCGCCACTACTAAAAAAAACACTTTTTGCGACCGCTACAAGCCATCGCAAATAATAAAAACACAGTCACAAAAGACATTTTGCGACGGTCCATGCGACGATAAATGGGGGTCACGAATGTAGGGGTGGCAGATACTTTTTGTGAAGGCAAAGCAATAGTCGCAAATTATTTGCAACCAACTAAACTACTTATGCCGACCGCTATTTTGCCGTCGCCAAAAAAAAGAAAAATGCTAACATGTTTTTTGGTGATTATCTTATTATCGTCGCAAAAAAAAGAAAAGAAAAAAAAGTGTAACATTAAGCATTCTAGGAATAGCAATGATAAGAATTCAGATAGTATAACATTATAGTTTAATTAGACATTCCATTTGAGTCTCAAAATTGGAGCCATATGTAAAAGTTATTACAGCTAAAAACCTGGAAAAAGCATTCTAGGAATAGCAATGATAAGAATTTAGACAGTATAACATTATAGTTTAATTAAACATTCCATTTGAATCTCAAAATTGGAGTCATATGTAAAAGTTATTACTGCTAAAAACCTGGAAAAAGTTCTTTTATGACAAAAACATAATCTAGATAGAATGCTAGTAATGCCAAGATCTACAATGCTAATGTTCACCATTGTACAAGGTATTTGTTACCAACTTCATTGTTAGTCCTATGAGTCTCTCACCACAGTGATAGAAAACATGAGAACTGGTGCATAACCCCAAACTTTGAAAAGAACAGCACAAAATGTATAAAATTAGAAATTATTCAAAGTACCCAGAAAAACCTATATCCTGTTTTAAGAAAGATATTGCATGTTCAGAGCCGTTTTCATATTAAAAGCCATAACAGAAACTATTTATTTTCTACCATTTTAGGCTTTAAAACACATTTGGGACTGCACAATTTCATATTGAGAAGATTGATTGATATTATGAGTAACTAGATAAATGGAATTAGGCTTGTGTTTTATCCAAATAATATTGTAATCAAACCTGCAGCCCATGAATGTGTATGCCTACTTTTATTTAATAGTTGAAAAATGTTGTTCAAGTAAAGAATCATCCTATATATAGTCTGTATTAGAACAAAACAAACAAACAAACAAACAAGTCATTATGTTAGGTTCTGCTGTTATGCAAACAAACAAGTCAAGCCAGAGTCACACATTAACATACACTATCGGTATGTCACTCTATTATCCAGGACTTTTCTATACTACCAAAAACAAAAAAGATTTCGAAACCATGCCCAATAATTATCTCTTATCTTTGTATTTGGGTTCTAAAAAATTTCAGCCATTGATTAGTAATATTAAACCAGGATATAAAAAACAAAAGAGATTTCCAAATACCAAGCGGTTTTCATTGTGTTACTCACCGTTGGAATCTGGAACTGACTTTAATTTAATACACAATATGACCCTAATACACTATTGATGCCTTACCTCTTTTTTTTTCTTTTTCTTTTTTTTTTTTTTGGTGGTATGGAACCCAAAATTTCCACTTTTGTAGCTTAGTTGGATCCAATATCCACTTTTGTATGATCTAGAATAATGTGGCAGCTCATTTTAAAAGTAAAGACCGAACAATGTGACTTATATATTTTGTATAAAAATTCCGGTAATATTTCTTTCTTTTTTTTTTTCTAGCAAAAGGTGATATTTTTGCCAATCAAGAATGCATTAGACAACCATGCCAATCCCAATTTCTAATTCAGAGCATCCAATCACGGCCTAAAATTTTCCAACACAAAACAAAGCAAAATCAAGCAATACTAATCTCCAGAATTGACCAAAATCCAAAAAAATCCACTACTTGGGGTTTCAATTTCAAAATCATTAAAACACCCAACAATGGTTATTCAAACACAAATTCAGATTCATAGCAACTACTTCAATAACAAGCAATCAAACCTACAAAACGGAACACATTATGATGGGGGAATAGATCAAAACACAGAGTACTCAATTTCTAAATCTTTCTTTACATAATAAAGCCTCAAGCAGAGCAGAGAAAAAGTAAATCGAACTAAATATCAGTTTGAGACCAAATCGAACTGTAGCAGTAAATTTTACCTAGCAGAAGAAATTGATCCAAATAAAAAGTCGCCCTATTGAGTGCGGAGGGAAAGACGGAGAAGAGCGTGCAAAGCACTCACGAATGTATCAACTGAGATAAGAAAATACAAGCCAATATTGATCCAATTAAAAAACTGATGAACAAATTAATTTTTTTGTGTATTTCCTATGCATGTTAATATTCAGTACTCTATGCATTTAGCTATATGAATCGAATTCAAATTCAAAAACGAGAAGGATATCAGTAACAAGTAATTCATCATTTAATTCAAGATCTAAATTACTTCTAAGCTTCATCAAACTAAATTGAAATTTGAAAACTGTAGAGAGCTTGAAATCAAAATTAAACAAAAGATAGATGTATGGTAGGAGTGACTTGGACTAAACCTTTTCCAGAAATAGAAGAAATAGTACCATCGGCAATCCTAACTTTGTCCTGACCTGAAGAGGGCTTATAGACAGAGAAAAGATCAGAGGAGCCAGACATATGATCTGAGGCACCAGAATCAATAATCTAATGCAAAGATGTATGACACAGGAAAGCACAAGGAGAAGATGCTAAGTTACCTGAGCGGGCAAAGGACGAGGAAGCGGTACTGAGAGCAGTAGAAGATCGGCGGTCCAACAATTGGCGCAAAGCATCCTCCAGCTCAGTATCAGAAGCTTGGGTAACAGAAGTAGAATTAGAATCAAGGGTATCAACGGCACTAGACTGATGAGCCCGGGAATAGGAACCACGTCCTCTAGATTGGCCTGACCGACCTCCTCGAGAACCAGACCGATCACCTCGACCCCCGGATGGAGTCCTATGAAGCTTCCAACACGTCTCACGAGTATGCCGCGGCTTCTTGCAATAATCACAGAATACAGACTCCTTAGCAGCAGACGGAGGAGGCAGGCTGAGGCCATCTCGAGGAGTAGATAGTAATGCAGAACGGTCAGTAGAGACAGGGGACAGCATAGCAGACCGGCGACTCTCCTCATTTTGTACATAGGCAAATGCCTCCTGAAGTGAAGGAAGAGTGTCCATACTCAGAACTCGACCCCTAACTGGATCATACTCCACATTTAGGCCGGCCAAAAATTTAAAGACCCGTTCCCGTACGATGAACTTCTTGTACCTGACAGAATCAGTAGGGCAAACGGGCTTATAGTCTTCCAGGTGGTCAAGGCGTTTCCAGCCGTTGGTGAGGAAAGTGAAGTACTGAAGAACAGTCTGCTCCCCCTGAAGTGAGCTCTCAATAGAGCGGCGCAACTCAAATGCTTGTGAAAAATTTCCTTTGCGGGAATAGGTAACAGCCACAGCCTCCCAAACGTCCTGGGCAGTCTCCATAGACAAGTAGCCCTCACCAAGTTCTGGAACCATCGAATAGATAAGCCAACTCATAATCAAAGAGTTGGTAATCTCCCATTGGTCATAACCTGAGTCAGTGGTACTAGGTGCCTGTATCCTGCCATCAACATACCCCATCTTCCCTCTGCTTTTTAAAAACATAGTCAAACTTTGAGACCATGCTAGGTAGTTCTGACCATTAAATAGAGAGGTGGTGATTTTCAGACTAGGGTTGGGGTTCTCAGTCATGGTAGTAGGTAGAATGGGACTCTCACTCTTTGGTGTTTGAGAAGAAGGGGACACACTGGTGGAATCTGTCATGGATACAATACTACCGAACCCGCAAGAAAATTAGTGGCAATCACAAACCCGGAAGGTGGTAGTGAGATAACAGGCACAATGACCACTATAAAGACATAACAAAATTAAGAAACCATTTTTTTTTTTGGTTTTTTATATATATATATAGATTTATTTATGTATACATGTATTTATATATAAATATATATATCAGGCTATATTTATATATATATATCAGGATATATATATATATATATATTTATATATACCAAGGGTGTGAGATCATACCACAGTGAGACAGAGGCTGAGGACGACGAGTGACGAAGACGACAGAGGACGACGAGGGCGATGAAGACGAGCGACGAACGGCTGGAGGAGATCGACGAGCTGAGGAGCTGAGACGAAGACGAAGACGAAGCAGATGATCCAATCGGCTGATGAAGACGAAGCAGAGTGACGACGGTGACTGAAGATCGACCCAGCAGATGATCCAACTAGGTACGTTTTGAACCCTAACCCTAGAGGTGTAGCTCTGATACCATGAAGCTTGGGTAACCAGCTTGGGGTATGATAGAATATCACCCCCTATTTATAAATGAAGATTAGGGTTTACAAGAAAGGCAATTACAAGATGATCCCTGAGGGCATAAAATGATTATAGACCCTAGTGTAACTTTCGGCTAATATAATATGCTAACACTTTCGGCTAATATAATATGCTAACACGATTAAGTTAAAACAGAGCACATGTCAATCCAATTTCTATACATGCAGAATCATAGTAATCTATCACTGATCATGAATATTGAACTTACAGTAAAGATATAGAGACGAAAATTAAAAGTTGATTAGAAAGATATGTGAATCTCAGTATAAATCAAAGTTACTCAACAATGAATGAACACACACACACACACACACACACACACACACACACACATATATATATATGAAAATATAGCAAAAGGATTGATTCGAACCAAAGCTTCGTAGCTGAGAGAGAGTTAAATTGACCAACACACACACACACACACACACAGATCATACCGTTGGAGGTCTCTTCTTCAAATGACCATGGTGATCGAGAGAGAAAACAAAACGAAATCGAGAGAGAGAGAGAGAGAGAGAGAGAGAGAGAGAGAGAGAGAGCGAAATCAAGATTTGGGAAATAAGAGTGAAACCTAGGGCAAGTTTTACACGTTTTTTTTTTTTTTTTTTAAAAGTTAAAAACACGATTGGGGTTTAAATAAAATGAGATTTTGGTATAAAAAGTGATTTTTTGCGACGGCCAAACAATCGGTCACAAAAAAATAAACGCAAAAAGTCATATTTCTAGTAGTGCACCATGTAGAAGCTCTTCCCTTTAATTGAATGGCAACAAGCTTAACCTTTTTTCCGTTGGAAACCTCACCATAATCAAAGATCTCCTCGATAGTGTTGAGCCAATCAATGACTCAGGATTAAGGCATCCAAGAAAGTCGGGAAACTCAATCTTGATATTGTTCTCCCATTTGTGTTCCATCCTACCCACATCCGCTCGACACCTTTGCGGTGCCCAAAAGAGATTATCAAAAGGATGACGAGTACCACCCTCGGTATCATCGGAACCATTACTACTGTCGGTAGGAGGAGGAAGGAGATGTTGCACCGTCTCAGTTGGAATGACAATTTGCCATCTCATCTCTCCATTTTATCTCTCGGATATGGAACCCCATTACCCAAATCCGGGCTCCTACCGCCCCTACGACCTCGACCCTGATTAGCCATTGAAATTCCCCAAATGTTCAAAGTCACGGTAGTCACAGCCCAAACAAAGTTCAAGAATCACACTGTATATTCAAAACAATCAAATTCCAATTTCCAAATATAAACCAAAACTAGAATAGAGTTTCAAGAATCAAACCAAAACCAAAACCAAAACCAAAACCAAAATAGAGTTTCAAGAATCAATTCAACAAGAAGAAATCCAAAATGATATACAGGAATCTGAAATCAAGAATCAATTTTGAAGCAGTTCTCTATAATTGATTCAAAATAGTCCAAGAGATGGAAAGGGATGATCAAATTTCCTGTGACACTAGAATCAAAGTCGAGCAAGAATAACTCAGAGAACAACTGGAGTCGTGATGATCAGAAGTCCCCTTCGAACTCAGCACCACACTCGTGATGACCTTAGAGAATGACCCAGGTAAGATTTCAACTCAAGAGAACAACCCTAGTTCTGATTTCGATTGGTGAAATTAGGATATTAGCGAAGTCGATTGTTTTGAAATCAAGACCCAAACTGTCGCAATCAAAGGCAGACTCAAATCACAAAGTCGCACTTCAGTATCGGATCAAATTGCAAGCTGTCTACTCAAATCAAGTCGCGAGGAAGACCCAAGACCAACTTGCGAACTTGATTGTCTAGATATCAAGTCAAACCACTAGGGTTTTTGAGACGAACTTCCAGCGATGAACCCAGATGAAGATTCAGTCATGGAAATCAGGTACGTGAATCTGTGAAGCCAACTTTCAAGCAACAACAAAGGGTCAAATCAGAAACGTGAATTCCATGGTAGGATCAAAATCTTTGCTCTGATACCAAATGATGAAAAGTCCAATCAAGAACAAGAGAGAAAATGTAAAGGGAATTTAGAGAGAAGATCTCAATCAATCAATGTTTATTGTCTCAAAAATTGGTTACAAAGTGCTTATGCGTCTTCTAGATATAAAGTATAATTCCCCTCCACCAATTATCACATTCTATGCACGTGACATCCTAAATCAATAATATTGTCAATATTCAGTTGTATCCTAAATCAATAATATTGTCAATATTCAGTTGAAAATTGAAACAATGTTACATATCCATTTTTTTTCCCCCTACTGTAGAAGACATTGAGAAGGAACTTGTTCAAAACTACACCAACAATATAAATAAGTCGCAAGTGCAAACCTAGAGGTTAAAAAAAATGGATAACACCACATTATCATGTAAATTGGTTATTGTATGTATAATTTGACTGAATCAGGTATTAATTTTTTTATTTTAGATTTGGAGGGATTCAATTGATTTGGTGACTATCATATTAATCAACAGTCAATGTAATGTAGTTGTTGTCATGTTCCAAACATTCATATGTACTCTGAACATTCACAAGTTTGTGTAATTCATAGATTATGAACTCAACCACTTATTCATTGCCCTATTTCAATTGTTGTGCATTTTTTTTTTTTTTTGAACGAGAGAAAATAAGGAAACAAACATTAAGGAAAGGGTGCAGAAACACCACAGAGACTAGCAGGGTTAGGTGGAGGGTTAGAAATCCAGTCGACTGGCAGTAGATTTCGAAGAGAAGCTTTTGCCACCCAGTGGGCCACTGAATTTGCTGATCTGGGGCACCAAGCAAGTTTGAACTTGCCTTGGCAAGTCATGCTTCTAATATCGCGAATAACAACCTCACATTCCCATGGAAGATCCGATTTTGAAACACTGAGCAGGATGACCCTTTTATTATCCCTTCAATTTCCCCTTCAGATAGATTGCAAGCGGTGGCTAGGAGGCAAGCCAACCGACATGCTAGAGCTTCTCCTTGGAAAGGGGAAGACACATGGACTCTCTTTGTCAAGCCATCTAGCAGTCTCCCTTGTGAGTCCCAAAAAACAACAGCCACGGCAGCAATAGTGGAGTGTTGTGTTGTAGCTACATCACAAATGATTTTAAAGACTCCAGGAGGGGAGGGGAGGGGAGGGGAGGGAGGGTACCAGCTATGTGAAAGCCTTTGCATCCCTATGAGACTGCTTCCACTCCGGGTTGTCTTCATGCAAGCTTCAGAAAATTCTAGTTCAGTCGCTCGAGCTCGATGCAAAGTCGAGGGCTCCACTATCTGATGGTTAAAGACGAATTCATTTCGAGTCTTCCAGATAAACCAACCAATCCACACAGTTTTACTAAAAAAATAATCCCTATCTTCCCCATGCTTGAACTGAAACATAAGCTCACTGATCCACCTCAAGGCAGAGTGGATGGCCCTCCAATTAACTCTATAATTTAGATCACTTCCAAACCAGACTAGAGCTACCCATTCACAACCGAACAATAAGTGCTCAACAGTTTCGGGTGCCTTGTGGCAAAGAGGGCATAAAGGAGATGGAGCATAGCGGCACTTCCACAGGTTGGCTTTGGTAGCCAATGCATTGTTGCCCTCCACCGAAAGTGTCGAAACTTGGGGAGGGACCTTCAAAGCCCAAATAAGCTTCCAGATATTGCTAGGGGCTTGAAAGGAGGATGAGGGTTTGTTGAGGGCTTTGAGAAGCAGATCAAGTGAGTAGTGATACCCTGATTTTACTGAGTAGATGACGTTTGACTCCAAGTGCCAGATTTGGGAATCATCTTTTGGGGTTAGGGAAATGGGTATGGAGAAAATAGCTTGGACTTCGTGTTTAGTGATTAGGTTCCTTAAATAATCAATTTTCCAGGTCTTGGAGACCTCATCAATAACATCAGCCACTAAATCCACATTTGTATCTACTGGTCTGGGGGAGGTGACCTTAAAATGAGGCAAAGATGGAATCCATTTGTCTTCCCAGAAACGGGTTGTAGCACCACTATACACTTGACTCCTCAATCTTTGCTGAAGCAAAGTCCGGCCTTGAAGCAAACTAGCCCAGGCCCAAGAAGCACGCCTACCCCGAGTAGCTTGCATAAAGTTTGAGTGGGGAAAGTAAATTCCTTTCATAATACGGGCACAGTAAGAGTGAGGAAATTTCAATAATCTCCAGCCTTGCCGGGTCAAAAGAGTGAGATTGAAAGCATGGAAATCTCGAAATCCCAAGCCACCTAAAGCCTTCGATAGTGCCAATTTGTCCCAACTTGCCCTGTGTATGCCCTACCCTTTGGATCACCACCCCACCAAAAATTGCAAATAAGGGAATTCAATTTTGCACAGAAGTACTTTGGAAAAGCGAAACAAGCCATCACATAGGAGGGGATTGCTTGGACCACCGCTTTAATCAAAGTTTCCCTCCCTGCCGGGGATAGCAAATGAAGCTTCCAACTTTAAAGTTTTTGGAGAACTTTCTCGATAATAAACTTATATGCTTCAGTTTTTGAGCGGCCCCAGAACAAAGGTAAGCCCAAGTATTTGGCCTGAGGTGTGGTTTCTCTAACGCTATGTTTGGATTGAGTGATTTGGAGAGAAAAGAAAAGAAATGGAGACATATGTATTTCTCTTACTTGTTTGGATAACCTAAGTGGAGAGAAATGTGAAGAAATGGAGAGAAATAGAGAGAAACTCATTTCTCTTATGAGCCTCATTTTCAATCTTCCCAAAAGTGGAGAGATTGAGAGAGAAAAGAAACTACTATTTTCATAATACCAATTTTGTCCCTATAAAAATAAAAGAAATAAAATGATTGAAAATATAAAAAGGTTATTTTAATAATATAACATAAAATAATTTATTTTATTTTCTCTTAATGAAATCTAACCAAACAAGAATGAGAGAAATCACAATCATTTCTTTTCTTTTATTTATTCCTTATCCAAACAAAAATGAGAGAAATCACAATCATTTTTTTTTCTTTTCTTTTCTTTTATAACTTAAGTAATCATTTCTTTTCTTTTCTCTCCTAGGTTCCCAAACACAGTGTAAGGCCCGAGATTGCACAGATGGAGCTACGGGTGGCCAGCGAAGTGTTTGTAGAGAATTGAACACTGGACTTTCCGATATTAATTGATTGCCCCAAAGCCTCACAGTAGACCCTAAGAACATTGAGCATTTGTGTACATTTCGCTCCATCCACTTGAAGAAATAGCAGCAAGTCATCAGCAAAGAATAGGTGGGAGAGGGTGGGGTAGTGTCTAGTGATTTTAACCCCTAAGATCCAGTTGTCACGGAGGCTTTTCTGAAGCAGGCGAGAGAGCACATCCGCCACAAGAATGAATAAATAAGGGGAAAGAGAATCACCTTACCGAAGTCCGCGAGAAAGATTGAAGGAAGCTCTTTTTTTTTTCCATTAACAAGAATAGAGAAAGAAACTGTCGTAACACACTCCATCACCCGCTTTACCCACATGGGGTGAAAACCCAAACGATTCAACACTACAACAAGGAAGTCCCATTCAATTCTGTCATAGGCTTTGTTAAAATCAATCTTAATGACCATGTGGCTTATGGATCCAGATTTAGTCAGCTTTAACGAGTGAAAAGCTTCATGAGCCACAAGGATATTGTCTTGGATCATTCTACCCGGGACAAAAGCAGACTGGTATGGGGAAATGAGATCGCCCAAAACTTTCTTCAAACAGTTGGCGAGGATTTTGGTGATAATCTTCAAACTAAAGTTGCACAAGCTAATCGATCGGAAATGAGCAAGCGAAGTTGGATTGCTGCCCTTCGGGATCAAAACAAGATTAGTCTGGTTTAACTCTTTCAACAGAAACCCTCCCAGAAAAAAACTTCGAACTGCTTGACATACATAGGGCCCCACCTCCAGCCAATATGTTTCGTAAAAAAAGCCAGGGAAGCAATCGGGCCCTGGAGCTTTGGTTGCACCTAATTGAAATACAACTGCCCTTATCTCCTCATCACAGACAGGGCCAATGAGTTGATGATTCATGCTGTCAGTAACAAGAGCCTCCACCACAAATAACGCTGGTTCGAGGTCCCTATGACCTGTTGAGGTAAAGAGCTTGGAGAAGAAATCAAGTAAGTGATGATCGATGTCAGAGTCCGATTCTAGCTAGTCCCCTTGTTCATTTTCCAGGCGTAGGATTTGGTTCATTTGTCGTTTTTGAATTAAAGAGGCATAAAAAAATTTAGAGTTTTTGTCCCCGTAGTTCAGCCACCTCACCCGTGATCTTTGGTGAAGGTACATTTCCTCCCTAGAGAGGGCATCTTCAAGCTCTGACTAAAGGATTCTTTGCTTGTCCAAATTCTCATCTGTGGCCACCTGGGCCTGAAGAGATGAAAGCTCAGCCCTACAGAGAGAAATCTAAGTTTTGTTGTTACCGAAAGGTTCCCGGCTCTAAGCAATAAGACCCTTCCTACACGACTTGAGTTTCTTTACCCAATTGAACATAGGAGATCCAGGAAAACCCTCTGCGCACTTCGCCCGAATGACATCCGCACAAGCAGGACTAGTCAACCACATTATCTCAAATTTAAACAATCTTGGGACCCACTTTAGAGGAACACAACAATTCAGGCCAAGGGGGGCATGGTCAGACCCAATTTGAACTTCGTGAAACAGTTGTGCAAACAGGAATAAAGCTCTCCATTCAGCTGTTGCCACTGCCCTATCAAGTCTTTCTTGAATATGTGTGCTTCCTCTTTGGTTGTTTGACCATGTGAACAGGGACCCTTTGAATTCCAAATCCATGAGTGCACAGTCAGACAGGAGCTCGAGAAAAGACTGCAGTTGGCTCATATGACAGCTCACACCTCCTTCCTTTTCGCCTAATAGTCCAATTTCTTTGAAATCACCAATACACAACCATGGGTAGCTATTTTCAAGAGCTAGTTTTTTAAACTGAACTCAGAAAACTTTGCGGATGGAACGAACAGGGGGGGCATGGATAAAGAAGACAGCCCAACTGTGAGGGCAATCATTTGTCATAACCAAGCCACGAAATAAGTATTTGGATTTGTAACGGATATCCAGTTGAACATCATCTGACCACGAAAGAACCAAACCGCTAGAAGCCCCCACAAGGTCAACGTAGCATTTGTTCGAAAAACGAAACCGTCGCCGCAGTCGTTCCAAAACCTCTGATTTATTTTTAGTTTCCATTAAAAACACCACCTTAGGACGATGGGTTGAGATCAACCCTCGAGGATTTGAACTGTCAAGGGACGCCCCAACCCCTGATAGTTCCAATTGAGGATCAACATGGGGGCTGGGGTTGATTAGGGCCAGCCACCAAAGCCCAATTCGCCATCTCAGGGGACCAAACAGAGGGGTAAGTACTAGGGACTTGTGAAAGATAGTCAGTAGAATCAGCCAAGGAGAGTTAACTTGGAGCAGAGGGACAAGAGGGGGAAACAAGGATGTTTGTTCCATATTTATCTGAACATCAAAAAGATTCAGTGGCCTCAATTGTGAGTTTTCTGCCACTGGTTTCTTATTTCTTCTACAAGGTTTGGCCGGAGAGTATGATGGTGAGTTCCTAGAGGTTGGAGCCAAGGAGGTAAGCTGTAGCTTTTTTGCTCTTTTGGGAACCTGCTCATGATCATTCAACCTATCCAGATGTTTCTGTTTCAAAGAGAGAGACTTAAATACAGTAGACATACAGTCATCCACAATAACCGTTCTCAGATCCTTTCTAACTGGACTGGAGTTTGGGCTGACTTCCTCAATAGAAATGGGTCTAAGGCCGTGTTTGTTTGGGCGGACTGAATTAACATTTTCATGACTAATAGTCTTAGAATTACGAATTCGTTGGATTATATATCCTATCTTAACTAATAGTTAAGTTTAAAATAATTAGTCCGTACTTCAATTGTTTAACCAAATATCGGATTAATAATTTTATTAGATTATTAGTTGAATCTCAAGTTTATGTCCACCCAAACAAACATGGTCTAAGGATAAGGGTTGGGTGTTTAAGTAACTGGGCTGAGAGGAGGTTACTTTCAAAGGGTTCAACAACAAAATATTGGGCCGTTGGGGTGGGCAGAGGCCCATTTGAAGTGGGTCTAGGATTCCCCTCTGAAAGGGCCCAGTCCACAAGCCCATCTGCTTGCAAGCCTCTAATCTGGTTGTGGGGGCCAAGAGCCAAATCTTCCTCCTCAAGCGGATATTGACGTGTGGGTACTGAACTGTCCTGTCGCTGTCCCAACATATCCATGATCTCCTGCGACTGTATGGTATCGTGGTCTGCAAGTTGTGCATCCACCATGTGTGCAGTACCTGGGGTGGTACATAAACCGGTAGAGGTTGAGCCCCTATTCGCACGCGCCGCCGTGACCAGCCCGGTGGGTTGTGGTGACAAGGAGATCTCGAGCCCTGAGTCCAATTCCACCGTATTAGCAAAAGCCCTCTTCCATGGAGATGACGTTGCTAACCCAGCACTGCGAGCAACCCCAGTACGTAACTCAGGACCATAGCCAGATGATTTGCCCATCTCATGCGAAACATATTTGCACCCATTTTGGTCATGGCCAATACGTCCACAATCAAAACAGAAGTCGGATAACTTTTCGATTTTAAACGAAACCCAGGATTCCCGTATTCTCCCTGATGGGCACTCCCCTCTTGGAAGAAGAAAGCCCCTGGGCAGGGGTTTAGTAGTGTCCAAAGCAACCCGAATGCGGACAAAATTGCGATTCAGTAGAAGACCATCATTTAAAGCCTCAACTTTAATAATTTTACCCACTGTGTTACCTATGATCTCCCCATTTGCTTTGGTCATTTTCCCTAGTGGCAACCCATGGACCTGAATCCAGAATAGACTCCAGATAAATTCAAGCTTGGAGATGGGAGTACCCACTTTCAAAGGTTGAAGGATCATCAAGTGACCCATAATGGACCATGGGGCCTCCTGCAACACCCACCTCCTATCCTCCACATCCTCAAAAGTGAAGAGCAGAAGGTTATCCTCCCAATGCGTGATAGAAAAAGGAGCTCGCGTTTTCCAAGCACCATGGATGATGGAGGATACTGCAGGTTTGTTGAGCTGTTTCGGGGACAAAATCTTGCTGACTAACCGCCGGTAGGAGACATCTTCCAGCACTTCAGGGCTGTCCTCTAGCGCAATAGTGACAGAATCATCTCTAACATTTGAAGCTGCTTCCATGACTACGAAAAGGGAGGTAGAGGAGAGGGATAGGGTGGAGCGAAGGTGGGAGGGAGAACCTAGCAGAAGACTAGGGAAGGAGAAGAAGAAGAAAGGAGGGAGGGCCAGAGGAAAAGAAGATGGGAGACTGGGACCGAAGGTGAGAGAAGAGTAAAGAGGAAGAGAAGCTGGGAAAGACCCAGAGAGAGCTACCCTAGGTCAGAGAGCCTCTCATCCTAGAGAGAGATCAAATTAAAACCATTGATTCCACAGTAGACAACAATTAAATTGTTGTGCCTCCTAAACACCATTGTTTGGTTTGTGTTTCGGAAAAAATTTTGAAAAAAATTCTCTACAAATAAGTTTTTAAAGTTAATCAAACTAAACAAATTTTTTCAAATTTTTTTTTCAAAACTTGTTTGGTTTACAAATTTTCTAAATAAATCTCTTTCTCATACACATCAAATCAATCACTTTTTTCAAAACTCTCTCTCAAAATAATTTTTCAAAACATCTTTTGAAAAAAAATCAAACTAAACAAATTTTCGTACTTTTTATTTTAAAACATATTTCTCAAATACAAACCAAACAAGGCCATGTGTCTTATGCAAAAATCCAGCACTTTATTTTTCAAAATTTCAAGAGCCATTCACAAGGGAGTCCCTACAAGATTTAGAAGATGCATATCTAGCTATATTACACGAACTCAGGTGTCAAGTACGGGTATGTTTTTAGAGATTAGACTTATCAAATATTAAATTTAAAGATATATAGACTCGGTAGAAAAATATTATATTTTTATATTTTTAATCTATTTTGTAAGATAAATTGATGTCATATGTAACATATAATGTCAAAAATGCTTTTTATTAGTTTTGTAACAATTATACAATAACATATACATATAATGGTAGTGTTAAACAAAAATATGTGTCTAATAAAAAGAATCAGACACATATCTCACATCTTTATCCAAGTGTTATGTGCCCAACATAGGTATTTGATTTAGTTTGAATAGCTGATGTGACATAAATATCTAAGTAGTCTTCAAGTCATTTAGCGTCTTTGCAAAATCTAAAATCTGCCAACTTGACATTTGCAGACTAGCCCAAGGGTGCATTCTTGCGCTTGAGATTCACAGTGCACAATTGCAGTCTCATGATGATATTTCAAACCTAGAAGAATCTCTCTAGAGTGCAAAAGAATCACTCTTTCATCTACAACACATTCAAATTTTATTGTGAAATCTGCCAAACTACCCTTCTCTATGAAGAGATCCCTTTTCACCATTTGCTTCATTTGATAAGTCTATCCAGACCAGTGCACTATCCTCACTACAAGAAAAAACACTTTCCGTGACCAACATTTTGGTCGCGAAAAGTATCATACTATCATATTTGGTCGCTAAAACCTTTTCGCGACTAAAATATGTTGGTCGCAAGTTGGTCGCTAAAGCCTCTCGCAGATAGTTTTCTGCGACCAAAAAAGCCTTTGGTCGCGAAAAGTGACCATTCGCGACCAACTTTTTTGGTCGTGGAAAGTCCAATTCATATTAGCCAAAAGTAAACTTTTAGCGACCAAAGATAAGTTGGTCGCCAAAAGTCAACGCCTTGACCCAAAAAAAATAATTCTTTTGTACTGCCTAGGACTTGAACTCCTGACCAAGGAGTCACCATGGACCCAATCCACTCTACCATTACCATGCTTCTTGTTCATATTTCGCAAAAAATATATATAACCCATAAAAATTCGGTTATATATTATTTTATAAAACTTTTAATGCCTAAACAGAAAAATAGCATGTAATTATAGTAGTATCATTTTTTTTAAAAATTTATCCCGCCATAACTTTCCGCGACCAACTTTTTTTTTAGTCGCCAAAGGGTAATCTTCCGCGACCAAAAAAGTCTTTGGTTGCCAATAGTATACTTTCCGCGACCAACTTTTTTTTTTGGTCGCCAAAAGGTGATCTTCTGCCACCAAAAAAGCCTTTGGTCGCCAATAGTATACTTTCCGCGACCAACTTTTTTTTTGGTCGCCAAAGGGTAATCTTCCGCGACTAAAAAAAGCCTTTGGTCGCCAATGGTATACTTTTCGTGACCAACTCTTTTTTTGGTCGCCAAAGGATATACTTTCTGTGACCAACTTTTTTTTTTGGTCTCCAAAAGGTGATCTTCCGCGACCAAAAAAGCCTTTGGCCGCCAATGGGTATACTTTTCGCTACCAACTTTTTTTTTGGTCGCCAAAAGGTGATTTTTCGCGACCAAAAAATTGTGGTCGCCAAAAGTTAAATTTTGGTCGCAGAAAGTGCACTATTTACGACCAAAAAAAAAATGTGGTCACCAAAAATATTTTTTCTTGTAGTGACTATATTTGGAGATTCAAATTCTAAATGATTTTTATATCATTCTACAAGAGATTGAAGCCCAGCCTTAATTGTGTAGATTTCACAACAAAACCACTTTGTTCATGGCCAAAAAGCATGTTGCCTAATGATCCGAATCCAACTAGTTTTGCCCTTCATCCATTTGCCAGGCCAAGCAGTGCATTGCCAATTTTTTAGCCACATGTGTTTTGTTCACTTGTGGATAAAATTGGGTATGGTTTCAGTTGTTAATTTGTTATTAAAACCCAATTTAGAAAAATTTCCACTCTTTGGAAATGCTTACATATTTTAAGGGGTAAATTACAAAAAAAATAAAATAAAATAAAAAATCTCAGGGTTTGAATCCTAAACTTTAAACCTTAAATTTGTGATCTGTTTTCAATCTAAACAATTTGCTTATTTCCATTAAGTAAAACCAATGATAAAGAAAATATTTAGTTATTAAAACTTAACGAAAGGTGGTATTTTGAAGATTTTATATTTCATTAATTTTATTCAAAAAAAAAAAAAAAATAGACTTATGGCTTATAGATTGAAAACAATTCAAATGATTGGAGTTTAAATTGATAAAATTAAAAATTCAGAATTTATTTTGTTAAAGAGTCAAACTATATATTTTTTTTAATTGTCCCTATTTATATGTTTTTCGAATTAGTTTTGGAGTTAATTATGGAAAAGCATAATGTATCATGGCAATAAAGTCCAAATTATTCAAACATCTTGAACAACATATTCAAAATTCCAAATAATCAACTCAAATGCCAAAAAAAAAAAAAAAAAAAAAAACTGAAACAACACCTTGTGTATATATATCAATTAATATAGTTAATTGCGAAGCAAAGCCTTCTTATAGGATAAGCTTCCTTCCATATCTCGTCTCTCTATATCTTTTTATATTTTGTTTTTTGTAGGTTTCAATTTAAATCCACATCGATGATCTAAACCGTCTATCTTATGAGCTCCACAACAAAAGGTTATTCATGTAAAAAATCAATTTCATCAGACAATTATAAACACAAAAATAAATAACATTTTGTTTTATAAAATGAACTGTAATTATAATTAAATTTAAACCATCCATTTTATAAAATAAAATGTTATTTGTTCCTATATTTATAGTTGTCTGATCAAGTTGATTTTTTGTATGAACGGGTATGAAGAGGTATGGAGAGATGGGATATGGAGGGAAGCTTATCTCCCATGATAAACACTAGAAACATGATATTCAAAACTTTGTGACAACACAAAGATGATGTCCAAATTTTTTTTTTTATGTTTGATTGCCAAAAGTTTCAAAGAAAATTCCACGAATTGTTGTGAGAAGAGTGGTTTTCTATATATTGGGACAATTTTTCTCATTATCACTCATCTTTCCACCGCAATTGATGATTTTTTTTTATTCCTAGT
Organism: Camellia sinensis; assembly: GCF_055761805.1. Classification (NCBI taxonomy): domain Eukaryota; kingdom Viridiplantae; phylum Streptophyta; class Magnoliopsida; order Ericales; family Theaceae; genus Camellia; species Camellia sinensis. Next base: position 61,509,181 of record NC_138962.1, on the reverse strand, counting down.
TGTGATAAAAATGAATAGCGTCAATTATATTTCGTACTTCTACACTTCTATTGTAATATTATTTCGATTCCTTCATTTTCAATTGTGACAATTAAATCTTAACACTCTAAGTTAAGTTGCAATTGCAATGCCAACATTTCGTCCTCTTACTCTAAACCTAACATTTTTTTTTCATCTCATTGGCACTTCACACTTCACACTTTCACTAAAATTTCATTTTAGTTCCTTCGCTTTTAATGTTCGTCGTCTTCATTAACAATACACAAACGGAAGGGTAATAGTACAGCTTAACTTAAAGTATAAATGGTTCATTATTACAATTGAAAGTGAAAGAACCAAATTAAGATTATTATGAAAATGTAAGGGTGCCAATTATAATTAACCCAAATGAAAACTATTTTCCAAATTTTCAATGAAGGATTGAAATCCTTGTCTTTAAACGCTCAAGCTATTGTTTCAAATATTAATTTCAAAATATATATATATATATATATATATATATATTGTTGAGTAAAATGCTCATAAGGCAACTTAGTTTAAAGCAAAAAAAGGTAAATTACATTTTTTATTTATATAATTTGACTCAAATTTTATTTTGATTCTTATTATTTTAATTTGAACAATTTTGGTCCCTATAGTTTTAATTTAATCATTTCGTCCAAATTTTTGTTAACTTTTATGTGCACACCTCAAATTATTAACAAATATTTCAAAAGCATTAATTTTAACCTTCTCTAACTTGAATAGAATAGAAAGACCAAATCGCTACACCTATAGTGCAGGGACTAAATTATTCTATTTAAAACATAGGAACTAAAATGAAATTTAGATCAAACGACAAAGTTAAAATTATAATTTATCCAAATAAAAATTACAAACTTAATTCTTTTGTAATAAAATTGTTAGTGCAAAAAATGACTAAGCCATAACTAGACAAAATTTTCCTTGCAACATCATTTACATTCATGATCTAATCATTTCAGTTATATGTCCAAAGAATTTCTACATGCCAGGCAGGAGATATTGTAGAAGGAAAAAGACCGTTTGTGGAAACTCTATATGGTGTATGTAGGAGGCATTTGGTGGGAATTATGAAAGTAATTTATAAATTATTTTAATAAAGAAATTTGTCTCAAACTGTTTGGTGCAGTTTCTGTTTATAGTTTATTAGGCATAAATAACTTAAATAAATATGATGAAAAAAGATTATTTTTCAGAAGTTGAGAGAATGATTCTTTTAGATTTTACTTTTTGATTATCAACTTTTAATTTAAAATAATCTCCATCAAACAGCTCTTGATTCCAAACTCACGGGACCAATGGAAGAATCATTACAAGTTACAGAAATTAACATAATAAAAAATAGCGTAACCAGCCGCACAATCCTTGTGCTTTTTAAATGCATCTCAAACATATTGGTGGCCTAAAGCGAAAAATTTTAAATAGGTCATTTATAAATTTTAACATTATAATTTTTATTCTTTTACTCTATATTTTATTTAATTTTTTATAAATCAACATTCTAAATGTAAAATTAATTTTTAAGTTTTTTTTTAATATTCTTCTCAATTAATATAATGACAAATCTAATTAATTTTTCTTATGACATAGTTGATTTCAAGTGTAATTTTATCAATTTTAATTTTGAACAATTCATTTTAGCAAAAGCAACTGTTAAAGTATTGTCAACAACACATTATAAAGCAATGCAATCATTTGAGAAAATAGTATAATATATATAATTTAGAGAAATCTAAAAATATATGCTCAATTACGACTTATTATGATGTTTAATTATGATTCATTATAATGTTAATTATGATTTTTTGAACGATATTAGTTATGATTTATTATGATTGTTATTTTAGTTATAACATAAGAGGTTTTTTATTATGATTCAAGTGGTATTCGGTTATGATACATTGGATTCCTTTTGGTTATAATCAAAAGTGATTTTACATGATACAAAATGATATCAAAATCACAAAATGTCATAACTTGCCTATAAAATATTTCAAAATAAGAGTGTATAATGAAAGCTTCCCTAATTCAACATTTAATTGAACAGTTGTAAATAATAATGATGGGAGACCTTTTTGACCGTTTGTTTCTTATTTATAGATTTTTGCTATTATTTGATTTTCAAGATTTGTGTTGATTAAAGTGGGGAGTGACGGTTGGGTAAGGGGAAGATGAGAGAGGGGCTAATCAAGTATAATGAGGAGGTTTTGTAAGGTGGAGATGGATGGTTAGGATGGTTCTAATTAGGTGTAGCTAAAACAAAGTTGGAATTTATGTAAAGTTGGAAGAATAAATGAGGTATTGACATTTGTGGTAAAAAAACTTCCTCTATTTGTCTCTTTAAACGGACATGAAAAATAATTTAAATTGATATCAACCAAAATTTTAAAATTAAAAATTAAAAAAAAATTAAAAATTAAATTGATGAGTTAATTACTCAAAAGTTATATTTCTAAGGTTAGTTCATTATTTTTAATCAATAAGATCCCATATTGAAAATATTTATGTATATATGATTGTTTTACCCCATTAAAAGGCGAAAGGAATTGAAAAGCATCAATTCAATTAGTACTAATAAAAAATTATTAAATGCTCCAAGTGCATTACAGGACAATATTATCCACAATTACCTAGCATTATGTTTCAAGCCCAAACACAAATTGTGGGTTCCACCGTCTCTACTAATCACAAAACTTCTAGTAATGACTTGACCATGTCCCAAAAACAATAGGTAATTTCTCCTGTTTCAACTTGGTGCTGATGTAAAATTTATTTTTGTTTTATTATTTTAAAACTTCATAACTTTTATTATACAAATTTATTTTTAATAAAAACTTATATTTTTAGACTCTACATAATGGAATCTATGACATTTGAATATAAAGTTTTATAAAAATACAATATTATTTTTTTAGCTATATGAAACTAACAAAAAATTTTTTTTCCAGTATTAACTAAGAATATTATCAATTTTTGAGAATATTATCAATTTTTGAGAATATTATCAATTAATTGATAATATTCTCAGTTTTAAAATTGAGAAGTTTCTTAGTTTTGCACAGAAATGCTCCATATAATTATTTCGTCAGCTAAGAAATTTTTTAGTTTTCTTAGTTCCGTAATTGAGATATTTCTCCATTTATTTATGTATGTTTATGTGTGAAAGAGATACTTTATTTGTTTAAAATTTTAATTTATGGTTACAAAATAAGAAAATTGTAAATTGACTTATTTTTCAATTTTTTAAACTGAGAAATTTCTTCAAACTAAAACATTTTTCAAATATTAGGAATAATATATTTTAGATAAATTTTATAGTTGAAATCTAATTTTTAAAATTTTGGATAAAATTTATAGTTTTCTTAGTGTAACTTTCTCACTTTAAATATGATTTTTTTTAAAAAAAAAATTTGTATGAAATTTTCTCTTAATTAACTTAACCAACTCCATATAAGAAAAAAATTAGATCAAGTAAATATTGTTAGTTACCTAAGTTATGAAAACTTACTATTAAAAATGGTTTGATTGTAAATTTATAATAAAAAAATATATTTTTATTTTTATATAATTTTATATTTAATATTAGTCTAATAAATTTATATTGTAAAAATTATAATGTTTTGAAGTTTGAAAATCAAAATAAATATCACATCACCATACTCTTTTATGAACAGTTACAAATGATGAATGAGTAATTTTGTCTATTAAAAATTAATAAGATTTGATGGAGCAAAAATCTTATCTAACACTTAATAATAGAATATAAGTTCACAAAATAACGCTAGTGGATAAATATCCCAAAACTGATTTGGTATAAAGGTCAAATTTTATGTTTTATTTATTATTATTTTTTTAATGTGCGTGGGGGTAGTTTTCCCTAGATTGTATTACATCAACAGGTAAAAGACGCCATAAATAAAATTATTCTAACATAATGACACTGAAATTATTTCTTAATTTTTTTTAAAAAATAAAAATTAATTTGATGAAAATAAATATTTTGACTTTTTAAAAACTATTCATGCCTTCCATAAAAATAAAACTATATCAAAATATAAGTATTTTTTATTTTTTTATTTTTTTATTTTTTTATTTTTTCATGAAACTAATTATTAAAAAAATCCCAACCAAACCAAACTTCGTGAATGTGTATCAGATCATCAATTGATATATTAACACTACAACAAAAAACACCTTTGGCGACTAAATTTTTAGTCGCCAAAAGTCCTTTTTTAGTCGCCAAATGTTGAATTTTCACTTTCCCTGGCAAAAACTTTTAGTCGCCGGTTTTGTCGCGAATACATGGTCGCAAATACCTTTGGCGACTAAAAAACTGTTAGTCGGCAATATACAGGTCTTCAGGGACGAAAGAATTTGTTGCCAAATGCAATTCCATTTTTGGAAATTATACATTTCGCAACTAAACTTTTAGTCGCCAATACTGATTTTTTTTTTATTATTATTTAAACATTTGCCGACTAAACTTTTTGTCGCCAAAAAGTATACCTTTCGGCGACCACAGACTTTAGTCGCCAAAACCATTTTTCAAAAAAAAAAAAAAAATTGCCTCTGCTGGTCCCAAGTTTCGAACCCGCAATGCCCCAACATTCTCAACCTTTATCAACACTTTCTCCCCACTTCGCCACTACAACATCACATTAATATTAATGCAACATTTATTATTTATATACTATATTGACTGGTATTAATACAAAATTATATATATAAAAATAATTATTTTTATTTAATATATTTTATGTAAAAAATAAATTATTTACTAAAAAAAATAGGATTGCACTTTTGGCGACTAAATCTGAATTTTAGTCGCCAACTCTCCATTTTTTTGGCTACTAATTTGTTTTCTGTCGCTAAAAGAATTAAATCCCGCCTAAGGATAGCACTTTTGGCGACTAAACTGAATTTTAGTTGCCAAAACCTCTACTTTGGGTGACTAAACTGCATTTTAGTCGACAATTCTTGACCCTTAGCTACTAATTTTTTTTTTTTGTAGCCAAAAAGCTTCACTTTCAGCGACTAAACTATTTTTAGTCGGCAAAACACCTATAATCGGCGACCAAACTGCCGTTTAGTCGCCAAAACCATCACTTTTGGCTACTAAATCATTTTTAGTCGCCAAAAACTGTGACTTTTGGCTACTAAACAACCTTTAGTCGCTAAAACTCCTACATTCAGCGGCTAAACTGCCTTTTAGTCGCTAATACCCTTATATTTGGCGACTAAACTCTTTTAGTCGGCAAAAGTGATCAATTTTAGCGACTAATTCCATTTTAGTCGCCAATTCTACTACTTTCAGCGACGAAAAATGCAGTTTTGGTCGCTAAAAGTACTTTTTGTTGTAGTGTAATGAAAATAATATTTTTTAAGAGAAAAATGAAATATTTTATGTGATGAAAAGCTAAAGTCTATTTTGGGAAGATGAAATAATACATGATGTTTTGAAACGAGTGCTGCTATTAGTATTTTATTTATTATTTTGAACTCTCTATTTTTTTGGACTACCACTTTTAAATTTTAAAATTCTTAACATTTATTTTCTTCTTCCAAATAATATCAAAATTATCCTTATGAAAATTTCACCCCACTCAAATGTACACCCCCACACCCCTAAAAACCATTATTTCCTGAAACCCTAACAAAAAGGGGAAAAAAAAAATCTCTCTCCCAAAACCCATTCTCTCACTCACAACGGAGGAAGAAAAATGTTTATGAAGTAAATCAATCGGTGCAAGGAACGTGTTCTTTGTGATCTTCACTTTTTTCTTTGCATTAGGTGCATATATGTCTTCCTTCAATTCCATCCATTTCTTTGATCAAATCCTAAACCCTAAAAACAACGGATTAAATATATATATATATATATATATATATATGTATGCATGTATAATTTAAAGGGAGCAAATTAGCATTTTGCTCAGTGTCAATCTCACTCCTCTATCCTCTGAAGTCTCTCTCCTCTCTCTTTCACTAAGAATGTTCAAATCTGTGTTCCCGAATAAATAACTAATGTTCAAGCCTGTGTTCTCGAATAAATAACCAATGTTCGAGTCTGTATTTATGAACTTCATGAAACGAAAACTCTTGCAATTAACCCTTCAAAGTGTATCAAATTTCCATGTTTGGGCTTATGTTTTCGAACAAATAAGCAATGTTTGGGCTTGTGCTCCTGGATTTTGGTTATATGTTCGGGAGTTTAGTACTAAAAAAATATGAACAGTTTTCACCATTTTGACACGTTTTTCAAGAAATTTACCCTTACAAGGCCAACCTCCTCTGAGTTGAGAATGCTATCAAAGCTATGACCATCCTTTAAACTTACATTGTTGTACTCTTTTCGTCTTATGAAGTTGTAGTTGCCAGAAAAACTTCGACTCATTGTCATTGTCATTGTCATTGCCATTGCCATTGCCATTGCTGTAAAAGTGTGAGTAATTGAATGGTTATTATCGTTGCCGCCGGAATATCGCCACTGGAGGGTTATCAAAGTTTTGAGGATGGAATTTGGGAAAGATGGATGGGTGGTGATGGAGGTGGATGCCGACATTGTTTGGGGTCTACTATATAAGCACACTTTTTATCTTTTTTATCTTTTTTAGGTCACATCACCTCTCTACTTTTCTGCACATCTTTTCGTAAAAAGTCAAAAAGTGCATTTATTTAGATCATTCCAAACAACTGATGTAAGAAAAATCAAAAAAATCAACCAAACCGATTAAACCGGATCAAACCGGCTATATTTGGTTTGCTTTTCTAATAAGAATCGGTCTGTGTAGTTTTTAAATTTTATTTTTTTCAATTTTTGGTTCAGTATCAGTTTAAGCACCTTATGCACGAATTAAACTGAAACTGACCATTTCAATATGTATTATATTTGTAATATATATATATATAATAATATAATGATATTAATAAGTATAATAAATTATTAACATTAATTAATTAACATTATCATCTTTATAACCTAAGTTTGTAAACTCTTATTATATATAATCACAACTCTAACTCATTATGCTTGAAATCTTTGTATTTTTTAACTTTTTATTTTTATTTTTATTTTTATTAATCTAGAAATTGAAAATTATATATTAAGTAGATGGATTAGATATGTTTAAAATAGTAGATAAATAACTAGCTTAATATTTTTATATAGATTAGTGATTATATTTAAAAGTGACTCTAGTTTGAAAGGTCTTACACCAATTAAACCACACCGAACCAAACCGTGGTGCAATTTGATAGGAGAAGCGGTATGTATTGGTGTTCAAAATAATAAAACCGACATTATCAGTTCGGTGAATTTTTTTACCTAAATACCGATCGTACCGAACTGATTACATCTCTAGGTGTATGGTTTTAATAGTGAGTTGAGGTATTCCAAAATGATTGATATCTTCTTTAGTAATTACATTTAAGGTTATTATTGTAACAAAAAAACAAGTCAAAAAATGAGGGGTGATTCTACTTACACCACTATTTGACCTCTTTACACCCTCCATCTCATTACACCACTAAAAAAAAATGTAATTCTCATTACACCCCCCAATATATCACCAAAACTAATCCTAAATTAACTATTTCATCTCTTTACACCACTAATTTTTGGAGGAAAAAGAGAGAAGCAGCAGAAGAAGAGAGAAAGCAGGGAAGACAAGGGGTTCCGACGCAGAGAAGACGAGTTGTTCGAACAACGAGAAGGGGTTCGAACGGCGTTGTGGTCTGTGTTACCAGCCAAAACGATTGAACTCATTCTTCTCATTCGCCAAAGTGAAGTGAAAAACTCTTCTTTCTCTCTCTATATTGATAGATATATATATGTATCTATATATGTATCTCTATCAACTATATCATCATTTTTTGCAAATAAACAAAGAATAACACATTTGCAACATAGTTTTGGTGGTTTTGATCTTTAAATTTAAGTGGGTTTGTGATTTTTGGTCCTAGTTTTGAATGTGGAAGTTCAGATTTTTGTTCTCTGTTTTATTAGAATTTTTTTTTCTCTGTTTTGCATATGGTTTGAATGGTGAAGGCTCCTTTTGAAGGTCTATCACAATTTTTCCCTAACAAAATCTAAACAACTATAAATTAGTTTTGATTTACTGTTTTTGGTTGCTGTAGGCAAATGTATTATTTGCTTTCCATGAAACTTTACCTGGGTCTACGAACCTTATATGGAGCAAGATCCATTTCATTGTTGGTTCTATTTTTCATTGCTTTATTCGTAAGATTAGTTGGATCAAAATGATAATACAAAATTCAAAATATTGAACTATTAAAAAACTATCACCAATTGACACTTATCCCCCCAAAAAAATTTAAAAATAATTATAAGCTACCAATAATTTGTAAGTCTGTGTGAAGTTTTTCTTAAAAGACCTTAGTAATTGAGGAACCTAAACTTGAGATGAGATTTAGGGACTCTCAAATATATTGGGGGAAAAAAATGTAGTAATACCAATAATATTTTGTGTGCTCACGTAAAGGATCTCTTAGAGGATCTATTGTAGGTTAATGGTAGATGGGAGAAACCACGGTGCATTGAAAGACATATTAATGTTGTTAGATAGATACCCATTTAAGGGACGTGGAGTTTCACACATATTTCCACGACTATGAGTGAGTTCTTGGATTTCATAGATGTTCCTAAGTTGATGGATGTACCATTAGATGGGGCAATATAAATGTTCTGTAATAATAGAGAGATACATACCCTTTCAAGGATTAGCCTCTTTTTTTTTTTTTTTAATCTCTTTGGATTAGGAAGAGCACTTCTTCTTCTGTTCTTCAACGTCTTTATCCACGTCCAATCTTGGACCATATTCCCATTATTTTTAGGTTGTGGAGGCTTTTAGTTTTTAGCTTTGGGTTGTGAAGCATAGTGGTAAAAAGTAGTTGATAAGTTTTTTTATGCCCTGTACACAGTGGAAGTGGTTTGACAAGATAAGGATGGGATGATGTGGGAAGATAACAATGGAAAATTCTCATTCAAATCCAACCATGATATTGTTGGCATTAGCACAAATATATATTTTCCTTGAATTTTTTTTTGGAATTTGGAAATCAAGGGCTTTGTCTAACGTGGCTTTTTTTATTTGGACAATAGCCTTGGATTTTATCCTCACTACTAATAATTTAGATAGCAGGCGTAAGACGTTACCAAAATTGAGTTGCATGTGTCGACGAGCAGAGTAATACACGAATCATATTCTTATCAATTGTAATGTAGCATGAGAGTTATAGAGCTCATTATTTTCTATTTTTGTGTCCAATTGGTCATGTTGGCTTCAGTTATTTCGTTGTATGAATCTCGAGTTAGAAGCTGTTGGAATGAGAATAGTGAAGAAGGCTTCGATGATAGCTCCCATGTGTGTGTGATGTGGTGGTACATATCGAGAGAGAGGAAGCAACAGACAATTGCAGATGTTGTATAACTTGTACATAGATTAAAATCAACTTTGATGTATATTTTTCATTTTTGAATTTCAGGTAATTTTTTATAGGTCAGCTTAGTTTTTGATAACTCTCCTAGTTTAGATGAGGAAAGCCATAAAGATACAGAACCCACTGGTCCTAGAAGCGGCTCTGATAGCTTGCACAATACTCAAGAAAATAAACAACTAAGTGGAGACGACAACCCACTAATTCTCCTCACCAGAAATGGCTATTAATGGCTCTTAAAGTTGTGTTATCATCTGTTACATTTGGCTAGTGTATGTTCTAGTTGGCAATCAGCCTTGTGCTATGCTGCTCAAGGAGCTTTCTTCCCAAAGAAGTGAAGAATGGAACTGACATAATGAAGATGACTGGTTTTATGCCCCTTTCCACTTATGCTGGAGAGGATTACTGTACAGTGCCATTGAAATGGCAGGGAGAAATTGATACCCTTGTATTGTATGCACGAACTTCCTGTATAGACAATTAGGACTTGCTAGTAGGGCTGGCGTTAAGTAGATTGCGGGTTACTTGAAGCTATTGGAAGCGTGGATTTATGAGCATTTTTGTTTAGGAAGACCTCATCCAAATTTGTCATATTCTGATGAACAACCTCGTGTCTGTCGTTGGAGTTCGCGGAAAGATGGGGGTTTTATAGAAGACCACTAGCAAACATTATGAGAGCAGCTTGACATGTTACGTGTTAATGAGGTTAGGCATTTTATAATAGTGTCATATTGTAAACAAATAAGATTTTACAACTAATATTATGCATTGCCTATTTGTAGGTTGAGTGGGATCCATACCATTTATGTAGGACACACCATCCACTTCATGACATCGCATATTATACTGGATACTTGAAATGCTTTGATATTGTTGAAGCCTATCACCCCAATAGGGTGTTGCAACAGTTTGGTAAGGTCCAAACCATTCCACCAGCTCCATTATCTCCTGTTCGAGCTATACGAGGTAGAAAACCAGGACAGTACAGAATCATGTATCAATACCATGACACAATATGGGCACAATGGAAGAATTATGTATTGTCCATTAATGCTTGTAGGGTGCCCTGTACAGCAGAGCCCATCTGAATGTGTACGGGGATACCGCCAGTGGTATGCTTGTGTTTTGCATCGTATTGTTTAGAATCCTACGCATCACTCTCAGTTTGATCCACATGTTCAACAACCCAGGATGATGTTAATATGGATCCCGAGTGGGTAAATGAATTGTGAATTAACTTATTTCACTTTTAAGTGGTTCACCATAAATAGTCGCCAATTGTCCACTTTTAGCTACTAAAAATTTTTTAGTAGCCAAAAACCTTTACATTTGGCTACAATATTTTTTTTGTCGGTAAAACACCTACAATCAGTGACCAAACCATTTTTTAGTCGCCAAAGCCTATACTTTTGGCTACTAATCTTTTTTAGTCACCAAAAACCTTCACCTTTGGCTACTAAAATTGTTTTAGTCGCTAAAACCCATGTAATCAGCGACTAATCTGATTTTTAGTCGCCAATAAGTACACATTTGGCTACTAAACTGTTTTAGTCCCCAAAAGTCTTCACTTTTGGCTACTAATTCAATTTTAGTCGCCAATTGTCCTACTTTCAGCGACGAAATTTACATTTTTGGTCGCCAAAACTGCTTTTTGTTGTAGTGGTTGGTGCTGCAGTCCATAGGCTCAGTCGTGATGAGTGTGTCTTGCACCCTGACATGCTATATGAAACCATTGGTAGGATGTTGCAAGTTCTTGATGGATAGAGTGGGGGATCTACATTGACACGTACACAACATCAAGTCTACTACCATAAATGTCATAGGATGGACTGTACATGAGGATTGGGATCTAGTTTTTTTTTTATGTCATAGTTATGTGAATGTGTTGACCATACATGAGAGTTGGGATCTAATTTTTGTTTGCTGGCATAGTTTTTATGAATGTCTAACCCGTACAGAGTTTAAGATATACTTTTGCGTTTACCGTACATGAGAGTTAGGATCTAGTTTTTTTTTTTTGGATGTCGTAATTTTTGTGAATGTATAGCCTGTACAATGAACAATTAAGGGACGTAAAATTTGATAATAAAGGTGTGGTGAGATTGCTTAATGGTATTAAGTTGGGTAATAAGAGATATGACCGTCAATCAGACAAGATCGTGGTTAAGGATATAAAATTAATTGGGAATGTTCAATTGGGACAAGATGCTAATCTGCTAAACAATTTCCATTATTTTGGTGTTATGTTGCCAACAAAAATATATTTCTCCAGTATTTTGTTGCTATACATTTACAGAGACACTTTCTTCAAAACAATGTGTAGACACCCCATTTTTGACCGCCCGCAAGACTTAGGCACTTGGTTCGATACACTCGATGATGAAAGTTGAATTGTGTGCTTTGAATTCACAGCAATTCGAATTCAGTCAGGCTCTCAAAATAACCTCAAATCTTCAACATTTACCTTGTTTGAACCTTTGAGTCTCATTTTTAGACCTTTTACCACCCTGAGTTGTGTTTGAACCCAAAAATAGGGGAGGGCATCAAAGCCCGGGCGGGCCTCAGTGATGGCCGGCCTTGGCTATGAATGACCGGCCGGCCTTTGGTGGCGAAAAACACTGTTTTGGGCGGGAGGCCGCCAGCTGTCCATTTTTGAAGATATTTATCACCTTTTAAGCTCGAATTCTATAAAAAACGAAGCTGTGTTATTGTTTTGAGGGTTGAACCAAATTTAGAAAGCCTATATACACCTTAAGAGCTCCTCCCTCCTCCTTCTTCCATAACAAGCAACCTTTGAGCTAACCTAGCTTCCTTGTGTCATCGCTATACTCCATACACAATCTTGTCTCACCACCGTAGAGCCTTGGTTGATCTTGGAGAAGTATGATTCAAGCTTGAGAGTGGGTTGAGACTAAGTTTGGATCACAAACAAAAAGCTTACCCCTTGAGAGGTATAAGCTTGTTATCTTCTCTCTTACCTTCATTTCTTTCATTTGCTACATAATTCTTACCGTTTTGTGTTGCTTTAAGTCTATTTGATGTGTTTAAGATTGGGTTTGAATAGCTACCAAAAGAGTAGAGAGAGTTTACACTCTTTCTATATCTTTACTTATAGCTCAAACCTTTCTTTTACACTCCTTTTTCTTTGCTCCTTGCACTGATTTTCAGAGTTAAAAAGGAGCTAAAAATCATGTTTTGAGGTTTCAAAAGTGGAGGGGTTAGCCACCCCTCCTTATTCTTGCTTACTAGCTCTGTTCCCTATCTTTGTTATTTAGTTTTTTTAGGTTCTTTTCATTAACTTTTAGCCTCTGTTTTTCATTTATTCATGGCTGTTTTAGGGCTGTCCTAACTTGTTTAATTGGTTCATGCTTTGTTTAGTTCATTTGTTGTCTCATAAGTAAGCATACATAACTTGTTGCATGTTGTTCTAAGCTTTCCTTTACTTATTTCCATGTCTAAGAGTCTAATTTTAACAATCAATCCACCATCCATGTCTTTCATTCTTGAGAATGATTTCAACCGATTGAGGTTGTTTAAGATATGTAAGAGAGACTCTTACTTAATAGCTTAATCTTTTTGAAGATTCATTGCCAACGGTATAGTCTTTCTCTCATGCTTAGAAGAACGTCTCGTTTGACATTACTTCTTGTTTAGAGGACTATAACACCACCACGGACAAATGGACTAAAGAATGGCAAGGCTTCATAAAATTGGCTTAAAACTTGAAATAACCCATATAAAGAAAATGGCTTAAAATTGCTTGAACTTGGCCATACGTTATGCCAAGTTCCTTGTGTCAAGAGTTGTCACATGCTAATCCATGGCATTTTGAGGATTCTTGAAGCATTGCAACCTCCCACTTTGAGCTCATTCCATGACAAGAGGGAGGGGTGGTCTTATTCATTGCATTTCATTGATTTTTGTCCAAAATTTTATCCAAGACCATCAAGAAATCATTTTTCTCATTGATGGCTTTGGAATCAATTTTAACCTTCTCTCGAGGCTTTTCCATGACAAAGGAGGAAGAAAGGGACAAACAGAGCTTAAGGACACTCTGTCTGCACTAGTTTCCCTCATAACACAAAAATAGAGTTTTGCACCAAATTGATGCCCGGCCAGCCCTCAGTGCATGGCCAGCAGTGTAGTTTTGCAGAAAAACAGAGGTAATGGCTGAAGGTGAAACATAGTTGGCTTGGACAGACAGAGTAGCTCTTAGGCGCTGTGCATGCAACCTTCATACATCTTTACTTAAGCCTTGGTCAAATGCGATTAATTGTTTCATTAGTGTTATAATTATCATAGTTGTAAATTAATCTTGTTGTAATTAATTAGTTATAATTAGTTAATTTTGTAGAGTGTTGTAATTAATTAAGTAGTTAATTAATTATTCAATCTCGTTTTGTAATTAGTTAGTTAACTAGAATAGTTAGTTAATTTATTTGTTGTAATAATTAGTTAAGTAGTTTAGCTAATTCAATTTGTTTTGTAATAGTTAGCTTGATTAGCTTAACTTTAGTTAGTTAGCTTAGTTCATTCAGACTCTCCTTTGTGAGAGCGTAATGTAATAATGCGTATGCCTTCTAACCCCATGTCTTTTTCCCTTTTATTTAACTGCTTACAATGGTTAGATTAGGGACATCATGTTTCAATCAGCATTCCTCATGTGTGCATCCATTTGTATTTCATACACCAAGGCTCGGTTCATCATTCTAACTGCATTTTTTGTTTAAATACTTCTTTGAATACGTGCTTAGATTACATGTTATTTCATTGATTCATAGGCCATATTAGTAACCGAGCCTATTAATTGCATGTTGCATACGTTGCATTAGTCATATTGCATAGTTGGGAATCATGCATTTTTCTAACTCTTTTGTTTGTTTTGGGTTGGAGTAGTAGGTGAGCCTTTACTCATTTTAGCATAATTGCATGAGTGTTGATGTTGCCATGTTTCACATGCTTACCATGAGACTATGTGCTTAAATGATAAACTGCTTGTATGCCTGTGGATGAAGGCTTATTGCTTGAATTGGAATGATTTGAGTAATGTTCATATGCAATCACTTTTTCAAATGATACATGGTTCGAAATAATTTTGTAAAACAAACATGACTCGAGATGTTCCAATTCTTGCAAGATAGTCTATACTTGTGTGTGTGCGCATCACATAGTAGTGCTAGCCTAATAAACCGGAACAAGAGCATATAATGTTGATTAAAATCATATCATGATTAGTAGAGGCCGATCTTCGATTGGGCGAGCGGGGGTGCTCAATTCATGACCTTCCCCTCTCGTACCTAAGTTCCCGAGCCGAGACAATCTTGGTGATGACGGACACGTGACCTTTGGCACAAGTCATGGGTTTCCTAAATTTTCCAAAAATATTTAGGTGGCGACTCTGTATCTGGCGAAGCAATCCATTTTTGGCAATTTGATTCAAAGTTGATTTTTCAAAAGATTTGTCAGATTTGGACTCTTTGGTGTTTATCAATTTCACATTGCACTTGTGAGATTAGATTCAGAACAGTGGGATTCCGAACTATAGGACTTATTTCGAACTTCTAAAAGGGGGCACGAAAAAATCAAGCTACACAATGATTTTCTAATTTGTGCTGGGCCTGCTCGGTAATACAATGCTAATGAATTTGAATTACTCCAGTGCTGTGTTACCATACAAACTATTTTTTTCCTCGCATCATGTTGTCGTTCAATTGGATAATTTCAATTTGCTTCACAACGAAGGCATTAGAGCCCACATTGAAGTGCCTGTTTGGTAACAGAGTGCTAAACAATTTACATTATTTCGGTGTTATGCTGCCAAAAAAAATAGATCTCTTCAACATTTTGTTGTTTTAAATTTACAGAGCCACTTTCTTCCAAACAATAATTTTTTTATTTTTGGTGGGCCCATGCAGTAATATAACGCTAATTAATTTGAATTACTTCAGTGCCATATTACTGGACAATATTTTTTTTCCCATCATTATGTTGTCGTCCAATTGGATGATAACAAGAAATTAATTTGGGCCACTTGTGAAGTGCCTATTCAGTGATACATTGCTATACAAATGAGATTACTCTAGTATCATTTTGCCAAACTACAATAGAGTTATCTAGGCCCCCATTATTGTACGTTGAAAGATTTACTTTCTTCTTCAAGCATCCATAAAAAAAATTCATAAATCAAACACGCATCCATAAAATCATACATAATAAGTATCCATAAAATTATTCATATAAACATCAAGTATACGAATATCCATAAAGCGCCCATAAAATCTGTCGTTGTTTGCATCCATCAATCAAACATGTTATCACAATTTGTCTAGGTAAGTAATTTTTTACCCTTAATAGAAATAGACATCCACACTTTTTAGAACCTGTCAACCTCAATCGTTCTCTCTTGATCTTCCTGTTGTCTCTATAGTAACCACTTCTTTTACAAGCAAGTGTAAATCTTAGTTTTTTGCCATTGCCTTCCGCATCTGATATTTTTATAACAATGACAAATCCAATTTTCTTCCCAACGTCAGAAGCCTATTTAATTAATATTTCACGACTACTAAAAATCTAGATATAATAAATACATTATACGTCAAATTATTAATAAAACTCAATACAAATTAAAAATAAGAAAATCTCGTTTGTAATGAATTCATGACTAGAGTCCACTAATATTGCAGTACTTGCATTGTTGCAATGAGTATAAGTATAATCCTTCCAGGCAAAAAAATAAAAAAATATAAAAAACAATGAAACTGAAAATACATGGTAATGAGAAGCTAAATAAATTAAAAAATTCAGTTTAGGGTTACCGAAAATGTATCTTTTATTCGGTAGTTGGTTACCAGACTTATATTTGTTGTTCGGCAATGTGATGCTGGACTATTTTATTTTGTTCGATTTCGAACCACCGAACAAAAGTCGAACACTAGTCTAGAAAAACGAAACAAAAACCTACCAAATAAATAAAAAAAACTCACCATTTCACTTTTTTGATGGTTTTTCACCACCATTTCTTCATCCGTTGCTTTCTTTAATGATCAAAACACTATGATTCTCATTTTTTGAAAAGAGATATGTAAGACAAAAGAAAAATTAAGAAAGGAAAAAGAGGAGTAGGAATTGAAGACCAGGGTATAAGGAGATAACAAAATATATTTAATTTTAGTATTTTGTCCTTAAAGGTAATTTCACACACTGATAAAATTGGGGGAAAAAAAAAACTCATATGGAGGGTGTAAAGAGGTAAAGTAGTGGTGTAAGTAGAATAACAAAAAATGAGAAGTCTAAAATAGTAAATAGCGTGCTAATAGTAACACTCTTTTAAAACCCCATTTTTTTTTGTCCAACTTCCTTCCTATTGAGAAAGAAGATTAGACTGTTTGGTTTTGGTTATGTGAGCTTTAATGAGTCGATTTGTTTATTTTTAAAATTTTTATGTGTAAATTATTTATATAAATAAAGATTGATTTGATAATTATAATTATATAATTTTATTATATTCATCATTAAAACTATTGTTTGTCGTTTTAGAGACAAATATTGATCTGTCTAATTTTTTTCTATAAATAATTTGTTTGTAGAAATATAAAAAATGAACAAATTGAATAATCAAAAAGTAATCTTGTAATAAACTCAAATTAGAAAGTCAACTATGGAGAAATGTTGGTTTTTTTTTTTTTAGAACATCAAAGGAGAATGAATACAAAAAGGGATGAAAATATCCTATAAAAAGTAAAAAATAGAAAAATGTTGAGTAATTGTAGAAAATTTTAGCGAAAAAGAGATGGTAATTGATGTTCGAGAGAGTTGTTTTGCAACGATTGCTAATAACTAAACCTCTTTAAATCTGAACAAAGTGTTCATAGCATAAATAAAAATTTTAAATTTATTTAGGAATCATTCGATGTGCTAAACTTTTAAAGTTACAAGGATAAATGCCATTGCGATTGACTAATTCGAATGCTCCAGCTTTAGCAAGGGCCTCTGGAAATGGAAAACTGTACTTGCACCATTGCAATACTTTATACTTACCATCTTTCCGAGATTTGAGTAACTTTGGAGTTTTGGCAACCAATGTAGAACTCAAATGAACTAATAGCATCCCCATGAACTATTTTTTGTCAAATATAAAGCAAATGCAGTTGCAAGACTACAAATATCGAGAGATCTACTAGATTTAACCTCTATGATAACTGTAACCTTATTGGAAAAATAGATCTTTAGACTCTTAAATTGTTGCAATGTTGTTACTTCTTTTTATGATATTCTCTACTATCTCATTGGGCAACTCCTCGACTGAATTCACATCAATAACCAAATTCTTCCAATTTAGGAATTTTAAAATTATGTAGTAGTTAAAATGCAAACATTTTTATTTCCAAAATTAGAGGACACCGCAAGCGCCTTAGGCACCTTAACTTTTCAATTTGAGGTGGTATAGTATTGAATGATGGCATCGGATTGGGTTTTCGAATTTCGTGCCCAAATTCTTGTTTTTGAACTTAATTATTTTAGTGATGCAATGTCATATTTCATTATAAACTTGACAGTTTTGACTTATCTACAACTATATTTAATACAAATGAGTCAAAAAATTTTGCCCATCCCTTATGCATTCCCCCGAATATCTGTGTTTGGTTTATGTTTTGAGATAAATTTTCAAAAAAAAATTTGGGGAGAGTTTAGAAATTTTTTTGGTTTGTTTGGTTGTATATTTTGAAAATAGCTTTAAAGTTTGGGAGTTTGGGATGTTTTGATATTTTATTGTAGTTGAGTAGATGTGTGTGAGAAAAAAAGTGATTGAGAAGAGAGAGAAGAGACAAAAAGTGATTTTGAAATTTTTTTTCAAAAAATTTGAACAAAACAAAATTTTGAAATTTTTTCTCAAATATTGTATCTTGAGATACAAACCAAACAAGCCCCAAGTGTTTCAAGTTGTTTAAGTTTATTGATATGAGAAGGGAGTTGTTTCAAGTTGTGAGGCAAATGAGCCCTCACCCTTTTATAGGCAACATAACCTTCTAAGAACTACTTAGAATGTACAATTAACATGGTGTGTTGAATCTTCTAGAACCTATTCCAGAATTCTCTATACGCATGTACTAGAAGTGAGAGACTATTTAATGCGCAGATGAGTCTATGCTACAATTATTACTATTATTATTTTATTGATGTGATTCAAATTTGGGGGAATTACACAACAATGATAAGTGGGGCAATCATTTACATATCGAATGATCAGCAGCCAGTATATACATAGGTTTATGCCATTTGTGTGATTTACATTTTGAATTATTCACTTCTTGTTCGAGTATAGAATTTTGCATGGTTTAATTTGACAAAGAAAAGAAATTTTCAGCTATGATTTATTGATTTATTTATTTTTCTGAAGCTCACATAGATGATAACACTGCATTCTACATCAAATTGTTGGGTATACCTCCTTATTGGAGTGTGGGACCCAATTGGTTTGTTAAAGAGTTTAATTTAGTTTAGTATTAGTTATAATATATTTTAATATATTATATCTAATTTGTAGAGACCTAATTCAATTTGGTAACAACTAGGGATTTGATAAAAAAAAATCCTAGATTCAAAATACATTTTTTTGGTATTGTTTTTCCCAAGAAAAAAGTACTGTAGCGGCTGCACTATTTTTTTTGGGTTTTTCAAAAGGGGAGCAACCATTGGTTCTCATTGATAGTTGGTGAGATTAGTGCTTCCTAATTGATTCAGTGGGTTTGCTTGGGGGATAACAGCGGTTGTTTGATCTGGGTTGATTGTGCTTTGTTCGTGGCTATTGTTGTCTCTTGATTCGGTTGATTTGGGATAATTATTTTGCGTCTTCTACAACTTTAGTTTTGAAGATTTTGGTTTATCTATTTGGTGAGGTCTTTCCTCTTTATTTATTTGTGATTATTTGGAATTCACCTAAGGGTGGTTTGTGAGACCATTCGTGTCTCGTTTGTAATCGTTTGGAAAACTTTTGGTTGATAGTGGAATTGGATTTCGATCCCGTGGAAGTACCTCACATTGAGGGAACCACGTAAAAATTCTTGTGTTGCTTTTGATTTAATTTTTCCGCATTAGTTTTTATTCCCATTGATTGATTTACTTGTGGGGAATTATAGATTTTCCCTAACAACTGGTATCAGAGCTTGTGGTTTATTTGGGTTTATTTATTTGTGTAAATCAATGGAGGAGAATGTAAGTCGCATGTCTAGCTTCAATGGAAGTAATTGGGTAACTTGAAAAACTAAAATGGAGGACCTATTATTTTGTAAAGATTGGTATGGACCCATTGAGGGTTATAGTGGCAAACCTGAGAGTATGAAAGATGATGAATATAATAGGTTTAATCGAAAAGTCGTTGGTGTTATCCGTCAATGGATTGATGACAGTGTGTTTCATCATGTTGCTACTGAAACTTCGGTACATGATTTATGGAAAAAATTAGAGAGTCTTTATGATAGAAAATTAGTCACAAATAAAGCCTTTCTGTTTCGTAAGTTGGTTAATTTAAAATATAAAGATGGCAACCTAATTCCAGAACATTTGAATGAAATAAAGAGTATTGTTAACCAACTTGCTTCTATGAAAATTATTTTTGATGATGAGTTGCAGGCTTTGATGCTACTTAGTTCTTTGCCCGAAAGTTGGGAGACTTTGGTTGTGACAGTTAGTAATTCGGCGCCCGATGGAGTTGTCACAATGGACCAAGTCACTAGTAGCTTGTTGAATGAAGAAACTAGAAGAAAATCAGCGGGTTCCTCTCATTTGAAAGTATTTGTTGTGAGAGGCCGAAGCAAAACAAGGGGGAGGAGTAAGACTCCTCATGGTCGTGATCAAAGCCATGACAAATCAAAAGATGGTTCTTTTTCAAAGAAAGACATTGAGTGCTATTATTGCCATGAGAAAGGGCACATGAAGCGAGAATGCTGACAGCTCAAGAACAAGGAGAAAAGGCATGACAAAAGTGTGGATAAGAAGCAAGAAGACACAACGGCAGTTACTACCGATGATCTCATGGTCGTTTGTGAAGATGATTGTATCAATTTTGTGGGCCAAGAGAGCAATTGGGTGATTGATTCTGGTGCTTCTTTTCATGTGACTTCTCGAGTTGATTTCTTCACTACCTACACCGAAGGAGATTATGGTTCTGTTTGAATGGGTAATGAAGGTTTGTTCAAGATTATTGGCATGGGTGATATTTGCTTGGAAACAAATTTGGGCTGCAAGTTGTTGCTTAAAGATGTGAGGCATGTTCCCGACACTCGCCTCAATTTGATCTCTATCGGGAAGTTGGATGATGAAGGCTTTAACAACAAATTTGGTGATGGAATATGGAAGCTCACAAAGGGTTCTTTAGTAGTGGCTAAGTGCAAGAAGACTCATACACTTTATTCGATGCAAGGAAAAATTTGTAAAGGTGTTGTCAATGCACTTGAAGATGATACTTCTACCAAATTGTGGCACAAGCGGCTTGGCCATATGAGTGAAAAGGGGCTACAAGTTTTGTTCAAGAAAGAGCTTCTACCCGGTTTGAAAGGTACACATCTTAAAACTTGTGTTCATTGTTTGGCGGGTAAACAACATAGAGTTTCTTTTCATAAAAATGTTGCTTCTAGAAAAGAAAATATTTTGGAGTTGATTCATTCGGATGTTTGTGGTCCTTTAAAAGTTAGAACACATGGTGGTGCACTTTATTTTGTTACTTTCATTGATGATTATTCAAGGAAAGTTTGGGTTTTCCCTAACACAAACTTGAAGGAAAGGTAATCATGGTAGATGTTACAAAATATGAACAAGCAAAAGAAAAAGAAGTAAAACGTAATGTGCATTACAAGAATAAAGGAAAGGGTATTCTTGTTGAATTACCTTCATCTGCTAAAGAAGAAATCACAGTGTGAAGTACACAATCAAATAAAAAATCATGAGGAATTTCATTTTATAGAAAAATCTTACCGCCTTCACTTTTAGGTGCATGCAAGCAGTTCTGCTTCAGTGCATATCTATAGTCAAATGGATAATAGAGTAGGCAAGTAAATGAGTCATAGTAGAGGGCATATGAGGATGATAAGATAATTAGAATATCAATTAACGGCTAAAATTAAGGCTACAGAACACAAAGAAGTGTGCTAAGTAAAAGATAACATATATGGCCAGTTGATCACAGTCTTGTTCTGTAGCACATCATATAAAACAGAAACTAGGTCTGCTGTTTTCATATATGAATACATACATGTAAAATTGATGTAGCATAGACAAGGACACAAACAAGAAGGAACAAACACAAATGCACGCAAAACAAGCACCCAACAACAACAACATCACCATCACCGTCACCATCACCGTCACCATCACATCCAAACTAACTTGAAAGCTCCATGCCAGAGGGACTAACAATTTTGGCAAAAGAGAGAAAGGATCCAGTGCTGCTGAATTTCGAAAGCTCACATGACCATCTTCAGAGAGCAGCATCACTGTGAGATCTATGACCTCTGAAATATTTCAAGTTAGACAAGAAACTACACATAATATGAAGATGAACCATATTAAAGATGAACATTACCTGAGGGTACATAATTTTTTAAGACGTTCTTTGACCTCACCATTCTGCCATTGCAATGCTTCCCACCATTGTTTCTCTACTTCAATAGTTTCCAGCTTTGCTGCATTATCTTTGTTGAAAGGTAATATAAGCAAAACGGGACACTCAAAAATCTTAACCTTCTCCAACGATCCCCACTCCAGTGACTCAATTGTGCAAACACCACTTAATTTTTTCATGTCAAGGAGAATCAGCTCCTTCAGCTTTGGCAGTACGTTCAGATTACCAACAGTGTCAGATTCTGCAATTATTTCTTCAATTTCTTAGCACTTTTCAATTTTCAAATACTGGATTTCATTAAGTTGTTGAATCACACCTGGAGGAAAAATCTTGACCATCATTTGACATACTTATCATATCTAAGTCTGATGTATAGTTGTTAATTTAGTTAGGCTTCTAGGTGTCACTGGGCCCTTACAAACGCTTTCCAGCTTCGGTAGATTCTTTATGTACAAGTGCTCTAAGTTTGGCAATAGTGCACCGTTCACTGCACCCACTATGGTTTCAATTGCATCACAACTTTCAATTAGACAACCTTGGACCTTGTTCATGCTTGCAATTCCAAAGTCTGACAACTGTTTGATGTCTTTGAGGTTAACTAATTCAAATCCATCAGCTTTAGCAAGGACTCTGAGAATTGGAGAATTGCTACCCGCACTATTGGAGTATTTGACATACTTATCATATCTAAAAAAATCAGGAATTTGCGAAGGTTCTGAGTTTTGGCAACCAATGTAAAATTCAAAAGAGTTAATGCTTTGGACATCTTTCCATGAACTACTTTCGATAAAACTTAAGAGAATTGTAGCTTTAGGAACGCTGATACGAAGAGTCATAGGTGCAACCTCAATGACATCTACAAACTTATCAAAAAAGGAAAACTTCAAAGACTTTAGTTCTTGCAATGCAGCCACTTCTTTTATGATATTCTCTACCACCTCATTAGACCATTGCTCCAGAGATTTCACATCAATGACCAATTCTTCCAATTTGGAAAGCTTTGAAATTGTATTGTAGCTAAAATGTACCTCTTGGGAGGCATTTTCATTTCGAGACTTGGTGGCGAATGATACTCGCAAGCGCTTTAAGTAAATCAACTTCTCAATATGAGGTGGTATATATCGACTCCACTCCCCTCTAAGAAGCATGGACACTTTTAAGAAGGTAACGTATCCGTGTTGGACACCGACACTCTTTGGACACTTCCCCGACACATGTCCAACACTTTTCAAAACATGTCCTATATTTTAATATTTTTTAAAGACTTGGAGACTCTTTGAACACTTTGAGGACACACGTCTGTAGCTCTTAAACACACTTGTCTATCGATTAGACACGTGTAAAACTAATTATAAGTTTGAACAAAACAACTTCAAATACAATAATAAAACAAAAACCATATAAATTTATAGGAATTAGTTTCATATTGCATTTTTTATTTTCTTTAAATGATACATTCATATATATAACATATAATAAATATAAAATTATACATTTCATGCGTGTCCCCCACGTGTCGTGTCCTGTATTTTTTTTTTTAAATTAGTGCGTTGGCGTGTTCGTGTCATATCCGTGTCATGTCACGTGTCCGTGTCCGTGTCCGTGCTTCTTAGACTCCCCTGAATATGAAGTGCTTCAAGATGTACAAGCTCTATATAATGTCAGAAGGGAGCTCTACCAAATGTTTTAGATAAAGGATTTTGAGTCGGATCAAGATTAAAAGAGATGATGGTAACAACTTGATTCCTATATCAGATAAATCCAAAACTTGAAGATTTTTCATATGCTCAAAGAATAATGCGGGGATCATGTTGAGAGCCGAATTCTTTTGTAGGAAGAGAGTGGAAAGCAAACTACAATTGGGGGAATCTGGTAACCAATCCAATTTATTGTCACCCAATGAGATCCTTTTCTTCTCACTCCAAGATTTTTCAACTGGGGGCTGTCGTAATGCTTTGCTCGTTTTCACCAGATATTTACAATCAGGTTCACCTTCTGATACATATAAGGTTACTTGATGGATGAATTTGCCCATTGTAACACGGTTATCATTCTTACCTTCCTCAAGTAATGATACATTCTTAAGGCGGCTCAATATTAATTGTCCAATCATGATGGACTCTTTCATTGCGCAATCATCATTGCCAAGGAGATCTTCAGCTGCCCAACACTCCAACAAATAATCTGTGTTGATGTCACTATCTTCAAGATATAATGCACCATAAAGAAAGCATTTCTTATACGTGCCATCATCCAAGACATCATAACAGAATTTCAACAATTTATATATTTCCCTAATGCCTTGAAATTCTCTTTCAGGCCACATCCTCCAACTATTCAATCCATCCCTCCAAAGGTACTCAGTGTTTTTCAATCTGAAAGTATTTCTTACTTTATCAAGAGTGGAAGTCCACTGCACTCTTTGGAAACTCGCCAGGCATATTTCCAAATTTTTTGATTTGTAGTAAGTTTGGGCTTCCTAAAACATCTTGAAACATCTTCCATGCCTCATCTAGAGATAAATATGTCACCTTAATCACCCTATCCACCATTGACGCAGCCTAGTTGTTAATACTATCTTGCAGCCATTGTTGCTTTCAGGAATCCCAATTTCATTTAAATTGAGATCTTCGTTGACATCATCCAAAAGTAGAAAGCACTTCTTGCCCTTCAACTCCTTGAATATTCTTCGGGCAACTTTGTCAGCATTGCTAGCACTTTCTGTCTTTATTTCCATTCTTTGCACAATAGCCTGTTGCAGATGCTCCCGGCTCAAATTTTTCTTAGATACTGTGAGCCATATGACTATGTCAAACTTTTTGGCAACTTGTTCATGGTTATTCAAGTTGAGCATTATGGTTGTTTTCCCAATACCCACTGTTCGATGGATTCTGATCCCCTTAACATAGTCTTTTTCCAGCAAATCCAGTATCTGCTCTAGTGGCTTTCAAAGTGTTTCGAATTTGTTGATATCTGGTCCCTTCCTCTCTACTACAATTTCTGGTGGTTGATCAACCAGAATTTTATCTTTGATTTGGTTGCCCTCATTTAGAAGATTGGTAATTTCCTTGTACATCTTTATAATCTCTTCTTTGAAATATGAGGATGAAGGAAACCAAAAAGATGACTCTTCTTTGCCATGTTTTCCATATTTATCTGCTGAAAATTTCACTTGTTTCTCAATCTCCACTGCCCTGTTGATCCATTCCATGTAAGTTTCAGATGGTGCCTTCATCTTGTTTCTTTCGACTTTATTCATGAAATCCTTCCTTATAGAACTGAGTGCATGTACTGCTACATTTAAAGCATCATGAATCTCCTCCACTTTTCCATGGGTGGATCCCAAAATATAGGCTTAGCTTGAG
Organism: Camellia sinensis; assembly: GCF_055761805.1. Classification (NCBI taxonomy): domain Eukaryota; kingdom Viridiplantae; phylum Streptophyta; class Magnoliopsida; order Ericales; family Theaceae; genus Camellia; species Camellia sinensis. The sequence goes on along the minus strand of NC_138962.1, from coordinate 61,483,723 downwards.
AAGCAGCTTGGGCCACTCCTGCTGTTGCCCCTACTGCAGCGGAAACTGCTCCTACGATAGCTATTGTTTCAGCCATCAAGAATTTCAGAGCCTGTAACAGAAAAGGTAAAAAAAAAAACAAAGATAAAATAATTAGAAAAAATAATAGCAGGGATGGACAAAGAGCAGAACTAAAAGGTACACCATCTTTAATACATACTCATGTCAAGTATGACATCAATTCTTTTACCAAAGACAATACTTGAGCAGTCAGTACTAGAAGAATATCAAGTCAATGTACTATAGGCAATGCGTGGTTTTTTTTTTTTAAATAAAATATTTGAGCAGCCTGTAACAGTACTAAAGTACCTTGTCCATTCAGGAACAGAATACCCAAAAGAACGAAGACTACAAAAACACCCCCTGCATAACATAAGATATTCTAATAATAAGCTGCTCAGTTCTTACACAAATTAATAGGGAGTGCATTGGTTATCGGAATCAGTAAAGACCCGTTTGGTAACATTTATATCAATATTATTTTTTTTTTCAGTTTACAAAATTTTAAAAACTATAAACAAAAACTAATTTAGTTATTTTCATTTAAAAAAAATGTAAATAGTTTATAAAATTATTGTAACAAAAACAAAATGTTATTTTCACTTGTTTAGAAAATTTTATTCCTTCATCTTCCACTCCCTCTAGACACCACCCACTGACCACCCCCACCTCTGACCATAGTTGTCTATGTGGCGAACTTTGGACAGAAACCATCTCCGGCCACCACTTCAGCTTAAAAACACCTTTGGCCATCATCTCCAACCATCATGAACCACATTTGGCCACCTTGACCAGTCACCATCTCCAGTTGTCGGAAACTTCCTTTGGTGATTCTTTGACAATATTCTCATTTATAGTTCATTTTAGTAGAAGGAACATAAATGTCATTTGCGTATTGCACTCACCCTCCTTCAGGAGAATTCTTTATTTGTGAAGGAGTCTAAATGCAACTTTGGACAACCTAAAGTAGAGTATCTTGGTCCTATTATCTCCGAGGATGTGGTAGCAGTAGACCCTTCAAAAATAAAGACTATGGTTGAGAGCCCTACACCAAAACATGTTTGGGCACTACGTGGATTTCTTGGCTTAACTGACTATTATAGGAAATTTGTCAAGGACTATGAAAAATTAATGCACCTTTAACAATCTTGTCACAAAATGATGCATTTAATTGGGCGCCAGACGCTGAAGCTGCCTTTGTCAAATTGAAGGACGCTATGACGTCTACTCCTGTCCTTGTTTCCTTTAACTCTTTGTGGTAGAGAGTGATGCTTGTGGAGTAGGAATTGGTAGAGTTCTAATCCAGAAGAGTCAACCTTTAGCATTCACTAGCAAGGCATTATCACCACTTCATCAACAGATGTCAATATATGACAAGTAAAAGAGGGCTATAGTCATGCAGTGAGACAAAATAGGCCTTACCTTATTGGCCACCATTTTCAAATACAAACTGATCACAAAAGCATTAAATATATTTTGGAATAGTGGATCTTATCTATGAAGCAACAAAAATGGGTCTCTAAATTACTGGGGTATGACTATGAGATTATTTACAAGAAGGAGACAAAGATTGTTCTTGCTGATGCTCTTTCTCAACTTCCTGAACAAGCCGATTTGGTGGCGATAACAACTTTGATAATCAAATTGCATAAAGACCCTATTGTTGTCCTGCACTACACTTGGGATGGCAAGGAAGGACCTTAGGTACAAAGGCCGAATTGTATTGGTTGCTAATTCTCCACGAAAGCCATTGTTACTTCACGAGTTCCATGCCTCTTCCTCTATTGGATATTCAGGCTACTTTTGCACTTACAAATGACTCTTTCGTGTCTTTTACTGGAAAGGGATGCCGAAGGAGGTTAAACGTTTTGTACAAGAATGTGACACGTGCCAGAGAAATAAAGAAGAAACAGTAGCAACCCTGGACTGCTACAACCACTTGCAGTTCCTACCAAAGTGTGGTCGGATATCTCTATAGATTTTATAGAAGGCCTTCTTTCCTCACAAGGGAAGAATGTGATATTTGTGGTTGTGGATCATCTTACAACCTATCATCCATAGACAGATGGCCAGAGACAGAGGTGTTTAACCAGTGCCTTAGAGGATTATTTGATGTGCTTTACAGGTGATCAACCAAAGGATTGGATTTGCTGGCTTTCATGGGTAGAATAGTGGTATAACAGTACCTATCATTCAACTACCAAACAAACTCCATTTGAGGTAGATTGTGATCTAAGAGAAAGGGATGTCCTTTTGCAACTTCTCAAAAATAATCTACATCAAGCTCAGTCCCGAATGAAGCAACAAGCAGACGGACATTGAATAAAAAGGGAGTTTGTAGTAGGAGATCGGGTCTATTTGTGGCTATAACCCTGTAGATTTTAGGGAAGAGAAAGTGATAGGGAATGAGTTAGACTTCATTCCCTTTTATATTAATAATACTGAGTAATTACAGGAGTGCCATAAGGCATAATATATAGGTCAGCTCATTACACCAATCAAGGGAATAAATAAGAATAAAATACAATTACTTATTTCCTATTCTAACACTTCCCCTCAAGCTAGTACGAAGATATATCTCATGCTCAGCTTGTTGAGAATGACATGAAATGGTTTGCTCCCTAACCCCCTTGGTGAGAACATCAGCTAGTTGGTCTCCAGTCTTCACAAAAGGAATACATATGATGCCACTAGTGAGTTTTTCCTTGATGAAGTGCCTATTAATCTCCACACGCATAGTTCTATCATGTTGAATTGGATTATGAGCTGTGTTGATTGCGGCCTTGTTGTCACAGTATAGTCGCATGGAGTTAGTCTGATGGATTCCCAAGTCTCTCAACAATAGTTTAATCCATAGTAACTCACATACACCCTGAGCCATAACCCTGTATTCAACTTCAACACTAGATCTAGCAACCACATTCTGTTTTTACTTCACTATGTGACTAGGTTGCCACCTACAAATATGCAGTATCCGAAAGTTGATCGTCTGTCAGTGACTGATCTAGCCCAATTTGCATCAGTAAATGCCTCCACATTGAGATGGCCATGTTTTGAGAAATAGAGACCCTTTCCAAGAGAAGACTTCAGGTATCTCAGGATTCTCATAACTGCCTCTAAGTGGGAAGTTCTAGGAGCATGCATAAACTGGCTCACCATGCTCACGACAATGGCAATGTCTGGATGTGAGTGGGATAAGTATATGACCTTGCTCACTAGTCTTTGGTATCTCCCCCTGTCAACTGGATATCTCTCTTGATCCTCACTCAGTTTCTGGCCCGGTTCTAGAGGTGTATCACATGGTCTACATTCAAGCATTCCAGTTTCTTTTAGCAAGTCAAGTACATACTTTCTCTGGCATATGAAGATGCCAGCCTTGGACCGAGCTACTTCAATGCCCAAAAAATACTTCAAATAGTCTAAGTCTTTGATTTCAAACTCCTTGGCAAAGTATTCTTTCAAACGAGGAATCTTCTCAACATCATCATGTCAGAACAATATCAACATAGACAATAAGAGCTGTGGTCTTACCATGTGAGGAGTGTTTCACAAACAAGGTATGATCAACTTGACTTTGCTTGAACCCATATTTCAGCATAGCTTGAGCAAACCTTTCAAACCAAGCCCTAGGAGACTGCTTTAGCCCATAAAGTGACTTTTGGAACCTATATACTTTATCGTTGAACTTAGCATCTGCAAAACTAGGAGGAATATCCATATAGACCTCTTCTGCTAGGTCTCCATGAAGCAAGACATTCTTCACATCAAACTGATGAAGTGGCCAATCCAAATTTGCAGCAAGAGAGAGTAAGATCCTCACAGAATTCATCTTAACAACCGGTGCAAATGTCTCCTAGTAATCCACCCCATAAGTTTGAGTGAAGCCCTTAGCAACCAATCTTGCTTTCTACCATTCTATGGAACCATCTGCTTTGTGTTTTACCGTGTACACCCACTTACACCCAACTGAATTTTTGCCTCTAGGTAACTCCACTAACTCCCAAGTGCCACTCTTGCTAAGAGCTCTCATCTTTTCCATCATGGCATATTTCCATTCAGGAATAGAGAGCATCCTGAAAATTGGTAGGCAGACTCACAGAAGACACTTTAGATAGAAAAACTTTATATGAGGAAGACAGATGAGAATAAGAGACATGATTACTAATAGGATGTTGAGTACATGACCTAACCCCCTTCCTATTAGCAATAGGAACATCAAGATCTGAAAAAGCAGGAATAGAAGTACTAGAATCAGAATTACCTGGACTCTTAGGAGAGGGGGTGACTCTGGACACTCATCCGGAGAAGAAGTTAGCAGTAGAGAAAGGAAAGTAGTCTCTTACATCCAGGTGACTTGCTATCTGTCCTTGTCCCTAATATAAACTTTGCCTACTTCCTTTTCCTCAACAACTGCTCGCTCATCATCCTCTATCTATTCAACTGCTGGCGGAAGTGGAATAGGAATCTCTTCACACCAAGGCTCCCCTTGAAGGGATGACTGTGATACTGGGAGGATTGGAAAGTAAGGCTGAGACTCAAAGAAAGTGACATCCATAGAGACAAACTATTTGTGAGTGGGACGATGATAACACTTATAACCCTTTTTAGTGGCAGAATAACCCAGAAAAACACACTTAAGAGACCTAGGATCCAATTTACCACGAGTAGGTGAACGATTATGGACAAAGCAAACACAGCCAAAAGTCTTAGGAGGAATGGAGAACCCGGAAGGGGTAGACCCAAACAAAACTTGAAAAGGTGTTTGTTTGTGAAGGACTTGGGTAGGAAGACAATTAATCAAATAAGCGGCAGTGAGAATCGCTTCCCCCCAATAGGATCAAGGAACCCGTATCTCAAAGGATAGACAACGGGCGACATCAAGGAGATGGCGATTTTTATGTTCTACAACACCATGTTGTTGAGGGGTATTAGTGTATGAAGTCTGGTGAATAATGCCATGAGTGGTGAAGTATGCGACAAGACCAGAGTCAATATATTCCTCCCCCATTATCAGAACATAGAATTTGGACAACCGCCCCAAACTGAGTACAAACCATTTTATAAAAGTTTTGAAACACAAAAAATACCTCACTTTTATCTTTCATCAAATAGACCCAAGTGGCCCTAGAACAATCATCTATGAAGGTAAAAAATCATTTTTGACCGGTTAAAGACACAAAACGGGATGGACCCCATACATCAGAATGAATCAAAGAAAATGGAACTAAATTTTTATTAATAGAAAGAGCAAAAGAGGCTCTGTGTTGTTTTCCAAGTTGACAAGACTCATATTGAAAATCTGACACATTATTTTTCTCAAAAACAGAAGAAAATAAATGCTTAAGTAATAAAAAAAAGGATGTCCTAAGCGACGGTGCCACAACCAACTGCCTTCCTTGATGGATGGTAACTGAATAGATGAATGAGCCAGCTTGTCTTTCTGATCCAGAATGTACAGCCCATGTTTCTCTCTACCATTGCCAATCCTCTTCCTCGTGATAAGGTCCTGAAAAAAACAACGATTAGGAAAAAAACGTCATGCTGCAATTCAAGTCATGGGTAATACGACTCAAAGATAAAAGATTAACACTGAAATTGGGAACATGGAGGACATAAGACAAAAGAAGGAAAGATGTGACATGAATTAAACCTTTCCCTGACACAGACGAAATGGCATCATCAGCAATACACACTTTTTCCTGACCTGAGAAGGGGTTATACTCTGAAAATAAATTAGAGAAGCCAGACATATGGTCAGAAGCACCAAAATCAATAATCCATGGTACAGTCGTATGAGATAGCAATGCACATGGAGAGGAAGCCAAGTTATCTGAATTGGCAAAGGAAGAAGAGGGTGCACCTATAATAGAAGTGAAGGCTCAACGGTCTAGCAAGTGGCGAAGAGTAATCTCAAAATCCGACGCAGATAACCCCGAAACATCAACAGTAGATGAGATAACTAGAGATGAAGATGGGGCCTCAACAGTGTCTAAGAGATGGGCTCGTGCATTGGCCCTGCGGCCTCTAGTACCAGACCGATCCTCTTGAGTACCAGGACAGTCGCCTCGGCCACCAGAGGGAGTTCCATGCAGCTTCCAACAAGTCCCTTGTGTGTGGCGAGGTCGATGATAGTAGTCACAGTAAAGATTATCCTTCTCAGAGGAAGGATGAGAACCACGAGTCATACGGTCGCCACCACGAGAGGGTGCAAAAACGAAGGCTGAGCGATCAGTAGTAACAGAAGGAAGCATCTCAGAATGGTGACTCTCCTCATTCTGCACAAAAGCAAAGGCTTCCTGGAGGGAAGGAAGCACATCTATACCGAATACTCTACTACGAACCGGATCATACTCCACATTTAGGCCTTTCAAGAACTTGAAGACCCGCTCTTATGTCACAAACTTCTGGTAACTAGTAGAATCAGTGGGACAGACATGCTTGTAATCCTAAAGGTGATCAAGCTATTTCCACCCATTGCTAAGGAAGATAAAACACTGGAGGATAATCTATTCACCTTGTGCCGACCTTTCAATGGAGCGACATAACTTGAAAACTTGTGAGAAGTTCCCCTTCCTGGAGTGTAATGCCCTAAAAAATAAGGCATAACCATCTATTCATAAAGTCCAAAAAAAAAATATAATAAAATATCATATAATATATTCATCAAAATATTCTTTACAAAAGGTATTAAACAAATAAATGCCCTACGGACTTATAGCTTTCCAAGTTATCGCTTGGTTACAACAAAAGTAGAGTCCTAACTCTTTACATACAAAGCCCTTGGCTTGAATTTACATTTAACACAAAAGATATAATAACAAAAATGAGGCCTTCAGCCCCTAAACCATCCAAGCTATGACCTTGGAGGCGGCATGTCTCCTGTACCTGAAAATAGTGTCCCAAGTAGGGTGAGCCAATGCCCAGTAGAGATATGCTAAACAACATATAAGAATTAACTAAAACATTAGCATTCGACAAATGTTTAACACTTGTAAACCAACTCATACCATTACCATAACCAATCAACATTAACATCCTTATTTCAATCCATTTCCAACTATTTATCTGAATCAATGCATGACATAGTTCATTATTATCCGAACAATTCAAAATGAGACTACAACTCATATTATCAACATTTCGATCATGAACATCATTTATACACTTCTATACACTTCTAATATCTTGCCATTTTACGAAACTACGTCCGAGGGAACCGGCACCCATAAATAAATAAGGTTTCGGGACTTGCACCCAGGACACTCCGGCCAACTTAGTTATCAATGGAGTCCATGCCCTATCTCCTCCCAAACAAAGATACATATGCAATGTATTTAAACATGTCGTCATATACAATGACCAATTCAATCACATATACGGTGTGTTAATCCAACCGTCATGTTCAATGACACAATCCAATTGATTAGTTTCAATTTGCCTAATCATTATGCAATGTCTACAAAAATCATGGCTATCCTCCACCGATAGCCCAAAATAGTTATTTCTAAACAGCTAATCAAATTTATCAAACAGATAAATTATCAACTTTTCCATAGGTGAGTGATTTATCAATCCAACTACACCATTTAACCACATGTTCCTTCAATTTCATAACTTCCAAACCAATTTCATATTTCCACATTGATTTCATCAATTATACAAATTGTTTACATAATGCAAATTAGGGCATTTTCCCCTCTTCTCAAAAATTGCACCCAAGGCCAAATTTCACTCATTATACACAATAACTTCATTTTTGAGACCACACACACACATGGAACCCCCCAAAATGGAAAACCCCTCTCTTACCATTTCAATCTCAAACCCCAACTTCACCCAAAATCCCCAAATCCCACCATTTATACAAAATGACCAATATTTATGTTAAAACCCATAAAGATGAGTAGAATATCCCTACCTCAAGAAGAGAAGACGAGCCAAGCAAGAGATGAACTCCAAAGATGCCGAAATCAACTTCCACTCGAATGAAAATGAAGATCTTGAGAAGCTCCAACTTTTTAATGAAGGAAGGGGGGGTGAAGAGATCACTAGATCTAGGTCAAAATGTAGAGAAAGGGAGTGTTTTAGAGGGAGAAGCTCTCAACTTAGGGTTTTGGAAAGTTAGAGAAAGAGAAATGACAGAAAAAGTGATTTAAAATATCACTTACGCGATTTGATATATGTATAGTCCGCTCAAGCGGAGAGTTTGACGCTCGAGCATTAGACACAAAATTTAGACCCGCTCGAGCGCAAAGAGACTCGCTTGAGCGTAGAATGCACCCTTTCAGTATTTGACAGACTTTAGACAGACGCTCGAGCGCAAGAAGGGCCGCTCGAGCTCAAACCCGCTCGAGCGTGAAAAACACTTCCACAATATTTTTGCAGACGCACAAAATACTGAGTGATTGCAAACCCCACTCGAGCGCAATAAGACCCGCTCGAGCGGGAGACCAAAGTTCTGGGCAACAACCACTTGCATCCACTCACTACCAACCTATTCTAAACATGCCCAAGGCATTCAAAACTCAAATTCAAAGAGTAAGAGGAGGGAAAGACAAACAACAACAACAACAAGAAACCACATGACCCGAGTCCCATACACCATAAAGGTCGGGTTAGAAACCGGGATCGCTATATGGAGTAAGTAGGTTGCTACAGCCTCCCAAATATCATGGGCAGTGTCCATAGACAAGTAGCCCTCTCCAATCTCTGGAACCATAGAATGGATCAACCAACCCATAATCAGAGAATTGGTGATCTCCCATTGGTCATAATGAGTGTCGGTGATACTGGGTGCCTGAACCCGCCCATCAACATATTCCATTTTTTCCTTGCTCTTCAAGAAAATAGTCAGACTCTGCAATCACGCTAGGTAATTCTAACCATTAAATAGAGAGGTGGTGATTCTAAGGCCGGTGTGGAGGTAATCAGTCATAGTGGAAGGGATAACAGAACTCTCACCCTGAGATGGCTGAGAGGTAGTAGATTCACTGGTCAAATGCGCCATGGACACTCTACTAATTATTCCTCGAATACAATTCCTCAAACACGATGCCAATCACAAACCCAGAAGATGAGAGGGGAGTAACAAGCACAATAGTAACTATAAAGGCATAAAGAATCTGTACTGTTTTTACATCACCAGAGTGTTTTTTTTTTTTCGTGTCGGTTGCTTTGTATTTAGGTTAAAAACATAAAAGAAAAAAGAGATAGAGATTGCCGACAGGGACAGTGGCCAAGGGGACCAAGCGATAGCAACCTAGGGAGAAGAGGACCAAGCGCTAGTGTCCTAGGGAGCTAGAGGGGCTGTCGTTACAGGTAAAGAAGGCCTAGGGCTTGCCGACAGGAGCTTGAAAGCCAAGAGGTCCAGTTGACACAGCATAGAGAGCCAAAGAGGGCTCTCGACAGATCCCTAGAAGCCTAAAGGGGTGCTGCCGAGGCCTGGGTAGATGATTCCAGGAGACCTGGGTGAAGAAGAGAGGCTAGGTGAAGGGCTTTGGTTAGCCCAGAGGCTATCGGAGAAGAGAGAGGCTGAGTGGCTCCTGTGTGTGGCTTGAATAGGGTGGCTAGGGCTTGACTAGCTCTAATACCATGTAGATTTTAGAGAAAAGAAAGTGATAGGGAATGAGTTAGATTTCATTCCCTTTTATATTAATAATACTGACTAATTACAGGAGTGCCATAAGACACAATATATAGGCCAGCCCATTACACCAATCAAGGGAATAAATAAGAATAAAATACAATTACTTATTTCCTATTCTAACAAACCCAACAAATAAGCTTTCATACAAGTTCGCTCTTCTTAGAAGTTATAGCCACATTTTATGGTCCTTATAAGGTGCTTGAGTGTATAGGACCTGTAGCCCATCGGTTAGACCTTCCTGAAGGCACTAAGGTTCCGTTTTTTTGCCATAAAATATATTTCATTTTGCTTTGTTTGGTTGGACACAAAGTGAGTAAAATATTTTTTTTAACAAAAATAACTTTCATGAAAAGCTCAAAAATGACTTATGTTCCAAAATTTTGTAAGTCATTTTTGGCTTACCCACAAGACTCCTTTTAACAGTTGGGAAAACCATGGTTTGCAATCTTCGTTGGTTTTGTGGCAGCCTAGGTGAATGACCGGTTCTCCATGTATGAATTCAATGTCCACATTGCAAGTTAGAGAAAGTGCAATTTGAGTATTACGAAAATATTTTACAAACAACTGCCAAAAACTGAAAAATAGGATGTAAAATATTTTACGTTGAAATAAACATAGCCTACGATTCATCATGTTTTCCATGTTTCTTGTTTGAAAAGAAGCTTGGAGTTCACCCTGTTGTTCAAAGGCAACTATTAGGTATTTCCTTGATGGCAGAAACCAAGATCCAATAACCCCAAGCTATATTGGATCGACGATTAGTCAAACGCAAGAATCAAGCAGAAGTGGGTGTTTTGGTTCAGTGGAATAACTTTCCAATTGAGGATGCTACTTGGGAATCCTATCACTCGTTCAGGGAGAAATTTCTAGTGTCTGTTGCTTCCGAACCTTGAGGACAAGGTTGTTAATAAGAGTGCGGGAATGATACGGCTACTTTCCATATTGGTAGGATAATGCTCAATTTTAGGAGTCAAATGTGCCATTTGTTTTGGCATGATTTAATTTCTTTTTCCGGTAATCTTGTTATTTCTGTTCCTGGCTGGTGTTCTAATTATATAAAGGTGTAGATGCCTTATGGCACTTTTATGCAATCAATGAGAATTTGCTTTATTGCTCTAATTGGTTTACTGGAATGGAATGAGCATTCCCTTGGAATGATGGATGATGGTTCTATTTGCAATGTATTTTTCATTACTTTTTTAAATCTACCAAACATGAGAATGAAAATTTTGGTTGAATGATTATTCCATTCTACTCCATTCCATTCCAATAAACCAAGCATTACCTTAGGGTTTGGAAGCTTGATCCCCTTGAGGTGATCTTCTTCTTCTTCCTCTTCTTCTTCTTACTATCCCATTATGTTCCTCCAGTCACTAAAATACCATACATAGAGCTCTGGTCCTATCATGGTTAAACTCCAAAGATTTGTTAGATGTCAAATTTTGACATTTAAAATTTAAAATTTAAAATGTAGTTTTATGGCTTTTTGGGCAAACTGCAAAAGGAGTAAAGGGATCAAAATTCATTTAAACCATGACAAAATTGATATTCAAATATAACATGATTCAATTTGAAGCATCAAAACACATATTAAAACCTACATAATTATGCTTAGAGCATCTCCAATCCTTCACCTTTTTTTTTCTTCATCAAATTTAAATTTGATGAAAAAGTGTTTCAAATTCATCTCCAATCCTTTCACCAAATCAAGGAAGAGTCATTTTTTCATCAAATTGAGAACTCATCAAATTCAAATTTGATGAAAATTTAAAAAGATTACATTGGAGATGATTTTTTTTCATTAAATTTGATGAAAAGGAAAATTTAGGATAATAGGAGAATTTTTTTAAAGAATTTGATAAAAATTGGATGAAAGAATTGGAAAATGCATATCAAATCAAGCTTTTTACTCAATTTTGGAATCAAATTTGATGAAAAAAATTAGTGAAGGGTTGGAGATGGTCTTATGTTGAAGGAATAGATATTGAGTGCATACCTACCTTATTGATGCATCAAGTGCCCAATATAGGAAATTTTCCGACACTTTTCTGTTTGTTTCCCAAGAAATTCAAGTTTCAGTGCCAATTGGACTGGGTTAGATCAATAGACAATAGATAATTCTTCTCATGCAGATGGGTTTGTCTAATCATGTACCGGCTTTCTCTCCTTTGACTTCTGGGATTATACAAAAAGAGTTAATCGGACTCAAATGATTTTCTCGACAACTTGTTTGGGTATTGAATTTACCAGGAAAAAAATTAAAAATGTAAAAAAATAAAAGAATAATTTTACGTTCTTTTTGACCTAGTTTTATCTTGGGCAATGGGTAGGGTTGACCATTTTAATCCGATCTGCAAGGCTTGTTCATACCCGTCTAAATGGGGCGGATTTTATCTGTCCCAACACGTACGTGGGGCAGGGGTGGATTATATTTTGGTCACCCGCAACGGGGGTAGAGCGGGGGCGGGTAGAGCGGGGGCGGGTATTGCCTCCCTCGATGCAAACCCGACCCAATATAATTAATAATATATATAATATAATTAAATATAAAAAGGAATACTAAAAGTCTATGGTTCTGTTTAAATATAAATAAATAATAATCCTGAAAGTCTTAATGTTTATATATACGGAAATAAGGAAAATTATTTAGTGTACTAAGAATTTAAATATTCTCAATTTTTTTGGCTATTTGAAATGTGGTCGGGTATCCGCGGGGTAGGGATGGTGTGACACCTCAAAAATATATTAAAATGTAATTATAATATTCCTCTAGGCCATAGTGTAATATAAATAAACTTGCGCATAGTAACTTGGGCAACTATTCACACCTCGTGGTTGGCGTGGTTAGTGCACAGTGTTGCATAGTGCAGCATAGTGCTGCATAGGAACTTCGTGAATAGCATGGGCAGTTGCATAGTTGAAATCTCGTGGTTCGCATGGTTGCTGCATAGTGCAACATAGTAAGGATCTTCTCACCTATAAATAAGTGAGCTGCATGGTTATGAAATCATAAGAAGATCAAACGAGAGGTTTATGAGAGAGTGAGGAAATACAAAAATGTACCAAGATTTGAAATTGAATTTTTGGTGGCCGGGAATGAAGAAGGAAATTGTTGATTTTGTATCAAAGTGTCTTCATTGCCAGCAAGTCAAAGTGGAACATCAACGACTCACAGGCTTACTGCAGCCCTTACCTATACCGGAGTGGAAATGTGAACATATCACCATGGATTTCATTGTTGGTTTACCTCGCTCCAGTAAAGGTATGGACTCAATTTGGGTTATTGTTGATAAACTGACTAAATCTGCTCACTTCTTACATGTCAAAACAATTTATAATGCGGACAAATTGGCTATACTCTATATTGATGAGATTGTTAGACTGCATGGAGTGCCTGTGTCCATTGTTTCTGATAGGGACTCGAAATTTACATCGAGATTCTGGCAAAGCCTACAGAATGCATTGGGTACTGAACTAAGATTGAGTAGTGCATACTATCCTCAGACAGATGGTCAGTTAGAAAGAACCATCCAGACTTTAGAGGATTTACTGTGGATGTGTGTTCTTGATTTCCAGGGAAATTGGGAAAGTCATCTACCGTTAGCTGAATTTGCCTACAACAACAACTTCCATTCAAGTATTGGTATGGCGCCTTTCGAGGCATTGTATGGCAGAAAATGTCGATCTCCGATTTGCTGGGCAGAAGTTGGAGATGGGCCTTTGCTTGGGCCCGAGATTGTATATGAAACTACAGAAAAAGTAAAACTGATCCAACAGAGACTGAAAATTGCACAGAGCCGACAGAAAAGTTATGCGGATGTCAGAAGGCGAGACAGAGAGTATGAAGTAGGTGATCACGTTTTTATGAAAGTGACACCAATGAAAGGCCAGACTCGTTTTGGAGTCAAGGGTAAGTTAGCGCCGAGGTATGTCGGACCGTATGAGATTATTGAGAAAATCAATCCGGTGGCGTATCAAGTAGTGCTTCTTCCTGAAATGGAGCATATGCATAACATGTTCCATATTTCTATGTTGAGGGACTACCTCCAGGATCCTTTTCATGTGATAGAGTCGACTCGTGTAGTACTGAGTGATGACTACACTTATGAAGAATGGCCCATTCAGATTGTGAACAGACGGACCAAGAATTTGAGAAACAAAGAGATCCCGTTAGTGAAAGTTGACTGGCAAAACCATGGTAGCTTGTATGCCACTTGGGAAAGGAAAGATGACATGGCCAAGAGATATCCTGAATTGTTCCCATTGAATCTCGTTTTCTTCCAGAATGAAGGTAATTCGAGTTTGGAGGACCAAACTCTTTTTAAGGAGGGGAGACTATAACAACCCTTACCACTGATTATTGATAACCCTACTGATTACTGCTAAACTGAGATTGAACATGATTAGTAATTGAATTGATTGAAATACTGGACTAACTGATTGAAGGTGCTAGTTTAAATGCATTTCTATCTGTTGACTGTTTAAATTATTTGTTCGTGTTTTATGCATTAAACTGCAAATTGAAGGCCTTATCGGCGGCCGAACCAGAAATTGACTGATGTTTTATGATCATTAGAATTTATAGGATTTTATGGAGTATTTATCTGAAAAGTGATTTGGTATGATTAAATTAGATTGAATTGAGCTAAATTGTAATAGTTGGCTTAATTACCAACATGCCACTTAGTGGACCACTTAGGCAACACATATTTGAGCTTTATTATACATTCAACAAAACATTTCATTAGCCTCTTTCCTTGTTATTGCCGACTAGAGAGAGAGAGATAGGGAGTTAGAGTGAATTCATCTTGTATTGCTTGGAAATTGAGAAGATTGGAAGAGTTTGTGATCAATTGAGCTTCTAGACTTGTATTTGAGAACTTAGGTAAGGAGTTCATCCTTTTAATTGTGAATTTAAGTTAGTCCTTGCATGTTTCATGCTAATTTGAAAAGTTGAGCCTAGAATTGGTTTAAATTGTTGCATTAGAGCTTGAATCTTGCATGCATGTTCATGTTTATGTTAAAGTTCATGATTTCATCTTGTTTTTGAAAGAATTGGCTCAATAGAGCATGAATTTGAGGCTTGAAAGTTGTTTAAAGTTATGCATGTCCATTTGAAGTCATGTTCATGAAATTGGATTTAATTGAGCTACCTTTGGGTTTTGATTTCTCAAATTGATCTTTGAAACATGTTATATTATGAGTTTTGAAGTGTTTTTCAGAAAATTAGCCCAAAAGAATCGAATTTAGTACATTAAAACTTGGTTTTGAGCTTGAGGTTCAAATTTGGGAATTCCATATTTTGAACTCACGCTCAAGCAGGGTGACTGGCGCTCGAGCGTGAAATTCGTGCTCCTAGCACTTTACACTGTTTGAAGTCCGCTCGAGCGGGGTAAATTACACTCGAGCGGGACCTTGTGTCTTACGCTCGAGCGGGTGTCGAGCGCCCAATCGAGCGTGATTTTCACACATCCAGCACTTTTGACTGTTTTGCAGTACGCTCAAACGAGTAAGTATACGCTCAAGCGGAAACCTTTGTCTGCATGTCCGCTCGAGCGGAGTAACCTACGCTCGAGCGTGAACCCTATTTTCTGAAAATTCTAAAAATGCTTTTCAAGTGCATCTTTGCATCCTCATTTTATCCTAGGCATTCCTAGGCCTAGTTTAAGGTATCTTAATGAGGATACAAATGTAGAACCACACCGAGGCAAATTAGGGATTAAGTTACTCTTTTCCCAACTGTATAGCTTAGTGTGTGTTCACTCTGTAACTATGTAGGGTTGGCATCTGAGGACGTGCTCTAGCTTAACTGTAGCCCAGAACTCTGTGAGTAACAACTGTGTAAAGATATCTTCAAATATGATTATCTTTTGAACAATTGAACTGTATTGTTTTATGAAATGATATTGTTACTGAATGAATGATGTCCTAATTGTGAACTGTATTGTGGCATCCTTAGCAACCTATTGTTACTGTATTGTACTGCTACTATCACAGAGATCTCTGTCGGTTCCCATGTTGGAACCTCTACTGTTTACTGATATGATGGCCATCAACTAACTGTTCGGTCTGATAAGACCTACTGTGCTGTTTTGCTACTAGATGTACCACATACGACTGTAATGACTGAATAACTGATATACTGATTGAAATGATTGTTTCCAATACTGTAAGGACATTCATTCTTAACCTCTTTACGCATTATGTTATTCACTGGGCTTTAACTCACTGCTCATATATATATGTAGGTGTACAGGCACTGGACCGTTGCTAGAAGCGTCGGGGTAAACTCTAGTTTTGTCAAGCCAACCTATGTGCCTCACTGCGAGGTTCCGAGTCCGTTCAAGCTAAGGCTATGGGGTGTTTTAGTTTCCCCCTTTCTGTTCTGTTTTGTATAGACTGTTTACACTGTTACTGTACTGTCTTAATAGGGATTAAGTCTCTGTCCTGAAGGATTGTAAATGTTGTACATACTGTTTTGCACTGATTGTATATATGTATGAAAAGTCTTTTGCATACAGACTGTCACAGTTCATTGGACATTGTCTATTTACTATTTTGGCTTCCGCCATGCCCCTGTACTCTGTTTTATTGTTTGACTGTTAAGCAGTCCTTCGGTAATCACAGATTACTGGCCGGTTACGGTGCTAAACCCATAAGGGCGGGTTTGGGTGATGACAGTCATGGATTCATTGACCATTTGATTTCTGGTATAGTGCAAAGTGCTGTGCGGAGCTAAGTGCTACACTATTGTGGGAGCCACCTCTAGGGTCCGTACGAGCCACCTCTTGGGTCCATACATCCGTTCTAATCTATTCTGGATTGTGGTAATGATTATTTTGCTTATACAAATTCTATACTATAAATCTATTTTGTAAAATGATTTATATTAAACTATTTTCTGTTAGCCTGAACAATTATCCATGATAATTTTTATACCCTTATGCTCTCAGTATAATATTTCTCACTCTGCCATGTGCTTATAGTTTTAACCTCTTTCAGGTGACGTGTCAAGACCAATGCGTGGGGTAGACACAAGGCACTTTGTAGTCATAGTACAACTTTGGCAATGTAATTAGATAGAAGCTTCAATGTATATGTTTTTGTTATAATTAAATTAAGGTTGTGGTACCCTTTTTTATTTTACTCCGCTGCACTATTTATTATGACTTCAGTTTTTGTCCTGTTGCGACACCAAGCCTCTGGGTACCGGGTTTGGGTCGTGACAAAAGTGCTATCAGAGAGCATAGGATACATGCATAACTAAGAAATGGGATAGGGGTGAACAACACAGCAAGATTATATTTATTTATAATATAGTTTTGTGTGCTTAGCCAAACTGTGATCTTTTTGTGTGTTTTAATATTATGGGATGGCAAAACAAAAAAAAAAAAATTAATAATAATCCCTCTTCAATCACTATTGTGGGAGCCACCTCTTGGGTCCATACATCCGTTCTGATCTATTCTGGACCGTGGTTATGATTATTTTGCTTATACAAATTCTGTACTATAAATCTGTTTTTGTAAAATGATTTATATTAAACTATTTTTTGTTAGCCTGAATAATTATCCATGGTGATTTTTATACCCTTGTGCTCTCAATATAACATTTCTCACTTTGCCATGTGCTTATAATTTTTAACCACTTTCAGGTGAAGCGTCAAGACCAGTGTGTGGGGTAGGCACAAGACACTTTGTAGTCATAGTACAGCTTTGGCAATGTAATTAGATAGAAGCTTCAATGTATATGTCTTGTTATAATTAAATTAAGGTTGTGGTACCTTTTTTATTTTATTTCGTTGCACTATTTATTATGACTTCAGTTTTTGTCTTGTTGCGACGCCGAGCCTTCGGGTACCGGGTTTGGGTCGTGATAGATGGGTTTGAAAAATTCCATCCGTAGCGGGGATGGGAGTGGGGGCGGGGAATGGCAAACCGGCCCCGTGGCCATCCCTAGGTAGGTATGGATAAATAGGAAAAAAGTTAATTTGTTAACTGATTGACTTATTTGAGTCACATTTTCTATCTACTTTTTTTTACATTTCAAAAAAAAAAAAACAAAATTTAAAAAATTAACTTTTTTCTAACTTTCCAAAATAGGCATACATGAATGTCGTGCCCTCTTCTGTTTTCTTAGAATAAAATATACACCAAACGGATGTTGATCATTTCAAACTGTTTGTTAATTCATCATTTCATGATTTGTTCCAGACCAATCATATATTGATCTGTAACAACTTGAGTCGAGAGTGAGAAGATAGTAATTAATGGGACTTGGAAAGGACCAGAGGATGTTGATAATTGGAATCCTCTATTTTGTCAGACGTTTTGTGTCAAATTTTTTGTATAGGATTATTGATATGAAGGTTCTTATAAGGTATCACTTTGATTCTCTAAATTTAGAGAAATATAAACCAAGTTGATATTCATCACTTAATTTTATTCATACGTTACAATAGAACCCATTACCCTTAACCCTACGCATATAAAGACAAAGGATGCAAAAAAGTTAATATAGAGTTTTTTGCAGTAAATTTTCAAAACTTTCCTCGTGCATCGCATGTGCATTTTACTAGTGATATAAAATAATAAAACATACAATTTTTGTTTTTTTTTTTGTTTTTTGGCTTTTTTACAAATATCAAAGTTTGTTATTCAATTTCTTTATATATATTTTTATATAATACGCGTTCATTTTTAAATGGAATTTGATTGCTATACAATCGGTTTCCTATAATCTCTGGATCGACAGGGTAAGACCAATTATAGGCCCAATGATGAAGCCCATGACCCTAGACTAGGTAAAAATAAAATGATAAAAAAAGAAGCAAATAAAGTGTTATTGCTCTCTCACCGAAGACAAAGGCTACTTCGGCTCTTCTCTCTCGGTTTGTCTTTCTTGTTTTCCTTTATCATCTTCAAGAGGTATGTCTTCTTCTTCTTTTTCTTCTTCTTCTTCTTCTTCTTCTTCTTCTACCTGTAGACACCCCATTTTTGACCGTCCTCAAGAGTTGGACGTCACCGTTTGAACACCCGGTGATCATCCATGTTTGTGTTCGTTTGGAGTTCCCGGAGGTCTCGGCTACGCGCCTTGCCTCAGGATCTCCGAATTCGACCGTTAAGTGTCTGGTTTTGCACCAAACACTTGCATCTTGCCTTGGAGGGGCAGGGAATGCCTTGTGAGGCATCCCCACATACCACCGGTAGTAGCTAAAGGCCACCGGCTGTTTTTTTTTTGCCACCGGCAATGTATATTGCCGGTTGGCACTATTTTCTGCCGGTCGGCACTCTTTTTTGCCAAAATGGCATTTTTGGGCAGCCGACCACTGTTCATCTACTTTATGTAGATATTTTGTGCCAGCTGTGATAGCTGGCACCAACTCTGCTTCCCTCCATACACGTGTATGGAGGGATCTCCCTCTAAGCATGCTTGTTGTATAAGCTTTGCAAGAGGGACTTCTATAAGAGGAGGAACCTTCCCCTTGTTCTAGGTTAGAGACTTTGAATGCAAAAACTAGAGCTTACATATATAGATACACTCTCTCTCTATATTTCTCTCTCTCTCCTCCCTTGTGTGTGTTTTTTGGCCTAAAAGTGTGATTTTACCTTACTTTTTGCACCAATACACACACTATTACACCTTGCTCCGAGATTGAGGACTTTGAGGGTTGATTCTTGAGTTTTTGGATTGTTTTTGATCAAAAGAAGGGGGCTGCCTTGGCTGTTCTTGAAGTGTGCTTCAAGGGTGAGCATTTTACTTTAGTTTCCCCAAACTTACACTAGTCTTTTACCTATCTTACTTGCTGATTTAGTTTTTGTGCATAACATAAAAAAGGCTTGTATTTTCATGCTTAAGAACTTTCATTAAGGGTCCTTGGTTTTTTGAGTTTAAACTCACCCTCTTAGGCCTTATTTGGCCTTTTTGTTGCCTCTTTGGTAAGGCTTTGTTTGCTTAAGTGTTTTGGTCTTCTCACCACTGAAAACCAGTGGATTTTCAGTGGTGAGGAAGGTGGTTTGAAGTCTTGCATAGGGGAGGGACACCCCTCTCCCTTCATTGTCTTGTTTCCTTGCACTTTGGCCTAAAAGGGTAACATGCATGCTTGAGCATTTTTGGCCTCATTTCAGAAGCTTTTTGGATGTTTAGGGTCATATGTGATCTCTGTTTTTGGCCGGATTTGTACCCATTTTCATGCTTAATATACCCGCTTTACATTCCTCCATTTGGCCTAGAATTGTATCTTGTGTTTAGGCCATCTTTCTTGCATGCGTTGCTTTGGTTCCATGAAGGTGTTGGCATTATTTTACCATGTTTAAGGTCTGTTGGCCATCCATTTTAGTCATGCTTGCCTTGCTTGGTGTCATCTCTTTATGTTTTGACTTGTAAGCTTTGAGTATGTTGACCTCTAGCATGCATAGTTTTGACCGTCCTCATGATTTGGCATCATTTAGGACCACATTTCAGTCCAAGAATCATGTTTGTATGTGTGCATGTATGACCTCTTTCATGCCTTGAGGGTGCGCCCTTTTATGCCTACACATGAGCCTTGGTGCATACATCTCTTTGGAGCCACCTTAGCTACCATATTAATGAGTTTTGGAGTCCATTTTTGCATGTTAGATTTCTGTTTTGGCTTGTCTAAGCCATGCCATGAGTGGTCATGTTGGTGGGAGTGAAGTGCCTCCCTTTTGTGCCTTAACCTCAGGACCATTAGTTTGCTTGTTAGCATGAGTATTGGTCCACCTTTTAGACACTTTTTAGCCACTGTTTTGGGGTGGATCAAGGCCTGCCCCTTTGTGGTATGAGGCTCTCTTGCATGCTTGTCTTATGTCCATTGCATGATTGTCTCATCGAATGTGGTATTGCGTTGATCCTATTGCTTAAAGTGTCTATATTTACATTGCATTTGCATCTTGTATGCCTAACATTGCATGCTTGTCATACTAGTTGCATGACCCTTGGCATGCCTTGCATCTTGTTGTCATGTTGCATTTTGAACAATGTTTGCATAACATGCATTGCATTACTTGGTTTGGGGTGTCAAACCAAGTGTGAGGGTTAAGGGGGCGTTCATACCATAAGTGATGTAACGTGCCTTAATTCTCGGTCACCGGGACCCTTGACTTCGGCATGATAGGGTCTTGGTCCTCATTTGTGTGGTTGCATGCATCTTTACATCAAGTGGCAAACTTGATCCCTTGGGCTATCATGCACCATTGATGGCTCGAGGATCGAGGGCCATGCTTCCCTGAGTTCAAAGCATGATGGGAAGCACGACCATGCTCACATGTGCCTGAAATCCCATGCCGTATACTGTCTGTTCTCTGTTGCTGTCAAAACTGTCTTCTGCAGGAAGCTTCTGCCGACCGGCAGAATTTAGTGCCAACCGGCAATCTTTGAATGGCCGGTAAATCCAGGAACATCCGATGGAAATTATGCACTGCCGGTGGGAATTTCCCCTAGCCGGTGGTACCCTGCAGCATGCAAAGAACCTGTCCTAGGGCTTTGGCAATTTTCAGAGAGACAGGGCAGTATAAACAGAGGTGGCAGGGGTACGGTACGGGTTTTCCAGGCGGGCCGGGTTCCGAGCATGCATCATTCACGCATCCTGAGGCAGAGGCTGCGGCCACCCTCTTCTTTTTTGCATTCTTTCTATTAATTAATTAGAAATTCTGTAATAATTTATTTGTTTATCATTCGGACTGTAATATTTATTTGGTCCCTCCGAGTGAGGGCAATTATGTAATAAGTGTGCGTGAGTGTGTGTATGTCTTCCAACCTCACGTCTTTATTCCCTTTTATTTACCTGCTTATGGTGGTAGACTAGGGCATTTTTTAAAATTAGCATACCTTATGCTATGCATGTGTGCATTCATGCATTTGTACTGCACGCATTAGGCTCGGTACATCACGCTAACTGCATTTGTACTTCAATTCAAAATTGAATACGTGAATCAAATTGATCGCATTTCATATGCCATGTTTAGGTTAGCCGAGCCTACTTTGATTGCACTCTGTGTGTGTTGCATTAGGCAATTTAACATGAGCTAGGACATGCATGTTTGCTAACTAGTTTATTGTTTTGGCACGGAGTACGATGTAAGTATTTTCGCTTTAGCATCTCGCATAAATATGAATGCTATCATGACAGCATGCTTACCATGTGGCTAAATGCTTACGTGAGATAAACTGTTTGAATGCCTGTGGGTGAAGGTTGGATTGTTTGAACTGGAAAAACTCGTTGAAATCCGTGTTTTAGCCTACTTGCGAGTAGCAAATTCTAAAGCGCTTTTCAAAACAAACGGATATGCAATACTTATTTCCAAATTAGGCAATCTAGTCTATACTTGTTTGCTGTGCGCATAACATAGTAATTCTAGGCTAATAACCGGAATAAGAGCACATAACGTTTTCAAAAGTAAATATCACGGTTAGTAGAGGCCGGTCTTCGGACCGGGCGAAAGGGGGTGCTCATAGCTAACCTTCCCCAATTGTACCCAAGCTCCCGAGCCGAGACAACTCCGGTGATGACGGACATGTGGCCTTTGGCACCGAGTCAGGGTTTCCTAAATTTCCCCATAAAAAATATTTAGGTGGCGACTCTGTATCTGGCAAAGCAGTCCATGTTTGGCACTTCTTTCAAAAAAATCTATTTTTCTCAAAACGATTTGCCAGATTTGGACTCTTTGGTTCAGATTAAGAACCGTGACACAAATCGAGTCCGAACTGTAGCGGGGTCCCTCGCGGATGTGTTACACTACCCTAAATCTAGTTTCTAAAAAAATCAAATCCATTTTTTGTTTCAGATCCATGCCCAAATCTGCTTCAAATATACACCCGCCGACCCCATCTTAGATAGAAATGCAATTCTTTCCCCACATAAACATGTTCTTGTTAGAATATAAAATGTTAGAATATAGAAATATTTCCTATTTCATATCTTTATGTCTTAGAATGCTTCTTTAATTATGCCAATGAGTTAATATAAAAGAGGGTAAGATGTCACTCATACCTCTAACTCTTCTCTTCTCTAAATTTATAATTTACATGGTATCAGAGCCACAACAAGAAGAACCTACCACCTTGCTTCTGCTGAAGGCCATCTACACCCAAACCCTAGCCTGCACAGGTCATTTATCACCTTGTCTAAGTTCGTCGCACCCCACCCAACGTAGCCGTAGGTCAGGCGAGTCTCCCATGGTAGTCTCAGCCTCTATCGGCAGTCCTAGCCTGCTCCTCTAGGCCTGTCAGCAGCACCTGGTTGGTCGCCTAGTGCTGGTTGATCGACTAGAGCTCTCGTGGCTCTATGGTTGGTCTTCGGCTTCTTTCTTTCTTCTCTCTTTATTCTCTGATTGTCTCTTGTCTCAGTTTTCTTCGAACAGACCCACCACCAAAACAAATATATATATATATATATATATATATGCAGTGAAAAATAAAAAAAATAAAAATTATGATTTTCTAGTTACTATTGTACTTATTCCTCTACCATCTTCTGAGTTTGTGATTGGTTCGGAGTTTTAAGGGTTGCTTAGTAGAATATTCATGGCCAATTTCACTAGTGAGTCAACAACTTCTCAGTCGCTTAAGAGTGAGAGTTATGTTATACCTTCTACTATGACTGATAATCACAACCCTGGCTTTAAAATCACCACTTCTCCATTCAATGGTCAGAACTATCTAGCGTGGTCGCAGAATCTAACTATTTTCTTGAAGAGCAGAGGGAAGATGGGGTATGTTGATGGCAGGATACAGGTACCCACCACTACGGACCCGAGTTATGATTAGTGGAAGATCACCAACTCCCTCATTATGGGTTGGTTGATACATTCTATGGTCCCGGAGATCGGAGAGGGCTATCTCTCTATGGACACTGCCCAGGATAATTGGGAGGCCGTGGCTACCACTTACTCCCGGAAGGAGAATTTTTCCCAGGCGTTTGAGTTATGTCACTCCATTGAAAAGTCTGTACAAGGTGAGATGACTATCCTTCAGTATTTTACCTTCCTTAACAATGGGTGGAAGTGACTTGATCACCTTCAAGATTACAAACCTGTCTATCCCACTGATTCTGTTGGTTACTAGAAGTTTATGGCACAAGAGCGGGTCTTCAAGTCCTTGGATGGTCTCAATGTGGAGTATGATCCAATTTGGAGTAGAGTCCTTGGCATGGATGTGCTTCTTTCTCTTTAGGAAGCCTTTGCTTTTGTGCAGAATGAGGAGAGTCGTCGTTCTGCTATTTTTCTAGCTACCTTTTTTGACTGATCTGCCCTAGTTTCTGCACCCTCTAAAAATGGGGATCATGGTTCCCGTCCTCCTTCTGAGAAGGATACACTCTTTTGTGACTATTGTCGTCGCCCTCGCCATACCCGTGAGACTTGTTGGAAGTTGCATGGGCCACAATCTGGGGGCCGTAGAGATCGTTCTGGTTCTCGTGGGGGTCGCCCCGGTCAGTCTAGAGGCCGAGGGCCCAATGCTCGAGCCTATCATTCTGATACTATTGAGCCATAGTCCCCAACTTTGAATGTTTCTTCTACTGATATCTCTGGTTTTTCTACTTCTGAGTTGGAGGTTGCTCTTCGCCACTTGCTAAACCGTCGGGCATCTAGTTCTTCGTTAGGTAACTTTGCCAATTCAGGTAATTTAGCGTCTTCTTCAAGTGTTTTCCTTTGTCACCAAACATTGCCTTAGATTATCATTTCTGGTGCTTCAGACCATATGTCTAGGTCTTCTGATTTGTTCTCAGCATATACCCCTTCTTTAGGCCAGGATAAAATTCGCATTGCTGATGGTACCATTTCTTCTGTGTCTGGGAAAGGTTTTATTCATGCCACTGCTTCCCTTCCTTTGTCTTCTGTACTACATGTTCCCAATTTTAGTATTAATCTTTTATCTTTGAGTCGTATTACTCGGGACTTAAATTGTAGTGTGACCTTTTTTTCCTGATCATTGACTGTTTTAGGACCTTATCACGAGGAAGATGATTGGCAATGGTAGACACAAGAATGGTCTCTATATCCTGGATCAACCAGACAAGCCGGCTCATTCCTCCATTCAGTTACCCTCTACCAAGGAAGACTTATGGCTGTGGCACCGTTGTCTTAGGCATCCATCTTTTTTGTTACTTAAGCATCTTTTTCCTTAAGTTTTTTTTGAAACATCATGTTTTTGAGTTTCATTGTGAGTCGTGTCAACTTGGCAAGCAACACAAAGCTTCTTTTGCTCCATCTATTAACAAAAGTTTAGTTCCTTTTTCATTGATTTATTCTGATATATGGGGTCCCTCTCGTTTTGTATCTTTAAAAGGTTAACGATGGTTTGTCACGTTTATTGATGATTATTCTAGGACCACCTGGGTATATCTTATGAAGGACAAATGTGAGGTTTTTTTTCTGTGTTTCAAAATTTTCATAAAATGATTTGTACTCAGTTTAAGGCCATTGCAAAAATTCTGCGTTCTGATAATGGGGGAGAATACATTGACTCTGGCCTTGTCAGCTATTTTGCCACTCATGGTATTATTCACCAAACTTCTTGTACCAATACCCCTCAACAGAATGGTGTTGCCGAGCATAAAAACCACCATTTTCTTAATATTGCGCGTTGTTTGACCTTTAAAATGCGTGTTCCTCGCTCCTATTAGGGGGAAGCTATTCTTACGGCAGCCTATCTCATCAATCGTCTACCTACCCAAGTTCTTCACAAACACACTCCTCTTCAGGTTTTGTTAGGGTCCCCCTCTTCTAGTTTCTCCCTTCCTCCCAAAACTTTTGGATGTGTGTGCTTTGTTCATAACCATTCTCCTACCTGTGGTAAGTTGGATCCTCGGTCTCTTCGTTGTGCCTTCCTCGGTTACTCTACCACCCAAAAGGGCTACAAGTGTTATCATCCCCCCTCTCGAAAATGGTTTGTCTCTATAGATGTGTTATTCTTTGAGTCTCAGTCCTACTTCCTGTCCTCCCCAGTGCCCCAGTCATCCCTTCAGGGGGAGCCTTGGTGTGAAGCGATTCCTGTATCTGTGATTGAACAGGATGTTCAGGGTGACTCAGTTATTGAGCCTGTTGAGTCGAAATCTGAAACAATAGTAAAAGATGGCAAAGTTTATGTCAGGGACAAAGATAGAAAACAAGTTACTTGGATACAAGAGACCAATTCGGAGTCTTCACTGCTATCTTCTCCTTCTGATAAGTGTCTAGAATTCTCTTCTACTGATGAAACTCCAGGTAACTCCATTCTTTTTGATCTAGATGTTCCCATTGCTAATAGGAAGGGGGTTAGGTCGTGTACTCAACATCCTATTTCTCATTTGGTCTCCTATACTAATCTGTCTTCTTCTTATAAAGCTTTCTTGTCTAAAGTTTCTTCTGTGAGTGTTCCTTCTAATTTTCAGGATGCTCTTTCTACTCCTGAGTGGAAGCATGCCATGATGGAGGAGATGAGAGCTCTTGCAAAAAATGGCACTTGGGAATTGGCTGAGTTACCTAAGGGCAAAAGACCTATTGGATGTAAGTGGGTATACACTGTGAAGTACAAAGCCGATGGTTCAATTGAATGTTACAAGGCAAGATTGGTGGCTAAGGGCTTTACTCAGACTTACGAAGTAGACTACCAGGAGATTTTTGCACCTGTTGCTAAGATGAACTCTGTCAGAGTCCTTTTCTGCCTTGCCTCCAATCTCGACTGGCCTCTCCATTAATTTGATGTGAAGAATGCTTTCCTCCATGGTAATTTGGAAGAAGTATACATGGACATTCCCCTAGGCTTTGAGGATGTTAAAACCAAAGGAAAAGTGTGCCGATTACGCAAGTCGCTTTATGGCCTTAAACAGTCTCCTAGGGTTTGGTTTGAGAGATTTACTCAAGCCATGCTACGATATGGTTTCAAACAGAGTCAAGCTGACCATACTTTGTTTGTGAAAAACTCCTCCCATGGTAAGACGACAGCTCTTATTGTCTATGTCAATGATATTGTACTCACAAGAGATAATGTTGAGGAGGTTCTTAGGTTAAAGGAATATTTGGCCAATGCGTTTGAAATCAAAGACTTAGGCAGCTTGAAGTACTTTCTAGGTATTGAGGTTGCTCGGTCCACAGCTGGCATCTTCATAAATCAGAGGAAGTATGTGCTTGATTTGCTAAGAGAAACTAGAATACTTGGCAGTAAAGCTTGTGATACACCACTAGAGCCTGGCCTGAAGCTTAGTGAGGATCAAGGAAGCGAGCTTGTAGACAAGGGGAGGTACCAGAGGCTAGTGGGTAAGCTTATTTACTTATCTCATTCACGTCCTAACATTGCTATTGCCGTGAGTATGGTTAGTCAGTTTATGCATGCTCCACGTGACAGTCACTTAGAGGCAGTTATGCGGATTCTATGGTACTTGAAGTCTTCTTCGGGAAAAGGTCTATATTTCTCCAAACATGGTCATCTGAGTGTGGAGGCATATACGGATGCTAATTGGGCTAGCTCAGTCATTGATAGACGGTCAACCTCTGCTATTGTACTTTTGTTGGAGGAAATCTAGTCACTTGGAGAAGCAAGAAACAAAATGTAACTGCACGATCCAGTACAGAGGCTGAATTCAGAGCTATGGCTCAAGGTGTGTGTGAGCTCTTATGGATTCGATTATTTTTTAGGGATTTGGGGATTCATCAGACAGATTCAATGAGGCTATATTGTGACAACAAGGCAGCTATCAATATAGCTCAGAATCCGGTTTAGCATGACAGGACCAAGCATGTGGAGATTGATAGGTATTTTATCAAGGAAAAGTTCATTAGTGGCACTATATGTACTCCCTTTGTGAGGTCTAGGGATTAACTAGCTGATGTTCTCACCCAAGGCTTAGGGAATAAATCATTTTGTGACATTCTCAACAAGCTGGGCATGAGAGATATCTTTTCCCCAGCTTGAGGAGGAGTGTTAGACTATAGAAATATTTCCTATTTCGTATCTTTATGCCTTAGAATGCTCCTATAATTATGCCAATGAGTTAATATAAAAGAGGATGAGATATCACTCATACCTCTAACTCTTCTCTTCTCTAAACAATTTAAACTTCTTGCATGTGGAATCACATTTCTTTGGAAGAAACGACATAGGTTTATGCAAATCCTTCTACTAAGGGGTGAAGTTTCTACCCTACAAATGCAATTTTGCGGTTCAAAGGAAACGTCATTCAAAAAATTGAGATGGGACTGGTCAAACCAAGGACTGTAATTTTTTTTCGTTTTCACTAAAATGGCTAAAAAATAGAGACCATAAGAGATTATTTGGAATATGTCTAACAATAAAAGGAGAAAAAAAATTAAAATGGAGAAAAAAAACTAAAAGAGAAAGACTGATAGAAGAAAAACCGGTCATGATTGGATCAGGTGTCTCAGACTATGTTACACGGACTCGGGTGAGGGTATCCGGTGTGGGTGCGTATCTAGGGTTCGAACACTTTAAAACTAAAAATTGAGGATACATGGATATGGATCCAAATTTGGATATGGATACAGAGATACGTTAAGTAGTTATTTTTTAAATATATTTATTATATGAAAATGAGTTAAAAAAGATTGTAACAATTTTTTTTATAAATATGATCAAACATATGTATAAGTCATATAACAACCCATGGATGTTGGACAGATACAAAACACTAAAAGACTTAAGTTTTTACTGTTGAACAGAGTTTATAAATAGGCCCAAACTTTTTATTTATTTATTTGGGTCCAACCCACTAGGGTTTATGATACAAATCGGCCAGTCAAACTCTTCTCTTCTCTCCTCTCTTTCACACACACACAGCACGACGATGGAGAGTCTCTGCCTCTTTTCTTCTCTTCTCTCACATATGCATAGCACGATCGAGAGAGAAAAGGAGATCGAGACACGGAGAGAAAAGAAGATCGATACAAACCAGCTAGTCAAACTCTTCTCTTCTCTCTGTCACACACGCACAACATGATGATGGAGAGTCTTTGTCTTTTCTATTCTCTTCTCTTCTCTCATACACGTATAACACGATTGAGAGAGAGATCGAGACAGAAAAAGAAAAGGAGATTGAGACAGAGAGATCGAGATTGAGATCGAGATCCACGATTTCTACTTCTAAGGATTCAATAAATCCAGACCTTGAACCCAATAAATCGATACCAGTATCTCAACCACCTTCTTCCTTTTTGATTAACCGTGTCCGAAAGAGATGAGGTGAATCGAACACATATCCCACATCCGCACCCGTGTTATGTCGAAGATTGTTTCAACCGAGTCCATGTAACACAGGTCTCAGATGTTGAAGATTGTTTTAATTCGCTGCATGTTGGGCCTTCAAATCTTAACGATCTCCTCTCTACTTCAATCTTTTTGATGGGGATCAAGAAAGAAAAGGTAAGGAAAGGAAAGAAGACTTATTATAGGCGTAAGAAACATCAAGTAGAACCCTAGAATTTGTAGGATATTCAAAAAGGAAACGTGATTCAAAGTGAGATGGGTATAGAAGGAATAGAAAAAAAAAAATTCGTTTTGACTAAAATGGCAAATAAAATAGAGAAAACAAGAGATTATTTGGAATACGTGTAAGAATAAAAGGAAGGAGAAAAAAATTAAAATAGAGAAGAAAGACTGAAAGAGAGAGATTTATAGAAGAAAAACTAGTGGTGATTGTATTAGGGATCTCGGATGTTCAAGATTGCTTTAATTCGCTACATGTTGGGTCTTCAGATCTTAACCATTTCCTCTCTTCTTCAATCTTTCTAATGGGGATCAAGAAATGAAAGGAAAGGAAAGGAATGAAGACTTATTATAGGCATAAGAGGCGTCAAGTGGACCCCTAGAATTTGTAGGAGATTTTCTTTTGATGGGTTAAATTATGGACTAAGTGGATGTAAGTGGAGTTGGTTGGGTATTGAACTAAGGAGTGGACTTCGTCTAGACTTGGATAATAAAGATGTAGCATAGCCTAAATAAACACGTTTCTTGCACGTGGAATCACATTTCTTTGGAAGAAACAACACCTGTTTGTGTAAATCCTGCTACGAAAGGGTGAAGTTTCTATCCTGTTTGTGTTATATCAAGAATTGTAAATCCGAAATTGGTTAAGAAATTAGTTAGATAGTTTAAGGAAGTCAATTGAGAAGAAGTTAGTTAGTGAGTTAGAGGTGTGTGGAGGGAATGCAAGGAAGTAGTTATAAGTATTTGGGGAACTCCCATATGAAGGGCATGTAATTTTCTGAGAATAATATACAAATTTGCTACTTTCTTTCCCTACATTTCTGTTTCTTCCCAAGCCATTACATTGGTATCAGAGTAGCCAGGTTATTGGCCTGTTTGTTATTTGTAACCACCATGGCTGATGGGACTAGAGCAGCTCAGGAAGCTAAAAAGATTGAGGAGCCACTGCGATCATTGAAGGAGGGTAATGAGAGGAATGCGAAGGAAATTGGGGAAATCAGGAGTTCTCTCAAAGATTTGGGGATATCAAGGAATTGATTGCTTCCATAAGTATGAAGTATGATCAAATGGCCGGACACATCTATGGGAAACAACATGTAGATTGGAGTGACGATTCTAGAATGCATTGCCACGAACAATCGGGGGTTCCTCAAGTAGGGTTTCAAGCTCGTGGGGATTTTCCATTAAGGTCAGAACACCAATCTCATACGCCATTTTTGTTTAATCAACGATTTGTGAAGATTGAATTTCCTCGCTTCTATGGTGATAATCCAAATGGTTTATGAAGATTGAAAGATTTTTTGAGTATAATGCTGTTGATAATCTTGATAAAGTGAAATTGGCATCTTTTCATTTGGAGGACTCGTCCCTATAGTGGTTTCAGTGGTTTTGTAACGCCCTCAAAATAATACATAGAAACCCACATTATTGACATGCATAGACATAAGTAAACAAAACTTAATTCCATTCATCAGAGTATTCCTTACAAATGTATTACATGTTAACAACAAAAGTAAATGCCCGACGGGCTTACAACTTTCCAAGCCAACACTTGGTTACACAAAAAGAGAGTACTAACTCAAAACACATTAAGCCCTTGGCTTGAATTTACATGTAATACATAAAAGATATCACAAAAAGTCTTTCAACCTCTAGCCTCCCAAGCTACGTCTTTGGAGGTGGCATACCATCTATACCTGAAAATGATGTCCCATATAGGGTGAGCCACAGCCCAGTAGAGAGATGCTAAACCAAATATAAGCAATGACTAAAACAATAGCATTTGATAGATGGTTAACGCTTATAAAACCAGTTATATCACAGTACAGTCCCATGACAATCATGTCCATGTTACGTTCCACTTTCCTTACTTATCCAAATTATTTCTTATACATGCTCAGAACCTGGCCAAGCAATTCAATGAGACTATAACTCATATACCAACACTTCCATATTCCACAATAGATACACATAGTTGATGCATCATTATCATATTAAAACACTTCCATACTTCACAAATGATACACAGATTTGCTGTATCAATACTTCAATTTAATACACGTATTTGCTGTATTAATGGAGTTCATCCCCTATCTCCTCCCAAATAGGTTTGAGAGTCCATCCCCTATCTTCCCTCAAACCATGGAGTACATCCCCTATCTTCTCCCACACAACACACATATTCCAAGTATATAAACAATTATCATATACAAGGATAATTCAATACACATATTTGATGTATTAATCCAACCGTCATATTCAATGACATAACCAATGTGATTAGTTTCAGTTTTTCCTAATCAACATACAGTGTCTACAACAATTAAGACTATCATCCATCGATAGCCCAAAGCAGTTATTTCTAAACAGAAAATAAATGCATTAAACAAATATAATATCAACTTTTACATAGGTGAGTGATAAATTAATCCAACTACACCATTCAATCCCATAATTTCTCAATTTCATTAACCTCAACTCAATTTCACATTTTCTCCAAATTAATTATACAAATTAATTTATTACAACAATTAGGGCATTTTTCCCCTTTTACCAAAAATCAACCCTAAGGTTCAATTTCCTCAATTTGACACTAATAATGCCATTTGACAAGTCTTACATACATATGGGTTCTTAATATTTGAAAACCCCTCTTTTATAAATTACACAATAACCCCAACTTTTCCAAAAATTGCCCAACATCACCAACTAATCAAAATGACCAAAATTAAAGAAAAAGCTCATAAGATGGAGTAGGGTATCCCTACCTCGAAGTTAGAAGCCCAAATGAGTAGATGAGGAAAAACCAAAGTGCTCCAAATCCACAACTTTTCAGGTTAAAACGTAGCCCAAACGATCCTTTATCTTTCTTATAAAGAACTTAGGGTAGAAACACGCTAAAAATAGATGAAACCCTAAAGAGAAGGTGTGTAGAGAGAGAGAGAGAGCTTGGATCTAGGGTTTGAAAGAAAAAGAAGATGAAAAAGTGAAGTGTTTACCCGCTGCTGTCTACTGATATAACATAGGCTCGCTTGAGCGAAGAAGTGGTCGCTCGAGCGACCAGACACAAAGAATACTCGCTCAAGCGTAGAAAGCCTCGCTCGAGCCAACAATTCGAATTTCAGGTCTGCAACCCAGAAGCACGCTCGAGTGACAGAATACTCGCTCGAGCGAAGAAACCCAAAACATAGACCTCGCTCGCTCGAGCGAAGGAAAGCTCGCTCGAGCCAAGAATCAAAACTATCATGTCAAAAAGAGACGCTGACGCAAGCTCGAGCGCAAGACTTCTCGATCGAGCCACTAGACACAAAACTCAACTCTCGCTCGATCGAAGGAACCCTGGCTCGAGCGAAGGATCTAAAACACAGAGCTCGCTCGAGCGACAAAAGGCTCGCTCGAGCGAAGAACTAAAATTTTGGGCAGCAACCATTTGCTCCCAAACACACCCAACCTGGAACAATCCTGCCCAAAACATCCTATAACTCAAATACAAAGTATTGAAGGACGGAAACAAGATATAAACCATAACTGACATCCATGGAACCAAGTCCGGATACAACAACCAAAGGAGGAATAACCGGGATCGCTATACGTTTGAAAGATGCCATCATCATATTACCTGGGATTTGTTTACACAAGGACTTCTATCAAGATTTGGCCCAAATTCATATGAAGATGCAATGGGTAACCTAACCAAATTGAAGCAAACCACCACTATGAGAGCTTACCAAGAACAATTTGAGATCTCGGCAAGTAAAACTAAAACCTCGCTGAAACTTTCTTTATTAGTTGTTTCATAAGTGGTCTTAAGGATGAAATTCAACCAGGGGTGTTAATGTTTAGACCAACCTCTATCACTCAGGCAATAGGGTTAGCAAAACT
Source organism: Camellia sinensis (assembly GCF_055761805.1). Classification (NCBI taxonomy): domain Eukaryota; kingdom Viridiplantae; phylum Streptophyta; class Magnoliopsida; order Ericales; family Theaceae; genus Camellia; species Camellia sinensis. The sequence goes on along the minus strand of NC_138962.1, from coordinate 61,450,719 downwards.
TCAAGAAACAAGTATTGAAGCCATTACCAAGAAGACTAGGTTGGGAACCAAACCAAAAGGCATCCCTCCTCCTTTTTTAAACAAGTCACAAGTGGGCAATGGAGGATATGTTCGGAAAGAGTTATCTAAGGAATGAGAGGAAAAGAAGGCCAAAGGGTTATGTTTTAAGTGCAATGAGAAGTATACTAGGGCATGTGTGTAAAAAGAAGCAATTGTATATTATGGAAGGAGAAGAAGATTATCAACTACCAGTTCTTGAAGAAGATAAAAGGGAAGATGAGGAACAAGTATCTGGGGAGGAACTGCAAATTTCTCTGAATGCTTGAACTGGTACAATCTCTTACAGAACAATGAGGGTTAGAGGTAATGTTAAAAAGCACCTTATCATTATATTGATTGATTCAGGGAGTACACATAATTTTTTAAGTCCAGGAGTGTCCAAGAGAGCTAATATCGAGACTGAAAATACTGATTCCTTACCAGTATCAATTGCTGATGGGATAAGAATGTTAAATACAGCCATGTGCAAAAAATTTCAATGGGAAATGCAAGGCACAACTTTTCAAGCTAACATGAGGGTCCTGCAACTAAAGGGGTGTGATATGGTTTTGGGTATCCAATGGTTGGCAACTCGGGGTCCAGTTAAGTGGGATTTTAAGCATCTCAGCATGGAGTTTCATCTTAATGGCAGAAGACATGTTTTAAGAGGGGGAAAGAATGATGAATTGAAGGTTTTAAGCCCAGAAAGGCTGCAAAAGTTACTGCACAAACCACCACAGGGAGCCATAGCCCAACTTTGTTTGTTGCAAGTTGATTATAATGTGAGGGAAGATGACACTCCACCAGATTTGGAGGCTTTGCTTTCTGACTTTGCTAATGTATTTCAAGAACCAAAGGACTTATCCCCTCCTAGATCTCACGACCACTGCATCCCTCTCAAACCAGGGATTGAACCCACAAAGGTGAGACCTTATAGGTATCCTTACTTTCAAAAGGCTGAGATTGAGAAACAAGTAAAAGACATGCTTACCTCTGGTATAATAAGGCCTAGTGTCAGTCCATATTCTTCACCAGTACTTTTGGTTAAGAAAAAAGATGGCACTTGGAGAATGTGTATGGATTATAGAGCTCTTAATAATGCCACTGTCAAAGATAAATTTCCTATACCAGTAATAGATGAACTTCTGGATGAATTATGTGGGGCAAAGTAATTTTCTAAATTCGATTTAAGGTCAGGCTATCACCAAATAAGGGTTCATTCCTCTGACATTGACAAAACAGTTTTTAGAACCCATGATGGGCACTATGAGTTTTTAGTGATGCCATTTGGGCTCACTAATGCCCCTTCTACATTTTAGGGTCTAATGAATGAAGTCTTTAGACCCTTCTCAAAGAAATTTATTCTAGTATTTTTTGATGATATCCTAGTATACTTGGGGAGACCATTTGCAGCATTTGCAGCTCACTTTACAGTTGCTTAGGCAACATCATTTGTTTGCTAAAATGACCAAATGTGTTTTTGGGAAGGTTGAGATGGAATATTTGTGACATTTGGTTTCAGCCAAGGGTGTTTCTGCAGAACCAACAAAGTTACAAGCTATAAAATCTTGGCCAATACCTTATACTATCAAGGAATTGAGGGCTTTTTTGGGAATGACTGGTTATTATAGAAGATTTATCTAGAATTATGGTCGAATTTTCTCTCCACTTCATTGTTTGCTCAAAAAGGATTCCTTTGTATGGTCCCCTAAAGCTATAATAGCTTTCCTTTAACTCAAAGCTACAATGACTTCAACACCAGTACTTGCCTTACCTGATTATAGTAAGGCCTTTGTTTTAGAGTTAGATGCCTCTGGAACAGGCCTTGGTGCTGTGCTTATCCAAGATGGGCATCCCATTGCCTATTGGAATAAGAGAATTTTAGCAAGGGACCAAGCTCTCTCTACTTACGAAAAGGAATTAATGGCAGTAGTGCTAGCAATCCTCAAATGGAGGCATTACCTTCTAGATAGGCACTTCCTTATTAGGATTGACCACTAAAGTCTCAAATACTTTTTGGAGCAGAGAGTGGGAACTTCTTTCCAGCAAAAATGGGTAACCACGTTGTTGGGTTTTGACTACACTTACCATATATGAATGTGGTAAAGATAACCAAGCTGCTGATGCTCTGACCAGGAAAGGGGAGTTAACCAATACTACTGATTCAATAGCTATGATTCATGCATTATCTTGTGTCTCTACCAGTTGGTTGGCTGAAGTAAAGCTTAGTTGGAGTGAAGATGCTGACATTAAATAGTTGAGGACCTGCAGCAAGGTCAAGCTTATGCTGGTTATGCTTGGGACCATGATATTGTAACCTATCGTGGCAGGTTGGTAGTTGGGAACTCACCCCTCAAGAAGCAACTTATTCAGGAATTCCATTCTTCACCCTTGGGAGGACACTCACGTATAATCAAGACCACAAAGAGATTGGATAGGAATTTCTATTGGAAGGGCCTGCAGCAAGATGTGGCTCATTTCATTTCTGAATATGATACATGTCAGAGGTGCAAAAGTGAAAATGTCAAGTATCCATGCCTATTGCAGTCCCTTCCCATTCCTAATAGGGTATGGTTTGACATTTCCATGGATTTCATTAAAGGTCTACCAAATTCTCAAGGCAAGACTGTGATCTTTGTGGTAGTGGATAGATTGTCGAAATATGGACATTTCATGGCTTTATCACATCCCTATACAGCTAAAGATGTGGCCAAAGTATTATTTAATCAAGTGTTTAAGTTGCATGGTCTTCTTTCCATCATTGTTTCATATAGAGATGCTGTGTTTACTAGCCATTTCTGGCATGAACTTTTCACTTTACAGGGATGTAAGTTGTGCCTTAGCACTGCTTATCACCCACAAACAGATGGTCAAACTGAAATTTTGAACAAATGCTTGGAGAAATACCTCAGGTGTATGTCTGGGGACTATCCTAGGTAGTGGGCTAAGTGGCTCTCTTTAGCTGAGTTGTGGTATAACACCACCTATCATGCTGCCACCAAAACTACTCCCTACTTTGCAGTCTATGGACAAGAGCCTCTTGGTCATACTTTCTACCTTTCCAAACCTTCTTTAGTAGGAGTGGTGGATAATTGGGTAAGGGAAAGGGCTGCTATTATCAAGACCTTAAGGGAGCATTTGTCTTAGGCACAGCAAAGGATGAAACATTATGTTGATAAGGGGAGGTCTGAAAGGGAATTTGGAGTTGGAGACTGGGTGTTTCTCAGGTTACAACCTTATAAATAGACTACAGTGGCTTTGCAGAGGAATATGAAGCTATCTCCAAGGTTTTATGGGCCATATCAAGTCCTAGAAAGGGTTGATTCAGTGGCTTATAAGTTGCAATTACCAGAAACTGCTAAAATTCACCCTGTTTTCATGTCTCACTGCTCAAAAAGAAAATTGGGACCAACGTGTTAGCTCAAACTACTCTTTCCCTAGTTGGTCTTGAGGGAACTTTACAATTGGAACCTATGGCTGTCTTGGATGTGAGGATGGTTAAATGTGGTAATAAGGCTGTGGTTCAGTGGTTAGTCCGATGGGTGAATTCTTTTCCAAAGGGTGTTACCTGGGTTGACCATTCTAAGATAGAAGCAAAGTATCCCTAATTTCAGCCTTGAGGCCAAGACTATTTTCAAGCAACAGGGAATGTAATATCAAGAATTGTAAATCCAAAATTGGTTGAGAAATTAGTCAGTTAGTTAGAGGAAGTCAGTTGAGAAGAAGTTAGTGAGTTAGAGATGTGTGGAGGGAATGCAAGGAAGTAGTTATAAATAATTAGGGAACTCCCATATGAAGAGCATGTAATTTTCTGAGAATAATATACAAATTTGCTACTTTCTTTCTCTACATTTCTGTTTTTTCTTCCCTAGCCATTATAGCTTGCTTCAATTCGCTACATGTCAGGTCTTCAGATCTTAACTATCTCCTCTCTTCTTCAACCTTTCTAAGACTTATTATAGGCATAAGAGGCGTCAAGTGGACCCTTAGAATTCATAGGAGATTTTCTTTTGATGGGTTAAACTGTGGATTGAGTGGATGTAAATGGAGTTAGTTAGGTAATTAAGGAGTGGATTGCGTCTGGACTTGGATAATAAAGATGTAGGATGGCCTAAATAAACACGTTTCTTGTACGTGGAATCACATTTCTTTGGAAGAAACAACACCTGTTTGTGCAAATCCTGTTACTTAGGGGTGAATTTTTTATCATGTTTGCTTCAATTCGTTGCATGTTAGATCTTTAGATCTTAACCATCTCCTTTCTTCTTCCATCTTTCTAGTGGGGATTAGGAAAGGAAAGGAAAGGAAACGAATGAAGACTTATTATGGGCATAAGAGGCGTCAAGTGGACCCTTAGAATTTGTAGGAGATTTTCTTTTGATGGTTTAAACTGTGGACTGAGTAGATGTAAATGGAGTTGGTTGGGTATTGAACTAGGGAGTGGACTGCGTCTAGACTTGGATAATAAAGATGTAGGATGGCTGAATAAACACGTTTCTTACACGTCGAATCACATTTCTTTGGAAGAAACAACGCCTATTTGTGCAAATCCTGCTACTAAGGAGTGAAGTTTCTATCCTATAAATGTGATTCTGCGAGTTCAAAGAAGGAACATAATTCAAACTGACATGGGACCGGTCAAACCAAGGACTAGAAATTTTTTTTCCGTTTTGACTAAAATGACTGATAAAATAGAGATAATAAGAAATTATTTGGAATAGGTCTAAGAATAAAACAAAGGAGAAAAAAATTAAAATAGAAAAGAAAGATTGATGAAAGAAAAGTCGGCCGTGATTGGATTAGGGGTCTCAGATGTTGAAAATTGATTCAATTCATCGCATGTTGGGTCTTCATATCTTAACCATCTCCTCGTTTCTTCAATCTTTCTGATGGGGATCAAGAAAGGAAAGGAAAGGAGTGAAGACTTATTATAGACATAAGAGACATCAAATGGAACCCTAGAATTTGTAGGAGATTTTGTTTTGATGGGTTGAACTGTGGACTGAGTGGATGTAAGTGGAGTTGGGTACTGGACTAGGGAGTGGACTGCATCTGAACTTGGATATTAAAGAGGTAGGCTAGCCTAAATAAGGTTCATTTTTAACTGATTTGACTGATAAACTTTCTTACGGCAAAACCTCAATTGTAGGTACAAAGACGCTTCTCATTTAATGAGATTTATATTTTTCTCGAAAAATCGGTTTGGACTCTTATTATTTGACATTAAATGTATATTTATTGGCTACATCTCTTATGTAGGCAAAAATCTACACTCACTATTTTTCATTTAACGAAGTTACTCTCTCTTTAAAAAATCTCTCCTCAGTTAACCACTTTTCTTGCACGTTGAATCACATTTCTTTGGAAGAAATGACACCTATTTGCTTAAATCCTATACCAAGTGGTGAAGTTTCTATAAATGCGATTTTGAAGTTCAAATAAGGAAACACGATTAAAACTGAGATGGGGCAGGTCAAACCAAGGACTAGAAATTTTTTTTTTTTTTTGTGACTAAAATAACTAATAAAATAGTGACAATAAAAGATTATTTGGAATAGGTAGAAGAATAAAAGGAAGAAGACAAAAATTAAAATAGAGAAGAAAGACTGAAAAAGAAAGATTGATAGAAGAAAAACTGGTCGTGATTGGATTAGGAGTCTCGGATGTTAAAGATTGCTTCAATTCGCTACATATTTTGATCTTTAAATCTTAACCATCTCCTCTCTTCTTCAATCTTTTTGATGGGGATCAAGAAAGGAAATGAATGAAGACTTTCATAGGTAAGAGGTGAAGTGGAACCCTAGAATTTGTAGAAGATTTGGTTTGCTAGGCTGATAAACTTTCTCATGGCAAAAACTTATTTGTTGGTAGAAAGACACCTCTCATATAATGAGACTCACAGTTTTCTCGAAGAGTCTTCTTTGACTCTTTTCTAATTGACATTAAATGTGTATTTATTGGCTACATCTTTTATGTAGGAAAAAATGCACACATTTCTTTGCAAGAAATGACACCTGTTTTTGCAAATCCTGCTACTAAGGATGAAGTTTCTACACAATAAATGCAATTTTGAGGTTCAAATAAGGAAACGTGATTCAAACTAAGATGGGGCAGGTCAAATGAGGACTAGAAAGAAAAAAATCGTTTTGACTAAAATGACTGATAAAATAGAGACAATAAAATATTATTTGGAATAAGTTGAAGAATAAAAGGAAGGAGAAAAAAACTAAAATAGAGAAGACAGACTGAAAGAGAAAGATTGATAGAAGAAAAATAGGTCGTGATTGGATTAGGGGTCTCAGATGTTGAAGACTGCTTCAATTTGCTGCATGTTAGGTCTTTAGATCTTAACCATCTCCTCTCTTCTTCAATCTTTCTGATGAAAATCAAGAAAGGAAATGAATGAAGACTTTCATAGGCATAAGAGGTGAAGTGGAATCCTAGAATTTGTAAAAGATTTGTTTGCTGAGCTGATAAACTTTCTTATGGCAAAAACCTATTTGTATGTAGGAAGATGCTTCCCATTTAACGAGATTTATATTTTTCTTGAAGAGTCTATTTTGACTCTTTTGTAATTGACATTAAATGTGTATTTATTGGCTACATCTTTTATATAGGCAAAATCCACTCTCTCACTATTTTTCATTTAACAAACTTACTCTCTCTTTAAAAAGCATGGACACTTCTAAGAAAGTAACGTGTCCAACACCGACGTGACACTCGTCGGACACTTTCTAACACTTTGACACACATGAAATACACTACAAGTTTAAATGAAATCATTTGAAACCCAATGATAAAACAAAAACAATGTAATTTCATACATATTCTATTTCTTTAGACTCTAAAAATTATTATCTTTTAACTTAAATATTCACATATATGATATATAATAATTAGTTATCCTTATATATGGCATATAATAAATATATAAATTTAATATTTTGCACATGTCCAACATTTTTTGAAAATTTACATGTCGGCTTGTCCGTGTCTTATCCGTGCATGTTACATGTTCATATATGTGCTTTTGACCTCTTTCCATTAACAAGTTAGTTTCTTTTTTACCATTTAAATTATGTATTTATTGTCTGATTTGTTATTTACAAATTAATTACCTACAAAAATACACTCCCTCCGTCCCTTTTTGTTAGTCCTTTTTGGGAGTTCCAACTTTTTTAGGGTACATGCAATTATCACATTTGAATTCAAATTTTAAAGCATTTGTTCCAATAATTGCCCTTTTGTTTTCAACTTTTAATATGGTTATAGCTACTTTATGAGAGATAGTTTTGGAGAATTAAACACTTTTTCCTTTGATGTTTTAAATAAAATAACATTTTCGAACATTCTAAAATGGAAAGATCGACAAACAAAATGAGTGCTCGATTCAACCTCTGATAAAAAAGATATACCTTGGAGACGGAGAGAGTATATACTTATAACAAACAAGATAAGTAGTCTCACCCTCTTAAAAAGTTCAATACTAATATTTATTAAAAAATACATAAAAAATATTTATTAAAAGCTCAATATTGTCCATCTTTTAAGATATATATTAAAAAACACATAAAAAATTCTTATAATATAAATTTATATACATATAAGATACATAAACACTTCTGCCCTCACTCCCGCTTCATGCAACTATGGTCTAGTGATGCAGGACGCCTTAAGAAAAAAAGCAAAACCAGAAGAAGAGTGGAGAAGAAAAAGAAGGCCACAACCCCAAAACATTGGCCATAGCCTAAAATACTAAAATTCTCATTAATCAAAGCTGAAGAATAAAATGCAAACCTAATACTATATACACTAAAAACACCATTAAAAAAGAGGAAACTGAATCTTATTAGAATACGAAACAAAATAAATCCTAACCAAACTAAATCCCTTAATTGAAATAAATACTAAAACAAATTAAATAATAAATAATAAATACTAGAGAAAATTACAAAATCTCCATAGTGCACACACGTTCGCATCATCTAGTCTTGGGCATTCACAATATATTTGCCCTAACATGCGTGAGAGTGTTGGCTATGTGTTAGTTAAGAGGGTAGTTTTGTAATCTCCTATATACAAGTATAATATAAGGGAGAGTGATTCTACTTATACCATTACTTTATCTCTTTACACCCTCTATTTCGTTACACCACTTAAAAAAAAATGTAATTCTCATTACACATATTATATTACCAAGACTAACCCTAAAATAAGACTCTTGAAAACCTTTTCATCTCTTTACATCAATAGTTTTTGGAGGGAAAATAAGGGAACAAAAGGGGAAAGAGAAAGACGTAGGAAAGACAGTGAGTAGAGCCCATAGCGAAGTGCCTGTTCAGTCACACATTGCTAAGGAATTTACATTCCTCCGATGTTACGTTGCCCAAAAAAATAGATTTCTCCAGCGTTTTGTTGCTATACATTTACAGAGCCACTTTTTTCTCCAAACAATGATTTTTAAATTTGTGTCAAGCTTATTCGGTAATACAATACTAATGAATTTGAATTAATCTAGTGCCATGTTACCAGACAAACTTTTTTTTCCCAACAATATGTTGTCATTCATAAAAAAATCGTATTCATAAAAAAAAACTTAATAAATCTCGTCTATAATGAATTCATGATTGGATTCCACTAATAATGCAGTACTTGCATTGTTGTAATGAGGAGAAGCATAATCCTTTTAAGAATCAATATAAAAAATATAAAAAAAAAAATGAAATTAGAAATACACGGTAATGAGTAGCCAAACAAATTAAAAAAATTCGACCTTGGGTTACCGAAAATGTATCTTTTATTCAGTAGTTGGTTACCAGATATACATTTTTTGATTGGCAATGTGATGCCGGACTATTTTATTTTGTTCGATTTTCAAACACCGAACAAAAGTCGAAGAACAATCCAGAAAAACAAAACAAAAACCTATCAAACAAATAAAAAAATTCACCATTTCTCTTTTTTGTGGTTCTTCACCACTGTTTCTTCATCCATTGCTTTCTTTTATGATCAAAATACTATGATTCTCACTTTTGAAAAGAAATGTGTAAGAGAGAAGAAAAATTGAGAAAGGAATAAGAGGAGTTAGGGATTAAAGACTAAGGGGTGTAAGGAGATAATAAAATATATTTAATTTTAGTGTTTTGTCCTTGAAGGTAATTTCACACATGGGTAAAATTGGAAGAAAAAAAAAAGCACATCTCATATAAAGGGTGTAAAGAGGTAAAGTAGTGGTGTAAGTAGAATCACTCTATAAAGGATTAAAGGAGATAACCCTAATGCTCATTGTCTCCTATTTTCTTATAACGTTATCTATCTTTTCGCTCTTTCATTATTAGTTTATCCTTTCATCAATTCTACAAAATAAGTAAAAGAAAAATACTAGTAGTTACAAATTGTTAGCTAAAACCAAAATTGGCATCACAATGCTAATGCACATTACCATGAGAATATCTTATGACTGTCCTTTTAAGTCCATAAATGTAAAAATCAAATTTTATAAAATCTTAAATACATATTACATGAATATTGTCTGATAATTACAAGGATGGTCCTATTGCCATAGAAAATATTGTTAGGTCAAGAGCGAGAATAACTTAACATTACATTAAATATGGTTGGGCTCAATTGTACTTACTCTTGACCCAACTATATTTGCTTTGTCAAATGCTTTAGCACTATAATCTAATAATGATAATTGGCACTAAAATAATTACATCTTTTCATAAATAAAGTGTGATTAAAAATAAATCTGTTACCTTGATATACATGGGTCATTTCCTAATAGCTGATGCTTTTGAGACAATTCAACATAGAATCAAAGCTCTAATTCCAAGAGGTCTTGAGTTCAAGTTTTGTCAATCTCATTATTTTTCTCATTGGTGTGTCTACATCCCATGACCTTGCATGTCCAAGTGTCAAACCTTTATAAATTTAAATCTTAAGATATTGAGACATGTATCCAAAATAGGATATAAGTACGGAATTTTTATGGAAAGACAAATACATATTACATATTATATAATATTATTAGATAAAATGTTGTAAATTGTGTAGAAATTTACTTAAAATTAATAAGATTTAGAAAAAATGTGAAATTTTTATCTCTTTTCTATGTTAGAGGTTATGAATGTAGTTTTTTAGCAAATGTGATTTCTTATTCTACAAACATTGTAAAAAGTAGGATCCAAGGATCCAAATTGGGTATGGGTATCGGACACACATTTCACACCCTTATTCTTGTCATATTCGGTGGACACGAGTACTTTACGGGAAATATAAGAGTCCATGTGACATAGTTGTGCACTCAATTCTACTTGTACACCTTGTTCTCTCAATCTGTTTGTGTAGACACCCCATTTTTGACCGACCTTAAGACTCAGACGTCACTGATTGAGCACTTGGTGATGTTGCATAATGTGCTCGTTCAGAAGTTTCAGAGTTGCGGCCGTGAGCCCTGCCTCCGGACTTCCGAACCCTCTTTTGTACTTTGCCTCGGTTTGCGAACCAGGCTCAGTTTTCTTTGTTTCTTTTCCTAAGGGGAGGGAGAGGTCCCGTAGACCATCTCTCAGTGGCCGTAGGCTACATTTGGTGGCCGTAGGCCATTTTTCCCATTTCGGAGTCCGGTTTCCGGTTTTTCGGGACCGTTGGCCGTGTGCCTCGGTTTGGGACCGCCTAACCATCTCCGTTTGTTCTGATTTTTGGCATACTTCCTTTATTCTCCCTTTTGAGGGACACTGGGGTCTGAGAAACCCACTTCGTGGCCGAATGCCACTTTCGGTGCTTAACAGCCCATTTTCGGGACCCCGAACTGCGTGTTTTGGTCCCCGAACATTCGTTTTGCAACGGTTTTCGTTCATTTTTGGCAGGTACCTCTGTTTTATCACCGGGGAGGTCACTGAAGGGTGGGAGGCCAGCAATTGTTGCAGCAACCAGTTATACATCCTCCGACGCCCTCCGGCGCCCGTTTTTCGCACTTCCGGGCTAATGTTGAACCCCTTGGACCCACATTCTTGAACTTTGAACCACATATTTGTGATGTACACACATGAGAGGACCCTAAAAGTTGGTGGCCGGCCAGTAATTCCACCTGACCCTTTTGAACCCCTCCTTCCGGGCTAATGTTGAACCCCTTGGACCCTTTTTCTTGAACTTTGAACCACATATTTGTGATGTACACACATGAGAGGACCCTAAAAGTTGGTGGCCGGCCAGTAATTCCACCTGACCCTTTTGAACCCCTCTTTCCGAGCTAATGTTGAACCCCTTGGACCCACTTTCTTGGACTTTTAACCACAGGGTTGTGTTGTACACACAAAGGAGGACACCATCAATTGGTGGCCGGCCAGAAAATCTGATTGACCCTTTTGACCCCTAGCCGGCCGGCTAGGGGGTGTGGCCGGCCGGCCACCTGGAGCAAAAGTAATGGGCCGGCCGAGCTCCTTACACTGTGCACTTTACAGCTGTGGAGCTTTATCCCCCAGAAAAGATCTTTATCCGGGGGATATTTTGTGGGGGAAAGTTTGTCTCCTTTTCCCCCACCTTTACACCCCCTTGTTGGCCTATATAGCAAGTAAGCTAGATTATTTGTTGGGGTTAGAAAACTTCACCTTCAAGCCTCCATACACAACTCCATCTCTATACCTCTCATTTCCTTGAAAATCTCTAAGTCACTAAGCACCATTTCTTCTACACCACCAAGCTCTACCACTACCACCTCATTTCCAGCAACAAGGAAGGTTTCTCAAAGGCAAAAGAAGCTGCAAATTGGTCCAAGAAGCAACAAAAGTCTTAGTCTTCAAGGGTGAGTAACTTTTCTTCACTTTGACCCTTTTTCTTGATCCATTGGTAAGCCCCCTATGCTTTTTGTTTCAAGCTCCGGCCCTAACTGAAAAGGGCCCTCTTTTGAGCTCATCTTCACTTTTCATTAAGGGCTCAACCCTGTTTGAGCCCTCCATGATACACTTGCTTCATTGACCCTCTTATATGTCATAATCTTGCATGCTATTTTTGGCCCATGAGAAATCTGTTTTTGAGCATGTTATAAACTGATATTAGGCTTATTTTGAGCCCCTCTTCAACATTGAAGAAGGGCTCAACATTGTTTGGTGCCTCCATGTGTCACTTGTAGTTATATCCCTTATTTGGCCCCATTTTTGCATAAATTGGCAGCCCCCTTTGCTTCTGTTTTTGGACCTTGGTCCGAACTGAAAGTGGCCTTATTTTGGCCTATACTTCATGTTTTATTAACATTTTTTTTCTGTTTGGTGATTATTTTGTATACTTCATGTTATAGCACCTTTTGAGCCCCAATCTTGTGCCCTTTTTTTAGCATATTTTTATACTGATTTTGAGGCTTCCATATACTGTAAATATTCATATTTTTGGTCCCTCTTCAATTTTGTAGAAGGAAATTTTTCCGTTTTGGTTTTTCTTATATCACTTGCTTCATTACCCCTCTTTTGGCCCCTATTCTTGCATGCCATTTTTGCCATACCTATGCTTGCTGTTTGGCCATGTTTATAACTGTGAAAGTGCCTTTTTTGGGACTGTCTAGCTTCTGTCTTTGCATTGCATGTCCATAATGTGCATGTTTGGCATAGCCATAGGCCATTTCGGGTGCCTAAATTCGCATTTCGGGATAATTCCATGCATTTCATGTCATTTCGCCTCATTTTCGGGACTGTTTTCCCCCATATTTTAGTGCTGAAATTCCATTAGAATGATTGCTATCCATTTCATGTCATTTGCATAGCATTCTGTCATTGCCTCGGTTTGCGTGCCCGTGTGCACGCATTTCGAGGCACCTCATTTTTATCCGTCGGCATCCTATGTGAGTGTGGCTGAGGCTCACTCATGTTGGTATAAGCCCATATCATGTTTTCATATCATTACATCGCATTCTGTCATTGCCTCGATTTGCGTACCCGTGTGCACGCATTTCGAGGCACCTCATTTTTATCCGTCGGCATCCTATGTGAGTGAGGCTGAGGCTCACTCATGTTGGTATAAGCCCATATCATGTTTTCATATCATTACATCACATTCTGTCATTGCCTCGGTTTGCGTGCCCGTGTGCACGTATTTCGAGGCACCTCATTTTTATCCGCCGGCATCCTATGTGAGTGTGGCTGAGGCTCACTCATGTTGGTATAAGCCCATATCATGTTTTCATATCATTACATCACATTCTGTCATTGCCTCGGTTTGCGTGCCCGTGTGCACGCATTTCGAGGCACCTCATTTTTATCCGCCGGCATCCTATGTGAGTGTGGCTGAGGCTCACTCATGTTGGTATAAGCCCATATCACATTTTCATGTCATTTACATTGCGTATACCATCGCCTCGGTTTGCGTGCCCGTGTGCACGCACTTCGAGGCATCTCATTTTCATAGCATAGTGCATACTAGGTTGTATCTTAGATTGCATTCTGTCATTTCCTCGGTTTGCGTGCCCGTGCGCACGCACTTCGAGGCATCTCATTTTCACAGCATAGTGCATACTAGGTTGTATCTTAGATTGCATTCTGTCATTTTCTCGGTTTGCGTGCCCGTGTGCACGCATTTCGAGGCATTTCATTCCGTAGCATTGTATATGTTAGGATTGTATCTTAGTTACATTTCATGCATATCATGCATATTGCATCATGTCCGGAATAAGAGTTAGCCCGGGCACGGGAAACGAGGTACATTTCGTACTCCGAGTGACGGAATGTGTCTCAATTCCCCAGTCACCGACACTCCGGATTATCCATGATGGAGTTAGGTTTTAGCTGTAGTTTCATGTGCATTCATCCTATATTGAGTTGTGCATTTCGGCTCCTCGGCCATCATGCCTCGGTATGCGTGATTGGTGGCACGAGGATCGAGACATGCATATATCTGTGCAAATACATTGCTATGCCCCTTTCCTGCTCTCTGTTGCAGCAAAACGAAGAATCAGCAACTTTTTGGGGCTTGGCACGCATTTCAAGAACAGGTGTAAACAGAGGCTAATTGGGGCATTCCGGTGGATTTCCGCGCAAGACAACCCGGACATGCATCATCCATCAGAAGCAAGGCAGTCCCTGGCTTGCACGCCAGTTTTATTTGCTTTCTTAGTTAATTCATTAATTAGGATTTTATAATATTTTGGACTGTAATATTCTTTTATTCGGGACTGTAATATTCGGACTGTATTATTTATTCGGACCCTCCGAGTGAGGGTACAACTGTAATAAGTGTGGGTGAGTGTGATGTATGTCTTCCAATCCCACGTCTTTCTTCCCTTTTATTTATCCGCTTATGATGGTTAGATTAGGGCATATTTGAATTAGCATACAGTATGACAGCATGTTTGCATCATTCATCTGTATCACATGCACCGGGCTCGGCGCATCATACTAACTGCATTGTACTTTCAATTCCAAATTGAATACATGATAGTTGTAGCATTTCATATACCATCTTAGAATAGCCGAGCCTGCTATAGTTGCATTTTTGCATGTGTTGCATTAGGCATTTCTGTATACTTAGGATTCATGCATGATTTCTAATGAGTTTCTATTTTGGCTTGGAGTACCCGGTAAGTTTTATGCTTTAGCATCCTTGCATGCGTGTGAGTAACTGCCATGAATAGTATGCTTACCATGAGGCTATGTGCTTATATGATATAACTGCCTGAATGCCTGTGGGTGAAGGTTGGGTTATCTAAATTGGAATAAATCATCAAACGTTTCAAGCCTACCTGCGGGTAGCAAAACCTCTTTCAAAAACAAACATAAAATGTTTTGTTCCAATTCAGGCGATTCAGTCTATACTTGTATGCTGTGCGCATCACATAGTAACCTAGGCTAATAAACCGGAATAAGAACACACAAAGTTTTCAAAAATTGATATCATGGTTAGTAAAGGCCGGTCTATGACCGGGCGAGCGGGGGTGCCCACGAAGTGACCTTCCCCAATCGTACCCAAGTTCCCGAGCCGAGGCAACTTTGGTGATGACGGACACGTGGCCTTTTGGCACCGAGTCAGGGTTTCCTAAATTTCCCAAAATAAAATATTTAGGTGGCGACTCTGTATCTGGCAAAGCAGTCCATGTTTGGCACTTCTTTCAAAAATCTTTTTTTCTCAAAACGATTTGCCGGATTTGGACTCTTTGGTTCAGACTTAGAACCGTGACTACAAATCGAGTCCGAGCTGTAGCGAGGTCCCCCGCGGGCCTGTCTACAGTTTGTTACTCCATGTTCGAAACAGAGTCACATATGAAGGGGAGTGGTAGTTTGATATACATTGTTAGGCTCATTTCCTAACAACTTAAGCTTTTGGAACAATTCAACCAAATCATCAACATATTTCAAGGAGAAGTATTTAGGTAAAAAATTGAGCTAATAAATATATTAGACTTGGGTTTCTCCAAAATCTCATTCAATAAAAGATAATGAAAGTCTAAAATCCTAATTTGGAACCAAATCCAAAATATAACATCTTTCTAATATTACACATACATATTACATACAAATGAAATATACCAAAATATCCTCTATATTAAGACTAAATTTGAATATGAAGCAATAAATCTAAATTTCATGAATGAATCTCAATCAAGAAAAAATTATGTTCGACTTGAATTATAGTATGACTTTTTTTTATCAACCATAATAGGACTATTTAGTAGCCCTAATAAATATTATTTTGTATTAGACAATTCATATTATTGACGTTCTTTTAATATTTACTAGAGTAAAATTTAGGTTGTCATGTTGAGCAACCTAAACACTTCAAATAAAAAAAACTTTTTTAATGTGTTGTACCTACATTTAAAAAAATATAAATAAATAAAAAAAGCACGCTGCCCAATGAATAGAAGAAATTAAGACTACGAATCTCTTTAATGTAATTTCATTCCTAATAACCAACTAGGCTTAGCCTAGTTGGCCACCATGACTCTCCTAAGGGCTTAGTCCCAAGGGGAAGGTTATGGGTTCAACTCTCCTTAGGGAGAGTTGAATTAGAAGGCAAGCACTTGGTACTTTGCAAGGGTGGAGAGGCTAGCTCTCATAGGTGCTAATCTAACTACTAACAACTGACTTTCGCAGATCAAAAAAAATTTCATTCCTATCGTTGTAGCCAAGACTAAAAGTTGATAATGTATTTATTATGCTAAATAGGGTTATATAATATGTATAAGTAGCTACCTTTTAAAATATAGGCGTTGTTTGGGAAGGAAGTTTTTTGGTTTCTTTTGGTTTTTTTTCACTAAAAGACAAATTGGTTACAAAACCAAAAAAAACAAATCCAAACAAAATATCACATCAAACTCCATAATCATTTCACTTTTTCTCTCACAAACATCACATCCAACCACAAAAAAACCCAACTATATTCCCAAACACAAAAAAAAAAAAAAAAAAAATTCCAATAATATCTTACAAGTAAAAAAACCCACTTCCCAAACGCCCACATAATATGTGTTGGGGATCCAGGATCCCACCTAAGACCTTCCAGAAATCATACCAAGCAGAAAAACACATACACACCCAAGGAAACACCATATTTAACGTGGTTCAGCCTCAATGCCTATGTCCACGGGAGAGTAACCGGTTATCACTATAATAATAGAGAGATTACAAAGAGAATAACAATGGAGGAGGAGCTTACACCATCCTCACTCCTAACACTCACCCGTCTCCCTCTCTCACACCAAGAGAGACGGTCTCTCTGCCTCACATCTCTCACTCTCTCTTGGTTTGCTCTCTCTCTCTCTCTCTCTCTCTCTCTCTCTCTCTCTCTCTCTCTCTCTTCCCATTTCTACACATAATAGTAGGAGAGAGAGTCTTCCATGTGAGCTGGCTGCCAACCCCCTTTTTCTTCTTTCAGTGGAGTTGGTCACATACTCCCTCCTACTCCTTGACTTCATCAGCCGCCATTCATACATAGAGAAAATGATCACCCCTCACATGGGGTGATAGTACAACAATCACCCCCCTCAACCCATGTGAGGTGATCCATAGCACACACTGCTGCTAATCTTGTCAAGCCCATAATCCAACATAGCCTACATATCCTTACTAAGACGCTTGCACCCCCTGAAGCTAGAACACACCGAAGAAAATACAGAGATACAAGAGGAGGAGTGAATCGTACATCCCACTCAACTCACACCACTCTCTGATTCTTTCTTGGAGAGAGCCCTTTGCTCTTATCTCCCATAGATCTCTTCCACGCTTCTTTGTCTCGGATGTCTTCACCTACTATGCTTGAACTTGTGTAACCAAGATATTCAACACCCCCTGATTGGATGCCCTGCACCCCCTGCCCGAGATGCCCTACACTCCCTTAAGTGCTTAGGGACACTACAGTTGCTCTCTGGAATGCCACTAACCTACCATGCATCACAATTTATGGTTAGAGCAACTGAAAACACTCTATGTTTTCCAAACAACACGCTTTGCATAGTCAACTTGCTCTGTCTTCTTTGCTCGGAGCTTTTCCTCTGAACTATCAGCCTTTGCCCTCTGCACTTCTAAACAACCTCCTAGCATTCCCACACGCTCGTTGTCTGTGCCTTTGCAATCCCTGATTTGTTGTTCAGTAGATTGATGGTTGATAGTAGCTCTATCTGTCAAAGCATCATCAGCTATGCAATTTCTTGCATAGTGCTCGCACTCATGGCTTCTGGTCTCCTTGCGTCAAGCTCACTTGAGAGATCCGCATCAACTCTATCCTCCGCTGCCATGGAACTAAAGAAACCGCCATAGAGAAAAGAGACTTGTCACTCCTTGGCGTGCACCCTTGCATTTTACCCGTCTCAATTTCTCTATCTGGAAGTTCCTATGAACTTTCAATAACCCATTGCTGCATACTCTACTCGCACCTTCTCTGCACTATACATTTACACCTTGTACGACACTCTTGCATACCCATCTGTGCTCTTGTACCTCTATGCTTGCGCCCAGTATGCTCCTTTGCAACTATTGTTCTACTCGTTCATGTCTCTTATCAGTACTAGCTCGTATACACAACATTCTCTAAGCTTGTATTGGTTGCCAAATCATCTGTCCATCGATGAAGTGGACTTTTGATTGAACCAGATCTTCCGATTGACTCTGTAGATAATCATTTCTACAATCCTCTAATCGCCCCTGACCAATCCTGATCTCCCTCGATCCGCCATTTAATCAAGTATGACCTCCTCTAGTCTCCAATGATCTATCTCTCGATCTGTATCTAGTTGTCCAATCCGGTCAGAATCTGCCCGTTCTGACCTCTTTAGTGGTTCCACAACATTCCACAAAATCCAATCTCCCTCCGACTATTGAAGATGACAAACCCCAGTGTTTTGACAATCACCAAAAAACCGTTTAGAATCTCATTATTCTGACCTTGCGGTTGAGTCTGGAACGGTCTGTTTAGCTAGGACCAACCTTCGCTGCACTTCCGAGGGCCTCACAGAAAAACTTTCCCAATTCAATAAAAAATTAAAAAATAAAAAATTTCCTGACCAAATTATATGGAAGATAGGAAGCTCAAGATCATCCAAAAATTGAAATTGAAATACGTGTTGTCGTTGTATGTCAACTGATGAGTTTTTAGACTTCATGCATGCTACATGTAGCAATAGGTGCTATGCTTTTACTTAAAAAGTAAAGATTTCATTAAAAAGGAAAAAAAATAAAAATAAATAATGAAATGTAATACATGAAAAGAAAACCAAATCACATATAAATGAGTAACTTACTGCAAGTCCAGCTATTTCCAGACTCAACAAATGACTCATCCTTCCCCACACACTCTGCATGATAAGCTTTTAGACACTCCCTGAAATCAGAACATTTGACAATAGACATGATAAAATTAACTCCATGACAAGAATAAAAAAGATTTCATTATAGCGAAAGCCATTAATAAAGCAATGACAATGTAAAGTTATAGAACTATTATTTTCTTTGCTTAAATCCAAAAAATTAGCTCAATTAAAAAGTACTGATAAATACTGTAGTTTTCCCCTTTTGTGTGTTAATAGGTTGGACTACATTGGCCCTATTTGGTAGGGCTTATTTCTAGCTTATTTCAGCTTTTAGTTTAATTTAAGCTATTTTGATATGTTTGGTTTAGCTTAACAATACAGCTTATAGTTTTTTGTAAGTCAAAAATCAACTTATTCTTTGAGTTGGGGAGGAGAAGCTTAATTTATAAGTCAAAAATCAGTTTATGTTCACAGTTATAAGCTATAAGCTATTAAACTATAAGTTATAATCACTTTTTCACAGCTCTACCAAACAGGGCCATTGACTTAATAATGAAATCAGGAGAGCCTAAATTAAAAAGTTAATAATTAAAATTTCAAGAATGATAGTGAAAATTAGAGCAAAGTTCGGGGGACTAGTTTGAGCTATAATTTTCCTAATGAATTTCAATAGTCGTTCATTAATTTTATGAGCTAAATACTGTTAATCTTTATAATTGTTTGGTTTCTGAATTCACTTTTTAGAAAATTGAAGTTTTTTGTTTTCTATATTTTTTGGTTTTCATTGATTTTTTTTAGTATTTTAAGCAATTTTTTTAATTTTTAGATACACCTAATATAAATACACTTAAAAAAATATAATATTTGTGAAAAAAAATATTTAAAAAATTCATTAAATACCAAAAAAAAAAAAGAAAAATTCAATACATTTTCGTATTCTTCTGTATTTGCTGATTTTTTAACATATTTGTTTACAAATATTTTACTTTTTAGATATATTTAAGTAAGGTGCATCTAAAAAATAAAAAAATAAAAAAATTGCTTAAAATTTTAAAAATATTCACTAAAAATAAAAAAAAAACACGAAAAGTAAAAACTTAATTTTCAAAAAATTGAATTCAGAAAATTAAAACCAAACACAAGTCATTAGTAAAAAAAAAAAAAAGTAAAGGCGATGACTATCTATCAACAAAAGAGGTTAAGGAATAACTGCACAAGTAACCCTCACTCGATTCTAGACTCAACTTAAATTTGAATAAAAAGTCAATAAAATCCCATCCACTCTGTAACTCAAACTTATGCCAAAAGTTTCACTCAAATTTAGACTTGAACTTACATTTTAAAAAAATGCCACTGAAATCCCTCCACTCCAATACTTAAACTTGCACCACATTAAGCCCTTGTTTGGCGTGAAAAGTTGGATTTTTTTTGGTTAAAATAGTCACAAAAAAAAACAAAATAAGCTAAAAAGTCAATAAGACAAAACGTTACATCTAAATCATAATCATTCCAATTTTTCTCTGACAAAAACCAAAAAGCGCAACCCTTATGAAGCACGGACACCTCTCTGGAGGCAGCGTATGGGTGTCAGACACGTGTTGGACACGACATGCGTGTCTGACACTCGACCTAACGTGTCCCTGTTTTTTTTTTTTTAAAATTTTGCAGGCGAACACTTTTTCAAACACTCTTGGACACATTGAAAACAAAAAGAAACCCTAGCCAAGAGACAGAGAGAAACCCTAACCCATTGAAGAGAGAGAGAGACAGAGAGAGAGGGGGGAAGAACCTGTTGAAGCCCTAGATCGAGGCTAGGTCTGTTCGTCTTCGTCTCTGATCAAGGCTAGATCGAGTCCTATTCGTCTCTGATCGAGGTATGTTTTTTGTTTCTTTCACGTCTCTCTATTCGTCTCCTTTCTCTCTCTATTCGTCTCCTCTTGTTTGCTCTCTCCTTTTTTGTTTGAGTCTCTCTCTTCCCTCTTTCTTACCGTCTCTCTCCCTCTTTATTCTTTTTATTCTTTTTCCTTTTTTTACCTTTTTTGTAAATAAATAATATAAATAAATACAAAATAATATAAATAAATACAAATAATATATATATATATATATTTTTTAATTTTACATATAATAAATAAAATAAAATAAAAATAATATATATTTTTAAATTTTACATATAACAAATAAATAAAATTATATATATTGAGCGTGTCCTCAACGTGTCGTATCCCCTATTTTTTAAAAATTTGCGTGTCTACGTGTCCGTGTCATATCCCTGTGTCCGTGCTTCATAGCCCAACCCAAACGAGACTTTTTAGCTCCAAACTAAAATAGTCAAAAGGCTAACCTACTTCCCAAACAAAGAATTTTACTCAAATTTTCACCCAAATAAAGAAAAACCCATTTCCTTTACTTAAATTTCCATCCAATCCAAACATGACATTTTGGGTACTTTACCAAAACTTTCCCTTAATGTCCTTTATTTCCAACCCATAGTTTCCACTCAAACTTGACACATTTTACTCAAATTAGAGTTTATTCATTGGAATGCTTCAAATTATTTTTACTTAATTTGACTAAAGGGTTGGAGTTCTTGCAAAAATGTTTATGGGCATCCAAGGAAGAAAATGAGGATAAGGAAAATGAAAATGGGATTCTAACAATATGGGAAAGGAAAGGGAATCCAGCAAAACCATCAATCACCAACCAAAAATGGTAAAACTCCCATGTGTATAACTCATCCACCAATTTTAGCATCCCATTTTCTAAACCACCCAGAGCATTATTTAAAGACAAAAATACCCCTTATTCCAAGGAAGAAACGGTAATCAAGGGGGGCAATTTTGTCCATGGCGTTGGAGAACTCTTCTTCACCCATACCCAAATCACTGTCCCATGATTTGGTGAGAAAATAAAAATAAGGGTAAGAATAAGTTTTCTCATTTGAACGATGAATAAGGTGTGTAATGACAAACAGAGACAAATCACTTTAAACTCAAATTTCATTTCTCACCTATACACATATATCTCTTTTGATCATTGTCTATAATTTTTTTTTTTTTTATTGAAAAATTCCAATCATTTCAATAAAAATTTCTCATCACTCCTTTCACGTTTTTTTTTTTTTTTCTTTAAGCACAATAAAAAAAGCTTGGAAGTCATTTTTGAGAACTCACTTGTAGTCGCAAACAAGAAGCAATCCACCATCTTTGCATACAAAGCACCAATCCTCAGCAATTTCTTCCTTGTTTTGAATCTTTTTTTCTTTCTTCTTCTTCTTCATCACTCCACAATTACTTTATGGTTTCTCACTCTTCACAGGTCTTGAAATCCCAAAATGCAATTCAATGAAAACTCAAGCTTCCCAACTCAAGTGCTTTAGAAAAAAAAAAAAAACATTTAAATAAGCAAATACCAAGAAACTCTCTTTCTCTCCTGAAGTTTAACCAAAAGTTTATCACAGAAAACCCTCTTGGCAATGCAGTTTGAGGGATGAAGAAAAGACCCACAAGAGAATATAAGCCAAATCACAACTTCAAAACCACAAAAAGAACAAAACCCACAATGCATTCTTTGGATTGTACAGGTTTTAGAGAGAGAAAGAGTGAAGATTGTAATGTGGGTTTTGTTAGGTTGTTCTGGAATCTCAGGAATTTTTTTTTTTTTTTTTGATTCAAGAATCTCAGGAATTAACACCGGACTGAGTAGACCAAAAGTTTTTCCCTTTGGATTTTAATTTGCTTATGGGTTAATCCAGGATTAAAATAAGAAACTGAAAATATTTAACAGAAAATGCTAGAGTTTATTTCATTTTGGACCTCTTTATATTTGTGTTATCTCCACTAATAATTTTCTTATTTTTACCTTTTCTTCCTATCTAAAAAAAAAAACTTTTTTTTAGGAGGTGTTTGGATGATGAATTTAAATATGAATTTAGGGGAAAAAAAAAAGAAAAAAAAAAGATGAAAAGGTAAAACAAATGTAAATTTAATATAAGTTAATTTTATTTTTTTCATTTTCTGTCCGTTTTCGAATTCTTATCTAAATTCATGATCCAAACATAATATTAAAATCCTTATTATTTTAACTATATCCCTTTTGGGGCTACCCCCAACTAATTTTTGTAGTCCTTTATTCTATATATACTATACAATTACCTGGTCAAATAACTTCGATGGAAGAAAAAAATATTGAGCGTAATAGTGATACCATCTTACATGATATTATCTACTAATAAAAAGTAGTAATGGGATTAGACATTTCTTATCTCTCATTAATTTAGCGATATTACAGTCTTTACTGCAAAATGAAATTACTCATTAAATAATGATATTTTCATGTAATATCATCATTTCTTTTAATATTTTATACTCCAAAAAAAATAGAGAATGGAACATTGAATTAACAATAAGTAAAATTTTAACAGAGGTCATTTAAAGTTCATTCAAAATTGTAGTGTTTTGTAGCGTGCAAGTATTTGTCGCGGAGCCAATTCAAAATTTCTTTGGCTTCATTATTAAAGCACTTGGAGAAGAATGGAGGTCAAAAGTTCTTCTAAGTGAATTTTACTTTATAGAGAATTATTGTGGCAAAAACATTTGCTAGTTAAAAACTATCACATTTTAAAGGAGAGGGGTTTGGTTTTACAAACAAACAAGCCAACGAACAAACAAAAGGGAAAAAACAACAAACAAAGACGGCTAGACTTTCAAAAAAATATTTGCTTTGTAAAACCCTAATTATAGAAGGGAAAAAAATTATAAGTTTATTTTGGGTTGAAACAAAATTGACAATGGTGGAGAAAATCAATTACTGGAGGTAGGGGTGCATGCGGATCGGTTTTTAATTGTTCGGTTTGTGGTTTGAGCTCGTCCACATGTCTGCAGTTTAAGAAAAACTAAACTCGCAATCGCTCGTAATGCGGGTTGTGATTTGTGCTAATAGGGTTCGTGGATATGTGGACAGTTTGTGGATTGAGCTTTTTCCTTTAAAAAATTATTTTTCGGCTTGTTTTTTCCTATTTTTAAAATATTTTTGATTGCGGGAGATTCAACACTATCCTCCATTAAAACTGGATTACAAAAAGTTAGAATGAAATTAAATAAAAACTAACATAGGAAAAGAAAAAAATATATATACATAACTAGATTTGCAAAAAATTGAAGAAATTCCAATTGAAGAATAAGTGCTCGTTTGGCATGTGGGTTTGGGTTAGGTTGGGGCTATTTTAGCCACAAAAAGACAAAATCAACTTTTTAGTTCCAAGCTAAAAGTTGGGAAAATTCTATTTCCACACACCACTGTAGCGATCCCAGTTTTGCCACTTCGCTGAGTATGTTAGGGATCGAGCTGTCCGGTCAGCTCGCGGGGGTCCAGGGGGTAGCGCCCCTTGGCAGGCCCTAGGGCAGCGCCTTGACGGGGTTGAGGGGCAGCGCCCTCGAAGCAAAAATGCAAAATGCATTAGAAGTTGCTTGTCTGCTCGAGCGAAGAATGTTTGGTTTCAGAAGTTTGACCTGTCTGCAAAAGTACTGGGAAAGTGTATTTGACACTCGAGCGGGGCTTTCTACGCTCAAGCGGACCATGTTATATCAGTTCGTGAATCTGATATTTCAGATCACTTTTGTATATCTCTCTCTAAAAACCCTGTCCTCTCCCTTCTCTCTATAATTCTTTACGCCAAATAGGATCAAAACCTTGATTTCTCAAGATCCATTAGAGTTCTGTCATATGTTCTTCATCAAAGTTGGTTAACTTTTCGAGGGTTTTGTTGTGTGCGGTGAAGATCGAGTGTCGACACCGTTGATTTTGGGGGTTTCATCTCATTTCTTCTTCAAAACTTGAGGTAGGGATTTTCTTAAAGTTATATATATATTTTTGCAAGATCTAGATGATTTTCGAAATCATCATTCGATAGTTTTGAAAATTGATTGTTGATTAAAGAAGTTGAGAGATTTTGAAAGTGGGTTTGTCTCTTATTCTTTTAAAATGATCTTATGAATTTTGATCTTCGTTGATTGAAGAAAATATGATTTTGAAAAGTTTTCTTTCAAAAGATTTGAGTTGTATAGTTTTGGTGAGAAAACCTAGAAATTGGAGATTTTTAAAATAAATTGAAAATTCATGAATGATATTGTCATATTTATTTTGTGTGTCAAAATAAATGGATGTTTAGAAAATTTCTTATTTATATTTATATAAAAGATGAATTTCATGGAATATGAGAATTGTTGTTTATTTTGAAAATTATTGTTCAAAATGTAGAAATAGTCTTGAAATGACTAATTGTTGAGGATACTTGATAAGAGGGAATTGTGTTATTCCTTGGATGATGAATCGGAATAAAAGTATTTATATTCATCTTGTGACATTGGCATATCAATTCATTTGATTACATTAAACTTTGAAAGTTGATTTGAAAACTTGCATTGATAAAAGAATGTTGAAAAACAAGTTTCCATGAATTGGTTTTGGGATAAATACGGTGCAGAGTCGGCCCTGAGATTTGTAGGGCCTAAAGCGAATTATGAAAATGGGGCCCCTCTAAATATATTTTTTTTAATAAAAAATTTATGCATAAAATGATAAGTATCCACAAATTTTTTTATTTAAGTATACTTGAACATATAATCATTAAAATTATAAACTAAAATTTACTTTCATATATTAAGATAGGAAGAAATCAGTACAATGTTGTGCTCTGCGTCTGCCTTGCCTTGAACTTGGTACATATTGTTGTCTTCATTTCATTACTTCGTTAAAGAGAGAGAGATTGAAAGCAAAACCAGTGGACTGAAGTGAAAGTGATGTTGTCTATAGTGTATGTATGGTTTGGGTTGGGCCCAAACACTTCTTCTATTTTTGTTTTTTTTTTTTTTATATGTTTTCATTTTAATAAATATGGGCCAAACACATTTATAAATAAATATGGGCTAAATTTTATATGGGCCCAATAAAATATTTTGGGGCCTTTAAATTGATCTTAAAAATAAAAAAAAATAAAAATAAAAGGGTTGGGCCTATAACAATTTATTAAATTTGAGGGCCCTATTTTTGGGCCAAAATTTGGGGCCTAAGACACAAGCCTTACCTGCCTTAGGTCAAGGCCGACGTTGATACAGTGGTAAATCTTGACAGGTGGTGTAGATGAAATTGAATAGGTGTCAAGCCTTCCAGTTAATACTGGTAAAAATGACAAATTATAGGTGTCGAGCCTTCTAGTCAATATTGGTAAAAATGACAAATTGGTAGTACTTGTATAGTCTACTTGCAGACACCGACCTGGGGATTACCATAATCATATTTACCACCCTTGAAATAAATTGTTAAGTTTTGAACAATTGAAATTGAATGATATCATTGAGCATAATGGTTTTCAAAAGATGAAAATGTGATTTATCTTCAAAAAGGGCATAGCATGGCATGTGCATTTTATCTCTTGAGACTTGTATAAAATGTATATACTTTGTTAAGAATTTCCTACTGGGCTTTATGCTCACCCTACGGGATTTTTGTGCAAGAAAAGATGTGGTAATCCCACCCAACTAGGGGCGTGGAAGTATGTGTGTTGGGAGTACAATGCTCTCATTTGATGTGACTCTGTGTATAAGCCAAGGGCTGTGTTTGTGTAAGTTTGAATAATCGTTTTGTGTAACCAAACTCAAGCCTTGGAAACTTGTAAACCCTTGAGGGTATTTATTTGTTTATTTACTTGTTGTTGGATTAATGTATTGTTGCATGAAGAACTATTGTATCATGTAATATAAGTTTAGAGATTTATATTCAGTTTTCCTTGAAAGAGTTATGATTGTTGTCTTATCATTTAGGCTAGAAATTTGGAGGCGTTACAACCACCTTATCTCAGTGTACATCATTTCTCACTACACACATTTATTAATTTAGTTATTACTTATTCTTCTCAATCAACATACTAAATATTTCAATTATACCATTCACTAATATTATACACACACCACCGTCCTCCCACACACTTGTTGAAAATTATACAGATTAAATATTGAAGCATAGAAAAAATAAATGACAGACAGACGAGTGGTTTATTAAGTTAAGAGAATAGCAGGGGTAGGTTGTCGTAGCGGGCTGCGATGGCGGCACCGAGAGAGGGATCGCGACGACATGGAGGAAAAAAAAAAAAGAGAAGAGATTGCGTCAGCAATATCAACGAGCTTCTTTTGGGCCTATTCAATTAATGAAAATGAAGATGAAACCTCAACAATTAAAAATCAACACAGAGATATGACTGACATATGTGATTAGAAAAATGTTTTTTTTTTAAACTGGAAATTGTACTTCACTGAATCTATTTTCATATTTTCAGTATTGTTTTTAGCATTGTAACACAAAAATGAAAGCAAGTTCTATATAGTTGATGATAATTTTAAATGTTTATGTAGAGGGGTATATAGTGTGTAGTAAGTAAAGTGAGAAATAATGAAAGAACAATGGAGAAATTAGGGTTTAATTTTTTTTTACTCAAAAAATGTACATTGAGATTTTTTTTTGTTTTTAAAAGAGGTGTATGGAGAATATTTTGATATAATATTATAGGTGTTGGTGGATGTCCACTATGGTCATTTTACTTTAGGGTATAATTGTCATTAAAATGATAATTCATTAAATGTGTAAACTAAGCTAAGTA
Organism: Camellia sinensis; assembly: GCF_055761805.1. Lineage (NCBI taxonomy): Eukaryota > Viridiplantae > Streptophyta > Magnoliopsida > Ericales > Theaceae > Camellia > Camellia sinensis. Next base: position 61,423,300 of record NC_138962.1, on the reverse strand, counting down.
AGTGTATGGAAATAGAATTTCTCTAAAAGTTGTCATATCCAAACCATAATCATTACATTTTTTCTCTCACAAAAATCAAAAAAATCAAAAAATCCATCCTAAATGAGCTATTTTAGACCAGGCTAAAAAAGTCAAAAAGCAAACCCACATCCCAAACGAAGCATGAGTATTGTAAATAAGGTAGTGCATAATATTATTATAATGTTATAATATTACAACTTACAGGTTTGATAATCACATTGAACTGCGTGAGAGAAAAGAAAATTAGAGTTACATATTTACAAAACTTATAAGAAAATCTAATGATCTAGATTTTACAGATGCGGGCGGGTGAGTGTGGGCGTTGGTGAAACCCGCGATCCGCCCACAACCTATAAAACAGGAAAATTTTAGGGGGATTTGGTGATAGCCCCCTCACTATCTAATTTGTCTTTCAAAAGGACAAGAATTATATAAGTACTTTCAAAACCCCTTGATATTTTAAAACTTGTTTCTTTTACTATATTACCCTCATATCTATCAGCTCTTCTATTAAGCCATCTTCACTATGTATTTCAGAGTAAAATTTTACTTTTATACAGAGTAAAATTTTACTTTAGTTTCAGAGTGTAAAATTTTACTTTCATACAGAGTAAAATTTTACTTTCATACAGAGTAAAATTTTACTTTAGTTTCGAAGTGTAAAATTTTACTTTCATACTGAGTAAAATTTTACTTTCATACAGAGTAAAATTTTACTTTAGTTTCAGAGTGTAAAGTTTTACTTTCATACAGAGTAAAATTTTACTTTCATACAGAGTAAAATTTTACTCTGGTTTTGTCAAATGAAAAAAACAGAGCAAAATGAAATTAGATCAAAAACAACAAAAATAAATCAAAAAAAAAAAAAACAAACAAACAAAAACAAAATAAATTAATCAACAAATCAACATATCTAATTGAGAAGAAACACTTCTAAAACTCCATCAACAATCACAAATCTCAATGAAAATAATACATGTGTTCAACAACACTCATACACACAAATATATATATATATATATATACATATATTCTACTGTTCCTCATCCACATCCTTCCCAACCTCCTGTTCAACTTCTTTCAATCTCGAAGCTTCAGCCTTCGCATTCAACATCGCAAGCATCTCATCAACAACCTCATCATGTTTCTTCTCCGCTTCCAATCAACGAAGCCATTGATTGAGGATGAACTTTTGCTATTTTGATCTTCTTATTGTTTCTATGGAGGCATTTGCTACCAGATCTGGTCACTCAGACTAGATCTCCTTTGAAACCCTAGCCATGGAGTCATCATCTATGTATATGCAATAGTTGTATCAGACGAAACTTGAGAGATTGAGATTGTGATTAGGGAAGATTTAATTGAGGGTATAATAGTCTGATAAAATATTTAAATAATAAATTTTGTCCTTTATATAAGACTTTATAATTATGAGGGGGTTTTAAAAGTATAATTTTTTTCTTAGTCTTTTTAACAATAAAAGAAAGATAAGGGGGGTTTATAGCCAAATTTCCCAAAATTTTAACCTGCATCCGATCCTAATGATTCTGCAAAATTGCCCAAATAGGCGTGGGTAATTCGAATTGAGCAGTTTTTGCGGATCGAATAATCCTATGTCTAGCCCCAATTGGAGTAATATCAAATTATGATGAAGAGGATAACATAGAAGAACACAAGATTAATATCAAATTATGATGATGATGAAGAGCACAAGCTGTGTGGAAAGGGAAGAAATCCAAGAGATATCAACTTGTAAGGAAAAGAGAGGTAGTATCGTTTTCAAACAGACTACTATAATAATTTTTTTAGTTTTTTAATTAAAATATGAGTTTAAAAAATTAGATTTTGTTTGGGATAAATATTTTTAGCCTAACTTTTTGATATGTTTTAGCTATTTTAACCTGATTAAAAAAATTATGTTTGGGATAAACTTTTGATTTTATTGTAGTTAATTTGATGGTTGTGAGAGAGGAAGTGGCATTTTATCTTATTTTGACTTTTTAGTATATTTGTCTTTGTGGGCTAAATTAGTGCAACCCATATCCTAAACAATATGTTTTGAATAACTTTTTGACTTTTTATATATATAAATAAATAAAAAATTGCAAAAAGTGAGGACAAAAAAGAATATATATATTTTTTATATATTTGTTGGCTTTTTTATATTTTTAATGACTTTTTAATTTTATACTAAAAAATAGAGTTGTCAAATGAGAAAATCAAATAAAAGATAATTTATTAGTTGGGATCAAAATCAACTCGTGAAGAATGTTGGTTTATTTTGACATAAATTAAATTTTAAAAAAAATAATTACATATTTTTTAAATAAACTCTAAACTTTTAATTTTGTCAATTTTAATTTTAAAATTTTAATTTATTTCCAATTTAAATCATTTGCCTATTTTCGTTAAATAAAATTGACTGAAAAAATAATATTTTAGTCATTAAATTCAATGAAAATTGGTAGTTTGACATTTTATGTATATTTATATTGAGTTTAATGACTAAAATACTATTTTTTCATAGATTTATGTAACAAAAATAGATGAATGATTTAGATTAAAAATAAATCAAAAGATTAAGGTTCAAATTGATAAAATTAAAAACTCAAGGTTTATTTTGTAAAAAATCTGAAACCATGGATTTTTTTTGTTTTTGTTTTGTTGTAATTGTCTCAAATATTATTTGTTATAGTCTCTAAAATGACTTATTATTAAAAAAATTGTAAGTCAATTTTTAAGAAGTTTACTTCCCGCCTTTGTAGCACATTGCTCTTTAGGCAAATTGCACTTCATATCACTTTTTTCCCATTGAACCAAAAATTATAACACTAAACCCCCTCTTATCTATTAATTTTTTTTTTTTTCAATTTGGACTTTAATGATGAAAATACCCTTTTAGCTGTAAGCAAATTACACTTCACCTACTTAAACTATAACTCTATCATTTTAATCCCCTCAACTAAATTTTTTTACACTTTATTACTGTTAGAATAATGTATAGACAAAGATAAAAGAGAGAGAAGATTATATTGTTCTAAATCTTATATATTTTGAATTGTCTACAAAGAGCTCCTATATATAAGAGAGAATACATTGGTGGTAGGTGTGGTAGGTGTGATAGTGTAACAACCCTCATACTGATTACTGATTAATGACTGATTGATTACCGATTACTGCTAAACGGGACTGATAACTGACTGATAATTGAACTGATTAAAGTACTGAACTGACTGACCGAACTTTAAACTGAATTAAATGAATACATCTGTTTGAATTGCATTCTATCTGTTTGACTGTATGATTATCTGTTCATGCTTATATGTTTAGACTGCTAATTGAAGGCCTTATCGGCGGCCGAATCCGGAATCGATTGATGTTTAATGATCCTTAGAATTAATGTGATTTTATAGTATAATTATCTGAAAACTGATTAGGTATGATTAAATTAGATTAAATTAAGCTAATTAAAGAGTTGGACTTAATTACCGTTTTGACCTTGAGTGGGCCACTACCTCTATACCTTGAGCTCATTATACTTGAGCCAAGAACATTTCATCAGCCATTTCTCATTGTGCCTAGCCGACCTTAGAGAGAGGGAGACTTGAGGAGTTGATTTCATCTCAATTTTGCTTGTAGAATTGCTTGGTAATTGAGGAAATTGTTGAAGTGATTGCATATTGAGCTCCCTTCTTGAACTACAAGACTAAAGGTAGCTCCATTGTCTTCTTGTCCATGCTTTGAGTTGATTGTTGCATGGTCCATGTTAGATGGTAGAGCTAAGTCATGATTTGGGTCATTAATGGTGAATTGAAGCTTAAGTGTTGCATGCATGTACATATATTGAAGTTTTGAGGTTGTGGTTCATCATACCTCACATGCATGTCCATCTTTTGGTCATACTCCATGAGTTCATCCTATCTTTGAAGGTTTGAGCTCTTTTGAAACAGCATTAAAGCTTTGAAAATGATTTAAGATCATGCGTGTCATGTTTGAAGATTGTTCTTGAAAATGATTTGAAATTGGGTTTGAATTAAACACCCTTGGGCTTTGATTTCTTAAAAATTGAGCTTTGAAACATGATATCCTATGTGTTTTTAAGTGTTTTCCAGAAAATGGGCCCAAGAGGATTGGTTTTGATGCTTTTGAGCTTGGTTTTAGACCTGGAGATCGAATCTGGGATTTCCAGATTTCAGTCGTCCGCTCGAGCGGGGGAAGTGCCGCTCGAGCGGGAAAATCGAGCTTCCAGCATCTTGCACTGTTTTACAGTCCGCTCGAGCGGAGTATTGGGCGCTCGAGCGGAGTCATGTCTCAAGCTCGAGCGGGCGTCGAGCGGGGATTTCACCCATCCAGTACTTTTACAGTACGCTCGAGCGGGAAAGTTTGCGCTCGAGCGTGTACCTTTGTTTGCCTGTACGCTCGAGCGGGGAAACCTGAGCTCGAGTGGGACTCTGTTTTTCTGAAAATCCTGAAAATGCTTTTAAATGTGCATTTTTGCATCCTCATCCCATCCTAGGCATTCTTAGGCCTAGTTTAAGGCATTTAGATGAGGATATCGTTGTAGAACACACCAAGGCAAATTAGGGATTAAGTTATGATATTGCCCAACTGTGTAGCTTAGTGTGTGTTCAACCTGTGAACTGTGCAGGGTTGGCAACTGGGGAGACATGCTCTAGCATACTGTAGCCCAGAACTCTGTGAGTAACGATTGTGTAAAGATATGTTCAACTGATATCTTTTGAATACTAAACTGAACTGTTTACTGAACTGGTATTATTTACTGAATGAATGTATGTCCTTTATTTCTGAACTGTACTGTGGCATCCTTAGTACCTACTGTTTACTGTTACTGTTACTGCGACAGAATTCTCTGTCGGTTCCCTCGTGGAACCACTACTGTTTACTGACTGATGGCCATCATTACTGTTCGGTCTTTTAAGACCTACTGTTACTGTTATGCTAATGGATGTACCACATATGACTGTTTACTGTACTGAACAACTGAAATACTGGTTGAATTGAACTGTTTTCATTACTGTAAGGACATTCATTCTAAACCCTTTTACGCATTACGTTATTCACTGGGCTTTAGCTCACTGCTCATATATATATGTAGGTGTACCGGCACCAGATCGGAGCTAGGAGCGTCAGGGTAACTCCAGTTTTGTCAAGCCAGCCTTTGTGCCTCACTGCGAGGTTCCGAGTTGCCATGCTAAGGCTTAGGGGTGTTTTAAGAATTCCCCCTTCTGTACTGTTTCACTGTTTTGTATAGACTGACTGTTCACTGTACTGCTACCTAGGGTTGAGCCCCTAGTTTAAATGAATGTAAATATTGTACATACTGTTCTGTACTGTTTATGTATGAATGCATGAAAAATCTTTTTGGCATACAGACTGTCACAGCTCAATGGGCACTATTTAATTACTGTATTGGCTTCCGTCAGGCCCTGTACTCTGTTTTACTGTACTACTGTCCTGTAGGCCTTCGGTAATCTCGGATTACTGGCCGGTTACGGTGCTAAACCCATAGGGCCGGGTTTGGGTCGTGACAGATAGGTGTGGTAGGTGTATGGTAAATACACTATACCATATGATATATATACATTAATACTATATTAAAATATATACACTAACATCTCCTCTCAAATTCAAGGAGAGTAAGCATCAACCAACTTGAGTTTGGAAACTAGATCATTGAAACGACCAAGAGGATGAGCCTTGGTGAAACTATCAATAGGTTGATCCGCAGAAGCAATAGGAAGAAGATTAACAGTGCCACGGGTAATATGTTGTTGAATGAAATGACAATCCCTCACCATGATATAGTTTTGTAATCTGTAAGACTAGCACGTGCCAGAAGATTGAAGGCATATTTGGCCTGTGACAAATAGTAACCAGTGGAATCATGAGAGATTTCAAGCCCTAAGAAGAAATCAAGAGTACCAAGGTCCTTCATCTCAAACTAGCTGAAACTAATGCCAAGAGACAGTTTATAGTCGTGTCGGACCATTGTCGGAACTGGCAAGAATCAATGTCGGAACAGTTTACGAGGTCATGCCAGACCGATATAGGAGCTAACTGGAATCAATGTCGGGATAGTTTACAGGGTCATGCAGACCGATGTAGGAGCTAACCGGAATCAATGTCAGGAAAGTTTACGAGGTCATGCCAAACTGATGTAGAGATTGGATGTTGAACCAACAAGTGTGGCACACACATAACTTATGACGTGGTACTGAACGATAATGACAACAGATGATTGAGTGCGCCAGGAGACGGTGTAGATGGTGCGCCAGGGGGTGAGTTTGGTTGTGCGCCAAGAGAGGGCGGCTTGGATTATGCGCCAGAGGAAGCGTCTTAGATTGTGCACTAGAGAGAGACAGCTTGTGTTGTGCGCCAGAGAGTGCAGCTTGGGTGGTTTGCATGGTGTATAACCATGTTCACCATAATATAGGTATAATAATTACATAGAACTATCAATTTGTATCAATGTAAATCTTTGGCTAGTAATTTGTTACATAAATAGATAGAAAATTGAAGTGTAGCTTGCATACGTTATCTCAAATTTTGTGAACAACTTAAAATACTTTATTATTCTCTTTTGTTTCGTTTTTCTCTCTATCACTCCTTTGTCCTACCCATGTCAACAACCATAGATGCATACACTATTACCACTATTGTTACCTTGATTAGGAGATTGGAATGGGTGGCGAGGAAAAGAAGACGAATTATAATATAATTTTAGGCATTTTATAATATTTGAGATTTCATGTTTTGTGTTTTTTTAATCCATTTGAGATTTCATGTTTACATGTCAATTTTTCATCTATTCGTGTAATAGATCCTAAAAGACTGTATATTAAATATAATAGTTTTAGTTGAGGGGGTAAAGCGATATTGAGTGATAGTTTAAAGAGGTAAAGTGTAATTTGTCTTATAATTGAATAGGTATTTTCATCATAAAGGTTCAAAATGGAGAAAAACAAAACAAAACAAAATAAAGAAGAAGAAGAAGAAGAAGAAGAAAAGAGAGTGAGTAGATGCTATAGCGATCCCGGTTGTCCCTCTACTGTTCTGTTGTATTCCGGACTCGGTTCCGTGAAGTTGGTGGTTGTGTACCTTGTTGTTATCCTTTGATTCCACCAGTGTGAGTTTTAGGATGTTTTGGGCAGGTGGATTGCAGGTTGGTTGAACCTTAGTCTCAAATCTAATTGTCCAAGTTTTTGGTGGTACGCTCGAGCGGGTCATTCCGCGCTCGAGCGGAGTTTGGTTTTTGGTTATCCGCTCGAGCGGGTTTTTTTGCGCTCGAGCGGGGTTTATACACTTCCAGTATTTCGTGGCCCTGCAAAACTTCTGCAGGTGTGTTTTCTACGCTTGAGCGGGTTTCTTGCGCTCGAGCGGGATTGTTGGAGCTCGAGCGGGTAGTTCTTTTCCTGAAAAGTTCTGGGAGATGAAAATCCGTGCTCGAGCGAACTGGTTTTTTACGCTCGAGCGGATGTGTTTTGTTTTTGTTTCTTGGCGCTCGAGCTGTCATCTATGCGCTCGAGCGGGACCAAATGTTTGTGCTTTACGCTCGAGCGCTCTATTCTACGCTCGAGCGGGTCGTGCGTATATGAGTTATCCGCTGGGTGATTTTAAATCACTTTTTACTTTTCTTTCTCTCTCCTACTTTTTCTAAAACCCATTTTTGAGAGCCCCTCTCTCTAGAAACTCCCTTCTCTCTAGGGTTTGATCTAGTTAGAGTGTCCTCCTTCTCTCCAGCCTTTGTAAAAGTTGTGTTGATCGTCGAGGGCGTCGTTTTGATCCGAAAATCTTGGTTTTTGGAGCACTTTGGTTTTGGTCTCTTCTCCATCCGAGTCTAACTTCGAGGTAAGGATATCCTACTCCTCTTTATGAGTTTTGTCTTTAAATTTTAGCATTTCGATATGTTGGGGGTTGTTGTGTAATTTTGAGAGAGTTTGGGCCATTGTGTAATTTTACAAAAGTTGGGGTTTTTAATTATATAAAACCTAAATGCATGTTCGGCATGAAAGAATGAAATAAATGTTGAAACATTGATGAAAATGAAACCGTGGGGGTTGAAATGTTAATTATGGAAAATGCCCTAATTACATTGATTGATTAATTTGTATAATTAATTGTTGGAAATGAGGGATTGAATTGAGAATGTGGAAATTGGAAAGGGAAGGGATTAGAGGGTGTAGTTGGATTATTTATTGCTCACCTAATTGAAATGTTGATTTAATATCCATTTTGTGCATTTATTTTCTGTTTAGAAATAACTACTTTGGGCTATCGGTGGAGGATAGTCTTGATTGTTGTAGACAATGCATGATGATTAGACAAACTAAAACTAATCGATTGAATGCGTCATAGAGTATGACGGTGGATAGAATACATTAATTTTATGTATTGATTGATTGTGTATAGAACCTTTGTGTTTATAAGCATTGTGTGTAGATGAGGAGATGGGGGATGTACTCCGCGGTTTAGGGGAAGATGGGGGATGAACCTCTAAACCAGATAGTGTTGGGAGGAGATGGGGATGAACTTCATAGATACAGCTCATATGCTTGTCTAGAGAAGTGAAGATACAGCTCATATGCTTATCTTTGAGAAGTGTAGATACAGCTCATATGCTTGTCTAGTGAAGTGTGGATACAGCTAATATGCTTATCTGTTGATGTGTTGATCTAGCTAATATGCTTATCTATTAAATAAAGGTGGAGAATGAAAAGTGACATAGATTTGTATGTTATGAAATTGTGTTGTGATATATGTGGATGTATCAGTGTTGGTCATCTATCAATTGCTAATCTTTTAGTCATTGTTCATAGTTGGTTTAGTATATTTCTGCTGGTCTGTGGCTCACCCTATATGGGAACATCATTTTCAGGTACAGGTAGCATGCCACCTCCAAGGACAAAGCTTGGGAGGCTAGAGGCGGACAGACTTTTGTTGTCTTATTTCCTTTTGATGTATTACATGTAAATTCAAGCCAAGGGCTTAATGTGTAATTGAGTTAGTACTCTCTTTTGTAACCAAGTGTTAACTTGGAAAGCTGTAAGCCCGTAGGGCATTTGCTTTTGTTGTTAATATGTAATACTTTTGTAATAAAATACTCTGATGAATTGAAGAGTGTGGATCTTTTATATATAAATGCATGTTTATATTGATGAGTTTAATGTTATTATTTTGAGGGCGTTACAGATGCAAAGGATTAAGTGTTGCAATTTTTAATTTAATGGTGTATAGTGATTCGGTATAATAGTTGAGGAGGTGAAGTCAGAGGCAAACTTAATAAGGGACCAGGGGGTCATGAGCCCCTAACTTCGAGATTTTAAAAAAAAAAAACAGAAAACAGATGTGGCCCTATCTTATTAAAAAAAAATGTAAAAAGAAAAGTGTTTACCAAACACGTGCGGTGGGCCTTGCCCTCCACTCAATCTCTAACTTTGAGATGTATATACATACATCCTGTCTCTCATTTCTTTATTCATATCACAACACTTTGCTTTCTATTACTGTTGTAGTCTTCCTTTTGACTCTACGACTCACTGCTGCTTCGATTCACGACGAATCGAAACCACACCACATTGGGGACCACACTACAACTCTTAGCCTTTTCTCTCCATTGTTTACAAGTAATCTCTCTCTAATCTTTTACTCTTAAATGAAAAATAAATGTATTGATTTATGGTTATTTCTGGTTAAAATGATATGTTCTGATTTGTTAAATTTAAAAAAGGATTTATTTGTGATTATTTATGTTAAAATTAGAGATTTTGATATGCTAAAATTAAGAATCTTGATTTGTGGTGGTTTATATTGAAATTAGGGTTTTTGATTTGTTGTGATTTGTTAGGGATTTAAAATTGACAATAAAATTAGGAATCTTGATTTGTGGTGAGTTATATGAAATTTGGGGTTTTGATTTCTTGTGATTTGTACTAAATTTAGGGATTTGATTTGTAGTGATTTTTACTAAAATTACGGATTTAAAATTAGGTATTTGATTAGCGGTGATTTATATTAAAATTAGAGATTTTGATTTGTTGTGATTTGTACTAAAATTAGGGATTTTGATTTATTGTTATTTGTGTTAAATTTAGGGATTTTGATTAGGGGTTTTTATTTTTATTTTACAACAATCGTGGAGAAATACTACAAAAGAAAATCAAAGTTGGAATCATCTATTCCTCAAAAAGAAGATGATAATTCTTCCTCCGCAAAACAAAGTCGTATAGAAATCAACTTGGCAGACCTTCCTGCAGATCCAGGATTACGACCTAGGATTATGGACTATAACCCTAATGATCAATACCAAATCCGTAGAGCATATCTACAAACGGGTCCTTGTCAACCTCGCAATCATAATTTCTCACACAAAGCATTTTTGACAAAAACTTCGATGGTTTAGTAAATTTCCTAATTGGCTAGAGTATAGTGTAGTTAATAGGTGCCCCCTTTACATAAAATTTTTGACTCCGCCACTGAGTGAAGTATAATTTATCCTTGTTCTTTTCAAAAGTAAAAGGGTAACTCTTCATTAATTTTTACCCAACGCATGTAATAGAAAGTTTTTGTGCTATAGTATCTGCCAAAAAACAAAAAATAAAAAGAAATGTATTTTTTTTTGGTGCAAAATCAATTTAAATGAAAATATTTTCCATTGAAACGAACAAATTTCTTTCTTTTTTCTTTTATTATATAGAGCTCTATCTTGCTGGCTGTTGTTTGACATCTAATGCTTATAACTGCTCAAAACAGTTAAAAATATTCAACCTTGTGAAATGATAATATTTGAGCAAGTAAATATAAACCAGATAGAACAAACTGAAGCATGCTTGCGATGCAGTATTAATAGAAATTAACATATTCTCTAAAAAATGTGTTACTAAAATGGTCATGTTTAGGAAAAAATAAATCAAAATGAAAACATGGCTTCATAACTTCAAAATTCATAATAGATAACTGGTCCTGCTTAAATATATATTTCAAGTCAGTCAACCAGGGACGGAACAAAAATTTCATCATCGAAGGGGCCAAAGACAAATAATTTTATTTCACTATATATACAAACACACATTTATATACAATGTGATACATAAACTATATACATGCATAAAAAAAATTCAAATACCATATAAGTAATCTCTTTTCAGATAAAAAAAAAATTTTGATACAAAAAAAAAAGAAAAAAAAGAACAAAAGAATGAAACACATATCTTTTATACCGAGAAGCTATTTTATTTATAAAATAAGATATATATATATATATATATTTAAAAGTGCTATGATAAATACAGAAACACGGGATCCCTGCAGGCAACATTAATGGGGAGATATATATATATATACAGTACTTGTTAGTCAGATACTTGAGCATGAATGAATGATTCTTATGCGATACTAAAATCAAAACTATCAGCAAAAAGAAACAATTTGAGAATGTTAATGGCTAAAACTAAGACTAAGGAACATCTACAAGTGTGCCAAGTAAAACAGCCAAATCAGGCATGTTAAGTTGATAATAATTTTATGAACTTCAGAATATCTCAAACAAGCACAATAATATTTCAAATCTTAAACATAATAGTTCAATACAAGAAGTACAAGCCTTCATCTTCATCACTAGGTTTCTATTTCATTCTTCTTGTCTTGCTGTGCTAGAAAGGGAACAGAACAAGGGAACAAGTTTAACAAAAAAACCTACAAAACCAAACAAACTAGGAGAACTCCAAATCACCGGGATTGCTTCATCAATGAAGAGAGGGAGAGACAAGGAATCCGAACTCCACAGAATTTCATTCAGAAAGTCCATTGGACCAATCAGTCTTCAGCAGCAGCATCTAAGAACTTTGTGGAGCTTTGAGTTAGGCAGGGAACTGTACAGAATATAAAGATGAAAAGTGTAAAAGATAAAAGAATTACCTGAGTGTGCAACAATCTTTCTGCCATTGCATGGTTCCATTAGTGCTACTCTATTTTGAAATGTTTCAGCTTTGGTGCATTATCGGTTATGAAAAGTAGGTTAAGCAAGCTTGGACACTTACAAATCTCAAGGTTCTCCAAGGATGGCCAGTTTAATAACTCATTTGCGCAAATACTTTCTAATTTTGGCATATCAATGAGTACAAATTTCTTCAGCTTTGGAAGCACATGCGGATGCCCACTAGTTTCAGATTCCTCAAATATTTGTACAATTCCCGGGCAGTCTTCAATTTTTAAATATTGCATTTCAAGTTGGTGGATTACCCCTGGAGGAAAAATCTTCTTCAACATTTGACAGCTACTCAAAACTAGAGTCTTTAGTTTGGTTAAGCTTCCAGATTGCATTGGGACCTTCCAAATGCTTTCAACTTGGGTAAATTTTTCATGTATAAATGCTCCAAGTTCAATATTATTTTGCAATCCACTCTACTGATGGTTGTTTCAATTTCATTGCAACTTTCAATCAGACAACCTCAGATTTGGGTCATGCTTGCAATTCCAAAGTCTGATAGGTGCTTGATATCCTTGTGGTTGACCAATTCAATTGCTTCAGCTTTAGCAAATACCTCAGGAAATGGAGGACTAGCGCCTTCACCATTACAGTATTTGATATACCTGGCATACTTAAAGTACTCGGGAATTTGAGGATGTTCTGGATGCTTGCAAGAAATCAGAAGTTGAAATGACTTGACGTGTCTGATGTTTCTCCATAAGTGGCTGTTCTTCATAAAAGTTTGTAGAATGCCTGCATCGGGTACGTGGATCTGGAATGTAGTAGCCACCTCTATGACATCTACAATCTCATCAGCAAAGCATAACTTGAGAATCGTCAATCTTTTCAAGATAGCCACTTCTTTTATGATATTCTCAATCAATACCTTATTGGACCATTGCTAAAAGGCTTTCACATCGATAACCAATTCTTCCAATGTAGATAGCTTTGAGATTATATCATGATTAAGATCCATCTCTGGAGTGCCATTTACATTTCCAGATTTCGTGAAGGATATCCGCAGACACCTTAGACCTTTCAAATTTTTAGTATGAGTTGGTATATTATGGATCCCACTACCCCAAATATCAAGCACTTCAAGATGTGAAGTTTACCTACTGCAGAAGGAAGCTTCATCAAATATTCGCAATCACATAAATAGAGCACTTTGAGACTGATCAGCTTCGATACAGATATTGGTAATGACATGATTCCAGTTTGACAAAAGTTCAAAACTCGAAGGTTCGGCATATGGTCAAAAAATAATTCAGGGACTGTTATAAGTTCCGAATTTTTTGAAGGAAAAGTGTGGAAAGCATGCTACAATCTGGGCAATCTGGTAACTTGCGGAATTCATTGTCACTCAATGATATATGATTCTTCTCGCTCCAGGATTCTTCATCTGGGGCTTCTTGTAATGCTCCATTTGGTTTTACCAAATACTTACATTTAGGATCATCTGATGCGATATACAAAGCCACTTGTCTAATAAATTTGTGCATGGTAATGCATTTCTTACTCATAGTTCTTCAAGTAGTGAAACATTCTTGAGGTGACTCAAGATAAAATGTCCATTCCTGGTTTTCATATTTTTTGCATGATGATCATTGCCAATGAAATCTTCTGCTACCCAACACTCCAACAAATAATCTGTGTAAATGTCACTGTCTTCAGGATATAATGCACCATAAATAAAGCATTTTTTCTGGGCATCATCCAAGTCATCGTAACAGAATTTCAACATGTTATACATTTCCCTAATGCCTTGGCATTCTTTCTGAGGCCACATTCGCCAGCTGTTCAGTCCATCACTCCACTGTTAAAATATAATTTGTAATCTAGAAAAATCTAGAGTAGTTAATGAATAACTTATAAAGATATTTATCTAGAAAAATCTAGAGTAGTTAATGAATGATTTATGAAGATATTTATCTAGAAATATCTAGATATTTAATAATGATAGAAATATCTAGAAATGTATAAAAATGATGTTGGAAAATATCAAACCTTTCTAGAATCTTTCTAGAAGTGGTTAAGATGATGATGTTCTCTATATAAAGCCATGAGCTAATTGTAAATGTGTATGCAAGAATCTTGAATTGTACTCAACATAATAAGAAGAAATTTTCTTATATTTGAATTTCTACCTTATCTTCTTCTATAATTCCCTTCCTAGCTTGCCCAAGTTCTTATCAAATATACCTTGTCAACCCAACAATTTTGGTATCAAAGCCAGGTTCCCCTCACCTATTCTAAAGCCTCCAAACCTCAAATACTATTCTAGCATGGAAGCAAGCTCTTCCACTTTCAACTATGCACAAACTCTCATCCCTATATTTAAGGGAGAGAACTATGAATATTGGAGCATCAAAATGAAAACTTTATTTGTCTCACAAGACTTGTGGGAACTAGTTGAAGATGGTTTTGAGGCACCAGCAAATGATGAAGAACTTCAAACTTGGACAAAAGCACGTCGAAAGTAGTACAAGACGAACAAGAAAAAGGATACAAGTGCTCTTCTCAACATACAACGAGGGGAAAGCAAATCTATCTTTTCTAGAATCATGGGTGCAAAAACATCTAAAGAAGCTTGGGATATATTAAAGTGTGGGTAGCAAGGTTTTGATAAGGTCATCTCCATTAAACTACAAACATTATGGAGAGATTTTGACAATCTAGCAATGAAGGATACTGAATCTACTAATGAGTTTTTTTCCCGAGTTGCTGGAATTGTCAACCAAATTAGAAGTTATGGAGACAACCTTGATGACAAAAGAATTGTCGAAAAAGTTTTAAGAAGTTTACCTCAAAAATTCAAGCATATTGTTGCTGCCATCGAGGAATCCAAAGATTTGTCTAAACGTACTAGACATGAGCTAATGAGTTCTCTTGAGGCACATGAACAAAGAATGAGCAAATTTACAAATCAGTCAATGGAGCAAGCATTTCAATCCAAAGTCAATATTGGAGACAAGAAGCAAGAAAATCAAGGAAAGGATTCATTTCAAAGAAGGACCATGGCCGGAAAAGGACGAGGAGGCCGAACCTCATTTCAAGCCCGGAACAAAGGAAGAGACTACAACAGTCAAAGAAATTTCAGCGGTAACTCTAACTCTCAATGCACTATTTGCAAGAAATTTAATCATGCATTTAGGTGCAAGAGATGCAAAAATTCAAATCATTCACAACGTGATTGCTGGTTCAACAATGATAAAGACAAAGCTAATTTTTCTGAAGAAAATGAAGCAGGACATTTATTTTCTTGCATAAATGCCCAACAAGAGTCAGAAAATATTTGGTATTTGGATAGTGGATGCAATAATCATATGACAGGCAATCGCAAGATTTTTGGGCAACTAGATGAAAAAGTCTCTTCTCAAGTAAAGCTTGGCGATGGAAAACTACAAAAATGTTGAAGGAAAGGGAGTCATCCACGTCCATACAAAGGGAGGTAACAAAAAATTAATTTCTGACGTTCTTTATGTTCCGGGGCTAACCCAAAATCTATTAAGTGTGGGGAAATAAATAAAAAAAGGTTATGCAGTAAATTTTAATAATAATGAATGCATAATCTCTGACAAAAAGAAAAATCATATAGTGGCAAAAGTCAAAATGACTCCAAACAAAGTTTTTCCTCTTGTAATGCCACTAAATGATAATTTTGCCCATAAAAAGTGAAAACACCAATGATCCATATCTATGGCATCTTAGATAAGGACATCTAAATTACAAGGCCATGAAATTATTAAAAGAAAAAGATACGGTTATAGGATTGCCTCACATTGGCAAAATCAATAAAATTTGTGAAGGATGCATTTATGGAAAAATGCATAGATTGCCATTTCCAAAGACTTATTGGAGAGCCAAAGCACCTTTGGAGTTGGTGCATGCAGATATTTGTGTGCCTTGCCGAACACCATCTCTTGTTAACAAGAGATATTTTCTACTCTTTGTTGATGATTATACTCGAATGATATGGATTTATTTTCTTGATAGAAAATCAGAAGCCTTCTCAGTATTTCTGTAGTTTAACGCTTCGGTAGAAAAGCAAAGTGACAAAGAAATCAAAATGTTGAGGACAGATCATGGCGGAGAATTCATTTATACTCCATTCATGAATTACTATAAAGAAAATGGGATTAAAAGACAGCTCACCGTTCGACACTCTCCTCAACAAAATGGAGTTGCAGAACGGAAGAACCGGACAATTGTGGAGATGGCATGAAGCATGCTAAAAGGCAAAGGTCTTCCTAACAAATTTTGGACTGAAGCTGTCAATACTACTGTTTATATTCTAAACCAATCTCTCATGAAGGTTGTCCAAAACAAAACACCATATGAGGCATGGCACAAACAAAAGCCCCAGGTAAATCTTTTCAAAGTATTCGGTTGTCTTGCTTATGCTTTAATTCCTTCCCAAAAAAGGGAAAAATTTGATGAGAAATGAGAGAAATATATATTCATTGGATATAGCGACGAATCAAAAGGATATCGTCTGTTCAATCCAATGAAAAATGAATTGGTAATCTCTAAAGATGTCATATTTGATGAAATGACAGCATGGAAGTGGGATGATTACTCCATCCTAGAGCAGAAGGAAATTGAATTTAATGAAACAATAGAAAGAGAAGGATCTTCAACTCACCAAGCAAGCCCAAACCAAAGCCCATATAACACTCCAAGCCCAAGGCCAAGAAATGACTCTCCAAGAAGCTCTTCATCTGAAGAATCTGAAACAATACTAAGAAAGGTACGTTCCTTAAGAGAAATATATGAAAATTGTGATGTAGCATTGTTTGCTTACGAGCCACAGTTTTTTGAAGAAGCTGTGAAAGAAGAAATTTGGAGAAAGGCAATGGATGAAGAAATTGAAATTGTTAAAAAGAATTACACTTGGGATCTTGTTGACCTATCCAAAGACAAAGATGTGATCGGACTTAAATGGGTCTACAAGACTAAATATAAAGAAGATGGCTCCATCCAGAAGCATAAGGCTCGTTTAGTTGCAAAAGGCTACTCACAACAACCTGGAGTAGACTTCAATGAAACATTTGCTCCAGTTGCTCGCATGGAGACAATACGAACCGTTCTTGTCTTGGCTGCACAAAATGAGCTACCAGTATATCAGCTAGATGTCAAATCATCTTTTTTCAATGGAGAGCTTGAAGAAGAAGTTTATGTTGAACAACTGCAAGGATACATAATCAAAGGAAAAAAAGGCAAGGTTTACCAACTTCGGAAGGCACTGTATGGACTAAAGCAAGCACCCCGAGCCTGGAACAACAACATTGACAAGTATTTTTGTCAAAATGGTTTTCAAAGAAGCCAAAGTGAACCATCACTATACATCAAGAAAGGAGGTACACAAGACTTTCACATAGTTTGTCTATATGTTGACGATTTAATCTATACAGAAACTAAACCATCAATGGTAGAAGAATTTAGAAGAGCCATGATAAAGGAGTACGAGATGACTAATTTGGGACTTATGACATATTTTCTCGGTATTCAAGTGAAGCAGTCAAAGGGAGAAATATTTATCTCTCAAGGAAAATATCTTGAAGATTTATTGAAGAAATTTCATATGTCTGACTACAAATCAATTTCTACTCCAATCTCTTTAAATGAGAAGTTGCGAGTAAATGATGGAGCAGAGAAAGTCGATGCTACCGCCTATCGAAAATTGGTTGGTTCACTAAATTATCTCACTAATACAAGGCCAGACATTGTTTACTCTGTAAATCTTATTTCCAGATTTATGCATGAGCCGAGCAAGCTACACTATGCAGCAGCAAAGCGAATTCTTCGATATCTTCAAGGGACCAAGAACCTCGACATCAGGTATGTGAAAGAAAATGATAGTAAACTCATTGGCTACACTGATAGTGATTGGGTAGGATCATTGGGTGATCGAAAGAGTACATCAGGTTATGTATTTTGTATTGGCTCAAAAATTTTATCTTGGAGTTCTAAGAAGCAGAAGACTGTAGCTCTATCATTAGCAGAAGCAAAATATATTGCAGCTACAGATGCAACTTGTGAAGCAGTCTAGCTTAGAAGAATTCTCTCAGATATGGAGCACAAAGAGAAAGGTTCCACTACAATTTTTTGTGATAACATGTCAGCCATTGCAATGAGCAAAAATCTAGTATTCCATAGCAGGACAAAGCACATTGAATTACGACATCATTTTATTCGAGACAGTGTGCAGAAAGGTAAAATCCAATTGGAGTTCGTCAACACAAAGGAGCAATTAGCAGATATCATGACAAAAGCAGTGCCAACAGAAAAATTCTTACAATTTCAAGAATGCATGAAGATTTCAAATTAAGTGGGGGTGTTAAAATATAATTTGTAATCTAGAAAAATCTAGAGTAGTTAATGAATAATTTATGAAGATATTTATCTAGAAAAATCTAGAGTAGTTAATGAATAATTTATGAAGATATTTAACTAGAAATATCTAGATATTTAATAATGATAGAAATATCTAGAAATGTATAAAAATGATGTAGGAAAATATCAAACCTTTCTAGAACCTTTCTAGAAGAGGTTAAGATGATGATGTTCTCTATATAAAGCCATGAGCTAATTGTAAATGTGTATGCAAAAATCATGAATTGTACTCAACATAATAAGATGAAATTTTCTTATATTTACATTTCTACCTTATCTTCTTCTATAATTCCCTTCCTAGCTTGCCCAAGTTCTTATCAAATATGCCTTGTCACCCCAACATCCACAAGCACTCGCTGTTTTTCACTTTGAAGGTGTTTGCTACTTTTTCTATCAGTAGTGGAAGATCGCCACAATCGTTGCATACTCACCACGCAAGTGGTCCAATTTTTGGATTTTCAATAATTTTTGGGCATTCTAGGACATCTTGAAACATCTCCCATGCCTCATCTGCAGACAAATTTGTCACCTTGATCACTCTGTTCACCAATGAAGAACAAACGTGACCCAACCTAGTAGTCAAAACAATCTTGCTACCATTCTTGCCATCAGGAATTCCCATTTTATACAAATCGAGATCTTGCTTAACGTCATCCATAAGTAGCAAATATTTCTTACCCTTCAACTCCTCCAATATTCCATGGCCAACTTCATCAGCACATTTGGTGCCTTTTATATTTAGTTTCAGTCTTCGCAGAATAGCCTATTGCAAATGCTCTCTACTCAGATTCTCCTTGCTCCCTTCTGTTGAAACCTTCACCCAGATGACTATATCAAACATTTTTACAACTTCATCATGGTTATTCAAGTTCAGCATTATGGTTGTTTTCCCAATCCCACAGTTCCATGGATTTTGATCCCCTTAACTTTTTCATTTCTTAGTAATCCCAACACCTGCTCAAGAGACTTTTGAAGCGTCTCAAATTTTTTGATATCTGGTGCCCTCATCTTCACGACAGGTTCTGGTGGTTGGTCAACCAGCAATTTATCCCTGATTTGATTGCTCTCTTCGAGAAGTTTGATTACTTGTTCATGCTTCTTTACCGACTCTTCTCTGAAAGTTGAAGATGTAAAAAAGCCAAAAGATGACTTCTCGTTTTCTTTGTCATGTTTGGCTACTAAATTATCCACTTGATCTTCAATCTCCATCACTCTGCGAATCCATTCCTTATAAGTTTCAGATGGCACCTTCATTTTGTGCTCCTCGACTTCATTTTGGTAATCCTTCCTTTTAGAACATAGCACTCCTACTGCCTCTTTTAAAGCATCCAGAATCTCCTTCACACTATTTGAAAAGGCAATTTTTCTCATAAGTGGATCCCACAATGCTGGTTTAGCTTGGGACACCAGCCTACCATACCTGCTGCAGCCCCTACTGCAGCAGAGGCTGCTGTTACTACAGTTGTTGCTTCAGCCATGGAAAAACTTCAAAGTTCAAGCCTGTAAGAAAAAGTTAACAGAAGCAACAAACATTTAGATAAAATAAATACAGTGAGGGTGGACTCAGACCAAAACTATACAGCCAACAATCTTTAACTCATGTTCGTCTCTCAATCTAATCTCAATCCTTTTTTCCACAGGTCACAGTTAAGCTGACAAGTTAGTGTACTACAGACAATGCACTAGATAATTACAAATAACAACAGAACTCTCTAGGGGTTACACTTTGAGTTTTCAACGAAAGAGATTAGGTAAGTCTTTGGCAAGCAGATTGGTGAATTCAGATCTACATTTTGGGATGCCTAAAGATACATCACAGAACTACAAATGCTTGATTCAAAGATCAAGCTCTTGGAGCCCTTTAGATCCAAATCCAAAAAGGAGATCGAATCAGAGTTCACCAGTTGTAGTCCGGTGTAAACCACAAAGTACTATTGTACTGAACCCATATTATTGAAATTAATAGAATCAAATTATATGTATCTTTTTTGGGGTAAATTACACTTACCTCCCCGAGGTTTCTGACAATTACAGGGACCTCCCTATAGTTTCAATAATTACAAAAATCTTTCTTACTTTTTCTGACATTGTCATGATTCTCCTCTCCTGTTAATTTAACTCAAACGGTGTTAACTTAGTTGTGCAAGTGACCATAATACCCTTTACACTTAATACCCTTTAATTGTAATTTACCTATATATTAAATTATCATTTTATTTCTCGTAATTTTTTTTTTTTTTTTTTTGTATTTCCTTGACTTTTTAGTTTTTTTTTTTCCCCACTATAAGTTTTGAACTTTTATAATTTAAAAAAAAAATCAACCATTAATGAAATTAAGAAAGAATATCCATGTTTCTTATTTGAATTAATTTTGAGATTTAATTTAATAAAAATAATTTAAATGAAAGAAACAAAGATGGAGATATAGATTTTAGATGTAATAAATAACAAATTATTTGAGTATTTTATTATTTTTAAATAATTTATTTCTGGAAGTAAAATTCTATTTTAATTAGATGTAAGAAATGACAAATTTAAATAATTTATTATTCTCAAATAATTTATTTACATCTAGATTTAATTTATTGTAACGTGATTAGATATTTTTTTACTTTTAAATTTATTTTAAAAAATTTTATTATTAAGGTGAGAAATATTGGCTGTTTTTTTTATTGAAAATTAAAATTTGAGAATAATAAAGGATTGTGAAAAGATAAAATGATATTTTTTTAAATATATTTATAAGGCAACATTTGGTAATTTTTATAAGTCAATTTTTTTTATTTATTATAAATATGAAATGTTATTATGTTTATTTTTCTTTAAAAAAATTTAGGAAAATTTACCCATAAGTCCTAGTTTTTGAAACGTTGAACCATTTAGTCCTAAAAGTTTTCTTATGCTCCATTTAGTCCCATTTTTACATCAACATGATGTGAATGATGTAAATGATCTGATATTTCATTCTATAATTTCAAAATTTATTGAAATCTGATGAACATTAGATGTTTTTCATCCTATATTTTCAAACATTATTGAAATTTGATGAACATTAGATGTTTGAAATCCAATGTTTGTAACATGACTCTGATGTTATTAACATTGTATCTAATGTTATTAACATTGTAATGGGACCTTTCAGTCTATAAGAAAACTTTTAGGACTAAACAGTGCATAAGTTATTAATTTGGGATTTATTGGTGCATCTCCCAAAAATTTAATACACAAATATGTTTAAAAAATAAAAGAAAAATCCATATTTCGTAAGTTGTTATGATATTGGATGATGCTAGCTAACATTAACGAAAGAGAAAAATAATGAAAAAAATTGAGGAAAAAACATAGAGAAAAGAACAAATAATAATAATAATAATAAATTATATGGTGTTGCTATTTGCTGCAATGACACTATGAAAAAATGAATGAGAAAATAAATAGAAAGAAAAATGAAAGAAATAAAATAATGAAAATGAAAAGAGAGGGATAAGTTCTACAAATATGTATTTTTCATAAGGAAAAAAAATAATCAAATACCTATATGTATTTTTAAATTTTTATTCAAACTCTAATTTCTCAAAATAATTATTTATAAAATTGGTGGTCTTTTTAAAAAATAAAACATCTTTTATACTTTGTTTTGTAATTTTCAAATAAATGATTGTATTTAATCTAGTATAAGGTTTAATGGTGATCAATTTATTAGCTCTTTTTTTTGTAAGATAAGGTAATGTTTGTTTATTTTACTATATATATATATATATACTTGTGTCAACAATTTAGAATTTTTCTAAATATTGTATAGAATTTAATAATTTTGTTTAACATTATTAAAATAATGTATGAGTCTTTATTAATTTTTTGTAAAACCTCAGCGGAAGTGAGTGAAATTTATTATTTGAATATATAAGGACAATTTTAAAATTTTTTACTCATAATACATGACGTCAGCATGACATCATCATATTTTGTTAAATAAATTAACAAAAGATTAACTGTGGAGAATCTTAATAATAGTTTTAAAAGTAAGAATAATTTCTGTAATTATTAAAATTATAGAAGAGATCCCTATAATTATCAGAAAGCTCACGAGAGGTAAATGTAGTTTACCCATGGTTTTTTATTATGTACAAGAGGATTGACAGAGATTACTATATTGCTAAATTGAAAGTCCTAGACTGCTAGCCTTTCACGAACACACGGATAACTGGCTTCCCTTCTGTCGCATATCAGATTGAAGGTTATTGTTAAGTCTATGGAAGCTTATTACGGGTCTTATTTCGATAATCCAAACCGTTTAATGTGTAAAACATGTCAAGTACTATATGCCTGAAAAAAATTATGCTGATCAGATATTGATAACTATTTTATCGGATCAGATTTCTGTCAACAGTTTATTTTTTCACTGTCTATTTTTTTTATACAAAACTGATTTGATCACATAGCTATCAATAACTGATCAACATAATTTTTTATAAACATGTAATACTCGACGAGTTCTATACATTGAACAGTTCAGATTATCGAAACGATATCCATAGTAGTCCCCCACGGGCCAAATAGTACCCCCTAGTCTAGAGGGAAGCCAAGCCCTTGGAACGTCTGATTACATGAAAAAAAAAATTAGATGGGTCTATTCAATTTTAGAACAACAATTGTTGGATTTTCTTTCTAAAACACTCGTATGAAAGAATATTAGAGAACTATGTAAGAGGAGCTAATTTGAGCCCATTAAATTAATTAGGCCCAATAGTCCAAGGTTGATGGGCCCGAATTTATCGCAAGTCCAAGATTGGTGGGCCCGGATTTATCGCCATCAAACGGGCTAAATCACTCTAAGCTTCGAAAGGGTTCGGATCCACGAACTTAGAGACTTACTCGGGCCCGGACTCGAAAGGGTATTGAGCAAGCCTAGAGATCCGAGACACTCAGACTTGAAAGGCTTCGGATCCACGAACCTAGAGGTCCGAAACACTTGGCTTCGAACGAATTCAGACGCAATCTAGAAGTCGCTTCGTTAATGAGTCCTAGAACACTTGTGGGCTCGGAGCTTTCCGGAGTCTACGCATCAGAACCATGGGCGTAATGGAGTTCGAACAAAGGACCCGATCCCGAGGACGGTGAGTGGAGACAAATTCACTCTTCGGTTAAACTAGCCTATACCCGGGTCGAGGTGGCACGACCCCGGGGGGTCCATGAGACTCGGCAATATTTTGCGGCAGGACGTCCTCTGGGACTACCCCTGACCTTTGGGATGATTGGGGATCGTTGGTTAGGTATGGCTAAGAAGAAGGGTTCGTCGATGGGTTGATCTCCTCTTCGGGGTTTTCCTCATCCTCGGAGAGGTCACCTCCTCGGACAAGGTGGTTAGAGAGAATATTCCCCATGTGCCTTGCACATGGGCTCCATCCTACATCATGAGGTGCCTATAAATAGCACCCACCCATAGCTTTACAAGGGATGGATTTTGGAGATTTTTCAACTCTTGGGAAAGAACTAATTTCCCCTCTCCATTATCAACCTTGAGAGTGAAAGTGGGAGATCCATGGGAGAGCCCTTCCATTATTCTCTCTCTAGCCATTTTGCCTTCTTCTTCACCCAATCTCTTATCTCCATCATCTCCTTTGTTTTTTTTGTGTCCCTAAGTTGAGATTATTGAAGAATCTAAGCCTCTCATCATATTCTAGAGAATTCGAAGTTGTTCTTCAAGGATCTTCAAAGATCTTTGAATTTTCTAACTCCTTTCTTGAACCCTCTCCTACATTTTGGCGACTTCGCTGGGAAGACGGATTGGTTAATGGTCTCAACGAGATCTGGAATCCACACAACTCTAACAAGGATGGCGGGAGAAGATGAAGTTCACCAACAAGAATCCTCTAATGGTAGTGATGACAGAACCATGGCTCCAGATCAACCAATTTTGCTTGAAGCCATTCAAGGACTTCAAAATACTCAGCAGGAAATTCTTACCACTCTTCAGAATCTCACTCACACCATGTTGGTGATGAGTTCTAACTTTGCACCGGTGCCAAACGGAAATCAAACTGGTGGTGGAGTTATTCCTGCCGGAGTGCAAAATCAAATCCAAGGAGAAGTAGACCCCAATCATCCTATGGCTCATGGCAACACGGCCACAGTAGCACATGCTCAAACCGCAGTAGGCGGTAGCAATTTGCCCATGCCCGGGCTCCATGGCGTGCCAATCCAAGATCCAATGGTGACTAGGTGAGGTTCTGGTGTAATGAAAGGCGCTCCGGCGACTGTTGGTGTCCAGGAAAACATGAGGAGCATGATGGCGCAAAAGGGAGCTCTGCCCGTACCTAATCTTGTTATGCCACCAGTAAATGTTACCCAAGCACCAAACGGGCCTCCTTTGGTGCCGACAACAAATTTGCAAGCACAACCCGGTATAGCGGCGCCGTGCAGTGGACTCTACGGGCCTCAATTCAACATCCCATCACCAACTGGCTTGTCTATAGGCGCTGATGGCCAGTATCGTCAAATGTCTTCACCAATGATGAATCTGCAGCTCCAGAATGGCCAAGTCGCCCCTAGCTCAGTCTTTGGGTCCATAAGCCAAGTTCCGGGAATACCACCATCAAACTCTCTCCCTCAACAGTTTCTCACTCTCGCCGATGTGCAGGCCATGTTCGATCTCGAACGGGGCAAGAGGACCTTACCCTCTTTGCCTGATCCAGACGTCAAGCCGCCTTACCCTGAGGGGTATACAGTGCCGAAGATCATCAAGTTCGACGGCAAACAAGGAAATGCTCGAGAACATGTTGTGCGATTCATCGAGACTCTGGGTATTCATGGTTCAAACCACATCCTCCGGCTGAGAGAATTCTCTAAGTCCCTCACCGACCGAGCATATAGTTGGTATGTTAATTTGACCCCAAACTCTGTCCGAAGTTGGGAGGAAATGGTTAACAAATTCCACTCTAAGTTCTTTCAAGTGGCGGAGAAGGTGACCACACTTACGTTGTGTAAAGAAAAGCAGCAGGAAAGTGAAGACATCCTTGACTACGTCAAAAGGTTTCAGGACAAGGCTGTGGATTGCCATGAAGCAGTGGAGGAGAGTTATCTGGTTCAAATTTGTCTAGAAGGGGCATTGAGCAGGTACAAAATGTTTCTAGTTAATCACAAGCTACCCACCTTCTCGGCATTAATAGAAGCAGCTTGGAGCATTAGCATTCCTCACGCTCAGCAGTCCGGATTAAGGCCAGTTACAAGACTAGCTTCAAATCGTCTCGTGGACATATTGTTGTTGCTGCCTCTGCCCCAGATACCCGAAAGTCACAAGGAGGAGGTCATAGAGGCCAGAAGAGAAAAGCAATATAATGGTGAAAAAGGAAATGTCTCTTATCCATGTGAAATCGAGGAAGTAAAAGCTCTAGTTAAGGAATGGGTGGCTAACGGAGAGCTAAAATTGCCTTATGTTGAAGAAATGCCATCAAAAAAGGACCGTGAGAGCCCTGAATTTTGTGTCTACCATCGTACATTGAAACATCCGACAGAGAAGCGTTGAATTCTCAGGAAAATCTTCAGAGATAAAGTCGAGGCAGACGAATTGAGGTTCAAAAAAGCAAGGGACTCAAGACATCCGAGAACAACCGTATCCTCAGCACCGAGACAAGGGCAAGAATGTTGCTATGATAGCTTATGAAGGCCCGATGATTGAGGCTATTGCCAATCTCGATGACGATGATTATTATCTGGATGACATCCTCGAGCCAGAGGGTGAGCAAGTTTACTACAGAAGTGCTCTCGATCCAGAGGGCAGAACCTTCACAACTTATGTCGACGATCCCTTTAATCCAGAAGGAGGAGAAGAGTACTAGGGAAGAGGAGGACACCATGTTTATGTGGCATCTTATTTTGAAGAGACCGAGGAGATGGTTAACTACGAGCCTCCAAGAGTGGAAAAAGATCCGGATCACTATGCCAAAACCTTGCAAGACTGTGTAAAGTTCAAGCAATTCTTCGACCAGCTTGGACTTTCCAGGGAGGCAAGAACAGAAATCACCAAGTCTATCATCAATATAGCTGAGGCACACCATGAGGAATGCATGTCGACCGAGGGATCTATCCCGAGGAAGGCAAAAGAGCAATCTAGTGCCATTACTTTCTCTGAGGCTGATCGGAAGTATCCTTTTTCTCACAACCATCTGCTTTATGTGACTGCTTTTATTAACGGGGTTGAGTTCAAAAGGGCCTTTCTAGATAGTGGAGCCTCTATCAACATTATGACTCGCGCTACTTGTAACGCCCTCAAAATAACAACATTAAACCCATCAAATAAGACATGCATTGATACGTAAAAGTTCCACATTCTTCCATTTATCATAGTTCCATTACAAATGTATTACATGTTAATAACAAAAGCAAATGCCCTATGGGCTTACAGCTTTCCAAGTTAACACTTGGTTACAACAAAAGAGTACTAACTCATACACGTTAAGCCCTTGGCTTGAATTTACATGTAATACATCAAAAAGTAAAACGACAAAAGTATGTCCGCCTCTAGCCTCCCAAGCTATGTCCTTGGAGGTGGCATGCTACCTGTACCTGAAAATGATGTTCCCATATAGGGTGAGCCACAGCCCAGTAGAAATACACTAAACCAACCATGAGCAATGACTAAAAGATTAGCAATTGATAGATGGCCAACACTGATACATTCACATAAATCTCATATTTATGTCATTCGACTTATGAGTCCAAGTTACTTTTCATTTTCCCTTTTTCAATAGATAAGCATATTAGCTCTATCATTATTTCAACAGATAAGTATAAACACTATATCCTACATTCACAGATAAGCATATAAGCTATATCCACATTCTCAACAGATATGTATAACAACAATATCCCACATTCACAGATAAGCATATAAGCTGTATCCACACTTCACAAAGATAAGCATATGAGCTCTATCTTCACTTCTCTAGACAAGCATATGAGCTGTATCTACGGAGTTCATCCCCTATCTTCTCCCAACACTATCCGGTTTAGAGGTATATCCCTCATCTTCCCCTAAACCGCGGAGTACATCCCCCATCTCCTCCTCTACACATAACGTATACAAACACATTGGTTCTATATACAATCACGCAATACATACAGTTAATGTATTCTATCAACCGTCAAATTCCATGACACATTCCATTGATTAGTTTCCGTTCGCCTAATCATCATGCATTGTCTACAACAATCACGACTATCCTCCAACGATAGCCCAAGCAGTTATTTCTAAACAGGAAATAAATGCACAAATGGATATTCAATCAACATTTCATTTCGGTGAGTGATAAATAATTCAACTACACCCTTTAACCCCATACATTCCCAATCTCAACAATTCCATTTCATTTCCTCATTTCTCACAATTAATTATCCCAATTAATCAAACAATGTAATTAGGTCATTATCCATAATTAACATTTCAACCCTTAAGGTCCCATTTTCAACAATGATTCAACATTTATACCATTTCTCTATGCCAAACATGTATCTAGGTTTATTACGAATAAAACCCCAACTTTTGTAAAATTGCACAAAAGCCCCAAACTTTCACAAAATTACCAAACCAACCCCAACATCTCAAAATACTAAAATTTAAAGACAAAATCCATAGAGAGGAGTAGGATATCCCTACCTCAAATTCGGAGCCTGAAAGAAGAAGATGACAAAACCCAACGTGCTCCAAAACCCGAAATTTTCAGATTAAAAAGAAGCCCTCGACGATCAACAACTCTTTTGTAAAGGCCAAAGATGAGCAAACCACTCTTACTAGATCAAAACCTAGAGAGAAGGTCGAGTTCTAGAGTGAGAGGCTCAACAATGGTGTTTTTGGAGAAGTAGGAGAGAGAAGAGAAGGTGAAAAAGTGATTTGAAAAGTCAAAACACGGAGCTTTAACCCAGTCTCTCCGCTCGAGCGTAAAACACCCCGCTCGAGCGTCACTCACAGACTCCCGCTCGAGCGGCCAAACTCCCGCTCGAGCGCCGGATGCACTCTCCCAGCACTTTTACAGAACCAGGCCTCCGCTCGAGCTCCCAACTCTACGCTCGAGCGGCACTCACACAACCCCGCTCGAGCGGCCAAACCCACGCTCGAGCGTACAACACTGCACAAGAAATACTGGATGGGTGTATTCCCCGCTCGAGCGCCAATACCCCCGCTCGAGCAGACAGGCCAAAATCTGGGCAACTAGTTTTGGTTTCTAAACTCAACCAACCTGAAACAAATCCGCCCAACACATCTTATAACCCAAATACGAAGTAAAAATGATGTAAACAAGATAATAATCAACTACTAACATCCACGGACACATGTCCGGATCTCTGTACAACAAGGGTAAACCTGGGATCGCTATAACCTCCCCCCCTTAAAGAATTTCGTCCCCGAAATTAAGCACAAGTTTTCGAAAACAGGTTTTCCTCCATTTTAAACAATGTTACATTTTAACATTCAACAATTCGACCCATTACCGGTCATCCCATCCCTTAAACAAGGGGCATTACACAATATGTAAACAACATATGTACTTTCAACATGCATCAACATTACGCATTTCCTTTCCAATTTCAACATTATATTCAACATATACAGTGTTACATTCAACTTCCATATGAGGCAAGTTCCAAAACATACTTCCAATAAACAAAAACATTTTCAATGTTTTACAACTTAAGACATATACAAAAGCTCTTAAGTTCAACAATTGATCAAAATCTAAATACAAGATTACATATCAACAAACAAGTCCGGATATTTTTCGCGGACTTCCAACTCACGTTCCCAAGTGGCTTCCTCCACTCCGTGATGTTTCCACAAGACTTTCACCAAAGGAATGGTCTTGCCACGCAGGACCTGATCCCGCCTATCCAAGACCCGAACCGGTCTCTCCTCATACGAGGCATCCTCATCTACCTCTAAATCCGTCCAATCCAACACATGTGATGGATCTGGCTCATACTTCCGAAGCATACTCACATGAAACACGTCATGAACTCCGGACAACTGCGGCGGTAAGGCTAACTGATAAGCAACCTCGCCAATCCTCTCAAGGATCTCAAAAGGACCAATAAACCGAGGGGATAACTTCCCACTCTTCCCAAACCTCATCAAACCTCGTCTAGGTGATATCTTCAGAAAGACATGATCACCTACCTCAAACGCCAAAGGTCTCCTCCTACGGTCGGCATAAGATTTCTGACGACTCTGGGCTGTAACAAGCCTCCTACGGATAAGCTCAACTTTCTCCGTCGTCTCCCTAACCAACTCCGGACCCAACAAAGGTGTATCACCCACCTCGGCCCAACACACTGGAGACCTACACGGTCGGCCATACAAGGCCTCAAACGGTGCCATACCGATACTAGACTGAAAACTGTTGTTATAGGCAAACTCTACCAATGGCAAGTGTCTCTCCCACGTCCCACTGAAGTCCAGGACACAACCCCGAAGCATATCCTCGAGGATCTGAATAGTACGCTCGGATTGCCCATCAGTCTGAGGATGATAAGCCGTACTAAAGGTCAACTTAGTGCCCAAGGCACTCTGCAAACTCTGCCACAACCTAGCAGTAAAACGAGGATCTCTATCTGAGACGATCGTCACTGGGACCCCGTGCAATCTCACTATGTCCCTAATATACAAGTCGGCAAGATGATCTACCGAATCTCTCACGCGCATAGGAATAAAGTGCACCGACTTAGTCAACCGGTCTACAACCACCCAAATAGCATCACTACCCCGCTGAGTCCTCGGAAGGCCTACAACGAAGTCCATAGTGACATGCTCCCACTTCCACTCGGCAATAGGCAAGGGTTGCAACAAACCCGCTGGCCTCTGATGCTCGGCCTTCACTTGCTGACAAGTAAGGCACTTAGACACGAAGATTGCCACATCTCTCTTCATGCCCCGCCACCAAAACTGGCGACCTAAATCCTGATACATCTTAGTACCTCCCGGATGCACCGCAAGGCGCGAATGATGAAACTCTCGGAGTACCTCCTCTCGGCAAGACTCCGGCACAAACAAACGGTCTCGGTATCTCACATTCTGGTCGGGATACACCGTCAGACCCTTCTCAACTTTCCCACGGGAGACCTTCTCTCGGATGGATTCTACCTCAAGGTCACCTCTCTGCGCCTCTAACACCGTAGTCATAAGTGTAGGCTGCGCAACAACAGAAAACAAGGCCGCAGCCTCAACAGATTCGCCCAGTAGCAAATCAAACTCGCCAAGTGCACGCAACATCTCCCATTCCCGGATGGCTATACTAGCTACATCACTAATGGATTTTCTACTAAGGGCATCGGCCACCACATTGGCCTTTCCCGGATGATAATGCAACTCAAAATCATAATCCTCGATGAACTCCATCCATCTCCTCTGCCTCAAATTCAAGTCTCTCTGTGTAAACACATACTTCAAACCCTTGTGGTCCGAGAATACCTCGAACTTCTCACCATAAAGGTAGTGCCTCCAGATTTTCAAGGCAAAGATCACTGCTGCTAACTCTAGGTCGTGTGTGGGGTAATTCTTCTCGTGTATTTTCAACTGACGTGAGCCATAAGCTACCACGCTCCCCTCTTGCATCAACACACAACCCAAACCCTCTTGTGAGGCATCACAATAAACCGCATAACCCAACCCTCTCTCCGGAATAATCAACACCGGAGCGGTGGTCAACCTAACTTTCAGCTCTTGGAACGACTTTTCACAAGTCTCGCTCCACACAAACTTGACCCCCTTCCGAGTCAGTCTAGTCAACGGTGACGCTAACCTGGAGAAATCTTTCACAAACCGACGGTAGTACCCAGCTAATCCCAGAAAACTGCGGATCTCAAACACACTCTTAGGCTGTGCCCAATCCTGCACTGCCTCTACCTTGGATGCATCAACAGACACCCCTTCCCCGGATACTACGTGGCCTAAGAATTTGACTTCCCTCAGCCAGAACTCACACTTCCCAAACTTGGCATACAGCCTATGGGCTCTAAGTAACTCAAGCACCACTCTCAAGTGTGCCTCGTGCTCCTCCTCTGAAGGCGAATAGATAAGGATGTCGTCCACGAAGACGACCACAAATCGGTCTAAGAACTCTCGGAAAATCCGGTTCATCAAGTCCATAAAGACTGCCGGTGCATTGGTAAGCCCAAATGGCATTACCAGAAACTCATAATGGCCATACCGCGTACGGAATGCCGTCTTAGGAATATCCTCTTCCCTGACCCTCAACTGGTGGTAACCCGATCTCAAGTCTATCTTAGAGAAACAACGAGAACCCTTCAACTGGTCAAACAAATCATCTATACGGGGCATAGGGTACTTATTCTTGACCGTAGCCCGATTCAACTTCCGGTAGTCAATACACAATCTCAAGGCACCATCTTTCTTTTTAACAAAGAGGGCCGGTGCCCCCCACGGCGAAACACTAGGGCGAACAAAGCCCTTATCTAGCAATTCCTGGAGCTGAACTTTCAACTCAACCAACTCTGCTGGAGCAAAACGGTAAGGTGCCATAGAAATCGGCGCCGTACCAGGCACTAAATCAATAGAGAACTCTATCTCTCGGTAAGGTGGCAAACTAACGAGATCTTCGGGAAAGACATCCGAATACTCACGGACCACCCTCGGTAACACAAGCTGGATCTCACCACTCTCACCACTCTCAAAGCTGGCAAGTAGACTACTAAGCTCACTTCGCCCTCGCGAATCATACCCCGGTGGCAACACACAACCAACCCGGTCTCCCAAGAAATGGAACCACTCCCCGCTCAAGGTACATAACGTGACCCTCTGGCGGTAGCAATCGATAATAGCCCGGTATGACGATAGCCAGTCCATACCCAAAATAACATCAAAGCCCTTCATGGGCATGACCACAAATGGAAAAGGAAGCCTATAGTCGGCGACCTCTATATCATAACCTCTAACACCCTGTTTCAGGATCAACTCACCACCCAAAGGCGATACCACACAAATAGGAGATGCTAACTGTGCTAACTCCAATTCCAAAACAGATGCAAATGCAGCAGATACAAAAGAATGAGATGCACCCGTGTCTATCAGCACATTAGCAACTGAGTTGCAAAACAGAAAAGTACCTCTCACTACTGATGGAGCCGGTACTAAATCCTGCGCGGTAACAGCATATACGCGCCCTGTAGGCCCCTGGTCTACCTGCTCACCTCTCGGAGCAAAAGACTGCTGCACAGACTGGGATGACGAAGCTCTCGGATTGGCCCTCGAGGCCTGCACAGACTGAGCTGGCTGAAAACCCTGCGTCTGCCTAGAACCAGACGCTCCCGAAGTGGCACTCAACTGTGGGCAAAACCTCTTCAGGTGCCCAGGCTGTCCACACTGATAACACGACAAGGGCTGCCCCCTGCCCGAACTCTGACTCTGCGGTCTAGCTGAAGAAGAAGCAGCTCTCTGACCTCCACCCTTCTGCGGGCAAACTGAAACCTTGTGACCCTGCTGGCCACATTTGTAACAAGCAAACTCCCCCTGATTGCCTCTCCTCGAGCCTGCACTCGGCACTGGAAAGGTCGATCTAGGAACTCCACCCTGAGACTGCTGAGGGTTATAACCCCTCTGTCTCCTGCCATCACCCTGACCATTCTGGCTCCGCTTGGAGCCCCTCTGTTCTTCCTCCTCTTCCTGCATCATAATTTCCATATGAGCAGCAGCATCTACCAGGTGTCTATACTCTCGGATGTAAGACCCACCGACTCTCAACTTGAGGCCCCGCCTCAACTTCCGCTCAAACTCATAGCAACGGCGTTCCTCAGACGCCACCAGTTCAGGTGCAAACCTGGACAGACTGGTAAAAGTAGCCTCAAACTCGGCCACTGACAAGCCCTGCTGTTTAAGCCAGCTAAACTGATCCCTCAGCTTCTCCCTAGCTGCAGCAGACAAAAACCTCTCCTGAAAAGCATTCACAAACGCCTCCCAAGTACCCCCAACACGAGCCTTCTCGTACTTCCACCATTGACCCGCATCTCCCTTCAGTTGGAAGGATGCCAAGGTCACTTTCAGTGCTCCGTCCTCGATGCCCAGCATCTCGAACGTCTTACTCATTTGCTCTAGCCACTCATCAGCCTTCAGTGGCTCCTTCGGATCCCCGATAAACTCATCCGGATTAGACCGGAAAAACTCCCTCTTCAAGAAAGAAGGCCCTGCCTCAGCTACCTGATTCCCAGCTCTAAGAATACCCAAAGCTCCTGCTATCTCTCTGGCCAAGGCACCCATGGCCTGCTGACCCACTGGCTCGGCCACGTTGGCCTGGCCAACTCCCTCCTGTACTGCCGGAACCTCCTCCGGTAAAGGTACTTCCTGCCTCACAGGTCTACCACGCCTAGCACCTCTTCCTCGTCCTGACATCCTAATAAAGGTAACACAGAACGTTAGCACATTCATAAATGTGCCGAAACGAAACACTCACATCCTAATGCATGGACAACTGTAATTCACTCCACGTAAGCACATAAACACATAATCACTTACGAATTTCATTTCCGGATAATGATAGTCCCGAGGCGTTACTAGAGTTCCGGTTAGAAACAGCATTGATCAAGTGCCTTTCCAACAAGACTCCCAGAAACCCAAGGATCCAATCAACATCCTAGAAAGTAAATCCCATACCCACATAGTCACATAAGCATGTTATCAATTAAGCACATAGCATATGATACTACATCTAAGTCTCTATCAAGCGAGACAAACCCATTGTGATACTAATCACTTCCCACGTACCCAAAGTATTCGAACCCGGTACGCTCTGATACCAAATTGTAACGCCCTCAAAATAACAACATTAAACCCATCAAATAAGACATACATTGATATGTAAAAGTTCCACATTCTTCCATTTATCATAGTTCCATTACAAATGTATTACATGTTAATAACAAAAGCAAATGCCCTATGGGCTTACAGCTTTCCAAGTTAACACTTGGTTACAACAAAAGAGTACTAACTCATACACGTTAAGCCCTTGTCTTGAATTTACATGTAATACATCAAAAAGTAAAACGACAAAAGTATGTCCGCCTCTACCCTCCCAAGCTATGTCCTTGGAGGTGGCATGCTACCTGTACCTGAAAATGATGTTCCCATATAGGGTGAGCTACAGCCCAGTAGAAATACACTAAACCAACCATGAACAATGACTAAAAGATTAGCAATTGATAGATGGCCAACACTGATACATTCACATAAATCTCATATTTATGTCATTCGACTTATGAGTCCAAGTTACTTTTCATTTTCCCTTTTTCAACAGATAAGCATATTAGCTCTATCATTATTTCAACAGATAAGTATAAACACTATATCCTACATTCACAGATAAGCATATAAGCTATATCCACATTCTCAACAGATATGTATAACAACAATATCCCACATTCACAGATAAGCATATAAGCTGTATCCACACTTCACAAAGATAAGCATATAAGCTCTATCTTCACTTCTCTAGACAAGCATATGAGTTGTATCTACGGAGTTCATCCCCTATCTTCTCCCAACACTATCCGGTTTAGAGGTACATCCCCCATCTTCCCCTAAACCGCGGAGTACATCCCCCATCTCCTCCTCTACACATAACTTATACAAACACATTGGTTCTATATACAATCACTCAATACATACAATTAATGTATTCTATCAACCGTCAAATTCCATGACACATTCCATTGATTAGTTTCCGTTCGCCTAATCATCATGTATTGTCTACAACAATCATGACTATCCTCCAACGATAGCCCAAGCAGTTATTTCTAAACAGGAAATAAATGCACAAATGGATATTCAATCAACATTTCATTTCGGTGAGTGATAAATAATTCAACTACACCCTTTAACCCCATACATTCCCAATCTCAACAATTCCATTTCATTTCCTCATTTCTCACAATTAATTATCCCAATTAATCAAACAATGTAATTAGGTCATTATCCATAATTAACATTTCAACCCTTAAGGTCCCATTTTCAACAATGATTCAACATTTATACCATTTCTCTATGCCAAACATGTATTTAGGTTTATTACGAATAAAACCCCAACTTTTGTAAAATTGCACAAAAGCCCCAAACTTTCACAAAATTACCAAACCAACCCCAACATTTCAAAATACTAAAATTTAAAGACAAAATCCATAGAGAGGAGTAGGATATCCCTACCTCAAATTCGGAGCCTGAAAGAAGAAGATGACAAAACCCAACGTGCTCCAAAACCCGAAATTTTCAGATTAAAAAGAAGCCCTCGACGATCAACAACTCTTTTGTAAAGGCCAAAGATGAGCAAACCACTCTTACTAGATCAAAACCTAGAGAGAAGGTCGAGTTCTAGAGTGAGAGGCTCAACAATGGTGTTTTTGGAGAAGTAGGAGAGAGAAGAGAAGGTGAAAAAGTGATTTGAAAAGTCAAAACACGGAGCTTTAACCCAGTCTCTCCGCTCGAGCGTAAAACACCCCGCTCGAGCGTCACTTACAGACTCCCGCTCGAGCAGCCAAACTCCCGCTCGAGCGCCGGATGCACTCTCCCAGCACTTTTACAGAACCAGGCCTCCGCTCGAGCTCCCAACTCTACGCTCGAGCGGCACTCACACAACCCCGCTCGAGCGGCCAAACCCACGCTCGAGCGTACAACACTGCACAAGAAATACTGGATGGGTGTATTCCCCGCTCGAGCGCCAATACCCCCGCTCGAGCGGGCAGGCCAAAATCTGGGCAACTAGTTTTGGTTTCTAAACTCAACCAACCTGAAACAAATCCGCCCAACACATCTTATAACCCAAATACAAAGTAAAAAGGATGTAAACAAGATAATAATCAACTACTAACATCCACGGACACATGTCCGGATCTCTGTACAACAAGGGTAAACCCG
This sequence comes from Camellia sinensis, assembly GCF_055761805.1. NCBI lineage: Eukaryota > Viridiplantae > Streptophyta > Magnoliopsida > Ericales > Theaceae > Camellia > Camellia sinensis. The sequence goes on along the minus strand of NC_138962.1, from coordinate 61,386,989 downwards.
GGATCGCTATACTACTCTAGAAAATGTCAGAATCTCTGAAGAACGCATTGTGAAGCAGCCGATAGACATCAATGGCTTCGGTGGAGAAAAGAGAGTTACTATCGGATGTGTAACAGTTGATTTAGCTGTCGGAGAGATTCGCTCGGCCACCAAGTTCCATATTATCGATTCCGAGGCAAATTATCACATCATTCTAGGGAGGACCTGGATGCATAGATATGGGGCTGTACCATCGAGTTATCATCAGTGTGTTAAGGCTAAATGGGGAAAGAAGACGGTGACAATTCAAGCTACAGAAAGGCCTTTCGAGATCCATGAAGCTCATTATTCTGATGCCATCTACTTCACCGAACTGGCTGTCGAAGAAGTTCCCACCACCTCTAAGCCTCGGGGGGTCAAAATTCCCCGTTGGAAGGATATCAAAGATGACAAGGAGCCAAGGGCAGAATCAAGTAAACGGGCGATCTCTAGACCAGAAAGTCCGCCTATTCCTCGGAAGGTGATGAAAGTCCGAGAAGGGGGCAAGATGGTGTACTATTTATGAAGGTGCGGGGAGTCGGTTTCTTCAGTCACCGACTCCGAGTCAAAAGAAGAGCCTCCTGACAGTGACATAGTGATAAAGCCTGAAGTGGCTCTAGAATGCATGCAAGATGGGCCGAAGCCTCAGCCTGAACAACTTATTGAAATAGATCTGAGTGATGGACAAGATGCACCGAGGCCGGTATTCATAAGTTCGAGCCTTAGCCCAGAGAAGCGGGAACAGTTGTTAAAGTTGATAAGCCGATACTCAGATGTGTTTGCTTGGTCATATAAGGAAATGCTCGGACTAGATCCTGACCTAGTCTCCCACTATCTTGATGTGTTCTCAAACTCCAAGCCAATTAAGCAAGCTGCTCGAAAATATCATCCAGATCTCGAAGAAAAGATTAAGGAGGAGATTGAAAAACTTCAACAGGCTGGTTTCATCCGGCCAATACAGTACCCCACGTGGTTAGCAAACATCGTGCCAGTAAAAAAGAAGAATGGCCAAATCAGAGTATGTGTAGACTTTCGAGATTTGAACAAATCTTGCCCGAATGATGAATTCCCTCTTCCTCAAATCGACACTCTCGTGGATGCCACCTCGGGACACCAGATGTTCTCATTCATGGATGGATTCAGTGGATACAATCAGATTAAGATGGCTGAAGAGGACGCAGAAAAGACTGCTTTTAGAACACCTCTCGGAAACTTCTTCTATACAAGCATGCCTTTCGGGCTCAAGAATGCCGGAGCGACTTACCAAAGGGCTATGACTGCAATCTTTCATGACATGATCCATCATGAGGTAAAAGATTATGTTGATGATCTAGTGGTGAAATCCAAGAAAGAAGAGGACCATCTCCGAGACCTTGAGAAAGTATTCAAGAGATGCCAGAAATTCAAAATGAGGATGAATCCTCTCAAATGTGCTTTCGGGGTGACGGCTGGGAAGTTCCTCGGGTTTCTTGTACACAAACATGGTATCGAGGCAGATGAAGACAAGGTCAAATCTATCAGAGCAATGCCTCCCCCGCATTCTCAGAAGGAGTTAAAGAAGTTCCTCGGGAAGGTGTCTTATATTCGGAGGTTTATCCCAGCACTTGCAGAGATCTCTGCCCCTTTCGGTTCATTGTCAAAAGGAGATGCCAAGTTCGAGTGGAACCAGGAGCACCAAAAGGCCTTCGAGAGAATCAAGGCGGCCTTGACCTCGCCTCAGACCATGATAGCCCCGCAGCCGAGGTGCCTCTAATGTTGTACTTAACTTCAACCCCCAAGTCCATAGGGGCATTATTGGTCCAAAATGTAGATGGAGTAGAACGCCCGGTGTATTATATCAGCCGGAAGATTCGAGGAGCAGAAGTCCGATATACTCTGGTAGAGAGACATTGTTTAGCTTTGGTATTCACTGCCCAAAAGCTCAGACATTACTTCTTAGCACATCAGATTCAGATCGTTACTAGAAGTGATCCAATCTGATACCTCCTCAGCAAGCCTGCTCTAACCGGGAAGGTGGCAAGATGGTTGTTAGCACTGGGTGAATTCGAGATCACATGTGTAGCTTCCAAGGCAATCAAAAGCCAGGCCTTAGCTGATCTCCTTGCTCAATTTCCAAGTGGTGACTATGAACCAGTGAATGAAGAATTAAGAGGAGAGGTGCATGCAGCTATGGCTTCCGAGGAAAGCTTTTGGACATTGAGCTTCGACGGAGCAGCAGCCGGAGGAAAAGGAGGAACCGGGATAGTCCTTACAAGCAAAAGTGGGGAAAAGTTATATTTGTCTTATAAACTGGATTTCCATTGTTCAAATAATGAAGCTGAGTATGAGGCTCTTATTTTAGGCTTGATAGCAGCTGAGAGGCACAGTATCAAGAAGATTCGGATTCGGGGGGACTCAAAGTTGATAGTGAAGCAAGTTTCAGAACAGTTCGTCTTGAAGGAGCCTACCTTGGCCACATATCGAACAACAGTCTAAAAGCTTCTTGACAAATTTCAGAAGGTTGAAATAGAGCATGTGCCTCACTCCGACAACAAGTTTTCAGATGCCCTCGCAACATTAGGGGCAAGAGTTGACATTCCAAAGGAAGAGGCAACAATTGTTATCAAGAAGAGAACAGAACCTTCAATAATACCCGAAGACAAAGACCTTCCGGAGGACTGGAGAGGAGAAGTCCTCGATCAATGAACTTAGAGACTTACTCGGGCCCGGACTCGAAAGGGTATTGAGCAAGCCTAGAGATCCGAGACACTCGGACTCGAAAGGGTTCGGATCCACGAACCTAGAGGTCCGAAACACTTGGCTTCGAACGGATTCAGACGCAATCTAGAAGTCGCTCCGTTAATGAGTCCCAGAACACTTGCAGGCTCGGAGCTTTCCGGGGTCTACGCATCAGAACCATGGGCGTAATGGAGTTCGAACAAAGGACCCGATCCCGAGGACGATGAGTGGAGACAAATTCACTCTTCGATTAAACTAGCCTATACCCGGGTCGAGATGGCACGACCCCGGGGGGTCCATGAGACTCGGCAATATTTTGCGGCAGGACGTCCTCTGGGACTACCCCTGACCTTTGGGATGATTGGGGATCAATGATTAGGTGTGGCTAAGGAAAAGGGTTCGCCGAGGGGTTGATCTCCTCTTCGAGGTTTTCCTCATCCTCGGAGAGGTCACCTCCTCAGACAAGGTGGTTAGAGAGAATATTCCCCATGTGCCTTGCACATGGGCTCCATCCCACATCATGAGGTGGCTATAAATAGCACTCACCCATAGCTTTACAAGGGATGGATTTTGGAGATTTTTCAACTCTTGGGAAAGAACTAATTTCCCCTCTCCATTATCAACCTTGAGAGTGAAAGTGGGAGATCCATGAGAGAGCCTTGCCATTATTCTCTCTCTAGCCATTTTGCCTTCTTCTTCACCCAATCTCTTATCTCCATCGTCTCCTTTGTTTTTTTTGTGTCCCTAAGTTGAGATTATTGAAGAATCTAAGCCTCTCATCATATTCTAGAGAATTCGAAGTTATTCTTCAAGGATCTTCGAAGATCTTCGAATTTTCCAACTCCTTTCTTGAACCCTCTCCTACAAACTACATACTGTACCCACAAAAATGGAAGTAATCAAGCATTGAATTTATCTATCAAAAAGTGTAACCAAAAATAGATGGATCTATAAAATTTTTGAACAACAATTGTTGGGTTTTCTCTCTAAAAGACTTAGATGAGATGAAGGAATATTAGAGAACTAAATACTGCAGCCACCAAAATGGAAGTAATCAAGCATCCAATTTATCAATCGGAAAATGTCTCGTAACTCAAATTTTGTGGCTCAAAAGTGGCTCAAATGGCCAAAACGACGTCGTTTTGGCCATTTTTATGTTGTTCTGTACTCAAAACGACGTCGTTTTGGCCATTTGAGCCACTTTTGAGCCATAAAATTTGAGCTAGGTAGCATTGTCGTTATCAATCAAACCCAACAAAAGCACATTTCTCATTAAAAAAGAAAAAAGAAAAAAAAAGCTCATATCAAAGGGAAAAAGATATCAGATCACCACAAATAGAAACCCACAAACAAATTTCAAACTACTTACAAATTTGCTACTATTTTAAAAGAATATTTGTTAGTTATTTTCTATTTTATATTGTGAAATAATTAAAATAATTGATTTCAAATTATAAAGTCCATTGCACTGCTAGTATATCTGCAATATCATTGTTCAAATTGATGCTTCAAATCTACAATCAAAGGTAGTAATTTTATAAGCTGATCGTCTCACACACCGCTAATAGAAGATCGAGTGCTTACCTTCTTAAAATCCTAAGTCTTTCAACTGCTCCTCGTTTGATTCTCAAGCTGTTCCAAGTTTCAATGCTATAAAGTTTTTTATTTTTTGACAGACAATGCTATGAAGCCGGTCAACACTATGGGTCAACCTATACATTATTAAATTATTAGGGGAATTACTTACTAATAATGTAGCAATTAAATTATCAACCGTGCTGGGACCCAGTGGGGTGTCCCCCAGCACCCCAACTCCACGTGGGGTTCTGCAAGTGGAAGATTGAAAAAAATATATATATATATATGGACCAATCGGAAAACAATGGGGTGGTGGAGGTTACTCCCACGGGGTCCGGGGCATTTTCCTTAAATTATTAGGGGAATTACTTACTAATAATGTAGCAGAAAAAAAAATTATAAATGTATGGGCGGCAAGTAATTTTGTGGTAGGATGTAAGTAAAAAGTTAGAGGGTTATAGTCTCACTTGCACTCCTTTATATTTGTGTATTTTTTTTTTTTCTTCTTTCTATTACACTGTTGAGTAGTTTCACCTCAATTATTTTCTTAAAAAATAAATAAATCATCATACGTCTAGCTATAAATTCAAAAAAATAATAATAAATTACAATTTTCACTCTTAATTTGACTCAAATTTCAATTTGTTCAAGTAATTTCATTTTGAATAATTTGGTCCCTATATTTTAAGTCTAATTCTAATTTGGTCATTTAATCTAAATTTTCATTCATTTTTTTTACATAGTGTTTCAAAATTGTTAATTTTAGCGTTCAATTGCAACAGAATGATTAAATTAAAACTATACTTATAAATTGTAAGGACAAAATTATCCAAATTAAAAAAATAGAAATTAAAATAAAATTTAGATTAAACTATAAGAATAAAAAGTGTAATTTATTCTTGAAAATAGAAGTTATAAAAAATAAAAATAAAATTACAAGACCGTGGAAAGTGATAAGTTTATTTACCAAAAGGTGAAAGTGTAACTTTTGTTGTGATTTTATTATACAAAAAAATAAAAAAATAAAAAATTATACCCCATATCTTTGTAATTATTTTTTATATGCAGTATTGATTCGTAATTATCTTAAAAATAAAAATCAAATTTCACTCATGTTCGCATATCATTTGAAAATACACAAGTAATTCTTATGTAATTTAAGCAAAAAGACCATAAAACCTTATATTTAAGTAATCAAATTGTTCAAAACATCGAAATTTTCAACATTTTATTTGGGAGACAAAATTTCCTTTATTTTATTTTTTGTATTTTATTCTATGTACGATTTACCTCTTAATATTTAAAAAATAGCCCTTTTATTTTATAGCACGTGTTTCACACTTAAGGTTATTTTATATAGAATATCTGATAGTACAATTCAGTCCACAAATAACAAATAAGTTATATGATTATTTTCAAATGATAAAAGATAATCCGCATATGAGCTAAACCACGAAGATGAATTCAAATTTGGCCAAATATAATTCCAAAATTTTAGGAGCACTTACAGACCGGTCTTATTAACTAAACTTATTTACCTACAAGTCTTTACTGATAAATTTATCACTGCAAATTTATTGACCAAACTAATAAATTTATCATTGTAAACTTATTTATTAATATCCATCATCTTTACTTACATTCACTCACTCATTTACATGAATTCACCATCCTCTTCCACATATACAAAAATAAGAGAAACTGATAAATTTATCACTGAAAATAATACCTGAATTTGCGACGATGGTGGTGGATATGTGACAATGGAGGTGGTGGGTGGACGGCGATGATGGTGGTGGTGGTGGGTAGATGGATGAAAATGGTGTGGTGGGTCGATGATGGTGGTGTGGCGGGTGGATGACGACGACAATGATGCTGGTAGGAAAACGGCGACAGTGGTAGCGGGTAGATAGTGACGGAGGCAGTGATGGTAGACAATGGTGGTGTGAAGCTTTTAGAAATATTTGGATTTCTTTTATGTTTACATTTCAGCATAAGAGAACTTGAGGGGCCCATAGAGCCCACCACAAGTCCATTTTCGATGATTCAAATCGTTCACTTTTATGACTCGTTGAATAGAATATTCATGTAAAAAATTATGGCTCATTGATTTTTTGAATGAATATTCTATTTGATGAATTTAAAAAAATGAGCAATTTAGATCATTAAAATCAATTCTAAAATGGGCCTAACAAGCCCAAACACTATCTCGAACTCAGATGAGAATGTGAAAATGGGCCTAGCAAGCCCAAACACTATAGATGATAATTTGAGAGAAACCAAACTCTAGACTAGTTCTCTAACTTCTCAAAATTTTTCAATGCAGACATTTTGTTACATTATGTCCATTTTCTTTTATTAAATACATATATGACCAAACTGAAAGAGAAATTAATATTATAATTAATCCTAAAATTCCTTTTTCTTATAACTTAAGAAATATATCTGTAAAGTTAGGAGTATTGATTTTATTTATTTTATTTTTTGATAATAAAAAATGAATTTGTGATTAATTTCTTCAATTTATTTGTCAATCAAATCCATATAATTTGAAAAGTTGGTAAAAAGCTAATTTTTTTGTGACTTTTTTTGACTTTTTTTGCTGAAAAAGTTGCCTTTTTGTGTAAAAAAAGTTAAAAAGCCAAAAAATTGACTTTTTACCAACGTTTCAAATTGTGCCAAATTTTTGAGGATTTTGATATAATTTACTCTAAATTAAATTATAAGTTTTTAAATTTCATATTAAACTTGGAAATTAGTGAAAAGTTTTATTGAATAGTTTTATTTTATGATAAATCTTTGGGGCAATTTTTTAAAAAATTCATTTTTACCTACTTATGTTCTATTTAGTCCACATTATTTTATAATGTTCTAACAAGTACTATGGGTGACATAATTACCAAAATACTCTTAATAATATTCATATTTACAATGTGAATATTTCGTGATGTGAATGTTCACACCATCAATATAAATATTCATATCGTCAATGTGAATGTTCACACCGTTAATGTGAATATTCACACGTCCATGTGAATATTCACACGTCCATGTGAATATTTACATTGTAAAATATGAATGTTCACATTACCAAATTGGTAATCGTTTAAAAAATATTTGTAAGGGTAGAAATGTCCATAAAATACCTTAAATATGAGAATTAAGATTTGGTAGATCAAATGTCTAAATAATAGAACTTATTGGAATATAAGAATATCTTATGAACTAATTGAGATACAAACACTTGAAAAATGATTTTCTAATAAATTTCTCTATAAACGATATATAAAAAATATTAATTAATTGACTCCCACTTATATTTTGTAATGGATTAATAGAGTTATTTTTCCATATAAATCCTCTTTGTTTTAAACATTGATATTGAGTTGTAGAGCTTTGATATACTGTTAGAAAATTAAGTCATATTTTTAAATGTTGACAAATTTTAATGATTGTGTACGTTATTAAATTTATTGTAGGCATAAAAAAAATTATTTGGAGGAGATTTACATGGAATGTATATCATAAATTTTAGGGCCGGGCAGGTTTACGATCTTGTATCCCTTACTTTATTGGACGGGAAAAATTGGGGAGGTGGTGGGGACGAGACTAGAGCGGGGGAAGAACTGGATAATTTGTTACCTTTAACATGAAATGGTATTAATGAGCAAGACATGTATAGTATGTGAGAGAATAAATATCAAAAAGTAACAAGAAAAAAAAAAAAAAAAAACACAAAATAAACGTAAAATATATGTTTTGACATTTTATATTTATTATATTTAATAAATTAAATTTTAACTTAAATATAGACCCAACGGTTCGATCCTCATTTTATCCTCACGTGAGAGAATAAATATCAATAAGTAATAGACCCAGGTTTGATCCTCATTTTGACTTAAATATTCAATTTAAATTTTAAATAGTGATCTTATAAATTGTTTGATCCTCATTTTATTTTTATAGACTCCAAAGTTTCATTTTAGTATGAATTACATAAAGAGTCAAACATAAACGTGCGTGCGTTATGTGTTGAGTGACAAATGTGAAATTTTTATGATGTTGAAATTATTAAACATAACACTTAAAAAAAACTCCTCAGTATACTTTTATCAAACGTAACACTTCAATGTAATACTCAAAAAATGTAATATTTCAATGTAACACACTAAAAAACTCTTTAGTGTATTTTTCTCAATTATAATAACATAACATTCTATAAAAAAAAATTAATGTAATTTTTTCAAACGTAACACTCTAATCAATATAATATACAAAAAATTTTTAGTATATTTTTCCCAAACGTAGCACTTTAATGTAATATACCAAAAAATTTCTTAATATACTTTTCTCAAATATAATAGTGTAACATTTTAAAAAACCATCTTAACGTACTTTTCTCAAACGTAATAACGTAACATTCTAAAAAAGTTCCTTAGTGTATTTTTTCCAAACGTAACGCTTTAATTAATGTAACACATAAAAACTCCTTAACGTATTTTTTTCAAACATAACACTCTAATATAACATTCTAATATAACATCAGAAAATCATACTAATAGAAATGTAGATTTCAACGTTGGACAATTAACATTTCAACTACCAATTTCAAAAAAAAAAAAAAAATCTTTCACACACTTCATCTGTCTATTCTCATCTTAAAAACAAATCAAAAAATTTAAAAAATAAATCACAAAATAGCATTCACTTAAATTCAAATGGTATCAAATCAAATAAATATAATTTTCTAAAATAAAAAAAAACTAATTAATTTATTAAAAAACTCTTAAAATTAAATGAATCAATATTCCCATATGAGATTTATGAGTAAATTTTTCTTAAATGTATACCTATAACAGTTATTTATGTAAATCAGGGAAATGATGAAAAATATGAGGTAGGAAAATTTGTTCTCATTTTTTGGAAAACACTTTTTAAATTTTTTTTCTTATTTTTTTTATTTTTATTGAAATTGTTTTAATATTTTAAGTATTTTTTTTAATTTTTAGACAGACCTAACATAAATATACTAAAAAGTATAATTTTTCTAAAAAAAAATCTTAAAAAAATTCAATAAATATCAAAAATAAAAAAAATGAAAATTCAATATATTTTTTGTATTTTTGTATATTTATTAATTTTTAAAAATATTTTACTTTTTAAATACATCTAAGTAAGATGTATCTAAAAAAGTAAAAAAAAAAAAAACTTAAAATTTAAAAAATATTCACTAAAATAAAAAAATAATAAATAAAGAATTTAATTTTTTAAAAATTAAATTCAAAAAATTGAAACCAAACCCACTAAATAAAGAAAAAAACCTTTTATTTGGATAGTTTCGTATTTTCCTTTTTTTTAGTAGTTCTAATCTTTTATCATGATTAGAAGATAAGCCGCTTTACTCTCTTTCTTCGATTGCAGCCTTTTGTTGTTAATGTAATTGGTTTGTAGCTGGTTAGGTTTGAATTTTTATGATTTACTTTTTAAAAATTAAAACTTTTTATTTTATATATATATTTTTGTTTTTAATTTTTCTTAATATTCTAAGTAATTTTTTTTTTAATTTTTAAATACACTTAATATAAATACATTTAAAAAATATAATATATGTGAATTTTTAAAAAAAATTCAATAAATACCAAAAAATATAAAAAAATACAAAAATTCAGTATATTTTTCGTATTCTTGGATATTTATTAATTTCTAAAATATTTTTTACAAATATTTTATTTTTTAGATACATCTAGATACATCTAAGTAATATACATATAAAAAAGTAAAAAAAATTGTTTAAAATTTTAAAAATATTCACTAAAAATAAAAAAATACGAAAAATAAAAAAACTTAATCTTCAAAAAAATTGAATATAGAAAATTGAAACCAAACACATTGATTGGTATTCTTGCCCAAGTAAATTTTTTTGAATAAATTATATTGATAATTCTTTAGATTTAGCAAAAACACAATCAATATCAAAATTTTACATAATTATTGACACGACCCAAATCCGCCCCTATAGGTTTAGCGTCGTAACCGGCTAATAATCCTGAGATTACCAAAGGCCTCTGAACAGATCATCACATAATAAGGGGCTGCGGAAGCAGATATATAACACATACATATTCCATAAAGCTGTGTAGACATGCATAGGACAAAAATTTTAAACTTATTATTCACATGCGTGACGTCATATTAACAAAGTCTTACGTCACCATCACATGTACACAAAGTCAAACTAGGATTTAGCCCAAAGTCAAACTGGGACTTAGCCCGAGAACAGTTATGCAAAAACTTGTTCGAACTAAATAAAGAAAATAGAAAACTTATATACATAATTCACAAACTCGACCATTAAACTTCTCGAGAACCTTCTCGGGAGGCACGGTGGTTGGTCAACACAAAACAAATCTTCAAGCTGCCATTACTGAGCCTAGTCACACGCTTGGTTACCTACATATATAAATAATACTGTGAGTTGGAACCCAGTGAATAATAATAAAGTAAGGGGTTTAAATGAATGATATTCCATATCAGATTCGGAAAGCAGATTCAGGTTTATCTCAGAACAAGAAGCATATTTATATTTACATTCTTATTTACATCATATACATAAATCAAAGATTTATGCTTAATCATATGTGGTGGTACATCCATTAGAGTTAACAGAATAAATACAGACAGATACAAAACAGATGGTAGTGATGAGTAACCAGGTCCATAAATAATCTCCTGATCCAGATCCGAGTAACAGATAATAGATATGCTGAGCTCCATAATAGAGCCTCTGGTATAGGTAATAGATAACATATATACTAAGTTCCATGATGGAACCTCCGATACCGGGTAACGGGTAACAACTAACAGATATGTTAAGGATGCCACGAATACATTGTCAGACATTGAACAATTATTCATTGTACTGAACATATCATTTCAGAAACATATCTTATTTCATCATACAGAAAATAAATAAAGTTGAACATAATTTTACTAAATTATTTCTCACGAATGGCTCCAGAGGTAGATAGATAGAGCAAACATATAGAATAGCTTATGACACGTGACTTACACAAACAGATAACAGATACACACTAAAATACACCCTCAAAAATTACTTAACTCATTACATTTCGTTCTTAGTGTGTTTCTAAGTCTTATCCTCATTATTGTGTCTTAATTAGGGCTTAAGAATGCCTAGGATGCAATGAGGATGCTAAAATGTGCCTTGAAATACTTAGCCAAATTTTAAAAAATAGGGTAGTTCACTCGTGCACAACTTTTGTCGCTCGAGCGATCTGTAAAGTCTGCAAAAGTACTGGTTACATGATTTCTCCGCTCGACGGATGCTCAACGGTCGCTCGAGCACAAGACTGAGTAAAAAGGGTCCTTGCTCAAGTGTAACTTTGGTCACTGGAGCGGTCTGCAAAATTTTGTAAAACTTTTGGAAGCATGAATTTTACGCTTGAGCCGACTTCTTCCCACTCAAGCTAAGATGCAAAGCAAAAGGTGGTCGCTCGAGCGAAATTGTGGTCGCTCAAGCAGTGATGCAGAATTATGAAATTTCCAGATTGATGTTCAAGATGCAAAACTCAATTCCAAAACTTTAAAACACATCCTTTGGGCTCAAAACTTGAGAAAACATGCCCAAACTTGTAAAACATTAGGAATTAAGGATCATTTCGCAAAATCAAAGCACGAAGTATGCCAATTGTACAATATCAAACTTGAAACTTAAAGAACAAAACATGAAGAAAACATGCATGAATTATCTTAGCTTCAAAGCTTTCAAAACATGATCAAATGAAGTGTTTAACTCAAATACATGTTGAATTCTTAGAACAAATCCAAAATAAGGACATGTAAGAGGAAATTCTTCGGAAAACAACTTCAAAATGCCATGAAATATGCCTACATGCATGGCTTGAGTTTTAATTCTTCAATTTAACTCAATTCTTGTGATTCATCTCCCAATTCACTTGAATTCTTACATTAGCTATCTCAATTACATAACTAAAGGGTTAAATTCTTACCTTAGCTTCTCAATTGTGCTCTAGATGGCTAATTGTTTGAGTTTCCAAGCCAAAACCTCCAAGTTCTTCTAATTTTCTACAATCCTCAAGCTTGAACCCAATTCTTCATACTGTGTGTGTGTGTGTGTGTGTGTGTGTGTCTCTCTCTCTCTCTCTCTCTCTCTCTCTTTCTCCCACATTTGAGCTCAAAAGATGAGGAAATGAAGGTGTATCTAATGCTCCTAAGTCAACAAGTTGCCTTATATAGGCTTGATTAGTTTTCCTTAATTAAGTTTGGTTTAGACCTAAGTAGCTGGCATTATTTTATTCTAATTATTTGATTCTGAATCAAATTTCAATTGAACCTACCATAATTTTCTAAAAATTTCAAATGACACATAAACCAAGTCAATTTCCTGATCAGATGCCGATAAGGCCTTCAATTTGCATAATGAAACATAAACACAGACAAATAACTCTACGATAGACAGATATAAACACAGATATCATATAACACATGCAATTAACTCGAGATTTCATCTTAATTTCGCATTAGGCATGCTTATTTATGCAGTAGACGTTAATTATGGATCGTGGTTGTTACAATTATAAACCTTTCCCTAAAAATATAAATTACATGACAATATCATTTGTACCATAAATATTTTTTCTGGGTACAACTTTTATCACACATTAAAAAAGAAAAAAGAAAAGTACACCCAGGAAGGGGCTATGAGGGGTCCAAAACAAGCCACATTATTATGTATGGCAATTTTGTAAAAAGAAATAACTGCAATAGTGATACTACATCATCACTTAGGCTTGTTTTGGGAAGATGGTTAAAAATTGATTTTTAATTTTTTTTGGCTTTTTAACTTTTTTTTGTAAGAGAGGAAGTGAGTTAAAAGCTAGGAAGTAAGTGGCTTTTAACCCACTTCCCAAAATAGGCCTTATATGTAACATAGTTAATTTCATTATGAAAAAGTGAAATCATTAAATTGTTAATTATATTTAGCAAGTATAATTAACCCTCCATATGTTATTTTATTACAGGCTTAGAGTTGGGAGTAGAACTCAAATTTCATATTTCTTATTGACGATTTTGTGAGAAACACATTATTGTTTTCATCATCAGATAATCAAAAGAAAGTACGCAAGTCTTAGGGCCAGTCAAAATAGGGTATCTACAGTCACTGATAACATTGGTATTTATGACCATGGATGGGTCTTGCAGTGATAAATGTGACAAAGTCCGCTATGATCCTATATTGATGTTTTTAGTGGACAAGATTGTTTTAGAGAGGACACTCATAAATTTTAACAGTAAAAGTTTGAGCTCATAAAGTTAACAATGTTTAATATCAAGTTGACCTATGTGGCCCAAGTGGGAGATTGTAAGGTATTTTCTGTAGGTGGGCCTATAGATCAAATAATTATATATTGTATACTATTAAATGAAGTATAAATGGTGTCAGTTAAACCCACCAAATTATGATCCATACAAAAACATTACCAAGTCATTGACACATCTCTAATAGCACATATTTTTGGTCATGATATGTGCACTAAAGGAGTATGGGCTACACCATATGTGTAGGGACTAGTTTAGGCTCACTTATAATTCCATTTATTTATGATGGGATAATATGGAATTGGGGTTTTATAAATATGTGCTTAAGGTCCCCACTCCAACCTTAGTCTCCATCTAATATTTTTTCCCATCGGTGTGTGAGAGCAAACAAGAGCAGAGTTTTGGAGCAAAAGACAAAACCACTAAAAAGTCTATTACTTAGATTACCTTAATCAATGGCGTCAGGTACGCAACTATTATTACTTTCTTTTATTGATTTGACATGAGATTTTGGGATTTACATTTCTTTTGAAATTTCACATATATGTATATATTTGTTTGTGAAGTAGCACAATCCTTGCAATGGAGATGTAAACAGAACAACACAGAATATGCAGCGGATAAAATAATTTTGATCATACCTTCTTGATGACAGAACCTTCTTGGATAAATCACGTGCTTCTAGGAAACTTCTTGATGAACCAGCCCAGCAGTGGAGTGATATCACAGATTGAATATCACCCACACCAACCACAGTGTCAAAGACTTGATCGTTGTTTTTTGTGGGAGAGAGTCAGTATGTGGGTAGAAAAACAGACTACGTTGTTTCTCCTTTTTTTCTCAGATTACCCATAACCATATCAGATATTTAATATATTATAATATCTATCCATATCAGTTAAAACTGATAACAACTGTATCTTGAGTGGTTATCCTAAATAGGTTTGAATTCAAAATCAAAACCTATTTGGATAAGGATCAAATGTTAAATTTAAATGGTCATGCCACATGGGCGCCCATTACTAACATCTCCCACTCGCACATGAGTTGGCATGACACTGCCACATCTCTATCTCAATCTCCCCAAAAACGAACAATCTCATACTAGCCAATGCACCGTGCGACCGCTGAGAACACCTGCAAGTGGGAGCTCTATACTAGAAACTCAACATGAGTCAGCATAGAGACATCAACCCAAAAAGAACAGAAATAGTGTCTCATGTACCCAGACCCATCTAGCTACATCAGTCCAAAAACATCTCTAATCCCTCAAAGAGCATGTTTGACTCTCCTAGGTCCCGCATTATATTCACACCCAATCAGCATCCTATAAAGAGCGATGTGAGTTGTCGACAGTGAATATAGAGCAGAGATGTAGAACTAGATGATCTTCCCTTCACCCTCATATCATTCAATTTGAAATTGACCGCTTTCCCAGTAATGTCCCTTAAAGCCGAATCATACATGACCGCAGGCAACATACCAAAGTAGCTGAACATCAACTCCTCATCTTATGACATAGTCAAAGGTCACAAAAAGGCACAAAGTGAAGTCATTTAGGAAAAAATGACTTTTAGGACTCACACGGTGAAGAAGCAGGGATCCATTCTTTCACCTCGCTAACGGGTCGATAAGCACATGCAGTATGAATGCATGTTATAGTGGAGTTACTCTTCTAAAGAGTGATGTTAAACTCACACACCATACAGATCTTAGTCTAGTCGCTCTTAAGCGCACGAGTCGCTTCCTAGCGTCTAACTCGAATTCTCTATTTGCTCGCCTCTCAGGCATCAAATGAGATCTCGCATCTGGCTATCCATAACAGACATATCATGGAAAAGTGGGTACTCTCATATCCATGGTCGGTCTCTAACAAGACCTCATCTTGGCTCCAACCAAGGCGACATAGCTAGTGGATAATTTTAGCTTCTAGTCTCATCCTTACTCGCTACCCAGCGCTAAGGGCGATTGCTCGTGTGAGTGAGCCAATCTTGCCTGCTAACATCAATTTAATTGTTTTGTGTATGCTAATTCACAAACCATTACTAAAAGTAGTAACATAAATGTGTGATAGAAACAAGTATGAATACTAATGGCATTAATATCCCCAAAAAAAAAGAGTTCAACTGAATACACATAAAAAAAATCACCACCTACGTAGTCCTAAAGCCCTAACATGAGTAAGATAAACATCTCTAGCAATGGGCTTAGTCAAAGGGTCCGCAACCATGCGACTCGTAGGGATGTGCTCCAGGATCACTTCTTTCTGCGCCAAAATATCTCTGATAAAATTGAACCTCACATCAATGTGTTTGGTTCTGCCATGGTATTTAGGATCCTTAGCGTAAGCGAGTGTAGCCATGCTGTCACAATGGATAGTCACAGGATCTGAAGTGTGTGTGACAACATCCAAATGCTGAAGGAATCTCCTCAACCACACGGCTTCCTGAACGGCAGATGAACAAGCCACAAACTCAGCCTCCATGGTCGATAAGGCGATGCAGGATTGCTTCTTACTGCTCCAAGAAATAGCACCATCGCTAAGCATGAAAGCATATCCTGAAGTAGACTTACGCTCATCTAGGTCTCCTCCCCAGTCAGCATCACAATAGCCAACTAGATGTAGATCTGAACTCTGGTAGCAAAGTGTGTAATCTGCAGTTCCTCTAAGATATCGTAATATCCTCTTAACTGCTTTCCAATGAGCTGGTCCTGGGTTGGATTGGTAACGACTCACCAATCCGACTGCATAACAAATGTCAGGACGTGTACACATCATAGCATACATCAAGCTTCCAACAGCATTTGCATAGGGAACACGGGCCATCTTTTCATTTTCTTCTTGAGTCTTAGGACCCATATCAAGGCTTAGGCTCTCGCCTTTTGCAACAGGAGTGTCAATGGGTTTGCAGCTCTGCATCTGGAACCGCTCTAGAGTAGTCTTAATGTAAGTCTCTTGAGACAAACCAAGAAGTCTCCTAGAGCGATCCCTGAGGATCTTAACACCGAGCACATAGCTCGCCTCACCCATGTCCTTCATTTCAAATGTAGAGAACAACCACATTTTAGTGGCGACAATCATCTCCTTGTCATTTCCAGCCAATAATATGTCATCTACATATAATGACAATATCAGAAAAATGTCCTTGGACCGCTTAACGTACACACAGTGATCTTCATCAATCATCGTAAACCCATTTGAAATAATGGCTCGATGAAATCTCAGATTCCATTGTCTGGATGATTGCTTTAAGCCATAAATAGATCGTTGAAGCTTGCAAACTTTGCGCTCCTGACCTACTGCCACAAAGCCTTCTGGTTGATCCATATAGATCTCTTCATCCAATTCTCCATTGAGAAATGCAGTTTTAACGTCCATCTGATATAGCTCTAAGTCCAACTGAGCTACTATGGCCAGGATTAGGCGAATAGAGGCAAACCTTACAACTGGTGAAAACGTTTCCTCATAGTCCACACCCTCTCGTTGGGTGTAACCTTTCGCCACTAGGCGAGCCTTATACCTTTCTATGGAACCATCCGCCTTGCGCTTGATTTTGAGAACCCATTTGTTCCCAATAGTCTTGCGCCCTAGCGGCAAATCAACCAAATCCCAGACATGATTTTTCTTCATAGACTCTATTTCTTCTTCCATTGCAGTACTCCATTCTTTACTAGCAGGGGATGAGAGAGCCTCTTTGAGATTCTTAGGCTCCATCTCATCACTCGGAGCAATCATGAATGCTTCCCCTTCAATCTCAAAACGACGACGGGGTATAGCTCCACGTTTGCTTCTACGTAGTTGAGAATCCTCATCCATTGGATCCAATCCATGGGTAAGTAGATCGCTCCCACTGTCCCTAGGAGCTTGAGGAATTATTTCCTCATTCTCTACTAAGCTACTAGGTGCGCCTTCAAGTAGATCCTCCATCTCGTAGAATTCTACTTCTCTAGTTACCTCACCTCTGCTAGGGAAATCCTCCTCTAGGAAATCCACATCTCGCGACTCAATTTCAGTCACACTTCCATCCGGATGCTCCCCAACAAACACATAGCCCTTAGAATGCTCACTATAGCGAATGAAGATACACTTCTTTCCTCTAGGGCCCAACTTCCCAAACTTATGAGAAGCGTTGTGTATGTAAGCTGCCGAACCCCAAGGCCGCAAATTGCCCAAATCAGGCTTTTTGCCAGTCCACATCTCATATGGGGTGGAAGGAACTGATTTGGAGGGCACACGGTTAAGGACGTAGGCAGCAGTCAACAAAGCATCTCCCCAATAAGAAATTGGAAGATTAGCTTGCGCCATCATTGATCTAACCATGTCAAGCAATGTGCGATTCCTTCTCTCCGCTACACCATTTTGTTGCGGAGTCCTAGGAATTGTCAATTGCCTGATAACTCCTTTTTCCTCACAGAGCACTTTAAATTGCTCAGATAGATACTCACGTCCTCGGTCAGTCCTTAGAGCTTTAATGCTCTTGTCTAATTGATTCTCAACCTCATTAACATACCGTCTAAAGCAATCCAATGCTTCTGACTTGTGAGAAATCAGATAGACATGACCAAAACGTGTGCAATCATCTATAAATGTGATGAAATAGGGGGCTCCATGCCTTGCCCTCACATTCATTGGTCCACATATATCAGAATGAATAAGTTGCAATGGGATAGATGCCCTTATGGCTTTCCCAAATGGTTTTCTTGTTGCCTTTCCAGCAAGACAGTGCTCACAAGTAGGCAAAGTGACTCTAGCGAGTGGGCCTAAAAGACCTTCTCTAGCCAATCTAGTCATCCTGTCTTGCCCTATGTGGCCTAATCTAGCATGCCATCTCATAGAATCATTATCACAAAAAGATGCAATATTAGAAATAGAGCCATTGGCATTTTTATTAATACTAGAATCATCCACATCCAAAACTAAAAAACCATCTGAAAGATAACCAAAACCATAAAAAATTGTTCCCAAATAAATGCTAACACCATTATTCTCAAAACAAAAGCTAAAACCAAGGCTCATCATGCTAATAACTGAAACTAAGTTTCGCCGAATATCCGGAGCATAAAGAACATCATGAAGATACAAGGTGCGCCCTCGTCGCATTTCCAGCTTGAATGTGCCAATGCCAAGCACCTCCACACTGGACTCGTTCCCCATGTAAACTTTTCTGCTCCCAGCAGGTACTCGACGATACTCAACGAACCCTACTCTGTCCCTCGCGATGTGGTCTGTTGCTCCGGAGTCTACAACCCAAAAATGAGGAGAATGAGCAATTAATGCTTGACTAGACACAAAGCATTGAATGCGAGAAATTAAGTAAGGGAGTACCTTCTTTTGCTCAGGGCAATCCCGAGCGAAGTGTCCTTCTTTGTTACAGTTAAAGCATGTCAATTTAGCCTTTGCCTTCTTACCACCTCTCTTGCCCCTACGCTTGAAATTTCTAGCGCCATTGGGCTTAAGCGCAGCCGCTGCTTGCTTCTTAGGGGCACCTTTTGCTTTTCCACGTTTGAACTGAGAAGTCCTACGTGAGCTTGACTCAACCACCATAGCAGAACCATTAGACTTAGCCGCCTCAAGGCGTTCAGCCTCTAGCTCCAAATGACGCGATATGTCTTCGAATGTTTTCACACTCTCATTATGCATCATGTTCTGCTTCATCTGCTCCCAAGAATTTGGCAGAGAGCGTATCACATCCTGTACTTGCTGCTCTTGAGTCAAATTATGCCCAGCAGCCGCAAGCTCACGTATCATGGCTAACATGACTCTCAAATGCTGCTTCATCGAGTGATGCGCCCTTTTCTGATATGAGTCAAACTTCATAGTCAGCCCACGTAGCTTTGCCAAAGAGGTAACACCAAACTTTTGCTTGAGAGCTTCCCACATCTCAAATGCAGTCGGGCAATGCTCAAACTCACTAATCAAGTCGTTGTGCATGCTGCTCAACATAGTAAAGCGCGCACACCGATCTTTGTTACGCCAAGTCTGAAAGGCTTCAAGATCACGATGATGTTGAGCGGTATTGCCCTGCTCTGGCTCAACCATCACTTGTTCAAGTGTGGTCAACACTTCTTGCTCATTGAGGAGGTATTGGATCTTACGGCGCCATATGTCATAATTGTCGCCATCCAATTTCTCTCCCTTAGTTAAGTCTGCCACCACTGTCTTAGCAGCCATTTCTACATACAGAGTAAATAAAATACGCAGGGGATATTAATGATAGCAACACAAAACAAAATATTTTGCAGCAAAAAGAATCTAAATTAAATAATGATAATTTTACACATGTCTCAAGATCGAAAATTTGCTATGCTCGTAATCATCTCTTGCGCCTCTAGTGATAATTATCAAGATTTAATTTCATTCCATGCGCAAAAGATAATTAAACAATCTCCCACTATTTATGGCATATACAAAGCATGATAAATTCCATACAATAGCATCTCAATATAAATTTACAAACAACTCATGCTATATTTATTTAATGATGGAATTCAAATAAATAATGAATCATGCTTCTTTAATTGCAACATATTAAAAAAAAATCAAAAAATTGTATTTAATATGCAGATTATGCCATAATTAAAGTGTACATCATTTTTGAAATTTTCTGGAATTTTCTGAAATTTTCTGGAATTTTAAATAACTAATTAAACACACATAAAATTAGAAATAAAAAATCCAGAAACTAGTAAACAGAAACAATATTCAGATTATGCCATAATTAAAATGTACATTGTTCTGAAATATTCTGAAATTTTTCTGAAATATTCTGGAATTTTAAATGACTAATAAATACACATAAAATTAGAAATAAAAAATCCAGAAACTAGTAAACAGAAACAATATTCAGATTATGCCATAATTAAAATGTACATTGTTCTGAAATATTCTGAAATTTTTCTGAAATATTCTGGAATTTTAAATGACTAATAAATACACATAAAATTAGAAATAAAAAATTCAGAAACTGATAAAATGAGACAATATTACCAGTAAATAATAAAACCTTTCAAAAGTCTACAATAAATATTTCAGCCCCAGAAAATTATTTATGCAATACCAGAATCATTTTAAAGCATAAAAAATGAATTATTAACACAGGAAAAATAATTTATATTTTCTGAAAAATTTCAAAATTTTACAGAATGTAGAAAACTTAATTGTGAGTCTAACAGTATAAGCCACGCATAAAACAAATATGTAATTAATTAATTATGACCATTTAACGCAGTTCAGAATTAAAAACAAAACAAACAGTGCCTAATCGCCAGCAGCCAAGCCAGCCGAGGAAAACGGCGCGGCTCAGCACGCGGCCCAGATCGCGGCTCGGCGCGCGGCTTGGCTCGCGGCTCAGCGCGCAGCTCAGCCCGCGGCTCAGAGCACGGCGCGCGTGCGTGGCGCGGAGGGTGCGCGCGTGGCTGCGCCGCTGACGCGCGCGTGAGAGCGCGTGCAAGCGCGTCGGTTGAGCAGCTGGCGCGTGGAGGCGCGTGGCTGCGCGTGGAGGCGCGTGGAAACGGCCCACGGCGTCAGGTGGCGCGTGCATACCACGCGCCGCCTTCCAGGGTGTTTTCTGGTCCGATTTTTGTACTGCCGGACTCCTTTTTTCAAAATAAAACTATTTATTGTATGAAAAAAGACATTAATGAACATAAAAAAAATATTTTTATGCTCCTAATCTGAAAAAAAAAAAATTTCTACAAATATTCATGTGTATAATATATACATATACATATAAAAGTATACACATGAGGAAAACACGAAAATATCCATTAAAAGGCTCTGATACCAATGTAAACAGAACAACACAGAATATGCAGCGGATAAAATAATTTTGATCATACCTTCTTGATGACAGAACCTTCTTGGATAAATCACGTGCTTCTAGGAAACTTCTTGATGAACCAGCCCAGCAGTGGAGTGATATCACAGATTGAATATCACCCACACCAACCACAGTGTCAAAGACTTGATCGTTGTTTTTTGTGGGAGAGAGTCAGTATGTGGGTAGAAAAACAGACTACGTTGTTTCTCCTTTTTTTCTCAGATTACCCATAACCATATCAGATATTTAATATATTATAATATCTATCCATATCAGTTAAAACTGATAACAACTGTATCTTGAGTGGTTATCCTAAATAGGTTTGAATTCAAAATCAAAACCTATTTGGATAAGGATCAAATGTTAAATTTAAATGGTCATGCCACATGGGCGCCCATTACTAACAGGAGAGGTACAATCGAATGATGACGGCGACAATGACGGTGACGACGGAAGGATCAAAATTAGATCCGATGGTGGAATGGAGCTCGTCGAGAGGCGAAACTGGGTTCAAAAGTCAGTCTAGCGACCCTTAGTAGTTCAATTTAATTTATTACTTTCAATGTAATTTTTTTGTGCATTCGTGTGGTCTGCAGTGAATTGGTAATGTGGAATGTATTTTTTTTTTAAAATTGGTTTTGATGTTGATTTTCAAATCAGCAGTGTTACATGCGCCAATTGATATATTAATTAATGTACTAACGTATGTTATGATATTATCACTTCAAAATTATGAAATCCACCCATTATACAAACTAAAAAAATTTAAAATTTTCTAAATTATGTCATATTATCTGTTAGTATACTATTTTATTCTTTACAAATACAAAGCCTACACATTAGGGGTTGGGCAGTGTTGTGTAGAGGTACCTGCAGCGGCCCGAC
Source organism: Camellia sinensis (assembly GCF_055761805.1). Classification (NCBI taxonomy): domain Eukaryota; kingdom Viridiplantae; phylum Streptophyta; class Magnoliopsida; order Ericales; family Theaceae; genus Camellia; species Camellia sinensis. The sequence goes on along the minus strand of NC_138962.1, from coordinate 61,364,610 downwards.
GAGACCTATTGTATGTTGTGTTTGAGGACAGGGTCTTGTAAATTCGGTGTAACCTACCGATACGATCAGAGCAAGGATCCTCTCATTGGCTCCCTACTTGGTGGGCCATTGGGTCCACTTTTGAGCCCAATTTCAATGATTCGAATTGTTCACATTTTAATATTTGTCGAGTATATTATACCTACAAAAAATCAAGTTGATCGAACTAAAAATCGTTTATTAAAATTTTTTTTATTAAATAGTTTTATTTTTTTAATAAAACTTTTAGTTCGATGATCCGAACACGTGATTTCCAATATCCGATCGACTTGATTTTTACAAGAATGATATAATCGACAAATTCTAAAATGTGAATGGTTCAAATTATCAAAATTGAGCCCAAAAATGGACCCAATAGCCCACCAAGAAGGGAGGCAAGGAAAGGATCCAAGGAGAGGATCCTTGCTCATATAATCATCCCCAGGCGTTAGTTTGGTAATTCTTCCAAGTCTCTCTTGTCTGTTTATGTTTGTATATATCTTAGGACTTAGGCTTGGTTTGGGGTACAATATATAAGTATAATTTTTATCTTTTTTGGGTCACATAACCTCTTTACTTTTCTGCACATTTTTTTTTAAAATTTAAAAAGTACACTTATTCATATTATTCCAAACAACCCCTTAGTTAGAAGGTTTTGATGAATGTTCTGGGTGATCATTTGGATTTGTGTCCATATTTAGTCTGATCTTGTAAGCCTTCATTTGGTATAAGCTAAACAGGGCTTTTTGACTAAAGTAGTCACAAAAAGATAAAATAGGCTTTTTAGCCCAATAAGACAAAATGTCACATCCAAACCATGATCATTTCATTTTTTCTCTTACAAAATTGAAAAAAGCCAAAAAGCCTATCCCAAACGAGACTTTTTAGCCCTATGCTAAAAAAGCCAAAAAGCCAAGCCACATCCCAAAAGAACCCTAACTACTTTGATTTGTATCAATAATGTTGGTTGCAGATAAGGGTGAGCAGCGAATATATCTATAGCTTGCTTTTCGTGCTCCTTTCGGATACGATAGCCCTACAGTTCGAACTCTCGTAGTTCTGAATCTGATTTTACAAGTACAATGTGAAATAGATGAACACAAATGAGTCCAAATTCAGCAAATCTTTTGGAAAATCAATTTTGAATCAAAATGTTAAAAATGGACTACTTTGCCAGATTTCAGAGTCGCCACCTAAATATTTTTAGAAAATTTAGGAAACCCGAGACTCGTGCCAAAGGCCACATGTCTGTCATCACCAAAGTGTCTCGGCTTGGGAACTTAGATACAAGAGGGGAAGGTCATGAATTGAGCACCCCACTTGCCCGATCAAAGATCGGCCTCTACTAGTCATGGTGTGATTCTTATTTACATTAGATGCTCTTGTTCCGATTATTAGACTATCATTACTATGTGATGCATATAAGTATAGACTAATTTGCAAAAGTTGGAACACTTTGATTTCTTGTTTATTTGAAAATTGTTTCGAATATGTACTACTTGAAAAAGTGATCTCATATGTACATTCATCAAATTATCCCAATTTAAGCAATTAGCATTCATCCACAGGCATTCAAACAGTTATAGCGATTAAGCATTTAGCCTCATGATAATCATACTTGACATGGCAACAATCACACGCATGCGATATGCTAAAGCGAAAAAGTGTTCACCTAGTACTCCAAGGTGAGCCAAAAAGAAACAAAAGAGTTAGAACATGCATACTCCTAAGTAATGCAACATGACTAATGCAACACATGCGATATGCGATTTAAATAGACTCGGCTACTAACATGGTATGTGAATCGATTTGATAGCATGCGGTTTGAGCACATTTTCAAAGAAGTAATAAATACAATACTTTGTTAGAATGATGCACTGAGCATCATGCATGCAAGACAATGTATGCAAATCATGAGAAATGCTAATTAAACATGATGCTCTATACTATCTAACATAGGCAAGTGAATAAAAGGGAGAAAGACATGGGGTTGGAAGACATTCACACATTATTACATATTGGCCCTCGCATAAGAGGGTCCAAATAAATGTCCTAGCTAATTACTGCGAATTAACTAACTATTACAAACCAAATGAAATAAATTAATTACACTAGCTAATTATTACAAATTGGCCCTCGCACAAGAGGGTCTGAATAAATGAATTAGCTAAGCTACTTAACTAATTATTACAACAACGAATTTAACTAACTATTCTAGCTAATTAAATAATTACAACACACTCTAACTAATTAGTTACATTACAAAATTAATTAAGTAATTAATTACAAGTTCACTAACAACATACTATTATTAACAAAAACAAAGCTAACGGGTCCCGAGGAGCAAGGAAATGGCTTATGCATGCACATGAATTTCTCTCCCGAGAATGCCTCTGCACTGTTTTGCACCTCAGCCTCTGCTCTGCTCTGTGAAAAAAAAAAATAGCACTGTCTGGCTGAAAAAGGTGGTCGGCAGGCCAGAAGTGGTGGTCGGCCACCCACTAATAGTGGCCTACCATACGGTAAAGGTGGCCTGCCGACCACTAATGTTAGGTTTCTCCTGCTGCAACAGAAAACAAATAGAGCACAAACAGAGCATTCCCAGGAGATGTTTGTTCACTCTGTCTCTTCTTATCATTAGACAGATCAAAGGAGGGGTAGACTCGATTCGCAAGCCATCAATCGGTGCAAATTCATTGCATGATGACTTTTGAACCAAGGGATACAATTTCAATAAATGCACAATAAAAGACCAACGGACCTCCTATTTATCATGATATTGATTAAGTGAAACCGTTGACATCGACTCCTCAACCATTTTCATCACTAACAAGTATGAAACGACTCAAGACTCAATGGGTTCAATTAACATCCGATTGAACCCAAGTTGATTTTATTATCTTGTTCCATTTTAAGCCATTGATTACCCCGTTTAATTATCTTTCCATTTGTTGGTCATTTTAGTCCAAAATGAGCATTAAGTCCACTAGTGGAAAGAAGTGTCAAACAAAAGGTTGTTTTGGGCATGAGAGAGATGTCATGCAGTTGGTAATGAACCTTCAAAGAGATTAAACTATTAAGCACAACGATTTCTATCTCAAGCTTAAACAAACCATCGGTTTGAAATGACTCTCAAAGTAAAGAAGGAGCCAAGAAATTAGAGAAGCACAGAGATAATTAGAGATGAACACAAGTATAGAACACTTCTCCTTCTGTTCTTCAACGTCTTTATCCACGTCCAATCTTGGACCATATTCCCATTATTTTTAGGTTGTGGAGGCTTTTAGTTTTTAGCTTTGGGTTATGAAGCATAGTGGTAAAAAGTAGTTTATAAGTTTTTTTATGCCCTGTACATGGTGGAAGTGGTTTGACAAGATAAGGATAGGATGATGTGGGAAGATAATAATGGAAAATTCTCATTCAAATCCGACTATGATATTCTTGGCATTAGCACAAATATATATTTTCCTTGAAAAAAATTTTGGAATTTGGAAATCAGGGGCTTTGTCTAACTTGGCTTTTTTTTTTTTTTTTTTGGACAATAGCCTTGGATTTTATCCTCACTACTAATAATTTAGGTAGCAAGCATAAGACGTTACCAAAATTGAGTTGCATGTGTCGACGAGCAGAGTAATACACGGATCACCTTCTTATCAATTGTAATGTAGCATGCAAGTTATAGTGCTCATTATTTTCTATTTTTGTGTCCAATTGGTCATGTTGGCTTTAGTTATTTTGTTGTATGAATCTTGGGTTAGAAGCTATAGGAATGAGAACAGTAAGGGAGGCTTCGATTATAGCTCCCATATGTGTGTGATGTGGTGGTACATATTGAGAGAGAGGAAGCAACAGAGTATAACCTGTACATAGATTAAAATCAACTTTGATGTATACTTTTCATTTTTGGCTTTCAAGTCATTTTTTATAGGTCAGCTTAGTTTTTGATAACTCTCCTAGTTTAGATGAGGAGAGTCATAAAGATACAAAACCCACAGGTCCTAGAAGTTGCTCTGATAGCTTGCACAATACTCAAGACAATAAGCAACTAAGTGGAGAGGACAACCCATTAATTATCTTCACTAGAAATGGCTGTTAATGGCTCTTAAAGTTGTGTTATCATCTGTTACATTTGGCTAGTGTATGTTCTAGTTGGCAATCAGCCCTATGATGTGCTGCTCGAGGAGCTTTCTTCCCAAAGAAGTGAAGAATGGAACTGACATAATGAAGAAGACTAGTTTTATGCCCCTTTCCACCTATGTTGGGAGAGGATTACTGTACAGTGCCATTGAAATAGCAGGGAGAGATTCATACCCTTGTATTGTATGCACGAACTTCCTGTATAGACAATTAGGACTTGCTAGTAGGGCTAGTGTTAAACAGATTGCGGGTTACTTGAAGCTATTGGAAGCATGGATTTATGAGCATTTTCGTTTAGGAATGCCTCATCCAAATTTGTCATATTCTGATGAACAACCTTGTGTCTGTTGTTGGAGTTTACGGAAAGATGGGGGTTTTACAGAAGACCACTAGCAAATATTATGAAAGCAGCTTGACATGTTACGTGCTAATGAGGTTAGGCATTTTATAATAGTGTCATATTGTAAACAAATAAGATTTTACAACTAACATTATGCATTGCTTATTTGTAGGTCAAGTTGGATCCATATCATTTATGTAGGACACACCATCCATTTCATGGCATTGCATATTATACTGGATGCTTGAAATACTTTGATATTGTTGAAGCCTATCACCCCAAGAGGGTGTTGCGACAGTTTGGTAGGGTCCAAACCATTCCACCAGCTCCATTATCTCCTATTCGAGCTATACGAGGTAGTATAGAATCATGTATCACTACCATGACACGATATGGGCACAATGGGAGAATCATGTATTGTCCATTAATGCTCGTAGGGTGCCGTGTACAGCAGAGCCCATCTGAATGTGTACGGGGTTACTGCCAGTGGTATGCTTGTGTTTTGCACTGTGTTGTTCAGAATCCTACGCATCACTCTCAGTTTGATCCACGTGTTCAATGTCCCCAGAATGATGTTAATATGGATCCCGAGTGGGTAAATGAATTATGAATTAACTTATTTCATTTTTAAGTGGTTCACCATAAGTCAAACACTAAGTATGATTTTTATCAATTTTTTTTTTCAGTGTAATGATGCTGCTTTCAGTGTTGGTGCTGCAGTCCATATGCTTAGTCGTGATGAGTGTGTCTTGCACCCTGACATGCTATATGAAACCATTGGTAGGATATTACAAGTTCTTGATGGACAAAGTGGGAGATCTATATCAACACGTAGACAACATCAAGTCTACTACCATAAACGTCGTAGGATGGACTGTACATGAGGATTGGGATCTAGTTTTTTTTGATGTCATAGTTGTTATGAATGTCTAACCCATACAGAGTTTGAGATATACTTTTGTGTTTACCGTACATGAGAGTTAGGATCTAGTTTTTTTTTTTTTTGGATGTCATAGTTTTTGTGAATGTATAGCGCGTACATAGTTTGGGATATTCTTTCTCCTAATGGCATGGTTTTTGTGGATGTCTTGTATCAAATGTAAATTGGATGTTTGGTTGGACAAGTAATAAAATGTTATCATTTTGGTGAACATATGGATTTGTTATTATTTGTAATGCATGGTAATGATATTAAACTGTTTTGGAGTGATATGGTGCCATTTTCTAGAAGTAACATTATTTTTTTAGCCCTAAAACCCAGTTCAGTGGTACACTGCTAAACAATTTCTATTATTCCGGTGTTATGTTGCCAACAAAAATATATTTCTCCAGCATTTTGTTCCTATACATTTACAGAGATACTTTCTTCAAAACAATGATTTTCTAATTTGTGCTGGCCTTGTTCGGTAATACAATGTTAATGAATTTGAATTACTCCAGTGTTGTGTTACCATACAAACTATTTTTCCTAGCAGCATGTTGCCGTTCAATTGGATAATTTCAATTTGCTTCACAACAAAGGCATTGGGGTCCACAGTGAAGCGCCTGTTTGGTAATAGAGTGCTAAACAATTTACATCATTCCGGTGTTATGCTGCCGGAAAAAATAGATTTCTCCAGCATTTTGTTGCTATAAATTTACAAAGCCACTTTTCTTCCAAACAATAATTTTTTAATTTGTGGTGGGCCTATTCAGTAATGCAATGCTAATTAATTTGAATTACTCCAGCGCCATATTATTGGACAATATTTTTTTTCCTAGCATTATGTTGCCGTCCAATTAGATGATAACAAGAAATTAATTTGGGCCACTTGTGAAGTGCTTATTCAGTGATACATTGCTATACAATGAGATTACTCTAGTGTCATGTTGCCAAACTACAATAGAGTTGTTTAGGCCCTCCTCACTGTACATTGAAAGATTTACTTTCTTTTTCAAGCATCCATAAAAAAAAAAATTCATAAATCAAACACGCATCCATAAAATCATACATAAAAAGTATCCATAAAATTATTCATAAAAATATCAAGTGTACGAATATCTATAAAGCATCCATAAAATCTGTCATTGTTTGCATCTATCAATTAAACATGTTATCACAATTCGTCTTAGTAATTTGTAGGTAATTTTCCCCCCTTAATAGAAATAGACATCCACACTTTTTAGAAACCTCAATCGTTCCCCCTTAATCTTCCTGTTGTCTCTATAGTAACCACTTCTTTCACAAGCAAGTGTAAGTCTTGGTTTTTTTCCATTGCCTCCCGCATCTGATGTCTTTATAACAATGACAAATCCAGTTTTCTTTCCAACGTCAGAAGCCCATTTAATTAATGCTTCATGACTACTAAAAATCTAAATATAATAAATATATTTATACGTCAAATTATTAATAAAAATCAATACAAATTAAAAATAAGAAAAAATCGTATTCATAAAAAAAACTTATCAAACCTCGTTTGTCATAAATTCATGACTAGAGTCTACTAATATTGTAGTACTTGCGTTGTTGCAATAAGTATAAGTATAATCCTTCCAGGCAAAAAAAAAAAAAAAAAAAATGAAATTGAAAATACATGGTAATGAAAAGCTAAAAAAATTAAAAAATTTGGTTTGGGGTTACCGAAAATGTATCTTTTATTCGGTAGTTGGTTACCAGACTTATATTTGTTGTTCGACAATGTGATGCCAGACTATTTTATTTTGTTCGATTTCGAACCACCGAACGAAAGTCGAACACTAGTCCAAAAAAATGAAACAAAAACCTATCAATAAATAAAAAAAACTCACTATTTCACTTTTTTGATGGTTTTTCACCACCGTTTCTTCATCCGTTGCTTTCTTTAATGATCAAAACACTATGATTCTCACTTTTTGAAAAAGAGATGTGTAAGACAAAAGAAAAATTAAGAAAGGAAAAGGAGTAGGGATTGAAGATCAGGGGTGTAACGAGATAACAAAATATATTTAATTTTAGTGTTTTGTCCTTAAAGGTAATTTCATACATGGATAAAATTGGAGGGGGAGGGGGGAAAAACTCATATGGAGGGTGTAAAGAGGTAAAGTAGTGGTGTAAGTAGAATCACCCAAAATGAGAAGTCTAAAATAATAAATAACGTGCTAATAGTAACACTCTTTTAAAGCCCCATTTTTTTTATAGTCCAACTACCCTCCTATCGAGAAAGAAGATTAGACTGTTTGGTTTTGGTTATGTGAGCTTTAATGAGTCGATTCGTTTATTTTTAAAAATTTTATGTGTAAATTATTTATATAAATAAAGATTAATTTGATAATTATAATTATATAATTTTATTATATTCATCATTAAAACTATTTGTTTGTCATTTTAGAGACAAATATTGATCTGTCTAATTTTTTTCTACAAATAATTTGTTTGTAGAAATATAAAAAATGAACGAATTGAATAATCAAAAAGTAATCTTGTAATAGACTCAAATTACAAAGTCAAATGTGGAGAAATGTTGGTTTTTTTTTAAAAAAAAAAAACCTAGAACATCAAAGGAAAATGAATACAAAAAGGGATGAAAATATCCTATAAAAAGTAAAAAGTAGAAAAATGTTGAGTAGTTGTAGAAAATTTTAGCGAAAAAGAAATGGTAATTGATGTTCGAGAGAGTTGTTTTGCATCGATTGCTAATAACTAACCCTCTTTAAATCTGAACTAAGTGTTCATAGCATAAATAAAAATTTTAAATTTATTTAGGAATCATTTGATGTGCTAAACTTTTAAAGTTACAAGGATAGATGTCATTGTGATTGACTAATTCGAATGCTTCAGCTTTAGTAAGGGCCTCCGGAAATGGAAAACTACTACTTGCACCATTGCAATACTTTATACTAACCATCTTTCCAAGATTTGGGAAATTGAGAAACTTTGGAGTTTTGGCAACCAATGTAGAACTCAAATGAACTGATAGCGTCTCCATGAACTATTTTTTGTCAAATATAGAGCAAATGCAGTTGCAGGACTACAAATATCGAGAGATCTACTAGATTTAACCTCTATGATAACTATAACCTTATTGGAAAAATAGATCTTTAAACTCTTAAATTGTTGCAATGTTGCTACTTCCTTTTATGATATTCTCTACCATCTGATTGGGCAACTCCTCGACTGAATTCACATCAATAACCAAATTCTTCCAATTTAGGAATTTTAAAATTATGTAGTAGTTAAAATGTACCTCTTTAGTGACATTTTTATTTCCAAAATTAGAGAAGGACACCGCAAGCACCTTAGGCACCTTAACTTTTCAATTTGAGGTGGTATAGTATTGAATGATGGCAACGGATTGGGTTTTTCGGATTTCGTGCGCAAATTCTTGCTTTTGAACTTAATTATTTTAGTGATACAATTTCATACTTCACTATAAACTTGATAGTTTTGACCTATCTACAACTATGTTTTATCCTACCTAATTAATGCTCTCTCAAATTATTTATATTAAAATCCAGTTAGAACAAATACAATTAAGTTGGAAATTTTTTCCCATCCCTTTTGCATTCCCCCGAATATCTGTGTTTGGTTTGTGTTTTGGGATAAATTTTAAAAAAACAATTGGGGAGAGAGTTTAGAAATTTTTTTGGTTTATTTGGTTGTATATTTTGAAAATAGCTTTGGAGTTTGGAAGTTTGGGATGATTTGATATTTTATTATAGTTGAGTAGATGCGTGTGAAAAAAAAAAGTGATTGAGAAGTAGAGAGAAAAAGTGATTTTGAAAAAAAAATTCAAAAAATTTGAACCAAACAAAATTTTGAAAATTTTTCTCAAAAATTGTATCTTGAGATACAAACCAAACAAGCTCAAGTGTTTCAAGTTGTTTAAGTCTATCGATGTGAAAAGGGAGTTGTTTCAAGTTGTGAGGCAAATGAGCCCTCACTCTTTTATAGGCAACATAACCTTCTAAGAACTACTTAGAATGAACAATTAACATGGTGTGTTGAATCTTCTAGAACCTATTCCAGAATTCTCTATACGCATGTACTAGAAGTGAGAGACTATTTAATGCCCAGATGAGTCTATGCTACAATAATAATAATAATAATTATTATTATTATTATTATATTGATGTGATTCAAATTTGGGAGAATTACACAACAATGATAAGTGGGGCAATCATTTACATATTGAATGATCAGCAGCAAGTATATACATAGGTTTATGTCATTTGTGTGCTTTGCATTTTGAATCTGTTATTCACTTCTTGTTCGAGTATAGAATTTTGCATGGTTTAATTTGACAAAGAAAAGAAATTTTCAGCTATTATTTATTGATTTATTTATTTTTTTGAAGCTCACATAGATGATAACTCTGCATTCTACATCAAACTTGGAAGAAAGGTAATAATGGTAGATGTTACAAAATATGAACAAGCAGAAGAAAAAGAAGTGAAACGTAATGTCCATTACAAGAATAAATTGTTGAATCACCTTTGTCCGCTAAAGAAGAAATCAGAGTCTGAAGTACACAATCAAATAAAAAATCATGAGGAATTTCATTTTATAGAAAAATCTTACCGCCTTCACTTTTAAGTGCTTGCAAGCAGTCCTGCTTCAGTGCATATCTATAGTCAAATGGATAATAGAGTAGGCAAGTAAAGGGGTCATAATAGAGGGCATATGAGGATGATAAGATAATTAGAATATCAATTAACGGCTAAAATTAAGGCTACAGAACACAAAAAAGTGTGCTAAGTAAAAGATAACATACATGGCCAGTTGATCAGAGTCTTGTTTTGTAGCACATCCTATAAAACAGAAACTAGGTCTGCTGTTTTCATATATGAATACATACATGTAAAATTGCTGCAGCATAGACAAGGACACAAACAAGAAGGAACAAACACATATGCACACAAAACAAGCACCCAACAACAACAACAACATCACCATCACCATCACCATCACCATCACCATCACATCCAAACTAACTTGCAAGCTCCATGCCAGTGGGACTAACAATTTTGACAAAAGAGAGAAAGAATCCAGTGCTGCTGAATTTTGAAAGCTCATATGACCATCTTCATAGAGCAGCATCACTGTGAGATCTATGACCTCTGAAATATTTCAAGTTAGACAAGAAACTGCACATAATATGAAGATGAACCATATTAAAGATGAACATTACCTGAGGGTACATAATTTTTTAAGACGTTCTTTGACCTCACCATTCTGATGCTTCCCACCATTGTTTCTCTGCTTCAATAGTTTCCTGCTTTGCTGCATTATCTTTGTTGAAAGGTAATATAAGCAAAACAGGACACTCAAAAATTTCAACCTTCTCCAAGGATCCCCACTCCAGCGACTCAATTGTGTAAACACCACTTAATTTTTTCATGTCAAGGAGAATCAGCTCCTTCAGCTTTAGCAGTACATTCAGATTTCCAGCAGTGTCAGATTCTGCAATTATTTCTTCAATTTCTTGGCATTTTCAATTTTCAAATACTAGATTTCATTAAGTTGTTGAATCACACCTGGAGGAAAAATCTTGACCATCATTTGACAACTAGTCAGATGTAGAGTTGTTAATTTAGTTAGGCTTCCAGGTGGCATTGGGCCCTTACAAACGCTTTCCAGCTCTGGTAGATTCTTTATGTACAAATGCTCTAAGTTTGGCAATACTGCACTGTCCACTGCACCCACTATGGTTTCAATTTCATCACAACTTTCAATTAGACAACCTCGGACCTTGTTCATGCTTGCAATTCCAAAGTCTGACAGCTGCTTGATGGATTTGAACTTTGAGGTTAACTAATTCAAATCCATCAGCTTCAGCAAGGACTCTGAGAATTGGAGAATTGCTACCCGCACTATTGGAGTATTTGACACACTTATCATGTCTAAAATAGTCAGGAATTTGTGGTTCTGAGTTTTGGCAACCAATGCAAAATTCAAATGAGTTAATGCTTTGGACATCTTTCCATGAACTACTTTCAATAAAACTTAGGAGAATTGTAGCTTTAGGAACGCTGATTTGAAGAGTCATAGGTGCAACCTCAATGATATCTACAAACTTATCAGAAAAGGAAAACTTTAGAGACTTTAGTTCTTGCAATGAGGCCACTTCTTTTATGATATTCTCTACCACCTCATTAGACCATTGCTTCGGAGATTTCATTTCAATGACCAATTCTTCCAATTTAGAAAGCTTTGAAATTGTATTGTAGTTAAAATGTACCTCTTGGGAGGCATTTTCATATCTAGACTTGGTGGCGAATGACACTCACAAGCGCTTTAAGTAGATCAACTTCTCAATATGAGGTGGTATATATCGACTCCACTCCCCTCTAAGACGCACAACTTTTAAGAAGGTGACATATCCGTGTCGGACACCGACACTCTTTGGACACTTACCCGACACGTGTCCAACACTTTTCAAAACGTGTCCTATATTTTAATATTTTTTAAAGACCTGGACACTCTTTGGACATTTTGAGGACACATGTCTGTAGCTTTTAAATACACGTGTTTATCGATTACACACATGTAAAACTAATTATAAGTTTGAACAAAACAACTTCAGATTCAATAATAAAACAAAAACCATATAAATTTATAAGAATTAGTATCATATTGCATTTTTTATTATCTTTAAATGATATATTCATATATATAACATATAATAAATATATAAAATTATACATTTCATGCGTGTCCCCCACGTGTCGTGTTCTGCATTTTTTTGAAAATTAGCGTGTCGGCATGTGTAGCTCGACTTTTTCCGCGCCCCCTTTCGTAAGTTTGAATATAAGCCCTACAGTTTGGACTTCCGCATTTCTGAATCTAATCTCACAAGTACAATGTGAAATTGATAAACACCAAAAATTCCAAATTCGGCAAATCTTTTGAAAAATCGATTTTGAATAAAAAAATGCCAAAAAATAGACTGCTAATAGCTCTATCTGATTAATCGTATATCTGATTAACCGGATTGATCTTTGGGATTTCATCCTGTGTGGTGTCCCTGCTGTAGGCTCTACAGGTGTCATCTTTCGTAGGCTCCACGTGTCACTTGAGCATCTTGAATAACGTGTCATTTTATTTATGCACTTCAACGGATCATATTGATCTTTTTAGGAAGTGATTACCTACAACCTTCCTATCATAGGCTTTATACCACCTAAATATTTTGTTTTTGGAAAATTTAGAAAACCCATGACTCGTGCCATAGGCCACGTGTTTGTCATCACCAAGATTGTCTCGGCTCGAAAACTTAGGTACGAGGGGGGAAGGTCATGGATACATTTGAGCATCCTCACTCGCCCAATCAAAGATCGGCCTCTACTAATCATGATATGATTCTTATCTACATTATATGCTCCTGATCCGGTTTATTAGTCTGGCATTTACTATGTGATGCGCACACACACAAGGTATAGACTAGTTTGCCCGAATTAGAACAATTTAGTTTCATGTTTGTTTTTTGAAAAGGGTTTGATTTTGCCACTTAACAAAGTGGGCTTAAAAGTACATTCATCAAATTATTCCAATTCAAGTAACAAGCCTTCATCCACAGGCACTCAAACAGTTTAACAAGTAAGCACTTAGCCTCATGGCAAGCATGCTAGTCATGGCAGCAATCACATTCATGCAAGTATGCTAAAGCACTAAAAACTCACCTAGTACTCCAAGTTAAGATAAAACAAAAGAGTTAGAAAAATATGCATGATTTCTGACTATGCAATATGTCTAATGCAACACATGCGATAATGCAACTAAAATAAGCTCGGCTACTAATATGGCATATGAGGCAATTAAATAGCACGCAGTCTAAGCACGTATTCAAAGAAGTATTTAAAGGACAATGCAGGTTTGAATGATGAACCGAGCCTCGGTGCATGCAATACAAATGAATGGATGCAAACATGGAGAATGCTAATTGAAATATGATGCTCCTAATCTAACCATCATAAGCAGTTAAATAAAAGGGAGAAAGACGTAGAGTTGGAAGACATACACATTATTACAACATTGATGCCCTCGCGCAGGAGGGTCCGAATGACTAAACTAGCTAAGCTAAGCTAATTAAGCTAACTAATTATTACAAACCGAATAAATAGCTAAACTACTTAACTAATTATTACAACACTTGAATTAATTAACTAGTTAACTAACTAATTAAATAATTACAACACAAGTGCAATTAATGATTAAACTAAACAACTAACTACTATGCCTCGTGAAACGAAGGATGTGCATGCGCATGCTCGGTTTCCACCCGAAAAGACCACCGTTTTGCTTCCGAATGCCTCTGTTTGCACAGTTGAACACTAACACTGCTGCTCACTCTGCTCTGCCTTACCAACACTCTGCTGAATTTTGCATCAGTGGCTGGCTGGCCACGGGTAAAGGTTGTCGGCCACCAGTCGGCCATGGTTGAAGGTTGCCGGCCATGGATGGTGGTTTGCTGGCCATGGAAAGTGGCCTACCGGCCACTAACGCATAGGTTCATCTTGCTACAACAGAGAACAAACAGAGCATATACAGGGTATTTCAAGGGTTTGTTTGCACAACCTATCCCTCCTTTTCATGGGAAAATCAAAGAAGTAGCAAGCTTTGGTTCATAAACCATCAATGGGTGCAATTTCATTGCATGATGGCGTGTGAAACCAAGTGTGCAAGGTCAATAAATGCAAAACAAGACACGAACTTCCTCCCTTTCATGAATGATCAAGGGAAGAAGTTGACCTTGGAGACTTGAATCATTTCATCATTAGTAAGTATGAAATGGTTCAAGCTTCCATGTGTTCAATTAACGTCCGATTGAACACACCAAGATACAATCAAATTCTTATCTTTGCACAATTTTAGTTTTCAACTTTTAATTATTCATTTTAATTTATCAACTATTCTTTAATCCAATTAAGTCCAAAAGGTAAATTAAAGTTCTCTAATGGAAAGAGGGCTCAAAACACAAGTTGCTTTGGGTATGAAAGAAGCATCATACCATTGGTAATGAACCCCCTAAGGGATTAAACCATTAAGTATGAAATCTCAATTTCATACTTGGGCAAGCAAGTGACTTGAAACCACTTTCAAAACAAAATTAAAAGCCAAGAAAGGGGGGAGGTTACAGAGATTATTAATGCTAAAATGAAGTATAAAAAGCCAAGCCCGGGTTAAGGAGGAGGGTTGTGTGTTAGGTAGCCGACAGCCAACACGTAAAAAAGCCGCTCGGATCCCTTATGAAAATGAATCCTACTTTGAATCGTTTAAATGCTAGGTCGTTCCCCTCAAGTGATGCGTTGCGCCTACCTCCGGGTGTTTCGAAAAGTGAGCAAAGGGTGCCACATCGACGCCTGGGTGCAGTGAAAAATGGGCAAAGGTTTTCGCATTTTTCTGGACGAGTGCGGGTAAAGAAGCTAGTCCAAGACTATAGGTTTAGGGTAGCCACTTGAAACATAGGAACCTTAACTGGTAGGACGATGGAATTGGTAGATGTTATGATTAGGAGGAGAGTTAGTATAGCTTGCATACAAGAAACTAAGTGGACGGGAGAGAAAGCTAGGGAAATTGAGGATACTGGTTTTAAACTTTATTATAGTGGTAAGGATAGACGCAGGAATGGGGTAGGAATCATAATTGCCAAGGGTCTTGTGGAAAGTGTGGTGGCAGTCAGTAGGAAATGAGATAGGATTATGCTAGTTAAACTAGTTATTGGAGGGAATATAGTGAACATTATTAGCGCTTACGCCCCTCAAGTAGAGTTAGATGATCAGACTAAAAGGGATTTTTGGGAGCAAATGGATGAGATCTTACAAGAGATACCCGTAGGAGGGAACCTGGTTATAGGTGGAGATTTTAATGGCCATGTGGGCATAGATAAACTAGGTTATGAAAGGGTGCATGGTGGATACGGTTTTGGTGACAGAAATGAGGCTGGAGAGAGAATCTTAGATTTTGCGTTGGCTTCTGACCTGGTGGTGGCCAATACTATGTATAAGAAGAGGGAAGAGCATTTGATAACCTTTAAGAGTGGATTAGTTAAGAGCCAAATAGATTACTTCTTAGTGAGAAAAGTGGACTGCCTAAAATGCAATGATTGTAAGGTGATTCCTAGAGAGAGTCTGGTCTCTCAACATAGGATTTTGGTACTAGATTTATGTTTTAGAGGGAAACACCAAGCTACGAAGGATGGTGGGCGTCGTAAGACGAGATGGTAGGACCTAAAATGGGATAAACTAGAAATATTTAAGAATCGAATGGATAAGGAAGGTACTTGAGACTTAGAAGGTGATGCTAACACTATGTGGAATTCGATGGCCAATTGCATGAGGAGAATCTCAAGGGAAGTGCTTGGAGAGTCAAAAGGAACGGGACCCAACTCTAGGGAAACTTGGTGGTGGAGGGAAGAGGTTCAAGCGGTAGTTAAGGCAAAAAAAGAGTGCTATAAAAAGTGACAGAATGATAGAACTGAGGAAAACCTTAAGAGCTATAGATTGGCTAATAAGGAGGTCAAGAAAGTAGTGAGAGAGACTAAGTTGAAAGCTTATGATGACCTATACACTAGACTAGATAGTAAGGAGGGAGAGAAGAGGGTATACAAACTTGCTAAGATACGGGAGAGGAAAACAAGAGATTTTAATCAAGTAAAGTGGATCAAGAGTGAGGATTCTAAGGTATTGGTGAAGGATGATGAGATTAAGGAAAGATGGAAGAATTATTTTGAGAAACTGTTAAATGAGGAACATGGAAGTACGACAATAGGGGAAGAAATAGCCAGTAATACGATAAACCAAGACTATAGGTTCTATCGTAGGATTAGGAACTTTGAAGTGGAGATTGCACTTAACAAGATGAAATCAAATAAGGCTTTAGGACCCGATGATATCCCTATTGAAGCTTGGAAGTGTTTGGGTAAAAAGGGAGTTACTTGGTTGACTAGGTTGTTTAGCAAAATTTTGTTGACTAGGAACATGCTAGATGAGTCGAGGAAGAGTATTTTAGTGCCAATCTATAAGAATAAAGGTGATGTCCAGAATTGTAACAACTATAGAGGAATCAAGCTAATGTGTCATATAATGAAAATGTGGGAGAGGGTGATGGAACGCCGATTGCGAGACATAACAGAGATGTCAGAGAATCAATTTGGGTTTATGCCTGGTAGGTCAACAATGGAAGCAATCTATCTTTTGAGGAGAGTAATAGAAAAGTATAAAGAAAAGAAAAGAGATATTCATATGGTGTTTATCGACCTTGAGAAAGCATATGACAGAGTGCCCCTAGATATAATATGGTGGGTGTTAGAGAAGAAAGGGGTGACAAAAGGCTACATTGACGTGATTAGGGACATGTATGAAGGGGTGGTGACCACTATTAGATCGCCAGCTGGAGAGACAAATGAATTTCCTATCACTGTAGGGTTACACCAAGGATCTACTTTAAGTCCTTATCTTTTTGTTTTAGTTATTGTAATAACCCTCACCACTGCTTACCGATAAACATTGATTACCGTTAAACTGAACCGATTATGACCGATAATTGAACTGATTAAAAATACTGAACTGACTGACTGAAACGAGGTATGGCCATTATGAATTTTTAGTTATGCCATTCGGAGTCACGAATGCCCCTGCTGCTTTTATGGACCTCATGAACAGAATTTTTAAACCATACCTTGATGATTTCATTGTAGTATTTATTGATGACATATTGATTTACTCCAAAAGTATAGAACAACATGAACATCATCTGAGACTTGCCCTGCAGGCCCTAAGAGAACAGAAACTGTATGCTAAACTGTCTAAATGTGAATTTTGGCTTGACCATGTTATGTTTTTGGGGCATATTGTTAGCAAAAATGGAATTTCTGTTGATCCGCAGAAAATTGAAGCTGTAGTGAACTGGCCTAGACCAACAAATGTGACCGAAGTCCGAAGCTTTTTGGGATTGGCTGGATATTACAGAAGATTTGTCAAAGATTTCTCCAAAATTGCCCTACCATTGACTCAGTTAACTCAGAAGGGGACATCATTTGACTGGACTGACCAAAGGGAATCAGCATTCCAAGAGTTGAAAACTCGACTTGTGACTGCACCGGTTTTGACTTTACCTTCAGGTACGGATGGTTATACTATATTTAGTGATGCTTCTCATAAGGGTTTGGGGTGTGTTTTAATGCAGAATGGGAGAGTTATTGCTTATGTTTCCCGACAGTTGAGACCACATGAAAAGAACTACCCGACCCATGACCTGGAACTTGCTGCGGTGGTGTTTGCACTGAAAATTTGGCGTCACTATCTGTATGGGGCGACATGTGAAGTATACACCGACCACAAGAGTTTAAAATATTTCTTCACACAGAAGGAACTAAATATGAGACAGCGCAGATGGCTAGAACTGATCAAAGACTACGATCTACGGATTCTGTACCATCTGGGAAAAGCCAACACTGTTGCCGATGCATTGAGCCGAAAGTCAATTGCCAACTTAGCTTGTTTGCTCACCGGACAGAAAGAGCTGCTTGGTGACCTTGAAAAATTTGAAATTGAAGTTGTTTTGAGAGAACAAAGTGGAACGCTAGCCGCTATTTCTGCTCAACCAGCCTTGATAGAAGAAATTAAAGAGAAACAACAACAGGATGACTTCTTGAAAAAGATCATTGAAGAAAGAGAGCCTAAACCGAGACCGGGTTTCAAATTCGAGAACAACGTACTGAAATTTCAAGAAAGACTGTGTGTGCCGAATGACACTGAACTGAAAAGAAGAGTCCTGCAAGAGGGCCACAATTCAAAATTGTCTATCCACCCGGGGAATACAAAAATGTACCAAGATCTAAAACAGAATTTCTGGTGGCCGGGAATGAAGAAAGAAATTGCCGACTTTGTGTCCAAATGTCTTCATTGCCAACAAGTCAAAGCTGAACATCAACGACCTGCCGGATTATTGCAACCCCTACCCATACCAGAGTGGAAATTAGAGCATATCACGATGGATTTTATCGTTGGGTTACCTCGCTCCAGAAAAGGTATGGATTCAATTTGGGTTATTGTTGATAGACTAACCAAATCTGCTCACTTCTTACCTGTTAAGACAATCTATAATGCGGACAAATTGGCTGTTATCTATATTGATGAAATTGTGAGACTGCATGGAGTGCCTGTGTCTATTGTTTCTGACAGGGATTCGAAGTTTACATCGAGGTTTTGGCAAAGTCTACAGACTGCATTGGGTACTGAATTGAGGCTGAGTAGTGCCTATCATCCTCAGACAGATGGACAGTCAGAAAGGACCATCCAAACTCTGGAGGATTTACTGAGAATGTGTGTCCTTGATTTTCAGGGAGATTGGGAAAGTCATCTGCCATTAGTTGAATTCGCCTACAACAACAGTTACCATTCGAGTATTGGTATGGCGCCTTTCGAGGCATTGTATGGCAGAAAGTGTAGATCTCCGATTTGCTGGGCAGAAGTTGGAGATGGGCCTTTGCTTGGGCCCGAGATTGTATATGAAACAACCGAGAAGGTGAGACTGATACAACAGAGATTGAAAACTGCACAGAGTAGATAGAAGAGTTATGCTGATGTCAGAAGACGAGACAGGGAATATGAAGTAGGTGATCACGTATTTGTGAAAGTGACACCAATGAAAGGCCAGACTCGTTTTGGAGTCAAAGGCAAGTTATCACCGAGATACGTCGGACCATACGAGATTATTGAGAAAATCAATTCGTGGCGTATCAAGTTGCGCTTCCTCCTGAAATGGAGCATATGCATAACGTCTTCCACATTTCTACGTTGAGAGACTACCTCCGAGATCCTTTCCATGTAATAGAGCCTACTCGTGTAGTGCTGAGTGATGACTACACTTACGAGGAACGGCCTATACAGATTGTAAACAGACGGATCAAGAAACTGAGGAACAAAGAAATCCCGCTGGTAAAAGTTGATTGGCAGAACCATGGTGGTATGTATGCCACTTGGGAAAGGGAAGATGACATGGCCAAAAGATATCCTGAATTGTTTCCACTGAATCCTATTTTCTTCCAGAATGAAGGTAACCCGAGTTTAGAGGACTAAACTCTTTATAAGGAGGGGAGACTGTAATAACCCTCACCACTGCTTACCGATAAACATTGATTACCGTTAAACTGAACCGATTATGACTGATAATTGAACTGATTAAAAATACTGAACTGACTGACTGAAATCTGGAACTGAATTGACTGAGTATGTATGTTAATCTGTATTCTATCTATTTGATTGTTTCTTTGATCTGTTCACGTTTTATGTTTAAACTACTAATTGAAGGCCTTATCGGCGGCCGAACCGAGAATTGATTGATGTTTCATGATCAGTAGAATTTATATGATTTTATGGCATATTCAGCTTTAAACTGATTAGGTATGATTAAATTAGATTAAAATGAGTTAAATTGCAACGGTTGGCGTAATTACCATTTTGCCACACTTAGTGGCCACTATCTCACACACATGTGAGCCTTGTGCACACTTGAACAACATTTCCATCAGCTCTTTCCCTTGACTCAACCGACCAAGACAGAGAGTGAGAGAGAATCGAGTTGATCTTGAGTTCTACTTTGTGAATTGCTTGGAGAGATTGAAGAATTGATGTATAGACTCCATATTTGAGCTCCTAAATCTTGAATTCAAGACTAAGGTAGGAAACTCATCTTCTTATTGTTTCCATTGAACTAGTTCTTGCATGTTTCATGCTTCAAGTGTAGAGTTAAGTCTTGTTTTAGTTCATACATGTAGGATTAGAACATAATTCATGCATGCATGTTTGAATTGATGAGTTTTGAGTTGAATTCATGGTAAAATTGTACATGCATGTTCATAATTAGGCTTGAGTCCATGAATTCATCATGTTCTTGAAGAAATGAGTCCATCTGAACAAGCTTTGAAGGTTGAATTTGGTTTGAATCCATGCATGGTTGCATGTTCTTCATATTCTTGAAAATGGGTTTGAATGTGGTTTTAATTGACTCACCTTTGGGGCTTGAATTCATAAATTGAGCTTTGAACCATGATATTCTATGTGTTTACAAATGTTTTCTAGAAATTCAGCCCAAGAGGTCGAGTTTTGAATTGTGAAAACTTGGTTTTGGCTTGGAGTTGCAATCTGGAATTCCCAGATTTTGCACTTTCACTCGAGCGGGGAGTTGGCGCTCGAGCGTGGAATCCGAGCATCCAGTATTTCTCTGCACTGTTTTACAGTCCGCTCGAGCGGAGGATTGGGCGCTCGAGCGGAGTCTTATGTCTCAAGCTCGAGCGAGCGTCGAGCGGAGATTTCACTCATCCAGTACTTTTACAGTACGCTCGAGCGGGAAAGTTGACGCTCGAGGGTGTACCTTTGTTGCATGTCCGCTCGAGCGGGGAAACCTACGCTCGAGTGGGACTCTGTTTTCCTGAATATTCTGAAACTGTTTTCTGATCACATCTTTGCATCCTCATCCCATTCTAGGCATTCTTAGGCCTAGTTTAAGACATCTTATTGAGGACATAGATGTAGAACACACCGAGGCATTAGGGATTAAGTTGTTATCTTTCCCAGCTGTGTACCTTAGTGTGTTCAATCTGTTAACTGCGTAGGGTTGGCGACTGGGGAGACACGCTCTAGCATACTGTAGCCCAAACTCTGTGAGTAACAATCGTGTAAAGATATGTTCAACTGAGAATGTTTTCTGACTATTTAACGAAACTGTTTTCTGAAGTAATTATGGTTAATTGTTTGAATGTATGTCCTATATTCTGAAATGTATTGTGGCATCCTTAGCAATTGTCGTATACTGTTACTGCTACTGTTACAGAGATCTCTGTCGGTTCCCTCGTGGAACCACTACTGTTTACTGATTGATGGCCATTATTACTGTTCGGTCTTTAAGACCTACTATTTACTGCTATGCTAATGGATGTACCACATATGACTGAATAACTGTTCTGACTGAAAGACTGAAGTATTGTTTAATGAACTGCTTTCATTACTGTAAGGACATTTCATTCTTAACCTCTTTACACATTATGTTATTCACTGGGCTTTAGCTCACTGTTTATTTATATACATGTAGGTGCTCAGCCACCAGATCGGAGCTAGGAGCGTGGGTTAGACTCCAGTTTTGTCAAGCCAGCCTTTGTGCCTCACTGCGAGGTTCCGAGTTGCCATGCTATGGCTTTGGGGTGTTTTGTTTTGTTTTTCCCCCGTCTGTCTCCATACTGTTTGGATTACTGTATAGACTGTCGGCTACTAACTGTACTGTTATCAAGGGATTAGGTCCCTGTACTGTGTGACTGTAAATTTTGTATAGACTGTACTGTTTGTATGTATGAATGCATGAAAAATCTTTTTGGCATACAGACTGTCACAGCTCAATGGACATTATTTATTTACTGTATTGGCTTCCGCCGGGCCCTGAACTCTGTTTTACTGTACTACTGTTAAGCAAGCCTTCGGTAATCTCGGATTACTGGCCGGTTACGGTGCTAAACCCACAGGGCCGGGTTTGGGTCGTGACAGTTATGGACGAGTTGACGATAAATATTCAGGATGACGTGCCATGCTATATGCTTTTTGCAGACGATATTGTGTTAGTGGATGAGATTAGAGAAGGAGTTAACACAAAGTTAGAGATTTGGAGAAAAGCTCTTGAATCTAAAGGATTCCGGATAAGCAGAACTAAGACAGAGTACATGGAGTGTAAATTTAGTAACAGTAACCATGAAAGCAGAGGAGAAGTGAAGATTGAGAACCAAGAACTGCCTAAGAGTGAACATTTTCGTTATTTAGGGTCGATTATCACAACAGCGGGAAAGATTGATGCAGATGTGGCCCATAGGATTAAGGGGGGATGGTGTAACTGGAGAAGTGCGTCTCGGGTATTGTGCGATAAACGAATACCCACTAGACTAAAAGGTAAGTTTTATAGAACGGCTATTATACCAACTATGTTGTATGGGACGGAGTGTTGGGCAACCAAGAAACAACATGTAGATAAGATGAGTGTAGCTGAGATGAGGATGCTAAGGTGGATGTGTGGTAAGACTAGACAAGACATGATTAGGAATGAGTGTATTCGGGAATGGATAAGAGTAGCACCGATAGAAGATAAGTTGAGAGAGAATCGTTTGAGATGGTTTGGTCATATTCAACGGAGACCAATAGAGGCAGTAGTGAAGAGATGCGATGCTGTAACGGTAGATGGAAGTGTTAGGGGACGGAGTAGGCCTAGATTAACGTTGACTAGCGTTATAAATAGAGATATGAATCTACTTAATTTGACTAATGAAATGACCTTTGATAGGGCCACGTGGAGAAGAAGGATTCATGTAGCCGACCCCATTTGATGGGACTTAAGGCTTGGTTTGGTTTGGTTTGGTTTATAAAAAGGACTATTAAGGCCCCGTTTGTTTTGGGAGATAGAATGGAGGGGATTGATAGTGAGGGGATTAATAGTGAGGCATTGTTAAATTATTTTTATATAAAATAATAAAACAAATAAAAAAATATAAAAAATTAAACATTATATTTAAAAAAAATTTCCAATATATAAAAAATAAAAAAAGTTCTAATCCCCTCACTATTTTTCTAATACCATCTCTACCTCCTCCTTACCAATCCCCCTTCCAAGGGGACTACTAATACCAAGGGACTAATAGTCCCCTCCCCATCTCTCAAAACAAACACCCTCATTAATACCAAGGGATTGGTAATCCCAATCCCCTCCCTATAACCCCAAACAAACGGGGCCTAAAAGTCTATGGTTCTATTTAAATATAAATAACTAATAATCCTGAAAGTCTTACTGTTTATTTATACGAAAATGAGAAATTATTTAGTGTACTTAGGATTTAAATATTCTCAATTTTTTTGGCTATTTGAAATGTGGTCGGGTATCCGCGGGGGCGGGGATGGTGTGACATCTCAAAAATATATTAAAATGTAATTATAACATTCCTCTAGGCCATAGTGTAATATAAATAAACTTGTGCATAGTAACTTGGGCAACTATTCACACCTTGTGGTTGGTGTGGTTAGTGCATAGTGTTGCATAGTGCAGCATGAACTTCATGAATCGCATGGGCAGCTGCATAGTGCCGCATGGTAGAAATCTCGTGGTTCACATGATTGTTGCATACTGCAGCATAGTAAGGATCTTCTCACCTATAAATAAGTGAGCTACATGGTTATGAAATCATAAGAAGATCAAACGAGAAGTTTATGAGAGAGTGAGCTGAAATCAGAAGTGAGGATTAAGGATCAGATTGAAGGTGAGTTGTATTATACTTTGAGCTACTATAAATTGCTTTATGTAAAATCTGTTTTGCAAATTATATTAGTTTTCAACAACTGCTTTATGTAAAATATGTTTTGCAAATTATATTAGTTTTTGGCGTATATTATTTCTGTTAAATAAACACTATTTGCTTAAAAAGGAAACCCATGGATAGAATTGTTTTTGAAATGTGTTTTTGAATAATTACTTTATAAGTACCACCGTGGAGGTCCTATGCTTTGGGGGACTTAAATAACCATTGGCACTTTGATTAGTCACTTTGGTGACCCTCTGTTTGTCATGGATCCATTTGACCCTCTAATTTCTAGTATGGAGCAAAGTGTAGTGCGGAGCCAAGTGCTACACTATTGTGGGAGCCACCTCTAGGGTCCGTACGAGCCACCTCTTGGGTCCATACATCCGTTCTGATCTATTCTGGACCATGGTAATGATTATTTTGCTTATACAAATTCTATACTATAAATCTGTTTTTATAAAATGATTTATATTAAACAATTTATGTTAGCCTAAACAATTATCCATGGTGATTTTCATACCCTTATGCTCTTAGTATAATATTTATCACTTTGCCATGTGCTTATAGTTTTTAACCACTTTCAGGTGACGTGTCAAGACCAATGCATGGGGTAGGCACAAGGCATTTTGTAGTCATAGTACAGCTCTGGTAATGTAATTAGATAGAAGCTCCAATGTATATGTTTTTGTTATAATTAAATTAAGGTTGTGGTACCCTTTTTATTTTACTCCGCTGCGCTATTTATTATGACTTCAGTTTTTGTCTTGTTGTGACGCTAAGCCTCCAGGTACCGGGTTTGGGTCGTGACAAAAGTGGTATCAGAGAGCATAGGACACACGCATAACTAAGACATGGGATAGGGGTGAACGATACCGCAAGATTATATTTATTTATAATATAGTTTTGTGTGTTTAGCCAAACTGTCATCTTTTTGTGTGTTTTAATATTATGGGATGGCGAAAAAAAAAAACAATTTCCCTCTTCAATCACTATTGTGGGAGCCACCTCTAGGGTCCGTATGAGCCACCTCTTGAGTCCATACATCCGTTTTGATCTGTTCTGGACCGTGGTTATGGTTATTTTGCTTATACAAATTCTGTACTGTAAATCTGTTTTTGTAAAATGATTTATATTAAACTATTTTTTGTTAGCTTGAATAATTATCCATTGTGATTTTTATACCCTTATGCTCTCAGTATAACATTTCTCACTCAGTCATGTGCTTATAGTTTTTAACCACTTTCAGGTGACGTGTCAAGACTAGTGTGTGGGGTAGGCACAAGGCACTTTGTAGTCATAGTACAGCTCTGGCAATGTAATTAGATAAAAGCTTCAATGTATACGTTTTTGTTATAATTAAATTAAGGTGGTGGTACCCTTTTTATTTTATTCTGTTGCACTATTTATTGACTTCAGTTTTTGTTTTGTTGTGACGCCGAGCCTCTAGGTACTGGGTTTGGGTCGTGACAGATGAGTTTGAAAAATTACATCTATAGCGCCGGGAGGGGGGGCGGGGAATGGCAAACCCGCCCCGTGTCCATCCTTAAGTAGGTATGGACATGTAGGAAAAAAGTTAATTTATTAACTGATTGACTTATTTGAGTCACATTATCTATCTACTTTTTTTTACATTTCAAAAAAAATAAAAAAAAATAACTTTTTTCTAACTTTCCAAAATAGGCATACATGAATGCCGTGCCCTCTCTATTTTCTTAGAATAAAATATGCACCAAACGGATGCTGATCATTTCAAACAATTTGTTAATTCATCATTTCATGATTGGTTCCAAACCAATCGTATATTGATTTGTAACAAATTGAGTCAAGAGTGAGAAGATAATAATTAATGGGACTTAGAAAGGACCGGAGGATGTTGATAATTGGAATCCTCTATTTTATCGAACGTTTCGCGTCAAATTTTTTGTATAGGATTATTGATATGAAGGTTCTTATAAGGAATCACTTTGATTCTCTAAATTTAGAGAAATATAAACCAGGTTGATGTTCATCACTTAATTTTATTCATACGTTAAAATAGAACCCATCACTCTTAACCCTTGGCATATAAAGAGAAAGAATGCAAAAAAGTTAATATAGAGTTTTTTGTAGTAAATTTTCAAAACTTTCCTCGTGCATCGCATGTGCATTTTTACTAGTGATATAAAATAATAAAAAATACAATTTTTGTTTCTTTGTTTTTTGGCTTTTTTTCAAATATATCAAAGTTTGTTATTCAATTTCTTTATATATTTTTTTATATAATACGTGTGTTCATTTTTTAATGGAATTTGATTGTTATACAATCGGTTTCCTATAATCTCTAGATCAGCAAGGTAAGACCAATTATAGGCCCAATAATGAAGCCCAATGAACTTTAAATGAAGCCCATGACCCTAAACTAGGTAAAAATAAAATGATAAAAAAAGAAGCAAATAAAGTGCTATTGCTCTCTCATCGAAGACAAAGGCTACTTCGGCTCTTCTCTCTCGGTTTGTCTTTCTTGTTTCACTTCGTCTTCTTCGAGAGGTAAGTCTTCTTCTTCTTGTTCTTCTACCCCAAATCTGATTTCTAAAAAAATCAAATCCATTTTTTGTTTCAGATCCATGCCCAAATCTGCTTCAGATATGCACCCACAGACCCCATCTTAGATAGAAATGCAATTCTCTCTCCCACATAAACATGTTCTTGCACGTGGAATCACATTTCTTTGGAAGAAACGACACAGATTTACCCAAATCCTTCTACTAAGGGGTGAAGTTTCTACCCTATAAATGCAATTTTGCAGTTCAAAGGAAACGTCATTCAAAAAACTGAGATGGGACCGGTCAAACCAAGGACTATAATTTTTTTTCCTTTTTACTAAAATGACTAATAAATAGAGACAATAAGAGATTATTTGGAATATGTCTAACAATAAAAGGAGGGAGAAAAAAAATTAAAATAGAGAAGAGAGACTAAAAGAGAAAGACTGATAGAAGAAAAACCGGTCGTGATTGGATTAGGTGTCTCGGACTATGTTACACGGACTCGGGTGAGGGTATCCGGTGTGAGTGCGTATCTAGGGGTCAGACACTTTAAAACTAAAAATTGAGGATACGTGGATATGGATCCAAATTTGGATACGGATACGGAGATACGTTAAATAGTTATTTTTTAAATATATTTATTATATGAAAATGAGTTAAAAAAATTGTAACAATTTTTTTATAAATATGATCAAACATATAGATAAGTCATATAACAACCCATGTTATTAATAGAGATGTTGGCTAGTTACAAAACACTAAAAGGCTTAAGTTTTTACTGTTGAACAGAGTTTATAAATAGGCCCAAACTTTTTATTTATTGTTTGGGTCCAACCCACTAGGGTTTATGATACAAATCAGCCAGTCAAACTCTTCTCTTCACTCCTCTCTTTCACACACGCACAACACGACGACGG
Source organism: Camellia sinensis (assembly GCF_055761805.1). Classification (NCBI taxonomy): domain Eukaryota; kingdom Viridiplantae; phylum Streptophyta; class Magnoliopsida; order Ericales; family Theaceae; genus Camellia; species Camellia sinensis. The sequence continues at coordinate 61,337,387 of NC_138962.1, read as the reverse complement.
AGAGTCTTTGTCTCTTTTTTTCTCTTCTCTCACATACGCACAACACGATCGAGAGAGAGAAGGAGATCGAGAGAAGATCAATACAAACCAGCTAGTCAAACTCTTCGCTTCTCTCTGTCACACGCACAACATGACAATAGAGAGTCTCTGTCTCTTCTCTTCTCTTCTCTTCTCTTACACACATATAACACGATTGACAGAAAGATCAAGACAAAAAACGAAAAAGGAGATTGAGACAGAGAGATCGAGATCGTGATCCACGATTCCTACAACTAAGGATTTAATAAATCCAAACCAGGAACCCAATAAATCGATGCAAGTATCTCAACCTTCTTCTTCCTTTTTGATTAGCCGGGTCCGAGAGAGATGAGGCGGATCCAACACATATCCCACACCCGTGTCGTGTCAACACAGGTACTTCACCCCAAACAATCGAGTCCATGTAACGCAGGCCTCAGATGTTGAAGATTGCTTCAATTCACTGCATGTTGGGCCTTCAAATCTTAACCATCTGCTCTCTACTTCAATATTTTTGATGGGGATCAAGAAAGAAAAGGTAAGGAAAGGAAAGAAAACTTATTATAGGCGTAAGAAGCATCAAGTGGAACCCTAGAATTTGTAGGAGATTTTGTTTTGATGGGCTGAACTGTGGTATGAGTGGATGTAAGTGGAGTTGGTTATTATTATTATTATTATTATTAAGGCCTAGTGTCAGTCCATATTCTTCACCAGTACTTTTGGTTAAGAAAAAAAGATGGCACTTGGAGAATGTGTATGGATTATAGAGCTCTTAATAATGCCACTATCAAAGTTAAATTTCCTATACCAGTAATAGATGAACTTCTGGATGAATTATGTGGGGAAAAGTAATTTTCTAAATTGGATTTAAGGTCAGGCTATCACCAAATAAGGGTTCATTTCTTTGACATTGACAAAACAGCTTTTAGAACCCATGATGGGCACTATGAGTTTTTAGTGATGCCCTTTGGGCTCACTAATGCCCCTTCTACATTTAAGGGTCTAATGAATGAAGTCGTTAGACCCTTCTTCAAGAAATTTATTCTAGTATTTTTTGATGATATCCTGGTATATAGTGGGTCTTGGGGAGACCATTTGCAGCATTTGCAGCTCGCTTTACAGTTTGTTAGGTCCCTTAGTCTTGTTAATTCCACGAACAAACATAAACTTATCGAGTTGTAATTGTTCCTGGTTTTTCGTCTTGCTCGCTCGAGCGAGGCAGTCTTGGCTGGAGTGAAGTAGCCTTGGTCCCAGTACTTTGCTCTGTTTGCAAAAATACTAGGAATGGATTTTGTGCGCTCGAGCGAAGGCACTTATGGGTTTCACGTGTATCTGTCTCGTCGCTCGAGCGAGAGATCCTTCGCTCGAGTGACCTTCACGGCCCTATTTTCTACAAATATGTGTTTCAGTCTGTTTTAAGGTTAATGCTTCCAGATCTTCTTTGAGGGTTCTAGGGTTTTATTCTAGAGTAATTTTGTTAGTTTTCTTTGATGTTTGATTGAGTATTAAACTCACATGGTTTGACAAGCATACATTAAAGAGTTGTTTGAGTGTTTTACTTCAAGAGTGTTCTTCAGTGGAATCCGGAGATTCAAGCGTGAAGCATTCAAAGGAGTTCGAAGCTGTGTACAGTCGTTGATTCGACATGGATGTTGTGGATTCAACATCAGACTAATCAATTCCAAGATGAAGGTTGCAGTGAAAGAGATACAGATTGTTGAAGACAAATTGACAGAGTTTGGGTAATTTGTTTGGTATATTTGTATTTTTTCTTTCTTTCATAGTGGATTGATTAGTGGCATTTCGCCCGTGATTTTTTAATCACAATTGGAGGTGCTCCAATTGTGGCTTTTCCACGTAAAAATCGTTTGTGTTGATTTATTGATTTTGAAGCAATAATCTAAATCACTTTCGTATGTGCTAGATGATTTAGATTGTTAGTTTTAATTATTTTGGGAATTGTCGTAATTAATCTTGATCTAATCACGAATCACTTAGGTTTTTCAATTGGTATCAGAGCGGGTCATCCTTTGTTTTTATCAAAACTATAGGAGTGTGATTTTGTGTGATTGGTGATATGGATTCAATTCACGAAGGTAACTCGACCCATAGACCTCCGTTACTTGATGGTATAAATTATTCTTATTGGAAAGCTCGTATGAGGGTGCTTTTAAAATCTATTGATGAGAAAGTTTGGCACTGTGTGATCTATGGGTGGAGTGAACCTATTATCACCATTGCTGATGTTGATATCCCTAAACCTCTTGATGAATGGGACGCATTTGACTATCAAAACTCGAGTTGGAACAGTAAAGCTCTCAGTTTCCTCTTTTGCTCTGTCACATCTAAAGAGTTTCGTCATATCTACACGTGTGAAGTAGAAAAAGAGGCTTGGGATATTCTTGAAACTATTCACGAGGGTACTACTGATGTTAAAGGATCAAAACTTCAACGTCTCACCTCCTCTTTTGAAACTTTTTTTATGCGCGATGATGAGACGTTTCATATTTTTATGCTAAACTTAGTGACATCGTGAATTCCTGTTTCACTCTCGGTGAGAAAATCCCTGAAACTAAGGTTGTTGGAAAATTTTTGAGGTCTTCACCTGAGAGGTTCCAATCAAAAGTTACAGCTATCGAGGAGGCTTAAAATGTTGATACCCTCAAGCTTGATCAGTTGGTTGGAAATTTGCAGACTTATGAAGCCCACTAGATTTCTAAGAAAAAACAAAAAGATAGTGTGGCTTTTTCCAGTGCTCATGAGATTGCTAAGATCCCTGAGGTTGAGTCGAAATGACAGCTATGTTTACCAAACAGTTAAAAAAAATTTTAAAGAAAAAGAAGCCTAATTTCAAGGACCATAGTTCAAAAGATAAGGGTAATGAAAAACCAAAAACTTTTCCACCAAAAGTTGCTCCTAAAACTGAAAAGAAGACTGTGAAGGGGAAATGTGTCAAGTGTTACGAATGTCAAGGGTTTGGTCATATTGCTCTTGAATGTCCATCGAAAAAGAACTGAAAGAAAGTCTATACCGTGACTTGGGATGATGAAAGCGGGTCAGAGCAAGAACCCGAAGAAACTGAATCCAGTGAAGACGAAGATAGTTCCTACATGGCATTCTGGTCTACCGTCACTCAACTTCCTCCAAGGCCAGTTGAGTTTGCTCGTGGTCAAAATCTGCATCGTGCTCCTACCTTTGATAGGAGTAATTACCTATTTTGGAAGATCCAAATGAGGATGTTTCTCAAAGCTCATGACTTTGAAGGTTAGCAAATAATTAAAGAGGATGTTGAAAGTGTTAACATTCCGAGCAATCAAACAGTTTTGAATACAATCCGTGAAGCAATTTCTGAAGAAGAAGAACAACTGATTGCTCACTGCACAAAGGCCAAAGATGCATGAGACATTCTTAGCCAAGTCCATGAAAGAGGAGAGTCATCTTCACAACCATCCATTAACTTTTATGCCTTAGTTGTTCGACTGGATGAGATCGAGGAGAAAGACAAGCAAAAAGAAGATGATGAAACCTCAGAAGACAATGATGAGATTGATGGTGATGACCTACAAGAAGCTTATGAAAAGCTTTACAATGAATCTCTGAATCTGTCCAAGATCAATGACAAACTCACTCTCAAGCTCAAAGCATGTGAAAGCGAGAATGTCAAACTAAAGGGAGAGATTGCAGCAACAAAAAATTATGTCATCTAGATCTCCAATGACAGACAAGAACTTTGTGGGAAACTTCTATCTTGTGAGACCGAAAGGAATGAACTTCTGAAAATCTATGCCACATATGAAAAGAAGATTGAAATCCTTGAGATGTCACAAGCTGCATTGGAAGAAAAGGTCAACCAGAAAGAGGAAGAACTCAGTGTTGCTAGAGCCACGATTGATATGTGGAACAAATGGTCAAAGACACTTGAAGACATCATTGCGTCTCAACAGATGAGGTGTGACAAAAGTGGGATAGGCTATGGCGATACAACATTTCAAAACGGACAGACCTCTACATCACATGACCAGAAGACTCAAGCAAAGGGAAAGCCGAAGGTTCAACAGGGTGATCCCTCTCTTTATCAACCAAAAGGGGGTAAGATCAATAAAAGGGAGGTAAAACCTATTTTTGTTTGTCATTATTGTGGTAGGTATGGCCACATTTGTCCTTATTGTTATGAGTTGTTCAGTAAAGTGTCACAAAAAATTAGAAATACTAATACTTCATGGGTTAGGAGACAACCTTACATGTTTAGGCAGAACACTAAGATTCATGATGGTGCTCACAACACTAAGACATTTACTAAGACTGTCAGGCCTGCTTCTGTTAAGACCAAAAAGATATGGGTGAGAAAGAGTGACTTGTTTTGTTGTTCACACTGCATTGAAAGCACGTGACTCACAGACATGATATCTTGATAGTGGGTGCTCTCCTCATATGTCTGGTAACAAATCCTACTTCACATCTCTTGAAAAATATGAAGGAGGAATTGTTATTTTTGGAGATGGTGGCATTTCTGGAGTCATGGGTAAGGGCTCTATAAGTGTGGCCGGTCTTCCTTAGCTCGAAAATGCCTTACTTGTTGATGGCCTTAAAGCGAATCTTTTGAGCATCAGTCAAATGTGTGATTCCCACCATGAAGTATTATTTTCAAAAACTAAATGTGAAATTTTGGATAAGAAGGGAAATATTGTCGTGCATGGGGTTCGCACATCTGATAATTTTTACGGGATTGTTACCACAAACGATCTCACTTGCCACTTAGCCATCATAAGTAATTTTGACTTGTGGCATCAAAGATTAGGTCACATGAATTTCAAAGACCTAACTAAGATTGCCAACAAAGAGCTTGTGAGAGGAGTACCCAAAATAGGTAAGAATGTGAACCGTGTGTGGACCATGTCAACTTGGGAAGCTAACTCGTGCCTTTCATAAAAAGGCGAATAGCTTCACAACCAAACATCCTCTTGAACTGGTTCATACGGATCTTATGGGACCCATTTGTACTGAAAGTATTAGAGGTGAAAGATACATATTTTTAATTGTTGATGATTACACTCGTTTTTCTTGGGTTAATTTTTTAAGAGAAAAATCAGATACGTTTGATGTTTTCCAGTCCTTAATGCTTAAAATTAAAAATGAACAAGGTGTCTCTATTGGGCGTATCATAAGAATCCGAACTGATCATGGTTATGAATTTGAAAATAGTTCGTTTTCGGATTTTTGTGATATGCATGGAATTAAACATGAGTTTTTTTGCATCGATTATTCCACAGCAAAATGGAGTTGTTGAGAGGAAGAACAAGGTAACTCAAGAGATGGCTAGAGTCATGCTCTTTAGTAAAAAGGTTCCTCCTAAGTTTTGGGCTGAAGCCTTAAATACTGTTGTTTATGTTGTGAATCGTGTGTATTTAAAGCCCGGCACTTTACAAACTCTATATGAATTATGGAAAGGATTGAAACCTAATGTAAAATATTACAAACCTTTTGGGAGTAAATGTTAAATTTTCGAAGATAGAGAGCCTTTGGGAAAATTTGACTCCCGAAGTGATGAAGGTATTTTTTAGGGTATTCAACCACTAGTAAAGCTTTTCGTGTCTATAACTTGCGTACTTTATCTTTAATGGAATCGATTAATGTGGTTATAGATGACACAGGTTCTCTCACTCCAACGATACATGAGGAAGAAAATGGTGAGTCTCCAATCTTGGATACTGAATCACAAAGTCAAGCAAAAGCAGAGGGCCAAGCTCAAGAAGGTGAGCCAGCAACAACTTCAATGGTAAGTCCGAGTCCAAAGAGTGCACAAAGAGACACCACCTATGATGCTCCTGTCACTTCCAGTCCAGAGTTCAAACCATCACCAAGGGTAAAACTGAATTAGCCGGCTCAACACGTGAATGGAAGTGTCTCAGACCGAATGAAAACCCGAAAACAAATTCAGGATGAGGTATCTCATATGTGCTATGTTTCATTAATTGAACCTAAGAATATAAAAGAGGCCTTACTAGATGATAGTTGGGTCAATGCTATGCATGAAGAGTTAGGTGAATTTGAATGTAACAAAGTTTTGGACTCTTGTTCCCAAACCTAGAGGCATGAATGTAATAGGTATCAAGTGGATATTTAAAAACAAATATGATGAGAATGATACTGTGGTTAGAAATAAAGCTAAGTAGGTTGCTCAAGGCTATACACAAGTAGAGGGTGTTGACTATGATGAGACGTTTGCCCTGTTGCACGTCTCGAATCCGTTCGGATTTTACTTGGTGTTGCATGCTTTCTAGGGTTCAAATTGTTTCAAATGGATGTGAAGAGTGCCTTCCTGAATGGGTACTTGAAAGAAGAGGCTTATGTTAAGCAACCAAAAGGGTTTGAGGACCCAAAATGTCCACACCATGTTTACAAGTTAGACAAGGCATTGTATGGGTTGAAACAAGCCCCTTGGGCTTGGTATGATAAGGCTTACTACCTTTCTTCTTGATAATGATTTTCAAAGGGGTAGTGTGGACAAAACCCTATTTGTGAAACATCCCAAGTCTCATATACTTATTGCTCAAATTTATGTTGATGATATTGTGATTGGATCCACTGTTGATTTTCTTGTGAAATATTTCTCGGATTGCATGACACATGAGTTTGAAATGAGCATGATGGAGAGTTGTTTTACTTCTTAGGTCTTCAAATTAAACAGTCACCTTCGGGTCTGTTTGTCTCTCAGACCAAGTATGCCAAAAACCTTGTGTCTAAGTTTAGTCTAAAGTCGGCCAAACATGCTCGTACTCCCATGAGCACCAGTTTTCACCTTTCTAAAGATTCCTCTGGTACTGATGTTGATCCTACCCTTTATGGGAGTATGATAGGGAGTCTCTTGTATCTCACAGCCAATTGACCCGACATTGCATTTAGTGTAGGTGTTTGTGCCCGTTACCAAGCCTGTCCTATAGAGTCTCATCTGTTTGCAGTCAAACGCTTCATTATCTATACTATTATGTTACGTGAGGCTTGAATTTGGTTTATTAAAGCCTCTACCATATGCTGCCACGTGGAATTTAAGCAATTTGAAAAAAAAAAAAAAAACACATCCCATGTTTTCCACTTTCTTCCTTAATCAACTACCCAATACTCAATTGGTGAGAAACGATTTTGATTTCCCTCTCTCTCACACACAAAAACACAAACACATTAGCGATCTCTCTCTCCGTTTCTTCTTCATTTGTTTTCGTCTGCAATTTCTGTTTGTTTCTCTGCAAAATTTGTCGGCCGTTTCGTTCCTTCTAGGTATTCTTTGACGGTGGTTGTTCTATAGATTTGACTCTCTCTCTTCCATTACTCTTATTTGTGGGTATACGAAGAGAGTTTTAGGGAGAGAGAGAGAGAGATAAAGATAGAGAAATATGGGCGAGAAGAAGCAAATGGGTTCTCCTTCATCTTCCTCATTCACTCCTGATCTTTTCGGTTCCAAGGAATCCTCTGCTTCATCATCTTTTGGAATTTTTGGGTCTATCTTTGAGCCTTCTTCCAAGGTATTCATTCCCTTTTTCCACCACTTTGAATTGTGGACATTTGGCGAGTTCTTTGCATTTTCTTTGAATTATTTGATTCAATTTCAGTTTTTATGTTATTGGGTTTTGTGCATTTTTCTCTGAGTTTTGTTAATGGGCATCAGTTTTTGTGGTTTTGTTCTTCTGTGGATTCATTGTTTTGAAACTTTTTGAAGACTTTGAAGGTTGTGTGTCAAGTTCTTGCTGTGAATTTTTAATGGGTTTCTGTGTAACTTCATCAAATTGCATAATACGCCATGCAAATTAAAGAGAACTATATACAATTTGATGTAGTATATGGGGTTTTCTTAAACCTCACCATATTTGTGTAAAGACATAATTGGTTATTTTTCAGTCAGTCAAGAAAAGAAATAGGAAATCAAAGTAAAATCTTGCAACAGAACCTATTAAGTGAAGCTCCAATTTAGTCTCTTGAAGCTTTTGTCAACTGTAAATCATATATTTACTAAAAAAAAAAAATTACGTCTTAACTGCCCTACACGTTTTGTTCCCTCACATTTTATTAGTTCACACCTATATATCTTCTCTCACTTTAACTACCCAATTATATTTTTTTCCTTCATCCCTCATGTTGTTCCCTCACTTTTTACTTCATCCCTTTGCACAAACTTTTCAAGGATTTCCAATCTTTCTCTCAACCAATTCAATCAATTCGTCTGACAGTTTGAAGTCAAATGTGTCAGATTTGAATGGGTTAAACCATGGTTGGAAGATTGGTGGTGGATTTGATTTGAATGGGTTAGGCTCTATTGTTGTTTTTATTTTTAATCTCAATCATTTTGTTAATTTTAAAAGCGACTGCTATTCAAGTAAAAATATAAAAATAAATACTGTCAGGTATATTTTCTTTATATAATTTATTTTTATGTTATTGGTATGTAAAATACAGATTGCATACTATAAAGTGTTTTTTTTCTACTTCCAGTTCTCTCTAAAAAAAAATTTAACAGAAACTCTTTTCTTCAATTTTTGTCAAATTTTTTTTTAAATTTTTTTGTAACTTTATTACTTTATTATGATGTATCATAAAAATTCAGATGGGGCTATTGTTCTATTAGCCTGTTGCTTCCTTAATTTTTATGCAGTACATAAGAACCTGAGAAAATATGAATACAAAATAATTGTTCCTCCTAGGCCGTCAGGTTCAATTTATTTTTTTTATTTTTTATATTTATTGATTAGCAGTTTATTTGTAGATAATAAAAAGATTCCAAAAAATATTTAAATTAAAAAAAAAGAAAGAAAGATATAGGATATCTTGAGAAATTATGTACAAATATAATTTTAAATTTGGTTAAGCAAATAAAAAATAAAAAAAAATTATAGAAAATAAGGAGGACACCAAAATATATTAAAATTAAAAATAAATATTTAATTCTTTTCATGATCATTATAACAAAACCATTTGGATTGTTCCTAAAAAAATTTAAAAATGAAACCTAGAAAAATAATTGAAGACAAATCAAAATTTTAAATTTATTTGTTATAGCTGATAAGGTTCAATTTATTTGTTTATTTTTTATATTTATTGATTAGTAGTTTATTACTTGTAGATAATAGAGAGATAGGATACCTTGAAAAATTATGTACCAATATAATTTTGAATTTAGTTAAACAAATAAAAAATAATTTTTTTTATAAATAATAAAGGGGATACCAAAAGATATGAAAATTAAAAATAATTATTTAATTTTTTTTATAATCTTTATCACAATATTATTTGGATTGAATAATTATGTGGGTTTGTGTGGGTCCCACACCCATGTGAGAGATTTGGAAAAACATTTTTTGGGTTTCTAACATTACTCTAATTAAAGAGCAACCATTATTTTTATATTATAATTTTTTTTTCAATTGCACATGCTTTGCGAGCGTGTGCTCCACCACTAGTGTATGTTAATGGGACATTGGGGTATGGGATTTGGTTCACGACCGAAACTACCGTTGAAATCACTGGTTTTTCTGATGCCAACTGGGCAGGGTGTGCTGATGATCGTAAGAGCACATCTGGAGGGTGTTTTTACCTTGGGAATAATTTGGTTGCCTGGCATAGCAAAAAGCAAAATGCCATCTCTCTTTCGATCGTTGAGGTTGAGTACATTGCTGTAGAGAGTTGTTGTGCACAAATGTTGTGGATGAAGCAAATGCTTCATGATTATGGTATTGACCAGGACACTCTCACCCTTTTCTGTGATAACACAAGTGCCATTAACATCTCTAAAAATCTAGTCCAACACTCTCGCACTAAACATATTGACATTCGTCATCATTCCATTTGAGAGTTGGCTGAAGAGGGCTTTGTTATTCTTGAACATGTATCTATTGAGCATCAAAAAGCTGATATTTTAACAAAATCCCTTGATCTTCTTAGGTTTGAGTTCCTTAGAAAGACCTTGGGTGTAATGCTCAGTAACTAGAGTGTGTCCTATTGAATGAGTGGGTGTTACTGTATGGCTATTTGTGTGCTTGGATGTTATAATCTCATTGCCATTGATTCTTGTCATCTTTGCGCTTAGACTTAATGAACACCTCTCATGTTGCTTGTTAGATTTCACATATCTTTGTTCATAGCTCATTCTAAATGCTCATGCTCATTTGACTTCATCATCTCATTCCGTACAGATCCTTGAGATAAACTGTTTCAGGGGTTTCCGTACAAGTGATCAAAGTTCTCTATGGACTTCTAACAGTGTCTCTTATATATATTTTTTTAGAGGAATTGACCTATACTGACATATCATGGGTGATGTTGAGTCTCTTAATCATCTACCATCATTTTTCACTTTCATGGTTCCTCCCTCAGGTCTTTGAAGTCTGGGCATTAGGAAAAGGCTACCTCAGAGGCACCAACCAGGCCTTCGTTATTGTCTCCGTGCTTCTTTAATTTGGTCTCCATGCTCTTGAGTGTGAAATCCACCAACGAGTGCCCACCAAAAAAAAAAAAATCAAAAATCAAAAGAAAAAAAAAAGACTCATTAATTGAGGGACAACCTCCGCTTTTACTCAACAAACGCCCCTTGATTCCTAGTTTGAATTTTCTTAGTAATGTTTAGTTACTCTTGCGGAGGTCCAGCCATCTGATCACTACGAGGATTAACTCTAGCTCTGTGGTCTCTCAAGGATTGCACACACACACATTCATTATGTGAGCTCTCATGTTTGTCTTTGAATTGTGTATTCCTATGTAGCTTATGCTCATTGATCGATGTTTACCTGATTTGCTCATGATACTGTGCTTCATATTGTCCAACTTACGAGAATACGACTTTCATGCTTTGTGGATTATCTCATCTAAGCGTCACATTCCTACTAGTGTGATAATCCCCTTTCGTTTCAGGTCTCACTTAATAGTGTGAGTGTTTTTATTCTGCTCAGAAGGGTGGCTTAAGGGTGTTTTGGTTTTTCTACTTCACTCGAGTGAGATAGTTTGCGCTCAAGCGCACTTTTCCTCACCCCAATACTTTTGCAGGTGGCTCAAGATTCTGCAAGCATATTTTTGGCTCGAGCGAAAGTGTTTTGGCTCGAGAGACCCCGTGCGTGTAAGCGTCTTAGCTCAAGCGACAAACTTCTCACTTAAGCAACCTGTCCTGGTATAAAAAGTGCCCTCCGTCCCTTCAGTCCCATTTTTCCCATTTTTCTCGAATGGTTTCTCTCTCCTAGGGCATTTTACTCATTCGTGTTGTTCATCCCTTGCATTTCACTAGTTGTGCGAGTTTCTCTCTTCCATCAGTTTCCCCCTCTCAGGTTTTGGTACGTTGCTCTCTCTTGTCTTGTCGATTTCGTTTTCCTCTCTCTCTCTATCTCTCTCTCTCTCTCTCTCTCTCTCTCTCTCTCTCTCTCCATTGTTATGTTGTTTTGAGTTTGTTTGTGATCAATTTCTAGTTCTTATTTTATTATTTTTTTCATCTTTGCTTTATCTTATTTTTTATTTTCTGAGCAATTTGTGCATTTTTTTAGGGTTTGTGTGTCTCGTCCCTATAATGCTGTGATTGAAATTATTGGCTTAAAGTTTGGTTTGTGGGTTTTGTACTGATATTCTCCTGCATTTATTTATTTTTGAATCTTTGGTACTAATGATGTTTGTGTTTTTGATTTGTTTTTTGGGGGGTTGCAATTGGTTATTGGGTTTTACCTGGTGGGTCGTCTTGGGTTAGGTTTGGGGTTTTATCTGTGGTGGTTGTTCCTTTGTGTCTGTCAGTCTTATTTGTCATGGCCGAGCCTTCCAAATGCCGCAAAAACACCATGTCCTGCCCTTCGTCAATACAGCCAAATTCCAATCCCGCAAAAAATCCAACTTGTATCGGGACTTTTATCTTTCTCGGATAGTTCACTTAGAATGGAACGTCCAACCTAATGCCTTTGAGCCTATCCTGATCCGGTCTCTTTTTGATGCTTTAGGGGGTGACCAGGTCCTTTTTTTCTCCGGTTCACAAAATCTTAGTTGGTGTACCCCGACTTATAGTTGGGTCCAGGAATTCTACTGTAATATGCACTCCATTGACACGGAGATAGCTTCTTCTTTTCGCACCTGGGTTTGCAATAAAGAGAGATTCATTAATGCCGATGTCCTTAGGAGGTTTTTTGACCTTCCTGAAGTCAAGAACTGCCACTATCCCTTTCTTACCCTTAGCATTGCCGATTTTGATATGGTCGCCACTGAACTTTATGGCACTCTCCAAACTTGGATTGCTGGGGCGCTCATTCAGCAAAATGAGCTTCTTCCCTCTTTTTGCCTTCTCAATACCATCGTCTGTGCCAACATCCATGTTACCACTCATTCCTCTCACATTACCCAAGATCAGGGTTATGTTTTGTACTGCATTGCCCATCGCCTCACCATCAACCTCTCTGAAATGATTGTGGCCAAGATGATTGGTGTGTTTGAAGGTCGTAAATCCTTAGGTCTCCTTTACGGGTGTTTGCTCAACCAGTTTCTTCTTTCTCTGTTACAGATGCAGCCGCAGCCTCCACCCTCCTCGTAGTGATGTTTGTCTTTCTTTTTTGGACAGTTTTATTTTGTTTTTGGATAGTTTGCTTGTCTTGTTTTTGTTTTTGGATAGTTTGGCCTGTATATTTATGTTGGTTGGGGTACTTTTGGCATGGTGGTTGGTATATATATATATATATATTTTGGGGTATCCTTGTTAATACTGTTTGGGATATTGGGTAAGGCTTATTGGATATTGATATGGACTAATCAATTTTTAGGATTTTGATTAAGTTTGGATTCATTATGTCTTGATATGTTATTTGTTTTTGATTACTTACTCTATCTATTCCCAGTGGTTTGGTTTCTATATTTTTGCAGGGTATTTCTGTGATAACCCTGTTCCGTGTTATGTTAATCAGCCTTAATTATGATTGTGATTATATGCTTAATATGATTGTTAGTGGTAATGGTATGATTATTCATGTTTTTGAAACTATACCTGTTCATCGTAGGAAAATCTGTCCAACTTACTGCTATAATTTGAAAATTGAAGACTGTAGAGGTTTCAGAAACTGGAATTGTCTATACGATTGTGATTGGCGTAATTTTTAGAGCCGACGGTGAAATTTAATTAAAAATTGATTCGGACTGAATTAATTAGATTAAGTTGATTAATTAAACTCAATTAATTAGCCTTAATCAAAATTGATTAGGCAAGAATATATAAGTGACCTATTTGCACTTATGATCACTTTTTTTGAGCTCATTTCTCTCTTTTTGGCTGAGATTACACGCTAGAGAGAGAGAGGGTCGGTTCTAGAGAGAGAGTAAAGTCAAAATTATGGAATTAAGCAAGAAGCTTGAATTTGAGAAGGTTAATTCAAAGAGCTAGCTAGAATTTGGAAGATTTGAGCTCCTAGGTGAGTAATTGAACTCAAACTCATGGGTTTTAACTTGTAATTAAGTGAATTCAAACAAGATATGTAGTGAAGAACAAGAATTGAGTTGATGATAATGAATTTGAAGTTAATAAGTACATGCATGGGAGAGTTAGCCATAAATTTGCATATTTGAATTTGAAGCATATTGATCATATTGAACTGAGGGTTATTTGACACATGCATGTAAGAATTTTTATGAATTGGAGCATGATTTCAAGCCTAGGAGTTTATCTATGAAAAATACAAAACATGAATTGTATATATGTGTATATGTATATAGTTATGGTTTGAAATTTGTTAAACCATGGAATTTTGAACTATGGTTGAAAGTTCTCTTTAAATATATGTTTTTGGGAGTATTCTTGCATATTTGAATGTTTTATACATGAATTAGGCCCTTGGAATTGTGATTTGAGCTTCAAACAGAATTCTGGAAAACCCAAAATTTGACCTCTCCGCTCGAGCGAGGAAAGTCTCGCTCGAGCGTGAAAATTTAGCTCCCAAAAGTTTTGCAAAAATTGCACAATGGCTCGAGCGGCAGACTTTAGGCTCGAGCAAACACTGTTTTGTGAAGACTCCTTGCTCGAGCGTCGAGAATCTCGCTTGAGCGTAAATTACACACTAGTACTTTTGCAGACCAAAGGGGTCCACTCGAGCGACCAAAGCTACGCTCAAGCGAAGAGCCCTATTTTAGAAATTTTGAAAAGTTGTTTTATGTTTTGTTTTCCCTTCTCTTTCACTTCTAAACACTCTTAGGCATACATTGAACATTGTAAAAGACCTAAAAGGATAAGAAAGAGGTCTTAGAGAAATAAGTAGATTAAGAACAAATTGAATCGTTTGTGACCCAATATGTCATATAATGTGTAGGGTCAAGTACAAGGGCAAATCCTTCGGCAGAACACTGTGAGTAATATCTTAGTAAAGATCTGTTTAAATATGTTATTTTCCAAACGTTACTTCTATATAAGCCTTATGGATTTGTATGTTTGAATTATGAATGAGTATTCTAAATGTCAGTCTTTTGCATAAAGCTAATTGAATACAAATACAATCATGATCATGAGTATGAAACACACATAAATACGAATATGAGAATGATTGGGCCAAAGGCTGTTTGACAAGAATGACTGTGCCAAAAGCCGTTTGACACGAATGATGGTCCAAAGGCCGTTTGACATGAATGATTGGGCCAAAGGCCGTCTGACACGAATGATTGGGCCAAAGGCCGTTTGACATGAATGATTGGGCCAAAGGCCGTCTGACACGAATGATTGGGCCAAAGGCCGTTTGACATGAATGATTGGGCCAAAGGCCGTTTGACACAAATGATTGGGCCAAAGGCTGTTTGACATGAATGATTGGGCCAAAGGCCGTTTGACACGAATGATTGGGCCAAAGGCCGTTTGACATGAATGATTGGGCCGAAGGCCGTTTGATATGTTTGGGCTTGAGGCCGTTTGATGTACTAGATAGAAACATGAATGGGCCTAAGGCCGTTTGATATGTCTGTTACGAATTTCATTCATGTAACTTCTTTATTTTGATATTATTCACTGGGCTATTGCTCACTCTCATTTATATGTGTGTAGGTGAGCAAAGAAATGTCTAAACCTGGCCTCAGTGAAAGATATGAGAGGAAGTTATGTTTTGTGAAGTTAGCCCGAATGTCTCACGCAGGAGACTTTGTTTCGTTTCTTTTGTTTATCTTCTTGTTATCTTGGTGAATACGTGGATCACCCATGTATATAAGCTTTTTGTTTGACTGACTACATGTCTGAAAGTTCCTAGATGTACAAGATGGTAATTTTACATATATGTGTGAGTAATTATGAAATACTTTGGATAATTTTGCTATGCCATGTAAGCACAGCTCATTGGACACAATTTTTAAGTCTGCTTCCGTTTTGGCCCCTTAATCCTGTTGAAATATGTTTAATTCGGTTTGAGGCCGTAGGTAATCTCACGATTACTAGCCGGTTATGACCTTAATCCATAGGGGCGTGTTCGGTATTTTTAAGTCTGCTTCCGTTTTGGTCCCTTAATCTTGTTGAAATATGATTAATCAGGTTTGAGACCATAAGTAATCTCACGATTATTGGCTAATTATGACCTTAATCCATAGGGGCAGGTTGGGTTCATGACAATTTCGTCTAGGCGATTGGTTTAGATTAGTTGGTTATGTTTGGTTGCTTGTTTAGTCTAGTGCGTGTGTTAACTAGGAAACCTTGTTAGCATGTTTTGTCCGGGAATTGACATAGGGGGAGATTGTTAGGTCCCTTAGTCTTGTCAATTCCATGAACAAACATAAACTTATCGAGTTGTAATTATTCCTGGTTTTTTGTCTTGCTCGCTCGAGCGAGGGAGTCTTGGCTCGAGTGAGTGGCCTTGGTCCCAATACTTTGCTCTGTCTACCAAAATACTGGGAATGGTTTTTGTGCACTCAAGTGAACCTATTGGTGGCTCGAGCGAAGGCATTTATGGGTTTCACGCGTATCTATCTCGTTGCTTGAGTGAGAGATCCTTCGCTCAAGCGACCTTCGCGGCCCTGTTTTCTATAAATATGTGTTTCAGTCTGTTTTGGGGTTAATGCTTCCAAATCTTCTTTGAGGGTTCTAGGGTTTTATTCTGGAGCAATTTTGTTAGTTTTCTTTGATGTTTGATTGAGTATTAAACTTACATGGTTTGACAAGCATACATCAAAGAGTTGTTTGAGTGTTCTACTTAAAGAGTGTTCATTTTCAGTGGAATCCAGAGATTCAAGAGTGGAGCATTTGAAGGAGTTTGAAGCTGTGCGCAGTCATTGATTCGACATGGATGTTGTGGATTCAACATCAGTCTGATCAATTCCGAGACGAAGTTTGTGGTGAAAGAGATAAAAATTGTCAAAGACAAATTCACAGAATTTGGGTAATTTGTTTGGTATAGTTGTATTCTTTCTTTCTTTCATAGTGGATTGCTTAGTGACATTTTGCTCGTGGTTTTTTAATCACAATTGGAGGTGCTCCAATTGTGGTTTTTCTATGTAAAAATCATTTGTGTCGATTTATTGATTTTGAAGTAACAATCTAAATCACTTTCGTATGTGCTAGATGATTTAGATTGTTAGTTTTAATTGTTTTGGGAATTGTTGCAATTAATCTTGATCTAATCACGAATCACGTAAATTTTTCACAGTTGCTTAGGCAACATCATTTGTTTGCTAAAATGACCAAATGTGCTTTTGGGAAGGCTGAGGTGGAATATTTGGGACATTTGGTTTCAGCTAAGGATGTTTTTGCAGAACCAACAAAGTTACAAGCTATAAAATCTTGGCCATACTTTATACTATCTAGGAATTGAGGGGTTTTTTGGGAATCACTGGTTATTATAGAAGATTTATCCAGAATTATGGTCGAATTTGCTCTCCACTTCATTGTTTGCTCAAAAAGGATTCCTTTGTATGGTCCTCTGAAGCTACAATAGCTTTCCCTTAACTCAAAGCTGCAATGACTTCAACACCAGTACTTGCCTTACTTGATTATAGTAAGGCCTTTGTTTTAGAGTCAGATGCCTCTGGAACAGACCTTGGTGCTGTGCTTATGAAAGATGGGCATCCCATTGCCCATTGGAGTAAGGGAATTTCAGTAAGGGACCAAGCTCTCTCTACTTATGAAAAGGAATTAATGGCAGTAGTGCTGGCAGTCCTCAAATGGAGGCATTACCTTCTAGGTAGGCACTTCCTTATTAGGACTGACCACTAAAGTCTCAAATACCTTTTGGAGCAGAGAGTGGGCACTCATTTCCAGCAGAAATGGGTAACCACGCTGTTGGGTTTTGACTACACTTATCATATACGCATGTGGTAAAGATAACCAAGCTGCTGATGCTCTGTCCAGGAAAGGGAGTTAACCAATACTGCTAATTCAATAGCTATGATTCATTCATTATCTTGTGTCTCTACCAGTTGGTTGGCTGAAGTAAAGGTTAGTTGGAGTGAAGATGATGACATTAAACAGTTGATACTAGACTTGCAGCAAGGTCAAGCTCATGCTGGTTATGCTTGGGACCATGATATTTTAACCTACCATGGCAGGTTGGTAGTTGGGAACTCACCCCTCAAGAAGCAACTTATTCAGGAATTCCATTCTTCACCCTTGGGAGGACACTCAGGGATAATTAAGATTACAAAGAGATTGCATAGAAATTTCTATTGGAAGGGCCTACAGCAAGATGTGGCTCATTTCATTTCTGAATATGATATATGTCAGAGGTACAAATGTGAAAATGTCAAGTATCCAGGCCTATTACAGTCCCTTCCCATTCCTAATAGGGTCTGGTCTGAAATTTCCATGGATTTCTTTGAAAGTCTACCAAATTCTCAAGGCAAGATTGTGATCTTTGTGGTAGTGGATAGATTGTCGAAAGATGGACATTTCATGGCTTTATCACATCCCTATACAGCTAAAGATGTGGCCAAAGTATTCTTTGATCAAGTGTTTAAGTTGCGTGGTCTTCCTTCTACCATTGTTTCAGATAGAGATGTTGTGTTTACTAGCCATTTCTAGCATGAACTTTTCACTTTACAAGGATGTAAGTTGTGCCGTAGCACTACTTATCACCCACAAACAGATGGTTAAACTGAAATTTGAACAAATGCTTGGAAAACTACCTCAGGTGCATGTCTGGGACTATCCTAGTGTCATGGTCTTAGTTTCCAAGCCAACCATGCGGCCTTAGATGCTTATGCACGCCTTGCTTGCACCTGAGTAAGCCTACTTTGGAAGAGAGTTAGGAGAAGTTTGCACACACAAGAGAGACTTAGAGAAACTTAGAGAGAGCTTTGGAGAATGCTTTGCTTGTATACTTTACAACTCTTGGTTACTTGGGTTCACTTGGGTGGTTTGGGCAAATGAGGCCCTCCCCCTTTTATAGGCTACAAAGAATATTCTAGAACTATAAGGGTGGAGAGTGTTCTAGACACTTCCTCCTACTACATCTTAGTAGACTATTCTAGATCTACAAGGATGGAGAGGATTCTAGAACCTATTCTAGAATATACAAGACTTATGTACAAGCTTCTAGAATTATGTACAAGATCTACCATTCTCTTGAGTGTTCTAGAGGTTTCCAGCATCCTCCATGGTTTTCATATTTTCTCAAGTTCTTCCAGGAGCTTCTAGAGTATTCCATTAGCCTCCTTTCCATGAGACTTTCTTTTGGTAGACAATTTTGTTCAGGTAATTCGGCGGGTCGTGACACTAGGCAGTGGGCTAAGTGGCTCTCTTTAGCTGAGTGGTGGTATAACACCACCTATCATGCTGCCACCAAAACTACTCCCTACTTTGCAGTCTATGGATAAGAGCCTCCTGGCCATACTTTCTGCCTTTCCAAACCTTCTTCAGTAGCAGTGGTGGATAATTGGGTAAGGGAGAGGGCTGCTATTATCAAGACCTTAAGGGAGCATTTGTCTCAGGCACAATAAAGAATGAAACATTATGCTGATAAGGGGAGGTCTGAAAGGGAATTTGGAGTTGGAGACTTGGTGTTTCTCAGGTTACAACCTTATAAACAGACTACAGTGGCTTTGTAGAGGAATATGAAGCTATCTCCAAGATTTTATAGGCCATATCAAGTCTTGGAAAGGGTTGATTCAATGGCTTATAAGTTACAATTACTAGCAGCTGCTAAAATTCACCTTGTTTTTCATGTCTCACACTCACTGCTTAAAAAGAAAATTGGGACCAATGTGTTAGCTCAAACTACTCTTCCCCCAGTTGGTCTTGAGGGAACTTTGCAATTGGAACCTATGGCTGTCTTGGATAGGAGGATGGTTAAACGTGATAATAAGGCTTTGGTTTAGTGGTTAGTCCAATGGGTGAATTCTTCTATAGAGGATGCTACCTGGGTTGACCATTCTGAGATAGAAGCAAAGTATCCCCAATTGTAGCCTAGAGGCCAAGACTATTTTCAAGCAACAGGGAATGTTATATCAAGAATTGTAAATCCAAAATTGGTTGAGAAATTAGTTAGTTAGTTAGACGAAGTCAGTTGAGAAGAAGTTAGTGAGTTAGAGTTGTGTGGAGGGAATGCAAGGAAGTAGTTATAAATAATTGGGAACTGCCATATGAAGGGCATGTAATTGTCTGAGAATAATATACAAATTTGCTACTTTCTTTCCTACATTTCTATTTCTTCTTTCCTAGCCATTACAATTTGCTTCAATTCGCTGCATGTCAGGTCTTATCTTAACCATCTCCTCTCTTGTTTAACCTTTCTAAGACTTATTATAGGCATAAGAGGTGTCAAGTGGACCCTTAGAATTTGTAGGAGATTTTCTTTTGATGGGTTAAACTGTGGATTGAATGGATGTAAGTGGAGTTGGTTGGGTATTGAATTAAGGAGTGGACTGCATCTGGACTTGGATAATAAAGATGTAGGATGGCCTGAATAAACACGTTTCTTGCACATGGAATCACATTTCTTTGGAAGAAACAACACCTGTTTGTGCAAATCCTGTTACTTAGGGGTGAATTTTTTTTCCTGTTTGCTTCAATTCGGTGCATGTTGGATCTTTAGATCTTAACCATCTCCCCTCTTCTTCAATATTTCTAGTGGGGATCAAGAAAGGAAAGGAAAGGAATGAAGACTTACTATAGGCATAAGAGGCGTTCAAGTGGACCCTTAGAATTTGTAGGAGATTTTCTTTTTATGGTTTAAACTGTGGACTAAGTAGATGTAAGTGGAGTTGGTTGGGTATTGAACTAGGGAGTGGACTGCATCTGGACTTGGATAATAAAGATGTGGGATGGCCTAAATAAACACGTTTCTTGCATGTGGAATCACATTTCTTTGGAAGAAACAACACCTATTTGTGCAAATCTTGCTACTAAGGGGTGAAGTTTCTATCCTATAAATGTGATTCTGTGGTTCAAAGAAGGAACATAATTCAAACTGATATGGGACCGGTTAAACCAAGGACTAGAAAAAATTTTTCCGTTTTGACTAAAATGACTGATAAAATAGAGACAATAAGAAATTATTTGGAATAGGTCTAAGAATAAAACAAAGGAGAAAAAAAATTAAAATAGAAAAGAAAGATTGATAAAAGAAAGGTCGGCCATGATTGGATTAGGGGTCTGAGATGTTGAAAATTGCTTCAATTCATTGCATGTTGGGTCTTCAGATCTTAACCATCTCCTTTTTTCTTCAATCTTTCTGATGGGGATCAAGAAAGGAAAGGAAAGGAATGAAGACTTATTAAAGACGTAAGAGACATCAAGTGGAACCCTAGAATTTGTAGGAGATTTTGTTTTGATGGGTTGAACTGTGGACTGAGAGGATGTAAGTGGAATTGGGTACTGGACTAGGGAGTGGGCTGCATCTGAACTTGGATATTAAAGAGGTAGGCAAGCCTAAATAAGGTTAATTTTTAACTGATTTGACTGATAAACTTTCTTACGACAAAACCTCAATTGCAGGTACAAAGACGCCTCTCATTTAATGAGATTTATATTTTTCTCGAAAAATTGGTTTGGACTCTTATCTAATTGACATTAAATGTATATTTATTGGCTACATCTCTTATGTAGGCAAAAATCTACACTCACTATTTTTCATTTAACGAAGTTACTCTCTCCTTAAAAATTCTCTCCTCAATTAACCTCTTTTCTTGCACGTGGAATCACATTTATTTAGAAGAAACAACACTTATTTGCTTAAATCCTGTACTAAGTGGTGAAGTTTCTATAAATGCGATTATGCGGTTCAAATAAGGAAACGTGATTAAAACTGAGATGGGGCAGGTCAAACCAAGGAGTAGATTTTTTTATTTTTTATTTTTTGTGACTAAAATGACTAATAAAATAGAGACAATAAAAGATTATTTGGAATAGGTAGAAGAATAAAAGGAAGAAGACAAAAATTAAAATAGAGAAGAAAGACTGAAAAAGAAAGACTGATAGAAGAAAAACTAGTCATGATTGGATTAGGGGTCTCAGATGTTAAAGATTGCTTCAATTTGCTACATATTTGATCTTTAAATCTTAACCGTCTCCTTTCTTCTTCAATCTTTTTGATGGGGATCAAGAAAGGAAAGGAATGAAGACTTTTATAGGTAAGAGGTGAAGTGGAGCCCTAGAATTTGTAGAAGATTTGGTCTGCTGGGCTGATAAACTTTCTCATGGCAAAAGCCTATTTGTTGGTAGAAAGACGCCTCTCATATAACGAGACTTATAGTTTTCTCGAAGAATCTGTTTTGACTCTTTTCTAATTGACATTTATTGGCTACATCTTTTATGTAGGAAAAATCCACACATTTCTTTGCAAGAAATGACACCTATTTCTGCAAATCCTGCTACTAAGGGGTGAAGTTTCTACATAATAAATACAATTTAGAGGCTCAAATAAGGAAACATGATTCAAACTAAGATGGGGCAAGTCAAACTGAGGACTAGAAAAAAAAATTGTTTTGACTAAAATGACTGATAAAATAGAGACAACAAAAGATTATTTGGAATAAGTAGAAGAATAAAAGGAAGGAGAAAAAAAACTAAAATACAGAAGACAAACTGAAAGAAAAAGATTGATAGAAGAAAAATAGGTCGTGATTGGATTAGGGGTCTCAGATGTTGAAGGCTGCTTCAATTCGCTGCATGTTAGGTCTTCAGATCTTAACCATCTCCTCTCTTCTTCAATCTTTCTGATGGAAATCAAGAAAGGAAAGGAATGAAGACTTTTATAGGCATAAGAGGCGAAGTGGAACCCTAGAATTTGTAGAAGATTTGGTCTGCTAAGCTGATAAACTCTCTTATGGAAAAAACCTATTTGTATGTAGGAAGACGCTTCTCATTTAACGAGATTTATATTTTTCTTGAAGGGTCTATTTTGACTCTTTTGTAATTGACATTAAGTGTGTATTTATTGACTACATCTTTTATATAGGCAAAATCCACTCTCTCACTATTTTTCATTTAAGGAAGTTACTCTCCCTTTAAAAAGCACGGACACTTCTAATAAAGCAATATGTTTAACGCTGACGTGACACTCGTTGGACACTTTCTAACACTTTGACACACATGAAATGTACTACAAGTTTAAATAAAATAATTTGAAATCCATTGATAAAACAAAAACAATGTAATTTTATGCATATTCTATTTCTTTAGACTTTAAAAAATGATTATCTTTTAACTTAAATATTCACATATATGATATATAATAATTAGTTATCCTTATATATGGCATATAAGAAATATATAAATTTATATATTTTGCACATGTCCAACATTTTTTGAAAATTTGTGTGTCGGCTTGTACGTGTCTTATCCGTACGTGTTACATGTTCGTATATGTGCTTTTGACCTCTTTCCATTAACGAGTTAGTTTCTTTTTTAACATTTAAATAATGTATTTATTGTCCGATTTGTTGTTTACAAATTAATTACCTACAAAAATATACTCCCTCCATCCCATTTTGTTAGTCCTTTTTGGGAGTTCTAACTTTTTTAGGGCACATGTAATTATCACATTTGAATTCAAATTTTAAAGCATTTGTTCCAATAATTGCCCTTTTGTTTTCAACTTTTAATATAGTTATAGCCACTTTATCAGAGATAGCTTTAGAGAAATAAACACTTTTTCCTTTGATGTTTTAAATAAAATAACATTTTCGAACATTCTAAAATGGAAAGATCAACAAACAAAATGGGTGATCGATTCAACCTCTGATAAAAAAGATATACCTTGGAGTCGGAGAGAGTATATACTTATCACAAACAAGATAAATAGTCTCACCCTCTTAAAAAGTTTAATACTAATATTTATTAAAAAATACATAAAAATATTTATTAAAATCTCAATATTGTTCATCTTTTAAGATATGTATTAAAAAACACATAAAAAATTCTTATAATATAAATATATTTATATATAAGATACATAAATGCTTCTGCCCTCACTCTTGCTTCATGCAACTTAAGGTCTAGTGATGCAGGACACCTTAAGAAAAAAATCAAAAACAAAAGAAAAGAGGAGAAGAAAAAGAAGGCCACAGCCCTAAAACATTGGCCATAGCCTAAAATACTAAAATTATCATTAATCAAAGCTGAAGAATAAAATGCAAACCTAATACTTATATACACTAAAAACACCATTAAAAACAAGGAAACCGAATCTTATTAGAATATGAAAACAAATAAATCCTAACCAAACTAAATCTCTTAATTGAAATAAATACTAAAACAAATTAAATAATAAAATAATAAATACTAAAGAAAATTACAAAATCTCCATAGTGCACACACGTCCGCATCATCTAGTCTTGGGCATTCACAATATATTCGCCCTAACATACGGGAGAGTGTTGGCTATGTGTTAGTCAAGAGGGTAGTTTTGTAATCTCATATATACAAGTATAATATAAGGGAGAGTGATTCTACTTACACCATTATTTTACCTCTTTACACCCTCTATTTCAGTACACTAAAAAAAAAAATTGTGATTCTCATTACACCTATTATATTACTGAGAGGGTAATTTTTGGGAAAAATTGGGCCGAGCTGCGAGTTGGGTTTTTGAGGCCCAAAACGCGAAGGACTAAGTAAAAAGGCCGAAAAGGATACTCCGGCCCAGGAGAGCAAGGTTACTCCGGCCCAAGGAGGTGAAATTACATCGGCTCACTAATAAGAAAGTTACTTCGGTTAGAGGATTGTAAATGTACTTCGGCCTAGGAACGACTTAAAGTTAGACCGGCCTTGAAGTTATACCGACCTTAGAGGTATACCGGTTTGGGAGTATACCGGTCAAGAGTCGTTGGTTCGGTCCAAACACACCACGGTTCGTGTATGAGTAAACCGAGATATGGTGTAGCATAAAGAAGAACCAAACTACTGTCAGTACGGCCTACTTTACTTCGGTCAGATAGTAGTTCGGCCATGGAAAAAACCATCCCACTTGGTTTAAGCAGTGGGGGAGGGTGTAAAAGGATAAGCACTATCCTAAGGAGTATGAATCCTAGGAGGACTCTGCATGGAGAAATAAGAGTCCCACTAGGATTGTGCCACTCGAAATCTACAAAAGCTCACAAACATCACCTTGAAGGAGGTAATTGAACACAATTCTTTCTGAGAACTTAGAGCTTTGTCTATTTGTCAAGTTTTCTGACTTAGGCATCGGAGAGGTTTCCAGCACACACCCGCCGGCTAGCTCACGTTTGTGTTTTCAGGTAACAAAGCAACGTCGCACGGAGGAGCGTGGACTTGGTCAACAGGATTATACGAGGAGAATTATTTCCTCCCCGTACAATTGGCGCCGTCTGTGGGAAGAACAGACAAGAACAAGAAACCTCTTGACTAAGCTTCTCCTTTTCTCAATCAATGGCACACATTGAAGAACAACCACAGTCCGCCGTCGACGGACTAACTCCAAAAGGTGGCGCAAGACGTGAAGGCTTACCTTCTGTCCCTCCCATGGCAGATCTGGAGCCACAACGTCATGCCTCCAGAAGGGATACTAGAGGAAGACGGAATCACAGCCCCCGTCAATCCCATTCTCAAAGTCCCGATCGACAAAGACGGAGGATTGACTCTCAAGCTCTGGAGGATCGTGTGAAAGAGCAAGATGAACTAATTCGGAAGATGGCGGCGGACATGGAAGCATTAAAACGCCAGATGAAGACTAAAGATGTGGCGACAGGAGAGGGGCACAAGCATAAGACGCCCCCTCGCCACTCAGAGAATCGTAGTAGGAATACTACACCCTCCCAAGGAGAGAGTAGAAGCCTCAGGATAGGCGACACCCACTCCTTATCTTCAAGGACTCGTCACTCCAGGTCTGAGAGGACGAGATCCGAGAGATCATACACTGAAGGAAGCACGTATTGGCCTTCACATTCACACCAAACCAGATCTAGACAGACAGAGCTCCCCAGGTCATCCGACTTACGAACCGTGCTCGAAGAAAAAGCACGATGCAAGGAGGATGCCAGGGCCAGGGATCCACACCGAATTTCTGCCTTACAACGGTTGGCTCCTCGGACGCATGGAAGCGTCGAGGTTGGAATGCCAATACCGCGACCGGCCTACGAACTAACGGACAAAGCCTTAGCAAGACTACAGACTTCGCCGTTTGTTCCAGCAATCGAGAATGCCCCTCTACCATCAGGCTTCCTTCAGCCGAAGTTCACTACATATGAAGGGAAGACGGACTCGTATTCACACTTGAGCCACTTTCGCCAAGTCATGGCTGTTTACAGGCGAAACGAGGCCTTAATGTGCATACTCTTCCCATCAAGCCTTGGCGACCTAGGCTTGACTTGGTTCGAGAAACTCCCAGAAGGCAGCATAGCCTCTTGGGCTCAATTGGCAGAAGCCTTCGTGACAAGGTTTCGAACGAACACTAAAACACCGGTGGAGATAGACCAGTTACTCTCCATCGACATGGGTGAAAAAGAGACCCTCAGATCTTACAACAGTCGCTACTGGGAGACATTCAACCAGATTGGAGACTGCCCCACCAATCTAGCCATTGCACAATATAAAAGAGGCCTTCCAGTCGGGAATAGACTGAGGGACTCGATCACCATGACGCCACCCCTCACTATGGAAGCCCTGATGGAGAGAGTGCACCAGCACATCAGGGTAGAGGAGGACGGCGCACGTGCCAAAGCAAAATCCAGTGCGACTCCAGTGCCAGAAAAGAAGACCTCAGCAAAGGTCAACACGGTAGACCGAAGTAACAGAAACGAGCGTGGCAGACGAGATAACGGAGAAGACCCAGACAAAAGATGGTTGAGAATCCGCACTGCCATAACAACGGTGTTCAAAAAACCAATATATCGGATTCTGAGCGAAATCAAAGACGAGCCTTTTGTCAAGTGGCCAGCCAAGCTAGGGGAAGGTCAGAAAAATTACGACGACAGATCACGGTGCACCTTCCACAAAGAAAAGGGGCACCGAACTGAGAATTGCACGCCACTGAGACAGCACTTGGAAGAATTGGTGGCAGCAGGCCACTTGGACAAATACATTGAAGGAGGGACGCAACCGGCCCCCCAAGATCATAATGACCATCCCAATGGAATGCCAAATGATGCACCACCGCAAGGCATCATCAATGTAATACATGGAGTTTTTGAACCTGAGCGCGTATGCGAGCTCAGAGGTTCAATCAAGAAGGCTGAGCACTTCAGAGAAGTGCTAAGTACCCAACCAGCCATCAAGAAAGGGAAGATAGAGGCAACGAACGTCATGTCCTTTTCGGATAAGGACTTGGAACGAATTTACTGCCCCCATAATGATGCTCTGGTTGTCACTCTCCGAGTCAAGGATTTTGACGTCAAGCGGATTCTGATCGACCAGGGCAGTTCATGTGAGATCATGTATTACGACACATTCAAGCAACTGAAGCTGCAAGACAAAGACTTGGCGCCTGCAGTTTCTCCCTTGATTGGATTCAACTCCATGCCAGAATGGCCTGTAGGCAAAATAATCCTTCCAGTCAGAGCAGGAAGCGTGACAAAGCAAGTGGAGTTCTGGGTGTTAAAAGTCCCCTCCACCTACAACATCATCCTAGGCAGAACATGGCTGCATGCCATGCGATCAGTGGCGTCATCTTACCACCAAGTAATGAGGTTCCCCAACGACGTTGGTGTAATTGAAGAAGTCTATGGGGACCAGATTATGTCAAAACAGTGTTTCGTCACGGTAAATGGCAGCCGCGCTGCCAAAGGAGATGTTCATTCGGTGGAGGAACCCGAAAGCAATAAGCTATTCGCGGACGTCGGCAAAGAGGCTGATCAAAAAGCGGTGGAAGACTTGGTGGAGGTAAAAATAGATGAGAAGAACCCGGATAAGTTCTTCTTGCTTGGCTCGTCGTTGTCCAGCACTGAGAGATTAGAGGTCTTGGAATTTTTGACCTCTAACATCGAAGTGTTTGCCTGGACGCCTTACGACATGCCAGGTATTGATCCAAACTTCATCAGCTACCAACTCAATGTCCACCCATCCGCCAGACCAGTCATTCAACGCACACGCAGATCGGCGCTCCACCACGCCGAAATAGTGGCAGAAGAGGTAGGCAACCTGCTGGAGGCAGGAGCAATAAGAGAAGTGCACTACCCAAGATGGATCTCCAACACAGTTGTAGTACCAAAAAAGAATGGTAAATGGCGTGTCTGCGTCGACTACAAAACAGGCAACAAGGCGTGCCCAAAGGATAGCTTTCCCCTGCCAAGGATAGATCAACTGGTGGACCTAACGGCGGGGCATAACCGACTTAGCTTTCTGGATGCATACAGGGGCTACCACCAGATCGCCATGCATGAACCAGACCAGGAGGTCACATCCTTCACCACACCAAGGTGGTTATATTGCTACAAGGTCATGCCCTTTGGCCTAAAAAACGCAGGGGCGACATTCCAAAGGATGATCACCAAGATGTTTGAACCATTGTTAGGGAGGACAATGGAGGCTTACATCGACGACATGGTGGTCAAAAGCAAGGATGAGAATGACCATCTTAAAGATCTAGGCGAGATGTTCCAGATCCTGAAGAAACACAAGTTGCGCCTCAATGCGTCCAAATGCGCATTCGGGGTTGGATCTGGCAAATTCTTGGGCTTCCTGGTGACCAACCGAGGTATTGAAGCAGACCCCTCTCAAATCAAAGCAATCCAGGAGTTAGAGAGACCAAACTCAGTCAAGGAAGTGCAGCATCTCACTGGTATGGCAGCTGCGCTTAACCGGTTCATAAGCAGGTCATCAGACAGACTACGACCATTCTTCCAAGCTTTAAAGGCCAAGTTTGAGTGGGATGAAGAATGCGACCGAGCTCTGGAAAGCTTGAAGGAGTATATGTCTTCCCCACCACTACTTGTTACACCAGTACCTGGTGAAGAACTCTTTTTGTACCTGGCCGTCTCTCAACATGCAGTCAGCGCAGTGTTGGTTCGTGCAGAAGGAGTACAACACTTGCCCATCTTCTATGTCAGCAAGACATTGTTGGGAGCCGAAACAAGGTACTTGCCCTTAGAGAAGTTAGCATTAGCATTAATGATGGCATCCAGAAAGTTGGCGCACTACTTTCACGCCCACACCATAGTCGTTCTCACAGCCTTTCCACTAAAAGCTCTGTTTGAAAGGGCGAACTTTAGTGGGCGAATTTTGAAGTGGGCGGTAGAGTTGGGACAATTCGACATCAAGTTCCAACCCAAGACCGCAATAAAAGCCCAATCTTTGGCAGACTTCGTCGCAGAGTTTACTCCTGGAAGTCATCATATCTGCCCAGTCGACCTAACTGGCACAACCGAACTAGGGACGGAAGTTGACGCCGGAATAGCGCAACCCCTAGTAGAAGGTAGTCAAGCAAGCACCAAGGCAGACCATACTAAGGACAACAAGGAAGAGACAAACAAAGGCCCACCAACAGTCCAAACAGAGGACGAAGGACAGATAGCCAACATGGACCTTGAAGAAAACACCATTCTAGACCTCACGGCATCATCTGATCCTTCCACTTGCTGGAAATTATTCGTTGGAGAGATGTGGAAGCTCTTTGTGGATGGGGCATCCAACCGACATGGCGCAGGGCTTGGCATAGTCCTCATCTCTCCAGACGGCCTGGTTGTAGAACAAGCAATCAACCTTGCCTTCCCAGCATCCAACAATGAAGCGGAGTATGAGGCACTTCTCGCAGGACTCAAGTCAGCACACTTCATGAAGGCAACCGAACTAATGGTGTACAGTGACTCTCTACTGGTAGTAAACCAAATCTCTGGCGAATACGAAGCAAAGGATGATAGAATGTCCAAATACCAAGAGTTAGTCAGAACAGAGATTAAGAAGTTTGATGTGGTAAGGATAGAACAAATTGGCAGGGAAGAAAACAGCCGAGCGGACGAACTAGCAGGCCTTGCCTCAATGGCAGATACATCAATCCCTCATCCATTACTCATCGACTTCTTACCAAGACCAAGCATAGAAGACCCCGAAGCGGAAGAAGTATGTTGCACAGAATTAGGCCCTTCATGGATGGATCCCATCATCCTATTCCTAAAAGACGGCATCCTACCAGAAAAGAAAAAAGAAGCCAACAGAATAAGGGCGAAGTCACAGCGGTTTTGGCTATCTCCATCTTTGGCATTATACAAGAAGTCATTCTCTGGGCCTTACCTCAAGTGCGTTCATCCCAGCAAAGTAGAAGCGTTCTTATTCGAAATACACGAAGGGGTGTGTGGAAGTCATCAAGGGGGAAGGTCGCTCGCTTACAGGGCTATTTCGCAAGGATATTGGTGGCCATATATGCAAGCAGACTCAGAGAAATATGTGAAGAAGTGTGAGAAATGCCAAAAATTCGCGCACCAAATACATCAACCAGCCAGAGAACTCCTACCATTGACTAGCCCATGGCCTTTCGCAATGTGGGGTTTGGACATTGTAGGACCACTTCCAACAGCGCCCGGTGGCAGAAAATTCTTTCTCGCAGCAACAGACTACTTCACAAAGTGGGTTGAAGCAGAAGCATTGGCATCAATCAAGGAAAAAGATGTGAAAAAGTTCGTCTGGCAAAACATCATCACTCGATTTGGCATTCCAAAGGCCCTAATCTCAGACAATGGCACTCAATTCGACGGCAGAATTTTTAGAAGCTTTTGTGAAGAATACAAGATCGAATTCTACAATTCTACACCAGCATATCCTCAAGCAAATGGCCAAGCAGAAGCATCAAATAAAGTCGTCTTGGATGGACTAAAGAAAAGGTTAGAAAGGGCAAAAGGCAAGTGGGCGGATGAACTTCCTCATGTTTTATGGGCTTACCGCACCACACCTCGGCGATCAACCGGAGAAACACCATTCTCCTTAGCCTACGGAATGGAAGCAGTAATCCCACTAGAAGTTGGCCTCCCCACAATTCGAAGCGAAAATTTTGATCCTGACTTAAATGGAGAAGCCATAACATTAGAACTCGACCTTGCAGAAGAAAGAAGGGAAAAGGCACTGGTTCACATTGCCGGCTACCAACAAGAGTTAATCAGAAAATACAACAAAAAGGTGCATCCAAGACAATTCAAGATAGGCGATTGGGTACTGCGCAAAGTAATGGGAAACACCTCAAACCCAGGAGACGGCAAGTTAGGCCCAAATTGGGAAGGTCCTTACAAGGTGGTTGGGTTAGCAGGCAAAGGGGCATACCACCTAGAAGACAAGGATGGCAAGGCAATCCCTAGGCCATGGAATACGGCCAATCTCAAGTTATTTTACTTCTAGCTTTTCTTTTTCAAGCATATGTAATTTTTTCTTCCTTCAATAAAACATGCAATTCTTTTCAGAGCAAGTTGTTATTTGTAAGAGTTAGCCTTAGTATAGATTAGGTGTACAGCAAGCATTTTATTCTAAGTTAGCTGGAAAAACTAACTTAGAGGTTGGCTGGAATTAACCAACACCCTTCCTAAGCCCGGGATAAGGATCCAGGCTGCAGGACGTTTGGTCGGAATAACCACAAAGTATTCTAAGTTAGCTGGAAAAACTAACTTAGGGGTTGGCTGGAATAAACCAACATTTGTTACTCTTCAGCCGAAGTAAGGGTAAGGCTGAAGAGTGGTTGGCTGGAATAAACCAACACTTGTTACTCTTCATCCGAAGTAAGTGTAAGGCTGAAGAATGGTTGGCTGGAATAAACCAACATTTGTTACTCTTCAGCCGAAGTAAGGGTAAGGCTGAAGAGTGGTTGGCTGGAATAAACCAACACTTGTTACTCTTCAGCCGAAGTAAGGGTAAGGCTGAAGACTGGTTGGCTGGAATAAACCAACATTTGTTACTCTTCAGCCGAAGTAAGGGTAAGGCTGAAGAGTGGTTGGCTGGATTAAACCAACACTTAATGTACTCTTCAGCCGAAGTAAGTGTAAGGCTGAAGAGTGGTTGGCTGGATTAAACCAACACTTGTTACTCTTCAGCCGAAGTAAGTGTAAGGCTGAAGAGTGGTTGGCTGGAATAAACCAACATTTGTTACTCTTCAGCCGAAGTAAGGGTAAGGCTGAAGAGTGGTTGGCTGGAATAAACCAACACTTGTTACTCTTCAGCCGAAGTAAGGGTAAGGCTGAAGACTGGTTGGCTGGAATAAACCAACATTTGTTACTCTTCAGCCGAAGTAAGGGTAAGGCTGAAGAATGGTTGGCTGATTTAAACCAACACTTGTTACTCTTCAGCCGAAGTAAGTGTAAGGCTGAAGAGTGGTTGGCTGGAATAAACCAACACTTGTTACTCTTCAGCCGAAGTAAGGGTAAGGCTGAAGACTGGTTGGCTGGAATAAACCAACATTTGTTACTCTTCAGCCGAAGTAAGGGTAAGGCTGAAGAGTGGTTGGCTGGATTAAACCAACACTTAATGTACTCTTCAGCCGAAGTAAGTGTAAGGCTGAAGAGTGGTTGGCTGGATTAAACCAACACTTGTTACTCTTTAGCCGAAGTAAGTGTAAGGCTGAAGAGTGGTTGGCTGGAATAAACCAACACTTGTTACTCTTCAGCCGAAGTAAGGGTAAGGCTGAAGACTGGTTGGCTGGAATAAACCAACATTTGTTACTCTTCAGCCGAAGTAAGGGTAAGGCTGAAGAGTGGTTGGCTGGATTAAACCAACACTTAATGTACTCTTCAGCCGAAGTAAGTGTAAGGCTGAAGAGTGGTTGGCTGGATTAAACCAACACTTGTTACTCTTCAGCCGAAGTAGGTGTAAGGCTGAAGAGTGGTTGGCTGGATTAAACCAACACTTGTTACTCTTCAGCCGAAGTGAGGATACGGCTGAAAAAGGAATGGTTGGCTGGATTAAACCAACACTAAATGTACTCCTCAGCCGAAGTAATTATGCCGGCTAAGGAGTGGTTGGCTGGTAAGTATAGTTTAACCAGCCAAAACCGAAATAACAGTTGGAGTAACAGAAGACATTACAAAGCACAGGCATACATATCACAACCGGAGTAAGAGTGCAAGCACGCTTCCATTTCATTAAAAGTTCAAAATAAATACAAAGAAGGGGCCGCAGCCCGGTTACAAAGACAAGGTAGCAAAAAACAGAGAAAAAAGTACAAAATCAAGAAAACAGTTCTTGTATTTCAGCGTCAAAAGCCGCATCACCGTCAACTTGAAGACCGGTTTCAGGAGGAAGTTCCCTCTCGGCTGGCTGGGTGGTGTCGGTTGGAACCACGGTTTCATTTGGCTGTTCGATAGGTAGGTCCTCTACCACGGTCTCCAACCGAAGTGATGGACCTTCATTGACAACCGGAATGTCTTCGGGAGCAGAGGAGTCATCAGAATCTGAGTCTTCCAAAAGTTCTTGTTGCAAGGCATCTGCATACGCCGCAAGGGATTTCGGTATAAAGTATGCTGGAGGGTCGAAGACCTCGGTCTGTTGGTCATGACCGAGCTTCTCCACAACCGCCCTCCAGCCGCACTTGAAGAAAAGCTCCTTGGCAACGTCGCATTGTTTGACATAGGCATCTTCTGCCTCCTTGTAACCTCGCTTGTACCCCTCCTTCTCGGCCGCCTCCACGCTCTCTTTTAGTTCGCTTATTTCGGCGTCTTTTCTCTTCTCAAGCTTCAACAACTCCAGCAGATACTTGTCCTTCATAACGATGGCGGCTTTCTGCCTCTCTGCTTCAGCCAAATTAAGCAGGTCGGCAAGACGGTTGTTCTCAGCCTGCATCTCGGTCATTTTCTTTTCGGCCTCCTCTAGTTCGGCCGCCTTTGCCTCGGCTTCAGCCACAGCTTGCCTCGTCGTTTTTCTCAGTTCTAGGACTTTCTTGTAAGTGATGTTGTTCTTCTGCAAGGCCTGACAAAACGAAGACTTCTCTTTAGCCGAAGTAAAAGCTGGAAACTTCAAACAAGAAAAAATGGACAGAGATACTTACCAAAATCATGGACTTGGAAGCAGACCGAATTGACTTCATTTCGGTGTTCAGTTGCTTCAAGTGGTGCTCCATGTCCTTGGGAAGGCACACACTTTTTGCCAGGTTAAAGGCCAATTGGTGGTCTTTTTCAGCCACGACCGAGCCAGTAGCTTTGATGTCTCGGTCGTTGAAGGTCAGCGGCGGAGCCCACTTCGGAGATTCAGATCGGTCAGTTTGCTCCGGTTGGAGGACAGGTTGAGGACTCTGGGGAATGGCTTCAACCTCATCAACAAGTTGCTGTTCGGTTGACGTAGATCGGGCGCGTTTGGAAGGGCGAGATGAAGAAGGCCGTTGTGAAGGAAGGGCCACAACGGCAGGCTGCACCTCAGTAGTTGGGCTTACTTCGGCCCTGGTTGTTGCGGTCAGAAGGGCCCTAACTCTGCTTTTCTTTGCCATTTCTTCTTCAGCTGTTAGTGGGACAAGTCGAATCTCGGGCAAGGTTGGGTCCGGTGCTAGTGCTTCCTCAAGAAGGAAATCGGTTACTTTTGCTTTTCGGCGACCGCTATACCGGTAGGTCGGTTCAAAATTTAGAAGCTTTGCCCAACTCCTTTCCTTCACCCGTAGTACGGCTCGCAAAATCGCAAGGTTGGGGTAGCTATATAAAGAACGGAGGTGGGCGAAATCTGCAAAAAGACAAGTGTTAGTTCGGTCAATGGACTAAAAAGCCGAAATAATATACAAGGAAGAAGACCGAAGTTAAATTACCAGGTTCTCTCTTTTTCCAATTTATAGGTCGGCCAGGAATTTGGGCTTGAAAATCCTCAAAGTTCCCAGAGACCCAGAAAAAATTATCATCATTAAGATCTTTGTCCGGTGTGTGCTTAACTATCTTCTCTCGGCGGCGGCGGATCCTAAGGTAATAGACCCACCCAGCATCTTTTGAACCGATGGAGTATTGATGCAAAATTTCAGCCAGACCGAGGTTTAGTCCGGTTTGGTGGTTCAGTGCGGCTACTCCCATTATAATGCGGTATGTATTGGTGGACAGTTGGGTAGGGCATAACCTAGTCTGCCTAAGGAACTCACAGATCAATGGTTGGACAGGAAACCGTAGTCCGGTTTCTATTATGGATTGAAGAGTAAAGGGGACGAAGCCTTCATTGTCCCAGGGTGTGATGTCTTTTTCGGCCAAAACCAGTTGGACGTCGTCAGGTATTTGGTAATCTTTCCTGAATTCGGCTAGGCCGCCCGGGGTCTCAACTAGATACCTATACTTACCCATTTGTGGTATAAATTAAGAATAATTTAGTTCGGTCGGAAGATTGGACTCAAGTAGCTCGGTTGAGCACAAGAAGATGCCAGGGAACCTAAGTCTGCAAAGTAGAAAACAAAGGGGTTAAGCACTGATCAACGGACCGTGCTACAATTTTAAAGCAAGGTATAAAAGCCCTACTTCGGTCTCAAAACAACTGTCGCTATCTCGGTTCATTGAAAGGTTTGGAAGCTCGGTTTGGGCAGGTTGCCCGGTAGACCGGTTTAACGTCTAGGGGCAGCTTGCTTAGTTCGGTCAAAAAAAAACTAAGAAAGCTGGTTTGGCCCCAAGGCCTAAATCGGTTGCGGAGTGAATAAAGTGACTTCGGTTAAGCCTCTAGGGGCAGCTTTCTGAGTTCGAGTTAGGAACTAAGAAAGCTTGCTTGACCCCTAAAAGAGCTTAGTTCGGTTGAAAACCGAGGTGCCTAGTTTGGCATGTTCAGATTTCGTTTTTATTTCGGTTTAAATAAAACAGAAGGTTATTTTTTGAAGCTACTGTTCTCTACAAGTTCTAGTTCAGCTATTGACTGAAGTGATCTACCTATTTGGGGCAAACAGGAACCTAGTTCGGTTGCTATTTGATTTTGGATCTAAGATTGGTTTTCTACATATTGTGCATACACACATGGAGTTCTACTGGTTTTTTCATAAAAATACAGAGGCAAAAGCAACAAATGGAAGAAAGTGTTTGCACAAAGCACACAAAACAAGTTATACAGTTGCATAAAACGAATGTGGAAGCAAAAACAAGAAGGGAAAGTGGATTTGCTCACCTGGTTAAAAGAAGAAAGCTTGGAAATGAAGGCAGTAGCAGCGATGGAGGCACGAACACGGCAAGAACAGCTAGAGCACGCAGAGAGAAGACGAAGAATATGAAAAGTGTAAATGAATGATTCAAGAGTAGAAAAGTTGTTTTGTGAAAAGGGACTCAGAAGAGGCGGCAAAAAGAGGCGGGACTGTTCAAAATGCACGAAGTACGAAAGACGGCGTGACATCCGTCCTCAGCCTATCAGAATCTGCCACGTGTCATTGGAAGGGGAAGTGTTACAATCGCTGTAAATTGAAGAGACGTTTTGACCAGACATAATGAAGCCCGAAGTAAAAATTAGCTCGGTTGGAGAGCCCGAGGGTTTTTCGCTCGGCTGGAGAGGCTAAAGGGTTTTTAGCTCGGCTGGAAAGGCTTAATAAACTCTAGCTCGGCCAGTGGAATGATAATCCCAATCATGTTGCGCAGATGGAATTAAGGGGCAATTGAGAGGGTAATTTTTGGGAAAAATTGGGCCGAGCTGCGAGTTGGGTTTTTGAGGCCCAAAACGCGAAGGACTAAGTAAAAAGGCCGAAAAGGATACTCCGGCCCAGGAGAGCAAGGTTACTCCGGCCCAAGGAGGTGAAATTACATCGGCTCACTAATAAGAAAGTTACTTCGGTTAGAGGATTGTAAATGTACTTCGGCCTAGGAACGACTTAAAGTTAGACCGGCCTTGAAGTTATACCGACCTTAGAGGTATACCGGTTTGGGAGTATACCGGTCAAGAGTCGTTGGTTCGGTCCAAACACACCACGGTTCGTGTATGAGTAAACCGAGATATGGTGTAGCATAAAGAAGAACCAAACTACTGTCAGTACGGCCTACTTTACTTCGGTCAGATAGTAGTTCGGCCATGGAAAAAACCATCCCACTTGGTTTAAGCAGTGGGGGAGGGTGTAAAAGGATAAGCACTATCCTAAGGAGTATGAATCCTAGGAGGACTCTGCATGGAGAAATAAGAGTCCCACTAGGATTGTGCCACTCGAAATCTACAAAAGCTCACAAACATCACCTTGAAGGAGGTAATTGAACACAATTCTTTCTGAGAACTTAGAGCTTTGTCTATTTGTCAAGTTTTCTGACTTAGGCATCGGAGAGGTTTCCGGCACACACCCGCCGGCTAGCTCACGTTTGTGTTTTCAGGTAACAAAGCAACGTCGCACGGAGGAGCGTGGACTTGGTCAATAGGATTATACGAGGAGAATTATTTCCTCCCTGTACAATTACCAAAACTAACCCTAAAATAAGACTCTTCAAAACATTTTCATCTCTTTACACCAATAGCCTTTGGAGGAAAAATAAGGGAACAGAAGGGGAAAGAGAAAGACATAGGAAAGAGAGTGAATGGAGCCTACAACGAAGTGCCTATTCGGTCACACAGTGTTAAGCAATTTACATTCCTCCGGTGTTATGTTGCCGAAAAAAATAGATTTCTCCAGCGTTTTGTTGCTATACATTTACAGAGCCACTTTCCTTCAAACAATGATTTTTAAATTTGTGTCAGACTTATTCGATAATACAATACTAATGAATTTGAATCAATCTAGTGCCATGTTACCAGACAAACTTTTTTTTCCCAGCAATATGTTGTCGTTCATAAAAAAAATCGTATTCATAAAAAAACTTAAAAAATCTCGTCTGTAAGGAATTCATAATTGGAGTCCACTAATAATGTAGTACTTGCATTGTTGTAATGAGTAGAAGCATAATCCTTTTAAGAAAAAATATAAAAAAAAATGAAACTGAAAATACACGATAATGAGTAGCCAAACAAATTAAAAAAAATTCGACCTTGGGTTACCGAAAATGTATCTTTTATTTGGCAGTTGGTTACCAGACATATTTTTTTGTTCGGCAATGTGATGCCAGACTATTTTATTTTGTTCGATTTTGAAACACCGAACAAAAGTCAAAGAACAATCTAGAAAAACAAAACAAAAACCTACCAAACAAATAAAAAAATTCACCATTTCACTTTTTTGATGGCTCTTTACCACCGTTTCTTCATCCATTGCTTTCTTCTATGATCAAAACACTATGATTCCCACTTTTTGAAAAGAAATGTGTAAGAGAGAAGAAAAATTGAGAAAGGAATAAGAGGAGTTAGGGATTAAAGACTAAGGGGTGTAAGGAGATAATAAAATATATTTAATTTTAGTGTTTTGTTCTTAAAAGTAATTTCACACATGGGTAAAATTGAAGGAAAAAAAAAGAAGATAAAAAATGAACATCTCATATAAAGGGTGTGAATAGGTAAAGTAGTGGTGTAAGTAGAATCACTCTGGAGATAATCCTAATGCTCATTGTCTCCTATTTTCTTATAACGTTATCTATCTTTTCGCTCTTTCATTATTAGTTCAT
This sequence comes from Camellia sinensis, assembly GCF_055761805.1. Lineage (NCBI taxonomy): Eukaryota > Viridiplantae > Streptophyta > Magnoliopsida > Ericales > Theaceae > Camellia > Camellia sinensis. The sequence goes on along the minus strand of NC_138962.1, from coordinate 61,299,605 downwards.
CCTTTCATCAATTCTACAAAATAAGTAAAATAAAAATACTAGTAGTAACAAATTGTTAGCTAAAACCAAAATTGGCATCACCGTGCTAATGCACATATTACCATGAGAATATCTTATGACTATCCTTTTAAGTCCATAAATGTAAAAATTAAATTTTATAAAATCTTAAATACATATTACATGAATATTGTCTGATAATTACAAGGAGGGCCCTATTGCCATAGCAAATATTGTTAGGTCAAGAGCGAGAATAACTTATCACTACATTAAATATGATTGAGTTCAATTGTACTTGCCCTTGACCCAACCATATTTGCTTTGTCAAATACTTTAGCACTATAATCTAATAGTGATAATTGGCACTAAAATAATTACATCTTTTCATAAATAAAGTGTGATTAAAAATAAATCTGTTACCTTGATATACATGGGTCATTTCCTAATAGCTTATGCTTTTGAGACAATTCAACATAGAATCAAAGCTCTAATTCCAAGAGGTCTTGAGTTCAAGTTTTGTCAATCTAATTATTTTTTTCATTGGTGCATCTACATCACATGAACTTGAGTACAAGTATCGAGTACGGGTGTAGGTCCAAGTGTCAAACCTTTATAAATTTAAATCTTGAGATATTGAGACATGTATCCAAAATAGGATATAAGAACGGAATTTTTATGGACAGACATATATATATATTACATATTATATAATATTATTAGATAAATTTTGTAAATTGTGTAGAAATGTACTTAAAATTAATAAGATTTACAAAAAATGTGAAATTTTTATCTATGTTCTATGTTAGAGGTTATAAATGTAGTTTTTTTAGCAAATGTGATTTATTCTACAAACATTGTAAAAAGTAGGATCCAAGGATCCAAATTGGGTATGGGTGTTGGACATATATTTCACACCCTTATTCTTGTCATATTCAGTGGACACGAGTACTTTACGAAAAATATAAGAGTCCATGTGACATAGTTGTGTAAGATTTCTGAAAACTTTTATGTATATTGAATTGTGTTTGGTTACAAGAGTCCATCAATAAGAAATACAAAGATTCCTATTTACACCACAATCTTGCCAAATTCTTGCCTAATTCCTAATATACACAATGCCATATATACACAATATATTCTCACACCCCCGCTCAAACTCAAGGTGTTTTAACAGAAAACAATGAGAATTTGCTAAGAAGAAACTGAAACTGAGTGGTAGTGTGAGTCTTGGTGAAGAAGTCCGCAAGTTGCAAAGCCGAGAAGATGAAAGGAAACGAGATAGAGCCAGACTGCAGATGCTGTCAGACAAAGTGACAATCAATCTCAACGTGTTTTGTCCGTTCATGGAAGATAGTATTGTGGGCAATCTGAATAGCACTGCGGTTGTCATAATAGAGAGAGGTCGAAGAAGAATGAGGTGCACCCAAATCAGAGAGAAGACAGCAAAGCCAAACAAGCTTAGTAGTAGCATGAGCCATAGCACGATACTCAGCTTCGGCAGTAGAGCGAGCAACAACAGTTTGTTTCTTGCTTTTCCAAGAGATCAAGGAATTGCCAAAAAATATACAAAAATCAGAGGTGGACTTGCGATCATTAACATCACCAGCCCAATCAGAATCAGCATAGGCCACCAAGTCTAAAGATGAAGTAGAGGACAACAGTAAGTCCTGAAAGATGGTACCCCGAAGATAATGAAGAATGCGAACCAAAGTAGCCCAATAGGTAGAGCGAGAAGCAGAAATGAACTGACTAACCACATAAACAACATAAGCAAGATCAAGACGAGTGATAGTCAAATAAACTAAACAACCCACAAGTTCGCGATAGATCGTGGGATCATCGAGAGGGACACATTGAGCTTCACATTAAGCTCGATAGGGGTATCAGAAACCTTAGTATCAGTAAGAACAGCACGGTGAATAACCTCATTATCATACTTGGCCTGAGACAGAAAATAGCCCTTTGGAGAAGAGACAACCTCAATACTAAGAAAATACCGCAATGGACCTAGATCCTTCATTTTGAAGGTGCGGAAAAGATGTTGTTTGACCTCAGAGATAGCAGAAAAGTCAGAGCCAGTGATGATCATATCATCCACATAGAGTAAGAGAGCAACAAAACCAGAAGAGTTATCTCTCAAAAACAAAGCAGAGTTGGAAGCAGAAGAATGAAACCCAAGCTCGATAACAGCAGCCTGAAAGCAATCATACCAAGCACGAGAAGACTGCTTCAAACCATACAGAGCACACCGAAGATGACAAACCTGTCTAGAGGAGTGCAGAAGACCAGGGGGAGGACGCATGCAGACCTCCTCAGTGAGATGACCGTTAAGAAAAGCATTCTTGACGTCAATCTGATAGAGAGGCCAATGTCGAACAGCAGCAATAGGAATCAAGGTGCTAACAGTAGTCATCTTGGCAACAGAGGCAAATGTCTCCTCATAATCAATACCATACTCCTGCGAGAAACCTTTAGCAACCAAGCGAGCTTTGTAGCATTCGAGAAAACCATCAGAATGAGTCTTGACTTTATAGACCCATTTGCAACCAACCATATTTTTGCCAGTAGGCAAAGGAACCAACTCCCAAGTGTTAGTTTTATACAAGGCAAACAACTCATCCTCCATATCTTGAACCCAATTAGGATCTTGACAGGCCTCCGTGTAAGGCTAAGGTTCTGGAAAAAAATGAATAACAAACAAAAAAGTACGACAGGAAGCAGAAAAACATGTATTAGATCAACCAAACCTGTTTGGAGGACGACGCTCGCGAGTAGGATATCGGTGTGCAGTAGGATCAGAGTCATCAGAAGCGAAAAAGCCAGCAGCAGCAGCAGCAGCAGGAGAGACAACTGGTGGGGGGGAGCCTTGCGACGAGAATAGACCAACACAGGAGGAGAATAAGAAGACGGAGGAGGAGAAAGAGCCATGGGTGAGTAGACGGAGAAGTAGGAATGGCTTCAAGAGGAACAGTGGAGATGTATTCATCAGACGAGATCTCAGAAGGAAATGGATCAAAATGAACCAAATCCTCTTTGGAAACTGGAGCGGTAAGAGGAGGAAGCTAAAAGTAAGGTAAACGTTTGAGAAAGGCAACATGGCGGGAGACATAAAGACGACGGGAAACCGGGTCATAACGGCAATAACCTTTCTGAGTGAGACTATAACCCAAAAAAACACATAGGACAGATCGGGCACTAAGTTTGGTCCTATCTTTACGGGATAAAAGGACAAAACAAGCAGACCCAAACACATAAAGGAGGGAGTAATTAGGAAGTTGGGAAAACAGAACCTGATAAGGAGACCGACCAGAAAGAAGGGGGGTAGGCAGACAGTTGAGAAGAAAAGTAGCAGTAAGAACTGCCTCACCCCAAAACGAAGCAGGAACGGAGGCAAGTAGAAGGAGAGACCTAGCTGTCTCAAGAAGATGACGGTGTTTACGCTCAGCTCGACCATTTTGGACAGGTGTATCAGTACAAGAAGTTTGGTGAATGGTACCCAATTTGGACAAGTATTCATAGAATTCAGTTTTAAAGTATTCCCCACCCAAGTTAGACCGCAACAATTTAATAGTAGACCCAAATTATGTAGTAACCATAGACTGGAAAGTACGATATATCTGGTAGAAGTCAGACTTATGAGTCATAAGATAAACACAAGTGTAATGGGGTGCAGTCATCAATAAAAGACACATAGCATGCAGAACCCCCTTTGGTGAGAACAGAAGAAGGGCCCCAAACATCAATATGAACTAAAGAAAATGGTGTATCAGATATAGAAGTACTTTTATGAAAAGATAAGACTGTCATTTTGGCAAGTTTACACCCCTGACATTCAGTAAGTTCACTAGGAGAAACTTTACCCAATATACCCGACTGAGCTAAAGACCATAAGTGATTAGCAAACAAATGTCCTAATCTAGAATGCCACAAGTAGAAAGGACTAGACAGAGAATCTAACTGAAAAGAAAAAAAAGCATTCTGAGAGGTGGCCATAGGCAGATGCAAGCTCTCTACTACATAGAGGTCTCCAACTCTACGATTGGTCCCAATCTGCTGTTTAGACATCCGATCCTGCACAGAACAGATAGAAGAAGAAAAGATAACATCAAAACCAGAGGCATCAAGCTGACTGATAGATAATAAACTGACAGATAACTGAGGAACATAAAAAACAAAGGGAATAGTGACAGCATGCATATCAGATAGTAGAACAGACCCAACAGATATAACAAACATATCAAACCCATTAGCAGCATTGACAGTAATAGAAAATGGAGGAGGAGTACAATTTTGAAGTAAAGGGAGATGGGAAGTCATATGATGAGAGGTACCAGAGTCAAAAATCCAGATAGGCGAAGAAATACCTAAAGAAGACCCAAGCAAACCTGAATGAAGAGAGAAAACAATGGAGGCAGACAGGGATGGTTGGGAGGTAGACAGTATATGCTGAAGCTAATTAATTTGAGCACTCAAGGAAGCCAAGTCAGGATCAAGAACCGGAGCAGATGTAGTAGAACTAATAGGAGGCTGAAAAATATTCAGAGAAAATGTGTAGAACTGGATTGGAATCTACTGAGAATACGAAGCAGACAGACATGCATTCTTTCTTGGGATAATGATACTTCCAATGACCCCTCTGATGACAGAAAGCACACTCATCTGAAGCCAGTGGCCTAATAATCTTAGCATTTGACATTGGTATGAGCTAGAGATCGAAAAAAAGAACTGATGGACTGAAGTGTAATAAACCAAAAACTGATGGATCAAATAAGAGTAAGAGAGACTTGTAGTCAGTTCATATCTCAGTCAAAGAGGAACACCCAGATCATGACTCAGAACAAGAGAGAGAACCAGAATGAGGTCACGACTTAGAGAGAACAAGAGAGAGATGTCGAGCTAGAGAACTAGGTCGCGAACAGGTAAGAAACTCCAGCGACAACTGAACCGATGAAGTCGAACCAGAGAGGCAACTGAACTAATGTAGTAACTCCCGCGACAACCGAAGTGGAGATTCTGATGAGAAACGTGACTCCAAAGATCACTCAAAGACTTTGACCAGAAAATCACTATTGACAAAAGCCGACAACCACGAATCAGACAAGAACCAAACTCAGAAGGGTTCGGTTGCGATTGCTAGGCCTTGATTCGAACTCAGATGGATCGTACAACCTTGATGAGACAGAGAATGAACTCAAGCAAAGCCAGAGAACTGTTGCGATTTCAATTAGGGTTTCACACTTAGCTTTGATACCATGTAAGATTCCTGAAAGCTTTTCTATATATTGAATTGTGTTTGGTTACAAAGAGTTCATTAGTTTATATAGCTTTAAATCTATGACTAAAAAAGGAAATACAAAGATTCCTATTTACACCACAATCTTGCCTAATTCTTGCCTAATTGCTAATATACACAATGCCATATATACACAATATATTCTCACAAGTTGTGCACTCAATTCTACTTGTACACCTTGTTCTCTCAATCTGCTTGTTACTCCATGTGCGAAACAGAGTCACATATTAAGGGGAGTGGTAGTTTGATATACATTGTTAGGCTCATTTCCTAACAACTTAAGCTTTTGAAACAATTCAACCAAATCATCAACATATTTCAAGGAGAAGTATTTAGGTAAAAAATTGAGCTAATAAATAGATTAGACTTGGTGTGAATTGGGTTTCTCCAAAATCTCATTCAATAAAAGATAATGAAAGCCTAAAATCTTAATTTGGAACCAAATCCAAAATACAACATCTTTCTAATATTACACATACATATTACATACAAATGAAATATACCAAAATATCCTCTACATTAAGACTAATTTGAATATGAAGTAATAAATCTAAATTTCATGAATGAATCTTAATCAAGAAAAACTTATGTTCGACTTGAATTATTGTATGACCCTTTTTTTTATCAACCATAATAGGACTATTTAGTAGCCCTAATAAATATTATTTTGTATTAGACAATTTATATCATTGACGTTCTTTTAATGTTTGCTAGAGTAAAATTAGGTTGTTATGTTGAGCAACCTAAACACTTCAAATAAAATATAAAAAAAAAACTCTTTTAATGTGTTGTACCTACATTTAAAAAAAATATAAATAAAAAAAAGCACGCTGCCCAATGAATAGAAGAAATTAAGACTACAAGTTTTATTAATGTAATTTCATTCCTAATAACCAACTAGGTTTAGCCTAATTGGCCACCATGACTCTCCTAAGGGCTTAGTCCCAAGGGGGAGGTCATGGGTTCAACTCTCTCTAAAGAGAGTTGCATTAGAAGGAGAGCACTTGGTGCTTTGCAAGGGTGGAGAGGCTAGCTCTCATAGGTGCTAATCTAACTACTAACAACTGACTTTTGCAGATCAAAAAAATTTCATTCCTATTGTTGTAACCAAGACTAAAAGTTGATAATGTATTTATTATGCTAAATAGAGTTATATAATATGTATAAGTAGCTACCTTTCGAAATATAATATATGTTGGGGATCTAGGATCCTACCTAAGACCTTCCAGAAATCATATCAAGTAGAAAAACACACACACACACCCAAGGAGACACCATATTTAACGTAGTTTGGCCTCAATGCCTACATCCATAGAAGAGTAACCAGTTATCACCATAACAATGGACAGATTATAAAGAGAATAACAATGGAGGAGGAGATCACACCATTCTCACTCCTAACACTCACCCGTCTCCCTCTCTCACACCGAGAGAGACGATCTCTCTGCCTCACATCTCTCACTCTCTCTTGGTTTGCTCTCTCTCTCTCTCTCTCTCTCTCTCTCTCTCTCTCCATTTATAAACATAATGGTAGGAGAGGAAGTCTTCCATGTGAGCTGGCTGCCAGCCCTCTTTTTCTTCTTTCGATGGAGTTGCTCACCTACTCCCTTGTACTCCTTGACTTCATCAGCAACCATTCATACATAAAGAAAAGGATCACCACTCACATGGGGTGATAGTACAACAATCACCTCCTCAACCCATATGAGGTGATCCACAACACACTGTTGCTAATCTTGTTAAGCCCATAATCCAGCATAGTCTGTATCTCCTCACTGAGACGCTTTACCCCCTGAAGCTAGAGATAACACACCGGAGAAAATACAGAGATACAAGAGGAGGAGGGAATCCTACATCCTCACTTAACTCACACCACTCTCTGATTCTCTCTTGGAGAGAGCCCTTTGCTCTTATCTCCAATATATCTCTTCCACACTTCTTTGTCTCGGATGTCTTCATCTGCTATGCTTGAACTTGCGTAACCAAGATATTTGGCACCCCCTGACTATATGCCCTACACCCCCTTCTTGGGATGCCTTGCACTCCCTTGAGTGCTTAGTGACACTGCAGCTGCTCTCTGGAATGCCACTAACCTACCATGCATCACAATATATGGCTAGAGTAACTGAAAACACTATGTTTTCCAAACAACACGCTTTGCCTGGTCAACTTCCTCTGTCTTCTTTGCTCGGAGCTTTTCCTCTGACCTATCAGCCTTTGCCCTCTGCACTTTTAAACAACATCATAGTGTTCTCATACGCTCGTTGTCTGTGCCTTTGCAATCCCTGATTTGTTGTTCAGTAGATTGTTGGTTGACAGTAGCTCCATCTGTCAAAGCATCGTCAGCTATGCAATTTCTTGCATAGTGCTCACACTCATGGCTTCTGGTCTCCCTGCGTCGAGCTCGCTTGAGAGATCTGCATTAATTCTATCCTCCGTTGCCATGGAACTATAGAAACCGCCATAGAGAAAAGAGACTTGTCACTCCTTGGTGCGTATCCTTGCGTTTTACCCATCTCAATTTCTCTATCTGGAAGTTCCTGTGAACTTTCAACAACCCACTACTACATACTCTACCCGCGCCTTTTCTGCACTGTACATCTACACCTTGCACAACACTTTTGAACACCCATCTGTGCTTTTGTACCTCTATGCTTGCGCCCAGTATACTCCTCTGCAACTATTGTTCTACTCGTTCATGTTTTTTACCAGTACTAGCTCGTATACACAACATTCTCTAAGCTTGTATTGGTTGCCAAATCATCTGTCCATCGATGAAGTGGACTTTTGATTGAACCAGATCTTCCGATCGACTCTAGAGATAATCATTTCCGCAATCCTCTAACCACCTCTGACTAATCTTGATCTCCCTCGATCCGCCATTTAATCAAGTATGATCTCCTCTAGTCTCCAATGATCTATCTCTGGATCTGTATCTAGTTGTCCAATCCAGTCAAAATCTGTTTGTTCTGACCTCTTTAGTGATTCCGCAGCATTCCACAAAATCCAGCAACCTCTCTCCGACTATTGAAGATGACAAACCCCAGTGTTTTGACAATCTCCAAAACACCGTTCAGAATCTCACTATTCTGATCTCACAGTTACGTCTAGAATGGCCCGTTTAGCTAGGACCACCCTTCGCTGCACTTCCGAGTGCCTCACTGAAAAACTTTCCCGATTCAATAAAAAAATAAAAAAATTCTTGACCAAATTATATGGAAGATAGGAAGCTAAAGATCATCCAAAAATTGGAATTGAAATACATGTTGCCATTGTATGTCAACTGATGAGTTTTTAGACTTCATGCATGCTACATGTGGCAATAGGTGCTATGCTTTTACTTAAAAAGTAAATATTTCATTAAAGTAAAAAAATAAAAAAACAAATAAATAATGAAATGTAATACAGGAAAAGAAAACCAAATCACATATAAATGAGTGACTTACTGCAAGTCCAGCTGTTTCCGGACTTAAAAATGACTCATCCTTCCCCACACACACTGCATGATAAGTTTTTAGACACTCCCTGAAATCAGAACATTTGACAATAGACATGATAAAATTAACTCCATGACAAGAATAAAAAAGATTTCATTATAATGAAAGCCATTAATAAAGTAGTGACAATGTAAAGTTACAGAACTATTATTTTCTTTGCTTAAATCCAAAAATTAGCTCAATTAAAAAGTACTGATAAATACAGTAGTTTTCCCCCTTTGTGTTAATAGGTTGGACTACATTGACATAATAATGAAATCAGGAGAGCTTAAATTAAAAAATTAATAAATAAAATTTCAAGAATGATAGTGAAAATTAGAGCAAAGTGCGGGGGACTAGTTTAAGCTATAATTTTCCTAATAAATTTCAATAATCGTTCATGCATTTTATGAGCTAAATACTATTAATCTTTATAATTGTTTGATTTGAGTTTTCCAAATTCACTTTTCAGAAAATTGAACTTTTTTGTTTTCTATATTTTTTTGTTTTCACTGATTTTTTTTTTAATATTTATCAATTTTTTTTTAATTTTTAGATACACCTAACATAAAGACACTTAAAAAGTGTAATATTTGTGAAAAAAATATTTTAAAAATTCATTAAATACCAAAAATACAAAAAAATATGAAAATTCAATACATTTTCGTATTTTTCTTTATTTATTGATTTTTTAACATATTTGTTTACAAATATTTTACTTATTAGATATATTTAAATAAGGTGCATCTAAAAAAATAAAAATAAAAAATTACTTAAAATTTTAAAAATATTCATTAAGAATAAAAAAAACACAAAAAGTAAAAAACTCAATTTCTAAAAAATTGAATTCAAAAAATTGAAACCAAACACATACATCTTAGTCAATAGTAACAAAAAAAGAAAAGGCCATGGCTATCTGTCAGCAAAAGAGGTTAAGGAATAACTGCACAAGTAGCCGTCACTCAAATCTAGACACAAACCTTAAATTTGAGTAAACAGTCAGTAAAATCCCATCCACTCTGTAACTCAAACTTATACCAAAAGTTTCACTCAAATTTAGACTCGAACTTACATTTAAATAAAATGCCACTAAAATTCCCCCCACTCCATTACTTAAACTCGCACCACATTAAGCCTTCGTTTGGCATGAAAAATTGGAATTTTTTTTTGCTAAAATAGTTACAAAAAAACAAAATAGACTAAAAAGTCAATAAGACAAAACGTCATAACCAAATCATAATTATTCTAATTTTTTTCTCACAAAAATCAAAAATTCCAATTCAAATGAGGCTCTTTAGCCCCAAGTTAAAATTGTCAAAAAGCAACCTCCTTCCCAAACGAAGAGTTTTACTCAAATTTTCACCCAAATAAAGAAAAACCCATTTCCTTTACATAAATTTCCATCCAATCCAAACCTGACATTTTGGGTACTTTACCAAAACTTTCCCTTAATGTCCTTTATTTCCAATCCATAGTTTCCCCTCAAACTCGACACATTTTACTCAAATTAGAGTTTATTCATTGAAAAGCTTCAAATTATTTTTACTTAATTTGAGTAAAAGGGTTGGAGTTCTTGCAAAAATGTTTCTGGGCATCCAAGGAAGAAAATGAGGATAAAGAAAATGAAAATGGGATTCTAACAATATGGGAAAGCAAAGGGAGTCCAGCAAAACCATCAATCACCAACAAAAATTGGTAAAACTCCCGTGTGCATAACTCATCCACCAATTTTAGCATCCCATTTTCTAAGCCACCTAGAGCATTGTTTAAAGACAAAAATACCCCTTATTCCAAGGAAGAAACAGTAATCAAGGGGGGCAATTTTGTCCATGGCGTTGGAGAACTCTTCCTCACAAATACCCAAATCACTGTCCCATGATTTGGTGAGAAAATAAAAATAATGGTGAGGAGGGGTTGTTTGGCAATTATTTTTTTAGTTGGTTTTTTTTTTTTTTTTTGCTTTTTTTTTTTTGACTTTTTTTGTCTGGAATTTTTTTGTTTGTTCAGTTTTTTGTTTGGCTTTTTGCCTTTGGAATGACAAACTTTTTGTTGGCTTTTTTATTTTGATTTTGATTTTTTTTTTTTTGCTTTTTTTGTGATTATTTAGTCCAAATGTTTGCCAAAGCAGGGCTAAGATTTCTCATTTGAACGATTAATAAAGTGTGTAATGACAAACAAAAAAAAAATAATAACCAAGGCAAATCACTTTAAACTTAAATTTCGTTTCTCATCTATACACATGTATCTCTTTTAATCATTGTCTATAATTTCTTTTATTTTTTATTGAAAAATTCCAATCATTCCAAATTTTTTTCTCATCACTCCTTTCATGTTTTTTATTTTACTTTATTTAAGAACATTAAAAAAAAGCTTGGAAGTCATTTTTGAGAACTCACTTGTAACCGCAAACAAGAAGCAATCCACCATCCTTGCATACAAAGCACCAATCCTCAGCCTTTTCTTCCTTGTTTTGAGTCTTTATTTTTTTTCTTTCTTCTTCTTCTTCTTCATCACTCTACAATTACTTTACGGTTTCTCACTCTTCACAAGTCTTGAAATCCCAAAATGCAATTCAATGAAAACTCAAGCTTCCCAATTCCAATGCTTTAGAAGGAAAAAAAAAAAAAAATCCCATTTAAATAAGCAAATAACAAGAAAATCTCTCTTCCTCTCCTGAAGTTTAACCAAAAGTTTGTCACAGAACACCCTCTTGACAATGCAGTTTGAGGGATGAAGAAAAGACCCACAAGAGAATATAAGCCAAATCACAACTTCAAAACCACAAAAAGAACAAAACCCACAATGCCCTCCAACGGGTGTCCTTTGGGTTGTACAGGTTTTAGAGAGAGAGAGAGAGAGAGTGAAGATTGTAATGTGGGTTTTGATAGGTTGTTCTAGAATCTCAGGGATTAACACTCTGGAGTGAGTAGACGAGAAGTTTTTCTCTTTGGGTTTTAATTTGCTTATGGGTTAATCCAGGATTAAAATAAGAAATTGAAAATATTTAAAAGAAAATGCGAGAGTTTATTTCATTTTGGACGTCTTATACTTGTGTTATCTCTCTCCATTTGCACCCAATAATTTTCTTATTTTTAATTTTTCTTCTCATGTAAAATAAAAATAAAGTGCTGCTATTAGCACCTGCAAAATTCTTTGGACTCCCCATTTTATAATTTTTTTTATTATAATTATACCTTAAAATAAAATTACATTAAAAGACATTATTAAATGGAACACCCACCTATCAATAAGAATTAATACTCTATAATATCGGACACCAACCCCTACCCCCACCTCCAACTCCAACTATACGTATTCTATGTTTGTAAGATCTATTATTTTTCATAATCATCTTAAATCCTAAATGTGTCATCTTCATCACCATCATCAACGCTATTGAACTTGAAAGTTTTGCTTCAAGTATAACATATACTTCATCACTTATTTCACTGTGTAGAGCAATGGAGGACAAGGACAACAATTCTAGTGAGACCGGCGTTTCATTGGTAAGTTTATCTATCTTGTATTAACATTCTCGGTCGTTTTCGGTCGTTCTTGTTTCATTCGAGCTGTTCGGTACTAGTTTGCTGACTGTTAGAATTATGTTCGGTAATACAGTACTGAACATAATCCTTTCGTTCAATACATAGGTTCCGAACATTAATGCAGATAGTCAGTACTGTTGAACCGAATATCATCTTTATTTTCGTCATTGTTGAACTGAACAAGACCATTAGTTTCAGGACTGTTGAAATGAACATCATTTTTTCAATTTTGAAATTACATTCACACGTGTTTTTCAGGGTGATGCTTCGACTAGAGACAGTAAGGTTGATTCAGAACTTGTAATGAGGTGAGTCTTTGATTGTTTTACAAATAATGTACCTTTTTTATGTGCAATAATTGGTTAGTGTAGATCGCCCGGAACTCCGCTTCGCGCGCGAGGGCGCGAATCGTAGCTCTTAGCTACTACAGTTCGGACTCATGTCATGGTTCTGAATCTAATCTCACAAAGTGTAATGTAAGACTGATAAATCACCAAAGAGTCCAAAACCGGCAATTGGTTTTGAAAAATCAATTTTGAATCAAAAAGTGCCAAACATGGACTACTTTGCCAGATTTCAAAGTCGCCACCTAAATATTTTGTTTTGGGAAATTTAGGAAATCCTAACTAGTGCCTAAGGCCACGCGTCCGTCATCACCAAAGTTGCCTTGGCTCGGGAACTTGGGTACGAGAGGAAAAGGTCCTGAAATGAACACCCCCGCTCGCCCGATCAAAGATCGGCCTCTACTAACATGATATGTTATTTTTGAAAACACATGCGTTCTTATTCCAGTTTATTAAAGCTAACCTTACTATGTGATGCGTACAGCATACAAGTATAGACTAAATCGCTCGATTTGGAACAAAACATCTCATGTTTGTTTTCGAAAATGGTTTGAAGGTGCTACTCGCAAATAGGCTAAGACGCGGATTTGCCACCCTCAAGTGGGCTTAAAACATGATTTTGCCACTCCACAAAGTGGGCTTAAAACATACATTTTGATGAATTGTTTCAAACAATGAAGCCTTCATCCACAGGCATTCAAGCAGTTAAACACTTAAGCAGTTAGTTTCATAGCAAGCATGCTATCATGGCAGTCATTTACACACATGCAAGGATGCTAAAGCGTAAATACTCACGGTGTACTCCGAGCCAAATAAAGACAACTAGTTAGAAATCAATGCATGATCCTAACTATGTTAAGATGCCTAATGCAACGCATGTAAAATGCAGCTAAATAGGCTCGGCTATCTAAAGATGGCATATGCAACAATTGATATATGTATTCAAATAGGAATTGAAATACAATGCAGTTTGAATGATGTGCCGAGCCCGGTACATGCAAGACAGATGAATGATGCACGCATGCAAGCATAAGGATGCTAATTGAAACATGTCCTAATCTAACCACTAAAAGTGGATAAGTAAAAGGAATAAAGAAATGAGGTTGGAAGACATGCATCACACACACGCACACTTATTACAACATTTGCCCTCTCAACGGAGGGTCCGACTAAATAAGCTGAGCTAACTACGCTAAGCTAAGCTACGCATTACAAGTCGACTAATTAACTATTCTAGCTAATTAAATATTACAAACCAAAACAAATAACTAGCTAATCTAAGCTAATTAAATATTACAACACAGATTAAACTAATTAATTACAAAACATGTAATTAACTACAACTAGCTAGTAAAGCGGTAAAATGGCCTCGCGGGCAAGAGAGGCATGCATGCTCGGTCGCGTCCTCTCGGAAATCCACCGCCTTGCCTCAAGATGCCTCTGTTTGCACACCTTTAGACCTCTGAAAATTGTGCCAACTTTCAAATTGATTCTGACCCATCTCAAGAACATGCTGAGGGATGATTGGCCAGAGATGGTGGCTATCGGCTAGTAATTATGGCCGGTCGGCTGCTCTGGTGGCCGGTCGGCCACTGATTCCCTGAATTTCATCCTTTTGCTGCAACAGAGCACAAACAGAGGCATGGCAGTGTATTTGCAAGGAAATGTGTGTACCGCCACACTCCTTATCACGTCTCAAGCTCAAAGGAGTATGGTACTCAACTCTCGGGCCACCAACAGAGCATCACAATGCACGATGGCCGAGAAGCCAAATGTGTACAAGTTAATGAATGCACAAATAGACTCGATGAGCCTCCACCCTATCATGCACAATCAAGGGTATCGGTGACTAAGAAATGAGGCACGTTTCATCACTTCAAGTATGAAACGTCTCTCATTTCTTGTGTTTGGATTAACGCTTGATCCAAACACATGCAATGCAACATAAGCATGTTATCTTGACATGTTTTATTTTGATTCATTTTGTTTACACATTTTAGATTATTGATAAGTCCTTTAACTGGTTAGGTCCAAAAGTGAGAGTCCTCTAATTTTGAAAGAGGATCTAAGCCACAAGCACCTTGAGCATGAAAGAAGTCTCATGTTTTTGTTTAGTAGAAACTCTCAAGAGAAGGCTAAAACCATTAGGCATAAGAGCCTCAATTCCATGTTCAAGCCAACAAGGGGCTCAAGGCTACTTTCAAAGTGAATGAAAGAGTGAAACAATGGAGTGCAATGGCATATATTTCAGCACTGAAATGGCATGCAAAAGACACTAAATCATGCAAGACATGCATGCAAGACATGTTAAAGGCCAAAGGTATTGAAACTAGTGAAGTGTATTACACTAGAAGCATGCATTATCAAGCTCAAACAACAAAACCAGCCATGGACAGACCTAAAACATGCCAAAACAGAGGCTGAAATGTGCTGAAATGGCAGCCTAGAAAACAAGAAGAACATGCTCATTTGGTAGCTCACAAATAAGGCATAAGGCACAACTCTCAAACACATTGAAGGAATGGAAAATGTGAAAGTGTGGCAATGACTTATGCTCTGAAATTACATGCCAAGTGATGCTATATCATGCACACATCACAAATATAGCGTGCTAGTGGTTCAAAACACAAGACTAGTTGAGGCACTTGCACTATAGCTACGCAAAGCAAACCCCAAAAGGCCAAGAACACCCAAAACAGTCTTAAAGCATGTCAAAATAATGCTAAAACATGTATGGAGTATAGCCAAAATGAGCTAGAATAATAGGCTAAAGAGACAAGCATGCAAGGGTAGCTAGCAAGGGTTACACTACAAGTGTATAAAGCATGCAAGAGGTGAGTCCACCAATCAAAATCAGAGTTATAACATGCCAAAATAACACCCAAAATAGGCTGAGACTAAGCCAACACATGCTACAATAACAAGCTAACTCATTAGGCATGCAAGGCTAGCAAATAGGATTTAAACTACAAGTGTAAGGAGCATGCAACAAGTGATCAAACCAACTAAAAAAAGAGTTATAACATGTTTAAAAAGTCACGAAAACATGCTCAAACTAAGCCTCAAGAAGGGAGAAATATATGCTCATTTGATAGGCCAACAACACATGCTAACAAGACAAGAGGAGGGGACCACCCCCTCCTATTTTGATCCTCAAAACAAGTTTTCTACCACTGAAATTCCTTTGGAATTCATTGGTTTTAAGGCCAAAAAGAAGTTGTTTGAAAATCTTGAAAGATAACTCAAAAGGCTTTACAAGCCAATGAGCAAAAGGAAGAGACAACCCCCTAGCCAAACAAGGCTCAAATCAACACTCTAGAACCTCAAAATCAAAGTTTTTTATAGTTCAAAACCAGCCTCAAAATAGTCCAAAACAATGGAAAAAGGAGGGTAAAGCAAATGTGCAAAACACAAGCTTGAAAGGGAGAAGTGCTTACCCGTGAAGCACCTTGAAGCACAGCAGCAAAACCAGCCAAAATCTGATCCCAAATTAGCCTTTTGGAGCTCAAACAAAGTCCCAAGCTACCTTTGCCCAAAGATGATTAAGGGTCTCTTTGCAAAAGTGTAGAAAATTCTCACTTCTAAACCTAAAACAAGAGGAGAAAAAGAGAATTCTAGAGAGAAGGGAAAATTTGCTCACAAATCTTCTAGAGAGAAAGGATTCTAGAATGAGAAGCTCCCAAATTTTCTAACTCTTCAAAATGTTATAACCTTAGAAATATATGAGTTATAGCTTCATATATAGCAAAAACAAGAGCTTGGGTCGAAAATATCTCAATTGGAAATATCTAGAGCAGTGTACAACAACTGGATGAGAAATATTTGCCAATTCTGGGCTTTCTGGACACTTCTGGCCGACTGGCCACTTTGTTGGCCGAACGGCCATCATTTGTGGCTGATTAGGTTCACTCTTGGCCGAACTATGGCCGATGAGCTCCAATTGTGGCCGATGCACTTCCATAGAGGCCGACGGCAAAAATTAGTCTTGGTCCCTGACTTGAAGCAAGCCTAACTCCTTCATCTGGACTTCTTTTCAGGTCATTCTTAAGCCTAAACTGTAGCCCTGGAAGTCTTATTTCCAATTATGGAAGCCTCACATCAAAATTTCATGTGTGCTAAGAGATATCCCTCTTTTAGTGAAGGATGCTCAATTTCAGTCCAACCGGAATGATGCCCAACTTCAACAATCATATCTCTCCCATCCGGACTCGTCTTGAGGAGATTCTTGAGTGAAAAATGAAGCCTCGAAAGTCTTCTTTCCAATGGTGGTGTCCTCATAGCTTCAATCCAAGTATACAAGTGAATAGGCCCGATTTAGCGAGGACTGCTCGTCTTTCTCTTAACGATTCATGCCCAACTTCTCCCCCAACTTGGTTTCTTCCCTCTTCTCCTCTTTTCTAAAACTCCAAACCCCTTAACAAGGTGTTTTGAAAGATTTTTCAAAGATTTCAACTCTCTTTCATTCATTTCCACTTTGTCCTTGCTCGGTTTACCGAAAAGCGCATCATTTAACAAAATGCGAGCCTCAAAGCATCGTAGAAACTTTATTTCAAAAATATTTTGAAAGAGAGGGTTTTAAGGTCTAAAAACTATTCAAAATAGCTTTGGTCCCAAAATGGGGTGTGAGGTTAGGATTTGACTCTCCTCTCGCCGGAGAAATCGACCTTTTGCACTGCACAACTTTCATCACCAAAGAAGCCATCAGTAGCGCCCAAGTCTTAAGGGCGGTCAAAAATGGGGTATCTATAGTTAGTTTAATTTATTTATTTTAGATATTCAAGAGTCGAGATGAGTTAACTCGATGGGCACGTCAAGTTGGAAGAAGAAATGAATTCCTTATTGTCGTGCAGAAATCAGATGGGGGTGGTATTTGAGGTGGGAAGCCAAGACTTAGCTTAGCTTGTGAGAGGAGTGGATCTTATAGGGACACTCGAAAAAATAGCAGGCCTAAGACAAAAAAAAAAAAACAAGACTGACTGGTACAAAAAAATGTGAATGTCCTTTTTTATTGAAGGGCAAAAAATTAGCCACAAATGATGACTGGATCTTGATAGTTGTTTGTGGCGTGCATAATCATCCTACTATAGAATATCTTGAGGGTCATTCTTATGCTGGAAGGTTGTCACATGAGGAAACCTCTTTGTTGGTAGACATGTTGAAGAGTATGGTACGACCGAGTGAGATATTGGTTACATTGAAACAACGTGATGATGCAAATTCTTCCACAATGAAGACAATTTACAATGCACGTCATAGGTATAAAGTTGCTGAGAAAGCTGGGAGATCTCAAATGCAACAACTATTAGGTTAGTTAGCGATGAACAAGTACATTGAGTGGCATAGGAGCTGTGCAGATACTGAGACAATGACTAATTTGTTCTTTGCACATCCTACTAGTTTGAAGTCGTTATGTGCATTTCCAAAAGTATTGTTGATGGATTGTACTTATAAGACCAATCGGTATCGGTTGCCCCTTCTAGAGATTGTAGGTGTGACATCGACAGACATGACCTTTTCAATTGCATTTGCATACCTCCAGTATGAGAAGAAGGATAACTATACATGCAAACTTGGTCTTTTGCATAGTGTCATGGATGAAAATACTCTTCCTTCTGTTATTGTCACAGATAGAGAATTGGCCCTTATGAATGCCATAGTTACGGTGTTTCCTGCAACTACGAATTTGTTGTGTAGATGGCATATTGGAAAAAATGTGCTTGCTAAATGCAAAAAGATGTTTGAGACAAAGGATAAATGGGAAATGTTTATAATGAGTTGGAATATGTTGGTTATGTCATCGTCTGAAGAAGTATACATGCAACGACTATTTTTGTTATATAGTGAGTTCAGTACTTATCAAGATGCACTTCATTATGTTACCTCATCTTGGTTGGATCCATACAAGTCGAAATTTGTGGCTGCTTGGACTGACACATTTATGCACTTTGGAAATTCTACAACAAATAGGTAAGTACAAACATTTAAATTTATTAGTTGTTTGGTTTTTTATAACATTATTTTTATAACAATTTATTTTCATATATAGGGTTGAGAGTTCACATGTAAAACTTAAAAGATATCTTGGATTAAGTCAAGGAAATTTTGAGTCGAATTAGACAAGGATACACAATTTACTTGAGTTGCAACATAATGAAATAAAATCATCATTTGAGAAAAGCAAGATAGTTGTGCAACATGATTTCAAACCTACACGGTTTAAGGAGCTTCATGGTAATGTCTCAATTACTGCATTAGAGATCATATTGGCAAAGTCTAAACGAGTATCTTCTGTTGGTATTGATATTACTGCATGTGGATGTGTTGTTCGACGTACTCATGGTTTGCCATGTGCACATGAGATAGCAAATTACATGAGGGAAAATCGGCCAATTACCCTCACTTCGATTTATTCATATTGGACTAAGCTTGATATATTGAGTACCCCACACATCGTAAGTGAAGAGTGGACTTGTTCACTTGAGTTAGAATTGTTTGCCAAACGATTCGAGGAGGTGGATCCAGATGTGAAGAGGTTTTTGTTACAAAAATTGAGGGAGTTAACCAAACCTAATTGTACATTTTTTATTGAGCCAGAAGTGAAGTCTAATCCATGGGGTCGGCCAAAATTGAAGATTGAGACCTCCACTCGTTGTGAGTCATCTGCGTTTGAAATAGTTGCTTCAGCACAAGATAGTTATTCACCCGAAGTCATTGCCAAGGCGAGTGTAACAACAAGAAAGGTGAAAACAAAGAAGAAAGAAAAGGTACATGGTTTACTAGTGAGGTATGTAATTGTGTCATGTTGTCTACTTTATTGTCTAACATTGGCATTGGCCTGTGATAGGTTCACCAGCTTCGATCATTGAATCCAAATTGTTTTTTAGAGGCATTCCCTTCTGAATTGAGACGATATATTAAATACGTTAAGGATGTTGCAGCATATGGCAATTGTGGGTTCTGAGCTATTGCTAGTTTGATGGGTTTTGGAGAAGAATGATGGTTACAAGTGAGAAAAGATTTACTTAAAGAGTTGCATGCGCATAGTGACCACTACAGGATCACAAGAGAGAATCGATGACCTTACCAACATCTTGGCATATTTTGAACCAAACCCTGGGTTGGACCGATGGATGACGATGCCTGACATGGGTTTATATCGTCTTTCTACCAAGTTATTTTGGTCCGCTTGTCTATGCAACAATGTTTGACATTCCTCCCTCTTAGGTCAATACTGACGTCTATTGCCTCTCGCAAGGAGATATGTATTGGCTTTGTCAGCAACAACCATTTTGTTCAAGTATTGGTTTCTAATATTTTTGTACATTCTAATATTTTTGTACATTCTTGTACATTATAACGACAACATTTTTGTACATTCTATTTTTTTTTTTTTTGAGCCTAGTCATCCTATTCCACCCATAGCAACTAACTGGCGGAGGTACCATGACCTTTGTGTAGTAGGCTGGGAGGTTGCATACAGTTTCAGAGTGCAACATTTCAAATCACTCATCAATCTAGACGTAGCCACAATCGAAACAGTAGACTTGGATGAGGACTAATGTCATACGAGTGAGCTAGGAAATAGAATTAGAATGGATTTCAGTTATGTAATTTTCTTTGCTAAACTAACTTAGAATGGAAAAGAGTGAATTGGAATGGATTTAAGTTATGTATTTTGAATGGATTTAATTCATGTTATTTTCTTTGTTCTAATGAATTGGAATGGTAAACAGTGAATTGAAATGAATGTTATTTTCTGTGTTATACTGAATTGAAGTTGATGAAAAAAGTGAATTGGAATGGATTCAAGTTACACAGTGATGAACAAATTTTGTTCGGACATACAGTGTTAACAGGATCATTATTGTTTAACAAAACAATTATGAACAAAATACATTTTTTCGGCTATACAGTGGTGAAGAAATTGTTTTTATTTGGTTCAACAGTGCTGAAATAAGTAGGCCAGCAACTGTGAAAGGGCAAGCAAGCATTTATGTTCGGTACTACAGTACTAAAAAACCATATATGTTCGGTATTACAGTGCTAAACGAAGACTACCTGTTCGGCATTACAGTGCTGAGTGAGTCAGTTTGATTCAGTTTTACAGTGCTGAATAAGGAGGATTTGTTCGATTAGTCAGTGATGAGCAGAAAATTCATGTTTATTCATTAGTCCATATTTTTTTTATTCAGTGATGACCATAAAGCAATAAACAAACCAATATTTCAAACAAACAAACTATCAAACCATCAAACTAATTCCAAACCATCAACCCAATTCAAACCATCAAACCAATTCCAAACCATCAAACCAATTCAAACCATCAAACCAATTCTAAACCATCAAAATAATTCATTGAGTGCCTAAAAAGGTATGGTAAAGTCATATACAAGCCTAGCTCATACTTATGTTATATACAAACCACCATCAAAATATATGCCAAAAATTTTTCTCAGACAAACTAACATGTACTAAAGTGTTATCTGACCTTTGTTATACTTGTGTCTAACACCATCAAAAAGTCTAACATACGTTTGAGACTAAGATTTCAAAATACACATTTAAAACATTTGAACCCAACAAATACTAAAGTCTAAGACGTTGCTCCATGCTTCCTGCGACGAGTGTACACCAAGTTCTCTGATGGTGTATGTTCTTCAGTGGACTGTTGGCCCTCCAAGACTTGTGTTATCTTCTTCATAGCATTGCGTAACATATCTCGGGTGGGAGCTGCTTCATTATATCCGATTTCGAGCATTGAACGTGAAATGCTTAAGGCACTGTCAATGAGCTGCAAACAATAAAATAAAACTTAACAATTGCCTTAAACAAAATATATATGAAAATGAAAATGGTAAAAATTGACATACGAATTGAAGTTTACGATAATTAGCTGATGTCTCAGTGTGTGGGTTATACTTAGAACGATGTGTCAGGTTTTGAACTTGCACGTTTGAAATGGAAGTAAACCAGTCCAAATAACCTAGCACACAATCCCATAGATGCAAGACTAGAACACTACGATCTATATCAGACAACAAGTGATTTTCCCAACTCTCCCAAATCGTATCCAAGTATTTATAGGCAATGATGTACTGTTTTGCAGTGGATCCTCTAGAGGCTCGAACTGGAGCAAGCGGAGGTGAGGGAATAATTTGCACCCTACCAAACTGTCTCAATACCCTATCTAGATGGTATGGTTCAACAATGTGCATACATTTTAAGCATCCACTATAATAAGAAACATCAAAAAAAAGATTCTCAATACGCTTATCATGGTATGGATCCCAAATAACTTGCAATAGTAAAATTTTTATATGTAAATTATGAATTAGATTGAATAATAGCAAGTAATACGTACATACATTGACATAAGATTGGCACTTACGTCATGGGCCTCTAATCTGTTGAGGTCCTCTCGCAACCTTTGTAAAATAGACGTTGACGAACCAGATTGGGTGTGAGAAATCCAACGAAAGACACAAGGCTGATCTTCTTTACAGTCCAAATTGGGGTGGGGTCTAGCACCAACAAAATGCTCGTAAATCCAAGCTTCCAGCAATGTCATGTATCCCGCCATCTGTTTTATGGCATACCTTGTCAGTACCCAATTGCCGGTATAAAAAAGCCAATGTAGCTGCACCCCAAGCATAAGAAGCAACCGATCGCAAATCCATAAGAAAAGAAAAATACACTACCAGAACACGTGTGCCTATCTTGTCTGCAAATAAGGTACAACCTAACAAATATAACAAATATGCCCTAGCTGCACACTCAATGGTATTATCATTGTCCACATTAGACGTTGACCTAAACCGTTGTCTCAACCATTCTACCTTGATAGACTGGCCTCGTGCTACCTTCAACGCTACATTTGCCTCATCTATTGTTACCCCCAAAGCCTCAACTAGAAGATTTCCAGCGTCAACATTTGATAACTTCTTACAAGAGACTGATTTACCAATCACTGGAATCCCTAGAATTAAACTAACATCATCTAAGGTTGGTGACATCTCACCAAATGGTAGATGATTGTCTCTGGCTGCCATCTTTCCACAAAGGCCGAAACTACAACTTTGTTTACAAATTTATAGGAGCAACTCACTAAAGAAATCAACCCCGAATCCATAATTAAACCGTGAAATTTGGACTGTTCATTATCTTCCAAGTTGAATGACCATTCTCCAACTTTAAAACCATGATTTAAGCATTTAAGTATTCCACGTTCCTGTAACATAGAATAAAAAAAAGAAAAAAGAAAAAAAAAAGAATTAGTAAAGTTGAAACAAAATTTAAAACATTAAATTAATGTAAGACAATGACTTACATCATTATGCCAAATTTTGGCTGCTGCGTGACAATGAAAACTCTTCAAAATTGAAGGATCATATGGCCCTCCGGGAAAAGGTCCAGTAAGATCTTCATTAACTTTTTCAGTTATATGTGCTAGTTGGTCTTCATAGTCACCCATGTCTGTTGGTTCATCACCCAGATTATCACCTATGTGTCGGTTCATCACCCATATTTATTGGTTCATCACCCAAATCATCACCCATGTCACTCAGATTCAATTGATTGCCCCCATCGTTTTTAACCTCAACCGTTTTTGCTAGAGCATCACCTATGTCATTCATGTCATGTTCATTTACTCCACTAACTTGATCCTTAATCTTATGAGTGCGTCGAGGTCTCTTAGCCACTTTTTGAGAAAGTACAACATTACGTCTCCTAGACGCTGTTGGGCGATCTCGAGCAGTTTCCACCATAGCTGTCCACCAAGTACAATTAGATGTGTCATTGAAGCCTATCTTAAATAGGTGTGTCATGACCAATTCAAATAGGAAACAACAAACTAAGATAGTTTCTTACCAAACACAAAATGAATAAACAATAAAAAGAAACTACTAAAAATAAGATATTTGAGTTGGACCAAAATTTGAGAATTGTAATGCATTAGAAGCATGCCAAGAGCAAGGCCATCAAAAACAAAAAAATCCTACCTCTTGTTAAGTACTTAAAGAAAAGTGAATTTTCCGAAAAGCTATTGAATTATCCTACCTCTTGTGAAAATATGCTACCTCTTAAATTATCCTACCTTTTGTGAAAATACACAAGAGGTAGGATAAGCTGTTGAATTCAAAAGGTAGGATATAATATAATATAATATACTATAATATAATTCAAGAGGTAGGATATAATATAATTCAAGAGGTAGGATAAGCTGTTGAATTATCCTACCTCTTGTTAAGTATTACATGCTGTGTATTTTCACAAGAGGTAGCAAAAGCTGTGAATTTTCTTTCAGTACCAATGAGTTGCAACATTGGCCCAAAGCCTATAGTTGCAATATAATCACATGCATCTCCAAGTTGATATAATGTGCTAAAATTAGCACTGTTTTCAAACAGCCCACCTACCTCTTGTTAGGTTTATGGTGTGTATTGTGCTAATTAGAGTTAGTTTATGTGGAAGACAACTAGCACAAGTGTTGTGTGATTATGTGGCTATAAGTTGATGTATGAAAATAGATGGAAAAGAAGCTAAAAATGTGAATTAAGTAATCTGGTTGGTTGCTGCCCTGAATTAAAATTCAGATGTAATAGAAGTCTAAATTTTCATTTTCTTACTTCTTACCTACCAAACAAATATAAACTTGGAATTTATAGGGTACAATATTACATAAAAAAGAACATAACTTTTTTGGCTCAAATAGGATACAATATTACAGAGTCAAGTGCCCTTTTCTTTGTTGACAATTTCTGATTTGTCATTTACAACAAACAATGTATAACAAAAACTAACCTAACCTCACTACTAGTTAATGTTTAAGTAATAAAAGTAACATAAAAGGAAAAAACAAAACAAAACAAAACAAAACAAAATTTAAAAATAAATAAATTATGAAATGAAAGTACTTCAAAATACAGGCAAAACCAATGGCAATGGCAATGTCTTACAACAACAGAAAAGGGACAATTTTATACTATATGTACAGTACAGACATAAAAATCTCACACTTAAAAAAGCAACTGGTCCCAACACTCCAAGACAAAGGATTAGCCAAACAAATTTTGGTTTCTTTATGCACAAAGAAAATATAACCAAAACACCCAACACTCCAAGACAAAGGACCAGCCAAACATATTTTCTAAAAGACAAAGGGTTCTAATATATATATTTTTTAAATTTTATTTCTAGTTGGTATGTAGACTTCTATTACATTATAATATTCAAGCCATCCATTAGATTATAATATTCAAACCTCTATTCCCCCCAAAAAAATTGAATTTTACGTAGAATCAGGCCATCCATTACATTATAATATTCTCCCACAATTAGGGTTTTGTGTGGTTGTGGTTTTGGTTGGTAAAGGGTTTTTTGTTTGTGTGGTTATAATTAATTGAAGAGAAAAGATAAATAAATTATACCTTTGATGGTAGATGAAAAAGTCTACAACAGTAAATCATACCTTTGTGTTGAATTTCCGACAGTGTTGAATTTCCGAAAAATTGAAGCATCACTTGATTCGAAAGTGTTGAAGCACTTGTAAGAAAAAAGAAAAAAAAAAGTAATGTCCCAGGCACTTCAGCAACAAAATGGATTCAATCGGTGTGGAGAAGATGAATACAGTAGACTGACAGTCAAGGAAGGAGAGGTATGAAAAATTAGGAGGGTGTGCATTTGATTGTGAAAATATTATGAATACGGGTAGATTTGGTAATAAGTGGGGTGTCCAAAAAAATATTATTAAAATTTAGGGTTTAGGGTTGGGGTCCAAAGAAATGGGGGGTCCAAAGAATTTTGGTAGGCGCTAATAACAGCACTCTAAAAATAAAAATGAAAACGAAAAGGTAAAATAAATGTAAATTTAATATAAGTTTTTTTTTTTTTTCATTTTCTATCTGTTTTTAAATTCTTAGCTAAGATCCAAACATAATGTTAAAGTTCTCATTATTTTAACTACATCCCTTTTGGGGCTTTGCCCAACTAATTTCTGTAGTCCTTTGTTTTACATATACTACACAATTCGCTCTGACTTCCCTCTAGTCTTAGATCAGATTAAAAGGTACTGTTGAACCTATGAGGGCTCATCACAAATCCCATTTCAATAATCTGAACTGTTTATAGAACTCGTCAAGTACTATATGTCTGTAAAAAATCACGTTGATCGGATGTCGATAGCTATTTTATCGAATCAGATTTTTATCAACCGTTTATTTTTTCACCGTTCATTTTTTTATACAAAACTGATTTGATCATGTAACTGTCGATATCCGATCAATGTGAGTTTTTACAAGCATATAGTATTCGATGAGTACTACACATTAACGATTCAGATTATCGAAATGGGACTCGTGGTGGGCTCCTAAGAGCCTAACAATACCCTCTAGTCCAATATGGCACTAGAGGGAAACTAGACCCTATACAATTACCTAGTCAAATAACCTCGATGGAAGAAAAAAATATTGAATGTAATATTAATACCATCTTATGTGATATTATCTTTTAATAAAAAGTAGTAATGGGATTAGACATACTTTGTCTCTCATTAATTCAACGATATCACAGTCTTTACTGCAAAGTGAAATTACTTATTGA
This sequence comes from Camellia sinensis, assembly GCF_055761805.1. NCBI lineage: Eukaryota > Viridiplantae > Streptophyta > Magnoliopsida > Ericales > Theaceae > Camellia > Camellia sinensis. The sequence goes on along the minus strand of NC_138962.1, from coordinate 61,273,351 downwards.
ATAATGATATTGCTCTGTGATATCATCATTTCTTCTAATATTTTATTCTTCAATTGAAGTAGAGAACTGAACATTGAACTAATAATAAATAAAATTTTAACAGAGGTCATTTAAAATTCATTCAAAATTGTAGTGTTTTGTAGCTTGCAAGTATTTGTTGTTGAACCAATTCAAAATTTCTTTGGCTTCATTATTAAAGCACTTGGAGAAGAATGGAGCTCAAATGTTCTTCCAAGTGAACTTTATTTTCTGGAGAATTATTGTGGCAAAAACATTTGCTAGTTAAAAACTATCACATTTTAAAGAGAGGGGTTTGGTTTTACACACCCCCCCCCCCCAAAAAAAAAAAAACAAAAAAACAAAAAAAAAACAAAGAGGGGTAGACCTTCCAAAAAATCTTTGCTTTGTAAAACCATAATTATAGAAGGGAAAAACCTATAAGTTTATTTTTGGTTGAAACAAGATTGACAAGGTTGAAGAAAATCAATTAATATCAAATTATTATGAAGAGGATAACATAGAAGAACAAGAGATCAGTATCAAATTATGATGATGGTGAAGAGCACAAGCTATGTAGAAAGGGAAGAAATCCAAGAGATATCAACTTGTAAGAAAAAGAGAGGTAATCTCGTATTAAAATATGTTATTTTAATAATTTTTTAACTTTTTAGTTAAAGTATGAGCTAAAAAAATTATTATATTTTGGATATTTTTTGGCTTTTTAAAGAAAAAAAAAACTTACAAAAAGTAGGAAGAAAAGAAAATCTTTAACGTTTTCGTATAATTTGTTGGCTTTTTTATTTGTTTTAGTAATTTTTTTAACTTTTTAACTAGAAAATGGAGTTGTCAAATGGGAAAATCAAATAAAAGATAATTTATTAGTTGGGATCAAAATCAACTAGCAAAGAATGTTGGTTTGTTTTGACATAAAATAATTTTTTTAAATAATTAGATATTTTTTATATTATTTGATTAAATAAAAAGTAAGTAAAATATTTTATGTCAAAATAACTTATCATTAAAAATTTTGTAAGCCAAATTTTAAAATATTTTGTCATAGTCTCTAAAATATTTTGTAAGCCAATTTTTAAAATATTTTGTCATAGTCTCTAAAATAACTTATCATTAAAAATTTTGTAAGCCAGTTTTTAAGAAGTTTACTCCCCCCCCCCCTCTCTCTCTCTCTCTTTGTAGCACATAGATCTTTAGGCAAATTATATCACTTTTGGCAAATTATATCACTTTTTTCCTATTGAACTTAAAATTATAGCACTAAACCCCTCCCCCCCTTCTCTTTTCTATTAATTTTTTTTTTCAATTTGGACTTTAATAAATGAAAATAACCTTTTGGCTTAAGCAAATTACACTTCACCCACTTAAACTATCAATTTGTATCAATGTAAATCTTCGACTAATGATTTATTACGCAAATAGATAGAAAATTGACGTGTAGCTTGCATATGTTATCTCAAATTTTGATTCTATTGGGATTTTAATTTGATTATTATGTGTTAGTTATTCTAGGATTTTTTGAGATAGAAGTTAATCTAGGATTAAAATATGAAATTGGAAATACTTAAAAAGGAAATGTGAGCAAATTTTATTTTGGACCCCTTACATTAAGGTTATCTTCGATTGCTACCACATAGTTCTCTTATTTTTACGTTCTATATTCACAATTCTATATTATTATTATTAACGTTATTTTTTGTTTTTTTCCTCACGAAGGTGTCTGATACTTTGTCCATGTACAACATTTACCAAACAACTCTTGGGTACAGAGGCTTATTTGAAATCTATTTGAATAGTTTGAAGCCCGGGTTAAGGAGGAGGGCTACGTGTTAGGTAGCCGACAACCAACACGTAAAAAAGCCGCTCGGATCTCTTATGACAATGAATCCTACTTTGAATTGCTTAAATGCTAGGTCGTTACCCTCAAGTGACGCGATGTGTCTGCCTCCGGGTGCTTCGAAAAGTAAGCAAGGGGCACCACATCGACGCCTAGGTGCGGTGAAAAATAGGCAAAGGTTCTCGCGCTCTCCCGAACGAACGCAGGTAAAGAAGCTAGTCCAAGACTATAGGTTTAGGGTAGTCACTTGGAATATAGGAACCTTAACTGGTAAGATGATGGAGTTGGTAGATGTTATGATTAGGAGGAGTGTTAGTATAGCTTGCGTACAAGAAACTAAGTGGACGGGTGAGAAAGCTAGGGAAATTGAGGATACCGGTTTTAAACTGTATTATAGTGGCAAGGATAGACACAGGAATGTGGTAGGAATCTTAATTGCCAAGGGTCTTGTAGAGAATGTAGTGGCGGTCATTCGGAAAGAGGATAGGATTATGTTAGTTAAACTAGTTATTGGAGGGAATATAGTAAACGTTATTAGTGCATATGCCCCTCAAGTAGGATTAGATGATCAGACTAAGAGGGATTTTTTGGAGCAAATGGATGAGATCTTACAGGATATACCCGTAGGAGAGAACCTGATTATAGGTGGAGAGTGAAAAATCTAGAAATCCCCTAGATGTTGATTTGTGATTATGTATCAATTTTAAGCAGTATATAACAATCTCAATCAAACATTCAAGACAAATCGACACAATGATTTTAACGTGGAAAAACCACAATTGGAGCACCTCCAACTGTGATAAAAAAAACCACGGGCAACAGCCACAAAACAATCCACTAAGAAGATATAAAGAAATTACACAGGTATACTCTCAATTACCTAGCGAATCCACACCCGAATTGAACCAACCCCTATGTGTCTCTTCCAACCCCGTCTTCACCTCAGAATTGTCTTGACGATAAGCCACTCCAGAATCCACCAAAGCTTCAGGCTCGAATTCTTCAGAATCCACCGAAGAACAACTCTCTCTTTTGTGTAGAATAACAAACAAACCTTTGATGTATTCTTCGTAACCCATGAGTTGAATACTCAATAAAACATCAAAGAAAACTAGCAAAATATCTCCAGATATAAACCTTAATATCCAATAAGAAGATCTGAAGAAGTAATCCTAAAATTTGACAGAAACACGTACTTATAGAAATCTAGGGCTGTGAAGCTTGCTCGAGCGAGGAACCAAAAACGCGTGTTTTCTATAAGTGGCTTCGCTCGAGCCACGCAAGCTTCGCTAGAGCGCACATTCATCTATTTCAGGTTTTTTTCCAGACGCAGTCTTCGCTCGAGCGAGCAAGAGCAGACATGCAACTTCCAATGCAATTTTGCATTTTTCTTCGGGGGCGCTACCCCTTGACCCCGCCTGGGCGCTGCCCCGGACCCGCTAAGGGGCGCTGCCCCTTAGACCCCCACGAGCTGACTGGGCAGTTCGATCCCCATCATAATCAACGAAGTGGCAATCTTGAAAGAATTAACATCACAAAACTTCTCTGCAATACACAATTCGGGTTGAATTCGCATCTAAACACTCATAGCCTCACGAAGATAAAAAGTGCGAAAACAAATACAACTTAAAGGAGTTTTGTCAAACGGGGTTGCCAAGAATAAAAACCTAACAATCTTGCCCTTTGGTAATGCCGTGACAAAACACACCTAACAAATAAAATCCTAATCACCCCAACCCATTACAGCCAACAAAAGCCAACTTGTTTCTCAAGGTCATGATCTGCAAAACAGTTATTAGTGCTACAATCTCCAAAACAACTATTAGTCCCACAAGAGCATATGAAACAAACACTAAACATATGACAAGATTATCTTGAAGTATGAGATGGAAAACATGAATAGATGCGACTTGGAGATTTTACGAACATGTAGTATGAATAGATGAAAACTAAGACACATGCACCTGACACATGACATGAATACATGAAATCCTAAGACACATGAACTTTCTCCCCCTTTTGTCACGAATTGACAAAGGAAGCTCAATCAACTAAAGCAAGATCAAAAACCACACAAGCAATGATATGATGATGGAAATATCAGGAGCATGCAAGAAGGAAATAATAAACAAACAGTGCATAGCAACACACAAACCAACTAATACCAAACTCCCTTACCAAACCAATCCAAAATGAATCAAACTCCCTCTCACTAATAGCAACCACAAATTGAAAAAAATGAACAAGAAGAAAACGACAAAAATAATATGGTGGAGCAAGCAAGGAATTTCAGATTTGTACCTTAAAACACACAAGACTATCCAAGAAGCACAATTACTTGAAAATACAATGTACACAACCTCTAGAAAATTCCTCATAAAAGAAAGTGATGCATTATGTGAAAAGCATAGATCCCATGAGAAAAGTGTGTGCGTGACTCTTGGAGTTCGACAAACACGAGATTCAAATCCTAGTAGTGATATGAAAGCTGGACCTCTAACTAGAGAATCTAAGCACAACTAAGGAAAGTCAAACCACTAGGAATCAAGGGGAATTTGTTAATTAATAGCGGAGGCTCCCCCTCAATCAATGAATCCCTTTTTCTTTCTTTTTTTCACATTTTTTCTTTCTTTTTCACATTTTTTTTTTCTTTCTTTTGCACACTCATTGGCGGCTGACACGCTCAAAAGTATGGAAACCGAACCAGAGAAGCATGGATATAATAACGATGGCTTGGTTAGTGACTCTGAGATAGCCTTTTCCTCATGCCTGGACTACAAAGAACAGAGGGGAAAGCCGTGGAGATGCAAAAAGATGGAAGGTGGTTAAGAGACTCAACATCACCCAAGCAATGCTAGTATCAATCAATTCCTCTAGAAAAACAAAAGATACCATGCCAGAAGTCCATAGAGAAAAAAGATCACTAAGACGGAAGACTCCAATATTTGCTAATCCAAGAGTGTGTACAGAATGAGACATACTAATCAAAAAACACACACTCCAAAATGAGTAACGGCCACAGAAAGCGCACACATATTAACATGTAATGGATATTCTTATCAATTCTAATATGCACCAAGGACATCTCAAAAAAATTCAAGCTTGCAAAACCATACTAAGAAAATCTTTTTGGATTTTTTTTTTCTTTTAACAATAACGCAAGACAAAAAATGAACAAACACACTTTTTTTTTTCTTCTAAACAAAGCAAGACAGAAAACAAACATGCACACATTAAATGACTCAAAAATTAAAAAACACACAGAAACCTAAAAACAAAAACGAATAAACAAATTAACACAAGTCAAGTTTTCTCACCCAAACCGCTTTAGTATGAAAAAAGTTGTGAGAATTGCGGTTCTTGGGTGATGTCTTGACGTTGTGGTTCCCTTTCCCTTCAATGGGAACCCGTCTAGACTTGGTTTCCAACTTCCTATTTTTAGGTCTAGGCAAATACAAACTCGCTCCATGTTTGGTCTCAAGCTGATCAAAATAACGAGGTCTAATATGGCCTTTAACCTCATTACTACCAATGAAGTGTCTCATTCCCCACGAGATGTTGGAATTTCTTCCATCTCTATGAGACACTCTCCCATGCAACTTATAACAATAAGGGCGAATATGACCATGCATACCACGATGATGACAAATAAAAACAGAGTGCACAGGGTGTACCTTCTTTTCATTTACCTAACCAACTCTAGGAAGTTTAAGAAGTCAATTCTTATGTTGAATTTTTTGTTCTCCCTTTCCTTGAGTTCTTGTATCATGAGATGTAGACGCACTCTGTTTTTGCTCTTTGTTATCACCAAAGCCAATGCCACTCTTGTCACAACACATTTGTTGAGACCCAATAATATCCTCCAAAGTCTTTGAACCTTTGTTCCAAAGACCAATGGTAGCCATAGCACACTTGAGCTCTTCCTCTTTCTTGATCATTAGTTCTTCCAAGGCAACTTGAGACATCTCGAGAGATTCAATCTTTTCTTCATACATTGCATAGATTTGCTGTAGCTCATTCCTCTCTGTCTCACAAGTCAAGAGTTTTGCACAAAGAGCTTGTCGATCATTAGCTATCTTGATGGCATCAATCCTAGCCTCGGAAATCTCCTCTTTTAGTTTGACATTCTCACTTTCACATGCTCTGAGTTTCATAGTGAGTTTGTCATTCAATTTGGATAAGTTAAGAGATTCCTTATACAACTTTTCATAAGCTTGCTCAAGCTCTTCATCATCACTCTCCGAGGATTCATCATCAGTGGCATTCTCAACCGACCTCTTCAGATACTCTGTTCGTCTTTCAGTTTCGGAAGCTGCCATGAAGGCAAGGAATTGTTTATGTCCCTCTTCACCCTGATCTTCATTATCACTTTCATCTTTATCAGATTCTGATTCATCATCCCAAGTGATAGCGAGGGCTTTCTTCTTCCTCAAACGAGTGGGGCATTTTGAAGCAAAGTGGTCAAATCCTTGGCATTCATAGCATTGGACTCTTTCAGAGTTCCCTTGTATCTTTCCTTTCTCCTTCTTGGCTATAGGATTAATTTTGAGTTTATCGTTGCCTTTAGATTTATGAGTACGAGTAGATTCCAAAAGATTAGGATTCTTTTTCAAAAAAGATTAGGATTCTTTTTCAAAAAAGATTTTTTAAATTGTTTAACAAAAGCAGCCGTAATCTTGGAATCTATCTCACAATCTTCATCAGAATCTTCTCCAACTCTATGAGCACTACTAAAAGCAATAGCATCTTTTTGTTTCTTTTTGAAATTCCTATGTGCCTCATAAGTTTGGAGATTTCCAACCAAGTGATCCAGCTTGAGGTTGTCAACATCTTGAGCCTCCTCAATAGCCGTAACTTTTGGTTGGAACCGATCGGGCAAGGATCTCAAAATTTTTCCCATAACTTTGGATTTTGGTATTGTTTCACCTAAATTGAAGCTGGAATTTACAATGTCACTCAACTTCACATAAAATTCATCAAAGGTCTCACTATCTTTCATTGAAAGGATTTCGAAACTAGATGTGAGCCTTTGAAGTTTTGAGCGTTTCACAGAAGGAGTGCCCTCATGAATAGTTTGGAAAATATCCCAAGCCTCTTTTGCGACTTCACAATTGCAAATACGACTAAACTCTTCAGGTGTGACAGCGCAAAAAAGAGAATTGATAGCTCTACTATTCCGGCTACTATTTTGGTAATCAGTTGTGTCCCACTTATCAATTGGTTTAGGGAAAGTTACTCCATCAACGGTAATCGTCGGTTCAGTCCACCTATACATGACAGATTGCCAAACTTTTTCATCAATAGATTTTAAAAACGATCTCATCTGAGCTTTCCAAAATGAATAATTGGATCCGTTAAGTAAGGGTGGTCGAACCATAGAATTTCCCTCACAAATTGAATCCATTATCACAAATCAAACAAGATCTCGTTCTAAACAATTTTTTTTTAAAAAAAAGAACGACCTGCTCTGATACCAATTGAAAAATTTAGAAATTCCCTAGATGTTGATTTGTGATTATATATCAATTTTAAGCAGTATATAACAATCCCAATCAAACAATCAAGACAAATTGGCATAACGATTTTAACGTGGAAAAACCACAATTGGAGCACCTCCAACTGTGATAAAAAAACCACGGGCAACAGCCACAAAACAATCCACTAAGAAGATATAAAGGAATTACATAGGTATACTCTCAATTACCTAGCGAATCCACGCCCGAATTGAACCAACCCCTATGTGCCTTTTCCAACCCCGTCTTTACCTCGGAATTGTCTTAACGATGAGCCACTCCAGAATCCACCAAAGCTTCAGGCTCGAATTCTTCAGAATCCACCGAAGAACAACTCCCTCTTTTGTGTAGAATAACAAACAAACCTTTGATGTATTCTTCTTAACCCATGAGTTGAATACTCAATAAAACATCATAGAAAACTAGCAAAATATCCCCAGATATAAACCTTAATATCCAATAAGAAGATCTGAAGAAATAATCCTAAAATCTGACAGAAACATGTACTTATAGAAATCTGGGACTGTGAAGCTCGCTCGAGCGAAGACTCTCTCGCTTGAGCGAGGAACCAAAAACGCGTGTTTTCCATAAGTGGCTTCGCTCGAGCCACGCAAGCTTCGCTTGAGTGCACATTCTTCTCTTTCAGGTTTTTTGCCAGACGCACTCCTCGCTCGAGAGAGAACTCCTTCGCTTGAGGGAGCAAGGGCGGACATGCAACTTCCAATGCAATTTTGCATTTTGCTTCAGGGGCGCTACCCCTCAACCCTGCCTGGGCGCTGCCCAGGACCCGCCAAGGGGCGCTGCCCTCTTGACCCCCACGAGCTAACCGGGCAGCTCGATCCCCATCATAATCAGCGAAGTGGCAATGTTGAAAGAATTAACATCACAAAACTTCTCTGCAAGGCACAATTCGGATTGGATTCGCATCTAAACACTCATAGCCTCACTGAGATAAAAAGTGCGAAAACAAATACAACTTAAAGGAGTTTTGTCAAACAGGATTGCCAAGAATAAAAACCTAACAGAGAGTTTAATAGCCATATAGGCATAGATAAACTAGGCTATAAAAGGGTGCATGGTGGATACGATTTTGATAACAGAAATAAGGCTGGAGAGAGTATCTTAGATTTTGCGTTGGCTTCTGACCTGGTGGTGGCCAATACTATGTTTAAGAAGAGGGAGGAGCATTTGATAACCTTTAAGAGTGGGTCAGTTAAGAGCCAAATAGATTACTTCTTAGTGAGAAAAGTGGACTGCCTAAAATGCAATGATTGTAAGGTGATTCTTGGAGAGAGCCTGACCTCTTAACATACGATTTTGGTACTAGATTTATGTTTTAGAGGGTAATACCAAGCTAGGAAGGATGGTGGGCATTGTAGGACGAGATGGTAGGACCTAAAAGGGGATAAATTAGAAATATTTAAGAATAGAATGGATAAGTAAGGTACTTGGGACTTAGAAGATGATGCTAATACTATGTGGAACTTGATGGCCAATTGTATGAGGAGAATCTCAAGGGAAGTGCTTGGAGAGTCGAAAAGAACAGGACCTAGCTCTAGGGAAACTTGGTGGTGGAGGGAAGAGGTTCAAGCGGTAGTTAAGGCAAAAAAAGAGTGCTTTAAAAAGTGGCAAAAGGATAAAACTGAGAAAAACCTTAAGAGCTGTAGATTGGCTAATAAGGAGGTGAAGAAAGTAGTGAGAGAGGCTAAGTTGAAAGCTTATGATGACCTATACACTAGACTAGATAGTAAGGAGAGAGAGAAGAGGGTATACAAACTTGCTAAGATACGGGAGAGGAAAACAAGAGATTTTAATCAAGTAAAGTGCATCAAGAGTGAGGATTCTAAGGTATTGGTGAGGGATGAAGAGATTAAGGAAAGATGGAAGAACTATTTCGAGAAACTATTAAATGAGGAACATGAAGGTGCAACAATAGGGGAAGAAATAGCCAGTAATACGATAAACCAAGACTATAGGTTCTATCGTAGGATTAGGAACTTTGAAGTGGAGATTGCACTTAAGAAGATGAAATCAAATAAGGCTTTAGGACCAAATGATATCCCTATTGAAGCTTGGAAATGTTTGGGTAAAAAGGGGGTTGCTTGGTTGACTAGGTTGTTTAGCAAAATTTTGTTGACTAAGAACATACCAAATGAGTGGAGGAAGAGTATTTTAATACCAATCTATAAAAATAAAGGAGATGTCCAGAATTACAACAACTATAGAGGAATCAAACTAATGTGTCATATAATGAAAGTGTGGGAGAGGGTGATAGAACGCCGATTGTGAGATATAACAGAGGTGTCAGAGAATCAATTTGGGTTTATGCCCGGTAGGTCAACAATGGAAGCGATCTATCTTTTGAGGAAAGTAATAGAAAAGTACAGAGAAAAAAAAAGAGACATTCATATGGTGTTTATCGACCTTGAGAAAGTATATGATAGAGTGCACTAGGATATAATATGGTGAGTGTTAGCGAAGAAAGGGATGACAAAAGATTACATTGATGTGATTATAGACATGTATGAAGGGGTGGTGATCACTATTAGATCGCCTAATGGAGAGACAAATGAATTTCCTATTATCGTAGGGTTACACCAAGGATCTACCTTAAGTCCTTATCTTTTTGCTTTAGTTATAGATGAGTTGACGAGAAATATCTAGGATGACGTGCCATGGTGTATGGTTTTTGCAGACGATATAGTACTAGTGGATGAGATTAGAGAAGGAGTTAATACAAAGTTAGAAATTTGGAGAAAAGCTCTTGAATCTAAAGGATTCCGGATAAGCAGAACTAAGACAAAGTACACAGAGTGTAAATTTAGTAACAGTAACAATGAAAACAGAGGAAGATTGAGAACCAAGAACTGCCTAAGAGTGAACATTTTCGTTATTTAGGGTAGATTATCACAACAGTGGGAAAGATTGATGTGGATGTGGCCCATAGGATTAAGGCGTGATGGTGTAAGTGGAAAAGTGCGTCTGGGGTATTGTGCGATAGACGAATACTCACTAGACTTAAAGATAAGTTCTATAGAACGGCTATTAGACTAGCGATGTTGTATGGGACGGAGTGTTGGGCAACCAAGAAACAACATGTAGATAAGATGAGTGTGGTTAAGATGAGAATGCTAAGGTGGATATGTGGCAAGAATAGACAAGATAGAATTAAGATTGAGTGTATTCGGAAATGGGTAGGAGTAGCACCGATAGAAGATAAACTGAGAGAGAATTGATTGAGATGGTTTGGCCATATTCAACGGAGACCAATAGAGGCAATAGTGAAGAGATGCGATACTGTAATGGTAGATAGAAGTGTTAGGGGACGGGGTAAGCTTAGATTAACGTTGGTTAGCGTTGTAAATAGAGATATGAGTCTACTTAATTTCATTAACGAAATGGTCTTTGATAGGGTCGTGTGGAGAAGAAACATTCATGTAGCCGACCCTATTTGATGGGACTTAAGACTTGATTTGGTTTGGTTTAGTTTGGTTTGGTTTATTTATTTCATATTGTTCATCGAGAAAAATATACACAAAAAATTAATTTGACTAAAACAAATATTTATCTTAATCAACTTAATTTTTTATATTATTTTCTCAACGGACCTAAGAAAATTAATAATTTTAATTATCAAGATGAACCCAGAATGGTCCAATGAATCTAACAACCCCTATCTAGTTGGATAACTCACTGGAGAAAAGCCATTTATAACATTTCTGCATAGGAGGAGGGAGGGGGCACTACTCACTATTGTGGAGGAAAAAAGAAGCACTGCCACATAGCCGTTGCTTCTTAGAAGCAGCTCAAGCATGTTCGTGGCGTAAGATGAAAATTGTAAATAGGTCATTTATAAATTTGAACATTATAACTTTTATTCTTTTACTTTATATTTTACTTCAAATTTATTTGTTTACTCGTTAAGATGCAAAATTAATTTTTATATATTTTTTTAATATCCTTCTTAATTAATATTATGTGTAAAATAAATTGATGTATATTATTGATTGTTTTTGTGTATTATGTATATTACAAGGATTCCTATTATATAGGAGAGGATTTGGGAGTAGGTGAGGAGTAGGTGTAGGTGGTAGTGGAGGTGGTAGGTGGAGTGGGTGGTAGTGGAGGTGGTAGGTGGAGTGAGTGGTAGTGGTAATTTACATTTACACAATTTACATTAACAGCCCCCCTCAAACTCAAGGAGGATAGGCACTAACCAACTTGAGTTTAGAGAGAGTCACAAAACAGAAAAATAAAATAAAACAGGATATGAGACACGGTATGGTCGTGTCAGACCGTTGTAGGAGACACAGTGTGGTCGTGTCAGACCGGTGTAGAAGACAGTTTACGGGGTCATGTCGGACCGATGTAGAAGACAGTTTACGGGGTCATGTCGGACCGTTGTAGCAGGACAGCTTACGAGGTCATGCCGGACCGATGTAGCAGGACAGTTTACGAGGTCATGTCGGACCGATGTAGCAGGACAGTTTACGAGGTCATGTCGGACCGATGTAGCAGGACACTGTGTGGTCGTGTCAGACCGATGTAGAAGACAGTTTATGGGGTCGTGTCGGACCGTTGTAGCAAACAGTTTACGGGGTCATGTCGGACCGGTGTAGCAGGACACTGTGTGGTCGTGTCAGACCGATGTAGAAGACAGTTTATGGGGTCGTGTCGGACCGTTGTAGCAGACAGTTTACGGGGTCATGTCGGACCGTTGTAGCAGACACTGTGTGGTCGTGTCAGACCGATGTAGAAGACAGTTTATGGGGTCGTGTCGGACCGTTGTAGGAGACACAGTGTGGTCGTGTCAGACCGGTGTAGAAAACACTGTATGAGTGTGTATATAGGCTGCCCAAAAGATATACATGGATGTAGATATTGAGCCCTCAAAATTCGTGCCCTCAAAAGGTGTGCCCAATCTTTCAAAAGGCGTGCCATCAAAAGGCGTGCCATCAAAAGGCGTGCCCAGTTTGTCTGGCGTCAAGAGGCGCGCGATGCGCGTGGCTGCCTCGGCTATTTAACCAAGACGGAGCCTGAGGCCGAGGCAGAGGAAAAAAACTTGCGAAATCCTCTGAAAAACTCTTCGTTGTGTTGAGAGAGATAGTTTGTAACACTCTGTTGCCCAGAAAATGGCTTCGTCGTCCCGTGGTCTGCTGACTCTCTTTCCCGACCTCAACGAGTCAACAAGAGAGATAACGGGTGCGGTGGCCAGTGAAACTCAACCAAGCGCTTCCGGTTTTGCTCCGTTGAACTTTCCGATGCGGTCTGTGGAGCAAAAAATGGCGGTGCAGTCGGATGTGGAGGCCAATCAGTATACGTTGAAGTCATGTGTGGAAACCATGACGGCGGTCACAAACTTGTCGCACCGGCTGCAGAGTAGGACAAATGAGTACAGCAGTTAAACGCCCAGCTAGCTCTGCTCCAGCGCATGTATAAGGATGCGTGAGCAGAGATAAGTGTGTTAAAGGCGGAAAACAAGGAGCTGAAGCGGAAGACCACCGTGATGTTCCGATTTGGAGGGCCACCATATGCTGTAGTGGAGGAGCAGGGTGGAGTGATCGTGCCCAGTGGAGTGGGAAACACGGAGGCAACACCGGCAAGGGCTGGCCAGGACGGAGGCAAGAAGAAAAGACCGGCGGCAGAGTAGAGAAGGGAGAAGGAAAAAGTTCCGCCTGTGGGTGGTGGTTGTGGATTTGGTTGTTTGTTTGTTTGTTTGTGTTTTTTTTTTTTTTTTGTGTAAAATTGTGATTGGGGTTGATCCCCGGCATGAAGAAATGACAAGTGTGTGGAATGTTTGTGGTGTTGATTTTGGTGTTGGGGTTTTTGGAGAATAAGAAAAATAAAATAAAATAATAAAAAGAAAATAGATAAAAGCCAATATTTTTGGATGGGTAAGGTGAGAAAGATCGGGGTGAGGTTTTTTTTTTTTTTTTTTTTTTTTTTTTTAATATATATACTTTAGTGGGATGAATGATGAGGATCATGTGGGGGAAGATATATTCTATATGTTGTGTGGGTGGAGAATAAAGAAAAGAAAAGAAAGGGAATCATGTGGTTGTATTCTGAATTGTTGCCTGGGTGGAGAATAAAGAAAAGAAAAGGAATCATGTGGGTCGGTGGTGCGGTTGGGATTGCCTGCGGCAGAGTCCAGGATGATGTGAACCATGGACTCGGCTGTATCGAGGTTCTGTGAAGAAACCCACATGGCTGATTCGATGATTTGGGTTGGGGTCAGTGCCATGGTACTCGAATGCAGTCATTCCATAGGCCTTGTTAAATGGAAGTCCACCTTCAAGAACTGTGTCTTTCAAATAATACCAGCTCTCCATGAGGACCTTGTCTTGGTTCATGAGCAAAAGAGGAGCCATGGAAACACCATCAGTGTTTCTAGTCAAGAACTTGCAAACAGGGGCGAGACCATAGAGCCTCTCGACCCCTCCATTGGGGAGGTCTTGGAGAGTACAGTTGAGAACAGAGTAGCTAGTTAGGAGCCTCAGAATTCTGTCCAGCATCACCGCCGCATCTGGGTTCTTCGTCGGCAGCTGAGCCGCCACCTCCGACGGCGACACATAGGGAAGAACAGACGCGCTCGCTAATTTCATAGCGAACAAGCAAGCCTCTTCTTCGTCTGTGTGAATCGTTTGGGTCTCGCTTGTTGAACCCATTGTTGGATTTGAAGAGTTGATTGATATGGCTGGTGGGTTTTGGGACAAATTGAACGAGGTCGGGTTTGAAGGGACGTGATTGGAGTTAACCAATGAGGACTCGCACGTGTCTGGGAAGCGTGTGGCCTTGCACGCTTGGTTGGAAGGGCCTCGGCCGTAGATTGGATGCGGTACTGGGAATAATGAAGAATCTCCAAACAGTTCTTGGTTGTGGTGGTGCAGTCGGTGGCCGGTGGTGGGAGGGCTGGTCCGGTTCTTGGAAGGATCGGTGGTGATGCTGAGGGAGGAGTATCCGAAGCAGGGGAGTGTGTTCACCTTGAAGTTGTTGAACAAGAACGTCACTTTCTTCATAGGACTTGCGTGTTACAGCGATTAGGCCCTTCCGTAGACGATCGACGCCAGGGAGGGTAACAGTGAGAGGAAGGGCAGTGGTGGTGGACTCGAAGAAATTTCAAGGTATGTGTAGAAAATTCTAGTGGATTAGGTTGAGGTCCGGCGGGCGGTCAAGGCAAGGTTGCCGCCCGCCGGAAGGCGAAGAACACCAAGATCTTTAACCTATAGCTCTGATACCATGTAAAATAAATTGATGTATATTATTGATTGTTTTTGTGTATTATGTATATTACAAGGATTCCTATTATATAGGAGAGGATTTGGGAGTAGGTGAGGAGTAGGTGTAAGTGGTAGTGGAGGTGGTAGGTGGAGTGGGTGGTAGTGGAGGTGGTAGGGGTAGTGGAGGTGGTAGGTGGAGTGAGTGGTAGTGGTAATTTACATTTACACAATTTACATTAACATTATGGTAAATCTATTTAATTTTTCTTGTGACATAATTACTCTTAATAATAATTTTATCAATTTTGATTTTGAAAAATTCATTTTAACAAGTGCAACTGTTAAAGTATTGTCAAATTACATTACAAGCGATGGAAACATTTGAAAAAAAGTATAATATATACATAATTTAGAAAAATTCTATAATACATCTGTATGTTCAATTATGATGTTTTATAATGTTTAGTTATGATTTATTATAATTTTAATTATGATTTAGTTATAATCTATTGTGATTGTTATTTTAGTCGTGATAAAAGAGACTTTTAATTATATCTCAAGCGGTACTTGATTATGACTCATTAGAGTCCTTTTGGTTATAATCGAAAGTTACTTTTTAAGACACAAATTAGTATCAAAATTATAAAATATCATAATTTACATGTGATATATCCCAAAATAAGAGTGTGTAATATTATGAAAGTTTCCCCGACATGTTAATTGAAGAGTTGTAAAAAATAATGATGGGAGGCCCTTTCGACCTTTTGTTTCTTATTTATATAGAGATATTTTTGCTGCTACTTTAATTATCAAGATTTGTGATGATTAAAGAGGCAGTGACGGTTGGGTAAGGGAAAGATGTGAGTGGGGCTAATCGAGTGTAATGAGGTGAATTGTAGTAAGACTGAGTAAGGGGATTGAAAAATTTATAAATCGAATTAGTCCAGATTAATTTGGTAAGTTTGGCTTGATTTTTTTAATTTATGGTTTGGCCCTAATTTGAAAAATTAGGGAATCACTTTTTGCAGATTGGTTATAGATTTAGGTCAATAGTTCCGGATTTGAACTGAATTGGGCCATATAATTTAAACCATACACATTTACTTGCTAGATATTATGTATGTTTAAGTTAATGGTGGAACAACGTGCATGTTTATATTTTGAAAGTTTATATTTCCAAAAATCGTGACAGAAATATTTGTTTAATGTTATGATTTTAGAGAAATTTGGTCAAAGCCTCTCTATTGGGCTCTTCTTTGGTG
This sequence comes from Camellia sinensis, assembly GCF_055761805.1. Taxonomy (NCBI): domain Eukaryota; kingdom Viridiplantae; phylum Streptophyta; class Magnoliopsida; order Ericales; family Theaceae; genus Camellia; species Camellia sinensis. The sequence continues at coordinate 61,257,507 of NC_138962.1, read as the reverse complement.
GAAAGGACAACCCATAAATTTTTCCTTCTAAGACCCCTTTACCTGGAGACCCATACTTGATGGAGGACACAAAAAAAAAAAATTTATTTTTTTTGGGAACAAATTTTGCCCTTCCGGTCCCTCAATAATACCAACCCACCCAACTCTCTATCTTTCTACAGTTCCCAACTCACTCACTCTCTCTCTTTCCACTACTCTCAACTCTCTCTCTTGTTATCTCTCTCTTCACTTATTAATTGGAACTGAAACAGAGTTTCTTGAAGAAACAAATCGATTTTTTGCCGCCTCATGTTACGATATTACTAGCTGAGATTCAAAAGCAACAAAACTTGATGAAGATATTCAAATCGATTTTTTGCCGCCTCATGTTACGATATTACTAGCTGAGATTCAAAAGCAACAAAACTTGATGAAGATATATGAGATTACAATGAAAAAGTTGCAATCTGAATTGGAAACAAAAGAGAATAGTATTTATGCTTTTGAAGAAGAGCTTAATGAATCAATTTCCAATAACAAGTCTCTGGAGAAGAGACAATTTTCGGTACTTGATGGTACATGTATTCTTGTTGACTTCTTGTTGAATAGTTGTTGATTTGAATTGTTGTTTGTTGATTATTGTTGATTTGTTTATGAATTTGTAATGGAAGAACTTGTAGAGCTTCCTACAATTCATACTTTTTTTTTTTTTTTTTTTTTATGCTCTGTTTAAGAAGACAGTAACATGTTACTGTTTATGTTAATTTTGACGGTATTTTTTTTTTTTTACAAATTTCATAGTCAATATAGATCTTATTTGAAAGATTTTAATGGGAACATTCTTGAAATATTAATTTTATTAAAAATCGACTTCTAGATCAAAATTTATATTATTTTAAAATTTAAAATATTAAATTAATCACTAAGGATATATTAGTAATAGTGGTATGTGGTGGACTTTTCTAGAAAAACTTTTTGTATTTATTCTTAATGCATTAAAATTTCATTATGAGGGGGCTTTGACCAAATCCCCTCGGCTTAACTAGTGAATATTATGAGAGTAATTTGTTTGATGAATTTTGTTATTATTATTTTTAAAATTTATGATATATTATATGATTTTTCTTGTGAACAGATTATATAAAACTGTGGTTTCAAATTGAACCGAACTGTGTTTAAATGATTTGATTCGGATTGATTCTATGATTTGAATGATTTGATTTGTTTCAATTTTTATGAAATTGTGAACAATAAATTGGTTCTGATTTCATCCCAAACCAATCCAAAGCATACCATGCTAACTTAAATTGTAAGGTGGATACGGATGCTTAGGATGGTTGTAATTAGGTCTAGTTAAAACAAAGTTGGAATTGATGTAAAGTTGGAAAAACAAATGAGATATTGATATGTGTGGTAAAAAACTTCCTCCATTAATGAAAAAATAATTTAAATTAAAATCAACCAAAATTTTAAAATTTAAAATTTCTAAATTTTATTTGGTATAAAGGTCTGTGTAACCATAAATAAAATTATTCAACATAATAGATATACATGATTTTATTTTCTAAAAATATTTCAAATATAAAAAAAAAATTTCTAATTTTTTTTTGAAAAAATAGAAATTAATTTAACAAAATGAGCTTCTCCAAGGCTGGTCACTTCAATGTCTGCGCAAATACTTCTCAATTTGACAGGCCACAAAGTACTACTTTTCTCAGTGTTGGCAGAAGTTTCTAATTTCCAATGGTTGCAAATTGCTCGACCACTTCCATAATTTCTAGGCAGTTTGCAATCTTTAAACATTCAATTTCACAAAGATGATGAAGCACAACCAAAAGAAAAACTTAAATTTAAATTTGAGGTAAAGTAGTAAAATCATCAACCCATTCTTTCCAGTCAAACGGAAGATTAGAAGACGCCTTGAATTGAGTAAAGGAGCAGGGGAATTATGCCCACTCAATTACATTTGGTAATACTGCACAATGCAGTTTCAGGATTACAAATATGTACACATCTATTAGATTTAACGTCTATGACAACTGCAATCTTATTGGGAAAACAGATACACCAATGTGACAAGGAAGTAGACCCCACATATTGTGGGTGAAATTGTGGAGGGTTTATTAAGGTTTCAAACATTTTCCGTTATTGAATTGAATGCATTCTCCCAAAGTGTTTCAAGTTGTTTAAGTCCATTGATGTGAGAAGTTGATTCAAGTTGTGAGGCAAATGAGCCCTCACTCTTTTATAGGCCGCATAACCTTCTATAAACTATTTAGAATGTAAATTGATGTGCCGAATCTTCTAGAACGAACTCTCTATACACATTCTAGAATTATCTACAAATGTTCCTTCATCCTATCAAGTCTTCTAGAAGGTTTTGGAATCTCCTTTTAGCCTCCCTTCCTTCCAATCTCCCTCTGGTAGGGTTCTTGTGTAGAAAACTTGTCCGGACGTAAGCTGAGGAACTGTTGCTACTTGTGCATACAAATACCAATCAGCTTGTTTGATTTCTAGACTCAGGATTTACTTTTCAGAAAATTAATTTTTTTTTTATTTTTTTTTTGTTTTTACTAAATTTTTTTTAATGTTTCAAGCAAATTTTTTAATTTTTAGATACACCTAATATAAATACACTTAAAAAGTATAATATTTGTGAAAAAAAATCTTTAAAAAATTCACTAAATACAAAAAATACAAAAAAATAGTACATTTTTCATATTCTTATGTATTTATTGATTTTTTAAAATATTATTTTACAAATATTTTACTTTTTAAATACATCTAAGTAAGGTGCATCTAAAAAACTAAAAAAAAAATGTTTAAAATTTTAAAAATATTCACTAAAAACAAAAAAAAAAATATGAAAAATAAAAAACTCAATTTAAAAAAAATTGAATTCAAAAAATTGAAACCAAACACACTAAATAAATCTTCAAGCAAAAGTGATCAGATTAAAATTTCATAGTTTCTTGGTTAATTTCTTTTCTGTATTAATTGCTACTTGACTTAATTTTTTGATGTGATGCTTTGTCCGCTTTAATGTCTTCAATGCTTTTTCTCATCGTGTAGATGTGATCGTGACAGTAATTGTTGTTGTTCTTGTTATATATATAATCTATGAATAATTTTGTTTCGATTGTGTTTGTATTTTAAATTTATGTAGGGATTCATGAAGTAAAAGAATTTTTTTAATGAAACATAAAGTAAACTTTTTTCCCCCCCAAATCCTTTTTTTTTTTTTCCTCTGCAAGTTCGATATCCAACCAAACACAAATTTTATGTATTTCAACGAGTAATACATGTTTGTATCTAACGTTTGTCTTCCCTGAACGATAGTGCCTAGAGATGGTAAAATATCCTAATCTGTCGGGTTCCGACTCTCCCCAACCATAATGGGATGGGTTTTGAGGGTAGTTGAATAGGGTAGGATCGGATTTGAAAAAACTTTTGAAAAATTCGATTGGGTTCAGATTGGGGGCGGGAGAGAGTATTTTTTTACCCGAACCCTACCCAACCAACAAATATAGTAATAAGTAAATAATAATATTACATATACATAATACGCGTATCATATATTATTGAATTTTTATAGAATATATATAATATCTTTTTAGTTTTTATTATGTTATATATATAATATAATTTTAATATATGTACAATAAATAATATATATATTTTTTAATTATAAATAGTATTTTCTAGTTTTAATTATTAAATTTTAATATTATTTTTAAATTTCCTATCGTGTTGATCGGATAGAGTCAGGGATGGAGGTTATATTTGTGGATTTGGGTGGGGGTGGGGGAGAGTTCTATGAGGGTTGGGTCGGGATGAAGGCAAGCAGCAGAAACGGGAATAGGGGTGGGATAGGGGCCCCAACCCATACCCTACCCATTGCCATGCTAGTGCCACATACCGACTTTGAGGACTTCTATTTATCAGCAATTGCATTCATCCATTTATATAGAATTGTAACTTCATCCATTGAAGAAATTTGTACATGTCCCAGAAGTTAGAGACTACTTAAATGCCCAAATGAGTCTATGCTACAATTATCATTATTATTTTTTTATTGATGTGATTCAAATTTGGGAGAATTACAGAACAATAATAAGTGGGGCAATTATTTACATATCGAATGATCAGCAGCAAGTATACAGATAGGTTTGTGTCATTTGTGTGCTTTGCATTTTGAATCTGTTATTCACTTGTTGGAGTATAGAATTTTGCATGGTTTAATTTGACAAAGAAAATAAATTTTCAGCTATTATTTATTTATTTATTTTTCTGAAGCTCACATAGATGGTAACTCTGCATTGTACATCAAACTTGGAAGAAAGGTAATCATGGTAGATGTTACAAAATATGAGCAAGCAGAAGAAAAAGGAGTGAAACATAATGTGCATTACAAGAATAAAGAAAAGGGTGTTCTTGTTGAATCACCTTCGTCCGCTAAAGAAGAAATCACACTGTGCGAAGTACTTGATCAAATAAAAAATCATTAGGAATTTCATTTTATAGAAAAATCTTACCCTTGTCACTTTTAAGTACTTGCAAGTAGTCCTGCTTCAGTGCATATGTATAGTCAAACAGATAATAGAGTAGGGAAGCAAAGGAGTCATAGTAGAGGGCATATGAGCGATGAGAACATAATTAGAATATCAATCAACGGCTAAAACAGAACACAAAGAAGTGTGCTAAGTAAAAGATAACATACATGGCCAGCTGATCAGTCTTGTTCTGTAGCACACCATATAAAACAGAAACCAGGTCTGCTGTTTTCATATATGAATACATACATGTAAAATTGCTGCAGCATAGACAAGGACAAACAAGAAGGAACAAACACACATGCATGCAAAACAAGCACTCAACAACAACAACATCACCATCACCATCATCATCATCATCATCATCATCACCATCACCATCACCATCACCATCACCATCACCATCACATCCAAAGTAACTTGAAAGCTCCATGCCAGTGGGACTACTCAACTATTTTGGCAAAAGAGATAGGGCTGCTGAATTTCAAGAGCTCATATGACCATCTTCTGAAAGCAGTATCACTGTGAGATCTATGACCTATGAAATATTTCAAGTTAGACAAGGAACTGCACAAACTATGAAAACAAACCATATTAAAGATGAACATTACCTGAGGGTACAAAATTTTCTAAGCCGTTCTTTGACCTCACCACATGGAAATGCTTCCCACCATTGTTTCTCTGCTTCAATAGTTTCCAGCTTTGCTGCATTATCTTTGTTGAAAGGTAATACAAGCAAAACAGGACACTTAAAAATCTCAACCTTCTCCAAGGATCCCCACTCCAGTGACTCAATTGTGCAAACACCACTCAATTTTTTCATGTCAAGGAGAATCAGCTCCTTCAGCTTTGGCAGTACATTCAGATTTCCAGCAGCGTCAGATTCTGCAATTATTTCTTCAATTTCTTGGCACTTTTCAATTTTCAAATACTGGATTTCATTAAGTTGTTGAATCACACCTGGAGGAAAAATCTTGACCATCATTTGACAACTAGTCAGATGTAGAGTTGTTAATTTAGTTAGGCTTCCAGGTTGCATTGGGCCCTTACAAATGCTTTCCAGCTTTGGTAGATTCTTTATGTACAAGTGCTCTAAGTTTGGCAATACTGCACTGTTCACTGCATCCACTATGGTTTCAATTTCATCACAACTTTCAATTAGACAACCTTGGACCTTGTTCATGCTTGCAATTCCAAGGTCGGACAGCTGCTTGATGTCTTTGTGGTTCACTAATTCAAATCCATCAGCTTCAGCAAGGACTCTGAGAATTGGAGAATTGCTACCCACACTATTGGAGTATTTGACATACTTATCATATCTAAAAAAGTCGGGAATTTGAGGAGGTTCTGAGTTTTGGCAACCAATGTAAAATTCAAATGAGCTAATGCTCTGGACATCTTTCCATGAACTACTTTCGATAAAACTTAGGAGAATTGTAGCTTTAGGAACGCTGATACGAAGAGTCATAGGTGCAACCTCAATGACGTCTACAACCTTATCAGAAAAGGAAAACTTCAGAGACTTTAGTTCTTGCAATGCGGCCACTTCTTTTATGATATTCTCTACCACCGCAATAGACCATTGCTCCGGAGATTTCACATCAATGACCAATTCTTCCAATTTAGAAAGCTTTGAAATTATATTATAGTTAAAATGTACCTCTTGGGAGGCATTTTCATTTCCAGACTTGGTGGCAAATGATGCTCGCAAACGCTTTAAGCAGATCAACTTCTCAATATGAGGTGGTATATTATCGACTCCACTCCCCTGAATATCAAGTGCTTCAAGATGTACAAGCTCTATAATGTCAGAAGGGAGCTCCACCAAATGTTTGCAATTATTTAGATAAAGGATCTTGAGTCGGATCAAGATTGAAAGAGATGATGGTAACAACTTGATTCCTGTGTCAGATAAATCCAAAACTCTAAGATTTTTCATATGCTCAAAGAATAATGCAGGGATCATGTCAAGAGCCAAATTCTTTTGCAGGAAGAGACTGGAAAGCAAACTACAATTGGGGGAATCTGGTAACCAATCCAACTTATTGTCACCCAATGAGATCCTTTTCTTCTCACTCCAAGATTTTTCATCTGGGGGCCGTCGTAATGCTTTGCTCGTTTTCACTAGATATTTACAATCAGGTTCATCTTCTGATATATATAAGGCTACTTGTCGGATGAATTTGTGCATTGTAACACGGTTATCATTCTTACCTTCCTCAAGTAATGACACATTCTTAAGGCGGCTCAATATTAAATGTCCAATCATGATGGACTCCTTCGTTGCACAATCATCATTGCCAAGGAGATCTTCAGCTGCCCAACACTCCAACAAATAATCTGTGTTGATGTCACTATCTTCAGGATATAATGCACCATAAAGAAAGCATTTCTTATACGTGTCATCGTCCAAGTCATCATAACAAAATTTCAACAATTTATACATTTCCCTAATGCCTTGACATTCTTTTTCAGGCCACATCCTCCAACTATCCAATCCATCACTCCAAAGGTACTCGGTGTTTTTCAATCTGAAAGTATTTGCTACTTTCTCTATCAAGAGTGGAAGTCCACTGCACTCTTTACAAACTCGCCAAGCAAGTTTCCGAATTTTTTGATTTGCAATAAGTTTTGGGCTTCCTAAAACATCTTGAAACATCTTCCATGCCTCATCTAGAGATAAATATGTCACCTTAATCACCCTATCCACCATTGAGGAACAAACTTGACGCAGCCTAGTTGTTAATACTATCTTGCAGCCATTGTTGCTTTCAGGAATCCCAATTTCATTTAAATTGAGATCTTCCTTGACATCATCCAAAAGTAGCAAGTACTTCTTGCCCTTCAACTCCTTGAATATTCTTCGGGCAACTTTGTCAGCATTGCTAGCACCTTCCATCTTTATTTCCATTCTTTGCACAATAGCCTGTTGCAGATGCTCCCGGCTCAAATTTTTTTTACTCCCCTCTTTTGATACTGTGAGCCATATGACTATGTCAAACTTTTTGGCAACTTGTTCATGGTTATTCAAGTTGAGCATTATGGTTGTTTTCCCAATCCCCACTGTTCCGTGGATTCTGATCCCCTTAACATTGTCTTTTTCCAGCAAATCCAGTATCTGCTCTAGTGGTTTTCGAAGTGTTTCGAATTTGTTGATATCTGGTCCCCTCCTCTTCAATACAGTTTCTGGTGGTTGATCAACCAGAATTTTATCTCTGATTTGGTTGCCGTCATTTAGAAGATTGGTAACTTTCTTGTACATCTTTATCATCTCCTCTTTGAAATATGAGGATGAAGGAAACCAAAAAGATGACTCTTCTTTGCTATGTTTTCCATATTCATCTACTGAAAATTTCGCTTGTTTCTCAATCTCCACTGCCCTGTTGATCCATTCCATGTAAGTTTCAGATGGTGCCTTCATCTTGTTTCTCTCAACTTCATTCATGAAATCCTTCCTTATAGAACTGAGTGCACGTACTGCTGCATTTAAAGCATCATGAATCTCCTCCACTTCGTCCACGGGTGGATCCCAAAATATCGGCTTAGCTTGAGAAGCAGCTTGCACCACTCCTGCTGCTGCCCCTACCGCACTGGAAACTGCTCCTACTATAGCTATTGTTTCAGCCATCAAGAATCTCAGAGTCTGTAACAGAAAAGTGATAATTTTAGAGAATACCAAGATTAGAGAATGATTGTGATATCATCCCCTTTTTATATTAATGAAGATGAATAATTACAAGCGAACCCTAAGGCATAGAATAATTACAATTGAATAATAACCCAACGAATAATATACTATTCTAACACTCTCCCTCAAGCTGGTGCGAAGATATTTCTCATGCCCAGCTTGCCAAAGATGCCATGCAATGGCTTACTCCCAACTCCCTTGGTGAGGATGTCAGCGAGTTGTTCACCGGTCTGCACAAATGGAATACATATTGTGCCACTAGTGAGTTTCTCCTTAATGAAGTGGCAATCAATCTCAACATGCTTTGTCCTGTCATGTTGAACCGGATTGTGAGCGATGTTGATGGCGGCCTTATTATCACAGTATAACCGCATGGAGTCCGTCTGATCAATACCTACATCACTCAACAATAACTTAATCCATAAGAGCTCACATACCCCTTGTGCCATAGCTCTAAACTCAGCTTTTGCACTTAACCTAGCAACCACATTCTGTTTCTTACTCCTCCAAGTAACTAGGTTGCCTCCAACAAAGGTGCAATATCCTGAAGTCGATCTCCTATCAGTTATTGATCCAACCTAGTCAACATCTATATAAGCTTCCACACGAAGATGAGTGAGTTTGAAAAATAAAGACCCTTACCAGAAACAGACTTCAAGTACCTCAAAATTCTTATGACAGCCTCGAACTGAATCTGATGAGGAACATGCATAAACTGGCTAACCGCACTGACAACAACAACAATATCAGGACGGAAGTGATATAGATAGATGAGCTTATCCACTAATCGCTGATAGTTCCCCCTATCAACAAGTGTTCCTCCTTCATCATCCCCTAGTTTCTGATTGGGTTCTAGTGGAGTGTCACAGGCCTTGTAGCCAAGCATCTTAGTTCCCTTCAATAGGTCAAGAACATTCTTCCTCTGTGAGATAAATATCACATCCCTGGAGTGAGCAATTTCAATTTTCAGAAAATACTTCAAGCTCCCTAAGTCTTTGATTTCAAACTCACTTGCCAAATATTTCTTCAATAGAGGTATTTCTTCACTATCATCACCTGTAAGAACTATGTCATCCATATAAACAATGAGCGCTATAGTCTTACCACATAAGGAATGTTTCACAAATAAGATGTGATCTGTCTGACTCTGTTTGAAGCCATATTTAAGCATAGCCTGAGTAAATCTCTCAAACCAAGCCCTTGGAGACTGTTTGAGACCATATAATGACTTCCGAAACTAGCATACTTTACCCTCTGTTTGATGATCCTCAAAACCAGGAGGATGTCCATATATACCTCTTCTTCTAGGTCACCATGGAGAAAGACAATCTTTACATCAAACTGATGAAGAAGAACTCCGAAAATATGAGGAAGAAGGAATATATTTTTGTTATATTCAAAACTTCTTATCTTACAAGACAAAATGACACTCCTTATATAGGAGATATTACAAACATCATTATAACCCATTATATGCCACTTACATATTATATATTACCACTATCTACCACTATCATATTATATACATGCCACTATCTGCCACCAACACCACTATCATATTCTATACATGCCACTATCTACCACCAACACCACTATCATATTATATACATGCCACTATCTTATTATATACATTAACACAAATTTCCAGCACTCCCCCTCAAGCTGGTTTGAAGATATCGTCCATAGCCAGCTTGCTAGTCAGCTTATCAAATTGCTTCTTGTGTAGTCCCTTCGTTAGCACATCAGCTAATTGTTCACCTATTGGAAGGTAGGTCATACAGATTATGCCAGCATTGATTTTCTCCTCGATGAAATGTTTATCCACTTCTATATGTTTTGTGCGATCATGTAGAACTGGATTATGAGCTATAGATATAGCTGCTTTGTTGTCACAATAGACCTTCATAGGTGTCGGGTGAGAAAGCTTTAATTCTTCAAGAATTCTTTTAATCCACATTACTTCACAGATTCCATGGGCAACAGCTCTGAACTCTGCTTCTGCACTACTTCTAGCTACCACATTCTGTTTTTTACTCCGCCATGTAACTAGGTTCCCACCTACAAAGGAGCAGTATCCGGATGTTGATCTCCTGTCTGTAACACTTTCTGCCCAGTCTGCATCTGTGTATACTTCAACTTGAAGATGTCCATGTTTCTTGAACAGTAAGCCTCTCCCTGGAGTTCCTTTCAAATATCTTAAGATCTTATAAACGGCCTCAAAGTGCTCTGCCCCTGGTGAGTGCATGAACTGACTTACTATGCTGACTGCAAAGGCAATATCAGGCCGTGTATGAGACAAGTAAATCAATTTCCCTACAAGTCGCTGATATTGTTCCCTCTCTTTGACTTCTTCAGCCTTAGCAGCTTGTAACTTCAAGTTAGGCTCGATCGGAGTCTCCACCATCTTACAACCAAGCATACCTGTTTCTCCAAGGAGATCAAGAACATATTTTCTCTGATTAACGAATATACCTTCCTTGGATCTTGCAAATTCCATTCCGAGGAAATACTTGAGGGCTCCCAGATCCTTAATGTGAAATTTTTTTGCGAGTTTCTCTTTGAGGGCTGCTAACTCTGCTTCATCATTACCAGTTAAAATGATGTCATCAACATAAACAATCAAAATTACAATTTTACTGTCTTTTGAATGTTTATAAAATATTGTGTGATCTGCTTGACTCTGCGAGAAGCCACAACTGATAACTGCCTTCCCAAAGCGTTCAAACAACGCTCTTGGTGATTGTTTGAGTCCGTATAATGACTTGTTCAATATGCATACTCTGTTGCTTCCAAGTCTCTGCTCAAATCCCGGCGGTAGGCTCATGAACACCTCCTCTTCAAGATCACCATTGAGAAATGCATTTTTAATGTCAAGTTGATGTAGAGGCCAATCTGAATTTACTGCAAGAGATAACAGTACTCTGATGGAATTTATTTTAGCAACAGGAGCAAACGTCTCCTAATAGTCGATCCCATAAGTTTGAGTGAAGCCTTTAGCCACCAGTCTCGCCTTGTATCTCTCAACGTTTCCATCTGCGTTACATTTTATCGTAAACACCCATTTACACCCAACTGTTTTCTTGTCTTTGGGTAGATCAACTATCTCCCAAGTACCACTTCTCCTTAAAGCATTCATCTCCTCCATGACTGCTAATTTCCAATTCGGATCATCCAATGCTTCCTGTATATTCCTTGGAACAAACAAGTGTGAAATCCTAGATGTGAAAGCTCTATGGTTTTTAGACAGTCTGTATACAATGACTCTCCTATATATAGAAGAGAAAAAACATATTCACCTACCACACTCAACTCTCACCTAACACACTTACATCTACCTACCACACTCAACTCTCACCTAATACACTCAACTCTACCAACCACACTTACAGCCCCCCTCAAACTCAAGGGGGATAGGAACTAACCAACTTGAGTTTGGAGAGAGTAACAAAACAAGAAAATACATAAAAATAAAAGAGGATAGGAGACACTGTATGGTCGTGTCAGACCATTGGTGAAGACACTGGATGGTGGTGTCATAACGTTGTAGAGGACACTGTATGGTGGTGTCATAACGTTGTAGAGGACACTGGATGGTGGTGTCATAACGTTGTAGAGGACACTGTATGGTGGTGTCATAACGGTGTAGAGGACACTGAATGGCGGTGTCAGACCGATGTAGAAGACAGTTTATAGGGTCATGTCGGACCGTTGTAGCAGACAATGTTGTGACAGTTGTTGTGACAGTTTATAGAGTCTTGCTGGACCCTTGTAGAAACTAACCGGAATCAATGTCGGGACAGTTTACAGAGTCTTGTCGGACCCATGAAGGAGCTAACCGGAATCAATGTCGGGACAGTTTACAGAGTCTTGTCGGACCCATGAAGGAGCTAACCGGAATCAATGTCGGGACAGTTTACAGAGTCTTGTCGGACCCCTAAAAAGTAGCACCCTCAAAAGGTGTGCCCAATCTTTCAAAAAGCGTGCCATCAAAAGGCGTGTCCAATCCATAAAAAGGCGTGCCATCAAAAGGCGTGCCCAATCCATAAAAAGGCGCGCCAGACACGCGGCAAGGCACGTGATCGACAGAGCGCGTGTCGGCCTCTTCGTCATGGTCTTTATAAACCGAGGCGGAGGCTGTGCTTGAGGCAGAAGCGAAGACAAAAAAACCTTGTGAAAAAACTTCTGAAAAACTCTTCATTTTCTGAGAGAGATATTCATTTTCTGAGAGATTGCCTCTAAGAGCTGCAAATCTTGAAACACTCTGTAACCAACCCTTCCGAACATTACCAGTCTGAAATTGCTATTTCGCTGAAACACTTAGCAACCCAAAACATGGCCTCTTCTTCCCGGTCAGCTACCCAGAATATGGCCTCTTCGTCCCATGGTCTGCTCACTCTCTTTCCCGACCTCAATGAGTCCACAAGAGAGACAACTGGTGTGGTGGCACTGGAACCTCAACCAAGCGCCTCGGAGTTTGCTCCGTTGAACTTCCCTATGCGGTCTGTGGAGCAAAGAATGGCAGTGCAGTCGGATGTGGAGGCCAATCAGTATACATTGAAGTCATGTGTGGAGACCATGACTGCGGTCACAAACCTGTCGCACCGGCTGCAGAGTAGGACAAATGAGGTGCAGCAGTTAAACGCCCAACTAGCTCTGCTCCAGCGCATGTATAAGGATGCGCGAGCAGAGATATGTGTGCTAAAGGCGGAAAATAAGGAGCTGAAGCGGAAGGCCACCGTGATGTTCCGATTTGGAGGGCCGCCATATGCTGCAGTGGAGGAGCAGGGAGGAGGCAACTTGCTTGGTGGTCTAGGAAGCACGGAGGCAACACCGTCAAGGGCCGCCCAGGACGGAGGCAAAAAGAAGAGACCTGCGGCAGAGTAGAGAAGAAAAATCCCACTGTGGGTGTGGTTGTTGTGTTGTGGTTGTGTTTGTTTGTTTTGGTTTGGTTTGGTTTGGTGTTTTTTTTTTTTTTTTTTTTTTTTTTTTTTTTTTTTTTTTGTTGTTGTAGAATGGTGATCAGGGCGAAGTCCCGATAGAAATAAAATGAGTGTATTGTGCAAATCTAAATGGCTTGAAGGTACAAGACTGAGCAGAAAAATGAGATTGAATGAATAGAAGGTTTTCTTTTTTTTTTTTTGTTTTTTTTTTTTGTTTTTTTGTTTTGATAAAATAAAATAAATAAAGAAAAAAATAATAATTAATTTTGAAAGCAAACGGAGGAAAGAGAGGGACAAACTCATGTGGATGTCAGGATAAGAAAAGGCAAAAGAAAGAAAAAAGAGAAAAATGCAAACAGGAGTGGAGACAAATTGAGTGGAATTCGGTGGAAAGAAGAGAGAAATCAGGATTATAAATTGCTTTGGCTAGTGGTAGGGCCCACCAGCACTATTCACTTCAAAAATGTGGAATGGTGAGCAAGAGGTGGAAACAACAAGCTTGTCTTTACCCACGATGCCCTCAAGAGTCTGCAGCAGGCTGAGAGATGCAGCAAGATCATTGGCCCATATGTTTCTTCCATCAACCACTCCAGCAAAGAGGTATTTTCCTGACGGGAATCCACTTGTAATCAAATCAAGAGTTTGTGCTCCGCGAACCAGATCAAAACCAAAACCAGTGACACACTTCAGGCTGGTGAGGGTTTTAAATGCCTCAGCTGGAACATCAGCAAAGTAAGTCTCGACAATAACATTCAGGCCTGACAAAGCTGATTCTAGCTCAGAGTAGGCAGCAGTGAATGCTTGCAATTGGTGAGATTCAAGATCCTTCACAAGGGTGGACTCATCAAACTGAATCCATGATGCACCAGCGGCCTTTAGCTCGGCAACAACTTCCTTATAGATTGGAAGGATTTTGTCTAAGAGGGAGAGAAGAGAAAATGATTTCTCGACACCCTTTGCAGGTTTTGAGAGCAACAAATAGGACACAGGGCCAACAAGGACTGGAACGGTATCTACTCCAAGCGCCTTAGCCTCCTTATATTCATCAACAGCCTTGTGGGAAGCATATGAGAACTTGATCTCAGGTCCCAACTCAGGGACAATGAAATGGTAGTTGGTGTCGAACCACTTGGTCATCTCCATAGCAGGTACAGAGGCATTTCCTCTAGCCATGGAGAAGTAAGTGTCAAACCCAATCTCACCACCTGTCCAACCATATCTAGGGGGAACAGCGCCAAGCATCGCGGTTGTATCAAGCACCTGATCATAGTAAGAGAATGTGTTGCTAGGAATATACTTGATGCCAGCACCGGCCATCTGCTTCCAGATGGAAGACCTCAGATCGGCTACAACCTTTTTCAAATCCTCAGCACTGCTCTTCTTATCCCAGAAGGATTCCAATGCAAACTTGAGCTCTCTCTTGGGGCCCATGCGAGGATATCCAACGATGTGGGAGGTCATTTTTCTTTAGGAGGTAGAACCGGAAGGGAGAGAAATCTGCGACTGGTTCTTGGTGAGTGAAGGCGGAGGAAGGCGGAGTTTCGGTTCAGTTATAGAATTTGTGACAGCGGAGTGAAGGTATGTGTAGAGGTCCGGCGGACGGCCAAGTTGAGACTGCCGCCCGCCGGTGAAGCAGAATGACTAGGTTGTTAACCTTGCTCTGATACCATGTAAAAAATAAATTGATAGATAGAGAATAAATTGTATGTATTATTGATTGATTTAAATTTGTATACAATGACTCCTATATATAGAAGAGAAAAAACATATTCACCTACCACACTCAACTCTCACCTAACACACTTACATCTACCTACCACACTCAACTCTCACCTAACACACTCAACTCTACCAACCACACTTACACAGTCTTTGATAGGAGAGGTAATTTGCAATAGGATGTTTAATGCAATTTCGGACACCTTTCCTAATTGCTATAGGAACATCAAGGTCGGAAATAGAAGGAATAGGATTACCTAAAATTTCGATGCCAGAACTCGGGTGGACATTCGGGTCATTATTCCTCAGATGAAATCGCTTCCTAGTATAAACCTGAAGCTCAGAATTTAGATCATTTTGTAGTACTTCTCCCCCTAAACAATAATCTTCTTGACTAGGCACCATAGAACTTGGTTCTCCTAAGTGATCATTATCAGGCAGATGTGATTTTTGTGTAGGATAAATGACATTGGGGAGCGGGATAGAAATATCCCAAAAATGGTCTTCTACTCCACTTGTCTCCCCCTGAAGAGAAGTGTTGGGGAAATAGGATTTTGTTTTCACAAATGACACATCCATACTCACATGAAATTTCTTAGTTTGAGGATCGAAACACTTATACCCCTTTTTGTTTGAGGAATAACCCAAAAAAACACATTTTATAGCACGGGGGTCAAGTTTTGAACGAAATTGACTGGGAACATGAACATAGGCTTCCAAAAACTTTGGCGGGTAAATCAGAAAACAACCTCGTGTCAGGAAAAAAAGTTTTGAGACAATCAAAAGGTGTTTTGTATGTTAACACCTTTGTAGGCATCCTGTTTATCAAATAAGAGGCTGTTAAAATTGCTTCACCCCATAAATATTTAGGAACATGCATGTAAAATATTATAGCACGTGCTACTTCAAGTAAATGTTTATTTTTTCGTTCTGCAATGCCATTTTGTTGAGGGGTATCCCGACATGTAGATTGATGAAAAATCCCCTTTTTTTCCAAAAACTCACCCAACTGCTCATTGAAATATTCTGTTCCATTATCAGAATGTAAAATACCAATTTTGGTTTGAAATTGGTTTTCAATCATATTGTAAAAATTTGTGAATAAATTTTTCACGTCAGATTTTTTATTCATCAAATAAATCCAACATAAGCGGGTATGGTCATCAATAAATGTAACAAACCATCTTTTACCAGAAAGAGTAGTGATTTTAGAAGGGCCCCAAACATCACTTTGAATCAAATAAAAAGGTTTGGAAGCCTGGTAAGGTTTTGGCAAATAAGTAGAGCGATGAAATTTTGCAAAAATGCAACTTTCACAATGAAAAGAAGAACAATCAATCCTTTTAAATAATTCTGGAAATAAATGTTTCAGATAAAGAAAACTAGGATGTCCTAGCCTATAGTGCCATAGCATTATTTTTTCTCGAACAGAGATTGAACTAGTACTATTAAAGCTCTAAGCTTTTTTATTACTAACAGGTACTTCATCAAAGTAGTAAAGACCTTCAAGCATCCTAGCACGCCCAATCATCATCCCCGAGTTCTGGTCCTGAAATTCACAATGGGATTCAAAAAATGTAACACGACAATTAGAATCCTTAGATAGTTTACTGACAGACAAAAGGTTACAGGCTAAGTTGGGGACGTGAAGAACAGCATTGAGATTAATTTTCTCAGTTAGTTTAATAAATCCTTTTCCTGCAATAGGTGAAAAACTACCATCGGCTATTCTGATTTTGTCATGACCAGAACAAGGGAAATAGGTACTAAATAAATGGGAAAAACTAGTCATGTGATCGGAGGCACCGGAATCTATGATCCACGGAGAGAAGTTTAGGCAAGAGAAGGCTTTAGGATTTCTACCTGTTTGTGCCAACAAAACACTAGGAGTACCGGATGAGGAGTTGGATTTTATCAGCTTTAAGAGTT
Source organism: Camellia sinensis (assembly GCF_055761805.1). Taxonomy (NCBI): domain Eukaryota; kingdom Viridiplantae; phylum Streptophyta; class Magnoliopsida; order Ericales; family Theaceae; genus Camellia; species Camellia sinensis. The sequence goes on along the minus strand of NC_138962.1, from coordinate 61,240,699 downwards.
GATCAATCTGCTCTTTGTTGAAGGGACCTGAATCGGCTTCATTAGCGGTAGGAAAGCCACGATTCTTCTCTCCTTGTTTGCTGCTTTTCCAGTTGACAGGTTTGCCATGGATCTTCCAACACGTTTCGCGTGTATGGCGAGACTTGTTGCAAAAATCACACCAGACCCATGGCTAATCATCAAACCTGCGCTGGTAATTTGCAGCCTTGTTGGCCGCAGCATCGCTAATTAAAGCAGAAATTTTAATTGATTCACCAGTACCTTTTTTCTTAAGCATGACGCTCCTTCGACTCTCTTCCCTTCTGACTTCGGCAAATACTTCGCCAATGGATGGGAGAGGAGGTCTGCCAATAATTCTTCCTCGCACTTCATCGAACTCAATGTTGAGGCCGGCAAGAAACTTGTAAATACGGCTGTCTTCCACAGTTTTCTTGTGGTGGTTGCAGTCGTCAACTGATTTCCATTCGTATGTGTTGAAGATGTCAAGATTCTGCCACAACCTTTTCAACGAATTGAAATATTTGGTGACAGAATCATCTCCTTGACGAATCTCTCCCAACTTCAAAGTTAATTCGAAAACTTGAGATTGATTTCCTAGGTCAGAATACATCTGACTAACATTATCCCACAATTCTTGTGCAGTAGTATAGCACATGTAATTAGAGCTTATATCCTCCTCCATGGAATTGACCAACCATGTCATAACCATGGAGTTTTCAGCGTCCCAACTGTCGAACAGCGGATCATTAACAGCAGGAGCCTTCTTGTCACCAGTGATGTAACCGATCTTTCCTTGCCCACGGATATACATCCGGACAGATTGTGACCAGCGGAGAAAATTATCACCATTTAGGCGGATGGTGGTGATTTGGACAGAGTGAGAGTTGGACGTTTTCACCGGAATGGCAGCGGCAGGGGTTGAAGTGGTTTCGGACGTGACTTCCGACATGGCTATGACGGTTTTAGGGCTGCTGTGTTTTTTGTTGCTCTGATACCAACTTAGAAAATATGAGGAAGAAGAATTCCGAAAATATGAGGAAGAAGGAATATATTTCTGTTATATTCAAAACTTCTTATCTTACAAGACCAAATGACACTCCTTATATAGGAGATATTACAAACATCATTATAACCCATTATATGCCACTTACATATTATATATTACCACTATCTACCACTATCATATTATATACATGCCACTATCTGCCACCAACACCACTATCATATTCTATACATGCCACTATCTGCCACCAACACCACTATCATATTATATACATGCCACTATCTTATTATATACATTAACACAAATTTCCAGCAGTGGCCAATCTAGATTAGCTGCTAGAGAGAGAAGTACTCTGACTAAATTTATCTTAGCCATGGGTGCAAAGTCTCCTGATAGTCAATGCCATATGTCTGAGTGAACCCTTTTGCCACAAGTCTAGCCTTGTAACGCTCAATAGAACCATCCGCTTTGTGTTTCACAGTATACACCCATTTGCATCCCACAGGTCGTTTGCCTTTAGGTAACTCAGTCAATTACCAAGTGTCATTCTTCCTAAGTGCTTTCATTTCCTCAATCATGGCAAATTTCCACTCAAAGGTAGCAAGAGCATCCTGAAAATGGTTAAGAATGCCAACAGAGGAAATATTTATGAGGACAACAAATGAGAGTAGGACATAAATTTTGAGATAGGATGTTGAGTACAAGATCTCACACCCTTTCTCTTGGCAATAGGAACATCAAGATTAATAGGTGTATCAAGATTAGTGGACTCAAGAGATTTAAAGTTTCCTGGACTCTTATCAAAAGCAGGAGATGGCAGTGGGTGAGCAGAAGTGGTCTCTTGTATCCAGTTAACTTTCTGTCTGTCTTCATCCCTGACATAAACTTGCCATTCCCTATCCTTGTTGACATTGGGTTTTGTATCCCAGTAAGAGGTGGTGGTGCAAGAACAACTGGTTCCACCATAGGAATCACAGAAATCACTTCACATCAAGGCTCCCCTTGAAGGAAGGACTGTGACACCGGAGAGGACAAGAAATAGGACTGGGACTCAAAGAAGGTGACATCCATGGACACAAACCACTTATGAGAAGGAGGGTGATAACACTTATACCCTTTTAAGTAGGAGAGTATCCAAGGAAAACACATTTGAGGGAGCGAGGGTCCAACTTACCACGAGTAAGAGAGTAATTGTGGACAAAACAGACACAGCCAAATATTTTGGGAGGAATAGAAAACAAGGACTCAGAACCTAGGAGGACTTGAAGGGGAGCTTGTTTTTGCAAGACCTAGTAGGAAGACGATTAATAAGATGGGCAGCGGTGAGAACAGTGTCGCCCAAGTAGGAAAGAGGCACACTCATAGAAAAACACATGCAGCGAGCCATGTCAAGAAGATGACGATTCTTGCGTTTCGTCACCCCATTTTGTTGAGGGATATTGGCGCAAGAGGTCTGATGGATAATGTCATGAGCAAAAAAATATTGCCCTAACCCAAAATCTATGTATTTACCCCCATTATCAGAACGGAAGATTTTGACAGTGGCCCCAAACTGAGAATAAATCATCTTATAAACTGCGGAATACAAAGAAAACTTCACTCTTGTCTTTCATGAGATACACCCAATTAGTATGAGAAAAATCATGAATAAATGTAACAAACCATCGATGACCTTTTACAGACATAACATGAGATGGACTCCAAACATTAGAATGGATTAATGAAAAAAGAACTAAACTCTTATTAAAACTGGGAGCAAAAGAAGCTCTGTGTTGTTTTCTAAGTTGAAAAGACTCACAAAAAAACTTAGACACATTATTGTTTGCAAAAACAGAAGGAAATAAATGTTTAAGTAAATAAAAAGAAAGATGCCCAAACCGCCGATGTCACAGCCATAAATCATCTTTGGTAGTAGGATTTATGGTGGAAGAATGAGCAAGCTTGTCCGGTTGATCCAGGAAGTAGAGACCATTTTCTACACTACCACTGCCAATCGTCCTCCTCGTGACAAGGTCTTGAAAAGAACAATGATTAGGAAAAAAAAGTCACACTACAATTCAAATCCTTTGTAATATAATTCAAGGATAACAGGTTAACAGAAAAATTTGGAACATGGAGAACAGAAGATAGAGGTATGGTAGGAGTGACATGGACTAAACCTTTCCCAAAAATAGAAGAAACAATACCATCTGCAATCCTAACTTTGTCTTGACCTGAAAAGGGCTTACAGGCAGAGAAAAGGTCAGATGATCCAGACATATGATCTGAGGCACCAGAATCAATAATCCAGGGCAAAGACTTATGAGAAAGGAAAATACAAAGAGAAGAGGCTAAGTTACTTGAGCGGGCAAACGACGAGGAAGATGTACTGAGAGCATTAGAAGACCGGCGGTCCAATAAGTGACGTAGAACATCCTCAAGCTCATGAGTAGTCATGCCAGAGAGACCATCAAAAGCCTGGCCAACGGAAGCGGAAGTAGAATCAAGTGTATCAACGGCACTAGATTTATGAGCCCGTGGAAGAGAGCCATGTCCTCTAGACTGGCCTGACCGACCGCCTTTAGAATCAGACCAATCACCTCGACCCTCGGATGGAGTCCTATGAAGCTTCTAACACATCTCACAAGTATGCCGCGGCTTGCGACAGTAATCACAGAATACGGACTACTTAGCGGCAAACGAAAGGATGGGAGTTAGGCTGAGGCCATCTCTAGGGGTAGATAGTAATGCTAAGCGGTCAGTAGAGACAGGTGACATCATAGCAGACCGGCGACTCTTCTCATTCTGTACATAGGCGAATGCCTCCTGAAGTGAAGAAAGAGTGTCCATACTCAGAACCCAACTCCGAACCGGATCATACTCTACATTGAGACCTGCCAGAAACTTGAAGACCCTTTCCTGTGCAATAAACTTCCTGTACCCGACTGAATCAGTAGTGCAAACAAGCTTATAGTCCTGCAGGTGATCAAGGCGTTTCCAGCCGTTGGTGAGAAATGTGAAGTACTGAAGAACAGTCTGCTCCCCCTGAACAGAGCTCTCAATAGAGCGGTGCAACTCAAATGCTTATGAGAAATTCCTTTTACGGGAATAGGTGACAGCCACAGCGTCCCAAACATCCTAGGCAGTCTCCATAGACAAGTAGCCCTCACCAATTTTTGGTACCATCGAATAACCCACCCCATAATCAAAGAGTTGGTAATCTCCCAATGGTCATAACCCGGGTCAGTGGTACTGAGTGCTTGTATCCTGCCATCAACATACCCCATCTTCCCTCTACTCTTCAAAAAAATAGTCAAACTCTGCGACCATGCTAGATAGTTCTGACCATTAAATAGAGAGGTGGTGATTTTAAAATTAGGGTTGGGGTTATCAGTTATAGTAATAGGTATAGTGGAACTCTCACTCCTAGGTGTCTGAGAAGTAGTGGACACACTGGTGTAATCTGTCATAGACTACCGAACCCTCAACCAAACTAGTGCCAATCACAAACCCGGAAGATAGTGGTGGAAGGAAAAACACAACTACCACTATAAAAGCGTAAACAATTAAGAACTCATAGAAATTATTTGGTTGTGTTTGGTGTGGCTTTGAAATCATGATTCCACCCCTCCGTTTGCATGCACTGTTTGGATGGAGTTTTGAAAATGTGATTCCATCACACATTTTAAAACAGTTTTCTCTTTCACGTTTGGATGGAGTTTTCAAAACATATTTCTCTTTCACGTTTCGTCTTCTGCAGAGGAGTTTTTGAATTTTGGGTCTACCCGGACGTTCAGTTGGTCGACTGGAACAGTGTATTTTATTTATTTTTTTTTGCAATTGCCCATCGCCACCTGTTATTTGGAAAAAAATATATATATTTGTTTTGATATTTTTTAAACATACAAAATATTTTTTTTAGACCAAAATGATAAATTATTTTTTTGAATTGAGTTTTAAAAAAAGTTTGGTTATGAATTTTGAATGGAATTTTCAATAGAGTTTTGAGTTGTGTGTTTAGTTATGAGTTATAAGTTTTTGAATTAAGTTTTGAAAATTTTCAAAACTCATAGCTAAACAAATTTTCTCTTTTCATGTCACATCAAAAATTTAAAACTCAATTAAATTTTTTTTTCAAAACTCATAACTAAACAAATTTCTTCTTTCAAATCATAATTCCAAAACTCACAAACTCAAAATACAGCTCTATTCTCAAATCATAATTCTAAAACTCAATCAAACGCAACCTTTATTTTTTTTTTCCTTTATTTTTTTTTTCAAGAGAAAAGAAGAAACAGAGGTGCACTGTTCAAGACCTCATGACCAAGTCAACAATAGAAAGACACAACAGACAAAAAGACAACAGTAGAGGGAGGGACGATACTACATGCTGTCGCATGAAACCAAAGAGAGCATAGAGGCTCGTCTTGCCTAGCCGACTGCACCAGTGGTCGACTAGGCTAGAAGGCCTATCGGCAAAGACCAACGAGAGACCAGGATGGGCCTTTGGTGAGGATTTCGACCAACCTAGGTGAGTTTCGAACCCCAGGGTGATCTTCGGTACTGATTTCGACTAACCAAGGTGAGAAGAGAACCCTAGACAGACATCAACCCACCCCAAAAACAACCTGGGTCCTTCTCGGCTGGAGCCGAAACCCCTCAAGGTGGAGTCAACTTGAGCCGACAGAAAGGGAACCTTTTGGTTGCTGGCTGCATGGGTTGTCTCCAGCTAGTGGCTGGGGGCTCCGGTGGGTAACAGGAACTGTATGGGTGGATAGGTTTAGATTTTAGGGTTAGGCTTTGATATCATGATAATTTTAGAGAATACCAAGATTAGAGAATGATTGTGATATCATCCCCTTTTTATATTAATGAAGATAAATAATTACAAGGGTGCCCTAAGGCATAGAATAATTACAATAGAAAAATAACACAACTAATAATATACTATTCTAACAAAAAGGTCAAAAAAAGAAAAAATAATTAGATAAAATAATAGCAGGGATGGACAAAGAGCAGAACTAAATGTACCATCTTTAACTCATTCTCATGTCAAGTATGACATCAATTCTTTTACCAAAGACAATATTTGAGCAGTCAGTAATAGAAGAATAGCAAGTCAATGTACTATAGGCAATGGATCGTTTTTTTTTTTTTTTTTTTTCTGAAAAAAATAAAATATTTGAGCAGCTTGTAACAGTACTAAAGTACCTCGTCCGTTCAGGAACAGAATACCCAAAAGAACGAAGACTACAAAAACTTCCCCTGCATAACATAAGATATTCTAATAATAAGCTGCTCAGTTCTTACACAAATTAATAGGCAGTGCAGTGGTTATCGGAATCAATAAAGGCCTGTTTGGTAACATTTATATCAATATTTTTTGTTTCAGTTTACAAAATTTTAAAAACTATAAACAAAAACTAATTTAGTTACTTTCATTTTAAAAAAAAATGTAAATAGTTTATAAAATTATTGTAACAAAAACAAAAAGTTATTTTCGCTTGTTTAGAAAATTTTTATTCCTTCATCTTCCACTCCCTCTGGACACCACCCACTGACCACCCCCACCTCTGACCATAGTTGTCTATGTGGCGCACTTTGGACAGAAACAATCTCTGGCCACCACTTCAGCTGAAAAACACCTTTGGCCATCATCTCCAACCGTCATGAACCACAATCGGCCACCTCGGCCAGTCACCATCTCCGGTTGTCGGAAACTTCCTTTGGTGATTCTTTGACGATATTCTCATTTATAGTTCATCTTAGTAGAAGGAACATAAATGTCATCTGTGTATTGCACTCACCCTCCTTCAGGAGAAATCTTTATTTGTGACCTCAAGTAGAGTATCTTGGTCATATTATCTCCAAGGATGGGGTAGCAGTAGACCCTTCAAAAATAAAGGCTATGGTTGAGAGCCCTACACACCAAAACATGTTTGGGCACTGTGTGGATTTCTTGGCTTAACTGACTATTATAGGAAATTTTTCAAGGACTATGAAAAAATTAGTGCACCTTTAACAACCTTGTCGCGAAAGGGTGCGTTTAATTGGGGGCCAGATGCTGAAGCTGCCTTTGTCAAATTGAAGGACGCTATGATGTCTACTCCTGTCCTTGCTCTATCAGATTTCCTTGAACTCTTTGTGGTAGAGTGTGATGCTTGTGGAGTGGGAATTGGCAGAGTTCTAATCCAGAAGGGTCAACCTTTAGCATTCACTAGCAAGGCATTATCACCAGTTCATCAACAGATGTCAATATATGACAAGGAGAAGAGGGCTATAGTCATGCAGTGAGACAAAATAGGCCTTACCTTATTGGCCACCATTTTCAAATACAGACTGATCATAAAAGCATTAAATATATTTTGGAACAGCGAATCTCATCCGTGGAGCAACAAAAATGGGTCTCTAAATTACTGGGGTATGACTATGAGATTATTTACAAGAAGGGGACAAAGATTGAGGTTGCTGATGCTCTTCCTCAACTTCCTGAACAAGCTGATTTGGCGGCTATAACAGCTCCAATATTTGGTGGTCTAGATGACATACGAGCGGAGTGGGCGAGTGATCTAACTATATAGGATTTGATAATCAAATTGCATAAAGACCCTAATGTTGTCCCACACTATGCTTGGGATGGCAAGGAAGGACCTTAGGTACAACGGCCAAATTGTATTGGTTGCTAATTCTCCCCAAAAGCCATTGTTACTTCACGAGTTCCATGCATCTTCCTCTGCTGGACATTCAGGCTACTTTTGCACTTACAAACGACTCTCTCATGTCTTTTACTGGAAAGGGATGCAGAAGGAGGTTAAACATTTTGTACAAGAATGTGACACGTGCCAGAGAAATAAAGCAGAAACAGTAGCAACCCTGAAATGCTACAACCACTTGCAGCTCCTACCCAAGTGTGGTCAGATATCTCTATAGATTTTATAGAAGGCCTTCCTTCCTCACAAGGGAAGAACGTGATCTTTGTGGTTGTGGACCATCTTACAACCTATCAACCACAGACAGATGGCCAGAGACAGAGGTCTTTAACCAGTGCCTTAGAGGATTATTTGATGTGCTTTACAGGTGATCAGCCAAAGGATTGGGTTTGCTGGCTTTCATGGGTAGAATGGTGGTACAACACTACCTATCATTCAACTACCAAACAAACTCCATTTGAGGTAGATTGTGATCCAAGAGAAAGGGATGGCCTTTTGCAACTTCTCAAAAATAATCTACATCAAGCTCAGTCCCGAATGAAGCAACAAGGAGACAAGCATAGAACAAAAAGGGAGTTTAAGGTACGAGATTGGGTCTATTTGCGGCTACAACCCTACAAACAAGTTTCCATACAAGTTTGCTCTTCTAAGAAGTTATAGCCACATTTTATGGTCCTTATAAGGTGCTTGAGTGTATAGAACCTGTAGCCCATCGGTTAGACCTTCCTGAAGGCACTAAGGCTCCGTTTTTTTCCCGTAAAATATATTTCATTTTGCTTTATTTGGTTGAACACAAAGTAAGTAAAATATTTTTTTAACAAAAATAACTTTCATCAAAAGCTCAAAAATGACTTCCTTTCCAAAATTTCGCAAGTCATTTTTGGCTTACCCACAAGACTCCTCTCAACAGTTGGGAAAACCATGGTTTGCAATCTTCATTGGTTTTGTGGCAGCCTAGGTGAATAACTGGTTCTCCGATTATGAATTCAATGTCCACATTGCAAGTTAGAGAAAGTGCAATTTGAGTATTACGTAAATATTTTACAAACAACAGCCAAACACTGAAAAATAGGGAGGAAAATATTTTTTTGCATAAAAATATTTTACATGAAAAATATTTTTTGATGTAAAATATTTTACATTGAAATAAACAGAGCCTAAGATTCATCATGTTTTCCATGTTTCTTGTTTGAAAAAGAAGCTTGGAGTTCACCTTCTTGTTCAAAGGCAGCTACCAGGTATTTCCTTGACAGGAGAAACCAAGATCCAACCCCAAGCTATATTGGATTGATGATTAGTCAAACGCAAGAATCAAGCAGGAGTGGGCGTTCTAGTCCAGTGGAATAGCTTTCCAATTGAGTATGCTACTTGGGAATCCTATCACTCGCTCAGGGAGAAATTTCTAGCGTTTGTTGCTTTCCAACCTTGAGGACAAGATCGTTAATAAGAGTGGGGGAATGATACGATTACTTTCTATATTGGTAGATAATGTTCAATTTTATTTTTAGGAGTCAAATGTGCCATTTGTTTTGGCATGATTTAATTTCTTTTTCCGGCAATCTTGTTATTTCTGTTGCTGGCTGGTGTTCTAATTATATAAAGGTGTAGATGCCTTATGGCACTTTTATGCAATCAATGATAATTTGCTTTAATGCTCTAATTGGTTTACTGGAATGGGATGATCATTCCCGATGAATGATGGTTCTATTTGCAATGTATTTTTCATTACTTTTTTAAATCAACCAAGCATGAGAATGAAAATTCCGGTTGAATGATTATTCCATTCTACTCCATTCCATTCTAGTAAACCAATCCCCTCGAGGTGATCTTCTTCTTCTTCTTCTTCTTCTTACTATCCCATTATGTTCCTTCAGTCACTAAAATACCATAGATAGAGCTCTGGTTCTATCATGGTTGAACTCCAGAGATTTGTTAGATCTCAAATTTTGAAATTTAAAATTTAAAAAGTAGTTTATGGCTTTTTGGGCAAACTGCAAAAGGAGTAAAGGGATCAAATTTCATTTAAACCATGACAAAATTGATATTCAAATATAACATGATTCAATTTAAAGCATCAAAACACATATTAAAATCTACATAGTAATTATGCTTAGAGCATCTCCAATACTTCAACTTTTTTTATTCTTCATCAAATTTAAATTTGATGAAAAAAAGTTCAAAATTCATCTCCAATCCTTTCACCAAATCAAGGAAGAGTCATTTTTTCATCAAATTGAGAACTCATCAAATTCAAATTTGATGAAAATTTAAAAGATTACATTGGAGATGAATTTTTTTTCATCAAATTTGATGAAAAGGAAAATTTAGGATAATAGAAGAATTTTTAAAAAGAATTTGATAAAAATTGGATGAAAGGATTAGAGTAATGCATATCAAATCAAGCTTTTTACTCAATTTGGAATCAAATTTAATGAAAAAAAATTAATGAAAGGTTGGAGATGGTCCTATGCTGAAGGAATAGATATTGAGTGCATACCTACCTTATTGCTGCATCAAGTGCCCAACAAAGGAAATTTTCCGACAGTTTTCTGTTTGTTTCCCAAGAAATTCGAGTTTCAGTGCCAATTGGACTGGTTTAGATCAATAGACAGTAGACAATTCTTCTCATGCAGATGGGTTCGTCTAATCATGTACCAGCTTGCTGTCCTTTGACTTCTGGGAATTTACAAAAAGAGTTAATTGGACTGGAATGATTTTCCCGGCAACTTGTTTGGGTATTGAATTTACCAGGAAAAAGACTAAAAAAGAAAAAAAAATAAAAGAAGAATAATTTTACGGGCTTTTTGACCTAGTTTTATCCTGGGCAGGTAGGTATGGACAGGCATATACATACATTCCTCTCTGTTTTCCTAGAACATAGAACACACCAAACGGATGCTGATCATTTCAAACTGTTAGTATTTTGGGTAAATTACACAGACACCTTGATTTCTATTTAATATAGATTTTCGCTTCTAAAATTATAATTTTCTTATTAAATTTATAATTTCATTATAATGCATTGTTAATATCATATTTTAAAATTTTTTATGATAAATTACACTGACACCCCCATGAGATTTTCATTTAATATAAATCTCCATTTATATTTGAAAAATTATACTTATCCTAGTCTGATTAAAATGACATATTTGTCTTTTAGTCTTTATACATGTCATATAATAAAATAGTGTAAATATTTTGTTCACGTCATTTCAAGAGAAGTAACAATCATCTTCTTTAATTTAGCTCATACAAAAAATTGAGTTTTTTTATTTTTATTTTTATTTTTTATTTTTCGTGTTTTTTTAAAAAAATTTATTGATTTTTTAATATTTTAAATAATTTTTTATTTTTTAGATACATCTAATCTAAATATACTTAAGAAATATAATATTACGTGATTTTTTAAAAAATTCACTAAACACAAAAAAAAATATAAAAATTCAATATATTATCTTATTTTGTTATATTTAATAGATTTTTTTTAAGTTTTTTTGTACAAATTTTATATTTTTTAAATATATCTAGAAAAAAATCATAAAAATATTGTAATAGTAATCTGTAACCCACTAACATACACTTTATTAGTTTATTTATTTATATTATTTTATAATTTTGTGTGATTTGTGTGTTTATATATATTTTTGAGTGTTTGTACATTATAAATAACATATTTTAATATTATATTATATTATAATATAAAATAAAATAATAAAGAAATAAATAATACCAATCTTTCGGTGGATGTGCACACCCCACCATTCCAACATCATTAATTATATATATATATATATATAAAAAATAAAAATAAAAAAAGCCAAAGGGAGAAGAAACTGGGCCTGCCAACTTTCATTTAATTATTGTTTAATTTTTTTAAATTATTTTAATTATTATTTTTGTATCAACACAATTCGATTAATCCATGAAAATTGACACATGATCTTAACCACCATACTTCAGAATAGTAGTTATTACTTAGTTACAAATAGAATATTTTAGTGTGCAAACGAACATATCGGATAATGATATTGTTATACATACAAATCATATTTATAAGTGTTTTGTTTTAAAGTGAAAGGTCACTATTGAGTTATATCATTGTATTTGAAAATTTCATATAAAATTTATGTTTGTAAATCATCACTCAATAAGAATATCTTCAAGTAGAATTTAATGATGGAAAGTTGTAGAATGATCATAATGATAGGAAGAATAAATAGTAGAAAAAATGGCAAGATGATCATTTAAAAAATTTTAGGGCATGACATCAACAATCTAGTGGGCAATTTGTAATGAGATTACAAACCTCAGGGAGGAATGTAATTTTTCAAATGTGAAAGGGAAATTTATATTAAACAGAAACCTCAAGAGGTGTCAATGTAATTTACCTAATTTTCTAAATGACTATCCTGCCCTTTTATGATATTTTTTTGTATAAATTTTTATATATGAATATAATTTTTCATTTTTATTTCTACCATTATATCTCGATTAGATATATTTAAAAAGTATAAAATTTGTACAAAAAACTTTATAAAAAAATCATTGAATATAACAAAATAAGAAAATGTATTGAATTTTTTTATTTGGTGAATTAAAAAAAATTACAAAATATTATACTTATTAAGTATATCTAGATTAGGTGTATCTAAAAAATAAAAAATTACTTAAAATATTAAAAAAATTCAGTAAAAATTAAAGAAATTGAAAAATAAAAAAATCAATTTTTTGTGTGAGTTAAACCAAAAAAGATGATTGTTATTCCCTTAAAATGACATGAACAAAATATTTGTATTATTTTATATGTATAAAAGATTGAAGGACAAATATGTCATTTTAATCTGACAGAGGATAAATGTAATTTTTCAAATGTGAAGGGATATGTATTAAACAAAAACCTTAGGGAGTATCAGTGTAATTTACTCTAGTTTTTTTAAGAACATGGAAACATTTATATTAAGGGTAAATTACAAATACACCCCCTAAGGTTTGTTTAAAGTACATGTTGTCCTATGTGATTTTGAAAATTATAAATACCCCATTGTCAGAATTTTTTATTTAACTATAAAAATAAAATTCATAATTGCTCTCCAATACAATAATAAAATTACCTAAATTATTAATCGAAATATATTTCTAATATTATTAGAAACTGTTAATTGATTTTATGATTTATTAATAAAATGGGCGATTTATTATGAAATTAAAAAAACCTCAGGAGGTGGAATGTAATTTCCAAAATTACAAGGGGTGATTCGTATTTTAATCGAACCTCAAGTGGTGTATTTGTAATTTACCCTTATATTAATAAACAACATACATAAATATGATTTCAAAGGGTCATCCCAACCAGACAACGAAACGAAAAAGAAAAAAAAAACAACAAAATACAAATTTGCCAAAAGAGCAATTATAATTAGGGAAAAATCGCCGATCTTCTCAAAGATGTCGTTTGGAAAGTAAGATCTATATCAAATCAAACAAGAGTGAAGAGTGAGAAGATAATAATTAATGGGACTTGGAAGGGGCTGGAGGACATTGTTCAGGTAGGCTCGTCATGGTTCTGTCTTGATAATTGGAATCGTCTATTTTGTCGAATGTTTCGTCTCTAATTTTTTTGTATGGGATTAATTATATGAAGATTCCTAAAAAGTATCACTTTTGATTCTCTAAATTATAAAAATGTATAAATTGACTTTCTAAATTATTGAGAAATATTGTTTTGTCTTATAAACTATAAAAGCGTACAAATAAACAGCCTATACTATTGACGTGTTTTACTTTAACCCCTTTTGTTAGGGGTCCAATTTGTAGATTTTTTTATTTATTTTTTTAATAGTTTATGGGGTCCATTTATACTGTCTTATAATTTAGAGGGTTAAAGTGATATTTCTCAATAGTTTAAGGAAGTTTTCATGTAAATAACCCTTTCATATATATCATTCATTAAAAAAATTTGGTCAATCTGATATTCATAGGCTATTCAATTTATCCCGTTTGTCATTAAAAGAAATAGATGATCTATTTTTAAAAATACATTTTTTTTTGAGGCAAATGTGATAAATTCAATAGATTACGATTATCGAACAAACTTAATTTTTTGTGCGAATAATATACACGAAATACTTGATAAAATGAATAATTTTGATCATCGAAACATGACTTGTGGTAAGCTCTACATGCCTAGACAATACCCTCTAATCCAAATCACGGACGAGAGGGGCACCAAGTTCAGAATAAATATTGATTAGTTCTCATAACAATAAGGATTAATAATTTTTAAAGTATGTAATTTATTATGATTTAGTCTTTAATGTTTTTATTTTTCAACTTTCTAAAGTATATAATTATGTTACACTTGTTCAAAATCATTAATGAGAGGATACTTTTGAAAATTTGCCAAAAAAAAAAAAAAAAAATGCAACATATAAAAGATTAGAAATTAAATTGAAATAAATCATATACTTTGAGACCAAAATGTTACAAGGCTTTTTTTTGGCTTTTTTAGCTAAAATTCACAAAATGACAAAATAGGCTAAAATAACTAATAAGACAAAATGTCACATCAAACCCATAATCATTTCACTGTTTCTCTTACAAACATCACATACAACTACAAAAAAATCAAACTATCTTCCCAAACACACAAATTTTAGCCTACTAAAATAGCTAAAAACTAAAATAGCCTACTAAAATAGCAACTTCCCAAACGCCCACTATGTGTATATTTAGTCCAAGTACTACTATTTATCCCGACTTAATTTGTTAGACCCTTTCCCTACCATATTATTTGTTAACAATTATATCTTATCATAAAATACAAATTTTATTCCCAATATCCAACTTCTCAACTACCAACCTTTACCCTGCCCTTACATATCATTGGTAGCTCTGACCACTCCCCCCGCCTATCCACTTCTTAATTTTGTTTGCCTTTCTTAGGTCCTCTTTGTTGGAGAAAATGGGTTTTTGGTAACTTTGGTTCTAGATTCTTTGTAACAAGATCTCTCTACCACAAAATAGAATAACCAAAAAAAGTAGAGAATTGAATGAGAAATTGTCTCATAAAGTTGGTCTCATGAATGAGAGATTGAGAATGATGATTGAGCATTTTTTACATGACCTAACCATAAGAGACACATGGCCTAACCATGAGGAACACATGACCTTAATAGTGTCTTCGGCCATGAGGGACACATGGCCTTAATAGTGTCTTAGACCATGAGCCACACATGACCTAACCATGGGGGACACCTGGTTTTGGAACATGAGGTACACAATTTGCCATATCTCTTGCCAAAGATGCCTATATAAGGGCATGCTCAACATTGTGAATATTATCACAAAATATAAGTTCTCTCCTCCTATTTTTCCTATTGTGTATAAAAGGAAACCATTCTCTTTGGTTACAGCACATAAATTTTTGCTCTCATATTATAGTCAGTCTGCTCCTAATATATTCTTTCTATGTGAGAGAGTACTGCCATTTTCAGTTCGCCGGAGCTAAGCAGAAGGTGCTTCTGCGTTAGTGGGTTCTAAACCGTCGTATCCTGGGAGACAGACGCCAACATACCTCCAGCACCACGGTAAGGCGACAAATCTATTTTAAGGAAACTATGGTATCACACAGGTTTCGATTTGCTTCCTTGTCTTATTTTAATCTTTTGTTTGATATATATTTCTATTCATCATGTTGTTTAGTACATTATTTCTTGATTGTAATTTAATTCATTAAATATGAATCTGCTTATTCTATTTAATTTACACAATTTGTATAACAATCTTAAAACGGATTATATGTTTCCCATGAAATTGGACAAATAGATACATACTACATGTTTAGATTCCTAATTTCTTATCATGATTTGCATGCTTCTTTATTTTATAATATAATTTGCATGCTCATGAGTGTTTAATTTTTATTTTTATTTTTTTGGGTTAAATTGACATACTTATTATTGTTATACTTTTCTGGTATAATATGCATGTTCATTATTTTCTAGATTTGTAGTTTAATTTGCATGCTTATAGATTTTGATTTTTACTTTCCTAGAAAATTATGCATGATTTTATTTCTAGAATTATTTGCATGCAGTGGTGGAGTCAGAAAATTAAATTAGAGGGGGCACTTATTAATTACAATATCGAAAATTTTTACAAAAATATTTCAACCAAGTTTTTATGATTGATTTCGAGAAATATCAAAAAAATAATATTATTTGTAACTAGTGTATCATGGACAATACAAAAAAAAAATATGAATATAAATCTTAAAATAAATTATATAATGATAATTTTTTTATACAAAATTTGATTAAAAATTCAATATAATAGTAATACCATGTCATCATCGATATGTGATATCACCAACTAATAGTACATAAACACATAGAGAGTGAACCTCACATGTCAAATGTAACTAACAATCTAATAAATTTCATATTTTTATAGTGAGATAACTTATACTTGCATGTCAATAATAATAACATCACCGTTACATTCAAAAATTTTCATAGATAATATGGTTTATAATAGTCTTTTCATTTTCAATTAAAACAACCATTATTGTTCTCATAATTTTTAAAATGTCATTGACATTTCACTCTAATATATTTTTTGTAATTTTTTTATTTAAAATATGTTCTTTATGTTTGCAAAATTTAAAATAAAATATAAAAAAAACCCAAAATCAGGAGGGGCATGTGACCCCCCTGGGTCTTCACTCCCTCCGCCAATGTTTGCATAATTTTATTTCTAGAATCATTTACATGTAAATTGCTCTAGAATTATCTGCATGGTTTTATTTCTGGGATTATTTGCATGTTTATTGTGTAGTAATTGCATATAACTCTTGCCAATTAATTTTAATTTAATTTTTAGAGTTTTAAGTTTTTTGTAACTTGTCTAGCATTCTTTACTTAATTTTGCTTTTAAGTAGATTGCTAAAAGGTTTTAAATAATTTATTACTTTACAGTTTATTTCAATTATTTACTTTGTATTTTGTTATATTTTTCTGCTAATTTTCTTTACAGGAATACCTATGCGAAAGAGAATGAAAAAAAACAAAAACAAAAACAAAAAACAAAACCAAATGAATAGAATTTGGTACTATAAAACTAAAAATTCGGACTACTAACCTTTTTGTTGAATAGAAATACCTAAGCGTGTAAAGGAATTTTGGACCAAATAGAATCCTATTTTTATTGGTTATTATTCTTTATATTTGAAGCAATTTGTTGCTTGTGTTTTAGTAGTAGTTTAATTTCTACCTTGTAATAGTTTCACCATAGTGAAAGGAAATAGGGAACGAAAGAAACTATAAACCTTCAGGTTTAGAGAAAATCTTTGGGATTAATTTTATTATTCCCAAAATGGTTTGGTTTTCTGTAATAGAAACCAAAATTTAGCCTTGGTTAAAAAGTATTTCTAATTTATATTCAAAAATGGTAATTGAGATGGATTTGGTTTCAAACCTTTGTGGTTAAAGGAAGTCTTTAGATTTAATCCATTAATTCCGAAAGTGATAGAAAACCAAGTTTTGGTAAAGTTTTTGGTTATAATTTGATTATTTCCAAAGTGTTTTATTTTGAGAAAATAAACCAAATTTTATTATTAGCTAAAATATTTCTGATTTTTATTCAGAAATAATGGGCTCAGTTCCGGGAGTACCAATTAACTTGTATGAGTGGTGTAATTCTAATAGCAATTTTTAATTACTGGTCTATTTTAATCTAGTTTATCCTCTGAAAAACTTAATTCTAAATTTGTTTCCCATAGATTAGGAGTCAACATGCTCATGAAAGTTTTGTCTAAGGTTAATTGGGTCTTAAGTGGGATCGGTGTGACCCCCTCTAGTCTTCCTGGAAACTTTCCTGACCATGTTCAATTATAGGGTAAGTGGTGAGATCGGTTGTGAATTAAATTTCAGACTTCGGGATTTTCTAGTGTTAAGTTTAGTTTCTGGAAAAACAGAATAGTGAAACTTTGTTGTGATGGCTTCAAGAGGTGACAATAGAAAATGGTGTTACACCTAACAACCTTAAGCCTTGTGAGGTTCCTAAAGGAAGATCTAGAGAGATCAAATGTGATTAAAGAAAATCATAAGATTGTAGGATATTATCTCTAAATTAATCAGAGGCAATTAGTATGTTATCCTTGGGTTAGCATGTATGATTGCTATATGACTTTGCTTAAGAGCAAAGATGAGACAACTCGTTAGGATGGGTGAATGTATTTTTTCTGAATATATTCTCGAGTGGTGGCTCCTAGTGAGTACAAGATCACTGATCACAGAGATAGAAAACTGGTGATTCCTAGGAGGTGTTAGACCACTAGCTACACAATTATGAGAACAGATTACTGATTACATGTTAAGACATGATGGTTCCTAGTAGTGGAGTAACTACTGATCATATGTCAAGACTTGATGATTCCTAGTAATAAAAGAGTTTACTGATCCTATGTTAAGACGTTGTGATTCCTAGTAGGGGAGTGACTATTGATCACATATTAACACTATAACAAAATTGAGTTTTCACGGCTTGCAATGCATGCCGTAAAAACTCTTTCACGGCATACACACAAATGCCGTTATATGACATGCCGTGAAAAGTTGAATATCATTTACGGCATGCAAGTAAAGTTGTAAAAAGTAATAAATTAAGCATTAATGGCATACTTTGTATGTCGTATATAAGTTTTTTACGACATTTTCTACATGCCATAAATCATTATATTTTTCATGGCATTATTTTGCATGCTGTAGAAGGTTATTTTTAATATATTTATAGCATACTTTGTATGCCGTATATAATCTTTTATGACATTTTTTTGCATGCCATAAATTATTACACTTTTCACGACATAATTTTGTATGCCGTAAAAAGTTATTTTTAATATACTTATGACATACTTTGTGTGCCGTATATAATATTTTACGACATTTTCTTGCATGTCATAAATCATTATACTTTTCACGGCATAATTTTGCATGCCATAGAAAGTTATTTTTAATATATATACACACACACAAGAACATAACCTTGCCTAGCCATATCCACCTCCAAACAATGGCAGTAGCTTATAAAGTGCGGCAACTTGTGAACAAATCAAGCAGAAGCGGCAACTATGAAATAAGGAAAACAAAACTAACATCCACACCAAACAACCTGCATACTAGCTTCCATCCTCAACTTCTATCACATCAAGCTAATAACAACCTCACAAACGTACAAACTAAGAAAAGTATCCAAATCATATGATTCACTAATTTCCAAAATATGACTTTAAATATACAACTCCACCTACTAATTTCTTTGGGGGGGAAAAAAACACAACCTACATAAATAAAAGAACAGAAACAAATCAAAGAATATATCATTGGTATTTTACATGGTTCAAAAACTTATAGATTACAAGACCAAGTAAAGTAAAAAGTTGCATCCTTCAAAGAAAACATGCATTGATCCAAAAATTTTGAATGGGAAACAAAAATAGTACAGAAGAAAAGAAAAGTAGATAGATGCATCAGATTCTTAAATACAAAAATTCAAAAATAAATAAAAAAAATGGCTTTTGTTTTACAACCAAAACTACATCCCAAGAATCAACCTTTGGCACACTGATTCTAAGAGCTAGAAGAAGGAAGACTCTCACTCCCAATCCAGCAATCCTATTCTAGAATAAAAGATATCACCAAAAAACAAAAAAACTCCATAAAACGAACAGAAAATCAATAGCTTCAACAACATATATATATATACCTCAAAAGGCGATGGATTGAGTCAGGATCAATATATATGTGGTATACAAATTATATCAATTATGAATTTCTTCAATGAACAAACAAAGAAATAATAGAATAAATTTGTAACCTTTACTTCACGGTAGTGAACCAAAACAATGTTCGAGCACTCCCTTCAGCAAGTGTCATCCAAATAAGAAGCAAATGAGAATGTGCGGCAAAAGCCCTTCCAAAATAACAACTAAGCAAACAAAAATGGTCAGATTTTCATTAACTTCCATAAATTAATTCAATTTTCATGGTGTGTAGTCAATTTCATGGAAGTTCATACAAGGTAACATGAGTTTACAACTATAGACATCGCTGTAATTCCAAACATTAAAATGATTAGTATGACAAAGAAAACTGGTGAAACTTTAAACCATATTTCATCTTTTTTCCCTCACAGACAAAGGTAATGGGACTTCCAAAGCAACAAAACTGTTCCAGAAGCAGATATAACTACTGAACCAGATTCTACTCAGCAATTGATTTATTCAATGGTAAATAGTATCAGAGGACTGTACTTATGCATGTACATGTACAAGAAGCTGCAAGTAGGCATTTACATTCAATCAACCTTTATACGCTAATACTAATTAACAGATAAACTTCATATTAAAAGCAATTGCCGAGAGGTGGTCCATAATACAGACAGATTTATATATATGTATATATATATATAAAGAGAGAGAGAGAGAGCAAAGTGCAAAGATTTGACAAAATAACCACAAACTTCGATAAAAGCAAGGCCAACTTTTTGACACTCACTCTTCAAGCAACCAATAGCTTCGCCTCTGGAAATTTTCATTTTCTTCTCCATGGGCATAGTAGCAATGCAACACATCAACACTTCCAGCCTGAAAGGACATTATACAAGCAAATTACTTTGGAAGTATATATTCATTATATCATATAGTGCAAAATTCCTGAAAGTCACAAACTTCTGTCTGGTGTAGACAAAATTAACTTAAAAAACAAAAATTGCATTCAACAAGCATCATCTTTTCACACAAACCTTGAGCCTCTCATGAGCTTCCTTCACTGTCTTTCCATCTTTCTTCCTCCTCCAGTTATGGCCATCTTTGTGACGTGAAATGAAATTATGGAACAAACAATAGCTTTAGGTCATATTTGTGATGTGATCCTTAACAAAGTAGACATTGATCCAGGTTGAAAGTGACAAAAAGACAATAAGGCGGCCAAAATAACATTGCTTTGAGGCCATTAGAAACTGTTAGAACTGATTAAAAAAGACAGGTCCATGTAGCAAATCCCAAGTAGTTAAGATTGAGGCTTGTTGAGTTCAATTGTACAGAGTCATTTATTCAAATCCCAG
Organism: Camellia sinensis; assembly: GCF_055761805.1. NCBI lineage: Eukaryota > Viridiplantae > Streptophyta > Magnoliopsida > Ericales > Theaceae > Camellia > Camellia sinensis. The sequence goes on along the minus strand of NC_138962.1, from coordinate 61,219,882 downwards.
AACATGTTTATAGGTAAATTAATCCAGACCAAGAGATATTGAAAACGAAAGAAAATCCTTGTGCATGACTTGAAATACACATGCAAATTTTTTCCACTCAAATTTTGGGAAAGTTTCTGAATGAACTAAACTGCTATAGAAGCCTCTGTATGACCTCACAAACACCGACAATTTTTTCCTCTTTCCCCAGAAATCAAGGTTAAGTGGCCAAACCAGGTACCACTTGGCCTACACTGGTAGTGGTGTAAGGTAGACAAAATGGAAGCTTGGAACTTCGAAGTTTTGCTGAAATTTTTTAACCTTATTCCAATGATATCCTTTAACTAAAGAATGCAAGACAACATGGCATCTTTCATCTTAGAAATTTGCTAAAAACAGAGAAGGCAAAGCATTTATACTGCTTTCTTTTACGCCTCAGAAAGAAAATTTGAAGCATAATATTTAATTTTGACATTAAGAGTTAATTTGACCCAGGTAATCTCTTGGACACGATAAAGGGAATTCGGACATTAAGAACCTGGTATGGTGCTAAACTAATAATTTTTCCGTTTAATAGGATTAGTTTGTTTGTTGCCTTTAAGTATTAGGTATATTTGGGGTCATTTTTAAAGCAATTTAATGAGAGAGAAAAAAAAAACAAAAAACAAAAATATCGCAAAACAAAAAAAATAAGAAACTCAGCATCAAGTTCTCTCATCAAGCTCTAGAATCACAATTCACAAGCCAAAGTTATTTTAAAAACAAGAAACTAAAAAGCCATCCCATAATAGGACATGCATAACTGATAATACTTAAACAGCATAAAACTCAGCTTATGAACAAGATTTTTGGACAAACCAAGCATTATTATACATTCATTATTCAACATTTACAAAGAGAAATTTTCAAAAGTGTTAACATTTCATCCCAAACATAGTAACCTAGAAACCAAAAGCAAGCAAAATCAGAAGATCAGATTTGGACTTCCAAGCTTGCGTATGAATGAAATTTATTTGAGACAAAAATAGAATTTCCCTAACAATGCAAGCTTGCGTATTCAAAGATTAGAAATTACCTTCACAAAGAGCAAGCACAATCTCTACTAGAAGGATATCAATGGCTTGATGATCTTTCTGAAAAATTCAATTCTCCATAAAATCAAAATGGGGAAAAACAGAAACCTTAATATTCAACAGAAAATAATCACAAAAAATTTAACTTCCGCTTCTTACAAGTAAAATAGAACTAGATTAATTTCCACCTCACTATATGAACTATATGAACTTCATGAATCTATGATTGTTAAGTAGAGAGGCAAATCAAATAAGCTACCTAGTACTAGAGAATCATCTCAAGTATTTAAACAAAGTTAATAAGGTATTTTCTATTATTAATTTTTTCATTTTTTTTCCAAGAATGTCTCTCAAATTTTTAATTATTCAACAAATGTTCTAAACTGTTTTCAAATTGTTCTAAATCATTTTCAAATTCAACCTGCCTTCTTTATTTAATTAACTGCTAAACATAACATCACAAAAAATAAAATTTTAAAAAAAGAAAAAAGAAAAAAGAAGAGTTTCAAATAAATCAAAAAAGTGTCAATAATCAATAGAAAATTTCAAATAAAAAGCATGTAAACCACATGAATGATTAGATGAGGGACGAGACCTATGTTACTTCGTGCCATTTTAAACTTCATATTGATAAGAAACACCACTAAAATAGACCTACTATTGCATCCAATACTTATTGGAGAAGTTGCACCTGTTGTGAATCTATGCATGAGAACAAAATTAGAATACGAAAAATACGTTGCAAAACTGAGATTTATTTGTAATATGACCCATGTTACATGTCAGCCACAAATAGCATTTCTCTATGTTGGGTATATGTGAACCATTAGAAATGTGCCACGTGGATTTGAATCCACATTTGGCTAGGTATTTCAATTGAGCTAAGACACCTTTTATTAAAAATGAAATTTTAAAAAATGTGACCACCACTGAATTGAGATCAGCACTGGAAGAGCAGAACAGAGCAGACAAACACCAAAATGACATGAAAACCCATTACCACAATACATACATCCAAATTCACCGACATATCCTATATTTGTTATTTATAGCATTTTGTGACCCCTAATTGGCATTTATCATTAGTGGTAGCACAAAAGCTACAGAACCAAACACACTATGTTAGGTAAGCTAATAAAATTCTGGAAAAAACAGAGGACACTAAAGAGTAGAGAATCAAATGGAGAATCAAATGGGGAATGTGAACTATATTAACATAAATTTAACTAAAGTATTTATGTTTGTGTGTATGTCTATGCATCAATTTCTTTATATATAATTCCCTTGTTGCAACATTCTACTCCATTTTAACTCTACTCAAAATTCTTTGATCAGCAAAAAATGGAGATACCACATCTTGGCAACAACCTTGATGAACCATCATGGTTCTTTATCTCTTTGCCACCTCCTCCAATGCATACCGAGTGGACTTTTGAAGAGAACAAATTGTTTGAGAACACTCTTGCTGAGTTCAACCTTAATTCTATGGACTTAATTGAGAAGATTGCTTTCAGGATTCCCGAAAAAATAATTGATCAAATCAAAGAGCGCTATGAAGCACTAGTGGAATTTAATTGAGATTCCATCAACAAATTGTTATACAGCAAATTGCTCAAACTCGATGGGAAGGAAAAGCTTGAGGGAGAGAGAAAGAGAATACGAAACTGAGGAGAGAGAGAGAGAGAGAGAAAGAGACAGTGGTGCTCACCTTAGTAGACGATGGTCCTCGCTTCCCTCGCCGGTGCAGATGGTGGAGGCGGTGGAGCTTCGAAATTGCCAATCGCTTTGAGATTGAATCTAAGATGAATCACCAATCGCTCTGAGATCGGATCTGAGATGAATCACCAATCGCTCTAAGATTAGATCAAACGGGGCTGAAGAAGGCTGATTCGATCGGTTGAGAGAGATTAGGGTTTAGAGAGGATAGAGAGAGAGAGAGAGAGAGAGAGAGAGAGAGACCAGAGAGAGAGTGAGAGAGTAAGGGGGCCTAAAATGTTTTTCAAGTTTTTTGTTTTAGTTATTGTAATATTTTAAATAATTTTTTTTAACTTTTTAAATTCAAATAATTTACATATACTTAAAAGAAATATTTTATTTTAATTTTAATAATGTTTTACTTTTTAATTTGTTTTTTAAAAAATCACTAAATTCAAAAAAATATAAAATTTAATACATTTCATATATATTATATTTTATTATTTTTTTACAAATATTTTATTTTTTAGTTGTATTCAGATTAGGCACATCTAAAAAGTAAAAAATAAATAAATTATTAAAAGAAAGAAAAATATCAAATCAAGGTAATTTAAAAAAAAATAATAATTACAAATTAGTGAGAAGCCATATAAATATTAATCATTAAAATTATAAACTTTTTCATGAATGTGTAATTTTTTTTCCCAAAATCCCATTGGGTGCAATTATCCCTTAAAAGAGACACTAAATTATAAAATAATGTTTAAATTATTTTTCATGTTGTCCTCAATTAGGAAAATTTAAGGTGAGAAGCTTGGTTGGAAATTGTTAGCTTTTTTAAATAAAAAAAAAAAATCGGATTGAAATTTTTTTAATAAAAGTTTTCACGACATGCTAATGCATGCCGTGTAAAGTTATAATATTTTACGACATGAAATGTATGTCATCTTAAGTACAAATATTTTATGACATATTTTTGTATGCCGTGAAAATATACATTTTTTACGGCATGCTTTTGCATGCCATAAAAAAAATTCTGATTGATTTTTTTTATTTTTTTTTTGCAGAAGTTTTCACGACATGTTAATGTATGCCGTGTAAAGTTATAATATTTTCCAACATGAAATGTATGTCGTCTTAAGTACAAATATTTTATGACATATTTTTGTAAGTCGTAAAAACATACATTTTTTACGGCATACTTTTGCATGCTATAAATATATGAATCAACGACTTACATGGTATGCATGCTGTTATTGACAAAACATTAACGGCTTGCAAAAAAAAATTGCCATAGAATGTACTAACTACGACATGCATTTAATGCATGTCGTAAACACGATACCGTAAATAGTTAGTTTTGTTGTAGTGTAAGATATTGCGATTCCTAGTAATGAAAAGTCTACTGACCTTATGCTGAGAAATGAGTGATTCCTAGTGATAAGACTACTAGCCATGTTATGAAGTTCCGAATAGCAAACTATTGAACACTGGATTTGTGTTTCCTAATAGTAAGACTATTGACTTCAAAGTGACTTGTTTGGACCAAACATGTTTTGGTGCCTTGACTTGAGGAAAAGAACTGACTCTAAACGATGTCCTGTTTGTGTCAGACATTCGTAAGAACCTTGTCTCGGGGTCTCTCTTAAGCAAGCATGGTTTTCGCATGGTGTTTGAGTCCGATAAAGTCGTGTTGACCAAAAATGGAGTCTATGTGGGTAAGGGGTATATGTTGGGCAGTATATTTAAACTTAATGTAATAACTATTATCACGAAAATGAATGAGAAAGCTTCATCTTCTGCTTATATGCTTGAGTCCCCTGAATTGTGGCATGGTAGACTAGGTCATGTGAATTTTGACTCTTTTCGTAAATTAATTAAGTTAGATCACATACCATCTTTCAAGATTAATTCAAATCACAAATGTGAAACTTGTGTAGAAGCAAAATTGATAAAAACTTCATTTTATTCTATTGAAAGAAGTACCGAACCTTTAGATTTAGTGCTTAGTGATGAGTGTGACTTGAAAATCGTACAATCACGTGGTGGCAACAAGTATTTCATCACTTTTGTTTATGATTGCACTGAAGTTTGCTATTTGTATTTGCTTAAAAGCAAAAATGAGGTGATAGATTAATTTATTCTTTTTAAGAATAATGTTGAGAATCAACTAAGCCATAAGATCAAGGCCTTAAGAAGTGATCGTGGTGGAGAATATGATTCGCTGTTTATTGAGGTTTATGTTTAATTTGGAACTATCCAACAAACTATAGCGCCCTATTCCCCTCAGTCAAATGGTGTTGCTGAGAGAAAAAATAGGACGCTGAAGGAAATGATGCGATGTTGATAAGTTCTGGGTTGCCACAGAACTTGTGGGGGGGGAAGAAATTTTCTCCTTGAATTACATTCTAAATAGAATACCTCAGAAGAAAGTTGTTGAGACCCAAACCCGCTCCTCTAGGTTTAGCGTCGTAATCGGCCAGTAATCTTGGGATTACCAAAGGCCTCTGAACAAAAGAAATAAAATATAGCGACTAGCGGAAGCAAATACTAATAAATAATGTCCATAGAGCTGTGTAGACATACATGGGAGTGAAAATTTAAAACTTGTATTTATATACATAAAAGTGACGTCATATTTACATTTGTCTTACATCACAAAAACTCACATATACAGAACTTACAAAAACGTGTTCAAACGAAACATAAGAAATCAAGAGCCTAAAAAACTTGATTCACAAAAACTCGACCACAAAACATTTCGGAACCTCCTTGGGAGGCACACTGGTTGGTTGACTCAAACAGTTCTCCAGACAAACCTCACTGAGCCTGGTCCTGCACCTGATCACCTACATACATAAATGCTAGAATGAGCTGGAGTCCAGTGAATAACAACAGGGTAAAGGGTTATGAATGATGTCCAAGACAGATTTAGAAGTCAAAGTTCATATTAGAACAGATTCAGATTTACATACATATACAGAATTCATAAGCAATTATATGTGGTACATCTATTAGCTAACAGATCAGATTAGTCATAAGACCCGCATGCATAGTCAATATCAACGACCATAAAGGTCAACATCTTTGTGCACAAATAACCATGGTATTGTTACCCCTAGGCGAGGGTCACGTGAAGATAGGTCGTAGTATTATTACTCTCAGGCAAGGGCCACATGAACATAAGCCACGGTATTGTTACCCCCGAGCGAGGGCCACGTGAACTAAGGTTGCCACAAATACATTTCAGAAAAATGGACATTCATTCATGATTCATAAAATAGCATTTCATAAAACAAATCATATCTCATCATTTTAAAAATACTTATAATCAACATATCTTTAGAAAGTTGTTACTCACAAATAGCTTCAATAGCAGAAAAGTCAGAACATTTGGATCAACAATCTATGGCGCGTGACCTACACAAACACATAATGAATACACACTGAAACACACGCTCGGAAAATACCTAACTCATTTCTTTTCTATCTTGGTGTGTTTCTAATTCTTATCCTCATTATTGTGTCTTAATTAAGGCTTCGGAATACTTAAGATGCAATGAGGATGCCAAAATATGAGTTGAAACACTTAGTCAAATTTTCAAAAACAGGGCAGTCCGCTCGAGCGGAACTTCGGTCACTCGAGCGGTCTGCAAGCCTGCAAAAGTACTGGTTGTATGATTTTTATGCTTGACGGACGCTCAAGCCAAAGACTGAGTAAACATGGTCTCCGCTCGAGCGCTATTTCAATCACTCGAGCGGTTTGTAAAACTTTGCAAAACTTCTGGGAGCTCTCATTTTACACTTCGATCAGAGGATCAAAAATAAGAGTGGTCGCTCGAGCGCAGGTTCTGCTGCTCGAGCCAACCCCCAAACTCTACAAAAGTATTGGGAGCTCGCATTCTTCACTCTAGCGCAAATTCCTACACTCGAGCGAGGAGTGCAAATTATGAAATTTTTAGATTGCACTCCCAACTTCAAAACTCAATTTCAATGCATTAAAACACATCTTTTTCGGCCAAAACTTGAGAAAACATGTGTAAACTCATAGGACTTCATGAATTAAAAGCCATTTCGCCAAAATCAAGCCCAAAAGCAAGAGAATTATTCAAAAGCAAACTTGACATTTTGAAAACATAACATGCAAACAATGACTTGAAATCTAAGCTTCTAAAACAACTACAAATTGAGTGTTTAAATGCAAAACCACAATGAGCTCCCATTATAGAACAAAAATAAGTTCTTGCATGTAAGAATTTGTTAAAATCAAAACTCCAAATCCATGAATTATGTACGTATGTATGTTATGATCTTCTTTCCTTCCTTATAGCTTGATTCTTGCATTTCCTAGCTCAATTCTCATACTTGGTCACAAAGTCTCCTTATATCCTCTTCATTAATGACTTATACAAAGATTAGAAGTCAAATACTCACCTAAGGTCTCTAATTGAGTTCTAATCAACAAATTCTTGAGCTCTTACAAACCAAACCTTCAATTCTCTATAATTCCAAGCTTGAGTTCAACTTTCCTAAGCTTCCCTAGGCTTGTACAAAATAATTACAACTAGTAAACAAAATGAAGCTCTTTCTCTAATCCTCCCAAGCTATTGCCTTGGCGGAGGCATCTCACCAACACCTGAAAATAGTTTTCCCATATAGGGTGAGCCAAAGCCCAATAAAAATAATCCAACACAATATATGAATCTTAACAAAGATATAAGGGTAAAATGCATTGCAATGCTCATGACCAAAACATCTAATTTCTCGTTCTAAAACCATGCAAAGTCCGGTTTATATCACAATTCATCATTCATTTTCTTTACATTAGAAAACAGGGCCATGAATCATAACTCTGGGAATCTCAAAGTACAACCTTTCACGGATATATCGTCCGCGGGAAACCGTAATCGGCACCCTTGTAAACGTAAGCTATACAAGCACTACTTCCGCCATTTCATAGATATTTCATCCGTGGGAATCAGAACACATGTATATGCATGATTTTCGGGACTTTCACCCTAGACACACAGGCCAACTTAATTCAATGGAATACATCTCCTTCCCAGATTCACCCATTTTTCTCGAAAAAACGTTATACACGTACAATGTATCAAGATATGATAATACTCAATGCAAATGGATGAGAAATTAGTTTCAATTTATCTAATCCTCACGCAATTTCTACAACAATCATAGTTATCCTCCACCGATAGCCCAAAATAGATATTTCTAAACAGATATAAAATCTCCAATATAGATAAACTTTCCAAATTTCAAGATGTGAGTGATAATACATATCTAACTCTACCATCCATATCAATATCCATCTAATTTCACATTTCCAACATCAATTCCATTTGTTTATACAAAATAAACATTTGAGATATTTATGACAAAACTCATTTTTCTTCCAAAATCCATTCCAAGTATTAAAATCCATAATTTTATCACAACTCAACCTCATTTCCACTTCCACAACCATTTTCAATACATCCATTTGAAAACCCCTCTTTTGATTTTACACCAAAACTCTAGGTTAGTTCAAAATCCTCCAAAATCACAAGATTATTTTATAAAAACAAATAGCTAAGTTAAAAATCATAAAGGAGCGTAGAGGATCCCTACCTCAAAGCTAGAAGACGAGATAGACACGGATGAAGCCGAAACCCAACTCTATTCGGATAAAACGAAGCTCTAGATGAGTCCTACCTTTTTAACAAAGGAGTACGGTGAAGAGATCACCAGATCTTGGTGTTTTTGTAGAGGGAAGGTATGTTTTAAAGAGAGAGTGTCTAGATCTAAGGTTTGGGGAATGTTTAGAGAGAGAATGAAATGAAAAAGTGATGTAAAAAGTAACTTTTACGAACTGATATACGCGCAAACCGGTCAAGCGCAAGAAGTGACGCTCAAGCATAAGACACAAAAGATGTTACCGCTCGAGCGCAGGAAATTATCGCTCGAGCGTAGAATACAAACTCTCAGAAGTTTTATAGCTAGATGCCTACCGTTTGAGCTCAAGAAGTGTCGCTCGAGCGCAGGAAGCACCGTTCAAGCGTAGAATACACTCTCCTAGTAGCTTTGCAGGCCTGCCAAAATATTGGGAGTCCACAAAGATTTCTTGAGCCCAAGAAGCTACGCTCGAGCGTAGAGGCCAAAATCTGGACAACCAAAGTTTTGAAAAACAAGCTACCAACCCGTTCTAAACGCAACCAACACATCCCAATAGCCAAACTCAAGGAGGGAAATGAGGAATAAGACATGAACAACAATATAAAACAATGAAATCTGAAGTCAGAATATCAAATGAGTCGGGTCTTAAACCAGAATTGCTATAAATTACGTTAATTATTTTATGAACCCAATTTGCATAAATAAAAACCCATTGATATGGTTCAATTTTAGAAATTGTTGAACAATGAGTATATAAACATTTATTTTGTGAGAACCACCATGGGAGTCCCATGTCTTGGGGGAGTTAAATAACCATTGCCCTCTGATTGGTCACTTTGTGGCCTTCTGTTGTCATGAATCCATTCACTTTTGTTCTGATTGTCACTTTGGTGACCTCTGTCCTGATTGTCATTTTCGTGAACTATGTTCTGTACCGTGGTTGCAACTATTTTATTTATATTTTTTAAATCATTTATGCTATTTAAATTATAGCGATCCCGGTTGTCCCTTTACTTTTCTGTTGTATTCCGGACTCGGTTCTGTGGAGTTGGTAGTTGTATCTATCTTGTTGTCGTCCTTTAATTCCATTTGTTTGAGTTTTAGAATGTGTTGGGTATGTTTCGAACAGGTGGGTTGAACCTTGGTCTAAAATCTTGTTGCCAGGTTTTTGGTCGTTCCGCTTGAGCGGGCCTTGTTGCGCTCGAGCGGAGATTGCACACTCCCAGTATTTCGTGTCCCTGCAAAACCTCTGCAGGTGTGATTTTTGCGCTCGAGCGGGTTTCTTTACGCTCGAGCGGTCGCGCTCGAGCGGGTACTCTGGCGCTCGAGCGGGTAGTACTTTTTGGTGTAAGTTCTGGGAGGGGAAATCTACGCTCGAGCGGACTGGTTTTCACGCTCGAGCGGATGTACTTTATTCTTGTGTCTTGGCGCTCGAGCGGGCCTTCTTGCGCTCAAGTGTACCTAGTTTTTTGTTCTTGACGCTCGAGCGTTGTGTTCTCCGCTCGAGCGGGAATGTCGTATATCAGTTGGCAGCTGGACATTTTAAAATCACTTTTTACATTTTCTCTCCCTCTCTTACTTTCTAAAAGACATTTTGAGAGCTCCTCTCTCTAGAAACTCCCTTCTTTCTAGGGTTTGATCTAGTTAGAGTGTCTCACTATCCCCCGACCTTTGTAAAAAGTGTGTGGATCGTCGAGGGCTCCATTTTGATCCGTGGATCTTTGAGTTTGGAGCATTTTGGTTTTCTTCAACTTCCCCGTTTGAGCTCTAACTTCGAGGTAGGGATATCCTACTCCTTCTCATGAGTTTTGTCTTTGAGTTTTAGTATTTTGATGAGTTGGGGGTTATTGGGTAATTTTGAGAAAGTTTGGGCCTCTGTGTAATTTTACAAAAGTTCGGGTTTTGTTTATATAAACTTATATGCACGTTTGGCATAGAGAAATGCGATTAATATGGGATTATTGGTGAAAATGGAACCTTAGGGTTGTGATGTTAATTATGAGAAATGCTCTAATTACATTGATAAATTAATTGGTATAATTAATTTGAAGAAAAGAGGAATTAAGTTGAGAATGTTGGAATTGGATGTGTATGGGATTAAAGGGTGTAGTAGATTCGTTCATCGCTCACCTAGTTGAAATGTTGATTATATATCCATTTGGTGCATTTATTTTCAGCATAGAAATAACTGCTTTGGGCTATCGGTGGAGGATAGTCTTGATTGTTGTAGACACTGCATGATGATTAGGCAAACTAAAACTAATCGATTGAGTATGCTATTGAATATAGCGACTGGAATAATACATTAATTCTATGTATTGATTGATTGTATATGACCTATGTTTATATACATGTGTTGTGTGGGAGGAGATAGGGGATGTACTCTACGGTTTAGAGGAAGATAGGGGATGGACCTCTAAACCGGATTTTGTGTGACATTGATACAGCACTACAATGTGTATCAAGTGTTGATTATGGAAGTGTTTGAATTGATTTGATATAGCACTAAAATGTATATCGTTATCAATTGTAAAGTATAGAAGTGATTCTATGTTATGTTGATACAACACCGAAATGTGTATCTTTCGCAAAGTGCGGAAATGGTTTATGCGTTATTGATACAGCATTAAAATGTGTATCCTTCATGAATTTTGAAAGTGTTTTAAAGATGAGTCTAAACCTCATTAAGTTATTTGGCTAAGTGTTGAGCTTTGTTTTCAAACTCAAAGTTGGAAAAGACATGGGAAATGAAATGTAACATGGACTTAATGTCATGAAATCGAAATGTGATATATGTGGATGTATTTGTGTTGACCATCTATCAATTGCTAATCTTTTAGTCATTGTTTATAGCTAGTTTAGTATATTTCTGCTGGGTTGTGGCTCACCCTTTATGGGATATCATTTTCAGGTACAGGTAGCATGCCACCTCCGAGGACATAGCTTGGGAGGCTAGAGGCAGACAGACTGCTTGTTATTATTTGCTTTCTTTTGTTGTATTACACGTAAATTCAAGCCAAGGGCTTACTATGTACTGAGTTAGCACTCTTCTTTTTGTAACCAAGTGTTAACTTGGAAAGCTGTAAGCCCGTAGGGCATTTGCCTTTTGTTGTTAACATGTAATCCTTTTGTAAGGAACTACTCTGATGAAGAGAAGAATATTTATCTTTTATACCAATGCATGTCTAAGTTGATGGGTTTTAATGTTATTATTTTGAGGGCGTTACAACTTGGTATCAGAGCGTACCGGGTTCGAATACTTTGGATACGTGGGAAGTGATTAGTATCACAATGGGTTTGTCTCGCTTGTTAGAGACGTATGTGTGACATTATGTGTTTATTTGATAACATGTTTATGTGACTACTTGGGTATGGGATTTAGTTTCTAGGATGTTGATTGGATCCTTGGGTTTCTGTGAGTCTTGTTGGAAAAGCACTTGATCAATGCTGTTTCTAACCGGAACTCTAGTAACGCCTCGGGACTATCATTATCCGGAAATGAAATTCGTAAGTGCTTATGTGTTTATGTGCTTACGTGGAGTGAATTACAGTTGTCCATGTATTAGGACGCGAGTGTTTAGTTTTGGCACATTTATGAATGTGCTAACGTTCTTTGTTACCTTTATTAGGATGTCAGGACGAGGACGTGGTAGACGTGGCAGACGCGATAGGTAGGAGATGCCTATACCGGATGATATTCCGGCACAGCAAGAGGGGGTTGGCCAGGCCAATGTGGCCGAGCCAGCAGGTCAGGAGGCTATGGGCACTTTAGCCCGAGGGATAGCCGATACTTTAAGGGAGTCTGTGGGTATTTTTAGAGTTGAGAATCCAGTTCAGGCTCCAGTGCAGGCCCAGGTTGTTGAGGCAGGGCCTTCCTTCTTGAAAATGGAGTTCTTCCGGTCTAACCCGGACGAGTTTATTGGGATCCGAATGAGCCACTGAAGGCTGACGAGTGGTTAGAGCAAATGAGTAAGACGTTCGAGATGCTTGGCATCGAGGATGGAGTGTTGAAAGTGACCTTGGCATCCTTCCAGCTTAAAGGGGGTGCGGGTCAGTGGTGGAAATACATGAGGGGCCGTATTGCTGGCACGTGGGAGGCTTTTGTGGAGGCTTTTCAGGAGAAGTATTTATCTCCAGCAGTCAGGGAGAAACTGAGAGACCAGTTCTATCAGCTTTTGCAGTTGAGTTCTTCAGTAGCCGAGTATGAGGCTGCTTTCACTAGCTTGTCCAGGTTCGCACCTGAACTTGTGGCATCCGAGGAACGCCGTTGTATTGAGTTCGAGAAGAGGTTGAGGCGCGGCCTCAAGATGAGAGTTGGACGTTCGATGATCCAAGATTATGGGCGCTTGGTTGATGCTGCAGCCCATATGGAGATCATGATGCAGGAAGAGGAGGGACAGAGAGGCTCCATGAGGAGCCAAGATGGTCAGGGTGATGGCAGGAGACAAAGGGGTGCTAACCCTCAGCAGCCTCAGGGTGGTGCTGCTAGGTCGACCTTTCCAGTGCCGAATGCAGGCTCGGGGAGAGGTAATCAGGGGGAGTTCACCTGTTACAAGTGTGGTCAGTTGGGCCACAAGGCTTCAGTTTGCCCGCAGAGGGGAGGAGGTCAGAGAGCTGCTTCATCTTCAGCTAGACCGCAGAGCCAGAGTCAGGGCAGGGGTCAGCCCTTGTTTTGTTATCAGTGTGGTCAGCCTGGGCACCTGAAGAGGTTTTTTCCACAGTTGAGTGCCACTTCGGGCGCGTTTGGTTCTAGGCAGACGCAGGGTTTTCAGCCATCTTAGTCTGTACAGGCCTCGAGGGCTAATCAAGGGGCTTCATCGTCCCAGTCTATGCAGCAGTCGTATGCTCCGAGGGGTGAGCAGTTGGATCAGGGGCCTACAGGGCGCGTGTATGCTGTTACCGCGCAAGATCTAGTACCGGCTCCATCAGTAGTGAGAGGTACCTTTCTATTTTGCAACTCGGTTGCTAGTGTATTGATTGATATGGGTGCATCTTATTCTTTTGTATCTACTGCATTTGCATCGGTTTTGGAATTGGAGTTGGCACAATTAGCATCTCCTATATGTGTAGTATCGCCTGTTGGTGGTGAGTTGATCTTGAAACAAGTTGTTAGAGGTTGTGATATAGAGGTCGCCGACCATAGGCTTCCTTTTCCTTTTGTTGTCATGCCCATGAAGGGTTTTGATGTTATTTTGGGTATGGACTGGCTATCGTCATACCGGGCTGTTATTGATTGCTACCGCCAGAGGGTCACAGTTTGTACCTTGAGCGGGGAGCGTTTTTATTTCTTGGGGGATCGGGTTGGTAGCGTATGGCCACCGATGTATGATCCGCGAGGGCGGAATAAGCTTAGTGGTCTACTTGCTAGCTTTATGAGTGGTGAGTGTGATGAGACCCAGACTGTGTTACCGAGGGTGGTTTGTGAGTATTCAGATGTTTTTCCCGAGGATCTCGTTAGTTTGCCAGCTCACCGAGAGACAGAGTTCTCTATTGATTTAGTGTCCGGCACAGCGCCGATTTCTATGGCACCTTATCGTTTTGCCCCAGCCGAGTTGAGTGAGTTGAAGATTCAGCTCCAGGAATTGCTAGATAAGGGTTTTGTTCGCCCTAGTGTTTCGCCGTGGGGAGCATTGGCCCTCTTTGTTAAAAAGAAAGATAGTGCCTTGAGATTGTGTATCGACTACCGAAAGTTGAATCAGGCTACGGACAAGAATAATTACCCTCTGCCCCGTATAGATGATCTGTTTGACCAGTTGAAGGGTTCCCGTTGTTTCTCAAAGATAGACTTGAGATTGGGTTACCACCAGTTGAGGGTTAGGGAGGAGGATATTCCGAAGACGGCATTCCGTACGGGGTACGGCCACTATGAGTTTCTGGTGATGCCGTTTGGGCTCACCAATGCACCGGCAGTCTTTATGGATTTGATGAATCGGATCTTCCAGGAATTCTTAGATCGATTTGTAGTCGTTTTCGTGGACGACATTCTTATCTATTCGCCTTCTGAGGAGGAGCACGAGGAACACTTGAGAGTGGTGCTTGAGTTGCTTAGAGCCCAAAGGCTGTATGCCAAGTTTGGGAAGTGTGAGTTCTAGTTAGGAGAGGTCAAATTCTTAGGCCATGTGGTATCCGGGGAAGGGGTGTCTGTTGATACATCCAAGGTAGAGGCAGTGCAAGATTGGGTACAGCCTAAGAGTGTGTTTGAGATCCACAGTTTTTTGGGATTAGCTGGGTATTACCGTCGATTTGTGAAAGATTTCTCCAGGCTAGCTTCGCCGTTGACTAGATTGATGCGGAAAGGGGTCAAGTTTGTGTGGAGTGAGACTTGCGAAAAGTCGTTCCAGGAGTTGAAGGTTAGATTGACCACCGCTCCGGTTTTGATTATTCCGGAGAGAGGGTTGGGTTACGCGGTTTATTGTGACGCCTCATGAGAGGGTTTGGGTTGTGTGTTGATGCAAGAGGGGAAAGTGATAGCTTATGGCTCACGTCAGTTGAAAATACACGAGAAGAATTACCCTACACAGGACCTAAAGTTAGCAGCAGTGTCTTCGCCTTGAAGATTTGGAGGCACTACCTTTATGGTGAGAGATTCGAGGTGTTCTCGGACCACAAGAGTTTGAAGTATCTTTTCACACAGAGAGACTTGAATCTAAGGCAAAGGAGTTGGATGGAGTTCATTGAGGACTATGATTTTGAGTTGCACTATCACCTGGGAAAGGCCAATGTTGTGGCCGATGCCCTTAGTAGGAAACCTATTAGTGATGTAGCTTGTTTAGCCATCCGGGAATGGGAGACGTTGGGTGCAGTTGGCGAGTTTGATTTGCTTCTGGGCAAATCCGTTGAGACTGCGGCCTTGTTTTCTGTTGTTGCGCAGGCTACACTTGTGACCCGAGTGTTAGAGGCACAGAGAGGTGACCTTGAGGTAGAGTCACTTCGAGAGAAGATCTCCAGTGGGAAGGTTGAGAAAGGTTTGACGGTGTATCCCGACCTGAGTGTGAGATACCGAGACCGTTTGTTTTTGCCGGAGTCTTGCCGAGAGGAAGTACTCTGAGAGTTCCATCATTCACGCCTTGCGGTGCATCCCGGGGGCACTAAGATGTATCGGGATTTGGGTCGCCAATTTTGGTGGCGGGGTATGAAGAGAGATGTGGCTGTTTTCGTATCGAAGTGTCTTACTTGCCAGCAAGTGAAGGCCGAGCATCAAAGGCCAGCGGGTTTGTTGCAACCCTTGCCTATTGCCGAGTGGAAGTGGGAGCATGTCACTATGGACTTCGTTGTAGCTCTTCCGAGGACTCAGCGGGGTAGTGATGCCATTTGGGTGGTTGTAGACTGGTTGACTAAGTCGGCGCATTTCATTCCTATGCGCGTGAGAGATTCGGTAGATCATCTCGCCGACTTGTATATTCAGGACATAGTGAGATTGCACGGGGTCCCAGTGACGATCGTCTCAGATAGAGATCCTCGTTTTACTGCTAGGTTGTGGCAGAGTTTGTAAAGTGCCTTGGGCACTAAGTTGACCTTTAGTATGGCTTATCATCCTCAGACTGACGGGCAGTCCGAGCGTACTATTCAGATCCTTGAGGATATGCTTCGAGGTTGTGTCCTTGACTTTAGTGGGACGTGGGAGAGGCACTTGCCCTTGGTGGAGTTTGCCTACAATAACAGTTTTCAGTCTAGCATCGGTATGGCACCGTTTGAGGCCTTGTATGGCCGACCGTGTAGGTCTCCAATGTGTTGGGCCGAGGTGGGTGATGCACATTTGTTGGGTCCGGAATTGGTTAGGGAGACGACGGAGAAAGTTGAGCTTATCCGTAGGAGGCTTGTTACAGCCCAGAGTCGTCAGAAATCTTATGCCGACCGTAGGAGGCGACCTTTGGTATTTGAGGTGGGTGATCATGTCTTTCTGAAGATATCACCTAGGCGAGGATTGATGAGGTTTGGGAAGAGTGGAAAGTTGTCCCCTCGGTTTATTGGCCCTTTTGAGATCCTTGAGAGGATCGGCGAGGTTGCTTATCGTTTAGCTTTACCGTCGCAGTTGTCTGGAGTTCATGACGTGTTTCATGTGAGTATGCTTTAGAAGTATGAGCCAGATCCATCGCATGTATTGGATTGGACTGACTTAGAGGTTGATGAGGATGCCTCGTATGAGGAGAGACCAGTTCGGGTCATGGATAGGCGGGATCAAGTCTTGCGAGGCAAGACCATTCCCTTGGTAAAAGTCTTGTGGAAACATCACGGAGTGGAGAAAGCCACTTAGGAACGTGAGTTGGAGGTCCGAGAGAGATATCCGGATCTATTTATGGATGTTTGAGCATGTATTGTATATGTTGTTGTATTGTTGAACCTTAAGAGTATTGAATATATCTTAGGTTGTAAAACATGGCTTATGTTTTGATTTAATGGAAGTATTTTGAAACTTGCCTCAAAATGGAAGTTTAATGTAACATTGCATATGTTGGATGTATTGTAGAAATGGAAATATATCATGAATACTGAATATGATATAGAATTGTGGAATGTAGTATTGAAATTTGTGGAATTTCAGGGAATGCATAACTATAATGCATGTTGTGGAAAACATTGTAAACTGCCTTTTGAAAAGAGATGAGATGACCGGTAATGGGTCGAGTTGTTAAAATTCGCATTGTGATAATGTTGGGAATTGAGAAAATCTTGTTTTTGAAAAAACTTGTATTTAATTTCGGGGACAAAATTCTTTAAGGGGGGAGGTTATAGCGATCCCGGTTGTCCCTTTATTGTTCTGTTGCATTCCGGACTCGGTTCCGTGGAGTTGGTAGTTGTATCTATCTTGTTGTCGTCCTTTAATTCCATTTGTTTGAGTTTTAGAATGTGTTGGGCATGTTTCGAACAGGTGAGTTGAACCTTGGTCTAAAATCTTGTTGCCAAGTTTTTTATCGTTCCGCTTGCGCGGGCCTTGTTACGCTTGAGCGGAGATTGCACACTCCTAGTATTTCGTGTCCCTGCAAAACCTCTGTAGGTGTGATTTTTGTGCTCGAGCGGGTTTCTTCACGCTCGAGCGGTTGCGCTCGAGCGGGTACTCTAGCGCTCGAGCGGGTAGTACTTTTTGGTGTAAGTTCTGGGAAGGGGAAATCTATGCTCGAGCGGACTGGTTTTCGCGCTCGAGCGGATGTACTTTATTCTTGTGTCTTGGCGCTTGAGCGGGCCTTCTTGCGCTCGAGCGTACCGAGTTTTTTGTTCTTGACGCTCGAGCGTTGTGTTCTCTACTCGAGCGGGAATGTCGTATATCAGTTGGCAGCTGGGCATTTTAAAATCACTTTTTACATTCTCTCTCCCTCTCTTACTTTCTAAAAGACATTTTGAGAGCTCCTCTCTCTAGAAACTCCCTTCTCTCTAGGGTTTGATCTAGTTAGAGTGTCGCACTATCCCCCGACCTTTGTAAAAAGTGTGTGGATCGTCGAGGGCTCCATTTTGATCCGTGGATCTTTGAGTTTAGAGCATTTTGGTTTTCTTCAACTTCCCCGTTTGAGCTCTAACTTCGAGGTAGGGATATCCTACTCCTTCTCATGAGTTTTGTCTTTGAGTTTTAGTATTTTGATGAGTTGGGGGTTATTGGGTAATTTTGAGAAAGTTTGGGCCTTTGTGTAATTTTACAAAAGTTGGGATTTTGTTTATATAAACTTATATGCACGTTTGACATAGAGAAATGCGATTAATATGGGATTATTGGTGAAAATGGAACCTTAGGGTTGTGATGTTAATTATGAGAAATGCTCTAATTACATTGATAAATTAATTGGTATAATTAATTTGAAGAAAAGAGGAATTACGTTGAGAATGTTGGAATTGGATGTGTATGGGATTAAAGGGTGTAGTAGATTTGTTCATCGCTCACCTAGTTGAAATGTTGATTATATATCCATTTGGTGCATTTATTTTCAGCATAGAAATAACTGCTTTGGGCTATCGGTGGAGGATAGTCTTGATTGTTGTAGACACTGCATGATGATTAGGCAAACTAAAACTAATCGATTGAGTATGCTATTGAATATAGCGACTGGAATAATACATTAATTCTATGTATTGATTGATTGTATATGACCTATGTTTATATACATGTGTTGTGTGGGAGGAGATAGGGGATGTACTCTACGGTTTAGAGGAAGATAGGGGATGGACCTCTAAACCGGATTTTGTGTGACATTGATACAGCACTACAATGTGTATCAAGTGTTGATTATGGAAGTGTTTGAATTGATTTGATATAGCACTAAAATGTATATCGTTATCAATTATAAAGTATAGAAGTGATTCTATGTTATGTTGATACAGCACCGAAATATGTATCTTTCGCAAAGAGTGGAAATGGTTTATGCGTTATTGATACAGCATTAAAATGTGTATCCTTCATGAATTTTGAAAGTGTTTTAAAGATGAGTCTAAACCTCATTAAGTTATTTGGCTAAGTGTTGAGCTTTGTTTTCAAACTCAAAGTTGGAAAAGACATGGGAAATGAAATGTAACATGGACTTAATATCATGAAATCGAAATGTGATATATGTGGATGTATCTGTGTTGACCATCTATCAATTGCTAATCTTTTAGTCATTTTTCATAGCTGGTTTAGTATATTTCTGCTAGGCTGTGGCTCACCCTTTATGGGACATCATTTTCAGGTACAGGTAGCATGCCACCTCCGAGGACATAGCTTGGGAGGCTAGAGGCAGACAGACTGCTTGTTATTTGCTTTCTTTTGTTGTATTACATGTAAATTCAAGCCAAGGGCTTACTATGTACTGAATTAGCACTCTTCTTTTTGTAACCAAGTGTTAACTTGGAAAGCTGTAAGCCCGTAGGGCATTTGCCTTTTGTTGTTAACATGTAATCCTTTTGTAAGGAACTACTCTGATGAATAGAAGAATATTTATCTTTTATACCAATGCATGTCTAAGTTGATGGGTTTTAATGTTATTATTTTGAGGGCGTTACATAAATTATTGATTAACTCCAATTAAATAATGTACAATGTTTTAGCCTAAATAATTATCCATGATGATTTTGTACCCTATACTCTTGGTATAATATTTCTGACTCTACTATGTACTTATAATTGTTATCGTGATGAAATGTAAAGAAAAGTGGTAAAATTATGTAATGAGACTAGCACATGACTTAATGCGGACATTTTGTATTTTTTTTTTTTTTGTAATAATTGTCTGATCATCAATAAAACAAATAAAAGTCCTGATGAATTTTTTTTATAAAATTATTGAGCATTTCAATTATTTATTTACCTATTTAATTTATTTACTACTTTATCTCGTCTACGCCTGCGCCACTTGATTTGTTAAAATTAGAATTAATTGTCTAGTTGCGATTTCTAACCTTTGGGCACCGGGGTTGGATCGTGACATATCTGTTATTTATTTTTTTAAAGACAAATGCAATAAATTAAATAGAATACGATTATTGAACAAATTTAATTTTTTGTGTGAATGATATACATGAACGACTTGATAAAATGAATGATTTTGATTATCCAAACATGACTTGTGGTAAGCTCCATAAGCCCGAACAATAGCCTCTAGTCCAAATCACAGACCAGAGGGGCTCCAGATCCTGAATAACTATTGATTAGTTCCCATAACAATAAGGATTAATAATTTTTAAAGTATGTAATTTATTACGCTTTAGTCTTTAATTTTTTTTTCCAACTTTCTAAGTTCAAAATCAATAGTGAGAGGATACTTTTGAAAATTTACAAAAAGAAAAAAAAATTAAAAAAAATGCAACATATAAAGGAGTAGAGGTCAAATTGAAATAAATCATATACTTTGTGATCAAAATGTAACAAAGTACATATTTTGAAGATTGTATATATTTAGTCTAAGTACTCGTATTTATCTCGACATAATTTCATTAGACCCTGACCCTATCATATTATTTGTTAACAATTATATCTTATCATAAAATACAAATTTTGTTCCCAATCTTTAACTTCTCAAATACTAACCTTTACCCTACCCTTACACACCATTGGTAGCTCTGACCACTCTTTCCCTCCTATCCACATCTCTAGCCAAACTCACCGTTCTTTCCAAGCTTCTCCTTAATGTTGTTTGCCCCTCTTAGGTCCTTTTTGTGAGCCCTACTACCTCCCCAACCTTCACTTCCGCATTTCTTTTTCACATACACACACACACACACACACACATATACACAGTATCACTCACTCACTCTCTCTCTATCTCTCTCTTCCTCTCTTTATGACTCTTTCTTTCTTTGTTGCGTTTGTTTTCTATGTGTCAAAAGATGTAATAGAAGGGTGGAGGGCTAGAGGAGGAGGGACATTTGAGGTGAGGTGTGTCGAGGAGGGCTGGGAAGGGGACATAGGAGATGGGGTTTAGTAAGTAGGGCGGGGGTTGTGAAAAGAATGCTGAATGAAGGTGATACTAGGGGTGTGTAGACATCCTATTTTGACCGGCTCTAAGACTTAGGTGCTTTCTTTTAATTATTTGATGATAAAAATTAGAATGTGTTTCTTACAGAATTTTTAGTAAGAAAGATGGAATTTGAGCTTTATTGCCAACCCTAAACCTATTTTGGTCAAGTGTTTAGGTCTCGTTTGTCACTCAGAAAGAACTTGGACTGAGTCGGAGTGAAACTAGGTTGAACCGAAGCGAAATAGGCAAAAATTACCCTGGTTGGTCGACTGGATGGTCAATTAGTCCACACCATCACGGCGACTGAGGCAACAGCAGCCGTGACCAAGCTAAGCACGGCCACGACCTGCACACACTGAACTCGGATTTTTTTTACTGTGGAGCACTCCATGATTCCATTTCTGACCCATTTTTGCCCCAAATGTATGTATACTCAACCTCCATTGACTAGTGCTTAATCCATTGAAGATAATGCTTCATTTTGGTGCTCCATTAGCTCTATTATTTTCCATAATGCCCCATTACTCTTCCACTTTGTCTTCCATCATAGCTTCACTTGCATTGCCTATATAAGGAGAGCTTAAGTCTTGAGAAAAAGAGATGAATTTGAGAGATAGAGAGAGGATAGATTGCTTGAGGCTAGAGAGAAAAAAGAGAGTTGAAACTTTGATCAAAGAGTTGTCAAACTTGAGAGAAACATATAAAGTGAGCCATAACTTCCGTCTTTTCATTCATACATTAATATATCCTCATTGAAACCAAGTCCTAATGCTTTGATAAAATAGAGAGTAATCCTTGCCAAGTTTAAGAACCGAGCGATCATTTCCTAAGCCACCGTTATAGCTCAAATTCCAAGCTTTCGAATTGAGGATTGAGAACATAACTTACAACCTTGAGGGTGAGAAAAAGAAAGTTTGGAAATCAAGAAGTTCATCATTTCCTTGGAAGGTGAATTTTCAATCTTTCATTTTCCTTGTATTTTTTTTTATCTCATATTTGTTTTCTGACTTTAGTTTCATATTATTTCTGTTGTAAGCTAACTGGAAGTGGTTAGTAAAGCCACCTATATATTCCCTATTAGTTCTTTTCTCGGTGTTGTAACAAAACAAGTTTTGCTAGGCCTAGTTGGCCTGCTGGCTAATTATTTAGTTGGCGGACAGAACAAAGCAGTCGTCCTGCATTGAGCATGATAGTTTTCGATGATCCTCGAGACACCTGAAGCTTTTATTTTGTTTTCCTTTGAGTGTTTTGTGAAATTTTTATGTTGTTGTAATATTCTCTTCCTCTCTTATTCAGTTTGTAATTATTTATTCAAAGTGTTGTAATAATTTACTGCCTCGCTTTTTTCTATCCTGTTCTTTTACTTGCTTCCGTTATTTGTGAATATGCATCATATTTTATTTTTCGTTATATTCATGCTTTGCATTCACGTTTTATGCATCTTGATTCGGCTAAGTTTGCATTTGTGGATTTAATCAATTCTTATGTGATTATGTGCGCTACCTCTTGTTCTTGAGATGATTCATATGTCATTTATTAGAAGTCGAATCTTTAGTTGCATTTCATGAGTGAATTGCATTAGGATTTCGTATACAGGATCATGCATGTTTTACTAACTTTGTTTTGTAACTGTTCACAGGACGTCGGTAAATATATAAGTTTTTATGTTTTAGCATCCCGCTTGTGTGCGTTTTCCTTACTATGTTTATTATTTTACCATGTGGCTATTTACTTATTTGATATAACTGTATGAATGTCGGTGGATGGAGGTTGTGTCGCTTAATTTGGAATGATATTGATTTTTGTGTTTGTAAACTCAATTTCTCTAAATTGTACATCTTCAAAACTCTTTTAAAATACGTGAAATTAAATTGTTCCAAAATAAATGACATAGCTTATACTTGCTTGCTTCACATAGTAATTTTTAGGATTTATTAAATAATTGTAATATGAACATATAAAGTAAATAAAACTCATATTATGGTTTAAAACAGGCCAATTTATGATCGGATGAGCGAGGGTGCTCAATTAAAGATATTCTCCTCTCATATCTAAGGTTCTGAAACGAAACATCTTTGGTTACGATAAACAGTGGCCTTGGCACGAGTCACGGGTTTTCTAATTTTTTCAAAATATTAGGTGGCGATTCTGAGATCTAGTAATGCAATCTATTTCTGGCAAATGTTTTGCAATAAAATGAATTTTCTATAAAAGTTACTAAATTTGGATTTTTATGTATATTTCACATTACTTTCGTGAGAATAGATCAAAAAAATTGAGGTTTCAAACTATTTAATGCGCATAGGTAACCGTGGGCATGTTACAGGATGGAGGTCCAAAGAAGGAGAGGCATAATTGAGATTATGGTGGGTATTAAAATAAAGAAGAGTGAGTTCAATTTTGGTGAGTGCAGAGTCCAAAAAAATACGATTGGAACAAATAACAACACTCATTTAGTCATTTTGATTTTCTTGACTATGTATTTATGCAAAATTTTAAAAATATTTCTCATTCAATTATTGATTTTGAACAAGGTGGATATAAAAAATTAAAGAGTAACATATCGTATATTTTAATTGAGGATCAAATTAAAAAAATTAGAAATTAAAATATAATATATTGAATGTATTGATGATTATTAATGTAATAAACCCTAACAAAACATTGGTATCAATGATGATGACCACGATGAATATGATACCAAATTTTAATTAATAAAAATAGTACCGTGGCTGATACTCAATAACGATGTTATGAATAAAAAAGAAGAAAAAATTACTTTGATGTCAAATTTTAGCTAATAAAAATAGTATATAATAATATTAACGATGACAACCATGTCAAATTTTAGTTTATAAAAATATGACTGTCAAATTTTAGTTCTAGAAAACAAAAAACTTATATATCTTAGAAAAAAGAATAAAATTTCGTTTGGAAACATGTTATTTTAATAATTTTTTAATTTTTTAGTTAAAATATGAGGAAAAAAATTAATATATTTGAGATAATTTTTTAATTTTTTATAAAAAAATATACAAAAAATAACAAAAAAAGAGAATCTTGTTGAATTTTTAACTTTTTTAATACTTTTTCATTTTTAAACTAAAATGTGATGTTGTAAGACCTAAATAAATAAATAAATACAATAACTGTGGACGCCAACCATTGACATTTGTGCCAGCCTTCGGAAAATTTAGGAGTTACAAAACAAATAAATATTTTAGCGGAGATTGGGTAGAGATTTAAAATAAGTAATTTGATATATAAATTCATGTTCTAGAATTATTTTTTAAATTAAATGATTAATTATTTTTTTGACACATCACTAAATTTAAAAAATTCTGAATAACAATATTCTTAAAATAAATAAATAAAATGTAGGTTAAATATTTTATTTACATTTTACTAAGATTTTCTTTGAAATGGAAAGACAATCATAAGATGAGGGTAGGTTGGACCTGAGAGAAAAATAGTAGTTACGAAGCTTTTTCTTTGTAATATTCAGATACAAGGCAAGTCATCCATAGTATACCAGTTTATTTTATTTTTGGCTGTGTTTGGTTAAGCTTTTCAAACTCAATTTCACCCCTTGGTTTGAATCATGTGTTTGGTTATAGTTTTCAAAAATTGATTGTACACCCATCTGTGAAACACACGTCTACCTGGTCATTCTCCCGACGTCCGGCCAGTTGACCGGAACAATGGTTGTGTTTTTTTTTTTTCCTGTTATTTTTATATTTTAAATAAAAAATATTTTGGAAATTTTTTTCAAATTTTTTATGAGTTTTGAATAGAGTTTTATATTGTTTGTTTGGTTAAAAATTGTAAATTTTTTAATCAAATATCATATGTCACATCATTCAATTCAAACTAAATTCAAAACTCATAACTAAACAAATTTTTCACGCTTAAATTATAATTCCAAAACTCACAAACTCAAAATACAACTCTGTTCTCAAATCATAATTCTAAAATTCTATCAAACACAACCTTCGTTTTTTCAGAGTCACATATGAGAGATCCCTTTGCTTGGTAATATTGATATTCAAGGCCAGACATACGAGTTTGATTCCACAGTATCTATGTTTGCTTTGACCGTATGTGTTTAAAAATTCTTTGATTTTGTTTAGATTATGAATTTGAGTAACTTTTTTCCTTTTTCTTTCTAAAACATACATCTAAATACAACCTTTATGTTACTTGAGAGGGTAATTTATGTCTAAATTGGGTCGAGCTAAGTAGGAGACTTCTTTGGTAATTTGGCCGCAGGATGGACCGAGGTAAAAGCAGATTTACTTCGGTCCAAAAGACTAAGCGATTGTGGGCCAAGCTAGCTAGGCACTGTAATTGGGAGAGCTGAGCTAGCTTGGTATTGTGCATTGGAGCACTGAGCTAACTCCTACCTCGTACTGGGTTAGCTCAGTATTAAGTAAATAGCCTAGTTGGAGCATGTCAAACCGAGGTACACCGAGCTAGTTGGAGCTCGGTCTAGTCTGCGGCTTTAGCATGGTCATGTTAGTTCGGTCGTATTGACATCCAACCATGGTAAAACCATCTCACTTGGTTTAAGCAGTGAGGGGATGTTGAAAGATAAGCATTATCTTTCAGGAATATGATTCCTATGAGGACTCTACATAGAGGAGTAAGAGTCCTACTAGGATTGTACCACGCGGAACCTATAAAAGCTCACAACATCACCTATGGAAAGGTAACACAACTTTGATTTCCGAATACACAGAGCTTTTGTCTATTTGTCCGTTTTGCTGACTTAGGCATCAGAGAGGTATCCGGCACACACCCGTCGGCTAGCTCACATTTGTGTTTTCAAGAAGTAAAGCGACGGCGTACAGAGGAGCGTAGACTTGATCAACAGGATTATACGAGAAGAATATTTCGTGCTCATACAATTGGCACCGTCTGTGGAAATACCAGAAAGAACAAAATCTTTTGATCAAGTTTTTCCTCTCTAATTGGAAGTGATGGCGCACAATGAAGATTTGCCGCAGTCCGCCATCGATAGACAAACCCCAGAGGGGGGTGGGAGGCGCGAAGGTTTGCCTTCTATCCCTCCCATGGCAAATTTAGAGCCCCAGCGACAGAACCCCTGGAGGGATGCAAGGGGGAGGCGGACTAACAGCCCCTGTTGCTCTCAAAGTCCAGAAAGACAGGCGGATGATCGATCCTCAAGTTCTGGAGAATCGTGTAAAGGAACAAGACGAGTTAATAAGGAAGATGGCGGCGGACATGGAGTCTATGAAACGCCAGATCAAAGGAAAAGGGGTGGCGACAGGAGAGGGGTGCAAAAGTAACACGCCCCCTCGCCACTCAGAAGATCGTGGTAGGCATACCACGTCATCGCAAGCAGAGAGTAGGAGCCTAAGAACAGGCGACACTCAGTCAAGAACTCCCAGGACTCGTTACTCCAGGTCTGAGAGAACGAGAACTGAGACGTCACATACTGAGGGAAGCACCTATCGGCTCTCGCGCGCACACCAGATGTCATCCAGGCAGATAGAGTTGCCTAGATCATCTGATTTGCGAACTGTGCTAAAAGAAAGGGCACGATGGAAAGAAGATAACAGGGTGCGTGACCCGCACAGAGTTTCAGCCCTTCAGCGATTGGCTCTTTGGACGCATGGGAGCGTCGAGGTAGGAATGCCGATACCACGCCTTGCTTACGAACTAACAAACAAAGCATTAGCAAGGCTACAGACCTCGCCGTTCGTTCCGGCGATTGAGAACGCGCCCCTACCTTCAGGCTTTCTTCAGCCCAAATTCACCACGTATGAGGGGAAGACAGACCCCTACATGCACCTTAGCCACTTTCGCCAGGTTATGGCAGTATACCGGCGAAATGAGGCTTTGATGTGCATCCTATTCCCTTCTAGCCTTGGCGACCTAGGTTTAACCTAGTTCGAAAGGCTACCAGAAGGCAGCATAGCCTCCTGGTCGCAATTGGTAGAGGCGTTCGTGACAAGGTTCAGAACAAACACCAAGACGCCAATAGAGATCGATCAGCTACTCTCCATTGACATAGGCGACAAGGAGACGTTGAGATCTTACAACAGTCGTTATTGGGAGACCTTCAACCAGATAGGAGATTGCCCCACAAATCTCGCCATCGCACAGTACAAAAGAGGTCTTCCAATTGGAACAGGTTGAGGAACTCAATCACCATGACGCCACCCCTCACGATGGAGGCCTTAATGGAGAGAGTGCACCAACATATTCGAGTGGAGGAGGATGGTGCCCACGCTAAAGCCAAATCTGGTGGATCAGTAGTACCAGATAAAAAGACTATGGCAAAAGTCAACACGATGGAACGTCCAAGCAGGAACGAGCGAGGCAGGCGGGACAACGGTGAGAACCAAGATAAAAGGTAGTGGAGAGTCCGTACTGCCATTACCATAGTGTTCAAAAAATTGATATATCGAATTCTCAGTGAGATACGTGATGAACCTTTCATCCGATGGCCAGCTAAGTTGGGAGAAGCGCAAAAAGATTATGACGAAAGATCTCGGTGCACCTTCTATAAGGAAAAAGGACACCGCACTGAAAATTTCACACCGTTGAGACAGCACCTGGAGGAGTTAGTGGCAGCTGGGCACCTGGACCAGTACATAGAAGGAGGGACACAGCCAGCTCCCCAGAACCACGATCACCCAGACGAAATGCCGATCGACGCCCCACCTCAAGGCGTGATTAACATAATACATGGGGTATTCGAACCTGAGCGAGTACGTGAGCTCAGGGGAATGATCAAGAAGGCTGAGCACTTAAGGGAGGTATTAAGTGCACAACCTACCATTAAAAATGAGAGAACAGAGGCCACGAGCGTCATGTCTTTTTCAGACAGAGACTTGGCAAGGATATATTGCCCTCACAATGATGCACTGGTCGTCACTCTCCGCATCAAGGATTACGACATCAAGTGAATTTTGATTGACCAAGGGAGCTCATGTGAGATAATGTATTACGAAACCTTCAAACAACTGAAACTGGAGGACAAAGACTTGGCACCTGCCGTATCTCCCCTGATCGGATTCAACTCAATGCCAGAGTGGCCAGTTGGCAAGATAATCCTCCCAGTCAGAGCAGGAAGCATGACAAAACAAGTGGAATTCTGGGTATTGAAAGTCCCTTCCACTTACAACATAATCTTGGGAACGACATGACTGCATGGCATGTGATTGGTAGCGTCAACCTACCATCAAATAATGCGGTTCCCCAATGAAGCCGGAGTAATTGAAGAGGTCTTTGGAGACCAGATCATGTCCAAACAATGCTTCGTCACCGTAAATGGTAGCCGCGCTGCCAAAGGGTTTGTTCAGATGGTAGAAGAACCTGAGAGCAATGAATTGTTTGCGGATGTTGGCAAAGCCGCTGAACAGAAGGTAGTGGAAGACTTGGTATAGGTAAGAATAGATGAAAAGAACCCAGAAAAGTTTTTTTTGCTTGGCTCATCTATGTCCAGCATTGAGAGAATAAAGCTCATGAAATTCTTGACCTCTAACATCGAAGTGTTTGCCTGGACGCCGTATGACATGCCTGGCATTGACCCAAACTTCATCTGTCACCAATTGAACGTCCACCCAACTGCCAGACCAATTATACAGCGCACTCGCAGATCAGCACTCCACCATGCCGAGATAGTGGCGGAAGAAGTGGGAAATCTTCTAGAGGCAGGAGCTATCAGAGAAGTGCACTATCCCAAGTGGATATCCAATACAGTAGTGGTGCCAAAGAAGAATAAAAAATGGCGTGTCTGCGTGGACTACAAAATAGTCAACAAGGCATGCCCAAAAGACAGCTTTTCCCTACCATGGATAGACCAACTGGTAGACTTAACGGTAGGACACCATCGATTTAGCTTTCTTGATGCGTACAGAGGTTACCATCAGATCGCTATATAGGAACCAGATCAGGAGGTCACATCCTTTACAATGCCAAGAGGACTGTATTGCTACAAGGTCATGCCCTTTGGCCTAAAAAACGCAGGGGTGACATTCTAGCAGATGGTCACCAAGATGTTCGAACCATTGTTAGGCAGAACAATGGAGGCTTACATCGATGATATGGTAGTCAAAAGCAAGGATGAGAATGACCATCTCAGGGACCTAGGTGAGATGTTTCAGATCCTAAAGAAGTACAAGTTGCGCCTTAATGCATCTAAGTGTGCGTTCGGCGTAGGATCAGGCAAATTCCTAGGCTTCCTAGTGACCAACCGAGGTATAGAGGCAGACCCCTCTCAAATCAAAGCAATTTAGGATCTAGAGAGGCCCAACTCAGTAAAAGAAGTACAACATCTCACCGGTATGGCAGCCGCGCTCAATCGGTTTATAAGTCAGTTGTCAAACAGATGTCGACCATTTTTTCAAGCATTAAAAGCCAAGTTTGAGTGGGATGAAGAATGCGACCGCGCCCTAGAAAGTTTGAAAGAATACATGTCTTCTCCACCGTTGCTAGTGATCCCAATACCTGGAGAAGAACTATTTTTGTACCTGACAGTTTCACAGCACGCAATTAGCGCAGTGTTGGTCCGAGCAGAAGGAATCCAACATCTGCTCATCATTTATGTCAGCAAGACATTGCTGGGCGCAGAAACCAGATACTTACCATTGGAAAAACTGGCCTCAAGGAAGTTGTTGCATTACTTTCACGCCCACACCATAATCGTCCTTATAGCTTTTCCATTAAAAGCTTTGTTTGAGAGAGCGAACTTTTCTGGGCGAATCTTGAAGTGGGCAGTAGAGTTGGGACAGTTTGACATCAAGTTTCAACCCAGAACCGTGATAAAAGCCCAAGCTTTGGCAGACTTTGTTGCAGAATTCACACCAGGAAGTCATCACATCTGCCCAGTTGACTTAACTGGTACAACCAAAATGGGGATGGAAAGTGTCGCCGGAATAGCGCAACCCCTGATACAGGATACCCAACCACATCCCACGACAGACCAAAGTGAACAAAGGGAGGCAAAAGCCAACCATGCTACGCCAAGCAAAGACTCATCAACAAGTAAAGACTTGGTACAATCAGATAATGAGGGGCAAACAATAAGTGTGGACTTTGAAGAAAATACCAGTAACACTAATGACCCCAAGGCATCATCTGATCCCTCTACTTGCTGGAAGTTGTTCGTTGGAGAGATGTGGAAGCTCTTCGTGGATGGAGCGTCCAATAGGCACGGTGCAGGACTTGGCATAGTTCTCATCTCACCAGAGGGCCTAATAGTGGAACAAGCAGTCAACCTTGGCTTCCCAGCATCAAACAACGAAGCGGAGTATGAAGCGCTTCTGGCAGGCCTAAAATCAGCACTCTACATGAAGGCCACCGAACTAATGGTTTATAGTGACTCACAGCTGGTAGTAAACCAAATTTCAGGCGACTACGAGGCAAAGGATGACAGGATGGGTAAGTACCAAGAGTTAGTCAGAAAAGAGATCAAGAAATTTGAAGTACTGCGGATAGAGCAGATAGGCAAGGAAGAAAACAGTAAAGCGGACGAACTAACAGGCTTTGCTTCAATGGCAGATACATCCATCCCATATCCATTATTGATCGACTTCTTGCCAAGACCAAGCATCGAAGAGCCCGAAGTAGCTGAAGTATGTTGCACCGAACCAGGCCCTTCATGGATGGATCCCATCATAGTATTTTTAAAAGACGGCGTCTTACCTAAAGAAAAGAAAGAAGCCAACAAGATTAGAGCAAAGTCGCAATGATTTTGGCTCTCCCCATCAATGGCCCTGTACAAGAAATCCTTCACAGGACCTTACCTAAAGTGTGTTCATCCCAGCAAAGTTGAAGCATTCTTGTTCGAGATACACGAAGGCGTATGCGGAAGCCACCAAGGGGGAAAATCATTGGCTTATAGGGCAATCTCGCAAGGATATTGGTGCCCTTACATGCAAGCAAATTCAGAGAATTATGTCAAGAAGTGCGAGAAATGTCAGAAGTTCGCACACCAAATACATCAACCAGCCAGAGAGCTTCTACCATTAACTAGCCCATGGCCCTTCGCAATGTGGGGCTTGGACATAGTAGGACCACTTCCAACGGCACCCCGCAACAGAAAGTTCTTCCTTGCAGCAACAGACTACTTCACAAAGTGGGTGGAAGCAGAAGCACTAGCATCTATAAAGGAGAAAGATGTGAAGAAGTTCATCTAGCAGAATATCATCACTCGGTTCGGCATACCAAAAGCTCTAATATCCGACAACGGCACTCAGTTCGATGGCAAAATTTTTAAAGGCTTTTGTGAAGAGTACAAGATAGAATTCTACAATTCTACACCGACATACCCCCAAGCAAATGGCCAAGCGGAAGCATTAAACAAAGTCGTCTTGGATGGATTGAAGAAAAGGTTAGAGAAAGCAAAAGGCAAATGGGCGCAAGAGCTCCCTCATGTTTTATGGGATTACCGTACCACACCTCGGCGGTCTACTAGAGAAACGCCTTTTTCCATGGCCTATGGCATGGAAGCAATAATCCCACTAGAAGTTGGCCTCCCCACAATTAGAAGTGAAAACTTTGATCCAGACTTAATTGGAGAATCCATAGCATTAGAGCTCGACCTTGCAGAAGAAAGAAGAGAAAGAGCACTGGTTCACATTGCCTCGTACCAGCAAGAGTTATCCAGAAAGTATAACAAGACAATACATCCACGGCAATTCAAGATTGGAGATTGGGTGTTGCGCAAAGTAATGGAAAACACCCTGATACCAGGAGATGGCAAGTTAGGGCCCAACTGGAAAGGACCTTACAAAGTGGTTGGATTAGCAGGAAAAAGGGCATACCACTTGGAAGACGAAGACAGCAAAGCCATTCCCAAGCCATGGAACATTGCCAATCTTAAATTATTTTATTTTTAGCTTTTCTTTAAAGTACTTGTAATTCTTCTTTTCCTCAATAAAACAAGTAGTTTTCTTTTCAGCATAATTGTTTTATTCTATAAAAGTTGTTTTAGTGAGCTAGGGGCAACAAAAGCAGAGTTGGCCAGAATAACCAACTTTACGCTCTCTTCAGCTAGGATCAGGATCTGGGCTGAAGAGGTTGGCTGAAAAAACCAACACTTACTTTTCCTAAGCCGAAGATAAGGATCTAGGCTGCAGGACGTTTGGCCGAAATAACCAAACACTTCGCTCAGAGTTGGACGAAATAACCAACTTTGAGCTCTCTTCAGCTAGGATTAGGATCTGGGCTGAAGAGGTTGGCTGAAAAAACCAACGCACACTTCTCCTAAGCCGAAGAAAAGGATCTAGGCTGTAGGACGTTTGGCAGGAATAACCAAACACTTCACTCAGGGTTGGCAGGAAAAACCAACTTTGAGCTCTCTTCAGCTAAGATTAGGATCTGGGCTGAAGAGGTTGGCTGGAAAAACCAACACTTATTGCTCTTCAGCCGAGATAAGGATCTAGGCTGAAGGGTGGTTGGCTAGAAAAACCAACATTTATTGCTCTTTAGCCGAGATAAGAATCTACGCTGAATAATGGTTGGCTGGAAAAACCAACACTTAGTACTCCTCAGCCGAGATAAGGATCAAGGCTAAAGAGTGGTTGGCTGAAAAAACCAACACTTAGTACTCCTCAGCCGAGATAAGGATCAAGGCTAAAGAGTGGTTGGCTGGAAAAACCAACACTTAGTACTCTTGAGCTGAGATAAGGATCCAGGCTGAAGAGAGGTTGACTGGAAAAACAAACTTTGAGTACTCTTCAACCGAGATACGGATCCAGGCTGATGAGTGGTTGGCTGGAACAAACACCTTTTTGTGATCTTCAGCCGAGGTAAAAACCTAGGCTGAAGAGGTTGGCAGGTATGACCAGGTAGATTTCAAGGTTAAAACCGAGATAGGTGTCTCGGCCAGAAAATGTTATGCTGCATTCATATAACAATTGGAAAGTACAAGCATGAAAGTAAACCGAACAAACAATAAAGGAAAACAAAAGAAGATTTCATTGGTAGTGCAAATCAGAAATACAAAAGGGGGAGCCTCAGCCCAGTTACAAACTCCTTTGTTAAACAAAGAAAAGAAAAATCAGAAGAAGAGGTCGTCCAAGTCGGCATCCACAACAACTCGATCTTCACCCAGAGGTAGCTCGGTTGTGGCAAGCACTTCTAGGTCAAACTCAGTCGATGGCGCTACAACAGTTGCAACAGGTGAAGGTGGGACGGAGACCACTGGAGTTGGGGAGATAGACTGGCAGCCGGGCTGGGTGTTGTCTTTTGGAGCAGGATCTTCGTCCTCCTCTTGCAAAAATTTTTGCTGAACGACAGTAGTGTACTCTGCCATAGAGCTCGGTATGAAATACGGAGGAGGGTTAAGAAAGACCTCGGTCTCTGGGCCATGACCAAGCTGCACCGCAACCGCCGTCCATCCACATTTGAAGAATAGATCTTTTGCAGCTTCACATTGCTTGATGTAAGTGGCCTCCCTCTCCTTGTAACCGCGGTCTTCCACGTCCTAAACCTTCTTCTTGAGCTCGGCTATCTCGGTGTTCTTTTTTCCCTCGAGCTTGGCCAGCTCGCGCAGATATTTATCTTTTATTGCAGCCGCCGCCTTTTGCTTGTCTGCTTCAGTCGAGCTGACAAGACCGGCCAGACGAACCCTCTCGGTTTGTAGCTTGGCTATTTGCTTCTTCGCTTCTTCTAGCTCGGCGATTTTGGCATTGGCCTCTGCCATGGCCTGCCTTGTTGACTTGCGCAGTTCTAACACACGCTTGTGAGCGATGTGGTTTTTCTGCACGGCCTGTAAAAGGGTGGTAAGAATCTTTTTAGTAAAACCGAGCAGAAAGATGAACAAATTAGAAAGACAAACAAAGGGGCAACTTACCAGCACCATTGATTTTGTGGCCGAGAGAATGGCCTTCAGCTTGGTAAGATAGTCGTGGTGCTCCATATCGGCTGGAAGGCAAACGCTTTTGGCAAGGTTGAATGCCATCAGATGGTTTTTTTCGGCGACCACTGAATCGGACTCAGTGATAGCACGGTTCTGGAATGTAACCTTTGGTGCCCACTTAGAAGAGCTAGCTCGTTGGGAGCGCTCACGTTGTGGGCTCGGTGGAGTGGTTTGGGGAAGCACTGTTTCATCCTCGTCGACAAGACGTGGCTCGGTTGTGGAAGTTCGAGCATGCTTGCTTGCCCGAGATGATGAAGGTTGATGGTTTGGCAGGGCTACCATGGTCTCTTCAGGTTGGCCAGCTAGTGGTATTTCAGCCTAGTTTGTTTCGGTAAGGAGGGCCCTTACTGCTCTCTTCTTGGCCATCTCTTGCTCCGCTGTCAATGGGATCAAGTTGACCTGAAGAAGTGTTGGATCAGGCTCAGGCGAGGGCTCCAATAAGAAATCGGTCACCCTGGTCTTCCTGCGGCTGTTGTATCTGTATCTCGGTTCAAAATTTAATAGCTCGGCCCAACTTCTATTGGGATATTGAAGTGCGTTTAAGTTCGGGTAGCTATACAGGGATTTGAGATGGTTCAAATCTGCATGAAGAAGAAAGACAAACATTTAGTACGGTTTAAAGTAAGCACCGAAGTAAAAGAAAACATGAAATCGAGCCGAGATAATTATACCGGCGACTCCTTTGTTCCAGTTTATTCGGTTGCCCGGGATCTGGGCTTCCTGGTCTTCAAAGTTCCTAGAAACCCAGAAGAAATCATCGTCGTTTACATCCTTGTCTGGGGTATTCTTTATTATCTTTTCACGCCGGTGCCTTATTCTTAAATAGTAAACCCAGCCATCCTCATTTGAACCTATGGAACATTGGTGGAAGAGCTCGACTAAACCGAGATTAAGGCTAGCCCGGCGGTTTAGCTCGGCGATGCCATTTATTATGCGGTATGAATTTGTGGAAAGCTGGGTAGGGCAGAGGTTTGTTTGCCTAAGGAATTCGCAAAGAAGAGCATGTACAAGGAATCTAAGTCCAGTTTCTACAATTGAAAGAAGAGTAAAGGGAACAAAGCCAGGGTTTCCCCAAGGTGTGGTATCTAGTTCGGCTAAGGTAAGATGGACATCATCAGGGATATGGTAGTCCCTTCGGAACTCGACCATGGCACCTGGTGAGTTTACTAAGAACCTATACTTTCCCATATGGGTTTAAATTATGTATAAATTAATTTCGAGTGTTAGATCGGTGCTGAGATGACGCTGAGTAGCTCGGTTGAGCGTTCAAAGGAGTGCCTGGCCAACCTAGGTCTGCAAAGTAAAAAAGACAGGTTAAGCACAAATCGTTGGACTGTGCTGAAAGAAACAAAGGCAAGATAAATGAAGTCCTAGCTTAGCTACGTGGGATACTATCATTCTTAGCTCGGTTTAAGCGAGGGACTTTAGCTCGATTGAAGCTATTGGGGCAGCATTCTTAGTTCGGTTTTGATTAAGGGAGCTGGTTTAGCCCCAAGTTATAGCTCGGTTGGCAGTTGAGGCTTTCTAGCACAGTATTGCGCGAACCTAAGGCAGCTCGCTAGCTCGGCTAAGTAAAGCACAAGGTATTTAGACTTATTGAAACTACAAGTATGACATGAAGTGTTAGTTCGGTTGTTTAGTTTGGCTAGGTTCGCACCTAATACAAACAACTTCCTAGTTCGGTTGGAGTGTGATTTTGGATCAAATACATCGTTCTCCAAAATATTCGTGAATACAAGTGGTTCTATTACATGGTTTTTCACAGAAAAATGGAAGCAAGCATGATATATATTTTGAAAAACATATGAATAATATGCTTTGTGTTGTAAAAACAAGTATGAAATAAATGGAAAGGAAATAAATTTGAGAGCCACATACCAGTCAAGAATGAAGGAGCTGAAGATGAAATCAGTCCCAATTGAGCTTTTGCAGATGGAGTATTGAGGAAAATGAAAAACTCAGAAAGTAGAGAGAGAAGAAGGTGAATAATGTTGCGTTTGAAGAGTAGGGTTTTTGTGAAGAATTTGAGTTTAGACGGGACTGTTCAAATATTGCGAAGTACGAAGAACGGCGTGACAGCTATACTGGGCCAATGAGAGTTTGCCACGTGCCCTTGAAGAGACGTTTTAACCAGACAGATTGGTAGCACGGTGTGAATTTAGCTCGGTTGAAAGGCTAAAGATTTTAGCTCGGCAGGTAGACAGGTAATCCCTATCATGCTATACAGATGGAATTAAGGAGCAATTGAGAGGGTAATTTATGTCTAAATTGGGCCGAGCTAAGTAGGAGACTTCTTTGGTAATTGGGCCGCAGGATGGACCGATGTAAAAGCAGATTTACTTCGGTCCAAAAGACTAAGCGGTTGTGGGCCGAGCTAGCTAGGCACTGTACTTGGGAGAGCTGAGCTAGCTTGGTATTGTGGATTGGAGCACCAAGCTAACTCCTACCTCGTACTGGGTTAGCTCGGTATTAAGTAAACAGCCTAGTTGGAGCATGTCAAACCGAGGTACACGTAGTGAAAGGAAAAACCGAGCTAGTTGGAGCTTGGTCTAGTCTGCGGCTTTAGCATGGTCATGTTAACTCGGTCGTATTGACATCCAACCATGGTAAAACTATCTCACTTGGTTTAAGCAGTGAAGGAGTGTTGAAAGATAAGCATTATCTTTCAAGAATATGATTCCTAGGAGGACTCTACATGGAGGAGTAAGAGTCCTACTAGGATTGTGCCACACGGAACCTATAACAGCTCACAACATCACCTATGGAAAGGTAACACAACTTTGATTCCCGAATACACAAAGCTTTTGTCTATTTGTCCGTTTTGCTGACTTAGGCATCGAAGAGATATCCAGCACACACCCGCCGGCTAGCTCACGTTTGTGTTTTCAGGGAGTAAAGCGACGGTGTACGGAGGAGCGCAGACTTGATCAACAGGATTATACGAGAAGAATATTTCGTGCTCGTACATTACTGCTTTGTTGCACAACAATATCATGGCTCTATTTTGATTTTTTTCAATAATTATATTAATATGCTTGGATACCTTTTAGATACTTGTTCGGAATTTTAATTTTGGATCTGCATGATTTATTTTATTTTATTTTTTCTGATCAAAATAATCTGCTCAAATACAGTTTTTTCTTTCTTTTATTTTATGTTATTTCGATCTCTGTGTATGTCAATAAATAAAAACTCTGTTGTTGTAGATGTAACAAACCAATTGATGTATTCAGATTCTTTGTAGGCGCGCGTGTAAACGCCAACTTTTTAATCATTTGCAAAAAAAAAAATCATTTGTGTGTGTTGCATATACTTTAAAGAAAAATGGTTCAGAGCTCAAAATTCCTAGGCTTGAATGGCCCGAATTCAAAACGACGTTGTTTTGATTTATTTTTTTTCCCTCTCTTTTGTCAAATAGAGGGAGGGAGGAAGAGAGAAAGAAAGAGAAGAAATGAAGAGAGAAGAAAGAGAGAAGGAGGTGGAGCCGATCTTCTCACGTCGTCGTCGTCGCTGCCTCCTCCTCCTCCTCTTCTGTCACTGCAGCGACCACCACTGTCGCCGCTACACCACCTCCATCGCCGCCCTCTCTCCTCCGTTTCTCTTTTTCTATATATATGTGTGTGTGTGTGTGTGTGTGTGTGTGTGTGTTTCATGTTCATTTTCCAGATCTGTACTTATGTGTGTGTATGTGTATGTTTCATGGATTTGTGGGTTTGATTTGTTTCATGGATTTGGGTTTGATTTGTTTCATGGATTTGGCTTTGATTTGATTTGTTTCATGGATGTAGCTTTGATTTTCATTCCAGATTTGGCTTCGATTTTCCAGATTTTCCAGATTTTCCAGATTTGGCTTCTCCACTATCTCTTTCCTCTTCTCTCTTCTTCTTTCTTCTTCCTTCTTCTTTCTTCTTCGTCCTTCTTCTGCGATCATGGAAAGGAAGAAGAAAAGAAGAAAAAAAAAAAAGGCCAAAACGACGTCGTTTTGGGATTTTGGGGTACTCGAGCCTCCAATTTTTTGAGCTACCTAGCGGGACTGCACTTTAAAATGGTAATGGTTCTGGTTGTTTATATATCATTTTTAGATTTGATTAATGAGTGGTCTAAGGAGATTGGTTAACAATATTTAAATTGATTTGCTCCTCTTAGGTCCTCTTCGTGACTCGCGCTACCTCCCCAACCTTCACTCCCTCATTTCTCTCTCTCTCTCACACACACACACACACACACACATAGAGTATCACTCACTCTACCTCTCTCTCTCTCTCTCTTCCTCTTCCTCTCTTTGTGACTCTTACTTTCTCTGTTGCGTTCTTTTTCTGTGTCGAAAGATGTAACAGAAGTGCGGCGGACTAGATGGGAAGGGACATTTGAGGTGAGGTGTGTCATGGAGGGCTGGGAAGGGGACATGGGAGGTGGGGGTTAGGGATGACAATGGGGGTTAATAGGGTGGATATTAATTCCCCATCTCCATTTTCTTATAATTATTTTCCCCCATTTCCCAAGGATACTACCCTCCCCATCTCCTAATGGATTTAAAATTTTCCCAACACAACTTGAATTTATTTATTTATTTATTATTTATTTATTTTTGTAAGGTTCACAACCAATTATTTTTTTATTTTTTATTTTTTTAAGATTCACAACCAAAGCTAAATATACATTCAATCTTATTTTATTTTATTTGGCTCAACAACAAAATCAAATACACATTAATTAACATTGTTACATTATTCTTGTCAAATTTTATGTATATTTAAAAAAATTTAAATTTATTTAGAAAAATTCTATTCCTACAAAAAAATTCCATCTTCTTTTTTAATTTTTTAATTTTATGTATCTCCTTCTCCTCTCTATTAATTGATCTTCGATAATCTGAAGGTGAGTTGTTACTCTCGTTTCCATCTTCTTCTTCTTCTTCTTTTTAATTTTTATTTGCATTTACATAATGACTTTTCTTGTTTCAATATCTCCTACAATTGTTTTATTGGATTTCTCTTTGATTTGATGGTAATCTTAGATTGAATTTCCCAATTTTCATCTTAACTAGTGATCACATTAATTAAAATTTTATACATTTTTGTCTTCAATTTTCATGTTTTGGTTATGATTACTTGTGCGTTTTTGATCGATAGTCACAATCTTGTCGTAGCTAGATTGTCACCATCGCAAATCGCCATTGTTGTAGTAAGAGGATGAGGGAGAGTGAGAGTTGGAACTCTAATTATAAACAGAGTAATGAAAACTAGGGATGACAATGGATAATCTACCCTGTGGGTATCTATGGAGACCCAACCAAAATACATGGGTTTTCTTCTTTTTTCTTTCCTGTCGGGTAATGTAAGTAATGTTCTTTAAATCTCCACCGGGGATGGGTATCCACTTTTGTCCCTATAATTTTTTTTTAGGTACATCGGAAAATAATTTCTTCATATGTTTTTACTACTCTATTTACAATTGGAGTTCTATTCTCACTCTCTCTCATCCTCTCACTACAACAACAGTGATTTGCGATGGCGATAATCTAGCGGCGACAAGATTGTGACTATCGATCAAAAACACGCAATTAATCATAACTAAAACATGGAAATTGAAGACAAAAAATGTATAAAATTTCAATTACGGTGATCACTAGTTAAGATGAAAATTGGAAAATTTAATCTAAGGTTACCATCAAATCAGAGAGAAATCTAATAAAACAATTGCAGAAGATATTGAAACAAGAAAATTCATTCTATAAATGCAAATAAAAATTAAAAATAAAAAAAGAAGAAGATGGAAACGAGAGCAACTACTCACCTTAAGATTATCAAAGATCAATTAATAGAGAGGAGAAGGATATACATAAAATTAAAAAAAAGATGGAATTTTTTTGTAGGAATAGAATTTTTCTAAATAAATTTTAAAAATTCTAAATATACATCAAATTTGACAAGAATAATGTGACAATGTTAATTAATGTGTATTTGATTTTGTTGTTGAGTCAAATAAAATAAAATAAGATCGAATGTATATTTAACTTTGGTTGTGAATCTTAATAAAAAAAATAAAAAAAAGTTAAGTTAGGTTGGGGAAAATCCAAACCCATTAGGAGATGGGGAGGATAGTACCTATGAGGAATGGGGAATGGGGAAAAATAATTATAGGGGAATGGGGATGAGAATTAATATCCACCCCATTAACCCCCTTTACCATCTCTAGTGAAAACATATGGAGAAATTATTTTGCGATATACCTAAAAAAAAATTAAAAATTAAAAATTAAAAAAAATAAAAAATATAGGGAAATTAGTGGATATCCATCCCTACCCTATCCCCAGTGGAGATTTAAAGAACATCACTTATCCTACCCGATAGACAAAAAAAAAAAAGAAAAAATCTATATATTTAGGTTTGGTTTCCATCAAAACCCACATGATAGTTTATCCATTGCCATCCTTGGGAGTTGGTGAGTAGGGTGGGGGTTATGGTGAAGAGACTGCCGAATGAAGGTGGTACAAGGGGTGAAGGTCGAAAGAAGAAGAGGTATAATTGAGATTATAGTGGATATTAAAATAAAGAACGGTGCGATCAATTTTGATGAGTGCGGAGTTCAAAGAAATACGATTGGAACAAATAATACCCCTCATTTAGTCATTTTGATTTTCTTAACTATATATTTATGCAAAATTTTAAAAATATCTTTCATTCAATTATTGATTTTGAACAAGGTGGATATAAAAAATTAAAGAGTAAGATTGAGGTTAAATTAAAAAAATTAGAAATTAAAATATAACATATTGAATGTATTGGCGATTATTATTAGAAATGGTTTTGAAAAAATATGATTTTTCAAAAAATTACCAAAAAAATTATTAAGAATTGGGTATTATAAGAAGCAAGTGGAGATATCAGGTGTGCCAAAATCGAATTATTGCACATCTAATCTCATTTTTTGTTGGCGGGTCTAAGTGATAATGCGTTCTATACCGCGTTGTGATTCACGTGGTATATTTGGTTGCTCAAAACCATTATCGAGTGAATGGGAAATTGAAGCCAAAGTAAGCTCCATGGAAATGGAGTTTTTGATGGAAATTTCTTAAGGTTTGAATAAAGGCTTGTCCCACATTGGTTTGGTGAGAAGAATTTTGTAGGTTTATAAGGCATGGGTTTGTAACTTGGGGAGAGCCCTAAGGGGCACCCCAAGTTTGTAGAAGAGAGATTATGGGCAAATTAGACTAGACTCATTGGATTCAAAAATAAAAACGCGCTGCAGTTCGGGTTGGGCTGGGCACAAATGTGTGGTGTTGGGTTGGGCTTGCCCGACCCAATACCTATCTTTTTGGGCAAAAAATATTTGAATTTATTTTTTATTTTTTGGAAAATAAATTCTGACCGTTTGAATTTAAATTTCAATAGGAAAATTCAAATTCAATTTTTGCACATCTTCACGATTTCTGTACAACCAGATCCAAAATTCTGTACAGATTCGAAACTGTTCAAATACAATTTTTTATCTATACAAATTCAAACCCAAAAATAGTTTAATATATGTTTAAAATTCAAACCAAACAGGTACTATACCTGTTGAAGTCAAATTGAAAAGTCACCATTACACCTATAAATAGACAAGTCCTTCATTTGGATTTTTGACTCTAATTTTCGTCCAAAAAATTCTGCAATTACTCTCTGCATTTTGCCGCATTATTTTCTTGTGAGAAAGTGTATAAACACAAAGTGTGTTCGTTGTGCAAACAATTTGTAGTGCTGCTATTGTTGGCTGTTGATTATTTTATCTTGAGAGATAGATGTCCACAATCTGAAAGCACCGTAGAGAGGACGAATCTGTTTTAAGGACACAGTGTTAAACACTAGACTTGATCTGTTCAAGAAATTAATTTGATAAGTAATTCATTTATTTACTATTTTATTATTTTCATGTTTCAGATTTTGATTTTGTTTTAGTAACAAAATAAAAATTTGTTTTTATTTATTTATTTTATATTTTCATTTGATTTTTGTATTCAAACAATCTCACTCATTTCCTTTATTTCTTTTGTTTTCCATTTGTTGTTAAGTACACAAACAGAATTTATTTTTAAATACAATGAAGATTGTCCAACAATCTTAAGATAGAACATTTTTTGGTGTCTTCATTGTATTTAATTTCCTGTGCTTTCACAAAGTGATATTCTGGTTGGAAAATACAAATAGTAGTAATATACTGTTTGAAAAATAGTAATAATATACTGTTTATTTTTTTTTGACAACTAGTAGTAATATACTGGTGTCATTAACAATTCAGAGTATTTATTTGTGAAGTTTGTTAGAAATTAATTTTTGATTTTCAGAAATAATTTTTGATTTTTCATTAATTAAAATTCTATTTTCAGTATTTTCATTTTTGAAGTGTGGAATTAATTTGTTTAAATAATGTTTTATGCGGCTTCGTTTTGAA
This sequence comes from Camellia sinensis, assembly GCF_055761805.1. Taxonomy (NCBI): domain Eukaryota; kingdom Viridiplantae; phylum Streptophyta; class Magnoliopsida; order Ericales; family Theaceae; genus Camellia; species Camellia sinensis. The sequence continues at coordinate 61,177,718 of NC_138962.1, read as the reverse complement.
GGCCACTTAGTTTAATGAACCCTTTGTGAAAGGGTGTTAGTTCGTTTCACTTTATCATAATTCAACGTGAGAATATATGGAAGAATTTGATTCTGACAATTAAGTAGAATATTAGTTTTATAAACTAATTTTATATTCATTACGAAGAAACCTTTGTGGCAAGTTTTTATTTTTTATTGGTTTTCTGAATCATTTTTTTTAATTTCTGTATGTGGATCCGTAATCGTGAATAGTTTCTGCATGTGAGTCGGAAAAAAAAATAAAAATAAAAAATAAAAAATAATATATATATTCACAAGGACATTTTAATGTATATATATATATATATATAATTGGTTTATTTGTGTACAAATCAAACTGATTAAATCAAGGGTTGTTTTGTCGTTTTTGGATTTTTAAAGTCTAAAACGTACTGGTTTAGTTACGTTGGATTTTATTTATGGGTTGAGAATCTTTTTATCTCATGATGCATGATAAATTTATTTTGTTAATTTATTCTTTTATTTGATGCGTTTTATTTGCATGTATTGATATCAACTCAAGTTATTTCTTAAAAAATAATTTCATGTGATTTGGAATGATAAATTGATATGATTGACCTTGTACATAAGCGGATTAATTTGAGTATTTCCAATCAATTTTGAATGGGTGTTTAAACACCAGAGAAAGTGAAACATGATGATTTAATTAGTTCCATTTAATTGGAAATAAATTTGACAAATCTTTTATGTTGATTATTATTTTGTTTTGAATTTGTGACATAAAATGTCATCAATCATTATTTTACTTGCGTAGTAGAATTTGTTAAACCATTATTTTAATTTGGGTGTGTATCTCTTGCATTAGAAGAGATAATTTAATTTTTTTTTTGTCACAAATATTTTTGTGACAGTGACACTTATTCATAAATGAGTTGCAAGAATTTATGCAATCAAATGAGTTTTTTGAATTGTTTGATTCTTAGGAAAAATCTTTATGAGGATATGATTTTGTCAAAACATTAATTCTAACTAGTGTAGTCGTACTTGTTTTGGATTTTTCATGAATTTGATTTGAAATTTTATGAATCTATCATACCATAGTCAACAAATGATGGATGTTATATTCTGATTTATATTAGAAGTGATAGGGTTGGTGAATATGATGCACCATTAAATGAATTTTGTGCACAACATGGCATTATTCACCAAACTACAACACTCTATTCTCCACAGCAAAATGGAATTGCTGAAAAGGAAGAATAGAACCCTTAAATAATGTTGAATGCCATGTTACTAAGTTCAGGCTTAACCGCAGAACTTTGTGGGGGGAAGCAATATTATCTGCTAATTATGTTCTTAACAGAATACCCCACAAGAAAACCAACAGCACTCCTTATAAATTATGGAAAGGTCGACCACATTCCTATAAATACTTAAAAGTGTAGGGGTGTTTGGCAAAAGTTGAAGTTCATGTTCCGACAAAGACAAAGATAGGACCAAAAATAGTGGTTTTTGTGTTTATTGGTTATGCTCAAAATAGTAGTGCATATCGATTTCTGACTTATAAATAAGAAATACTTGATATAAATGTAAACACTATTATAGAGTAAAGAAGTGCTGTGTTTTTTAAACATGTCTTTACTCACAAGAAAGGACAGGAATTAAGTTCACAAAAAAGAACTTATGATTGTACACAAAGTCAATAGACTAATGATAATCAAACACAAGAGATTAGTAATGATCTCGACTAGGAGGATTTAACTGATGATGAACCAAGACGAAGTAAGGGAGCAAGAACATCAAAATCATTTGGTCCAGATTTTCTGACATACCTGTTAGAAAATGAACCTCAAAGCTTTAAGGAAGTAATAACAGGTCTTAAAGCACCTTTGTAGAAAGAGGCTGTTAATAATGAAATTGAATCTATTATGCAAAATCATACTTGGGAATTGGTAGATCTTCCACCTAGTTCTAAACCTCTTGGATATAAATGGATATTCAAGATAAAAATGAAAGCAGATGGTTCAATAGACAAGTATAAAGAAAAACTTGTGGTAAAAGGTTACAGACAAAAGAAATGTTTGGACTATTTGGACACATATTCTCCTGTGACAAGAATAACATCCATCTGCATGCTTATTGCCATAGTAGCATTGTATAATTTAGAGATGCATCAAATGGATGTTAAGACAGCTTTCTTAAACGGTGATCTAAATGAAGAGATCTATATAGAGCAACCCGAAGGGGTTGTAGTGCTAGGGCAAGAAAAGAAAGTTTGTCGACTTGGAAAATCTCCTTATGGATTAAAACAAGCGCCTAAGTAATGGCATGAAAATTTTGATCATGCTATGCTTACTAACGGGTTTAAAATAAACGAATGTGACAAGTGCGTCTATGTTAAAAACACTGACAAAGGTTATATCATCGTTTGTTTTTATATGGATGACATGCTTATTATTGGAAGCAGTCAAAACATGATCAAATCAACGAAGCAAATGCTGAACAAAAAATTTGATATGAAAGATATGGAGGTCGCAGATATGGGCTTGGGCGCGGGTGCGTGGTGATGGATTGGGCTTGCTCGACCCAATACCTATTTTTTGGGCCAAAAATATTTGAATTTATTTTTTATTTTTTAGAAAATAAATTCTGGCCGTTTGAATTTAAATTTCAGTTGGAAAATTCAAATTCAATTTTTCCACATTTTCACGGTTTCTGTACAAACAGATTTGAAATTCTGTACAGATTCTAAACTGTTCAAATACATTTTTTTATCTATTCAAATTCAAACCCAAAAACAATTTAATATCTGTTTAAAATTCAAACCAAACAGGTACTATACCTGTTGAATTCAAATTAAAAAGTCACCATTACACCTATAAACTGACAAGTCCTTAATTTGGATTTTTGACTCTAATTTTTGTCTAAAAAATTATGCAATTACTCTCTGTATTTTGTTGCATTATTTTCTTGTGAGAGAGTGTATAAACACAAAGTGTGTTCGTTGTACAAACAATTTGTAGTGCTGCTATTGTTTGTTGTTGATCATTTTATCTTAGGAGATAGATGTCCACAATCTGAAAGCACTGTGGAGAGGACGAATCTGTTTTAAGGACATAGTGTTAAATACTAGACTTAATCAAAAATTTGTTCAAGAAATTAATTTGGTAAGTAGTTAATTTATTTTCTGCTTTATTATTTTCCTGTTTCAGATTTTGATTTTGTTTTAGTAACAAAATAAAAATCAGTTTTTATTTATTTATTTTATATTTTGATTTGTTTTTTGTAATCAAACAATCTCTTTCATTTCCTTCATTTCTTTTGTATTCTATTTGTTGTTAAGTACACAAAAAGAATTTATTTTTAAATATAGTGAACATTATCCAACAATTATTAATGTAATAAACCCTAACATAACAGTGGTATCAAATTTTAGATTATAAAAGAATACCGTGGTGGATAATAACAATGATGATGACCATGATGAATATGACGTCACATTTTAGTTTATAAAAGGATAGATTACACTGACACTCTCTGAGGATTTATGTTTATTACAGCACTTCTCTCACCTTTTAGAAATTACATCTCCCCTTGAGATTTAAAGTTTCATTACAAATTTCCCCCTCAGTAATTTAATTTTTTTAAATACAAATTTTGCCCTCACTAGGCAAATTACACTGACACCCCTCACATTTTAGAAATTACAATCCCCTCCCTAAGGTTTAAAGTAGCATTACCAATTGTTCCCTCGATTAGTATTAGTTGGAAAAAAAAAAAATCATTGAAAAAAAAATTAATTGGGAAAAAAATTATTTGAAAAAAAAATAAATTAAAAAAAATTTTGGTTAGTAAAATTTTTAAATTTCTATTTAAAAACCAATATAAACTCATTTTTTAAATTTACGTTTTTTCTTCAAATTTACAAACTGAGACAACCATTTATAAACCAAAAAAATTATCAAACAAGTTTTTATGACAGTTTTTTAAATTTTTATAAATATAAATTGAACACTGAAAATGAAATGATTACCAAACAGGCTTCAGATGGTAAAAATGTCGTAAAAATAACAAATAATTAAATAAGTTACCAACGTAAGAAATGACTTATCAAAAGATTCTTAGGCTATGTATGATTTGATTTTTAGAATTTTTTTTTAAAAATTAAAAATTAATCTGGTTAAGAAATAAAAAATAAATATCATTTTTATCTTTCAAGTGGTTAGAAATAATTTTTTACAAATTAAATTGAAACAGTCATACGTATGTATATAACCTGCCCAAAAGTTAAAATAATAATTATTTTTTACTCTTAAATGATAATTATTTTTTATTTTTTATTTTTTAACCAAATTAATTTTTAATTTTTAAAAAAAATTCTAAAAATCAAACCATACATAGCCTAAGAATCTTTTGATAAGTCATTTCTTACGTTAGTAACTTATTTAATTATTTGTTAATTTTACGACATTTTTACCATCTGAGGCCTATTTGGTAACCATTTCGTTTTCAGTTTTCAATTTATATTTACAAGAATTTAAAAAACTGTCATAAAAACTTATTTGATAATTTGTTTGGTTTATAAATGGTTATCTCAATTTGTAAATTTGAGGAAAAACGTAAATTCAAAAAGTGAGTTTACGTTAGTTTTTAAACAAAAATTTAAAAATTTTGCTAAGAAAATTTTTTTTCAAATAATTTTTTTTTAATTACTTTTTTTTCAATGAATTTTTTTTTCCAACTAATACTAACCGAGGGGGCAATTGGTAATGCTACTTTAAACCTTAGGGAGGGGATTGTAATTTCTAAAATGTGAAGTGTCTCAATGTAATTTACCCAATGAGAGCAAATTTGGTATTTAAAAAAAATTAAATTGCTGAGGGAGGAAAATCTGTAATGAAACTTTAAGCCTCAAGAGGAGAGATGCAATTTCCAAAAAGTGAGAAAAAACTGTAATAAATATAAGCCTTAGGAGGTGTCAGTGCAATTTACCCTTTATAAAAATAATACTATGGCTATACTCGGTCTTGTTTGTGGAGTATATATTTAATTAGAAAGTTAAAAAAATATTATAAGTTATCATATTATTATTTTTATTTTTTCACATATTTTTTTTATTATAAAAAACCAAAAAAATATTAAAATAACGTATTATAACTAATAAAAAAAGTGCCGTGGGTGGTTGATAATAATTTTGACGATGAAACCACGATGATAACGATGTCAAATTTTTGTTTATAAAAATAACACTGTGGCTGATAATAAGACGATGACTCTGTCAAATTTTAGTTCTATAAAATAAAAACTCATATATCTTAGAAAAAGACTAAATAAATAAATAAATACAACCTTAGTTGAATAAAAACTGTGGAGGCCAACCATTAACATTTGTGCCGGCCTTCAGAAAATTTAAAAGTTACCAAACAAATAAATATTGGGCAAATTACATTTGCCTCCCTCGAGATTTAGTTAAATTATAGATACCTCTCTGAGGTTTCAGAAATTACAGATATTCCCCTAAAGTTTATATTTTCATAACAAATTATCCCATGAGGTTTATATTTTCATAACAATTTGCCCCCTAACTTGTTATGCAAATAGTACCTTCAGGGAGTATCTGTAATTTCTCAAATCTCAGGGAATATTTGTAATTTTGCTAAATCTCGAGGGGTATATGTAATTTGTCCATAAATATTTAAGCAGTGATTAGGTAGAGATTTAAAATAAGTAATTTGATGTACAAGTTTATTTTTTTAATTTATTTTTTAAATCAAGTGATATGTTAAAAAGATGATTGATTTATAATTACAGAATATTTAATTATCAACCAATCATTTTTTTGACACATTACTGAATTTAAAAATTTCTGAATAACAATACTTTTAAAATAAATAAATAAATGAAATGTAAGAAAAATATTTTATTCACCTTTTACTCTTATTGTTTGAGATATTCTAAATAAGTGCACTTTTTGACTTTTTAAACCAAAAAGTAGAGAAAAAAAAGATGGTTGTTTAGAATAACTTTTTGACTTTTTACAAAAAAATGTGTATTAAAATATTGTATAAAATAACAACATTGCCATTTTACCCCTACTATAATGAATTGCCTACTGACTTAGATTGCTTAGGAAGCCAGACGATGGGAGGAAACAAGTATAGGAGCAGATTGCCTACAGTCTGAGATCAGATTGGATGGTGCTGTTTGGCTTGTGGGGGCCCACCTCAAGTCCCGTTTTGATAATCGGAACCGTTCCATGTGTAGAACTCGTCGAGTATTATATGCCTGTAAAAAATCATGTTAATCGGATATTGATAGCTATCTAATCATATTACTTTTTTGTCAACCGTTAATTTTTTCACCGTCTATTTTTTTTTTTTTTTACAAAACTGATTTGATCATATAGTTATCGATATCCGATCAACATGATTGTTTATAGGCATATAGTACTTGACCAGTTTTACATATTGAACGGTACAGATTATTAAAACAGGACCCGTGATGAGCCTCTACGGGCCGAACAACACCATCCTGTGCAATTTTTTTTGTGCGCCTACATGACTTGGCTTGTGTAATTGGCCTGTGTAAAGGGGTTTTTTTTTTTATATACATTTTTGATGAATAATGATAATTTTTTACTTTTTTAATAATGTTTTAACTTTATATTTTTTTTGTGTACGTCAAACCAGGTCTTATTTTCTTTAAAATGGAAAGTCAATCAAAAGATGAGGGGTAGGTTGGACCTGAAAGAAAAATAGTAGTAACGAAGCTTTTTCTTTGTAATATTCAGATACAAGCCAAGTCTTGTTGGTACTTTTTTATAATATATTTATATATATTTAAATATATAATATAATTATATAATTTATTAAAGAGATCTGACTTTTTTATTTAAATTAAAATGTGTAACCATTGAGTTTAAACAAAAAGATATGATTCTTAAATTTAAAATGTGTCACTTTTGAATATAAAGGACACGGCCTTTCTTTAAGGGATAAACCCATACCTGTATGAAGACAGAATTCGTTGGCAATTGGACATAGGAAATCCATAGAAAATTCATGAAAATTTTCCCAATGATTCATGTTGTTATATTCTTTTTACCTGGTGGATTAGAAAAATTCAAAGGTATTCGGGATCTGATTTCATTCATGCATAACGTAATTAGACATCAATCTTTAGGCCGGGCTTTATTGTATCTTGGAGGCAGATTCACGAGTAACCCAGTACACACCATATTTGACAGAATTGGTGGGAGCAAATATAAAAAAAAAAAAAACGATGTGGCAACGCGCCTTGGAATAATATTTTCTATTTTATCTCTTTCCACCTCATTTACCAAATTTGTACCAAGAAGTCATCCATAGTATACCAGTTTATTTATTTTTTGTTTTTTGTCAAAGTCACATATCAGAGATCGCTTTGTTTGGTAATATTGTTATTCAAGGCCAGACATACGAGTTTGTTTTCTCAGTATCTATGTTTGCTTTAAACGTATGTGTTTCAGAAACTTTGCTTTTATTTAGATGATGAATTTGAGTAACTTTTTTCCTTTTTCTTTCTAAAAATATACCCTTTAGATACTTGTTCGGAATTTTAATTTTGGATCTGCATGATTTGTTTATTTGTTTGCTTTTTTTTTTTTTTAATAACAAATAATCTGCTCAAATACAATTTTATCTTTATTTTATTTTATGTTATTTCAATTTCTGTGTAGGTCAATAAATAAAAACTCTGTTGTTGCAGTTGTAACAAGCCAATTTATGGATTCGGATTCTTTGTAGGCGCGCGCGTAAACACCAACTTCTCAATCATCTGCGAAAAATTCATTTGTGTATTCGATACACTTTAAAAGGTACAGGTTCAGGTTATTTATACATCATTTTTGGTTTGATTAACGAGTTTTTTAAAGGTATTGATTAACAATATTTAAATTAATTTGTCCCTCTTAGGCCCTATTCGCGACTCCCGCTACCTCCCCAACCTTCACTCCTTCATTGCTCTCTCTCTCAAAGATACACAGTATCACTCACTCTGCCTATCTCTCTCTCTCTCCCTCTCTTTGTGACTCTTTCTTTCTCTGTTGTGTTCTTTTTCTGTTAAAATTGATGTATTATTGATTGTTGTATGTTATGTATTACAAATGGTGAGGGGCTCCTTATATAGGAGATGTAGATGTAGTGGAGCAGGTGGAGTAGGTGAAGTGGAGTAGGTGAAGTGGGTGGAGTAGGTGTAGTAGGTGGTAGTGCTAGTGGTAGGTTTTAACAGCCCCCGCAAACTCAAGGAGGATAGACACAAATCAACTTGAGTTTGGAAAGAGTAACAAAATAAGAAAATAGACTAATACATAAAAGAAAAGAGGATAGAAGACACTGTATGGTCGTGTCAGACCGTTGTAGCAGATAATGTCTGGACAGTTGACGAGGTCACATCGGACCGATGGAGAAGCTAACCGGAATCAATGTCAGGACAGTTTGATGGGGTCATGCCAGACCGTGGGAAAAGCTAACCGGAATCAATGTCGGGACAGTTTTATGGGATCATGTCGGACCGTTGGAAAAGCTAACCGGAATCAAATGTCGGGACAGTTTTATGTGGTCATGCCGGACCGATGGAAAAGCTAACCGGAATCAATGTCGGGACAGTTTTATGTGGTCATGCCGGACCGATGTAGAATACACTGTATGATGGTATAGATAGGCTGCCCAAATATATATACATGGATATATATATCGAGCCTTCAAAATTCGCGCCCTCAAAAGGCGCGCCCACTTCATCAAAAGCCGTGCCCGACAAAAATCATCGAGCGGCGAGCCATGAAAAGACACGCCAGACACGCGGCGATGCACGTGATCGACAGAGCGCGTGTCGGCCTCTTCGTCATGGTCTTTATAAACCGAAGCGGAGGCTGAGACTTAGAAGCATAACAAACCAGGTGAAACCTCTTCGTTCTCTGAGAGCTTGTCTCTAAGAGCTGCAAATCTTGAAACACTCTGTAACCAACCCTTTCTGACAGTACCAGTCGGAAATCGCTACTTCTCTGAAACACTCAGCAACCCAAAACATAGCCTCGTCTTGCCGTGGTCTGCTCACTCTCTTTCTCGACCTCAACGAGTCCACAAGAGAGATAACCGGTGCGGTGGCCCTTGAACCTCAACCAAGCGCCTCTGGTTTTGCTCCGTTGAACTTTCCTATGCGGTCTGTGGAGCAAAAAATGACGGTGCAAACTGATATTGAGGCTAATCAGTATACTTTGAAGTCATGTGTGGAGACCATGACGGCAGTCACAAACTTGTCGCACCGGCTGCAGAGTAGGACAAATGAGGTGCAGTAGTTAAACGCCCAACTGGCTCTGCTCCAGCGCATGTATAAGGATGCGCGAGCAGAGATAAGTGTGCTAAAGGCGGAAAACAAGGAGCTGAAGCGGAAGGCCACCGTGATGTTCCGATTTGGAGGTCCGCCATATGCTGCAGTGGAGGAGCAGGGGGGAGTGAATGTGCTCGGTGGATTAGGAAGCACAGAGGCAGCACCGTCAAGGGCCGCTCAGGATGGAGGCAAGAAGAAGAGACCGGCGGCAGAGTAGAGAAGAAAAATCCCGCCTGTGGATGTGGTTGTTGTGTGTGGGTTGTTTTTTTTTTTTTTTTGTGTGTGGTGTAAAATGGTGATCGGGGTGAGCCCCGACATGAATAAAATGAGTTTGGTGTGCAGTTCTTCTTCTTCTTTGTTTTTTTTTTTGGTTTTGGAATGAAAATAAAAGAAAATTGATAAAAATCAGAAGTGGTTGGAATGTACATATATATAGATATAGATAGAAAATAAAAGATAGTTGATGAGAGGAATGGAACCCGGAGTAATAATAATAATAATAATAATAATAATAATAATAAAATGGGTATCATGGAGGGATGATGCGCACCAACTGAGAGAAATAATAATGAAATATTGATGGAAAAAGAAAGATAGAAAAAAAAAAATAAAAGAAAAGAAAGTTTTTTTTATTTTTTATTTTTTAGTAATGAAATACTGAGAAAAAATGGATGATTGTTTTTTTTTTTTTTTTAATAAAAAAAAAATTAAATAAATAAAATAAAATAAAAGAAAGAAAGTGGAGCAACGTGGGTGGAGTGCAAAAGGTGAAGATTGACTGTGCAAAAGTGGACATGGTGGGAGCTTTAGGTAATATATTATAATAAACATATATATATATTAAAAGAAAAGAAAGTTGAGTGGGGTTGGTGTTGGTGAAAGCAAGATCGAGATCTCGTTGAAAGGTTTGAAGCTTATGAATGTGGAGAGGGCTTTTGCCGAGAAGCACTATGAGGATTTGTCAGCAAAGCCATTCTTCAATGGCCTGGTTGAGTAGATTGTCTCTGGTTCTGTGGTTGCCATGGTATGGGAAGGTAAAGATGTGGTTGCCACGGGACGGAAGATTATTGGTGCCACTAACCCATCAGAGTCGGCTCCTGGCACAATCCGTGGTGATTTTGCTGTTGAGATTGGCAGGAATGTCATTCATGGAAGTGATTCGGTTGAGAGTGCTAGGAAAGAAATTGCATTGTGGTTCCCTGATGGCACTGTAAACTGGCAAAGTAGCCTTCATTCATGGATCTATGAGTAAAATCCCCATCGTGCTTCGGTTGGTGGTGGAAAATTTGACCTGCAGTTTCTAAATTATTCTACTTCATGGTCTTAAAGAGAGAGAGAGATCGAGAGTGGTCTCAGCGCAGAGGTGGTTCCCATGGCTGTTGCTGCTGCGATGTGGTGACTAGAACAGAAGAAGCATGGGCGTTGCTGCTGTGATGTGGTGCTTCCCGTGGCTGCTGCTACTGTGGCGTGGTCGGCATCAACAGTGACTTTCACGAAGGCCGACGGCAATGGCTTGTGTGGCCTGTGGTTCGGCAGCTATGGAGCTTCGTTGAAGAAGAAAAGAGCTGGGTCTTTGTTGAAGAACAAGAGTGTTGAGTCAGTCTTGGTTTCAGAGAGAGAAAGTCTTCGGATTCAGCTTTATCCACTGATTTTAGAGAGAGAAAGTCTCTGCGAAGAGGACTTCGATTCGGAGAGGGAAGCTATTGGTGACCCCCTTGATGTTGGATGATAGCATGTTGTGGGTTAGCAGCCTCATCTCTGTGTGTGTGTCATGCCCATCATTGTTGCAGACATGGTGTTCGACGAAATGTCCCAGAGGGATTTTGGGTTTATTTCGGCGAGGTGGTGAAGCAGAGTGAAGGTATGTGTAGAAAATTTTAGCGGAATAGGTTGAGGTCCGGCGAACGGCTAAGGTGAGGTTGCCGCCCGCCGGTGAAGCGAAAATACTAGGTTCTAAACCCGCTCTGATACCATGTTAAAATTGATGTATTATTGATTGTTGTATGTTATGTATTACAAATGGTGAGGGGCTCCTTATATAGGAGATGTAGATGTAGTGGAGTAGGTGGAGTAGATGGAGTAGGTGAAGTGGAGTAGGTGAAGTAGGTGCAGTAGGTGTAGTAGGTGGTAGTGGTAGTGGTAGGTTTTAACATTTTCCATGTGTCGAAAGATGCAACAGAAGCGCGGAGGGCTAGAGGGGGAGGGCATTTGAGGTGAGGTGTGTCGAGGGGGGCTGGGAAGGGGACATGGGAGGTGGGGTTGGTAAGTAGGGTGGGGGTTATTGTGAAGAGACTGCAAAATAAAGGTGGTACTGGGGGTGGGGGTCCAAAGAAGGAAATGTATAATTGAGATTATAGTGGGTATTAAAATAAAGAAGAATAAGATCAAATTTGGTGAGTGCGGGTTTAAAGAAATACGATTAAAATAAATAAGGACGCTCATTTAGTCATTTTGATTTTCTTGATTATTTATGCAAAATTTTAAAAATATCGCTCATTCAATTATTGATTTTGAGCAAGGTGGATATAAAAAATTAAAGAGTAAGATTGAGGATCAAATTAAAAAAATTAGAAATTAAAATATAACATATTGAATGTATTGGTGATTATTAATGTAATAAACCTAACATAAGAGTGGTATCAAATTTTAGTTTATAAAAGAATACTGTGGTTGGATGAGTTGTCGAGAAATATTCAGCATGATGTGTTATGTTGTATAATTTTACAGCTGATATCGTGTTAGTGGATGAGAGTAGAGAAAGAGTTAACACCAAGTTTGAGATTTGAAAAAACATACCTGAATCTAAAAGATTTAGGATAAGCAGAATTAAGATAGAGTACATGGAGTGTAATTTTAATAACAGTGACAATGAAAGCAGAGAAGAAGTGAAAATTGAGAACCAAGTGCTATCTAAGAGTGAACATTTTCGTTATTTAGAATCGATTATCACAATGGTTATGAAGATTGAAGCGGATGTGATCTATAGAATTAAGACATGATAGTTTAAGTGGAGAAGTGCGTTTTGAGGTACTGTGCAATAAATGAGTACCCACTAGACTAAAAAGAAAGTTCTATAAAGGGCTATTAGAACAGTGATATTGTATGGAACAAAATGTTAGGTAACTAAAAAACAACATGTAGATAAGATGAGTGTTGTTGAGATGAGGATGCTTAGGTGAATATGTGGCAAGACTAGAAAAGATAGAGTTAATAATAAGTATATTCGAGAATGAGTAAGAGTAGTACCGATAGAAGATAAGTTGAGAGATAATAGATTGAGATGGTTTGGTCATATACAACAAAGACTAACAGAAGCAGTAGTTGAATAATGCGATACAGTGACAGTAGATGGAAGTTGTTGGCTTTTTGGCTTTTGAAGGTTATTATTGTAATTGTGAACGTACCAGCAAGGATCAATCAGTCCTTACAGAAAATTAATTGCCAACCAATTATCAGACGATTGTGTTTTAGTTCTTTCAGCCTCAGTGAAGAGGACTTTTACTGGTGGCTTGATTTAGGAGAATTAAGCAAAATAACAATTAAATGAAGAACAACTGAAGTATTTCATTAAAATGAAAAACTTACAATGATCCAAACTTAGCCTCGTAGAGGTTTACAGTAACAATCTACTTGAAACTACTCCTATGAACGAAGTGCAGTGCAGGAATTTAAAGTACAGGAAATGTAAGACTGGAAATGTAAAACTGGAAAGGAAAATACGTATAATAAGATTGGTTTTTTTGATCTGAGTCCGGGAGTCTTTTTGTGGGTCTTCTCTGCTATTTGTATTTCTCAAAGATGACCATCGAACTGCATTTCTAATCGTCGAACTGCTCCTCCATGATTGCTGATCATGTTGTCTTATAATTAGCTCCACTATGCTATCATTTGCAGTTAGGCTTCCCTCTTAAATTTGAATTTAAATGTGAGTAACCGTTGAAGCCACATCACTTTGCCTCTCTTTGTTGATCCACTGCTACTCAGATCTCGTAATAACCAACACTAACTGTCACGTGTACGATCAGGATTGAAGACTTGAATAGTCTTCCTGTATTACCCTTATTCTGCTACGCGTCGAATTGTAATTGGCTTGTATAAAATATGTAGCCGACAGAAGTGTTAGGAGAAGGGACAGACCTAGATTGATGTGGATTAGTGTAATAAATAGAGATATGAATCTTCTTAATTTGACTAACGATATGATCTTTGATAGAATCAAATGAAGAAGAATGAATCATGTAGCCGATCTTATTTGATAAGACTTAAGATTTGGTTTAATTTAATTTTATTTGATTTAAAAGAATACCATGGTTGATAATAACAATGATGATGACCACAATGAATATGATGTCAAATTTTAGTTTAGAAAAATAATAACAAATTTAGTTTGTTTGGTTTGAGTTTTTTGAATTTACTTTTTAGAAAATTGAAACTTTTTATTTTTCGTATTTTTTTTGTTTTCACTATTTTTTTTTATATTTTAAGCAATTTTTTTAATTTTTAGATACATCTGACATAAATACACTTAAAAAAGTATAATATTTGTGAAAAAAATCTTTAAAAAATTTACTAAATATCAAAAATACAAAAAAAAATGAAAATTTAGTATAATTTTCGTATTCTTGTGTATTTATTAATTTTTTAAAATATTTTTTTTATAAATATTTTACTTTTAGATAAATCTATGGTGCATCTAAAAAAATAAAAAACTAACTTAAAATTTTACAAATATTTATTAAAAATAAAAATCTTAATTTAAAAAAAATTGAATTTAAAAAATTGAAACCAAACGTGAATGATGTTATGAATAAATAAATAAATAAAAAACCAATGACGTTGATGTCAAATTTTAGCTATAATAATATTGACGATGAAGCAACGATGAAACAACTATGATAAGGATGTCAAATTTTAGTTTATAATAGTGTGGCTGATAATAGGACGATGACTCTGTCAAATTTTAGTTCTATAAGATAAAAACTTCTATAACCTTAGTTGAATAAAAACTATGGATGTCAACCATTGGAGTAATTTTTGAATGCAGATAAGATATATGTTATCTGGTAACTTTTATTATTGTGATTAGTTTTGACAGATCCATTACATTTATATTGGGTGTTTGAGAAATAATAAGAGACATATATATTTATGATTGATAAAAGATAATATTATGTGATAACCTATTGACATACAAAAATGTCTCCAACCATTGACATTTGTGCCAGCTTTCAAAAAATTTAAGAGTTACAAAACAAATAAATATTCAAGTGGTGATTGGGTAGAGATTTAAAATAAATAATTTAATATATAAATCTAATTTTTAGATTTATTTTTTAAATCAAATAATATGTTAGAAAGATGGTTGATTCATAATTAAATAATATTTAATTAACAATCAATTATTTTTTTATACCTCACTGAATCTAAAAAGTCCTACATAATAAGGGAAAATTAGTCTAAGGCCGCCCTTCCATTTTCAGTTATGAAAAATCCACAATGTTATTTTATAATGTGTAAAGTTCCTCGCTCCCGCTCTCTCTCTTCTCTCTTATTTCTTCTCGTTCTCAACCTCTATGCATCGCCTCTCTCTAAAACTCTCTCCCTTCTCTCTTCCATATCCAGACCTTCTCCTCGCTTCTCTCTCTTCAACCACTCCCATTTTGGAAGAACCAGTACAACCCTCTGAGGAGGAAGACCCTTTGAAATCTCTCGATTCGATTCGATTTCCTCCTGCTATAACTATATATTATTATCAATAACAGCAACAACAAAATGGTAGAAGGCAGCAAGTTATTAGGTGTGGCGGCGGCGGCATTAATGTTAGTGTTAGTGGTGTGGAGCTAGTCAGCAATGGTCGGAATGCTACGATCTGAGCCACGAACCATCACGATCTGAGTCTGACCACTACGATCTAAGCTAAAATCAGCGCTGACGGTCGAGTTGCCTTGATGTCGTGGCTGTCTTCATCGCCACCGTCGCCACTGTTGGTGTCGCCGCCGAGCACAGCCGCTTGATGGTGGTGAGGTGGAAGTCTCAGCCATCTTCATCATCTTCTTCTTCTTCAACCTCCTTTTTGTAGAAACCGATCGGTCAAGGCTTCTCTGCTAAGTACATGTGTGATATATATATAGAGAGAGATTGGGGTTGAAGTTCACATAGAAATGGTTGGACTGTGTTACAGAGATAGTGATTATAATATTTTGTGAATTTGGGAAAATATCATATTAATTTCTAGAGTTGGCAATTTCTGGAGATAACCCACATGAGTGTATGAGGTAAGACACCGTAAAACACTGTTGCTTTTTGATTTCACACTTCGTTGTTGGTCTTGCTGATCTTCTCTTTGATGAGAAGAAATTGATGGGTATTGTTATATGTAGCTTTTGAAGAAAACCCAGATGGGCACTCTCAGTAAAATTTGTTTGTTTGTTTTGTTTTTGTGGTACACTCAGTGAAATTGATCGAATTTCTCTGATTTGATTTGGATTGAATTTTCTCTGGTTTAGAGTTGAGAAATTTTCTAATTTAGATTAAATTTTCTATGATTTTGATTGAATTTCTCTGGTCTCTGGTTTGGACCAGAGAAATTCTCATAGTTGAATTGAATTTTCTCTGAATTGAATTTTCTTTGGATTTTTTTTATTTTTTTTTTTTATTTTTTTTTTTTATGTTAGTCCATAGATCTAGAGAAATTTGAAGGTTCAAAGTCTTGAACCCAGAGAAAATCTTTGGAAGCTCAGAATTTCTCTGAATAGAATTTGTCTGGGTTGAAATTTCTCTGGACTGAAATTTCTCTGAATCAATATTGAGGGACCTTAAACATTATGAAAATATTAAATGTCGTTTATATTATAAAATTTTAATATCAAGGACCCTGAAAAAAAAATCCCAAATAATAATGCTCTTAAAATATATAATTAAATAAATAAATGAAATATAGGTGAAACACATTCTACTATTATTTTCTTTGAAATGGAAAAGTCAATCATAAGATGAGGGGTAGGTTGGACCTGAGAGAAAAATAGTAGTAACGAAGTTTTTTCTTTGTAATATTCAAATCCAAGGCAAGTCATCCATAGTCTACCAGTTTATTTTTATTTTTTTGTTTTTTCAGTGTCTCACATGTGAGAGTTCGCTTTGCTTAGTAATATTGATATTCAGGGCCAGACATACGAGTTTGATTCCTCAGTATATTCAAATACAAAGCAAGTCATCCATAGTCTACCAGTTTATTTATTTTTTAAATTTTTTTTTCAGTGTCTCACACAAGAGAGTTCGCTTTGCTTGGTAATATTGATATTCAAGGCCAGACATACAAGTTTGATTCCTCAGTATCTATATTTGCTTTGAACGTATGAGTTTCAGAAATCCTTGGATTTTGTTTAGATCATGAATTTGAGTAATATATTCCCTTTTTTTCTGAAAACATCCCCAAATGTATGATCTAAATACAACCTTTCTTTTACTGCTTTGTTACATGCAACAATATCATGGCTCTATTTTGATTTGTTTCAATAAAAATATTAATAAGGTTGGATACCCTTTAGATACTTGTTCGGAATTTTAATTGGATCTGCAGGATTAGTTTTTTTTTTTTTTCCAATCAAAATAATCTGCTCAAATACAGTTATTTATTTATTTAATTTTATGTTGTTTCAATCTCCGTGTATGTTAATAAATAAAAACTCGGCTGCTGCAGATGTAACAAACCAATGGATGGATTGCGCGAAAGCACCAACTTCTCAATCATCTGCGAAAAATTCATTTGTGTTGCATAAACTTCAAAAAGGTAATGGTTCTGGCTGTCTACATATCATCTTTATAGAAAAATTTTCTTTTCCAGTGATGATCTAGGACATTTTAAATTTAAAAAACAAAAGCATATATACTGGTAGTTTCTATACTTTTTGTTGTGTCATTTTAGTTTTTGTAATTTTAATTGGTTTGATTTTGACTCTAAATTTATGATTTTATTTCAATTCAGTTCAAACAGTTAGCATTTTTTTTTTTATAAAAAAATACGTAAATAAGCAGGGATGTTCATTACTTTTAAGAGTCAAATTATAAACTTGTTCAACTCAGTGAATTAATCTCAATTAATTTAATAATTATTTTCCGTCAAAAATTCTGACCACTTTATCAATTGGACCAAATTGATATAAAATCTGAACTTTTTTTTTTTTATCAACAAAAAAATAACTTAATTATGAAATGCATAGTACAAAATACACATACAACATCAATAAAGGAAAGTGAGTGAAAACAGCATAAAGGAATGTAAGATCATCACAACTATGTTGGCACCAACTTGTACTCCCAATCATTTGCTAGCACAATACCAAGTTGGTGAAAAGCCAACCAACTGCAAAGCACCAATAAAAACTCAACCACCCAGCTCCAGTAACCCCAAAGTCACACCAGATCACCACCACACCGCAATAGCAGGGTAGACGTGAGCCAAAATAGGTAGCAAGTAGCAGTAGAACACCTATTTCAGGCAATGTCTTACACTCCCTAAATTTGAAATAAAATCCTGAGCTGTAAAATGGAACCCTTTTATACTTGATCTTGCCCACAAAGCCACCCTCACCTTCACCAATTCCCCTATCTCAGCATAATCTGGTTGACTTCCATTAAAAAAACAGTCATTTCTTGCTTTCCAAACTGACCATAGTAGTGCAATCGGTAATGATTTACAGATCAGATGTTCCTTTTTCTTGAGTATAACTCCCATCCACCACCGGAGCAGCCCCTCCACACTTGTTGGTGTTGCCCAGCAAATTCCCCACCAATCCAATAGCTCAGACCATAATCTCCACACACCTGGACAGAGTAACAACACATGATTCCCCGTTTCCGGTTCAGATTTGCAAAATGGACAAGTAAACTCCTCACTACTTCTAATTACTCCAAGTCTTGTAGAAAATCTGTTGTTTTCGCCTCCCTCTCCAAACTAGCCACCCAAAAAATTGGGCTTTAGGTGGTGCTACATTGTTCCACAACTTCGACACATGCAATCTAGGTCCATTATTAGTATCACACCACTGTCTTGCTGATGCTACAGTGAACTGGCCACATGGATCTGCATCCCAATGTAGAGCATCAGGGAAATTCGGGGGCCACAACCCAGCCAACCCTGTAACCTATCAACTTCTTCCTCTTCCCATGCTAAAAGAGGCCTTCTGAAAGAAAAAAGCCCAAACCCCTGTGCTCTGTCTTCTTTGAACATAGTCCTTCAGTGTGCCATTCTTATCGCCTGATAGGTTGTGAAATCTAGGGAACTCAACCTTCAGTTGGGTGTTCATGTGCCATTTATCAGACCAGAAGTGTATGCTACACCCATCCCCAACTCTTATCTTCAGCATATGGACCAAGCTGATGTAAGAATTCTGAAGAACTTTTGTATATTCAATTGTGTTTTAATCCAATGTATACATCTGATATATATAGTAATTCTAGACCTAATCCTAAATACGAAGCAACAATAAACCTAAACCAATTCTAAATAGGAAATAAAATTCAAATAATATAGACTATACTAATATTATTCTCACACCCCCGCTCAAACTTAAGGTGTTTGGGCAGAGAACACCGAGAGTTTGCCAAGAAGAAACTGAAACCGAGCAGTGGTATTAGTTTTGGTAAAGAAGTCAGCAAGCTGCAGAGTCGAAGAGACGAAAGGAAGCGAGATAGAGCCAGACTACAGATGCTGATGAACAAAGTGACAATCAATCTCAATGTGCTTGGTCCGCTCGTGGAAGAGAGTGTTATATGCAATTTGAATAACATTGCAGTTGTCACAATAGAGGGAGGTCAGAAAAGACTGAGAGACACCCAAATCAGAGTGAAGACAACGAAACCAGACAACTTCAACAGTAGCATGAGCCATAGCACGATACTTAGCTTTGCAGTAGAGTGAGCAACAACAGTTTGTTTCTTGCTTTTCCAAGAGATCAAGGAATCGCCAAGAAACATACAGAAACAGACGTGGACTTGCGATCAGTAACACCACCAGCCCAATTAGAATCAGCATAGGCCACCAAATCCAAAGAGGAAGTAGAGGACAATAGTAAATCGTGAAATATAGTACCGCAGAGATAGCGAAGAATCCGAACCAATGCAGCCCAATGTGTGGAGGGAGGAGCAGAGACAAACTGGTTAACCACATGAAAAACATAGGCAAGATCAGGACGAGTAACCGTCAAATAAACTAAGCAACCCACGAGCTCTTGATATAAAGTAGGATCATCCAGAAAAACACCATCAGTAATGTTAAGCTTTACATTAAGCTCAATGAAGGTATCAGAAATCTTAGTGTCAGCAAGACCGGCACGATGAATAACCTCATTAGCATACTTAGTCTAAGAGAGAAAGTATCCCTTGGGAGAAGAAGCTACCTCAATACCAAGAAAATACCTAAGAAGAGATAAGGAGTCATATGATGAGAAGCACTAGAGTCAAAAATCTAGACAGACGAAGAGATACTTGAAGAAAACCCAAGCAAACCTGAATAAAGAGAGAAAACAACCGAAGTAGACAGGGGGGGCTGGGAGGTAGACAGTATATACTGAAGTTGACTAATCTGAGCCCTTAAAGAAGCCAAGTCAGGATCAGGAGTCAGAGCAGATGCAGTGGTACTGACGAAGGGACGAAAAGTACTTAGGGGAGGAGCTCGAGACTGGGTTTGAGACTGCTGAGAAGACGTGGCAGGTATACGTCCCTTCTTGGGACAGTGATACTTCCAATGGCCCTTCTGATGACAGAAAGCACACTCATTTGAAGCCAGATACATCATAATAACCTGAAAGCTGAGGGGTTCAAGTGTAATCAACCTTATATAGAACAAAATAACCAAACTAGGGGTTAAAGGGTAATACACAGAGGGATAAAATAAATCCAAAATCACAGTATAATAACCAGAAGAGTTTGGGTTTAAGCATAAAATATAATAACCAGTGGGGGTCAAAATATAATAATCATATGTTCTTGAAGCCGAAGGAATCAGTTTGATGATGAAGAACCAAATCAGAGAAGAGAGAGAGAGCGACTGAACCAAATCAAAGAAGAACCAAATCAGAGAGAACCAAATCTTGAAGCCGAAGGAAACAGTCTAATAAAGAACCAAATCAAAGAGAACCAAATTAGAGCAGAGAGAGAGAGAGAGACTGAAGCCAAGAGAACTTGAGGCTGAAGTCGTGTTTGACGGAGGTCGCATCTGAAGGTCACAAACCAGCGAGAGGAGTTATGAACCAGATTGGTCGCGATTCCAGCCCTGAATGGTCGCGATTTCGATGCTAACAGATCTGGTACAATCGAGATTTCGGTGACTAAACTAGGGAGAGAACACGAATGAAGGTCATGCAAGAGCCAAGCGAACTTTGATCGATCAAAGAACATCGATAAGAAAGCTTCGTACTTCGTGAACATGACCACAAAGAGAGAGAGAGAGAGAGAGAGAGAGAGAGAGAGAGAGAGAGAGAGAACTTCGCAAATACCAATCCCGATTTTGGTGCTCTACAATTTGCAACTCAGAGGGGTAAAACCAGAGGGCTGATTTTCGATAGACGATTGCGATGAAGAAGAGCACCTATGATTACGACTCAGTGAGATTCTGATGAAGAAGACGACACAGAGTCAATTTCTAGGGTTTCGGCTCAGAGACGACTCTAATACCATGTAAGAATTCTGAAGAACTTCTGTATATTCAATTGTGTTTTAATACAATGTGTACATCTGATATATATATATATATATATATATAGCAGATCTAGACCTAATCCTAAATAGGAAACAAGAATAAACCTAAACCAATCCTAAATAGAAAATAATAAACCTAAATCAATCATAAATAGGAAACAATAGTTACATAATATAGACTATACTAATATTATTCTCATAGATGATACACAGGACAAAACGTAAAAACTATCAATGTAATTTACTCCAAATATATATATATATATATATATGTATATGCATACATAAATATGAAAGCAAGAAAGAGAACTTGAAAACACAATTTTGTTATACTTAAACTCACATCATCAAAATAAGCCACCCAAACTTGATTAATATAATGCAAGGATCATCAATTGATTTTGAGTTGGATATTTTAATATGATATCAAAGCTGGGTCTTGGAGGGTCTATCACATTTTTTAGTACAAACGGTCCATTTCTCAATCTGACCTTTCAATAATATATAATACAAGGAATGCAAGGGCCTCTCCACTCATTCCACTCAAGCTTAATTATATAACGTAAGAAATACGGCCTCTCTGCTCATTTGCCAATTAGTTCTTCCAATCGTCAATCTAAGCCACCTAATTCTCACTCATTCTTTAACAAAGAACGGAAGAAGACGATGAAACGAAAGAGCTAGGACAAATTCCACTCATTGCCATTGATTCCTCCACTCACCTAAGCCACCCAATTCTCCACTCATTCTTTAACAAAGAAAGGAAGAAGATTAACTAACAAAGTCACTCTATCATTTCCATTATTAACTAACTCACTCACTCTATCATCTCCACTAATTACAACTAACTCTTGTTGACTCTTCTAGCTGAAAAGATTAACTAATTCACTCAATCACTCTATCATGTCATCTCCACAACGATAACTAACTCACTCCCACTCATTCTTTAGAAGATTAACAGCTTAACTAACTTACTTACTCTATCATCTCCACTAACTAACTAACTCACTCTTTCATCTCAACTAACTACAACTAACTCTTGTTGACTCTTCCAGCTCAGCTTAGCTCAATAACTTGTTACTTATTTAGGGGTTGTTTGGAATGATTTAAATAAGTGTACTTTTTAACATTTTACAAAAAAGATACGCAAAAAAGTAGAGAGATGATGTGAAAAAATATGTTATTTTAGTGTACCCCAAACAAATTCTTATTATTCCAGTATGTAAGTCGTAAACCAGCATGGTTTTTCATTCTATACAAACTAGCAGTAAGTGCAGATTTAAAAAAAAATTAAAGAAGGATTGGGCTTCCCTTAAGTTTAAATTTAGATTGGAGGGTGTTGTTTGTGCTCATGGGGTCTATCACGGGTCTGGTTTCTATGATTCAAACCGTTCATTTTATTGGACCATGCATATATATCATCCATAAAAATAAAAAAACAAATTAGATCGATCTGATATTCGTAACCCCTAACCAAACCAAACCAAGCCTTAATCCCATCAAATAGGGTCAGCTACATGAATCCTTCTTTTGCACTCGACTCTATCCAAGGCCATTCAGTTAGTCAAATTAAGAATATTCATATCTCTATTTACTACATTAGCCCACGTCAATCTAGGTCTGCCTCTTCCCCTAACACTTTCCTCTACTGTCATTGTATCGTATCTCTGTACTATTGCCTCTGTTGGTCTCTTTTACATATGACCAAATCATCTCAATTTATTTTCTCTCAGCTTATCTTCGATCAGTGATGCTTCTACGTATTCACGAATATATTCATTCATAGCTCTGTCTTTTCTAATCTTTCCACACATCCACCTTAACATCCTCATCTCAGTAACACTTATCTTATTTACATGTTGTTTCTTACTTGCCCAACATTCCGTCCCTTAGAACATTGTTGGTCTAATAGTTGTTCTATAGAAATTTTCTTTTAGTCTAGTGGGTACTCATTTATTGCACAGTACTTAGATGCACTCCTCCACTTAAGTTACTTCACCTTAATTCTATGAACCACATCTGCTCCAATCTCCCCAGCTGTTGTGATAATCAATCCTAAATAACGAAAATGTTCATTCTTAAGTGGTTCTTGGTGTTCAATCTTTACTTCTCCTCTGTTTCCTTTGTTACTATTACTAAAATTACACTCTATGTACTATGTCTTAGTTTTGCTTATCCTAAATCTTTTAAATTCAAGTGTTTCTTTCCAAGTTTCCAACTCAGTGTTAACTCATTCTCTAGTCTCATCCACTAACATGATATCATCTACAAAGAGCATGCACTATGGCACATCATCCTGAATATTTCCCGTCAACTCTTCTATAACTAAAACAAAAAGATAAGGACTTAAGGTCGATTCTTAGTGTAACCCCACAGTAATTGGAAATTCACTTGTCTCTCCAACAGGTGATCTCATAGTGGTTAGCACACCTTCGTACATGTCTCTAGTCACATCAATGTAATCTTTTGTCACCCCTTTCTTTTCTAACACCCATCAGATTATATCCCGAAGCATTTTATCATCTGATTTCTTAAGATCAATAAAAACCATATGAATGTCTCTTTTCTTTTCTCTATACCTTTCTTTACTCTCCTCAAAAGATAGATCACTTCCATTGTTGACCTTCCAAGCATAAATCTAAATTGATTCTTTGACACCTTTATTATAGCTCGCAACCAACATTCCATTGCTTTCTTCCACGCTTTCATTATATGACACATGAGCTTGATTCTTCTATAGTTTCTGTAATCAACATCTCCTTCATTCTTGTAGATTGGCACTAAAACACTCTTCCTTCACTCTAGCATTTTCTTTGTCAACAAAATCTTGCTAAATAATCTAGTCAACCAAGAAACTCCTTTCTTACCCAAACATTTCCAAGCTTCAATAGGGATATCATCGAGTCCTAAAGCCTTATTTGATTTCATTTTCTTAAGTGCAATCTCTACATCAAAGTTCCTAATCCTGCGATACAACCCGTAGTCTTGGTTTTCCTTATTACTAGCTACTTCCTCCCCTCTTGACCTTCCTCCATGTTCCTCATTTAACAACTTGTCAAAATAGTTCTTCCATCTCTCGTTAATCTCTCCATCCTTCACCAACACCTTAGAGTCTTTACTCTTGATGCACTTAACCTGATTAAAATCTCTTGTTTTTCTCTCTTATCTTAGCAAGTTTGTATATTCTCTTTTCTCCCTCCTTACTATCTAGTCTAGTATATAGGTCATCACAGACTTTCAGCTTAGCCTCTCTCACTACTTTTTTGACCTCCTTTTAGCCAATCTATAGCTCTTAAGGTTTTCCTCAGTTCTATCTTTTTGCCACTTTTTAAAGTACTCCTTTTTCGTCTTTACTACCGCTTGAACCTCCTTTCTCCACCACTAAGTTTCCTTAGAGTTTGGTCCCTTTCCTTTCGACTAAAGGACTTTGTATCCCCTAAATTAAAAAAAAAAATGAGATAAATCCGATATTCGTAACACCTTCATTTTATCAAATTTGCCTTCAAAAAAATTAACGGTCAATGTGTTTTTAAAAATAGACCATCTATTTTTTTTGGGTACAAATGCGACAAAATGAATGGGTTATAAATGTAGGATTAATCTAATTTTTTTATGGATGATATACACGCAAGGCTTTACAAAATGAATTATTCAGATCCCATGATAGGCTCTACGAGCTCGGATAGCACCCTTCAGTCCAGATGATGGAAATGAGAGAAATCTAGTCTTTTAAAGAATAAGTTTGGTACATTTTGGCATCAAATACATTTATCCATATCTATTTTTATTTTTTTTGGGTATAAATTACAATTACACTGACTTCTTCTAATATTTGGAAAAAATATAGTAAATATTATAATTTGGATATAATTACACCGACTTTTTTTTAATTATTTTAAAGTGACGAGAACTAATATAGATGGTTTGAAAACATAAGGATAAACAAATAAAAATATATATTTCAATGTAAAAGAGATGACAACATTATTTTTTTATTTATACGACTAACAAATTATTGATAAAAAAAAAAGTGTAATATGAATTAAAATTAAAATATTGAAGTCTAAGTCAGTTGTGCCTAGAAGACGGTGAATAGGCCAATTTCTTAAACATTATGATTTAAATGATTGATTTGCCACTTTTAACCTTTTGAATTAATAAACCATAAAATAATACAAAAAATAACACAGTATTTTAAGGTAGAAAACCAAATAAGGGAAAATGGCTACAGTCCTGACATCCAAATCAAATCCATTTTAAGATCCAAGCATACAAGGCACACTCGAATCTTCAGGACATCCCTGAGTGCCACGTCTCGAATTCATTCTCAAACCGCTCCACTTACTCAATTGGCCTTGGGTGTAAGGAACACAACTGTTGGCTTTTTTTGTTTTTGAAAGTTATAAAAGTAATTTTGAGCTCGTATTAATAAGGATTGAAAAATTTGTATAAAATTAATATTAAGCCAAACACTTAATAGACGGTTATGTAGAGGTTCTTTTTTTCTCAATGAAGAGAATTTTCATAGTGAGTATCAAATTCATAACCAATTTGCAAGGAAAATTAATTAAGAAAGAGGTTAAGAAAGAGATATGAAGACAAGAGAAATTGCAATTAATTAATTGAATAACACAATCACAAGTTGAAGTATATTACCTTGCTACTCCTACTTCGAAATGGAAGTGTGAGTAAATAAATTGCTAAAAGTGAATCTACAAGGAAATCAAATTCTATTGCCTCGTTTAAAAATTTGGCTATTTTAGTTGATTTTTTGGTTATTATGAGATGAATTTTTTTTTTTTTTTTTTTTTGGTTTAGAATGAAGCTCCATTTGGCATGCCCGTTTGGGATAATTTGGCCATATAAGACAAAATTAGTTATTTTAGTCAAATATGACAAAATGTCACATCCAAACTATAATCATTTCATTTTTTTTCTCACAAAAGTCAAAAAATCCAAAAAATCTATCACAAACGAGGTTTGTAAAAATAAACTATTTTAGTGGAAATTCTAGTTGAAACAAGGACTGTGACTATGCTACTCCTACCGGAAAGAAAAGATAAGAGAAGTAGTGTTGGATTTAATTGCTCCTTGCTGACTCAACTCTGCATGTTGCTACGAGTACCATGTTGTCTCCCATATTCTATTGCCACCCGTATTTCCACGTCCTCATGCATTTGTTGTCGTGGGTAGTCACATGTCTTGTTTTTATTGGATGGTTTGAATATAGTGTCAATATTACATGAATAAAGTTATATGTACCAATTGATATATTAATTAGTGTACTAAAGGATGATGTGACATAATTTTAGAGGTTTTAGATTTTTATAATTTGTATAATGGGTAGGTCCATAGTTTTGAAGTGGCAATGTCCAAGTATATGTTGGTACATTAATTGGTATACTAATTGGTGCATGTAACACCACTGATATTACACTCCACACTAGCATGAGTCCAAATCCTCTGTAGGGTTATCCTATAGTGCATCCCTGTAGTGTCTCAAAACAACGTCGTTTTGGGGCAAAACTTCAATAAAAAAAGAAAAAGAAACCAGAGAGACGAAGAAGAACAGACCATCACTGGCGACCTCGCCGACAGCCCCTCTCCAGACCTAAACCCTTTTCCATCGCTTCCGTCCCTCTACTAGCCAACACCACCACCTCTCTGCCATCATCGCCGCAGTAGGAATCTCATAGTTCTCAATCAATAACAAACACATCGATAGATATGATCATGTATGCAGGGTGATACCATATAGTAAGGTGACATTTTATAATTTCAAAATATCATAAGCAAAGTACCTTTTTCTCAAAAACCATTCAAACACTTTTAAGAAAAACCTTCAACCATTAAAGTCATCCATTAACTTTAGAAAACCATAGATCCTTATAAAACAAACATATTTGAGAAACAACATCATTTACAAATTATTAACCAATTTCCAAAATATTTCTTATTTAATTTCTATTTTTAATATTCCTCTTTGTCTTTCATTCTTCCTTTCTACTCATTATATTTATTTAGAATTCCATAACTTCAAGTTCAAGCTCCCTAATTTATTTACAGAACAACACTCATAATTTATCTTTATGGTCCCAACTAATTCATTAAGCTCACCGTCACCAATCCATAATCCCCTTACCCATTTTTGAGTTTCATTTTTTACAAATAATGTATATGCACATTTCCTCTTTGAACCAAATTACACATCAATATGCAATTTCAGAAATTCATCACAAGTCACAAATAACATCATCAACTCAACACACTTCTTAACACACATCTCAACACAATCCACCTTTTGCCGACTTACTACGGCAGGATAGCAGGCACCCGATTCATAACACTTTCTACCTTTTGCCGACTACTATACGGCAGGAAATGTACTCCCAAAAATCATTTTCTCGAAAGCCATTTTCTTCCAAAAATCGTATTTTTTTTTTCCAAAAACCATTTTTCAACTTTTTAAAACCATTCCCCACATTCGCCGACTACTATACGGCGGGATGTGGGCACCCAAAATATTTTCAAAAACCTTCAATTTTTCCACTTTTGCTGGCTATAATACGACAGGACTATGTGGACACCCAAAAATCATTTTCCACTTTCGCCGGCTACTATACGACGGGACTGTGTGGACATCCAAAAACATTTTCCCACATTCGTCTAGCAAAAAGCCTAGACAGGGCAACTGGGCACCTTTAATCCAAAACCACCCCCACATTTGCCGATTATTATACGGCGGGACGTGGGCCCCCCAAAACCTTTTTCTTCAATTTTTAAAACCATCCTCCACATTTACCGACTATTATACGGACGATCGTGGGCACTGGAAAACCATTTTTCAACTTCCTGTGCGGGTACCAACACAACACCACCCAACACAACTCAACCCAAACTCAACACAACCCAACCCAACACAACTCAACTCAAACTCAACACACCCAACACAACTCAACTCAACGCAATTCAACATGATTCAAACACAATTCCTCATAGTTCAACACAATTCAATTCAACATTATTCAACACAACTTAATTTAACAACACTATTTTGCAATTCAACATAATTCAAGATAAATTCTTGAATCCCACTTCAACATTCCGTAACCAAGTTTATATCATCCATATCATTAACACTTCTTTTCTCCCGAATTTCATTTCATATTATAGCATGATTTACAATGCCCATAACAAAGGTTCATTCGCTAATTTTTAACATAATTTTCAAACACTTCCAAAATCTAATTAAACTTGTATATATATAATTTATCCTTTCAATTTCATGATTCTACTTTCAATTTGGGCAAAATCATTAACTATCATCATGAATCAACTTAGGGTTTTCAAGAAAAATTAATATTTTCAAGAAAAATTCAAACTTCTTAGACCATTACTTTTTATTCCAATTTTTTCATTGATTATCCACCTAAGGTTCATAATCCATAATCTTAACCAATCAATAGAACCCCAACACTTCAAACCCTAATCCCCCAAATTCCATGATATAACACTATATGCTCAAAAATGTAGATTTTGTATTTATATAATCAAAATACCACAAATCTATCTATTAATGCAAGTATTGCAGAAGAACTAGGTCCCCTACCTCAAGAATCAAGCAAGGAGCAAAGCTTTGATGAGATTCCTTCACAAATCCAAATTCCAATTGGTAGAAAATGTTGAGCTTCAAGCCTCTTCACTTTCTTGTAAGGGATCTTTCCCAAATCTTAGAAGAATGGAGAGTATTTGAGGTCAAAAACCTAGGGTTTT
Organism: Camellia sinensis; assembly: GCF_055761805.1. Classification (NCBI taxonomy): domain Eukaryota; kingdom Viridiplantae; phylum Streptophyta; class Magnoliopsida; order Ericales; family Theaceae; genus Camellia; species Camellia sinensis. The sequence goes on along the minus strand of NC_138962.1, from coordinate 61,148,901 downwards.
CGGACCTAAGGTGAGAGGAAGAAGGAAGGAAATGGAAAATGCAAAGAATGATCTAGAAATGTGCCTTTAAACTTGCTGAATTCGCTTAATCCGCCTTTAAACTTGCTGAATTCGCGTAATCCGCTCGAGCGTCGATTTTACCGCTCGAGCGTACCTGCTTCCAGCACAGATTCTAAAACTTCAAACGGGCATAACTCTCTCATTCGGACTCCGTTCTAGGTCGTTCTTATGTCCAAATCGAAGCCCCAGAAATAATTTTTCCAATGGTTCTAGCCTCACATTCAAATTCAAAGTGTGGAAAAAGAAAAGGGCAAAAGAGTGACGGCTGTTCGTAAAAAAAATTATCCGAATTAAATTCTTGGTTCACTCTTACTTTACCATTATGTTGCCACTTCAATCAATACCCCAAAATAAAATAAGGAGGTTCCAAATGCAGTAATAAAACTGTCAAGGGCAATCTCACTTTCCACGCTCGAGCGCGCGCAGACCAACAAAGTTGTCCACTCGAGCGACCACTCCCATGCTTGAGCGGGAATTCACAACTCTCAGAATTTCAGACCGTCTGCAAAAATGTTGGGAACCTCTCAAGTCCGCTCAAGCGTCAACTCCCCTGCTCAAGCAGAGGGAAAAATTCTGGATCGTTACATGTCCTTTTAAATTGATTTACTTTCTTGTCAACTTGAATTTATGGAGCGTGAGGTATAAACTCTGTCAATTTGGACAAAAATATTGACAGAAGGGAGGTAAATTACAAAACGACCAAAATCATAAGGGGATAATTGGCTATTTTTAAAATTTAGTGGGGGGTAAAGTGTTTTACTTGTTGTACAAATTGTGTGAATTAAATAAAATAAATAAATTCATGGTAAATTAAATTGGAAAAATCACAGAACAAGAATTCATGGGAAATTACATCTTGATGAACAAAAATACATATAACAAATTAAACTACTGAAATGCGAAAAGAAAGCAAACTGAAGCCTGCCTGATACCATAGTCTCCTTAAAACAGATTCGTCGTCTCATCGTGGGTGCGGGAGGTATGTTGGCGTTTGTCTTCTAGGATACGACGATTTAGAACCTGCTAACGCGGAAACACCTTCTGCTTAGCTCCAGCGACCTGACAATGGCAGCACTCTCACACAGGAATAATATATCATAACAGCAGACTGACTATAATATGAGAACAAAAAATTTTGTATTCCAACCAAAGAGGATGGCCTCATTTTATACACAATGGGAAAAAGAGGAGGAGAGAACTTCGCTTATTTTTTGTGTGTTTCTTCACAATGTTGAGCATGCCCTTATAAAGGCATCTATGGAAAAACACATAAGGCAAGGCCATGTGTACCTCATGGCTTCCAATACCATGTATACCTCATGGTTAGGCCATGTGTGTCTCATGGTCTAAGACACTATTAAGGCCACGTGTCCCTCATGGTTAGGCCATGTGTCTCTCATGGTTAGACCATGTATAATATGCTCAATCATCATTCTCAATCTCTCATTCATGAGACCAACTTTATGAAACAATTTCTCATTCAATTCTCAAACCAAAAAACCATTTTTCTAACAATTCTCCACATGAATAAAAATTAATCGAATAAAAATTGACGGGTAGCGATTAACAACAAAGACTCAGAGAGAGAGTACACAAACTAACCCTGCATCAGAAAAGGTAACTGTTGGCCTTGAACATTTCGTAGTGAAAGCCTATCGGGTTTGCTGGCTAACCAGTGAATGTGATGTCTTGAACTGTTCTGCCGTTTGTGTAAACCAAGACAATAGACTTCACATAAGAGTTACTCCAACCATTGTTCTTATTCTCACTGGCGTGTCTGGTATGGCCCTGGAACGCTGGCCTGGTTCAGTGAGTGTTTTTAAAAAATTCAGCTTTGTCAATTCTTAAAGAAGCAACCCCACTTTGCACTCACATCGGTGACTTATATAAGGTGTATCGTTATACCACAGTTAATTATTCGCATCACTTAGGTCATTAAAAGCATTAGCTTAACCTCTTCAGTGAATAAAGGAATGGCAAAAGGATTTACCTCTTCAGTGATTCACCCATTGAACGCAGTTAGGTTATCCCTTTGAACCTAGATATTGGGATCTCCAATCAGCTAGGTTAGGTTTTCCGTTCTAGTAACATTAGATAAAGGCCTTAACTTCATTCCTCTTGACGATGTTTCTACTAACTCTCGAGTTAACCTTTTGGTTAGCTGATCCGTAATGTTTTCCTTAGATTTTACATAGTCTAGAGAGAGAACTCCATTAGAGAGTAGTTTTCATGTAGAATTATGTCCACAACGGATATGTCCAGACTTTCCATAATATATATTACTCTGTGCCCGCCCAATCACCTCTTGGCTATCACAATGAATATAGATAACAGGCACAGGTTTCAGCCAAGGTTGAATATCCTCAACGAATTGGCGAAGCCATTCAGCTTCTTCAACTGCTTTACCCAAAGCAATAAACTTAGATTCCATCGTTGATCTCGATATACATGTTTTCTTGGAAGACGTCCAAGACACAGCTGCCCCTTTGAGGGTAAACACATAACCACTAGTGGATTTGGAGTCTTTTATATCAGATATACAATTAGCATCACTATACCCCTCTAGTACCGCTGAGTATCTGGTATAATGCAGCCCATAATCCTAGGTGTAGCGGAGATACCCCAACACCCGCATAATGCCCATCTAATGAGTAGTATTTGGATTACTTGTGTATCTACTAAGCTTGCTAACAGAGTAGGCTATATCTGGCCTTGTACAACTGATCAGATACATCAAACTTTCAACGACCCGAGAATATTCTAGTTGAGAGACACTCTCACCATTATTCTTGGTCAAATGTAGACTCAAGTCTACCGGTGTCTAAGACACACTCGTATCTGATTTCTTAAATTTCTCAAATATCTTCTCAACCTAGTGAGACTGAGAAAGTACAATACCACTAGATGTTCTGGCAATCTCAATACCCAGAATTACATCTACAAGGCCCATATCTTTCATGTCAAACTCAGATTTTAACAGTCTCTTGGTAATTCTAATCATTTCATCATTACTACTAACAATGAGTGTGTCATCAACGTATAGATACAAAATGACATAACCTCTGTCAGTGTCCTTGACATATACGCACTTGTCATACTCATTGATTCTAAGCCTGTTTGACAACATAGCGTTGTCAAACTTCTCATGTCATTGCTTAAGAGCTTGTTTTAAACTATACAATGATTTGACAAGCTTATAAACTTTCTTATTTTGTCCTGAAGCTGAATGCCCCTTGGGTTGCTCCATGTATATTTTTTCGTCTAAATCTCCATTTAAGAAAGCTGTCTTTACATCCATCTGATGCATCTCCAGACCATGTAAAGTTGCTATTGCAATCACCATGCGAATGGATGTTATCCTTGTCACAGGTGAATACGTATCAAAATAATCCAGGCCCTCTCGTTGCCTATATCCTTTGATAACTAGCCTAACTTTGTACTTATAAATTGACCCATCAACCTTCATATTTTTTTTAAAGATCCACTTACCCCCCAAGGCCTTATTGCTTGGGGGTAGGTCAATCAACTCCCAAGTATGGTTCTATAAGATAGAGTCAATTTCACTTTTAATCGCTTCTTTCCACAAAGGACTTTCAGATGAAGTCACACCTTCATGGAAAGTTCAAGGTCCTCCTTCTAACATATAAGTCAAAAAGTTCGGACCAAAGGACTTGGAAGTCCTTGCCCTATTGCTCTTTCTTGGCTCATCTACTTCTTCATCTTGATCACTATCACTAGGATCATCATCAAGTTCCTTCTCAGCACTTTGATCCCCTCCTCGGGTTTGACAAGGAAATACGTCCTCAAAGAATGATGCATTCCTTGACTCCATAATGGTATTGTGTATATTTGAAATATCAACTTGTTCACAAGAAACGTATATGTACTACTATTCTATGCATAACCAATGAATATACAATTCATCATTTTCGAACCTATCCTAACCCGTTTGGGTGTAGGTACCATCACTTTTGCAAGACACTCCCACATTCGTAGGAAATTATAAGAAGGTTTGCGGCCTTTCCATAATTCATATGGAGTCTTGTCTACTTTCTTCGGAGGTATACTATTTATAATGTAATTTGCAGAGAGAATTGCTTCCCCCAACAAGTTCTGTGGCAACCCATAACTTATCAATATTGCATTCATCATTTCCTTCAACGTCCTATTTTTCCGCTCTGCAATGCCATTTGACTGAGAAGAATAGGGCATTGTAACATGCACATAATTCTAGAGCAATTAACATGTAAATAATTCTAGAAATAAAATCATGCAAACAACTCTAGAAACTAATAAGCATGTAACATAAATTAAAATCTAGAAAAGGAAGAACATGCAAATTATCCTACAAATCTAGCATCTAATAAACATGTGAATTAAACTAGAATTTAGAAAATAATGAACATGTATATTATACTAGAAAAGTAGAACCTAATTAGCATGTCAATTTTAACTAAAAAAAAAAGTTAAGCACTCATGAGCATGTAGATTATATTATAAAATTATAAAATAAAAAGGCTTGCAAAGCATGGTAGGAAACCATGAATCATGCTCATAAAATTATAGTAGAACCAAATAAGCATGCAAATTATGCTAGAGATAAAAAGCATTCTTATTAAATTGAAAAATTAAAACATAACATTTTGTATATGAATTTACATATGAAACAATGGCCTTCTATTTGTTAATTCCATGAGAAACGAAAAATCTATTTTAAGATTGTTATACAAATTGTGTGAATTAAATAAAATAAATAAATTCACGGTAAATTAAATTGGAAAAACCGCAGAACAAGAATTCATGGGAAATTACATCTTGATTCTTGATGAACAAAAATACATCTAACAAATTAAAATGCTGAAATGAGAAAAGAAAGCAAACGAAAGCCTGTGTGATATAACAATCTCCTTAAAACAGATTCGCCGCCTCACCATGGGTGCTGGAGATATGTCGGCGTCTATCTCCAAGGATACGACGGTTTAGAACCTGTTAACGCAGAAGCACCTTCTGCTTAGCTCCGGCAAACTGACAATGGCAGCACTCTCTCACACAGGAATAATATATTGTAGGAGCAAACTGACTATAATATGAAAGCTAAAAATTCCTATATTCCAACCAAAGAAGATGTTCTCCTTCTATACATAATGGGGAAAAGAGGAGGAGAGAACTTAGCTTATTTTTTGTATGTTTCTTCACAATGTTGAGCATGCCCTTATAAAGGCATCTATGGCAAGACATATATGGCAAGGCCATGTGTATCTCATGGCTTCCAATACCATGTGTATCTTATGGTTAGGCCATGTGTGTCTCATGGTCTAAGACACTATGAAGGCTATGTGTCTCTCATGGTTAGACCATGTATAATATGCTTAATCATTATTTTCAATCTCTCATTCATGAGACCAATTTTATGAGATAATTTCTCATTCAATTCTCAAACCAAAAAACCATTTTTCCTACATTACTGTCAAACCACAAGGGTTTAAATGAATTTTACTCATAAAACTTTAATACATTAAGGACAAATACAAAATATTTTTCTTGAATAATCTAGTATACGCCATTATTACAAAAATATCCTTAGGGGCTAATTTAATATTTTAAACTTTCAAATAATATAACTTTTGATCTAAATGTTTATTTTTTAAATAAAATTAGTATTTTTAGAATTATGTCATCAGGATCTATCAAACAACATCTAGGTTTATTTATTTATTTTTTTGAGAAAAACATTACACTAGAAACCAAGCAATTACAAAGTAAGCACCGACAATAAGCCAGGGGGAGGGGAAGACGTCCAAGAAATTGGCAAAACCCCTCGAAGATAGGATTGGGTTGTCTAGTGAGCTGCCATGTTTGCCAATCGAGGACTCCAACGAAAGGACAACTTCCCTTGCTAAGCGAAACATTTGATATCATGAATAATGCCCTTGCACTCCCAAGGAGGGACTGTTTATGAAGCATAGAGATGGATAACAGACTGATTATCACCTTCAATTTCATTGTTCAAAAGGTTTTTTGCTTGAGCCATTAAACAAGCTTGACAAATAGCAGAAGCTTTACCTTCCAGAACAAAGGAGATAGCCACAGATTTGCTATTCCATCAATGAGATTTTCTGGTTGATATGAAATTTTTCTTGAAAAAAAATTACTGTCGAAATTGACGTAAATAGTAAAATTTTACTCTGTTTCACAGTAAGTAAAATTTGACTGTTGACGTTAGTTTCGACAGGGAAAAAAATTATGATTTTTTTTAAAGAATTTTATAGCCAACATAAATCTTGTTTAACAGATCTTGACGAGAAGATTCTAAAATTACTAATTTTATTAAAATCCAATATATAGATCAAAAGTTATATTATTTTAAAGTTTGAAATATAAAAGTAGTTACTAGGCGTAAGATTGTCTATAAAAAAAAATGAAAACAAATTTATTTGCCCTTGATGAAAGAGGCGCTTTTTCTCCAAGGGGTTTATAAATTAAAAAAGTTTAGATTATCCTTTTCACTAATGAGGGGGTATTGGCCTAAAATCCCTTTAAAATGTAATTAACCCATTATTTATTTATTTATTTATTGATATCCTTATCATTATTTATAGTTTTGACGGTAATTTGGCCGAATGGAGCTCGAAAGTATAGAAGGCCGCTCGTCTAAAGGTAAGCTTAGCCGGAAGGTCGACGGTGGAGAAGGCCGCTTGTCTAAGGGTAAGTTTGAACAGATGAAGGTCGACGGTGGAGAAGGCCGCTTGTTTAAGGGTAAGTTTGGAGTTGATTTTTTTAGTGGATTTTTTACTTTTTAATTTTTTTAGTTGTTTTTATTATTAATGTATTTGGAAAGTTGTTAAAAATGTCTTCTTTTTTTTTTTTCTTTTTTTTTTTTGAGTGAACAATGTTGATGGTATATTTAGTTTTTTAACCAATGAAAAATAACTTGGTGGTTTTTTGACTTTTTAAACAAAAATTGACTTTTTAGCGCAGCAATGTTACAAACTTACAAAAATATCTAAAAAATTATTCATAATTTGAATTGTTTAGACTAGATTCATTGTTGATATGACTCATAATGTCACGCCCCAAAATTTAGACAATTAAATATTAAATTAGGACTAAATCCCAATCAATATTCGATCATCCAAATTCTAGAGGTGAAACAAAAAGAAAAAAAACTAAACGCCAACCAAACTATCAACCATAATTTCATAACTAACCAATACCTCCAATATTAAAGTAACAATATGTAGTCAAAATAACTTAAATAACGTATGGTTACGAACCATGCCAAATTATCCCAATACTAAAGTCATAAAAAAATAATAAATACATAAACTAACATCAACCCTAAGCTCAAGGAAACAAAAGAAGTCCAAACGACAAGTCCAACAACTATAGTAATTCCACGTCACTACCGTAGCCCCAACTAATCCTACAAAGGAAGCTTGATTGCGTTCAAACAGAACGCACTCGAGTTGCCAAGAGACAAAACGGGTCAGTATACAGGTATACTGGTATGAGTCCAAAATTTAACACCGACGTGTCCACCAGACACAAACAAAATACATTTAATTCTTGTTACGGGACAAGACAAATAGTTCCGTTCGCACTGAGACAAATCAGTAGTTTCCCGAGAAATGGTGGCATTTAGTTTCTTGCCTGTACACAACGAAATCTAAATTGAGTATAATATAATAAAAAAAATAGAAATAAAAATATGGTGAGTCAGCCTTGCAAAAAAATTAGTAAGACCCACCATCCTGCAAAAAAAAAAAAAAGCTAGTATAATTTAATCATAAGCAACTTGCTAAAGAAGTATAAAAATGCACTGTTTCATGCTTAAATAATTTGAATTGACTAAATCTCAAAGAATTAAAGTTGTATATAATCAAATTTCCTAAAAGACAATGTGAACGAATTTAACAGAAACTGAACAGGTTGAGAGAAAAACTTGATAAAAGAACCTAGACGGAATTCAATCGAAAAATTTGAAACTGAAAACGAACAAAAACTACCCTAAGATGATTTTTTTCGGAAAAGGTCAAAACATGAAAAGTGTGCAGAATAACGTTTTACTTCAGTTTGCGTGAAACCAATAAAAATGAGCTCGTTTCGTTGGTTAAAACAGTTTCTAAAATCTGCATTGCTAAAATGAATAAAAACTACTGTAATCAAGATCATCCGATTATAAGTTATAATCGATCTTTTTAATAAAAAGTTTATACACAAAAGTTGTCTAGAATCACGTCTGCATGCTTCTTCTCAAATTTCATAATTTATCGAGGTCGTTTACTATTTTTCAAGATATACAAATCAATACAATTCACACTATACTAATAAACTCATGATTAAATTCCTTGTACCTTAACTCCACCATTTCGGCCCATCACTTCCGCCCTACACATATATCCCATGTGCCTCCCGTATACCTAATACTGCTCCGAAGCCAAACTTGTACGAGGATATCGTCCCGAGTTTGACCCACACTCCCCGAATGGTTAGCATATACGTACGCGCGTAAAGCAAAACACTCGTCTACTCATGAGAACGAGGCAACAATATACATATACAAAACATCTCACTCATGAGAACAAACATAACAATGTCAAGCCTAAGGCATTCAAATAAATCTCATAATCCTCATTTTTTTTTATACTCTTTCTCACCAACACTAAAATAAAACAACAATCCATGGAGTCATTGTGGAGTACAAAGAATTTATCTATGGGTTCCTAATTAATTTTAATTTCATATAATAATGAATGTGATTACAATCATAAAATAAATTCATATAAAAACCCTAAACCTAACGTACACAACTAATCAAAATAATTAAAATCAATTAATCAACTAAAAACTCTAAACCTTACATACACAACTAAACAAAATAATTAAAATCAATCAATTATCTAAAAATCCTAAACCTTACATACATAACTAATCAAAATAATTAAAATCAAGGGCAAATTACACAAATAGTCCCTATAGTTTGGGGGTTGTGTCACTTTGGTCCTTGACTTTTCAATTGTGACACATTTGACTCTAAATTTTAAATCTTGTTCCAAATAAGGACAATTGAAGATATCATTAGATTTTTCAAGGGTAAAATTGTCAATTTGATAAAATATAAACTAATTTGACAAAAATAAATGTCAAACAAATATTTTTGAATTTTAAAAAATTATTTATACCCACTAAAAATAACATTATGTAAAATTGATAAATCTTTTAGGCATTTATTTATTTTTTTACCAAATTAATTTTTATTATGTGTTTAGATGATGATCATATAAAATTAATTTTAAAAAATTAATCATGTAATTTTTATTAATTTTACATAATTTTATCATTAGTGGATAAAAATAATTTTTAAAAAAATAAAAATAATTTTTTGACATTTATTTTTGTCAAATTAGTTTATATTTTATTAAATTGACGATTTTACCCTTGAAAAATCTAATGATATTTTCAATTGTCCTTATTTGGAACAAGATTCAAAATTCAAGGTCAAATGTGTCACAATTAAAAAGTTAGAAACCAAAGTGACACAAGTCTCAAACTATAGGGACTATTAATGTAATTAACCTAAAATCAATCAATCATTTACATGCAAATATGAAATCAATTCAACATCAAATAAATAAAAATAAATAAATAAAAATAACAAATTAAATATAAATAAAAGAAAGTAAATTTTGTACTCACAATATTTTTTTAAAGATCAAATAATCACTTGAAAATTAATAGAACCACCAAAATAATTTTTTTTCTCCCTCTTCTCCACCTTCCGCGCTGTCTCTCTCTTCTCTTCTCTCTCTCTCTTTCTCTCTTCTCTCCTTTCCGCTGGGCCTGCTCTCGTTTTTCTCACTAGGCTCTAGCCCTCATAACCTAATAAACTATTATAATATTATATAATACAACATAATTATAATATATATAAATATAAATATAAGATTAAAATATATATATATATATAACATCTCTTTTTTTTTATATAACAAATATAAATATATAAATATTTAGATTAATTATATATAATTAAATAATACATTAAATTCTCATGCGACTACACAATTAATAAAATTAAAAATAAAATAAGATAATAATAATCATAATAATAATAAATAATGACTTAAAAAAATTAAGATCGCGACACATAACACATCAATTTCAATCTCCACCACATGGGAAATGCTATGGACCATGAATTTGTGCCCTGAATTCTATCCCGAAAGTGAGTGATGAGTGATGTAGATTTGAAGTTGATAAATTTGAATCACATTTAGAATGAGTGTGATACGTAGATGTACTTTTCTAAATAAATTTTTGAGTACTTTTTCTAGATATGTAAGTATCGTTGCCACTATATACTTTTTCTAGACAAATTTGATGGCAAGCTTTCTGGGTTTATATTTTTTCTTAGGGTAAATTACAAATATATCCCTTGAGGTTTATTTAAAATACGGATTGTCTCCATGTGGTTTGGAAAATTACAAATATCATTTTATAAAAAAAAATATATTTAACAGAATTAACTAAAAAAATGAAATTTTTAATTACTCTACTATACAATAATTAAGTTACTTGAATTATTAATTAAAATAAATTTCTAATATCATTAAAAACTGTTAGTTGATTTGATGATTTATTGATAAAAGGGGTTATTTGTTATGAAATTAGAAATTTCTTAAGACAAAATGTAATTTATAAAATCATAGGGGGCAAATTGTATTTTAAACAAACCTCTATTATTATTATTATTATTATCAAACACCCACTAAACATTCATGGTCGACTCGAGTATGACTGTAAGTAAATGTTTGTCAGATTCCCCGATGCCCACTGAAGCAGATTTCAAGAAACCGGTCTTGATTGTAAGTAAATGTTTGGTAGATTCCCCAATGCCCACTCAAGCAGATTTCAAGAAACAGGTTGTTTCTGTGTGCAAATCGCTATTGGTTTTCTTAATGGTCATAATGATGGCATGGGTTTCTGCTCGGGGAGATATTTTGTTGACAGAAAAACAATTATTCATGGAATTGTTAATTATGAACATCCTGCTGTTGGCGTTGGTGATCGGATTACTAGTGGTTACGGCCTCTTGTGAGAGTGACATTTTGCTCAAAGCGGGAAGGTTTATGGAAATAATCACTACGGTGCTTCCTTACGTAGCCGTTATGGCCACTATGTTCATACTTACATTGGTACCGGCAATTATGGCATGGTTTATTGTAGTTGGCCTAGGTATGTCCATAGTGCCATTGTTGAGATACACCCTTAGTTTGATAGTCATTTTGTTCGTATACATACATAGGCGGATCAAAAAGCTGAAAGACATTTTGTTCAAAGCAATGGCAAGACCACATAAAGAAGAAGAAGAAGAAGAAGAAGAAGAAGAAGAAGAAGAAGAAGAAGAAGAAGAAGAAGAAGAAGAAGAATTATTATCCATGGAAACTGAAAAAGCAACTTTAACTCTATTGGATGAGGATGAGGACGAGGCCTTGGAAATGGAAATCTTGGAGAATACCTTCAGCCCACAAGCAAAAGATGGGAAAGGAATTATAGGAAAAGCTCAGATTTTGACAAGGAAAAAGGACTTCCTACACTTTATCTTGTCATATCCTATGAAACCAGAACCAGATGAAGATTTTTTTAACCCTGTATTTCTCAGGAGGCGATTTTCCGATATGAATCAATTACGAAGAGAAATAAAAGCTTTGCTATTAGATGACATATATGAGGAACATGGACATGAATTAGGCGAGAAGATGATTTTTCTTATTCGTGAGGTCGAAAGAATGTTGGATAGATATGATTTTCATGTGGTGGGTTATTTACCTCAAGAAGCTGATGTTATTACGGCAAGGTCAGGTAAGAGTTTGACACACAGAATTGAGGTTGGGTTAACAAGTCAGGCGCGTGGTAAATTTGAAGCGCCAGATGAAATGTTGCAATTGGCTATTGATTCTGCTATTCGCCAGGTCTCCAAATGCTTTCAGGATGGAATATTTCGAAAGATTGGGATCTCAGGGAGCGGAAGGGAGGAAGTAACAAAAGCACTGAAAGATATATCGATGATACAAGCCAAATGTAGTATCGTCCTCTGCTTCTCTGTCTCAAGACATCACAGTGACGAAGAGGTTAGGCAGAACATTGCTAAACAGATTGCCAGATTTCGTCAAATTGATGACATTTTGATTTTCAAGGAACAGCTACTTCAATTCCTACCTGACGACTTCTTGCTGCTTGTGAATTGTTTGGATGGGCCAATAGATACTCTATACAACTTAAAAATCCCTGATCATGGATTCGTAGTTCTCACAACTCAATCTCAAAAAGTTTATGAGATAATGGATGTGGATCTAGAGATCAGAATGGATGATCATCTGTTACCCTGGAACCTGTTCTGTTGGAACGTGGGCGCATCACTTGTTCTTTCTTCTGCTATCCAACAAATGGCCATCCGGTTAGTGAAAGAATGCCACGGTCACCTACTTGCAATCATTCTTCTTGCAAGGGCCTTGAAAGATGTGACTGATATTGGTGTGTGGGAACTTGCACTCCACCAATTAACATCACAGTCCTCTGAAGTCATGGTTAATGTGTTAAAACTCGTTTGGGATCAGAAGGACATCATAACAAAGCATTGCATTAAATTTTGTGCACAGAACTCGGGATTTCGAGATTTGCCAATATCAAATTGGGTCTCAAATAGTTTAGTAGGAAAACGTGAAGAAGGAGAAGCTATTTTTGAAGATCTTATCGATTCCTTCTTGCTAGAGAATAATGTTGGGGTAAATGAAGTCCGGATGCGAAAGGAAACTAAAAATGTACTGCAAAAGTATTTTATACCCTATCTACCAAGCCTCTATCTAAAGCAAGGGGGACTAGGATTGGTTGAGACACCAAAGATTGAAGAGTGGAATAATGCTAGAGAGATTTACTTGATGGATAACAAATTATCCAAGCTTCCGGAGAACCCTAAATGCCGAATCCTCACAAAGTTGTGGTTACATAAGAACTATGATCTGATGGAAATTCCTCGATTATTTTTTGAAGACATGCCTCTCCTACATTCTCTAGATTTGTCCTACACTAGCATCAAATCTTTGCCACCTTCTATTTCCATGTTGGTTTTACTTCATACATTCCGTTTGAAAGGTTGTGAACTTCTCATGGAGTTGCCGCCCCAAATTGGAGAACTTGGGATGCTTGAGGAATTTGATCTTGAAGGAACTGAATTAATGTATTTACCCAAAGAAATTGGACAATTAATCAGTTTGAAGTGCTTCAGGGTCTCTTTTTGTGGATGTGCAAACCGCTACGAAGAATTAAAGCAGATGGATTCGATCATCCCAACAAAGGTGTTGTCAAAACTCTCGGAATTGAATGAATTAAGCATTGATGTGAATCCAGATGCCGACCAGTGGGATGTTGATGTGTGGGATGCTAATGTGAAGGAAATACTGAATGAATTGAGTAGCTTACAAAAGTTGAAAATACTCAGGTTGTATCTGCCATCAGTGGAATCACTGCAGCAACTTAAATGGAATAACAAACAAGTTATGTATCCAGATTTGTCTCAATTTGGATTCACTGTTGGCCATCATCCATGGCGAATCATATTCCGTCTACCACGTGAAGTTGGGGAATTATTCAAGAAATGGGAAAAATCAAAGAAATGCCTCAACTACATAAATGGTGAGGGCAAGCCTAGTGGGATTACCGAGGCACTCCAGCATGCCTCTGTTTTTTTCCTTGATCGCCATTATACTGCTAAGACGTTGTCTGAATTCGGGAATGAAAATATGGTTCAACTCAAATTTTGCTTGCTAGTGGAATGCAATGAATTTCAAACCATTATTGATGGAGATAGTGAAGATCGGTGGGGGAAACCTGTGTTTGAACGGCTACAATACTTGGGTATTCATTACATGAAGAATTTACGAAGTATTTGGAAAGGCCAAATTGACAAGGGTTGTCTATCCAATCTGAGGTACTTGGCATTGCACACATGTCCCAATTTGATTACTATTTTCACCCCAAATTTACTTGGTAATCTCGTCAAGTTGGAAGAGCTTATAGTTGAAGATTGCTTCAAAGTCAGGAGCCTGGTAAGTCAGGAATTGTCAGACTTCAAATCCTCTGGTAATGTTCTCCAAAACTTGAAGAAGATGTCACTTCTTGACTTACCTGAATTGGTTACTATTTCTGGTGGCCTAAGTATTGGTCCAGTATTAGAAAGTCTGATTGTTTATAACTGTCCAAAGCTCAAAAGTCTGCATGCCATGGAAGTGTCTGGTGATAATTTGAAGATCAAAGGGGAGAAAGAGTGGTGGGATGCATTAAAGTGGAGGAACAAAACTTTTCCAGCTTATAAGGAATTTGAAATTGATGAAGATTCGATGGGCCCATTAGCTAAAGATATATATTCACACTAACCTGGAGCAAATGGTTTTCAACAGTCAGGTAATTTCTCATATCATTTATCATTTATGAGATATAGAGAGATTATTTACCATTCCCTCAAAGACCTAATCAACGAATAGTAGTCTGTGTTCTCTGTTTAGACGTGCCATTAGATTGCAACCACAACACAAGCTTAGTTAAATAAACAATCCGTGCATGACTGCCTAATTGAACCCTACCCATGAAAAACAATTTTATTCACTCAGCCATGTTTGTTTGTTTTATTTTTTTCGCTAAACTTTTACAAGCAGTTTGAATAAACTAGGTTCACTACAAATCTGAAACATGATACTAACCTATTTTGTTATTCTGACATTATTTGTCAATTTTTCCATTTGTCTGGTGAGTGACAGGTTATGAAAGCCTCATGAAGGCCCCTGTGGCAGGAGATTGGGACAATCGATCCGGTGGTGTTTAGGAGCTCAAGCTTAGGAACTTGTAGATGTAATTACCAATATATCTTCAGAGAAAACTGATCAGATTAAAACTCCATAGCTTGTAGGCTAGTTTCTTTGCATTATTGCTGCTTGCCTTCATGTTTTCAAATACAATATTGGGATGCGATGCTTTATCTACTTTTTATCTCCTTGTGTGGATGTGACAGTAACAGTAATTATTGTAAGTGTTGTATCTGATGTTCTTGTATTTCTTGTTATTTGAAATCTATCAATATTTTTGTTTAATTTGTTTTGGCAAGTAATACATGTTTATACCCAGGGTTTTAGTCTTCCTTGAAGGCTAAATTCATATATAGATTTTGCCGACTCTTTTTTTTTTTTTTAAACAATTGCAAGGTAATTTTTTTATCTCCATCCACTAATATAGAAGTTTAAAAACTCTCGTTGCATGTGATTTCATTCTATTTATTCATTTGAAAATATAATAGCTGCCTAAATTGTTGGTAACCTAAAAGAAACAAAGGCATGTCCAAAAAGTTAGAAATCATTTAAATATCCAGATGAATCTATGCTACAATAAAATCGTAAAGTGGGCAATTATTTACAGATCAAGGGAAATCTTTTATAGCCTACATTAGGAGCAATGCTCAGGGAAAATTAAATTTGAAAATTAAGTTCTTCATTCTGCAGCGTAGCGTAGGAAGATTCAATCATTTATGTATGACTAAATTTCTCGCACATTGCCTTTCTAATAAAGTTGAAGTTGGCATATCAAATATATTTACCGTTTAGGATTTAAATTATAAGACAAACACGGATGTGTCTATGTCCATGAAGGAGAGAAGAAGAAAAATCAACTATGAACAATAAGAAATACAAGTTCAGAATTTTTCACCTCAACCTGTCTAACAATGTTGTAACACACACTCTCTGTTAAAAAACACCTTACTATAAATATGCGTATAAGAACAAAAATATTGTTGAAACTCTAATCTTCTCTCCACAAAACAGAAAACTATGATATTAAAAAAAAAAAAAAAAAGACAACAAAATTAAGTCTATATTTAGATATTGGATTTATTTAGCAAAATCAATTGCTTCAACATATTAAATTTTGTTTATGAATAACTAAACAAACAAAAAAAAAAAGTTTTTAAACCAATATATTTATTCATTTCTTCTTTTTTTTCCTAACCAAACTAAAATACAGAGGAAAAAAAATGAAGTTATTTTCACTACATCTTCTTTTCCTATATATTAATTTTATTGGCAAAAATTCAAAATCTAAAATCCAAACATAACAAAGAGACTTAGAAAAGTTAGCCAAACAAAATGACTCGCATTGTTGAGTTATACCTCATGTTTGATGGGGAAAGGCTTAAAACCTCAAAATTGAACTAATTCATGTTAAAAAATATTATCTGACCAATTAAATTACATGGTACTTTTGCATATGATTAGAAATTGAAAAAATCTTACGGAAATTCTTTCTATAGGAAAATCCCATCGCTTTATCACGTCATGTTGCTTGCAGGAGGTCGTACTTCGAGCAAGGATCCTCTCCTTGGCTCCCTATTTGGTGGGCCATTGGGCCCACTTTTGAGCCTAATTTCGATGATTCGAACCGTCCCATTTTACGATTTGTCAAGTATATCATACCTGTAAAAAATCAAGTCAATTGGATATCAGAAATCACGTGTTCGGATCATCAAACTAAAAGTTTTATTTAAAAATAAAACAGTTTATTAAATTTTTTTTAATAAATGATTTTTAGTTCGATGAACTTGATTTTTTACAAGTATGATATACTCGACAAATCCTAAAATGTGAACGGTTCGGATCATCGAAATTGGCCCAAATGTGGGCCCAATGGCCCACCAAGTAGGGAGCCAAGGAGAGAATCGTTGCTTGTCTTACTTCAGTGCATATCTAGAGTCACACAGATAGTATGGAAGATGATCTAGAATACCAATTAGCGGCTAAGATTAAGACTAGAGAACACAAAGAAGTGTGCTAGATAAAAAATCAAATAATACATGGTCAGTTCGTAAGAGTCTTGTTTTGTAGAACATTAAACAAAACAGAAAATAGTAGCTCAGCTATTTTCATATATGAATACCTGATGTAAAGTTGCTCCAGCGTAGAAGGAACACAGAAGAACACAATCAGGAAGGAACAAACACAAGAAGAAGCACTCAACAACAACACTATCGCATCCAAACTAACTCGGAAACTTCATGACACAAATAGTATTTTTCTCAAAAGAGTGAAGGCGAAAAGGATCCAGTGCTGCTGGATTTTGAAAGCTCATACGACCATCTTCAGAGAGTAGCCTCATTGCGAGATCTATGGACTTTGGAGAAATTAAAGTTAGGCAAGGAACTGCACAAAATATGAAGATGAAACATTTTAAAGATTGAAACATCACCTGAAGGTAAATAATTTTTGAAACCGTTCTTTGGCCTCATCATTCTGCCACTGCAATGCTTCCCACCATTGCTGCTCTGCTTCAATAGTTTGCAGCTTTGCTGCATTCTTTTTGTTGAAAGGTACTTTAAACAAAACAGAACAATCTTCTCCAAGGATCTCCACTCCAGTGACTCAATTGCGCAAACACTTCGTAATTTTTGCATTTTAAGGAGAATTAGTTCCTTTAGCTTTGGCAGTAAATTCAGATTTCCAACCATGTCAGATTCTGCAATTATTTCTTCAATTTCTTGGCACTTTTCAATTCTCAAATGCTGGAGTTCATGAAGTTGTTGAATCACGCCTAGAGGAAAAAATCTTAACCATCATTTGACAGCTTGTCAGATGTAGAGTTGTTAATTTGGTTAGGCTTCCAGGTTGCATTGGGCCCTTACAAATGCTTTCCAACCTCGGTAAATTCTTTATGTACAAGTCCTCTAAGTTTGGTAGTACTGGCTCTGCACTGTCCACTGTACCCACTATTGCTTCAATTGCATCACAACTTTCAACCAGACAACCTAAGACCCTTTTCAAGCTTGCAATTCCAAAGTCTGATAGATGCTTGATATCCTTGTGGTTGACCAATTCAAATGCATTAGCTCGAGCAAGAACATCAAGAGTTGGAAAATTGCTTCCTGCACCATTGCAATATTTGATATACCTTTCATACTTGATGAAGTCAGGAATTTCAGGATGTTCTGAGTTTTGGCAACCAATGAAAATTTGAAAGAACCTGATGCTTTGGATATTTCTCCCTGAACTTCTTTCCATAAAACTTTGAAGACTTGTTGCCTCAGAAAGGCATATACGGACATTCATATTCACTAGCTTTATGAAATCTACAACCTTGTTGGAGATGCAAAACTTCAAAATCTTCAATTCTTTCAATGAAGCCACTTCTTTTATGATATTTTCTACCACCTCATTGGACCACTGCTCAGGTGATTTCATATCAATGACCAATTCTTCCAATCTAGATAGTTTTGATATCATATTGTAACCAAAAGCTACCTCTTGAGTGGCATTTCCATTTCCCAACTTGGTGAAGGATACTAGCAAACGTCTTAGATGGATCAATTTTTCAATATGAGGTGGTATATTATTGACTCCACTCCCCCGAATATCAAGTGCTTCAAGTTGAGCAAGTTCACCAATGTTAGAAGGGAGCTCCATTAAATCTTTGCAATCATTTAGATATAGATTTTTGAGACTAATCAACATTGATATTGATGATGGTAACAAAATTATTCCAGTATGAGATAAATCCAAAACTCGAAGATTTTTCATATGTTTGAAGAATAACTTAGGGATTTTGGTCAGATCCAAATTTTTTTGCAAGAAGAGTGTGGAAAGCATGGTACAACAAGGGGAATCTGGTAACCAAACCAACTCATTGTCACCCAAGGAGATCCTATTTTTGTCACTCCAAGATTTCACATCTGGGGCCTCTCTTAATGATCTATTTGTTTGTACAAGACATTTACATTCAGGATCATCTTCTGCTATATACAAGGCCACTTGTCGCATGAATTTGTGCATTGTAACGTGATTCTCACTCTTACCTTCCTCAAGTAATGACACATTCATAAGGCGATTCAACATGCAACGTGCAGTCATGACACTTGTCTTTGTTTTGCCATGATCATTGCCAAGGAGATCTTCAGCTGCCCAACACTCCAACAAAGAATTTGTGTTTATGTCAATGCCTCCTAGATATAATGCACCATAAAGAAAGCATTTCTTTTGTCGGTCCTCATCCAAGTCATCATAACAAAATTTCAACAGTTTATACATTTCTCGAATGCCTTGGCATTCTTTTTCAGGCCACATCCTCCAACTATTCAATCCCTCACTCCAAAGGTACATGTCATTTTTCAATTTGAAAGTATTTGCTACTTTTTGAATCAAGAGTGGAAGCCCACCGCACTCTCTACACACTAGCCATGCAAGTGGCCCAATTTCTGGATTTTCAACAAGTTTTGGGCTTCCTAAAACATCTTGAAACATCTTCCATGCCTCATCTGTAGATAAATACGTCACCTTAATTTCCTTCTTCACCATTGAGGAACAAACATGATGCAGCCTGGTCGTCAATACTATTTTGCTGCGATTGTTGCTATAAGGAATCCCTCTTTCATATAAATTGACATCATCCTTGACATCATCCAAAAGTAACAAGTAGTTCTTGTCCTTCAACTCCATTAGTATTCTTTGGGAAACTTCATCAGCATTACTAGTGTCTCCCATCTTGAGTTGTAGTCTTTGCACAATATCCAGTTGTTGACACTTCCTGCTCAAATTTTCCTTGCTCCCCTCTTTTGATACTTTGAGCCAGATGACTATGTCAAACATTTTGGCAACTTGTTCGTGGTTATTCAAGTTGAGCATTATGGTTGTTTTCCCAATCCCCAGTGGCCCGTGGATTTTGATCCCTTTAACCTGGCCTTTCAGCAGATCCAGTATCTGTTCTAGTGACTTTTGAAGTGTTTCAAATTTTTTGATATCTGGTGCCCTCATATTCTTAACAGTTTCTGGTGGTCGATTAACCAAAATTTTCTCTCTAATTTGATCGACCTCATCCCGAAGATTGATTACTCTTTTGTACATCTTTTTCATCTTTTCTTTGAAACCTGAACGAGAGGGAAAACTAAAACGTTTGCTGGGTTTTTTTATAATTGGCTACTAATTCTTCCACTTTTTCTTCAATCTTCATCACCCTGTGGTTCCATTCCAAGTAAGCTTCAGATGGCTTCTTCATCTTATTTCTCTCGACTTCATTCTTGAAATCCATCTTTACAGAAACTAGATTGTTGACTGCATCATTTAAATAATAATGAATCTCCTCTACATTTTCTTAAAGGTTGACTTTGGTCATGAGTGGATCCCAAAATATTGGCTTAGCTTGGGACACAGCCTGCATTACTCCTGCTGCTGCTCCTATTACAGCAATTGTTTCAGCCATCAAGAAACTCAGAACCTGTAATAGAAAAGTTGAAATAAGCAAGAATCATTTAGATAAAATAAAAGCAAGGATGGATTAAGAGCCAAACCATACAAGTTACCATCTTTAATTCACGCTAATGTCAAATATCACCTCAATTCTTTTATCAAGGACATATTTGAGTTGCCGGTAATAGAAGAATAGCAAATCAATGTGCTATAAACAGTGCAAAAATAATAGCGAACACTAACAGGACCAAATTTTCTTGAACTAATTATGATAAAAATCTCATTTTCTTTTCATACAGTTAATTCCTTATGGAAAGGCATCTTGGAGACGGGTGATTTGACTTAAGATTTGACAAAAAGGGCTTATAGGAACTTCTTGTAGTCTACTAAAGAACATTATCACAATCCTTCTCAGCGTTTTCAGACAAAATAAGATTACTCAAAACACAAAAAATGAAATTCACTATGTAACATACAGCAAAAGTAATTACTGTTTTGCTAATTTTCCTGCCAATCTGATATTGTGACCAAAGATACAACACTACTAGAATTATTTAGTAATATTTATCTAATCCAAAACTGAAATTTTAAAATGTTAAACTATGTTAAGCCATTTAACCCACAAATGGCCATAAAGCATTGGAGAAAGAGAACAATTGAAACTCTCTCTCTCTCTCTCTCTCTCTCTCTCTCGCTCTCTCGTGTAAATGTTGCCAAGAAGGCCCACATCTTATTCCAAGGAGTGGTGCAGTCCACAAAAATTCAATGAGCCAAAAAAAAAAAAAAAATGCAATACAAACTACCAAATCTTACAAACTGACGTTGCACATATCACATCATTAAAGTAGATTCTGTTTTAGTTTTCAAACTTTGATTATTACATGACACATCAGAATAGGCATTCTATTAAAAATTACAGACTTTTTAATAGGCATTCAATTCGCAGCAGAAAATATTTTGTTAATTTTATAGTTGGGCCACTTCTTTGTTATTGAAATGGCAATGTTAGACTTTTCTGCGTCTCGGTGGGAATTAATTAGAAACTATTTTGAATCCAATCTAATGAGTTGATTGGTGTGAATTACTTCTTAAGAAAGGTGACATTATAATGAGCCTTGATTTAGTAATTGCCTTTATTAAATTCATCTTTCTCAATGAGTAATGTTGTACAAACTATGAAATCTTACAAACTTTTCTTATTTACTGATGTGGTACCTATGATATCATTGAAATGGGTCCTGTTTTAGTTTCCTATCTATGATTATTGCATGACACATCAGTTAGTCAGAAAAATTTGTAAAATTATTGATTTGTATAGCATTTTTCTACAAAATCAGTAACTTTTCATTATTTCAAGGTGAGGTGAGAGAACAATTGCAGCAAAGAAGTGACATAACAAGCGAGTCATTATTTCAAGGTGAGGTGTATTGAGACCAATTGGAGCAAAGAAATGACATAATGAGAAAAGAAAGTGTTATACAAACTTACAGATTTAATGAACTTTTCTTACTAATCGATGCGTCATGCAATAATCAAAGTTTGAAAAAACTTAAATATGACCCATTTTGATGATATAAGAAGTGTCACATCAATAAGTAAGATTTGATAGTTGGTATAACATTACTCTTTCTAAATAAGTTTCCAAATTGTGTATTTATGTTAACAAAATTAAAATATGTCTAATTTTTACCCCCTTTACAGTGTGTGATCGATAATCATCGTGTCATTTCATCAAAATAGGCATCGCTCTTTTTTTTTAATTATAAGAGAATAACACTTTCATATTGTAATAACAAAAATATTCTACAAATGATAGACTTAAAATTCAATATTATATTACTAAATTCTCAAAAATTATGAACACTAATAACAAAGTCTCATATTGACTTGCAATTAAGTACATTTTCTTATTACTTTAAGAAGTCTTACTAAATTTGAATTTACAAAATAAATATCTCCTAAACATTGCAAGCATGTTTCGCTATTTTTATCACTTGAGTTCCCGTATATTAGTTTCAATTAATAAATATAATATTTTAAGTAAAAAGGTAGACTAGGAAATATGTTGTGTTACTCAAATATGTTAGGGGTGTTTTGGGAACATGGTTAAAAGTTGGCTTTTGGTTTTTAACCAAGCTTTTTGGCTTTTTTGAAAAGTAATTTGAAAAGTTGATAAAAAGTTGCTTTTTTGCTTTTTGAGTTAATATTTGTTTATAATGTCAAATCACAATAAAATGACTAAAATACTCCATCCAACTTAAGAAATTTACATTTTGCCCTAACGCTCAAGATATAAACATGGAGGGTAGTTACGTAATTTCACACCCTGCGTTTTGCACACTTCTCAAATGGTTTTTGTTACTTTTGTAGCTGCTGTGGCATGGCGCTTTTGTGAAGCTACGAAACACAGCTTTTTACTAGGGTTCCCAAATGGCCACTAAATGAATTCAAATGGTACACCTTGAGGAGTAATTAAAAAAAAAAAATTCTTAGAAGTGTTCAAGAATTTAGTGAAAATAATTGTAAGAATTACAACTTTATCAATTTATTAGTCAATTTACATGTACAAATGAGATATGAGAATTATGAATATTTAGATTAGAAATATAGTAAAAAAACTACACATGTACAAAATGGATATGATAAAGGAGTTTTGGATTAGAAATATATTTTAAAATTTTAAATGGATAAATATTAAAGTAATTGATGGTATACATCTAAAACTACACGCACTACTACTATATAAAAATGGAAAATTAAAAACACAAAAATATAATTTTAAATTACCCCAAAAAAATATAATGAAATCAAATGAATATTTCATTTAGGAAAGAGTTTTAACACATTTAGTCCTTAAGAAATATATTTAAATTATCAAAAAAATTGAAGTTATGTTGTTAAATAAAATGGAGAACGCCAATTAGTTACTGGAAAAAAAAATAAAATAAAATAAAATTGAGTAGAAGTTTAGAGTTCCATGACCATACTGCGTTTTGTAATTTATTTATAATATATAATATAAAAGATAAATTTGCACATGTACAAATGGGATACATGAAAGGTGTACTTTTGGATTGGAAATGAATTTTTAAAATTTAAATGGGATAGATATTAAAAGTAACTTATGGTATAAATCTAAATTTTACACACGATGATGCCATTTAAAAATTGAAATTAAAAAAATATATATTGGAGAAATCAAAGGAATATTTTATTTAGGGATGAGTTTAAGGTGATAAATGACAAAACGAGAAACTGAATGCTAAATTTTCAAATTAAAAAGTTGTTTGAGGTTGAATTTAAAAAGTTAATTAATATACACAAGATGAAATTGGAAGTTTTTTATTTTCAAACTTTCCCTTCAAAGAAAAGATAGTGATTTTGCTTTAATGGATAGATTGGAAACAAGTTATATTACCAAAATAACATTTTTATGTTTTTATTTCTTTTGTAGGTAGATGGGCAATTTTGTTAATATACAAAATTAAGTTCCGAGAGAAATCAATTTCTCTCAGTTTCTGCTCATTTCTCTCCTGTTTAGTAATCCAAACAAGTAAGAATTAAGAATAAAAGGAATTAATTTTCTTTTCTTTTCTTTTCTTTTCAAATCACTATTATTTCAATCCAAAAGAGGTGTAAGAGAAAGGGGTTTAGGAGCACCCAAAAAGAAGAGGGGTTTACCTGGAGGAACCACAAATCCAGCTTTGTTGGTGAAGAATCCACAAATCAAGCCTTCAACCACAATTAATATCACTACGCGTGTGTAATTTGATCTACAAAAGTGGACAAAGATTACAACAAATAAATTAACTACGATCAAGAATAGGAGGATCTAGGTTTCACAGACTTTCAGCCTTGGGTCACGAGTTGCTATGAAGATTATGGTAGGTGTTTCAAGTTTGTCTTTTTTGGGTAAATTACATTTACCTCCTCTGAGGTTTTTGACAAATACAGGGACCTCCCCTGTGGTTTGAATAATTACAGTAACACCCCCTACTTTACCTGACATTGTCAAGTTTCCCCCAAAAGTTGACAGCCGTTTAAACCCCTAACAGACCCTGCCTATGTCATCAAATGTAAACAATAAAATGCCCATAATACCCTCAACCCATCTATATATAGCAAATGCTAGAGTCTCTCCAGCTTCACTTCAGTAAATCCAAGTGGAAGAGAAAAATTTAAAGAGGCAACCAAAAATAAAGAACAACAAAAAGAAGAAAGGGCCAAGCACAAACACAGGTATGTTCCCAGTCACAATAACTATTTTAAAAAAAAAAAAATTGCATATGAAAATGCATTATAACTATGCCCATTATTGAGAAATGAAGCACAAGCACAACACATATGTTCCCAGTCACATTAACTATTTAAAAAAAAAAAAATTTGCATCTGAAAATGCATTATAACTATGATCCATTATTGAGAAATGAAGCACAAACACAGGTATGTCCCATGAATATATGTCCTGAAAATGCATTATAACTATGATCCATTATTGAGAAATGAAACACAAACACAGGTATGTCCCATCAATATATGTCCTGAAAATGCATTAAAACTCTCACATTTCATGAATGTAGGTTCACTGGATGGATATATCATCATCAAGTAATGGAGGAGGGGTGATGAAATATAGAAGCAAGATCTGTTACTGTGGGAGCAAAGCAACAATTAAAGTCACTGAATCTGAAAAAAACAGAGGCAAATTGTATTATTTATGCCCAAATGGGAAATGCGGATTCTGGGAGTGGTGCAAACCAGTAAACTCATCTATTGGAGGAGAAATGATGATGGAAGACACTCAAACAACTGTTAACAGACACACTTTATCCTATGAAGAAGAAAGTCCTGCAACGAATTTAATGAACTAAATGGGGGCTATGCAAACAAGGATGCAAGTACTTGAAGCAAACATGGGGTTTATAAAGATGATAATGATCATGAATTTTGTGATGTGTTTGATTTCCCTAATGGTTGCTCTAAAAATGTAATGGTAATGATTCACCTACTGTTTTGTAATGGCCCTGTAATACTGTTTTGTAATGGCCCTTTTGTAATGGCCCTTATGTAAGGTTTTGTAATATTTGGTAATAGACCTTATGTTTGTAATGCAATATGTTTTGTAATGGACCATATATAAATATGATGAAGTTATTTCAGCATTATGTAAATATGCACATCTCATTTGAATAACATAATGACCTGTAAACATAATCTAAACAGCAAGTAAAACCATTCCATAAATATGCACCTGTTTAATTACATCATGATTGTTGTAAAATATGTTCAAGTAGTTTACTTACATCATTCCTATCAGATATGTTCAGTTACATCATCAGTTATAAAATACTTCATGGCCACTACAAAAAAACAAAAATGGCCACATCATCATATTGCTATTCTTAGCATTGCATGTCCACTACAAAAATACAAAAAAGTGGAACATGATCCTCACTAACTATACAGTCAAGCAACATATATTTTATACCTTCAACCTATGTTAATCCTTGTACCCAAAATATCAACAACTTAGCTAAGTCATCTGCAAAAAAACTCAAACAAACAAACAAACAAATAAATTGATGTTGTCTGACCTGTGTCACAAACAAACAAATATCAACAACTTAGCTAATTTCATTGTAACTTCATAAGTAAGTTCATAACTAACATGATGTTGTGTGACCTGTGTCACACATTCAGCAGGCATTGGGGGGGGTCCCTCTTGGAATATCCTAAATTGAAAACCAAAGTAAGGTAATAAATATGCATATCAATATCATAAATTGATAGAAAACAAATAAAAATCACAAATGAAAAGGCAAAACAAATACAAAAAACTTACTTGTGCATGGTTGGCCTTGCCCTTGCCTCTCACTTGTGCATGGTTGGCCTTGCCCTTGCCTCTCCCACTTGAACTTCCCTTCCCAGCTGAACTTCCTCTTGTAGTTGTATTTCCCCTCCCAGCTGAACTGTCCCTCCCACTTGAGTTGCCTCTACCACTTGCATTGCCCCTCTTAGCTGAACTACCTTTCCCACTTGAATTGTCTCTACCTCTGCCCCTACTCACAGATCTGTCACTGCCCCTACCAGCAGTTTTGGCACTGCCTCTACCACTGGATGTGCCATCAGTTTTGCCACTGCCTCTACCACTGGATGTGCCACTGCCCCTACCAGCAGCAGATGCTTCACCCCTGACTGGACCTCTTTGGCAAGTTCTCTTGTTGTGTCCAAATTGCATGCACCATTTGCATCTCAAGGTACTAGACCTTTTGGTCTGACTTGTTCCAGCTGGTGGCTCATGAGCAGCCCTCTTTCTTGAAGTCCTTGGCCTTCCTGGCAATCTTTTCAGTGGTGGGGGTTGTAAAGGGTCCCCAGGTATAAGTGTCCACATGCTATGGTGTAAGATGGGATGTATCATTCCACCATTGGCTCTCAAGTAAGTTGACTTAGAATAGTAGGGGTGGACAAAATCTTCTATGTTTAACCTACTGTGAGAAATTGCAGCCACAGCATGCTTGCATGGAAGACCAGATATTTCCCACTGTCTACATACACAAGTCATTTCCCCAATATGGACAATGTGATTAACCCCCTCATTATCCTTCACCTCATACTCATTGCCTCCTGCATACTCCACTGTGCAAGTCCTTGACCATTTCTATGTGACCTCAAGCTGTTTCTTCACATTCAATGTGACATTAGATTTCCATTGCATTGCCTTTTGGTACCTCATCTGAAACTTACCCATCAACTTGCACCTTATGCCCTCTAACATAGTTAAAATTGGCTGAGTTCTCAAATTTCCTAACCAATTGTTGAAGGACTCTGTCATGTTATTTGTGATGTGATCACTTTTAATCCTACCATCAAATGCATGCCTAGACCTTCCTTCAACTGGAACCTTCTGCAACCAAATGCAAGCATCATTGTTCAGGTCCTTAATGGCTTGCATAGCCTTATCATACTCCATCTGATTGTAAGCCCTTGCTGCTCTCCAAAATTGCTTCCTCAAAATTAAACCCGGAAATTTGGCTCTGAAATTGTTATATAGGTGCATGCAACATCTTCTATGAGTTGCCTCCGGTATAATGTCACTCACAATCTTATCAAGGCCCTGCATATAAAAACAATGAAACATTACTAAGCATTACAAGTTTAAAATTAGAGAATCATTTGTAATTATGTAAGTAAAGTAGTTGTTGAATATGTCAGTAAAGTGCCTTTTGTTGATCAGACATGATGGTCCATGGTCTAGAAGGTAGTGCATCTTCTATGATTGTTCTCAAGTTGTGCAAGAAAAAAGACCAACTGTCCTTGCATTCACCCTCTACTATTGCCAATGCCAATGGAAACAAGCCATTATTTCCATCCAAGGCAACTGCTGAAATTAAAACACCACCATAGGGACCCTTCAAGTGACACCCATCTACCCCTATGAATGGCCTACATCCATTAATGAACCCTGCTTTCATTGCATCAAATGATATGAAAATTCTTTGGAACAATGGATATTGAGGAATGGTAGGGTCTGGTTGTTCTCCATCTTCTGAGACTGGGGTAGAGGGTATGTCATAATTTATGACAACCAAGCTGTCAGGGTTTGTTTTGTTGATTCGACTAGCATATGTTGGCAACAACACATATTGGCTCCCATGATCACCCTCCAGCTCCTCCTTGCACCTCCTTTTGGCTCTATACAGTTGCATTCTTGAAGCCTCAATCCCAAACATTTTATTCAGTTTCATTTGCATGGTATCTAAGCCCATGTGTGGATTGTCCTTAAAACTTTCAACCATTTTTTTAGCAATCCAAGCTGATGTAGCTTCAGTGTTTGTGTTCATCCTGCTACATGTGTGAGTAGGTACTAAGGTTTTAATCTTGTAGGTGATCCCATCTGGAAGTGGAGATGCATGAATTCTCCAAGGGCAGCCCTCAGCAGCACAATGGGCTGTTACTCTAGACTTCTCATTTTTGTCTCTTACTATCTTGAAACCAGTTTGCACTGTATAGTCCCTTAATGTAGCCCTAAAAGTATTCACTTCTGGAAAAATCATCCCTTCTTCCAACACAACTTCTCCATCTTGATTCATATATGGCTCTTTCCCATTGTAGGTACCATCATACTTCATGCCTGGAAACCTCATCCCTTCATCATCTAGACAGTCTGCTTCATCATCATAATCATCATCAGTAGTAGAATATGGCACTTCATCATCACCAGATTGGTAATCACTAAGTTCAGCATCATCACTTGAGCACTCATTATCATCATCACTCAAAATCTCATTGGCATCTGATTGGTTTTCATCCTCAGCAGTTGCATTCCAATCCCTATCCTCATCACTAAACCCATAAACATTGTCCTGATGGTACTCTTCATCTACATCTATAGTATGGTAGTCTTGCTCTACATCTACAGCATCTACTCCATGATTTTCATTTCCAACATTACTTTTATGTCCACCATCACTCATTCCAATAGAATATTCTATGTTTACATACAAGTTAATTGTTTTACTCCTTCCTTGCACATAAAACATGTCTAGCACATCAAGATCATTTTCTACTAATCTCCTTCTGTCAGTACCAGGCATATCACAATGCAATGTGATTGCTATTGCTTCACTACAAGAAATGTGAGACAGGACTGTTGCAGTTACATCCTTCAAGGCATCAATGTAGCAATACATATTTGGGTCCACATCAAACACTCTTCCCACTTTTCCTTTGTAGTTGATGATTAAATCAAAATAAGGAAATGCAGCCATACTGTAATCATAATGATGTACCAATTATAAAATAAAATAAGCAAGCCCATACAATGACAAATTGACAAGAAAAAGAAGAAAAAATGACGTAAAAATTAACTCAGTACTCAACAATTAACTGAAGAAAATATGCAAACATGAAGAAATCCGTAAATTACACTATAATTATACTAATATTAAACAATCATAAGTAAAACCCAACAAATCAGAAATTCATTCTAAACATACATCTCCTGAATAACACCCAGAAAATCATAAATTCATAAATTTTCAACAAATTCCCTGTATTCGAATCAGAAATTTTGCAAATCAAATAAAAGCCCTCAACATTGCAAATCAAATAAAAGCCCTAAACATTGCAAATCAAATAAAAGCCCTAAACATACATCTCATAAATAAAATAAAAAAAATCAGAAATTTATATTAAATCCCTACATTACACTATTATTATAGTAATATTCAACAAATTCCTTTTTTCCAGTCAGAAATTTTGCAAATAAAATATAAACTCTAAATATATATTTTCGAAGTAAACCATTTTCACATACATTTCATCAAATCAAACACAGAATACAAACAAATTTATAAGAAAAAAGATGGAAAAAAATATTCGAAAATCATCAACACACATTTTAAAACACTATTCGAAGCTTACATGTCACACCCCAAATCCGGGCATGACCGGCCATGGCCCACAGGTACTTAGCCCAAGGCACACGTAAGCCTAAACACGAATCCAATCACATTGAACAACTGAACAATAGTCTAATAATAAATAACCAAAACTCAATCCAGACATGTCACAATTATAAACGGCAAAATCAACCGTAATAAAAAATCATCCAAACTTATGGGATATAAACAACCCACCTATCAAAAATAATCCTAAATGAACTTCGATAAGAATAAATATAAATATGCACAAACTTGACATAACACTCTAAACTAAAGGAATGCCCTAGAGGTCCATGCAATTGAGTCCCCGCTACGCCATGAGTCCACTTTAAGTCCTTCTAACACCTGGAAATGGTAACAACTAAGTCAGCTGATAGCTCAGTGAGTAGCAACATGGATAGTAAATACAGTTTTGAAAACAGGGTTCAATTCCAAAATAAGATATATATCACAGAAACTAGATTGGCATACAGTTTGGTAAATACAATCTGTTTCAAAAAGAAGGTTCCACAATTCAACACTTAAAATACTCATGTCTCGCAAGAACATGATAAACGACATTTTTCACTTAAAACAGATTATAACATGAACACCAATAATTTTCTGGGTACCAATAAAAACAAATAATCTGCCACACATTTCTCAGGCTATAAGCCCTGTTGGATCCAATACCGAACTAAGAGTCATCCTCAGGGTGGCACCTGGGCCTTTTCTCAAAGACGATCCGATTGAAGGTCACCTAGTTGTTTTTAAAGGTCTGTTCCTTACAATCGTTGAGCACTAGAGTCATCACGGCCCAACCCGGATCTGTTCCCTAGTGGCCAGAGTCACCACACACAGTGGAATAATTTCCCTGGACTAAATACACTCATGGTCCCAATAATCAATACACATCAGTTTCGCAAAACATGGTAGTTCATCATTATAAACATGAGACCAAAACAAATAGTTTACAGTATGCCAAGTTCACACATGTTTCAGAAATAATTTGATTCAATTGATAATATAATAATTTATCAAAACAGTTTAATCATGAAACAACAATTTAGTTTTTCCAACAGTTCAGGGTAGGGGAACATTTATAAAAATATGTAGCATGAAACTACTCACCTGGAAACGAAATAATATAATCCTCGAATAGAGTATGAAAGTCCAACTAGTGCCCTGAACCAATATGTAAACTACACGTCACTACTAATTTAAAAATACTAAAGAATACGAACTAAGTAACCCCAAACTAAAGCGCACTAACACGGCTCAACCCAACTCACCGTTACTCTTAAATATTACCTAAGTTTATGTTCTTCAAGGTCTAAAATCACCCAAGACATAGGTTCCGATCGAAACTTAATTAATTGTGACTTTAAGATAAAACAGAATTTCAAACAAGCCTTCCCAACCTATTCGCTAACTTTGAAAATTACAAAACCCACTCCACGCTATTCGAAAAATTCCAATAACCTCCAGATATGATCTAATATATCCTAAGTTTCAAACCTAATTGGTTTCACTTGATTTGCTTATCAAAATAATTTTCTACAATTTATTATATCCAAACAGGTTGTTTTCTGCAGCACTTTAAAGAAATTGACGGTTCTCTTAATATACACGA
This sequence comes from Camellia sinensis, assembly GCF_055761805.1. NCBI lineage: Eukaryota > Viridiplantae > Streptophyta > Magnoliopsida > Ericales > Theaceae > Camellia > Camellia sinensis. The sequence continues at coordinate 61,117,513 of NC_138962.1, read as the reverse complement.
GCAATCAATGCAAGGCCAAAAACGTATGAAACTAGACTCGTAACCGGTTCTAATGACGGTAATTTGATAATTTTTGGATTTATACCCAAAGAGAACAACAATCCCGAATTTACTGTTTCAGACTGGTTTCCTGGACAGATTTGGATACCTCAATTTATATGGATTTCGACTTCCAAAAATTATGAAAAAATTCAGATATGCAATTCAATGTGTAATTGATCTACTGTAAAAATTTCAGATTAAAATTCATCCGTTTGATATGGTTTCTTGATTTTTAAAGTTAGCGATTATGTGCAGAATTTTTGGACTAAGATTCACACCGATTCTTTACACATGAATTTAACTCCTTAGATTTCTTAACAGTATATATATATATATACAAAATATATAAACCTACAACCTCCATGAATGAATAAAATAATAATAGAATAAGGATGAAGAACGAAGAAAGAAGAGAAGAAAACCTAGGAGGGCTAACCTTTGATGATCACACACAACACAACACACCCAAAAGTTCTTTGATTGCAGCATCTTCTTCTTTTTTTCCTTCTCTCAAACCCTCTCCCGTGGCTGCTGTGTTGTTGCCCTATGTGGTGAACAAATAATAGAGTAGGGTTTGTGTTTATTTTATTTTATACTAGTGGTGGGCACACATAGGTCAAATAGATAGATAAATATACAAAATACATATATAAGTTATATGCAACTCAAATGGTAGGAGTCTTAAATATTAACCTTGTGGTCTAGAGTTCAAGTCACACCCTCTTCTCCATTTTTTTTTTTTTTTAATAATAAATCTTGCTTCTAAATCAATGACTTTCACCATAAATTTATATTAGGTTTAAAATTAATTAAAAGATCCTCCAATAATATTTAATTTGCACTTAAAGATTCATAATAAAATATTTGAGATTTGTAAAATTATTATTATCTAATTATTTATTTAATTTTTATATTCGGGTTCTCACATTCTCCCCTCCTAAAAAAAAGTTTTGTCCTCGAAACTAACCTGAGTAAATCATGAGAATAGATGTGGGTACTTCTCGCGCATCTCGTCCTCGCGTTCCCAAGTCACCTCTTCAATTAGATGATTACGTCTCAATAACTTAACCAATTTAATGACCTTTGTACGCAACCTTTTCTCTTTCGAATCCAAAATCTGAACAGGTATCTCCTCATATGAAAAATCCTCTCTAATCTGAAGCGGCTCATAATCTATTACATGCGACGGACTGTGCACATATTTCCTCAGCATAGACACGTGAAACACATTATGCACTCCTTCCAACCTAGGGGGTAAAACAACACGGTACACAACCTCACTAACCTTCCCTAATACCTCAAATGGTCCAATGTATCTAGAACTCAACTTTCATTTATTTCCAACCCTGATGACTCCTTTCCATGGTGATACTTTCAAGAATACCATATCCCCCACATGAAACTCTAAGTCTCTCCTACGATGATCAGCATAACTTTTTTTTGTCTACTCTGAGCTGTCAATAATCTCTCTCTGATGGTGATAATTTTCTGTGTAGCATCCTCCACCAAATCAGTCCCAACATTTGCCTCTCACCAACCTCATACCAACACAAAGGAGACCTACACTTCCTCCCATACAAAGCCTCATAAGGAGCTACTCCCAAACTAGAATGATAACTATTATTATACGCAAACTCCATGAGCGGCAAATAATCATCCCAATTACCTCTCCACTCCAAAGCATAAGCCCTCAACATATCCTCAAGGGTTTGAATAGTCCTCTCTGATTGCCCATTTGTCTGAGGGTGATAAGTTGAACTAAAATTTAACCGAGTACCTATAGCTAACTGTAACGCACCCCAAAACTTAGACACAAAATGAGGGTCCCGATTTGACACTATTGACACAGGTGCACCATGCAATCTAACAATCTCCTTCACATACAACTGTGCAAATCGAGCTAGAGAATAGTTCATCCGAACTGCAATAAAATGTGCTGACTTGGTTAATCTATCAACAACAACCCAAACTGCATCGTGATTACTACTAGTACAAGGTAAACCACGCACAAAGTCCATGGTATCATGATCCCACTTCCACTCTGGTATAGGTAAGGGTTGTAGTTTCTCCGCAGGTTTCTAATATTCTACTTTAACTTGTTGACACACCAAACACTGAGCCACAAATTCTGCAATATCTCCCTTTATACCATTCCACCAAAAATGTTCATAAAGATCCCGATACATCTTAGTACTTCCAAGATAAATGCTATAACTATAACTAGAACTATGTGCCTCTACCATAATCTCCTTCCTCAAATCACCACCAACAGAAACACAAATTCGGCTACGGAATCTAAGCAACCCGTCATCACTAACCACAAAGTCTACATTCTTACCCTCTGCTATCTCTCCTTTAATACGCTCACACTGGGGGTCAATCTCCTGTGCTAAACGAATCCGTTCTCTCAAGGTTGGCTGAACTGTCAATTGACTACAATAAGCCCTATCACCAGGCGTAACAACCTCAAGCCTCAAACGTCTCATGTCTTCCACAAAACAACTCTTAATACACAAAGTAGCTGTATCTCCAATTGTGACCTTCTTACTCAAGGCATCCGCCACCACATTTCCTTCCCTGGATGATACAAAACATTCACATTGAAATCTTTTAGTAACTTAAGCCATCTTCTTTGCCTCAAATATTGTTCTTTCTGTGTGAAAATATACTTCAAACTCTTATGATCAGTGTAAATCTCACATGACTCTCCATACAAATAATGTCGCTAGATCTTAAGAGCGAAAATCATTGTTGCTAACTCCAAGTCGTGCGTAGGATAATTTCTGTCATGTACTTTCAACTATCGTGACGCATAAGCAATCGCCTTCCCATGTTACATGAGCACACATCCTAAACCCTATCGTGAAGCATCACTATAAATCACAAAACCACCACCATCAGTAGATAAGGCAAGGATTGGAGCTGATATCAACCTTTGTTTAAACTCTTAGAAGCTACACTCACAATCATCATTCCACTCAAACTTTACCTCTTTCCTAGTGAGGTTTATAAATGGCAAAGCAATACAGGAAAATCCTTTCACAAACTGTCTATAATATCCAGCAAACCCTAGAAAGCTACGTACTTCTATCACAGAAGTAGGTCGTGCCCAATCAACGATTTTCTACCACCTTTGTGCTATCCACAGATACCCTATCTTTACTCACCACATGACCCAAAAAGGATACACTGCTAAACCAGAATTCACATTTCTTAAATTTTGCACACAATCTCTTCTCCCTAAGGATCTGCAATACTACCCTCAAATGCTGCTCATGCTCCTCCTTACTCCTCGAATAAATTAGGATGTCATCAATAAACACTACCACAAATTTATCCAGTTGGGGTTTAAATACTCTGTTCACTAAATCCATGAATGTGGCCAGTGCATTTGTGAGACCAAAAGGCATCACCAAGAACTCATAATGCCCATAACGGATTCTAAAAGTTGTCTTAGGAACATCCTCATCCTTTACTTTCAACTGGTGATAGCCTAACCTCAAGTCAATTTTAGAGAATACTTGAGCTCCCTGCAACTGGTCAAATAGATCATCAATGCGTGGCAAAGGATACCTATTCTTCACTGTGACTTTGTTCAGTTCTCTATAATCAATACATAATCTCATAGACCCATCATTCTTCTTCACAAATAACACAGGTGCTCCCCAAGTTGAAACACTAGGCTTAATAAAACATTTCTCTAACAACTCCTATAACTGAGTTTGTAACTCCCTCAACTCCAACGGCGTCATTCTATAGGGCGCTTTAGAAATAAGTGTTGTGTCAGGGACCAAGTTAATGGAAAATTCTACCTCACGATCTAGAGGAAGTCTAGGTAGATCCTTTAGAAAAACATCAACACAATCACTCACTACAGGCAACTCCTCTAACTTCCATTATGGCAGTTCAATACTCACCACATAAACTAAGTAACCATGATACCTATTTCTCAACATTCGGTTAGCCTGAAGGGAAGAAATAAAACAGATAAAAGACATTTTCCTATCTCCCTGAAAGAAAAACTCAAGTTGTCCCAGCATAGCAAAAACTACCCCCATTCTAAAACAATCAATAGAAGCATGATGCTTCATCAACAAATCTATTTCCAAAATCACATCAAAATCCTTCATCTCTAAAGAAATCAAATCCACTAGAAAAATCCAACCATTCAAGTTTACCACATAAGATCTACAAACATCTCCCAATACTACTGTTTCTTCTAATGGATCAAACACGGTAATACAAACATCAAAGGCTCACAAAGAATAGACAATCCGTGCAAATATCTAGGTGCTAACTCTTAACCTTCAAAGTCAAATCAAGAACGATTCAACACAAGCTTAAACGAAACTAACTTAACCAAACACTACTAAGGACTATAGGGACTCGGACCTCGTCTAAATGATGAAATGCAAGGTATGTAACTTGATAAATCTACAGCTCTGATACCACAATTGTCACACCCCAAATCCGGGCATGACCGGCCGTGGCCCACAGGTACTTAGCCCAAGGCACACGTAAGCCTAAACACGAATCCAATCACATTGAACAACTGAACAATAGTCTAATAATAAATAACCAAAACTCAATCCAGACATGTCACAATTATAAACGGCAAAATCAACCGTAATAAAAAATCATCCAAACTTATGGGATATAAACAACCCACCTATCAAAAATAATCCTAAATGAACTTCGATAAGAATAAATATAAATATGCACAAACTTGACATAACACTCTAAACTAAAGGAATGCCCTAGAGGTCCATGCAATTGAGTCCCCGCTACGCCATGAGTCCACTTTAAGTCCTTCTAACACCTGGAAATGGTAACAACTAAGTCAGCTGATAGCTCAGTGAGTAGCAACATGGATAGTAAATACAGTTTTGAAAACAGGGTTCAATTCCAAAATAAGATATATATCACAGAAACTAGATTGGCATACAGTTTGGTAAATACAATCTGTTTCAAAAAGAAGGTTCCACAATTCAACACTTAAAATACTCATGTCTCGCAAGAACATGATAAACGACATTTTTCACTTAAAACAGATTATAACATGAACACCAATAATTTTCTGGGTACCAATAAAAACAAATAATCTGCCACACATTTCTCAGGCTATAAGCCCTGTTGGATCCAATACCGAACTAAGAGTCATCCTCAGGGTGGCACCTGGGCCTTTTCTCAAAGACGATCCGATTGAAGGTCACCTAGTTGTTTTTAAAGGTCTGTTCCTTACAATCGTTGAGCACTAGAGTCATCACGGCCCAACCCGGATCTGTTCCCTAGTGGCCAGAGTCACCACACACAGTGGAATAATTTCCCTGGACTAAATACACTCATGGTCCCAATAATCAATACACATCAGTTTCGCAAAACATGGTAGTTCATCATTATAAACATGAGACCAAAACAAATAGTTTACAGTATGCCAAGTTCACACATGTTTCAGAAATAATTTGATTCAATTGATAATATAATAATTTATCAAAACAGTTTAATCATGAAACAACAATTTAGTTTTTCCAACAGTTCAGGGTAGGGGAACATTTATAAAAATATGTAGCATGAAACTACTCACCTGGAAACGAAATAATATAATCCTCGAATAGAGTATGAAAGTCCAACTAGTGCCCTGAACCAATATGTAAACTACACGTCACTACTAATTTAAAAATACTAAAGAATACGAACTAAGTAACCCCAAACTAAAGCGCACTAACACGGCTCAACCCAACTCACCGTTACTCTTAAATATTACCTAAGTTTATGTTCTTCAAGGTCTAAAATCACCCAAGACATAGGTTCCGATCGAAACTTAATTAATTGTGACTTTAAGATAAAACAGAATTTCAAACAAGCCTTCCCAACCTATTCGCTAACTTTGAAAATTACAAAACCCACTCCACGCTATTCGAAAAATTCCAATAACCTCCAGATATGATCTAATATATCCTAAGTTTCAAACCTAATTGGTTTCACTTGATTTGCTTATCAAAATAATTTTCTACAATTTATTATATCCAAACAGGTTGTTTTCTGCAGCACTTTAAAGAAATTGACGGTTCTCTTAATATACACGAGCAATCAATGCAAGGCCAAAAACGTATGAAACTAGACTCGTAACCGGTTCTAATGACGGTAATTTGATAATTTTTGGATTTATACCCAAAGAGAACAACAATCCCGAATTTACTGTTTCAGACTGGTTTCCTGGACAGATTTGGATACCTCAATTTATATGGATTTCGACTCCCAAAAATTATGAAAAAATTCAGATATGCAATTCAATGTGTAATTGATCTACTGTAAAAATTTCAGATTAAAATTCATCCGTTTGATATGGTTTCTTGATTTTTAAAGTTAGCGATTATGTGTAGAATTTTTGGACTAAGATTCACACCGATTCTTTACACATGAATTTAACTCCTTAGATTTCTTAACAGTATATATATATATATACAAAATATATAAACCTACAACCTCCATGAATGAATAAAATAATAATAGAATAAGGATGAAGAACGAAGAAAGAAGAGAAGAAAACCTAGGAGGGCTAACCTTTGATGATCACACACAACACAACACACCCAAAAGTTCTTTGATTGCAGCATCTTCTTCTTTTTTTCCTTCTCTCAAACCCTCTCCCGTGGCTGCTGTGTTGTTGCCCTATGTGGTGAACAAATAATAGAGTAGGGTTTGTGTTTATTTTATTTTATACTAGTGGTGGGCACACATAGGTCAAATAGATAGATAAATATACAAAATACATATATAAGTTATATGCAACTCAAATGGTAGGAGTCTTAAATATTAACCTTGTGGTCTAGAGTTCAAGTCACACCCTCTTCTCCATTTTTTTTTTTTTAATAATAAATCTTGCTTCTAAATCAATGACTTTCACCATAAATTTATATTAGGTTTAAAATTAATTAAAAGATCCTCCAATAATATTTAATTTGCACTTAAAGATTCATAATAAAATATTTGAGATTTGTAAAATTATTATTATCTAATTATTTATTTAATTTTTATATTCGGGTTCTCACATTACAGAGTTCGAAGTCTTACCTGGAAGCCGTAACAGCAACTTCTCACCGATGAAACTCTTTTACATTGTGTACCGGCAACGACGATCGGTTCAAAACCTCAAGCTTTTTCGTCTTCTTCACAATCGACGATCGGTTCACGACGATCGCCTCCCTCTCTCTTTTCTTTCTCTGAACAATTCGATTTGTATTGTGAATGTATTGATTAGGGATTTTGTGAACAAAGGGCTTTTTGGTCTTTTTGCAAGAAAAAGCAAGGGTCACATGGTCATTATCTATTAAATACTAACGTCGTTTGGGCAAAATAGACGGAATGGGGGAAACTTGACAATGTCAGGTAAAGTAGGGGGTGTTACTGTAATTATTCAAACCACAGAGGAGGTCCCTGTATTTGTCAGAAACCTCAGGGGAGGTAAATGTAATTTACCCTTTTTTTTTTGTTTCCTTATTTGGTAAATTTTTTTTAAAAAAAAAGTTTAAAATTTTTCGATCAAAAAAATTAGAAAAGACAAAAATCGTAGATTTTTTTTTATTTTCAAATTTTTTAAAAAAATTGGGACAATTACAAAAAATAAAAAATAAAAAAAATAAGCAGAGTTTAATCATTTTAATAAAATAAATCATGAAATTTTAATTTTTATCAATTTGAATTCTAATTTTTTTGATTTGTTTTCAATTTGAACTATTCGCCTATTTTTATTAAGTAAAATCGATAAAAAAAAAAATATTTTGGTTATTAAACTCAATATAGATATATATATATATATATATATAAAGGGAAAATTACACTTACCGCCCTAAGATTTCTGACAATTACAGAAATCTCTTATGTAGTTTAAATAATTATAGAAACCTCAATTACTTTTGAAGCTATTATCAAGAATTTCCCACCGTTAATCTTCTATTAATTTATTTAATAGAATACACTAATATTATACTGATATCATGCATTATGAGTCAAAAATCTCAAGATTGACCTTATATATTCAAATAGTAAATTTCTCTCACCGCTCTTGAGGTTTTACAAAAAAAATTAATAAAAACCCATACATCATTTTAGGAAGGTTGAATAAAATTATTAAATTCTATATAATATTAAAAAAATCTAAATTGTTAAGATATTACAAAAATATTTAATCAAAAAACTATAATTTTCATTGATAAAATACTTAAAAAGAAACCATATTTCTAAAATTAATGTTATTATAGATAATATCTTAATAATTTCACATAAAATTTATTTCACACTACATAAACAACTAAAGTTTATAATTAACTTCTTTATTTTATTTATTTTTAAATAAAATGAACTCTTTGGATCCATGGACACTAATCCTTGAATATTCCATAAATTTGTAATTGTGTCGTGTTTTACTCTATAATTTGAATATGTTTTTAATGCTCTATGATTTACTCCATAACGTGAGAAAATCTTAAACCTTTCATATTCAATTCATCAATATATATAAATTTACAATAATAATAAAAAAAATTAGAGATTAACGTATTATATTTTAGGGCATTTTTTTTTAAGATCTCTAGTATTAAGATTTTATAGTTCAAAGGACATTCAATATTTTCATAATGTCTAAGGTTCTTCAAATCAAACCAAAGAAAATTCAATCCGGAAAAATTCTCGGGTCCAAACTAGAGAAATTATCTGGTCCAACCAAAGAAAATTCAATCCAAATTAGAGAAATTCTCTCCAAACTAGATAAAATAATTTCTCTAGGTTCAAACCAGAGAAAATTGAAATTTCTCTGAGTTCAAACTAGAAAAATTCAGAGAAAATTGAACATCACAAAGAAAATTAAACAAGGCAGAGAAAATTAACCAAGCTAGAGAAATTTTAGCACAAATTTTTCACATAGAGTATTCAAATTTCTCTGGCTATACTCTCTGGCAAAAACAACCCAAAGGCTAAAAAATATTATTTTTCACATTTTTGAAAATCTCAACATAATCTCAGTAACCAAACAATCAAAAAACCAAACCCGATACCCTTTCTAAGTATAGTAAGTATTCTTCAATATTGTTCCTGTTTTTGATGCTTTAAAAAAGTAGATAAGAACGAAGAAATGGTAGCCCAATTCGGATCACTGAAGCACAGCTTCACAGAGAGGAGCAAGGAAAGGTTACTCTCTAGAAAATATTATTTGGAGCTAGGGTTTGGCCGATCTGAGAATTGTAGGGACGTTCGATCACTTCGCGATAAGTTGGACAATATTCTGGAGCTTCTCCATCGACTTCTTCCACCATGCGTCCTTCTCCTTTTTCACCCGGGCGGCATTACCGGAAGAGAACCACCGGAGATGGAAGTTTCTGGTGAGAAGAACAGAGATTGGAGACAAGCATGGGCATGGCGGTGGTGGTAGGAATGGGGACTATCTGGAAGATCAAGACTGTTGCTTTAGAGAGAGAACATTTTAGAGAGAGAGAGAGATAGAGAGAGAGAGAGAGAGAGATGAGAAGATGTGAATTTAGCAGAGGAAGAAAGTTTAGAGCGAGAGAGAAAAAAAAAAGATTTGATTTGAGAAATTTCTCTGTGATATATGAGTGTGGGGGTTAAGGGACCTTAGATATCATAAAATAATATTGTGGATCTCTTCCATTACTAACTATGGAAGAGGGACCTTAGACTAATTTTCTCTATATTTTATATGTGTTATTAAACCCTACCTTAGATCAATAAATGTGTTTAAACAATAAATATAAATTCAATTTATTGTAAAAAGGAAATCATTGTTCATTTCATTACATAGAACCGAAACCTTTATAATGACAAGCATATATATAGTAGAATAACCACACATTACCTTATTAAAAAAAATATATAAAAAAAATGCCAACAAATTGATCACCATCAAACCTTATATTAATTTAAATACAGTCCTTTATTTGAAAATTACCAAATAAAATATAAAAGATGTCAATTTTTATTGCTTAAAAAGACCACCAATTTTACGAGTACTTATTTTGACAAATTAGAGTTCGAATAAAAATTTAAAAATACATATAGGTGTTTGATTTTTTTTTTTTTTTTTAAGGGTATGAAAAATACCTATTTGCAGAAATTATCCCTCTCTTTTCATTTTCTTTGTTTTATTCCTTTCATTTTTCTTTCTATTTATTCATAGTATCATTGCAATCAATAGCAACACCATATAATTTATTATTACTGCTATTATTTGTTTTCTTCCCTCATTCTCTTTCCTCCATTTTTTCCTCTTTCGTCAATGCTAACTAGCATCACCCAATACAACAGCAACTTATGAAACATGAAAATTTTCTTTTATTTTGTAAAAATATTTGTGTATTACATTTTTTAAAGAAAAATAAACATAATAGCATTTCATATTTATAATTTTAAAAAAAAAAATTGACTTATAAAAATTTCCAAATGCTACCTCGTAAATATATAAAAAAAAATTCTCATTGTTACTCCCTCTGTCCCAAAATAATGGTCCCTTTTGGGGAATTCAACTTTTTTTGGTAGTACAATTATTGCATTTTAAAAAAAGTTGATTTTTCAAAATTACCCTTTTGATAGTACATTTTTTAGAAATATCAATGTCACAATTATACTTTTTATATTGTTTATTAATTTAAAAGAAGGGCAAAATAGGAAATTTATATTATTTTTGTACTTAATTTTTGAAAAGGGACTAATATTTTGGGACAATGAAAAATGAAACAAGGGACTAATATTTTGAGAGGGAGAGAGTATCTTTTCACAATCCTATATTCTTTTTAAATTTTAATTTTTATCTTTGAATCTTCCAATTTTCAGTCGATGACTATTAAAAAAATAATTTTTTTAAGGTCCTAATATTAAGATTTTATAAGATAAAGAACATACAAGATTTCATAGTAGTTGAGGTGTCACAACCCAACCCCAGGAGCTTAGGGTTGGAATCGCAACTTACTAACTTATTCTATTCGTAGCAAATTAAACTGCGCAAGCGGAAATAAAAATAATTAAACAAGAAATTACTTCATTTTACTATTTTAATAAGAGTAAATACATCTAGAGGGCTTTTATTATTTTATTATTCAGTGATCGTCCCCGAGTAAAAACAAAAGGGAGCAAAAAAAAAAATATTAAAAAAAAAGAAAGACAAAATAATGGTTTAACATCAATTCTCGTGCGGGTTTCATTACGTGAGGTTAAGGGTTTCCCCTACATCTCGTCACCTGAAAGGGTAACAGCTATAAGCACACAGCAGAGTGAGAAATATTATGCAAAGAATATAGGGAATACAAAATAACCATGGATGGTTAGTTAGGCTAAAACATTTACATAACTCAATTTGGTGAATAAATCATTTAAGTGGCAGAAACTGAAGTACAAAAATTATATAAATAACCATAATCGCGGTACAGAATAGAACAAAACAGAGGTCACAGAAGTGACAGTTAGAACAGAAGTCAATGGATCCATGACAAACAAAGGACCACAAAGTGGTCAAACAAAGGCCAATGGTTATTTAAGTCCCCCAAGGTGTGGGACTCCCGTGGTAGTACTTACAAAACATAATTGTTTATAAGGTCATAGTCAAATATATACTAAAATTTAAACAAACATATCAATGGGTTTCATTTTAAACAAATATAGTTCAAAAAATAACCCACATAATTGAAATATTAATATAATTTATAAAACATAACTTATATAAAATGAATAATGGTTAGTCAAAACATACGTAAAATATATTATGGTGAGTCAAGGTATAATATAACTCACCTTAATATTAACCCTTAGCCTTACTTTCCGCTATCACAACCTTCTTACTATAAGTTTCCTACTTTTAGTAACTTACGTGCCCCCCCTCTCTCTCTCTCTTCCTTTCCTTTTCTTCCCACAGATTTGATCAACTCCTATCTATTTATAAGGAGGTAAAAACATCATCAGGCCAACACGTGGCCAGTTCGAATCCTTCCTAGATTTGCTCATAACTCACCCTGGATTTACTCATTACTAACCATAAATTTATACTTATCTTAGTGAATGTTTATGGTAATTACACTTTTGCCCAGTTTTCTAGCATAACTATATAAATAAATGAATCCCTAATTAAATTACACTTTATCGTATACCAACAGAAAATTAATTATTTATTTTACTACCACACCCACTATTATTATTATTTTTATTATTATTGTTATTATTATTATTATTGTTATCGATATTATTATTTATTTACTCTTACTTTTATATTTATTTATTTTCTATTTTTAACTCTAATTTGACCCAACTAGTATTATAATTTCAATTTTTTTTTAACTTGGCCTCAATAATAATCCCTAATTAATCTCATATTTGATAACCCAATGCCAAATTAGATTCATATATTTATTTATTTAATAATATATTATCACATACAATCATAATTATATATAACTATAAATATTTATGTAATATTTAATTAAACGTTCAGGGTGTCACATAAGGTCCCTTAATATTTTCACAAAGAAAATCAACTTAGAGAAATTTTGGCTCGACACAGAGAAATTTGGACCCTGACAAAAAGAAATCAATTTTCACAGAGAAATTTCTCTAATTTCATAGAAAAATTTCATCGAGAGACTTTAATTAAATAAAAAAAAATCTTGGACCTCTCCTACCATACAAAGTTGAATAGGGAAGTTTCAATAATTTTTTCTTTAAAAAAAATGGGTCAATATTTCTCTCCTTATTAACAATTTTTTTTAAAAATAAATATAAAATTGAAAAAATGTTTAATCACGTTATAATAAATTAAAATTAGTTGATAGGGAATGAAATATAAAGAAATTATTTGAGAATAATGAACTATTTAAACAATTTGTCATTTCTTATATCTAATTAAAATGGATTTTTACTTGAAGAAAGAATTTTTTTGAAAATAGTAAAATATTCAAATAATTTGTTGCCTAAAATTTATATCTCCATCTTTGTTTCTCTCATTTAAACAAAAACATGGATATTCTTTCTTTCTTTCATTAAGGGATATTTTATTTTATTTTTTAACTTAAAAAATTTCAAAAACTTATTGCCCAAAAAAAAAAAAAAATACAAAGTCAAGGAATTACAAAAAAATTGTGAGAAATAAAATGGCAATTTAATATATAGGTAAATTACACTTAGTTCTCTTGAGGTTATGAATAGTATTTAAAGGGTATTATGGTCATTTGCACTACCAAGTTAACAACGTTTGGGCTAAATTAACGGGAGGGGGAATTTTGACAATGTCAGAAAAAAAAATAAGGTAGGTCAATGTAATTTAAAAAATCAGAGGAAGTTCCCGTAATTATTAGAAATCTCAGGAGAGGTAACTGTAATTTATCCATACTTAAATGCCTAAAATATCATTTCTCATTGAATTTAATGACTAAAATACTCATTTTTTTCATCAATTTTACTTACAAAAATAGGTAAATAGTTTAGATTAAAAATAAATTAAAAAAATTAACGTTTTAATTGACAAAATTAAAAGTTCAAGGTTTATTTGATTACAATTGTCAAATCTTAAATATTTTTTTATAATTTTTCTAAAATATTTTGATATAATTTTTTTTAAAAATCACTAAAAATAAAAAAATCTGTGACTTGTTTTTTGGCCCAAACCCACCATCTTTGGGAGAGACTGTTACCTCCCTATTTCCCACTTTGTAGGAACATCATCCTTCTGCAGAGGCAGCATTTTAGTGGTTTCATGCATCTTGTTAGAGATTTTGGATAAATTACAACGGGGAAGGCTTCTCTCCGGCCTAAATCGGATTGGAAAATATTATGAGGCTTCTATGAACTTATCATGTATCAATGATTCAAACTGTTAAACGTGTATGACTCATCGAGTATTTTATCTTCACAAAAAATTATATTGATCGGATATCAATAACTACTTGATCTGATCACATCTGTATTAACGGTAAGTATTGTGCGGGGAGCAAATATTCAGGCAAGCCCGCACTCCTTTCTTCCAAGCTCCTGTTTGTCCGATCGACCTGCGAGCACAACGGCGGTGAGCTACCCGGCGGTGTGTGGCCGGAAAACCCCTTCGACGATCAAGTTAGAACACACACACAGGGGATAGATAGAGAGAAGGGAGAGTCTTGTGTTTAGTGTTTATCTCACCAAAAAATGTCCTGTCTCAAGCATGGAGGCGCAGACTTGCTTATATACCTTTTGCGCCCCAAATCTACTCATAGTGATCTCTCGACACGTGGTTCTGCTATCCCATCTGCCAGCATAAACCTTGCTGAGCACCACCTAACCCAACTGCCTGCCCATTCTCCTGGGAGCTCGGCAGCCGGACAGTACCATCTCGGCCATCGTCTGCCATGCTGCGCTTCCTGCCCAAGTACTCCAACAGCTAAGCTCAGATGAGGACCGGACTTGGCTGCATCTCGGCAAAGCCGAGCTCGGGACAACTCACGCTTGTCTGCGGTCGACCTACCTGCCGAGCAAACAGGTACCTTGGTCCAACGTTGCCTTTCCTGGCGCTGGACTTTTCACCGGACCGGCTTCGTAACCACGGATCCTTGCAGCTTGGTCAATCCATGCGCTGCCTTAACCAAGTAGCTTCCTTCAAGGCGAGGCCACACAACTTGGCCCAACACCTGTTCGGCCCAAATCTGTCCGGCACAACTCTGTCCGGCCCAGATCTGTCCGGCCCAATTCCTTATCATTAATCTCCCTCTCAATTGCCCCTTAATTCCGTGCTGAAGCGTGACTGGGATTACCTATCCTGACCGGGGTAATACTTCCTCGGTCCTCAGTATGCAAGACGGTGACCGCACTAAGAAGGCGAGTAAGGTCCGCTCCACAACTTCCTTCTTGGCAAGCAAGATCAGCTCGGCCAAGGAACTCCAAAGAAGGCGAGCAACATCAGCTTGGCAAGGAACTCCAAGGAAGGCGAGCAAGGTCCGCTCCGCGACTTCCTTCTTGGTGAGCAAAATCAGCTCGGCAAGGAACTCCAAGGAAGGCGAGCAAGGTCCGCTCCGCGACTTCCTTCTTGGCGAGCAACATCAGCCCGGCCAAGGAACTCCAAGGAAGGCGAGCAAGGTCCGCTCCGCGACTTCCTTCTTGGCGAGCAACATCAGCTCGGCAAGGAACTCCAAGGAAGGCGAGCAAGGTCCGCTCCGCGACTTCCTTCTTGGCGAGCAACATCAGCTCGGCAAGGAACTCTAAGGAAGGCGAGCAAGGTCCGCTCCGCGACTTCCTTCTTCGCGAGCAACATCAGCCCGGCCAAGGAACTCCAAGGAAGGCGAGCAAGGTCCGCTCCGTGACTTCCTTCTTGGCGAGCAACATCAGCTCGGTCAAGGAACTCTGAGGAAGGCGAGCAAGGTCCGCTCCGCGACTTCCTTCTTGGCGAGCAACATCAGCTCGGTCAAGGAACTCCGAGGAAGGCGAGCAAGGTCCGCTCCGCGACTTCCTTCTTGGCGAGCAACATCAGCTCGACAAGGAACTTCCAAGGTCAGCGAGCAAGGTCTGCTCCGTGACTTGCTTCTTGGCGAGCAACATCAGCTCGGTCAAGGAACTCCGAGGAAGGAGAGCAAGGTCCGCTCCGCGACTTCCTTCTTGGCGAGCAACATCAGCTCGGTCAAGGAACTCCGAGGAAGGCGAGCAAGGTCCGCTCCGCTACTTCCTTCTTGGCGAGCAACATCAGCTCGGCCAAGGAACTCCGAGGAAGACGAGCAAGGTCCGCTCCGCGACTTCCTTCTTGGCGAGCAACATCAGCCCGGCCAAGGAACTCCAAGGAAGGTGAGCAAGGTCCGCTCCGCGACTTCCTTCTTGGTGAGCAACATCAGCTCGGCAAGAAACTTCCAAGGTCGGCGAGAAAGGTCGGCTCCGCGACTTGCTTCTTAGCGAGCAACATCAACTTGGTCAAGGAACTCCGAGGAAGGCGAGCAAGGTCCGCTCTGCGACTTCCTTCTTGGCGAGCAACATCAGCTCGGCAAGAAACTTCCAAGGTCGGCGAGCAAGGTCCGCTCCGCGACTTGCTTCTTGGCGAGCAACATCACCTCGGTCAAAGAACTCCGAGGAAAGCGAGCAAGGTCCGCTCCGCGACTTCCTTCTTGGCGAGCAACATCAGCTCGGTCAAGGAACTCCGAGGAAGGCGAGCAAGGTTCGCTCCGCGACTTCCTTCTTGGCGAGCAACATCAGCTCGGTCAAGGAACTCCGAGGAAGGCGAGCAAGGTTCGCTCCGCGACTTCCTTCTTGGCGAGCAACATCAGCTCGGCAAGAAACTTCCAAGGTCGGCGAGCAAGGTCCGCTCCACAACTTGCTTCTTGGCGAGCAACATCAGCTCGGTCAAGGAACTCCGAAGAAGGCGAGCAAGGTCCACTCCGCGACTTCCTTCTTGGAGAGTAACATCAGCTCGGCAAGAAACTTCCAAGGTCGGCGAGCAAGGTTCGCTCCGCGACTTGCTTCTTGGCGAGCAACATCAGCTCGGTCAAGGAACTCCGAGGAAGGCAAGCAAGGTTCGCTCCGCGACTTCCTTCTTGGTGAGCAACATCAGCGCGGTCAAGGAACTCTGAGGAAGGCGAGCAAGGTCCGCTCCGCGACTTCCTTCTTGGCGAGCAACATCAGCCCGGCCAAGGAACTCCAAGGAAGGCAAGCAAGGTCCGCTCCGCAACTTCCTTCTTAGCGAGCAACATCAGCTCGGTCAAGGAACTCCGAGGAAGGCGAGCAAGGTCCGCTCCGCGACTTCCTTCTTGGCGAGCAACATCAGCCCGGCCAAGGAACTCCAAGGAAGGCGAGCAAGGTCCACCCCGCGAACTCCTTCTTGGCGAGCAACATCAGCTCGGTCAAGGAACTCCGAGGAAGGCGAGCAAGGTCCGCTCCGCGACTTCCTTCTTGGCGAGCAACATCAGCTCGGCAAGGAACTTCTAAGGTCGGCGAGCAAGGTCCGCTCCGCGACTTGCTTCTTGGCGAGCAACATCAGCTCGGTCAAGGAACTCCAAGGAAGGCGAGCAAGGTCCGCTCCGCGACTTCCTTCTTGGCGAGCAAGATCAGCTCGGCAAGGAACTCTGGTCTTGCTACCAATACGATTGTCAATTGCCCCTTTTCCTCGGCCTTCTGACTGACAACTTCCAAAACCAAACTCTCTAGATCTCTTCCACAGTTGTTCGCATCACCATCCTCTGAGCTTTCCAAATCATCTCGGCTGAATCTTTTGAGTTGAACAAATCATCAACTCATTTGGCTGGAGTACATCATCTCGGCTGAATCTTCAGAGTTGAGCAAATCATCAACTCATCTGGCCGGAGTACATCATCTCGGCTGAATCTTCAGAGTTGAGCAAATCATCAACTCATTTGGCCGGAGTACATCATCTCGGCTGAAACTTCGGAGTTAAGCAAATCATCAACTCATTTGGCCGGCCGGAGTACATCATCTCGACTGAATCTTTTGAGTTGAACAAATCATCAACTCATTTGGCCGGAGTACATCATCTCGGCTGAAACTTCGGAGTTGAGCAAATCATCAACTTATTTGGCCGGCCGGAGTACATCATCTCGACTGAATCTTTTGAGTTGAACAAATCATCAACTCATTTGGCCGGAGTACATCATCTCGGCTGAATCTTCGGAGTTGAGCAAATCATCAACTCATTTGGCCGGAGTACATCATCTCGGCTGAATCTTCGGAGTTGAGCAAATCATCAACTCATTTGGCCGGAGTACATCATCTCGGCTGAATCTTCGGAGTTGAGCAAATCATCAACTCATTTGGTCGGAGTACATTATCTCGGCTGAATCTTTTGAGTTGAACAAATCATCAACTCATTTGGCCGGAGTACATCATCTCGGCTAAATCTTCAGAGTTGAGCAAATCATCAACTTATCTGGCCGGAGTACATCATCTCGGCTGAATCTTCGGAGTTGAGCAAATCATCAACTTATTTAGCCGGAGTATATCATCTCGGCTAAATCTTCGGAGTTGAGCAAATCATCAACTCATTTGGCCGGAGTACATCATCTCGGCTGAAACTTCGGAGTTGAGCAAATCATCAACTCATTTGGCTGGAGTACATCATCTCGGCTGAATCTTTTGAGTTGAACAAATCATCAACTCATTTGGCCGGAGTACATCATCTCGGCTGAATCTTCGGAGTTAAGCAAATCATCAACTCATTTGGCCGGAGTACATCATCTCGGCTGAAACATCGGAGTTGAGCAAATCATCAACTCATTTGGCCGAAGTACATCATCTCGGCTGAATCTTTTGAGTTGAACAAATCATCAACTCATTTGGCCAGAGTACATCATCTCGGCTGAATCTTCAGAGTTGAGCAAATCATCAACTCATCTGGCCGGAGTACATCATCTCGGCTGAATCTTCGGAGTTGAGCAAATCATTAACTCATTTGGTCGGAGTACATCATCTCGGCTGAATCTTCGGAGTTGAGCAAATCATCAACTCATTTGGTCGGAGTACATCATCTCGGCTGAATCAGAAAAGTTCTTAAGCAAAAGTAATTCACTTCTATTTCATTGACAAAAAGAGCATCACATTCAGAAGTGTAGGGGAAACAAGTTCTTCCTCAAAAAATTACTTAAGAAGGATAAGAATATTATAGTTTGAGGTTAGCCGCATTCCATGGCCGGGGGTACGCCTTTGCCATCAAATCTTCTAAGTGGTATGCCCCCTTACCCGCCTGACCGGTTATCTTGTAAGGCCTTTTTGTCTGTTGCCACCAGGGTTGTCTTCGCGGTGGACGCCGCTGCATCATCCTCCACTCGGATGTGCTCATTGATTCGCTGCATTAGTTGCCCCATGGATGGCGGCTGGTTCATTGTAAGCGAGTCCCTCAGCCTGTGTCCGACCGGGAGACTGCGCTTGTATTGGGTGATTGCCTGGTTGACCGGGCAATCCAAGATCTCGTTGAAGGTTTCCCAATATCTGGAGTTGTATGCCTTCAGTGTGTCGTTCGGCTCCATCTTGACACTGAGAAGGTGGTCAACTTCCTTTGGCGTTTTGGTGTTGGTTTTGAAGCGCGTCACAAAGGCTTCGGCCAACTGCTGCCACTTTTCTATGCTTCCCTTCGGCAGCCTCTCAAACCATTTCAAGCCCAGCTCGCCCAAACTTGACGGGAAGATAAGGCACATAAGAGTGTCATTCCGCCTATGTCCGGTCATGACCTGTAGAAAGTGGCTTACATGCATATAGGGATCGATTTTTTCGTCGTAGAGCGTGAACTTAGGCTGGTGGAAGCCCGTGGGAAGCGGTGTTGTTTCTATCTCCACGGAGAAAGGGGTGGCGCTCAACCTTGCCAAGTCGGAATCCACAAGGAGTGGCGCCGCTAGGCGGGGTGGAGGCATTCCGACCTTCTCGCTGGCGTGAACCCCGTAGGATAACCGCTAGAAAGTCGGTATCCTCTGTGCCTCCCGCTGGTGAGCCCGTTCCTCCAAGACTGCCCGCAAATCCTCTGATCGAGCGGAATAGGTGTACCTCGACGTCGTCGCCGGACGTGAGGGCTGGTAAGTGCTATCTTGCGCGCTAGACTTCTCTGCACGCACACCGGAATCACCAACCTTGTAACATCTGGTAATAGAGATGGACGGTGTGTGCCGCTGACTCTGACTACCTGAATGGCGGGGTTGGGTGCGCTCACTGTGGTCTCCCACTCTAGCTACATCCTTCCCTTTGACATGCCGCTTCAGCTCCTCCATCTCCGCCGCCATTCACCGGATGACGGCGTCCTGGTCCTTCAGCTTATTTTCCAGACGTCTGGCGTGTGAGTCTCTCCTCCGCTGGTGACCGTCTGGATTCCGTGAATGACCATGACTTCTTCTGCGCTTATCCTGTGCGTCCCCCGACTGTCCTCCTAGGAATGTCTCCAAGTCCCCCATCGGAGTAATGGTGGGGTGTCCCTCTCTCCGTCTGCCTGACTCCGGAGTGGCTCCATCGATGGCGGACAGCGAAATCTCTTCGTTGTTCGCCATCGAAAGCGATCGGATGAGCTTGGAAGACAAGGTTTTGTCTTTCAAAGTTCCCACAGACGGCGCCAATTGTGCGGGGAGCAAATATTCAGGCAAGCCCGCACTCCTTTCTTCCAAGCTCCTGTCTGTCCAATCGACCTGCGAGCACAACGGCGGTGAGCTACCCGGCGGTGTGTGGCCGGAAAACCCCTCCGACGATCAAGTTAGAACACACACACAGGGGATAGATAGAGAGAAGGGAGAGTCTTGTGTTTAGTGTTTATCTCACCAAAAAATGTCCTGTCTCAAGCATGGGGGCGCAGACTTGCTTATATACCTTCTGCGCCCCAAATCTACTCCTAGTGATCTCTCGACACGTGGTTCTGCTATCCCATCTGTCAGCATAAACCTTGCTGAGCACCACCTAACCCAACTGCCTGACCATTCTCCTGGGAGCTCGGCAGCCGGACAGTACCATCTCGGCCATTGTCTGCCATGCTGCGCTTCCTGTCCAAGTACTCCAACAGCTAAGCTCAGATGAGGACCGGACTTGGCTGCATCTCGGCAAAACCGAGCTCGGGACAACTCACGCTTGTCTGCGGTCGACCTACCTGCCGAGCAAACAGGTACCTTGGTCCAACCTTGCCTTTCCTGGCGCTGGACTTTTCACCGGACCGGCTTCGTAACCACGGATCCTTGTAGCTCGGTCAATCCACGCGCTGCCTTAACCGAGCAGCTTCCTTCAAGGCCAGGCCACACAACTTGGCCCAACACCTGTTCGGCCCAAATCTGTCCGGCACAACTCTGTCCGGCCCAGATCTGTCCGGCCCAATTCCATATCATTAATCTCCCTCTCAAGTATAATTTGTAAAATAAATTATTTATACAAATTTGATCTGATCAAGTGTCTATCGATTCTGATCAACTTAATTTTTTATAGAGATAAAGTAATTGACGAGTTCTATTGAACGGTTCAGATCATCGATATAGGTTCCATAGTGAGCCCATAGAGGCCCAATAGTACCCTCCATTTATGATATCCAACTTGAGAGAAGCCTCTCACAATTACAAATACACCTTGATGTTTAGTTAAAATATAAATGGTCTCCAATGATTTAAGAACTTACAAATATCCTTTGTTACAATTTGTCATTTAACAAAGTTGATAGTCAAAATAAAATTTATAATTAGGCCAAGTTTGGCATCCTTCAAAAAATTTAAAAAGTCAAAAAGTCACTATCTTATTTAAGTCACATCATCTTATTTAAGTCACATCACCTCTCTAACATATCACTTCTTTAACACATCACTTCAAACTCAACCAAAATCCAACCCATATTTCATAAAAAGTCAAAAAGTGCACTTATTTAGTCTTCCCAAACTTGACCTTATTGTCTTATACAATAATGAAATTAATAATTGATTAATAAAGGAAGTTTTTTTTTTATGCAATTAAAAATTTTGGAGTGATATGTAATTTAAAAAATTACAATAATTAATATTTTAAGTAAATTTTAAGAAGTGTATTTATAATTTACTAGAGATTTTCAACAGGTCGTCATGTTGTTACATATTTTTTTATTTATTTAATTTTTTTTTATGTATTTGGGTAAAATTCATTGATTTTATCCCATGCTAACAGCTTTAAGCGGACCTTTTACTTGGGAAATGTTAAATAAGGGCAAATTGAGAAGATTGGTTTTTTAAGTTTTTTTTTTTAATTTTTGAATCTTTTTTGAGTCATATCATTTTCTTATTTTTTTATATAAAAAGTTAAAAAAGTTAAAAAAAATCAACTTTTTACTATCTTTTCCAAACACCACTAAGTCATATATTTTTTTTTGAAATTTTTTATTTTTATTTCTAATGACTTTTTTTTTTCTTTTTAAATTATGTGAAAGTTTTCACTTTTTCGGTCAGTTCTGTGTAGATGAATCTAGGAAGCAATTTTTTTTAAAAAAAAAAAATAAAAATCAAAAAGCCAAAAAAGTTTATTATTTTTTACTTATTTTTGTCTTTTTTTTAATTTTTCAATTTGTCTTATCAAGTAGAATTTAAAAATTCAAATTTTTATAGTTTTTTCAAAAATTTACTAAAAATAAAAATATGCCAAGAAAAAAGTCATAAAAAAATTACGGCGCAGTGCTGATTTTACAAAATTATCACAAACTCATAAAAAAATAAGTTTCTAATTATTAATATTTATATATTTTATCACTAATTTGTAATTAACTTTTTAATTGTCCACAAAATTGTTATTTTCCTAAAAAAATAAGAGTAAACTACCAATAGGTCCTAATAATTGAATTTAATTCCCATCAAGGCCTATTGAAAATAAGTCTTGATAAAATTGTCGCTAAAAATAATTTTTTTGTGACGATTTTTTACATACGTCGCTAAAAATTAACAATTAGTGACTTTTTTATCGTGATTTTTATAAATTGTCACTAAAACTTATAATTAGTGACGTTTTTTTGTGACAAATTTTTCAAATTGTCGCTAAAAGTTGTGAATTAGTAATACTTTTTGTGACGATTTTTTTAAACTGTCGCTAAAATTTATAACTAATTACATTTTTAGTGACAAAATTTTCAAATTGTCACTGAAAATGAACAATTAGTGACGTTTTTTAATAATATTTAATGAAAAATGTCACTAATTATCATAGAACCTATTGAATAATAAGTCCACTTATTAAGATCCACACGTAAATTTCTCAAAAGTAAACCCCCACAACGTTGGATTTGACCTTTTGTCTTCGATTGTGAATATCAAGATCTAAATTTTAGACAATAAACTAATTTTTTCATAATTTATTAGATTACATGTTATTTATAGAGAGAAAAGTCAAGAGATTATAAAATTATATTTGGTTCATTCAAATTTATAATTGCATAACTGTATGAGCACGAAATAATGTTCTCGTATAATCTTGTTGATCAAGTTTGCACTCCTCCAAACGTCGCTGCTTTACTTCTTGAAAACACAAATGTGAGCTAGCCAGCGGGTGTGTGCCGGATACCTCTCTGATACCTAAGTCAGCAAATAGACAATAGACAAAAAGCTCTGTGTTTTTTAGAGTAGAAATTGTGATACCTGTACATAGGTCTGTCATGAGCTTTTATAGAATCCATCTGGCACAATCCTAATAGGACTTTAACTCTCTTTAGTAGAGTCCTCCTAGGAATCAGAAAAGTAATGCTTATCTTTTTACACCCTCCCCACTGCTTAACCAAGTGAGATGGTTTTACTATGGTAGAATAACAGAACAACCGAGCTAACACTAGCCTTTTGACACACTCAGCTCGGCGTTTTCATGGGCAATGCCTAGCTCGGTCCTCGTCCACCTATACCTCGGTTCGGAATACTTAGACCGAGCCAATAGCAGCCATCTCTAACCAAGCCAACAGGGGCAAGGTCCAAGTTGCGCAGCCCATTCACTTTGGTCCATAGCTCGGTCCATTCCTATATCTGAACCTAGCTCGGCCCTAGTTCACATAAAATCACCCTCTCAATTGTCCCTTAATTCCATCTGCAACGCATGATTTGGGATTACTCGTTACCAGCCGAGCTAAATGTCCAAGCCTTCAACCGAGCTCATTTGTCACCGGGCTACCGATTTGCCCAGTTCAAAAACGTCTTGTCAATTGCTCTGCACGTCATTTCGTCTCTCAAGCACGTCTGAATCGTTATCTATTTCCCTAGACACGTGGCTTGCTCCCATTGGTCAAGTACACCTGCCACAACCATCTTTGTACCACGAAAATTTGAACAGTCCTGCCTATTCTTGTGTTTTATACAAAAACCCCACTTTTGAATCAAACACTCCCACTGTTCATCTTCTATTCTTTGCCTTTTGAGTCTCCATATTCACGACCATAGCATCTGCAAAGCTTGTGCTCTAGCTAGCATCCCCATTGTCCTGATCCGTCCTTTCATTCTAAAACTGTAAGTGGCTCAATCCCTTTCTTTTTTTGTTTATTCCGTGAGTATATATAGTATAGAAATATATATATACATATATATATGTTTTTCAAAACGCACTCCTGTAGTTTCACATAAATGGGTAAGGACCACTAAATCCCCAAAAACCACATGTCCAGACCTTAATCACACTTTAGCTGGATTCTCAGTCAATCTGGAATGCGATCTTTTTGATCCAAAATAACACCACGACCGAGTTAGGAACCTGTTTGTGATAGGTGCGTAGTCGACCGAACTAGAAAACCTCACCCAATAACCGAGCTAAAACCTTGAGCCCACCTTGTGTTACGACAGATCTACGAACCTTCTTGCTCAATAACTGAGCTAAAAACTTGTGCAATGACCGAACTAAGAATAGGTTGCAACCCTTTTAGCCGATCTAGGGTTATATTTATTTTGCCTTCTTGCTTAGCCCGGTCCAGTGATATGGGCATAACACTTTTTATCTCCACTTTGCAGACTTGACTAGGTTGGCTAGCACACCTTTGCAGTTTGCCCCCTCGGCGCTATCGCTCAACCGAGACATCCAACGTCATCTCAACACTGAGCTAGGCTACCATGCTAACTTGTACACAATTTAAGTTAAATGGGTAAATACCGGTTCCTGGTAAACTCACCTGGGGCCATTGCCGAATTTCGTAAGAACTATAATATTCTTGACGATGTTCATCTCTCTTTAGCTGAACTAGATACCACGCCTTGGGGAAAACCAGGCTTTGTTCCTTTCACCATAATATCAATTGTCGAGGCCAGTCTCCGATTCCCAGTACAACCACTGATATGCGAGTTCCTCAGGCAAATAAGATTATGCCCCACCCAACTCAGCACCAATACTTACAGAATAACAAATGGCATCGCCGAGCTAAACTGTCGACTCGGCCTCAACCTCGGATTGGCGGAGCTTTTTCACCAATATTCGCTTGGCCAAAATGATGACGGTTGGGTGTACTATTTAAGAGTACAAAGAGGCCGAGAGAAAATCATAAAAAATACATCGGATAAAGACTTAAATGATGACGATTTTTTATGGGTTTCAGGCAATTTTGAAGACTAGGAAGCCCAGATACCGGGCTATAATATAAATTGGAATAAGGGGACTGCTGGTAAGAATACCTCAGTCTAATTTTCTTTTTGTCTTGCTATTCTAGGCTATAATTTCACACCATGCTGACACATACATTCTGTCTTTCTTGTGTGCAAACTTAAACCAACTTAAATCACAGTACCCATACGCTAACCAAGACGCCCTTTGCGCCGCGCTACGATACCGTCATCATGATTAGGTTGAGCTGCTAAACTTCGAACCGACCTACCGGTATAGCGGAAGGAGGAAGTCCAGGGTGACTGACTTTCTTCTTGAACCATCACCTGAACCAGATCCCTCTCTTCCCCAAATCAACTCGATCCCTCTAACAAAAGAACAAGAAATGGCAAAGAAGAGTCGTGCGAGCGCTTATCACTGAACAGACTGTTGGTGAAGAGCAAACCGGGCTAGAGTCATCTGGCCAACATCGCAAAACCGTGGTCGCCCTTCCAACTGCCAAGGTCTCTACATCTCGGCCGAGCAAGCGTGCACGAACTGCTTCGGCCAAGCCGCAACACTTGGTCAATAAGGACATCTTGCTTCCTGACACCATGATGCCGAGCCCTGAGCCCATGCTCTCTGACCGAGCAAGCCCTTCAGAATGGGCGCCAAAAATACCTTACAAGAACTATGCTATATCCATCACAAACTTAGTGATGGCTGAGAAAGACCACAAGCTGGCTTTCAACCTTGCCAAAAGCGTGTGTCTGCCACAAGACATGGAGCACCACGACCACTTGACCGAGTTAAAGGCCATCCGCTCGGCCACTAAGTCAATGGTGCTTGTAAGTGCTTTACTCTATTTGTCTTTCCATTTTACTGATATGTTTGCTTGGTCTTTAACACAATCACTGTCTCCCCTGCAGGCCATGAAAAAAAACCATATCGCTCATAAGCACGTGCTGGAGCTTTGTAAGACAACGCGGTCGGCCGTGGCAGATGCTAGCGCCAAGTTGGCCGAGCTGAATGAAGCCAAGCAAAGAATGACCGAGCTCGAAGCTGAAAACGCATGGCTCACCAAGTTGGTCAACACGGTGGAAGCGGACAAGCAGAAGGCGCTGGCCGAAAGGAAAGACCGTTATTTGTGCAAACTGGCCAAGCTTGAAAAGAAGAAAAATGTTGAGATCACCGAGCTAAAAAAGAAAATGGAGGACGCTGAAGACTGGGGCTATAAAGAAGGGGAGGCCACCTACGTCTTGCAATGTGAAGCTGCGAAAGACATTTTTTTCAAATGTGGATGAAAGACAGCTGTCACGAAGCTCGGCCAGGGACAAGAGACTGAGGTCTTCTAGAACCCTCCTCCTCACTTCATTCTGAGTTACATGGTGGACTATGCCAACGCTATTCAACAAAATTTTCTCCAAGAGGGGGAGGAGGAGGAAGGAACCCCTAATCCAGACAACGCCCCACCTGCTATCAATAATCACGGTCTCCAGACAGCTCAAGTGGAGCTACTGATCTCAAGTATGGTTGAAGGGGCTCCTATGACCGACCTACCCGCTGAAGCCAGCCTACCGAGATGGCGAAGCTCGGGTTGATCTGGATGCTGACTTGGATGACTTTTTCACTTAATTTTGTTTATCAACGAAATTGTAACCGGGCTCAAGCCCCTCCCTTTGTAATGAACGCTTTGAAATGGAATGAAATCTGTTATTTTCACAATTGTTTGTTCGGTTATTGTATTACAATATTTTTGCACCATGCCAAGCCAGACTAATTTAGCTAGGCCTTACCTAATCCTGCCAACCTTTTTTGGCCGAGATAGCTATCCCGGTCTAAAAGCCTGGTATAATGTTGGTCACACCTGCCAACTGTCTTTAGCCTAGATCTTTATCTCGGCTGAAGAGGAGAACTAAATGTCGGTTATACCTGCAAACCTTCTTTAGCCTAGATCCTTATCTCGGCTAAAGAAGAAAAATAAATTTTGGTCATACCTGTGAACTTTCTTCAGCCTAGATCCTTATCTCGGCTGAAGAGAGCTAAATGTTGGTCAAACTTGCCAACCTTCTTCAGCCTAGATCCTTATATCGACTAAAGAAGAGAAAATATTGGTCATACCTGCCAACCTTCTTCAGCCTAGATCCTTATCTCGACTGAAGAGAGCTAAATGTTAGTCAAACCTACCAACCTTCTTCAGCCTAGATCCTTATCTCGGCTGAAGAAGAAAAATAAATGTTGGTCATACTTGCCAACTTTCTTCAGCCTAGATCCTTATCTCGGCTGAAGAGAGCTAAATGTTGGTCAAACCTGCCAACCTTCTTTAGCCTAGATCCTTATCTCGGCTGAAGAAGAGAAAATGTTGGTCATACCTGCCAACCTTCTTTAGCCTAAATCCTTATCTCAGCTGAAGAGAGTTAAATATTGGTCAAACTTGCCAACCTTCTTCAGCTTAGATCCTTCTCTCGGCTGAAGAAGAGAAATAAATGTTGGTCAAACCTGCCAACCTTCTTCAGCGTAGATCCTTATCTCGGCTGAAGAAGAGAACTGAATGTTGGCCAATCCTGCCAAACTTCTTGATTGCCCTTAGCTGGCAATGACTAAGAACAACTTTTACAGTAGAAAGAATTATGCTGAAAAAATGACTTGTTGTATTTGAAAAAGGAAAAATTAAAATTATTTTAAGGAAAAGCTAAAAATAAAATAGTTTGAGATTGGCAGTGTTCCATGGCCTGAGAATAGCTTTGATGTCTCCATCTTCCAAGTGATATGCCCCTTTTCCTGCTAAACTGACCGCTTTGTATGGTCCTTCTCAGTTAAGTCCTAACTTGCCATCTGCAGGTAACAAAGTGTTGCCCATTACTTTGCGAAGTACCTAATCTCCAATCTTGAATTGCGTTGGATGCACTATGTTGTTATATTTTCTGGACAACTCCTGCTGGTATGAGGCAATGTGAACTAGTGCTCTTTCTCTTCTCTCTTCTGCAAGGTCGAGTTCCAAAGTTATGGCTTCTTCATTCAAATTTGGGTCAAAATTTTCACTTCTAATAGTGGAAAGGCCTATTTTCAGTGAGATTACTACCTCCATGCCATAGGCCAAGGAAAAAGGCATTTCTCCAGTTGACCGCCGAGGTGTGATACGGTAAGCCCATAAAACATGAGGAAGTTCCTCTACCCACTTGCCTTTAGCTCTCTCTAACCTCTTCTTCAAACCGTCTAAGACGAATTTGTTGGAAGCTTCCGCCTGGCCATTCGCTTGAGGGTATGCTGGTGTAAAATTGTAGAACTATCTTGTACGCTTCGCAAAAGCCTCTGAAGATTTTATCATCGAACTGAGTGCCATTGTCGGATATTAGAGCCTTAGGTATGCCGAATCGAGTGATGATGTTCTGCCAGATGAATTTTTTAACGTCTTTCTCCTTTATAGATGCGAGTGCTTCTACCTCTACCCACTTTGTAAAGTAGTCCATCGCTGTGAGGAAGAACTTTATGTTGCCGGGTGCAGTTGGAAGTGGTCCCACTATGTCCAGGCCCCACATCGTGAAGGGCCACGGACTAGTCAGTAGTAGGAGCTCTCTGGCCGGTTGATGTATTTGGTGTGCGAACTTCTAACATTTCTCGCACTTCTTAACATATTTGTTTGAATCTGCTTGCATGTATGGACACCAATATCCTTGTGAAATTGCTCTGTAAGCCAATGATCTTCCCCCTTGGTGGTTTCCGTATACGCCTTCGTGTATCTCGAACAAAAATGCCTCAACCTTGCTGGGATGGACGCATTTCAGGTAAGGTCTGTAGCACGTCCGCGAGGGACCTCATGCTATAGTTCGGACTCAATTTGTTGTCACGGTTCTTAATCTGAACCAAAGAGTCCAAATCTGGCAAATCGTTTTGAGAAACAGATTTTTGAAAAAGTAGTGCCAAACATGGACTGCTTTTCCAGATACAGAGTCGCCACCTAAATATTTTTATGGGGGAATTTAGGAAACCCTGACTCGGTGCCGAAGGCCACATGTCCGTCATCACCAGAGTTGTCTCGGCTCGGGAGCTAGGGTACAATTGGGGAAGGTCAGCTATGAGCACCCCCTCTCGCCCAATCTGAAGATCGGCCTCTACTAACCGTGATATCTAGTTTTGAAAACTTTATGTGTTCTTATTCCATTTATTAGTCTAGAATTACTATGTTATGCGCACAGCACACAAGTATAGACTAGATCGCCTAATTTGGAAATAAAGATTGCATATCCGTTTGTTTTAGAAAATGTTTTGGAATTTGCTACTCGCAAGTAGGCTAAAATACGGATTTCAACGAGTTTTTCCAACTCAGACAATCCAACCTTCACCCACAGGCAATCAGGCAGTTTATCACATAAACATTTAGCCGCATGGCAAGCATACTGTCATGGCAACACTCACACGCATGCGGGATGCTAAAGCACAAATACTCACATCGTACTCCGTGCCAAAACAATAAACTAGTTAGCAAACATGCATGTCCTAGCTCATGTTAAATTGCCTAATGCAACACATACAGGATGCAATCGAAGTAGGCTCGGTTAACCTAAGTATGGCATGCAAAATGCGATCAATTTGATGCACATATTCAATTTGGAATTTGAAGTACAAATGCAGTTAGCATGATGTACCGAGCCTGACGCATGTAATACGAATGCATGAATGCACGCATGCATAGCATAAGGCATGCTAATTTTAAAAAATGCCCTAGTCTACCATCATAAGCAGGTAAATAAAAGGGAAGAAAGACGTGAGGTTGGAAGACATACACACACTCATGCACACTTATTACATAACTGCCCTCACTCGGAGGGATCAAATAAATATTACAGTTCGAATAATAAGCAAATAAATTATTACAGAATTTCTAATTAATTAATAGAAAGAATGCAAAAAAAAAGAAGAAGAGGGTGGCCGCAGCCTCTACCTCGGGATGAGCGAATGATGCATGCTCGAAACCCGGCTCACCTGGAAAATCCGTACCATACCCCTGCCACCTCTGTTTATACTGTCCTGTCTCTCTGAAAATTGCCAAAGCCCTAGGACAGGTTCCTTGCATGCTGAAGAGTACCATCGGCTAGGGGAAATTCCCACCGAGAGTGCAGAATTTCCATCGGCTGTTTCTGGATTTATCGGCCGTCAATACATTGCCGGTCGGCACTAAACTCTGCCGGTCGACAGAAACTTCCTGCAGAAGACAGTTTTGACAGCAAACAGAGGACAGACAGCATATGGCATAGGATTTCAGGCACATGTGAGCTTGGTCATGTTTCCCATCATGTGTTAGACTCCGGGAAGCATGGCCCTCGATCCTCGAGCCATCAATTGTGCATGATAGCCCAAGAGATCAAGCTTGCCATTTGATGTAAAAATGCATGCAATCACACAAATGAGGACCAAGACCCTATCATGCCGAAGTCAAGGGTCCCGGTGACCGAGAATCAAGACACATTACATCACTCGTAGTATGAATGTTCCTTGACCCTCACACTTGGTTTGACACCCCAAACCAAGTAATGCAATGCATGTTATGCTCACATGGCTCAAAATGCAACATGGTACTAATTATGCAAGGCATGCCAAATGTCATGCAACTAATATGGCGAGTATGCAATGCTAGGCATGCAAGATGCAAACGCAATGCAAACATGGACCATTTAAGCAATGGGATCAACATATTACAACACTTAATGAAGCAATCATGCAATGGACATGAGACAAGCATGCAAGAGGGCCTTAAACCATAAAGGGGCAGACCTTGATCCATCCCAAAACAGTGGCCAAAAGTGCCTAAAAAGGTGGGCAAAAACTCATGCCAACAAGCAAGCCAATGGGCCTAGAGTTAAGGCACAAAAGGGGGCACTCCAATTCCAACAACATGACCACTCAAAGCATGAATTTGGACAAGCCAAAACAGAAATTTTACATGCAAAAATGGACCCCAAAACCCTACTAACATGGCAACTAAAGTGGCCCCAATGGGATGCATGCATCAAAGCTCATATCTAGGCATAAAAGGGATACCCTCAAAGCATGAAAGAGGTCACTTATGTACGCATACAAACATGACTTATGGACTGAAATACGACCCTAGATGATGCCAAATCATGAAGATGGTCCAAGCTACACATGCTAGAGGTCAAAATGCTCAAAGCTTACAAGCCAAAACACAAAGAGATGACATCAAACAAGGCAAGCATGACTGAAATAGATGGCCAACAGACCTCAAACATGATAAAATAATGCCAAGACCTTCATGGAACTAAGCCAACACATGCAAGAATTAAGGCCTAAACACAAGGTGCATTTCTAGGCCAAATAGGGGGATGTAAAGCAAGTATATTAAGCATGCAAAAGGCCACAAATCTGACTAAAAACAGAGATTACAAATGACCTAAAAACACCCAAAAACCTCTGAAAAAGGGCTAAAGCCAATCAAGTATGCATGTTACCCTTTAAGCCAAAGTGCAAGGAAATAAGACAATGAAGGGAGAGGGGTGTCCCTCCCCTATGCAAGACTTCAAACCGCCTTCCTTACCACTGAAAACCCACTGGTTTTCAGTGGTGAGGTGACCAAAACACTTAAGTAAATGAGGCCTTACCAAGGAGGCAACAAAAAGGCCAAATGAGGCCTAAGAGGGTGAGTTTGAACTCAAACCACTAAAGACCCTTAATGAAAGTTCTAAAGCATGAAAATATAAGCCTTTTTTATGTTATGCACAAAAACTAAAACAGCAAGCAAGATAGGTAAAAAACTAGTGCAAGTTTGGGAAAACTAAAGCAAGATGCTCACCCTTGAAGCACACCTCAAGAACAGCCAATGCAGCCCTCTTCTTCTGATAAAAAACAACCCCAAAACTCAAGAATCAACCCTCAAAGTCCCTCAATCTCGGAACAAGGTGTAATAGTGTGTGTATTAGTGCAAAAGTAAGGTAAAATCACACTTTTAGGCCAAGAAACACACACAAAGGAGGAGAGAGAGAGAAGTATAGAGAGAGGGTGTATCTATATGTGTAAGCTCTGATTTTGCCTTCAAAGTTTTTCACCTAGGACAAGGAGAAGGCTCCTCCTCTTATAGAAGTCCCTCTTGCAAAGCTTATACAACAAGCTTGCTTAGAGGGAGATCCCTCCATACACGTGTATGGAGGGAAGCAGAGTTGGTGCCAGCTATCACAGCTGGCACAAAATATCTACATAAAGTAGATGAACAGTGGTCGGCTGCCCAAAAATGCCATTTTGGCAAAAAAAGTGCCGACCGACAATATTTAGTGCCGATGGAGACAAAAACTAGCTGGTGGCCTTTGGCCATGGCCGGTGGTATGTGGGGGTGCCTCACAAGGCATTCCCTACCCCTCCAAGGCAAAACACAAGTGTTTGGTGCAAAACCAGACATTAAACAGTCGAGTTCGGAGATCCTGAGGCAAAGCGCGTAGCCGAGACCTCCGGGAACTCCAAACGAACACAAACATGGATGATCACCGAGTGTTCAAACGGTGACGTCCAAGTCTTGAGGACGGTCAAAAATGGGGTGTCTACAGTTGCCCCTCTTTGACAGAACTCGAAAGTCATAACAATGACGGGAGTGAATGTCAAAGCCTAGAGACGACCCATTTTTGACAAGGTCGAAGACTTAGACAAACATGCAAGACAAACAAGGTATGCGCCCGAAGGCAGGGGCAAAATGCAAGACAATGCACGAAGCCGAGCATAACTTATGATCATGCAAAGAAAGCTGTAATGAAGCGTACATGCGACAACTTTAAGCTAGCATACACCAAACTACATTACAATGCAGAAAGGATGTAAGAGAATTATGCAATTCTCGGTACGTCTCACTCGGAGGATACAATACCTGTGCGGCTCGTCTGGTTGCACCAGCCTCAAATGAACCGTACATACAATATCGTGCCTGCAAAGAAAACAAACTTAACAGGTACAATATTTTTAGCAACATGCATAACAATGCAAAATGGATGCAAAATGATATGCAATATATATACAAAACAATGTATAAACCATGCAAATGAAAATGCAATGTAATTGAAACAATGCAAACTATATGCAAAGCAATTGAATCATGACCCAATCATGAGCGGTTCGAAACCGCACCTATGTCAAATAGATTGATGGAGGTAACAAGTCTGTTTACCATAGAACGGTCAACTGAACTATGAGTAATGTAGACAGACGCAAGAACAAGTATTGGGTGGAATTGACATAAGTGGGGAAACGACCCGCTGGGGAAAGGATAACGATCCTAATGCCGGATGCGAAAATTACACTACAATGTAATATATATATAGATATGCTAGGGAGATGGCAATGGATATGGCACGCGGGCCAAACCAAATCTCGCCTAGGAAAGACATGTACGCATACAGGCCATGTTTAACATAGAACGGTCCACTGAACTATGCTTCGACACGAGAAGTATGGGCACATACCAGACCAAGCTCAACATGGAAAGGCGCAAGCCATAGACGGGGGGCGATGCAATGAATGCATGCAAACTACAATGCAATGGATATGGCACACGGGCCAAACCAAATCTTGCCTAGGAAAGGCATGTACACAAACAAGCCATGTCTAACACAGAAAAGGTGCCGCAACCCTCAAA
The DNA here is from genome assembly GCF_055761805.1 of Camellia sinensis. Lineage (NCBI taxonomy): Eukaryota > Viridiplantae > Streptophyta > Magnoliopsida > Ericales > Theaceae > Camellia > Camellia sinensis. The sequence goes on along the minus strand of NC_138962.1, from coordinate 61,083,873 downwards.
CCAACATACCAGCGTGGAATAGGCGCGTACACATGCAGAACTGTGCTTTAACGTGAAAAGTAAGGGCACATACCAGACCAAGCTCAACCCGGAAAGACGCGAGCCATAGGCGGAGGAGATGCAATGAATGCATGCGGTCTACAATGTAATATCTACAAATATGCAATGGAGTGGAAATGGATACAATGGATACGGCCTGCAGGTGAAACCAAATCTTGCCTAGGAAAGGCATGTACACGTACGAGCCATGTCTAACACAGAAAAGGTGCCGCAACCCTCAAACCAACATACCAGCGTGGAATAGGCGCGTACACATGCAGAACTGTGCTTTAACGTGAAAAGTAAGGACACATACCAGACCAAGCTCAACATGGAAAGGCGCGAGCCATAGGCGGAGGAGATGCAATGAATGCATGCGGTCTACAATGGCGATATGCACTATGTTCTAATGATGCATGACAATGCAACTATTTACGATAATGCATGACAATGCATGTTTTTTTTTTTGTTTTTGTTTTTTTTTTTGCAATGCAAAAGCGATGTATAAAATGCATGTTGCATGGAATATGCGACAACACGCAGCTTTTGAGATGCATGACAATGCATGCGAATTGTGCACATCAATGTACTAAAGGTCTTGCGCCTTGCGCCTTCCGAGGATTTAAGGTCTCCTAGACCGTGCGTGTTTAAGGTCTCGCCAGACCATTGCGTGCACAAGATAGTGCGATGCAGAGTGAATGCACAAAACAGTGCGATCATTTGAAATGCACAAAACAGTGCGATGGTTTGAAATGCACAAAATAGTGCGATACGCTAAACAGCGCAATTGATTTTGAAATGCACAAAACAGTGCGATACGCTAAACAGCGCGAATGTAAACTGCACAAAACAGTGCGATGCGCAAAATAGCGCGAATGATAAACTGCACAAAATAGTGCGATGCGCAAAATAGCGCGAATGATAAACTGCACAAAATAGTGCGAGTGAATGCATGTTCTATGCAAATGAGGTGCGCATGCTAATGCAAATGACGACACACATGCCGACGAAAATGATACAAATGAGACACGCATGCCCCATAAGGTGCAAAATGAAACAAATGAGACACGTATGCCTCATAAAATGCAAAATGATACAAATGTGACACGCATGCCACATAAGATGCAAGGTGAAACAAATGAGACACGTATGCCTCATAAGATGCAAAATGAAACAAATGAGACACGCACGCCTCATAAGATGCAAAAATGATACAAATGAGACACGTATGCCTCATAAGATGCAAAAATGAAACAAATGAGACACGTATGCCTCATAAGATGCAAAATGATGCAAATGAGACACGTATGCCTCATAAGATGCAAAATGAAACAAGTGTAACACGCATGCCACACGGAATGTAAAACGATGCTAAGTGTGACACGCATGCCACACGGAATGTAAAATGTAAATGGACTTGAATGCGTAACAACGCACGTGTTTCGAAATGCATGACAATGCGAACGATGCACGAGGCGACGTATGTATTGAAATACATGACAATGCTAGTAATAAAAATGCAATGACAATGCATGAGAGATGTGCATGACAATGCAAAGGGGTGCGTGTTACAACGCATGTAGTATGTGCATAACAATGCAACTGTGAGGCGCATGATAGCGCGATGTAATGCACCAAAAAAAGTGCGATGAACGCGTGCAACGCATACGGGGTAACTTTTGGATCTTGTAAAAGGCAAAAAGGATACCAAAGGATACAACATTGTATGAGTTGGAGTGCTATGCACAGAAGACACGGTCCGAGGTCAAAACGGAGGCCGGTTGAGCATCGGAGACACACTTTCTTGCACTTTCTTGAGCTATGAAGACCAAAAACTACTCATATGGCCTAAACAAGGTTGTGGGAATACCACCGGCCGGGAGGGGGAGCCACCGGCTGTCCACCGGCTGCAAAATAACTCCATCGACACAATATTCTGCCGGTCGGCACAAAATGTTGCCGACCGGCAAAAGGTTCCTGAGTCGGGGCAGATTCGACATTTCACCTCGGGTGTTTTAAAATAGGGTTTCAAACCCTATTTTCTTACTTTCCTTTCCGTCGAAATCTCACACTCTCTCTCTCTAGAGCGTTTTCCTCTCCTCTTTTGCCCGTTTCTTCGCGTTCTACGCCCGTTTCGTCGTCGGATTCGCGATTTTCTTCGCGTTTTGGACATTTTCAACCGAACAAATCTTTGTTTCGGTGCCTCGTTTGCCATTCCCACCTTTTTGGGGTTTGTTCCCCTCGCTTTCCTCTCGATTTCCGTACCATTTTCACATCCCAGCCTTTCCGGCCATTTTCGACCTTCCCGAGGTTGACCTTTCGGTTGACTTTCCGTATCCTAGCCCGGTTTTCCTTCCTCCGGCTATTTTCTCATCATTCTTGATATGGCGGACGACATTCCACGCGGCGGGACTCCCCCGGATCACGAGATGGATCCCGGGGTCGAGCTCCTACCTTTAAGCGAGCGCCCGTTCGACCCGGCGACCTACCGGCCGGCGATTCATGTTCTGCCCCCTGACGGACTCCGTCAGTTTCGGCGCTTCGAGAGGCACGTGCCACCCGAGCTATTACTGCGCGAGCCTACCTCCCACCTGTCCTTCGGCGCTTCCGAGGTAACTCTTTTTTCTCTGCTTTATTTTCTGCAATGTAGGATACAAAACTGTCGTAGCTAGTTGTACTCTTTAACTGCTTTATCTCAGATACCCTGTATACTGTAGTTGATTGTAAACATACGTGTAACTGATATCTTCTTGAAACTAGCACATGCACACACACTGCACTAACCCTGAATCACCCAAACACACTGTATTCCACTGCATACACACTGGTACCCAGCATTTGCTTAAGTCTGAAAATATGCACACATGTTACACTGTACTAAACCACCCGAACACGCTGACGCATCACACGCTGTAGTTCACTGTAAGCACACCGGTACCCGGTATTTGTCAAAATCTATTAAACTTGCGCACATGCTATATCTGCTCTGAACCACCCAAACACGCTGACGCATCACACGCTGTAGTTCACTGTAAGCACACCGGCACCCGGTATTTGTCAAAATCTGTTAAACTTGCGCACATGCTATATCTGCTCTGAACCACCCAAACACACTGACGCATCACACGCTGTAGTTCACTGTAAGCACACCGGCACCCGGTATTCGTTCAAAATCTGTCCAACTTGCACACATGCTATATCTGCCCTGAACCACCCGAACACGCTGACGCATCACACGCTGTAGTCCACTGTAAGCACACCGGCACCCGGTATTTGCTTAAATCTGTTAAACTTGCACACATGCTACATCTATATGCTTTTTAGAACTGTATTTTGAATGTTGCCTTGCGATTGTTGTTTTTTATTACAGGGAGATTCCCATACCATCTGTGGGTATGGGAAGACCGGCGCTCGGGAGTGGTACGCCGAGCTTCCTGATGCGGTCCGTCACATAGTGGACCAGGCGGGTTTCGGAGCTTTCTGCAGAGGACTCTCCAGGCTCACTACATGCAAACCTCTCCTCGCCGCTCTGGTGGAGAGGTGGTGGGACACCACCGATTCATTTCATTTCTCCACGGCAGGGGACATGACGATGACCCCTTACGATTTCTCGATGCTCACAGGCATCGGGGTAGGGGGTGATCCGATCCCCTTTGATGTTGACATGGACGAGTGGACTGCCGCTCAGGTCCATCTGCTGGGTGAGGCCCCACCTCTCGCTCGTCCAGGCTTTGTCCGGTATTCCTGGTTCGAGGTGCAGTTTAGGGTCCAGCCCACTCTTGTTGATACAGACCCGATGACACCGGAGGCCGTGGTGAGGTATGCACGCGGCTTCCTCATGTTTTTGTTCGGGACGACCATCTTCGCCGACCGGGCGAACACCGTGCCTCTCTGCCTACTCAGCGCACTGGTGGATGTCCGAGACATCTTACATTACGACTGGGGTGGCGCCGCTCTGGCCACTCTCTACGGGTATATGAGCTCGGCTTCCCGTGGCAGCGGACAGTTGCTCGGGGGCTACTGGCGAGCTTGGGAGGTACATTTCTTCTCCGCTTTTCATTCCTGCTTTACATTTTCTGTACACTGCACACACTGTAGTCTGCTTTATACTTGCTGTATACTGTACACGCGGCACACACATACTCTGCTATTTCTGACTGGACACTGCTCACACTGTGCACTATACACAATACACCGCACAACACATAGCTCTGCCATTTCTGCTTTTACTCTATATTCTGCTTCGTCTGATAAATGCACTGGTATTTACCTTGCAGTTGTGGGTGTATGCCTACTTCCCTAGGCTCGCTCCCGTACCAGTCACGGAGACTCCTCTGGTCGTCCCGTTCTCGCGACGCTTCGACGGGAGATGCACCCGGAGGCCGCGAGAGACTTTCAGCTTTTTTCGCCGCTACTTCAACACCATTACCCCTGCCGAGGTATGTTTTACTTGCAGTTCATTTAAGCTTCGCCTTTCCACTGCATATTTCAATAACAGTAGATAACAGAGTGTATGTCACTTTCAGATCACGTGGCAGCCTTGGGCTCCTTTGCCAGCTATGATGCGGGATTGGTTTGCCGGTGTCGAGGAGACCTCGCGTTTCCGGATCTTACTGGAGGGCCCGGTCTGTCGGGCTTGGTACCTGGGTGAGCGTTTCCTACGCCAGACCCTAGGGTTACCGGAGCAAATAGTCCCGGTTTACCCTCTTGCGGACATGAGGGAGACCGAGAGGCTCACCACCGAACAGATGGCCGATTACACTATTGGCTGGGAGGCGACCCGCTTCAGAGGCATCGGCGACTATAGAGAGTACGTACAGACGTACCTTATGCGGTCTCTGAGCAGCGGCCGTCGAGCAGAGGGAGCCAGGCCCGTGGCGCCAGCGGCTGGGGCAGGAGCGGGAGCTGGAGCTTCGAGGAGGGCTCGAGTCCGCGGTAGAGGCGGAGTTCAGGGGGGACGGGAAACTGGTTGGCCTGTTCTACCTCCTTCATTGACTTTCCGAGGGCAGGGTGGGGCGACCTATCAGATCCCCTTCACCCCTCCGCCGGCTGATCACGAGTTCGTCGGTGTCCCCGACTTGCCTCCGGTATGTATTACTGCATTTTTGTATAGTCATTTCATTTCAATTTATTTGATATTCCACAGAATATTGATGCATCTGATACTTTTTGCAGGCCTCTTCCGAGTATACCCGGCAGTCATTGGAGATGAATGCCTCCATGATGGGGATGCTTCAGCAGACCTTTGATCTCCTGGCCCTCTACAACATTCTGGTATGTTCTTCTGATCACGGCCTCAAATCACTCACAAGCTGATTCACGTAATCTGATGCACGGCACGACACCTGATACACTGATCTCACAGTATTTGATACACTGCATACACTGCACTCTACACTGTACTCTGTACTGATACACTGCTCACGGCATTCTCAGACTGTACTTATACACTGCATCCTGCACTGATAAACTGCTCACGGCATTCTCAGACTGTACTCATACACTGCATTCTGTACCGATAAACTGCTCACGACATTCTCAGATTGTACTCATACACTGCATTCTGCACCGATAAACTGCTCACGGCATTCTCAGACTGTACTCATACACTGCATTCTGCACTGATAAACTGTCTGCAGTATACTGATGCATTTGCCTTTTGTGATTTTCAGCCTCCCTTCCAGATTCCCATGGCAGGAGGTGCTCCAGCTAGACCTTCCGTCCCTGCTCGAGGGAGAGATGAGGAGGGCAGAGCATTTCCCCGCACCAAGGCGGGGCGCACTCATATTGGGAGTAGCTCACGAGCTCTAGTCCCTAATGATGATGATGACGAGGGGTCAGAGGCGGAGGCAGAGTCAGAGGCGGAGTCATCGGAGGAGGATACCGGAGGCGGTTCTAGCTCGGGCTCTGATGACGATGCTGATGATGCTCCTGGACCTTCGTCCAGGAAGAGGACTAGGACAGACTGATAGCCCCCAGAGTGCTTGACATGGATGCGGATTTTGTTATTTTTCTTCTTTCTTGTACTTTTCTCTTTTTGTTGGTAGTTAGGATACTTTGTACTACCGCAGACAGATTTTTGTTTTCCAAAACTTGTGTACTTAAAAGATTATGAAATGAACAAACTTTTTATCTAAAAAAGTGTCACATCTGTATATCTTTACATTTCATACTTTGCATCGCATCACACCATATTACACCTCAATGTAAATGAAATTGATTGGTTGTCTGAAAATTAAACACTTGCACTGTAATAATCAGATAACTAAACAGCCAACAGCAAAATAACCCAAGCAACCCATTGCCTGATTCTGGACACACAGCCCTTGCTCTACTGGGGATTAATCTGCATACAGCCCGTAACACAACACTTGATTCATTTTGCGCACAGCAAATCCCGAACAAACAGCCCAATCCGACAAGATGGAGCTCAAAGATGGAACCGGTTGGAGTTGAAGCACGCTCAAATATAGAGAATGGCACAGCATTCTGAGCATAAACGATTTTTGAAATTAAATAAGGTTTTTCAACCGGGGTATCGAGCCTACAACTGGGCATAGCGGGGAGGACTCAATAAAGGTACACAACCTAAACACAACGAGACACGCTCGGGAAAGACTAAAAACAAAAGACGAGACCGACAAATCAAAAAGACACAACACGTAGACGCGTCAACGAAGACGGGGGACCTCAGATCACGAGGAGCCAGTTTCTCTGGGTATTGCATCCCACCCTTTTCTTATTTGTGATTCTCACATCACTCGGCCCTCAAGCTCGGTTTTTCTCTCAAAACCCTCTGGCTCGCTTTTTCTCTCAACACACACCTCTCTATTCTTTATTCTCTCATTTTTTATCCCTCCCCAGGGTGATTGATGAATGAATAGGAAGTTGCGGGTTCATGCCCGATGCCGTTAGCTCACAGCTATTTCTTCCGGTGGGTAAAGTGCCCTCCTGGCAAGCATGTCGACGATGGGGGAAAGACAGAACGCCTGACTCAACTGTGCCCCTAGTTCATCATTTTGACCATTTTTTTCGTTTTGGTTTACAACTAAAACAGTTTTGATCAAGATGAGAGTCGGATTAACGTACTTGTTCGATTTTTGATTTGAAAACCATGCAAGTCAGGCTGTAAGCACTGAAAATTTTCCTTTTTGGGTCCAAGAAAGTGGTCCTGTTTTGGAAAATGGAATAGTTTACGAGAAAATAGTCAACCTCAGTAAAAGTTTTCAAAAACTATTTTGCAAACAGCTGATGCTCAACGAGCATGGAACTTACTCTTTGAGATGCGCAACCTCGGATCGGAGACAATGGAAAATTGCCCCTGGCTTGAAGAACGCCGCACAGCAACGGAAAGTTGCCCCTAGTTTGAATGGCGGCTCACGACGACTGGTGGCAACGGAAAGTTGCCCCTTGTTTGGATGGTGCTGCAGCAGTCTGCAAGCAGTCTTCACTAGTGGCGGTCGAACTCTTGGACACAGAGATGACGAAGACGGTCATAACAGATATATGGACACAATCCCCTTGGAGGGTGTTGGCGACTGGACTTTGGGATGAAGTCGAAACCATTGCATGGACTGAGACGCTATGAAAGCGTTGGGGGCTGGACTTCAGAATGAAGTTGCCTACGTATCCCAAACATGGGAATCAAGCCTTACGTAGTTCCGGTTAAGGTACACTCGGGTATTTTAACCTTCACTTTTCAGGCTCTAACTTTTGCCAAGGCGCCCGATGCGGGTTTTCGGCCTTGCGAGCTTCTTTTCATTTTCTTTTTTGTTCATTTCTTTTTCTTTTCTTTTTCGCATTTTTTTTTCTTTTCTTTTCTTCTTTTCTTTTTCCGTATTTTTTGCTTTTCTTTTTTATATTTTTCTCTTGCTCTAACTTTTGCCTGGGTCGCCCTTCCGGGTTTTCGGCCCAGCGAGCCTCTCAAAGGGTAAAAGTGTAACAAGTCCATGCCAAATGGTTTTTGAAGTTGAAGCCTCTCTGTGTCTAGGAGAACGACTGTTGCAATGATTTGCAGAAGAATCCATCCCGGTTGCTCCACGAGCTTCTTCTGGTGAGATCTACTCTTTCTGATTCGGCTTTGGTGCCTCTTGCTCGAGGGCTGCTTCTGATCTGGCCATACAGACCTTGCGTGACGTTTGACCGTTGAACTTTCTGAACGGGTTCAAGGTTCGAAACGGACGGGTTGAATCTTGAGGCTGAGAGCGATCCTAGGCTGCACAATCTCAAGAGCGGTTCCACACAGGTCTTCACAGGGCCGTGTAAAACATTTGTTTTTGAAAGTTTTTAAGAAAGCGACAAATCGCTCGCGCCGAAGATAATGTGGAACCAATCTGGATCAAGCCAGGGTCCTTCCCAGTACTCACGCTGACAAGCGTGGTTTCATTCATTAAAGGCTTAGCATGCCTCTCTTTCTCTCAAATTGATCAAAGTTTTGCAAAACCAGAGGAAATCCTTCCTCTTCGTTTTTATCACCGCAGTGTTCAAAAGGTTTTTGAAAAACTTAGGTTAATGCAATGAGTTTGGTGCACAGGGGAGCAGGCGAGATGTACTGTCAGTCCATTCAAATCCTCTGGTACAACTAACTTACACTGGAAGCAAGCACGAAAATGAGATAGCCACAGCTGTTTCATTCAGATTTGTTGGTATAACTGGCCCCTCGGCAGAAACAGACTCAAAAACAAAAATAGGTAATTACAAGAAAAAACGGTGTTCGAGGCAACAACCCCAGAATCACCTGGTATTCTATACAAAGGGGACTGACTCGATACAACAAGACAGACCCTTAAGCAAAAAGACTGACTCAAAACAAAGAGACAGACTCAAAGCAAAAGACTGACTCGATACTCAAGCCAGAATTTACAATACTCGGTTTCACCGATGCTCAAAAATGCGTGCCAGACGCCACATCCAAAACATACCGACTGCCGTCCGCAGGTGGTTCACCTTCTGGTTACAAACTTGCAGTATCTGTGTCCTCAAAATCCAACAACTGGGTGGTAACGAACTTGGCTGAGGTGGACGGGAGGATAACCTCGTTGTCGATCAAATCTTGCACCTCATGACGAAGGCGGAAACAACCATCGGTACTGTGGCTGGACTGTTGGTGGTACGCACAGTACAAGGTAGCATCATGCGTGGCAGGGAGATTCTTCGGGAGAGGCCGAGGCTCGAGGGGTTTAAGATGCCCCTTTTGGGCCAATATTAGAAATGCCCTAGACAAAGGCATGTGGAGGGGATGGAAGACTCTGCGTCCTAGAGGCAGATACTTTGAGGTCTGAGGATTCTTGCTAGACGCACTAGCGAAAGGGTCGGCTGGTACTGCCTTGGCCTTCTGATCTTTTCCCGGTGCAGGGGCGGGAATAGGAGGAACTATTCGGACATGACGGGGCCCATCCCGATTTTCTGACTGGCTTGAACTGCCCTCAGGTGGAGTGGGGAAAGCATCCTCTACAGCTTTAGTCATGACTGCAGATACCTGCTGCTTACTCATCCCCCCAGCTTTCAAAGCCTCGACTGCCCACAGCAGCCGTTCAATGGGATCGGCGTTTGCCTTCACTTTGTCTTTTCCTCTGGCCTCAGCCTGATCGAGGGTTTGGGTTGATGTTGGCATGTCATTACCATAGCTGGAGGCCATCTCCGGTTGGCTAAGTTCAATCACAATTCGCCCCAACAGCGGGGGCTCCTGGGGTACAAAACTCCCGACATATGGTGCTGCTGGTGATGAAACCGACATTCCGTAGGCGAGATCCGCCACAGATCTCTGGAGATCACCTATCATCCCCATCAATTCAAATGTAGTAGGCTCGCGAGCCTGATATAGCTGGGGGGCCCAGACCGGGTGCACAACAGGCGACCTGGGTGGATGTGGCATATCAATGTTGGTCTCACTTTGTAGAGTGATCCCTTGATCTAATGTAGTCGTCATAACCACGAACTCTTCTGAATTCTGCGTCGTCATAGGTCCTGCCTCAGCAAGGGGGAATACTGGCTATTCTGTATCAACACTCCGACTCTCTGAACTGAAAGAAAAAATAGACAGCATTTCAGCCCAAACTGATCAAACACAGGTGTAGCCGAATAATCTGTACTCTATTACTGATCACTGTTCCCAGAATCACTGTCCCCAAAACTGAACCTGATACCCGCAGATAACTGATTCTTAACAACACTGATACTGGTACCCTTGGGCCCGATACTCAAACTTGCAAACTGGTATGTACGTTCCTGTAGAGATACACTCGAAAGCACATAGCAGATAAGTGAGAACCAAAACACCCCTATATTGGGGTAGGATTTCCCTGTCCTATTTTGTCAGGAGCTAGGGTTTCACTACGCATGCAGCGGTTTCAAACAACCTATAAACGGGTAAGCAACCTGTCCTAGCTTGGAATGGTCACTATGGATCCGAATATGCACTAGGTCGAATGGTCGAAAAGGGTGCTTCGGTAAAACCAGGGTTTGTGTTCCCATACTGTCAGAGCCCATAGCCGGTCAGCCTTATGGTCATGCCTTGACAAGACAAGCCTCCGGTAAACCGTTCAGGAATGGCAGATGGCAAACACTGTGTTCCTAGGCGCACCAATGCACATGCAATGCAAAGAAACACATAACTGAAATCAAAACAGGATATCACGAGTTCGAGTCAAGCTCTCTAAAATCCCCAGCAGAGTCGCCAGAAAACTGTAGCACGTCCGCGAGGGACCTCATGCTATAGTTCGGACTCAATTTGTTGTCACGGTTCTTAATCTGAACCAAAAAGTCCAAATCTGGCAAATCGTTTTGAGAAACAGATTTTTGAAAAAGTAGTGCCAAACATGGACTGCTTTGCCAGATACAGAGTCGCCACCTAAATATTTTTATGGGGGAATTTAGGAAACCCTGACTCGGTGCCGAAGGCCACATGTCCGTCATCACCAGAGTTGTCTCGGCTCGGGAGCTAGGGTACGATTGGGGAAGGTCAGCTATGAGCACCCCCTTTCGCCCGATCTGAAGATCGGCCTCTACTAACCGTGATATCTAGTTTTGAAAACTTTATGTGTTCTTATTCCATTTATTAGTCTAGAATTACTATGTTATGCGCACAGCACACAAGTATAGACTAGATCGCCTAATTTGGAAATAAAGATTGCATATCCGTTTGTTCTAGAAAATGTTTTGGAATTTGCTACTCGCAAGTAGGCTAAAATACGGATTTCAACGAGTTTTTCCAACTCAGACAATCCAACATTCACCCACAGGCAATCAGGCAGTTTATCACATAAACATTTAGCCGCATGGCAAGCATACTGTCATGGCAACACTCACACGCATGCGGGATGCTAAAGCACAAATACTCACATCGTACTCCGTGCCAAAACAATAAACTAGTTAGCAAACATGCATGTCCTAGCTCATGTTAAATTGCCTAATGCAACACATGCAGGATGCAATCGAAGTAGGCTCGGTTAACCTAAGTATGGCATGCGAAATGCGATCAATTTGATGCACATATTCAATTTGGAATTTGAAGTACAAATGCAGTTAGCATGATGTACCGAGCCTGACGCATGTAATACGAACGCATGAATGCACGCATGCATAGCATAAGGCATGCTAATTTTAAAAAATGCCCTAGTCTACCATCATAAGCAGTTAAATAAAAGGGAAGAAAGACGTGAGGTTGGAAGACATACACACACTCACGCACACTTATTACATAACTACCCTCACTCGGAGGGATCAAATAAATATTACAGTCCGAATGATAAGCAAATAAATTATTACAGAATTTCTAATTAATTAATAGAAAGAATGCAAAAAAAAAAAAAGAAGAGGGTGGCCGCAGCCTCTGCCTCGGGATGCGCGAATGATGCATGCTCGAAACCCGGCTCGCCTGGAAAATCCGTACCATACCCCTGCCACCTCTGTTTATACAGCCCTATCTCTCTGAAAATTGCCAAAGCCCTAGGACAGGTTCCTTGCATGCTGAAGAGTACCATCGGCTAGGGGAAATTCCCACCGGCAGTGTAGAATTTCCATTGGCTGTTTCTGGATTTATCGGCCGTCAATACATTGCCGGTCGGCACTAAACTCTGCCGGTCGGCAGAAACTTCCTGCAGAAGACAGTTTTGACAGCAAACAAAGGACAGACAGCATATGGCATAGGATTTCAGGCACATGTGAGCTTGGTCATGTTTCCCATCATGTGTTGGACTCCGGGAAGCATGGCCCTCGATCCTCGAGCCATCAATTGTGCATGATAGCCCAAGAGATCAAGCTTGCCATTTGATGTAAAAATGCATGCAATCACACAAATGAAGACCAAGACCCTATCATGCCGAAGTCAAGGGTCCCGGTGACCGAGAATCAAGGCACATTACATCACTCGTAGTATGAATGTTCCTTGACCCTCACACTTGGTTTGACACCCCAAACCAAGTAATGCAATGCATGTTATGCTCACATGGCTCAAAATGCAACATGGTACTAATTATGCAAGGCATGCCAAATGTCATGCAACTAATATGGCGAGTATGCAATGCTAGGCATGCAAGATGCAAACGCAATGCAAACATGGACCATTTAAGCAATGGGATCAACATATTACAACACTTAATGAAGCAATCATGCAATGGACATGAGACAAGCATGCAAGAGGGCCTTAAACCATAAAGGGGCAGACCTTGATCCATCCCAAAACAGTGGCCAAAAGTGCCTAAAAAGGTGGGCAAAAACTCATGCCAACAAGCAAGCCAATGGGCCTAGAGTTAAGGCACAAAAGGGGGCACTCCAATTCCAACAACATGACCACTCAAAGCATGAATTTGGACAAGCCAAAACAGAAATTTTACATGCAAAAATGGACCCCAAAACCCTACTAACATGGCAACTAAAGTGGCCCTAATGGGATGCATGCATCAAAGCTCATATCTAGGCATAAAAGGGATACCCTCAAAGCATGAAAGAGGTCACTTATGTACGCATACAAACATGACTTATGGGCTGAAATACGACCCTAGATGATGCCAAATCATGAAGATGGTCCAAGCTACACATGCTAGAGGTCAAAATGCTCAAAGCTTACAAGCCAAAACACAAAGAGATGACATCAAACAAGGCAAGCATGACTGAAATAGATGGCCAACAGACCTCAAACATGATAAAATAATGCCAAGACCTTCATGGAACTAAGCCAACACATGCAAGAATTAAGGCCTAAACACAAGGTGCATTTCCAGGCCAAATAGGGGGATGTAAAGCAAGTATATTAAGCATGCAAAAGGCCACAAATCTGACTAAAAATAGAGATTACAAATGACCTAAAAACACCCAAAAACCTCTGAAAAAGGGCTAAAGCCAATCAAGTATGCATGTTACCCTTTAAGCCAAAGTGCAAGGAAATAAGACAATGAAGGGAGAGGGGTGTCCCTCCCCTATGCAAGACTTCAAACCGCCTTCCTTACCACTGAAAACCCATTGGTTTTCAGTGGTGAGGTGACCAAAACACTAAAGCAAATGAGGCCTTACCAAGGAGGTAACAAAAAGGCCAAATGAGGCCTAAGAGGGTGAGTTTGAACTCAAACCACTAAAGACCCTTAATGAAAGTTCTAAAGCATGAAAATATAAGCCTTTTTTATGTTATACACAAAAACTAAAACAGCAAGCAAGATAGGTAAAAAACTAGTGCAAGTTTGGAGAAACTAAAGCAAGATGCTCACCCTTGAAGCACACCTCAAGAACAGCCAATGCAGCCCTCTTCTTCTGATCAAAAACAACCCCAAAACTCAAGAATCAACCCTCAAAGTCCCTCAATCTCGGAGCAAGGTGTAATAGTGTGTGTATTAGTGCAAAAGTAAGGTAAAATCACACTTTTAGGCCAAGAAACACACACAAAGGAGGAGAGAGAGAGAAGTATAGAGAGAGGGTGTATCTATATGTGTAAGCTCTGATTTTGCCTTCAAAGTTTTTCACCTAGGACAAGGAGAAGGCTCTTCCTCTTATAGAAGTCCCTCTTGCGAAGCTTATACAACAAGCTTGCTTAGAGGGAGATCCCTCCATACACGTGTATGGAGGGAAGCAGAGTTGGTGCCAGCTATCACAGCTGGCACAAAATATCTACATAAAGTAGATGAACAGTGGTCGGCTGCCCAAAAATGCCATTTTGGCAAAAAAATGCCGACCGGCAGAAAATAGTGCCGATCGGTAATATTTAGTGCCGATGGAGACAAAAACTAGCCGGTGGCCTTTGGCCATGGCCGGTGGTATATAGGGGTGCCTCACAAGGCATTCCCTACCCCTCCAAGGCAAAACACAAGTGTTTGGTGCAAAATCAGACATTAAACAGTCAAGTTCGGAGATCCTGAGGCAAAGCGCGTAGCCGAGACCTCCGGGAACTCCAAACGAACACAAACATGAATGATCACTGAGTGTTCAAACGGTGACGTCCAAGTCTTGAGGACGGTCAAAAATGGGGTGTCTACAGTCCTGTAAAGGAATTTTTGTACAATGCCAATGATGGAGAGAGCCAAAATCGCTATGATTTTGCTCTAATTTTGTTGGCCTCTTTCTTTTCTTCAGGCAAGATGTCATATTTTAAAAATACTATAATGGGATCCATCTAGGATAGGCCTAGTTCGGCACAACATGCCTCGGCTGCTTCGGGTTCCTCAATACTTAGTCTAGGTAAGAAGTCAATCAGTGATAGGTGTGGGATAGATGCATCTGCCATTGAAGCAAAACCTGCCAACTCGTCTGCTCTATTATTTTCTTCTCGGCCAATTTGCTCTATCCGGACTACTTCAAACTTCATGATCTCCTTTCTGACTATCTCTTGGTACTTAGCCATCCTCTCATCTTTTGCTTCGTAGTCACCTAAAATCTGGTTTGCTACCAGCTGGGAGTCACTGTATACCATCAACTCGGTGGTCTTCATGAAAAGTGCTGATTTTAAGCCTGCTAACAGTGCTTCATACTCTGCCTCATTGTTGGATGCTGGGAAGCCAAGGTTGACTACCTGTTCAATTGTTAGGTCATCTGGTGAGATGAGGACTATGCCAAGTCCTGCACCGTGCCTATTGGATGCTCCATCCACGAAGAGTTTCCACATCTCTCCAACAAATAGCTTCCAGCAAGTAGAGGGATCAGATGATGTCTTGGGATCATGGGTGTTGCTGATGTTTTCTTTCAAGTCCATGCCTGCTGTTGGGGTTTGATCTTCATTGTCTGACTGCCTTAAGTCTTTATTGTTTGATGAGTCCCTGCTGGGAATAGCATGGTCCGTTCCTTCCTTCTGCTCCTCAAGCCTGTATGGCTTGCCATGTAGCTGGGCATCCTGTATTGGGGGCTGCGCAGTTCCCGCGGCATTTTTTCCTCTCACTTCGGTTGCGTCGGTCAAATCGACCGGGCAGATATGATGACTTCCTGGTGTGAACTCAGCCACAAGGTCTGCTAAAGCTTGGGCTTTTATTGTAGTTCTGGGTTGAAACTTGATATCGAACTGCCCCAACTCTACTGCCCATTTCAAGATTCATCCAGAAAAATCTGTCCTCTCAAATAAGGTTTTTAATAGGAAATTCGTTAGGACGATCACGGTGTGGGCATAGAAATAGTGTGACAACTTTCTTGAGGCCATCATCAAAGCTAATACCAGCTTTTCCAATGGTAGGTACCTTGTTTCAGTGCCCAGCAAGGTCTTGCTAACATAAAAGATAGGCAGGTGTTGGATTCCTTCCGCTCTGACCAATACTGCACTGATTGCATGCTGTGAAACGGCTAGGTACAAAAAGAGCTCTTCTCCTGGTACCAGGGTTACTAACAATAGAAGAGAGGTCATGTAGTCTTTCAAGCTTTCTAGGGCACGGTCATATTCATCATCCCACTCAAATTTGGCCTTCAGTGCTTGGAAAAATGGTCGACATCTGTCTGACGACCGACTTATGAACCGGTTGAGCGTGGCTGCTAGGCCAGTGAGATGCTGTACCTCTTTGACTGTGTTAGGCCTCTCAAGATCTTGGATTGCTTTGATCTGAGAGGGATCGGCTTCTATACCTCGGTTGGTCACTAGAAAGCTTAGGAAGTTGCTTGATCCTACGCCGAATGCGCACTTCGATGCGTTTAGACGCAACTTGTGGGACTTCAAAATTTGAAACATTTCATCTAGGTCCCTGAGATGGTCCTTCTCATCCTTACTTTTGACCACCATGTCATCTATAAGCCTCCATTGTTCTGCCTAACAATGGTTCAAACATTTTGGTGACCATCCGTTAGAATATAGCCCCTACGTTCTTTAGGCCAAAGGGCATGACCTTGTAATAATATAATCCTCTGGGCGTTGTAAATGACGTGACCTCCTGGTCTGGTTCATACATAGCGATCTGATAACCTCAATACGCATCAAGGAAGCTAAGTCAGTTATGCCCTGCAGTCAAGTCCACCAGTTGGTCTATCCGTGGTAGGGAAAAACTGTCTTTTGGGCATGCTTTGTTGACCGTTTTGTAGTCCACACAAACGCGCCACTTGCCATTCTTCTTTGGCACTACTACGGTGTTAGAGATCCACCTGGGATAATGTACTTTTCTGATGGCTTCGGCCTCCAACAGGTTTCCTACTTCTTGTACCACTATCTCTGCGTGGTGGAGTACCGATCGGCGAGTTCGCTGAATAATTGGCTTGGCAGTTGGGTGGACATTAAGTTGATGGCAGATGAAATTTGGGTCAATGCCAGGCATGTCGTATGGTGTCCAGGCAAACACTTCGATGTTAAAGGTTAAGAATTCCATGACCTCTACTCTCTTAGTGCTGGATAATGATGAGCCGAGCAAAAATAACTTTTTTGGGTTATTTTCATCTATCCTCACCTCAACCAAGTCTTCCACTACCTTCTGTTCTGCTGCTTTGCCGACATCTGCAAACAGTTCGTTGCTTTCTGGCTCCTTCACCATCTGAACAAACCCTTTTGCAGCACGGTTGCCATTTACCGTGACGAAACACTGTTTCGACATGATTTGGTCTCCTAAGACTTCTTCAATCACGTCAGTTTCATTACGGAACCATAATGCCTGATGGTAGGTTGACGCCACCGAGCGCATAGCGTGTAGCCATGCTCTTCTCAAGATGATGTTGTAAGTGGAAGGGACCTTCAATACCTAGAATTTCACCTGTTTTGTCACTGTTCCTGCCTTGACTAGCAGGATTATCTTGCCCACTGGCCATTCTGGCATTGAGTTGAAATCGACGAGAGGAGATGTCGCAGGTGCCAAGTCCTTGTCCTCCAATTTTAGTTGTTTGAAGGTCTCGTAGTACATTATCTCGCATGAGCTTCCTTGGTTAATCAGAATCCGTTTGATGTCGAAATTCTTGACGCGTAAAGTGACCACCAGTGCGTCATTGTGAAGGCAATGTAGCCTTACTAGATCCCTATCTGAAAAGGATATGACATTCGTAGCCTCTGTTTTCTGTCCCTTTTGACAGTAGGTTGTGCACTTAATACCTCTCTCAAGTGCTCAGCCTTTTTGATCATCCCTCTGAACTCACATACCCGCTTCGGCGATCCCATGTATAACGTTGATTATGCCTTGGGGTAGACCATCGACTCGGCATCCTGCTTGGTCTGTTGAGGTCCTGGGGGGCTGGCTGTGTTCCCCCTTCTATATACTGGTTTAGGTGTCTAGCAACCTCTAACTCCTCCAGATGTTGCCTCAATGGTGTGCAATTTTCAGTGTGATGCCCCTTCTTGTCATGGAAGGTGCAACGGTACCTCTCGTTATAACCTCTTTGTGCTTCTCCCAACTTGGCTGGCCGCCGAATGAAGGGGTCGTTGCGTATCTCGCTAAGAATTCGGTAGATAGGTTTATTGAATACTATAATAATGGCAATGCGGACTCTTAACTTCCTAGTTTGGGGGTCCTCTCTGTTCGCTCGCCTGCCCCGCCCATTTTTGCTTGGTTGTTTTACTATGTTGACTTTTGCTATAGTCTTTTTATCTGGCATCGCTGTTATGCCAGATTTTGCTTTGGCGCGGGCGCTATCTTCTTCTGCCCGGATATGCTGATGTACTCTCTCCATTAGGGCCTCCATCGTGAGGGGTGGCATCATCGTCATTGAATCCCTCAACTTGTTACCGATTGGTAAACCTCGTTTATACTATGCAATGGCAAGATTTGTAGGGCAATCCCCAATCTGGTTGAAAGTCTCCCAATATCGACTATTGTAAGACCTCAATGTTTCCTTTTCGCCCATGTCAATGGAGAGTAGCTGATCAATCTCCACTAGCGTCTTGGTATTCGTTCTGAATCTAGTCACGAACGCTTCTACCAACTATGCCCATGAGGCTATGCTGCCTTCTGGTAGCCTTTCGAACTAGGTTAGACCTAGGTCGCCAAGGCTCGATGGAAACAGGATACACATTAGAGCCTCGTTTCGCCGGTATACAGCCATAACCTGACAAAAGTGGCTAAAGTGCATGTAGGGGTCTGACTTTCCCTCATGAGTGGTAAATTTGGACAGGTGGAAGCCTAAGGGTAGTGGTGCATTCTCAATTGCCGGAATGAACGGCGAACTTTGTAACCTTGCTAATACTTTATTTGCTGGTTCGTAAGTAAGGCGCGGCATTGGCATCCTTACCTCAATACTCCCATGCGTCCTAGGGGCTAACCGCTGTAGGGTTGAAACTCTGTGATGGTCGCAAGCCCTGGTGTCCTCCTTTCATCGGGCCCTCTCCACGAGCACTGTTCGCAAGTTTGCTGACCTAGGAAACTCTGTATGCCTAGATGTCGTTTGGTGCGTGTGCGAGGGCCGATCGCTGCTTCCTTCTATATATGACCTTTCAGTCCTCGTTCTCTCAGACCTGGAGTAACGAGTCTTGGAAGTCCTTGATTGAGTGTCGCCTGTTCTAAGGCTCCTACTTTCTACTTGCGATGGCGTGACATGTCTATCACGATCTTTCGAGTGGTAAGATGGCGTGTTGCCTTTGCGCGCCTCTTCTGTCACCACCCATTTTTTCCTTTATCTGGCGCTTCATTGTCTCCATGTTTGCCGCCATCCTCCTTATTAACTCGTTTTGCTCCCTCACACGATCCTCCAAAACTTAAGGACCCAACCTCCACCTCTGTCTTTCAGGACTTTGAGAGCAACGGGGACTGGTGCCCCGTCTTTCCCATGTGTCCCTTCAGGAGTTCTGTCACTGGGGTTCTAATTCTGCCATGGGTGGGATAGAAGGTAAACCTTCGCGCCCCCCGCTCCCCTCCGGGATTTGCCCATCAATAGCAAATTGTAGCAAATCCTCATTGTGCGCCATTGATTTCAACTAGAAAGGAAAACTCGATCAAAAGGTTTTGTTCTTTGCGTATTTTTCCACAGATGGCGCCAATTGTACGAGCACGAAATAATATTCTCGTACAATCCTATTGATCAAGTTCGCACTCCTCCAAACATTGTCACTTTACTTCCTGAAAACACAAACGTGATGTGTGCCGGATACCTCTCCGATGCCTAAGTCAGCAAATAAACGATAGATAAAAAGCTTTGTGTTTTTTAGAGTATAAATTGTGATACCTGTACATAGGTCTGTCATGAGCTTTTATAGAATCCATCTGGCACAATCCTAATAGGACTTCAACTCTCTTTAGTGGAGTCCTCCTAGGAATCAAAAAGGTAATGCTCATCTTTCTACACCCTCCCTACTGCTTAACCAAGTGAGATGGTTTTACCACGGTAGAATAACAGAATAACCGAGCTAACACTAGCCTTCTGACACATTCAGCTCGGCGCTTTCATGGGCAATGCCTAGCTCGGTCCTCGTCCACCTATACCTCGGTTCGGAATACTTAGATCGAGCCAATAGTAGCCATCTCTGACTGAGCTAACAGGTGCAAGGTCCAAGTTGCGCAGCCCATTCACCTCGGCCCATAGCTCGGTCCATTCCAATAGCTGGACCTAGCTCAGCCCTAGTTCACATAAAATCACCCTCTCAATAACAAATGATTTTTTTTATTAATAAATTTTTAAATTAATTAACAGCTTTTAACAATAGTAAAAATATATTTCAATCAACAATTCATATAATTTGAAGAGTAATTAAAGATTTTATTTTTTATGTTAAATAAAAAATTCTGATAAAAGAACATTTATAATTTTTAAAATCACTGAAAATAATACGTATTTTAAACAAATCTCAAAAAATATATTTATAATTTATCCAAAACTTTACCCCCCCTAAAAAAAAAAGAACATCATTATTAATGAGGGAATGATCCCTTCGTTATTCAAAAATTGAACTCTACACACAAGTTTCTTAAAAATAAAAATCAATAAAAAATGAATAATGCTAGACATTTGTGGTTCACACTTACTAGCATATGAACCCGCGCAATGCACGGGCTAAATAAATAATTAAAAATAATTTTAAAATTAAATAATAATATAAAATTTAGGAGAATTGACCTATAAATCCGATATAGATGAATTGTAAACCATTTAGTCCTAATTGTTTTATGAAGATCTTAGAAGTCCCATTTTTTGTTGGATTACGTTTTGCCCATATTTAATGAGTTTAATGGTGAGTTGTTTAGATTGCGTAAATGGTGGGCCTGCCACGTTACTGAAAAGCTTCCTATAGACTTTTTGGTTTGGTAAGTTGGGTGGGTCCACTCACATCACCACGATGAAGCCCAATTTTCGGCCCAAAAAATTGTTCTGGCGGTGATTACGTCGGGTCAACCTACTACGTATCTGACGTTGATGATATGGTGTACTCAATCTACATCGTTTGGGTAACCTGGTGATGTGGTCAGAGTTTTGTGAAAACATCAGTTGCCGATGTTGATCAGAAACTGTCCATAATCCATTGTACGGCAGTCATCGACCCCTACGGTCGTCGAGCTTGGTGTCCTCACGCCAAACAATTTGTGACAATCAGGTAATTTTGGAAAATTGTCTAGAGAATCCATTATTTTTGGGGTTAGGGTGGTTGGCGTTGGACCACATCGTGTTGGGGCTAATAAACGAGCCAATATTGTTGGCGGATATGTAGGGGGTGCTAGGCTGGTATCGATCGCAATGTGAACGGGATCTGATATCCCGTTGTTAAAGGAAGCCATATCCAAATCTCACCAAATTAGCGACCGTTTTGTAAAAAACACAACAATGTAATGGGTATGTGCTGTATCAGTTAGGGTGTGACGGGATTTACACCAACCGGCTTGGTGGACTGATTAATCAGAAGGTTGGTGGTATTATTGCTGCACAAGTGCGAGACCAACCAATTTGCCGATGATGATGCCGCGCAATGAGTAACCACATCCTTTATCGTAATGTGTTAAATATGGTGTTGTTATTTTTGGATATGTTGTTTGTTTTCTGCTAGTGTGTGCATAGTTTGCTATTACGGTGTGTATTTCGGTGGTGGTGTGATGTTGTGGGTGAGTGTAGGGGGGTTGAAGGTTGGGTGTTGGTGGTACGTGTTGTATGCGTGTGACTGTGGTTTTCGTTGGTGGGGCTGTTGTTTTTTAAGGCAAATGTGCGGATGTAGTGTTATTTTTTTTTTCTTACTGGGTAGGTGTTGTTACACCTGAAATGGGTACATGTTTGTGGGGGTTTTGTTTATGTTTTTCTGTGGTATGTGGTGTTGAGATAGTGTGAGGGTTTTGTGGGGTGTGGGTAATGTGGGGGATTAGGGGAGTTTGGGAGTTTGATAAGTGGTTTGGGATAATGTTGTACGTGGTTCTGTGTGAGAGGCGCGTGTGTGGGGGGTGTAATGTGGTTGGTAAGTGTAGGTGGTGGGGTGTTGGGGTTTGTTGTATGTGGTAGGCCGTTATTTTGGCATTTGTTAATTTTGATGGTTTGGTAGCATTGCTGTCATATGTTTGGTTGTTGTGTTGCTGGGTGGATGTTGGTGTTTATGAGTTGGGGAGTGTGGTGTGTCGCGTGGTTATGTAAATGTTGGGGTGTGGTTTGTTAAACGCGCGAAATGTGTGGTAATATAGTGATGTCAAGGCCTCGTGTGTTATTTTTGTTGAATGACTAGTATGTAATGTAAGGTTTTTGTAATTGTTTGTGTGTGATTTCAATGCAAATATTGTTAGGACCTTGAGCTCGATGACCCGATCTATGGGGAAGATAAGGGTTGGTGGGTTTGCTAGTTTGCCATCTGGAAAACTTGGCACAAGGATGCAAGGGTGTATCTTGTTCAAGCAAGTGAAACCATTGCGAAATGTTCCCACACCCATCAAGGATGTGAAGATGAGGTTGAATTATCGGTCAAACATTGAGGGAATTGTGAAGATTATATCCATATCTGGTTTGACGTCAACTCATTGGACCCACCTAATGAAAACGCCATTTTGGTTGTGGTTTGAAGCAATTCTTGGCAATGACCTAAACGAACATGAGTTCCGGAAGTGCGATGCGTTGGTCTATAAGATTATCCAGACGTACAACCCTAAATAATGATGTGTTCAACATCGAGGATGGGGCGTTGAAGTTGAGGGATAGTGATATGAGACTTGTTTTTGGGTTACAATGTGGTGGGCATCCATTGGTGTTATCGTCAAGGCCCTGACCAGCTTCTAACTTTGTGACCTCCTTGTAAAGAAACACAATTGAATATACAGAATTATTCAGAAACTTAAACATATTACAAAGAAAGGTCCTTTGCAGCTTGCGAAGTTACTGCACGAATAATTTGAGCAATGTGGGCTGTGGGTACATATTTTTAAATGGGACATGTGGTGCATCCGGGTTAAGACTTCGTGACGATCAACTGTTGTTATTATCGAATGATGCAATAAATTATTATGTTGGGATACATCAAACATTAGTACTATTCATAAGGAAAAACATAGTTGTAAGCTGTGAACTTAACCTAGGATCCATTCGGGATGAAATCTAGCACAAGGCGCCGTTATGAAAAAATAAACTCAGCGAACCAATATGATGTTTGGGAAAAATGAACGTAAAACCAAATGTGTTCGGGTTGTTAGGTGGGCAATATGAACTTGGTCAGGAGTAATGAGACAACTACAAAAAAGAATAGTTTCGCACTGGATTGGTTTTATACAAGTATTCCTGCTATGATTTCCAAAATGGGCACAGCCGCCCACATTGTTATTAGAATATGAAACGAGCTAAGCAATACGATGTCCATAAAAAATAACAATAAATCCGAATGTTTGCATGTGGTAACGTGGGTAATGTGATGTTGGTTGGGAGCACAAGACAAGCCAAAAAGGAAGAAAAGTGTGGAACTAAAGTGGTTTTATACAAGTCTTCCTGTTATGATTTCCCAAACGGCCACACCGACCACATTGTATTTGCTGCACTTCTTCTCATTTTGATGGTATCATTTTCTTGTTTGGCCTACCCAGGTGGACGCCGAACGGATAGAGGGAGTATGATATGATTGTCAGGTTTGATTTATGGTTTTTCAACTGTTGGGATTGGGTATATTGTGGACGAGTATGCTAACTGGTACTCGTTTAAGTCCGTGTCGCTGTTGCCTATGGCGACCATTACGTGTTGTAACACCCCAAAAATGCAAATTATAATTATCTGAATTATCCATGTGTTAATTGCAGATTATATGATTTAATTTGTGTATATCTGTCCAAATTGGTCATTTATTTGTTGAGAATACAACTTTGGAATTGAAATTAACGACCTTACTAGGTATAGAAATCGAAATTGAGTACATGGATATGTTAATTGGAATTTTTAGAATCATCTGGGAAGTTTAATTAAAAATTGATTTTTGTCTGATTCGTAAAGTTATGTTTGGCTCTCATTACTTGTATTGAGTTTAAAGATGGTTAGTTAAAGCCTAATTCACAATAGTGGAGTTAAATTTAGTGTAATTGAGATCCTAATATGTTGAGGATCAATTTAATTTGAGTGAATTTGATTTGCATTAAATTAGTGTGATTTATTATTAGAGCATAAGTTAATCTTGAAGAATAAGAATTAAAAAAAAAAAAAAAAAGAGAAGACAAAGACAACAATCCTACTCATCAATTGACTAAAGAAGAGAAGTGGTGGAGTTGCTATATACATACACGTAGAGAGAGAAGTTGAGAGTGCACTTGGTAGAGAAACTAGAGAGCTCAAAGTCTAAGGATGAGAAGAAGAACTTAGATAGAAGATTGCCTTGGACTCTCATAATTCAACAAGTAAGGTAAGCATTTTCCCTCTAATTCCTTGAAATTGAGACTTGCTCATGCATCATATTTAAAGATTGAGGTTGGAATTAGGGCGAACTATTGACTAATTAGAAGGTTTGCTCATGTTGTTAAGAGTTTAACACATGCATGTCTTGGTATGGAAGAATTGATTAAATAAACCTCAAATATTCATATGCATGGCATAATTCTTGGACAATCATGATCTTACATTCAATTTCTTTCATAGCTTTTCATATTAATGAGAACCGCCATGGGAGATGAGAGTTTGGGCTCAATTTTGCAAGTTTCAAGATTATACATGTCTATCTTTGAAGTGAAATTAGAGTTAAGATTATGTGATCATATAAGCGAAAGATTGGTTGAGTTAATCCTTCAAACTTCACATGCATGACATGGTTTTCATGAGAATTGTTTTCACACCTTAATTCATGTCTAGTTCTTCAAAAGTGCAAGGAATTTCATGAGATTTGGAAATTTAGAACTTAAACTTGTATGCTTAGAACTATATATCTCAATTCAAAGGTTTGATTATTTTTACATGGAAATGGAGATTGCTTTGTAACCATGATTTGTGTTTGATATCCAAACATTGTAGTTTAAAGTTGTTTTCAAGTGTTTTGAGCCTTGAAATGTATGAATTTGAAGTTGGTTTTGTAAAAGAGTGAGTTTCAAACTTAGAGTAGATTTTCGGATTGAAATTATACCCAAACCGCTCGAGCGGCCTGGGCCACCACTCGAGTGGCAAACCTTCATTTGCTAAAAGTTGCACACTGCCTTATCACTGCACGTGTGGCCATGACCATCACATGTGCGGCCAAATAGGACAGATTTTTGAATTTTATTTTCTTTCCGTTTTCTGATTTCTGGGCTTTCATTTACATGATTTTCATGTGTCATACACATCATATGCATATTATAAGCATGAAAGAAATTAAGGAAAGAATAGAAACAACCGAACGAACAAGTAACGGATAAACCGAAGAAGGTTAAGAATAGACTGATTGACTCGAATGTATATTAAGAAATTGTGCTGTGAATATTTGTGTTTGTAGGTCAAGACTCGAAAACCGAACAATAGGTATTGGAAGGCCACTATGAGTAATATTTCTATAAAGATATGTTGATATTAATTATGTTTTAGCTGTTATCGTTAAGTGATAAGTTCTTAAATGCTATTTTGATCATGTGAACAAATGTCCTATTTGCAAATATATTATGGCATCCACAGATAGTCCCAAGTCATGGGGGATGGCATGTAAATGTGGGTCCATGACATATGATTGTTTACGAGATCTCGTTAGCCACTTCATTGTGGTGATATGTGTTTCATTGGTATCCGGAACTGATTACTCTAGTCGAAAGATGATATGTGATATGATTCGTGGGATGTACCATTACATTATGTTCTGATATGAGACTGATATGATTTGTTTTACGGATATTATATTTGGAATTCGTTCACTAATCCCTTTACGTTAATGTTATTCACTGGACTCTAGCTCACTATTTTTATATATATGTATAGGTAAGCATTTTGGAGGGCAAGCTTAGAAGGGGTCTATAGCTGAGTCACCATTTTGAAGCCTACCGAGTTGTTTTGTGTGCCTTTGAGTTGGGGCTAGACCTAGAAGGCCGTTGTCAAGCTTTTGATCGTAAAGTAAACTTTCGTTATGTGCATACATTATGTATAAAATGTTAAGTTACAAGTTATGTACTGAATACGGGTAAATTAACGTTTTTGCATGATTAATGTTTGTTCATATTGATGCACAGCTCATTGGACTATTGGTGTATTTTTGTATATTGCTTTTGCTAGCCCCGATTATTTTTTGATTGTACAGGAAGGCCTTTGGTAGGCCGGTTACAACACTAAACCTATAGGGGGTGGGTTTGGGTTGTGACAAGAAATTATTTTATCATGCTGAATGATTGAAATGAATAACCGAATAGAACCGTGGGATTGTTTTCTTTTTATGATGATACTTTTGGGTAACTGTAATGAATTGTGAACTGCTAAATGGCTACGAAATGAATTGAACATCTATGACGGAACAAATAATAATATGCAACCGAGATTTTTGATCTAGATTTGTGTTAGGACAAGCTAAGTTTGGAGGACCAAACTTCCTAAGGTAGAGAGAATGTAACGGCCTCAAAATGCGTGCCACAATTATCTTTATTTAATTATGTGATAATATGAATTAATTTGAGAATATCTGTTTGAATTGGGAAAATACCTGCTGAGGCTACAACTTCGGGACTGAAATTGACGACCATAATGGGTTCAGAAACCGAAATTGAGCACATGGATATGCTACTGGGAATTTTTAGAGCCATTTGGGAAGTTTAATTGAAAATTGATTTCATCTGATTCGTTAAGTCATGTTTAGTTGGCCTAAATAGATTTATATGGCATGTTATACATATTGAGCTCATCCTTATCATTTGAGATCAAATATCAGTGAGAAAGAGAGAGAGATAGAGAGAAAGAGAGAGAGATAGAGAGAGAGAGAGAGAGAGAGAGAGAGAGAGAGAGAGACAGAGACAGAGACAGAGATAGAGATAGAGACAGATCCTTCTAGAGAAAGGAAGAGAGAGTTCAAAGAAAAAAAGAAGAAAAGAGGATGAAGACAAGCAAGGTCTCCATAAACCAACTCTCTAAGGTAAGAATCTTCCTCAAATGTCTTGAAAGAGGGTTGATACACTCATGATCTCATGGTAGTTAAGTTGAATTAAGAGGAAATCATGTCTAATTGAGAGTGTTGTATTGTATTTTAACCTAGAAATCATATACGAGCATATATGGCAAGAATTGAGAAATTGGTTCACATGTACGACATGCATGGCATAATGTTATGAAATTCATGTTTATAAATCATGTTTTCTTGCATGATTGTCATATTTGGGGAGAAAACTCCATAGATTTGAGAAATGGAACTCTTATATGCATGTTTATGCTTTTTACCAACTTAATTCAAGTTTGTGAGCTTTTACATGGACATTTGGATTTTGATTTAAAGTTATGATTTATGTTCCAAGTGAAAGGTGGTTAATTCAAGTTGTTTTCATGAGTTTTGGGCCTTGATTTTCATGAATTTGAGGTTGGTTTTGTAAAGATTGAGTTTCAACACTTGAGTAGATTTTCGAGCTGGTTTTTCACCCAGACCACTTGAGCGACCTGGGCCACCACTCGAGCGGCCAACCTTGGTTCAGCCAAAATTTGATTATGAAGTTCCACCGCACGTGTGGCCAAGGCCACCGCACGTGCGGCCAAGGCCACCGCACGTGCGGCCAAACAAGGTAGTTTTTCTAATTTTGTTTTCTTTCCATTTTCTGACTTCTGGGCCTTCATTTACATGATTTTCACATGTCATTTACATCCATTAGCATCTCATAAGCATGGAAATAATTGAATGAACAAGTATCGAATAACCGAATAAGGTTAATAATCAACTGAATGATTTGACTGTGTATTGAGAAATTATGCTGTGAATGTTCGTGTTTGTAGGTCAAGACTCGGAGACCGTACAACAGGTTTTGGAAGCCCACTGTAAGTAACATTTCTATAAAGATATGTTGACATGCATTGTACTTGAAATGTTATATGAAATGCTCTATGATATGATATGTTTCTAAAATGTGATTTTGATTCTGTGAACGAATATCCGGTTTGCAAATATAGTGTGGTATCCAAGGATAGTCCCAAGTCATGGAGGACGGCACATTAGTGCGGGTCCATGACATACATGTGGTTACAAGATCTCGTTAGCCACATCATTATGGTGTTATGTGTTAAATTGGTATTCGGAACCGATTACTCTAGTCGGAAGACGATATGTGATATGTTCCTTTGAATGTACCATTATTATGTTTTGTTATGAAACTGATATGATAGATATGTATGATCGGTTTTCTATGTATGATATGATTTGGAATTCGTTCACTAACCCCTTTACTTTAATGTTATTCACTGGGCTTTAGCTCACTGTTTTTATATATATGTATAGGTAAGCGTTCTGGAGGACAAGCCTAGGTGGAGTCTTGAGTCGAGCTAGCATTTTGAAGCTTACTGAGTCGTTTTGTGTGCCTCCGAGTTGGGGCAAGGCCTGGAAGGCCGTTGTTAAACTTTTGACCATGTTGGATACTTTTGACATGTACGTATGTTTTGTATATGAGATTATATTATATGTTATGTTTTGCAAGTAGGTAAATTAGCGTTTATATGTGTAAATATTTGTTCATATAGATGCACAACTCATTGGACTATTGGTGTTTTTGTCTTTTGCTTCCGCAAGCCCCAATTATTTTTTATTGTACATGAAGGCCTTTGGTAATTTCGAATTACTGGCCAGTTACAATACCAAATGTAACGCCCCCAAAATAATACAATAAAGATAACTCATATGCGGAATAAATATGAGAAACAACACACTTTCATATATCAGAGTTCACTGTTTAACAAGTAGTTAAATGCCATGTGGGCTTATATCTTTCCAAGTCATTGCTTGGGTACACAAATTGAGTCTCACTCATTACAACTTAAGCCTTTGGCTTTACATATAACAAACATACACACATAAAGCATAAATAACAAGCTCTTGCTTCCTAAGAGTCCATCCATGCTATTGCCTTGGAGGTAACACCTGTAATAACCCTCACCATTGATTACTGGTTAACCACTGATTACTGCTAAACTGAGACTGATTGTGATAAGTAATTGAATCGACTGAAATACTGAACTGACTGATTGAATGTACTAGTTTAAATGCATTTCTATCTGTTTGACTGTTAAATTATCTATCCATGTTTTATGTTTAAATTGCGAATTGAAGGCCTTATCAGCGGCCGAATCTGGAATCGATTGATGTTTTCTGATCATTAGAATTTATGTGATTTTATGGTGTGTTTATTTGAAAACTGATTTGGTATGATTAAATCGGATCAATATTGATAAATTACATATATTGGCTTTAATTACAACTTTGCCATTTGAGTGGGCCACTACAACAAACTTTGTCTAAGACTTAGTCTTGCATTACACAACTCTTCCTCAACCATTTTGAGAGCATAGTCGATTAGAGTGAGAGAGTGAGAGGAAAAGAGTGTTTTCAACTTGAATTCATCAATTTTAGTTTGGAGGTTTGAAGGAAGTGAAGAGAGATTGCATAATTGAGCCTCCTTGCCTTTGATTCAAGACTTAAGGTAGAGATTGTACCTTCTTGTTCATGTAATCAAGTTATATGTTGCATGGTTTATGGAAGTTTAGAGATTAAGGGCATAAATTAACTTTAAATTGTTGAATTGAAGTTCATTCCATGCATGCATGCTTATATCCTAGCATTTTGAGGTCGAATACATGGAATTTGGTACATGCATGTTTATATTTTTGCATTGGACCATGAACTCATCTTGGTTTTGAAGGAATTGACTCATTTGAGCAAGTAATTGAAGCTTTGAATTGGTTTAAACTCATGCATGACATGTTTGAGTTATGTTCTTGAGATTTGGTTTGAAATTGGATTTATTTGAACTACCTTTGGGCTTTGATTTTTACAATTGAGCTTTGAAACATGTTGTTCTATGATTTTACAAATGTTTTCCAGCAAATTAGCCTAAGAGGATCAAAATTCATGTGTTTAAAACTTGATTTTGAGCTTGAGGTTCAAATCTGGGAATTCCAGATTTTGAACTCACGCTCGAGCGGGGTGACTGGCGCTCGAGCGTGAAATTCGTGCTCCCAGTACTTTGCACTGTTTTGATGTCTGCTCGAGCGGGGTAATTTATGCTCGAGCGGGACCTTGTGTCTTACGCTCGAGCGGGTGTCGAGCGCCTAATCGAGCATGAATTTCGCCTATCCAGCACTTTTAATTGTTTTGTAGTACGCTCGAGCGGGTAAGTCTGAGCTCGAGCGGAAACCTTTGTCTGTATTTCTGCTCGAGCGGAGTAATCAACACTCGAGCGGGACCCCTGTTTTCTGAAAATTC
This sequence comes from Camellia sinensis, assembly GCF_055761805.1. NCBI lineage: Eukaryota > Viridiplantae > Streptophyta > Magnoliopsida > Ericales > Theaceae > Camellia > Camellia sinensis. The sequence continues at coordinate 61,053,698 of NC_138962.1, read as the reverse complement.
TAAAAATGCTTTTAAAGTGCATCTTTGCATCCTCATTTCATCCTAGGCATTCTTAGGCCTAGTTTGAAGCATCTTAATGAGGATATAGATGTAGAACCACACCGAGTCTAAGTAGGGACTAAGCCTTTGCTTCTTGAATGTGAACTTAGTGTGTGTTCATCCTGTAAACTGTGTAGGGTTGGCATCTGAGAACGCGCTCTAGCTTAACTATAGCTTAGAACTCTATGAGTAACACCTGTGTAAAGATATGTTCAAATATGAATATCTTCTGAATGGTTAAACTATATTGTTTCTGAATTGATACTGTTAACTGAATGAATGTATGTCCTCTATTCTGAACTGTACTGTGGCATCCATAGCAACTACTGTTACTGTTACTGCTACTGTTACAGAGATCTCTGTCGGTTCCCATGTTGGAGCCACTACTGTTTACTGATATGATGGCCATCATTGATTGTTCGGTCTTTTAAGACCTACTGTTTACTGTACTGCTATGCTAATGGATGTACCACATATGACTGTTATGACTGAATGACTGATATACTGAATCAATTGACTGTTTTCAATACTGAAAGGACATTCATTTTTAACCTCTTTACGCATTATGTTATTCAGTGGGTTTTAGCTCACTGCTCATATATATATGTAGGTGTACAGGCACCGGACCGTTGCTAGAAGCGTCGGGATAAACTCCAGTTTTGTCAAGCCAACCTGCGTGCCTCACTGCGAGGTTCCGAGCCTGCCAAGCTATGGCTTAGGGGTGTTTTAATTTCCCCCGTCTATCTCGGTATCTATTTTTGTAATGTTGTATAGACTGATAACACTGTACTGTACTGTCTTAATAGGGATTAAGTCCCTGACCTAGATGATTGTAAATGTTGTACAAACTGTTTTGCACTTATTGTATATATGTATGAAAAGTATTTTTGCATACAGACTGTCACAGCTCATTGTGCACTGTTTATTTACTGTTTTGGCTTCTGCCATGTCCCTGTACTTTGTAGTATTGTATTACTGTTAAGCAGGCCTTCGGTAATCTCGGATTACTTGCCGGTTACGGTGCTAAACCCATAGGGGCGGGTTTGGGTCGTGACAACACCTCACCTGCACCTGCACCTGAAAATGATATTCCCATATAGGGTGAGCCAACAGCCTAGTAGAGATAATCTAACACAATATATGAGGTTTAGCAAAGGTATAAATACCACATGCATAAATAATACCGATATTAAAATATCCACAAGGCCTGCATATTCATATGCCATTCAGGGTGTTTAATTTAAGTTTTTTGAATTAAGTTTTTTGAAAATTGAATTTTTTGGTTTTCGTGTTTTTTTGTTTTTAGTGAATATTTTTAAAATTTTAAACATTTTTTTACTTTTTTAGATGCACCTTACTTAGATGTATCTAAAAAGTAAAAAATTTGTGAAAAAAATATTTTTAAAAATTAATAAATACATAAAAATACAAAAAAATGTATTGAATTCTCGTTTTTTTTTTTGTATTTTTGGTATTTAGTGAATTTTTAAAAGGTTTTTTTCAAATTTTTTTTTTTTACTTTTTAGGTATATTTATGTTAGGTATGTCTAAAAATTAAAAAAATTGCTCAAAATATTAAAAAAATTCAATAAAAGCAAAAAAACACGAAAAATAAGAAAGTAGAATTTTCTGAAAAGTGTTTTTGAAAAATGATAACCAAGCATAGTGATTAATACCTAACCTCTTTCCATTTTCCTTCAATTCATTTCCAGTTCATATATGCTACCCAATTCATGAGTCAAATTTATTATCATTCAACAACCAAAATGAGACTACAACTTAATGGTTTTCCAACTATGCAAAATACACATAAACACTTCAAAGCTGTCATTTTACGGATATTTCATCCGAAAGAATCGGCACCCATTTATATGTGAAATTTTGGGTATTTCACCCAGGACACTGTGGCCAACTTGCTTTAAATGGAGTCCATCCTCTTTCTCCTCCCAAACGAATGTACATATGCAATGTATTTATAAACATAATTACATATGGAGTACATTCCCTTTCTCCTCCCAATAAACATACATATACAATGGTTTTATAAACATAGTCATATATGGAGTACATCCCATTTCTCCTCCCAATAAACATACATATATAATGTATCTATAACATGGTCATATTCAATGACACCAACAACGAATTAACATTAAATCGCCCAATCCTCATGCATTTCTACAACAATCATAGCTATCCTCTATCGATAGCCCAAGACAATTATTTCTAAGAGATGTTCAATCTCAAAATAAATAGTTTATTCAAAACTTCCATAGGTGAGATATTACATATCCAATATCACCATTTATAACCATAACCTTCCAATTTCACATTTTCAATGTTAATCCCAATTATTTATACAAAATAATAATTTAATCAAAATTAGGGCAAAACCTCCCTCTTTCCAAATATCAACCCAAACACCAAAATCAACTATTTTGGCACAACATGATCTTATATTCAAGCCTCATACTCATTTACCTTATATTCATCAAATACCCCTTTTTTCCATTCATACCCAAATCCTAGATTTTGTCCAAACCACAACCATATCTCATCATCCATACACAATAGCAAATAACTAAGCTAAAAACCATATTAGAGTGTAGAAATTCCCTACCTCAAGTGTAGAAGACGAACAAGCAAGGTTGGAACTCTAAAGATGACGAAACCAACTCTTACTTAGATCAACACGAAGCTCTTGAAGCCCTCTACCTTATTCTCAAAGACACTAAGGTCAAGAACACAATGGATTTAGATGAAACCTTATAGAGAAGGTGGTTTCTAGAGAGAGAAGCTGCAGATTTAGGGTTTGTGAGTGAAAAGAAGATAAAAAATGAAGCCAAAATGGCGCTGCTGTGAACTGATGTAAACCAGGCTCGCTCAAGCGAAGGAGTTCTCGCTCGAGCGACCAGACATAAAAAGGTCGCCTCGTTCGAGCACAAGAAGCGTCGCTCGAGCATAGAATGCAAAGCTTTAGGTCTGCCAACCAACACAGACGCACACTCGAGCGTAGGAAGCCTCGCTCGAGCGAATAAACATTTCACAGGGCTCGCTCGAGCAAAAGAAGCCTCGCTCGAGCGAAGAGGCCAAAATCTGGGCAACACCCACTTGTACCAAAAGACAACCAACCTGTTCTAAACTCGCCCAACAAGTCCCAAAACTCAAATTCAAAGAATTAAAGGGAGGAAACAAGGCATGGACAACAATATTCAATCACGAAACCCAAGTCCGGAATACAATAAAGGTCGGAGTAAAACCGGGATCGCTATACCAAACTTTTAGGGGCGGGTTTGGGTCGTGACACGTGTTCACAAGGGATCCCATTTATCTGCCATTAGAAACATGAACACGTACGCCTCCCAACATCTACTAACATGGATGGATACAAGTGGACCTCGTAAACATCATGGTTTGCCTGGCTAACAGTTCATGGTCTCTTCTTCTTATATGACTTATCCAATTTATATTCCATTTTGGGACAAATTACACCAGACCATGTGCTAGACACCACCCTGCGGTCGGACATCTGATTCATAATCTGTATCCTGATTGCATCAACCAACCTGGTGATCGGCAGATGGCGAGCTTCCTTTATCTAATTGTTGAATGACTCTACGGCGTTGGAAGACATTTCACCATACCATTTTCCCCTGAAGAAATGTGTCAAGATGTTAGAATTGAAACGTGGTTAGATGTATAAGTTTTACATACAAACCCAGCTAGCCAATGTGATTAAGGAATGACAAGAGAATACCTGAAATGTGCATTCGCCCAATGGCGTGGGTCTAAATCCTTCAGGAAATTTACTGCAAAATGACGACTAGATTGTACAAATTGTTTTAATTTGTGGTTAAAGTCGGCCATCGTTGGTGCATAAGCGCATTCGTGGAATTTGGTAACGAGGCCAATACAATACGGATGGTTGACGTACTTCATCCTGCCTTTCAAATTTCTTTGCAAATGCTGCATAGAAAATGCATGGTGTGATGTGGGGAAAATGGACGGTTTGGATTCCAAAAGGCCTACATGATGATCTAAAATAAATGTAATGCATTGGCCCCCATCAACTATGTTAGCAAGATTTTGTAAGAACCATTCCCAGTTGGTTGCATTCTCAGCATCGACAATTGCAAATGCCACCAGAAATAAACTTGTAGAAACAACACCAAAAAATAAATTTGTGTTCTATGAAATTTTTTAGTCACCAAATTTAATCGTTAAAAATGTAATTTGTTGTGCTTGAAGAGAGATATGAGAGCAAAATTGATAAAAAAAAAAAAAAAAAAATTAGTAGTCTATTTTTTTTTCATTACCACCTAATTTGTCAAAATTTTCCTCCAAAATTAGTGACAAAATAATTTCCTCACTAAAAGGTCTCAAAGTATTAAAAATTATTAATGACGAAAATATATTTCTCACCAAATAATCTTAAAATATTTAAAATCAAGCTTTTCAAAAAATATATATATGTATATAAAATTATTAGTGACAAAATTATATTCCTCACTAATAATTTTATAATTAGTGACAAATTTTTTTCTCACCAAAAGCCTCAAAATTTTGGCGCCACCAAAAAAAATTTGCGGGAAAACCTTAGATGACGAAACTTAATTTTTCTTCATCTAAAAAGAAGTATTTATTGACGAAAATAAATTTTGTCATCTATTATTTTTATTTTTTTATTATATGTGACAAAATTTTATAATTCGTCACGAATTATTCTTATTTAGTGACGAAATTTATTTTCTTCACTACTTTTCGTCACAATAAGTTACTTTTGTTGTAGTGCATTAACCCAATGTTCTCACCACAAGCAACTCAAACACACACACCCCCTTATAACAGATTATACCAAGGATAACAAAATGAAAACACTACAAAATATAATTTAAATTGTGAAGTAACATAACCTTTGTTCCCATCTTTTGCCGTGGCAGCGAGCAAATTACCCTAGTATCTCCCTTTCAAGAATCACCATCCAAAAATAATAATTGGCGACAATGACTGAACCTGTCAATGCAAGCTTTGAATGATACAAATAGCGACGTGTGTTATTTTCATCGCACTTAAGATTAACATAACTTCCGGGATTGTATTCCATAACGACATTACTATACTATCGCAACTGGTTGAACGAGGCGGAATGATCACCAAATAGGTCCCCTCTAGCCTTCTCAACTCCTAACCAAGCTACACAATAACTAACTTGTAGTCCATAATCCTTTTGAAAATGATATTTGACATCCGTTGGGCTAGTCAATGGCTTATCACGTACGGGTTCCGCCATGACATCAGCAACCAATTCAGACCCCATCCTCGGGTTTTTTGCAGTCCGCCCTGTAACCCCACATGTGTGTTTGCTGTTCCATTTCTTCAAATAAAAGAACCCATTTACATTCATCACCCTAGCATGGACAGACAAAGAACACCCCCTAGACTCGTTAAACATACATATCGTCGTAATTCTAACCGAGTCATTTTTTTTTAAAACTTGAATTGGAACTCACATTCAATAGCGTACTTGCTGAGAACCTTACGAAATTCACCCGCCCTACCTTTGAAACTTTGTCCCATATTACTAATGCTAGAGGCCCATAATTCCAACAACACCTTATGGACGTGCGGACAAAAATTGGGTAACAAGTCTTAATCTTCGTCAACATCATTCGTAAAACCACTTCCCCCGCCCACTTATGCGTTCGTTATATGAATTCTTAGCAACACCCCTCCGACGTATGCCCCCCGATAATTCCCCCCGCAACTCCAGCACAACATCAACATGGTTGACCCAAAAAGACCTGGCAAGACATAACATATTTTGGAAGTCTATCTCGTCTTCCATGCTGAATTTATTGTACCCAGCTATCTTGAAGAACATGGAAATGGATTCTAGAGACAAATCCCTGAATCGGTCGCACACATGACTAGCCAAAGGGCTAAACGTGAACGCCGCATCAAGCATCACGGCAATATTATTACTACCATACGCACACAACAACATCAAGTTGTCCCTCCATTGCTGCAATTGAAACAAACAAACCATTAACCTCATAAATATGACTGACTGTGTGAAATGAAATTAATGAGATGACAGTATACTCTAAAATAACTGATCAAGGCCGCCATTAGTCAATGTATTCCCCCCATAAAAAAATGCACCCACACGCCATAACCCTACACTACAAAAACAACACAACCATATAACAAACAAAAAAAAGACGAACACGTTTCCTATACACAAGCAATCGAAGCGTATCTCCACATCGTCACAGACTAAAACCACACCCTAAGATTAATTCAAATAGTCACGTAATCAACAGGATTCACCCACATCCTTACCAAACACGTTACATACAATTTAGGGGTAAAAAAGTAACAAAATCCACACCCCGAACAATGAACAGGATTTGGCTGTAAACATTACCATAAAAATAAGACTACTCAGAGTATTAAAAAAAAAAAAAAAAAAGGATCTCTCAGTCCAAAACTCTCCCAAATGGGATTTCCTAATAATTTTCCCTAAAATTTATTTAAAAATTATAGAAAAATAATTTAGAATGAATCAAAATTTAGCCATTTTATTAGAATATATATTGCAGTTGTTATATCATTAATTGTATATTTTAAGTTCATAATAAGAAATAAATGTCGTAATTTAATTGGTAAAGATAAAAAAAAATTATATTTGTGATAAAATAAAAATAAATTTCATTTTATAAATTTTTTACTTTTAGTTTATTCTATATTAAAGTTTCTCATAAAACTTAAACATACCTTTTAGAAATAAAACAATATACATATTGATAAAATTGGTCAAAAGACCAACTAGCTTATACAAATATTAATTTATTTATTTTAAAATTTAAACTGTTTTTAACTGAAACATGTACAATACTACAATATTAAATAGGAGCATCAATTACTTTATATAACTGAAACAACTCATTTTTCCTTCTTTTTCCAATGTGTAAAATAAAAATTAACAATTATTCGGGGAAAGTTTATTTCGAATACAATGGTTAAACTCGCGAATCAGTCAAACCGAAAATGGTTTAGCCTAATCGATTAGGTCAAAAGACTAACCAACTTATATAAAAATTAATTAATTAACATTTTAAAATGTTATTTTAATTTTAAAATTTAAATTGTTTTAAACTGAAATATGCACAACATTACAATATTAAATATGAGTATAAGGTTCATTTTATATAAGTAAAACAACTCATTTTTTCCTTCTTTTCTCGATATGAGATTGTAAAATAAAAATTAATAATTGTTTGGGTAAGAAATTTATTTCTAATCAAGCAATCAGTAGTTCAATCTTCAATTAGGTCAATTTTTTAGTTTATTTATAATCATACAAATCTAACCAATATATTTTGATAAAATTGTTAAAATTACGATTAAATCAGCAAATCAATCAAACCGAAAATGATTTAGCCTAATCAGCTAAGTTAAAAGGCCAACCAACTTACACAAAAATTAATTAATTAAAACTTTCAAATTTTATTTTAAAATTCAAATTGTTTTAAACTGAAACATGCACAGCACTACAATATTAAATGAGAATATAAGATTCACTTTGTATAAATGAAACAACTTACTTTTTCCTCCTTCTCCCGATGTGGGATTATAAAATAAATCATATCATAGATTAATTAGAGTTTTTATTTTTAAATTTAAATTATGCACAACACTACAATATTAAATGAGAGTATAAGATTTACTTTTATATAAGTGAAAAAAACTTATTTTTTCTTTCTTCTCCTGATGTGAGATTATAAAATAAATCATAAACTAATTAGAGTTTTATTTTTATATGGTTAAATGAAAGTTATCAATGGAAATTTTTTTAATTGTTTAAAATTAAAAAAATCAATATGAAAAATCGCAGTTAAACTAGAGAATCAGTTAAACCGAAAATGGTTCAACCTAATCGGTTAGGTTAAATAACCAACTAACTTATACAAAAATTAATTAATTAAAACTTTTAAATGTTATTTTAATTTTAAAATTTAAACTGTATTAAATTGAAGCATGAACAACACTATAATATTACGGTTCATTTTATATAAGTGAAACAACTCACTTTTTTTTTTTTTTTTTTCTGATGTGACATTATAAAATAAAAGTTAACAATTATCTAGGGCGAGAAGTTTATTTCTAATCAAACAATCTCAATTGTTTAATCTTTAATCAGATCAATCTTTAGTTTATTTCAAATTAAATAAATCTAATCAATATATTTTGAGAAAACCACTAAAATTGCGGTTAAACTGACGAATCAGTCAAATAAAAAATGATTCAGCCTGACTACAAACTTACACAAAAATTAATTAATCAAAACTTTTGAATGTTGTTTTAAAATTTAAACTATATTGAATGATGCACAACACTACAATATTAAATGGGAGTATAAGATTTACTTTATATGAGTAAAACAACTTACCTTTTTTCTTCTTCTATCAATGTGGGATTATAAAATAAATCATGGACTAATTAAAATTTTATTTTTATATAGTTAAATGGAAGTTAGTCAATGGAGATTTTCTTAATTGTTAAAATTAAAAAAATCAAGAAAATTAGTATAAGATATTAGAACTCTCACAATGCTCCTCATAAAAAATTTAAACTATATTGAATGATGCACAAAACTACAATATTAAATGAGAGTATAAGATTTACTTGATATGAGTAAAACAACTCATTTTTTTCTTCTTCTACCAATGTGGGATTATCAAATAAATTATGGACGAATTAAAATTTTATTTTTAGATGGTTCAATAGAAATTAGCCAATGAAGATTTTCTTAATTGTTTAAAACTAAGAAAATCAAGAAAATTAGTATAAGATATTGAAGCTTTCACAATGCTCCACACTAAAAACTCCATTTTCCTTATATAATATATAGATAGATAAATATGAGATATTTGATAAAAATTTTAGTAAAACTTTTAGGGGCCTTAACATTTTCCATTAAAAAAAAAAAATGAGTTGACTATAATGTATAGGAGTATAAAAATGGCCCGGGCCCGGGGTGGGCTTGACCTGTTTAGGCCTGTTTGGGTCCGGGCCCGAGCCTGGCCCGAGACCATGGGCCAAAGCTTGCACTATCATTTTGAAGCCCGGCCTAGCCCGTGGCCCCAACCCATCGGCCTACTTGAGGCCCACTCAAGGCCCGGCCCGAGGCCTAGTATTTTTTTTTAGTGAAAAATAATAAAATTTTGATAGAAAAATAAAAAAAATTGTTCAAGCCCAAGCCTAAGCGCAGGCCTACCGGCCCGGAATGAGGCCCGAATACCCCTAGGCCTGGGCCAAATTTTGTGACCCATACCCCGCCCCGCCTTGCCCAACTCGAATTTTGGCAAGAGCCTGTGAGGACATGGGCTGGCCCAAGCCAAATTTACACCTCTAATATATGTGTTTTGTTATACCACCTGAGCATATTTAAGGCAAGTTTGGGAACAACTTATTTTAGTTAAAAAGTCAAAAAATTATTATCAATTTTTTTTTTCTTTTACTTTTTCTTATGAGCTCGTTTGGGAAGAAAAAACCCCAGTCTTTTTGGCTAAAATAGCCACAAAAAATAAAATAAGCTTTTTAACTTAATAAGGCAAAATATCACATCTAATCTATAATTATTACAATTTTTTTCTCATAAAAGTCAAAAAAGCCAAAAAGTCCATCCCAAATGAGGCTTTTTAGTCCTAAGCTAAAATATCCAAAAAAATAAAAAACCAAAAAACCAACCCACATTCCAAACGAACACTATATTTTTTTTGTAAAAAATTAAAAAATCAATTACAATAACTTAATTGACAAAATTGCATTTGATACTTTATACGACATGTATTTTATGTGGGTAAATTATGTTTTGTTTTTTTTTTATATTTGACTATTTTCTCACTTTGGTTCTTAAATTTTCTTTTATTTTTTATTTTGGCCTTTCATGTTTTAAGTTCTTCTCACTTTACTCTTAAAGTTAATTTTTATTTAAAATTAGATAAAAAATATCACATTGACAATTATGTGGCATAACAAATTTTTATTATATAAATAATTCACACATCTAATATAAACTTAAATCTAAATATATAATTCACACATCTAATATAAACTTAAATCTAAATATATAATTCACACACCTAATATAAACTTAAATCTAAATATAATAATATATTTTTTATATTATATGATAATATAACAATTTTTTATTTTTTTATATTTTTTATATTATATAATAATCAAAATATATTCACACATCTGATATTTTTTTAAAATATGAAAGGTTAAAATAAAAACAAAATTTAAGGCTTAAAATATTACCCATTTTATGCCGGTTCAGTCTTTGGACGGCGGCACAGCTCACTCATTCCTATCCTACCGGTCATCGTACAGACGCCGATACAGTGATTTTCACCATAGATCTGAAACGGCAACTTTTCGTACTTCTTATCTCTAAAACTCATCTCCCAAACTCAAACCAAACATACCCACTAATATCATCTCTCTCTCTCTCTCTCTCTCTCTCTCTCTCTCTTACCAGTCCACATCGTCTCATGTGCATGTAAGTCTCTTGGTCAATCTCCACTTTCTTTTTCCTTTTATTTTTTACTCTATTCTTGGACCATCAACAATCCTTCCCTCTTTCTTTCATCAAATTTAAATTTGTAGAAAAAGTACTAAAAAATCATTTCTATTTTTTGTTTTTGTCAAATTGAGAACTCAAAGATGAATCATTGGAGATGATTTTTGTTTTTTCATCAAATTTGGTGAAAAAGGAAATTTGTGATAAGAGAGGAATTTTAAAAAAGATTTTGATGAAAATTATTATTTCTTTTACTCAAATTTGTAGTCAATGAAAAAAATTAGTGAAGGGTTGCTTTTATATATTGTGTTTAAAATTTTAGGGCTATCATATTGCTAGAATAAGTTTGTTTTACATTCATATCTAGGTGTTTTTTTTTTTTTTTTGCTATTTTTGGAAGGTATTGTTACCTTGTTTCTTGACCAACCCAGCCCAATGCCGATCATTAATAAGACCTAGCCGGCCGTATACACTTATATATATATATATATATATCTCGGACAAGGTATGTGTCATTTTGATCCTTAAATTTTTAGTTTTGTCAATTTCATCCTTCAATAATATTGTAAGCTTATATTTCATCTTTCTCATCAATGTTTCAGGACCAATTTGACAATATTAAAAATTTTAGGAACCAAATGCATATGTTAGGGATCATAAGTCTCTTTAACTATTTAGACAATTGGTTTGAAATTGGCCAATTTGATTCAAATTGAAAATTTAATGATGAAATTGACAAATTTGAAATTTAAAAGAACAAAATGACATGAAAATATAATTTATCCTTTTTGTTGATGTCTCATCATTTTGTTGAAATCATAACGTGTGCTGTGTTCCAATTGATATGCATTTCAATGTTATTTTTCTTTAAAAACATATTGTCATATGACTTGTCTTTTAGATAATTTTGATATGAAAAACACAAATCAATATAGTTTCGATTCCTTCTAGCTTTCATCATATGTATCATTATGATAAATGTACTCATATAGACTCGTCATTGCCCCCCCTTAATTTCTCTTAAGGACTAATGGAGCTGCAAAGTGATCAACGCAAGGAGAATGCCATTGTATATGATATCATTCCAAACAAGCACCATCAATGTATTAAAGAGTTATGTAAATTGTATTAAATTAGTTTATAATAAATTGAAGTTCCAACAATAGTTTTGGAAGCATTCACCCTAAAATTGGAAGCTGCTCCCAAATAGTTATATTTCTATTGGCTTTTGCTTCATCTCTCTAACTAGTGGTAACCCATGCGGTGCACGGGTGCATATGATTTAAAATGAATAACTTAAAAATAGAATTGCAAAACATATGATGTGTTATGATTTTATGTTTAATATCATTCGCACTGATTGTCTTTTATTATTTATTTTTGATGAGATTTTGATAACCAAAAACATAAAAAGTAATTCAATTAAACAAACAAACAAATCAAAAACAACTGCAATGAAACATCAATAAGTATCATATAATTGAGAACTATGTTTTGCTATGATAAAAATAATATTCTACTGCCAACTCACAAACAAAACTAAATAAAAGACTCAATTATTCAAGTTTCTTATTAAAAAAAAAAAAAATTTGATATCAAATGTAAAAGAGCAAAATTAAATATTACATAAAAGCATATAAACTACGTGAACCTATCACCAAAATATCATCGAAAGATAAAATTTTAAGCAAAAGAATATAGTGGATACTCAATTGCCAAGTTAAAAATACTCTGAAATTCTTAAATAGGAAAGAGTTTTTTAGTTTGGTGGGAAATTCATTATGAGAATGATACACAAATAATTTTTTTACACATTTTTTTTTTTTTTTGTAATTTTGGTACATAATATTCAACATTGATGCAATAAAAAGAAATTCAAAAACTCTCTAGCCTTTGGTAAAATTAAAATTTAGACAAAAAATGCAAATTTGTGAAGCATTTCAGCCATATCTATAATAACATAAAATTATATATAAAGAGACGGGGAATGCAAATGTGTGAAACTTTTCAGCCATACCTATAACAATATAAATTATATTTAGAGAGAAAGAGAAAGGGAAAAAGAGAAAGAGCAACATAATAGTTTTGTATGTGTTTATAATCAATTGAAATATAACTGCTTATATAGGAGGAGAGAGATGTGAAATTGGATAGATAAATATAGATTATCTTTATTATATATTCAAATTCAAATTACCTTTATTTTGAATTTTGTTGATAGATATAGATTATCTCTATATAGATTTTCAATTCAAATATTTTTGAATTTTGTGATAGCTTTCTCTTTTTTTTTTTTTTTTTTTTTCTTTTTCTTTTCTTGTTGATAAGTTTGTATTCGGATAACTATTATTCCAAGGCCATGTTTGATTCACAAAACTAATAGTAAATGTATTAATAATCTCATCAAATTAGTGTGGTATTCACTATCCAATTAGTAGGATAAATTATCTCCTTGTCCATTGTTTAATTTGCATTGGATAAGAAAACATATGAATGTAGGATTACAAGTATATTTATCTTCTTTTCCAATGTTACCTTCCATCAATGTTTCTTCACAATCTTTACTTTATCAAAATTTCTTCATAAATGTGGTTTTGAAAAAAATTATAAATAAATAAATAAATAAAAGCAAAATAAAAATACAAAATAGAAAGCCATGTTTGGTTTGTTTTTTAAAATATAAACTAATTTGATAAAATAAATATTAAAAAATATTTTAAAATTTTAAATTTTTTTTTAGCCTTCTAAAATATAAAATTGTATAAAAATAATAAGTGTTTAAATTTTTAGTCAAGGGTAAAAGAGTCTTTTTATTTTATTTCTTAACTCAGGCTGTATAATCCCACCCCTACCCCATTACTAATAATCTTACAAATTTGTTGGGTTAATTATCCATTAGATTAATAATCCTAAAACAAAATTTCAAAACAAACACAGAATTATTGGGCTCACAGATTAATAATCCCAATTCCATGCTCTAATCATGTCAATCAAACATGCCCTAAGAGTATATATTATTAAATTATTAAAAAAATAATTTTTATTTTAAATGGAAGTGATGGGAGAGGAGTGAGTTTGAAACTTGAGTGCCACATAATTTTTTAAAATTTTATAAGAAATTAAGAATAGAGGTTTGGAGGCCTAAGAGCTCACCCACTACATTTGCTTTTTATATCCCCAGCTCGGGTTAAGGAGGAGGGTTATGTGTTAGGTAGCCGACAGCCAACACGTAAAAAAGTCGCTCGGATCCCTTATGAGTAGATAAGTTGAGTGTGACTGAGATGAGGATGTTAAGGTGGATGTGTGGTAAGACTAGATAAGACAGAATTAGGAATGAGTGTATTTGGGTATGGGTAGGAGTAGTACCGATAGAAGATAAGTTGAGAGAGAATCGATTGAGATGGTTTGGTCATATTCAACGGAGACCAACAGAGGCAGTAGTGAAGAGATGCGATGCTGTAACAGTAGATAGAATTGTTAGAGGACGGGGTAGACCTAGATTAACGTTGGTTAGCGTTGTAAATAGAGATATTAATCTACTTAATTTGACTAATGAAATGGCCTTTGATAGGGTCGCATGGAGAAGAAGAATTCATATAGTCGACCCCATTTGATGGGACTTAAGACTTGGTTTGGTTTGGTTTGGTTTGGTTTTATAGATCTTCAAGCAAAAGAAAAGATATTTAAAGTGATGTGGTGTAAAAGAATGGAGAAATAATATTGTTGAAAAAAAAAAATGTAATGAATAAAAAAAAAATTAAATATTAACTAACTTTTAACAACCTCAGAAAAAAATAATAAAAATGGTGTGATTTCTCTTGCATTGTAACGCCTCAAATTTCTAGCCCAAATGATAAAACAACAATCATGGCTCTTTCAAGGAAAACCGAATATAAATCTCCAAACTTACATTACATGATAAAATAGTTCTTCACGTAACAATACATCAATCCAACAAGAAGTAAATAAATAAATAAATACCCCCAAGGATTTACAAGTTTCCAAGACTTGAGCCTGGTTACACAAAACGGTTATTCAAACCCACACACATATAGCCCTTGGCTAACACACAGAGTCACAGCAAAATGAGAGTCTCGTACTCTCAACACACATTTCCTCGCCTTTAGTTAGGCGGCATCACCATATCTTTTCCTGCACAAAAATCCCGTAGGGTGAGCATAAAGCTCAATAGGAAATCTTTAACAAAGTATATACATTTTATACAAGTCTCAAGAGATGAAATGTACATGTCATGCTATGCTCCTTTTGAAAGTAAACTACATTTTCATCTTTTGAAAACCATTATGCTCAATGTTGTCATGCAATTTCAATTGTTCAAAATTTAACAATTTATTTCAAGGGCGGTAAATACGACTCTGGTAATCCCTAGGTCAGTGTCTGCAAGTAGACTATACAAGTACTACCAATTTGTCATTTTTACCAGCATTGACTGGAAGGCTTGACACCTATAATCTGTCATTTTTACCACTATTAACTGGAAGGCTCGACACCTATTTAATTTCATCTACACCACCTGTCAAGACTTACTACCGTATTTGCCCCAAAACCAATTCATGAAAACTTGTTTCTCAACATTCTTTTTTCAATGCAAGTTTTCAAATCAACTTTCGAAGTTTAATGTAATCAAATGAATTGATAAGCCAATAACACAAGATGAATATAAATACTTTTATTCCAATTCATCATCCAAGGAATAACACAATTCCCTTTTCTCAAGTATCCTCAACAATTAGTCATTTCAAGACTATTTCAACGTTTTGAACAATAATTTTCAAAATGAACAACAATTCTCATATTCCCTGAAATTCATCATTTTTATAAAAATGAATAAGAAAATTTTCAAACATCCATTTATTTTGACACACAAAATAAATATAACAATATCATTCATGAATTTTCAGTCTTTTAAAAATTCCCAATTTCTAGATTTTCTCACCAAAACTGTTCAACTCAAATCTTTTCAAAGAAAACTTTCTAAAATCATCTTTTCTTCAATCAACGAAGTTCAAAACCTATAAGATCATTTTAAAAGTACAAGAGACAAACCCACTTTCAAAATCGCTCAACTTCTTGAATCAACAATCAATTTTCAAAGCTATCGAAGGATGATTTCGAAAATCATCTAGATCTTGCAAAAATATATATATAACTCTAAGAAAATCCCTACCTCAAGTTTTGAAGAGAATTTGAGATGAAACCCTAAAATTTACAGTGTCGAAACTCGATTTCCACCGCACACAATGAAGCCCTCGAGGTGATAACCAACTTTGGTGAAGAACTTAGGCCTAAATCCCAATGGATTTGGAGAAACTAAAGAGAGAAGACGACTTCTAGAGAGAGAAGCTCTAGATCTGGAAATTTGGAGAGTTTTAGAGAGATGGGGGCTGCAAAAAGTGATCTGAAACCCTAATTTATGGACTGATATAACGTGGTCGCTCAAGCGTGAAATACACTTTCCCGTAAGCAATTTCGAATGCATTTTGAATTTTTGCTTCGGGGGCGTTGCCCCTCGACCCCGCTAAGGGGCATTGCCCCCTGGACCCCCGTGAGCTAACCGGGCAGCTCGATCCCCGTCCTGCCCAGTCAAAGTGGCAAAACATGAAAGAATGGTCGAAACCGGGATCGCTAGATGCATGATATAACCTTTTTAGCGATAAGCAAGTTGCTTATGACATTTTAAAAAAATATTGGAACTGTGTAAGGTATGTAGGGTTTTTTACCAGAGAGATGGTTTGGGGAAAGAAAAGAAAGAAATGTTTTAATTTTTTGAAAATTGGTGAAAGAGATTATGATGGGGGAGATTATGGAATATTTTGTTATCTTTTCATTTGAAATCCATAAATTAAGGAATAATTATTATTTCTAAAATAATTAATAATTAATTAAATATATCAGTCAATAATTTTGTAAATTGACAATTCAATAATTTTAGAATGAGAGTTTGAAACTCCTAGAAGGCTTCTCAATAAAAAGTCCTTTTTCCTTATATAATATATAAATATGATTCGGAATATTTAAGGAAAATTGCAAAAATAAAAATAAAATAAAATAAAATAAAATAATGGAAAGAACTAAAAAAGAATCAAATAAGTGGATGATTAAACAATAATTGCAAAAAGATTGAAGACAAGGTTTTAAAAAGCGGCTACAACCGTTATGTAACGGTTATGGCGGTTGCCGCCACCCGTTACGGCCACTATAGCAGTGTGATAGAAATTCACATGTGAAACGACAGTTTCGGTGTAACGTAACGGCCGTAACGGTTCCATAACGGCTGTAATGGTCCGTTACACACTGTTACAACCTTTTACAATGTTTTGAATAGTTTCCTTTCCAAAATAATAATAATAATAATAAAAACTTACAAAAAAAGAACAAATACTCAAGTGATCTAAACCCAAAGAAAAAATCTTATATGAATTTTTTTTCTTGAATTGCCATCCCAAAATTTGATTGAGTTGCCATTGCCCACCTGCCACCGTAACCCCTTTTTTAGAAGCTCTTGACCTTGAAGGATATTGATCCAGGACCAAGAAGTGGTTATACCCCTATAGGCTGTTAAGAAATCAGTATGTGGATGGTACACTCCTTTCAAAATCTGAGCATAGAATGAGTGAGGGTGCGTGACTAGTCTCCACGCCTGCTTTGCGAGAAGGGCTAGATTGAAGGCTTTAAAATCTCTGAATCCCATCCCTCCTAGGGATTTGGCCATAACCAAGCTGTCCCAGCTCGCCCAATTTAGCCCGCTATCCAAAGGATCCCCACCCCACCAAAAATTGCTCGTGTAGGAATTTAACCTATCATAGAACTTCTTCGGAAAAGAAAAACATGCCATGGCATAGGCGGGAATTGCCTGCACCACTGATTTCACAATAACCTTCTTCCCTGCTTGGGACAACAACTTCTGTTTCCATCCTTGCATTTTACCCACAGCTTTTTCAATCAAAAATCCAAACGCTTCAGCTTTGACCTGCCCCAAAAGGAAGGGAGACCCAAATACTTCGAGCCAACACGCATTGGAGGAATCCCCATGAACACACAAACCTGTCTTCACTATTTCTGAAGTGTTAGTCGAAAAGATGATCCCCAACTTTTCAAAGTTAATGAGTTGCCCTGAAGCAGAGCTGTACTCCTCCAAAATAGACTTAAGGGCTTGGCAGTCACTCCTATTAACTTTAGCAAAAAGCAGAGCGTCGTCCGCAAAGGGGCAACCCTTTTTCAGCTTAATCCCCAATAGCTGTTTGTGACGCACTCCCTTCAGCAATGAGAGAGAGAGACCTTCGGTAACCAGAACAAAGAGGTAGGGAGAGAGGGGCTCTCCTTGTCGCACGCCCCTCATTGGAATGAAGGCAGCTCTTTTCAACCCATTAGCAAACATAGAAAATGATACCGTCAAAACAATTTCTATAATCCACTGGACCCACACCCCGTCAAAACCCATTCTTACCATTAGTGTCCGCAAAATGTCCCATTGCGCTTGATCATATGCTTTATTAAAATTCAGCTTGAGTGCCATTTCATGTACATCTCCTTTCTTCTTTAGCTTGAGATAGCCAACGAGTCCATACCTGGGCATGCAATAATACGCCTTATGAGGTTGCAATTCTTCTGGCTGACATCAATATCATCTCTTGTGTTCACCGAAGAGCTAGACCACTAGCCGAACCATTTGGATCCACATAACAGTAATTTGGAAAATGCTGACTTCTCCTTATTCTTTCCAGAACAGATCTTCAATTCTTTGTTTCCATCAAGAAAACCACTCTTGGGTGATGGGTTGAACACAACCCTCGAAGGATCTGGACTGTCAGGGGTCACCCATTCCCCTGACAGTTCCAGCTGATTATAAACACGGATCTTGTGGCTTTTTTGGCTCAGCCACTACCCACCACCCTTTCGAGACACTAAGGCTGAGAGGCCATTGGATAAGTGCAAAGGACTTGCGAAAAAAGATCATCATCATTAAGGGATTCAGGCACTTCCTCGTGTACTTTTATTTCAAACAAAATGTTCTGTTGGTCAATTAGTTTCAAATCTGCTTTCTTCCTAGCTAGTCTTCCCCTTTACCTTTCTTTTTTATTCCAATCCCCTTAGCAAGAGCAGGAGATGAAGCTATGCTTAAGGACAGGTCAAACGTAGGCCTGTGCTCCAACTTCAGAACCTTGGAAGGGTGGGGTAGTAAGGAAGAGTCCTCATGGGCTTTCTTTTTAAGAGAGAGCCCATTAAAAGCTAGGGATACTAAAACTTCTGGTACTTCTGGGATCTCCATACACAGTGGCATATCATAGGGCTTAGGGGACAGGTTTGGTGTGTCACACCAGTTAGAGAGGGAAGGGTGGTTGGATAAAGACGATTGTGGGCTAGATTGAGAAGTGGGGCTATCAGTCAGTTCAGTAACATAATATGCTGCCCTAGAATTGGTTAGGCTTTGCATCTTACTATGTACAATACTGGCCTAGAAGTTGTAACAATCGTGAGAGGAGGCCCAAATGGGTTTAAACCAGTAGGAGGTACGTCAATGCTTATAGGAGGGGTGGGAGACTGACGTACCATATTTGTTTCAATTCCTGCTTGAAGGCCACATGTGGTATACTATTGCATGACATGTGTCTCTGTCCCTTGAGAGTGGAGTAGTGGTGGCGGTTGTGGACATGATGCCTCTGTAGTGGTCGTACCGGGCTGAGCCTCATCTGTTGTACCTTGCGTTTTTTCCCCACTCGCCAGTGCCTATCATGCCCCCAAAATAGTACAGTAAAGATAACTCATATGCGGAATAAATATGAGAAATAACATACTTTCATATATCAGAGTTCACTGTTTAACAACCAGTTAAATGCCATGTAGGCTTATATGTTTCCAAGTCATTGCTTGGTTACACAAATTGAGTGTCGCTCATTATATTTTAAGCCCTTGGATTTACAAATAACATACACACATAAGGCATAATTAAGAAGCTCTTGCTTCCCAAAACTCCATTCACGCTATTGCCTTGGAGGAAGCATCTCACCTATACCTGAAAATGGTATTCCCATATAGGGTGAGCCAACAGCCCAGTGGAAATAATCTGACACAATTTATGAGGTTTAGCAAAGGTATAAATACCACATACATAAACAATACCGATTCTGAAACATCCACAAGACCTGCATATCCATATGCCACTAAGACCAACCTTATTCCATTTTCCTTTAATTTCATTTTCAGTTCATAAATACTACTCAATTCACGAGTTAAATTCGTTATCTTTCAACAATCAAAATGAGACTACAACTCAATGATTTTTCAATTATGCAAAACTCACATAAACACTTCAAACCTGCCATTTTACGGATATTTCGTCCGAAGGAATCGGCACCCATTTATATATAAAATTTCGAGTCTTTCACCCAGAACGCTCTGGCCAACTTGCTTTAAATGAAGTCCATCCCCTTTCTCCTCCCAAACAAATAAACATATGCAATGTATTTATAAACATAATCACATATGGAGTATATCTCATTTCTCCTCCCAATAAATATACATATACAATGTATCTATAACATGGTCATATTTAATGACACGAACAATGGATTAGTATTAAATCGCCTAATCTTCATGTAATTTCTACAACAATTATAGCTATCCTCCACCGATAGTCCAATACAATTATTTCTAAAGAGATGTTCAATATCAAAATAAATAATTTATTCAAAACTTCCATAGGTGAGATAATATATATCCAATATCACCATTTATAATCACAACCTTCCAATTTCGCGTTTTCAATGTTAATCCCAATTATTTATGCAAAATAATAATTTAATCAAAATTAGGGCAGAATCCCCCTTTCACCAAATATCAACCCAAACACCAATATCAACTATTTTGGCACAACATGATCTTATATTCAAGCCTTATACTCGTTTACCTCATATTCATCAAAACCCCTCTTTTCATTTCACACCCAAATCCTAGATTTGTCCAAACCACAACCAAATCTCATCATCTATACACAATAGCAAATAACTAAGCTAAAAACCATATTAGAGTGTAGAAAATCTCTACCTCAAGTTTTGAAGAGAATCTGAGATGAAACCCCAAAATGTACGGTGTCGAAACTCGATCTCCACCGCACACAATGAAACCCTCGAGGTGATAACCTACTTTGGTGAAGAACTTAGGCCTAAATCCCAATAGATTTGGAGAAATAAAAAAGAGAAGATGACTTCTAGAGAGAGAAGCTCTAGACCTAGAAATTTGGAGAGTTTTAGATATAGAGGGGGCTGCAAAAAGTGATCTAAAACCTTAATTTACGGACTGATATAACAAGGTCACTTGAGTGTGAAATACACTTTCTCGTAAGCAATTTCGAATGCATTTTGCATTTTTGCTTTCGGCGAGCTGACCGGGCAGCTCGACCCCGAAGTTGACTGGGTCAAAATCGGGATCGCTACAGTGCCTAAGAGTTCTGCCGCCAGAGAATAGGTCAAAGGCTCTCTTCCGTCTCATTAATCGAATTGCGGTAGTATTCCACTGTCAAACCCAAATTTCTAGCCACCCCTGCTCTGAGCTCAGGGCCATACCTAGATTGCCTACCTTCCTCGTGGGACACAAATTTACTTGAGTTACTGTCATGGCCTATCCTCCCGCAATCGTAACAAAAAACTGATAGACGTTCATACTTGAAATTAACCCAGATGTCTCTTTTCTCTGGCAAGTTGCTTAAAGGTCTCTTCAACATGAATCCTCTGGGTAGGGGCTGGGATATGTTAATGTTCACTCAGAGTTGAAGAAAACTTCTAGCTAGAAATAGATCCTCAGCGGGAGCTTCCACTCCAATCAGCTTCCCAATGCTATTAGCTATGATTTGCCCATTTCGAGGAGTCATTTTGTCCATTGGTAAACCATGGACTTGGACCCAAAATGGACAATAGGAAAAATCCATTTCAGAGATCGCTTTCCCCACAGACAATGGTTGAAGCACCAACAAGTTGCCCATCACCGACCATGGAGCATTTCTCAGAACCAGAGCCCGATCTTCTTCACTCCCCAATCTAAATAGGAATACATTCTCTGGCCATGAAGAAATTGTGATCTCTGCTCTTGTTTTCCACACCCCCAAAATGATGCGGGTTATTACTTGCTTATTAAGGGCTTTAGAGGTCAAAATCTTCCCTATCAGGAAAAGATAAGATGAATCCACACATTCATCAGTGCCTTCCTCCAGCTCTAGCTCCAATGGAGGTCTATAAACATCATTCGCCATTAAAGAGTAGAAGCTATACAAACCCAAGAGTGGAGGTGAAGACCAGTCACAATGTTTTACACAAAACAAGGGATGCAACCGAGAGAAAAGGATCAGCAGAAGGGAAAGTAAAAAGCAAAATGCCTAGAAAACTGGGAAAGACCCAGAGGAGATACCCAGGAAACCCTAATGCTTTGCTTGGTTGGGGGATTTGGGGAGGGATTTGAAAAGGGTAAGGGAAAAGGTATGTGAAACTAGGTGAAATGTAGGTATATTTTATTCACATTTCACCTAACTTTTCTCTTTCCCTTTCCAAATTCCTCTTTAAATCCCCCAATCAAACACAGCGTAAAGTAGAAAGACTCTCATTCTAGAGAGAGGATTCGATGAAATCAAATGTTGTCACACCCATAGGGGTGGGTTTGGATTACGGTTTTAAGGTAGGTAGAAGATGAAAAAGGTAAAACAAGGCTAATTTGTCTTCTTACATTAAAATCTAACTTTGACTAAATATTTCTTTTTTCTTCCCCATTCTCAAAATAGGCATGTGAGACACTCGTCGTTAGTTTGGATAGAAAATGTAATTGTAACATTTTTGTCAAAAACCACATAGGAGGTATGTGGCTATTTTTAAAAAACAGGGTAAAGTGCTATCGATGCATGCCCAAATATATAATTACTTTTCTTTGAGCAACACTAACAGTTTTAGGCAAACGACTACAAAAAAAAGTGCTTTCTCTATTTTAGTTGACCATTTTTAATTGATATTCCCCTACAGTGCTCTATATGAATGGGTCACAGGCCCGAACTGCACCCTTGGACTGGGGAGAAACAGGCCCGAACTGCACCCTTGGACTGGGGAGAAACTTGGTCTTTTATTTATTATTATTTTTGTGAGGTGTGGAAAAGCTTGTTTGGGATTTATTAAAATTTTGCAGGTATTGAAAAAGGGAATACAATAAACAAAGGAAACTTGAAAATCACCGAGCTTATCATAAGAAGACCGGCCTATTGGGAATCCAGTACCCCAAAAAAATTGCGCTCCCATGAATCAAGGAAAATAAGAAAATCTGCCCAAGGAATACAAAATTTATATGTATCAGATGCAAAATTATTTTGGGAGGAAAAATTGAATGTTTCTGCAACTAAGTTGCCAATGCAAATGCCTCAATATGAGGCAACATTAGGTATATCCGACCTCCTTGAAAAGGATGAGAGTGTTATAGCCACTGGCCGACGAGGAGGATTATTTGTGGGACTGAGATTATATATCTACCAAAGGAGATTGAGAAACTAATTAAATTGAGCTGTCTGAAAGTGTCATTCTATAGATATGTAAATAACTACCAAGAGAGTAAGCATATAGACACAATAATTCCAAGTCCGTCCTTGTCAAATCTCTCACGATTGAATGAACTGCGCATCGATGTGAATCCAGATGGGGATTGGTGGGATGTTGAAGTAAAAAGTATTAAACATGACTTGTGTAGCTTACGAGAGTTGCGAACTCTTGAATTGTATTTGCCCACTATTGAATTATCGGAAGAACTCATTCGGGACAGCCCGTCATTGATATGTCCAGCTTTAACACACTTCAGATTTATAGTTGGTCGTCAGGTTGAACGCTTCCTGTCTCGTCTACCACTTGAGGTTGAAGAGGAATTCAATAATTGGAAGAAATCAGAGAAAGGCTTGAAGTATGTAAATGGTGAAGGGATTCCAATCGAAATTATTGAGAGGTACTCAAACATGCCAATGCCTTTTCCCTAGAACACCATTGGACTGTTAACAATCTATCTGAGTTTGGGCTCCAAAATATGGATAAGTTGAAATTTTGTTTCTTGGTGGAATGTAATGAGTTGCGGACCATCATTGATGCTAAATAGTTTTATCAGGAAGGAGATTGTGAAGGAGATGATAGTAATGAATCTGAACAGTACTCATATTTTAATGAGGAAAAAATGGTTACTTGGGTCACTTCAATACTGGAGTATTCATTACATGAAGAATATGGATAGCATTTGTCAAGGGTCAGTTGGGAAGGGTTGTTTGTCCAATCTGAAGTTTTTGGCCTTGCATACATGTCTCAGTTTGACTACTGTTTTCACTGTAGGCATGCTTCGAAATCTTGCAAATTTGGAAGAGCTCATAGTTGAAGATTGCACCAAGATCAGCAGCCTTGTAGATCTTAAATATTCTGACTCGAAATCTGGTCATTTTCTCCCAAACTTGAAGAAGATTTTACTTCTTGAGCTACCAAAACTGGTCAGCATATCCAATGGTCTATGCATCGCTCCAAAATTAGAAAGGATGGTCATCTTTTTTTGCCCGAAACTCGTAAAGCTCTCTACCATGAAAGTTTCCAGTAAAGATTTGAAGGTAATCAAAGGAGCGAATGAATGGTGGGGTGCACTAAAGTGGCATGAATCAGACTTGAGCAGTGATCATCAAGATTATTTGGCTTCTGTGTTTGTCCCACTTAGAAGGGATGGGGATTTGATGGCTCAATTCACAAAAGATTAGATTAACTCCAACTGTTGAGGCAAGGTTGAAAGCTATCTCCGTGGCCTGGTAATTTCTCATTCATTTATATCTTTAGAGATTATAGTATTAGTAATTTCTCGGACAACATTTCTGATATGTTTGGATCATAGATTTGGAAAGGGAAAGAAAGAGAAAGGGAAAGGGAAATGGATAAATTTTTTTTACTTATATATTTCATTTACATTTGCCTCACCTTTTCCCTTTTCTTTTTCAAATCTCTATACAAATCAATGATCCAAACACAATCTTACAACTATAGTGTCAAACCTTCCAATGACCTAACTATGAGATTAGTGATCACCAAAGCGTAATCTCCCACAAGCTTGTGGATGATATTCAAAATGTTTACCATTCCGCAGTGCATTTTATTACTCATTGATGGAAAGAATGTGACATTCCTTGTTATTGTTTGTCATTTTGTGTGGGAGTCACAGGTGGTGGAAACTCTTTGAAGACCCTTGTGACAGAAGAATGAATTGTTCATTGAAGAGAAGAAGCTGAGAGATACTCGTGGTATTGGTGGCATGCATTGTAAATTAATTGTTGGGTATACATCCTTGGTGAAGTGTGGGACTCAATTAGTTTACCCAAAAAATATTCAATGGAGTTTGGTATTAGTTGAACTTTGTTGACAGCTTTACATTTGAATATTGCATAAAGTCTTTGGCATGCTTTGGTGGCAAGTATATTTATTTGTCTCATTGGAAGTCCAAAGGACAACAATACACATTGTGTTGTTTATTGGCAAGTATATATATATATATATTATATCTATTTTTGGGTGGGTTCATTGAAGCAGTGCTGTGTGGTAAAGACAGTCCAAGTCTTGGTGATCCATTTGGTTGTTGTCTCTGCTGCTTCGAAGGACTGTTTCTTGGGCTGCACTCTGTAGTTTTGGTGGGAGCTCTTTGGTCCATTATCTTGTGTCTTCTACACTGTCTCCATTGTTGTTGTTTTTAAACTTTCTATTGATATTGGAATCGGACTATGGTCCGATGAATTTACCTTATATTGAGGGAATCACACAAAAATCTGTACCATTGTTGATTTAATTTTTTTGCTTTATTTTATTTCCTTTCAATTGATTTACACTAGTGAAAAAACCATATATTTCCCTAACATTAATAATATATCCTCAAGTAGAATTTGATGGCTTGTGAGTCTTGATGTCTTTGAATAGGCTGGCTTGCTGTGTGCTCTGCTCTTTTGTATTCTTACAAGAGGTTAACTTCTTTCTGATTTGCTAAAGCTTGAGACTGAAACTATATATCTACGCTTTGATATGAATGTGATCTTGCTTATTTTTGTAGTCATTGATGTCGCCGATGTTGTTTCTTTCACTTTTTGTTCATGCATTTTGAAAAATGTACCTCTTTCATTACTCTTGATGAGTGACTTACGAAGATACTACAACTCTCTCTCTCTCTCTAATTCTTTTATCTTGCATGCATCAAGAACTTTGCATCTTTAAACTAATGGCGACATTTTTTGTTCCAAAAGAAAAAGTCAAATGGCAACATCGGCTAAAAATAGGCACAAGCATAGTGGCATAGAGAAGGACTAAACCTCGCAACTTGTCAACATTGTTATGCGGTGATGGTTTTTTGATTTTGGACTTTGGATATATTCATTTGAATTTCAAATCACAGACTTAACATCTGCTCTTATTTTATTTTATTTTTTCAGTTTTTAGAGGTAAATAAAAATTTAATAAGAAATTCATTTATATATAACATTTTTCCTTGTAAAAATTGAACCAAGACAATATGAAGTGTAGATTATGTTATATTAAAGAAAATTAGGACATGATATGAAAGCAAAATCATTTAACTGCGAGTCTTTGTTGCACGAGTATGCTTGGGTTTTAGATTTAAATGAGGGGAGGTGGATTCACTATATCCTTGGTTGAAATTATCTATTTGGAAAGTACGTGCATATCGAAAAAAAAAATACTACTGTCTCAAAAAAATACATGGAATAAAAAAATATATATTGTTCAAAATGGACCAAGACAACAAAATTAAGACTATATTTAGATATTGGATTTATTCAAAAAAAAATAGATATTCACTTCATTTTCTTTTCCCTATGTATTATTTTCATTTGCAAAAATTCAAAATTTTAAAATTTGAACATAGCAAAAGAGACTTGGAAAGTTAGCCAAACAAAATGACTCGTATTGTTGAGTTACATATTATGTGGGATGGGATGGGAAAGGCTTAAAACCTCAAAATTGAACTAATTCATGTCAGAAAATATAATTTGACCAATTAAATTATGTGGCACTCTTGCTTATGATTAGAAACTAATTAAATATAGAAACCTTTAAAATAAAAGGTTAAATATTACGGAATGTTTTAGTGGTAGGTGAAACTCTTAACCTTTTATAAGGTATGTTGACATTGAGTCCCATTATCTACTCTATTATATAGAAGGGCAAATTACAAACACCCCCTCGAGGTTTGGTGAAAATACAGATTCTCCCCTGAGGTTTGAGAAATTACAAATTGCTCCCTGAGGGTCAAATTTTCCTAACAAATTAGGGGAAATTATGGGAGAATCTGTATGAAAATAAAAATCTCAGGGACAATTTGTTATGAAAATATAAACCTCAGGGGGCGGGATGTAATTTCTCAAACCTCAGGGGGAATCTGTAGTTTTACCAAATCTCGAGAGAGGTGTTTGTAATTTGCCCAAATATAAAAGGAAGGTATGCACTGGTGTTGACAAGGAAGGTCTGCGATGGTGTAGATACTTTTGTGTCACATATTTTGAATTTTCCCAAAATATTATACAAAGAGGAGGACAAGACTCAAATCCATGACCATGAGTTTAATAATGACTTACTATTTGAGTAACACACAATATGAACATATTTCTTTGTCATTATTCTTATAATATTATTTTTTTCAAGTTGCACATGCATCACATGTGTAGGCCGCTAATTTTTTTAATATGATAAGTCCTACCAAGCACAAACATTTATTGGGTGACTACATGTGCTATATAAATAAAACGGTGAAATGTATCAAATACAGGTAAGATATGAAGTAAAGTGATAGTGATGGTGCAAATCATCACAAATGTAAACCTTACAAATGCTCAAAATAATCCAAAGTATTAAACTTTATAACCAAACCAAATTAAACATTGTGAATTACCTAAAATTCAAATATATATATATATATATATATATTAATATCTAGCTAGTGCAAGCTAGTCCCTGTCAGGTTGCATACACATAGCAAGCTAGAAGAAATTCAAATATTATGGCAGAAAAATTACCAATTTATTTTAAAAATAGCCACTACTAAAATAATACAATATGAAGCATGTGAACAATAGTAATTCTAAAAGAATTGTTTAATCTAGATGTAATCTTATTAAGACCAAAAATATAAAGAACTAAGAAAAAATAAATATAAAAAAATGGTTCCCTAATTGCACTTGATTTGCACAATAATGTTGCACCATGTTTGATGTAATTAAATTGAATGAAATATCACAACTTTCAGCTGAATTATGCATTCACTAAATGAGATTTTCAAATCATAATGTGTCATACTCAGTCAACCAAATGATAAATTCCTGGAACTGATCCCCAACATCCCCTCCCTTTTCCCCTTGGGCTAAAATTAACTTCCAGGGTTTTTTTCATTGTCAAGGACAACAACAACAAAATATCACGGTATGATATAATTATGGAGAGAAAGCAATAGTATTATGCACTTTTAAATGTCTCAAACAAACACAAAAGAGTGATTCAAATCATAAATAATAATATGATACAACAAGCTTAAGCCTTCATCATCATATTTAGATTTTTAATTTCTTATTTATCTCTCACTAAATAGAATGAGAGAACAACCAAAACAAAAACAAGAAGGAAACCAAACCAAGCAGGAGAACTCCACAACCACTGGAATGTATCAACAAACTGAGGGAGGATGCAAAGAAACCCAAACTTCTGAACATGATCTCTCGGAAAGCTCGTTGGACCAACTCACGAACACCATGGTTGTATAATCTAGGATCTTCATGTTAAGCTTAGAATTAGGCAGGAAACTCTGCAAATTATTTTGACAAAAACACTATAAAGATGAAAACATTACCTGAAGGTGCAAAGTTCCTGAAGTTTCTTTTTCACCTCTTGATTCTGCAAATTCTCCCACCACTGCTTTTCTACTTGGATAAGTTGCTGTTCTCCTTGGATAAGTTGCTGTTCTACTTGGATAAGTTTCAGATTCTCTGCATCATCTTTGCCGAATGGTAGTTTGATCAAGGCTGGACAGTTATGAATCTTAAGCTTCTCCAAGGCTGGCCACTTCAATGAATTATCTGCGCAAATACTTCCCAACTTTGGCAGGCCACAAAGTACTACTTTTCTCAGTTTTGGCACAAGTTTCTGATTTCTAGCGGTTGCAGATTGCTCAACCACTTCCACAATTTCTGGGCAGTCTTCAATCTTTAAACATTCAATTTCATGAAGATGTTGAATCACAACTAGAGGAAAAATAATTCTCAACATTTGACAGCTACTCAAAACCAGAGTCTTCAGTTTGGTTAGAGTATCCGAATGCACTTGGTCATTCCAAATGCTTTGCAACTTTGGTAAATTCTTCATGTATAAATGCTTTACGTTGGGCAATATTACACTATCCACGACTGTTTCAAGTGCAGTACAACTTTCAATTTGACAACCTTGTACCTCCTTCATGCTTGGAATTCCCAAGTCTGATAGATGCTTGATGTCCTTCTTGTTCACCAAATCGAATGCATCAACATTTGCAAGGACCTCAAAAATTGGATGATTGATGCCTTCACCATTGCAATATCTAACATACCTTTCATATTCATAAAATTTAGGAATACGAGGGTATTTTGAGTTAGGGCAATCAATGAAAAATTGAAATGACCGGATGTCTTGGATGCTTCTCCATGAGCGGGTTTCCTCAATAAAAGTGTAAAGAATGTTTGCTTCAGGAAAATTGATTCGGAGATAAGTAGTAGGAGTATCCACCTCAATGACATCTACAACCTCCTCATTTAAAAAGCAAAACTGAAGTTTTGTCAAATTTTTTAGGGTAACCACATTTTTTATGATATTCACTACCACCTTATTGGATTGGTGTCTCTGTGATTTCACATCAATGATCAATTCTTCCAATTTAGAAAGGTTGGAAATCACATTGCAATTAAACTCCACCTCTTTAGTATCATTTTCATTTTCGCATTTGGCGAAGGATACTCGAAAATGCCTTAGACCCTTCAAATTTCCAATAAAATATGGTATCTTACTGAACCCACTGCCTCGGATATCAAGTACTTCAAGATGTTCAAATTTTTCTAAGCTAGAAGGGAGTTCCTTCAAATATTCACAATAGTTTAGATAGAGCACTTTGAGAGCAATCACTTTTGATAGAGATGATGGTAATAACTCAATTCCTGTATGAAGCAAGTCCAAAACTTTGAGACTCGTCATGTGCTCAAAGAATGATGCAGGAATACTCTTCAAAGCCAAATTTTTCTGTAGGAAGAGTGTAGAGAGCGAGCCACAATTTGGGCAATCAGGTAACTTGTCAAACTTACCACTCAAAGAGATCCATATCTTTTCACTCCAACATTTTGAATCTGGGGGCATTTGGTGCACCGAAAGTTTATAGTTAGGATCATCTGACAAGATATATAAGAGTACCTGTCTTATACATTTGTGCATTGTAACATATTTTGGATTCTTATGTTCCTCGAGTAATGACTTGTCCTTAAGGCTATTCAATATATGAATTCCATTGTTATATGCCTTTCTTGAATCACCACAGTTACCGAGGAAATCTTCAGCTTTCCAACACTCCAACAAACAATCTATGTAAATGTCCTTTTCTTCAGGATATAACACACCATATAGTAAGCATTTCCTTTGAGTATCTTCCAGATCATCGTGACAGAATTTTATCACATTCCTCAATTCTTTCAATTCATGTTGACCTTTTTCTGAAAATCTTTTCAAGCTTTTAAATCCTTCACTCCATAATTTCAAGTCTTTCTTTTGGAACACACTTGCTATTATATTTATTAAAAGTGGATGACCACCACACTCTTTTATTATTTTCCATGCACATGCCTCTGCTTCACGATCATCTTTAAGATTTGGGCAATTTGCTACATCTTGAAACATTCTGAATGATTCCTTAGGAGATAAATATTTCACCTTGACCACCCTATCCACTCTTGGGAAACGAATATGGCTCTCTCTAGTTGTCAATACTATCTTGCTCCCATTCTCACAAGGAGGGATTCCCATTTGATTTATATCAAGGTCTGCTTTAACATCGTCCAGAAGTAACAAATACCTTTTTCCGTTCAACTCATTTGATATTCTCTCCGCAATGTCCTCAGAATCACTGGTGCCTTCCATATCCACTTTCAACCTTTTAGCAATAGCTTTTTGCAACTGGCTAATGTCCAAATTCTCGTTGCTCTCCCCTGCTGAAACCTTTATCCACATGACCAGATCAAATCTTTTGGCTACTTCTTCATGATTGTTCAAGTTCTTCATAATGGCTGTTTTCCCAGTCCCCATCATTCCGGAGATTGCAATTCCTTTAACTTTGTCTTTTTTCAGCAAATCCAATGTCTCTTCTAGTGGCATTTGAAGTGTTGAAAACTTTTTTATATTTGGTGCTATCAGCTTGATAACAGGTTCCAGTGGTTGATCAACCAAAATACTTCCAAGTTGATTGCTAGCCTCCAAAAGTTTGATTACTTTCTCACCCTTTTTTTTCATCTCATTGCTGAAATTTGAACGTGGAAGAAAGCAAATTATTTGTGAGCTTTCACTTTGTTTGTCATATCTGGCTAGTAGTTTCTTCACTTCTTCTTCAGTCTTAATAACTCTGTGAATCCATTGATCATAAGCTTTAGAAGGCATCATTATCTTTTGTCTTTGGATTGCATTTTGATGATCATCCCTTTTTGCACCTAAGATTGCAATTGCCTCCTTTAATGCTATGTAAATCTCCTCCATGTCATTTGAAGAGGCAATTGTGTCCACAATTGGAGCCCAGAATGCTGTCTTGGCTTGGGTCAGTGCCCCCATTGCAGCTGCTGCTGCTGCTACTTCAGCCATCATTGAGAAACACTGAACTTGCACCAGAGAAGTTCGAATAAGAAAAAGAAACAGTATCAGCAAGGATGGATTAAAACAGTCAGCCATGTACAGGAAATATATCATTTACATTTAAAAAAAAAAAACAGAATTCCCATATACTGGCGGCATTTTTTGAAACTATATGAATGGTTCATGGATATTTCATTTGAAAAGGATAAACCTAAGTCAGCCAGATTGTTGGCGACCATATTTGATTTTTCAATGTGTATACCATTGTTCCCCGTTTGTGCACCTTACTTTTACATTCATTCGCCAAGCTTGTTGTCACTATACAAGTTAAATGTATTTATAGGAAATGCATTCTATTGTAGATTGGAAAATATATAGAACCTCTTCTATAATGACATGGAAGTGGCATTGTTTTTAATGTTTAAGCCAACTTATAGGGTTTTTCTTTGTTGTGGTTGTTGTTGAAATGATAAAACCACAAAGTGTCACACCATTTTATATTATGTTTTTATGTTGTATATTATTTACCAATAACAATAATCTCTACACATCTCTTGCTTGGTTCCCACATTGGTATCTTAAAGCATCTCTACACTTTTCACTTTTGGAGGGAATCCAATTTTTCACTTTCCCAAAAATCAAATTAGGTTCAAATTATTTGTTTGTTTCCCACATTGAAATCTTGAGTATTTATATTGAAGCTCTCACCTTCTACAAATAGAGGAGAGCTTTCTTTATTTCTTCAAGCTTCTATCTATTAAAAGTCCTCCTTTGAGAATATCCATGAGATGGAGCTTCTAGTTCTTTATAATGGGTTTTTTAAAACAGCCTAGATGTATGCTCTCTTCTTTTCTATCTGTTTTCTTTCGGATTTCTGGGTTAAGGTTCTTGCTGGAAAAACACCTGAGGAATTAGTATTGTTTTCTTTCATATTTTATGGGTTGTGGTTCTTGTTGGGAAAACATCTTTCATATTTTATGGGTTAAGGTTTTTGTTGGAAAAACATCTAAGGAACACAACCTTAGTATTGTTTTCCTGATTAGGCATTACCTTGGCGATAAAATTTCTAATAGTCTTTTCTGTATAACAGAGGGGAAATTACAATCTTACAGAAAGCATCCTGCCTATTACTCTATTCAATTTGTTTATTATACAACAATTAATAGTGCTATTCTCGTAAATGCTATCACGTAGAGTTTAGATGCTATAAATCACGGATACTTCTAGACAGGAGGCATTTCCATTTTTGCATAGCATTAGAGTATAATTGTCAAGATAAAGACAAGAAAAAAAAATTCAATCCTTTGGTTACTTTCTAGGGAAGAAAAAAATAGCGAAATTAAAGTACTACCATACTTTCTCAAGATCTATCTAATTACTATATCCTTAATGTGTCATACTAGTGAAAATCCGTGCTATGCATGGGATATGAAAAAAAATTAATAAAATATAAACCAACC
This sequence comes from Camellia sinensis, assembly GCF_055761805.1. Lineage (NCBI taxonomy): Eukaryota > Viridiplantae > Streptophyta > Magnoliopsida > Ericales > Theaceae > Camellia > Camellia sinensis. Next base: position 61,020,702 of record NC_138962.1, on the reverse strand, counting down.
CAAACCAAGCCAAGCTTTAAGTCCTATTACATGGGGTCGGCTACATGAATCCTACTTCTCCACGCGGTCCTATCAAAGGCCATTTTTGCATGTTTATATAAAATAATAGAAATAATTAAATTTTTGTATGTAAATTATGAAGACAAAAAAAATATTGAAACCTACAATTTAAGTTTCACAATTTTATCACAATTTATATATCAATTTTTAATTTCTCACAACTTCAATCATGTAACTTTCAACCCCCTTGTTAGAGTTAAAAATTTGGGTGAGTTAAACTCAAGCAACTCGAGTCAAGCTTGTAAATTTTTAAAGATTGGATAACATAACTTTTAATTCAGTGAGAACTTATGTAAAATTCAAAAATTCGAATAAATTTGAATGAACTTGAGCAGAGACACCAAATAATTTGAGCAACCAAAACAAAATTGTATATATAAATATATAAAATTATTTGCTAATTTATTTTTAATAATAAATAAGATTAATCAAAATTTTAATATTAATGAGCAAAAGTAAATACACCTTTTAGAAATAGACTAATTAAAATTTTAATATTAATGAGCAAAAACAAATACACCTTTCAGAAATGGATCATTGAGGTGCCGTTTGGTAACACTTACGTTTTCAATTTTCAGTTTATATTTACAAAAATTAAAAAAACTCAAATAAAAATTTGTTTGGTAAATTTTTTATTTATAAATCAGTAGTCTTAGTTTATAAATTTGGCCAAAAAATGTAAACTCAAAAAATGTGTTTCCGTTTTGAGTTTTCAGTTTTTTTTTTTTTTTTTACCACCCAACACTAGCCACCACCCGCCACCATTTTCCACTACCGTCTTCCGCCACCACCACCCACCCCCCACCCTCCACCACCACCTGCCACCACCCTCCACCACCACCTGCCACCACCACTCACTAGCCACCTGCCACCACCACCCACCAGCCATCCACTTGCCACCACCAGCCACCTGCCACCCACCTACCACCACCACCCACCTGCCACCCACCCGCCACCACCCGTCACTACCATCCATCCGTTCGCCACCACCACCCGCCACCTACCTGCCACCACCACCCACCACTCACCACCCACCTGCCACCAGCATCCACCACCCGCCAGCCACCAGCCACCACCACCCACCTGCCAGCCACCTGCCACCACCTACCACCACCCAGCCACCACCTACTCGCCATCACCCACCTGCCACCACCATCCACCACCCACCCACCATCACCACCTACCACCACCACCATCACCCACCACCCACCCGCCACCGCCACCGCCACCTACCACCCACCTGCCACCACCACCCACCACCCGCCGCCACCACCACCACCACCACCCAATACCCGCCACCGTCACCCACCCACCGCCACCACCGCTACCACCGCTACCACCACCCACTACCACCCGCCATCCACCACCCACCTGCTACCACCATCCACCCATCCGTCACCACTTTCCACCACCGTCTTCTGCCGCCACTACCCGCCACTTGCCACCACTTTCCACCACCGACTTCCGCCACCACCACCACCACCCACCCACCTGCCACTTGCCACCACTTTCCACCGTCGTCTTCTGCCACCATCACCCACCACCTACCACCATTTTCCACCACTGTCTTCCGCCACCACCACCCCCCCCATCATTTTCCACCACCGTCTTCTGCCGCCACCACTCGTCACCACTCGCCACCACTTGCTATTTCTCACTCTTTTTTATATTTTTAAAATTTTGTAAATATTTTGTCTAAACCAAATGCGTTTGTAGTTTATGTTTTTCTAAAAATAAACAAAAACCAATTTATAAAATTTTTGTAAATATAAATTGAAAACGTAAATGTTACCAAACAGGCCCTGAATAAGTTGATATTACAAAAAATTACATTTTATAATGGCATAAAATAATTTAAATATGAATTTTCAAAAATTATTTTTAATTTAAAAATAAAATAAAATAAAGAAATTAAATTAAATTTCTTACAAAATAAAAGTATCTAGATTAAAAAAAAAAAAAAAAGTAAGAAGAAAATTTGGTATGGTATTTTCATTTGATCTGAAAATAATTCTAAATAACCAATATAGCGATTTTGGTTTAGACCTAACCCATTTGATGTTTTGGATCCGGGTTTTATTGTCTTATATAGTTGTTTATGTCTTGTTTCCCCTTATTTCTCTTTGAGTTTGGCTATTGAGATGTGTTGGTGGCTTGTTTTTTAAACTGTTATTGCCTAGAATTTTGTTTCTTCGTTCGAGCGACACTTTTTGCGCTCGAACGGTCTTTGTGAACTCTCAGTACTTTTTCAGGTCTGTAAAACTACTGGGAGGTGGTATTCTTTGCTTGAGCGGTGTTGGCTTGAGCGGCCCTTCTTGAGCTCAAGCTGTGGTCTTCAGTCTGTAAAACTTCTGGGAGTTTGTATTCTTCGCTTGAGCGAAGCTTCTTGTGCTCGAGCAGTGCGACTTATGGTGTCTGGTCGCTCGAGCGATCAGTGCGTATATCAGTTCGTAAAAAGTCACTTTTGAGTCACTTTTTCATTTCTTTCTCTCTCTAAACATTCTAAAAACCTTAGATCTACACCCTCTCTCACTCTAAAACTCAACTTCTCTCTACAAATACACCTAGATCCGTTGAGTTCTTTACTTGTGTCCCTTTGTTAAAAATGTAGAGCACATCGTGGGCTTCCTTTTGATCCGAATGAAGTTGGGTTTGGGCGTTGTTGAAGTTCCTTTACTCTTTCTCTTATCTTCTAAGCTTGAGGTAGGGATTCTCCGTACTTTTTATGATTTTTAACTTAGATATTTGTCTTTATAAAACAACATTGTGGTTTGGAGGAATTTTGGACAAATCTAGGGTTTGGCTTGATTTCAAAAGAGGGGTTTTCAAATGCTTTGTTGGAAATAATTAAGAGAATGTATTTATTATTGAGTTATGATGAATTAGTGGATTTTTACCTTTGAAATTGGTTTATAAAGAAATAGGGGTTTCACCAAAGATATATCAAATGTTGATTTTGAAAGGATAAATGAAATTGATATTGGAAATGTGGAATTGGGTTGATATTGATGAGGATGGTGGAGTTGGATATGTATTATCACTGACATCTTGAAATTTGGAAAGCTTATATTAGGGGTGTAAATCTGGCTCAGCCTGTGTCGAGCCTCGCGGGCTCCCGCCAAAATTCGGGCAGGCCAAAAAATTAGGCCCAAGCCCAGGAGTATTTGGGCCCGATGGGCCTGGGCTTAGGCTTGGCTTCTTGCTTGGGTGGGCCTGACCATTTTTGTTTGTTTTTTTTAATTTTTTTTGTATAAAAATTTTATTATTTTCACTAAAAAACACTAGACCTTAAACGGGTCGAGGCCCACAGGCCGGGTTGGGCTTTAAAATGATGGCCTAGGCCCAGGGGCTCGGGCCTGGGCCTAAACGGGCCTAAACAGGTCTGGCCCACCTCGGGCCGTAGGCAGGCCGCGGGCCATTTTTATACTCTTAGCTTATCTTTATTGAAAATTGTTTATCTGTTTAGAGATATTTGTTTTGGGCTATCGGTGGAAGATAGCTATGATTGTTATGGAAATTGCATGAGAATTAGGAAAATTGAAACTATTGTTTTATCCACTTGCATCGAGCATTATTTCATATTTATACATTGGAAATGTTTATTGTTTTGAGAAAAATAGGTGAATTTGGGAAGTATGTGTTGTCTCATTAAAATAAGTTGGCCTGAGTGTCCATGGTGAAAATCCTAAAAACCACGCATATACATGGGTGCCGATCCCGCGGACAAAATTTTCGTGAAATGGCAATAGTAGTGCTTGTATAGCTTAGGTTTACATGGGTGCTGGTTTACGGTTTCCCGCAGATGAAATTTCCATGAAAGGTTGTGTTTGTTTTGAGATTCTCAGAGTGTGATTAACTGCCCTGTTTTCTATTGTAAGAAAAATGATTTATGAATTATGATATTAATTCGGCATTGCATGATTTTGGAAAGAGATATAAAATGGTTTGGCACAAGCATTGCATATGCATTCACCTTATATCTTTGTTAAGATTCATATACTGTGTTGGATTATTTTTAGTAGGTTTTGGCTCACCTTATGCGGGGAAAACATTTTTAGGTGTTGATAACATGCCTCTGCCAAGGCAATAGCTTGGGAGGACTTGGAGCAAGAGCTTCATTTTGTGTATTGGTTGTGTTTATTTTTGTACAAACCAAGGACTTTAATTGTATTGGATTTAAATCCATTTCTGTTGTAACCAAATACTGACTTGGGAATCTGTAAGCCCTTAGAGTATTTCTTATTTGTTTAACTTTCATCATATTTCTCTATTATGTAACATATGCTATAGATTAAGGGTTAGACTTGTGAATGTATACCTGCATATGTTACTCTTTTGTAAAAGTGATTGGGACTAATGAAAGCTAATTACCTTATCATGTGTTGTTATGTAATTAATATTGTGGATGGTTTATAGTAATTATTTCGGGGCATTACAACAAACAAATTATCACCTATAACTCTCATTTTTTTTTTTAAATAAAAAAAAGATATTTCACGAACTATCACTGTTATTAGAAAAATAGCACTTATTTCTATTTGTTTTAGCAAAAGTCACATTTTAGCAATTTGATCCTATAGCGTTCCTGGTTTTACCTCTTCTTTTGTTGTGTTCCGGACTTGGGTTCCGTGGTTGAATGTCGCTGTCTATATCTTGTTTACATCCTTTATTCTTTATATTTGAGTTTTGGGATGTGTTGGGCAAGTTTGAAACAGGTCGGTTGTGAGTTGGAACAAATGGTTGCTACCCAGGTTTTTCCTTCTTCGCTCGAGCGAGGCTTTTTGCGCTTAAGCGAGCCTTGGGTATTTGCTTCTTCGCTCGAGCGAGGGTTTGTGCGCTCGAGCGAGTGTTGTGGGCCTTCAGGTTTCTTTTTCAAACGCAACTTCCGCTCGAGCGAGCTTTCTTGCGCTTGAGCGAGCCTTGTGTTTTGTGTCTCTTCGCTCGAGCAAGAAGTCTTGCGCTCGAGCATGCGTCTGCGTCTCTTTTAGACCTGAAGGTTGGTATTCTTTGCTCGAGCGAGCGAGCCCTCTGTTTTGTGTTTCTTCGCTCGAGCGAAAACACTTGCGCTCGAGCATGCTTCTGGGTTGCAGACCTGAAGCTTCGCATTGTTCGCTCGAGCGACGTTTCTTACACTCGAGCGAGGTTCTTTTGTGTCTAGTCGCTCGAGCGACCACCTCTTCACTCGAGCCAGTACCTCAAATATATCAGTTGGCAGCAGCGTGATATACATCACTTTTTCATCATCTTTTTCATCCAAACCCTAACCCGGCTGTCTCTCTCTCTAAAGTATCCCTTCTCTCTACAAAAGCCCTTGATCTAGAGTGTCTCAACCCTACTCTCTTTGTTAAAAATGTAGAGTTTCGTGTGGGCTATCATTTGATCCGAAAAAGTTGGACTTTGGAGCATCTTGGATTTCACTCTTTTTCTCCTTTGAGCTCCTAAATTCGAGGTACGGATAATCTATTCATTTTTATGAGCTTTAACATAAGTGTTAGTCATTTAGTATAAATGGTGTGATTTGGAAATTTGGGAAGTTAGAGTTTGAGATTTGTAATATTCTGAAGAGGGGTTTTGTGTTTTTAAGCTCCATATACATATGAGGTCTTGAAAATGGGGTTTGTGGATTTAAATTGGTGAAATTTGGTCTTAGGATCAATGTTTGAGAAAAGGGGGAAAATGCCCTAATGGAATTTAAATAATTAATTTGTATAATTAATTTGGTGATTGTGGGAATTTGAAATTGATTTAAAAATCATGAAATTGGATGGAATTGGGACTAATTGGTGTAGTGGGATTGATGAATCGCTCATCGATGAAAAATGTAATAAATTATCTGTTTGATAGATTTATTTATCTGTTTAGAAATAATTATTTTGGGCTATCGGTGGAGGATAGTCTTCATTGTTGTAGACAACGCATGATGATTAGGGAAAATTGAAACTAATCAATTGGATTGTGTCATTGAATGTAACGGTGGAAATTAACACATTTAATATGTGAATTGTTGGGTCATTGTATATGACTATGTGTTTAAATACACTGTATATGTATGTTGTGTGGGAGGAAATAGGGGATGTACTCCATTCGTTTGGGAGGAGATAGGGGATGAACTCCATTGATAACGAAGTTGGTCGGAATGTCCTAGTGCAAGTCCCGAAACCTTATTTATTTATGGGTGCCGGTTCCCTCGGACGTAGTTCCGTAAAATGGCATGTGAATAGAAGTGTTGAATGATGTTTGTTACTGAAGTATTGTTGAATGAGTTGTAGTCTCATATTAAATTGTTTAAAAGAAAATGAGCTATGTAAATGGATTGACTGGGAGAAACGACTGGAACTGAATTGACATGTGAGTATCAATGTTAATAGATCATGGAAAGCTGTAAGATGGCTTAAGAGTAAAACATTTATCGAATGCTAATGTTTTAGTTAATTCTCATATGATGTTTAGCATATCTCTACTGGGCTTTAGCTCACCTTACTTGGGACACTATTTTACAAGTGCAAGTGATATGCCGCCTCCAAGATAGCTTGGGAGGTTTGGGAGTTGAAGACTCCCTTTGGTTATTTTGTTGATGTTATATGTAATTCCAGGCCAAGGGATTAATATGTAAAGAGTTATAACTCTCTTTTGTTGTAACTAAGTGTTGACTTGAAAAGTTTGGAAGCCCGTAGGGCATTTACTTTTGTTGTCAACATGTAATACTTTTTGTAAAGAATACTCTGATGAATGAATATGTTTTATTACCCTATGTCTACGGATATTATGAATGATTGATTTATGCATTTATTTTGAGGGCGTTACAACTTGGTATCAGAGCGTACTGGGTTTGAATACTTTGGATACGTGGGAAGTGGTTAGTACCACAATGGGTTTGTCTCACTTGTTAGAGACTTATGTGTGATGTTATGTGCTTATGTGATAACATGTTTACATGACTATATGGGTATGTGATTTAGTTTCTAGGATGTTGATCGGGTCTATGAGTTTTTGGGAGTTCTGTTGGAAAGGCACTTGATCACTGCCGTTTTTAACTGGAACTCTAGCAACGCCACGGGACGGTCACTATCCAGAAATGAAATTCGTAAGTGCTTATGTGATTATGTGCTTATGTGGAGTGAATTACAGTTGTCCATCGTATTAGGACACGAGTGAAATAGTTTTGGCACATTTGTGAATGTGCTAATTTCTTCTGTCACCTTTATTAGGATGTCAGGACGAGGTCGTGGTGGTATGCGTGGTAGGCCTAAAAGGCAGGAGATGCCTATACCGGATGAAATTTCAGTACAGGAGGAAGGGACTGGTCAGGCCAATGTAGCCGAGCCAGTAGGACAACAGGCCATGGGTGCCTTAGCTTGTGAAATGACCGGAGCATTGAGGGAGTCTATGGACATTCTCCGAGCTGAGAATCAGGTCCAGGCCCAAGTAGCTGAGGCAGGGCCGTCTTTTCTGAAGAGGAAGTTTTTCTGGTTGAATCCTGATGAGTTTCTAGGGGATCCTAAAGAGCCACTAAAGGCTGATGAGTGGCTAGAGCAGATAATGAAGGCGTTTGAGATGCTTGGCATCGAAGACGAGGGCTTGCGAGTGACCTTGGCGTCCTTTTAGCTGAAGGGAGACGTAGGTCAATGGTGGAAGTTCATTCGAGGGCGAATTAGAGGGACTTGGGAGGCTTTTGTTGATGCCTTCCAGGAGAAGTTCTTGCCTCCCATTGTTAGGGAGAAGTTGAGGGACTAGTTCTGTCAGCTCAAGCAGTTGAATACACTAGTGGCAGAGTTTGAAGCCGCTTTCACTAGTTTATCGAGGTTTGCACCTGAGTTGGTGGCGTCTGAGGAACGCCATTGTCTTGAGTTTGAGAAGAATCTGAGGACCGGACTCATATTTCGAGTAGCTGGGTCCATGATTAGGGATTATGGGTGCCTTGTGGAGGCTACTGCCCATCTAGAGATCATTATGCATACAGAGAAGGAACGGATGAGGGGCTCCAGGAGGAGTCAGGATGGCCAGGGGGATAGTAAGAGGCAGAGGGGTTCTAACCCTCAGTAGTCCCAGGGAGCACATTCTAGATCTACCTTTCCAGTACTGAGTTTAGGTTTTAGGAGAGGCGGTCAGGGAGACTTCACTTGTTACAAATATGGTCAGTTGGGCCACAAGTCTCCAGCTTGCCCGCAGAGGGGAGGAGGGCAGCGAGCAGCATCATCTTCAACCCGTTCTCAGGGCCAGAGTCAGGGCAGAGGCCAGCCGCTCACTTGTTATTAGTGTGGACAGGCGGGGCATCTGAAGAGGTTTTTGCCCACAGTTGGGTGGCACGCCTGGTGCGTCTGGTTCGAGGAAAACACAAAGTCACCAACCAGCGCAGTCAGTTCAGGCCTCGAGGGCCAATCAGGGAGCCTCTTCGGCTTAGTCTGTGTAGCAGTCTTATGCTCTGAGAGGTGAGCAGGTGGATCAAAGGCCTACAGGACGCGTGTATGCTGTTACAGCGCCAGATCTTGTACCTGCTCCATCAATAATGAGAGGTACCTTTTTGTTTTGCAACTCGATTGCTAATATGTTAATTGATACGGGTGCATCCCACTCTTTTATATCTTCTGCATTTGCATCTGTTTTGGGATTGGAGTTGGCGCAGTTAGCATCTCCTATTTATGTTGTACCACCCATTGCGGGCGAGATGGTTTTGAAATAGGGGTGTCGGGGCTATGATATAGAGGTCGCCGATCGTCGACTTCCCTTTTCTTTTGTGTTGATAGATATGTCTGGGTTTGATGTGATTTTGGTTATGGACTAGTTATCATCATACCGGGTTGTTATAGATTGTTTCTGTCAGAGAGTTACTGTATGTACCTTGAGCGGAGATTGTTTTCATTTCTTGGGAGATCGGGTTAGTAGGGTTTTACCACCGGTGTATGATTCGCGAGGGCGGAGTGAACTTAGTTGCCTTTTCGCTAGCTGTATGAGTAGCGAGTGTGATGAGACTCGGACTGAGTTGCCAAAAGTGGTTTGTGAGTACTCGGACGTCTTTCCTGAGGATCTTGTTAGTTAACCACCCCATCGAGAGATCGAGTTCTCTATTGACTCCAGGAGTTGCTGGATAAGGGCTTTATCCGCCTTAGTACCTCGCCTTGGGGAGCACCGGCCCTCTTTACTAAAAAGAAAGATGGGGCTTTGAGACTTTGCATCGATTATCAAAAACTGAATCGGGCTACGGTTAAGAATAAATACCCTATGTCTCGTATAGATGATCTGTTTGACCAGTTGAAAGGATCCCGTTATTTCTCTAAGATAGACTTGAGATCGGGTTACCATCAGTTGAGAGTCAGGGAGGAGAATATCTCGAAGACGGCATTCCGTACGCGGTATGGCCATTATGAGTTTCTGGTGATGCCTATTGGGCTTACCAATGCACCGGTTGTGTTTATGGACTTGATGAACCGGATCTTCCGGGAGTTCTTAGATCGCTTTGTGGTCGTTTTCGTGGATGACATTCTAATTTATTCACCTTCTGAGGAGGAGCACAAGGAACACTTGCGAGTGGTGCTAGAGTTGCTTAGAGCCTATAAGGTGTATGCTAAGTTTGGGAAGTGTGAGTTCTAGCTAAGAAAGGTTAAATTCTTAGGCCACGTGGTGTCCGGGAAAGGAGTGGCGGTTGATTCATCCAAGATAGAGGCAGTGCAGGATTGGGCACAGCCCAAGAGTGTCTTTGAGATCCACAGTTTTCTGGGATTGGCTGGTTGTTACCATCGATTTGTGAAGGATTTCTCTAGCCTAGCTTCGCCTTTGACTAGATTGACGCGGAAATGGATCAAGTTTGTGTGGAGTGAGACTTGTGAAAAGTCATTCCAAGAGCTTAAAGTTAGACTTACCACCGCTCTAGTCTTGATTATTCCGGAGAGGGGTTTGGGTTATGTAGTAAATTGTGATGCCTCACGCGAGGGTTCGGGTTGTGTGCTGATAGGGGTGGGCAACGGTTTATCCGAACCGCTCAAACCGCCCAACCCGCCCAACCCGCATATAAATGGCCGGTTTCGCAAACATAATGCGGGCGGATGCGGTTTGAAATATGACAAATTTGCGGGTTACGGGCGGGTCGCGGGTTAAAACCGCAACCCGCAAAAACCGCCCGCACTTTAATTAGTATTATTATTATTATTTTTTATATACCAACTTTGTAACTTTAACAGGAGCACCATTATATTCTCTATGACACTAGGATCTTTATTTTTAAGTATTTCTCAACTTTCTTAATGTCGTAGAATTATCAAGTCCTAAATTTGGTTTCTTATATGATTTTCATTAATGACTCATCCACTTTTTCCTAATAAAATTTTTCTTCTGGTGATTGATGAAGCTTCTAGTTTGATTATTGATTACTGAATTAACAATTCTAATTGAGTACAACCTTTAATGCATTGATATACATTTTTTTCATGACAAAAATGCTAGTGATATTCAATTTTTATTTGTAAACTCATCAGAAAATTGTTATCAAATGATCACAAATATATAAAATAAATTTAATGCCTAAATTCGATGGGAAAAAAAAAACTTAAAAATTAATTTTTAAAGAAAAAAGTGTAAACCGCAAACCGCCCGCAACCGCCCGTACATCTACAAACCCTATCCGCACAAACCGCAAACCGCACTGCGGGCGGTTGCGGGTTGACTTTTCCCTAAACCGCATAGATGCGGGCGGGTCAAAACCGAACCGCAAACCGCACAAAACCGATCCGCGAACACCCCTATGTGCTGATACAAGAAGGGAAAGTAGTAGCCTATGGCTCGCGGCAGTTGAAAACACACGAGAGGAACTACCCTACTCATGACCTAGAGTTAGCAGCTGTAATATTTGCCTCGAAGATTTGGAGGCACTACCTTTATGGTGAGAGATTTGAGGTGTTCTCGGATCATAAGAGTTTGAAGTACCTGTTTACACAGAAAGACTTGAATTTGAGGCAGAGAAGGTGGATGGAGTTTATAGAGCATTACGACTTTGAGTTGCACTATCATCCGGGAAAGGCCAATGTTGTGGTCGACGCCCTAAGTAGGAAGTCCATTAGTGATGTAGTTTGTATTGCCATCCGGGAATGGGAGATGTTGGGTGCTCTTAGTGAGTTCAACTTGTTTCTGGGTGAGTCTGCTGAGTCTGCGGCCTTGTTTTCTGTAGTGGCACAACCTACACTTATGAATCAAGTGTTAAAGGCAAAGAGGGGTGACTTTGAGATAGAATCCCTCCGGGAGAAGATTTCGAGTGTGAAGGTAGAGAAGGGTTTGATTGTGTATCCCGACCTAAGTGTGAGGTACCGAGACCGTTTGTTTGTGCCGTAGTCTTACTGAGATGAAGTACTCCAAGAGTTTCACCATTCACGCCTTGTGGTGCATCCGGGAGGCACTAAGATGTATCGTGATCTGAGTCGCCAGTTTTGGTAGAGGGGTATGAAGAAGGATGTGGTAGTGTTTGTGTCAAAGTGCCTTACTTATCAGCAAGTGAAGGCCAAGCATCAGAGGCCAGCGGGTACAACCCTTGCCTATAGCCGAGTGGAAATGGGAGCACGTCACAATGGATTTTGTCGTGGGTCTTCCAAAGACTCAACAGGGTAGTGACGCTATTTGGGTGGTGGTTGACCGGTTGACTAAGTCGGCGCACTTTATTCCTATGCACATAAAAGATTCGGTAGATCATCTTGCCGACTTGTATATTCGGGACATAGTGAGGTTGCACAGAGTCCTAGTGTCGATCGCTCAGATAGAGATCCGCGTTTTACTGCTAGGTTGTGGCAGAGTTTGTAGAGTGCCTTGGGCACTAGATTGACTTTTAGCACGGATTACCATCCTTAGACTGATAGGCAGTCCGAGCGTACTATTCAAATCCTTGAGGATATGCTTCGAGGCTGTGTCCTTGACTTTAGGGGGTCGTGGGAGAGACACCTACCCTTAGTGGAGTTCGTCTACAACAACAGTTTCCAATTGAGTATTGGTATGGCACCGTTTGAGGCCTTGTATGGCTGACCGTGTAGATCTCCAGTGTGTTGGGCCGAGGTGGGTGATGCACCTTTGTTGGGCCCGGAGTTGGTGCGAGAAACGACGGAGAAAGTTAGATTTATCCGTAAGAGATTAGTTATAGCCCAGAGTCGCCAAAAGAGTTATGCCGACCGTCGGAGGCGGCCCTTAGCATTTGAGGTGGGTGATCACATCTTTTTGAAGATATCACTTAGGCGGGGTTTGATGAGGTTTGGGAAAAGTGGGAAGTTGTCCCCTCGATTTATTGGCCTTTTTGAGATCCTTGAGCGGATTGGGGAGATTGCCTACCATTTAGCATTGCCGTCGCAACTGTCCGGAGTGCATGATGTGTTTCATGTTAGTATACTTCGGAAGTATGAGCCGGATCCATCGCATGTATTGGATTGGACCGACTTAGAGGTAGATGAAGATACCTTATATAAGGAGAGACCGGTGCGGGTCTTGGATAGACGGGACCAAGTCTTGCGAGGCAAGACGATACCCTTGGTAAAGGTATTGTGGAAATATCACAGGGTTGAGGAAGCTACTTGGGAACATGAGTTGGAGGTTCGAGAGAAATATCCGGACCTATTTGTTGATGTTTGAATATATGTTGGAGATTTTGTCAGTCAATTTATGACTGCTCCTCGCTCTTCACACTATGCTGTTGTGGTTTGCATTTTGCGCTATCTCAAAGAAACTCTATTTTGTGGTCTTCACTACTCCCCTCACTCTTCTCTACAGCTGCATGCCTTTTCTGATGCCGATTGGGTAGGGGATCCTACTGATCGTTGTTCCACTATTGGGTTCTGCTTCTTCTTAGGCAACTCTCTCATTTCCTGGCGTAGCAAGAAGCAAACTCTTGTTGCTCATTCTAGTACCGAGGCTGAGTATCGTGCTCTTGCTGACACTACTCAGGAGCTTGTGTGGCTTCGTTGGCTTCTTTCTGACATGGGTGTTTCTCATTCTGCTGCCACCAATCTTTATTGTGACAATCAAAGTGCTATTCAGATTGCACATAACGATATCTTCCATGATCGCACCAAGCATATTGAGATCAATTTCCACTTTATACGACAGCATGTTACTAGTGGCCATGTTCGTCTTCTCTTTGTTACCTCTGCTGATTAGACTGCCAACCTCTTCACCAAAGCTCATCTTCCAGGACGCTTCTCTGATCTCCTCTCTAAGCTCAAGTTGATATCTGACTTACCACCTTAAGCTTGAGGGGGGGTGTTAGATACATATATTATTATTTTATATTTATCTATCTGTATTGTAGATGTATCTCATCTCCTTTTCTATACCTATATCTGATGTTTCTCTATCTTCTTCTCTACACTTATCTAGGTTTCTTCTCAGCCTATAAATATAGGCTTCTTGTAATTCATTCAATACAATTCAATATACAGTCTCTCTATTTTCATAACACACGAATAAATGCACTCTTCAACCCACATCTTTTCATTGGTCAGTCATATGTGGTGTAAACAGGCAACAGGGGCTAAAATTTAGGAGGGAGGTCCAAATTTTTTAGAGACTACATATGATTGGTCATCAAAGACAAACATCGTCGTTTTGTCCTATGAGTTTGTGTTGTAGATTTAGCAACCAAACTCTTGATCGTCACCAAATCCAAAACGACGTCTTTTGATTATCCTAAAAAGCCCTAACTAGCATCTTCCTCATTTCAATCCATGATCTTCCTTTCTCTCCCTCACTATGTTGTCTCTCTCTCTCTTACACTCTCACGCCTCAATTCTGCCATTGTCATTGCCACCATTTCCGTTGTTGCTGCTATCACCATACCACCAGACTGTCAAGAACTCCACCTCCATTGACACACTTCACCTTCCTGACGTCATCCATCAGGCAATCTCTCTTTCTCTCTCTCAATTTACTGGTATTCATTCTAATCATAACCAAACCATACAAGAACCAAAACCCATGCTAAGTGTCCTGGATACTTGTTCTAACAAATTAAACCATATGAGAACTTGCTAAATCAAGTGAATGTTGAGCCAAACAGAGTGTATATGCAGGCTCTCAACGTCTCTCAGCAGTGGCGGAGCCAGGAATTCAGTGAAGAGGGGCACAAATTAATGATAATATTAATTTTGTTTTTTTCTCATAACAAATTGAGATATTACTAAACGTAAATATTAAGAGTTTATTTTGATATATGTGAATTTTAAATTAAAGGATTTAAGGTTAAATTTTATAGAAATATTGTGGAGTAACTATTTTAGGTGGATTGAAAAATTAAAAAAGATGATAAGTTGAGATAGAAATGATATATTTTAGTAGAAAAATTCTATAAAACACACTGTAAAAAAAATGTCTATCATATGTCACAGTTATGATCTTTGTGGTCTTTAGTTATGACACATTATAGTGTTGGATATTACTTAGTTATAACTTCTTGTGGTTGCTATTTTGGTTATGATTGAAGAGGTTTTTGATTATACATTAAGTAATGATTCTCATTTTGATATTAGTTATAACTTATTGAAAAAAAAAAAAAAAATTTTTTTTTTTTGGTTATAATTGATGATGTGTTGTATGGTTATAATTTATATAGTAATAATTTTAGTTATAAATGAAAATAATTTGGTTATGAAAATTTATAGTATCAATACCATAAAGTAATAACTAGTATATGGTTGGTACACACCTTTTGGAGGTGTATAATAGAAAGACTTATTTTAGTAAGTTCATTGTAATTATAAAGAAAATTTATAATAGAAGGACTATTATAATTTGAAAAAGAGATATTATTATAATTTTATAAAATATATATATATATATATATAATATAATTTATATATATAAGGATACCAATATAATTATCAAAACTTGAGGGAGGTACGTGCTCCTGGGCATACACTACCTCCGGCCCTGTCTCTAAGCAAGGAGCTAGTCTTTTTTCACTACTAACAAAGAAATGAATGATGAAACTGTTGACTGGTCCTGTTCTGCAGTAATTATTTTCCCTTTCTCAATTCCAGTTTTAGAGAATCCACGAAGGTTGCCTATGCAAAATATCAGAACATTATGTTGGGTTCATACAACTTCTTAATTAAAAATGTGTTGCATTAAATTATTTCTTAGTGTTGTTTCCCAAAAACAAAAGTAATGATTGTATTTGGTTTCAATTTTTTATATTTAATTTTTTTTAAATTAAATTTTTTATTTTTCATATTTTTTTATTTTTATTGAATATTTTTAAAATTTTAAGTAATTTTTTTTTACATTTTTAGATACACCCTACTTAGATGTATCTAAAAAGTAAAATATTTTAAAAAATCAGTAAATACACAAAAATATTTTAAAAAATGTACTAAATTTTCATTTTTTTTTTGTATTTTTGGTATTTAAAAAAAATCACAAATATTATATTTTTTAAGTGTGTTTATGTTAGATGTATCTAAAAATTAAAAAAAAATGCTTAAAATATTTCAAAAATTCAGTAAAAACAAAATAATTTGAAAAACAAAAGGTTTCAATTTTCTGAAAAATAAATTTAGAAAACTCAAACCAAACAAGCTATTTTCCCATTATTTTCTAGTTTTTTGATCTTGTCAATTTGTATTAAAAATAATAAATAAATAAATAACAACTATAGGGACAATTCTTCTCAATGGCAACTAAAATTTTTGTCACCAAAAGTGTCTTCTTCTATGAGATGGTTTCCATAAGGTGGAGGGAAGGAGGAATGAGCAATGAGAGACTAGTGGTGTCGTGGTGGTGCAATAATGGTGGAAGGAAGAGGGCGGAGGGGTGGTGGCTGCCACAAGGTGGCTTTTGTCTGCATAAAGAGAGAAAATGTAATGACCCGTACTTTAAACCCTTTTATTTATTTATGATGGTGTTGTTGCATTTATTATGTGTTTGTTATAGATTATACTTTCTTTGGGACTATGCTTGAACTTTGGAGTGTTGAGTTTTGAATTTGGTTAGGTATTAGTATTTGTTATAGATTACATGTACATGAAATTAATTATAAGTCTGAACTAAATAATTTAAGAAACGATAATAAAAGAAAAATAATATAAATTTATAAAATAAGTGTTATATTATCTTTTTTCAAATAAGTGTTATAAATTTGGTTCTTAGATCTCTTGGGTTTGTCAACTTTGTCCTCGCACCCAACATAAATGGAGGGGTAAACTTTTTTTCTTCAAGCAGTGGTGTGACAATGTGTGTGTTCCATGTACATATATATCAAGAGGGGATTCATATATGGAGAGAGGGAAAAAAAAAACTGAGCAGGAGCGATGAATAAAGACAGAGGGAGAGAGGTAGCAACTGTGATAGTGATCACCGAAGGTGGAGAGGAAACATATTAGTTTAACACGCTTCAAAAATATTTTGGGATAGTAAAGACAAAAAAAGAGTGCTTTAAAAAGTGGCCGAAGGATAGAACTGAGGAAAATCTTAAGAGCTACAAATTGGCTAATAAGAAGGTCAAAAAAGTAGTGAGAAATGCTAAATTAAAAGCCTATGATGACCTATACACTAGACTAGATAATAAGGGAGAGAGAAGAAAATATACAAACTTGCTAAGATAAGAGAAAGGAAAACAAGAGATTTTAATCAAGCTAAGTGCATCAAGAGTGAGGACTCTAAGGTGTTGGCAAAGGATGAAGAGATTAATGAGAGATAAAAGAACTATTTTGAAAGTTGTTAAATGAGAAACAAGGAAAAAAGCTCTAAAGGAGTGGAAATAGCCAGTAATAAGGAAAACCAAGACTACAGGTTCTATCATAAGATTAAAAACATGAGCTTTGAAGTAGAGACACTCAAGAAAATGAAATCGAATAAGGCTTTAGGACCCGATGATATCCCTATTGAAGCTTGGAAATGTTTGGGTAAGGGGGTTGCTTGGTTTACTAGGTTATTTAGCAAGATTTTGTTGACTACGAAAATGTCAGAGGAGTGGAGAAAGAGTATTTTGGTGTCAATCTATAAGAATAAAGGATATGTCCATAATTGCAACGACTATAAAGGAATCAAGCTGATGTGTCATATAATGAAAGTGTGGGAGAGAGTGATGGAACATCAATTACAAGATATAACAGAGGTGTTAGAGAATCAATTTGGATTTATGCCTAGTAGGTCAACAATAGAAGTAATCTATCTTTTGAGGAGAGTAATAGAAAAGTGTAGAGAGAAGAAAAGAGACATTCATATAGTTTTTATTGATCTTAAGAAAACATATGATAGAGTGCCTCGAGATATAATCTGGTGGGTGTTAGAGAAGAAAGTGATGACAAAAGACTACATTGATGTGATTAGGAACATGTATGAAGGTATGGTAACCATTATTAGATCGCCAGCTAGAGAGGCAAGTGAATTTTCAATTACTGTGGGGTTACACCAAGGATCAACCTTAAGTCCTTATCTTTTTGTTTTAGTTATGAATGAGTTGACGAGAAATATTTAAGATGATTTGCCATGGTGTATGCTTTTTGCAGATGATATCATGTTAGTGGATGAGACTAGAGAAGAAGTTAACACTAAGTTAGAGACTTGGAGAGAAACACTTGAATCTAAAGAATTTAGGATAAACAGAACTAAGACAGAGTACATATAGTATAATTTTAGTAACAGTAACAATGAAAATAGAGGAGAAGTAAAGATTGAGAATCAAGAACTACCTAAGAGTGAACATTTTTGTTATCTAGGATTGATTATCACAACGGCTAGGGAGATTAGAGTAGATGTGGTCCATAGAATCAAAGCGGGGTGGCTTAAGTGGAGGAGTGCATCTGGGGTACTACTGTACGATAAGCGAGTACCTACTAGACTAAAAGGAAAGTTCTATAGAATGGCTATTGGACCACTGATGTTGTATGGGATAGAATGTTGGGCAATTAAAAAACGTGTAAGACAATGAGTTCTGCTGAGATGAGAATACTAAGGTGGATGTGTGACAAGACTAGAAATGAGTTTATTTGTGAATGGGTAGAAATAGCACTGATAGAAGATAAGCTGAGAGAGAATAGATTAAGATGGTTTTGTCATATACAACGGAGACCAGCAGAGGCAGTAGTGAAGAGATGCGATACAGTAACGGTAGATGGAAGTGCTAGGAGAAGGGGAAGACCTAGATTAACATGGGCTAGTGCAGTAAATAAAGATATGAATCTCCTTATTTTGACTAACTAAATGGCCTCTGATAGAGTTGAGTGGACTTAAGGCTTAAGGTTTCGTTTCCATTTTTTTTTTCACATCCGTTCAGTTTTTCATTTGGGTAATTCTATTTGCACACCACTAGTTATCTCAGTACACACCATTTCTTCACTCTTTACTTAGTTCACACCACATTTAAATTGAAAATTTTGATTTTGTCCCAATCCACACCATTTTTTTTCAAATAATATCAAATTACCCTCTTCTCCAACAAACCCTAACTTTTACCACAACCACCACCGGTTACAACCCCCTTTCCTCCAGTCGTCGCCTCCTCCATAGCCTCCCTCATCAACCACCACCGCCATCAACCACCGCACCCACCACCAGCACCTGCCCAACCTTTACTATAGGCCAATTGTCCTTTCTTAGCCCTTTCTGTCATCAAGCTAGTTATCTATTCCCATATCCTCATCCACTCCCGCCTCACCACGTCACAGCCTCCTACAGCCATGAATCCCTCAACCCACTTGTGAACCTTTCCACCATTATCTCTATTTTTCGCTCCCTTTGAAAACCTAACCGCCGCCATCATCTCCCATTTCCCTCCCTCTCAAACCCTAACCCCTTTCTCTCATTTTTGTCCCACTGGAACCCTAACCCTAAGTTTTTGCCATCAAATACAAATCTCTCTCTCTCGCTCACTCGCGTGCGCCCGTTCACTGGCGATCGCACACACTGCAGGGTGCGTGGCAATGGTAAGAGGTGTGATGGTGGAGATCGTAGGTGGGAGGTCACTGCAATGATAGAGGCAATGATGGGGGCTAATAAGGCTATGGCGAGTGTCACCGCCAATGAAAAGGTGATTGGGCAGTTAATGGACTAAGAAAGGGGTGGCGACGGGTGTGGAGGAGGGAACGAATTCTGACAGCAAATATGGCAGAGGTCTGTGGTGTGGATTGAGAAATGGATTAAGGGGTAAAAATGTAATTTTCTCAAGAGGTAAAAATGTAATAAAAAAAAATATGATGATGGCGGGTACTCAGATGAAAAGTGGTGTTCAAATAGAATTTTCCTTTACATTTTGGTAGCTACCATAAGGAGGTTAAGTGTCACAAAGTAAATCTTGGGAGGGTTCCGTGTTTTTTGACCTAACTTTACAGTGATAAAGCGTAATTTACACTAAATTTGTTATTATTTATTTAATAATTTAAAGAGTAGTTAAAATGCTTTTTGGGCAAACTACAAAAATAGGAGTAAAGGCACCAAATTCCGTTGAACTTTAAACGGAATTTAAAGAGTAGATGGTTGAGATTCAAAGCTCCATACAATATGGAGAGGGAAGTAATGGTAGTGGAGAGAGGATCTGGATCCCTTGTACACCCGTTGTCCTTCGTGCATTAAAACTTAAATATTATAACAATAAAATTAGATCAAAAATGTTAGAAATCTGTAAAAATTTATCAAAAATTTTACCAAAAGTCTCACATGAGTATGAGACTCACATGAGATCCACATTGTGTAAATCCCACACTCATATGACATTTGGTAAAAATTTTGATAAAATTTTTAGGCTCTTTAGCGCTTACTCAAATTAGATAGCGGGGAGCTTCCCACCAAATCCACCGTTCCAAAAATCATGAGTCCAGAGGTTTTGGCTTTTAGGGTGTGTTTGTTTTGAAGGATTAGGGGGTGGGATTGGGCTATTAGTCCCACCGGACTAATAGTCTATTGTTTGTTTTATTTTTTTTGCTCCGGACTAATAGTCTCACAAATATGGGACTATCCTATCTCATAGGGGAGGGTGGGATAGAAACCATGGGATTGGTATCCCATGAGATTATTTTGTGAAATGTCTATTTTACCCTCCAAGCTATTACTTAGCAAACAATTAGAAAATGATAAAATAATTTTTTGAACATTTATAAATTATTTTTTTAGTGTTGTTAATTTAAAATTATATATTAAATAAAAAAATTTAATTATAAATTATAAATTATAAATTTAATTTAATTAAAAATAATAAATTATAAATTATGGCCTTATAAATTAATTTTTTTAGTGTTGTTAAAAAATTAAATTTACATATTAAATTAAATTATTTTTTTAGTGTTGTTAATTTAAAATTATTTATTAAATAAAAAATATAAATTATAAATTAAATTTATTTAAAAATAATAAATTATAAATTATGGCCTTATAAATTAAATTTTTTTAGTGTTGTTGAAAATTTAATTTATATATTAAATAAAATTATTTTTTATTGTCGTTAATTTAAAATTATATATTAAATAAAAAATATAAATTATAAATTTAATTTAATTGAAAATAATAAATTAAAATAATTAAAATATTGTGCAAAAAATAAAATAAAACAATATTTTATTTAATCTAGTTAAAAATAATAAAAATATTAAAGGTATGTTTAATATTGCTATTACTTAGTAAATAATTGAAAAGGATAAAATAGTCATTTAAGTATTTATCCTTCTCCATAATATCCCAAACAAACATTAGATAACTAAAAATAGTCCAATCCATACATTTAATCCCATGACTAAACAAACATAGGATACAAATTTAATCCAACCAAATAGTTTCGGGACAATGTATTATCCAGTCCGTCCAAACAAACGCACCCTTAGTTTAAGACTTGATAGGGCAAAAAGGGTTTGAGAGGGGGAGAAAGAAAACAAAATGAAGAAGGAGAAAATTAGGATTCAAATTAACAAAATGTTGAAACTCCAGAGTAGACTTTTGAATTAAATTTTAGGGTAAATTACATTTTACCTCCTGAGGTTATGTTAAAAAACACAGCGCCCCCCTAACATTTACTTTGTCACACTAACCCCCTTGTGCTTGCTACCAAACTGCAACTGTTAACATTTCCGTCCAACTCAACAGTGCATGTATCGCACGCGCAGCATAAAGAATTGCATGCTTTACTTCTGCCATATTTGACCACTTAATGGACAATTATAACCATGTTTTCACTCTAAATTTGCAAAGGCTATCTGTGGACACAATTGTTTGTTCCAGCTTTTCAGAGCCAACTTATGGCTTTTAGTTTTGAAAAAGTTATTTTGGACTGTTTGGTTAAACTTATTTCAAACAGCTTCTGATTCTAACAGCTTATTTTAACTCAAAAAAGCTGATTCTGAGAAGCTGCTCACCCCTTGCTTCTGATTATCAGCTTCTGCTGTGGACATGTTAATTTATGGTTATACTCTTAAATTTTTTCATTTTTTATTTTTTTAAAAATAGAAAAAGACTCAAATGGACTATAGATTATTATTATTATTATTTATGAGAAATGTAGACAAACAAAAAATAAAAATTAATTGAAAAAGCTATTTCACAGCTTATTTAACAAACACTACTCAGTAACTTAAATCTATAATCCAACAGCTACACCAAACAGATTAACAACTTCTGATTAAAGTCATAATCTATAATCTGTTAAGCTATAATCTATAAGCTGTTTTAACAGCTACACCAAACGGGCCCATTAGCAGGTGGGTTTCTAGAGAGAGAAAGGCACACGGGTGGTTGTGAGGGTGATGGCAGATGGCTGGAGTTGAATGAGTTCCATCCACCCATTTCTCCTTCAATTAATGGCCGAAGGTGAGACAGTTCCTTCCACTCATTTCTCCTTTGATTATTGCAGCAGACAAGCTTTTCCTCTCGTCCATCAATTTCTCTATTTGTCTCATCACGTATTTGATTTTTCTCGTGGCGGAGCTTCAATTTGAAAGATTATGGAATTCTCATGACAGGTTTTGTTGTTTTAACAACTAAAAATGCCCTGCGTTCCGTACCTGATGTCGGTCCCTAATTCACTATTGAAGGTTTTTTATATGATAAAAAATTACTGTGTTGGCAAAAATGAGAAAGGAAAACAGATAATTTAAGAAAAATAGAGACCCACTATTTTATCCACAATGAAATGATAAGTTAAGTGTCAACTTTTAATTTATTACAAATCAATCATATAAGGTCAATTTGTTTGTTATGTTATTGTCGGTGAATTGTAACACTTAAATTTTGGATTTGTAGCACTTCTCAATAATTTATTCAACAAACAAGCTTGAGCATGTTTGGTTCACAAAACAGAGACACAAATAGAAGGGTAACGCAAAAGAGCCCTGTGCATGTTTAATTTGAAATTTTGAACTCTATGGTGCTTCTTACATTAATCAAATCTTGAACAAAAGCAATGCAGAAAATGGTTGCTAGCAAGCTCGTAAAAATAAAAAATAAAAAGTCTGGGTTAGTAGAATCTGAAGAGAGTCTTCATGTTGCTTGTGCTTGGCATCAAATTTAATGAATCTTCTCAACATCTCAGTTTAAAATGGTTATGGGCTTTCCCCCATTTGTTTCTTGCTAAGAAACACAGACACTTCTAAAAAGGTCGCGTATCAGTGTTGGCTTCGTGTCAGACACCGACACTTGTTGGACACTTTCCGACATGTGTCCAACACTTGTCAAACTGTGACCTATTTTTTAAAAGTTTTTTAGATTTGGACATTATTCGGACACTTGAAGGGCACACGTGTCCATCGATTAGATACACCTGAAATTAATTATAAGTTTTTATTTAGAATGCAATAATAAAAGAAAAACAATGTAATTTATAAAATAAGTGTTATGTTATATATATATATTTTTAATATCTTTGAATGATATTGATATATATGACATGTAATAAATATATAAAATTATATATTTTGTACATGTTCCTATGTGCCGTGTCCTATATTTTTTGAAAATTAGCGTGTCAACGTGTCCGTGTTGTATCTATATTCCTGCTTCGTAGGTCTCTTGGGTCTATCAGCTTTGTCCTCACACCCAACACAAATAGGGGGATCCAACACAAACAAAGCTTTTTTCTTCAAGCAATGGCTTTACTATTTGTGTGTTCCATGTATGTATATGTATTATATATCAAGAACGGATTCATATGGAGAGAGGGCAAAAAAAATGAGCAGAAGAGATGAATAAAGACATATGAAGAGAGAGGTAGCCAACTATGATAGTGATAACCGAAGGTGTGGAGAGGAAACATATTAGTTTACAACGCCACTAGGTAGCTCGAAAGCATAGAGCTCGAATGTCTCGAAATTGTTTTTTTTTTTTTATTCCTTTTCCTTCTTCCTTCTTTCTTTTTCCACACAGCCCTCTCTCTCTCTCTCTCTCTCTCTCTCTCTCCTCAAACCAAGGAAGAAGAAAAAGAGATCAAAATCATCATCAACAACATCTTCATCAACATCATCATCATCAACAAATTTTTTTTTTTCATCTTGAGATCCAGATCAACTAGAGAAAAAAAAAAAAAAACACGACAGAGAAGTAGAGAAAATAGAGTCTAAAATCAACATCTTCATCAACACATCATCATCATCATCATCAACAATTTTTTTTTTTCCCTTTCAAATCCAGATCCAGATCAACTAGAAAAAAAAAAAAAAGAAGTAGAGAAAACAGAGGCGATCAGCGATACAAAACAGAGGCAACCGGCGATCTTCCTTCTCTTCCATCACCGCCATCACCGTCGAGCGATCTTCCTTCTCTTCCATCACCGCCATCACTGGCGATCTTCCTTCTCTTCCATCACCGCCATCACCAGCGATCTTCTCTTCCTCCTCTCTCGCCTCTGCTCTCTTCCTCTCCTCTTCTCTTCTCTCTTCTTTCTCTCTCTCTCCTCTTCTCTCCCCTC
This sequence comes from Camellia sinensis, assembly GCF_055761805.1. Classification (NCBI taxonomy): domain Eukaryota; kingdom Viridiplantae; phylum Streptophyta; class Magnoliopsida; order Ericales; family Theaceae; genus Camellia; species Camellia sinensis. The sequence continues at coordinate 60,996,800 of NC_138962.1, read as the reverse complement.
TGTATTCGAAAGCAAGAAAAGAAAAAAAAAAAGAAAAAAATACCCAAAACAACGTCGTTTTGGGTATTTGAGCCACTTTCGAGCCAAATATTTCGAGCTACAAAGCTTTTTCCATTAGCTTAACTGGCTTCAAAAATATTTCGGGGTTATTTTTGTCTTTCTATTTTCTGCCCCGTCCATTTAGTTTAACCGGCTTCAAAAATAAAATTAATTATTTTTATTTAATTTGTTTGGTCGTTATTAACATTTATATTAGTTTTAATTATTTCGGTTACAAAGATATTATTATATTTTATTATTGTAATTATGTAATGATTAATTGTTATGTTTTAATTCTTATGAAGTGTTCCAATATATAAATCGTTCTCTTCCAAAACATTAGAGAAGAAGACAAACAAGAGAATATATGAGTATAAGATCATTGAGATTCTATTGAAGAGTATACTTTGATCTATCTTTTGTATTTTTGGGTAACTATGGTTCGTTGGTGGATGTGAATATCGGATGAGGAAGGTTGTAAGCGTTTGGATTGTATCTTGGAGCCGTTGCACTCCGATCGTATCTTCACGTGGGAAGGAACAACGACTTTAGGGCAGTGACTACACGCCTCTCAATCTCACAGACCAACTCTTTCGTACTCTATATGAATTTACTTACTTCCATATTTTATTTATCGTACATTTGCTAATCATTTTATTAATTACATTATATTAGGGCATAATATTTTTCTAACAATCTAAAGTCGTTGGTGTTAAAATAAAATAAATAAACAAAATTAAAACTATTATTATTTCTTATTAGTGTTTTATAATTATTGTGATAAATATTTTGGTTGTTCAGCTAGACTAACAATCTAAAACTACTTTTATATCTAAATTATTTGTAGGTCTAGCAAAAATTAACAACAGTCTCATTTGATTTTATCTCACAATTATGTTGTTAGGGAAAATATATGATTTCCTAACAATTAGTATCGGAGCTTACGGTTAATTTGTGTAAATCAATAGAGGGAAATGTGGGTCGTATATCTAACTTCAATGGAAGCAATTACGTAACTTAGAAAACTAAAATAGATGACTTATTATTTTGTAAAGATTTGTATCAACTTATTGAGGGTGACAGTGGCAAACCTAAAGGTATGAAAGATGATGAATGGAAAAAACTTAATCGAAAAGCCGTTAGTGTTATTCGTCAATGGATTGATGACAGTGTATTTCATCATGTTGCTACTGAAACTTCAGCACATGATTTATGAAAAAATTAGCAGGCCTTTATGACAGAAATCAACCACAAATAAAGCCTTTTTATTTCGAAAGTTAATTAATTTAAAACATAAAGATAGAAGCCCTATTCCAGAACATTTGAATGAAATAAAGAGTATTGTTAACCAACTTGTTTCTATGAAAATTATTTTTGATGATGAATTGCAGGCTTTTATGCTACTTAGTTCATTACCTGAAAGTTGGGAGACTTTAGTTGTGACAGTTAGTAATTCGGCACCCAATGGAGTTGTCACAACGAGCCAAGTCACTAGTAGCTTGTTGAATGAAGAAACTAGAAGAAAATCAGTAAGTTTCTCTCATTCAGAAGCATTTGTTGTGAGAGGCCGAAGAAAAACAAAGGGGAGGAGTAAGACTCCTCATGGTCATGATCAAAGTCGTGACAAATCAAGAGATGGCTCTTTTTCAAAGAAAGACATCGAGTGTCATTATTGCCATGAGAAATGGCACATGAAGCGGGAATGCCAAAGGCTCAAGAAAAGGCGTGACAAAAGTGTGGATAAGAAGCAAGAAGACACAACGGTGGTTACTACCGATGGTGATCTCATGGTCATTTGTGAAGATGATTGTGTCAATTTTGTGGGCCAAGAGAACAATTGGGTGATTGATTCCGGTACTTCTTTTCATGTGACTTCTTAAGTTAATTTCTTCATTACCTACACTAAAGGAGATTATGGGTGTGTTTGAATAGGTAATGAAGGTTTGTCCAAGATTGTTGGTATGGGTGATGTTTGCTTGGAAACAAATTTGGGATGCAAGTTGTTGCTTAAAGATGTGAGGCATGTTCTAGACATTCGACTCAATTTGATCTCTACCGGGAAGCTAGATGATGAAGGCTACAACAATAAATTTGGTGATGGAAAATGGAAGCTCACAAAGAGTTCTTTGGTGGTGGCTAAGTGCAAGAAGGCTCATACACTTTATTCGATGCAAGGAAAAATTTGTAAAGGTGTTGTCAATGCACTTGAAGATGATACTTCTACCGAATTGTGGCACAAACAGCTTAGCCATATGAGTGAAAAGGGACTACAAGTTTTGTTCAAGATAGAGCTTTTACCCAGTTTGAAAGGTACACATCTTAAAACTTGTGTTCATTGCTTGGCGGGCAAACAACATAGTTTCTTTTCATAAAAATGTTGCTTCTAAAAAAGAAAATGTTTTGGAGTTGATTCATTCGGATGTTTGTGGTCCTTTGAAAGTTAGAACACATAGTGGTGCACTTTATTTTGTTATTTTCATTGATGATTATTTAAGAAAAGTTTGGACTTTTGCACTAAAAACTAAAGATCAAGTTCTAGATGTGTTTAAGCATTTTCAAGCCATGGTTGAAAGAGAAACAGGACAGAAATTGAAGTGTATCCGAATAGACAATGGTGGTGAATACATTGGACCATTTGATGATTATTGTCACAGCCAAGGTATTTGGCATCAAAAGACAGTTAAGAAGACTCCTCAACAAAATGACGTAGTTGAGGGAATGAATTGCACCATTGTGGAAAGAACAAGGTGTCTGCTTCACATGCTAAATTGCCAAGATCCTTTTGGGGTGAGGCAATGAGTACAGCGGTTGACGTGATCAATTTGTCTCCTTTCTATCCTTTTAATAGTAATGTTTCCGAAAGAGTTTAGACTGGCAAATATGTGTCTTATGGGCACTTGAGAGTATTTGGTTGCCGAGTTTTTGTTCATATTCCAAAGGATGATAGGTCCAAACTTGACAGCAAATCAAGACATGCATTTTTCTTGGCTATGGGCGTGATGAATTGGTTATAGATTGTGCGATCCAGTCGACAAGAAAGTTATTCGAAGCCGTGATGTTGTGTTTCTTGAAGACCAAAAATTGAAGACTTTGGCAAAGGTGATCAACCGGAGCCAAAAACTAGTGATCTTATTGACATGGATCTATCTCATTCATCTTCAGTCAATGATGAAAATGGGGGAGATGTGTAGCCACCTCTTGAAAATGTAGATGACAATACTAGTCCAAATGAAGTTGAGCCAGAAATTGAGGAAGAGCATCCAACTCAGGAACCGCCATGTAACAACCCTCATTTTGACTTAGTCATACTTGCATACATTTATGGATGATCTTGTTTTAATATATGCATTTTCAAATCTTGTCTCGTTTTGCTTGAATGTTTGCTTGCACACTTTGTTCTTGTCTGGTGTGTTGGCGAGGTCATTTTAAGCCTAGACACCTTCGAAACCTTTGTCACTTAGAACTATCTTGGAACCCCGTTGGTTGACATCCATCTTCACCCTGGCATATTGGCCGAGATGTCACCATCTAGGCCGAGGTGCGCGTCGCCTAGGCCGAGATGTGCATCATCTGGGCCGAGATGTTAATATCTAGGCGTTCTAGATCCTTGATCCTTGCATGAGTGATTTTGTTCCTGGAATGGTATGACCTAGACCGATGTGTGGCACATCTAGGCCAAGGTGCGGCACAGCTTAGTCAAGTGTTGTCCTTCCAAGCCGATGTCATTGTCACCCTGCTTGCCGAAGCTTTGCCTTAGCCGAGATCATCACTTACCGGAGTCTTGTTGTTAGCCGATGTCGTTACTTGCCGGTGTGTTCTTGCCGCCTAGCTTGTCGAGTACACTTTGTCTTGGTCTTGTCTTGTCATGTCAGTCACCTTTTTGGATAGTGCCAATCAGCCGATGCCACGTGTCCCGACATAGGGATTAAGTCAGTGATTGTCGTGAGAAACATATCATTTGTATCAAGTCTTGCCTTTTAGAGAGAGAAACTCAAGGAAGAAGAAGGAGAAGTTTAAGCTAGAGAGAGTGAACTTCCAAGCTTGATCGTTGGAGCTTGAACCGTTAGATTCGAGTTTTGAGGTTAGAATCGTAACCTATTCTTGTTGTTCTTATTGATCATCTAGCTGCATTGCACGATCAAACCTGTTTCGCACGCCATTCATCGATTTAAAGTTGGTTTTAGAAAGAGAAAACGATTTTCATGTGTTTTTGAAGAAAAGCCTCGTTTGATCCGAAAGTTTGCATTAAAGCTCATGTTTTTGTGTTTGTTTTGATAAGATCCTTGAGTGTGGGTACCTAGGTCCATGTTTTTGAATTCATAGCATGAAGTCTCAGCTATTGTAATAGCAAGTTTTGATCTTTGCATTCATCTTCCTCATGTTCATGTTCTTCAAGTTCTTCATGCTCACGTTCTTCATGTTTATCAAGAGGGAAACCCAGATTTTTCCCGACTTCGCTTTTGAATGTGGCCATCGAGGCTACACCTCGGCAAGGGGGTGTGGGACCTCGGCCTAGACCTGGTAGTTGCCCAGCGTGTTTTTCCAAGGATAAGAAACTGTGTTTCAATTTGATTGACTTAGTTTTTGAAGGATGCCGAGGTCATTTGCATGTAAGCTAGACTTGTTTTGAGCAGTGCATTCAATAGACTTTGCCATGTGTTGTAGGACTTGGACTTGCCTTGACCCCGACGTTTGAAGAACTAGGTGAGTGGTATTTTTGATAAAGCTATGTTATCAATATTTTGATGAGCTTTGCTTTGCTTTGTTTTTGAAAGATATTTGTTAAGCATGAGTGATTGTCCTTAGTTTTGTATCTCGTATTATACTCGCTTGAATGACCTTCTCGGAAAGTCCCTTGTGCTGGAGGACTCTAAACTTTCGCAGCACATCTTGGTTGAAAAGTCCCTTGTGCTGGAGGACTCTAAACTTTCATAGCACATCTCGTTTGAAAGTCCCTTGTGCTGGAGGACTCTAAACTTTCGCAGAACCTCTCGTTTTGGAAGTCCCTTGTGCTGGAGGACTCTAAACTTTCGTAGCACATCTCGTTCGAAAGTCCCTTGTGCTGGAGGACTCTAAACTTTCGCAGCACCTCTCGTTTTGGAAGTCCCTTGTGTTGGAGGACTCTAAACTTTTGCAGCACATCTTATCTTGAAAGTCCCTTGTGCTGGAGGACTCTAAACTTTCGCAGCACTCTCGTGTTAAAAGGCTACGGGCCTTTGTAACATAGGTCTCTTGTGCTAAAGGACTCTAAACTTTTGTAGCACCCCTGTTTGAGATGCCCTCTTGCTTTGTCTTGATTTGCCACGGACGGTTTACCGCGTGGATACGTTTGCCGGAATGTTATTATTTGTAATATGTGATGCTAGTAAGTATCCCTTGAAGCTTTGAAGATCTGTTAGATGGACGAGGTCCATTCCTTGTTATATATAAAGTTTTGTTTTGTATTGTTTTGAAAGGACTTCGGCTATTATTCATGCAAACCCCTTTATTATTTATACCATTCACTGAGTATCCAAGCTCACCATCTCTATATATATGTAGGTGATGAACAAGAAGGCGGTGACACCTAGATGTGATTCTGGAGCTTATTTTGGGTTTTTGATTATGTCGGCTTAACCTGTAATTACATTGGCAGTCTTGAAAATTATGCTTCTCGATTTGTAATACTTGTATGTTGCATACGTCGGCTTGAGAAGCCTTCTGATCAAGATGTGCGTTTTGTATACATGTTATGTCGGCAGTGAGGATGTCGGCAATCCTGAAGATTTTGCTTCTAGCAGTATTTCATGTATTTTTGTTCATGTCGGCTTGTGAAGCCCTTTTGTTAATATGAAGGATGTAATTTGTACTTTGCCTCGTTTGTAATTGAGTTGTAACCCATATGCTGATGATTGCTATTTCATTTAACTTATGCACTGCTCTTATGGACTAATCTGTTTGTATAAATCGCTTCCGTACTTGTTAGCCCCATATAATTATACTCTGATGGTGTGTCGATTTTGGAAGTTGGCCTTGGTAATCTCGGATTACTGGCCATCACGGCACCAAACTACTAGGGGCGGTTTGGGGTCGTGACAGAATGGTATCAGAGCACAAGTCCTTGGTATGCATCATTCACACACTTTGAGTCCTAAAGAGCGTAGGATTTCCCCTTAGAAAGATATTAGGATTGCATCATATTACTTGCTATGTGGTCAAGGTGTGCATCATCTCGGCATGCTTAATTGTTACCTGCCTATGTGATTATTTGTTCGTCTTGTTTAAAAGTCACATTTTGCATACTCCTAGCATCATGAGGAGAGGTAGACCTCCAGTTGGCCGAGATCAGTCCGAGGACAGATTGGAGCGGTTAGTTGAAGGTTTGGCCCACGAGTTAAGGCAGACAAGACAGCAGTATGCTAGTGCTACGTCGACTCAGGCCGAGCAGACAAACGGCCGAAATGCAGTTCCACCTCCTCCTCCTCTAGTACCACAAGTGCCCCCACAGCCAGCTTTATATGGGGACGGCACGATAGCTCTGATCAGGGAGTTCAAGAAAATGAAGCTACCAAGATTCCAAGGGGGTATAGAACCGATGAAGGCCGAAGCTTGGGTTTTGGAGATGGAAAAGCTGTTCGAGATCTTTCCCAGCACTGACACCCAGAAGGTGACATTAGCAGCTTTTACACTAGATGACGATGCCCGCAGATGGTGGATGATGGTTCGAGAAAGCAATCCAGACTTGACCTGGACTCGATTTTTAGAATTGTTCTACACCAAGCATTTTCCCTTGAGTGTTCGGAATCGCAAGGCTACCGAGTTTCAGACTTTGACGCAAGGCAGTAGAACAGTAGCTGAATATGACCGTGCCTTTACCGAGTTGGCAAGGTACGCACCTCACATGGTCAATGATGAATATATGAAGGCTAGGAAGTTCGAAAGTGGACTCCGTGGACCGATACAAGACCGGGTTAACATGCTCAACATGCCGACTTATGCCGGAGTGTTGGACAAAGCTATTCTGGCCGAAGCCAACTTGAACAGGTACCAGGGTTCGGGAGAGAACCAGAGGAAGAGGCAGAGTTATGACAATCGCCGAGCACAGTTTGGTACCAAGAAGAAAGCGAACGTCGGCAGTTCAAGCAACCAAGACAAGAGAGTGGTACTAAGCCGATATGTTCCAGTTGTGGGAAGCCACATTTCGGGGTCTGTCGTCGGGCGTCTGGGGCTTGTTACGAATGTGGTGAAGTAGGTCATTTTGTGAGAGACTGTCCAAAAACGAAGGCTGGGGAAAGTAAGAAAGATGAGAATACTTCGGGCTCTGTGCAGAAAGGTAACGCTGGGAAAGGACCGATGAGACAAGGCAGAGTTTTTGCACTAGTACCAGGGGACACTCAAAATGCTGAGACAGTGGTGTCAGGTATGCTTTCGATTTGCTCTCAAAGTGCATATGTATTGATTGATTCGGGTTCTACGCATTCATTCATTTCTGCTAAGTTTGCCGAGAAGGTTAATAGGAAACTAGAACCCCTTGATTATGTATTATCTATATCTACTCCATCCGGGGGATCTATGAATGTTGCATCCATGAGCATGTGTTGTTGTGATTGGGAATGTTGAACTGTTAGCTGACTTAATGCCATTGGACATAACTCATTTTGATGTTATTTTGGGGATGGATTGGTTAGTGGCAAATCACGCGTCCATAAATTGTGTTTCAAAGAGTGTTACGTTAAAACCCCCAAACCTAGCCGAGGTCACGTTTTAGGGAAAAGGGGTAGTATCCCCACCTTACTTAATTTCATCCATGAAAGCTTATAGATTGATCCAAAAAGGATGTCAAGGTTATCTGTGGAGCATATTAAGTAATTTGAATGGAAGTGTTGAGTTAGCCGACGTCCCAGTGGTTAGTGAATTCCCCGACGTCTTTCCAAATGATTTGCCTGGTCACTTAGTTGATAGAGAGGTAGAGTTTACGGTTGACATCATGCCGGGAACCCAGCCCATCTCTAAAACACCATATAGGATGGCCCCCGCTGAGCTTAAGGAATTGAAACTTCAACTACAAGAGTTGCTAGATAAGGGTTTTATTAGGCCGAGCACTTCGCCCTGGGGAGCACCCGTCTTGTTTGTTAAGAAGAAGGATGGCACACTTCGTCTTTGTATTGATTATCGGGAACTGAATAAGGTAACCATTAAAAATAAGTACCCGTTGCCGAGGATAGACGATTTGTTCGATCAGTTGCAAGGAGCACGAGTCTTTTCCAAAATTGACCTTAGATCGGGCTACCATCAGCTTAAAGTCAAAGCCGAGAATGTTGAGAAGACCGCTTTTCGGACAAGGTATGGCCACTACGAGTTTTTAGTAATGCCTTTTGGAGTGACCAATGCCCCTACAGCCTTTGTGGATTTGATGAATAGAGTCTTTAAGCCATACCTAGATGAGTTTGTGGTTGTCTTCATCGATGACATATTGATCTACTCTAAGAGTAAAGCCGAACACGAGGAGCATTTGAGACTTACCTTACAGACTTTGAGGGATCGGAAATTGTATGCTAAATTTAACAAGTGTGAGTTTTGGCTTTCCACTGTTTCATTTTTGGGTCATGTAATTGATGAAGAGGGTATTTCGGTCGATCCTAGTAAAATCGAAGCCGTTGTGAATTGGCCGAGGCCGGTTAATGTGTCCGAGGTTCGTAGCTTCCTGGGATTGGCTGGTTATTACAGAAAATTCGTAAAGGATTTCTCAAGGATTGCAATTCCGTTGACACAACTGACTAAGAAGGGAGTGGCTTATGAATGGACTAAGGATAGGGAAGCAGCCTTCCAGGAGTTGAAGACGAGGTTAGTCACAACATCAATTCTTGTACTACCATCAGGTAATGAAGAGTTTCATGTTTATAGTGATGCCTCGCATAAGGGTTTGGGTTGTGTATTAATGCAAAAAGGTAGGGTTATAGCATATGCATCTCGCCAGTTAAAACCACATGAAAAGAACTATCCCACCCATGATCTAGAGTTAGCAGCCGTGGTATTTGTTTTGAAGATTTGGCGCCACTACTTGTATGGAGCTTCTTGTCAGATTTTTACAGATCATAAAAGTTTAAAGTACTTGTTCACTCAGAAGGAATTGAATATGAGGCAGAGAAGATGGCTTGAGTTGTTGAAAGATTACGACATGCGGATTCAATATCACCCAGGAAAAGCTAACACCGTAGCCGATGCTCTGAGCAGAAAGGTGGTTGGAAATTTGGCATGCCTAACCGCGATCTCAGTGGAGCCGACTATTGTTGAGGAGGTAAAGACAAGGCAAATGGAGGATGAATTCTTCAAGAAGGTAGCCGATGAGATTGTCACAAAGCCGAGATCCGGGTACACCATAGAAAATCAAGTACTCAAGTTTGAAGGAAGGTTGTGTGTGGCCGACGTCCCAGAGTTGAAAAGGAAAATTTTGCAGGAGGCTCATGGTTCCAAGTTTGCTGTTCACCCTGGGAACACCAAGATGTATCAGGATGTGAAGCAGATGTTTTGGTGGCCAAATATGAAAGGAGAGATAGCTGAGTTCGTGTCCTAGTGTCTGTATTGTTAACAAGTAAAAGCGGAACATCAAAGGCCAGCAAGACTTCTTCAACCTTTGCCAATTCCTGAGTGGAAGTGGGAGCACATCTTCATGGATTTCGTGGTTGGTTTGCCGAAGACACAAAAGGGTATGGATTCGATTTGGGTTATTGTGGATAGACTAACTAAGTCAACACACTTCTTGCCTGTTAAGACCACCTTCAACGCCGATAAACTTGCTTTGTTGTATGTGAATGAGATTGTTAGACTTCATGGAGTGCCGATGTCAATTGTGTCAAACCGAGATCCGAAGTTGGTTTCTAGATTTTGGCAGAGCCTACAAAGAGCTTTCGGAGCCGAGTTGAGGTTTAGCACAGCTTTTCATCCCCAGACTGATGGGCAAACAGAGAGGACGATTCAGACACTTGAAGATATGCTTAGACTATGTGTATTGGACCTCCAAGGAAGTTGGGGAGTACATTTGCCTTTGGTGGAATTTACCTACAATAACAACTAACAAGCTAGCATTGGCATGGCACCGTATGAGGCACTGTATGGAAGAAAGTGCAGGTCGCCGATATGTTGGACCGAGGTAGGAGACAAAGCTCTACTTGGCCCCGAGTTAATTCAAGTAACAACCGAGAAGATTAAGCTCGTTCAGCTAAGAATCAAAACCGCACAAAGTCGACAGAAGAGTTATGCCGACCAGAGAAGAAGAGAGTTAGAATTTGAAGTCGGGGACCACGTGTTCCTAAAGATTTCGCCGATGAAAGGAGTTACAAGATTTGGGAAGAAGGGTAAGTTAGCACCCCGTTACATCGGGCCTTTTGAAATCCTTGAGAAGATTAACCTCGCTGCCTACAGACTTGCTTTGCCACCAGGATTGAGCCAAGTCCATAATGTATTTCATGTTTCGATGTTGAGGAAATATATTCGAGATCTGCTACATGTGATCGACTATTTCGGAATTATAATTAATGAAGATTTAGGCTACGAAGAGAAGCCGATACGGATTGTCGATAGGCAAGTGAAGTAGTTGAGAAACAAGTCGATACCAATGGTGAAAGTTGAATGGAAGGAGCATTACAGGGAGGATGCTACATGGGAAATGGAAGAAGAAATGAAAGTCCGACATCCAGAATTGTTTTTTGAGCAAGGTAACTCAAGTTTGGGGACCAAACTCCTTTAAGGGGGAGAGGATGTAACAACCCTCATTTTGACTTAGTCATACTTGCATACATTTATGGATGATCTTGTTTTAATATATGCATTTGCAAATCTTGTCTCGTTTTGCTTGAATGTTTACTTGCATGCTTTGTTCTTGTCTGGTGTGTTGCCGATGTCATCTTAAGCCTAGACACCTTCAAAACCTTTGTCACTTAGAACTATCTTGGAACCCCGTTGGTTGACATCCATCTTCACCCTGGCGTATTGGCCGAGATGTCACCATCTAGGCCGAGGTGCGCGTCGCCTAGGCCGAGATGTGCATCATCTGGGCCGAGATGTTAATATCTAGGCGTTCTAGATCCTTGATCCTGGCATGAGTGATTTTGTTCCTGGAATGGTATGACCTAGACCAAGGTGTAGCACATCTAGGCCAAGGTGCGGCACAGCTTAGTCAAGTGTTGTCCTTCCAAGCCGATGTCATTGTTACCCTGCTTGCCGAAGCTTTGCCTTAGCCGAGATCATCACTTACCGGAGTCTTGTTGTTAGCTGATGTCGTTACTTGCCGGTGTGTTCTTGCCGCCTAGCTTGTCGAGTACACTTTGTCTTGGTCTTGTCTTGTCATGTCAGTCACCTTTGTGGATAGTGCCAATCAGCCGATGCCACGTGTCCCGACATAGGGATTAAGTCAGTGATTGTCGTGAGAAACATATCATTTGTATCAAGTCTTGCCTTTTAGAGAGAGAAACTCAAGGAAGAAGAAGGAGAAGTTTAAGCTAGAGAGAGTGAACTTCCAAGCTTGATCGTTGGAGCTTAAACCGTTAGATTCGAGTTTTGAGGTTAGAATCATAACCTATTCTTGTTGTTCTTATTGATCATCTAGCTGCATTGCACGATCAAACCTGTTCCGCACGCCATTCATCGATTTAAAGTTGGTTTTAGAAAGAGAAAACGGTTTTCATGTGTTTTTGAAGAAAAGCCTCGTTTGATCCGAAAGTTTGCATTAAAGCTCATGTTTTTGTGTTTGTTTTGATAAGATCCTTGAGTGTGGGTACCCAGGTCCATGTTTTTGAATTCATAGCATGAAGTCTCAGCTGTTGTAATAGCAAGTTTTGATCTTTGCATTCATCTTCCTCATGTTCATGTTCTTCAAGTTCTTTATGCTCACGTTCTTCATGATTATCAAGAGGGAAACCCAGATTTTTCCCGACTTCGCTTTTGAATGTGGCCATTGAGGCTACACCTCGGCAAGGGGGTGTAGGACCTCGGCCTAGACCTGGTAGTTGCCCAGCGTGTTTTTCCAAGGATAAGAAACTGTGTTTCAATTTGATTGACTTAGTTTTCGAAGGATGCCGAGGTCATTTGCATGTAAGCTAGACTTGTTTTGAGCAGTGCATGCAATAGACTTTGCCATGTGTTGTAGGACTTGACTTGCCTTGACCCCGACGTTTGAAGAACTAGGTGAGTGGTATTTTTGATAAAGCTATGTTATCAATGTTTTGATGAGCTTTGCTTTGCTTTGTTTTTGAAAGATATTTGTTAAGCATGAATGATTGTCTTTAGTTTTGTATCTCGTATTATACTCGCTTGAATGACCTTCTCGGAAAGTCCCTTGTGCTGGAGGACTCTAAACTTTCGCAGCACATCTTGGTTGAAAAGTCCCTTGTGCTGGAGGACTCTAAACTTTCGTAGCACATCTCGTTCGAAAGTCCCTTGTGCTAGAGGACTCTAAACTTTCGCAGCACCTCTCGTTTTGGAAGTCCCTTGTGCTGGAGGACTCTAAACTTTCGCAGCACATCTTGTCTTGAAAGTCCCTTGTGCTGGAGGACTCTAAACTTTCGCAGCACTCTCGTGTTAAAAGACTACGGGCCTTTGTAACATAGGTCCCTTGTGCTAGAGGACTCTAAACTTTTGTAGCACCCCTGTTTGAGATGCCCTCTTGCTTTGTCTTGATTTGCCACGGACGGTTTACCGCGTGGATACGTTTGCTGGAATGTTATTATTTGTAATATGTGATGCTAGTAAGTATCCCTTGAAGCTTTGAAGATCTGTTAGATGGACGAGGTCCATTCCTTGTTATATATAAAGTTTTGTTTTGTATTGTTTTGAAAGGACTTCGGCTATTATTCATGCAAACCCCTTTATTATTTATACCATTCACTGAGTATCCAAACTCACCATCTCTATATATATGTAGGTGATGAACAAGAAGGCGGTGACACCTAGATGTGATTCTGGAGCTTATTTTGGGTTTTTGATTATGTCGGCTTAACCTGTAATTACATCGGCAGTCTTGAAAATTATGCTTCTCGATTTGTAATACTTGTATGTTGCATACGTCGGCTTGAAAAGCCTTCTGATCAAGATGTGTGTTTTGTATACATGTTATGTCGGCAGTGAGGATGTCGGCAATCCTGAAGATTTTGCTTCTAGCAGTATTTCATGTATTTTTGTTCATGTCGGTTTGTGAAGCCCTTTTGTTAATATGAAGGATGTAATTTGTACTTTGCCTCGTTTGTAATTGAGTTGTAACCCATATGCTGATGATTGCTATTTCATTTAACTTATGCACCGCTCTTATGGACTAATCTGTTTGTATAAATCGCTTCCGTACTTGTTAGTCCCATATAATTATACTCTGATGGTGTGTGGATTTTGGAAGTTGGCCTTGGTAATCTCGAATTACTGGCCATCACGGCACCAAACTACTAGGGGCGGTTTGGGGTCGTGACACGCTACCACAGCTTGAGTTGAGAAAATCTACAAAGGACCGGCAACCTTCAAAAAAGTATCCTCCCAATGAATTTGTGTTGAATTATGATTAAGGGGAGCCCGAGAGCTACTAAGAAGCAATTGAGCATGCAAAGAAAGGTGATTGAAAAAAGGCCATGGAAGAGGAAATAAATTCCTTACTTAAAAATCACACTTATGATTTGGTGAAGTTGTCTAAGCGGAGGAAAATTCTGAAAAATAAGTAGGTCTTCAAATTGAAGAATGATGGCAAGAATCTAATGTACAAGGCACGCCTTATTGTGAAAGGCTTTGGGCAAACAAAAAGTGTTGACTTTGATGAAATTTTCTCGCCAATTGTGAAAATGTCTTCTATTCGGGTTGTACTTGGCATGGCTGCAAGTATGAACCTTAAAGTTAAACAACTTGATGTAAAGACTGCATTTCTTCATGTTGATCTTGAAGAAGAAATTTACAAGGGACAACCAGAGGGTTTTGTGGAAAAAGATAAAGAGAAATTTGTTTGCAAATTGAAGAAAAGTTTGTATGGCCTCAAGCAAGCCCTGCGGCAATGGTACAAACAATTTGACTCTTTCATGATGAATAATGGTTTTTCTAAAACCACTTCGGACCATTGTGTGTTTGTGGAAAAAAATTCGGAAGGCAAATTTATTATTCTTTTGCTTTATATTGATGATATGTTAATTGTGGGTCAAGATTATACTATGATTAACAGGTTGAAATTGGAGTTGAGCAAGTCCTTTGCTATGAAAGATTTGGGGTCGGCAAAGCAAATATTTGGTATGAAAATTGTTCGTGATCGCAAAAAGGGGCTAATTTGGCTGTCTCAAGAAAGCTACATTGAGAAAGTTCTTGAGAGGTTCAACATGGATAAAGCAAAGTCGGTTGGTTGTCCACTTGCGGGTCACTTCAAGCTTAGTTCAAATCAATGTCCCATAAGTGAGAGAGACAAGAAAGCGATGTTGAAAATTCCTTATGCTTCAGCGGTTGGTTCTTTGATGTACGCCATAGTTTGTACAAGGTCGGATATTGCTCACTTCATTGGTGTGGTGACTCTTTTTCTCTCTAATCCGGGTAAAGAACATTGGGCAGCGGTAAAATGGATTCTAAGGTATCTTCGAGGGATTTCGAAGGTGTGTTTGTGTTTTGGGGATGGTAAGCCGATGCTTGATGGGTTCACGGGTTCTAACATGGCAGGTGATGTTAATTCTAGGAAATCTACTTCGGGGTATTTGATGACTTTTGTAGGGGAAGTTGTGGCATGGAAATCTAAATTACAAAAATGTGTTGCTCTCTCAACTACCGAAGATGAATTTATTTCCATTATGGAAGCTTGCAAAGAAGAGTTATGGTCGAATTTTTTTTTTGCAAGAGTTGGGTTTGAAACAAAAAAGGTATGTGCTTTTTTGTGATAGTCAAAGTGCTATTCATTTGAGTAAAAATTTCAGTTTTCATTCAAGATCGAAACACATTGATGTGAGATACCATTGGATTTATGATGTGTTAGATTCGAAATTTTTCCAACCCGAAAAGATTCACACAAATGATAATATTTCAGATATGTTGACTAAGACTTTGTCAAGTGATAAATATTTGAAGTGTCAAACTTTGGCGGGTATGGTTGATGTCTCCACCTAAGTCTGTAGGAGGAGGATTGCTGGGTATACCCTCTTAGTAGAGTATGAGACCCAATTGGTTTATTAAAATATTTAGTTTGGTTTGATGTTGGTTATAATATATTTTTAATATATTGTATCTAACTTTTGGAAGCCCAATGGTATTTAATAATCTGTTTGGTAATAGCTAGGACTTTGATAATAAACCCAAGAGACAACAATATTTTTGAATTGTTTTATATATTATAGGTAAAGCATGTAATATATATAGTTTCAAGTAATGAATATTCTTGAATGTGAATGTGTTTTGGTATTGGTGAAATAACCACAGTTTAGACAAGAATTGTAACCTTGGTTTTGAGATGTTAATCTGATTAGCATGTTTAAATATTACTTTATTGGTGTTTTAGGATAAAAATATGTTATGCTGTGTCATGTTATTAGTGTTATTTGGTCTTATTTAGAATATAATTTTGATATCCTTAATGCTTTAAAATTTCTACTTAAAATGATATGTGTTTTAGTTTTGATTGGTTTAAACAAAAATTTGTCTGTGTTATTCTAAATTAGATTTTATTGTTTTAATTAAAGAGAATATCAATTGTTGTTTAAACAGAAAGGAATGAAAAATAGTACCATGTTGTGATTATTCAATATTGCCACTGTTGTAGAAGTTGCTTTGGTTGTGTGTGCATGGGCATTAACATGTGTGAATCTAAGTGACCCTCTATCACTGTTGGTTCATTTTTATTCCTATTGAATCATTTAAAATTATAAATATTTATTTATAGCCTTCCTCTTTCCTTAAAATAAAATATGGGTCAAGTATAAAACAACATTGGATATTGTTATGAAAATTATTTGAGTATTTTGTGAAACTATTCTGAAAATTATAAGACACTTGCAGAATATGAAGCCGAGTTTATGAAGTTGTCTAAATTGGCACCAGCATTTATAGTAGACGAGGATAACAGAGCACGTAAGTTAGAAAGTAGGTTAAGAATGGACATTATGCAACAGGTGGTTCCTTTCAAGTTACCTACTTTTGGAGCTGTGTTGAATAAGGCATTGTTAGTTGAGAGTGGCCTCACTAGGGCCCAAGAAGAGAAAGAAGAGACCCAGTTCTTCCAACTTCCAAACTAACAACAGCTCGAAGGGAAATGCTAAGAGACAAAACACTTCTTCTGTTAGGAGTTGGGAAAGTCAAACTGTGGGTGGTGGTGTTGACAAGCAAAATGATCGGGTACAGTGCACTAGATGTAATGGATTCCATCGGGATAGTAAGTGTCGTTGGAATACTGAGGCTTGCTTCTCCTGCAGGCAACAAGGGCACAAGATAACTGATTGCCCTGATTGGAAGAGGCATGAGACTGAACATAAAGCATGGACAAATAAAGGAACTTCAACAAACAGAGTGTCTTCAGGAAATCAAAAGAAAAATGGAGGTCATAAGCCAAAGACTCAGGGTCGAGTGTACACACTCACATAACAAGATGTTTAGACTTCCAACACAGTGGTGTCAGGTATTGTTTTAGTGTCTTCTGTTATGCACATGTGTTATTTGATTTTGGAGATACAAATTCATTTGTGTCTATGGGATTTGTTAAGAAACATGGATGGAAATGTGTCTCTAGAGAGATTGACTTATGTGTTGAAACCTCAATAGGAGGTGTTATGGTTGCTGACTTAATTTGCAAATCTCGTGTGGTTAGTATAGATGGCAGGAAATTGCTTGTAGACTAGACTGTTTTAGATATGCGGGACTTTGATATAATTCTTGGAATGGATTGGTTGGCAACCAATTATGCTTCTGTTGATTGTCGAGGCAAAAGGATAGTATTTCAGATTCCTGATCAACCAGAATTTTGTTTTGTGGGTAGTGGAGTTAACACTCCTCCTCTGGTAATCTCAGCTTTGCAAGCTAGACGATTGTTAAGGAATTGTTGCAAGGGTTATTTATCTTTTGTGAGAGATATTCGTGAAACTAAATTGAAGTTAGAGGATACTCTAGTTGTGAAAGAATTTCCCGATGTTTTTCCTGAAGATTTACTCGGGTTGCCACCAAACAAAGAGATTGAGTATGCTATCGAATTGATACCCGAACACGGGTCCTATCTCCAAGGCTCCGTATCGGATGGCCCCAGTAGAGTTGAAAGAGTTGAAGAAACAATTACAAGAGTTACTAGATAAGGGCTTTATTAGGCCTAGTGTTTCTCCTTGAGATGCGCCCATTTTATTTGTGAAAAAGAAGAATGGTAGTTTTTGCCTTTGCATTGATTATCGAGAGTTAAGCAAGGTGACAATTTGAAATAAATATCCTTTGCCCAGAATAGATGACCTATTTGATCAGTTGTAAGGAGCACAAGTCTTTTCTAAGATTGATCTTCGTTCTGGCTATCATCAGTTGAGGGTTAAGGCGGAGGATATATCTAAGGCAGCCTTCCGAACTAGGTATTGGCATTATGAATTTTTAGTGATGTCATTTGGGTTGACTAATGTGCCTGCAGCTTTTATGGATTTAATGAACAGAGTATTTAAACCCTTTTTAGATCAGTTTGTGGTAGTTTTTATTGATGACATTCTTGTGTACTTGAAGAGTAAAGAGCAGTACGAAGAGCATCTGAGAATAGTGTTACAGATATTAAGGGAGAAAAAATTGTTTGCTAAATTAAATAAGTGTGAATTTTGGCTAGAGAGTGTATCATTTTGGGGTCATGTGATATCTAAAGACGGGGTGTCTGTTGACCCCAAGAAAGTAGAGGCTGTGGTAGAATGGAATAGGCCTACTAGTGTCACTGAAATTCGTAGCTTATTGAGTTTAGTAGGATATTATAGAAGGTTTGTTGAGGGATTTTCCAGAATTTCTATGCCTTTGACTCGTTTAACACAAAAAAGGGTTAAATTTGAGTAGTCTGATGATTGTGAGAAGAGTTTCCAGGATCTAAAGAGTTGATTGGTGTCTGTTCCAGTACTTATAGTTCCATCTGGGGAGGAAGGTTTTACCATCTATAGTGATACATCGAAGATGGGCTTAGGTTACATCTTGAAGCAAAATGATAAGGTAGTGGCATATGCGTCTAGGCAGTTGAAGCCATATGAGCAGAATTATCCCACGCATGATTTGGAGTTGGCTGTAGTGGTGTTTGCATTGAAAATCTGGAGGCACTACTTGTATGGGGTAAAATGTGAGATATTTACTAATCATGAAAATCTGAAGTACATTTTCACTCAAAAAGAATTGAATATGAGGCAAAGGTGATGGTTAGAGCTATTAAAGGACTATGATTTGACTATCAATTATTATCCGGGGAAAGCCAATGCAGTGGTAGATGCCTTGAGTAGAAAGACCCCGAGTAATTTGGCTATCTTGATCACTGACCAAAAGAATATCTTGGAGGATTTACAAAGGTTGAATATCGAGATTAGATGGCACAACCATGGAGTGCAATTGGCAAACCTTAGAGTTCAACCACATTGATTGATATAATTAAAGATGCTCAGGGAAGAGATCCTCAGTTGCAAAAACTTAAGGCTGAAATGGAAAAAAGGCTATAGATGGAATTTTGTATGCATGAAGCTAAAACCTTGAGATTTGGAGAGAGGTTGTGTGTGCCTAATGATTTAGAGCTCAAAAGAGAAATCCTGAGAGAAGCTCACAGTTCAGGATATACTGTACATCCAAGGAGCACTAAAATGTATAAAGACTTGAAGATGAACTTTTGGTGGAATAATATGAAGAGGGAAATTGCTCAATATGTTACTTAATGTTTGGTATGTCAGCAAGTGAAAGTTGAACATCAGAGACCTACAGGTAAGTTACAACCTCTTCCTATTCCCAAGTGGAAGTGGGAACATATTACCATGGATTTTGTGACAGGGTTGCCTAGAACCCAAGGTGGTAACAATGTTATTTGGGTTATCGTTGAACGGTTGACAAAATCCGCCCACTTTCTAGCTTTTAAGGTGGGGTTCTCCTTAGAGAGGTTTGTAAAATTATATATCAAGGAGATTGTGAAGTTGCATGGCATTCCAGTGACCATAGTGTCTGATAGAGATAGCAGATTTGTATCTATGTTTTGAAGGAGTTTGCATACAGCTTTGGGTACTAGTTTGAATTTTAGCGTTGCCTTTCATCCTCAAACTGATGGATAGTCAAAGAGAACTATTCAAATCCTAGAAGACATGTTGAGGGCTTGTGTTATTGATCTTGGAGGTTCATGGGATAAGCATTTGGCCTTAGTGGAATTCGCTTATAATAACAGTTATCATGCGAGCATTTAGATGGCACCATATGAGGCTTTATATGGATGGAAGTGTAGATCACCTATTTTTTGGGATGATATGGGTGAAAGGAAGTTGTTAGGGCTTGAGATTGTGCAACAAATAGTGGACAAGATCAGTCTTATTAGAGAGCAACTTCGCACTACATAGTGTAGAAAAAAAAGTTATGTAGATAACAGGAGACCCAATTTGGTGTTTGGGGTCGGAGACCATGTGTTCCTTAAGGTGTCTCCTATGAAAGAAGTAATGAGGTTTGGTGTTCGTGGTAAATTGAGTCCTAGATTTGTTGGGCCATTTGAGGTTTTAGATCGAATTGGAGAGGTAGCTTACAGACTTGCCCTACCACCTTCACTAGCTGGAATTCATAATGTTTTCCATGTCTCAACGTTAAGGAAGTATAAACCGGATCCTAGTCATGTGATTGATCATGAACCGTTGCAGTTTAAAGAGGATTTGACATATGAGGAGCACCCTATACAAATTGTTGATCGAAAGGAACAAGTTTTGAGGTGTCAAGTCATTCACTATATTAAGGTTCAATGGAGCAATCACTCAGAAAGAGAAGCTACTTGGGAACTCAAGGATGAAATGAGACAAAAGTATCCACAGCTTTTTTAGACTCTAGGTATATCAAATTTCGAGGATGAAATTTCTGTTAAGTGGGGAAAAATGTAAAATCCAAGTTATGTGTAGAATAATTTTATGGAATAGATTAGTAATTAAATTAATTTATATGGGTCAGTTAGTAATATCAAGGAATTAGTTATGAGATGGCATTATAATTTCTATTACTTAGATGGGTAATTTTGTAATTTTGGAAAATTAGGTTAATAAGCCCACATGTTGTGGCTTTAAGTCCTGGAAAAAACAAAACAGAGGCTGGTGAATCGTTGTGGAGGGTTTTGGAGGCAGCAAGGGTTTGAAAAAGTAAAAGAAAAGAGAGAGAGAGAGAGAGAGAGAGAGAGAGAGGATTCAAGGGAAGCGGCAGTGGGAATTGAAGGGAACATTCTTGATGCTCATTGATTAAGGTACCTTTCTACACGATTGTTTATTATATGTAAATGGATCAATAGGCAGTCTAAAGGTCATGGAAAAGAAAATTTGTGGGGATGCCTAATAGATGTATGGTACAACGTGTATAGGGTATTGTGTGGGTTGTTGATAACAGTGCAATTTATTATGTAGGTGTAGTTTTAACAATAGAATTTGGTATATTAGTTAAGGTGTGTTTGACTATTAATTTGGGAGAATTGATTTGGTATTTCTTGAGCATTTCATATATACAGTGGGTTTTGTGGATGTGTGAGACACAAAAATATTAATTTATTTGAGATTCTAATTATTAGGTTTGTGTGATTGAAGTGGTGGAGCTGAGTGTTTGAAGTTAGTGTTGGAATATTATTTTAGCTATTTTAGGTAAGTGATCTTCTATCACTGTTGGTTCATTTTTATTCCTATTGAATCGTTTAAAATTATAAATATTTATTTATAGCCTTCCTGTTCTCTTAAAATAAAATATGGGTCAAGTATAAAACAACATCGGATATTGTTATGAAAATTATTTGAATATTTTGTGAAACTATTCTAAAAATTATACCAAATGTTTATTATGAAAATATCGAATATTTTATTTAAATGTTGTGTATTGTTTGAATTTTGTACATCACTCTAGTTTGACTATGATTTGGACCCTAGCCAATGGGGGTTATTTATTGACGTAGAAACTAGTTTCTTTTGGGGCTTTACCACCAGCCTATGTGTGGTTTTGGGCCTTGTCATGGGCTAAGCGACCATAGTCACCAAGACTTGAGTTTTGTAAATCGAATCATTGAACCATCTGAATATCAAACCATCGATTTGAACAACGAAACTACTTCGAATTATCTCATTGTCTTTTCAATTAAATTGTATTGTTACACTGTTTATTTTTAGCTATGAAAACATCTTACAAAATAGTTGTACGTTTATTGAATTGTAGCAAAAATATATTTATCGGTTATCTCCTTTTTTTTTTTTTTTTTGGTATACTTGACCCAACTAGCAGTGATGGTTGGTTATTTGCTGGGCTATCTAATTTACCCTTATTTTATTTTTTTTCAAATTTTGAGGAGTAGAGCTGCGCGGGTTTTTTACTTTTGGGAGTGCCGAGAGTAGGACTATGATTTAAGTTACTTGGATTACTATTTTGTTAGTGGATTATCTTAGTGGACTTGGTGGACAATTTCATAAGATAAGAATTGTTTATTATTTATGAATTTTGGCATTATGATAATTAAAGATTTAAATTGAGTATTTTATATTGTTGGTTTATTTGATTGGACTCTTAGCCTTGCATGCTCACTTGGATGAGTGTGTGGCATTGTCACGGGCTTGGGGCATGACAACCAATGACACTCCAAAAAAATTAAACACTCCTTAGTGTACTTTTCCTAAATGTGATAATGTGACAAGTATGATGTAACACTTCAAAAAAAATAAAAACTCCTTATTGTACTTTTCCCAAATATGACAGCATGGCAGGTATGATGTGATACTTTAAAAAAAAATAAAAACTCCTTAGTGTATTTTTCTCAAATGTGACAACGTGGCGGATATGATGTGACACTCTAAAAAAAATAAAAACTCCTAAATATGACAACGTGGCGGGTATGATGTGACACTCTAAAATTTTTACTCCAAGATAAAAAATAAAAAAAACTCCTTAGTGTACTTTTTCCAAATGCAACAACGTGGCGTGTATGATGTGACACTTCAAAAAAAAAAAAAAATCCTTAGTGTACTTTTCTCAAACATGACAACATGGCGAGTATGATGTGGTACTCTAAAAAAAAGAAAAATTTCTTAGTGTACTTTCTCAAATGTGACAACGTGGCGCGTATAATATGACACTTCAAAAAAAATAAAAACTCCTTAGTGTACTTTTCTAAAACGTGACAACGTGACGGATATGATATGGCACTCTAAAAAAATAAAAACTCCTTAGTATACTTTTCTCAAACATGACAACGTGGCGGATATGACGTGACACTTCAAAAAAATAAAAATTCCTTAGTGTACTTTTCTCAAACGTGATAACGTGGCAGGTATAATGTGACACTCTAAAAAAAAAGTAAAAACTCCTTACTGTACTTTTCCAAAATGTGACGTGTGACACTCCAACATGGCGGGTATGATACTCTAAAAAAATTTAAAACTGCTTAGTATACTTTTTTCAAATTTGACACTTTAATGTGGCGGGTATGATTTGACACTAAAAAATCTTTTAGTGTATTTTTTCCAAATGTGACACTCCAATGTGACGGGCAAATGAGTCATTAAACATCCAAAAGGACAAAATGGATCCCAAGAAAAAAATATATAGGACTTTGTGGATTACAAGTCGAAAATATGGGACTTATTAGCCAATCTCCCAACTTTAAACCAGGACATTGATATATTGCATTTCATTAGTTATTTAAATAAATCATCTTTTACGAATCTAATTAAATCCCCCACCAAAAAAAAAGTTAATATCAATTCATGACGCACATTAAATCAAGGGAAAATTAATGAAACATCCTTCTCCAACTTTGTATAGTAGGCGAGGTCCAAGAAGTTTTTTTTATTACCTAAGGTCCCTCGATGAAATTTCTTTGTGAAATTAGAGAAATTTCTCTATGAAAATTGAAATTTCTCTGCGTCGAGGCCAAAATCTCTTTGAGTCGGGCCAATATTTGTCTGAGTCGGGCACAAATTTCTCTGAGTCAAATTTTCTCTGTGAAAATGTTGAGGGACCCCAACTACTATGAAAATACTGTATGTCCTTTATCTTATAAAATCTTAATATTAGGGATCTTAAAAAAAAAATCTCCTTACTTAAGCTCTCCTACGGAATAATAATTCCCTTATAATGTTTTTTTTTTTTAAATCAACCAAATATAACAATATATATTTTGACTGAATAATTATTCTACTCTATTCCATTCTAAAAAACGGAACACTACTTTAAAGTGATAGGGTTAAGGGTTTGAGTTGAAAAGTGAAATAATTATTGTACCTTCAACTTTTGTAGAATTAAATCTTAATCTTCCATAAAATCACTTCAAGATCAATGTAGAAAAATCCATCCAGACTCATTGGGGGCTTTCCATGGAATCTCCTGTTCCAAAAATCATAAGATCAAAGGTTCTGCCTTTTAGTTCAAGATTTGTTATTTGACAGGAAAAACCATAAATACATAAAATGAAGAAAAATAAAAGGCACACAAGTTATAAGTTTCATTTTAAAATTTTTGGAACAATAGTTCCAAATTCTATTTTTTGTGGCCAAAAGAACGAAATAATTTGAAAGATCATATTACCCTACTTATCTGTCTATTTGTCCATTGTCCAACTAACTCTCTAAGTGTCAACTATTTATCCACGTGTCATTTTTTATTTGTCTATATATCACCTATTTGTCCCCTAATCTATCCATCTGTCCAAATCACCACCACTACCACCAGCCGGCAAGGCAATGATCCAGCAATAGTGGGATAAAAACGGGAAAAAAAAAATCCAGCACATCTAAGCCAGGGGATTGATTTTTCAACAATTGAGGCAACAATTGAGGGCAAAAGTGTATCCCAATCTCTAAGCTAGGGGATTGATTTTTCAATCCTAACTCGTCTCAGGGAAAGGTAATCCAGTTGGGGTATGGAAGTAATACTCCAGGTAGAGTAGCAGTCCCACTCAATAAGGAAGCAAACAAACAAGCTTTTGTGGGACCCACCTCTATACTACTCTAATCCCACACCCTAATCAGCAAAACAAACATGACCATAGGGTCTATGGAAGGAAGAGAGGGGAAGGAGGAGGCAATAATTATGTAAGGTAAATGCATGAAAATTTGATTTGAGTCGGGACAAAAATTTCTCTGAGTCGGGCACAAATTTCTTAGAGTCGAATTTTTTCTATGAAAATGTTGATGGACTCCAACTACTATGAAAATATTGTATGTTCTTTATCTTATAAGATCTTAATATCAGAGATCTTCAAAAAAATTCTCGTTAATATAACCTTTCCTATGGAATAATAATTCCCTTAAATGATATATCATATTTCTATTTATAATGTATTTTTTATTATTTTTTTAAATCAACCAAATAATAACAATATATATTTTGACTAAATAATTATTCTATTCTATTCCATTCTAAAGAACCAAACACTACTTTAAAGTGATAGGGTTAAGGGTTTGAGAGTTGAAAAGTGAAATAATTATTGTACCTTCAACTTTTGTAGAATTAAATCTCAATCTTCTGTAAAATCACTTCAAGATCAATGTAGAAAAATCCATCCAGACTCATTGGGGGCTTTCCACGGAATCTCCTGTTCCAAAAATCATAAGATCAAAGGTTCCACCATTTGGTTCAAGATTTGTTATTTGAGAGGAAAAACCATATTTACATACTTTTTTAGTTATAAGTTCATAACTAAAAAAACATAAGTCATACATAATTAAATTTAAATACCACTATGAAACATAACCAAACAAAACATCTCATTAGTCTTAACTAAAATACTCTAATATAATTTTTCTTTTATTTTTTATTCCTAATAAATAATCTACACAGATAATGTATTTATCATTTATTTTTCCAAAAAAAAAAGGCCCGACTAGGCCCAGCTCGCGGCCCAGCCCTAGGCCCTATTGTGAGTGGGCTTGGGCTTGGGCTCCAGCTCGGTCTCAGACCAGGACCCACTTTTTGGCCCATGGGCTGCCTCGGCCCGGCTAGCTAAAAAGAAGGGAGCCCACAAGGCCCACTTGGGCCGGCCCAAGCCCAGGCCTAAATGGGTCGAGTCGGGCCATTATTACATCCCTATCCTAATCTATCCATCTGTCCATATCACCACCACCACCACCACCAGCTGACAAGGCAATGATCCAGCAATAGTAGGGAAAAAAAAAAACAAGAGATTTTACAGCATAGAGTAAATGGTGGGTCATTTGGCAATCTAGCCAACATAGGCAGGCACTATAGCGATTCCAGTTTTAACCCGTTACTTATTGTATTTCGAACTCGAGTTGGTATAGTTTTGAATAGTTATTCATATCTCTTTCCCTTGTCTTCCTCTTTATTTTAGTTATTGGGTTGTAGTTGTGTGTTTGGGATAGGTTAATAGCTTGTTTTTCCAAACTTTTATTGCCCAGATTTTGGCTCCTCCGCTCAAGCGGGAATTCTTGCGCTCGAGTGGGCTTCACAAATTTTGCTCCTCCGCTCGAGCGACCATTCTTGTGCTCGAGCAGGATTTGTCAATTCTCAGCATTTCTTTTACAGTTTTGAAATACTGAGAAAGTGCATTGGACACTCGAGCGTCCAGTCCCACGCTCGAGCGGGGACCTCTGTCTGCAAAACTTCTAGAAATGTGCATTCCACGCTCGAACGCCAACTTTCACGCTCGAGCGGAACTTTGTGTCTGACGCTCGAGCGGGGCTTTCCACGCTCGAGCGGACTGCGCGTATAACAGTCCGAGAAGATGATATTTTGAGTCACTTTTTCATATCTCTCTCTCTCTAAAACTTTCCAAAAAAGCTTATTCTTAAGCCTCTCTCTCTAGAATTAACCTTCTTTCTTAGATTTCACCTAGATCCATTGATCTTTTCACCCTAGTGCCTTTGAGAAAAAGGTAGAGCTCGTCAAGATCTACATTTTAATCCGAATAGAAGTGAGTTTCGGTGTTCTTGGAATTTCTTCCTTGTTTGACTCATCTTCTTCCTTTGAGGTAGGGATCTTTTCTACACCTTCATATGATATTTAACTTAGTTATGTGTATTCTTGTGTAATAATGATGTGATTTGAGGGTGTTGTAAGCAAACCTAGGGTTTGGGTATATATGGAAAGAGGGATTGTTGTTAAGCATAAAATACATGAATGCGGGTTTTGAAAATGAAGTGGTGTTCGGTCACAATGGTTGGAAATGATATTTGGGTTGATAATAGGGGGAAGTTTTGCCCTAAAATGACTATTATGATTATTTTATAGAGATAATTGAAATTGCCATTGAAAATGTGAAATTGAGAGAGTATTGATATGAATGGTGGGATAAGTCATGTATTAACTCATTCTTTGGAAATTTGAATAAATTATCTGTCATGAGATTGAACATCTATTAGAAATAACTGTATTGGGCTATCGGTGGAGGATAACTATGATTGTTGTAGAAATTGCATAAGGATTAGGTGAATTGAAACTAATCTCTTGTTGTTTGACATTGGATATGACTATGCTTATATACATTGTACATGTATGAGTATGTGGGAGTGGAAAGGGGATGTACTCCATTGTTTGATGTTGTGTTTAAATACATTACATATGTATGAATGATTGTTTGGGAGAAGAAAGGGGTTGGACTCCATTATAATTAAGTTGACCGGAATGCCCTAGGTAAAAGTCCCGAAATTATACATGGGTGCCTAGCCCGCGCAGTCTCAGGGAGGTTTTGCTAAATCGACCTTTCCAGTGCTGAGTACAGGCTCTGGGAGTGGCAGTCAGGAAGACGTGACTTGTTACAAGTGTGGTCAGCTGGGCCACAAGTCTCCAGCTTGCCCGCAGAAGGGAGGAGGGCAGAGAGCAGCTTCATCATCGGCTCGACCTCAAAGCCAGAGTCAGGGCAGAGGGCAGCCACTATCTTGTTACCAGTGTGGTCAGGCGGGGCACCTGAAGAGGTTTTGCCCGCAGTTGAGTGGCACTTCTGGTGCATCAGGGCAAAGACAGAGTTTTCAGCCCGCACAGTCAGTTTAGGCCTCAAGGGCCAATCAGGAGGCTTCGTCATCCCAGTCTGTGCAGTAGTCTTTTGCTCCTAGAGGTGAGCATGTAGATTAGTGGCCTACAGGGCATGTGTATGCTGTTACCGCACAGGATCTAGTACCGGCTCCATCTGTCGTGAGAGGTACTTATTTGTTTTGCAAGTCGGTTGCTAATGTGTTGATTGATACGGGTACATCCCATTGTTTTATATCTGCTGCATTTGCATCTGTTTTGGGTTTGGAGTTGGCACAGTTAGCATCTCCTATTTGTGTTGTATCACCTGTCGGGGGTGAGTTGATTTTGAAACGAGGGTGTAGAGGTTGTGCTATAGAGGTAGCAGATCGCCGACTTCCATTTCCTTTTGTAGTTATGCCTATGTCGGGTTTTGATGTTATTTTAGGTATGGACTGGCTATCGTCATATCGGGCTGTTATTGATTGTTACCGCCAGAGGGTCACAGTATGTACCTTGAGCAGGGATTGTTTCTATTTTCTGGGGGATCGGATTGGTAGTGTGTTGCCACCGGTGTATGATCCGCGAGGGCGGAGTGAGCTTAGTGGTCTTCTCGCTAGCCTTATGAGTAGTGAGTGTGATGAGACCGGGGTTGAGTTGCCGAGAGTGGTTTGCGAGTATTCGGATGTTTTTCCTGAGGACCTTGTCAGTTTGCCACCTCACCGAGAGATTGAGTTCTCTATTGATTTAGTGCCCGGCACGACGCCGATTTCTATGGCACCCTATCGTTTTGCCCCAGCCGAGTTGAGTGAGTTGAAAATTCAGCTCCAGGAGTTACTAGATAAGGGTTTTATTCACCCTAGTGTTTCGTCGTGGGGAGCACCGACCCTCTTTGATAAAAAGAAAGATTGTGCCTTGAGACTTTGTATCGATTACCGGAAGTTAAATCGGGCTACGGTCAAGAATAAGTACCCTATGCCTCGTATAGATGATTTGTTTGACCAGTTAAAGGGTTCCCATTGTTTCTCTAAGATAGACTTGAGATCGGGTTACCATCAGTTGAGGGTCAGGGAGGAGGATATTCCGAAGACGGCATTCCGTACGCGGTATGGCCATTATGAGTTCCTGGTGATGCCATTTGGGCTCACCAATGCACCAGCAGTCTTTATGGACTTGATGAACCAGATATTCCGGGAATTCTTGGATCGTTTTGTGGTCGTTTTCGTGGACGACATCCTGATTTATTCACCGTCGAAGGAGGAGCACGAGGAACACTTGAGAGTGGTGCTTGAGTTGCTTAGAGCCCATAGGCTGTATGCCAAGTTTGGGAAATGTGAGTTCTGGCTGGGAGAAGTCAAGTTCTTAGGCCATGTGGTTTCCGGGAAAGGAGTGTCTGTTGATACATCCAAGATAGAGGCAGTGCAGGATTGGGCACAGCCTAAGAGTGTTTTTGAGATCTGTAGTTTTCTGGGATTAGCTGGATACTACCGCCGGTTTATGAAAGATTTTTCCAGCCTAGCTTCACCGTTGACTAGATTGACGCGGAAAGGGGTCAAATTTGTATGGAGTGAGACTTGCGAAAAGTTGTTCCAAGAATTGAAGGTTTGATTGACCACCGCTCCGATTTTGATTATTCCAGAGAGAGGTTTGGGTTATGCAGTTTATTGTGATGCCTCACGAGAGGGTTTGGGTTGTGTGTTGATGCAAGAGGAGAAAGTGGTAGCCTATGGCTCACGTCAGTTGAAAATACACGAGAGGAATTACCCTACACACGACCTAGAGTTAGCAGCAGTGATCTTTGCCCTAAAGATTTGGAGGCACTACCTTTATGGTGAGAGGTTCGAGGTGTTCTCAGACCATAAAAGTTTAAAGTACCTATTTACACAGAGAGACTTGAATTTGAGGCAGAGGAGATGGATGGAGTTCATTGAGGACTACGACTTTGAGTTGCACTATCACCCGGGAAAGGCCAATGTTGTGGCCGATGCCATTAGCAGGAAATCCATTAGTGATGTAGCTTGTATAGCCATCCGGGAGTGGGAGATGTTTGGTGCACTTGGGGAGTTTGATTTGCTTCTGGGCAAATCTGTTGAGGCTCCTGCCTTGTTTTCTGTTGTAGAACAACCTACACTTGTGACTCGAGTGTTAGAGGCACAGAGAGGTGACTTTGAGGTAGAACCCCTCCGAGAGAAGATCTCCAATGGGAAGGCTGAGAAAGGTTTATCTGTGTATCCCGACTTGAGTGTGAGATACCAAGACCGTTTGTTTGTGTCGGAGTCTTGCCGAGAGGAGGTACTCCGAGAGTTTCACCATTCACGCCTTGCGGTGTATCTGGAAGGCACCAAGATGTATCGTGATTTGGGTCGCCAGTTTTGGTGGCAGGGTATAAAGAGAGATATGGCAGTTTTCGTATCGAAGTGCCTTACTTGTCAGCAAGTGAAGGCCGAGCATCAGAGGCCAGCGGGTTTGTTGCACCCTTGCCTATTGCCGAGTGGAAGTGGAAGCATGTCACTATGGACTTCGTTGTAGGTCTTCCGAGGACTCAGCGAGGTAGTGATGCTATTTGGGTGATTGTAGACCGGTTGACTAAGTCGGCGCACTTTATCCCTATGCGCATAAGAGATTCGGTAGATCATCTTGCCGACTTGTATATTCGGGACATAGTGAGGTTGCACGGGGTCCCAGTGTCGATCGTCTCTAATAGAGATCCTCGCTATACTACTAGGTTGTGGCAGAGTTTGCAGAGTGCCTTGGGTACTAGGTTGACCTTTAGCATGGCTTATCATCCTCAGACTGACAGGCAGTCCGAGCGTACTATTCAGATCCTTGAGGATATGCTTCGAGGTTGCGTCCTTGACTTTAGTGGGACGTGGGAGAGGCACCTGCCCTTGGTGGAGTTTGCTTACAATAACAGTTTTCAGTCAAGTATCAGTATGGCACCGTTTGAAGCTTTGTATGGCCGACCGTGTAGGTCTCCAGTTTGTTGGGCCGAGGTGGGTGATACACCTTTGTTGGGCCCGGAATTGGTGAGGGAAACGTCGGAAAAAGTTGAGCTTATCCGTAAGAGACTTGTTACAGCCCATAGTCGCCAAAAGAGTTATGCCGACCGTAGGAGGAGGCCTTTGGCATTTGAGACGGGCGATCATATTTTTCTGAAAATATCACCTAGACGGGGTTTGATGAGGTTTGGGAAGAGTGGGAAGTTATCCCCTCGGTTTATCGGTCCCTTTGAGATCCTTGAGAGGATTGGGGAGGTCGCTTATCATTTGGCCTTGCCGCCGCAGTTATCCGGAGTACATGACGTGTTTCATGTTAGTATGCTTCGGAAGTACAAGCCGAATCCATCGCACGTGTTGGATTGGACCAACTTGGAGGTTGACGAGGATATCTCGCATGAGGAGAGACCGGTTCGGGTCTTGGATAGGCGGGAGCAAGTCTTGCGAGGCAAGACCATTCCCTTGGTAAAAGTTTTGTAGAAACATCACGGAGTGGAAGAAGCCACTTGGGAACGTGAGTTAGATGTCCGTGAAAAATATCCGAACTTGTTTGTTAATGTATAATCATGTATTGAAATTTTGTAATACTGATAGACTTTAAGAGCATTATATATGTCTTAAGTTGTAAAACATTGTATATGTTTTGATTTATGAAAGTATTTTGAAACTGCCTTGAAATGGAAGTTTAGTGTAACATTGCATATGTTGAATGTATTGTGGAAATGAAAATATATCATGAACATTAAATGTGATATAGAACTATGGAACATAGTTTTGGGAACTGTTAAATTTCAAGGATTGCATATTTATAATGCATGTTGTGGAAAATGTTGTAAATTACCTCTTGAAAAGAGATGAGATGACCGGTAATGGGTCAAGTTGTCATATTTTGAAATGTAATGTTGTTGGGAGATGAGGAAACTTGTTTTTGAAGAACTTGTACTTAATTTCGGGGACAAAATTCTTTAAGGGGGAGAGGTTATAGCGATCCCGGTTTCTCTTCCTTTGATTGTTGTATTCCGGACTTAGGTTCCGTGGAGTTGGTGGTTGTATATCTTGTTGTTATCCTTTAATTCTGTATGTTTGAGTTTTAGGATATATTGGGCGTGTTTCGAACAGGTTGGTTGAGCTTTAGCCCCATTTCTTGTTGCCCAGAACTTTGGTGGTACGCTCGAGCGGGTCCCTTTGCACTTGAGCGGAGTTTGATTTTTAGTTGTCCGCTCAAGTAGGTCTTCTTGCGCTCGAGCGGGGTTTACACACTCTCAGCATCTCGTGCCTCTGCAAAACTTCTGCAGGTGTATTTTTCACGCTCGAGCGGATTTCCTTACGCTCGAGTGGGTCGCACTCGAGCGGGAGTCTTGGCGCTCGAGCGGGTAGTTCATTGTCTGTATAAGTTCTAGAATGGGAAAATCTACGCTCGGTGGCCTTCTCTTTGCGCTCGAGCGGGTGTGTTTTGCAGTTATGTCTTGGCGCTCGAGCGGGTACCCTTCACGCTCGAGCGGGTCCAGTTTTTGGTGCTTGACGCTCGAGCGTCCTATTCTCCGCCCGAGCGGGTCCTGCGTATATCAGTTGATAGTTTGGTCTTTTTAGCTCACTTTTTACACTTCCTCTCTCTCTCTTATACTTTTCAAAAACCAGATCTGAGAGCTTCTCTCACTACTTCCTACCTTCTCTCTAGGGTTTCATCTCACTTTAGTGTGTTTCTACCCTAAGTCCTTTGTAAGAAAGATAGAGGGTGGCTTGGGCTTCGATTTAATCTGAAAAATCTTGGTTTTGGAGCACTTTGGATTTCGGTCAACTTCTCCTTTGGGCTTCTAAATTCGAGGTAGGGATTCCTACTCATCTTTATGAGCTTTGACATGAATATTGAGCTTTTGTATAAATGGTTTTGGGATTTTGGAAGTTAGGGTTCTAAATTTGTAATTTTTAGAAAAAGGGTTTTGTTTCTTTTGAACCATAAATGTGTATTTGGGTTTCAAAATGAGTATATTGATGTTGTTAATATTATTTGGACCATTGGGGTCAATATTGAGAAAAAGGGAAAAAATGTCATGTTTGGGTATATTTGGGTCATTAGTGTAATTAATGACATTTATGAAGAAAATGTGAAATTGAGTTGAAAATAATGAAATTAGCTCAATATGAGATGGAATAGTGGAGTTGGATTTATTAATCGTTCACTTTTGAAAATGTTGATAAATTACCTGTTGATGCATTTATTATCTATTTAGAAATAATTGCTTTGGGTTATCGGTGGAGGATAGTCTTGATTGTTGTAGACAATGCATGATGATTAGGCAAACTAAAACTAATCAAATGAGTATGCCATCGAATATGGCGGTTGATATAATACATGAATTTTATGTATTGATTTGATTATGTATATGATATGTGTTTATATACATTGTGTTGTGTGGGAGGAGATAGAGGATGTACTCTACGGTTTAGGGGAAGATAGGGGATAGACCTCTAAACCGGAGATTGTTTTGGGAGGAGATAGGGGATGGACTCCATTGATACAGCACTAAAATGTGTATCATTTGTGAAGTATGGAAGAGTTTTTGTTTGACATTGGTACAGCACTAAAATGTGTATCATTTGTGAAGTATGGAAGTGTTGTCATGTGTTATTGATACAGCACCAAAATGTGTATCTGTTATGAAGTGTGAAATGTTTAATATGAGTTAGTATCTCATCTGAAATAGAAATACTGCCGATATGGGGTGTGATCTCAATCAAATTGTTGGGCCAGGTTCTGAGCCATAGTTATGAAATGATTCATATGAGTTAAACATTTATCATTGGCCAATGTTTTAGTTATTGCTTATATCATGTTTAGCATATCTCTACTGGGCGTTGGCTCACCCTATATGGGGCATCATTTTCAGGTACAGATAGCATGCCACCTCCAAGAACGTAGCTTGAGAGGCTTAGTGGCTGGGACTTCTTTTGAGATTACATACTTGTATTACATGTATATCAAGCCAAGGGCTTATTTTGTATAAAGTTAGTACTCTTTCTTTTGTAACCAAGTGTTGACTTGGAAAGCTGTAAGCCCGTAGGGCATTTGCTTTTGTTGTTAACATGTAATACACTTGTAAGAATTACTCTGATGAATTGTATTTTTGCTTTATTCTCTTGTCTAAGCATGTCAATATTGTATGCTTTATGGGTTTATTTTGAGGGTGTTACACATGGGTCCCGTTTGACGGCAGTCTGCTAATGAAACTTCTGTGAAAGAAAAGTTTGAAGTGTTCATGCATTGTTGATGTGATGATTGAACTAATGAGTTGAAGTCTCATTTGGATTGTTAAAGAGATAATGAAATGGGTTCATGTAATGAAAAGAATAGAAATTGGTACCTTATGATTATATAAACTGTGGATATCTCTATCACCGACGTTGTGTATGCATAGTGTACTTATACCTTTGCTAAGTTTCATATATTGTGCTAAATGATTTCTATTGGGCTGTGACTCACCGTATTTGGAAATGACATTTTCAGGTGTTGGTGACTTACCTCCACCAAGGTAATAGCTTGGAGGGATATGTTGGGGGCAAGAGCTTCTTTAATTTGTATTGTATATTTTTGTAAAGCCTAGGGCTAAATGTATATGAGCTAGTCTCATTTTGTGTGACCAAGTCAAGGCTTGGAAAGATGTAAGCCATTAGGGCATTTAATTATGTTAAACCCTTTTGTATTATTAACTTTATGTAATGAAAGGACTATTTACTCTGATTCATACTGTTTTTAATATATGTTTGGGTTGTATTTATTATTTTTTTTGGGGGGGGCGTTACAGGCACTCATGTGGAGGAATAGGGAATGAAGCAAAGATTATTAACAAGAAAAGAGAAGAACCCCTAAAGTGCAATAATAGAATTCATTTAGGCCCCGTTTGTTTTTGGAGGTAGAATGGAAGAGATTTATAGTGAGGGGATTGATAGTGAGGGGATTAAGTAAAATTATGCTTGTTTTGATGATAGTTGTTAGTGTAAGGATTATTAAATTATTTTTATATAAAATAATAAAATAAATAAAAAAATACAAAAACATTAAACATTAATGTTCAAAAAAAAATGCCCAACATGTAAAAAATTAAAAATAAATAAAAAATTTCCAGAAAAAAAAATAAAACAGATAAAACAATGATTTTTACCTAACAAACATTACAAAAAATTAAACATTAATGTTCAAAAAAAAAAAAATGCCCAACATGTAAAAAATAAAAAAATAAATAAAAGATTTCTAGTCCGGCGGACTATTTTTCTAATACCACATCCACCTCTTCCATCCCAATCCCACTTCCAAGGCCCAACTTAATCCACTCTTCCATCTCAATCCCTTTCCCACATCTAAAAACAAACACAAAATTAAATGGATCTTACCTCTATCATAATCTCATCCCTCCCTCTATACCTTAAAACGAACGGGCCTTAGGACGTAAAATGTCAGAGCAACTAGATGATAGTACTATGTACTATTCACTTAGCCCCTCCCTTTGTAAGATAAGGTCGGATGAAATTATTATCATATTATTAATATGATAACGTTGAATGTGAGATAAATTTGGAAAAAAAAAAAAAAAAAAGTGGGGTAAATAAGAATATTTATGGAGTGTAATTTTTACTGTATTTTCTTGCACAGAAAAGATTTGTACCTTTATGTATCTAAAATTATTTTGTATTAATTGCACTAATAATATATGGTTTTCCCTAAAAAAATGAAATCACACCTTGCTTTTGGGTCATATGTTTTTAGCCTGTTGTAGTTCCTGGCTAGTAAGGAGATTGATAAGGAAAATGTTGATGTGAATGTTCAAAGGGGGCCGGATATAAAGTTGCCATAGAATTTGGTTGTTAGGAAGTACGTTAATAAAAATTTGAAACGTGGTGGTAAGCAACCAGTTAAGGCTACAGCTTCTGGCTCAAGGGTTGAGGTCTTGAAGGAGATTGGTTTTGAATCGGAGAACCTTGTTCCGAACCTTGTCTCAGAGAGAAAATATTAAGTGCAACGGTTACATCATTTTACATGGTGTTATTTATTAATAAAAAATTATAAATGAAATTAAGTGAAAAGTCTTATCTCTTATTAATCCAACAATATTATGGTTCCTACCGTAAATTGAGATTGTTCATTAGATTTGATACTACCACGTGATATCACCGTTACATCCAATATCTAGTCTTATGTCTTTTGTTCATGTGGAAAACAAAATGGAGTTGAACAAGGCAATTGCCCTTACAATGATAAATGACAATTCCATTGATAATGTATTTTTTTTTCTTCTTAAATCAACCAAATAAGAGCAATATATATTTTGACTGAATAATTATTCTATTCTATTCCATTTTAAAGAACCAAACACTACTTTAAAGTGATAGGGTTAAGGGTTTGAGAGTTGAAAAGTGGAATAATTATTGTACCTTCAACTTTTGTAGAATTAAATTTCAATCTTTTGTAAAATCACTTCAAGATCATTGTAGAAAAATCCATCCAGACTCATTGGGGTTTTCCACGGAATCTCCTGTTCCAAAAATCATAAGATCAAAGGTTCCGCCTTTTAGTTCAAGATTTGTTATTTGAGCGGAAAAACCATAAATACATAAATACATAAAATGAAGAAAAATAAAAAGCACACAAGTCATAAGTTTAATTTAAAAAAATTTGGAATAATAATTCCAAATTCTATTTTTTGTGGCCAAAAGAACAAAATAATTTGAAAGATCATATTACCCAAATTATTTGTCTATTTGTCCACTATTTAACTAACTCTCTAAGTGCCAACTATTTGTCCATGTGTCATCCCTTTATTTGTCTACATATCACCTATTTATCCTCTAATCTATCCATCTGTCCATATTACCACCACCACCACCAGTTTATCCCCTAATCTATCCATCTGTCCATATTACCACCACCACCACCAGTCGGCAAGGCAATGATCCAACAATAGTGGAATAAAAATAGGGAAAAAAAAATTCTTCAAAACAATAATTTATCTTTCTCACTAAATAATTTCATTAGTCATGCTCTTATCTCCATAAAAAATCAATTCCAAGACCCAAGGCGTGATCCCATAGAAATAGACTTATCCCCTATAAATTAAAAAAGAAAAAAAGAATTTGGATTAAAAAGAGGGGAGAGGGGGAATTACACTAACATTGTGTCGGTGAAAAGTATTTACAAGAAAGTAGAAAACATCACAAATATTAATAATTAATATCATAAACTTTTTCATTAATATATAATAATTTTTTAAAAACCACCATGAGCAATAATTCCCCTTAAAAAAATGATGAAAATCCATAAATTTTGTTAGATTATAATTTTCAATTATTTTTTTCTTTTTTTAGAACTAAAAAGTAGTCGTAAAGGCATCAAATTCTGTCAAACTCTAAACCAGAACATCGATATTTAAATATTGAATGAATCGATCCAAAGCATCAATTCATGACGCATATTATAAACTTATGAATTTTAGAATCCTAGTAATTAATCGATGCCTCTTATCTAGATCAGAAAAAAGGGAAAGCAACGCTAAAGAAAAAAAAACAAAAAGAAAGAGAAAAAAAAAAATAAAAAAAAGAGCGAATATACCTTATCTGTGCATTGAATGCAAAGCCACTGGAATCGGAAACACAAGCCACTGGAATTTCGGTTATAATTTGTATGTTTCTGAAGGAAAATGGGTGGTGGGTGAAGGGGAATTAGGTAATCAGAGATGGCTCTCCTCTTACTTCAGCCAACAACATTCACAAACAAGGACTTAATTCTGATCCAAATGATTTTTCTTTGAAAAGAAAATGAAAGAAAATTAACAATCAAAATAGGAAAAGTAGCATTCATACTGGTGTTAGGGTCCACATTGCAGTGCACACCATTGCTGACTCGGGGAAGTCTAGTTATCTTTTGAAAAGTGTTGGTGTAGGATCAGCGTTACGGGACGCTTTACATGTAATTGTTGAAGGGAATAGAATTCACGATTTTGTGTTGGTTCATTGGAAAACATAAGAGAATATAATGGGTTGCGATTAATGAAGATCACCGCCACGTCACTCTCCAAGACCAATCAATAATTTTTCTTTTTGCAGACCTTGCCTATCCGAATCAGTTTAGTTTTTAGTTCGCGCAAATATCATTTTACCCCAATCTTTCATGCGTTTTTTAATTTGATCTCCAAACTTCCTGATCGATACCTAAATGTTACCATTTAACCCGCTAACATACTTTGAATTAAAAAAAAAAACCCGCTAATATATACTTTATTAGTCTATTTATGTGTGTTATTTTATAATTTTATATGATTTTATGTATTTATGCATATTTTGAATATTCGTACATAAATTGTTATAAATAATATATTTTAATATTATATAATAAAATAGAATAAATAATAATAATAAAAATCTTTCGGTGATTCATCCCACTATCGTACCATCCAACATCATCATCATATACCTAATAATAAAAAGACAAAGAAAAGAAAAAGGAGAAAGAAAGTTGGTCGGCCAACTTTCCTTTAATTATTATTTATTTTATTATTTGCTTTTGTTTTGCAGGTCTATAAATTGTGGGGCTCAGGTAAGGCATGGACACAAGGAGGGGAAGAGTACGGCAAGAGAGTTAGGAAGAAAAATTAGTGAGAGAGTGCAGAGTGTATCTTTTTTAGGTGACAGTTCTACAATTATGTGGAACTAATTTTCTAATTTTAAGATTAAGATGAAACTCTAATCGAATAATTAGGAAATTAGTTCAACATAATTGTGTCATACTCCAATCGAAACAATATTTTCTTTTACTACAAAAATAAAATTTCTTTTATTAGACTTCTTTTTCATTTTTAGTTTTATACTTAGTATGATTTTAAAATTAAATTATTATTTGTAAGTTATTTAATATA
The DNA here is from genome assembly GCF_055761805.1 of Camellia sinensis. Classification (NCBI taxonomy): domain Eukaryota; kingdom Viridiplantae; phylum Streptophyta; class Magnoliopsida; order Ericales; family Theaceae; genus Camellia; species Camellia sinensis. Next base: position 60,958,792 of record NC_138962.1, on the reverse strand, counting down.
ATAGCATTTAATTTTGGTTTATCTTATACCTGTATTTTTGGCATTAAATGTCAATTGTATGTTGGATCTGAACAAATTAAACTATTTAATCAATTTTTGTATTAGTCCAAATTCAAAATAAATATTTTTTTACAAACCTATCAAGTCGTACGCGTATTTTATTTTTTTTGAATTTTACCATATCGGTGTACAAGTATTGTACTAGCACCAGTACTCATACCCGTACCTGTGCTTCATAGGTCTCAAATTCTCTCACATCAATCCTGGAGAAACTTATTGAGCCAAAAATTTCTTAGCTACCCTATGTGTGTGCGCGTGCAATTGTGACTAGTTTATTCTCCAAATTAATTTCAATAGAATTGATCGACTAATATTAATTTCAAAATTGAGTGAGACAAAAAATTTAAAATTCAATTAGCATCTAAAGAATACTCAACATGACTAATACTCAATTTTTTAATTTAAAATTAAAATTTCGTTTTTCAGATAAAAAATATTAATTAAATATTAGATTTTTTTTTTTTAATATTTGGGGGGCTAATTGATTTTTAATGTATAGTTCGAGAGATAAAATGAAGTTCCAAATCAAATTTGGTATCATGTCAGTAAGTTCTGTTTAATTGTAGACGAAATGTAATGGTAGAGACCAAATCAACTAAAATTTCAAAAGTTTAAGCGGTAAATTGATATTATAGGAAGTGATGCGATCGTTTGCACACCAAAATATATTAATTAAAACCGAATAATAACCACTACTCTGAAGTATATAACGATTGAGAACGGATGTCGAACCAACTTTCTTTCTCCTTTTTCTTTTCTTTGTCTTTTGAATATTAGGTATATGATGATGATGCTGGATGGATATGATAGTGGGATGAATCACCCAAAGATTTTTGTTAGTATTATTTATTCTATTTTATTATATAATGTTAAAATATATTATTTATAAAAATTTATGTACGAATATTTAAAATATGCATAAATACGTAAAATCATACAAAATTATAAAATAATACACATAAATAGACTAATAAAGTGTATATTAGCGGGTTTTTTTTTTTTTTTTTTAATTCAAAGTATATTAGCAAGTTGAATTTGTAACATTTAGGTATCGATCAGGAAGTTTGGAGATCAAATTGAAAAACGTATGAAAGGTTGGGGTAAAATGATATTTGCGTAAACTAAAACCTAAACTGATTCGGACAGGCGAGGTCTTCAAAAAGAAAAATTATTGATTGGTCTTGGGGAGTCATGTGGCGGTGATACTCATTAATCACAAACCATTATGTTCTCTTATGTTTTCTAATGAACCAATACAAAATTGTAAATTCTATTCTCCCCACCAATTACAATGCAAGTAAAGCATCCCGTCACGCTGATCCTATACTAACCAAGGAATGAATATACCTTATCTATGCATTGAATGCAAAGCCACTGGAATCGGAAACACAAGCCACTGGAATTTCGGTAATAATTTGTACGTTTCTGAAGGAAAATGGGTGGTGGGTGAAGGGGAATTACGTAATCAGAGATGGCTCTCCTCTTACTTCAGCCAACAACATTGACAAACAAGGAGTGAATTCTAATCCAAATGATTTTTCTTTGAAAAGAAAATGAAAGAAATTAACAATCAAAATAGGAAAAGTAGCATTCATACAGGTTTTAGGGTCCACATTGCAGAGCACGCCATTGCTGACTCGGGGAAGTCTAGTTATCTATTGAAAAGTGTTGGTGTAGGATCAGCGTTACGGGACGCTTTACATGCATTGTAATTGGGAAAGAGAATAGAATTCATGATTTTGGTTCATTGGAAAACATAAGAGAACATAATGGGTTGTGATTAATGAAGATCACCGCCACGTCACTTCCCAAGACCAATCAATAATTTTTCTTTTTGCAGACCTTGCCTATCCGAATCAGTTTAGTTTTTAGTTCGCGCAAATATCATTTTACCCCAACCTTTCATGCGTTTTTTAATTTGATCTCCCAACTTCCTGATCAATACCTAAATGTTACACATATAATCCGCTAACATACTTTGAATAAATAAAATAAAAAAAAATCGGCTAATATACACTTTATTAGTCTATTTATGTGTATTATTTTATAATTTTGTATGACTTTATGTATTTATGCATATTTTGAATATTCGTACATAAATTGTTATAAATAATATATTTTAATATTATATAATAAATAGAATAAATAATAATAATAAAAATCTTTCGGTGATTCATCCCACTATCATATCCATCTGTACGGGGAGCAAATATTCCGGCAAGCCCGTACTCATTTCTTCCGAGCGCCTCTGTCCGATTACCTGCGTACACAACGGCGGTAAGCTACCCGGCGGTGTGTGGCCGGAAAACCCCTCCGACGATCAAGTTAGAACACACACACAAGGGATAGATAGAGAGAATGGAGAGTGTTGAGTGTTTAGTGTATGTCTCACCAAAATGTTCATCCCCCCAGCATGGGGGGCGCAGATTCGCTTATATACCTTCTGCGCCCCAAATCTACTCCCATTCGTCTCTCGACACGTGGTGCTGCTATCCCATCTGTCAGCACAAATCTTGCTGGGCACTACCTAACCCAACTGCCCTCTCATTCTCCTGGGAGCTCGGCAGCCGGTCAGTACCATCTCGGCCATCGTCTGCCATGCTGCGCTTCTTGCCCAAGTACTCCAACAGCTAAGCTCAGATGGGGACCGAACTCGGCGGCATCTCAGCAAAGCCGAGCTCGGGACAACTCATGCTTGTCTGCGGTCAACCTATCTGCCGAGCAAACAGGTACCCCGGCGTCATAACCACGGATCCTCGCAGCTTGTTCAATCCACGCGCTGCCTTAACCGAGCAGCTTCCTTCACGGCCGAGCCATACAACTTGGCCCAGCGCCTGTCCGACACAACTCTGTCTGGTCCAAATCTGTCCGGCATAACTCTGTCTGGCCCGAATCTGTCCGGCACAACTCTGTCCGGTCCAAATCTGTCCGGCATAACTCCGTATCATTAATCTCCCTCTCAATTGCCCCTTAATTCCGTCCGCAAGAGCGTGACTGGGATTACATATTCCGACTGGGATAACACTTCATCGGTCCTCAAGATACGAAACGGCGACCGGGCTAGTTGACATTCCTATCTGCAAACTTGCTCGGTTATATTCCTCGGTAGACGTCCTCTTCTTCAATGATTTCCCGGTTGTCGCCTCGACTCTTCAACCCGTCCTTTCAGTTCTGACGTCGTCATAAAATGGGGACACGTGGCAGGCTTCCATTGGACCTCGAGCAGCCAACCCAGCCGTCCGCCAGAATTTGAATTCTTGGCGGTTTCTCCGTCTATACATACAAGCCCCCTCTTCCTCATTTCGCTCCTACTGCCTCTCTGCAATCCGACGCTTCAGAGCTCAAGCAACTTTCTCCAAGCCTCATCTGCCATTCTTCGTGCTCGAAGGAATAGTCCCTGCCCTTCACTGGTAAGTCCTTCAACTCCTCTTTTGTTGCTATCTTCTTAAATATTTCACACATTAGTGTACTAAAACATAGTTCTTAGGACGTAGGCCATAGAAATCATCCCAAACCTCCCATTGTTCATAGCGTTCTTCATTTTCGTTGATAAACTCCGAAGAACTAGGGCGGACCGGGCTCCAGGTCTTCGTTTGATCCAAAAAACCATCTCGACCGAGCAAATAACTTGTTAGATATAACCATAGCAAGAACCGGGATAGCAAAGGTCTTGGCCGCTCAACCGGGCTAAAATCTGGTCTGCTTGGGCGGTCGAGCTCCTTGTCAACCTCTACAACCGAGGTGGTTTGGCACTCTAGACGACCGAGCTAAAGTCAAGCTCGCTTTGTGCGACCGCGCTCCCTCTTACACTTGCCCTCCTTTTCCTACAGAGTCCAAGGGGACCACTGTCCAATCTTGAGGCTCCCAAAGACCAAGCAGCCACAAATCACCTGACAGTGCCAAACCAAATCCGAGCTACTTTAGCCGGTCGTAAATGGGGAAATTCCGCTTCCTCGTAGATACTCCGGCTGCCCTAGCTGCGTTTAGGGAGGAGTACGGCATCCCGGCCGATGTCCACCTAGAGCTCGCAGTAGAAGAGACCACGCCTTGGGGCAGAACAGAACAATGCCGCTTCACCGTGCTGTCGATCATCGAGGGAGGACTCCGCTTCCCACTCAACCCACTTATCACCGAGTTCCTCCGACGCACCAGGCTGGCACCCACACAAGTGTCCACCAACACTTACCGAATTATCAACGGCGTCCATGAACTGAACAATCGGCTAGGCACCAGCTTAGGTCTAGCCGAGATATTAAGCCAATACACAATGGGTCACACCGGTGACGACCTAGCCTATTACTTGAAAATCAGACCGGACAAGGAGAAAATTGTAACCGGCACCCCGGATAAAGACTTGCACGACGACGATTTTTTCTGGGTGTCGGGCAATTACGAAACAGCCGAGGTACCGGGCTGGTTTATAAGCAAGAACTTCGGTTCCTCATGTAAGCCGCTCGAACTTGCTCAGCCAGCCTACCTTTTGTATTCTGTAATTAACCAGTTTTCTTGTTTCTTTTGCAGCAATTCAAGCCTTGCAAGCCAACTACCAATTTCCCAACGTAGAGGCAATTCGGACCGTGCTCCGCCATCGCCACCGAGATTGCAACGAGCTGCTCGGCTACACCCCAACCTACAGATACTCAGCACCCCGCCGGAGTAAAGTTACAGACTTCCTCCGTGCTCCATCACCTCCTCCAGATCCAACTTTGCCAAATGTTCCACTAATCCGGTTGACAGAAGAGCAAGAGATGGCCAAACGAAGCCAAATCAAAAACCTGCTCACCGCAACGTCTGCCGAGATACCGAGCGTCGTCACCCGCTCTCCAGTCGCCGGTCAGTCAAGAGGCGCCGTGGTTGCCCTTGCTTCTCAAGCTGCCGGGGAGTCAAGCCAAGCAACACGTCGGGCTGGCAAAAGAGCTCGCGCAGACCCGTCTACCGAGCTGATTACCGAACTATCCACCGAGCAACCTACCGTCACAGCTGACCCAACGCCGGCATGGAGATCGCAGCTCAAGCACCGGGGAAAGGAGATCCCGGCGACGGCTTCCATCAAGGGAGACAAAGAACATTTTCTTACCTTTGATCTCTCCAAAGCCCTTCTCCTGCCGAGCGACGTGGTTGGAAGCGACCACGTTCCGGACACCCGGTTGGTGAAATCAGCCGTGAAGTCTATGACCAGGGTAAAAGTCTCAACCTTCTACTCTAATTTTCTTAGTGTTTGCTCGGTTTCATCTTCTCTGATCAGGTTTCCTTTTTGCAGGCCATCCAAAAACAACACTTGGTCATGGAGCGCATCCACCGACTTCGGCAAAAGGCAGCCGACACTAACAGCCAGGTCCAAAGCCTCCAAGCCGAGCTTGGCCGGGCAAAAACATCTCTCCAAATCGCAAATGCTGAAAACGACAGGTTGCACGGTCAGCTTGACGAGGCCGAGAAGAAGCGTGATGAGCTCCAGGCCGAGCTGGATGCTCTGAAAAAGACAAGGAAAAAGGACTGCCGAGATGCAAACAACGCCGGCTTCCTAGAAGCCGAGGGAAGCTACAAGAAGCAGGTCTTCGCTACCCAAGACATCTACTTCAAAGCGGGTTGGAAGTCTGCCTGTGAGCATCTCGGTCAGGGACCCGATACTAACGTCTTTGCCACCCCGCCGCTTGCTTCCCTGCCGGCCTACCTCGTGCCATATGCCAATGACGTCTTCAGTGCATTACAGGCTGAGGCCGAGGAAGGGCTTGAAGAGGAAGAGGCCGGGGAAGATACTAACGGAGAGGAGCAACCACAACAGGAGCAGCCCGGCCGAACGGAGCCCGGTGTTGAGGACCGATCTCCAGTAGTGAACTTGGAGACAACTCCAGATGATGAATTCACCAATCTCTCCCCCTTAGCTTAGTTTTTTTTATTATTATTTTATTGCTTTGCACATGTAACTGGGCTCTCAGCCCCTCCTTTTGTATTAACTTTCTATCAATGAAAAGCTTTAATTTCATCAAGTGTTTGCACGGTTTTTTCGAACTCTATTTTCAGCAAAACATCTCGGTTTAAATTATGAAGTTGCACAAATCATCAACTGGCTGGACCGGAGTTAACATCTCAGTAAATTTAGTAAAATTGAGGTTCTTCAACTGGAATAAACATCTCGGTGGGAACAACAGTTAAACAAATCACTAATTCTTTCAATATCTTGTATAACCGAAATACACCATCTCGGTTTTAATTCTGAGAATTGAACAAACCACCAACTCCTTCAACCGGAGTAACTCATCTCGGTTGGGATCTCTGAGTTGGACAAACCACCAACTCCTTCAACCGGAGTAATTCATCTCGGTTGGGATCTCTGAGTTGGACAAACCACCAACTCCTTCAACCGGAGTAACTCATCTCGATTGGGATCTCTGAGTTGAACAAACAACCAACTCCTTCAACCGGAATAACTTATCTCGGTTGGAATCCTTGAGTTGAACAAACCACCAACTCTTTCAACCGGAATAACCCATCTCGGTTGGAATCTCTGAGTTGAACAAACCACTAACTCCTTCAACCGGAGTAACTCATCTCGGTTGGAATCCTTGAGTTGAACAAACCACCAACTCCTTCAACCGGAGTAACTCATCTCGGTTGGAATCTCTGAGTTGGACAAACCACCAACTCCTTCAACCGAAGTAATTCATCTTGGTTGAGAATTTCAAGTAATCAAAGCAATCAGTCGAAATGCTCAGTTAAAGAAGACACTTTTATATATTGACAAAAAGAATTACATTCTAAAGTGTAAGGCAAAAAATTCCTTTGCACAAAAAAGAAAACAAAAGCTAGAAATAGTACAGTTTGAGGTTGGCCGCATTCCATGGCCGGGGTATTCCTCTACCATCGAGATCCTCCAAGTGGTATGCCCCCTTGCCCGCCAAACCGGTTATCTTGTAGGGTCCTTCCCAATTTGCCCCTAGTGTCACGACCCAAACCCAGCCCCATGGATTTAGCACCGTAACCGGCCAGTAATCCGAGATTACCGAAGGCCTACTTAACAGTAATACAGTAAAACAGAGTACAGGGCCTGGCGGAAGCCAAAACAGTAGATAAACAATGTCCAATGAGCTGTGACAGTCTGTATGCAAAAAAACTTTTCATACATATAAACATAAACAGTACAGAACAGTATGTACAATATTTACATTCATTCAGAATAGGGACTCAATCCCTTGATTACAGTACAGTACAGTGCTATCAGTCTATACAGTTAACACAAAGCAGAAACAGAGACAGGAGGGGGAAATAAAAGACCCCTAAGCCATAGCATGGCAGACTCGGAACCTCGCATTGAGGCACATAGGTCAGCTTGACAAAACTGGAGTTAACCCCGATGCTTCTAGCTGCGGTCTGGTGCCTGTACACCTACATATATATATGAGCAGTGAGCTAAAGCCTAGTGAATAACACAATGCGTAAAGAGGTTAAGAATGAATGTCCTTACAGTAATGAAAATAGTTCATTGATTCCGTAATTCAGTCAATCAGTCAGTCAGTGATATGTGGTACATCCATTAGCATAACAGTACAGTAAACAGTAGGTCTTAAAAGACCGAACAGTATATGATGGCCATCAGTCAGTAAACAGTAGTGGTTCCAACGAGGGAACCGACAGAGATCTCTGTAACAGTAACAGTAAACAGTAGGTGCTAAGGATGCCATAATATAGTTCAGAATATAGGACATACATTCAATCAGTTAACAGTAATCAGTTCAGAAAGCAGTACAGTTTAATTGTTCAGAAGATAATCATTTTTGAACATATCTTTACACAGATGTTACTCACAGAGTTCTGGGCTACAGTAAGGCTAGAGCGCGTCCCTAGTTGTCAACCCTACACAGTTAACAGATTGAACACACACTAAGCTACACAGTTGGGAAAGATAACAACTTAATCCCTAATTGCCTCGATGTGTTCTACATCTATATCCTTAACAAGATGTCTTAAACTAGGCCTAAGAATGCCTAGGATGGCGTGAGGATGCAAAGATGTACACAAAAAGCAGTTTCAGAATTTTTAGAAAAACAGAGTACCGCTCGAGATCAGGTTTCCCCGCTCGAGCGGACATGCAACAAAGGTACACGCTCGAGCGTCAAATATTCCGCTCGAGCGTACTGCAAGAGTACTAGATGGGTGAAATCTCCGCTCGACGGACGCCCGACGCCCGCTCGAGCTTGAGACACAAGACTCCGCTCGAGCGCCCAATCCTCCGCTCGAGCAGACTGCAAAACAGTGCAGAGAAAATGGATGCTCGGATTCCACGCTTGAGCATCACTTCCCCCGTTCGAGCGGAAGTGCAAAAATCTGAAAATTTCAGATTGCACCTCCAAGCCAAAAACCAAGTTCAAAAGCATAATTTTCAATCCTCTTGGGCTAATTTCTGGAAAAACACTTGTAAACACATGGAATAACATGATTCAAAGCTCAATTTGAGAAATCAAAGCCCAAGGGTGTTTAATTCAAACCCAATTTCAAACCATTTTTCAAGAACAATCCTCAAACATGACATGCATGATCTTCAAATAGCTTTCAAGCTTCAAAACATGCTCTAATGAGCCAATCGATTCACATACAAGATGAAAACACGGCCTACACTCAAGACATGGACATGCATGTGACAATTTGCCATGAACTCAACTCAAAATCCAACAATACTAACATGCATGCATGAATTCTAACTCAAATCAACATATAAAGCTATTTCATGACTCAATCCACTAAATTAGACATGAATCATGTAAGAACAAGTTCAATTCATAAACAAGAGGGTAATTACTCTACCTTAGGTCTTGAATTAGAAGACTAGGAGCTCAATTTAGCAATCTACACTTCAATTCTCTCACTCTCTCTCTCTATCGACTATGGCAAGGAGAATGGCTGAGCAAATGTGTTATGTGATCAAGTGTAAGGCTCAAATATGTTATATTGAGTGGACCACTAAGGGTTAGTTTGGTAATTAAGTCCAAAACTTGCAATCCATCAATATTTAATCTAATTTAATCATACTAAATCAAATTTCAGATAAATACACCATAAAATCACATTAATTATGAGGGTCGTGAAACGTCAATCAATTCCCGGTTCGGCCACCGATAAGGCCTTCAATTAGCAGTTTAAACATAAAACACGAACAGATGAATAATCAATCAGACAGATAGAATACAAATTAACATACATACTCAGTCAGTTCAGTTCCAGTTTTCAGTCAGTCAGTTCAGTACTTTAATCAGTTCAATTATCAGTCATAATCAGTTTAGTTTGACGGTAATCAATGTTTATCGGTAAGCAGTGGTGAGGGTTATTACAGCCTCCCTTCCTTAAAAAAAGTTTAGTCCTCTAAACTCGAGTTACCTTCAGTCTGGAAGAAAACAGGATTCAGTGGAAACAGTTCAGGATATCTTTTGGCCATGTCATCTTCCCTTTCCCAAGTGGCATACACGCCACCATGGTTTTGCCAGTCGACTTTCACTAACGGAATCTCTTTGTTTCTCAATTTCTTGATCCGTCTGTTCACAATCTGTATAGGCCGTTCCTCATAATTGTAGGCACCATTTAGCACTACGTGAGTAGGCTCTATCACATGGAAAGGATCCCGGAGGTAGTCCTTTAACATAGAGACGTGGAAGACGTTATGCATATGTTCCATTTCAGGAGGAAGCGCAACTTGATACGCCACCGGATTGATTTTCTCAATAATCTCATACGGTCCGACATATCTCGGCGCCAACTTGCCTTTGACTCCAAAATGAGTCTGGCCTTTCATCGGTGTCACTTTCACAAATACGTGATCACCCACTTCATACTCTCTATCTCGTCTTCTGACATCAGAATAACTCTTCTGTCTACTCTGTGCAGTTTTCAGTCTCTGTTGTATTAGTTTCACTTTCTCGGTTGTTTCATACACAATCTCGGGCCCAAGCAAAGGCCCATCTCCAACTTCTGCCCAGCAAATCGGAGATCTACATTTTCTGCCATACAATGCCTCGAAAGGCGCCATACTAAAAATTGAATGATAGTTGTTGTTGTAGGCGAATTCAGCCAATGGCAAATGGCTTTCCCAGTTTCCCTGAAAATCAAGTACACACATTCTCAGTAAATCCTCCAGAGTCTGGATGGTTCTTTCTGACTGGCCATCGGTCTGAGGATGATAAGCACTACTCAATCTTAATTCAGTACCCAATGCAGTCTGTAGGCTTTGCCAAAATCTCGAAGTAAACTTCGAATCACTGTCAGAAACGATGGACACAGGCACTCCATGCAGTCTAACAATTTCGTCAATATAGAGTATAGCCAATTTGTCCGCATTATAAATTGTCTTAACAGGTAAGAAGTGAGTAGATTTAGTCAGTCTATCAACAATAACCCAAATTGAGTCCATACCTTTACTGGAGCGAGGCAATCCCACAATAAAATCCATAGTAATATGTTCCCATTTCCACTCCGGTATTGGTAAGGGCTGCAATAAGCCTGTGGGTCGTTGATGTTCGGCTTTAACTTGTTGGCAATGAAGACATTTCGATACAAAATCAACAATTCCTTTCTTCATTCCCGGCCACCAGAAATTCAATTTTAGATCTTGGTACATTTTCGTATTCCCTGGGTGGATGAAAAATTTTGAATTGTGGCCCTCTTGCAGAACTCTTCTTTTCAGTTCAGTATCATTCGGTACACACAGTCTTTCTTGAAATTTCAGTACATTGTTTTCAAATTTGAAACCTGGTTTCAGTTTGGTTTCCCTTTCTTCGATGATCTTCCTCAAGAAGTCATCCTGTTGCTGTTTCTCCTTAATCTCTTCAATCAGTGCCGGTTAAGCAGAAATAGCAGCTAAGGTTCCACCTTGTTCTCGCAAAACAATTTCAATTCCAGATTTTTCAAGGTCACAAAGCAACTCTTTCTGTCCAGTAAGCAACCATGCTAAGTTTCCAATTGATTTCCGACTCAATGCATCGGCAACGGTATTGGCTTTTCCCGGATGATACAAGATCTGTAGGTCATAGTCCTTTATCAGTTCTAGCCATCTCCGCTGTCTCATGTTCAGTTCCTTTTGTGTGAAGAAATACTTCAAACTCTTGTGGTCGATATATACTTCACATGTCGCCCCATACAGATAGTGACGCCAGATTTTCAGTGCAAATACTACTGCAGCAAGTTCCAGATCATGGGTCGGGTAGTTCTTTTCATGCGGTCTCAGTTGTCGGGAAGCATAAGCAATAACTCTCCCATTCTGCATTAAAACACATCCCAAACCCTTATGAGAAGCATCACTAAATACAGTATAACCATCTATACCTGAAGGTAGGGTCAGAACAGATGCAGTCACTAATCGAGTTTTCAACTCCTGGAAAGTAGATTCCCTTTGGTCAGTCCAGTCAAATGATATCCCCTTCTGAGTCAGTTGAGTCAATGGTAAGGCAATTTTGGAGAAATCTTTGACGAATCTTCTGTAATACCCGGCTAATTCCAAAAAGCTTCGGATTTCGGTCACATTTGTTGGTCTAGGCCAGTTCACTACAGCTTCAATTTTCTACGGATCAACAGAAATTCCATCTTTGCTAACAACATGTCCCAAAAACATAACATGGTGAAGCCAAAATTCACATTTAGACAGTTTAGCATACAGTTTCTGTTCTCTTAGGGTTTGTAGGGCAAGTCTCAGATGATGTTCATGTTCTTCTATAATTTTGGAGTAAATCAGTATGTCATCAATAAATACAATAATAAAGTCATCAAGGTATGGTTTAAAGATTCTGTTCATGAGGTCCATAAATGCAGCTGGTGCGTTCGTAACTCCAAAAGGCATAACTAAAAATTCGTAATGTCCATATCTCGTTCTAAAAGCAGTTTTATCAATGTCATCTGATTTAACCTTCAACTGATGGTATCCGGATCTGAGGTCGATCTTAGAAAACACCTGAGCACCCTGTAACTGATCAAATAAGTCATCAATGCGCAGTAATGGGTATTTATTTTTCACAGTTACCTTGTTCAGTTCACGGTAGTCAATACACAGTCTCAGTGAGCCGTCTTTCTTCTTTACAAACAAAACAGGTGCGCCCCACGGTGAAGTACTAGGCCTGATGAATTTCTTATCTAGCAGTTCTTGCAGTTGTACTTTCAGTTCTTTCAGTTCAGTTGGAGCCATTCGGTAAGAAGCTTTAGAAACTGGCTGTGTTCCGGGAATCACATCAACAGTAAATTCAATCTCCCTGTCAATCAAATCTCCTGGAAGATTATCTGGGAAAACATTTGGGAATTCTCTGACTATAGGAATACAGTTCACATTAGCACTATCATCAGTAGATACAGTCAATACAGAACACAGATATCCCTTACATCCCTTTCTAATCAATTTTACAGCTTTCACAGATGAAATCAAATACGGAGGAGGTACTACTCCAACCCCATTAAATACAAATTCAGGCAGACTAGGTGGACGAAAAACTACTTGTTTCGTTACACAGTCTATGGTGGCATGATATTTCGTTAACCAGTCCATCCCCAATATTACATCAAAATGATCAATGTTCAATGGCAGTAAATCGATAAACAGATGTGCATCTCCAACAATAATTTCACAAGCAGGGTACATGTATGCACAGGTCATAGATCCCCCAACGGGTGATGATACAACTAACAGATAATTCATAGGTTCTAAGGGTCTATTCAATTTACACGAAAAAGCATGCGACACATAAGAATGCGTAGACCCCGAATCAATCAGTACATAAGCATTCTGAGTACAAATAGAGAGAATACCTAACACAACGGTCTCAGTATTCTGGACGTCTCCCAGTACTAGGGCGAACACTCGGCCCTGCCTCATAGGCTCTTTCCCGGTAGCTTTGGGGTTCGGCTTTGGTGTAACAGTTGATGCCGCTACGCTTGGTGTAGCTTTACTACTAGCTTGTGGAGCAGAGGGACAGTCTTTAACCATGTGGCCCACTTTGCCACACCTATAACAGGCTTCTGATATCTTGTAACAGACTCCCTTGTGATTTTTACCACACTCAGAACATGGCGGTATTGTACGGTTTCCTTGACTAGACGTAGTCGTTGACCTCGTATTCTGTTTCTTGTTCAATGGACTATGCTTGCCTTTCTTAAACTTAAAACTCTGCCTTTTACCCCGCCATTCAGACAATGGCGTTTCAGTTTTCAGTGCTTCAATGTTTGATTCAGCCATCAAGGCTCTGTCAAAAACATTTACATAATTCGGTAGTTTCAGAACATTTATTCGGTCAAGAATTGCAACATTAAGGCCGCCTTCAAATTTTCTGGCCTTCTTATAATTAGTATCCACCATATGCGGTGCATATCTAGCAAGCTCGGTGAATTTCGTCTCATATTCAGCTACAGACATTGCCCTTGTCTCAGCTGTTCAAACTCAGTTACTTTTCTGTCCCTAACACACTGAAGGAAGTACTTTTCAAAGAAGGCTCCTTTGAATTGAGCCCAAGTCAGAACGGTATTTTCATCACGGATGAGCATCCACCACCTTCTAGCTTCTTTTTGCAATGTAAAGGTGGCTAACAGTACCTTGTGTGATTCAGAGCACGGAAAAACTTCAAACAATTTTTCAATCTCCAGGACCCATGCTTCAGCTTTTAACGGTTCTAGGCCTCCCTGAAAGGACGGCGGTTTCATTTTGCTGAACTTATGGGTCAGTGCAATTATGTCCCCATCATTAGCATTCATATTTTGTACATTCACATTCACATTCACATTTTGTTCCGATTGTGCCGGAGGAGGAGGAGGTAGGGGCTGTTGGTTCAGTTGTTGATCCAGTCTCGCAGTTATCAGTTCCATCATTTGCTCCAGTCTGGCCATTCTGGCCTCAAAGGATGAGGATTCAGTTTCATTTGCAGTTCTTGCATTATCCATTTCACTATAAGCAGTTATGACAGTCATCAACATAAGTAGTCATTCATTTAAACAGATTAACATATTGACATATGTTCAGTCACGTCATAGCCACACACTTATCATGCTCGTGTGATGCCCTATTTACTCTTTTAGGACACCCTATAGCTCATTTGGACACGTGTGTGCGGTATAACTCGTGGTAAGTATCGCTCTGATACCACTCTGTCACGACCCAAACCCGACCCCATAGGTTTAGCACCGTAACCGGCCAGTAATCCGAGATTACCGACGGCCTACTTAACAGTAATACAGTAAAACAGAGTACAGGGCTTGGTGGAAGCCAAAACAGTAGATAAACAATGTCCAATGAGCTGTGACAGTCTGTATGCAAAAATACTTTTCATACATATAAACATAAACAGTACAGAACAGTATGTACAATATTTACATTCATTCAGAATAGGGACTCAATCCCTTGATTACAGTACAGTACAGTGCTATCAGTCTATACAGTTAACACAAAGCAGAAACAGAGACTGGAAGGGGAAATAAAAGACCCCTAAGCCATAGCATGGCAGACTCGGAACCTCGCATTGAGGCACATAGGTTGGCTTGACAAAACTGGAGTTAACCCCGACGCTTCTAGCTGCGGTCTGGTGCCTGTACACCTACATATATATATGAGCAGTGAGCTAAAGCCCAGTGAATAACACAATGCGTAAAGAGGTTAAGAATGAATGTCCTTACAGTAATGAAAATAGTTCATTGATTCCGTAATTCAGTCAATCAGTCGGTCAGTGATATGTGGTACATCCATTAGCATAACAGTACAGTAAACAGTAGGTCTTAAAAGACCTAACAGTACATGATGGCCATCAGTCAGTAAACAGTAGTGGTTCCAACGAGGGAACCGACAGAGATCTCTGTAACAGTAACAGTAAACAGTAGGTGCTAAGGATGCCACAATACAGTTCAGAATATAGGACATACATTCAATCAGTTAACAGTAATCAGTTCAGAAAGCAGTACAGTTCAATTGTTCAGAAGATAATCATTTTTGAACATATCTTTACACAGATGTTACTCACAGAGTTTTGGGCTACAGTAAGGCTAGAGCGCGTCCCCAGTTGCCAACCCTACATAGTTAATAGATTGAACACACACTAAGCTACACAGTTGGGAAAGATAACAACTTAATCCCTAATTGCCTCGGTGTATTCTACATCTATATCCTCAACAAGATGTCGTAAACTAGGCCTAAGAATGCCTAGGATGGGGTGAGGATGCAAAGATGTACACAAAAAGCAGTTTCAGAATTTTCAGAAAAACAGAGTCCCGCTCGAGCTCAGGTTTCCCCGCTCGAGCGGACATGCAACAAAGGTACACGCTCGAGCGTCAAATATTCCGCTCGAGCGTACTGCAAAAGTACTGGATGGGTGAAATCTCCGCTCGACGGACGCCCGACGCCCACTCGAGCTTGAGACACAAGACTCCGCTCGAGCGCCCAATCCTCCGCTCGAGCGGACTGTAAAACTGTGCAGAGAAACTGGATGCTCGGATTCCACGCTCGAGCGTCACTTCCCCCGCTCAAGCGGAAGTGCAAAAATCTGAAAATTCCAGATTGCACCTCCAAGCCAAAAACCAAGTTCAAAAGCATAATTTTCGATCCTCTTGGGCTAATTTCTGGAAAAACACTTGTAAACACATGGAATAACATGATTCAAAACTCAATTTGAGAAATCAAAGCCCAAGGGTGTTTAATTCAAACCCAATTTCAAACCATTTTTCAAGAACAATCCTCAAACATGACATGCATGATCTTCAAATAGCTTTCAAGCTTCAAAACATGCTCTAATGAGCCAATCGATTCACATACAAGATGAAAACACGACCTACACTCAAGACATGGACATGCATGTGACAATTTGCCATGAACTCAACTCAAAATCCAACAATACTAACATGCATACATGAATTCTAACTCAAATCAACATATAAAGCTATTTCATGACTTAATCCACTAAATTAGACATGAATCATGTTAGAACAAGCTCAATTCATAAACAAGAGGGTAATTACTCTACCTTAGGTCTTGAATTAGAAGACTAGGAGCTCAATTTAGCAATTCACACTTCAATTCTCTCACTCTCTCTCTCTATCGACTATGGCAAGGAGAATGGCTGAGCAAATGTGTTATGTGATCAAGTGTAAGGCTCAAATATGTTATATTGAGTGGACCACTAAGGGTTAGTTTGGTAATTAAGTCCAAAACTTGCAATCCATCAATATTTAATCTAATTTAATCATACTAAATCAAATTTCAGATAAATACACCATAAAATCACATTAATTATGAGGGTCGTGAAACGTCAATCAATTCCTGGTTCGGCCGCCGATAAGGCCTTCAATTAGCAGTTTAAACATAAAACACGAACATATGAATAATCAATCAGACAGATAGAATACAAATTAACATACATACTCAGTCAGTTCAGTTCCAGTTTTCAGTCAGTCAGTTCAGTACTTTAATCAGTTCAATTATCAGTCATAATCAGTTCAGGTTGACGGTAATCAATGTTTATCGGTAAGCAGTGGTGAGGGTTATTACACCTAGTTTGCCTTCACCTGGCACCAGGGTGTTGCCCAGAACTTTCCTCAAAACCCAATCACCTACTTTGAATGGTCTGGGGTGCACCGTTTTATTGTACTTCCTTGAGAGCTCTTGTTGGTAGGCAGCGATGTGGATGAGCGCCTTTTCCCGGCGTTCTTCAACCAGATCCATTTCAAGAGTAATGGCCTCGGCATTTAGCTCGGGTTTGAAACTTTCACTTCTAAGAGTGGGCATGCCTACTTCCAAAGGTATGACCGCCTCCATGCCATAAGCCAAAGCGAATGGAGTTTCCCCGGTAGAACGCCGCGGGGTAGCTCGGTATGCCCAAAGGACGCTGAGAAGTTCTTCGGCCCACTTTCCCTTGGCCTTCGCAAGTCTCTTCTTCAGTCCATCAAGAATAGTCTTGTTTGACGCCTCGGCTTGACCGTTGGACTGCGGGTAAGCCGGAGTGGAGTTGTAGAATTCAATCTTCAAATCTTCATAAAATCCTCTGAATAGGCGACCGTCAAACTGGGTGCCGTTGTCAGAGATCAAAATTTTAGGGACGCCGAACCGTGTTACTACATTCTGCCAAACAAACCGCTTCACGTCTTTCTCCTTGATTATTGCTAAAGGCTCGGCTTCAACCCACTTGGTGAAGTAGTCGGTTGCAGCGATGAAGAACTTCTGGTTGTCTGGAGCTGTCGGGAGCGGCCCCACTATGTCTAATCCCCACATTGCAAAAGGCCAAGGGCTGGTTAGGGAAAGAAGTTCCATGGCCGGCTGATGGATCTGGTGCGCAAACTTCTGACACTTTTCGCACTTGCGAACATATTTCTGTGCGTCGGTTTGCATGCACGGCCACCAATAGCCTTGCGAAATAGCGCGGTAGGCCAAGGACCTGCCCCCTATGTGACTACCACAGAGGCCTTCGTGAATTTCGTACAAGAAGGCCTCCACGCTACTCGGATGCACGCACTTCAGATAAGGACCGGTGAAGGACTTTTTATACAACGCTCCAGATGGAGAGAGCCAAAACCACTTTGATTTCACCCGGACTTTGTGCGCTTCTTTCTTGTCTGTTGGCAGAGTCCGATCTCTGAGAAACAGGGTTATAGGGTCCATCCAGGAAGGACCTAGCGCGGCGCAGAATACATCCGTCTGCCCGGCTCCCTCTATGCTTGGTCGTGGAAGGAATTCAATTAGCAGGGGGTTAAGAGATGTACAATCAATCATGGAAGCGAGGCCGGCCAACTCATCAGCTCGGTTGTTCTCTTCTCGGCCAATCTGTTGAACTCTGATTGCCTGAAATTGCTTGATGTGTTCCCTGACCAAAGCTTGGTACTTTGCCATTCTATCATCCTTTGCTTCATAAATCCCAGCGACTTGGTTATCCATAAGCTGGGAATCACTGTACACCATTAGCTCGGAAGCTTGCATCTGAAGCGCGCTTTTGAGACTGGCCAAAAGCGCCTCGTACTCAGCTTCGTTGTTGGATGCTGGAAAGCCAAGGGTGATAGAGTGTTCAATTGTCAACCCGTCTGGGGATATCAAAACTGTACCTAGCCCGGTGCCGTGACGGTTTGAGGCTCCATCAACAAAAAGTTTCCACATCTCCCCCACAAAGAGCTTCCAGCATTCTGAGGGGTCCTGAGAGGCTTGAAGGTTGATGGGATCACGACTGCTCGGCTGTGCGGTTTCAAGTTCTGTGTTGATCGGTTCCAATTCAGTCTCCCTTGATGATTCGGCACCGGACTCAGCAAGTTGATCTGCAATACTCGAGTCCGTAGGCGAATCACCAGGTTGCGGTATTTTGCCGGCCACAGGTTCTGAGCTGTGTGGTTCCATTTCTTCCCCCTGGTGATGCGGGACCGGACAGAGCTGGTTGGTCGGTGATATTCAACTCCGTCATCGCATTACCGGGTGGTAAAACCGTACAAATTGAGGGTGCTTCAGTGGTGCGCGCAAACTCCGCGTCGCTACCTCCACCGACTGGTTGTATCTCGGATGGTCTTGCGTGCACCTCATCATCTGCCGTGGTAATATCGACTGGGCATACCGGATGAGTTCCAGGTGAGAATTCGGCGACGAAGTCGGCCAATGTCTGGGTTTTGATAGCAGTGCGCGGCTGGAACTTCACATCAAACTGTCCCAACTCGACTGCCCACTTAAGAATCCGACCGGAGAAGTCTGCCCGCTCGAATAAAGCTTTGAGGGGGAATTCGGTCAAGACGATGACGGTATGTGCATGGAAATAGTGAGCCAACTTTCTTGAAGCCATCATTAATGCCAAAGCAAGCTTCTCCAACGGCAAGTATCTCGACTCTGCCGGTAGCAAAGTTTTGCTGACATAGAAGATGGGGAGGTGCTTGATTCCTTCAGCCCGGACAAGCACCGCACTGACTGCATGCTGTGATACGGCCAAATAAAGATAGAGCTCTTCTCCAAGAACCGGTGTGACCAACAGTGGCGCTGAAGACAGATACTCTTTGAGCTCGGCCAAGGCTCGGTCGCACTCTTCATCCCAGGAGAACTTTGATTTTAAGGACTGAAAGAAAGGGCGGTAGCGATCTGATGACCGGCTTATAAATCGATTAAGCGCGGCGGCCATTCCGGCCAGATGCTGCATGTCTTTTGCCGAGCTAGGCTGTTTTAACTCTTGCACGGCTTGGATTTGTGTAGGGTCTGCTTCGATACCTCGGTTCGTGACTAGGAATCCTAAAAATTTTCCGGATCCCACGCCGAAGGCACACTTAGACGCATTCAGGCGTAGCTTGTGCTTTTTGAGAATGGCGAACATCTCAGCCAAGTCGGACAAATGATCTGCCTGATGTCGACTTTTAACCACCATATCATCAATGTAGGCTTCCATTGTCCGGCCCAGCAAAGGAGCAAACATCTTGGTCACCATCCTCTGAAAAGTTGCCCCGGCGTTCTTCAAACCAAAAGGCATGACTCGGTAGCAAAAGAGTCCCCTTGGTGTAGTAAACGAGGTGATTTCTCAGTCGGGGCCATGCATGGCAATCTGATGGTAGCCGCGGTAAGCATCGAAGAAACTTAGCCTGTTATGTCCAGCCGTCAAATCCACAAGCTGGTCAATTCTAGGCAAAGGAAAGCTATCTTTCGGACAAGCTCGATTGACGGTCTTGTAATCAACGCAAACCTGCCACTTCCCATTCTTCTTCGGTACCACCACTGTATTTGAGATCCACCGAGGATAGTGTACTTCTTGAATTGCTCGTGCCTCTAGCAGATTCTTGACTTCTTCCGCAACTACCTCGGCGTGATGCAACGCCGATCTCCTTGTTCGCTGAATGACTGGCTTGGCTCCGGGGAAGACATTGAGATGATGGCAAATAAAACTAGGATCGAGGCCGGGCATGTCGTAAGGCGACCATGCAAAAACTTCGATGTTGGCCATCAAAAACTCAACCATCTCGGTCCGTTCTGTGGCTGTAAGGCTTGAGCCGAGCAAGAAGAACTTGTCCGGCTGCTCTGTATCAATTCGTACCTCCACCAATTCCTCAACAGCTTTGTCTTCGGCCTTGGTGCCCACATCATCCAAGACACCCTGATCCTCCAGTCCCTCAATCATTTGAACAAATCCTTTGGCAGCCCGGCTCCCGTTGACCGCCACGAAGCACTGCTTTGACATGACCTGATCGCCCCAAATCTCCTCGATTGCCCCCATAACCGAGGGAAATCTCATTACTTGGTGGAAAGTCGATGCCACGGCTTGCATAGCGTGAAACCACCCCCTTCCAAGGATCAAATTGTAAGTAGAAGGCACTTGTAATACCCAGAACTCCACCTGTTTGACCACGGATCCTGCTTTGACCGGCAGGATAATCTTTCCCAAAGGCCACTCCGGTTGTGAGTTGAAACCAACTAACGGCGATGTCGCCGGGGCCAAATCCGTATCTCGGAGCTTGAGCTGTTTGAAAGCGTCGTAGTACATGATCTCGACCGAGCTTCCCTGATCGATCAAGATCCGTTTTACTTCAAAATCTTTGACGCGGAGTGTGACTACTAAGGCGTCATTGTGCGGTGTCTAAATGCGCTCCAAGTCCCTTGAGAAGAAACTGATCACATCTTTCGCTTCCGTCTTCCCCCTCTTGAGCGCAGGCTGTACTGACAAAACTTCCCTCATGTGCTCTGCCTTTTTGATCATACCACGAAGCTCGCAAACACGTGTCGGTTCCACTATGCCGTGGATGACATTCACAACCCCTTGAGGGGGTGCATCCCTGTCGTCCGGTCCTCGTGGATCAACCGGAACTTGATTTGCCTTAACGCCCCCATTAATGTAAAGATCCAGGTGCCCGGCCGCGACTAGCTCTTCCAGGTGTTGCCTCAATGGAAAACAATCCTCAGTCCGGTGGCCTCGCTCTCGGTGAAACGTGCAACGATACTGCGGATTGAGCCCTTTTGTCCATCGCCCAACTTAGCAGGAAACCAGACATACTCCTCGTATCGGATCTCAATAAGTATGCGATAGATCAGAATCTTGAAGACCGTGGTTATGCCAGTCCTTGCCTTCAACCTTCTGTTTGCATCTGCTACGTCATCTCGGGGGTAGTCATCCCGGTCATTCCGATGTCCTCTACCCCGGTTTTTGCGATTCGAGCCATGGTCCGATTCCTCGGCTCGGTCACTTGAGCGGCTGGACTCTTGCCCAACTGCGTGCACTTTGCCTGCTGTCTTCTTGTCTGTTGCTACCGGAGTCGCCTTCACGGTAGTTGCTGACGCGCCATCCTCGACTCGGATGTGCTCATTGATGCGCTGCATGAGCTGGCCCATGGACGTCGGCTGGTGCATAGTAAGCGAGTCCCGCAGTCTATATCCGACCGGGAGACCACGCTTGTATTGAGTGATTGCAAGGTTGACCGGGAAATCTAAGATCTCGTTGAAGGTCTCCCAATACCGAGAGTTGTATGCCTTCAATGTGTCGCTCGGTTCCATCTTGACACTCAGTAAATGATCGACTTCCTTTGGTGTTTTTGTGTTGGTTTTGAAGCGCGTGACAAAGGCTTCGGCCAACTGATGCCACCTCTCAATACTCCCCTCCGGCAGCCTTTCAAACCACTTCAAGCCCAGTTCGCCCAAACTTGACAGAAAGATGAGGCACATAAGAGCGTCATTCCGCCTATGTCCGGCCATGACCTGTCGAAAATGACTTACATGCATGTAGGGATCGGTTTTCCCGTCGTAAAACGTGAACTTTGGCTGGTGGAAGTCCGCCGGAAGCGGTGTAGTTTCTATTTCCAGGGAAAAAGGGGTGGCACTCAACCTGGCCAAATCTGAATCCACTAGGAGTGGCGCTGCTTGGCGGGGTGGAGGCATTCCGACCTCTTCGCTGGCGTGAACCCCGTAGGATAACCACTGGAACGCCGGTATCCTCTAAGCTTCGCGCCGGCGAGCCCGCTCCTTCAAGACCGCCCGCAAATCCTCTAAATGAGCGGAGTAAGAGTACCTCGATGTCGTCACCGGACGTGAGGGCCGGTAGGCGCTGTCTTGCGCGCTAGACTTCTCTACATGCATGTCGGAATCACCAACCTAGTAACTTCTGGTGATAGAAATGGACGGAGTACGTCGCTGACTCTGTCCGCCTGAACGGCGGGATGGGGTGCGCTCACTGTGGTCATCCACTCCAGCTACACCTTTCCCTTTGACATGCCGCTTGAGCTCCTCCATCTCCGCTGCCATTCGCCGGATGACAGCGTCTTGGTCCCTCAACTTGTGTTCCAGACGTCGGGCATGTGATTCTCTCCGCCGCCGATGACCGTCCGGACTTTGTGAATGACCATAACTCCTTCCGCGCTTATCCCGCGCGTCTCCTGACTGTCCTCCGGTGGGCGTCTCCAAGTCCGCCATTGGATGGATGGCGGGAGGTCCCTCTCTCCTTCGGGTATACTCCGGTGTGGCTCCGTCTATGGCAGACAACGGAAACTCGTCGTTGTTCGCCATGGACGGCGATCAGACTAGCCTGGAAGACAAGGTTTTGTCTGTCAAGTGTTCCCACAGACGGCGCCAATTGTACGGGGAGCAAATATTCCGGCAAGCCCGTACTCCTTTCTTCCGAGCTCCGTCTCTGTCCGATTACCTGCGTACACAACGGCGGTAAGCTACCCGGCGGTGTGTGGCCAGAAAACCCCTCCGACGATCAAGTTAGAACACACACACAGGGGATAGATAGAGAGAAGGGAGAGTGTTGAGTGTTTAGTGTATGTCTCACCAAAATGTTCATCCCCCCAGCATGGGGGGCGCAGATTCGCTTATATACCTTCTGCGCCCCAAATCTACTTTCATTCGTCTCTCGACACGTGGTGCTGCTATCCCATCTATCAGCACAAATCTTGCTGGGCACCACCTAACCCAACTGCCCTCCCATTCTCCTGGGAGCTCGGCAACCGGTCAGTACCATCTCGGCCATCGTCTGCCATGCTGCGGTTCTTGCCCAAGTACTCCAACAGCTAAGCTCAGATGGGGACCGGACTCGGCGGCATCTCGGTAAAGCCGAGCTTGGGACAACTCATGCTTGTCTGCGGTCAACCTATCTGCCGAGCAAACAGGTACCCCGGCCTCATAACCACAGATCCTCGCAGCTTGTTTAATCCACGCGCTGCCTTAACCGAGCAGCTTCCTTCACGGCCGGGCCATACAACTTGGCCCAGCGCCTGTCCGACACAACTCTGTCCGGTCCAAATCTGTCCGGCATAACTCTGTCCGGCCCGAATCTGTCCGGCACAACTCTGTCCGGTCCAAATCTGTCCGGCATAACTCCGTATCATTAATCTCCCTCTCACCATCCAACATCATCATTATATACCTAATAATAAAAAGACAAAGAAAAGAAAAAGGAGAAAGAAAGTTGGTCGGCCAACTTTCCTTTAATTATTATTTATTTTATTATTTGCTTTTGTTTTACAGGTCTATAAATTGTGGGGCTCAGGTAAGGCATGGACACAAGGAGGGGAAGAGTACGGCCAGAGAGTTAGGAAGAAAAATTAGTGAGAGAGTGTAGAGTGTTTCTTTTTTAGGGTGGCAGTTCTACAATTATGTGGAACTAATTTTCTAATTTTAAGATTAAGATGAAACTCTAATCAAATAATTAGGAAATTAGTTCAACATAATTGTGTCATACTCCAATCGAAACAATATTTTCTTTTACTACAAAAATAAAATTTCTTTTATTAGACTTCTTTTTCATTTTTAGTTTTATACTTAGTATGATTTTAAAATTAAATTATTATTTGTAAGTTATTTAATATAATAACATTTAATTTTGATTTATCTTATACCTGTATTTTCGGCATTAAATGTCAATTGTATGCTGGATCTTAACAAATTAAACTATTTAATCAATTTTTGTATTAGTCCAAATTCAAAACAAATATTTTTTTACAAACCTATCAGGTCGTACCCGTATTTTATTTTTTTTGAATTTTACCATATCGGTGTACATGTATTGATGATGCAGTTCGTCCTAGGTGGATGGGTCGGGCTGGTCCAAGCTCTTCAAGTTTCCGATTCAGGCGGATGATTCCACCAGATGACCTGCAAGCAAGTCCAAAGGGTAACGGGGTAGTCCCCCAGTGAACCCTCCGGCGAGCAAATCAATAGAGGAAGAAGGAAATATATAGAGAGAGAGAGATAGAAAAGCTTAACCTTCCTCTTGTCTTCGATTCTTGCTTATATCCCTTGGTAATCATTTCACTGTCCCTTGCGACGTGCCCCCTTCCGCCGAAAGCCTGTGTCGTAGCTTACCTTGTTCAGGATGAGGGGGCTCTGTTCCAACGGGGAGGTGTTGTCGTAATAAATGCTGTGATGGGCCGCATTAATGGTGATGTGTTGTGGCAATAACTCTGCAGATCTTTGCGGGGAAGTGGGTAGCTGTCTTTGGGGCAAGCTCGGTTCAGGTCAGAGTAATCGACACAGAGCCGCCATTTGCCATTGTGTTTGCGGACGAGGACCACGTTGGACAACCATCGAGGGTAGTCCACATTTTTAATGAATTGGGCCTCGAGGAGCTTGTCAACTTCTGTGGCTATAAGAGTGTTGCGCTCCGGATGGAAAATGCGTTGCTTCTGGCGGTGGGGTCGAAAGTAGGGTTCGATGCTGAGGCGATGGGTTATGAAGGAGGGGTCAATGCCTGGCATGTCTGAATGGGTCCAGGCGAAAACATCTCTGTGCTCGGTCAGGAGAGCGGTAAGGTCGGCTTTGGCTTGGAAGGTAGTTGGCTGCCGATTTTGGCAGTTTTGATGGGGTTGGTGGGATCAATGTTAACTTCAACAAGTTCCTCCACAGGTTCTCCTCTAACCAGCTCGTCCTCGTCTCGGACGTCAAGCCCTTCGATGATCATGGCCTCTTTCAGCTTGACTTCTTTGAAGAAGGCGACATAACACTCCCTGGCCACGGTCTGTTCTCCTCTGACAGTTCCGACGTCGAGATCGGTAGGAAATTTGATGGCAAGGTGATATGTGGATGTGATGGCTTGGAAGGCGTTTAGGGCTGTGCGGCCAAGGATGATGTTGTAAGCAGAGGGGCAGTCGACCACAAGGAAAGTGAGCAACTTAGTGGTCTGCCTCGGGTGTTCGCCAAGGGTTATAGGTAGATTGATGGAGCCGATGGAGGTCACACGGTCGCCGGTGAAACCGACCAGAGGGGTTTGGAGAGGAGACAAGCTTTCTTCTCCAATCTTGAGCTGGCGGAAGCAATTGAGGAAGATGATGTCTGAAGAGCTGCCGTTGTCTATGAGAACTCGTCTGACCTTGTAGTTGGAGAGGATGGCGGAAATGACAAGGGGGTCATCATGTGGGTAACGGACTCCTGCACAGTCGGTGTCCGTGAAGGTGATGGGTTCGATCCACTGTTTTGACTGTTTGGAAGGTCGGTCCACCGTCGCCACTGCTTTGTTTGAGCCCTGCCTTATTTTTCTGAGCTCTGCCTTCTGAGCCGAGCGGGATGGTCCCCCGCAAGCAAGGCCGCCTGAAATGACTCTGATTTCTCCGACTGGTGGAGGGGGATTGCCTGGAGGTCGAGGCTGTGGTGGTGGGCGATCATGGCCTTGGTTAGGTGGAATATCTGGAGGTGGAGTGGGGGGGTTTCTTTGAAGTAAAGCACTGATCAGGGCCTGGTTTTGCTCGGCCATGCGGTTAATGCTGTTGGTAAGTTCAATGATGTACTGTGGTGGGTTGTTTGGATGGGGAGGGTTTGTTTGATGATTGGCGGTATTATGATGAGAAGCCATGGATCTAGTCGTGACCATACACCTGGACGGGTGAGAGGAAAAGGTAACGGGAAGAAAGGGGGGCTCCGGCGATAGTGAACACAACTAGCGCACGAATAAACCACAAGTTCCCACAGACGGCGCCAACTGATGATGCAGTTTGTCCTGGGTGGATGGGTCGGGCTGGTCCAAGCTCTTCAAGTTTCCGATTCAGGCGGATGATTCCACCAGATGACTTGCAAGCAAGTCCAAAGGGGAACGGGTAGTCCCCCAGTGAACCCTCCGGCGAGCAAATCATGTATTGTATTAGTACTAGTACTCATACCTGTACCTGTGCTTCATAGGTCTCAAATTATCTCAAGTCAATCCTGGAGAAACTTATTGAGCTAAAAATTTCTTAGCTACTCTATGTGTGTGCGCATGTAATTGTGACTAGTTTATTCTCCAAATTAATTTCAATAGAATTGATCGACTAATAGTAATTTCAAAATTGAGTGAGAAAAAAAATTTAAAATTCAATTAGCATCTAAAGAATACTCAACATGACTAATACTCAATTTTTTTATTTAAAATTAAAATTTCGTTTTTAGATAAAATATTAATTAAATATTATATATATATTTTTTTAATATTTGGGGGGCTAATTGATTTTTAAGGTATAGTTTGAGAGATAAAATGAAGTTTCAAATCAAATTTGGTATCATGTCAGTAAGTTCCGTTTAATTGTAGACGAAATGTAATGGCAGAGACCAAGTCAACTAAAATTTCAAAAGTTTAAGCGATAAATTGATATTATAGGAAGTGATGTGATCGTTTGCACACCAAAATATATTAATTAAAACCGAGTAATAAACATTACTCTGAAGTATAACGATTGAGAACGGATGTCGAACCACAGAGATTATGAAAGTTGACTTTAATTTAAAGATTTCTAACTAGAGGATTGAAAATAATAAAAGGAAAACCTTAGGGCTTGGAATCCACCACTAATCTTACATTGAAATAGGTACTTCGATGTGTCTTGGTCGGGACACATCACTTAAAAAGATTTGTATTTTAAAATTATAAAGTCACGGATCATTACTGCTAAATTAAGGTTGATGCACGATCCGACTTACTAAGTATGACTCGTCTGACAATTTTATTACACAAGCATGAAAATCATTTGTATAATATGTATTCATGATCAATGAACACATAATTTGATAAAATAATACTTGCATAAAAATCTAAGTTATACAACAGTACTCAAATTAATTAAAATTCTACAAAACTAAATACAAATTACCCCAATCACTTGATTAGAGTTTCATCTTAAACCTAAGATTAGGAAATTAGTTCCACGTGATTGTGAAACTATTATTCTACAAAAGAAACACCCTACACTCTCTCACTAATTTTTCTTTCCAACTCTCTTGCTGTACTCTTCCCCTCCGTGTGTCCATGCCTTACCCAAGCTCCACAATTTATAGACCTGCAAAACAAAAGCAAATAATAAAATTAATAATAATTAGAGGAAAGTTGGCGGGCCAACTTTCTTTCTCCTTTTTCTTTTTTTTGTCTTTTTATTATTAGGTATATCATGATGATGTTGGATGGATATGACGGTGGGGTGAATCAGCAAAAGATTTTTATCTTATTATTATTTTTTTTATTTTATTTTATAATGTAATATTAAAATATATTATTTATAATAATTTATGTACAAACATTCAAAATATGCATAAATATACAAAATCACACAAAATTATAAAATAAAACAAATAAATAGACTAATAAAGTGTACGTTAACAGATTAAATGTGTAACATTTAGGTATCGATCAGGAAGTTTCGAGATCATATTAAAAAATACATGAAAGGTTGGGATAAAATGATATTTGCACGAACTAAAAACTAAACTAATTCAGATAGGCAAGGTCTGCAAAAAGAAAAATTATTGATTGATCTTGGGGAGTGGCGTGCGATGATCTTCATTAATCACAACCCATTATGTTCTCTTATGTTTTCCAATGAACCAACACAAAATTGTGAATTCTATTCCCTTCACCAATTACAATGCATGTAAAGCGTCCCGTGACGCTGATCCTACACCAACACTTTTCAAAAGATAACTAGACTTCCCCGAGTCAGCAATGGCGTGCTCTGCAATGTGGACCCTACCACCAGTATGAATGCTACTTTTCCTATTTTGATTGTTAATTTTCTTTCATTTTC
Organism: Camellia sinensis; assembly: GCF_055761805.1. Lineage (NCBI taxonomy): Eukaryota > Viridiplantae > Streptophyta > Magnoliopsida > Ericales > Theaceae > Camellia > Camellia sinensis. The sequence continues at coordinate 60,930,817 of NC_138962.1, read as the reverse complement.
TTTTCAAAGAAAAATCATTTGGATCAGAATTAAGTCCTTGTTTGTGAATGTTGTTGGCTGAAGTAAGAGGAGAGCCATCTCTGATTACCTAATTCCCCTTCACCCACCACCCATTTTCCTTCAGAAACATACAAATTACAACCGAAACTCCAGTGGCTTGTGTTTCCGATTCCAGTGGCTTTGCGTTCAATGCACAGATAAGGTATATTCGCTCTTCTTCTTTTTTTTTTTCTCTTTCTTTTTGTTTTTTTTCCTTTAGCGTTGCTTTCCCTTTTTTCTGATCTAGATAAAAGGCATCAATTAATTACTAGGATTCTAAAATTCATAAGTTTATAATATGCGTCATGAATTGATGCTTTGGATCGATTCATTCAATATTTAAATATCGATGTTCTGGTTTAGAGTTTGACAGAATTTGATGCCTTTACGACTATTTTTTAGTTCTAAAAAAAGAAAAAATTAATTCAAAATTATAATCTAACAAAATTTATGGATTTTCACCATTTTTTTTAAGGGGAATTATTGCTCAGGATGGTTTTTAAAAATTATTATATATTAATGAAAAAGTTTATGATATTAATTATTAATATTTGTGATGTTTTCTACTTTCTTGTAAATACTTTTCACTAACACCATGTCAGTGTAATTCCACCCCCCCTAATCCAAATTCTTATTTTCTTTTTTGAATTTATCGGGGATAAGTCTATTTCTATGGGATCACGTATTGGGTCTTAGAATTGATTTTTTGTGGAAATAAGAACATGACTAATGAAATTATTTGGTGAGAAAGATAAATTATTGTTTTGAAGAATTTTTTTTATCCCACTATTGCTGGATCATTGCCTGCCGTCTGGTGTGGTGGTGGTGGTGGTGGTGGTGGTGGTGGTGATATGGATAGATGGATAGATTAGGGGATAAATAGGTGATATGTAGACAAATAAATGGATGACACATGGACAAATAGTTGACACTTAGAGAGTTAGTTAGATAGTGGACAAATAGACAAATAATTAGGTAATATGATCTTTCAAATTATTTTGTTATTTAGGGTAATATGATCTTTCAAATTTTGGCCACAAAAAATAGAATTTGGAACTGTTATTCCAAATTTTTTTAAATTAAACTTATGACTTGTGTGTTTTTTATTTTTCTTCATTTTATGTATTTATGTATTTATGGTTTTTCCTATCAAATAACAAATCTTGAACTAAAAGGCGGAACCTTTGATCTTATGATTTTTGGAATAGGAGATTCCGTGGAAAACCTCCAATGAGTCTGGATGGATTTTTCTACAATGATCTTGAAGTTATTTTACAGAAGATTGAAATTTAATTCTACAAAAGTTGAAGGTACAATAATTATTTCACTTTTGAACTCTCAAACCCTTAGCCCTATCACTTTAAAGTAGTGTTTGGTTCTTTAGAATGGAATATAATAGAATAATTATTCAGTCAAAATATATATTGTTATTATTTGGTTGATTTAAAAAAATAATAAAAAACACATTATAATGGAATTATCATTTATCATTGTAAAGGCAATTGCCTTTTTTTTTTCTTTTTTTTTTTTGAACAAATAATAAAATTATCATTTATCATTGTAAGGGCAATTGCCTTGTTCAATTCCATTTTGTTTTCTACATGAAAAAAAGACATAGGATTAAATATTGGATGTGACGGTGATATCATGTAGTAATATCAAATCTAATGAGGAATCTCAATTTATGGTAGGAACCATAATATTATTGGATTAATAAGATATAAGACTTCTCACTTAATTTCATTTATAATTTTTATTAACAAATAACATCATGTAAGATGATTTAACCGTTACACTTATGCTGTGTTTGGTTGGGGGATTTGGGGAGGGATTTGAAAAGGGAAAGAGAAAAGGTGTGTGAAACTATGTGAAATATAGGCATGATTTATTCATAATTCACCTACTTTTTTCATTTCCTTTTTCAAATCCCTCCTCAAATTCCCAAACCAAACACAGCATTAATATTTTCCCCCTTACTAACTAGACATGCACATATGACCCAAAAGCAAGGTGTGCTTTCAATTTTTTTGAGGGAAAACCATAGATTAGTGCACTTGTTAATACAAAATAATTATAAATACATAAAGGTACAAATCTTTTCTGTACAAGAAAATACAGCAAAAATTACACTCCATAAATATTCTTATTTACCCCACTTTTTTTTTTCAAATTTATCTCACATTTTTTAACTTAATATAACTATATTAATATTTTTTTCATTCAACCTTATCATATTAATAATTCCATCCGACCTGATCTTACAAAGTGGATGGTACTTAGTACTATCATCTAGTTGCTCTGAAATTTTACGTCCTAAATGGATTCAATTATTGCACTTTAAGGCGTGCTTCCCTTTTCATGTTAATAATCTTTGCTCCATTACCTATTCCTCCACATGGGTGTCTGCCTATGTTGGCTGGATTGCCAAATGACCCACCCTCAACTCCATGTTGTAAAATCTCCTGTTTTATTTTATTCTTCCTAATTTTATTCCACTATTGCTGGATCATTGCCTTGCTGGCTGGTGGTGGTGGTAGTGATATGGATAGATGGACAAATTAAGGGACAAATATGTGATATGTAGACAAATAAAAAGATGACACATGGATAAATAGTTAGCACTTAGAGAGTTAGTTGGACAGTGGACAAATAGACAGATAAGTAGGATAATATGATCTTTCAAATCATTTTGTTCTTTTGGCTCCAAAAAATAGAATTTGGAACTATTATTCTAAAAATTTAAAAATTAAACTTATGACTTGTGTGCCTTTTATTTTTCTTCATTTTATGTATTTATGTATTTATGATTTTTCCTATCAAACCTTTTTTCCCCTAACAAATCTTGAACTAAAGGCGGAACCTTTGATCTTATGATTTTTGGAACAGGAGATTCCGTGGAAAGCCCCCAATGAGTCTGGATGGATTTTTCTACATTGATCTTGAAGTGATTTTACAGAAGATTGAGATTTAATTCCACAAAAGTTGAAGGTACAATAATTATTTCAGTTTTCAACTCTCAAACCCTTATCCCTTTTACTTTAAAGCAGTGTTTGGTTCTTTAGAATGGAATAGAATAGAATAATTATTCAGTCAAAATATATATTGTTATTATTTGGTTGATTTAAAAAAAAAAAATACATTATAAATGGAATTATCATTTATCATTGTAAGGAATTATTATTCCATGGGAGAGCTTAAACTAAGGAGAATTTTTTTAAGATCTCTGATATTAAGATTTTATAAGATAAAAGACATACAATGTTTTTATAGTAGTTGGGGTCCCTCACCATTTTCATAGAGAAAATTCGACTCAAAGAAATTTCTACCTAACTCAGAGAAACTTCAGCCCTGACATAGAAATTTCGAAATTTCTCTGATATGATCACAGAGAAATTTCATCGACGGACCTTAATTAATAAAAAAAAATTATCTTAAACCTCTCCTACTACACTACTTATTAGTTTGATCGCTTGTTTTACATTGACTCTACCTTGTGAATGGCAAAGAAAAGTCATATATATTGGTCGTTCCCTTGTCTTCTTTGATTGGTTTCCATTGCTCATCATTATTAGCATTTGTTTCTGAAGCAGCAAAAGTGAGTTTCTGGGATTGGTAAGATTCAATTGGGATCCTGTCGCATGTAAATATTTCTTTCCTTCATTCCTCTTGCTTTGCTTTTCTGTTGCATTTGAAGTTTCGTCCTTAATATTTTATTTTACTTTCTATTTTTTTTAGAAAAGATCTTAAAAGGAAGTGAACCAAGCTTGCATGAATGCCGTGTCTAATCCTGATCTTCAAACACTTTTGCTGCGAAAAGTCCCTAATAAGTGCATAATATCTTAAATTTGAAGTGGTGCAACTATGGAAATTATGCAACATTTCTAGTCTCAAGACCCTTACACTATATTTGGTTGGGAGATTTGGGAAGGGATTTGAAAAGAAAAAAGGAAAGGGAAAGGGAAAAAATAGGTGAAATATAAATAAAATTTATTACCTACATTTCACCTAATTTTACACATATTTCTCTTTCCTTTTCTAATCTTTTTTCAAATTTCTCAATTAAACACAGCGTTAGAATTTGGTCAAGAAGCCTAGATCTCCCAAAAGTTTCCACCCTTCTCTTGTAATTCCCTCCTAACCTCCCAAATTTTTCCATCCTTCTCTTATAATTCACTCCTAACTGTTAGATCATATAAAAATTTTGACGTACATAAATTTTATGACATGATTTGATGATTGAAAATTCATTAACACAAGAAACATCATGCATAATATCTTAGAAGTCAAACGATGCAAACCTTTCTGATCTCGAGGATGTCAGGATTAGGGGTGTGCGCGGTGTGGGTCGGTGCGGTTTGAGAGAAAAATAGAAACCGTATGGCGGGTGGCGGATTGATAAAAGTGTCACTAGAATTTGTCATTTTTCTTATAAAAAAACTGGCGATTCGGTTGGCAAATAATGGCGGATTTGCCTTGACGGTTCAGGCGGACTGGCGGTTTATAAAAAATATAATTCAAATTACAAAACTTAAATCAAAGAGTAAAAAAAAGACGAGAGATACCGTGATGTTAAGCATCTTGCGAAACTTTCTTCTGATGCAACAAGTGTAGCAACAACATGATAATATCAACGACTATGCCATCAGTTCATTACAAGCATCTGTGGAAGCTACAATAATCAAATACAATACATAAATTTAATATCATTCAGGGTTTACAATATATTGAAAATGTTTACTGTTGAAAAGTATTTAGATTGAAAAGTGAGCTGATGCAAGTTTGCAACATGGCCACAAAAAAAAAAAAGATTGAAAAGTGAATTGGAATCCAACTTTATTTTGGATTACTGACATCTTGAATTCCTCTCGAGCAGTAATGTAATACTATATTCTAAGGTATAGAACAACAAGCAAACTTAAATAAAAAAGAATTTTTAAAATATTATAAGACATGATTTAATAGCGGTGCGGGTCGGTGCGGTTTGGAAGAAAAATAAAAACCGGCGGATTGATAAAAGTGTCACCAGAATTTTCCATTTTTCTTACCAAAAATCGGCAGTTCGATTGGCAAATAATAACAAATTTGCCTTGGCAGTGCGGTTCAGTGCAATTTTGGCGGTTTCGATGGTTTCGGCGGTATTATGCACACCCCTCAGGATTTTGCTAAGAATCCTTTATGTCCCAAATTCTTCCATGCCTGTTTGCAATTATTATGTATCATCATGTCTTAATAAACTTTCAATTATTAAATCATATTAAAATTTATAATCTAACAATTGAGAAAGAAAGATCCGTGTCCCAGGATTTGTTTATTTATTTATTTTATTTTTATTGAGTAGATAAAAGAACCTGGTCCATAATTCAAGGTTTTTTTCTTTTTAAATAATGATGTACCTATGAAAATTATGCAACTTTTCCGATCTCGAGAATCTCAGGATTTCGCTAAGAATCCATTTGTCTCCCAAATTCTTCCATCCTGTTTGCAATTATTATGCATCACCATGTCTTAATAAACTTTTAATTATTAAATCATGTATTAAAATTTATAATCTAACAATTGAGAAAGAAAGATCCGTGTTCCAGGATTTATTTTTTTATTTTATTTTTATTGAGTAGATAAAAGAACCTGATCCATAATAGTTTAAGGTTTTTTTTTTTAATAATAAAATAATAGGTCATGATTGATCTGATATACAAAATAGTAAGCAATTCTCCTTATTATTATTCCAAACCAATAAATAAAATATAGGAAATCCTATGATACACCCTCTTTTGGAGTGTATATGATCCAGTTATAATATTTGTGATTTTTAGTTATATTCTATTGTGGTGTTAGTTATAATTTAGTTGTACATGTTGTGTTATTGATTATGATTCATTGGGATGTTGGTTATAATATTATTTTAGTTATAATTTAAAAGTTTTTAGTTATACTTTATGTGGTGGTTTAGTTATAACTCAATTTTTTATTTTTATTTTTCATTATAACTTAAAATGATTCAGTTATGACATTTATAATAACCAACCTTACTTATATCTTATTTTTATTGAAATGAGCATGCTTGTGTGGAGGTTGGTGTAAATAAAAGGAGAGTTGGACGAACTTGTTGCCAATACTCTCTCTATAAATGGTAAAGGCTTTCTTTATTCAATTGAAAGTTTTGGTTTCGAGTTTTATTTTTCTTTGTATATAATTTTATGTTTTAAATAGAGAGATAAAAAAATTACTTGGCGTAAAATAATTTAAAAGTTTTACGATACCAAATCTAATCTTTACTGTATGAGTGCTGCAATTAGTACTTCAACTAATACTTTGAAACCCTCCATTTCTTTAGATCCCACCTACAAAATTCAAATTCTTAAAAAATTTCAAACAATCCCCCAAATAATACTAAAAGCATTGTTTTAAAAATATCACACCCACCAAAATGCATATTCCTTAGCACTCCTCCTAGATTCTTTTATCTCCCAAAACCTTTTACTGTTGAACTCTCATTTTTAAACTCAAGTTTTCTCTTACCGTCAATTGTTGAACTCTTACAGTTGAACTCAAACTTTTTCTCACCGTCGACAGAGCTTTGCCGTTGATCTCTGTCCATCATCAATCTCTCTGCCATCAATTTTTGTCACATGCGATCTCTCTGCCATCGATTTCTCTCATAACCGATCTTTCACCGCCGACCTTTCTGTGTCATTGATCTCTCTGATGCCATGTTCAGACGTGTGTCACCAAACATTATAAAAATGTATAATCTCTTGTCTATGAACAAGTTTGACCCATCAAAATTTAACAAATAAAGATAACGATGCATCAACCAATTTGATTAATAAATAAACTAAAGTTCATTGCACAACCAAAATATAAGTGCGCATTAAGATTACATTCAAAGTGCCAAACATATGAATAATGTTCGGTTAGAAGTTGCCGAACTAAAACTTTTAATTCGGCCCTATGTTGTCGTTTTTTTGGCATATGTTAGGGAGTGTAGTACCCCCAAAAAAATAAAAAAATAAAAATTGAACCGTTTTCATCATTTTTTTGGGGATTAAATTACTTATGATTGTCCCGCAAAACCGAAGTTTAAGGGCAACCAATGATGAATTGCCATATCACCATCTCACATCAAATTTTCACTCATTTACCTTACATAATTATTGCCTCCCCCTTCCCCTCTCTTCCTTTCGTAAACCCTATGGTCATGTTTGTTTTGCTGATAATGAGATTGGAGTAGTATAGAGGTGGGTCCCACAAAAGCTTGTTTGTTTGCTTCCTTATTCAGTGGGACTGCTACTCCACCTGGAGTATTATTCCCACACCCCAACCGAATTACCTTGCCCTTAGATGAGCTAGGATTGAAAAATCAATCCCCTGGCTTAGAGATTGGGATACACTTTTGCCCTCAATTGTTGCCTATATATATATGTGTGTGTGTGTGTGTGTGTGTGTGTGGTAGCAAGGAAATAGCAGGAAAGACAAATCTGGCAGCAAGGCAATGGGGGGAAATCTTGGCCCATATAACCTGATGAAAGGTAAATGGAACTACTCTCATTTTGTGAAGTCAAGCCCTTCCTATTATCGCATTGTATGGGGAGAGGGCGTTCACCACCTCAAATTCCACCTACTGGGTTACTACTCTTGCCTTTATTAGAAAGAGGAGAGGAAAAATCGGGATAGAATTAAAGCCGTACAATGGTGCATCCTGCAGGATACAGGTCGACATGTGACAATCCTAACTTTTGAACAACCTGTTGTACGTGACCTCTGAAAAATTGTCTTGATCCATCAGTATCCTCTTGACAGTAAATTCTCCAATTTGCAAGGTTACCACTAGAGCGTCACTGTGTGAATGATGAATCCACAACAAGTCTTCATCGGAAAACAAGATCCTTCCTTCTGAAGAACTTATTCTCTTTGCGGAGCTTTCAGACAAGGCCATCACTTCTCTGAAGTGTGCCAACCTTCTGATCTCTCTCCTGACTTGGTTTATCTATTTCCTCAAGGAGATCGAATATATCATGTTGATGGTTGTTGTTGGCTGGGTGTTTCGTTCCTTATCTCCGTGCTTTTCTTTGTGGCCCATAGAATGATCAACGAATATTCGTAAATGACCGTTCTATACTAACTCTTCTAGGAATTACTTCAGCGCCTTGTAATCTTCGGTGAGATGTCCATAGTCCTCGTGGTAAGAGCACCGCAACCTTCAATTTCGAAGAGATAGGTTTCTAATTATTTTTGGAGACCACAAAAAGTAGGGTTCATTCTAGATTTTCATCAGTATCCGATATATCGGCTTTGCGAAGGTGGTAACCACTGCTCTGAAGGCTTCCTTTCGTAGCTTAGGATGTTAGGCGATTGCATCTGACTCCTTCTTTTAGGATCATGAGCTTTCCTTCCTTCTTTCTACAGAGTTTTCGGCAAAAGGCATACGGGCTTTAGTTCTTCCGATCTTCGAAGATCATCTTTGATCTTGCAATGTTGCTCTATTCGGCTCGTTAAGCTGCCTACATCAGTGGGAGGCTTCTTAGTCAAGGATTGATGGTGCTTATTGGTCGACTGCAAGCCTAGCTTAAATGAGGCAATCGCTAGTTGTTCAATACAGTTGTTGATCTCATTATAAGCTGCCTAGTATTTGCTGGCATAATCTGTCACAACCCAAACCCAGTACCCAAAGGTTTGGCGTCATAACAAGACAATAAAAATAAAATAATTCTAAAATTTCTGTATTAGTAACGCAAGCAGATAAATTAAAATAAAATAAATGGGTACCAAGTTTATTAAAAAGAAAAAAAAATAGTCATTTGGGTTTTTTATTTTATTATAAGAGTCTAATCAGAAATACAAATAGTAAATAAATAAAAAAGAAAAAAAAGAAAAAGAAAACATTGCGATTTATCCCCCATCTTGATCCAGCTAAATCTCGTCACCTGAAAGGAATAACAACTATAAACACATAACAGAGTGAGAACTATTATACTGTGAGTATAGGGGCATAAAATAGTCATGGATAGTTATTTACACTAAAACATTAACATAATTTAAGTTGAATAAATTAATTAAGTAGCAGAAACTAAAATACATAAATTACGTAATAACTATAACCACGGTACAAAACAGAACAAAAGGCACTGGAGTGACAAACAGAACATAAGTCAATGGATCCATGACAAACAGAGGACCACAAAATGGCCAAACAAAATCCCATGGTTTATTTAAGTCCTCCAAGGCGTGGGACTCCTGTGGTAGTACTTACAGAAAATAATTGATTATCAAATCATTGTCAAATAATTTCTAAAATTTAAACAAACGTATCTGTAGACGTCCCCCGAACGCCCCGGGAGGGATGAGTCCCGTTCTGTTCATTTGGGGTTACTATAGTTCGGACTCTCAATTATGTGTCACGGTTCTCTATCTGAACCAAAGAGTCCAAATCTGGCAAATCGTTTTGAGAAACAGATTTTTGAAAAAGTTGTGCCAAACATGGACTGCTTTGCCAGATACAGAGTCGCCACCTAAATATTTTTAAATTGGGAGAATTTAGGAAACCCTGACTCGGTGCTGAAGCCCACATGTCCGTCATCACCGGAGTTGTCTCGGCTCGGGAGCTTGGGTACGATCGGGGAAGGTCAGCTATGAGCACCCCCTTTCGCCCGGTCCGAAGACCGGCCTCTACTAACCGTGATATTCTGTTTTGAAAACGCTTATGTGTTCTTATTCTGGTTATTAGCCTAGAATTACTATGTTATGCGCACAGCAAACAAGTATAGACCAAATCGCCTAAATTGGAACAAAACATTTCATGTTTGTTTTGAAAATGGTTTGCTACTCGCAAGTAGGCTAAAATGCAGGTTTTGCCACCCTCAAGTGGGCTTTTAGAAAAGATGGTTTTGCCACTATCTAGTGGGCTTTAAAATTCACAGTTTTAATGTGTTATTCCAATTTAAGCAATTCGACCTCCATCCACAGGCATTCAAGCAGTAATATCACGTAAGCAACTAGCCTCATGGTAATCATGCTATCATGGCAACACTCACACGCATGCAAGGATGCTAAAGCATAAATACTTACATCGTACTCCGTGCCAAAACAAAGAACTCGTTAGCAATCAATGCATGATCCAAGTCCATGTTTAAATGCCTAATGCAACGCACACGGAATGTCACTAGAGTAGGCTCGGCTAGTCTATGAATGACATGTGAAAATGCACAGGTAGCATGTATTCAAGTTAGATTTGAAATGCTAATGCTGTTAGCATGATGCGCCGAGCCTGGTGCATGTAAGACAAATGTATGGATGCACGCATGCATAGCATAAGGTATGCTAATTTAAATATGCCCTAGTCTACCATCATAAGCGGGTAAATAAAAGGGAAGAAAGACGTGGGGTTGGAAGACATGCACACACGCACCCACACTTATTACAAATTTGCCCTCGCTCGGAGGGACCGAAAGAATAATACAGTCCGAATAACAAATCGACTATCCTAGCTAATTAATTATTACAGACCCTTAATTAATTAACAAAATAAATGTAGACAGAAGGTGGCCGCAGCCGTGCCTTGGGATACGTGAGTGATGCATGCTTGATCCGCCTTGCTCGGAAACTCGCTGCCATAGCATTGCTGCCTCTGTTTTCACTGCCTTTTCTTCTCTGAAAACTTGTCAAAGTCCCAGAGAACCTTCTATGAGCATTCCAAAACATCATCGGCTGGGAGGGATGGCCACCGGCCGTGTACAATATCCATCGGCTGGAGATAAAGCTATCGGCACTGAATAAATGGCCGGTCGGCACTGAATGTTGCCGGTCGGCAGAAACTTCCTGCAGAAGACAGTTTTGGCAGCAACAAAGGACAGACAGTGTATGGCATGAAATTCCAAGAAAATGTGTACACCAACACATCCCTTATCATGCTTTTGACTCAAAGGGGTATGTTCCTTGATTCTCGGACCACCAATTGCGCATTTCGATGCGTGATGGTCCAAGAAACCAAGTATGCGCTTTGATTTCAAATGTCATGCAAACCAAACAAACACATAAAGCCCAACCTCTATCACATGATCAAGAGGCAAAGCATGCATGCCAATGCAATGCAACCTAGGTATGCAAATAAGAATACAAGCATGCTATGCAACTACATGGCATACACAATGCTAACAACATAACATGCACAACGCTTTGAAACATGGCATACACAATGCAAGATGGGCTTACACCAATACAAGTGGACCTCAGCCACACTCACATAGGAGGCCATAAGATGAAAATGAGACGCCTCGAAATGCATGCGCACGTGCACGCAAACCGAGGACCGACCCTAAGGCATGGAATGCCACTCTAACAAGACATGGCAAAACATGGAATATGATATGTAGACAATGCAAATTTCAGTAGCTAAATGAGGGGGAAAACAGCCCCGAAATAAGGCGAAATGACACCCGATGCACGGAATCACTCTCGAAATGCAAAACTAGGTACATGAAATGGCTTACAGCTATACAAAGCATGCACAATATGGACATGAAGCATGAAGACAGAAGTATGGCAGCCCCAAAACAAGCATTTTTTCAGTTTTAAACAAGGCCAAACAGCAAACACACATAGGGCAAAACTAGTATGCAAAAATGGCCCTAAATGTGAGATAAAGAAGCAACTCACAGCTGCTGACCCCAAACAGGTTAGGGCCCTTCAACAACATTGAAGAGGGTCCCAAAATATGACATTTTACAGAACTGTAAAAACCCCAAAAACAAACATAGGTATGGCTAAGCTCTTATGCAAGAATTGGACCGAAAAATGGACAAAGAAGCAAGTGGTAGATGCAAAGCCCAAACAGAAAAAGACTCTTCTACAACAGTGAATAGGGGCCAATAATATGACTATTTACAGTTTATGGCAGCCCCAAAAACAGTATATAAATACACTCAAAATGTCATGCAAGATGAGGCTCAAAAGAGGCTATAACACAAAGTATACAAAATATTCAACAAACAGCCAAAGACCCTTAATGAAACATGAAGAATGGGTCAAAATGAGGCTGTTTTGAGTTCGGACCTCAGCCCAAAACCAGCAACATCAGGGGCTACCAAGGCATGCAAAAATGGGACCAAGAGAGGGGTAATGAAGCAAGTGGCACATGGAGGCCCCAAACAGTGATGAGCCCTTCTTCAATGTTGAAGAAGGGCTCAAAATAAGCCTATCTACAGTTTACATCATGCTCCAAAACAGATCATACATAGGCCAAAAAATACATGCAAGATTAGGGCCTAAAGGAGAGATAAAGAAGGAAGTGCAAGATTGGGACCTCAAATGACAAAATTTCCTTAATGAACCATGAAATAGAGCTCAAATGAAGGGTACTTTCAGTTTTGGTCGGAGCTCAAAATAGCAAGCAAAATAGCTAGAAAAATGTTGCAAAATCAAGCTCAAAAAGAGGGAATCGACACTTACCCTTGAAGACCAAACTTTGGTAGCTTCTTGGACCAAAATGCAGCACTCCTAAGCTCTGGAGAACAGCCTCTAGCTGCTGGAATGGAGGATGGAAGCCTTGTGCTATGGGTTGTAGTGCAAATGGAGAAAGGATTCTTGGGTTTGGGAGGCTTGGATAGATATATGGAGGATTGTATCTATTGTTCCAGCTGGTTTTTTCTTCTAACCTGGTATAAGGAAGAGGAGAGCTTCCTTTATAGGCAAAACAAAGTGTAAAGCTTCTTGAGGAAGCTAAACAAGGGTGCATATCCTCCATACACGTGTATGGAGGATCCAGTCTGTGCCCTCCAGCTGGCACAGCTGGCACACACTCAATCTATAGAATGCTCCGGAAGGTCGTCGGCCAGCAAAAATGGCCGGTCAGCACAATAAATTGCCGGTCGGCACAATAAATGGCCGGTCGGATAAAAAGAGTGCCGATGGGTGGCCGGTGAGGTCAAAAAGTTCCGATGGATGTCCAGATTGAAGCCCCGGAAGTTATCTTTCCAATGGCGCAAACCTTGCATTAAAATTCCTCCTGTGGAAAAAGTTATGCCCTTTTTGGTGAAGCCGCGCAGATTCGATCCAACCGGGATGATGCCCAACTTCAACTGATCATATCTCCCCCACCCGGACTTGGCTTTAAGAGATTCTTGAGTGCAAAATGAAGCCCCGGAAGTAAGCTTTCCGATGGTGGTGGCCCCATAGCTGAACTCCAAGTGTACAGATAGATAAGCCCGATTCAGCGAGGGCTGCTCGACTCGCTTCTACCCGGATTCATGCCGAACTTCTCCCAAACTAGTTTTCTCCCCTCCTTTCCTCTCTTCTTCAACTTCAAACCCCTAAACAAAGTGTTTTGATAGATTTTTCAAAGATTTCATCTCTCTTTCATTCATTTCCACTTCGTCCCCGCTCGGTTTACCGAAAAGCGCAACGTTTGACAAAATGCGAGCCTCGGAACATCGCAGAAACTTTATTTCAAAAATGTTTTGAAAGAGAGGGTTTTAAGGTCTAAAAACCATTCAAAATAGTTTTGATCCAAAAGGGGTGTGAAGTTGGGATTTGGCTCTCTCCTTGCCGAAGAGATTGAACCTTTGCCCTGCACACCTTTTATCACCAAGTAAACCATCAGTAACGCCCAAGTCTTATGGGCTGTCAAAAATGGGGTGTCTACAGTATCCATGGATTTTAATTTAAGCAAATAGAGTTCAGAAAATAATCCACGTAATTGAAACATTAACATAACCATGAAACATAAATTATATAAAATAAATTGTGATAACTCAAAACATTCGTAAAATATATTATGGTAACTCAAGACATATAAAACATATTATGATAGCTAAAGGTATAATATAACTCACATTACTGTTTACCTTTAGCTTTTACTTTCCTACTATTGAGTCCCTCTTATTACCCGTATTCTGCCTCAGTTTATATTTCTTGTTTTTGCTAATGCTCAGTAGCTTAGTAACTTATTTATAGTTGGTGAATATGCTTCACTCTTCTTTAACTTTCAATGTGTGACAACGTGTGGCGAGTTTAAATTCGACCACCTGTCCAACAGGTGCCACTTTGCCCATTCCCCACATGTCCCTTTTGGTGATTCACCAAGGCTATGCATGCACACTCACCATCCTATATGCTAGGCTGAAGAATCAGCGCGGATTTTTTTTTTTTTTTTTGTTATTATTATTTGGCCCAAAATGTTTGTTTTAATAATCCGATTAAATTACATTTACCTACAACATTAATTATTTTATTTTACTATTACTACCACTATTATTATTATTATTATTATTATTATTATTATTATTATTATTATTATTATTATTATCGTGATTAGTTATGGTATTAATTATATATTTAGGGTGTATTATTATTTATATATATATATATATATATATATTCTATTCATGATCTAATCATGGTATTGAATTAAATTAAAAATTCAGGTGTCACATTTCTCCCCTCCTTAAAAGAAGTTTGTCCTCAAACTTGTCATACCTAACTTTTCGAAGAGATATGGATACTTGGCTCGCATTTGGTTTTCAGTTTCCCATGTTGCTTCTTCGACACAATAGTTTCTCCATATGACTTTTACAAGAGGTATAGTCTTGTTTTGAAGAACTTGATCACGATGATCGAGAATCTGCACTGGTTGCTCTTCATAAAAGAGATCTTCTTGAACTTCCAAGTCCTCATAATCAACAACATGCTCTAGATCTTGAAGGTACTGCTGAAGCATCGAAACGTGGAATACATTGTGGACATTAGACAATTTAGGTGGTAATGCAAGGCGATATGCAACAAGACCAATCCTTTCTAATATCTTGAATGGCCCAATGTAACGTTGCTTTAATTTTCTTCGTTTTCCAAATCGGATAACCCCTCTTGTTGGCGAGATATTTAGAAACACATGATCTCCTATTTGAAATAAGTCTTGTCTCCATGTATCTGCATAGCTTTTCTGGCGACTCTGGGCAGTGCGAATTCATTGTTGGATGAGTTGAATTTTATCGCTCGTTTTTTGCACGATCTCACGGCCTAACAGTTTCCTGTCTCTAACTTCCGTCCAACACAGAGGTGATTGACATTTTCTTCTGTATAGTGCCTCGTATGGTGCCATTCCAATGCTTGCATGGTAGCTATTATTATAGGCGAACTCCACCAAAGGTAGGTGATCATCCCAATTACCTTTGAGGTCTAGCACATACACATGTAACATATCTTCCAAAGTCTGGATTGTTCTTTCAAATTGCCCATCAGTTTATGGGTGATAAGCCGTGCTAAACTTCAGAGTGGTTCCCAAAGATTCTTGCAATTTGTTCCAAAAATAAGACACAAAGCGGGGATCTCTATCAGATACGATTGAAACTGGGGTGCCGTGCAAACGAATGATTTCCTTAATGTATAGAGTAGCGAACTTAGTAAGGGAGTGCGTGATTTTGATTGGTAGAAAATGTGCCGACTTCGTCAATCGATCTACGATAACCCATATTGCATCATTCTTCGAGACTGATTGCGATAGCCCGACCACGAAGTACATAGTAATGTGCTCCCATTTCCATTCAAGAACAAGGAGTGGTTGCAACATTCCTGCAGGTCTCTGATGTTCTGCTTTAACCCGTTGACAATGCAGGCATTTGGAGATGTGGCTTGCTATGTCTTTCTTCATTCCTGTCCACCAGAAGCGTTCCTTCAGATCGTGATACATTTTCGTATTGCCAGAGTGGATCGCAAACCTTGAGCTGTGAGCCGCTTCCAATATCTTCTTCTTGAGTTCTGGAAGGTTGAGTACACAAATTCGATTTTGAAATTTTAGCATCCCATTGCTTATCGTAAAGTTAGGATCGGGCGTGCTTCATTGCTCCTTGTACTTTTTCTTCAAAATTTTATCTTCACATTGGCATGCTCTAATTTCTTCAATTAACGTGGGTTCTACGATTATGTTGGCAAACAGTCCATAGATCTTACAGGGAACGAGGGTACATGCCAATCTTTTGGTCGTCTTTCGACTCAATGCGTTTGCTACCACGTTAGCTTTGCCTGAATGGTGATGGATCTTTATATCGTAGTCTTTCATAAATTCTAGCCACCGTCATTGCCTCATATTCAGTTCCTTCTATGTAAACAGATATTTGAGACTCTTGTGATCTGTGTAAATTTCGTAGGTTACTCCGTAGAGATAATGACACTAGATTTTGAGGAGAAAGATTAGTACGGCTAATTCCAAATCGTGGATCGGGTAGTTCTTCTTGTGGGTCTTTAGTTGACCTGAGGCATATGCAATGACCTTCTCATTTTGCATAAGAACGCAACCCAAACCATTGTATGAGGCATAGGAGCTGTCACGAGTTTGTTCTTCAATTCTTGGAAGCAACGTTCCAACTTGTCTATCCATTCAAAGGTGTGTTCTTCTGAGTTAGCTGGGTCAAGGGTGATACTATCTTCGAGAAATCTTGCATGAAGCACCGATAATAGTCTGCTAGACCCAAGAAACTTCGAATCTCGGACACGTTAGTAGGTCGTAGCCAATGCACGATTGCTGTAACCTTTTGAGGGTCAACTGAGATGTCCTCTTTGTTAATGACGTGACCGAGGAAGTGTACACTAGTGATCCAGAATTCGCATTTCTTCAACTTAGCATAAAGCTTGTGATCACGTATTGTCTGTAGAACTCTTCGCAAGTGGTGTTCATGATCTTTTGGTGATTTGGAGTATATGAGAATGTCGTCAATGAAGACAATGACGAACTCATCAAGATAGGGTTTGAACACTCGATTCATGAGGTCCATGAAGGCCACTGGAGTATTTGTGACGCCAAATGGCATAACGAGAAACTCGTAGTGCCCGTAGCAGGTTTTGAAGGCAGTCTTCTCGATACTTTTCGTTTTGACTTTTAGTTGATGGTAGTCAAAACGCAAGTCAATTTTTAAGAATATTTGGGCGCCTTGCAGTTAGTCGGACAAGTCATCGATTTGTGGCAGAGGGTACCTATTTTTTATGGTGACTTTGTTCAGCTCCCAGTAATCAATGCATAACGTCATTGTGCCATCTTTTTTCTTTATAAATAGTACTGGAGCTCCTCAGGGTGAGGTACTTGGTCGAACAAAACCTTTGTTCAGTAGTTCTTGGAGTTGAGTTTTCAGCTCTTTTAATTTTGTCATGGACATGCAGTAAGGGGATTTTGAGATTGGTTGTGTACCAGGTTGGGTTTCAATGGTGAATTCGATTTCTCGGTCAACCAGCTTACCAGGTAGGTCTTCAGGAAATACATCCGGGAATTCTCGAATCACAGGAATTGCATTAAGTATGGGGGTTTCTGGTTGTATATCGATCACATAACATATACAACTACAATAACCCTTTCTTAGAAGCCGTTGGGCTGTCATGAAGGATATAACATATGGAGGGAAAGAAACTCCAGTTCCATCAAAAGACAAGTTCGAGTTGGTTTGGCTACCAGAGGGAGACCTTTTTGGCTTTACAATCGATAGAGGCATGGTTGACAGTCAACCAATCCATTCCTAAGATCACATCAAAGGTACTAATGCAGAGAGGAATCAAGTCTACGTGTAAGGTTTCACATTTTAAGGATACAATACAAGATTTGTACACATCAGCACTAAAGGCAGAATTACCAGAATGAAAGGACACGGACAATACGTATCCTAAGGGTTCGGGGGTTGATATTAACTTGGAGGCAATGTGTGGTGTAACAAAAGAATGAGTGGAACCAGAGTCAAAGAGAACATGAGCTACATGACCACAAATAGAAAGTGTACCTGACACAACATTCTCGGTAAGTTCTGCGTTTCCAGGTACCAAGGCAAAAGCCCTTCCTTGACATTTTTAGTCTTTCCTTACTCCTCTAGATACCGTGGGTTTTCTGATTGGTTCAGAGCGCCCAGCTGTAGGATTGGTAAGTTTTGGACAATCTCTTAGCAAGTGGCCAACTTCATCGCATCTAAAGCATGCTCTCGAGTCCCAATGGCATTGTCCCCAATGAGCCCTTCCACAAGTAGGACAGTTAGGACTAGTGCCACCTCTGGGGTTCATAAGAACTTGGTTGCTTGAACTGGTTGAACTGGTTGAGCCCATATTCACCCTCTTGGGAGGCGCAACACCGGATCTTCTGTTATCTCTTTCCCAAAATCGCTTCCTTTGGCTTGGTTCCCAGGAGCGCGAGGCTTTAATCCCTTTTTCCGCAATGTATGCTCGATCCACCACCTCCGCATAGGTTGGTAGTTTCAAAACCTCAAGCCTATCCTTGATTTTAGTATCCAATCCTGCTTCGAATTTCCTGGCTTTTCAAGCTTCGGTAGGGATGACGTATGTAGCAAATCGAGTTAGTTGCGTGAACTTGCTCTCATATTCGGCCACCATCATGGTTCCTTGCCTTAGATGTATGAATTCTGACGCCTTTTGTTCCCGCAGCGAATCTAGAAAGTATTTTTCATAAAATACTTCCAAAAATCTAGCCCAAGTCACGATATTTTCTTTCTCCAGGGTAAGAAGCCACCATTCTTGTGCATCGTCTTTGAAGGTGAATGTGGCGAAGGCCACCTTCTGTCTTTCTGTGCAAGGCAACTTGCGAAAATTTTTCTCCATGTCTCTGACCCAAGCTTCTGCTACCAATGGGTTCGTACTGCCGGTAAATATGGTAGGTTTCAAGTCTTAGAACTGTTTTATTGTAGTTGGCTCTTCTCGCCGTTCAGGTATTCCGTTACTTATGTTGGTTTGTAAGGCTAGTAGAAAACTGGTAACTGCTCTTTCCGTGATTTGCTCTATTGGGTCGGTACCGCTAACTAACGATCTGGTTCCATTTCTATCATTAGCCATTACCACAAGGTGAAAACGGTTAGTGAAATAGCCACATATATATATATATATATATATTTGGAATCAATGGTTACAAATTTAATCATCGTAATATCATATCTATGTTTCACAAAGATCTTATAGCAACACATATATCATTTACTAGGGCTGTCAATGGATCGGATGCAATCCGAATCCGACCCGAATCCGATCCGATAATCCGAATCCGTTTACAAAAAATCTGATCCGATAATCCGAATCTGTTTAATCCGTTTATTAAATGAATTGAATATGCAAAAATCTGATCCGACCCGATAATCCGATAATCCGATCCGATTATTTTCAATTTGAATAAAAAAACACAAAATGAAAAAAAAATCAAATTATATAAAATTGTAGCTCAATAAATAAATAAATGGATCGGATCGGATTATCGGATCAGATATCCGAAATCATCGGATTCGGATTCGGATATCTATAATCGGATACAGACTAAACGGATTCGAATCGGATTCGGGTTTGTCTTAATCGGATCGGATTCGGATTTTGACAGATCCGATCTGAATCTGATCCATTTACAGGCCTATCATTTACACAATACTTGTTTTACTTATGCAAAGAAAAGATGTTAGTACAACATACTTAGATAATGGCCAAGAGTTAGTGTCTAATCCTACTGACACAAAAATTTCAAGATTAGACTAATCATGGTCAGGTCACAAAAAGTGTCTAATCTTATTGATACAAAAATTTCAGGATTAGACTAATCACGGTCAGGTCACAAAAATCTCCTGATCAGATGTCTAAAAGGGACCGTTAGGCCACCATGAGAACTAGCTTTGGAAAATTGGCCCATGAAATAACTCCACAAACTCACTCTGCATGAGAGGCTCAAACTTCCACCCATTGTGCTCTACTCAAAAGCAACACCATACTACCCGAACCATGTAGATAGGAATACTGTGATCATAACCCCAAAACTCTCATCCGGTGATCCACACCGGTATCTCCAAGTATGATGCACTGTCAGTGAAGTCCACAGCTGGGATATAGACAATATACTGTGGAGGAGGTGTCGTAGTGCGAATATGGCTGCTAGGATATGCGTGTCCCCTCCTCTCTGCAAAGCCCAGGGGTAAAGGTGCGACCAGAAAATACGGCTGTCCTAGGTCCAAAGCAAGACCAACAATGTGGGTCGGCCCTATGTACCTTTCACGAGTGCTGCCCTGGCTAAGTCTCCAAAATAAGAAATCCTCATCGGGGTTGGCTTGTAAGTACACGGGTCTCCCCATGAGTCAGTCAAGTGTCGAGTGGGCTTGCCTGACAAGACTCTCTGAATTCCCCCAGCCTTCTAGTAGGTTTGTGATAAGATGAGCTTCTGGGGGCTCGAACCAAAATAACTCCATTAGGTTTGGAGGTCTAGGGTTTTGAGAATAGAGGAGAGGGAGAGAAAAGGGGAAGAAAGAATGAAAAGTTTGGACCAAAAAGTGACTTTAAAGTGGTAGCAGTGGCGGCGGCGGCGGCGGCATGTTGGTGGTGGTGGTAGCATAGCGGTAGTGATGGCGGCGATGGTTGTAATAGTGGTAGTAGTGGTGTCATGGTGGTAGCAGCAGTAGTGGTGGTGGTGGTAGTAATATTAGCGGTGGCATGATGGTAGTAGTTGTGGTTGTGGTTGTGGTTATGGTTATAGTTGTGGTGGTTGTGGTAATAGTAGCGGTGGCATGATGGTGGTGGTTGTGGTGATGGTAGTAGTGGTAGCAGTGGTGGTGGTGGTGAGTTTATAATAGTATATATTAATACTTATGTTTAGTATTTATAAATTCAGTCAGAATTAAGTAAGTTTTATATGACTTAAGTGACTTAAGTGTTGAATCATGTTATCAAACACCCCCTAAGTTAAAAGTAACCCTACCTCAAATATGGAGGCAAGAAGATGCAAACCCAAAGAGAAATCTCGAAGGAATCGCAATTCAATCAGTCAAAATGTTGATCTTCACTTGTTCTTCACGTTTAATGCAAGATATGTGGTGGATTCTTGGTGAAAAATAGATCAAATCAAGGTTTGGAGGTCTAGGGTTTTGAGAATGAAGGAGAGGGAGAGAAGAGAGGAAGAAAGAATGAAAAGTTTGGACCAAAAAGTGACTTTAAAGTGGTAGACTTCAAACAGACCGCTCAAGCAGTTAAAGCTTGGCTCGAGCAGTGAAAGAAATCTCTCAAAATCTCTGTTACTCGAACAAACAGCTCGAATGGTCTAAAGTTCACTCGAGCGGACTTGCTTCTAGCACAGGTACCCAAATTTCAAACGGGTATAACTTTCTCGTCCGTACTTCGTTTTGGGCCGTTCTTGTGTCTAAATCGAAACCTCAGAAATAAGCTTTCCAATGGCTCTACCCTCACATCCAGATTCAAAGTGCAGAAAGATAAAAAGGTAAAAGAGTGAAGACTGCTCATAGGGCAATTATCCAAATCAATGTTTTTAGTTCAATCCTGTTTTACCATTATGAAACCACCCCAATCAATACTCTAAAATGAATTAAAGAGGTTCCAAGTACAATAATAAGAGTGTCAATAGCAATCCTAAGGAATACGAAGTGTTACACTCTCCCCACCTTAGGAAATTGCGTCCCTGAAATTAGACACTTCAAGATTTAAAGTTTGTACAAACCGAAATGAAACAGATATTGGAGCTAACACTCCCACCAACTAATCACAAATGACCTCTACTTAACAATGAGTTTCTAGAAGAGTCTCCCAATGCAAAGGATTTCGCGTGATAAACAAGAAACGACTCCCACGAAAGAAGATGAGGCAACACAATCATATAAGGGGTAGAATAACTCCCAATAGAATTACAATTGTCACTCCAAAAATCTAGCTCGAAATCTAAAGGAAATTTTCGTATTTCAGTCCCACACTGGTATTCTGACAACATCTCAAATGATGTGAATAACAATTTGAAAGTGGTGAGTCTCTCTTTTAACTCCTTCGTAAGAATTTCCACAAGAACCTATCGATCCTACGAAATAAAAGTCAAGCAAAAGGTATCAGTAACATGCCCTATAGTACTCGCGTCTTAAACAGACTCAATCTCAAGAGAATAACTCACGGTTGTCTAACGACCTAAAACCTCATAAAAATAAGCTCTCACGTCACATTCACACCCCAAGAAATGACTACCAGTTGCTTTGAACCAAAATTTTCAAATAATTACCTCACACCACTTAAAAAGTCCTCAACCCCCTCTCATAAGAAAGAAAATATTCTAATAAGAATTCCACCTTCCAATCATGGCCTTCAACAAACATAACCCAACAAAACCAAAAGCATTACGAACTACGTTCTTACAACACAGATAGTATTACATGTCCACACATCACTAAATTGCGTTTTTGAAATACTTAAGAACCAAAAACACCAATATATATATATATATATACATATTTCCTAACTTTTGAAATTAAAAGAGATTATTCTTGACAGAAAGCTTTATAAAAAATATATATATTTCTTGACTTTTGAAATTAAAAGAGATTATTCTTAACAGAAAGCTTTATAATATATATATATATATATACACACTTTAGATACAAACAAGTGAATTGTAAAAGTGAAGGGTTTGAAAAGAATCTTTTTTTTTTTTTTTTTTGTTGAAATAGTTAAGGGTTACACACCTCATAAGACTCGGTACGCCATCTTCATGACTATTTCTTCTTTATTCACTAGTTTATCCAAAACGATAAATTCTTAATTTCAGCAAGAATAAGGTCATACTCAATAGGAAAACTTTGTTCTCAACTTTTTTCTCAAATAGATTTCAACTGGTGAAACCCTCAACCGTCACCCAACAATCCCATTCCAATCATACAAGCAACAATAATTCAAAATAATAACAATAAGGTTAAATAAAACAATAAATAAGTTTTGCTCATAAACTTGGGAAGTCGTATTCCCCCACAACTACCATTACAATATATCAACCACTCATTACAAATTTCAAGCTCGCAAAAATAATTTTCGCAACTACCCCCATCTTGGGGATCACATGCGACCAACTAGAAACAAGCATCAAATATTCAGCATGACTTGTCACTCTCATGAATGACATACACACAAGCAAGTAATACTCATCTTTACGCCTCCTATTCGAAGTGTAAGACGAGTCATGAGGTTGCTCATTGTCAACATCTTCCAACGCCATAACTATAATAGACAATCACTAAAATACACACAAACAAGTAATACTCAGCCTTACGTCTCATATTCGAAGTGTAAGACGAGTCTTGAGGTGGCTTATTGTCAACCTCTTCCAACACCACAACTATAATAGACAATCACGCAAGAAGAAAATCATCCACACTTACATCGTCTACCTATACTCGCACAACATCCTACATTCCTTAAGGTCGATGCCATGACACTAACTATAAAGTTGTAACATTACTCCACACCACATTAATATTATAATGTCCCACGAGATCAAGCCTAAATTCAACACCTTCTATAACGCGAACTCACTCAATGACAAATATTTATAGCATTCCTAAGGATAGTTAACAAAATATTCTACCTCTCACCCTCAAAGTATAGCGAACCAATCATAATAAGACACATGTAAAGAGTAACACTGAAACGACCTTCAAATTTACGAATCGTTAATATATAAATTAATCTCAAATTTCAATAAAATCTCTCCAAACAAAATTCAATATGTATCTCTCATCAAAATAACATTATGCCTCTATTATAAAATTCTAATTAAAATAATATTTTCAGTACATCAATCCAATCACTACTAAAGCTGCTCCGCCTCTAAAAAACAATTTAATTCGAGAAGTAATTCACCACGACTTACTAAAATGAAAATGAAATCTAATTCTCATAACTGCTTATGTCACAAACAACAACACCAACTACTATATCAAACCCACCACAAAAACCTACACAACTCAAGACGAAAGGTTACACTAACAAATACTCATAGTTGTAGTTATTTTGAAATTTCCTCCAAAGTCTCTAGTTAGTTGCTCACTTCTACTCAAACTCTAAAGATACAACCACAAGCTATAATGTCACTCATTCATTCTAAGAAATTTTTCTCTATCAACAACGATCATTCCAAAACAATTTTCATAACTAACAAAATAACATAAGTACTATTGTCACGCCCCAAGCTCTGTGACAACGCCGCACACTCATATAAGTGAGCATGCAAGGCTAAAAATCCAATCACATAACCCACAAAATAAAATACTCAAATTAAATCCTTAATTGTCATAATGCCAAAATCCATAAAAATAAATAGTTCTCATATGAAAATGTCCACCAAGTCCACTAATTTAATCCACTAACAAAACAATAATCCAAGTACTTAAATCATGGTCCTACTCTCGGCACTCCCACATGTAAAAAAAAGATCCCGCGCAGCTCTACTCTTCAAAATCTGAAAAAAAAAATAAGAGTAAGCTAGATAGCCCAGTAAATAACCAACCATCACTGCTAGCTGGATCAAGTATACAAAAATAAATAAATAAATCGATAACCAATAAATATAATTTTTTCTACAGTTCAATAAATGAACAATTATTTGTAAGGTGGTTTCATAGCTAAAAATAAACAATGTACAATACATTTTAAATGAAAAGCCAACAAGATAATTCAAAGTAATTCGTTGTTCAAATCGATGGTTCGATATTCAGATGGTTCAATGATTTGATTCACAAAACCCAAGTCTTACTGACTACGGTCACATAGCCCGTGACAAGGCCCAGAACCACACATAGGCCGGTGGTAAAGCCCCAAAAGAAACTAGTTTTTGTGCCAATAAATAACCCCCATTGGCTAGGGTCCAAATCATAGTCAGACTAGAGTGATGTTCAAAATTCAAACAATACACAACTTTTAAATAAAACATTCGAAGTTTTCATGAATAAACGTTTAGTACAATTTTCAGAATAGTTTAACCAAATATTCAAATAATTTTCATAATAATATTCGATGTTGTTTTATACTTGACCCATATTTTATTGTAGGAGAACATAAAGGCTATAAATAAATATTTATGATTTTAAACGATTCGATAGGAATAAAAATGAACCAACAGTGATAGAGGGTTACTTACCTCAAACAGCTAAAATAATATTTCCCAAGCTAATCTCAAATTACCAAGATCCACCTCAATCTCACAAACCTAATAAAATATTACACCGCATAAACAATTATTATGTGCACCCATCCATCTCTTCTTGTAACAACAATAGAATAAATTAACCCAATAGTCTATTAGGAACTCCCACGATTTAGCATCAAAACAAAGCCATCACGGCTTCAGAAATTCTCAACCCATATTATTCTCTTGTTGTTTATATACATGTAAAAAAAATTGTAATTGCTTGTAGTCAATCGTGTATCCCACAAATACACCGCCATTAAACTTAACCCATCACATATCAATCTCAAAATATGAACCACCCAAATGGGATGCCAAATACACTCTAAAATTGAGCAAAATTGAGACCCCCAACATAGACTACATCAATATATCTATTTAATCATATATGCCCATAAAATCATCTATTGATATATTAACACTAAAATCATAGATAGGAATACAATAAAATAAATCTTACCTAAGTGATGAATAAAGCAAAACCACCACTCTTATGAATCCTCCCTCTTCCTTGGTTTGGGTTTCTTTTCTTTAATTTTAAACTTTTCCAAACCCTTGTTGCTGCCTTCACCTTTAACTCTTCCAAACCCTTTCTGCAGTACAAGCCTCTCTTCTCTTTTTCTTTTCTTTTTTCTTTTACCTTCTCAAACCCTAGCCGCTTATGGAGCAATTCATAGCCTCTGTTTTGTTTGTTTTCCAAAACTTAAAGCCACAATAGGTGGGCTTATTAACCTAATTTCTCAAAGTTACAAAATTACCCATCTAAGTAATAGAAAATATAATGCCATCTCATAACTAATTCTTTGATATTAATAAATGACTCATATAAGTTAATTTAATTACTAATCTATCCAATAAAATAATCCTATACACAACTTGGGTTTTACATCCTTCCCTCCTTAAAAGAAATTTCATCCTCGAAATTTGACATACCTGAAGTCTCAAAAAGTTGTGGATACTTTCGTTTCATTTTATCATCAAGTTCCCAAGTTGCTTCTCTTTCTGAGTGATTACTCCATTGAACCTTAACATAGTGGATGACTCGACGCCTCAAAACTTGTTCCTTCCTATCAACAATTCGTATAGGGAGTTCCTCATATGTCAAATCCTCCTTAAACTGCAACGGTGCATGATCAATCACATGACTAGGATCCGGTATATACTTCCTTAACATTGAGACATGAAAAACATTATGAACTCCAGCTAGTGAAGGTGGTAGGGCAAGTCTGTAAGCTACCTCACCAATTCGATCTAAAACCTCAAATGGCCCAACAAATCTAGGACTCAGTTTACCACGAACACCAAACCTCATTACTCCTTTCATAGGAGACACCTTAAGGAACACATGGTCTCCAACCCCAAACACCAAATCGCGTCTCCTGTTATCTGCATAACTTTTCTGTCTACTCTGTGCCGTGCGAAGTCGCTCTCTAATAAGATTGATCTTGTCCACTGTTTGTTGCACAATCTCAGGCCCTAACAACTTCCTTTCACCGACATCATCCCAACACATAGGTGATCTACACTTTCGTCCATATAAAGCCTCATATGGTGCCATCTGAATACTCGCATGATAACTGTTATTATAAGAGAATTCCACTAAGGCCAAATGCTCATCCCAAAAGCCTCCAAGATCAATAACACAAGCCCTCAACATGTCTTCCAAGGTTTGAATAGTTCTCTCTGACTGTCCATCAGTTTGAGGATGAAAGGTAGTGCTAAAATTCAAACTAGTGCCCAAAGCTGTATGCAAACTCCTCCAAAACATAGATACAAATCTGCTATCTCTATCAGACACTATGGTCACCGGAATACCATGCAACTTCACAATCTCCTTGATATACAATTTTGCAAACTTCTCTAAGGAGAACCCTACCTTAAAAGCTAGAAAGTGAGCGGATTTGGTCAATCGATCAACGATAACCCAAATAGTATTGTTACCACCTTGGGTCCTAGGCACTGTCACAAAATCCATGGTAATATGTTCCCACTTCCACTCGGGAATAGGAAGAGGTTGTAACTTACCTGCAGGTCTCTGATGTTCAACTTTCTCTTGTTGACATACCAAACATTGAGTAACGTACTGAGCAATTTCCCTCTTCATATTATTCCACCAAAAGTTCCTCTTCAAGTCTTTATACATTTTAGTGCTCCCTGGATGTACAGTATATCCTGAACTGTGAGCTTCTCTTAGGATTTCTCTCTTGAGCTCTAAATCATTAGGCACACACAACCTCTCTCCAAATCTCAAGCTTCCATCTTTATGCATACAAAAGTCCATCTGTAGCCCTATTTCCATTTCAGCCTTAAGTTTTTGCAACTGAGGATCTCTTCCCTGAGCATCTTTAATTCTATCAATCAAGGTGGGTTGAACTCTAAGGTTTGCCAACTGCACTCCATGGCTATGCCATCTAATCTCAATATTCAACCTCTGCAAGTCCTCCAAGATATTCTTTTGGTCAGTGATCAATGTAGCCAAATTACTCTGGGCCTTTCTACTCAAGGCATCCGCCACTACATTGGCTTTTCCTGGATGATAATTGATAGTCAAATCATAG
This sequence comes from Camellia sinensis, assembly GCF_055761805.1. NCBI lineage: Eukaryota > Viridiplantae > Streptophyta > Magnoliopsida > Ericales > Theaceae > Camellia > Camellia sinensis. The sequence continues at coordinate 60,903,268 of NC_138962.1, read as the reverse complement.
TCCTTTAATAGCTCTAACCGTCGTCTTTGCCTCATATTCAATTCTTTTTGAGTGAAAATATACTTTAAACTTTTATGATCAGTGAATATCTCACATTTCACCCCATACAAATAGTGCCTCCAGATTTTCAATGCAAACACCACGGCAGCCAACTCCAAATCATGCGTAGGATAATTTTGCTTATATGGCTTCAACTGCCTAGACGCATATGCCACTACCTTATCATTCTGCATCAGGACACAACCCAAGCCCATCTTCGATGCGTCACTATAGATGGTAAAACCTTCATCTCCGGACGGAACTACAAGTAATGGAGCAGACACCAATCGACTTTTTAGATCCTGGAAACTCTTCTCACAATCATCAGACCATTCAAATTTAACCCCTTTTTGCGTTAAACGAGTCAAAGGCATAGAAATTCGGGAAAATCCCTCAACAAACCTTCTATAATAACCTGCTAAACCCAAGAAGTTACGAATTTCAGTGACACTAGTAGGCCTATTCCACTCTACCACCGCCTCCACTTTCTTGGGGTCAACAGACACCCCATCTCTAGATATCACATGACCCAAAAATGATACACTCTCCAGCCAAAATTCACACTTCTTTAATTTAGCAAATAATTTATTCTCCCTTAATATCTGCAACACTATTCTCAGATGTTCTTCGTGCTGCTCTTTACTCTTTGAGTACACAAGAATGTCATCAATAAAAATTACCACAAACTGATCTAAGAAGGGTTTAAATACTCTGCTCATTAAATCCATAAAAGCTGCAGGCGCATTGGTCAACCCAAACGGCATCACTAAAAATTCATAATGCCCATACCTAGTTCGGAAGGCTGTCTTAGGTATATCTTCCGCCTTAACCTTCAACTGATGATAGCCAGAACGAAGGTCAAGCTTAGAAAAGACTTGTGCCCCTTGCAACTGATCAAATAGGTCATCTATCCTAGGCAAAGGATATTTATTTCGGATTGTCACCTTGTTCAACTCTCGATAATCAATGCAAAGGCGAAAACTACCATCCTTCTTTTTCACAAATAAAACGGGCGCACCCCAAGGAGAAACACTAGGCCTAATAAAGTCCTTATCTAGTAACTCTTGTAATTATTCCTTCAACTCTTTCAACTCTGTTGGGCCATTCGATACAGAGCCCTAGAGATAGGACCCGTGCCGGGTATCAATTCGATGACAAACTCAATCTCTCTATCTGGTGGCAACCCCGGTAAGTCGTCAGGAAAAACATCGGGAAATTCCTTTACAACTAGAATGTCCTCTAACTTCAATCCAGTCTTACGGGTATCTCTCACAGAAGCTAAATAGCCCTCGCAACCATTCCTTAACAACCGTCTAGCTTGCAAAGCTGAGATTACCAGAAAAGGAGTGTTAACTCCACTACCCACAAAGCAAAATTCTGGTTGATTAGGAATCTGAAATACTACCCTTTTGCCTCGACAATCAACAGAAGCATAATTGGTTTCCAACCAATCCATTCCAAGAATTATGTCAAAGTCCCGCATATCTAAAACAGTCAAGTCTACAAGCAATCTCCTACTATCTATACTAACCACACGAGATTTGCTAATGTCTCCTCATGTTCCATTGCAACCTATATGCATCAATAATAAAATCTCATCTTATTCTATTCTCAAGTCCCTATAACAAGTAAATAAAAATAACATTATATCAAATTATAAGCGTTCCCAATCCTACATCTACCCAATCTCACCACTATTCTATACCAGCCTTCAAAATTACAACCTGGCTCTGATACCATAAAATTGTCACGCCCCAAGCTCTGTGACAACGCCGCACACTCATATAAGTGAGTATGCAAGGCTAAGAATCCAATCACATAACCCACAAAATAAAATACTCAAATTAAATCCTTAATTGTCATAATGCCAAAATCCATAAAAATAAATAGTTCTCATATGAAAATGTCCACCAAGTCCACTAATTTAATCCACTAACAAAACAATAATCCAGGTACTTAAATCATGGTCCTACTCTCGGCACTCCCACATGTAAAAAAAAGATCCCGCGCAGCTCTACTCTTCAAAATCTGAAAAAAAAAAAAAGAGTAAGCTAGATAGCCCAGTAAATAACCAACCATCACTGCTAGCTGGATCAAGTATACAAAAATAAATAAATAAATCGATAACCAATAAATATAATTTTTTCTACAGTTCAATAAATGAACAATTATTTGTAAGGTGGTTTCATAGCTAAAAATAAACAATGTACAATACATTTTAAATGAAAAGCCAACAAGATAATTCAAAGTAATTCGTTGTTCAAATCGATGGTTCGATATTCAGATGGTTCAATGATTTGATTCACAAAACCCAAGTCTTACTGACTACGGTCACATAGCCCGTGACAAGGCCCAGAACCACACATAGGCCGGTGGTAAAGCCCCAAAAGAAACTAGTTTCTGTGCCAATAAATAACCCCCATTGGCTAGGGTCCAAATCATAGTCAGACTAGAGTGATGTTCAAAATTCAAACAATACACAACTTTTAAATAAAACATTCGAAGTTTTCATGAATAAACGTTTAGTACAATTTTCAGAATAGTTTAACCAAATATTCAAATAATTTTCATAATAATATTCGATGTTGTTTTATACTTGACCCATATTTTATTGTAGGAGAACATAAAGGCTATAAATAAATATTTATGATTTTAAACGATTCGATAGGAATAAAAATGAACCAACAGTGATAGAGGGTTACTTACCTCAAACAGCTAAAATAATATTTCCCAAGCTAATCTCAAATTACCAAGATCCACCTCAATCTCACAAACCTAATAAAATATTACACCGCATAAACAATTATTATGTGCACCCATCCATCTCTTCTTGTAACAACAATAGAATAAATTAACCCAATAGTCTATTAGGAACTCCCACGATTTAGCATCAAAACAAAGCCATCACGGCTTCAGAAATTCTCAACCCATATTATTCTCTTGTTGTTTATATACATGTAAAAAAAATTGTAATTGCTCGTAGTCAATCGTGTATCCCACAAATACACCGCCATTAAACTTAACCCATCACATATCAATCTCAAAATATGAACCACCCAAATGGGATGCCAAATACACTCTAAAATTGAGCAAAATTGAGACCCCCAACATAGACTACATCAATATATCTATTTAATCATATATGCCCATAAAATCATCTATTGATATATTAACACTAAAATCATAGATAGGAATACAATAAAATAAATCTTACCTAAGTGATGAATAAAGCAAAACCATCACTCTTATGAATCCTCCCTCTTCCTTGGTTTGGGTTTCTTTTCTTTAATTTTAAACTTTTCCAAACCCTTGTTGCTGCCTTCACCTTTAACTCTTCCAAACCCTTTCTGCAGTACAAGCCTCTCTTCTCTTTTTCTTTTCTTTTTTCTTTTACCTTCTCAAACCCTAGCCGCCTATGGAGCAATTCATAGCCTCTGTTTTGTTTGTTTTCCAAAACTTAAAGCCACAATAGGTGGGCTTATTAACCTAATTTCTCAAAGTTACAAAATTACCCATCTAAGTAATAGAAAATATAATGCCATCTCATAACTAATTCTTTGATATTAATAAATGACTCATATAAGTTAATTTAATTACTAATCTATCCAATAAAATAATCCTATATACAACTTGGGTTTTACAACTTCATACCAATTTATTCTCCGACAAGGGGTTTGCCGAGTAACTTCTTCTAAAATAATAGGGTAAATTACACTCTGCACCCCTATACTTTGTACCAAATCTCACTTTGGCCCCTACACATGAAATCATGACAGTCAACCCCTGCACTTCTGGTCAAATTTCACTTCGGTCCCTGCACATGAAATTATGACAGTCAACCTCTTATACTTTTGGTCAAAATCTCACTTTAATACCTATACAAGTGTCAATGTCTCCTTTTTGTTACTCAATTGTGTAAATCTTTAACAGAATCTAGTCATGTGATAAGAATGTGACTGCAACATGAGAGTAAGAAAGAAAAATCATCTACATTTTCTACCAATACACACTTTATCCCAAAATTTAGAACAAAATATAACTGTATTAGGCTAAAACAAAATGCAGATTGTTACCAATTAAGAAGATAAACTTGGGTTTTGCATAAATTGGAATCACGAAACTCTGTTTTTCACAGTAACACAGTCTTCTGTCTGTTCATCTTTCTTTCTCTTTAATTTCTTTGTCACATTTTTTTGAATTTCAAAAACTCTACTTTCTTGCATTTTCATCCCAATTTTACCATACAAACATATATATATATATATATATTTATTGTGTATCATATAACTCTTATGTGCTTATCACGTAGGACAAAGTGTATTGATGGGAAACATGGATAATTTTTCTCTCTTATCCTCATTTCGTAGTCACATTTTTGTCACATGACTGAATTTTGTTAAAGATTTAAAAATAAAGTAACAGAAGACGAACATTAACACTCGTGTAGGACTAAAGTGAGATTTGAGTAAAAGTGCAGGGGGTTGACTGTCATGATCTCATGTGGAGGGATCAAAGTGGGATTTGACCAGAAATGTAGGGGGTTGATTGTCATGATTTCATGTATATGGGTCAAACTGAGATTTGGTACAAAGTGCACGGGTGCAAAGTGTAATTTATCCAAAATAATATCACCACAATATACAATGGAATAAAATTAAATAAGAAATCATCATTTATCAAGTAAAACTAAATACCCCTTAATTGGGACCACCACTAACCACTCAAGATCAAATGCACTCAATTTGAACCCAATACCAATACTACGAAATCAGCTTACCAACAACACAAATTCTCACCACACCAATAATGAGACCACGGATTAATACAAGGGATTCATAACCTTTACAACAAGAATACTATCTTATAGCTAAAGGACTAGGGATACAAAATTAATCCCCATTTCAATTCCATAAAACACATTGTCATTACATACGCCAAACTTAACTCAAAATACTCATGTATACCCCCGGTCTTCACAATTTGCAATTTCTAGCCAAGGGTAACTTTAAAAATTAACATTAACTGCTCTTGGTGAATCCACCATAAATTTCCATGTAAATGTTCAAATTATAGTCGCATCAACTAACCCAAAACAACTAGTCACAATCTCTATTGAATCATAACATTCTCACAAATTCATCCAAAAACAGTTTCTCTAAGGACACTAATTTGTTAACACAATTCCTTGTCATCTTTGTAAACGTCCATCTATTACACTCAAACACATCAACAAACAACTCCGAAACAATTGACCCTACTAGTCCCAAAAGCATTCAAAATTAGCCTACTTATCCTGACCTTCAATACTCATAACACAAATTCATAGGTCACCATTTCCATCACTAGAAATTTAACCAATCAGTGCAACTTAAATCAAATTCAATCTCATCCAAAAATTCTTTATCTACTTCGTTCACCAAGAACTTGTTACAAGATTCTAAACTAGATAAACTCTATAGAAAACGCATCTCTTACTACACTCTACAATTTCTATCATGTTAAGAACACACCCATTTCTAAATATATGCCAAGATAATTGGCCTAAGACCCAACACAATCCTCACAAATAGTCAATCAACAATTAGAGCAATCCAACCACAATTAACTTCGTCCATCCCAAAGCAATTTTGAACTATTTTTACTTATTCTGACCTTATCACTCTAAAACATTTTACTTTAAGTCACCCCATTTATCATTAAAATCTCAATCAACTATACTACTACACCTAGCTCACCTTTCCAATTTAATATAAGATTTCAGAAATAGCCACTACTTATAATGACAAACCATTTACTATGCATCATAGTCCCCACCATTTGAAGGTCACACTTACACACACAATTCTACAAAACTAATTACCTTATGATCCAATACCAATTCTAAATCATCTTGATCCATCTGTTCAGCCCTATTAGCCTATCCTACCCCTTTTTCTTAGAGACATCCTCAAAGTAGAGACAAAATTAACTCACAGTTTAATACTCTACACGAGTTCCCATATGTCACACACGAGTTAAACATAAACCTATAGATATATCTACACATAAGGCAAACCACGTAAGCATACGTAAAGCACATACAGATCACTCTCCTAAGATATCAACTAGTCCCACGACGCTCAAAGACTTCCAAATGGAAAAAGCATTGATCAAGTATCCTTTTAAAAGGATTTCGATCAATGCAATGGGCGCTAGTCATATCCAAAAAGCTTAATTCCATACCCACATAGCCACATAAACACATAAACATGCAAGACAACTAATGTCTCATCCTAGCATGATAAACCCATTGTGGCAAAAGCCACATCCCGCGAGCTCAAGGTATTCAAACCTAGTTAGTTTTGATACCAAGTTGTAACGCCCCAAAAATTATCATCCAGTTTATAATTAAATCTATTAAATATTTTCCAACGATTCCAATGAATACCATTAAAGAACAAAATCTTTTACCCAAAATAATCTCATTATCATGGTACTATTCCAAGTGAAATAAACATCATTGTTTGTTAACATACAATTATGAATGATAACAATTCAGAGGATAAAAAAATACAAAAATAAAGCGCCCTAAAGGCGTACACATTTTCAAGGATAGTCCTTGATTGTTCAAAAATAGGCATTCAGTTCCAAACCACAAAATAGCTTCGAAGCTTCAACAAATAACATCCAGTGACCCTTCGTGCTCCAGTCAAAACACATCAATCGCCAAGTCACTTTGGCGAAATCAAACCATCATTTCGTGAAATGTTGTTAGTGAGAGGGGGGGGGGGGGAGCTAATGCACAGTAAGAATACATTTAATAGAGTATATAAATAATCAAGATGCATATGATCATGCCATGCACTTGTTACAAAATCTATATTTTTTTCTTTTAAAACCAAAAATGCTCAATGCATGATTTCCATTCAAAATCTCATTCACAACCATAAGGTGGTAAATACACTATGACGTCCTAAGCAAGAGCCGCAAACCATACATACATATATAGATTTATATACTAAAAATATTTCCACATTTATTGACTCTAAAAGCGGCGAGGCGATGGGAACCCAAAACCTTTCCTTTCCATATTTGCCAACTCTAAAAACAGTAGGCTCGTGGACACCCAAAAACATTTTCCTACATTCGTCCAGCGATATGCTCAAGACAAGGCAATTGGGTACCTTGACTCCTCGTACAGGGTACCAACTACAACACACAACCCATTACCAAAGACCTTACTCAACTACCCGAACTCATACGCTATTTACCCCCTTCCGACACTTTCCAAACATCCACAAAATTGTAGGATCACGAGAAAAATTATGTTACACATGATGCATGAGTTTTCAAATCCAATTTCCCTAAGGTTTGTTTAATTCATAACAACATTTAATAATATCAACAACACAAGGATTTCTCCAATCTCAACATTTCTAGAATCTCAACATTTATTAATCTCAATACAAATATCCAAGAAAGTTCAAAACCTCATGTCTCAACACCATTGTCATAATCATTCACCAAAATTTCAAGTTTAAGAGCCAATTTGGTCAAAACTAGGGTTTTTGGAAAAACTGGAGTTTTCCTTTCCTTTGCACTTAAAGAGCCAATATTCATCATCAACAACAATAATCAACAATAAACATTTATAATCTTTCCCAAAAACATTAGGTATAAGCCCTTTTGTTTATCAAACCCATTCTATATAGCAAAATCATCTCATACATCTATATAATTAACAAAATACCACATATATACCTCAAATTGTAGATATACTAAGGTACCTTTTGATAAGTTGAAAACTAAAAACTGAACACTGAAAATTAAGTATTGAAAACTGAATATTGAATTTTTTTAAGTTGAAAAGTTATTTGATAAAAATTTAAGTGCCAAATTAAAAATAAGTTGTTTGATATATATAAAATCAAATTCAAAATTTATTATTTTTTAATTATATATTTTAATTTTTATATTGTGATGATGGTGGTGGTAGTGGTGGTGGTGGTAATGGTAATGGTACTGGTAGTAGTAGTGGGTAGTAGTATTAGTAGTGGCATGGTAGTGGTGGTGGTGGTGGTGGTGGTGGTAGTGGTAGTAAATGATGGTAGTGTTTATGACAATAATGACAATGGTGATGAAGGTGATGGTAGTAGTGTCAAGAGCAATCTCACTAGTCCAAGGAATACGAAGTGTTACAATCATTGTGATCCAAATTAGTATTAGTTATGAACTATTATAGTGATTTTTTTATTTTTTTATTTTTTTGATCTTCAAAGTAAAAAGCTCATTGAAACCATGAAAATTAAAGGTACAAGAAAGAAGGATGATTGAAAGAGATTCAAAGAGTGCAAACTCTCCTACTACTGCAATCACATCCTTACAACCAGTCTCTCAACCTCATAATTTTTATTTTTTTAAAAAAAAAAAATTACAAATCAAATTCTTGAGCCCCACACTCACCAACATCCTACCACACTGAAAGGCTTGTGATTGATTATGAGTAATTGTAGTGTTAAAACCAACAAATTATCAAATTAAAGTTATTTACATCCTATTGTAATATTTAGTTATATCTGAAAGTACTAATGATTATGATCCATTATTTGTAAGAAACTTTCCCAGTTTCTCTCAATTTTGTGAAAATCAAAATTTTTAACTCAAAATTGTGAATTAATATCTCAAAAGGGATAAATATCAATTTAAAACTGAGAAATTTCACTGTAAAACTGAGAAAGTTCTCAACTCACCAAAAAAAGAATTTCTCGTAGTTTTTAATTATTCAAGGAACAGACAATTAAAAATTAAAATAAATGAGAGATCTCTCTCTTTCATGAACATAAATTTTAAAATTTTAGAAGTTTCATTGTTTTCTAAGTTTCAAATTTTATATATATATATACAAACTAACATAATTTTAAAAATTTTAAAAGTTTTATTTTCTCAATTTCACACAATTGAGAAATTTCGTAATTTGACCAAACAGAGAATTTCTCATTTTCAAATTTTTAATGTAAAAATCAATTGAAAAATAAGAAGAATTTGTCTAGGGAAATTTTTAAGATTAAAAACAAATGAAATAGCTCTCAATAGAATAATCAAGACTAGAAAATGTAATAACCTTTTAAGAAGTGAATAACATAGATTAATAATGTAAGTGGAGAAATTCATGTTAATGAGGTAGTTTGAGATTCTATTTTGGGAAATTTTTTTTAAACTCCCTGATATTAAGATTTTATAGGATAAAAGACATGTAATATTTTTATAATGGTTGGGATCTCTCAACATTTTTTCAGAAAAATTTTAATTCAGAGAAATTTCAAAACACAAACAAAATTTTCTAGTTTGAAATTTCTCTAATTTTCTCTATGTTTTGAAATTTTTTTGGGTTGAATTTTCTCTGAGTTGCTCACAAATTTCTTTGTGATTTGCTCACAATTTTCTCTGTGTTTTAACCAACTCATAGTTTTCTCTGTGTTTTAACCCAACCAGAGAAAATTGTGTCTTTTCACAGAGAAATTTAAACTCTCCAAAGAGAAATTTCAGACAAGATAAATTTTAAGAGAAACTTCAGGCAACCTTCAATAAACACATACACAAAAAAAAATTGAGGATTGAAAATGCTCTTACTCAAATTTGTGATTGAATCTCAGTTTGTCCACTGGAGTAGTCAAATTGAGTATAATAACAAACTCATATGAACAAATATATATATATATATATATATACAAAGCCCCTCCTATTCAATTTGCATTTACTTCCTTCCAAGAGAGAGAGAGAGAGATTAATAGTAAGTAAACAACACACAGTTCAGAGATTGATAAGGAAATAATGGGGATTTAGAGAAGCATACATACTATGATTATGATGATGATAATGAGTTTTCACAGGAGTAATAAACCTGTTCCGAGGGTAGTGAATTGCTCTGTTCTTGTTGTTGTCGTTGCCGGTTGCTCTGGCAGTGATGGCGATCGCGGCAGTCACGATGGCAAAGAAGGAGGTTACGGCAAGGAAGAGGAAAAGAGGGGAAGTTGAGAGGAGAGAGAATGAGATAGTGGGTATGATATATGGGTGTGGGTAATGAACCTTAGATTACAAAAGAAAATATTGTTAATCTCTTTGGTTATTAAAAGTTAAAGAAGGATGTCAGACTAAATATTTTTTTGTTGTATGAAAAAAAAGTGAATTAATAGTATGTATAACTTACTTTTTTTAGTATTTTTTAAATTTTTGATATTTTTTTTCTAACTTTTTTAATGATTGGTCTTTTTCTTTTTAAAGTTTTTTTTTGACATTTTTAACCTAAAAGATTAAGTTTCTAAACGAGGTCTATGCATAATTTTTTTCCCATCTTTATATAATTTTATATTAATTATAAGCCTTGATTAATAGATCTCGACAAATAAATTTAAAAATATAAATTTAGTAAAAATGTAAATGAAAGATATTTGGTAGCAAATTTTTATAAAAAATAGAAAGTATGACTTGCCAATATGTGTGACAATATGCATCAGTGTGGTTTAGATTGATAATAAATCAAAAGTGTGGAGTTTAAATTGATAATTAAAAACTTAGAGGTTAATTTGTTAAAATAATTAAACTTTAGGATGATTTTTTTATTATTATATAATTTCTCCTCGAAAATATAATTTTAAAATAAAATATAATAAAAATTTAACTAATTTGATAAGGATGTTTGATAAGGATATTAGGATTAATCAGTCCACCGAATAAAACACTTGTAGAAATGAGACAGTAGATTAAACTCAAAATGTATTTGTAAATTTTCAAAACCAACAATCAATTAATATTGATTTTCATCAATGTCTTTTGTAGTTTTAAAGGTTAATTTGGGTGGAGATGGAGCAGAAAGGCGGCACGCACACATTAATCAGACTCGCCCAAGGAAGAAGTCAACTAAAAAGTTGTCCAAAGAGGATCTCTCCTCTTGTCAGTCAGAAGAAGTAGCGTAGGATTATCCATAGACAAGGAAGAGCACGATATTCATTTCGAAGCAATAAAGAAAGTTGCGTCATCTGGAATGGAATCGGACGAGAAGAAAAAAGCCTCACCTTCGTCTGCGTCAAAGCAAGTCTTTGACAAGGAAGAAGGACTTACTTCATCTTCTCCGGACAAGGAAGAATGCGTAGGGATGATACAAAAAATTGAGGCTTTGACAAGGAAGCTTGACTTAATTCATCTTCTCCGGTCATACCAATCAGAATCAGCTCATCATGTCTGGCTATACCGACCACAATCATTTGACTTTCCCCTGAAATTCGATCAATCACCACAATCATTTGGCTTTTGCCCGAAATTCGATCAATTACCACGACAACTAAGAGATCTAAAAGCTTTGGTATCAAATAACAATCATGTCAAACGTGAAAAATTTCATGTTCAAAAACGCATTAATACTGTCAAAGACAGCATTGAGGAGATATTTCAAGATGTTAAAAGAAACTCGGTCCATGGAGATTCAGGAATTTGGGCTTTTATACCTCAAGAAGAAGATGATATTATGAGCTTAGATGAGAGTTTGACACAGAAAAGCTTTTCCCGTGAAGGTTCTGCTAATTGGACTTTTAAACGCCAAGAAGATGATATTATGAAGTCATATGAGGAGAACTTGACACACAAAACAGAGGGTGGGCTAACGCCTGAAACTAGCGGAGATGAACTTTTGGAAATAGCTATCGATTCTGCTGTTCGCCAAGTTTTAAATTGTATTGAAGATGGGATAATTCGAAAGATTGGGATTTCAGGGCTCGGAGGGGAGAAAGTAGCAAGCGCATTAAAGGATATGCGAATGGTCATATACAAGGGCAGTATTGTCCTCTGCATCTCTGTCTCACGACATCACAGCATCGAAGAGGTTAGGCAGAACATCGCAACACAGACTGGCAGATTAAGATCTCGTAAAACTGATCAAACTTCGGCGGAATCGCTAGACCAATATTTGCCTGACAACTTCTTGCTGCTTGTGGATTGCATTGATGGGCAGATAGACCTACATGACTTAAAAATCCCTCACTGTGGATTCCTAGTGCTTACAACTCAATCGCAAAAAGTCCGTGAGATAATGGATTTGGATTTGGAGATCAGAATGGAGGATCATCTGTTACCCTGGAAATTATTCTGTAGAAATGTGGGCCCATCACTTGTTCATTCTTCCTCTGTCATCCAACAAATGGCCGCCCAGTTAGTGAAAGAGTGCCACGGCCATCTGCTTGCCATTGTTCTTCTTGCGAGGGCCTTGAAAGGTGTGACTGATATTAGTGTGTGGAAACTTGCACTCAACCAATTAGTAGTATCACAATCCTCCTACCTGGAATATGGAATGAGCCAAGTCATGTTTCCTGTGTTAAAATTCGTTTGGGATCTGAAGGACTGTATAACAAAACATTGCATTCAAAACTGCAAAGCTTGCCCAGAAGGGAGAACAACAGATTTATTAGTATCATCTTGGATAGAGTATGGTTTAGTAGAAACAGAGGAAAACGGAAAAGTTATTCTTCAAGAACTCATCAATTCCTTCTTGCTAGAGAATTTTGACAATGGTTTTGTCCAAATGCATGAAGAAACTCGATCTGTCATGACAAGTTTTAAAGTTGGTCATTGCCTAGGGGGATTAGGATTGACTGAAACACCACATGTTGAAGATTGGTTTTATTCCGAGGAGATTGAGTTGATGAATAATAAATTATCTGAGCTACCGGAGAAACCCGAGTGCTCATTTCTCCAAAAATTGTTGTTACATAACAACTATGATCTGATGGAAATTCCTCAACTATTCTTTCAAGACATGCCTCGCCTAACACATCTAGATTTGTCTTATACTAGCATAAAGTCTTTGCCACCTTCCATTTCCAATTTGAAATCACTTCAAAAATTCTTTTTGAGAGGTTGTGAACTTCTCATGGAACTACCGCCCCATATCGGAGCACTTGAGAATCTTGAGGAATTTGATCTTGAAGGAACTGCAATAATGTATCTACCCGAGGAAATTGGAAAACTAATCAATTTGAGATGCTTCAAGGTCTCTTTCTGTCAACATGCAAATCGCTGCAAGGAAACTAAGCAGATGGACACAACAATCCCTACTGGGGTGTTGTCAAAACTCAATAGATTGCAGGAATTAAGCATTGATGTGAATCGAGATGATGAGTGGTGGGATGCTGATGTGAAGGTAATCCTGAATGAACTAAGTAGCTTAAAATGGTTGATACGCTTTGAGTTGTATTTACCATCAGCTGAATTGTTGCAACAACTTAGCCAGAGATATCGATATTTGTCTTATTTTAGATTCACGGTTGGCTTTCATCGACAACGCATCATATCCCGTCTACACCATGAAGTTGAAGAGATATTCAAGAAACAACAGAAAATGATGACATGCCTTGAGTATATAAATGGTGAAGGCATACCAACTGAGATTACCGAGGTACTCAACCATGCCAAATGTTTCTTCCTAGACCGCCACTGGACAGTGAAGATGCTTTCTGATTTCGGGAATGAAAACATGGCAACCCTCATATTTTGCTTGCTGGTGGAATGTAATGAACTTCAAACTATTATTGATGGAGATTATGAATATCCGTTGGGTGTTGGTAATATACCTGTATTCAGCTACCTGAAGTACTTGGGTATTCATTATATGTGGAATTTACAAAGTATTTGGAAAGGTCCAATTGATGGGGGTTCTCTATCCAATCTGAGGGTTTTGGCATTGCACACGTGCCCTAATTTGACTACCATTTTCACACCCAATTTGCTTGGTAATCTGAGGCGATTGGAAGAGCTTATAGTTGAAGACTGCTGCAAAATCAAAAGCCTAGTAAGTCAAGAATCTTCAGACTTGAAACATGGTTATGTTCTCCAATCGTTGAAGAGTATATCGCTTCTGGACCTACCAGAATTGGTTAGCATTTCAGATGTTACAAGTATCAGTCCTATGTTGAAAAGTCTGATTGTTTATAATTGTCCAAAGCTTGAAACTCTTTATGTTAACAAAGCGCCTGCTATCAAAGATTTGAAGATCAGAGGAGAGAAGGAATGGTGGGAATCATTAAAGTGGCATGAATCAGAGTCAAGCAGCAGTGTTTGGATAACTTTTGAGGAACTTGGAAGGGGTGAAGATTTGATGGATGAATTAGCTAGACACATCTACTCACACTGCATTTTTAATAGCTAGGTAATGTCTCATACCTTTTTCATTTAAGAAATATAGTGGATATTTTCTTTTCCTCTAAAAGCATTTATTATACCAAACTAAGCAAATTCTCCTACTTGCATTGTGATCAGTCTTATTATCACCTCTATTTCAAGTTAAATTGGGATAGATCATCAATTATGTATACATTTTGCTTCTTTTTAGCACCCTTTTGGGTAACATTAGATTGCAATAACAGCACATGCTTAATTAAATAAACAACCCGTGCTTGATTCCCTTAGCTAATTGAACCCTCACCTATATGGTTAGAGCCTGATAACAAATTACTTCCATGGGCAGCAAATGGATCCAAATTTTTGTTTTTATTTTTTCACTAGGCTTACTATTACAAGCATAGTGAATGAATTTAGGGTCACTACACATCTAAAACACGACAATTAGCTAATTAATTTAATTGATTCTGATGCTGTTTGTCATCTTTGCCATTTGTCCGGTGAGTGACAGGTTATGACAGCTTCATGAAGACCCTTTTGGTGGGAGATTGGGACAATCCGATGGTGTTAAGGAGCTTAAGCTGGGGAATTGTTGCTACTGGTGGCTGTAAATACCAATAAATCATCTTCAAGCAAAACCAATCAGATTAAGCTTCATATATAGCTTGTTGGTTAATTTCTTTCTTGTATTAATTTCTGCTTGTTTTTATGTCTTTGGATAGATTGGGATGTGATGCTTTATTTGCTGTAATGTCTTTGATACTGTATTTGTTTTAATGTCTTGTTTGGATGCGACAGTGACAATAATTATTGTTGAGGGTTGTTTGCTAATAAACTTTTTTTTGATCAGCAAAGAAAAAGTTTTATTGATAATGAGAAAGGAGAGAAGGCACTTGACTGAATTGCATCATAGCTCAAGAATACATTCCAACTATGTTGGCACCTATAAATGAGCCCAATCATATGCAAGCCAAGGCCAATACAAGTGGTTGAAGAGAGAACAACCAAACTGAAGAAAGAAAAAAAACATAAAAAACTACAAACCCATCAACCAGCCAAAGCCTTCAAATTATGACCCTTCAACCCTTCCAAACAATATAGAAAATCATGGATAGCAAATTTAGGTAAGTAACATCAACCAGCCAAAGCCTTCAAATTATGACCCTTCAACCCTTCCAAACAATATAGAAAATCATGGATAGCAAATTTAGGTAAGTAACTAGAAAACTTCACCCAAGAGGCCACTTTAATTTTGATGCTCTCCACAATATTTTCCCAGATAGGAGCTTTAGAGTTAAATATCTTGTCATTTCTTGCAATCCATAGACTCCAAAGCACAGCTAATGGAATTGATTCCCAAATGTTTGCTAATAAACTTGTTATTGTTGTTTGCCTGAAATCTATCAATTGTTTTGTTCAATGTATTTTGGTAACTAATACATGTCTGTATACATCTGGAGCTTTAGTGCTGCATTCAGCGAAAGTTTATAACTATCTCATTGCATATGACTCCATTCTATTTATTCATTTGAAAATACAATTGCAACCTAAAGTGTAGGTAACCTAAAGGACACTAGGACATGTCTTGGAACTAAGTCCTTGAAATTATAGGGTTTAGTCAGTAATTACCTAGAGCATGTGGAATGGAGGGATTAGTAGTTTGGACAATGTCCTAGAAGTTTGAGATCATTTAAATGTCCAGATGAGTCTATGCTACAATTTTATATTTTTAAATCTTTGTAATGAAATGATTCAAATTTTTTCTATCTTTTTTGACAAACTTTTATTTTCAGTGATAATTGCATTTAAGAGGGTGACTTCTGTCTTTTAAAGGCCAACAATATCAATACTGAAATGCCGTGTTTTTTTCTTTTTTCCTTTTTTTGCTAGTGGTGATGTCCACAATGCCATCAATATGATTTTGGCAGTAGCTTTATTTTTTGTGTACATATCGATCCTCACATGTAGTAGGGCGACAAATGAGTGCTTTAGAATAGTCTGGATTGTATATATATGCACAATTAATTAGGTTGTCCTAATTCACTAGAATACAATGGCTGCAATATGGAAAATGGGTTTAAATTTCAACTGCACAACCAAAATTCAACTCTCACTCTCTAAGTTGATTCAATCATTTCTGGAAAAATATATAAAAATTAAAAATATGAGATAAATTATAGTTATTTGTACACTAAGGCCAAGTTTGGCATTCTCAATATAATCCATCTTTTTATCTTTTTTTCATCACATCACCTCTCTATTTTTTCTGTACATCTTTTCGTAAAAAAACAAAAAGTACACTTATTTAGATCATCTCAAACAACCCCTAATATAATGATGATGTTAATTGATTAGGATTAAATTTATAAAATTACATAAAAATCATCATCCATTCCTATATATAAAGGCTGAATGTAGCTTCGACAAAAATTTCGGGCTCGCTGAAATGACTTTATTGCCCTTTTAGTTTCATGTCATCTAATCACCATCATCCCATGTCATCTTATGCCATGCCATTTAAGTTTACTCATTGCCCTTTTATTATTATATTTATTTTTTTAAATGCAACAACCACTTTTTTTTTCTAGGTTCAATTTACATTTATGTTGTATTTAAATTATAAAATTGGGTAGATATTTCAAAAGAAAAAAGTCAAAAAAATTGAATAAAATATAAATTAATTTTTTATCTATAATTCTCACATTTTCCTTTCTCTTTCGAATCTCTTTTTACAAACATGATTCAAATACAACCTTATATATATATATATAATTATATATTAGTTTGGTTCATTTATTTTGTTTTTCCATTTCCAATATTTGTTTTGAGAAAGTTTATGCACACACCACTCTATCATAAAACAAAAAGTTACAATTTTTTGTCCAGTTGCATTCATCCTTTATATATATGGATATTTAATAACTAATTTTTTCTCTAGAAATTACATTTTGCCTCTTGAATGTCCTAATTTCATAACAAATGACCATTGTTATTAATAAATCGTCAAGTCAATTAATAGTTTTTAATGATGTAAAAAATATATTTCAATTAATAATTCAAATAATTTTATTATTACATAAGAGAGTAGTTAGAAATTTGATTTTTTCAGTTAATTCTATTAAATAAAAAAATAAGGGATTTTTATTGATAAGTCCAATTTAGAAGTGTTTTAACCCAAGAAGTCCATTAAGGAATTTTTTAACCCATTTAGTCCCATGTATGTATAGTTTTATTCCATAAAGTCCATTTTCTTGATTTACACTATTTTCTTGGACACTTATTCCCTTATATTTAATTTTGATACCCTTATAAATATTTTTTTAACGATTAGCAATTTAATGATGTGAACATTCATATTTTAAAATTCACATTTGTAGGAATGTAAATTGGCCCATGGGCGGCCCGAAACCCACCCGCGAGCCAGGGTGGGCCCGGCCCGTTGACAATGTGAATATTCACATTGACATGTTAAAATTTATATTAATAGGAGTGTAAAATTAGCCCCCATCCCGTGGCGGCGTGAAACCCGCCCGCGGCCCATGGGCGGCCCGGGGCGGGCCCGGTCCGGCCCGTTGACAATGTGAATATTCACATTGACATGTTAACATTCACATTGATAAGAGTATAAAATTGGGCCGCAGCCCATGGGTGGCCAAAAGCCCGCTCGCAGCCCGGGGCGGGCCCGGTCAGGCCCGTTGACAATGTGAATATTCACATTGACATGTTAACATTCACATTGATAGGAGTGTAAAATTAGCCCGCGCCTCGTAACTGCCCGAAACCCGCCCGTGGGCGGGCCCAGCCCGGCCTGTTGACAATGTGAATGTTCACATTGACATGTTAACATTCACATTGATAAAAGTATAAAACTAGACAGCAGCCCAGGGTGGGCCCGACTTGGCCCGGCCCGGCCCGTTGACAATGTGAATATTCACATTGATATCTTAACATTCACATTAATAGGAGTGTAAAATTAGCCCCCGTCCCGTGGCGGTGCGAAACCCGCCGGCGGCCCATGGGCGGCCCGGGGCGGGCCCGGTCCGGCCTGTTGACAATGTGAATATTCACATTGACATGTTAACATTCACATTGATAAGAGTATAAAATTGGCCCGCGGCCCATGAACGGCCAAAAGCCCGCCCGCTGCCCGGGGCGGGCCCGGCCCGGCCCGTTGACAATGTGAATATTCACATTGACATGTTAACATTCACATTGATAAGAGTGTAAAGTTGGCCCGCAGCCCGTGGGCGGCCTGAAGCCCGACCGCAGCTCGAGGCGGGCTTGGCCCGACCCGTGACAATGTGAATATTCACATTGACATGTTAACATGCACATTGATAGGAGTATAAAATTAGCCCGCGCCCCGTGGCTGCCCGAAACCCGTCCACGGCCCCTTGGGCGGCCCGGGACGGGCCCGGCCCGGCCTGTTGACAATGTGAATATTCACATTGACATGTTAACATTCACATTCATAAGAGTGTACAATTGGTCCGTGACCCGTGGGCAGCTCGAAGCCCGACCTCGGGCCAGGGCAGGCCCGGCCCGTTGGCAATGTGAATATTCACATTGACATGTTAACATTCACATTGATAGGAGTGTAAAATTGGCTCGCAGCCCGTGGGCAACCCGAGCCCGATCGCAGCCCGAGGCGGGCTTGGCCCGACCCATGACAATGTGAATATTCACATTGACATGTTAACATTAACATTGATAGGAGTGTAAAACTTGTCTGGTGCCCGAAGCTCGCCCGCGGTCCGGGGTAGGCCCGGACCCAAACCCGGGCCACCCCGGGCCGCCCATGGGACGCGAGTCAATTTTACACTCTTATCAATGTGAATGTTAACATGTTAATGTGAATATTCACATTGTCAACAGGTCGGGCCGGGGCCGCCCACGGGCTGTAGGCGTGTTTCGGGCAGCCACGGGGCACGGGCTAATGTTACACTCTTATCAATGTGAATGTTAACATGTCAATGTGAATATTCACGTTGTCAACGGGCCGGGCCCGCGTCGGCCTGGGGCCGGGCTTCGGGCTGCCTACGGGTCACGGACTAATTTTACACTCTTATCAATGTTAATGTTAATATGTCAATGTGAATATTCATATTGTCAACGAGCCGGGTCGGGCCCGCCCTGGGCAGCGGGCGGGCTTCGGGCCGCCCACGGGCCACGGGCCAATTTTACACTCCTATCAATGTGAATGTTAATATGTCAATGTGAATGTTCACATTGTCAACGGGCCGGACCGGGCTCGCCCCGGGCCGCCCATGGGACGCGAGTCAATTTTACACTCTTATCAATGTGTATGTTAATATGTCAATGTGAATATTCACATTGTCAACAGGCCGGGTCGGGCCGCCCCAGGCCGTGGGCTAGTTTCGGGCAGCCACGGGGCGCGGGCTAATTTTATACTCTTATCAATGTGAATGTTAACATGTCAATGTGAATATTTGCATCATCAACGGGTTGGGCCGGGCCCACCCAAGGCAGCCCACAAGCCGCAGGCGGGTTTCGGGCCGGCCACAGGCCGCGGGCTAATTTTACACTCCTATCAATGTGAATGTTAACATGTCAATGTGAATATTCACATTGTCAACGGGCCGGGCCAGGCCCGCCTTGACCCAGGGTCGGCCTGGGCTTCGGGCTGCCCACGGGTCAT
Organism: Camellia sinensis; assembly: GCF_055761805.1. Lineage (NCBI taxonomy): Eukaryota > Viridiplantae > Streptophyta > Magnoliopsida > Ericales > Theaceae > Camellia > Camellia sinensis. The sequence goes on along the minus strand of NC_138962.1, from coordinate 60,883,425 downwards.
GGGCCAATTTTACAATCTTGTCAATGTTAATGTTAATGTTAATATGTCAATGTGAATATTCATATTGTGAACGGGTCGGCCCGGGCCCGCCCCAGGCGACGGGCTGGTTTCAGGCCGCGCACAGGCCGCAGGCCAATTTTACACTCCTATCAATGTGAATGTTAACTTGTCAATGTGAATATTCATATTATCAACGGGCCGGGTCGGACCTATTTTTTTGGCTTGTGGGCCGGCCCGGCCCGACTCGAATTTTACCGGGCACCCATGAGGATCGACATGAGCCGGGCCCCTACACATTGACGATATAAACATTTATATTGACGGTGTGACCATTCACATTAAGGGTATTTTGGTAATTATGTCACCCATAGGACTTATTGAAACATAAGAAAATAATGTGAACTAAATGGAACATAAGTAGATGAAAAGGGTATTTTGGTCTTCTTATCTCAAATTGGACCTAATGGAATAGTCAAAAAGAATATGGGTTGGATGGAATAAAACTCTTAGAAAATGGATTTATCAAAAAAGAACCCAAAAAATTATGATAATAGAGTATTTATAATTTTTCAAACCATATGGATAATATGTATTTTAAACAAATCTCAAAGGATATATTTGTGATTTACTCTTAAAAAAAGTTACAAATTTTTGTCGAGCTGCATTCAGCCTTTATGTATAGAAGGATAGATATTTTTTTATTAAAAAAAAAATATATGTGTTTAGATTTTTTTTTAATTTATAGTTAAATTTTTACCCAATGAAATTGTAACACCTGTAAGAATAAGTATTTTAAATCTTCAACATATTTTTAAATTTATAGGCAAATTTTGACCTAATGAAAATCTACCACCTGTACGTTTGATGTTTTTAGCATATACAAAAATTTGCAAATTTTATTTTAAAATTTGAAACTCTTAGAACTATTTTTTGTAAAAATAACTTTTGTATGATATATATACATATAGATAGATTGTAAATTTCAAGAATTATAAGATTATGGAAATCTTATTATTCCAAGTAGACACAGTAGATTTAACATTTTTTCCCTTAAATAAAATTTTAGTAACCTTAAAATATAGGCCAAGTTGTTCAACATTAAGCTTAATTTAGGTTTAGTTGAAAATTGACAATGATTTGTTTTTAAGAATATCAAGTCAAGTGTTTCATCCGTAATAATAGTTTAGATAAATTGTAATAATGCAATTTTAAATTTATATTGTGGTTGGATAATGGGTGGACTTTTTTTTTCTTAAGCTAAAAATAAATACTGAGAAATTGGAGATAATAGTATTCCTCCCTAACTTCCACATAATTAGTTTTTTAATATTTTTAAATTATTTAAGTTATATCTATATCATAAGTTAAAGCTATATCAAATACTTTGATATCGATTTTTAATTTTTTTTAAAGGAAAAAGGAAGAAGAAAAAAAAGTTATAATTAGACCCAATAAGTTACAACAAATAGGGTGGATTGCAAGCAGTTCTGCCAAATGGGAAATAGAAGTGTGTTTTGAAAACTGTGGTGAAATCAATTTTCTAACACGCTATCCAAATAGACGATTCAGGTGAAGGGGTGGAATCAACTTTCAAAAGCTGCACCAAACAGACTCTTAGATTTTCATACATATCATAATTGATCACATATAAGGCTATTTCATTACATTGATTGCAACAGTCTATTTTTAACATTAACTTTTTTAAAAAGTTCATTTTGTGTTTGATTGGACAAAAAACTAAAAATTCTATAGAAAATATTTTTCATAATCAACCAAACAAATTTATTTAATCCAAAGATATTTTTTACTTATAAAAGTTAGAAAATATTTTTTGAACTAAAATTTTATCATCTCTACCATCACTGTCGTTGCCACCGCACCATTGCTACTACCACCACACCAACACCATCACTAATACAATCACCAACACATTAGTTTCAAATACGCAACTAAATATTGCAACCAAAACAAAACAAAACAAAAAAAATCTACAAAAAATATATTTCAAAAAGGAAATATTTTATATTGAAACAAATGGAGCATTATTTGGAGAGATTTTTCAAAGTAGCAGGCACAATACAAAAAAAAATCAGTATGGCATATGAATTTACTCTATCTAATATTCTGTTGGATGCATTATATTTTCTAATTTTCTGTTTGGATGAATACTATATAAGACTTCTATTCTTTCTCCAACTTCAAGCTTTATATGTTGGAACAATCTTCTGTGTAAATAAAATAACTTGAAATAAATTCAAACAAAATAAATAAATAACATACCAGATTTATTTATCGAACCGAATAAAAATTAAGACCAAGTCGAGTGTGTGACACTCTGTCCTTAAGACAAATTCGCCCCGCTACGGTGCTTACGGTTGAGTGGCGTCTATCTCCCAGGATACAATGATCTTCACAAAATTGTTGTAGCACACCAAACAAAATTGTACGGCGAACCAAACCTTGTGTTCTATACTCTCTTTTATTTATTCTAAACCTAAAATGAAGAGTAATGCATATAAAAGAAATCTAGACAACAATATCAAACATGCAGACTAAATTTCGGATGATCAAAAAAAAAAAAAACCTGCAGGAATGATTTGTATTTATAGGCCATACTCCTGTCCGAACAGGTACCAATGAACAGATGCACTTATAATTCAAACAATGAAAAGTGTCCGTTGGTTTGAACACACTTTCAAACAATTGAAAAGTGGACCGTAGGTGTAACAGTTATAAAACTGTTTGTAACTTTTAAATTAAACTATTAGAATAGTTAATTAAATAAAATCTTTCACTGAATGGAATAATTTTATTAAACTATTTAAATAGTTTAATCAATTTTTAGGAAATCACTTAGGAACTAAAAATTTGAATTTAGAATTAAAATAAAATTCCCACAATTACAAACTTTAGGAAACCACTTAGGAACCCAAAATTTAAATTTAGAATTAAATTAAATTCCCACAATAATTTTTTAATTGAAAAAATTCAAAAGAATTTTATCAAATAAAAATTAATGTCAGACTCGAAAACGATGTCAACTTCCCATTCACTCATAAATGGTTTTGACGTTCCGTCTTCACCGTGTGACTTATCACGCGGTAAGGAACACTTCACCTCTTCGGACCCACCCCAAAAGACGTTTGGCGTCCACCCAAATTGGGCTAAAAAATATGCCTATATAAAACCATTTTTTTCTAACAATCCCCCATATGAATGGAATTTGACAGAGAGAAAATGCAACAACATGATCTAATTACAGAGAGTACAGAAATTGAAAATATTCTGCAAAGGATAAGTACCTTTTGGCTTTGAACCTTCCCTTGTGAGACACTATCGAATTTACTAGCTAACCAGTGAACATGATGTCTTGAACTGTTCAGCCGTTTGTGTAAACCAAGACAATAGAACTCACACAGTATATCCCCAGACACAGTTTAGTTCTCATTATTGTGTTCATTTTGGCCCTGAACAACCTGGTCTTCATGAGTGCTCTAAAGACTTGTAGCCCTTCACAAATCTTATAGAACCGGCCCAGTTCACACTCACATAGGTGATGCTTATGAAGAGTATCCTGCCATACTCCACTAGGTTTACCTAGATATAAGCATCATTAAAATTTACTTAACCTCAAACGCTGCAGACATCACTATTTCATCATAGAAATGGGTAGGAGTTAGACTCCCCAGTGATCCTTCTGAGTCATTCACAACTCGGTTGTCCCTTTGAACCTAGATCTTGGGATCTCCAGTCAACTAGGTTGGGTTGCCGTTGTGGTAACTCTTATTTAATAGGCTTAAGTCCCATTCCCCTCGATGAATTCTCAACTAACTCTCTTGCTAACCCTTTGGTTAGTGGATCCGCTATGTTGTCTTTAGACTTAACATATTCTATGGAAATAATTCCATTAGAGAGTAGTTGTCTTACGGTATTATGTCGACGATGAATGTGTCGAGACTTACCGTTATACATATGACTCTGTACTCTACCTATTGCTGATTGACTATCACAATGTATGCATATAGCAGGCACCGGTTTTGGCCAAATTGGAATATCTTCAAGGAAGTGGCGAAGCCATTCTACCTCTTCCCCTGCTTTGTCTAAAGCTATGAATTCAGATTCCATAGTAGACCTAGCAATACAAGTCTGTTTGGAAGATTTCCAAGATACAGCCGCCCCACCAAGAGTAAAGACATACCCACTGGTGGACTTCGAGTCTCTAGTATCCGATATCCAATTTGCATCACAGTATCCTTCAAGTACTGCTGGATATCTAGTATAGTTAAGCCCAATGTTACGAGTAAATCGGAGATATCTTAGAACCCTTATTATTGCTTTCCAGTGTTCTACTCCCGGATTACTCGTATATCTACTTAATTTACTTACTGCATAAGCTATATCTGGGCGGGTGCAGTTCATCAAGTACATTGAGCTTCCAATAATTTGGGCATACTCTAATTGAGAAATACTTTCCTGTACATTTTTAGAAAGATACAAATTAACATCTACAGGAGTTCTAGCAAGATGATCATCATCTTTGTTGAATTTGTCAAGTATTTTCTCAATGTAATGAGATTGTGACAAAGCATATCCTTCTGATGTTTTGGTAATTTTCATACCAAGAATTACATCAGCAATGCCCATGTCCTTCATGTCAAAATGTTTATTCAACATTTTCTTGGTAGTTTTAATCATATCATTATTACTACCTATGATGAGCATATCATCTACATAAAGACATACAATGACATAACATTTATCTGTGTTTTTAATATAAACACATTTGTCACACTCATTAATTTTAAATCCATTTGACATCATTGCCTTGTCAAATTTCTCATGCTATTGCTTTGGCGCTTGTTTAAACCATATAATGATTTAACCAATTTACACACTTTCTTTTCTTTCCCTGGAACAGAAAACCCTTCTAGTTGTTCCATGTAAATTTCTTCATTTAACTCACCATTTAAGAAAGCGGTTTTAACATCCATTTGATGAATTTTTAGATTGTATAGAGATGCAATGGCAATTAGCATTCTAATGGATGTGATTCTAGTAACCGGTGAGTATGTGTCAAAGTAATCTAGACCTTCTTTCTATCTAAAACCTTTGACTATAAGTCTTGCCTTGTATTTATCTATTGATCCATCCGCTTTCAATTTTCTTTTGAAAATCCACTTGTACCCAAAAGGTTTACAACCTGATGGCAAGTCCACTAATTCCCAAGTGTGATTTTGCAAGATGGATTCAACTTCACTGTTGACAGCTTCTTTCCATAAAGGAGCTTCAGCACTGGATATAGCCTCTTTAAAAGTTAAAGGCTCATTTTCTAACAAATATGTTAGAAAATCTAGACCAAAAGATTTTGAGGTTCTAGCACGTTTACTACGCCTAAGTTCTTCTTCCTCATTTTGATCTAACTCTTGTTCTTGATCATGTTCTTGATCCTGACTAGTAATAGCATCAAAAGATCTTTTATTAGTACTAGTCTCTTGTCCAGTCTTCTTTGGAAATACATGTTCAAAGAAAGATGCATTCCGAGATTCAATAATAATATTTACATGCATTTCGGAATGTTCAGATTTATGAATCAAAAACCGATATGCACTACTATTCTTGACATAACCAATGAAAATGCAATCAATGGTCTTAGAACCTATCTTAGTCTTTTTAGGACTAGGAATAGCCACTTTAGCCAAACACCCCCACACTTTTAAGTATTTGTAGGATGGTACTCTTCCATGCCACAATTCATAAGGTGTTTGATTCACTTTCTTTCGGGGTACTTTATTAAGTATATAATTAGCAGAAAGTATTACTTCCCCCCACAAGTTCTGAGGTAATCCAGAACTAATTAACATGGCATTCATCATTTCTTTTAACGTCCTATTTTTCCTTTCAGCAATTCCATTTTGCTGAGGTGAGTAAGGAGCGGTGGTTTGATGAATTATTCCATGTTCTTTACAAAATTCACCAAAAGGTGATTCATATTCACCACCTCTATCACTTCTAAATTTCTTGATTTTCTTACCAAGTTGATTTTCAACTTCATTCTTATATTGAATGAAAGTTTCCAAAGCTTCATCCTTGGTTCGAATTAAATAAACATAACTATATCTAGTATAGTCATCTATAAAAGTGATAAAATACTTTTTCTCACCTCTAGTTTGAATTGATTTAAAATCACAAATGTCACTATGAATTAATTCAAGTGGTTCTGTACTTCATTCAATTGAATGAAAAGGAGTTTTAGATAATTTTGCCTCAACGCAAATTTCACATTTATGATTTGAATCAATGTTAAATTTAGGTAAACATTCCATATTAATTAATCTACGCAAAGATCCATAATTAACATGTCCTAGTCTACCATGCCATAAATTTGAAGACTCAAGCAAGTAAGAAGAAGATGTAGTATTATTAATAACTGAGGGTACAACGGTCATTACATTTAACTTGAAAAGGCCATCAGACATGTAACATTTTCCTACATACATCCCATTCTTAGTAAGTACAAATTTATCACTCTCAAATACTAGCCTAAACCCATTCTTACTCAACAAAGATCCGGAAACAAGATTCTTGTGAATGTCCGGTACATGCAGCACATTGTTGAGAGTGAGTTCCTTTCCAGATGTCATCTTGAGTACAATCTTTCCTTGTCCTTCAACTTTGGAAGTTGAGGAGTTGCCCATAAAGAGTTGTTCACCATTATCCACTGTAGAATAAGATATGAACATCTTTTTGTCGGCACAGATATGGCGAGTAGCACCAATGTCCACCCACCATTCTTTAGGATTTCCGACAAGATTTTCCTCGGAAACAACTGCAGAAAGATTGATGTCATCGACACCATTGGAAATATTATCCACTTCGGTCATATGGGCTTGAGCAGGCTTCTTGCTTGTTCTTCTTTTGCTTTTGCCTTTGCTACAGCAATCTTTGGCCCGATGTCCCTCTTTGTCACAGATGTAACATTTGCCATTAAACTTGTACTTTTTATTTTCCCCCCTTTTAGAGCCTTGTGATGAACTGTCTCCAAAAGACTTTCGTTTCTTGGTTTTTGAAGCATGTTCCACCACATTTGCCTTAGACTCCATAGGAAGCTTACCAGCCCGCTTTTCAAAATTGCGGTTGTCCTCCTCAATCCTCAAACACACAATTAACTCGTCCATAGAAATTTCTTTGCGCTTGTGTTTGAGGTAGTTCTTGAATTCCTTCTAGCCTTTTGGTAATTTTTCAATTAAGGCTGCAACTTGAAAGGATTCACTAGAGACATAGCTTCTGTGTGAATGTCATGCAGGATGCGTTGGAAATCTTGAGCTTGGCTGATCACAGTTTTTGAATCAACCATTACAAAATCCAAGAACCTGCCAACCACAAATTTCTTTGAGCCGGCATCTTCCGTTTTGTACTTTTTCTCCAACGATTCCCAAAGTTCCTTTGCTGTCTTGATTGGACTGTAGACGTTGTATAATGTGTTGTCAAGTCCGTTCAAGACATAATTCCGGCAAAGGAAATCGGCATGTTTCCAAGCATCAACCGCAGCAACCATGTAACAACCCTCGTACCGTTTACCGACTAATGACTGATTGAGTACCGATTACTGTTAAACTGAACTAATTATGACTGATAAGTGAACTGATTATAGTACTGAACTGACTGACTGAAAACTGGAACTGAATTGACTGAGTCTATCTGTTTAATTGTGCATCTATCTGTTTGATTGATTATCTGATCTGTTCGTGTTTTATGTTTAAACTGCTAATTGAAGTCCTTATCGGCGGCCGAACCAGAAATTGATTGATGTTTTGTGATCCTCATAATTAATGTGATTTTATGGTATATTTATCCGAAAACTGATTAGGTATGATTAAATTAGATTAAATATTGATCAATTGCATAGTTGGACTTATTACCAAATTGCCACCCTTAGTGGCCCACTCAATATAACACATTAGAGCCCTTGCATGTTTGAATCAAAACATTTCATTAGTTCCTTCTCCTTGTTCAACCGACCTAGGAAGAGAGTGAGAGAGAATTGAGTTGATCTTGGATTCATCTTGAGGAATTGCTTGGAATTGAAGTGTAGATTGTTAAATTGGACCTCTAGACTTGCATTCAAGGAACCTAGGTAAGGATTTCATCTTCTCATTCTTGTGTTTGAATTAATTCTTGCATGGTTCATGTCTAATTGTAGAGCTAAGTCTTGGATTGGTTCATTAATGGTGAATTGAAGCTCATTTCTTGCATGCATGTTAGTGTTGTTGGAGTTTGAGTTGAATTCATGGCAAAAAGGTTACATGCATGTTCATAATTATGTTAAGTCCATGGTTTCACCATGTTTTGAAAAGAATTGGCTCCTTAGAGCATCAAATTGGAGCTTCAAAATGATTTGAATTCATGCTTGTTTGCATGTTCTTCATATTCTTGAAAATGGTTTGAAATTGAGTTTGAATTAAACACCCTTGGGCTTTGATTTCTCAAAATTGAGCTTTGAACTATGATACTCTAGGTGTTTATGAATGTTTTCCAGAAAATGGGCCCAAGAGGATTGGTTTTGATGCATTTGAACATGAGTTTGAGCTTGGAGGTGCAATCTGGAATTCCCAAATTTTGCACTTACGCTCGAGCGGGGAAAGTGGTGCTCGAGCGTGGAATCCGAGCATCCAACATCTCTCTGCACCGTTTTATAGTCCGCTCGAGCGGAGGATTGGATGCTCGAGCGGAGTCAGGCCTCAAGCTCGAGCGGACGTCGAGCGGAGATTTCACCCATCCAGTACTTTTACAGTACGCTCGAGCGGGAAAGTTTACGCTCGAGCGTGTACCTTTGTTGCATGACCGCTCGAGCGGGGAAACCTGCGCTCGAGCGGGACTCTGTTTTTCTGAAAATGCTTTTAAATGTGCATCTTTGCATCCTCATCCCATTCTAGGCATTCTTAGGCCTAGTTTAAGACATCTTAATGAGGATATAGATGTAGAACACACCGAAGCATTAGGGATTAAGTTGTTATCTTTCCCAACTGTGTAGCTTAGTGTGTTCAATCTGTTAACTGTGTAGGGTTGGCGACTGGGGAGACACGCTCTAGCATACTGTAGCTCGAACTCTGTGAGTAACGATTGTGTAAAGATATGTTCACAAATGATTATTTTCTGAACGACTGAACTGTACTATTTCCTGAACTGGTTACTGTTAACTGAATGAATGTATGTCCTATATTCTGAACTGTATTGTGGCATCCTTAGCACCTACTGTTTACTGTTACTGTTACAGAGATCTCTGTCGGTTCCCTCGTGGAACCACTACTGTTTACTGATTGATGGCCATCATTACTATTCGGTCTTTAAGACCTACTGTTTACTGCTATGCTAATGGATGTACCACATATGACTGAATAACTGTTCTGACTGAAAGGCTGAAATATCGTTTAATGAACTGCTTTCATTACTGTAAGGACATTTCCTTCATAACCTCTTTACCCATTATGTTATTCACTGGGCTTTAGCTCACTGCTCATATATATATGTAGGTGTGCAGGCACCAGACCGCGTCTAGGAGCGTCAGGGTACTCCAGTTTTGTCAAGCCAGCCTTTGTGCCTCACTGCGAGGTTCCGAGCCTATCATGTTAAGGCTTAGGGGTGTTTTACAATTCCCCCTTCTGTACCATCTTACTGTTCTGTATAGACTGAGTGTTTACTGTACTGTTTTATAGGGTTGAGTCCCTAGTCTGAATGATTGTAAATATTGTGCATACTGTTCTGTACTGTTTACGTATAAATGTATGGAAAGTCTTTTTCATATAGACTGTCACAGCTCATTGGGCATTGTTTATTTACTGTATTGGCTTCCGCCAGGCCCTGTACTCTGTTTTACTGCATTACTGTTCTGCAGGCCTTCGGTAATCTCGGATTACTGGCCGGTTACGGTGCTAAACCCATAGGGCCGGGTTTGGGTCGTGACAGAGTGGTATCAGAGCGATACTAACCACGAGTTATACCGCACACACGTGTCCAAATGAGCTACAGAGTGTCCTAGAAAAGTGATTAGGGCATTTCATGAACTTGAAAAGTGTGTGGTTATGTTATGACTGAATACGTGCTAACGTGTTAAACTGTTAAACAAATGACTGCTTATGTTTAAAACTGTTATAACTGCTTATAGTGAAATGGACAATGCAAATGAACCTGAATCCTCGTCTACTGAGGCAAGAATGGAAAGAATGGAAAGAATGATGGAACTGATAACTGCTAGACTTGAACAACAACAGAACCAACAGCCCCCACCACCTCCTCCTCCGGTACAGCCGGAGCCTAATGTGAATGTGAATGATGGGGATATTATTGCTCTGACCCAGAAGTTCAGCAAAATGAAACCGCCATCCTTTCAGGGAGGCCTCGAACCGTTAAAAGCTGAAGCTTGGGTTCTGGAAACAGAAAAACTATTTGAAGTATTCCCGTGCTCAGAAGCGAATAAAGTATTGTTAGCTACCTTCACCCTCCAAGAAGAAGCTAGAAGGTGGTGGATGTTGATCCGCGATACAAATACTGTTGTGACTTGGGCTCAGTTCAAGGAGTCCTTCTTTGAAAAGTACTTCCCACAGTGTGTCAGGGATAGAAAAGTAACTGAGTTTGAACAACTGAAACAGGGCACCACGTCAGTTGCCGAATATGAAACCAGATTTACTGACCTTGCTAGATATGCACCACACATGGTGGATACTGAGTATAAGAAGGCCAGAAAGTTCGAAGGCGGCCTTAATGTTGCAATTCTTGACCGAATAAATGTTTTGAAACTACCAACTTTTGTGGGTGTTCTCGACCGGGCATTGATGGCCAAGTCAAACATTGAAGCACTGAAAACGAAAACACCAACGTCAGACTGGTGTAATAAAAGGCAGGGTTTTAAATTCAAGAAAGGCAAGCACAACCCGGCCAACAAGAAACAGAATACGGGGTCGACAACCAGCCCCAGTCAAGGGAGTGGGTTTATACCACCCTGTTCCGAGTGTGGCAAGAAGCACAAAGGGGTCTGCTACAAAATATCAGGAGCTTGTTATAGGTGTGGCAAGGTGGGCCACATGGTTAAGGATTGCCCTTCTGTTCCTCAGGGCAATAGCAAAGCTGCAGCCAGCGGCGCAGCATCAAATGCTCCACCAAAACCGAACCCTAAAGCTACCGGGAAAGAGCCTGTGAGGCAAGGCCGAGTGTTCGCACTAGTACCGGGAGATGTGCAGAATACCGAGACCGTTGTGTCAGGTATTCTCTCTATTTGTACACAAAATGCATATGTATTGATTGATTCGGGGTCTACACATTCTTATGTGTCGCATGCTTTCTCACGGAAATTGAATAGACCCTTGGAACCCATGAACTATCTGTTAGCTGTATCATCACCCGTAGGGGGATCTATGACCTGTGCATATATGTATCTTGCTTGTGAAATCATTGTTGGAGATGCACATCTATTTATTGATTTACTACCGTTGAACATTGATCATTTTGATGTGATATTGGGGATGGATTGGTTACAAAAATATCATGCCACTATTTACTGTGTGACCAAGCAAGTTGTTTTCCGTCCACCTGGTTTGCCTGAATTTGTGTTTAAGGGGGTTGGAGTAGTACCTCCCCCGTATCTGATTTCATCTGTGAAAGCTGTTAAACTGATTAGAAAGGGCTGTAAGGGATATCTGTGTTCTGTATTGACTGTGTCTACTGATGATAATGCTAATGTGAATTGTATTCCTATAGTCAGAGAATTCCCAGATGTTTTTCCAGATAATCTTCCAGGAGATTTGACCGACAGGGAGATTGAATTTACTGTTGATGTGATTCCCGGAACACAGCCAGTTTCTAAAGCTCCTTACCGAATGGCTCCAACTGAATTGAAAGAACTGAAAGTGCAATTGCAAGAACTGTTAGATAAGAAGTTCATCAGACCTAGTACCTCACCATGGGGTGCACCGGTTTTGTTCGTAAAGAAGAAAGACGGCTCACTGAGACTGTGCATTGACTATCGTGAACTGAATAAGGTAACTGTAAAGAATAAATACCCATTACCGCGCATTGATGACCTATTTGATCAGTTACAGGGTGCTAAATTATTTTCGAAGATTGACCTCAGATCCGGATACCATCAGTTGAAAGTTAAATCAGATGACATTGATAAAACTGCTTTTAGAACGAGGTATGGACATTACGAATTTTTAGTTATGCCTTTTGGAGTCACGAATGCCCCAGCTGCTTTTATGGACCTTATGAACAGAGTTTTTAAACTATATCTGGATGACTTTATTGTTGTATTTATCGATGACATATTGATTTACTCCAAAAGTATAGAAGAACATGAACATCATCTGAGATCTGTCCTACAAACCTTAAGGGAACAGAAACTGTATACTAAACTGTCTAAATGTGAATTCTGGCTTGACCATGTTATGTTTTTGGGGCATGTTGTTAGCAAAGATGGAATTTCTGTTGATCCGCAGAAAATTGAAGCTGTAATGAACTGGCCTAGACCAACCAACGTGACTGAAGTCCGAAACTTTTTGGGATTAGCTGGATATTACAAAAGATTTGTCAAAGACTTCTCCAAAATTTCTTTACCATTGACTCAGTTAACTCAGAAAGGGACATCATTTGACTGGACTGACCAAAGAGAATCTGCTTTTCAGGAGTTGAAAACTCGATTAGTGACTGCACCTATTCTGACTTTACCTTCAGGTACGGATGGTTATACTGTATTTAGTGATGCTTCTTATAAGGGTTTGGGATGTGTTTTGATGCAGAATGGGAGAGTAATTGCCTATGCTTCCCGACAACTGAGACCGCATGAAAAGAACTACCCGACCCATGATCTGGAACTTGCTGCAGTAGTATTTGCACTGAAAATCTGGCGTCACTATCTGTACGGGGTGACATGTGAAGTATATACCGACCACAAGAGTTTGAAATATTTCTTCACACAGAAAGAACTGAATATGAGACAGCGGAGATGGCTAGAACTGATAAAGGATTATGACCTGCAGATCTTGTACCATCCGGGAAAAGCCAATACCGTTGCCGATGCACTGAGTCGGAAATCGATTGGAAACTTAGCATGTTTACTTACCGGACAGAAAGAGTTGCTTTGTGACCTTGATAAATCTGAAATTGAAATTGTTTTGCGAGAACAAGGTGGAACCTTAGCTGCTATTTCTGCTCAACCGGCACTGATTGAGGAAATTAAAGAGAAATAGCAACAAGATGACTTCCTGAAAAAGATCATCGAAGGAAGGGAATCTAAACCGAAACCGGGATTCAAATTTGAGAATAATGTACTGAAATTTTAAGAAAGACTGTGTGTACCGAATGACATTGAACTGAAAAGAAGAGTTCTGCAAGAAGGCCACAATTCGAAATTGTCTATCCATCCGGGGAATACGAAAATGTACCAAGATCTGAAACAGAATTTCTGGTGGCCGGGAATGAAGAAAGAAATTGCCGACTTTGTGTCCAAATGTCTTCATTGCCAACAGGTCAAAGCTGAACACCAACGACCCGCCGGCTTATTGCAACCCTTACCCATACCAGAGTGGAAATGGGAGCATATCACGATGGATTTTATCGTTGGGTTACCTCGCTCCAGAAAAGGTATGGATTCAATTTGGGTTATTGTGGATAGACTGACCAAATCTGCTCACTTCTTACCTGTCAAGACAATTTATAATGCGGATAAATTGGCTGTTATCTATATTGATGAAATTGTGAGACTACACGGAGTGCCTGTGTCTATTGTTTCTGACAGGGATTCGAAGTTTACATCAAGATTTTGGCAAAGCCTACAAACTGCACTGGGTACTGAATTGAAGCTGAGTAGTGCCTATCATCCTCAGACAGATGGACAGTCAGAAAGGACCATCCAAACTCTGGAGGATTTACTGAGAATGTGTATCCTTGATTTTCAGGGAGATTGGGAAAGTCATCTGCCATTAGTTGAATTCGCCTACAATAACAGCTACCATTCGAGTATTGGTATGGCGCCTTTCGAGGCATTGTATGGCAGAAAATGTAGATCTCCGATCTGCTGGGCAGAAGTTGGAGATGGGCCTTTGCTTGGGCCCGAGATTGTGTACGAAACAACTGAGAAAGTGAAACTGATACAACAAAGACTGAAAACTGCGCAGAGCAGACAGAAGAGTTATGCTGATGTTAGACGACGAGACAGAGAATATGAAGTGGGTGATCACGTTTTTGTGAAAGTGACACCAATGAAGGGCCAGACTCGTTTTGGAGTCAAAGGCAAGTTAGCACCGAGATACGTCGGACCATACGAGATTATCGAGAAAATCAATCCGGTGGCGTATCAAGTTGCGCTTCCTCCTGAAATGGAGCACATGCATAACGTCTTCCACATCTCTATGTTGAGAGATTATCTCCGGGATCCCTTCCATGTAATTGAGCCTACTCGTATAGTGCTGAGTGATGACTACACATACGAGGAGCGACCTATACAGATTGTGAACAGACGGATCAAGAAACTGAGGAACAAAGAGATCCCGCTAGTGAAAGTTGACTGGCAGAACCATGGTGGTATGTATGCCACTTGGGAAAGGGAAGATGACATGGCCAAAAGATATCCTGAACTGTTTCCACTGAACCCTGTTTTCTTCCAGAATGAAGGTAACTCGAGTTTAGAGGACTAAACTCTTTATAAGGAGGGGAGACTGTAACAACCCTCGTACCGTTTACCGACTAATGACTGATTGATTATCGATTACTGTTAAACTGAACTAATTATGACTGATAAGTGAACTGATTACAGTACTGAACTGACTGACTGAAAACTGGAACTGAATTGACTGAGTCTATCTGTTTAATTATGCATCTATCTGTTTGATTGATTATCTGATCTATTCGTGTTTTATGTTTAAACTGCTAATTGAAGGCCTTATCGGCGGCCGAACCAGAAATTGATTGATGTTTTGTGATCCTCATAATTAATGTGATTTTATGGTATATTTATCCGAAAACTGATTAGGTATGATTAAATTAGATTAAATATTGATCAATTGCATAGTTGGACTTATTACCAAATTGCCACCCTTAGTGGCCCACTCAATATAACACATTAGAGCCCTTGCATGTTTGAATCAAAACATTTCATTAGTTCCTTCTCCTTGTTCAACCGACCTAGGAAGAGAGTGAGAGAGAATTGAGTTGATCTTGGATTCATCTTGAGGAATTGCTTGGAATTGAAGTGTAGATTGTTAAATTGGACCTCTAGACTTGCATTCAAGGAACCTAGGTAAGGATTTCATCTTCTCATTCTTGTGTTTGAATTAATTCTTGCGTGGTTCATGTCTAATTGTAGAGCTAAGTCTTGAATTGGTTCATTAATGGTGAATTGAAGCTCATTTCTTGCATGCATGTTAGTGTTGTTGGAGTTTGAGTTGAATTCATGGCAAAAAGGTTACATGCATGTTCATAATTATGTTAAGTCCATGGTTTCACCATGTTTTGAAAAGAATTGGCTCCTTAGAGCATCAAATTGGAGCTTCAAAATGATTTGAATTCATGCTTGTTTGCATGTTCTTCATATTCTTGAAAATGGTTTGAAATTGAGTTTAAATTAAACACCCTTGGGCTTTGATTTCTCAAAATTGAGCTTTGAACTATGATACTCTAGGTGTTTATGAATGTTTTCCAGAAAATGGGCCCAAGAGGATTGGTTTTGATGCATTTGAACGTGAGTTTGAGCTTGGAGGTGCAATCTGGAATTCCCAGATTTTGCACTTACGCTCGAGCGGGGAAAGTGGCGCTCGAGCGTGGAATCCGAGCATCCAGCATCTCTCTGCACTATTTTACAGTCCGCTCGAGCGGAGGATTGGGCGCTCGAGCGGAGTCAGGTCTCAAGCTCGAGCGGAGATTTCACCCATCCAGTACTTTTACAGTACGCTCGAGCGGGAAAGTTTACGCTCGAGCGTGTACCTTTGTTGCATGACCACTCGAGCGGGGAAACCTGCGCTCGAGCGGGACTCTGTTTTTCTGAAAATGCTTTTAAATGTGCATCTTTGCATCCTCATCCCATTCTAGGCATTCTTAGGCCTAGTTTAAGACATCTTAATGAGGATATAGATGTAGAACACACCGAAGCATTAGGGATTAAGTTGTTATCTTTCCCAACTGTGTAGCTTAGTGTGTTCAATCTGTTAACTGTGTAGGGTTGGCGACTGGGGAGACACGCTCTAGCATACTGTAGCCCGAACTCTGTGAGTAACGATTGTGTAAAGATATGTTCACAAATGATTATTTTCTGAACGACTGAACCGTACTATTTCCTGAACTGGTTACTGTTAACTGAATGAATGTATGTCCTATATTCTGAACTGTATTGTGGCATCCTTAGCACCTACTGTTTACTGTTACTGTTACAGAGATCTCTGTCGGTTCCCTCGTGGAACCACTACTGTTTACTGATTGATGGCCATCATTACTGTTCGGTCTTTAAGACCTACTGTTTACTGCTATGCTAATGGATGTACCACATATGACTGAATAACTGTTCTGACTGAAAGGCTGAAATATCGTTTAATGAACTACTTTCATTACTGTAAGGACATTTCATTCATAACCTCTTTACCCATTATGTTATTCACTGGGCTTTAGCTCACTGCTCATATATATATGTAGGTGTACAGGCACCAGACCGCGGCTAGGAGCGTCAGGGTACTCCAGTTTTGTCAAGCCAGCCTTTGTGCCTCACTGCGAGGTTCCGAGCCTATCGTGTTAAGGCTTAGGGGTGTTTTACAATTCCCTCTTCTGTACCATCTTACTGTTCTGTAAAGACTGAGTGTTTACTGTACTGTTTTATAGGGTTGAGTCCCTAGTCTGAATGATTGTAAATATTGTGCATACTGTTTTGTACTGTTTACGTATAAATGTATGGAAAGTCTTTTTCATATAGACTGTCACAGCTCATTGGGCATTGTTTATTTACTGTATTGGCTTCCGCCAGGCCCTGTACTCTGTTTTACTGCATTACTGTTCTGCAGGCCTTCGGTAATCTCGGATTACTGGCCGGTTACGGTGCTAAACCCATAGGGCCAGGTTTGGGTCGTGACAAACCACTTGCCGGTCGGTTTCATCCTCTTTCAGGATAGGAGCATCTTCACGGAGAAAACGAGCCAGGTTCAGAGTTGTAAGATAAAACAACATTTTCTATTGCCATCTTTTAAAGTCAGTTCCTAAGAACTTCTCTGGCTTTTCACCGTGATTTACCGGTACTATTACAATAGGAGAGGGGGTTGGCGTCATTGCAGCCACCACAGTAGTACTTGTTTGAGCATTCGTTTCAGTAGCCATCAATTCTAATATATAAAACAAAATTATAATTAGAATTTATACTGCACAGAAAATTAAACCAAATTCACAGAATTAAATTCTGTAAAAATAAAAGAAACAAGAATGTAACTTTTATTTTCCAATTAATTTGAAAATAAAATAAAATTTATTTAAACAAATTAATTCCACACAGAAAGTAAATTCTGTAAAAATAAAAGAAATAAAAATTATAACTTTTATTTTTCAATTAATTTGGAAATAAAATAAAATTTTATTTAACCAAATTAATTCCACACAGAAAATTAAATTTCTGTAACACTTCAATAATTAAAATACTGAAACAGAATTTTAATTAAAGAAAACTCAGAAAATAATTTCTAAAAACCAAAATTAGTTTTCTGACAAAATTCCACAAAAATATATTCTGAATTGTTAATGACACCAGTATCGTACTACTAGTTGTTGTCAAAGAAAAGAGACAATATATTATTACTATCTGTCAAATAGCATATAATCACTATTTGTTTTTCCAACCAGAATATTATTTTGTAAATTCACAGAAAATAATTTTTCTTCTGAAATTATTTACGAAGAATGAAAAAGGGAAACAAACGAAGAATTCTGTAAACAGAATAATTCGAATCTGTCTTAAGATTGTTGGAACAATCTTCTGTGTAAATAAAATAACTTGAAATAAATTCAAACAAAATAAATAAATAACATACCAGATTTATTTATTGAACCGAATAAAAATTAAGACCAAGTCGAGTGTGTGACACTCTGTCCTTAAGACAGATTCGCCCCGCTACGGTACTTTCGGTTGAGTGGCGTCTATCTCCCAAGATACAATGATCTTCACAAAATTGTTGTAGCACACCAAACAAAATTGTACGGCGAACCAAACCTTGTGTTCTATACTCTCTTTTATTTATTCTAAATCTAAAATGAAGAGTAATGCATATAAAAGAAATCTAGACAGCAATATCAAACATGCAGACTAAATTTCGGATGATCAAAAAAAAAAAAACCTGCAGGAATGATTTGTATTTATAGGTGAAAATCCTAAGTGATTCGTGATTAGATCAAGATTAAAATATTCCAAATCCCAGAAATCCAAAACACACAATCTAAATCATCAAGCACTTACGAAAGTGATTTAGATTGTTTGTTTTTCAGAATAATTAATAAATTGACACAAAGGATTTTTACGTGGAAAAAACCACAATTGGACACCTCCAACTGTGATTAAAAAATCACGGGCGAAACGCCACTAATCAATCCACTACTGAAGTAAAAAAGATTACAAAGATATCATACAAATTACCCAACTCAGTCAATTTGTCTTCGAATCTTCTGTAACTCTTTCTCCACGACTTCGTCTCGGAACTGATCAATCCTGAAGTTGATTCCACAACCTCACTTGTCGAATTAACGACTACGTATAAAATCAAACGCCTTTTGAAACTATACGCTAGAATCTTCGGAATCCACCGAAGAGAACTCTCTCTTCAATTCAAAGTAACCAACTCCTTGATGTATGTATTTTAGATCATGAGTGAAGAACTCTTCTCAAAACATCAAGGAAAACTCACCAAAACTTCAGAAGAACACTTCAAACAAAACCCTAGGACTCTTGAATAAGATCTAGGAAAAAAGTCCTCCTAAAAACAACCTAACAGATATAAATAGGAATCCTGAATCCGCGATCTCCGCTCGAGCGTCCAACATCCCGCTCGAGCGGCTTCAACAAAATACGCGTGTGGTAACACAGTGGTCCGCTCGAGCGCTTTATAACCCGCTCGAACACAAAATCACACACTCCAGTACTTTTACAGACCTGTCAAAATACTGAGAGACCACAAACTCCGCTCGAGCGTAAATGTCCCCGCTCGAGCGGGAAGAACAACAAACACAGAAAATTAACAACTTTAACAACTCAAGGTTTTGTATCCGGATTTGACAATCAAGGGACCTAACAATCTCCCCCTTTGTCAATTCCCGGACAAAACCTTTCTAAACAAATGTCCTTAAACACACGCACTAGACAAGTTTAAAAACAAATAATAAAAAAACTCAAAACAACTCTATAAACACACAATCTTGCCAATCTTGCCATGTATCGGTCCATCAATCTTCATCCAACATTCACCTGTGAAAAGGCTAGCAACATACCAGAAAAACCAAAACTTGTGGAACTATATAAGAATATATCAAAACGTATCCATCCGATAGAACCAAAGGAACAAAATATCCATATGAACAAAATATCCATGTGACATAACCAAAAGAACAAAATATCCATATGAACAAAATATCCATATGAACAAAACAAAAGAACCATCTTACAAAAAAAATGTACCATCACTAGAGACCAAAAAATATACCATCACTAGATTACCATCAATATCATAGCAACCAAACTCTCCCCCTTTTTGACCGGGAATCAAGGAAGCAAGAAATCATGCACCAGGTGGAGGAGGGGGCGGCTGAAGCGTCAGTAAGGAAATGATGTGGTCCAGCTGCGAAGTAGTGTGAGCGGTAGTCTGCTCCATCTGACCCAGACGACCATCAAAGGCATCAAAACGGGCATTGAGAAAGTCTAACCTCCGGGTCATAGCCTCCTCAAAATGTTGAAGCTGATCAGGAAAAGTGCGAGGTGGAACTGGTGGAGTAGGATCCTCCTCACCCCCGGCGGCGGCAGCATCATATTCAGCCTCCTCAGCAAGTCCAGCAGTGGTACCTTCAAAAGGATCAGCCCGAGAAGACTCCCCCTTAACATGAGCCCGACTCTGAGAAACAGTTTTCTTGGTGAATGGTCTGGAGGGGAAGGCAAACTCATCATCCTCTAACACTCGAACCCCAAGTTCAGACAACAGACGATTGATCAAACGACCATAAGGAAGTCCTAACTGTTTATTCCCTGAAACACCTATCATTTTTCTAATGATCAGGGTAGCTAGATCAATTGACATGTGACGGGCAATACAGAACAAAACAAAACCTTGGTCTTGATTAATTTCTGAGGAGTGAGTGGTCACAAGGATGTTGGCACAAACAATCAAATTAAGCAGTCTAAACTCCGGAAGAAGTTCAAACTGTTTAATCATGGCACCCGTAGGCCAAGGACGGGAAGTACCACATAACACCTCAGTCACATTATTGAAATCACAGGTAGGACGACTTGGGACAGGAAAAGGATAGTGTTGAGGATACACTTGATCAACCTTAAGAAGATGGCGAATGAGTGCAGGGGTGACAGAAACGGATTTGGACCGGACCCAAGTAGTGAATGAAGGCTCAAAGTCACTTATTTGCTCAATATTGCAGTAAAATTCTCGCACCCAGTCGAGATTTTGACGCCCAGAAAAAGACAACACCAAATCACCACCTAGAAGATCAAACAATGGACGGATAGGGATGGATTCGAAAGTGTTGGGCTGGACATTCCGTTCTAGGTGAACAGTGCGAGCCTCAAAAGATTTATGGAACAACTTGTCTTGCTTAGCATTCTGAAACCTCTCAGAATTAAAGGTAGGACGAGACACAGTTGCCTTTCGGCGTTTAGGGGCGGACATGATGAGATGAGAGAGGACTAATACCAGAAAACCCAACAAAGCCAAAAAGAAACCAAACCCGAAGAGCAAAACAGGCACAAGACAGAGACCATTAGTAACATTAAACGCATAATGCATAATCATGGATGACAAATTTCAAGGATATGCAGAATGCAAAAATGTGCATAATGACAATGGCAGAATATCAATGACCTAGTGAGGCTAAACACTGATATAAAAACAAATAGAACTTCATATGGCAACACTTCTCCATCTTGTGGTCAAAACAAGGGCTCAAACAGGTAGCACAAACACAAAAATAACTCAAGCATGTGGAACTCACAACCCTAGGGCGAATGGACAACACTGATTTCATACACACAAACATGAAATGCAACATGAGGAAGACAAGACCATGTAGTGAAAGTGTGTGTGAGAGAAAGGGAAAAAAAAATGAAACACAAAAAAACCCAAAAGCCCAAAATACAATCCCCAAAAGTGCCACATGAGGAAGACAAGACCATGTAGTGAAAGTGTGTGTGAGAGAAAGGGAAAAAAAAATGAAACACAAAAAAACCCAAAAGCCCAAAATACAATCCCCAAAAGTGCCGAAATAACAGACAAAACAGAGGAGAAGAGAGGGAAAACTTACCAAAAGAGAAATCAATAAGGAAGAGGAGGAAGAAAGGTGAAATCGACCACGCAAAGCCCACGAGCCAAACCCTAGGTCTAAGAAACTGAAGAGGAGGGAGAAAAAAATGACCTGAAGAGTCGAGGGAGGGAGTTTTATATAAAAACGATCCGCTCGAGCGTATGAAGGAACGCTCGAGCGTGATTCAAGGCAAGCTGACACCCGCTCGAGCTCGAATAAGGACGCTCGAGCGCAAAAAGACCTCTCTCAGAACTGTAAAGCAAAGAGCAAACTACTGCAAGACGAAAAAATACGCTCGAGCGTACAAAGTTCCGCTCGAGTGGGATTTTTTTTTTTTTAAATAAAAACAAAATACTCAATAACAAGAGATGAGACCCGAAACAAAAGTAGATGAGCACATTCAGCCAGAATTGAATACTAAGATGAGATAATCCGCAATTCATGAAGTCTGGAAACTTGCAGTTGTGAAAACAAAATGACACTGAACATCATGAGCAAAGCAGATAAAAGATAATCAATGATCATAAGCTTCATGAGAATGTACAACTCAAAATCCAACATGAGAGCTCACAAAAAAATGTGTGTGTGTGCAATCCATGAGAGGTCACTGAGCTAGAGTTAATCCTAGTAGTGATCGGATGGCTGGACCTCCATCAAGAGTAACTCAACAATACAGAGAAAAGTCAAACCACTAGGAATCACGGGGTATTTGTTGAGTAAATGCGGAGGCTCCCCCTCAATCAATGAGTTCCTTTTTTTTTTATTTTTTTTTATTTTTTAAACATTTTCTTTCTTGTGGGCACTCACTGGTGGCTTTCACTCTCAAGAGTATGGAAACCAAACCAGAGAAGAATGAAATCATAAAGGATGGCCTGGTTGGTGTCTCTGAGGTAGCCTTTTCCTAATGCCCGGACTTCAAGGAACTGAGGGAGAAGCCGTGGAAGTGAAAACAGATGGTAGATGGTTAAGAGACTCAACATCACCCATGATATGCTAGTATCGGTCAATTCCACTGTAAAAGTATAAGAAACACTATTAGTGGTCCATAGAGAACTTTGATCACATGTGCGGAAACCCCTGCAACAATTAATCTCAAGGATGTGTACAGAATGAGATCATGAGGTTAATGAGCATGGGCATTCAAAATGAGCTATGACCAATGACCAATGAGATCTTGTAAGCAGCATGAGTAGTGTACATAAAAAGTTGGATGCAAGTACAACAGATATCAATGACAATGAGATTATGACATCCAAGCATACATAAGGCAAAACACTTATACCTACTCAAGTAACAAGTAACACTCTAGTGATCGAGCATGACACCCAAGGTCTTTCTAAGGAACTCAAACCGAAGAAGATCAAGGGGTTTTGTAAAAATATCAGCTTTTTGATGCTCAGTGGGAATATGCTCAAGAACAACAAGGCGCTCTTCCACTAACTCTCGAATAAAATGATGACGTATGTCAATGTGTTTGGTGTGAGAGTGTTGGACAGGATTTTTTGAAATGTTTATGGCACTTGTGTTATCACAGAAAAGAGTAAGAGTGTTCTGTTCTATCCCATAATCATGAAGCATTTGCTTCATCCACAGTATTTGTGCACAATAACTCCCTGCAGCAATGTACTCAGCCTCAGTAGTTGAAAGAGAGATGGCATTTTGCTTTTTACTATGCTAGGAAACCAGATTATTCCCAAGGTAAAAACACCCCCCGGATGTACTTTTCCTATCATCAGCACACCCTGCCCAGTCGGCATCAGAAAAACCAGTAATTTCAGCTGTAGTATCAGTGGAAAACCAAACCTCATACCCCAAAGTCCCATTAACATATTTAATGATACGTTTGACAGTAAGAAGATGAGACTCTTTAGGACTAGCTTGGTAACGGGCACAAACACCTACACTGAAAGCAATATCATGACGACTGGCTGTGAGGTACAAAAGACTCCCTATCATACTCCTATAAAGGGTAGGATCAACATCAATACCAGAGGAATCTTTGGAGAGGTGAAGACTGGTGCTCATGGGAGTGCGTGCATGTTTTGCAGACTCAAGACCAAACTTAGACACCAGATTTTTCGCATACTTAGACTGAGACACAAAAATACCTGAAGGAGACTGTTTAATTTGAAGACCCAAAAAATAAGACAACTCTCCCATCATGCTCATCTCAAATTCATGTGTCATGCAATCCGAAAAATATTTCACAAGATGTTCAGCAGTGGATCCAAACACAATATCATCAACATAAATCTGGGCAACAAGAACATGAGACTTAGTATGTTTCACAAATAAAGTCTTATCCACACTACCCCTTTGAAAATCATTATCAAGAAGAAAGGTAGTAAGTCTATCATACCAAGCTCGAGGGGCTTGTTTCAATCCGTACAAAGCCTTGTCTAACTTGTAGACATGATTAGGACATTTAGGGTCCTCAAACCCTTTTGGTTGCTCAACATAAGCCTCTTCTCTCAAGTACCCATTCAGAAAGGCACTTTTCACATCCATTTGAAACAATTTAAAGCCAAGAAAACATGTAACACCAAGCAAAATACGAATAGATTCGAGACGTGCAACTGGGGCAAACGTCTCATCATAGTCAACACCCTCTACTTATGTGTAGCCTTGAGCAACCAACCTTGCTTTATTCCTAACAACTGTACCATTCTCATCAGATTTATTTTTAAAGATCCACTTGGTACCTATCACATTCATGTCTCTAGGTCTAGGAACTAGAGTCCAGTCTTTGTTACGTTCAAATTGACCTAACTCTTCATGCATAGCATTGACCCAACTATCATCTAGCAAGGCCTCTTTAAAATTCTTAGGTTCAATTAATGAAACATAACACATATGTGATACCTCATCCCGAATCTGTCTTCGGGTTTTCATTCGATCCGAGACATTTCCAATCACCTGTTGAGCTGGATGATTAAGTTTCACCCTAGCTGATGGTTTAAGCTCAGGACTTGCGGTGACAGGAGCAACAGGAGTGATGTCCCTTGGAGCACTCTTTGGACTTGACCTTACCTGTGAGGATGGTTCTGTAACCATTTCTTGTGATGGGTCCGCACATTCTCCTTGATTTTGTGATTCCGTATCCAAGATTGGAGACTCATCATCCTCATTTGTTGCTGGAGTAGGTGCACCTGTGTCATCTATAACCACATTGATAGATTCCATTAAAGATGAAGTTCGCAGGTTTTAGACTCTAAACGCCCTACTAGTGGTTGAATACCCTAGAAAAATACCTTCATCACTTCGGGAGTCAAATTTGCCCAACGGCTCTCTATCTTTGAAGATGTAACACTTACTCCCAAAAGTTTTGAAGTATTTTACATTAGGTTTCAAACCCTTCCACAATTCATATGGAGTTTGTAAAGTGCCGGGCCTTAAATACACGCGATTTATGACATAAACAGCAGTATTTAAGGCTTCAGCCCAAAACTTAGGAGGAAGTTTCTTACTAAGGAGCATGACCCTAGCCATTTCTTGAACAACCCTGTTCTTCCTCTCAACAACTCCATTTTGTTGTGGAGTAATAGGAGCAGAAAATTCATGCTTGATTCCATGCATATCACAAAAATCCGAAAACAAACTATTTTCAAACTCACGACCATGATCAGTTCGGATTCTTATGATACGCCCAATGGAAACACCCTGTTCATTTTGGATTTTAAAGACTAAGGCCTGGAAAGCATCAAACGTATCAGATTTTTCCCTTAAAAAATTTATCCACGAAAATCGAGTAAAATCATCAACAGTTAAAAAAATGTATCTTTTACCTCCGATGCTTTCAGTCCGAGTAGGACCCATTAAATCCATGTGAACCAATTCAAGAGGACGTTTGGTTGTAAAGCTGCTCACCTTTTTATGAGTTGCACGGGTTTGCTTTCCAAGTTGACATGGTCCACACACATGGCTCAAATTCTTACCCAATTTAGGTACTCCTCTCACAAGCTCTTTGTTGGCTATCTTAGTTAGGTCTTTGAAATTCATGTGACCTAACCTTTGATGCCACAGGTCAATGTTACTAATGATGGCAGAGTGACAAGTGGGATCATTAGTAGTAACAATCCCATAGCAGTTATCAGATATGCGAACCCCATGTAAGACAGTATTTCCCTTTTTATCCAAAATTTCGCATTTATTTTTTGAAAACAATACTTCATGATGGGAATCACACATTTGACTAATGCTCAAAAGATTTGCTTTAAGACCATCAACAAGAAGAACATTTTCGAGCTTAGGAAGACCAGCAACACTTATAGACCCCTTACCAATGACTCTAGAAGTGCCGCCATCTCCAAAAGTAACAATTCCTCCTTCATATTTTTCAATGGAGGTGAAGTAGGATTTGTTACCGGACATATGATGAGAACACCCACTATCAAGATACCACATGTGTGAATCACGTGCTTTTAGAGCAGTGTGAACAACTAAACAAGTCAAATCATCTTTTCTCACCCAAATCTTTTTAGTCTTGGTATTCAGCCTAGACATGTAAGGTTGTCTCCTAGCCCAAAAAGTATTTGAATTTCTACCCTTTTTAGACACCTTACCAAACAATTCATAGCAATAACGACGAATGTGGCCATACCTACCACAGTGATGACAAATAAAAACCGGTTTTACCTCCTTTTTGTTGATCTTACCAGCTTTAGGTAGATGAAGAGAGAGATCAGCCTGGTCTACCTTTAATTTTCCCTTTGCTTGAGTCTTCTTGTCATGTGAAGTAGAGGCCTGTCCCTTGTGAGCTGTTGCACCATAGCCTAACCCGCTTTTGTCGCAACCCATTTGTTGAGACCCGAGGATGTCTTCTAAAGATTTGGAACCTTTGTTCCACATGGCAATAGTGGCTCTAGCAACACGGAGCTCTTCATCTTTTTGACAGACTATCTCTTCCAATCTGGCTTGTGACAGCTCAAGACTTTCAAGCTTTTCTTCATATGTTGAGTACACCTTCAGTTCATTCCTTTCAGTTTCACAAGATAGTAGTTTTCCACATAAGTCTTGCCTGTCACTCGAGATCTTGACGATATTCTGCTTTGCTGCTACAAGTTCTCCTTTCAGCCTGACATTCTCACTCTCACATGTTTTGAGCTTGAGAGAGAGTTTGTCGTTGGTTTTGGATAAATTCAGAGATTCCTCGTATAGCTTTTCGTAGGCTTGTTGTAGTTCATCGCCATTGATCTCATCATTGTCATCAGATATTTCATCATCCTCTTTTTGCTCTTCATTCTCCTTTGCCTCCTCCAATCTTGCAACTAAGACTGAAAAGTCGCTGGATGGTGGTGAATGTGAATTTCTTCTTTCATGGAATTGGCTCAAAATTTCCCATGCCTCTTTTGCCTTTGTGCAACGAACAACCCGTTGCTGTTCTTCAGCAGAAATTGCTCTATGAATAGTGATAAGGGCTCTCAGATTGCTCGGATTGTCAGGCCTGTCTGTATCTTCTTCAATGGCCTGCCAGCCTTCTGGATCAAAAGCTCTCAGAAAAGCCCTCATTCTGATTTTCCAAAACAGGTAGTTACTCCCATCAAAAGTAGGAGCATGATGCAGGTTCTGACCACGAGCTAACTCCGCTGGCTTTGGAAGAGATTGAGTGAAAGTGGACCAAAATGCCATAAAAGCACTATCCCCGTCTTCTCCAGATTCAGGTTCTTCGGGTTCTTGCTCCGACCCGCTTTCATCATCCCAAGTTACAGTGTAGACTTTCTTTCGATTCTTTTTCGAAGGGCATTCAAGGGTAATGTGGCCAAACCCTTGACATTCATAGCACTTTACCCCTTGCCCCTTTACAATCTTCTTTTCAGTTTTTGGAGCTAGTTTTGGTGGAAAAGTTTTGGGTTTTTCATTACTCTTGTCTTTAGAAATAGGGTCCCTAAAATTAGGCTTCTTTTTCTTCAATTTTTTTTTAAAAATTGTTTAGTAAACATAGCCGTCATCTCAGACTCTAAATCAAATTCAGCCTCCGGAGTTTTTGCAGACTCATGAGCACTAGTGAAAGCCACACTTTCTTTTTGTTTTTTCTTTGAAATCTGGTGGGCTTCATAAGTCTGCAAGTTTCCAACCAATTGATCAAGCTTGAGGGTATCAACATTCTGAGCCTCCTCAATGGCTGTCACTTTTGGTTGGAACCTCTCGGGTAAAGACCTCAAAATTTTTCCAACAATTTTAGCTTCCAGGATTTTTTCCCCGAGTGTGAAACAGGAATTCACAATATCACTAAGTTTTGCATAGAAATCATCAAACGTCTCCTCATCGCGCATAAAAAGGGTTTCAAAGGAGGATGTGAGACGTTGAAGTTTTGACCTTTTGACAGAAGTAGTAGCTTCGTGAATCGTTTCAAGAATGTCCCAAGCCTCTTTTGCTACCTCACACGTGCAGATACGACGAAATTCTTCAGGTGTGACGGAGCAAAACAGGGAATTGAGAGCCTTACTGTACCAACTCGAGTTTTGGTAATCAGTCGTGTCCCATTTATCAAGGGGTTTAGGAATATTAACACCATCAATGATGACAGTAGGTTCACTCCACCCATAGATTACGCTGTGCCAAACTTTCTCATCGATGGATTTTAAAAATGCTCTCATACGAGCTTTCCAATAAGAATAGTTTGTACCATCGAGTAAAGGCGGTCTATGGGTCGAGTTGCCTTCACGAATAGAATCCATATCACTAGTCACACAAAATCACACTCTTATATTTTTTTTTTTTTAAAAAAAAGAGTGACCTGCTCTGATACCAATTGAAAATCCTAAGTGATTCGTGATTAGATCAAGATTAAAATATTCCAAATCCCAGAAATCCAAAACACACAATCTAAATCATCAAGCACTTACGAAAGTGATTTAGATTGTTTGTTTTTCAGAATAATTAATAAATCGACACAAACGATTTTTACGTGGAAAAAACCACAATTGGACACCTCCAACTGTGATTAAAAAACCACGGGCGAAACGCCACTAATCAATCCACTACTGAAGTAAAAAAGATTACAAAGATATCATACAAATTACCCAACTCAGTCAATTTGTCTTCGAATCTTCTGTAACTCTTTCTCCACGACTTCATCTCGGAACTGATCAATCCTGAAGTTGATTCCACAACCTCACTTGTCGAATTAACGACTACGTATAAAATCAAACGCCTTTTGAAACTATACGCTAGAATCTTCGGAATCCACCGAAGAGAACTCTCTCTTCAATTCAAAGTAACCAACTCCTTGATGTATGTATTTTAGATCATGAGTGAAGAACTCTTCTCAAAACATCAAGGAAAACTCACCAAAACTTCAGAAGAACACTTCAAACAAAACCCTAGGACTCTTGAATAAGATCTAGGAAAAAAGTCCTCCTAAAAACAACCTAACAGATATAAATAGGAATCCTGAATCCGCGATCTCCGCTCGAGCGTCCAACATCCCGCTCGAGCGGCTTCAACAAAATACGCGTGTGGTAACACAGTGGTCCGCTCGAGCGCTTTATAACCCGCTCGAACACAAAATCACACACTCCAGTACTTTTACAGACCTGTCAAAATACTGAGAGACCACAAACTCCGCTCGAGCGTAAATGTCCTCGCTCGAGCGGGAAGAACAAAAAACACAGAAAATTAACAACTTTAACAACTCAAGGTTTTGTATCCGGGTTTGACAATCAAGGGACCTAACAATAGGCCATACTTGTCACGACCCAAACCCGGCCCTATGGGTTTAGCACCGTAACTGGCCAGTAATCCGAGATTACCGAAGGCCTGCTTAACAGTAGTACACTAAAACAGAGTACAGGGCCTGGCGGAAGCCAATACAGTAATTAAACAATGCCCAATGAGCTGTGACAGTCTGTATGCAAAAAGACTTTCCAAACATATTTACATTCCGTGGAAAAGTATACAATATATACAATCATTCAAAGTAGGGACTCAATCCCTATGCAACAGTACAGTAAACATTCAGTCTATACAATCCATTCAGTTATTACAAAACAGTAAGACAGTACAGAAGGGGGAGTCCTAAAACACCCCTAAGCCTTAGCATGATAGGCTCGGAACCTCGCAGTGAGGCACGGTAGTTGGCTTGACAAAACTGGAGTAACCCTGACGCTCCTAGCCGCAGTCTGGTGCCTGTACACCTACATATATATATGAGCAGTGAGCTAAAGCCCAGTGAATAACACAGTGCGTAAAGAGGTTAAGAATGAATGTCCTTACAGTATGAAAACAGTTCAGTTAAACAGTATTTCAGTTGTTTAGTCAGTACAGTCATATGTGGTACACCCATTAGCATAACAGTACAGTAAGCAGTAGGTCTTAAAAGACCAAACAGTAAGTGATGGCCATCAATCAGTAACAGTAGTGGTTCCAACAAAGGAATCGACAGAGATCTCTGTAACAGTAACAGTAAACAGTAGGTGCTAAGGATGCCACAATACAGTTCAGAATATAGGACATACATTCATTCAATTAACAGTAATCAGTTCGGAAAGCAGTACAGTTCAATTGTTCAAAAGATAATCGTTTTGAACATATCTTTACACAGATGTTACTCACAGAGTTTGGGCTACAGTATGCTAGAGCGTGCCTCCCCAGTCACCAGCCCTACACAGTTAACAAATTGAACACACTAAGCCACACAGCTGGAAAAGATAACAACTTAATCCCTAATTTGCCTCGGTGTGTGTTCTACATCTATATCCTCAATAAGATGTCTTAAACTAGGCCTAAGAATGCCTAGAATGGGATGAGGATGCAAAGATGTACTTTAAAAGCATTTTCAGATTTTTCAGAAAACAGGGGTCACGCTCGAGCGCAGGTCACTCCGCTCGAGCAGACATGCAGACAAAGGTACCCGCTCGAGCGCCAAATATTCCGCTCGAGCGTACTGTAAAAGTACTGGACGGGTGAAATCTCCGCTCGACGGACGCTCGACGCCCGCTCGAGCTTGAGACACAAGACTGCGCTCGAGCGCCCTAAACCTCCGCTCGAGCGGACTGTAAAACAGTGCAGAGATACTGGATGCTCGGATTCCACGCTTGAGTGTCACTTCCTCCGCTCGAGCGGAAGTGCAAAATCTGGAAAACCCAGATTGCACCTCCAAGCCAAAAACCAAGTTTTACCAACTCAAAACTCGACCTCTTGGGCTGAATTTCCAGAAAACATTTGCAAACACATAGCATAACATGGTTCAAAGCTCAATTTTGAGAAATCAAAGCCCAAGGGTGTTTAATTCAAATCCAATTTCAAACGAATTTCATGAACATGGAGAACATGCAAACATGCATGAATTCAAATCAACTCAAAGCTTCAATTGATGCTCTAAGGAGCCAATTGTTTCACAAACATGATGAAATCATGGACTTTAACATAAATGTGAACTTGCATGTAACATTTTGCCATGAGAACAACTCAACATTTACAATACAACCATGCATGCAAGGATTGAGCTTCAATTCAACAACAATGAACCAAAACATGACTTAGTTCTACAATGAAGCATGAATCATGCATGAATCAACTAAAAGACACAATCAAGAGGATGAAATTCATACCTAGGTTCCTTAATTACTAGTCTTGAGGTTCAATCTAGCAAGAACTCCTTTTAATTCCTCCAATTCCAAGCAATTCTAAAGATGAATCAAGTTGAATCACTCTTTTCCTTTTACTCTCTCACTCTCTATCTTGGTCGGTTGAGCCTAAGGAAAGAGCTAATGAAATGTGTATGAAATGAGGCTCAAAGATGAATCAAGAAGTGGCCACTAAGGCTAGTTCGGTAAATAAGGCCAACTTAAGTAATTGATCAATATTTAATCTAGTTTAATCATACCTAATCAGTTTTCGGATAAATATACCATATATTCACATTAATTATGAGGATCATGAAACCTCAATCAATTCCCAGTTCGGCTGCCGATAAGGCCTTCAATTAGCAGTTTAAACATAAAACGTGAACAGATCAAATAAACAATCAAACAGATAGAATACAAATTAACATACATACATACATACATACTCAGTCGATTCAGTTCCAGTTTTCAGTCAGTCAGTTCAGTACTTTAATTAGTTCAATTATCAGTCATAATCAGTTCAGTTTAACGGTAATCAATGTTCATCGGTAAGCAGTGGTGAGGGTTATTACAATACTTCTGTCCGAACAGGTACCAATGAACAGATGCACTTATAATTCAAACAATGAAAAGTGTCTGTTGGTTTGAACACACTTTCAAACAATTGTAAAGTGGACCGTAGGTGTAACAGTTATAAAACTGTTTGTAACTTTTAAATTAAACTATTAGAATAGTTAATTAAATAAAATCTTTCACTGAATGGAATAATTTTATTAAACTATTTAAATAGTTTAATCAATTTTTAGGAAATCACTTAGGAACTAAAAATTTGAATTTAGAATTAAAATAAAATTCCCACAATTACAAACTTTAGGAAACCACTTAGGAACCCAAAATTTGAATTTAGAATTAAATTAAATTCCCACAATAATTTTTTAATTGAAAAAATTCAAAAGAATTTTATCAAATAAAAATTAATGTTAGACTCGAAAACGATGTCAACTTCCCATTCACTCATAAATGGTTTTGACGTTCCGTCTTCACCGTGTGACTTGCCACGCGGCAAGGAACACTTCACCTCTTCGGACCCACTCCAAAAGACGTTTGGGATCCACCCAAATTGGGCTAAAAAATATGCCTATATAAAACCATTTTTTTCTAACATTATATTCAAGAAATTTGCATCAGAACTTCTGTATTCAGAATCTAACCACTTCAAATGCCTTCAAGCCTCGAAGAAATCTAATAACCACTTCAAAATTCTTTCATGTGCTGAAGATGTCTTCTTCACATCAACCTTTAATTAATCTTGGAAATCTGTTACGTACTTCTAAAATCATATCAATTCAGTGTATCCAAAAATAAACAAAATCAATTTATCTGTTTGGCAATGAAAATAAATTTTCACCTATTTGTTTTTGAAGTTTACATAGATGAGAACTCTCCATTCTACACCGAACTTGGAAGAAAGGTAATCATGGAGGATGTATCAAAGTATGAACAAGAAGAAAAAGAATAAGTGAAAGATAATTAAATATGCATCACAAGAATAAATCAAACGGTGTTCACCTTACTCCACTAAAGAAGAAATCACATAGTGTGAAGCATGCAATCAATTAAAAAATCGTGAGGACTACAATTTTATTGGAAAATCTCACCGCTTTTATCACTTTTAAGTGCTTGCAGAAAGTCTTGCTTCAGTGCATATCTATAGTCATACAGATAATAAAGTAGGGAAGTGAAAGAGAGTCATAGTAGAGGGCATGTGAACGATGAAACAATAATTAGAATATCAATTAGCGGCTAAAACCAAAACTAGAGAACAAGAACAAATGTACTCGATAAAAGACAACATATTGGTGACAGTCTTGTTCTGTAGTACATCAAATAAAATAGAAAATAGTAGGTCTGTTGTTTTCATAGATGAATACATACATGTAAAATTGCAGCAGCATAGACAAAAACACAAACAAGGAGGAACAAACACACATACAAAAGAAGCACTTAACAACAAGAAGAAGAAACAAACAAACACAAACAAAAGAAGCACTCAACAACAACAACACCACCATCGCATCCAAACTAACTTGGAAGTTCCATGCCAATGGGACCTCTGAACTATTTTGGAAAAAGAGGGTGGAAAGGATCCAGTGCTGCTAAATTTCGAAAGCCCATACGACCATCTTCAGAGAGCAGCATCGCTGCGAGATCTATGAACTTTGGCAGTCTTCAAGTTAGACAAGGAACTGCACAAAATATGAACATAAAACATTTTAAAGATGCAACATTACCTGAGGGTGCATAATTTTTGAAGACGTTCTTTGACCTCATCATTCTGCCACTGCAATTTTTTCCACCATTCCTGCTCTGCTTCAATAGTTGCTAGCTTTGCTGCGTTATCTTTGTTGAAAGGCAATTTAAGCAAAATAGGACACTTTAAAATCTCAATCTTCTCCAAGGATCCCCACTCCAGTGACTCGATAGCGCAGACACTTGTTAATTTTGGCATGTCAAGGAGAATCAATTGCTTCAGCTTTGGCAGTACGTTCAGATTTCTAACAGCGTCAGATTCTGCAATTATTTCTTCAATTTCTTGACACTTATCAATTTTCAAATACTGGATTTCATGAAGTTGTTGAATCACGCCAGCAGGAAAAATCTTGACCAGCATTTGCCAACTAATCAAATCTAGAGTCGTTAATTTGGTTAGACCTGGGCCCTTCCAAATGCTTTTCAGCTTTGGTAGATTTTTCAGAACTAAGTACTCTACCTTTGGTAATACTTCGCTGTCACCCACGATGGTTTCAATTGCATCACAACTTTCAATTAGACAACCTTGGACCACATTCATGCTAATCCCAAAGTCTGATAGCTGCTTGATGTGCTTGTGATTGACTAATTCCAATGCATCTGCTTTAGCAAGGGCCTCAGGAAATGGAAAACCGCTACTTGCACCATTGCAATATTTGATATACTTATCATAAAATTTGGGAAATTGAGAATTTTCAAAGTTTTGGCAACCAATGTAAAATTGAAATGTGGCATCTCTCCATGAACTATTTTTTGTCAAATATAGACTAATGCAGTTTCAGGACTACAAATATGGAGAGATGTACTAGACTTAAGCTCTATGACAACTGCAACCTTTTTGGATAAACAAATCTTTAGACTCTTAAATTGTTGCAATGTTGCTACTTCTTTTATGATATTCTCTACCATCTCATTGGGCAACTCCTCAACTGAATTCACATCAATAATCAATTCTTCCAATTTAGGAAGTTTTAGTTTAAATGTGCATTTTCATTTCCAGACTTAATAAAGGATACCCACAAGCGCCTCAAACAACTCAACTTTTCAATTTCAACTGGAATATTATTGAATGCAGTCCCCCGAATATCAAGTGCTTCAAGTTGCTCAAGTTCATCAATGTCAGAAGGGCGGTTGCTCAAATTTTTGCAATCAACTAGATATAGAACTTTGAGACTGTCCAAACTAGATATAGATGGTGGTAAAAAAAGAGTCCAGTATGAGATAAATCCAAAACTTCAAGCTTTTTCATATTTTTAAAGAACAAATCAGTGATTCTCTCCAGACACAAATTTTTCTGCAGGAAGAGTGTAGAAAGCACGGGACAATCAGGGGAATCTGGTAACTGGTCCAACTTATTGTCACCCAAGGAGATTCTATTCATCTCACTCCACAATTTCATATCCGGCGGCAGTTTTAATGCTTTGCTCGCTTTCACTAGATGTCTACTTTCAGGATAATCTTCTGTTACATACACAGCCACTTGTCGGATGAATTTATCCGTTTTAACATGATCCATACTCTTGCCCTCCTCGAGTACTGACAGCTCATGAAAATAATCCAATATTGAATTCCCATTTGTTGTGTTATTTCCGTTGAAAAGGAGATTGTTAGCTTCCCAACACTCTAACAAACCATTTTTGTTGATGTCTGTGTCTTCCGGATATAATGCAGAATAAAGAAAACAATTCTTACACTGGTCATCATCCAAGTTATCATAACAAAATTGCTTCAGCAATTCATATAATTCCCTAATGCCTCGGCATTCTCTTTTGACCCAACCCCTCCAACTATTCAATCCATCAACCCAAAGGTCTTCCTTGGCTTTCCATTTGAAAGTATTTGCTACATTTTTTATCACGAGTGGAAGTCCACCACAATCTTTGCACAATTTCTCTGCGACTCTCTTTTTTTTTTTTTATATCTTCAAGTAGTTCTGTCGGTCTCAAAACATCTTGGAACATCTTCCATGCCTCAGCTCGAGTTAAACATTTCACCTGAATTGCCATGTCCACCATTTTGGCACAAGCATTCAGCTGCCTAGTTGTCAATACTATCTTGCTTCGATTGTTGCTTTCAGGAATCCCAATCTCACTTAAATCAAGATAGGCCTTGACGTCATCTAACAGCAGCAAGTAACTCTTGTGCTCCAACTCCATTGATATTTTTTTGGCAACTTCTTGGGTATTGCGGGTGTCTCTGATGTTTAGTTTCAGTCTTTGCACAATATCCTGTTGCAGATGCTCCTTGCTCAAATTTTCCTTACTCTCCACTTTTGATACTTTGAGCCAGATGACTATGTCAAACTTTTTGGCAACTTGTTCACGGTAATACAAGTTGCGCATTATAGTTGTTTTTCCAATCCCCACTGTCCCATGGATGCAAATCCTCTTAATCTTCTCACGTTCCAGCAAAACCAGTGTCTCCTTTAGTGGCTCTAGAAGTGTTTTAAAACTGCTGATATCTTTCACAACACGTTCTGGTGGTGGATCAACCATCATTTCAGATATCTTTCGCGTAAGTTCCTTTATTTTTTTGAACATATTTCTTCTCTGTTCTATGGAATCCAAACTTGAAGGACACCAAAAAGATGACTCTTTGCCTTTTTGTCATATTCAGCTAGTAAATCCTTCGCCTGGCTAATCAATTCCTTGCAAGTTTCAGATGACTCCATCTTATCACTAAGCTTAACAAGAGAAAGAAGCACATGAGCTGCCTCGTTTATAATATGAGGATTGTCCTCTGCATTGTCTGTGCTGACGAGTTTGCTCAAGTGTGAATCCCAAAATACTTGCTTTACTTGGGACATGGCCTGCACCACTGCTGCTGCTGCCGATACTACAGTGGAAACTGTTGTTATTGTAGTCATTGTTCTGCCAATCAAGAAACGCAGAAACTGTAACAGAGAAGTTGAAAGAAGCAAAAGCAAGGATGGATATAAGCTGCCATCTTTAATTCCTGCTCATGTCAAATATCACCTCAATTGTATTACCTAGGATGATATTTGAGCTGCCAGTAATAGTAAATCAAATGGAATGGCAAGTCAATTTACTATATATAGGCAATGCATTTGTTGTTGCAATCAATAACAGGACAAGAATCGTATTGAATTAACAATAATGAATTTTTTTTGTTTTCTTTTCCCACTGTAAGACCATCTCCAAAGCAGGTAGCAAATGTGTTGTTGGCTATCTTATATGCAGATTTGCTACCTTCATTTGTTATTATTGAGATTTGGCACTTCAATTAAAATAGTAAACCTTGTTATTTTATAATTATTTAGAAGTAACATCAAAATGTAATGGATGAAATTGTGAATGGATGTCATGGCCCACTAATAACATTGTTCAAAAGTATTCATTCGGTGTGTGAAATTCAACACAACAAATTTGTCATGTTTTGAAGAGGATAGCAAACTTCATTTGCCATTTGTTGTGTCAATTCAGCTTTGTTTTTATTTATGTGACACAACAATTAGCATTTGCTATGTTGATATGGAAATGGTCGGACAAGTACTTCCTTATGGAAACTGGAAAGCCAGCTTGGAAATGGGTGGTGTGACTATAAAAATAAGATTTGGAAACATGCTCATAGACACTTGTGTGGCGATTGTTGGAACTTGAATAAAAAGTTTTAAAACTTCCCTTTAGTTATGTATTGCTAGTACAAGTGGTTGTGCTGCAGTGTAGCGTGGCCACAATTTTTTGAAATTGTTCTCTTTCTTTTTTAATTTATTTATTTTTATTATTTTTTCCGTAACCGTTATAAGGCAATGGTTTTTGTTTGGCCACAAGTTCTATCTAATGAGAACCAACACCATGACCAAGAGGTATGGCTTTCACTAACAGACTGTCCATTAAGGATATGAGCTCCCACGTTTTCTTCACCAGAAAAAAGCACAGGGTTTCTCTTATCTCTCATCTTTGATTTTCTTACTTTCACATATTGTTTTGAGCAATTTCAATCATAGATGGTTCTACATGCCTTCTAGTGTGCACGAACACTAGAAGGCTAGTAGTAATTTGGGTTAAATCGTGGAGCTATTAGTTGACCGTCACTACCTTCGTGTGGGGAGGCAATAATAGCTTTAGGAAAGCAAAATCGCGCCTCTAATCATAGACCAATTTCCCCTAATTTGTTTTTACTGTATACATATCTATGATTATAGCATTTAGGGTACATTACATATACAGTCCTGCAGGTTTGTCAAAAATACAGATTTTCCCCTCACATCCTAGAAATTATAAATACCCCCTCATCAAAAAATTTCTAGAATTGACGGGTAATTTTATTCGCACACCATTCTTTATCTCAATACACATCATTCGTACCGTTCAGATTTCAACTTCTGAACAAAAACAAAATGTTCGAATGTCAACTTCTGAACAAAAACCAATTGTTAGAACAAAATTCACGTTCAATAGTTAATATCCAAACATTTTAGTTTGAAATTAGATATCCAAACATTTGTATTTTGTTAGAAAGTTGATATCTGAACAGCACAAATGATATTTACCGAGATAAAGTGTGGTGTGTAAATAGTAACCCATAACTAATCTAACAGGGAAAAAAAAAAAAAAAACCAAATACTCTCTAATATTAAATAAAATTATCGTACTACCCTCATTTTCATCCAGCCGCCACCAAATCCCGTTCTCTACACCATCACAATATTCTTCAACCCTTCTTAGTGACGCACCAAATGCTTGTAAACAATAATGACAGTGGTGGTGCTGATCGAGCGTGGGAGATGGCGGTGCAATGGTTGGGCAAAGTGGTATTATTAGTTGAGAGAAGATGATAGGAAATAAGGAAGATGAAATAAGAAAAAGACAAAAGAAAATAATGTGTTCTTCATATATGTCAGTGTAGGTATTCCTAAAAAAATTGGGCCTTACAGGGTAGGGATGTTGGGAAAATATGCTCCCAACTATAGTCAAGTGTGAATTAAAGTATACAAAATTAATTTAGTGAGACCAAGGAAAAAATAGACCACCACAAGAGACACCAAGATTTACATGAAAAACCCTTCAATGCAGAGGGAAAAACAACGGGCCAAAAATAAAACCTCCACTATTATCTGAAATAATGGGTACAAAGAAGAACACGCACACACTCACTCTTCACTCATCTGTGAGTACTCACAAACTCTCTCCATTCAACAATGGTTACATACACACTCTTCACTCAATTGTGGGTAAAACACAAAACATGTTAGGGAAAATCGATGTGATTCCCCACAAATAAATCAATCAGTGGGAATAAAAACTAATGCGGAAAAATTAAATCAAAGGCAACACAAGAATTTTTACGTGGTTCCCTCAATGTGAGGTACATCCACGGGATCGAAATCCGATTCCACTATTAACCAAATAAGTTCCAAACAATTACAAACGAGACACCGATAGTCTCACAAAACCACCCTTAGGTGAATTCCAAATAATCACAAATAAACAAAAAGGAAAGACCTCACCAAATAGATGAACCAAAATCTTCTGAACCAGAGTTGTAGAAGATCCAAAATAGCAAACCAAAATAGAATCGAAAGCCGAACCACACGAAGCAGAACTGACCCAAACGTTTGACTCCACTGAATTGCTCTCAATCAGCCGCAGCACATTATCTCACCAAGAAGAATCAATTGGCAGCCACACTATTCCATCCAAGTATTATTTCACCAAGGAAAAGGTGTATTTGCTGCCACTTTTTCTTCACAACTTCCACGGCGCAAAAAAAACATAAACAATATATGTGTATATATTGTGAATTTAGGGTTTTGTAATCAAACTTAATTGTATTCAAATTGGATTGGGTTTCCTCAAATATAATATATAAAAATATATTATACCTAAACCAAACCAAATTAAAATTCTTTAACAAACCAATTGGGTCCCACACTCCAATAAGGAGGTATACCCAACAATTCTCCCCCTACCGACTTAGGTGGAGACATCAACCATACCCGCCAAAGTTCGACACTTTAAATGTTTGTCCCTCGACAAAGTCTTTGTCAACATATCTGAAATATTATCATCTGTGTGAACCTTTTCGAGTTGTAACAATTTCGAATCTAACACATCACGAATCCAGTGGTATCTCACATCAATGTGTTTTGATCTCGAATGAAAAGTAGAATTTTTACTTAAGTGAATAGCACTTTGACTATCACAATAAAGCACATATTTTTCTTGCTTTAAACCCAACTCTTGTAAAAATTTCTTCAACCATAACTCTTCTTTGCAAGCTTCCGTAATGGCAATAAATTCAGCTTCGGTAGTTGAGAGAGCAACACATTTTTGTAATTTAGACTGCCATGCCACAGCTCCCCCTGCAAAAGTCATCAAATACCCCGAAGTAGATTTCCGAGAATCAACATCACCAGCCATGTCAGAATCTGTGAACCCATCAAGCATAGGCTTACCATCCCCAAAACACAAACACACCTTCGAAGTCCCTCGAAGATACCTTAGAATCCATTTTACCGCTGCCCAATGTTCTTTACCCGGATTAGAGAGAAACCGACTCACCACACCAACTGCGTGAGCAATATCCGGCCTTGTACAAACCATGGCGTACATCAAAGAACCAACTGCTGAAGCATAAGGAACTTTCAGCATCTCTTCCTTGTCTTTCTCACTTGTAGGACATTGATTCAAACTAAGCTTGAAGTGACCTGCAAGTGGACAACCAACCGGCTTTGCTTTATTCATGTTGAACCTCTCAAGAACTTTCTCAATGTAGCTTTCTTGAGACAACCAAATCAGTCCCTCTTTGCGATCACGAACAATTTTTATACCAAGAATTTGCTTTGCCGGTCCCAAATCTTTCATAGTAAAAGACTTGCTCAACTCTAATTTCAACCTGTTTATCATGGTAGAATCTTGACCCACAATTAGCATGTCATCAACATAAAGCAAAAGAATAATAAATTTGCCATCCGGAAAATTTTTCACAAACACACAATGGTCCGAAGTGGTTTTAGAAAAACCATTATTCATCATGAAAGAGTCAAATTTTTTGTACCATTGCCGCGGGGCTTGCTTGAGACCATACAAACTTTTCTTCAATTTGCAAACAAATTTCTCTTTTCCTTTTTCCACAAAGCCTTCCGGTTGCTCCATGTAAATTTCTTCTTCAAGATCACCATGCAGAAATGCGGTCTTCACATCAAGTTGCTCAACTTCAAGGTTCATACTTGCAGCCATGCCAAGTACAACCCGAATAGAAGACATCTTCACAACCGGCGAGAAAATCTCGTCAAAGTCAATACCTTTCTTTTGCCCAAAGCCTTTCACAACAAGATGTGCCTTGTACCTCAGATTCTTGCCATCATTCTTCAATTTGAAGACCCACTTATTTTTCAGAATTTTCCTCCCTTTAGGAAACTTCACTAAATCATAAGTGTGATTTTCAACTAAGGAATTCATCTCCTCTTCCATGGCTTTTTTCCAATCACCTTTCTTTGCATGCTCAATTGCTTATTGGTAGCTCTCAGGCTCCCCTTGATCAGAAATCAACACAAATTCATTGGGAGGATACTTTCTTGAAGGTTGTCGGTCCCTTGTAGATTTCCTCAACTCAAGTTGTGGTGACGGTATTTGAGTTGGATGCTCTTCCTCAATTTCTGGCTCAACTTCATTAGGATTAGCATCATCCTCCACATCTTCAATAGGTGGCTGCACATCTCCCCCATTTTCATCATCAACTGAAGATGAAGGAGATAGATCCATGTCAATGAGATCACTAGTTTTTGGCTCCGGTTGATCACCTTTGCCAAAGTCTTCAATTGTTTGGTCTTCAAGAAACACAACATCACGGCTTCGAATGACTTTCTTGTCGACCGGATCCCACAATCTATACCCAAACTCATCACGTCCATAGCCAAGAAAAATACATTGTCTTGACTTGCTATCAAGCTTGGACCTCTCATCTTTTGGAATGTGAACAAAAGCTCGGCAACCAAACACTCTCAAGTGCTCATAAGATACATCTTTACCGGTCCAAACTCTTTCTGGAACATCACCATTCAATGGATAGGAAGGAGACAAATTGATCACGTCAACCGCTGTCTTCAATGCCTCACCCCAAAAGGATCTTGGCAATTTAGCTTGTGAAAGCAAACACCTTGTTCTTTCCACAATGGTGCGGTTCATCCTCTCGGCAACTCCATTTTGTTGAGGAGTCTTCTTAACTGTCT
Source organism: Camellia sinensis (assembly GCF_055761805.1). NCBI lineage: Eukaryota > Viridiplantae > Streptophyta > Magnoliopsida > Ericales > Theaceae > Camellia > Camellia sinensis. Next base: position 60,841,827 of record NC_138962.1, on the reverse strand, counting down.
TTTGGTGCCGAATACCTTGGCTGCGATAATACTCATCAAATGGCCCAATGTATTCACCACCATTGTCTGATCGGATGCACTTCAATTTCTGCCCTGTTTCTCTTTCAACCATGGCCTGAAAATGCTTAAATACTTCTAGAACTTGATCTTTAGTTTTTAGTAAAAAAGCCCAAACTTTCCTTGAATAATCATCAATGAAAGTAACAAAATAAAGTGCACCACCATGTGTTCTAACTTTTAAAGGACCACAAACATCAGAATGAATCAACTCCAAAACATTTTCTTTTCTAGAAACAACATTTTTATGAAAAGAAACTCTATGTTGTTTACCCGCCAAACAATGAACACAAGTTTTAAGATGTGTACCTTTCAAACCGGGTAGAAGCTCTTTCTTGAACAATACTTGCAGCCCCTTTTCACTCATATGGCCAAGCCGCTTGTGCCATAATTCAGTAGAAGTATCTTCTTCAAGTGCATTGACAACACCTTTACAAATTTTTCCTTGCATCGAATAGAGTGTATGAGTCTTCTTACACTTAGCCACCACCAAGGAACCCTTTGTGAGCTTCCATATTCCATCACCAAATTTGTTGTTGAAGCCTTCATCATCTAACTTCCCAGTAGAGATCAAATTGAGGCGAATGTCGGGAACATGCCTCACATCTTTAAGCAACAACTTGCAGCCCAAATTTGTTTCCAAGCAAACATCACCCATGCCGATAATCTTGGACAAACCTTCATTACCCATTCGAACAGAACCATAATCTCCTGTAGTGTAGGTAGTGAAGAAATCAGCTCGAGAAGTCACATGAAAAGAAGCACCGGAATCAATCACCCAATTGCTCTCTTGGCCCACAAAATTGATACAATCATCTTCACAAACGACCATGAGATCACCATTGGTAGTAACTGCCGTTGTGTCTTCTTGCTTCTTGTCCACACTTTTGTCACGCCTTTTCTCCTTATTCTTGAGCTTTCGGCATTCTCGCTTCATGTGCCCTTTCTCATGGCAATAATAACACTCAACGTCTTTCTTTGAAAAAGAGCCATCTCTTGACTTGTCACGGCTTTGATCACGACCATGAGGAGTCTTACTCCTCCCCCTTGTTTTGTTTCGGCCTCTTACAACAAATGCTTCCGAATGAGAAGAACCGGCTGATTTTCTTCTAGTTTCTTCATTCAACAGGCTACTAGTGACTTGGCCCATTGTGACAACTCCATCGGGCGCTGAATTACTGACGGTCACAACCAAAGTCTCCCAACTTTCGGGCAAGGAACTAAGTAGCATCAAAGCCTGCAACTCATCATCAAAAACAATTTTCATAGAAGCAAGTTGGTTAACAATACTCTTTATTTCATTCAGATGTTCTGGAATAGGGCTGCCCTCTTTATATTTTAAATTAACCAACTTACGAAACAGAAAAGCTTTATTTGTGGCTGATTTCCTATCATAAAGACCCTCTAATTTTTTCCATAAATCATGTGCTGAAGTTTCAGTAGCAACATGATGAAACACACTGTCATCAATCCATTGACGGATAACACCAACGGCTTTTCGATTAAGCCTATTCCATTCATCATCTTTCATACCATCGGGTTTGCCAGAATCACCCTCAATGGGTCCATATAAATCTTTACAAAATAATAAGTCCTCCATTTTAGTTTTCCAAGTTACCCAATTGCTTCCATTGAAGCTAGACATACGACCCACATTCCCCTCCATTGATTTACACAAATAAATAAATCCAAATAAACCGTAAGCTCTGATACCAGATGTTAGGGAAAATCGATGTGATTCCCCACAAGTAAATCAATCAGTGGGAATAAAAACTAATGCGGAAAAATTAAATCAAAGGCAACACAAGAATTTTTACGTGGTTCCCTCAATGTGAGGTACATCCACGGGATCGAAATCCGATTCCACTATTAACCAAATAAGTTCCAAACAATTACAAATGAGACACCGATAGTCTCACAAAACCACCCTTAGGTGAATTCCAAATAATCACAAATAAACAAAAAGGAAAGACCTCACCAAATAGATGAACCAAAATCTTCTGAACCAGAGTTGTAGAAGATCCAAAATAGCAAACCAAAATAGAATCGAAAGCCGAACCACACGAAGCAGAACTGACCCAAACGTTTGACTCCACTGAATTGCTCTCAATCAGCCGCAGCACATTATCTCACCAAGAAGAATCAATTGGCAGCCACACTATTCCATCCAAGTATTATTTCACCAAGGAAAAGGTGTATTTGCTGCCACTTTTTCTTCACAACTTCCACGGCGCAAAAAAAACATAAACAATATATGTGTATATATTGTGAATTTAGGGTTTTGTAATCAAACTTAATTGTATTCAAATTGGATTGGGTTTCCTCAAATATAATATATAAAAATATATTATACCTAAACCAAACCAAATTAAAATTCTTTAACAAACCAATTGGGTCCCACACTCCAATAAGGAGGTATACCCAACAAAACATAAATGGGAATACAAAAAACACTCTTCAAGTTAATGCCCAAACTTGAGAAACACACAGAGTAACTCTCACTTGCTCTCTATTCGATGGCTTAGAAGCTCCCCTCAAATGGGGTATTTATAGTTGAGGCTTGGCATTGGGTAGCCAATATATCTTAAATTATTTTTATGTGGGGTGGACCTTCACAATTCTCCCCCTCCACCTCACCTTGGCAGAGGGAACACCAACAAAGAATTCTCACTTGGAGTCCATTCCGGCCAACTCTCTGCAAAACTTGAGCTTGTCTCTCAGAACAACTTACGGGACTCTTCCACGGATAAATGCACTCTTCAACCCACATCATTTCATTGGTCAGTCATTTGGGGTGTAAACAGGCAAGAGGGGCTAAAATTTAGGAGGGAGGTCCAAATTTTTTAGAGACTACATATGTTTGGTCATCAAAGACAAACATCGTCGTTTTGTCCTATGAGTTTGTTGTTGTAGATTTAGCAACTAAACTCTTGATCGTCACCAAATCCAAAACGACGTCTTTTGATTATCCTAAAAAGCCCTAACATCTTCCTCATTTCAATCCATGATCTTCCTTTCTCTCTGTAAAACCCAACTTGTGTGTAGGATTATTTTATTGGATAGATTAGTAATTAAATTAATTTATATGGGTCATTTATTAATATCAAAGAATTAGTTATGAGATGGCATTATATTTTCTATTACTTAGATGGGTAATTTTGTAACTTTGAGAAATTAGGTTAAGCCCACCTATTGTGGCTTTAAGTCTTGGGAAACAAACAAAATAGAGGCTGGGAATTGCTCCATAGGCGGCTACGGTTTGAGAAGGTAAAAGAAAAATTAAAGAAAACAAAACAAAACCAAAGTGAAGAAGGAGGATTCATAGAGTGGTGATTTTTCTTTATTCATCACTTAAGGTAAGATTTATTTTATTGTATTCTTATCTATGATTTTGGTGTTAATATATCAATAGATGATTTTATGGGCATATATAATTAAATAGATATATTGATGTAGTCTATGTTGGGGGTCTCGATTTTGCTCAATTTTAGAGTGTATTTTGCATCCCGTTTGGGTGGTTCATATTTTGAGATTGATATGTGATGGGTTAAGTTTAATGGTGGTGTATTTGTGGGATACACGATTGACTACAAGCAATTACAAATTTTTACATGTATATAAACAACAATAGAATAATATGGGTTGAGAATTTCTGAAGCCGTGATGGCTTTGTTTTGAAGCTAAATCGTGGGAGTTCCTAATAGACTATTGGGATAATTTATTCTATTGTTGTTACAAGAAGAGATGGATGGGTGCACATAATAATTTTTTAAGCGGTGTAATATTTTATTAGGTTTGTGAGATTGAGGTGGATCTTGGTAATTTGAGATTAGCTTGGAAAATATTATTTTAGCTGTTTGAAGGTAAGTAACCCTCTATCACTGTTGGTTCATTTTTTTTTTATTCCTATCGAATCGTTTAAAATCGTAAATATTTATTTATAGCCTTCATGTTCTCTTAAAATAAAATATGGGTCAAGTATAAAACAACATCGAATATTATTATGAAAATTATTTGAATATTTGGTGAAACTATTCTGAAAATTGTACTAAACGTTTATTCTGAAAATATCGAATGTTTTATTTAAAAGTTGTATATTGTTTGAATTTTGAACATCACTCTAGTCTGACTATGATTTGAACCCTGGCCAATGGGGGTTATTTATTGGCACAGAAACTAGTTTCTTTTGGGGCTTTACCACCGGTCTATGTGTGGTTCTGGACCTTGTCACGGGCTAAGTGACCGTAGTCATTAAGACTTGGGTTTTGTGAATCAAATCATTGAGCTATCTGAATATCGAACCATCGATTTGAACAACGAATTACTTTGAATTATCTTGTTGGCTTTTCATTTAAAATGTATTGTACATTGTTTATTTTTAGCTATGAAACCACCTTACAAATAATTGTTCATTTATTGAACTGTAGAAAAAATTATATTTATTGGTTATCGATTTATTTATTTATTTTTGTATACTTGATCTAGCTAGCAGTGATGGTTGGTTATTTACCGGGCTATCTAACTTACTTTTATTTTTTTCAGATTCTGAAGAGTAGAGCTGCGCAGGATTTTTTTTTTACATGTGGGAGTGCCGAGAGTAGGACCATGATTTAAATACTTGGATTATTGTTTTGTTAGTGAATTAAATTAGTGGACTTGGTGGACATTTTCATATAAGAACTATTTATTTTTATGGATTTTGGCATTATGACAATTAAGGATTTAATTTGAGTATTTTACATTGTGGGTTATGTGATTGGATTCTTAGCTTTGCATGCTCACTTATGTGAGTGTGTGGCGTTGTCACGGAGCTTGGGGCGTGACACTCTCCCTCGCTATGTTGTCTCTTTCTCTCTTACACTTTCACGCCTCAATTCTGCCATTGTCATTGCCACCATTTCCGTTGTTGCTGCTATCACCATACCACCGGACTGTCAAGAACTCCACCTCTATTGACACCCTCTCCATCAGGCAATCTCTCTCTCTCTCTCTCTCTCTCTCTCTCTCTCTCTCTCTCAATTTACTGGTATTCATTCTAATCATAACCAAACCATACAAGAACCGAAACCCATGCAAAGTGTAAGTCCTAGATACTTGTTCTAACAAATTAAACCATATGAGAACTTGATAAATCAAGTGAATGTTGAGCCAAACAGAGTGTATATGCAGGCTCTCAACGTCTCTAAGCAAGGAACTAGTCCTTTTTCACTACTAACAAAGAAATGAATGATGAAACTGTTGACTGGTCCTATTCTGCAGTAATTATTTTCCCTTTCTCAATTCCAGTTTTAGAGAATCCACGAAGGTTGCCTATACAAAATATCAGAACATTATGTTGGGTTCATACAACTTCTTAATTAAAAATGTGTTGCATTAAATTATTTCCTAGTGTTGTTTCCCAAAAACAAAAGTAATCACTGGTTTCAATTTTTTAAATTTAATTTTTAAAAAATTGAGCTTTTTATTTTTTGTATTTTTTTTTGTTTTTATTGAATATTTTTCAAATTTGAAATAATTTTTTTACTTTTTTAGATGCACCATATTTAGATGTATCTAAAAAGTAAAATATTTGTAAAAAATTATTTCAAAAAATCAATAAATACACAAAAATATAAAAATGTACTAAATTTTCGTATGTACATATATATTTTTAATATTTTTGGTATTTAAAAAAATTCACAAATATTATATTTTTTAAGTGTATTTGTGTTAGATGTATCTAAAAATTTTTAAAAAAAAATTGCTTAAAATATTAAAAAAATTCAATAAAAACAAAATAATAGGAAAAACAAAAAAATTTCAATTTTTTGAAAAGTGAATTCAGAAAACTCAAACCAAACAAGCTGAATATTTTCCCATTATTTTCTAGTTTTTTGATCTTGTCAAATTGTATTAAAAATAATAAATAAATAAATAACAATTATGGGTACAAAATTCTTCTCAATGGCAATTAAAATTTTTGTCACGAAAAGTGCCTTCTTCTATGAGATGGTTTCCATAAGGTGGAGAGAAGGGGGAATGAGCAATGAGAGAGTGGTGGTGTCGTGGTGGTGCAATAATGGTGGAAGGACAAGGGCAGAGGGGTGGTGGCTGCCACAAGGTGGCTTTTGTCTGCATAAAGAGAGAAAATGTAATGAGTCATACTTTAAATCCCTTTATTTATTTATGATGGTGTTTTCGCATTTATTATGTGTTTGTTATAGATTAGACTTTCTTTGGGACTATGTTTGAACTTTGGAGTGTTGAGTTTTGAATTTGGTTAGGTATTAGTATTTGTTATATATTACACGCACATGAAATTAATTATAAGTTTGAACTAAATAATTTAAGAAACAATAATAAAAGAAAAATAATATAAATTTATAAAATAAGTATTATATTACCTTTTTCTCAAATAAGTGTTATAAATTTGGTTCTTAGATCCCTTGGGACTGTTAGCTTCGTCCTCATACCCAACATGAATAAAGGGGTAAGCTTTTTTCTTCAAGCAGTGGTGTGACAATGTGTGTGTTCCATGTACATATATATCAAGAGGGGATTCATATATGGAGAAAAAAAAAAAAAAAAAGAACTGAGCAGGAGAGATGAATAAAGACAAAGGGAGAGAGGTAGCCAATTGCGATTGTGATCACCGAAGGTGGAGAGGAAACATATTGGTTTAACACGATTCAAAAATATTTTGGGGCAATAAAGACGAAAAAAGAATGCTTTAAAAAGTGACGGAAGGATAGAACTGAGGAAAACCTTAAGAGTTACAGATTGGCTAAGAAAGATGTCAAAAAAGTAATGAGAGAGGCTAAGTTGAAAGCCTATAATCACCTATATACTAGACTAGATAATAAGGGGGAGAGAAGAAAATATACAAACTTGCTAAAATAAGATAGAGGGAAAATAAGAAATTTTAATAAGGTTAAGTGCATCAAGAGTAAGGACTCTAAGGAAAGGTAGAAGAATAATTTTGAAAAGTTGTTAAATGAATGGGAAAAGGTCAAAAGGAGTGGAAATAGCCAATAATAAGGAAAACCAAGATTACAGATTCTATCATAGGATTAGACATAGGAACTTTGAAGTAGAGATTGCACTTAAAAAAAATGAAATCGAATAAGGCTTTAGGATCCGATAATATCCCTATTGAAGCTTGGAAATGTTTGGGTAAGGGGGTTGCTTGGTTTACTAGGTTATTTTGCTAGATTTTGTTAACTAAGAAAATGCCAGAAGAGTGGAGGAAGAGTATTTTGTACCAATCTATAAGAATAAAAGTTATGTCCAGAATTGCAACAACTATAGAGGAATCAAGCTGATGTGTCATACAATGAAAATGTGGGAGAAAGTGATGGAACATCGATTATGAGATATAACAGAGGTGTCAGAAAATCAATTTGGATTTATGCTTGGTAGGTCAACAATGGAAGCGATCTATCTTTTGAGGAGAGTGATAGAAAAGTATAGAGAGAAAAAAAGAGACATTCATATAGTTTTTATTGATCTTGAGAAAGCATATGATATAGTGCCTCGAGATATAATCTAGTGGGTGTTAGAGAAGAAAAGGGCGACAAAAAGTTACATTGATGTGATTAGGAACATGTATGAACGTGTAGTGACCATTATTAGATCTCCAGTTGGAGAGACAAGTGAATTTCGAATTACTGTGGGGTTACACCAAGGATCAACTGTAAGTCCTTATCTTTTTTCTTTAGTTATAGATAAGTTGACAAGAAATATTCAAGATGATGTGCCATGGTGTATGCTTTTTGCAGATGATATCGTGTTAATGGATGAAACTAGAACAGAAGTTAACACTAAGTTGGAGACTTGGAGAGAAACACTTGAATCTAAATGATTTAGGATAAGCAGAGCTACGACAGAGTACATGAAGTGTAATTTTAGTAACAGTAATAATGGAAACAAAGGAGAAATGAAATAAAAAATCAAGAACTACCTAAGTGAACATTTTCGTTATCTAGGATCAATTATCACAACGGCTAGGGAGATTGGAGTAGATGTGGTCCATAGAATTAAGGCAGAGTGGCCTAAGTGGAGGAGTGTATCTGGGTACTGCGCGATAAACGAGTACCTACTAGACTAAAAGGAAAGTTCTATAGAACGGCTATTAGACCAATGATGTTGTATGGAACAGAATGTTGGGCAATTAAGAAACATGTAAGAAGATGAGTTGTTGGAACAATCTTCTGTGTAGAATAAATAATTTGAAACAAATCAAAAATAAATTACGTACCGAATTTATTTTACCAAACCGAATAAATAATTAAAAGATCAAGTCGGGTGTGTGACACTCTGTCCCTAAGACAAATTCACCCCGCTACGGTGCTTACGAACAAATGGCGTCTATCTCCCAAGATACAATGATCTTCACAAATTGTAGTAACACTCCAAACAATTTGTTCGATAAACAAAAACCTGTGTTCTTACTCTCTAAATTTTTTCAAAGGTTGTTTGAACAGGTATGTTTTTGAACTAAAACCCTTAAACAGATTCAGTTTGAAAACTGGACAAATCTGCAACTGCTGCAGTTTTAAAACTATTCAGATTTTGAATCTGTCTGGGCAGTTATGAATCTGTCCAAAATTCAACAGATTGAAAACCTGTTTGGACTGAATTTTCTGGATGTTTTTGATCAACCAAATCTGCTGAAACAAGTCTCGAATATATAGACCCGAACAGGTCTGATTTTGAGTGGAAAATGTGAAAAATAGTTTTCAAATCTGTTGGTTACTGCTGGACAAATTTGAATCTGTCTAGGTAGTTTTATAACTGTAAAAACAATTTGAAACTCTTGTAATTTCAGACTGGAAAGAGGCACAATTTTTGGACACAAAAATTTGATTTCAAATTTGAATTAAATTTCATTTTGAAATTCAAATAATTTCCTCCAATAATTTGAAAAAATTCAAATAAACTTTGTCTAAAAAATTAATTGTTAGAACTGACCCGACCCATAACCCACACTCTGCACAGCTCGACTCGGCCGGACGGATGGACGAACGGCGGCGGTGAGCGCGCGTATGTGGTGGTTTGAGCCAAGGTTCCAATTATCCATAACTCCTCCCTTCTACAAAATTAGGGTGCCCCTTAGGGCCCAACCCAAGTGTTATTACCTAGAACCTATATACACACATAAGTTCTTTTAAGTTTCCAATATGGGACTAGCTTTACAAATAAACCCACATTTAAATCTTTAAATGTCCAAATCCACAAATCCGAAAACGACGTCAAGTTTCCATTCACTCATAAATGGTTTTGACGAGCCGTTTTCACTGTATGACTTGCGATGCGGCAAGGAACACATCATCTCTTCGGACCCACCCTAAAAGACGTTTGGGGCTCACTCAAAGTTGGCCCAAAATAAGCTTGTAAAACCATTATTTCCAACAATCCCCCACATGAATGGAATTTGACGGAGAGAAAATGTCACACCCTAAATCCGGGCATGACCGGCCATGGCCCACAGGGACTTAGCCCAAGGCACACACGTAAGCCTAAACATGAACCCAAAACCATAAAGAATAAATGTGATGATAGCCCAGAAATAAATAAATCAACACTCAATCCAGTGACATACCACAAGTGAAAATCAAGTCATAACCAACTTCCTAAAAACATATATATACTAAATGGAACACAAACCGTCTACAAAATAAAATAATTCTAAATAAAACCCAACCACAATGTATGCACAAAACTCGACAAAGCAACCTAAAACAAATTAAATAAATGCCCTAGAGGTCCATGCAATTGAGTCCCCGCTACGCCATGAGTCCACTCTAAGTCCTTCTAACACCTGGAAATGGTAAACAACTAAGTCAACTGATAGCTCAGTGAGTAGCAACATGGATAGTAAATACAGTTTTGAAAACAGGGTTCAATTCCAAAATAAGATATATATCACAGAAACTAGATTGGCATACAGTTTGGTAAAGAGAATCTGTTTCAAAAAGAAGGTTCCACAATTCAACGCTTAAAATACTCATGTCTCGCAAGAACATGATAAATGACATTTTCCACTTAAAACAGATTATAACATGAACACCAATAATTTTCTAGGTACCAATAAAAACAAATAATATGCCACACTGTTCTCAAGGCTATAAGCCCCGTTGGATCCAATATCGAACTAAGAGTCATCCTCAGGGTGGCACCTGGGCCTTTTCTCAAAGACGATCCGATTGAAGGTCACCTAGTTATTTTTAAAGGTCTTTTCCATACAATCATTGAGCACTATAGTCATCACGGCCCAACCCGGATCTGTTCCCTAGTGGCCAGAGTCACCACACACAGTGGAATAATTTCCCTGGACTAAATACACATATGGTCCCAATAATCAATACACATCAGTTTTGCGAAACATGGTAGTTCATCATTATAAACATGAGACCAAAACAAATAGTTTACAGTATGCCAAGTTCACACATGTTTCAGAAATAATTTGATTCCATTGATAATATAATAATTTATCAAAACAGTTTAGTCTTAAAACAACAATTTAATTTTCTAACAGTTCAGGGTAGGGGAACTATAGCGATCCCGGTTCTTTCTCCTTTGGTTGTAGTATCCGGACTTAGTTCCGTGGATTCCGGTTGTTGTTTTGAAATTGTTTCTGTCCTTCAATTCTTTAAATTTGAGTTATAGAATGTTTTGGACTTGTTCGTTCCAGGTTGGGTGTGATTGGGAGCAGGTGGTTGCTGCCCAGGTTTTTAGTCTTTCGCTCGAGCGAGCTGTTTATCGCTCGAGCGAGCGTGGAGTTTTGTGTCTGGTGGGCCGAGCCAGGGTGGCTTCGCTCGAGCGAGCGATTGCGTTTGGTTCTGGACCTGAGAGCTGCATTTCTTGGCTCGAGCGAGCTTTCTTCGCTCGAGCGGTCTGGTTTGTTCTTCGCTCGAGCGAGAAGTCTGTCGCTCGAGCGTGCTTCTGGTTGCAGACCTGAGGGTTTGAGTTGTTGGCTCGAGCGAGCATTCTTTCGCTCGAGCGCACTTCTGAGTTTTTGGCTCGAGCGGGAACTTCTTGGCTCGAGCGAGAGTTTTCTGTGTCTGGTCGCTCGAGCGACAAAGGCTTCGCTCGAGCGAGAGTGTTTTATATCTGCGGGCAGTAGCGTTTTTGAACATCAGTTTTTCACTTTCTTTTTCTTGAAACCCTAGCAGCCGAGAGTCTCTCTCTCTAAATTTATTATCTCTCTAGATTTCATCTCCTTCTAGTATGAATCCATCTTAAGTTCTTTGTAAGAAAGATAGAGGGCGGCTTGGGCTTCGTTCTAATCTGAAAAGTTGTGGATTTGGAGCACTTTGATTTCGGGTCATCATCTCCTTTTGAGTTCTCCTTTGAGGTAGGGATTCTCCTTGTTCTTTTTCAATACTACGTCTATAGATAGACATGTGGTAATTTTTGTATTGCATGAAAACCATTTTATGTTGGATTTTTGTATAAATTCATGAGGTTGAACTTTGGGTTAGTTGTTGGATTTAGATCTATTATCATTAGATGTGTTTTGGGGCTAATTGGGTGTTAATTAGCATGTTGTTGTTGTAAGGAGAGGAAACCCTAATATTTATTTGGTTTAATAACTCAATAGAGGGGTTTTGATTATTGGGTAAATACTTGGGTATTTTGGGTTTTGAATGAAGCCATTGTTGTTGTTGTTGTTGATTGAACCTTTTTATCAATATTGGGAGAAGGGGAGGGAAATCCTATTTTAGTGATTATGATTTAATTTGTATAATTAAATTGGAATGGTTTGGAGATGAATGTAGTAGATTAAAATGAGCTTTGGCTTATTGTCCTTGGATTTGATTTTGTGAAAAACAAAAGGAATAAAACCGGTTTTGAAAAATAAAGAGAGTTGGTTTGTGAAATGGGAAAGGTACTTTGAAATGAGTATGAATGTTGGATTGTTGTACCTTATACTACTATGTTAGTATTAGTAATAAGTTGATAATCTCATGATATTTGAGTCTTTAATAGATGTACTAAATATTTGCATCTAGAGGTTTTGTCCTTGGTTATCGGTGGAGGATGACGTTGTTGTGTGGAATTGTCGTGAATGCATTACACCATTGTTGATTGAACATCTTGTGTGATGAAATGTTGAGATGCATTATATATGTATACTTGTTAGGGAGGAGAGAGGGGTTGTACTCCAGTGTGTGTGAGAAGATAGGGGATGGACTCCACACACCTATGTGTTCATACACTTTAACACATTGTTTGTATCTGGATGGTTTATGTAAATATGTTGTACATGTTAGTTATGCCCTGTTGCATTTCGATTGGTGGTGTTACACCCTGCGCTGATAATCAGAGGTACCGTTACCTTCCAGCTAGCGCCTGGAGAACTGTATGCGCTGAGAATATAAGGTACCACACCCTTCCAGCTAGCGCCTGGTAAACTGGTATGTTGTTGTGAGAGGTGTATCCTTGGCTTACTATACGCATAGCTAGTAGAGCAAAGTTTGTTGTTGATATTTCAGTGTGTTTGGGAATATCATGGATTGTGTTGATTGTGGTTTTGGCAGGCTGAGTTGCCTCATTGGTTTATCTTATGCATGTCGGTGAGTTGTTATCTTCTTTTATAACAGTGCATGTATAGATTTGATTGTATCGGGAAGAAGCCAAAATGTCATCTTTGTATTTTGGAAAGTGTGAAGGAAAACGGATTTTCTTTAAAGAAATTATAATTTTGAGAAGGGGTATTTGTGTATGTTGGGAGAATGGAAGAGAGTAGTGGGCTTAGTGAATTAAATTCCTAAGGTATTGTTAATGTTATGAAAGAATGGGAATGGGAATTAATGAAAGGAATAAGGAAAGATGAATCGCTTATAGCGTTGAATGAAGCGGTTGTTTTCAAGAAAAGTTTATATATATATATATTTTGCATAAACTGTCACATTACTATTCTAGTACGAGAATGAGTGTTCATGATCATAGCTAGCTGTAAGTTGTTATTGTTGAGGATCATGTTGAGTTCCCTACTGGACTATATGTTCATCCCACGTTGTTGAATCTTTTTCAGGTATTAAGCAGGTTGAGCTGCAAGATTTGGTTCTACTTATCAGTTGGCCACGGGGCCTTTCTTATGTGGGCGGAATGCCATTGTTGTAAAAGGGTTACACCCTTCTTCTTGTACCTTCAGTGTTGTAAGCCCAAGGGCAATTTATTAAGTATGTTCATGTAATGTTTACTTTGCATACGAATGAGAGTATTGTTAATCACTTCTACGGATTGAATGTATGAGTTTATTTCCGCATGTTATCCTTGAAATTGAATTAAGTTAATGAATTTGGTAATGACTTCGAGTAATAAAAAGTGGGGCGTGACAGGAACATTTATAAAAATACGTAGCATGAAACTACTCACCTGGAAACGAAATAATATAATCCTCGAATAGAGTATGAAAGTCCAACTAGTGCCCTGAACTAATATGAAAACTACACGTCACTATTAATTTAAAAATATTAAAGAATACGAACTAAGTAACCCCAAACTAAAGCGCACTAACACGGCTCAACCCAACTCACCGTTACTCTTAAATATTACCTAAGTTCATGTTCTTCAAGGTCTAAAATCACCCGAGACATAGGTTCCGATCGAAACTTAACTAAAAATAACTTTAAGATAAAACAGTGTTTTAAACAAGTTTTCCCAATCTATTCGCTAACTTTGAAAATTACAAAACCCACTCCACGCTATTCAAAAAATTCCAAAACCCCTCCAGATATCAACTAATATATCCTAAGTTTCAAACCCAATTGGTTTCACTTGATTTTCTTATCAAAATAATTATCTACAATTTATTATATCCAAACAGGTTGTTTTCTGCAGCACTTTAAAGAAATTGACGGTTCTCTTAATATACACGAGCAATCAATGCAAGGCCAAAAAACGTACGAAACTAGACTCGTTACCGGTTCTAATGACACTAATTTGATAATTTTTGGATTTATACCCAAAGAGAACAACACTCCCGAATTTAATGTTTCGGACTGGTTTCCTGGACAGAGTTGAATACCTCAATTTATATGGATTTTGACTCCCAAAAATTATGAAAAAATTCAGATATGCAATTCAATATGTAATTAATCTACTGTAAAAATTTCAGTTCGAAATTCATCCATTTGATATGGTTTCTTGATTTTTAAAGTTTGCGATTCTGTGCAGAATTTTTGAACTAAGAATTACACTCATTCTTTATAGGGAGCTGTTAAGATGTGCACCTCAATAAGATGTGCACATCATATACACATTTATTTTAAGCCACTAGATTTTTACAAATTAATCTCATCCACTGAATAATTTGATTAGGAATCTTGAGAACCTCTTCAACCGGTTACCTTTTTTTCAAATTTCTTCAGTTTTTTTCCCAAAAGCCCCTCTGTTTTTGAGACAGCACGCAGACAGTCTGCCAGAGTTTTTGTTTTTCAACTAATCATAAAACCTGCCAAGAATTTCCTCAATCACGGTTGCTAATTGGTGCTAGTTTTAAGTGTGGATGAGGAATGATAATCATTACTCCGTTTTTTCTGCAGTTGTGTTCAATTAATCAGCAGCAGTGCAATATGCAAACAGTTCTTAATTCTTACCAAATGATGTTTATGGCTAAATATTATGAGGAAAGCAATCTAGAATTGGATATGATTTCTCCCATGTATCAGAAGTGATGTTATTTGGATGGAGGGAGCTGAATGACCTTCCAATGCAGAGCACGACTTTCTTTCTATGTTTCTTTGAAGGGGGCAATCAAGATAAATTAACAATCAGCAAAACTATTTCATTTTGCTGTAGTTTATCACTGTGCAGTTACTTATGTTTGCATTACCATTTTGGTAAATCACATGGGTCTTTCACATATTACTCTTCTATCAATTGAACAATTAAATTATGGAAATTTTCAACCATGCATGTAGTCATGAAATTACCTGAGCTGCCAATGGTTCATGAGCATTTTTATGTCTCAAATCCTGAGCCCCGCTACTGAGATGTTTTAAGTTTCAATGTGGTTGTATACTTGGAATATAGGAAACTTATAAAAATAATGATTTCCAGAGGATGTTAAAGTCTACATGAAATCTTGGTACCAATGTCCCAAAAAATGATAAAAGAAAGAAACTGTATATTGAAATCCTTAATGATATTACTTAGGTTGACATAAGATATATACAAGTTAACGCCATGAAAAGAATAAAAGAAATGCATTCAGTTGTCAAAACAAAATGGAATTATTATTTTCCAATGTTGTTTCCTTAAACCTCCAAGGTGTTATTAGCATGCATATTTTAAACTTATATTTCAACTATGATTTTGAACATATTTAAAATGCAATGCATATTTCATGTGCTTTGGTTTTCTTTTCATGCATATGCTGTTGTTTGTATCTTCTAATTCTCATTTAACTGTGCTTATGTAGGCAGATAGAAATTGACAGTAAATTTTTAGAAACACAGCACATTATGGATTAAGCCTTCTGTTGGGTGTTCATTATCGAGCCCCTCAACACCTGCGATCTCTTATGTCTTACAATCGAAGTTTAAGAGCAGATGGGTTGGGAATTGTTGCAGAAGAAGGTGAACTTCATTCATATCCAGCAACTGATTTTCTTCAGTACTCCAATATGATGCTGTTTGAACTTCCTGATTGTTGGTCAAATAACAAAATACCTTCCTGAATGTGAAACTGTAATAAGCATGAAAGACAATAAAATTGTGAATGTGGTACTCTAATAAGCTTGTATAATTTGCACGAAAGTTTGCCTTTATATCGTTGCTTGTCACAAGGAGTAAAAAGAAAAAAGATAGGTGTGGAAACCTCAAGGAAATTAACACATACAAAACTTGATTGATATGTTATCCATTGTGTTATTGTGCCGTGAAGTAAACAAAAACTGAGGACGATCAATGGTACGTTGCTAATCTATGAGGGAAATAGCTGCAAATTTCTATCGCTCAAATTTTTTATAGGCTTATAGCTTGTAGTGGAAATGCAATTATTCAAGTTTTCGGAGTTTTCCTCTGTTTTTTTTTTTTGTTTTTTTTGTTTTTCCATTTATTATTTGTTTGTTTTTTGTGATCATGTAGAGGTCACAAAAAGCCTCTAGATGACACTGGGCCAACATTTGATTGCTTGTTATTAGTATTTCGAAAGACTGAAGCCTTTCCTTGACTTTTTCTTTAGTCTGTTTTTGGATCTTGGATTTGTGGAGCAATTTGTGTAGGAAAAAAGAAATGAGAAGGGAAAAGTGAATGAAGTAGATGCTATTTATGTATTTGATTTTTTTTTTTTTTTACATTTCTCTTTTCATTTCCCTTCACAAATACAAGATTCAAACATGATTCCTGATCTTGATAGCTGGTTCTTAAAGGATTTGGATCTTTCATACAATATGCTAGGTTTGATTTATGCATAAATGTTGAACGCAAATATTTTTTTCTTCTTTGGATACCCAAAGCCATAATAATTGGATTCTTTCATCCAATCTGAAATCACCATTCCCCTCTTTATACAAATATAACTGCATCATCTATTGGGACATGAAACTCTTAACTAAATTTTGTTGATATGATCCAATCAGAATCTATGGAGGATGAAATCTCCAACTACCCACAAGGCCTTGTTCTGGTCCCCCGTGGAGGCGGTGATAATAGTAATGTTGTAGGCCCTCATATCAGAGGTAGCCAATTGAGGGCTGCATCTGTTACTGGTGATGAGGAAGTGGATGTGGATCTCCTTCTTCCTGGTACAGCAAGGTATGATCATTAAACCAGAATTCTTTTTAACTTTTGCAAAAGCATCCGAAGAAAGCATGCATGATTGATTCTTGAATGCGAAATCCTGTTTAGATTTAGTGTGTAGGTGAATTCAAATGGAAGACTGAAATAATTTTAGTTGCTAATTACCTTCACCGACAATTCTTTGACGACGACTATTGCGACCAAATAATTTAGTTGCTAAAACCCTTCGGCGACTAAAAATTAACTTTTGGTGACTAAAAATTTAGTCGCCAAAAGTGAAAATTCTTGTAGTGTATGATTCATTAGTAAAAGTTATGACATTTTGTTAATTTTATTATGATTGTAGAGAAAAAAGTTGTGGTTATGATTCATTAATAAAAGTTATGACATTTTGTTAATCTTATTATGATTGTGGAGAAAAAAGTTGTGGTTATGATTCATTTTAGTAAAAGTTATGATTTTACTGCCAAAAGTTATGATTTGTCATGGTAAATCATAATAAAAAATGTTACGATTCAAATGTTATGATAATTGATTAGAAATAACTATATTTGTTATGAGTTATCATTATATTGTTATGATTTATAGTGTCTTTGTTATGACACTTCGGTGAATATTATGGCATTGTTATGATTCATTGTAGTATTGTTATGATATTTGAAAAAAATTTATGATTCTTTCTGTAACCTATTACATGACCGGTTTAGCAGGTCATTTTTTATGATGTGGCACGATATGGACCATACAATAAGTGCATATCATATGCCCTTTTATAAGGTGCACATTGTAAACTTTCCCTTCTTTATACATCAATTTAACTCCTCAGATTTCTTAACAGCATATATATATACACAAAATACATACACCAACAATCTCTCCATCAATGAATTAAATAACAATATTATTAGGATAAAGAACAAAGAAAGAAGAGAAGAAAACCTAGGAGGCCACACAGCACAACACACCCAAAGCTCTCCTTCTTGGCTACAACAATAATCTTGATGATTGAAAACCCCCTCTCTTTCCTTCATAAACCCACGGCCGCTAGGGCTGCTAGTGTTGTGGAAAACAATTATAACAAGAGTTAGGGTTTGTGTTTATTTTATTTTATACTAGTGGTGGGCACACTTAGGTCAAATAGATAGATAAATATACAAAATACATATATAAGTTACATGCAATTCAAATGGTAAGAGCTTAATTTATTAATTTTATGGTCTAGAGGTCAAGTCACACCCTCTTCTCCATTTTTTTTAATAATAAATCTTGCTTCTAAATCAATGACTTTCACCATAAATTTATTTTAGGTTTAAAATTAATTAAAAGATCCTCCAATAATATTTAATTTGCACTTAAAGATTCATAATAAAATATTTGAGATTTGTAAAATTATTATTATCTAATTATGTACTTAATTTTTATATTCGGGTTCTCACAGAAAATGCAACAACATGATCTAATTACAGAGAGTACAGAAATTTGAAAATATTCGGTAAAAGATAGGTAACTTTTGGCTTTGAACCTTCCCTTGTGAGACACTATCGGATTTACTAGCTAACCAGTGAACATGATGTCTTCAACTGTTCAGCCGTATGTGTAATCCAAGACAATAGAACTCACACAGTATATCCCCAGACACAGTTTAGTTCTCACTAATGTGTTCATTTTGACCCTGAACAACCTGGTTTTTCATGAGTATTCTAGAGAATTGTAGCCCTTCACAAATCGCGTAGAATCGGCCCAGTTCACACTCATATAGGTGATTCTTATGAAGAGTATCTTACCATACTCCACTAGGTATTCCTAGATATAAGAATCATTAAAAGTATTACTTAACCTAAAACGCTACAGACATCACTATTTCATCATAGATATGGGTAGGAGTTTAACTCCCCAGTGATCCTTATGAGTCATACACAACTCGGTTGTCCCTTTAAACCTAGATCTTGGGATCTCCAGTCAACTAGGTTGGGTTGCCGTTGTGGTAACTCTTATTTAATAGGCTTAAGTCCCATTCCCCTCAATGAATTCTCAACTAACTCTCTTGCTAACCCTTTGGTTAGTAGATCCGCAATGTTGTCTTTAGATTTCACATATTCAATGGAAATAATTCCATTAAAGAGTAGTTGTCTTACGGTATTATGTCGCCGACGAATGTGTCGCGACTTATCGTTATACATATGACTCTGTGCTCTACCTATTGCTGATTGATTATCACAATGTATACAAATAGCAGGCACCGATTTTGGCTACATTGGAATATCTTTAAGGAAGTGGCGAAGCCATTCTGCTTCTTCCTCAGCTTTATCTAAAGCTATAAATTTTGATTCAATAGTAGACCTAGCAATGCAAGTCAGTTTGGAAGATTTCCAAGATACAGCCGCCCCACCAAGAGTAAAGACATACCCACTGGTGGATTTTGAGTCTCTAATATCCGATATCCAGTTTGCATCATAGTATCCTTCAAATACTGCCGGATATCGAGTATAATTAAGCCCAACGTTACAAGTAAATTGGAGATATCTTAGAACCCTTATAATTGCTTTCCAGTGTCCTACTCCTGGATTACTCGTATATCTACTTAATTTACTTACTGCATAAGCTATATCTAAGCGAGTGCAGTTTATCAAGTACATTAAGCATCCAATATTTTGGACATACTCTAATTGAGAAATACTTTCCTGTACATTCTTAGAAAGAAACAAATTAATATCCACAGGTGTTCTAGCAAGATGATCATCATCTTTGCTGAATTTGTCAAGTATTTTCTCAATGTAATGAGATTGTGACAAAGCATATGTTTTGGTAATTTTCATACCAAGAATTACATCAGCAATTCCCATGTCTTTCATGTCAAAATGTTTATTCAACATTTTCTTGGTAGTTTTAATCATGCCATTATTGCTACCTATGATGAGCATATCATCCATATAAAGACATACTATAACATAACTGTTGTTTGTGTTTTTAATATAAACACATTTTTCACATTCATTAATTTTGAATCCATTTGACATCATTACCTTGTCAAATTTCTCATGCCATTGCTTTGGCGCTTGTTTTAAACCATATAATGATTTAACCAATTTACACACTTTTTTTTATTTCCCTGGAACAGAAAATCCTTCTGATTGTTCCATGTAAATTTCTTCATTTAATTCACTATTTAAGAAAGCGGTTTTCACATCTATTTGATGAATTTCTAGATTGTACAACGATGCAATAACAATTAGTATTCTAATGGATGTTATTCTAGTAACTGGTGAGTGTGTGTCAAAGTAATCAAAACTTTCTTTTTGTCTAAAACCTTTGACCACAAGTCTTGTCTTATATTTGTCAATTGATCTATCTGCGTTCATTTTTCTCTTGAAAACGCACTTGTACCCAAGAGGTTTACAACCTGGTAGCAAATCCACCAATTCCCAAGTGTGATTTTGCAAGATGGATTCAATTTCACTATTGACAGTCTCTTTCCATAGAGGAGCTTCAGGACTAGACATAGCTTCTTTAAAAGTTAAAGGCTCATTTTCTAACAAAAATGTTAGAAAATCTGCACCAAAAGATTTTGAGGTTTTAGCACGTTTACTGTGCCTAGATTCCTCTTCCTCATTTTGATCTACCTCTTGCTCTTATTCTTGATCATGTTCTTGATCCTGACTAGTAATAGCATCAAAAGATCTTTTATTAGTACTAATCTCTTGTCCATTTTTGTTTGGAAATATATGTTCAAAGAAAGATGCATTCCGAGATTCAATAATAGTATTTACATGCATTTCGGTATGTTCTGATTTATGAATCAAAAATCGATATGCACTACTATTCTTAGCATAACCAATGAAAATGCAATCAATGGTTTTAGGACCTATCGTAGTCTTTTTAGAACTAGGAATAGCCACTTTAGCCAAACACCCCCACACTTTTAAGTATTTGTAAGATGGTACTCTCCCATGCTACATTTCATAAGGTGTTTGATTCACTTTCTTTCGGGGCACTTTATTAAGTATATAATTAGCAGAAAGTATTGCTTCCCCTCACAAGTTCTGAGGTAATCCAGAACTTATTAACATGGCATTCATCATTTCTTTTAAAGTTCTATTTTTCCTTTCAGCAATTCCATTTTGCTGAGGTGATTAAAAAGTGGTGGTTTGATGAATTATTCCATGTTCTTTACAAAATTCACCAAAAGGTGATTCATATTCACCACCTCTATCACTTCTTATTTTTTTGATTTTCTTACCACGTTGATTTTTGACTTCATTCTTCTATTGAATAAAAGTTTCCAAAGCTTTATCCTTGGTTCGAATTAAATAAACATAATTATATCTAGTATAGTCATCTATAAAAGTGATAAAATATTTTTTCTCACCTCTAGTTTGAATTGATTTAAAATCACAAATGTCACTATGAATTAATTCAAGTGGTTCCGTACTTCTTTCAATTGAATGAAAAGAAGTTTTGGATAATTTTGCCTCAACGCAAATTTCACATTTATGATTTGTTTCAATGTCAAATTTAGGTAAACATTCCATATTAATTAATCTACGCAAAGATCTATAATTAACATGTCCAAGTCTACCATGCCATAAATTTGAAGACTAAAGCAAGTAAGAAGAAGACGTATTTTTATTAATAATAGAGGGTACAACAGTCATTACATTCATTTTGAAAAGGCCATCAGATATGTAACCTTTTCCTACATACATCCCGTTTTTGGTAAGTACAAACTTGTCACTTTCAAAAACTAGCCTAAACTCATTTTTACTCAACAAAGATCTGAAAACAAGGTTCTTGCGAATGTTCGGTACATGTAACACATTGTTGAGAGTGAGTTCCTTTCTAGATGTCATCTTCAGAATAATCTTTCATTGTCCTTCAACTTTAGAAGTCGAGGAGTTGCCCATAAAAAGTTGTTCACCATTATCCACTGTAGAATAAGATGTGAACATCTTTTTGTCGGCACAGATATGGCGAGTAGCACCAGTGTCCACCCATCATTTTTTAGGATTTCCGACAAGGTTTGCCTCGGAAACAACTGCAGAAAGATTTATGTCGTCTACACCATTGGAAATATTGTCCACTTCGGTCATGTAAGCTTGAGCAGGCTTCTTATTTGTTCTTCTTTTGCTTTTGCCTTTGCTACCGCAATCTTTGGTCCGATGTCCCTCTTTGTCACAGATGTAACATTTGCCATTAAACTTGTACTTTTTATTTTCCCTTCCTTTAGAGCCTTGTGCAGAACTTTTTCCAAAAAACTTTCTTTTCTTTGCTTTTGGAGCATGTTCCACGCTTATCAGAATTGAGGTTGTTCTCCTCAATCCTCAAACACACAATCAATTCCTCCAATGTCATTTCTTTGCACTTGTGTTTGAGGTAGTTCTTGAATTCCTTCCAGCCTTGTGGTAACTTTTCAATTAAGGCAGCAACTCGAAAGGATTCACTGAGAGACATGCCTTCTGTATGAATGTCATACAGAATGATTTGGAGATCTTGAACTTAGCTAATCATAGTTTTAGAATTAACCATCACAAAATCCAAGAATTTGCCAAACACAAATTTCTTTGAGCCAACATCTTCTGTTTTGTACTTTTTCTCCAAAGACTTCCAAAGTTCCTTTACTGTCTTGATAGGACTGTAGACATTGTATAATGTGTTGTCAAGTTCGTTCAAAATGTAGTTCCAGCAAAGAAAATCAGCATGTTTCCAAGCATCGACCGCAACAACCACTTCCCGATCAGTTTCATCCTCTTTCAGAGTAGGAGCATCCTCACGGAGAAAACGAGTCAAGTTGAGAGTTGTAAGATAAAACAACATTTTCTATTGCCATCTTTTAAAGCAGTTCCTAAAAACTTCTCTGGTTTCTCTCCGTGATTAACTGGCACAGTCGCAACAGGAAAAGGGGTTGGCGCAATTGCAACCACCATACCAGTACTTGTTTGAGCATTAGTTTCAGTAGCCATGAATTCTAAATTATAAAACAAAATTATAATTAGAATTTTATACTACATAGAAAATTAATCCAAATCCACAAAATTAAATTTTGTAAATAAAAAAAAAACAAGAATTGTAACTTTTATTTCCAATTAATTTGAAAATAAAATAAAATTTTATTTAAACAAATTAATTCTACACAGAAAATTAAATTTCTGTAACACTTCAATAATTAAAATATGAATTTAAATTAATGAACACTCATAAATAAATTTTGAAACCAAAATTCCACAAATAAATATTCTGAATTGTTAATGACACTAATATATTATTACTAGTTGTCAAAGAAAAAAAGCAGTATATTACTACTATCTGTCAAACAGTATATTACTACTATTTATTTTCCAACTAGAATATTATTTTGTAAAATTACAGAAAATAATTTCTGTAAGAAGAAGAAAGACAAAAGGAAACAAATGAAAAATTCTGTAAATAGAATAATTCGAATTTGTCTTAAGATTGTTAGAACAATCTTCTGTGTAGAATAAATAATTTGAAACAAATCAAACAAATAAAAAATAAATTACGTACCGAATTTATTTTACCGAACTGAATGAATAATTAAGAGATCAAGTCGAGTGTGTGATACTCTGTCCTTAAGACAGATTTGTCTTGCTACGGTGCTTACGGACAAATGACATCTATCTCTCAAGATACAATGATCTTTACAAATTGTAGTAGCACTCTAAACAATTTGTTCGGCGAACAAAAACCTGTGTTCTTACTCTCTAAATTTGTTCAAAGGTTGTCAGAATAGGTATGTTTTTGAACTAAAACCCTTGAACAGGTTCAGTTTGAAAACTGGATAGATCTGCAACTGCTGCAGTTCTAAAACTGTCCAAATTTTGAATCTGTCTGGGCAGTTATGAATCTATCCGAAATTAAACAAATTGAAAACTTGTTTGGACTGAATTTTCTGGATTTTTTGATTAACCAAATTTGTTGGAACAAACCTCAAATATATAGACCCGAACAGGTCTGATTTTGAATGGAAAAGGTGCAAAATAGTTTTCAAATCTGTTGGTAACTGCTTGACAGATTTGAATCTGTCTGGGCAGTTTTATAACTGTAAAAACAGTTTGAAACTCTTGGAATTTCAGGCTGGAAAAAGGCACAATTTTTTGACACAAAAATTTGATTTCAAATAATTCAAATAATTTCCTCCAAGAATTTGAAAAAATTCAAATAAACTTTGTCCAAAAAATTAATTTTTAGAATCGACCCGACCAATAACCCACACCCACGCCCAGCACAGCTCGACTCGACTCGACTCGGCTCGGCTCGGCCGGGTGGACGGTCGGCGGCGGCGAGTGCGCGTGTGTGGTGGCTTGAGCCAATGTTCCAATTATCCATAACTCCTCTTTTCTACAAACTTGGGGTGCCCCCTGGGGCCCAATCAAAGTGTTGTTACCTAGAACTTATATACACACATAAGTTCTCTTAAGTTTCCAATGTGAGACTAGCTTTACAAAGAAATCCACATTTAAATCTTTAAATGTCCAATTCCACAAACCCAAAAACGACGTCAAGTTCCCATTCACTCATAAATGATTTTGACAAACCGTCTTCACCGTGTGATTTTCCATGCGACAAGAAATACGTCACCTCTTCGGACCTACCCCAAAAGATGTTTGGGGCCCACTCAAAATTAGGCTCAAAGTTGACCCAAAATAAGCCTATAAAACTATTATTTCCAACAGATGAGTGTTGCTGTGGTGAGAATACTAAGGTGGATGTATGGCAAGACTAGAAATAAGTCTATTTGTGAATGGGTAGGAGTAGCACCGATAGAAAATAAGCTGAGAGAGAATAGATTGAGATGGTTTGCTTATATATAACGGAGACCAGTAGAGACAGTAGTGAAGAGATACGATATGGTAACGGTAACCGTAAATGAAGCTGTTAGGGAAAGAGAAAGACTAAGATTAACATGGGCTAGTGTAGTAAATAGAGATATGAATCTCCTTATTTTGACTAACCAAATGGCCTCTAATAGAGTCGAGTGAACTTAAGGCTTAAGGCTTGGTTTGGTTTGGTTTGGTTTCTATTTTTTGTCACATCCATTTAGTTTTACATTTGGGTAATTCTATTTGCACATCGCTAGTTGTCTCAGTACACTTCATTTCTTCACTATTTACTCAGTTCACACCATATTTAAATTGAAAATTTTGATGTTGTCCTAATCCACACCACCTTTTTTCAAATAATATCAAATTACCCTATTCTCCAACAAACTCTAAGTTTTACCACAGCCACCCCCGGTTGCCACCCCCTTTCCTCCAATCGTTGCCTCCTTTATAGCCTCACTCCTCTCCCGCCACTGCCATCAACCACCGCACCCACCAGCAGCACTTACCCAACCTCTACAACAGTACAATCGCCCTTTCTCAGCCCTTTCTGCCACCAGGCCAGTCATTCATTTCCTACCCCTCATCAACTCCCGCCTCACTACACCACACCACAACCTCCTACAGCCATG
Organism: Camellia sinensis; assembly: GCF_055761805.1. Classification (NCBI taxonomy): domain Eukaryota; kingdom Viridiplantae; phylum Streptophyta; class Magnoliopsida; order Ericales; family Theaceae; genus Camellia; species Camellia sinensis. The sequence continues at coordinate 60,816,573 of NC_138962.1, read as the reverse complement.
AATCCCCCAACCCACCTACGAACCCTTCCCCCATTATCTCTATTTTTTGCTCCCTCTAAAAACCTAACCACCGCCATTATCTCTCATTTCCCTCCTTTTCAAACCTTAAGCCCCTTCCTCTCATTTCTACCACACTGGAACCCTAACCCCAAGTTTTTGCCATCAAATACAAATCTCTCTCTCTCTCTCTCTCTCTCGCTCACTAGCGATCTCGCACACTACAGTGTGTCTGGCAATGGTGGAAGGCATGATGGTAGAGATCGTAGGTGAGGGGTCGCCGCAATGGTGAAGGCAATGATAGGGCTAGTAAGGCTATGGTGAGTGTCGTCGCCGATGACAAGGTGATAGGGCAGTTAATGGACTAAGAAAGGGGTGGCAATGTGTGTGGCTGAGAAAGAAACAAAATCTGGCGGTGAATAAGGTGGAGGTTTGTGGGGTGGATTGAGAAATGGATTAAGGGGTAAAAATGTAATTTGCTCAAGAGGTAAAAATGTAATTAAAAAAATATGATGATGGCGGTACTCAGATGAAAAGTGGTGTTCAAATAGAATTTTTCTTTACATTTTGGTAGCTACTATAAGGAGGTTAAGTGTCACAAAGTAAACCTTAGGAGGGTTCCGTGTTTTTTGACCAAACTTTATAGTGATAAAGTGTAGTTTACCCTAATTTTTTTATTATTTATTTAATAATTTAAAGAGTAGTTAAAAGGCCTTTCGGGCAAACTACAAAAAATAGGAGTGAAGGCATCAAATTCCGTTGAACTTTAAACGGAATTTGAAGAGGAGACGGTTGAGATTTAGAGCTCCATACAACATGGAGAGGGAAGCAATGGTAGTGGAGAGAGTATCTGGATCCCTTGTACACACGTTGTCCTTATTATAACAATAAAATTAGATAGTGGGGAGATTCCCACCAAATCCACCATTCCAAAAATCATGCGTCCAGAGGTTTTGGCTTTCAGTTCAAGACTTGATAGGGCAAAAAGGGTTTAAGAGGGAAGAAAGAAAACAAAATGAAGAAGAAGAAAATTAGGATTCAAATTAACAAAATGTTGAAACTCCAGAGTAGGCTTTTGAATTAAATTTTAAGGTAAATTACATTTTACCTCCTGAGGTTATAAAATAGCGCCCCTCTAACGTTTACTTTGTCACACTAAATCCCCTTGTGCTTGCTACCAAACCCCAACTGTCAACATTTCAGTCCAACTCAACAGTGCATGTATCACACACGCAGCATAAAGAATTGCAAGCATTGCTTCTGCCATATTTGCAAAGACTATCTGTGGACACAATTCATCCAAATTAGCAGGTGGGTTTCTACAGAGAGAAAGTGTGACGACATTAAGATATTTTACATTTAATTAATCATGGTGATTTAGATTTTAATTCATTATTATTCCAATTTAATTGTGGATTTGATGAAAATATTGGGGTTGATTCGTTTATAATTTTATAAAAGAGTTATTTTGTAATTAGAAATTAAAAGCTTAAGTGGCCCATGAAGGTGAAATTGACGAATTGAAATATTCTAATTTCGAGTATCAGACCATATGGGAGTTTAATTAAATATTGGATCAGTTTAGTAAGATTGAGATTTTATTAATTGGGTCCAAATTGGAGTTGATCAAGTTATGAAGATTAGGAATTGTGATTATTATGAATTAAATTTAATTATGAGGTGCCCAATTTGAATATGTAATTTATTGACGGAAATTTGAATCTGACCAGTAATTTATTCCTTCGACTGTGAAGAAGAAGAATCCAAGTTTGTGCTGGAAAATTGAAGGAGAAACTCAAGAAATTTGTCAAATTGAAGATTAAAGGTAAGGATTTCAACTTTGATTTTTGTAAAATCCTTGTATCACACTTGAAATTAAAGATGAGTTTCGTTCAATTTCATGTAATTAAAAGGAAATTAGCAAGAAGATGATGAAATTAAATTAGATTCATGATTATGGAAATTAATTATTTTGGATTTGATTTTGGAATATCATGCATGAATTGAGTCTAATTTCTACATGCATGGACAAATCGTACAAGTCTTAATACTCTAATTGTACATGCATCATAGATTTAAATTAAAGGAGTTTATGAACAAATGAATTCAATTTTTAAATTAATTGTACATGCATCATAGATTTAAATTAAAGGAGTTTATGAACAAATGAATTCAATTTTTAAATTAAAGGAGTTTCGATTTAAAATTGATCATATTTTCTTGATTAATTAAGAGTTTGTGTGGTTTTAGACAAGCCATATATGAACCCAAGTTTTGAGATTATATTTTGAAAGTTTAATTCAGTTTTTAGAATTTGTGGGTTTGAAATTGGGATTGATATGAAAAAAATGAACTAAATTTAAATTTGGACAAATTTGGAGATGAATTATAATTTATATTTGAGAATCAAAAATTAGTTTGATTTTGATTTAAATTTCATACGTGCAAATATTTTTGAAAGGGCTTTATAGCTTCAATTTATGTTTCATAAAATAAAGAAAGAATTGAAAGATGATTTTTGAAACATGGAGAATTTGGCACCAAATCACACATGCATACATAATTTTGTTGAATCTCATGAATTTGAGTGTCATTTCTACCATTTGAGATGAAATTAGAGTTTATATTTCACATGCATGCACAATCTATGAAAATATAGAATTCATGTGCATGAGTTTTGAAGTTATGGAAATGAATTTGAAATAATTTGTGCTTGTATGATGCATCGATGGAGATTTGAGCTTCAAATATTGTAAAATTGGCATTATGTCATGTTAGAAGTTGTGTGGTTGATATATAGAACAAAACATGTAAGTTGTATCATTTAAAGTTGTGTTTTGAAGTTTAAACAACATTCTGGAAAACCTAGAATTCGTCACCATCGCTCGAGCGAAGAAGTTGTCATTCAAGCAAAGAATGCAAGCAACCAGTATTTTTGCAGACTAAGGGGTCCGTTCGAGCAACCAATGTTGCGCTCGAGCGAAGAGCCTTGTTTCAGAAAATTTTGAAAAGCTGTTTCGTGTTCTGATTTCCATTCTCTTTCATTTCTAAGCACTCTTAGGCATAAATTGAGCATTATAAATGAACTGAGAGAGTAAGAAAGAAGCCTAAGAGAATTAAACAAGTTAAGAACGGAATGAATTGTATTGTGACACGATTTCTATGTGTATTATGAATTGTGTAGGATCAACTACAAGGGTGAACCAGGCATCTGAACACAGTAAGTAATATCTTATTAAAGATATTTTTAAGTATGTTATTTTCCAAATGCTACTTCTGTATAAGCTTAATGGATTTGTTGATTTGAATTACGAATAAGTATTCTTTATGTCTAATTTTTGTGTAAGACTCTATAAAGAACACGATTTAGGCCCAAGGCCGTTTGATATGTGATAAGAGTATGAATTGGGCCTGAGGCCGTTTGATACGTTTGATATGTCTAATTGGGCCTAAGGCCGTTTGCCGTTTAAAAAGTGGGCCAAAGGCCGTTTGAATATTGTGATGGGCCAAAGGTCGTTTGAATAAAATGTGATGGGCCCAAGGTCGTCTGAATACAAATGCAATGGGCCAAAGGCTGTTTGAATAATATGTGATGGGCCCAAGGCCGTCTGAATACCAATGCAATGGGCCAAAGGTTGTTTGAATGTTATGATGGGCCAAAAGCCGTTTGAATATCGTGATGGGCCAAAGACCGTTTGAATATAAATGTAATGGGCCAAAGGTCGATTGAATAAAAAGGTTATCATGATCACGAATATGAATATGAACATGTAATATGATTAGACAAGTAGATTGGACCCGAGGTTGTTTTGCCCCTCTGATATGTCTTGAGCATGATGAATTGGACCTAAGGTCGTCTTGATTATGATTTACATGTAATATGTATTAATATAATTTACTTAATTAAGAATCTCAATTATACAACTTATTTACTTTGATATTATTCATTGGTTGTTAGCTCACTCTTTATATATATATATACATATATATGTAGGTGAGCAATTGGAGGATCAACATTAGAGTTTGCCCTAGAGTTTGCCTCTTTGTCAAGCCACCCAAGAAGTACCTCTGTGTAGAGACTTTATTTTATTTTGTCATGCTTGAGTTAATCTTTGTGTTTTGTTAAAAGTCCTCCATGTAGTGTGTAAGATATATTATAGAATATGCCTTCACACATGTATATATAAAAGTGTGTTAAAAATGCTTAATTATTATAGTTGATCATGTACGCACAGCTCAATGAACATTATTATTTGTATTTAAATAATTTGAATTTTATCTTTAAGGCTGCAGGTAATCTTCGGATTACTGGTAGGTTACGACCCTAAACCTATAGGAGCGAGTTTAGGTCGTGACAGAAAGGCACACGGGTGGTTGCGAGAGGAATGGCAGATGGCTGGAGTTGAATGAGTTTCATCCACCCATTTCTCCTTCAATTAATGGCCGGAGGTGAGACAGTTCCTTCCACTCAGTTCTCCTTTGATTATTCTAGCAGACAAGCTTTTCCTCTCGTCTATCAATTTCTCTACTTGTCTCATCACGTATTTTTTCTTGTGGTTGAGCTTCGATTTGAAAGATTATGGAATTCTCATGATAGTTTTTTTTTGTTTTAACAACTAAAAATGCCCTGCGTTCCATACCTGATGGCGGTCCCTAATTCACTATTGAAGGTTTTTTATGTGATAAAAAATTACTATGTTGGCAAAAATGAGAAAGGAAAACAAATAATTTAAGAAAAATAGAGATCCACAATTTTAGCGACAATGAAATAATAAGTTAAGTGTCAACTTTTGATTTGTTACAAATCAACCATATAAGGTCAATTTGTTTGTTATGTTACTGTCAGTGAATTGTAACACTTAAATTTTGGATTTGTAGCATTTCTCAATAATTTATTCAAGAAACAAGCTTGAGCATGTTTGGTTCACAAAACAAAGACACAAATAGAAGGGTAACGCAAAAGAGCCCTGTGCATGTTTAATTTCAAATTTTGAACTCTATGTTGCTTTTCTAACATTAACCAAATCATGAACAAAAGCAATGCAAAAAATGGTTGCTAGAAAGCTTGTAAAAATAAAAAATAAAAAATCTGGGTTAGTAGAATTTGAAGAGAGTCTTCATGTTGCTTGTACTTGGCATCCAATTTAATGAATCTTCTCAACATCTCAATTTAAAATGGTTGTAGGCTTTCTCTCATTTGTCTCTTGCTAAGAAGCATGGACACTTTTAAGAAGGTCCTGTATCAATGTCGGGTTCATGTCAGACACTGACACTTGTTGGACACTTTTTCGACACGTGTCAACACTCGTCAAACTGTGGTCTATTTTTTAAAAAGTTTTTTAGATTCGGACATTGATGGGTATGGCCCGGGAAGGCCCAACCCATGGTTCCATGGGCTGCCTAGATAACTACTTAATTAGTTATCACCATGAAGCCCAACAGAGAGAGCCCAGTAGCGAGCCCAACAGAGAGAGCCCAGTGATGGGCCCAATCAGAGAAGCCATAGTGGTCCAAGCCCAGTTGCATCTAGATAGGTGTCAAGCAGGGAACTGGCCACGTGGCAGACAAAGATCTTGCAAAGTTATTGTGCCCAGCCAAGCATTAAATGAGATTGTCAAAGCATTAAATACAATAAGACCTCTCACTCTAGGGCATGGTGAAACCACCATGGCCGATGTCAAGTAGGCTACACACTTTCACCTAGTGGGACAATATGAATGGACAATGAAACAATTAGTAAGAGATATAAGGAAGCTGTTGGAGGACAATTGGCAACAAGTTTCTCTCTCATTCACTCTCTTTACTCTCAACTTTCTCACTAAGTTTCCATTCCTTCTCTATTCTCAACTAACTTGATTGTCAAAGGGTTCACAGGAAGGAACCACTCCCTGCTTCGAAACCTTCCTACTGGAGTACTTGATAATTGATGATTCTATTTGGTCGACAGGAGATGGGTCGAACTGATCCAAGCACTCCACTGGTCGACTAGCCTCCGTTTCCCTAGCAATACCTGCTTCAAGTCCAGTAAGAAGGTTTCGAAGTGGGGGGTGGTTCTTTCTTGTGGACCCTCCGACGATTAAGTTAGCTAAGTATAGAGAAGGAATGGAAACATAGTGACTACAACAAAAGTAACCTATGGTGACGAAAATTAGTGAAGAAAATAAATTTCGTTACTAAATAAGAATAATCTGTGACGAATTATAAAATTTTGTCACATATAATAAAAAATTAAAAATAATAGGTGAGGAAATTTATTTTCGTCAGTAAATACTTCTTTTTAGGTGAGAAAAAATTAATTTTCGTCACCAAAGGTTTTTTCGTAATTTTTTTGGATGGCGCAAAAATTTTAAGACTTTTGATGAGAAAACAATTGGTCACCAATTATAAAATTATTAGTGACAAATATATTTTCATCACCAATAATTTTTAATATTTTGATATCATTTAGTGAGAAAAATATTTTTGTGGTCAATAACTTTTACTCTTTTGAGATCTTTTGGTAGGGAAATAATTTACTAATTTTGGAGGGATAATTGAGTGGCAATGAAAAACAAATAGGCTATTAATTTTTTCCCACCTTTTGTCCAGCAATTTTCTTCTCTCTCTCTCTCTCTCTCTCCAAATTCCTTTACTTTTAGAGAGAGAGAGAGAGAGAAAGAGAGCTCGATCGATCCATAGTTTTTGAATTAGCCATGGTCTGTTCGAGCTTGGTGAAGTTAAATGCATCGTCTTCTTAGTGGATCGGTCAACAATCCTTCAATCAACGACCTGGATCTTCCTACCGATTCGCCTCTCCTCGCGTCTCCATCATCCATACCGAATCTTACTCCGACAAACTCGTCAAAATTGCCATGAGTTCAAAATATGCATCACTAAGCTGAGTTCGCTTTTATTTATTTTTTTTTTGGGTTTTAATTATTGAAAGTTGTGAAAGTCAAATTGATTGATGATATTTCTACTTGAATTTCATTGTTTATTATGCTAATTTTTTTGGGGTAATTTGGATGTGATTAGTTTAGAAGGCGAACTTTTGTTGATTGGTATGAAATCAAGATTTGAAGATGGAATCTTATTTTTAATCATGGCTGATTAAATAAAATATTTCAGTCACATTATAATTGATGATTGGCCGTGGGGTGGATAGGTGGGTCAACTTGTTTTTTTTTTTTTTTTAGGGCTCTCCTTCCTCCTCTCTACCCTTGCTACTTCATGCTGCCGTCGCACCTTCTTATCGTTCAGTACCGCTGCCGACATCACATCTCCGAGCAACCGTATATATTGTTCTCTCTCTGCTCTGGACTTGTATAAACAGGGCTCCACTCTCTACATCAAACCCAGGTTCTTTTTTCTTTCATTTAAGCTTGTATTACTTCGATTTCGTTGAGTTGCTTTAGAATTTTTATGGATTTTAATCTTCACAGTTTTTTTAGCTTCTAATCTGGCTTTATTGTCAAGGACGAAACTAGGATTTTATTATGGAAGGGGCCAAAAGAACAATAATTTTTTTACCATATACACAAATACACATGTATGTAGAATATATTATATATATAAATTGCATAAATACATAAATAAAAAAAAATTATGTACCATAGAAGCAATCTCTAATAGAATGAAGAAGTTTTTTTGGTGCAAAAGAGAAAGAGTGTGCAAGATGGGAGAAGAATGAGATATATATTTTTTTATACTAGAGAGCCATTTTATGTATAAAATGGTATATATTTTTAAAGTACTATGATAAACAGTATTTTTCATAGAAACATGGGGGTCATGGCCCCCATAGTCTTCTCCTAGTTCCATCCCTGTTTATTGTTGATGTGGTAAATAAATTTTGTATAGTTTTCTTTATTGAGCGATTTAAAAGCTTTGATTTATCATTTGAATTTTCAAGTTTTATGTATTTTTGGGTTTTTTTTTTCCCCTGTAGCTAATGTATGTAGTTAGCCATTAGATTTATAAACTAGGGTTTTGATTCTGGTGATTTGTGCGTTGTATCCTTAGATCAAACGAAGATTTGGCTTTTTATTTAAAGTTGAGGAAAGTCCAAACACAATTCCATATTGCAAGAATGAAAACATAGGCACAATTCAAACATCCATTTTATACCCTTTCAACTTTTCTAGTTTATACCTATGTAAGAATTTAGGTAGTTTATGAGATTGGGTAATTTTAGTTTTCCCTCTGTATTAGTTGATAGCAAAAATTCAGTGATTAAGATCAAGAGAATGGCTATGTATACTATGTAAAATGTATGGCAAAAAACTAGACACGATGATGATTTTTTTTTGGTCATTAAAGTATGCTATTTTTTTAAAACAACATCAAAGTATTTTAGTTTTTTTTTTAAATTTAATTTAATTTTTTTTAGCAATGTTATATGTTGTTAATTTTACTATTTATATGAATCATCATATGATATTTAGAGATAATTATTAAAAAATCAAAGAAAGTATATAATATCATATCATGTACCATATAAAAAAACAAATATATAAAGGGTTGGGAATACTCTGTTTTTTGTGCTTCAAAAAAAAGGGAATTATCTTATTACTGTGTAGTTATTTGCTATGTTCTTTTTTGCATTTATTAATGAAATTTGAACATTGAGAGCATTAAATTATTAGATATTGCTTTGGCATAGCCATAAGTTAGAATGCTCTCCAATAGCTCTATTCATTTTATTTATCATTTTATTTGTTTAAATATATGATAATAACCATTACATTTATGGCATATTTGTTTAAACGGACGAGTCAAAGAGAACTACAATATAATAAACTATTAGTTCTAGAATGAATTGTTCTTAAATTATTTAGCTAAAAATGATATGTATTTACCTATTAATCTGATTTTCATGAGACAACAGATTAATAAATTTGTTGGACATTGAGAGGGTAATTTATGTGAATAAGTTGAGCCAAGCTGAGGGCCGGGCTATGGGCCAAGCAAGGGCCGGGCTATGGGCCAGCGTAAGAGATTGGATAGCTTGGTCCTGGGCCAAGCAGATACCAAGCCAGTTAGAGGTATCACTGGGTCCTGGACCTAGCTGTCTAAAGATAGTTTTTGCAACAAACCGAGGTGTTGCCCGCAAAAAGGATGGAGCTAGGTGTAGCTCGGCAGGATGCCAACCTATAGCAGGGACATCACGGTTAGGCCATGTTGAGCATGGAGTCGAGGTAGCTCGGTTGACCGCAGTGACAATCGAGATAAAAGGTTTTTACCATCTCACTTGGTTAGTAGTGAGTAGAGTGTTATCAAGATAGGCATTATCCCTAGAAATGTGATTCCTAGGAGGACTTTACTAATGAGAGTCGTATTAGGACTGTGCCAGGTAGAATCTATAAAAGCTTATGACAAGACATATGCATAGGTATTGCAATTCTTACTCTAAAATACACAAAACTTTTATGTCTATTGTCAACTTGCTGACTTAGGCATCGGAGAGATTTTCGGCACACTGCTGCTGGCTAGCTCACGTTGTGCAAACTTGATCAACAGGATTATACGAGGGTATTATTTCGTGCTCGTACAATTGGCGTTGTCTGTGGAAATAATGACAGAGAACAAACCTTTTGATTAATTTTCCTTTAATTGATTTCAATGGCACACAATGAAGACTTGCCACATATTGCTATTGATGGGTAAACCCTGGATGGGGGCGAGAGGCACGAGGGTCTGCCTTTTGTCCAATCCATGACAGCATTGAATCTCCAGCGACGGAACCCGTAGAGAGACGTATGAGAAAGATAGGGCTCAAGTCCTCATCGTGTCTTGCTTACAAACCAACAGACAAATCATTGGCAAGGTTGCAAAGCTTGCCGTTTGTTCCGGCAATAGAGAACGCACCATTACCCTTGGGCTTGCACTAGCCAAAGTTCACAACTTATGAGGGGAAATCAGATCCCTACATGCACTTGAGTCACTTTCGCCAGATTATGGTTGTATATCAACGGAACGAGGCTCTAATGTGTATCTTGTTTCCTTCAAGCTTAGGCGACCTGGGTTTGACATGGTTTGAGAGGTTTCCAGAAGGCAGCATAGCTTCATGGGCACAACTTGCAGATGCGTTTGTTACCAGGTTTAAGACAAACAATAGGACACCGATAGAGATAGACCAGTTGCTCTCCATCGACATGGGTAAGAAAGAAACATTGAATTCTTACAACAACCAGTATTAGGAGACTTTTAATCAGATCAGAGATTTCCCTATAAACCTAGCTATCGCACAGTATAAACGAGGTTTACCGGCGAGCAATAAATTGAGGGATTCAATGATACTGACGCCACCCCTCAGAATGGAAGCCTTGATAGAGAGAGTGCTTCAGCATATCAAGGTAGACAAAAATGGCGCTCGAGCCAAAGCAAAGTTCGGCACAACAGTGATGTCGGACAGAAAACCCGCGACAAAAATTAACACGGTCGGCCGGAAGGACCGACCGAACAAAAATGGTCGAGACAGACGACCAAACGGCGAGGACTCCTAGACAAGGAGTTTGAGAGTCCACATCGTTATCACCACGGTTTTCAATAAGCCTATCTACTGAATCCTTAACAAGATACGTGATGAACCCTTCGTTCGGCGGCCAGCCAAGTTAAGAGAAGCACAAAGAGGTTACTACGAGAGATACCGGTGTACTTTCTATGATGAAGTAAGGCACCGAACTAAAAATTGTACGCCATTAAGGCAGCATCTGGAGGAGTTAGTGGCCGCAGGCCACCTGGACCAATATATTGAAGGGGGAGCTCGGCCAGCCCCCCAGGACCACAATAGGCCAAACGGGATGCTAGCCGACAGTCTGCCTTAAGGTGTAATCAATGTGATACATGAATCATCAAGCTTGAATGAGTATGCGAGCTTAGAGGGATGATTAAGAAGGCGAAGCACATGAAGGAAATACTAAGTGTACAACATACTGTGAAAATGGGGAAGACCGAGGAGAAAAGCGTCATCACCTTCTCCAACAAGGACTTGGCAAGGTTGCAAAGCCCTCACAATGACGCACTAGTGGTTACTCTACACGTCAAGAATTTTGACATCAAATAGATCCTAATTGACCAAGGGAGCTCATGCGAGATAATGTATTATGAAACCTTCAAACAACTCAAATTGGAGGACAAAGATTTAGCACTCGGGACATCTCCATTGATTGGGTTCAACTCTATGCCATAATGGCCGGTTGGCAAGATAATTTTGCCGGTCAAAGCTGAGATAATAACCAAGCAAGTGGAATTCTAGGTACTGAAAGTCCCTTCCACTTACAACATTATCTTAGGGAGAGCCTGGTTTCACACCATGCAAGCGGTAGCGTCAACCTACCATCAAGTGATACAATTCCCTAACAAAGATGGAGTGATTGAAGAAATCTTAGGAGACCAAATCATGTCCAAGCAATGCTTCGTTACAGTGAATGGCAGTCGAGCTGCCAAAGGGTTCGTACAAATGGTGGAAGAGCCAAAAAACAACAAGTTGTTCGCAGACGTCGGCAAAGCAGCCGAACAGAAGGCAGTGAAAGATTTGGAGGAGGTAAAGATAGATGAGAAAAACCCAGAGAAGTTCTTTTTGCTTGGCTCGTCTCTGTCCAGCATCGAGAGAATAGAGATCATGGAGTTCTTGATCTCTAACATCGAAGTGTTTGCCTGGACGCCGTATGACATTCCAAACTTCATTTGCCACCAATTCAATGTCCACCCAACTGCCAGACCAATTATACAGTGAACTCGCCGATCGGCACTTCACCATGCCGAGATAGTAGCTAAGGAAGTGGGAAACTTGCTGGAGGCAGGGGAAATCAGAGAGGTTCACTATCCCAAGTGAATCTCTAACATTGTGGTGGTGCCAAAGAAGAATGGCAAGTGGTGTGTTTGCGTAGACTACAAGACAGTCAACAAGGCGTGCTCGAAAGACAGTTTTCATCTACCACGGATAGACCAACTAGTGAACCTAACTACAGGTCACAATCGACTTAGCTTTCTCGATATGTATCGTGATTACCATCAGATCGCTATGCATGAACTGGACTAGGAGGTCATATCGTTTACAACACCCAGATGACTATATTGCTACAAGGTCATGCCCTTTGGCCTAAAATATGCAGGGGCAACATTCCAATGAATGATCACCAAAATGTTTGAGCCATTGTTAGGAAAAATAATGGAAGCTTACATAGACGACATACTGGTCAAGAGCAAGAATAAAGGAGACCATCTCAAAGACCTAGCTGGGATATTTCAAATTTTGAAAACCCACAAACTGCGACTGAACGCATCCAAGTGCGCATTTGGCATGGGGTCAGGAACATTTCTTGGCTTTCTAGTGACCAACTGGGGTATAGAAGTCGATCCATCTCAGATCAAAAAAATTCAAGATCTAGAGAGGCCCAACACAGTCAAAGAAGTACAGCATCTCACAGGCCTGGCTGCAACACTAAATCGATTCCTAAGTCAGTCGTCAAACAGGTGTCGACCGTTCTTCTAAGCACTTAAGGCCAAGTTTGAGCGGGATGATGAGTGTGACCGAGCTCTAGAAATCTTAAAAGAATACATGACCTCTCCACCACTATTGGCAAACCTAGTGCCAGAAGAGGAACTTTTCCTTTACTTAGCAGTATCCCACCATGCTATTAGCGTAGTATTGGTGCGCGCCGAGGGAATACAGCACTTGCCCATCTTTTATGTAAGTATGACATTACTGGGCACCGAAACGAGGTACTTGCCATTAGAAAAGCTGGTCTTAGCTTTAATGATGGCCTCATGAAAACTGGTGCACAATTTCCACACCCACAAGGTGGTCGTTTTAACAGCATTCCCCTTAAAAGCCTTATTTGAAAGGACGGACTTTCTGGGCAGATATTGAAGTGGGTTGTGGAGTTAGGACAATTTAACATCAAGTTCCGGCCATGAACTGCGATAAAAGCCCAAGCATTGGCAGACTTCGTAACAGAGTTTGTGTCGGGTAGTCGTTATGCGTGCCCAGTGGACTTGACTAAAACAACCGAGCAAAGGGGGGAACGAGTCATGGGAACAATGCCGCCCCCGCAGCAAGTCGCTCAAGTGAGCAGCAAACCACTTAGCCCTACAGCAACTACGTCATCAACTGAGGAAACGCTTGAAAGTGGAACGCTAAAACAGTCAAGTAGTGAGGATCAAATCGTAATAATAGACAAAGAGTTAGAAGAAAGTGTGGTTGACATCCCTGATCCTAAGGCATCATCAGATCCCTCCACTTGCTGAAAGTTGTTCGTAGGAAAGATGTGGAAGCTCTTCGTCGATAGAGCGTCCAACAGGCACGATGCAGGGCTTGGGTCCTCGTCTCACAGGATGGCTTGACCATTGAACAGGCAATCAACTTTGGATTTCCAGCATCCAATAACGAGACTGAGTATGAAGCATTGTTAGCCAGTTTAAAGTCGGCATTCTGCATAGAGGCCACCGAGCTGATGGTGTACAATGACTTCCAACTAGTAGTCAACCAAATATCGGACGACTATGAAGAAAAGGATGGCAGAATGGCCAAGTACCAAGAGTTGGTCAGAAGGAAGATCATAAAGTTTGAAGTAGTGCGGATAGAGCAAATCGACCGAGAAGAAAATAACAAGGCAGATGAATTGGCTGGTTTCGCGTCGATGGCTTACACGTCTATCCCACACCCATTGTTAATGGACTTCTTGCCAAGACCAAGCATTAAAGAACCTAAAGCGGCAGAAGTTTACTGCGCCGAGTTAGGACCCTCCTGGATGGACCCCATCGTGGTGTTCTTAAAAGATAGCATTTTGCCTAAGGAAAAGAAGGAAGCACACAAGATTCACTCCAAATCACAACAGTTTTGGTTTTCCCTATCCCTAGCATTGTACAAAAAGTGCTTCACAGGACCTTACTTGAAGTGTGTCTATCCTAGCAAGGTGCATTCTTGTTCGAAATTCACGAAGGCATTTATGGAAACCACTAAGAGGGGAGATCTCTGGCCTACCGAGCTATCTTATAGCGGTATTGGTGGCTATACATGCAAGCAGACGCTGAGAAGTATGTCAAGAAATGTGAGAAATGTTATAAGTTCATGCATCAAAGAGTCCAAATCCGGCAAATCTTTTTGAAAAATCAATTTTAAATCAAATAATGCCAAAATTGGACTGCTTTGCCAGATACAGAGTCGCCACCTAAATTTTTATTTTGAAAAAATTTAGGAAACCCTGACTCGTGCCAAAGGCCACGTGTCCATCATCACCAAAGTTGCTTCGGCTCAAGAACTTGGGTACGAGAGGGAAAGGTCCTGAAATGAGCACCCCCGCTCGCCCGATCAAAGTTTGGCCTCTACTAATCATGATATGATTTTTATAAACATTATGTGTTCTTGTTCCGGTTATTAGCTAAACATTACAATGTGACGCACACAAGTAAGTATAGACTAGTCGCAAGACTTGGAACAATTCAACTCATGTTTGTTTGCGAAAATGGTTTGAATTTGCCACCTCAAGTGGGCTTAAAGTTGCGGATTTGCCACCAAACAAAGTGGGCTTAAAACATGATTTTGCCACAACAAAGTGGGCTTAAAACTCACATTCGTTGAATTGTTCCAATTCAAACAACAAAGCCTTCATCCACAGGCATTCATGCAGTTTAGCGTTTAAGCACATAGCCTCATGGCAAGCATGCGAATCATGGCAACATGGCAATCACACTCATGCAAGTATGCTAAAGCATAAAAACTCACCGAGTACTCCAAGCCAAAATCGAAAGCTAGTTAAAAAGATGCATGATCCTAACTATGTTAAATGACTAATGCAACGCATGCGATATGCAATTAATAGGCTCAACTACTAATATGGCATATGGTTCAATTTGAACAACATGCGATCTAAGCACGTATTCAAAGAAGTATTTGAAATGACAATGTAGTTTGAATGATGCGCCAAGCCTCAGTGCATGCAAGACAAATGAATAGATGCAAACATGCAAGCATAAGGTATGCGGATTGAAAATGTTCCTAATCTAACCGACAAAAGCGATTAAATAAAAGGGAGAAAGACGTGGGATTGGAAGACATACACACACGCACGCACGCACGCACGCACACTTATTACAACATTACATCCTTGCGAAGGAGGGTCCGAATGAATAAGCTAACTACCTACGCTAATTAAGCTAATTATTACAACAAAACTAATTAACTAACTTAGTTAACTAATTATTACAAACCAAAATTGAATAACTAGCTATACTAAGCTAATTAAAGAAATTAAACTAATTAACTATCTAAGCTAATTAAATAATTACAACACTTGAGTGAATGAATTAGCCACTACTAACTAATTAAACAAAGTAAGTAAATAGCCTCGAGAGGCGAGGGATGCATGCATGCTCGGATGGTTTCCTTCCGAAAATTCACCGCCTTGCCATTACAACCTCTGTTTGCTTGAACACCAACAGTGCTTCCAACTTCCAGAATGCCTCTACTCCAACTCAAGTGCGCACTTGTGCAAAATTTCATTTCTGGCCGGTCGGCTACAAATGGTGGCCGTCGGCTACCATTAGTGGTCAGTCGGCTACTGCTGGTGGCTGTCGGCCACTACCATTGGCCGGTCGGCCACCCCTTCCCTGTACTTCTTCTTTTGCTGCAACAGAGAGCAAACAGAGGTAAAACAGTGTATTCTCAAGATTTGTGCGTATTGTTATGCTCCTTATCCTCACACAAGCTCAAAAGAGAGCAACTCTTGGCCCTCGAACCATCAACCAAGCATTTTCCATGCATGATGGCCAAAGAATCAAGCTTGTACAAGATTAATGAGTGCAAAACAAGACTCAACAAAACCAAAACCCTATCATGCATGATCAAAGGCGATGGTGACCAAGAAAAGTGGCATGTTTCATCACTTTGAGTATGAAACGTCCCATTTCTCGTGTTCGAATTAACGTCCGATTCGAACACATGCAATGCAACACAAAAGATGCTTTATCTTGCCTCTTTTACATTGTTCATTTTGTTTACTCATTTTAGTTTACCAATCCATTCTTTAGTTGATTAGTCCAAGGTGAGTGTCCTCTAATGGAAAGAGGGTTTAAACCACAAGTTCCTTGAGCATGAAAGAGACCTCATGCCGTTGATTAGTAGAAACCCTCAAAAGAGGATTGAAACCATTAAGCATGAGTGTCTCAATTTCACACTTAAGCCAACAAGGGATTCAAAGCCACTTTCAAAATGAATGAAAGAGTGAAACAAAGGAGTATGTGACAGAGCTTATGATGCTAAAATTACATGCAAAACAGCACCACAACATGCTTTCGACTCAAAAGAATGATGATCAAAGCATTGAAACAACAAACTAGTGAATGAAATTACACTACAACCACACAATACAAGCCTCAAAAGACCAACCCAGCTCAAAACAGAGCTGAAACCAGTCAAAATAGTAGCAAAAACATGCTGAGATTAAGGTACAAAATGCTAGAAAAACATGCTCACATGTTAAGCTATCTAGGCATGCAAATAAGACACAAGGAGGGGAGGCTAACCCCTCTAATTTTGGACTTCAAAAGAGATTTTTTGCCACTGAAATAACTCTAAATTTCAATGGTTTAAAGGCCCAAAAAGTTTGATTTGAATATGCTAAAAGATGGTGCAAAAGCTCACATAATTAAACAACAAGAAGGGTGGTTCACCCCTAAACACAAAATAGCCTCAAACCATCATATTAAGCCTAAAAAACCAGAGTTTTTTTGTAGTTGAAAACCAACTCAAAAACAATACAAAAGGATGGAAAAATGAATAGTCAAAGCAAGTATGCTAAGCAAGTGAACTACCTCTTGAAGCTTAAGCACAAAATAGCCCCTAATTCCAGCTCAAACCTCCTTCAAGAGCTCAAACTAAACTCCAAAGAACCTCAGCTCAAAGGTGAGAGTGTTTGGTTAAGGCTCTATGTGCAAAGGTATAGAGAAACTAGAGTTTAAGGCACAAAATGAGAAGAAAGAGAGAGAGAATTCTAAAGAGAGAGAGATAAATTTGATCCAAATTTTCTAACCCCTCCAAATGGGGGAGAGCACCCCCTATATATAGAAAACCAAGGTTTAGGCTTGAATTCATCCTACCATATACGTGTATGGAGATGCACTTCAGTGAACAACAGTTGGCACAGCTGGCAAACAAATATCTAAAAAATGAGACAAATGGCCGTCGGCCACTATTAGTAGCCGACCGGCCACTATGAGAGGCGGACAAGAACAACTAGTGACCGACAAGGCCTAGGACTAGCCAAAAGTTTCCTCCCCTTTCTAGGCAAGAGGCAATAAGGTTTTGGCCCAAAAACAAGCACAAAACAAATAGGTTTAGAGGCTCAAAGACAAGACGTTCCGCTGAGGACTTCGGGTGCTCAAAACAAACACAAACAAGCACAATCATCAAGTGCACAAATGATGACGTCCAAGTCTTAAGGACGATAAAAAACGAGGTGTCTACAGATATCTAACAACGGCACCCAGTTTGATGGAAAAATCTTTAGGGGTTTTTGTGAAGAACATAAGATAGAATTTTACAACTCCACGCCGACGTACCCCCAAGCTAATGGCCAAGCTGAAGCTTCCAACAAAGTAGTCTTAGATGGTTTGAAAAAGAGACTAGAAAAAGGAAAAGAAAAAAGAAAATGGGCTGAGGAACTTCCCCATGTCTTATGGGCTTACCGAACTACACCTAAGAGGTTGACCGGCGAAACACCTTTTTCCTTAGCCTATGGTATGGAGGTAGTAATCTCCCTAGAAGTCGGTCTCCCTACTATTAAAAGTGAAAATTTTGATCCCGATATGAATAGAGAGGCCATAGCCTTGGACCTAGATCTTGCTGAAGAAAAAAGAGAAAGGGCACTGGTCCACATCGCCTCATATCAACAAGAACTGTCTAGGAAATACAACAAGGCAGTTCATCCAAGGCAATTCAAGATTAGAGATTGGGTGCTGCGCAAAGTAATAAGAAACAATCTGGTGCCTGGAGATGGCAAATTGGGACCCAACTAGGAGGGGCCATACAGAGTGGTTGGTCTGGCAGGAAAATGAGCATACCACCTCGAAGACATGGATGGCCGAGCTATCCCAAGGCCTTGGAACACGGCCAATCTCAAAGTATTTTATTTTTAGCTTTTTTACACTTGTAATTTTCTTTAACATTCAATAAAACAAGTAGATATTTTTTCCACTACAATTTCTTTTGGTACTTGTATTTATTCTGTTTGTAAACAAACTATCTAGAATCCTTGCCCAACTAAGGGGCAAAGGCGGTTGGCAGGTTTGACCAACAAAACTTTTTTGCACCCTTTAACCGAGATGAGTATCTAGGCTAAAGGAGGTTGGTAGGTTTGACCAAAAACTTTTTTTCACCCTTTAGTCAAGATGAGTGTTTAGACTAAAGGAGGTTGGCAGGTTTGACCAATAACTTTTTTGCACCCTTAAGCCGAGATGAGTATCTAGGCTAAAGGAGGTTGGTAGGTTTGACCAACAACTTTTTTACACCCTTTAGCCGAGATGAGTATCTAGGCTAAAGGAGGTTGGCAAGTTTGACCAATACCACATTTTGCACTCTTTAGCTGAGATGAGGATCTAGGCTAAAGAAGGTTGGCAAGTTTGACCAACAACTTTTTTACATCCTTTAGCCAAGATGAGTATCTAGGCTAAAGGAGGTTGGCAAGTTTGACCAACACCACTTTTTGCACTCTTTAGTCGAGATAAGAATCTAAGCTAAGAAGGTTGGTAGATTTGACCAACAACTTTTTACACTCTTCAACCGAGATAAGGATTTAGGCTAAAGAAGGTTGGTAAGTTTGACCAACACAATTTTTGTACTCTTTGGCCAAGATAAGGATCTAGGCTAAAGAAGGTTGGCAGGTTTGACCAAGACAACTTTTTTGCACCCTTTAACCGAGATGAGTATCTAGGCTAAAGGAGGTTGGCAGGTTTGACCAACACCACTTTTTGCACTCTTTAGCTGAGATAAGGATCTAGGCTTAAGAAGGTTGGCAGATTTGACCAACAACTTTTTATACTCTTCAGCTGAGATAAGGATTTAGGCTAAAGAAGATTGGCAGGTTTTACCAACACAATTTTTGTACTTTTTAGCCGAGATAAGGATCTAGGCTAATGAAAGTAGGCAGGTTTGACGAAGACAACTTTTTGTACCATTGATCGAGATGATTATCTCAACCAAAGGAGGTTGGCAAGGTTGACCAACACTATTTGCACTCTTTAGCCAATATAAAGATTTAGGCTAAAAAAAGATGACCCAGACAGTTTTTTTTTTACCTTTGACCGAGATGATTATCTCGGCCAAAGGAGGTTGGCAGGATGGGCTTCAACTTTTTGGCACTTTAGGACCAAGATATCGATCTCGGCCAAAAATGGTTGGCAGGATCAAGTAAGGCCGAGCTAATTAGTTCAGCTTGGCATGGCAGGATTGAAGAAGGTCGAGTTTGTTAGTTCGGCTATACATACAGTGAAAATAATGCAAGTCATTGCAGAAGAGACACAGTAACCGAGCAAAAAGATCAAAATTCTTTATTCATTGAAAGATAATTACAAAAGGTGGGGTATATAGCCCGGTTACATAACAGCAAAAAGACAAAAGCAATAATAGAAAAAATAGAGCCATATCCCAGTCTAGCAAACAAATCTTCAGGTCAGTTCTAGCACCACTCTCTAGAGTTAGGTCGATGATGCCTTCTTCGACTACCAGACTTGGTTCAGTTTGGTCAGGCCCCTCCAACCAAACATGAAGATCAACTGGAGCATTGTTGGGGGTTGGGCTATCATCCTCCACCATTAAGAATTTCTATTGAATGGCATTTGTGTAGTCCTTCATATAGCTCGGTATGTAATGGAGAGGAGGATTAAGGAACACTGCAAAATCTTGCGCCTGACCGAGCTTAACCGCTGCCGCCTTCTAGCCGCACTTGAAAAAGATATTCTTGGTCGCCTCGCACTGCTGGATATAGGTGTCCTCACCTTCTTTGAAACCCTGGTCTTCGGCGTCCTTCATCTTTTTTCGGAGCTCCTGGATCTTAGCATTCTTTTTCTTCTCAATCTTGGCGAGTTTGCACAAGTAGCAATCTTTTTTCTCAGCCAGGGCTTTCTGTTTGTCAGCCTCTGCCACACTAACCAGCTCAGCCAACCTTTCTTTTCCAGTAGCTAGCTTGGCCAGCTGTGCCTTTTCCTTCTTCAGCTCAGCTGCCTTAGCGTCCACATCAACTATTGCTGCCCGTGCTGTCTTCCATAGTTCAAGCACATGTTTGTGGGCAAGATGGATTTTTTGCATGGACTACAATTCGAGTTAAAGTTGTTAATGTCACCGAGCAAACAGTTTGCACAAAAGTATGAAAGTGAATAAGTAGATGAGTGACTTACAAAAACCATTGTCTTGGTGGCAAACCGAATCGCCTTTAGCTCGGTCAAGTAGTCGTGCTTTTCCATATCGGCTTGAAGGCACAGGCATGTTGATAAGCTGAAGGCCAGTTGGTGGTCTTTTTCAGTGGCCACTGAATCGGTGGTCGTCACAACGCAGCCTTTGAAGGTCATGATTGGAGCCCACATTAGTGGAGAAGAGGAACCAACACGGCCGAATTGGCAGTCCCCTTGAGAAGGCTGGGTTACTGGCAGCTCAGATTCAGGTAGTTCAGCCTCTTCCTTATCTCCCAGCCGCTGCGGTTGGGAAGCTGAAGTGTGTGGCCTCTTGTTGGGCCGAGATAAGGTAGCCCTAGTGGATGGAAGGGCGATGACGGTCTCACGTAATTGACTTGGGGGGTAGCTCGGTTTGAACTCTGGCGTTTGAAGTAGAGGCTTGCTCGGTGATAAGGGCACAAACAACTCGCCTTTTGGCCATCTCTTGCTCTTCTGTGAGGGGAATAAGGTTGATTTGGGGTAGGTTGGGATCAGGTTCGAGTGAAGACTCAAGCAAGAAGTCTGTAACTCTGTTTTTCCTCTTCTCGCTGTAGCGGTAGGTCGGTTCTACTCCTAATAGCTCGGTCTAGTCATGGTGACGGTACCGTAGGATGGCTCATAGTGCGGCTTGGTTGGCATGGGTGTAATCTGCTTTCAATCGGTTCAGATCTGCAAAAAAATACAAAGTGCGATACAAGGTAGAATGCACAAAATATTTGGATTCAAGCTCTAATCCCAAGCCTTACACCCCATTTTGGCCAAACTATTTTAGACCTTAAAACCCTCTTTTCAAAATATTTTTTCAAATGTTTCTACAATGTTCCGAGGCTCGCATTTCGATTAAAATATTACACTTTTTAGTAAACATGAGTAAGGACAAAGTGGAAATAAATGAAAGAGAGGTGAACTCTTTGAAAAATCTTTAAAAATATCTTATTCATAGGTTTGGAGTTGAAGGACATAGGAGGTGATGGAAAAAAACTAGTTCAGGAAAGGGTTGGGCATCAAACTGTTAAGAAAGAAATGAACAGCCTTCACTAAATTAGGCATATCTCTTTGTACAGTTAGAATTTAGATGTGAGGCCACCACCATTGGAAAGTAGACTCTCGGGGCTTCAATTTAGACTCAAGAATCACCTAAACCCGAGTCCGGATGAGAGAAATATTCTCATTTGAAGTCGGACTTGAAAATAGTTTTTTGGACCCGGCCGGGTTTGTTTAGATCCGACCGTGGCTTGTTTAGACCCGGCAGTTTCAATGAAAAATAGTCCATTTGTGCCTTTTAGACCTAGCCTTTCATTTTTGGGCCCAGTCGTGTGTTTTGTGGCCCGGCCAGGTCTCATTAGCGACAAACAAGATAGCTGGCGAGAATTCGCCAACTGTTGTTTTTTGAAGATATTTTTGACGAATTTGGCTCAAATTCTATAAATAGACCCCCTGCCTTCAGAATTAAAGGTTAGAAGATTTTCCTAAAGGCTTTGAAGGATATTGAGAGCTAAAACCATCTTCCTTATTCCTTTGATCTTCAAATCTTCGTGAACCATACATACACAATACATATACCATTAGAGCTTGTTCTTGAAGCTTTTTGTTGAAGTTTCAAACCATATTTCATAAACTTGAGGGTGTTTGGAATTAGGGTTGATCAACAACCATACATACTCTTTAAAGAGGTATAACTCCCATCATCTTTTTCCTTTGTTTTTACTAATCATCTTTTTCATTTTCCTTGAGTTTGTGCACTATTTAAGGCTACTTTCAAGGGCTAAAATATATGATTTAATTCACAAGAAGTGAAGGGGTTAGACACCCCTCCTTAAGCTTGCTTGCTTAGCTTGTTCTCCCCTACTTCCCTTCACTTTTTCCACTCTTTTGAAGTAATTTTAGGTACTATTTTTTGCGCTTTAGGGGCTATTTAATTCATTTAAATAGTTTATGCTTTGAATACTATGCTTGTGTTGTTGTAAGTCCTCGTAGATTTGGGGGTTTAGGCCTTAGACACCAATCTATTTGAGTTGATAGCTTTTCATTACTTTTTTTTTTTCATGTAAAGAGTCTCACTTTAATAATCATCTTTGCCTAGTTATATCTGCAACCTCCCTCCTTTCTTTGTGTTCTTTGATTAAGAGTTATCTCAAAACTTGGTTGTTGTTCAAAGCATGAGAAAGAGACTTTCCATGCTTGATGGTTCAATCTCTTCGGAGGTTCATTACCAAGGCATCACATCTCTTTCATGCTAATCACAACATGTTGTTTGATACTTCTCTTTATTGGCTTTTGCATTAGTGGACGTAGTTATCACTTTTGGACAAAAATGATTAAAGAATGGCAAGGTAATATAAAGAGGTTAAAATTAACTTAAAGAAGTAAAAAAACTAATAAAATTGGTTGGATTCGGTCCGACGTTATACCAAATCCATCGCTTCTAGAGTCATCACATACCAATTCGTGATGTTTGATAATTTTTTAGGCGTGTCTAGCTTCCTTCTTAAATTAATTTCATAATAGGAAGAAGGTGTTGCTTGTCCTTCATTGCATTCATTAACTTTTATCCTATCGTGTCCAAAATCATCACGCAATCAACTTGGGCCCATTGATGGTTCGGGAACCGAATCCGTTCTTCTCTTGAGTTTCTCCATGATAGAGAAGAGCAGAAAGGTCAAACGTGGCTTAGGAATGCTCTGCCTGCACTGTTTTCACCTCAGAGCACAAAAACATCTTTCTGTAACAAAATAAGGCACGACCGGATTTGTTTGGGCCCTGCCTAGTCTTACTGTGGGCCGACCGGGCTCCAATGTATGGTAAACAGAGCACTCTTGGTTGAAATAAAGAGCAATGGCTGAGGATGAAACAGAACAGCTTCCCAGGAAACAAACAGAGTAGTTTTTGAGGGCTTTCTTCGTTGGCGCGCGTAGGATCCTTGTGCATTCTTTAAATATTCTTATTGTAATAACTTAGATAGTTCTTTATTTATTATTCATTTGGATTTGTAATAAGTAGTTGATTTGGACACTTCGACATTCGGACCCTCCTGCATGAGGGCAAATATATAATAATTTGTGTATGTCTTCCAACCCCTCGTTTTTTCTTCCTTTTATTTATCTGCTTACTGTGGTTGTATAGCATCATATTTTCCTTAGCATTTTCCATGACTCATATCCATTCGCTTTGCATGCATAGGGGTTCGGCTCATCGTACTAATCAATGTCAATTTCGAGTTCATTGCTTGAATACGTGCTTTGTCTCATGTCTTGAATTGACTCACATGTTATGCTAGTAGTCAAACCTATTAATTGCATGTTGTATGCATTACATTAGTCATGTTGCATTGTTTAGGATCATGCATTTTTGTAACGATTTTATTTCTTTTTGGCTTTGCCTCGGTTGAGTACTAGGTGAGCATTTTTGCTTTAGCATATTGCATGCATGTTAGTGTTGCCATATCAAGCATGTTCACCATGAGACTAAGATTTTAGTTGATATATCTCTTGAATGCCTGTGGATGAAGGTTTTTCTGCTTAAGTTAGGATAATTTGATTAAATGTACATATGAGGTTACTTTTTCAAGTGGCGTATATTCAAAATAATTTTCAAAACAAATATGAAATCAAAGCGTTCCAAATTATGTTAAAATTAAGTATGCAAGGTTCCATATAGCTGGGTTACATTGCATTAAGCATGCAAGGTGAACAATGAGCATACAAACTGTTTGGAGGCCTAATCATGTTTTTATTTCATTATTTATTCATGTGTATTTGTTTTTGTTTTTATATTTGCTTGCATGTGTGTGTTTTGACCTTTTTACCTCTTTAAGGTTCAAAATAAAACAAGAGAATATTTAGATTTAAATGAAAATGGTACCTCCTGTAGAAACCATAGGTTGATTAGTTTATGTCAAACATGTCCTGTGATTCTCTCTGGTTATTGTTGGCATTAGTGCTAGTGATACGTGGTATTCCTGTAGTCTTTTGGAATTTTCTGTTATCTATGTTGCTTATTATCAAGGATCACCTCAACTGTTTCAAGTTTTGGATTGTTATATGAATTTCTACTAAATTGGTTTATAAAATAAAATTATTTGTATGAGTTTGTATGTAATTGATAATATATTTTAATGTTCTCCTTATTTATTTTCTTTGCAGATTAGTTTTTGATGACATTTGGAAGGATACTTGCAAATCAAGATCAAGCGTTGAATTTATTTTTTTATTTTATTTTATTGTGGACTACACGTTTGTTCATTTTGGGATTTGTTCATTTTGCAGATTAGTTTTTTTCATTTTGGGATTTGCTATGATGGTTTGATGACATTAGTTTTTATTAGCCTTCATTTTGGGATTTGTTTGATGGATATATTTTGATTTATAATATAAATTGTTTGGCAATTTTTTTTTTTTGTGAGGAGTGGTGTATAATAGCTAGTGGACTTCTTAGTACATTTAGAAGGCTATTGGGATATGAGTAAGGATATTTGTAAAATAATAATTTAAATTGAATATAAAATATGGAACAACAAGTTTAGTGGTGAATCTTTTTGTCATCTGTGCTTGTTATTATGACAAAGTGATTATTCGCCACTAATAAATATTTTCTGTGACAAAATTTATTGTTGTTTATATATGAAAGTTTTCATTGATTTTGTTGTTTGGTGACTAAAAATTTCGTCACTTATATATATATTTTTGCTATGAAATATATTTCGTCACCAATGTCTGACTTTTAGAGATGAAAATCTTCGTCAACTTTACATCTTATTGTGACGAAATTATTTCCTCATCAATGGTCAACATGTGTGGCAAATTTATTCATCAATTAAAGTTATATATATGGTACTAAATAACTATTTGGTGACGAAAATGACAATTTTTTGTGATAAAATGTTGTCTTATTGGTGACAAAAATTTTCGTCACTAAAGTAATTTCATTGGTGACGAAATTATTTTTCCTCACGGCGATTTTTAGTGACAAACATTCAATGATGAAACCGGTGAGGAAAATATTTCCTCACAAATATCTATAGTAACGAAATTAGCTCTTTGGAGACAAAAAAAAAAATCGTCATTCAAGACCCAATTTCTTGTAGATGAGAAAGTTGAGAGTAGAGAGAGTGAATGAGAGAGCAACTTATTACCAATTGTCCTCTAACAGCTTCTTTATATCTCTTACTAATCATTTCTTTGTCCATTCATATTGTCCTATTGGCCGAAAGTGTACAGCCTACCTGCCGTCAGCCATGGTGGTTTCACCATGCCCTAAAGTGAGAGGTCTTATTACATTTAATGTTTTGGCAATCTCATTTAATGCTGGGCGCATGAACTCAATAACTTTGTAAGATCTTTGTCTGTCACGTGACCAATTCCCTGCTTGACACGTGGCCAATTCCCTGCTTGACACATGTCTAGCTGCAACTAGACTTGGACACTATGGGTTCTTTGATTGGGCCCACTACCGGGTCTTATCTATTGGGATTTATGGTAATAGCTAATCAAGTAGTTATCTAGGCAGCCCATGGCAACCATGGGTTGGGCCTTCTTGGGCCATACCTATCAAACACTATTCAGACACTTGAAGGGCACACATGTCCATTGATTAGACGCACCTGAAATTAATTATAAGTTTTAACTAAATAATTTAGGATGCAATAATAAAAGAAAAACAATGTAGTTTATAAAAAAAGTGTTAAGTTACATTTTTTTAAATATCTTTGAATGATATTCATATATATGACATATAATAAATATATACAACTATATATTTTGTACTTGTCCCCATGTGTCGTGTCCTGTAGTTTCTAAAAATTAGGGTGTCAACGTGTTCATGTCGTATCCGTGTTCGTACTACTTAGGTCTCTTGGATCTATCAGCTTCGTCCTCGCACCCAACACAAATGTATATATATATATATATATATTATATATCAAGAGCGGATTCATATATGGAGAGAGGAGAAAAAAACTGAGCAAAAGAGATGAATAAAGACATATGAAGAGAGAGATAGCCAACTATGATAGTGATCACCGAAGGTGTGGAGAGGAAACGTATTAGTTTAATAGGCTTCAAAAATATTTCAGAGTTATTTTTGTCTTTTTCTATTTCCTATCCCATTCATTCCATTTTACATTTTGGTAGTTACCACAGGGAGGTTAAGTGTCACAAAGTAAACGATAGGGGTGTTGGAATTTTAATAAAAATAAAATGAATTATTTCTATTTAATTTGTTTGACCGTTATTAACATTTGTATTAGTTTTAAACATTTCAATTACGAAGATATTATTATATTTTATTATTATAATTATGTAATTATTAATTGTTATGTTTTAATTCTTATAAAGTGTTCCACTATATAAATCGTTCTCTTCCCAAACATTAGAGAAGAAGACAAACAAGAGTATATATAAGTATAACATCATTGAGATTCTATTGAAGAGTATAGTTTGATCTATCTTTTGTATTTTTGGACAACTATAGTTCGTGACTCATTCATATCCTCTTGGTGGATGTGAACATCGGCTGAGGAAGGCTATGAGTGCTTGAGTTGTATCTTAGAGCCGTTGCACTCCAATTGTACCTTCACGTGGGAACGAACAACGACTTTAAGGCAATGACTATACGTCTCTCAATCTCACAGACCAACTCTTTCTTACTCTATATGAATTTATTTACTTCCATATTTTATTTATCGTACATCTACTAATCATTTTATTAATTAAATTATATTAGTGCATAATATTTTTCTAACAATCTAAAGCTGTTGCTGTTAAAATAAAAAAGGTTAAAACTATATTATTATTTCTTATTAGTGTTATTATAGTTATTGTGATATTTTGGTTGTTGTTTAGCTAGACTAACAATCTAAAACTACTTTTATCTCTAAATTATTTGTAGATCTAGCAAAAATTAACAACAGTGTCATCTGATTTTATCTCACAATTATTTTGTCTTTATTTTTTCTAAAGCTGTGGGTCTTTCTTTAAGAGGAAAAATAGAAATCAAATTTTGGATGAATTTGGAAAAAAAAAGTTAAGGAGTTGGGTTCTATAACTGAGTTTTCTATTTTGGATTTTGAACATAACATTTCTAGCATGCTTTACCTATAACAAACGGAGAAATTTCATTTCTATTACATTTATTTTTGTTTAAAGTAAATTCCAGATTTCAATTTAATACAAATATTCTATGTGTTCAATTTCAGTTTTTAAAAAATATATATATAGTTTCAAGTAACGAATATTCTTGACTGTGAATGTGTTTTGGTATTGGTGAAATAACCACAGTTTAGACAAGAATTGTAACCTTGGTTTTGAGATGTTAATCTGATTAGCATGTTTAAATATTACCTTATTGGTGTTTTAGGATAAAAATATGTTATGTTGTGTTCATGTTATAAGTGTTATTTGGTCTTATTTAGAATATAATATTGATATCCTTAATGCTTTAAAGTTTCTACTTAATGAAAATGATATGTGTTTTAGTTTTGATTGTTTTAAACAAAAATTTGTCTGTGTTATTCTAAATTAGATTTTATTGTTTTTGTTAGCTGTATATTATTATCCTTATCTATTTGTATTGTAGATATATCTCTATCTATACTTATCTCAATCTCATTGTATCTCTATCTTTTTATATACCTATCTAGGTTTCTTATCTGCCTGTATATACAGGCTTCTGCTATTGTATTATTCATTCAATTCAATATATCAGAATTACTCTCATAACAATGTATCAGAGCATAGGGTTCTCTCCTAGTCTCTTCTTCTAATTTATCACATTTTTTTCTGGCAGCTTTGATTCTGTCTCACGTTGGTTTTTATTGGGTTCTGCATTTCTCGTCCATCACTGTTTTCACATTTGGACTACACTAGCCTCTTCAACTCTTCAAGACGAAAATAACGACGCCAAAATCACCACCATCAACCTTTCCACGCGCCCTCACGCGCCTACCAAAGCGAAGCGCGTCGATTAACATCGCTTCCACTCGCAGCACACTTCCACACGCATTTCAGCCAGAGCCAGCTTCCCTCAGCTTCCGCATCAATCGATCCTACCTCGGCTTGGCGGTCGGCTTCCGCATCAGCCGAATCCTCATCGACTTCCGCCCGGCTTCTCCTAGCCGCGTGCCCCCTGCCTCGGCTTTCGCCCGACTTCCTCACCCGTTTCCTTTCATCTTCAGCCGCTAACGTCAGCCCTCATCAGTCGCTGACATCAGCCCATATCAGCCGCTGACGTCAGCCCTACTCAGCCACTGTCTCTCTGCTGACATCATCACAGCCACAGTGCTAACATCAGCCCTACCTATCCCTAAGGTTTTCCAGCCTTCTGATTCTGTGACCTCCGTTTTTGAAATTATGGATCATACTAAGAACATCCAATCTGTTTCTGTTATTCTTGATGGGTCCAATTATGTTAGTTGGGCCCAAGCTCTCTCTAGGTTCATCAAAGGCAAACGCCTTTGGCGGATCATTACTGGTACTCTTCTCAAACCCAGCCAGAAGGAGGATAAGCCTGACTCTGCATTCGATAACCGTCTTGACAAATGGGAAAGTAAGAATTATCAGATTATCACATGGTTCCGGGCTACCTCAGTTCTTTCCATCCATCTTCAGTTTGGACGTTTTCAGGAAGATGATTCCCTTGCCTCTCCTGCTAAAGCAATTTGGGATTTCTTGAAGGAACATTATTAGACCATTGGACATGCTCATCAGTATCAACTGTTACAGACTCTTCATCACATGCGCCGGCCCCTGGTCAATCTCTCAATGACTTCTTATCCCAAATGTCATCTATTTGGGACCAGCTCGCTCTTTCTGAACCTTCATGGGCTCATTCTGATGATGTACAATTATTTATTACCTATTGGAATCATCAGCAGCTATTGCAGTTTCTTATGGCTCTTCATAGCACTTTTGAGCCCGTGCGTGCTTCTTTGCTCCATCATTTGCCCTTGCCCACTTTAGAGTAAGCCATTATTGAGCTCCTATTAGAGGAGACTCGTTTTGGGATTCTCAAATCTCTAACCATGGATTTTGTTCTTGCGATGCCATCATCTCATAGTTCTTCATCTCCTCAGCCATCTAGTCTATGCAGTTATTGTCGCAACCGTAGCTTGTCAGCCAATCATTCTCTTGTTCAGTGCCAGGTTCGCGAATGCTTGATGTGTCACAAGACTGCTCCAGGTCATCTCCAAAGCAATTGTCCTCGAGCTCCTTCTACTGCTTCATCTAAGACTAGGTCTTCTCGTTCTCGGTATCAGTCCAATTCTGGCCAAGGTTCTCACTCTGCTACTGTTGCCTCTGAGGGTTCTTCTACTCACCACTCCACTGATTCCACCACTCCTTCCTTTTCTAGGGATGATGTTGAGTCGATTATCAACCAGGTGCTCGCCAAATCTGGTACTCCCCCCTCTACTGCTCTTTCAGTGACCTCAGGTAACTTTTCATGGTATTTTGATTCCGCATGCTGTAATCATATGACTTCTGACTCCACACTATGTTTTCTTCTTTCTCATCATCATCTTCTGTTCCCTCTATACACACTGCTGATGGTTCTCATATGTCTGTTAGTCATATTGACCCAATCTCTACTTCTACTGTGTCTCTTTCTGATACTTATCACATTCTTGCTCTTCAATTGAACCTTATCTCTGTTGGTTAGTTATGTGAACTTGGTCTAACTGTTACATTTTCTGCTAATGGTTGTTTGGTGTTAGACCCTCAGACGAGACAGATCCTTGGAATAGACCGTAAGCATGGACGTCTGTTCGAGCTTCTACATCTTTCCATTCCACACAAAGCATCTACTGTTGCTTCCATTTCTTCCTCTGTTGCTACATCTACTATGTCTTCTTTTCATCTTTGGCATTGTCGCTTAGGACATGTCTCTTTTAGTCATTTGAAACCTTTGGTTTCTAGTGGTCAGTTAGGTCGTGTCCATCTTGAAGATGTCGATTGTTTATCTTGTTAAATTGCTAAACAACCTGCTTTACCTTTTAATCAAAGTACTTCTATTTCTATTGCTCCTTTTGATCTTATACATTTTTATATTTGGAGACCGTCTCCCACACCAACCATGGGGGGTCAAAATACTTTGTGATTTTTGTTGATGATTTTTCTCGTTATACTTGGCTTTTTCTTCTCAAAAATCGCTTTGAACTTAAGCAGATTTATTATGATTTCTCTGCCATGGTCTGCACTCAGTTTTCTCGTACTATTAAGATTTTCCGTTCTGATAATGCCAAGGAGCACTTGGATTCTGATTTTCTTTCTTTTCTTCGAGCTCATGGTACACTATCTCATCGATCTTGTGCAGGCACATCCCAACAAAATGGCCAAGCCGAACGGAAGCATCGTCATATTCTCGACACTACCCGGGCTCTTCTCACCTCCTCTTCTTTTCCTGAAAAATTTTGGGAGGAAGATGCCTTCACTGCCATTCACACCATAAATCGTGTCCCTACACCTGTCATTGCTAACACTTCTCCTTATGAGCGCTTGTATGGTTCTCCTCCTGACTATACCACTCTTAAAGTTTTTGGTTCTGCTTGTTTTGTTCTACTCCAGCCTCATGAACACACTAGACTAGAACCTCGTTCTCGTCTTTGCTATTTTCTGGGATATGGTATTGAACATAAAGGGTATCGTCGTTGGGATCCTATCTCCAAGCTTCTTCGTATTTCCCGTCATGTGGTCTTCTGGGAACACAAAATGTTCTCCAAACTTTCCAAGTTTCAACTCCCATAGTCCACTCACTCACCAGCCTTTACCGATATTTCCATAAACTTGTTTTCTAATGAATTTGATGCAATGCTTCCACAGTCGCCTACGCCTATCATCCATCCTGAGGATCTTGTGTCCACTGATGGTCCTACACCTTCTCCAGCTCTTGTGGAGGTTTCTCCATCTCCACCTCCCATTGAGGTTCCTCCTTCACCAGAGCGTCACTCTACAAAGGTAAGGCAACCTTCTGTTCTTCTCCGTGATTATATTGTTGGTTCCACTGCCTTTTCCACCCATGAACCTACTTCCTATCAAGAAGCTTGTTCTAACCCTCTTTGGCAACAAGCTATGACTGATGAACTGCAAGCTTTCGATAAAACTCATACCTGAGATGTGGTTGATCTTCCTCCTGGAAAGAGTACTGTTAGTTGCAAATGGGTTTACAAGCTCAAAACTCATTCTGGTGGTTCCATTGAGCGTTACAAAGCTCGCCTTGTCACTCGGGGATTTACTCAAGACTATGGGATTGACTATGAGGAAACATTTGCTCCTGTTACTCGTCTTACTTCAGTTCGCAGCTTACTTGCAGGTGTGTAACAAGTCCGCGGGGGACCTCGCTACAGCTCGGACTCGATTTGTTGTCACGGTTCTAAGTCTGAACCAAAGAGTCCAAATCCGGCAAATCGTTTTGAGAAAACAGATTTTTGAAAGAAGTGCCAAACATGGACTGCTTTGCCAGATACAGAGTCGCCACCTAAATATTTTATTGGGGAAATTTAGGAAACCCTGACTCAGTGCCAAAGGCCACGTGTCCGTCATCACCAAAGTTGCCTCGGCTCGGGAACTTGGGTACGATTGGGGAAGGTCACTTCGTGAGCACCCCCGCTCGCCCGGTCATAGACCGGCCTCTACTAACCATGATATCTGTTTTTGAAAACATTGTATGTTCTTATTCCTGTTATTAGCCTAGGTTACTATGTGATGCGCACAACATACAAGTATAGATCGGGTCACCCGAATTGGAACAGAACATTTCATGTTTGCTTTTTGGAAGATGGTTTGCTACTCGCAAGTAGGCTTAAAATGCAGGTTTTGCCACCCTCAGGTGGGCTTAGAAAAGATGGTTTTGCCACTATCTAGTGTGCTTAAAACAAACAGTAAATGAATTGTTCCAATCCAAATAACCCAAACTTCACCCACAGGCACTCAGGCAGTTATATCACATAAGCAAATAGCCTCATGGTAAGCATGCTATTCATGGCAGTCACTCACATGCATGCAAGGATGCTAAAGCATAAAACTTACCGAGTACTCCAAGCCAAAACAGAAACTACATTAGAAATCATGCATGATCCTAAGTATACAGAAATGCCTAATGCAACACATGCAAAAATGCAACTATAGCAGGCTCGGCTATTCTAAACATGGCATATGGAATGCTACAGCTAACATGTATTCAATTTGGAATTGAAAATACAATGCAGTTAGTATGGTGCGCCGAGCCCGGTGCATGCAAAACAGATGAATGAATGCAAACATGCTATCATACTGTATGCTAATTAAAATATGCCCTAATCTAACCATCATAAGCGGGTAAATAAAAGGGAAGAAAGACGTGGGGTTGGAAGACATACATCACACTCACGCACACTTATTACAGTTGTGCCCTCGCGCAGAGGGTCCGAATAAATAATACAGTCCCGAATAAAAGAATATTACAGTCCAAATAATACAGTCCGAATAATGTACAAATTCCTAATTAATTTAACAAATAAACTAAGAAAATTGTAAAACTGGCATGCAAGCCAGGGACTGCCTTGCTTCTGATGAATGACGTCTATTTAGGCTGCCTTGCGCGGAAATCCACCGGGATGTCCCAATTAGCCTCTGTTTAGCAGTTATTCTTGAAAAGTGTGCCGAGCTCCGAAAAGTTGCTGATTCTTCATTTTGCTGCAACAGAGAGCAGGAAAGGGGCATAGCAATGTATTTTCACAGATATATGCATGCCTCGATCCTCGTGCCACCAATCACGCATATCGAGGCATGATGGCCGAGGAGTCGAAATGCACAATTCAATATAGGATGAATGCACATGAAAACACAACTAAAACCTAACTCCATCATGGATAATCCGGAGTGTCGGTGACTGGGGAATTGAGGCGCGTTCCGTCACTCGGAGTACGAAACGCACCTCGTTTCCCGCGCCCGGGCTAACTCCTATTCCGAACGCAATGCAATATGCATGACATGTATGAATGCAACTAAGATACAGCCTAGCATGCACAATGTTATGAAAATGAGATGCCTCGAAATGCGTGCACACGGGCACGCAAACCAAGGCAATGGCATACGTAATGCGATATGGCTAAAATGACATACAGAATGCAACATGAATTTATACTAACATGAGAGAGCCTCAGCCACACTCACATAAGAGGCCGATGGATGAAAATGAAGTGCCTCGAAATGCGTGCTCACGGGCACGCAAACCGAAGCAATGGCATACGCAATGCAATATGGCTAAAATGGCATATAGAATGCAACATGGGATTTCAGCACTGAAATGTGGGGGAAAACAGCCCCGAAATGAGGCGAAAGTACACCCGATGCATGGAATAGTCCCGAAACATGAATTTTGGCACCCGAAATGGCCTATAGCTATACCAAACATGCACAATACGGACATGCAATGAATAGACAGTAGCAAGGTAACCCCAAAATTAGCATTTTACCAGTACAAATCATGGCCAAACAGCAAGCAAAGATAGGGCAACAATGGCATGCAAAAATAGGGGCCAAGAGAGGGCAATGAAACAAGTGGTATATGCAAAACCCAAACTGAAAAATGCCCTTCTACAACACTGAAGAGGGACCAAAAATATGCACATTTACAGTTTATGGCCAGTCCCAAAACAGCATGCATACAAGCCAAAAATATCATGCAAAATATGGCCAAAAAGAGGGATACAACACAAAGTATATAAATGATGCCTCAAACCATGAAAGGCCCTTAATGAAACATGAAGAATGGGCCAAAATAAGGCTGTTTTCAGTTCTGTAAAATGACCAAAAACAGGAGCATAAGGGGCTGCCAAGTCATGCAAAAATGGGGATTAAAAGAGAGATACAACACAAAGTATAGGAAGGGTGCCTCAAACAGTGAAGGACCCTCAATGAAACATGAAGAGATGACCAAAATAATACCTTTTCTAGATCTGAAAATCGTCCAAAAATGGAAGCATAATAGGCTGCCAAGTCATGCAAAAATGGGGACCAAAAGAGAGATATAACATGAAGTGTATGAAAGATGCCTCAAACCATGAAAGGCCTTTAATGAAACATGAAGAATGGGCCAAAATAAGACTATTTTTAGTTCTGTAAAATGACCAAAAACAGAAGCACAAGGGGCTGCCAAGTCATACAAAAATGGGGACCAAAAGAGAGATATAATGACAAGTGGCAAATGGAGGTCCCAAACAGTGATGAGCCCTTCTTCAATGTTGAAGAGGGGCTCAAAATACGCCTACTTACAGTTTACATCATGCTCCAAAACAGATCACACACAAGCTAAAAATATCATGCAAGAAAATGACATTCAAGAAGGATATTGAAGCAAGTGCAATATATGGACCTCAAATGACAAAAGTCCCTTAATGAAACATGAAATAGAGCTCAAAATAACACTACTTTCAGTTATGGCCGGAGCTCAAAAGAGCAAGCATGTATGGCCTATAAATGAAACAAGAAAAGGACCAAAAAGGGGGAAATGAAACTCACCCTTAAAGACAAGTCTTTAGCAACTCTTGGCTTGAGTTTGTAGCACCCTTAGGCCTTGGAGAACACCTTCAAACTTCTGGAATGGAGGATGGAAGGGTGGGGGTTGGTGGTGTAGAAGAAATGGTGGTGTAGGACTTGGAGGTTTTTCAAGGAAATGAGAGAGATGGAGGGGGATTTTTGTATGCAAGCTTGAAGGAAATTTTTTCTAACCCCTATCACCAATGCTGCCTGCTGGTTATATGGACCAAAAAGAGGGAGCAAAGGGAGGGAAAGAGTGGGGGAAAAGGAGGCAAGTTTTCCCCCAAAAAATATCCCCCGGATTGAGATATTTTCTGGGGGATACAGCTATACAGCTGTAAAGTGTGTATTGCAAGGAACATGGCCGGCCAGGTTTCAAAGCTGCAGGTGGCCGGCCGGCTACCTCCTATGGCCGGCCGGCCAAGGGTCAAAAAGGTCAAGGTGAATTAGTGGCCGGCCACCACAAATTGCTGTCCTCCTATGTGTCCTCAACACAACCCTGTGGTTCAAAATTGGCAACTGTAAAACAGGAGGGACAACAAGCCACTTTCAAGGGGGGGTCAAAAGGGTCAGATGGAATTAATGGCCGGCCAGCAACTTTTAGGATCCTCCCATGTGTGTACATCACAAATATGTGGTTTGGGATTGAAGAAAGTGGCCCCAAGGTGTTCAACATTGGCTCGGAAGTGAGAAAAACGGGCGTCAGAGGGCGAAAATGGAATATAACTGGTTGCTAAGATAATTGCTGGCCTCCCACCCTCCAGTGACCTTTCCGGTGATGAAACAGAGGTACCTGCCAAAAATGAACAAAAACCGATGCAAAACGAATGTTCGGGGACCAAAACACGCAGTTCGGGGTCCCGAAAATGGGCTGTTAAGCACCGAAAGTGGCATTCGGCCACGAAGTGGGTTTCTCAGACCCCAGTGTCCCTCAAAAGGGAGTAAAAAGGAAGTATGCCAAAAATCAGAACAAACGGAGATGATTAGGCGGTCCCGAACCGAGGCACACGGCCAACGGTCCCGAAAAATCAGAAACCGGGCTCCGAAATGGGCAAAATGGCCTACGGCCACAAAACGTAGCCCACGGCCACTGAGAGATGGTCTACGGGACCTCTCCCTTCCCTCAGGAAAAGAAATAGAGAAAATTGAGTCTGGTTCGCAAACCGAGACAAGGCACAAAAGAGGGTTCGGAAGTCCGGAGACAGGGCTCGCGGCCGCGACTCTGAAACTTCTGAACGAGCACAACATGCAATATCACCGAGTGCTCAATCGATGACGTCTGAGTCTTAAGGTCGGTAAAAAATGAGGTGTCTACAGTTGCCCCTCTTTGACAGAACTCGGGAGTCACAAGTGACGGGAGTGAGTGTCAAAACCCAGAGACGACCCATT
Source organism: Camellia sinensis (assembly GCF_055761805.1). Classification (NCBI taxonomy): domain Eukaryota; kingdom Viridiplantae; phylum Streptophyta; class Magnoliopsida; order Ericales; family Theaceae; genus Camellia; species Camellia sinensis. The sequence continues at coordinate 60,780,274 of NC_138962.1, read as the reverse complement.
TTTGATAAGGTCGAAGACTTAGACAAACATACAAGATAAACAGAGATGTGCCCGCAGGCATGCCCGCAGGTGAAGGGGGCAAAATGCAAAGCGATATGCATAGAGCCGGAGGTAACTCAATGATCATGCAAATGCAGCAAGCTGTAATGAAGCAAGTATTCGCAAATAGATGCAACAGTTTTAAGCAAGAATGCAAAGCAACAACTACATTTCATGCAGTTGAGAATGCGGAGAATTATTTAATCCTCGCCACGTCTCACACGGAGAAGATACGATACCTGCGCGATTCGTCTGGTCGCACCAGCCTTAGATGAACCGTACATACAATATCGTGCCTGCAAAAGAGAGAAATTCAACAAGCACAATATGCTAACAACATATATTCAATGTGATTCTGAAAGTTCGACACACGCAGTGTCGGCAAGTGAATGCATCACGATGCGAGAAAGGAACGTGCGTGACAATGCATGCTCAAGCACAGAGGTATGGTAATATCAAGAAAAGTGCACAATAATGCAAGTATGCTCATGAGAATGCAAGTTATGTGCATGATAGTGCAAAACGAGCATGAATCAGGGTGCCCGTTTGTTACGAAATAACGAGCACGGAAATGCGTGTTTCGGCGAAGGCGACTCGATCACGGCCTCCGATCCACTTCCTGGAATGGCTACAACACATTCAAAAAGGATACACTTCGATTTTGATGAATGATGATGAGACACTTGTCAGAACTTGAAGCTGAAGTCCCGGCGGATCATTTCGTGACAGAAAGTGTACTTTCCTTGAACTTTTTCAGGTCCCGGGAACTCCAATCTGCCTCAAAATTTGCAGAGAGCTAGGTGGGCATGTGGGGGACATGCCCGGCTAGTTTTATGAGGGATGGGAGGTGGCCGGCTAGTTTTTCAAAAAGGAAATGGCTGGCCGGCTGGAAAAGGTGGCCGGCCGGCCATCTGCCCAAATCCGAGGGCATTTTGGTCTTTTCACCTCCTTTCTTCATGCTCTCTCACCCAAACACTTTGAGCCTATAAATGCAGCCACGAAACCTTCTTCTCTTGCTTCCTACACCATTTTCTTCTTCAGATCTGAGCTCCATACGCGTTTTCCAATGCCCCACGCAAGTTGTTTTCGCGAAAATAGTCAGTTTCAAGCACTTTGAACTGATTAAATTTTGATTTCGGTGCTTCTTTTCTCATTCTCGCCACTTGAGGTGAGTTTGTCTTAATATTTGGAAGATTTTCTCGGGAGTTGACTTTTGTTGACTTTTCATTTCCCGAGAGTTGACTTTTGTTGACTTTTTTTCAATTTTGGCTCATTTTTGCTCATTTTTGCTCATTTTGCAGATTTTCTGAAAATGGCGGGTAATTCTCCTCATGGCGGGGGCCATCCGGGTGCCGGGGATGATTTCGATTTCATGACGTTGCCCCCGAGGGTCTGCCCTTTTATTCCCGGGAGGTATGCTCCACCAGCACATGTCCTTTCCCGTGCCGTTTTTCGTCATTTTACTGATTTTGACCATCGAGCACCCGGGGATCTGCTTCTGCGAGAGCCAGAGCATCACCTCTCCTATGAGGCTCGAGAGGTATTTACTTCATTTTCTGTATTTTTCGTCTATTTCGTGCCTTTGCCATGCTTGAACACACAGTTTAGCTTATGACATAGTACATTGTTTGCATCCTGAACATATAGCTTAAACACTTGAATTTCTGAACACTCGGCTCATTAATTGATTGCGAACGCACGACACACATTAGTTAAGAAGTGAACACACGGCACACACTGACTAATCGAACACACAGCCCGAATTTGAAGGTGAGCACACAGCACACACTGATTTTCTGAGCACACAGCCCAATTTGAAGGTGAACACGCAGCCCACACTGATTGAGAGTAGAACACGCAGCCCAAACTGTAATATTCTGAACACACAGCCCAGATTGATTGTGAACACGCAGCCCACATTTGATTGAAAGTTGAACAAGCAGTCCAAACTTTAAATTTTCTGAAATCTGAACACGCAGCCCAAATTTTAGGTGAACACGCAGCCCACAATGATTGAGAATTGAACACGCAGCCCAAACTCTAATTTTCTGAAATCTGAACACGCAGCCCAAATTCGGATAGTAAACACACAGCCCACATTGATTGATAGTTGAACACGCAGCCCAAACTTTAATTTTCTGAAATCTGAACACGCAGCCCAAATTCGAATAGTGAACACGCAGCCCACATTGATTGAAAGTTGAACACGCAGCCCAAACTTTAATTTTCTGAAATCTGAACACGCAGCCCAAATTCGGATAGTGAACACGCAGCCCACATTGATTGAGAGTTGAACACGCAGCCCAAACTCTAATTTTCTGAAATCTGAACACGCAGCCCAAATTCGGATAGTGAACACGCAGCCCACATTGATTGAAAGTTGAACACGCAGCCCAAACTCTAATTTTCTGAAATCTGAACACGCAGCCCAAATTCGGATAGTGAACACGCAGCCCACATTGATTGAGAGTTGAACACGCAGCCCAAACTCTTAATTTTCTGAAATCTGAACACGCAGCCCAAATTCGGATAGTGAGCACGCAGCCCACATTGATTGAGAGTTGAACACGCAGCCCAAACTCTAATTTTCTGAAATCTGAACACGCAGCCCAAATTCGAATAGTGAACACGCAGCCCACATTGATTGAGAGTTGAACACGCAGCCCAAACTCTTAATTTTTTGAAATCTGAACACGCAGCCCAAATTCGGATAGTGAACACGCAGCCCACATTGATTGAGAGTTGAACACGCAGCCCAAACTCTAATTTTCTGAAATCTGAACACGCAGCCCAATTTCGGATAGTGAACACGCAGCCCACATTGATTGAGCGTTGAACACGCAGCCCAAACTCTAATTTTCTGAAATCTGAACACGCAGCCCAAATTCGGATAGTGAACACGCAGCCCACATTGATTGAGAGTTGAACACGCAGCCCAAACTCTAATTTTCTGAAATCTGAACACGCAGCCCAAATTCGGATAGTGAACACGCAGCCCACATTGATTGAGAGTTGAACACGCAGCCCAAACTTTAAATTTCTGAAATCTGAACACGCAGCCCAAATTCGGATAGTGAACACGCAGCCCACATTGATTGAAAGTTGAACACGCAGCCCAAACTTTAATTTTCTGAAATTTGAACACGCAGCCCAAATTTTAGGTGAACCCACAGCCCACATTTGATTGAAAGTTGAACACGCAGCCCAAACTTTAATTTTCTGAAATCTGAACACGCAGCCCAAATTTTAGGTGAACCCGCAGCCCACATTTGATTGAAAGTTGAACACGCAGCCCAAGCTTTAAATTTTCTGAATACGCAACTCGGATTGATTTCATTTGCACGCAGCCCATTTACCTGTACACAGCTTATTCATTTCATTGGTACACAGCCCTTTCATTTTATTGGCACACAGCTCATTCATTCTTATACTGAAACATGTATTCATTCTGAATGCAGGTTGGTTCTCGCGGTGTACGGGGATATGGCTCCACCGCTGCGAGGGATTGGTACGTTGAGCTCCCGGAGGCTGTCCGGGATTTAGTAGACTTGGCAGGGTTCGGGGCCTTCTGCATTGGATTATCACGTTGTCCTGCCAGGAGGACATTGATGGCAGGATTGGTAGAGAGATGGTGGGACACCACCAACTCCTTTCATTTCTCTGCCACTGGGGACATGACTATGACGCCTTTGGATTTTGCTGTGTTGACCGGCTTGGACATAGGAGGTTGGTCTATTCCTTATGACGAGGACATGGGCGAGTGGGAGGCCGCCTGGATGTATCTACTGGGGGCTCGCCCGCCTGTTGACAGGGCTTCTGGGAGAGACCGATACACTTGGTTCTCCTCCCACTTCCGGCAGGCGGAGATGGTGCCCGAGACTCCTGAGGAGGCAGAGCAGTATGCCCGGGGTTTCCTTATGTTCCTCTTCGGGACTACTCTGTTTGCCGATAGAGGGAACACGGTCGGGCTATATCTGTTGAGCGCTCTGGTTGACCTATCACAGGTCAGTCGATACGACTGGGGTGGCGCCGGCCTGGCTACCCTTTACTGCTATATGAGCGCGACCTCCCGCGGGCAAGGAGATTTACTTGGCGGTTACTGGAGAGCCTGGGAGCTACTTTTTGTCCTCTTGATTTACATTTCTGCTCCTCATTACTTGTACATTGCACACACAGCGCACTTTACAGTCTGTATTTTGCCCTCAGCACTTTGCACTTACATTCTGCACTGCTTTTCTCAGTTATGGGTTTACGTATATTTCCCGACGTTAGGCCCATAGTTGGAGGTGGCAGGGCCTCCCGTGACCCCATATTCACTGGTATTCGAGGGCCCGCACCGGCCGAGACGCCGAGAGTCTCTCCTTTACCTGCGACAGTATTTTGACACTGTGCGACAGTCAGAGGTATTTCAGAACTTTCAGTTCCTTTCATTTTCATCTTTGATTTGCCCCGTATATTCCCGATTTCTGATTGGTTTATGCATTTGTTATATCCAGATCACATAGCAGCCCTGGGCGTCCTTGGGTGATGGTCTCCGATTTCAGTATACCGGAGGATCGGGCACCTCCCAGTACAGGACCCTGCTCGAGGGACCGGTTGGTAGAGCATGGTTTCTGGGGGAACGCTTACTGCGTCAGGTATGGGGATACACCTCTCAGGATCCTCCCGCAGCACCTCCGGTCAGTATGCGGACTACTGACAGGCTCTCTTCCCAGGAGGTAGTCGGTGCTATGCTGGGTAGTGGTGCTTTACTACATCTCGAGGAGGGGGACTACGCCACTTACCGTCATACATATTTGATGCCTCCATTGATAGGAGTTCGCACCCCGATGACGAGGTCTGCCGGCACGTCATCTTCGAGCCAGGCCCGGGCTCGGGCTGCAGGCGCCCCTTCCACCAGCAGGGCTGATACATCTAGAGGTGGGGGTAGATCGGTTCCCCCGATTCCTCCGACTTATCCTCATCCTGGATGGCCGGATATGCCGACTGAGCTGATGGGGTGGCAGTATGGGACCATCTCTCCGACTCCGATCCCGTTAGAGCCTCCGATGCCCGGTGATCGATACGCCATTGATCCTGACTCACCACTGGTATGTTCTACTGCTTTTCATCTATCATTCAAGCACTTAGACATTCCTTCATTCACTGATGATTATGAGCTCGTATTTGCAGGCACCCCGAGAGTACATGGAGGAGGTGGTCGGATTGGTGGCCTCGCTTGAGGGCATGGTCCTGCGGAGGGAGGCACAGTTGTCTATCACGGGCATCTAGGTACCCTTCAGTTTTCTGGCATTTATCATACTTCTGATGACATGCTGATTTCTACTGCATTTGATAGGCTACTTGTGTAGAGCACATCTGACACACACCCCACTTGTACACTGTATTTACATGCACTCATTTCATGTAGTTTCTAATTGTATTTGCATCTGATGTACACATTTGAACTGATGTATTTGAATTGAACTTTTTATTTTCAGATGCCCCCGGTGTACGCTCAGCGGCCGGCCAGGCCACCGGGGCCTCCTTGGAGAGCTGGGCCATCTGGGCCTTTTCACGGAGCTGGGCCATCCAGGCCTTTTCGGGGAGCTGGGTCATCTGGGCCTTTCCGAGGAGCTCGAGGAAGGTCCTCCCGCAGACGCAGGGCACATGTCATAGAGCCGGGGCCTGATGAGGAGGAGGAGGAGGAGGAGGATGAGGCCAAAGACCGTCAGTCAGAGACATCTGCTGAGGAGGGGGACTCTGGCCTTGGTTCCGGGAGTGAAGACGAGGATGAGGGAGATCCTGAGGACGACAGCTCCGACTCAGATGATGATGGCGATGGCGATGGTGGCGGACAGTCCATTCCGCAGAAGAGGACGAAGAGGGCCTCTTATTACTGCTCTTGAGAGCACAAATACGGCTGTTCCCTGTTTTATTTGTCTTTTTGTTAGTAGTTATAGCACATTTGTACATTATCAGGCAGTTTATTTTTTTGTAAAACTTGTGCCTTAGTTTGTAAAATGTTGTAACAAACAAAGCATGATGGAACGAAACAACTTTTAAAGGAAGTATTGGATTTTAAACACTTAGCATCATATCGCATCATTTTGCACCAAAATGAGATTGAATGGAAGTGTGTATTGCGCATTTTGTCCAGTCAGGTAGTGAACTGACGCAACAACCTAACTTTCCAAGATATAACAAAATCTTAGCAAGTTTACAACTCGATAAACGAAATACGATGATGTTGACAATGCGAATAACAAGACTTAAATGAAGATTGCTTAAACAGAGAGCAACGACTCAAAACACGAAACGCGACAGCTCGACAAACAACTCGATAAGCAAAACGACAACTCGATAATCAAAACGACAACTAGATAAACAAAACTCAACAATACAAAGTGTACTCCGGACGATCTGGGCAAAGGAACGCATCCGAAACAAAGGGAAATGAAGGCCTTTGACTCTCCCGTTGCACGGAAATGCTCGAAACTTCCCCTTGGAGGGTAAAACAGGGTCAAGGAGGCACATTGGAGCATGGCCGGCCACCTTTGGGAGCCGGCCGGCCAGCTTTATGGAGAGGGAGGGGTGGCCGGCCAGTTTTGAAAAAGGAAATGGCCGGCCAGCCAGAAAAGGTGGCCGGCCGGCCACTTATTCCTGCAGCCACCCAGTTTCTGACACGTGTCCTCCTGAATAGTGTTCTTCCCTCTTTAAAAGCCCCAGCTCCATGGTTCATTCAATCACTTCAGTTTTGCATCAGAAATGGAAGCGTTTCTTGTTGAAAATCTCACGGCTTGGATCGCTTCTTTAGATGGCTCCGAGAAGCTGAATTTCCGGGGTTTCGGCTTGAATGCAATGTTCACACTGAGTCGCACTCCGTTGCACCCTCTTTTCCTCCATGTCGCGGCGAGGTTTTGGAACCCGGTAACGCACGTCTTCAGCTTTGGCGGGCAAGAGGTATGTCCGACTCTTGAAGATTTTCAAGTTTTGATGGAATCTGAAAGTCAAGAAGAGATCTTGCCCCAGTTTCGCTTCGGTCACGCCCAGGCCTTGGGGCGGATGTGCGGACTCACCGCTCATGATGCTCGATCTCTGACCTGTAATGGGGAACTAGATATCCTTGGTTTGGTTCATCGCTTCTCTGACGCTGGTGACCGCAGCAACCACTATTGGCAAAGTTTCTGACAGCACGCCCTTTGCTTGTGCTTGTTGTCCCACTTTCTGCTTTCTTCGGGTTTCGGCGGAGCTAGCATTCGTCTGATCGAAGTTACCTAAGGCTTGAGGGAAGGGAAGAGTTGCATCGCCATGATCCTGGCCGAGACTCTGATGGGCTTGGATGCTTTTCATCGCCGGGAGACTACTAGGTTTGCTGGGAGTCCACTACTGCTGCAGGTAATGTTTCCCACCCAATCTTACATGTGTATTTGCTCACATCACTCGGCCCTCAGGCTCGATTTTTCTCACAAAACCCTTGTCTCACTTTTCTCTCATCGCACATCTCTCTATTCTTCATTCTCTCATTTTTCATCCCTCACCAGGTGTGGTTAATGGACAAATTACAGGTCGTGGACTCTTGCTCGGCCTACTCAGCGCGAGGCTATTTCTTTCGACAACGTCTAGTTGATGCCCTTGATGAAAGGTGGTGGTTTGACTGAATGTGCAATTTGTCTGCAGATTGCATCGCTTGGCGTTGTCCTTGGCTCAACCTTCCGGCAATGAGCTATAGCATGTCCCGGCTGATCGGGATTCAGTTGGTTGGTCTCACCCACTGTGTATTCTACTTCCCGTTCTGGTTCCTGCGCCAGTTCGGTCATGATCAGATTTGCCCACCAGAGGGGATTGAGTACCCGGCTGCTTTCCCGGTCCGAGGTGCACAACTTGCCCGATATGCCACAGCATGGAGGACTAGAGAATTTCTGGCTCCTGCTCCCACTTTCAATTGCGCTTTGTCTGATGAGTGCTTAGATTGGCTCAACGAGGAGGCACAGGTTGGGCCTAGCTTGGCGTCAGAGGCTTCGACCAGCTCTGGGAGGGGGCGCAGGGATACTTGACTCGACTATGCCCGAGATTTATTGCTTTATTAGTACTTTCAAGTTTTCTTTATGAATGTAATAAAAAGCAGCTTCGATTGTATGCAAGAGCAGGAGAACTCTGTTTTGAAATCAATGAAATTGAAGGTTGTAGTACTGAAAATTTTTCGCTTTGGTCCAAAAATGGTCTTAGTTGTAAAAAGGTTAATTTGAACAAAGTCAACTTTTACTAAAACTTTTCAAAATCATTTTCGATATGGGTCAGAACTGGACACGCCTAAGATCTGTCACTGAGATGCACAACCCCAGATCCCTGCAACTGGAAAGTTGCCCCTAGTTTGAAGAGTACCGCGGCACTGCATGGCAACGAAAAGTTGCCCCTAGTCTGAATAGCACTGTACCAGAGATCGCGATAAATGCTGATGGATAAAGATGACTGAGATGGTCGAAATGGACAAAGTTGATCGGGGAAGAGTTTGTGGCTGAACCTCAGGATGAAGTTGCCTACGTATCCCGAAGATGGGAATCAAGCCTTACGTAGTTCAGGCTTAGGTTCGCTCGGGTATTTTCACTCTCCTTTTACGCTCTTACTTTTGCCAAGGTCGCCCTTTGCGGGTTTTCAACCTTGCGAGCTCAGTTTTTATATTTTCTAATTTTTGTGCTCTAACTTTTGCCTAGGTCGCCCTTTCGGGTTTTCGGCCTATCGAGCCTCTCAAGGGTAATATTTCTTCAACTTGTCCATATTGATCGGTTGTGAGAACTCCAAGCCATCTAGATCCATCAGAACCATAGCTCCACCTGACCAGATAGCTTTGATGATGTAGGGACCAGTCCAATTGGGTTTGAACTTGCCCCTTGGGTCGTGGATGGGAGCTCGATTGTCCTTGAGTACCAAATCTCCTTCCTTTAGATTCCTGGACTTAACTTTCTTGTTGAAAGCCCGAGCAATCCTGCGTTGATAGCCTTGAATGTGGTACAGTGCTTTCAATCTTCTTTCATCAAAGAGCATGAGTTCCTCAAATCTGCTCTGCTGCCAATCTGCTTCGGCTATTTGACATTCGGCCAATACTCGCAATGATGGAACTTCAATCTCAATAGGTAGAACGGCCTCCATCCCGTAAACCAATGAATACGGAGTCGCCCCGGTAGAAGTTCTGATTGAAGTCCTGTAGCCCCACAGAGCAAACGGCAGCTTCTCTGGCCAGTCCCGGTAGGTTTCCACCATCTTCTGCAGTATGCGTTTGATATTCTTGTTGGCGGCCTCGACCGCTCCGTTGGTCTGCGGCCGGTATGTAGATGACTTGTGAAAAGCCACGTTGTATTTCTCCAACAAGTCTATCACTTCCTTCTTGAAGTGGGAACCATTATCTGAAATTATCTCGTTTGGGACCCCATAGCGACAGATGATGTTGTTTCTGATAAACTTTGCGACGTGTGACGCCTTCAACACCGCATATGATAGGGCCTCGACCCACTTCGTGAAATAATCTATCGCTACCAGGATGAACTCATGCCCATTTGACCCCTTCGGGGTGACAGCCCCGATCACATCGATTCCCCAGACTAAAAATGGCCATGGCGAAGTCATGTTGTACAGCTTCGACGGCGGGATGTTCATGCGGTTTGCATGGATTTGACATTTGTGGCATCGCCGAACAAAACTAATACAATCCTCCTCCATGGTGGACCAGTAGTAACCCTGTCTGAAGATCTTCCGTGCCAGCATTACCCCATTCATGTGTGCATCGCATTCTCCTCCATGGATGGCCTCCATTAGGTGCTTCGATTCTTCAGCTTCTACACACAGCTTGTGCATTCCCAGATGGCCTCTCTTCTACAGTTTACCCCCAAAGATGATGAATTGGACGGCCATTCTTCTTATTGCCCTTTTATCCTTGGCATTTACCCCTGGCGGGTATACTTCCTTTTCCAAGAAATTCCAAATGTCATAATACCAGGGGTTTTCGTCCTGAACCTCATCTATAGCGGTGATCAACTCATAGGCTGGCGCAAATTTCTGGTCAATGACGACTGGACGCATCCGGATTCCAAATAGGATGTCTATCATAGAAGATAGAGTTGCTAAAGAATCTGCGAACCTGTTGTTCTCTCTTGGAAGATGAGCGAAGTTTAGCTTCTCAAACCGAGGGATTAGCAAATCCAAGGTTTGGTGGTACATCATCATCTTTTCTTCCTTGACTTTCCAGTCTCCGTTTGCTTGAGACACAACAAGGTTCGAATCCCCAATGACGTCCAACCGTCTTGCCCCTAGTTCCAGGGCTGCTTCCAGACCGGCAATGCACGCCTCATATTCAGCTTCGTTGTTCAAGACTTTGAATCGGAGTTTGAAGGCTAAAGGGATACGGGAATTGTCGGGTGCTATCAGCAACACTCCTATCCCATATCCGTATTGATTTGACGCTCCGTCAAAGTACATCGTCCAATATTCATCGTCGATGTGCAAAATGGCTTCATCTGGGAATAAGTACTCAACTGCTTCACCTCCTTCCACTGGATGGCCGGCCAAGAACTCTGCCACTGCTCTTCCTTTAACTGACTTGCGTGTCACGTATTTCAGATCAAATTCGGAGAGCAACAGTAGCCAACGAGCTAGCCTACCCGTAAGTGCCGGTTTCTCGAAAAGATATTTGATGGGATCTAGTCGTGAAACCAGCATCACGGAGTGAGCTAACAGGTAGTGCCGCAGCTTCCTGGTAGCCCATACCAGAGCTAAGCAAGCCTTCTCAAGTGGAGTGTAGCGGGTCTCATAATCTAGCATTTTCTTGCTCAGATAGTAGATTGCCCTCTCCACCTTATCTTCTGACTCTTGTGCGAGCATGCATCCCATTGTGGTCTCAGTCACTGAGAGGTACAATATCAACGGTTTCCCCAGCTCTGGCGGCGACAACACAGGCGGATTCTGCAAGTATTCCTTAATCTGTTCAAAAGCAGCTTGGCATCGGCCGTCCCATTGGAACTTCTTGCCTTTCTTCAGGAGACCAAAAAGTGGTTCACAAGTCAAGGTTAATTTTGAGATAAACCGTATTATGAATTGCACTTTACCCAGAAAGCCTCGCACCTCCTTTTCAGTCCTTGGTGGTGGCATTTCTAAGATGGCCTTAATCTTTGAAGGGTCGACCTCGATGCCCCTTTGTGTAATCAGAAACCCCATCATTTTCCCCGCTGTGACACCGAAAGTACATTTCTGAGGATTTAGCCGCAACCGAAATTCTCTGATCCTTTGGAAAAACTTTTGCAAGGCGGTGTAGTGGCCCTCTCTTTCCTTGGACTTGACAATCATGTCGTCCACGTACACCTCAACCTCTTTATGGATCATGTCGTGCAATATGGTGGTCGCGGCCCGTTGATAAGTAGCTCCGGTGTTCTTCAACCCAAACGGCATTACCCTGTAGCAGTACGTCCCCCACGGGGTGGTGAATGCAGTCTTTTCTCTGTCTTCTGGTGCCATCACTATCTGATTGTACCCTGAGAAGCCATCCATGAATGAAAGTAAAGCATGCCCTGCCGTAAAATCCACCAACTCATCGATATGCAGTAAGGGAAAGTCGTCCTTCGGACTTGCTCTGTTCAAATCCCTGAAATCCACGCATACCCGGACCCTGCCATCCTTCTTCGGCACTGGAACGATGTTGGCTAACCAAGTCGGGTATTCGGATACCTGCAGGAAGCCTGCGTCGATCTGCTTGGTGACCTCTTCCTTAATCTTGAGAGCCCAGTCAGGGCAGATCCTTCTGAGTTTTTGCTTGACAGGTCGGGCTTCGGGGTCAAGGGGGATCCGATGCTGTACAATCTCAGGATCGATCCCAGGCATGTCTTCGTAGGACAACGCGAAAACATCTTTGAAATCTTTTAGTAAAGCGACTAAGCGCTCGTGTTCCTCCGAAGACAGCGTGGACCCGATCTGGACCAGCCGCGGGTCCTCCTCAGTACCAATGTTCACGGAAATGATTTCGTCAATTAAGGGTTTAACAAACCTCTCCTGCTGCTGCTCATGCTCATGCTCAATTAAGCGTTGCAAAACCGGAGGAACTTCGTCCTCGTCGTTTTTATCAAAATTTTGAAAGTCTGAATTTAAGCAATAAATTAAGGGCACAGAGAAGTACTCAGAAACCACAGTCATTTGATTCTCATTAAGCTCATCCAAATCGTCTGAAACCTCGGTTACATTAGACTCAAATGAAAAAGAGAAAGACGACCTGGACATAACTGTGGTATCCGGGTTATCACCCCCAGGATTACCAGACTCAGACTCAGTCGAGTTGGAACCTGATTCCGACTCACAAGACTCGGTGGAATCAGATTCCGGCTCACTACCTGACCCGGTGCTGCTGGATAAGAATCCCTCTTCGTATTGCCAAGTGAGAGAGGGTGCGATAGATGCATCCAAAATTGTTGCTGGAAGGCCCACAGTCGTTTCGTCCCCAATCATGGGAACCAAAGAGTTATCCCCCAAGCACACTTGGTCGATCGAAGGATCTGAGAGTAGACTTGCCAGCGCTACTCCCACTTCAAGTTCGGTGCCCTCAGAATCCACTGCCTTGTTCTGTTCAACCTCAGCTGATGGGTCTGTCTGCTCTTCGGCAACGTCATCCCCGGGTAGTTGCAGATCGAAGAAAATCTCGAAACCAGGCACGCACTTCCTCTCTGCGTTCAGCCATGGTTCTCGGAAGCCGCAAAATGGAAAATCTTCCCCCTCCCGGACGAAACGTCCGTTCAGGGTACCCCAGATGGGCCTATGCATTAATTCAAAAGGCTTCCCAGCCTGCTTAGCTCTGGCTCTTCCGGCCATTTCCTTTCCCTTCCTCACCCAGTCCTCTTTGGTGGGCAGATAACCCAGTCCAAAGGTGTGAGGGTTGTGTGGCACTTCGGCCAACGCTGAGACGCCCTTCCGGCCGCTCCTTCCCAATCCCATTCCGGGGATGTGTTGTAGCTTGTTCATGAGGTAGACGGATTGAGCACTGACGTACATTCCCTCATTCACAGCCATGATATTCTGTACCACTCGAGCCTCAGCCAAAGTGAACCCGGATAAGAACACATCCTCAGTGCCGTGTTCGATTTCTAGTACTGGTTTGGACACTTCCGGTGGTGGATGGATTGATGAGTTCCCAAAATCAATTGCTACCCCCTTCCCGTGAGGGTACTTCAGCATCTGATGCAAAGTGGAAGAGACTGCCTTGACCTGGTGCAACTGTCACGTCCCGAACCCGCCCCCATGGGTTAAGGACGTAACCGGCCAGTAATCATGAGATTACCTATGGCCTCAAACCAAACCAAATGTATTTTAACAGAGTTAATAGGGGCCAAACGGAAGCAATTTAAAATTTTGTCCATAGAGCCGTGCTTATATGCACTTTAAAACAAACCATACGCATATATGTTAATAACCCACAACGAAATACAGTACCAGAAAATCCTTTACAGACAGGATCATCTAAACTGGGTCAACCCATATCACAACTACATACCGATATACACCAGATCCTTGCCAACAAGACAGAATGGAAATACATAACAGAATGGCAAGGTTGAGTCTCGTACGTGAGACACAAGGCTGACCCTCCAAACTCATGTTGTTCCTGGCAGACTTCACAGGGGCTGGGTTTGGACTTCTCTTGGCTCACCTACAAACACATGAATGAGCGTGAGCGATAGCCCAGTGAATAATATCAAATATGACAGTTACATAACAATATGTAGAACAACATGCTCTAAACGGCCTTGGGCCCAATTCATACTTCTATTTAACGAATATATATAATTATACGAAATTCAAATCAGGTAGTTGTAGTTCCAAACATTCTGGCCTTTGGCCCATTTGGGTTTCCATTCATGGCAAAACGGCCTTCGGCCCATTCACTCATGTCGAAACGGCCTTCGGCCCATTCATTTCTGTCAAAATGGCCCTCGGCCCATTCATTTATGTCAAACGGCCTTCGGCCCATCCATTTATGTCAAAACGGCCTTCGGCCCACTCATTCATTCATGTCAAAACGACCTTTGGTCCATTTATTTACATCAAACAACCTTTGGTCCATTCATTTACATCAAAACGACCTTCGGTTCATTCATTCTTATCAAAACGACCTTTGGTCCATTCATTTACATCAAACGACCTTCGGTCCATTCATTCTTATCAAAACGACCTTTGGTCCATTCATTTACATCAAAACGACCTTCGGTCCATTCATCCTTATCAAAACGACCTTTGGTCCATTCATTCTTATCAAAACGACCTTTGGTCCATTCATTTACATCAAACGACCTTCGGTCCATTCATTCTTATCAAAACGACCTTTGGTCCATTCATTTACATCAAAACGACCTTCGGTCCATTCATCCTTATCAAAACGACCTTTGGTCCATTCATTTATTCCCGTCAGACTTTTGCCCACAATCCCAATTAACAACTCATAAAGTTTATAAGGGAATAACAATTGGATATTGACAAGCTTTCAAATATTGATATTACTCACAGTGATCGGCTTGTGGATTTGCCCTGGAGCTTGACCCTACACGTTTCATGAACACAAAAGGGTCACTAACAGTTCAATCCGTTCTTTAATTCACATATTCCTCTTTAGGCTTTATTCTTATCTTATCAACTCATTTGCAATGCTTAACATATGCCTAAGAGTGCTTGCAAGTGAAAGAGAACGGAAAACAGAACACAAAATGCAAAAACAGGATTTCAGAAAATAGGGTCCCCGCTCGAGCGTGGACCTACCCGCTCGAGCGGACCCTTAGGTCTGCGAAAGTACTGGTTGCCTTCAATTCCAGCTCGAGCGTGAACTCAGCCGCTCGAGCGGACTGCCTGTCTACATAGCTCCCCGCTCGAGCGTCAACTTCCCTGCTCGAGCGGGAACCATGTCTGCAGAAAATGCTGGGAGCTCGATTTCTCCGCTCGAGCGTCACTTCACCCGCTCAAGCGGATGTCGAAAATCTGGGAATCCCAGGTTGAGTTCTTGAGCTCCATTCCGACTTTTAACCAACAAATCATGCATGTTGTAGCTCAAATATCACATATAAGTATACTAACAAGGTATAAACACCAAAACACATTATTATGGAGCTCAATTTCAAGGATTAAACACTTGCATGTTTCAAATTGACACCAAACTCAATTCTATCATACATATTCATGCATTCAAAGCTCCCATCTTCAATTATTCAAACATGCATGCCCATTTTGACTTCATTTTCATTTCAAATAATGCAATTAGTGCTCATTCCCATAAGACTCAACAAAGACATGCTTGCATGTGGGATTACACTACCAATCTTTCACAATTTCACAAATTACATGCTAGATTTTGTGATTCCATAGGAGTTCTTTACATGCATGCACATATCAAGCCTCAATTTCAATAAAACCAACTCAAATCATGCTCTTGATCACAAACAACCCTTGAACACACAAGATTACACATTAAACTCATGAATTCAAGAATCAATGCTTACCTAGAGGCTCAATTCTTCCAATTTATGGTCAAGTCTAGAGTTGTCTTCAAGACTTCCAAGATTCAAGAGCAAAACTTTGATTTCCTCCCCTCTCTCTCTCTAATTCGGGTCTCTCCTCCTCTAGAGAGTTAAATTAGCCAAGAATGAAATAAAATGAGGGAGTTGAATACATAAGGGTCCCATATAACCCCACTAAGCCTCATTAATTTAATATTACACATTTGAGCACCAAGTCATTAATTAATCAATTTAATCTGGCCTGAATCATTTTTCAATTAAATTTCACCGTAGGCTCTAAAAATTATGCCAACCACAATGGCGTAATCAATTTCGAGTTCTGTGGCCGATAAGGCCCTCAATTTAATTCCAAAGCAGATTATTCAAACAGATGTTCCTACGGTGGACAGATAGAATTCTAGAATCACATATATCACATAATGGCACACCAAATCATATCAAACATATAATCAAATTCATATTAAGGACCGATTAGCATATTACGGAACGGGGGTATCACAGCAACCACGGTCGCCCCAAGAGTAGGTTAAAGGTTGCGGGAACGTCCAAGACATGAAATTCGATGTTGTGTTGTCCTGGACCAACCTGGGTCTGGATCTTGACAGTCCCCATCACTTCCATGCTAGTGTTGTCGTAGGCTCTTTTTACCTGCATAGTTGGCACAAAGTCCACGGGTTTTAACCCGATTGCATATGCTGTTCTGGCTGGGCAGACATTAATAGCGGACCCGGTATCGACAAGTACCACCGGTATCCACTTGTCTCTACATTCCACGGAAATGTAGAGGGGTTTGTTATGATTTATGCCCTCAGGCGGTAGCTCCTTGTCTGAAAAGGTCAACGCCGGGGAACCTCCTCCCGGGAAAATCAGCCCAACCAGCTGCTCTGGCGTAGTATCGATGGAGAGTTTGGACTTGTCCATAGCAGTTAAAACAGCTTGTCTATGTACCCGCGAAGCCATAAGCAGTCCCCAGATGGAGATGTCTGCTTGTATCTTCTTTAGCTGTCTCAGCACAGCTTCTTCTTCAGTCTGTTTCTCTTTCTATTTTTCCGCTTCTCTATCCTTCCCGGATGCCTCGGGTTGGTCCAGGTGTGGGGGCTTGAAGTACCGCCCACTTCTGGTCATGTGATCCACTTCATCAAGATACCAAGTGTCATCCGGTTGGCCACTTCCCCAGTCTTCGTTTGTGTGGGCAAGACATAAGTCGTCGTCTTCCCACCATATTCCGCTGGCAGCTAACAGGCACCTGTCTGGCTCCGGTCTACTCGCACTCGCAGTGCTCTCCGTCCACATGCTCGCAGCATTCTCTAACTTCGTGCACACAGCACTCTCAGTCCCCTTAGGGCCCTTGGCTTTCCCAGTTCTCTCGGCCTCCTCAAACTTTTCTTGTTCCAGCTGCGTCAGCACAGCTGGTTGTTCAACAATTCCTGTATCCATAATGCCCAAGTTTCGAGCGGAATTCTTAGCACCAGTGCTCTCCGGCGGTATAACTTGACTTTCGGCCCTTCCGGCCACAGCTGTTACTCTTGCCCCTGCCGGGCCCTGCTCTGGTTGGGGTTCCCCCACTACATCTGGTTGATCCTCGAGCCATCCAGTGGCCTCTGCTGATTCCTCGTAGTCAAACCAGTTGATTGACGCATCTCCCGGTTCCTGGTCATCGAAAAATTGCAGGTTGGCGAAGTCCTCCTCTATGGCTGCCAAATCATCTGCCCCCTGCCTGAATCCGTCTCCCTGGATTACACAAAGTTCTCCCGCCTCTGGCCATTCTATACCCAGCCCATTCTGGCTTGTTGATACGATGTACTCGCTCGGATTGTAGCCTCTCTCAGCAGAACTCTGTTCATTCCCAGATTCAACAATCCCATCATTTCCTGAAGCCTGCCCTGCCCCATCTTCGGTGGTCACCACCGTTGGCTCTGGTTGGGTTTTGGAGATGTCCACCATGCACAAGAAGTCAGTGCAATCGGGGAGGAACACCTCTGGCTTGGGTAGGTGGGATGGGGTGATATAGATACTAGGATCGTAAGATGCGACCCCAATTTGGATAAAGTTGATTCTATTGGGAGGGGGGACTTGGTTATGTGGTGGAAGAGGATTGGTCGTGACATTGGGTTTGTCGGGAGGCGCGATCACCTGCTTGTCAATAAGATCCTGGATCTCGTGACGCAATCTGTAACAACGGCCGGTGTCGTGACCGTGTTGTTGGTGATACGCGCAGTATTTTGATGGGTCATGAGAGGGAGGGAGTGGATTCGGTAGTGGTTTCGGCTCCAGGGGTTTCAAATGCTTTTTCCTGATCAATACCCCCAGAGCTTTGGACAGGGGCATGTATAAGGGTGTGAAGGTTCTTTGGCCTCGAGATTGGAATCTGGTGGGTTGTGTGTTGCTTCCGGACGCGCCAGAGAAAGGTGTGGCCGCCATGGGGCTTGGAAGGGGAGGGGGAATGGTGGTGACCACGCTCACCTCTGAAGTTCTTGCAGTCGCAGAGCCACACGGGCCCGCATTGTTGTTCCGTGTTGAATGTTCTCCGGGGTTGCTCCCGGTCTTGGTCGATCAGACCTTGTTTCATGGCATCCTCAATTTGCACCCCCATCTCGTGTAAATCTGAGAAGGTGGGAAAGGGGATTACAATCATTCTCTGCATCAGCTTTGGTTGGAGATTGCGCACAATCATCCGGATTTGATCTTTATCAGCGGGCCTCAAGGTCATCATCGACGCCTTTGCCCTCCACCGGATTACAAAATCAGAAAAGGTTTCCTTGGGCTCCTGCCTTGTCATCTCGAGATCACGAGTTGTGATCTCAATCTGAGTGTTGTACGAATATTGTGCGACAAAGGCCTCAGCCATTTCATCCCAGCTTCGTTTAACATCATCCTCCAATTTTGCATACCAGGTGGCGGCTACGCCTGACAGGGTCCGGCCAAACAGTGAAAGTTTCTGGGGTCTAGTTAGGCCCATTGGCCTCAGAATGTCTGAAAATAGCCGAAGATGAACCATGGGGTCCCCAGACCCGTCAAAGCGGTCAATTTGCGGCATTTTGAACCTCTCGGGCAATGTCACGGCTACATCGGTATATCCATCCTCGATGTCCGGAATAGCTTTCACCCCCTGCGATTTCTTGAAAAGTTTCTCAAGTTTGCTCAATTTCAGAGCAGTATAATCAATCTCGAACTCAAAAGGGGAGTCCGGGTGATTGGGCGTGTGGGCGTTGGACAGTTGTGGCGGAAGCGGGGGCGGAGCTGGCCCCGTTGGGAGGTTCGTGTCCTCTTGTAGGTGCTGGATATTCAGCACAGTATTCTGAGTGTTTGGCGAAGCGTTCTGAACAGTAGGTATCTGCTCAGGTATCAGAGCCCCTGCCTGAGGAGGAACTTGATGCGAAGCAGATGCCGCGTTCTGCTGTTGCAGTCTGGTAATTAGTTCAGCCTGCTGGGCCATGATCTCGGCCTGTTGCTTGGCGAACTCATCTCGGCGAATGGTATCCTGTTGCATGGCCCGCATGGTCTCTTGCATTTGGCGTATCATCTCATCAACTCCTGTTGGTGCTGCCATACTGTTTTGATCTATCTGAACTACTGGCAGATCTATCTCTATAGCAACAATGGGGATCTCAATCCGACTGTCCACTGATGGGGGAAACCACTGTCCTGGTGATCTCTGTTCAGATACACTGCGCTTTCTCTGCTTTCTTCTGATAACAGGGGGTAGAGAGTGGAACACTGGCTGTCCGTCAATTAGATCCTCAGATCGATTGAGTCGGCGACCTCGTGTCCAAAGTGCTTGGGGGGGATCTGCTGGGTTTGAAGCAATTGTGCTAAAACTGCCCTAGCAAAAAGATAAATAAAGCAATAAGGAAATGAATAAACAGATAAACGGACAGCATAACGGCGTAAAGTAAATGCATGACACACAGTCAGGCATAACAACACACAATCAATAAGCTGAATATACACTGTCCTCGAACACTGATTATCATCCCTGTATCACTGTCCCCAAAACTGAATCTCTGATACCCGCAGATAACTGATTCCCAAATAATGGCTGATGCCTGCAGGCCTGATACCCTCAATACTGAACTGACGCCCGCAGGCCTGATGCCCAAACTCATACACTGATATATGCATTCCGGTAGAGACGCACTCTAAAGCACATAATAGATAAGTGAGAGCCAAAACACCCCTATGTTGGGGTAGGGTTTCCCTGTCCTATTTTGTCAGGAGCTAGGGTTTTACTATGCACGCAGCGGTTTCAAAACAACCTATAAACGGGTAAGCAACCTGTCCTAGTTTGGAATGGTCACTATGGATCCGAATATGCACTAGGTCCAATGGTCAAAAAGAGTGCCCCGGTAAAACCGGGGTTTGTGTTCCCATACTGGCAGAGCCCACAACCGGTCAGCCTTATGGTCATGACTTGACAAGACAAGCCTCCAGCAAACCGTTCAGGAATAGCAGATGGCAAACACGGTGTCCTAGGCGCACCAATGCAAATGCAATGCAAAGAAACACACAAGTGTAGTCAAAACAGATATCATGAGTTCGAGTCAAGTTCTCTAACTCCCCAGCAGAGTCGCCAGAAACTGTAACAAGCCCGCGGGGGACCTCGCTACAGCTCGGACTCGATTTGTGTCACGGTTCTAAGTCTGAACCGAAGAGTCCAAATCCGGCAAATCGTTTTGAGAAAACAGATTTTTGAAAGAAGTGCCAAACATGGACTGCTTTGCCAGATACAGAGTCGCCACCTAAATATTTTATTGGAGAAATTTAGGAAACCCTGACTCGGTGACAAAGGCCACGTGTCCGTCATCACCAAAGTTGCCTCGGCTCGGGAACTTGGGTACGATTGGGGAAGGTCACTTCGTGAGCACCCCCGCTCGCCCGGTCATAGACCGGCCTCTACTAACCATGATATTTGTTTTTGAAAACATTGTATGTTCTTATTCCTGTTATTAGCCTAGGTTACTATGTGATGCGCACAGCATACAAGTATAGATCGGGTCACCCGAATTGGAACAGAACATTTCATGTTTGCTTTTTAGAATATGGTTTGCTACTCGCAAGTAGGCTTAAAATGCAGGTTTTGCCACCCTCAGGTGGGCTTAGAAAAGATGGTTTTGCCACTATCTAGTGGGCTTAAAACAAATAGTGAATGAATTTTTCCAATCCAAATCACCCAACCTTCACCCACAGGCACTCAGGCAGTTATATCACATAAGCAAATAGCCTCATGGTAAGCATGCTATTCATGGCAGTCACTCACACACATGCAAGGATGCTAAAGCATAAAACTTACCGAGTACTCCAAGCCAAAACAGAAACTACATTAGAAATCATGCATGATCCTAAGTATACAGAAATGCCTAATGCAACACATGCAAAAATGCAACTATAGCAGGCTCGGCTATTCTAAACATGGCATATGGAATGCTACAGCTAACATGTATTTAATTTGGAATTGAAAATACAATGCAGTTAGTATGGTGCGCCGAGCCCGGTGCTTGCAAAACAGATGAATGAATGCAAACATGCTATCATACTGTATGTTAATTAAAATATGCCCTAATCTAACCATCATAAGCGGGTAAATAAAAGGGAAGAAAGACGTGGCATTGGAAGACATACATCACACTCACGCACACTTATTACAGTTGTGCCCTCGCGCAGAGGGTCCGAATAAATAATACAGTCCCGAATAAAAGAATATTACAGTCCAAATAATACAGTCCGAATAATGTACAAATTCCTAATTAATTTAACAAATAAACTAAGAAAATTGTAAAACTGGCATGCAAGCCAGGGACTGCCTTGCTTCTGATGAATGACGTCTATTTAGGCTGCCTTGCGCGGAAATCCACCGGGATGTCCCAATTAGCCTCTGTTTAGCAGTTATTCTTGAAAAGTGTGCCGAGCTCCGAAAAGTTGCTGATTCTTCATTTTGCTGCAACAGAGAGCAGGAAAGGGGCATAGCAATGTATTTTCACAGATATATACATGCCTCGATCCTCGTGCCACCAATCACGCATATCGAGGCATGATGGCCGAGGAGTCGAAATGCACAATTCAATATAGGATGAATGCACATGAAAACACAACTAAAACCTAACTCCATCATGGATAATCCGGAGTGTCGGTGACTGGGGAATTGAGACGCGTTCCGTCACTCGGAGTACGAAACGCACCTCGTTTCCCGCGCCCGGGCTAACTCCTATTCCGAACGCAATGCAATATGCATGACATGTATGAATGCAACTAAGATACAGCCTAGCATGCACAATGTTATGAAAATGAGATGCCTCGAAATGCGTGCACACGGGCACGCAAACCGAGACAATGGCATACGTAATGCGATATGGCTAAAATGACATACAGAATGCAACATGGACTTATACTAACATGAGAGAGCCTCAGCCACACTCACATAAGAGGCCGATGGATGAAAATGAAGTGCCTCGAAATGCGTGCTCACGGGCACGCAAACCGAAGCAATGGCATACGCAATGCAATATGGCTAAAATGGCATATAGAATGCAACATGGGATTTCAGCACTGAAATGTGGGGGAAAACAGCCCCGAAATGAGGCGAAAGTACACCCGATGCATGGAATAGTCCCGAAACATGAATTTTGGCACCCGAAATGGCCTATAGCTATACCAAACATGCACAATACGGACATGCAATGAATAGACAGTAGCAAGGTAACCCCAAAATTAGCATTTTACCAGTACAAATCATGGCCAAACAGCAAGCAAAGATAGGGCAACAATGGCATGCAAAAATAGGGGCCAAGAGAGGGCAATGAAACAAGTGGTATATGCAAAACCCAAACTGAAAAATGCCCTTCTACAACACTGAAGAGGGACCAAAAATATGCACATTTACAGTTTATGGCCGGTCCCAAAACAGCATGCATACAAGCCAAAAATATCATGCAAAATATGGCCAAAAGGAGGGATACAACACAAAGTATATAAATGATGCCTCAAACCATGAAAGGCCCTTAATGAAACATGAAGAATGGGCCAAAATAAGGCTGTTTTCAGTTCTGTAAAATGACCAAAAACAGGAGCATAAGGGGCTGCCAAGTCATGCAAAAATGGGGATTAAAAGAGAGATACAACACAAAGTATAGGAAGGGTGCCTCAAACAGTGAAGGACCCTCAATGAAACATGAAGACATGACCAAAATAAGACCTTTTCTAGATCTGAAAATCGTCCAAAAATGGAAGCATAATAGGCTGCCAAGTCATGCAAAAATGGGGACCAAAAGAGAGATATAACATGAAGTGTATGAAAGATGCCTCAAACCATGAAAGGCCTTTAATGAAACATGAAGAATGGGCCAAAATAAGACTATTTTTAGTTCTGTAAAATGACCAAAAACAGAAGCACAAGGGGCTGCCAAGTCATACAAAAATGGGGACCAAAAGAGAGATATAATGACAAGTGGCAAATGGAGGTCCCAAACAGTGATGAGCCCTTCTTCAATGTTGAAGAGGGGCTCAAAATAAGCCTACTTACAGTTTACATCATGCTCCAAAACATATCACACACAAGCTAAAAATATCATGCAAGAAAATGACATTCAAGAAGGATATTGAAGCAAGTGCAATATATGGACCTCAAATGACAAAAGTCCGTTAATGAAACATGAAATAGAGCTCAAAATAACACTACTTTCAGTTATGTCCGGAGCTCAAAACAGCAAGCATGTATGGCCTATAAATGAAACAAGAAAAGGACCAAAAAGGAGGAAATGAAACTCACCCTTGAAGACAAGTCTTTAGCAACTCTTGGCTTGAGTTTGTAGCACCCTTAGGCCTTGGAGAACACCTTCAAACTTCTGGAATGGAGGATGGAAGGGTGGGGGTTGGTGGTGTAGAAGAAATGGTGGTGTAGGACTTGGAGGTTTTTCAAGGAAACGAGAGAGATGGAGGGGAATTTTTGTATGCAAGCTTGAAGGAAATTTTTTCTAACCCCTATCACCAATGCTGCCTGCTGGTTGTATGGACCAAAAAGAGGGAGCAAAGGGAGGGAAAGAGTGGGGGAAAAGGAGGCAAGTTTTCCCCCAAAAAATATCCCCTGGATTGAGATATTTTCTGGGGGATACAGCTATACAGCTGTAAAGCGTGTATTACAAGGAACATGGCCGGCCAGGTTTCAAAGCTGCAGGTGGCCGGCCGGCTACCTCCCATGGCCGGCCGGCCAAGGGTCAAAAAGGTCAAGGTGAATTAGTGGCCGGCCACCACAAATTGCTGTCCTCCTATGTGTCCTCAACACAACCCTGTGGTTCAAAATTGGCAACTGTAAAACAGGAGGGACAACAAGCCACTTTCAAGGGGGGGTCAAAAGGGTCAGATGAAATTAATGGCCGACCAGCAACTTTTAGGATCCTCCCATGTGTGTACATCACAAATATGTGGTTTGGGGTTGAAGAAAGTGGCCCCAAGGTGTTCAACATTGGCTCGGAAGTGAGAAAAACGGGCGTCGGAGGGCGAAAATGGAATATAACTGGTTGCTAAGATAATTGCTGGCCTCCCACCCTCCAGTGACCTTCCCGGTGATGAAACAGAGGTACCTGCCAAAAATGAACAAAAACCGATGCAAAACGAATGTTCGGGGATCAAAACACGCAGTTCGGGGTCCCGAAAATGGGCTGTTAAGCACCGAAAGTGGCATTCGGCCACGAAGTGGGTTTCTCAGACCCCAGTGTCCCTCAAAAGGGAGTAAAAAGGAAGTATGCCAAAAATCAGAACAAACGGAGATGGTTAGGCGGTCCCGAACCGAGGCACACGGCCAACGGTCCCGAAAAACCGGAAACCGGGCTCTGAAATGGGCAAAATGGCCTATGGCCACAAAACGTAGCCCACGGCCACTGAGAGATTGTCTACGGGACCTCTCCCTTCCCTCAGAAAAAGAAACAGAGAAAACCGAGTCTGGTTCGCAAATCGAGACAAGGCACAAAAGAGGGTTCGGAAGTCCGGAGACAGGGCTCGCGGCCGCGACTCTGAAACTTCTGAACGAGCACAACATGCAATGTCACCGAGTGCTCAATCGGTGACGTCTGAGTCTTAAGGTCAGTCAAAAATGGGGTGTCTACAGTTGCCCCTCTTTGACAGAACTCGGGAGTCACAAGTGACGGGAGTGAGTGTCAAAGCCCAGAGACGACCCATTTTTGATAAGGCCGAAGACTTAGACAAACATACAAGATAAACAGAGATGTGCCCGCAGGCATGCCCGCAGGCGAGGGGGGCAAAATGCAAAACGATATGCACAGAGCCGGAGGTAACTCAATGATCATGCAAATGCAGCAAGCTGTAATGAAGCAAGTATTCGCAAATAGATGCAACAGTTTTAAGCAAGAATGCAAAGCAACAACTGCATTTCATGCAGTTAAGAATGCGGAGAATTATTCAATCCTCGCCATGTCTCACACGGAGAAGATACGATTCCTGCGCGATTCGTCTGGTCGCACCAGCCTCAGATGAACCGTACATACAATATCGTGCCTGCAAAAGAGAGAAATTCAACAAGCACAATATGCTAACAACATATATTCAATGTGATTCTGAAAGTTCGACACACGCAGTGTCGGCAAGTGAATGCATCGCGATGCGAGAAAGGAACGTGCGTGACAACGCATGCTCAAGCATAGAGGTATGGTAATATCAAGAAAAGTGCACAATAATGCAAGTATGCTCATGAGAATGCAAGTTATGTGCATGATAGTGCAAAACGAGCATGAATCAGGGTGCCCGTTTGTTACGAAATAACGAGCACGGAAATGCGTGTTTCGGCGAAGGCGACTCGATCACGGCCTCCGATCCACTTCCTGAAATGGCTACAACACATTCAAAAAGGATACACTTCGATTTCGATGAATGATGATGAGACACATGTCAGAACTTGAAGCTGAAGTCCCGGCGGATCATTTTGTGACAGAAAGTGCACTTTCCTTGAACTTTTTCAGGTCCCGGGAACTCCAATCTTCCTCAAAATTTGCAAAGAGCTAGGTGGGCATGTGGGGGACATGGCGGGCTAGTTTTGTAAGGGATGGGAGGTGGCCGGCTAGTTTTCCAAAAAGGAAATGGCTGGCCGGCTGGAAAAGGTGGCCGGCCGGCCATCTGCCCAAATCTGAGGGCATTTTGGTCTTTTCACCTCCTTTATTCATGCTCTCTCACCCAAACACTTTGAGCCTATAAACGCAGCCACGAAACCTTCTTCTCTTGCTTCCTACACCATTTTCTTCTTCAGATATGAGCTCCATACGCGTTTTCCAACGCCCCACGCAAGTTGTTTTCGCGAAAATAGTCAGTTTCAAGCACTTTGAACTAATTAAATTTTGATTTCGGTGCTTCTTTTCTCATTCTCGCCACTTGAGGTGAGTTTGTCTTAATATTTGGAAGATTTTCTCGGGAGTTGACGTGAGTTTGTCTTAATATTTGGAAGATTTTCTCGGGAGTTGACTTTTGTTGACTTTTCATTTCCCGAGAGTTGACTTTTGTTGACTTTTTTTCAATTTTGGCTCATTTTTGCTCCTTTTGCAGATTTTCTGAAAATGGCGGGTAATTCTCCTCATGGCGGGGGCCATCCGAGTGCCCGGGATGATTTCGATGTCATGACGTTGCCCCCGAGGGTCCGCCCTTTTATTCGCGGGAGGTATGCTCCACCAGCACATGTCCTTTCCCGTGCCGTTTTTCGTCATTTTACTGATTTTGACCATCGAGCACCCGGGGATCCGCTTCTGCGAGAGCCAGAGCATCACCTCTCCTATGAGGCTCGAGAGGTATTTACTTCATTTTCTGTATTTTTCGTCTATTTCGTGCCTTTGCCATGCTTGAACACACAGTTTAGCTTATGACATAGTACATTGTTTGCATCCTGAACATATAGCCTAAACACTTAAATTTCTGAACACTCGGCTCATTAATTGATTGCGAACGCACGGCACACATTAGTTAAGAAGTGAACACACGGCACACACTGACTAATCGAACACACAGCCCGAATTTGAAGGTGAGCACACAGCACACACTGATTTTCTGAGCACACGGCCCAATTTGAAGGTGAACACGCAGTCCACACTGATTGAGAGTAGAACACGCAGCCCAAACTCTAATTTTCTGAACACACAGCCCAGATTGATTGTGAACACGCAGCCCACATTTGATTGAAAGTTGAACACGCAGTCCAAACTTTAAATTTTCTGAAATCTGAACACGCAGCCCAAATTTTAGGTGAACACGCAGCCCACATTGATTGAGAGTTGAACACGCAACCCAAACTCTAATTTTCTGAAATCTGAACATGCAGCCCAAATTCGGATAGTGAACACACAGCCCACATTGATTGAAAGTTGAACACGCAGCCCAAACTTTAATTTCCTGAAATCTGAACACGCAGCCCAAATTCGGATAGTGAACACGCAGCCCACATTGATTGAAAGCTGAACACGCAGCCCAAACTTTAATTTTCTGAAATCTGAACACGCAGCCCAAATTCGGATAGTGAACACGCAGCCCACATTAATTGAGAGTTGAACACGCAGCCCAAACTCTAATTTTCTGAAATCTGAACACGCAGCCCAAATTCGGATAGTGAACACGCAGCCCACATTGATTGAAAGTTGAACACGCAGCCCAAACTTTAATTTTCTGAAATCTGAACACGCAGCCTAAATTCGGATAGTGAACACGCAGCCCACATTGATTGAGAGTTGAACACGCAGCCCAAACTCTAATTTTCTGAAATCTGAACACGCAGCCCAAATTCGAATAGTGAACACGCAGCCCACATTGATTGAGAGTTGAACACGCAGCCCAAACTCTAATTTTCTGAAATCTGAACACGCAGCCCAAATTCGAATAGTGAACACGCAGCCCACATTGATTGAGAGTTGAACACGCAGCCCAAACTCTAATTTTCTGAAATCTGAACACGCAGCCCAAACTTTAATTTTCTAAAATCTGAACACGCAGCCCAAATTTTAGGTGAACCCGCAGCCCACATTTGATTGAAAGTTGAACACGCAGCCCAAACTTTAATTTTCTAAAATCTGAACACGCAGCCCAAATTTTAGGTGAACCCGCAGCCCACATTTGATTGAAAGTTGAACACGCAACCCAAGCTTTAAATTTTCTGAAGACGCAACTCAGATTGATTTCATTTGCACGCAGCCCATTTACTTGTACACAGCTTATTCATTTCATTGGTACACAGCCCTTTCATTTTATTGGCCCACAGCTCATTCATTCTTATACTGAAACATGTATTCATTCTGAATGCAGGTTGGTTCTCGCGATGTATGGGGATATGGCTCCACCGCCGCGAGGGATTGGTACGTTGAGCTCCCGGAGGCTGTCCGGGATTTAGTAGACTTGGCAGGGTTCGGGGCCTTCTGCATTGGATTATCACGTTGTCCTGCCAGGAGGACATTGATGGCAGCATTGGTAGAGAGATGGTGGGACACCACTAACTCCTTTCATTTCTCTGCCACTGGGGACATGACTATGACGCCTCTGGATTTTGCTGTGTTGACCGGCCTGGACATAGGAGGTTGGTCTATTCCTTATGACGAGGACATGGGCGAGTGGGAGGCCGCCTGGATGTATCTACTGGGGGCTCGCCCGCCTGTTGACAGGGCTTCTGGGAGAGTCCGATACACTTGGTTCTCCTCCCACTTCCGGCAAGCGGAGATGGTGCCCGAGACTCCTAAGGAGACAGAGCAGTATGCCCGGGGTTTCCTTATGTTCCTCTTCGGGACTACTTTGTTTGCCGATAGAGGGAACACGGTCGGGCTATATCTGTTGAGCGCTCTGGTTGACGTATCACAGGTCAGTCGATACGACTGGGGTGGCGCCGGCCTGGCTACCCTTTACTGCTATATGAGCGCGACCTCCCGCGGGCAGGGAGATTTACTTGGCGGTTACTGGAGAGCCTGGGAGGTACTTTCTGTCCTCTTGATTTACATTTCTGCTCCTCATTACTTGTACATTGCACACACAGCGCACTTTACAGCCTGTATTTTGCCCTCAGCACTTTTCACTTACATTCTGCACTGCTTTTCTCAGTTATGGGTTTACGTATATTTCCCGACGTTAGGCCCAGAGTTGGAGGTGGCAGGGCCTCCCGTGACCCTATATTCATTGGTATTCGAGGGCCCGCACCGGCCGAGACGCCGAGAGTCTCTCCTTTACCTGCGACAGTATTTTGACACTGTGCAACAGTCAGAGGTATTTCAAAACTTTCAGTTCCTTTCATTTTCATCTTTGATTTGCCCCGTATATTCCCGATTTCTGATTGGTTTATGCATTTGTTATCTGCAGATTACATGGCAGCCCTAGGCGTCCTTGGGTGATGGTCTCCGATTTCAGTATACCGGAGGATCGGGCACCTCCCAGTACAGGACCCTGCTCGAGGGACCGGTTGGTAGAGCATGGTTTCTGGGGGAACGCTTTCTGCATCAGGTATGGGGATACACCTCTCAGGATCCTCCCGCAGCACCTCCGGTCAGTATGCGGACTGCTGACAGGCTCTCTTCCCAGGAGGTAGTCGGTGCTACGCTGGGTAGTGATGCTTTACTACATCTCGAAGAGGGGGACTACGCCACTTACCGTCATACATATTTGATGCCTCCATTGACGGGAGTTCACACCCCGATGACGAGGTCTACCGGCACGTCATCTTCGAGCCAGGCCCGGGCTCGGGCTGCAGGCGCCCCTTCCACCAGCAGGGCTGGTACGTCTAGAGGTGGGGGTAGATCGGTTCCCCCGATTCCTCCGACTTATCCTCATCCTGGATGGCCGGATATGCCGACTGAGCTGATGGGGTGGCAGTATGGGACCATCTCTCCGACTCCGATCCCGTTAGAGCCTCCGATGCCCGGTGATCGATACGCCATTGATCTTGACTCACCACTGGTATGTTCTACTGCTTTTCATCTATCATTCAAGCACTTAGACATTCCTTCATTCACTGATGATTATGAGCTCGTATTTGCAGGCACCCCGAGAGTACATGGAGGAGGTGGTCGGATTGGTGGCCTCGCTTGACGGCATGGTCCTGCGGAGGGAGGCACAGTTGTCTATCACGGGCATCCAGGTACCCTTCAGTTTTCTGGCATTTATCATACTTCTGATGACATGCTGATTTCTACTGCATTTGATAGGCTACTTGTGTAGAGCACATCTGACACACACCCCACTTGTACACTGTATTTACATGCACTCATTTCATGTAGTTTCTGCTTGTATTTGCATCTGATGTACACATTTGAACTGATGTATTTGAATTGAACTTTTTATTTTCAGATGCCCCCGGTGTACGCTCAGCGGCCGGCCAGGCCACCGGGGTCTCCTTGGGGAGCTGGGCCATCTGGGCCTTTTCACGGAGCTGGGCCATCCAGGCCTTTTTAGGGAGCTGGGCCATCCAGGCCTTTTCGGGGAGCTGGGTCATCTGGGCCTTTCCGAGGAGCTCGAGGAGGGTCCTCCCACAGACGCAGGGCACATGTCATAGAGCCGGAGCCTGATGAGGAGGAGGATGAGGAGGAGGATGAGGCCAAAGACCGTCAGTCAGAGACATCTGCTGAGGAGGGGGACTCTGGCCTTGGTTCCGGGAGTGAAGACGAGGATGAGGGAGATCCTGAGGACGACAGCTCCGACTCAGATGATGATGGCGATGGCGATGGTGGCGGACAGTCCATTCCGCAGAATAGGACGAAGAGGGCCTCTTATTACTGCTCTTGAGAGCACAAATACGGCTGTTCCCTGTTTTATTTGTCTTTTTGTTAGTAGTTATAGCACATTTGTACATTATCAGGCAGTTTATTTTTTTGTAAAACTTGTGCCTTAGTTTGTAAAATGTTGTAACAAACAAAGCATGATGGAACGAAACAGCTTTTAAAGAAAGTATTGGATTTTAAACACTTAGCATCATATCGCATCATTTTGCACCAAAATGAGATTGAATGGAAGTGTGTATTGCGCATTTTGTCCAGTCAAGTAGTGAACCGACGCAACAACCTAACTTTCCAAGATATAACAAAATCTTAGCAAGTTTACAACTCGATAAACGAAATACGATGATTTTGACAATGCGAATAACAAGACTTAAATGAAGATTGCTTAAACAGAGAGCAACGACTCAAAACACGAAACGCGACAGCTCGACAAACAACTCGATAAGCAAAACGACAACTCGATAATCAAAACGACAACTCGATAAACAAAACTCAACAATACAAAGTGTGCTCCGGATGATCTGGGCAAAGGAACGCATCCGAAACAAAGGGAAATGAAGGCCTTTGACTCTCCCGTTGCACGGAAATGCTCGAAACTTCCCCTTGGAGGGTAAAACAGGGTCAAGGAGGCACATTGGAGCATGGCCGGCCACCTTTGGGAGCCGGCCGACCAGCTTTATGGAGAGGGAGGGGTGGCCGGCCAGTTTTGAAAAAGGAAATGGCCGGCCAGCCAGAAAAGGTGGCCGGCCGGCCACTTATTCCTGCAGCCACCCAGTTTCTGACACGTGTCCTCCTGAATAGTGTTCTTCCCTCTTTAAAAGCCCCAGCTCCATGGTTCATTCAATCACTTCAGTTTTGCATCAGAAATGGAAGAGTTTCTTGTTGAAAATCTCACGGCTTGGATCGCTTCTTTAGATGGCTCCGAGAAGCTGAATTTCTGGGGTTTCGGCTTGAATGCATTGTTCACACTGAGTCGCACTCCGTTGCACCCTCTTTTCCTCCATGTCGCGGCGAGGTTTTGGAACCCGGTGACGCACGTCTTCAGCTTTGGCGGGCAAGAGGTATGTCCGACTCTTGAAGATTTTCAAGTTTTGATGGAATCTGAAAGTCAAGAAGAGATCTTGCCCCAGTTTCGCTTCGGTCACGCCCAGGCCTTGGGGCGGATGTGCGGACTCACCGCTCATGATGCTCGATCTCTGACCTGTAATGGGGAACTAGATATCCTTGGTTTGGTTCATTGCTTCTCTGACGCTGGTAACCGCAGCAACCACTATTGGCAAAGTTTCCGACAGCACACCCTTTGCTTGTGCTTGTTGTCCCACTTTCTGCTTTCTTCGGGTTTCGGCGGAGCTAGCATTCGTCTGATCGAAGTTACCCAAGGCTTGAGGGAAGGGAAGAGTTGCATCGCCATGATCCTGGCCGAGACTCTGATGGGCTTGGATGCTTTTCATCGCCGGGAGACTACTAGGTTTGCTGGGAGTCCACTACTGCTGCAGGTAATGTTTCCCACCCAATCTTACATGTGTATTTGCTCACATCACTCGGCCCTCAGGCTCGATTTTTCTCACAAAACCCTTGTCTCACTTTTCTCTCATCGCACATCTCTCTATTCTTCATTCTCTCATTTTTCATCCCTCCCCAGGTGTGGTTAATGGACAAATTACAGGTCGTGGACTCTTGCCCGGCCTACTCAGCGCGAGGCTATTTCTTTCGACAACGTCTAGTTGATGCCCTTGATGAAAGGTGGTGGTTTGACTGAATGTGCAATTTGTCTGCAGATTGCATCGCTTGGCGTTGTCCTTAGCTCAACCTCCTGGCAATGAGCTATAGCATGTCCCGGCTGATCGGGATTCAGTTGGTTGGTCTCACCCACTGTGTATTCTACTTCCCGTTCCGGTTCCAGCGCCAGTTCGGTCATGATCAGATTTGCCCACCAGAGGGGATTGAGTACCCGACTGCTTTCCCGGTCCGAGGTGCACAACTTGCCCGATATGCCACAGCATGGAGGACTAGAGAATTTCTGGCTCCTGCTCCAACTTTCAATTGCGCTTTGTCTGATGAGTGCTTAGATTGGCTCAACGAGGAGGCACAGGTTGGGCCTAGCTTGGCGTCAGAGGCTTTGACCAGCTCTGGGAGGGGGCGCAGGGATACTTGACTCGACTATGCCCGAGATTTATTGCTTTATTAGTACTTTCAAGTTTTCTTTATGAATGTAATAAAAAGCAGCTTCAATTGTATGCAAGAGCAGGAGAACTCTGTTTTGAAATCAATGAAATTGAAGGTTGTAGTACTGAAAATTTTCCGCTTTGGTCCAAAAATGGTCTTAGTTGTAAAAAGGTTAATTTGAACAAAGTCAACTTTTACTAAAACTTTTCAAAATCATTTTCGATATGGGTCAGAACTGGACACGCCTGAGATCTGTCACTGAGATGCACAACCCCAGATCCCTGCAACTGGAAAGTTGCCCCTAGTTTGAAGAGTACCGCGGCACTGCATGGCAACGGAAAGTTGCCCCTAGTCTGTATGGCGCTCCACCATCGTAGCAACGGAAAGTTGCCCCTAGTCTGAATAGCACTGTACCGGAGATCGCGATAAATGCTGATGGATAAAGATGACTGAGATGGTCAAAATGGACAAAGTTGATCGGGGAAGAGTTTGTGGCTGAACCTCAGGATGAAGTTGCCTACGTATCCCGAAGATGGGAATCAAGCCTTACGTAGTTCAGGCTTAGGTTCGCTCAGGTATTTTCACTCTCCTTTTACGCTCTTACTTTTGCCAAGGTCGCCCTTTGCGAGTTTTCAACCTTGCGAGCTCAGTTTTTATATTTTTTAATTTTTTGTGCTCTAACTTTTGCCTAGGTCGCCCTTTCGGGTTTTCGGCCTAGCGAGCCTCTCAAGGGTAATATTTCTTCAACTTGTCCATATTGATCGGTTGTGAGAACTCCAAGCCATCTAGATCCATCAGAACCACAGCTCCACCTGACCAGATAGCTTTGATGATGTAGGGACCAGTCCAATTGGGTTTGAACTTGCCCCTTGGGTCGTGGATGGGAGCTCGGTTGTCCTTGAGTACCAAATCTCCTTCCTTTAGATTCCTGGACTTAACTTTCTTGTTGAAAGCCCGAGCAATCCTGCGTTGATAGCCTTGAATGTGGTACAGTGCTTTCAATCTTCTTTTATCAAAGAGCATGAGTTCCTCAAATCTGCTCTGCTGCCAATCTACTTCGGCTATTTGACATTCGGCCAATACTCGCAATGATGGAACTTCAATCTCAATAGGTAGAACGGCCTCCATCCCGTAAACCAATGAATACGGAGTCGCCCCAGTAGAAGTTCTGATTGAAGTCCTGTAGCCCCACAGAGCAAACGGCAGCTTATCTGGCCAGTCCCGGTAGGTTTCCACCATCTTCTGCAGTATGCGTTTGATATTCTTGTTGGCGGCCTCGACCGCTCCGTTGGTCTGCGGCCGGTATGTAAATGACTTGTGAAAAGCCACGTTGTATTTCTCCAACAAGTCTATCACTTCCTTCTTGAAGTGGGAACCATTATCTGAAATTATCTCGTTTGGGACCCCATAGCGACAGATGATGTTGTTTCTGATAAACTTTGCGACGTGTGACGCCTTCAACACCGCATATGATAGGGCCTCGACCCACTTCATGAAATAATCTATCGCTACTAGGATGAACTCATGCCCATTTGACCCCTTCGGGGTGACAGCCCCGATCACATCGATTCCCCAGACTGAAAATGGCCATGGCGAAGTCATGTTGTACAGCTTCGACGGCGGGATGTTCATGCGGTTTGCATGGATTTGACATTTGTGGCATCGCCGAACAAAACTAATACAATCCTCCTCCATGGTGGACCAATAGTAACCCTGTCTGAGGATCTTCCGTGCCAGCATTACCCCATTCATGTGTGCACCGCATTCTCCTCCATGGATGGCCTCCATTAGGTGCTTCGATTCTTCAGCTTCTACACACAGCTTGTGCATTCCCAGATGGCCTCTCTTATACAGTTTACCCCCACAGATGATGAACTGGACGGCCATTCTTCTGATTGCCCTTTTATCCTTGGCATTTACCCCTGGCGGGTATACTTCCTTTTCCAAGAAATTCCAAATGTCATAATACTAGGGGTTTTCGTCCTGAACCTCATCTATAGCGGCGATCGACTCATAGGCTGGCGCAAATTTCTGGTCAATGACGACTGGACGCATCCGGATTCCAAATGGGATGTCTATCATAGAAGATAGAGTTGCTAAAGAATCTGCGAACCTATTGTTCTCTCTTGGAAGATGAGCGAAGTTTAGCTTCTCAAACCGAGGGATTAGCAAATCCAAGGTTTGGTGGTACATCATCATCTTTTTTTCCTTGACTTTCCAGTCTCCGTTTGCTTGAGACACAACAAGGTTCGAATCCCCAATGACGTCCAACCGTCTTGCCCCTAGTTCCAGGGCTGCTTCCAGACCGACAATGCACGCCTCATATTCAGCTTCGTTGTTCGAGACTTTGAATCGGAGTTTGAAGGCTAGAGAGATACGGGAATTGTCGGGTGCTATCAGCAACACTCCTATCCCATATCCGTATTGATTTGACGCTCCGTCAAAGTACATCGTCCAATATTCGTCGTCGATGTGCAAAATGGCTTCATCTGGGAATAAGTACTCAACTGCTTCACCTCCTTCCACTGGATGGTCGGCCAAGAACTCTGCCACTGCTCTTCCTTTAATTGACTTGCGTGTCACGTATTTCAGATCAAATTCGGAGAGCAACAGCAGCCAACGAGCTAGCCTGCCCGTAAGTGCCGGTTTCTCGAAAAGATATTTGATGGGATCTAGTCGTGAAACCAGCATCACGGAGTGAGCTAACAGGTAGTGCCGCAGCTTCCTGGTAGCCCATACCAGAGCTAAGCAAGCCTTCTCAAGTGGAGTGTAGCGGGTCTCATAATCTAGCATTTTCTTGCTCAGATAGTAGATTGCCCTCTCCACCTTATCTTCTGACTCTTGTGCGAGCATGCATCCCATTGTGGTCTCAGTCACTGAGAGGTACAATATCAACGGTTTCCCCGGCTGTAGCGGCGACAACACAGGCAGATTCTGCAAGTATTCCTTAATCTGTTCAAAAGCAGCTTGGCATCGGCCGTCCTATTGGAACTTCTTGCCTTTCTTCAAGAGACCAAAAAGTGGTTCACAAGTCAAGGTTAATTTTGAGATAAACCGTCTTATGAATTGCACTTTACGCAGAAAGCCTCGCACTTCCTTTTCAGTCCTTGGTGGTGGCATTTCTAAGATGGCCTTAATCTTTGAAGGGTCGTCCTCGATGCCCCTTTGTGTAATCAGAAACCCCAGCATTTTCCCTGTTGTGACACCGAAAGTACATTTCTGAGGATTTAGCCGCAACCGAAATTCTCTGATCCTTTGGAAAAACTTTTGCAAGGCGGTGTAGTGGCCCTCTCTTTCCTTGGACTTGACAATCATGTCGTCCACGTACACCTCAACCTCTTTATGGATCATGTCGTGCAATATGGTGATCGCGGCCCGTTGATAAGTAGCTCCGGCGTTCTTCAACCCAAACGGCATTACCCTGTAGCAGTACGTCCCCCACGGGGTGGTGAATGCAGTCTTTTCTCTGTCTTCTGGTGCCATCACTATCTGATTGTACCCTGAGAAGCCATCCATGAATGAAAGTAAAGCATGCCCTGCCGTAAAATCCACCAACTCATCGATATGCGGTAAGGGAAAGTCGTCCTTCGGACTTGCTCTGTTCAAATCCCTGAAATCCACGCATACCCGGACCCTGTCATCCTTCTTCGGCACTGGAACGATGTTGGCCAACCAAGTCGGGTATTCGGATACCTGCAGGAAGCCTGCGTCGATCTGCTTGGTGACCTCTTCCTTAATCTTGAGAGCCCAGTCAGGGCGGATCCTTCTGAGTTTTTGCTTGACAGGTCGGGCTTCGGGGTCAAGGGGGATCCGATGCTGTACAATCTCAGGATCGATCCCAGGCATGTCTTCGTAGGACCACGCGAAAACATCTTTGAAATCTTTTAGTAAAGCGACTAAGCGCTCGCGTTCCTCCGAAGACAGCGTGAACCCGAACTGGACCAGCCGCGGGTCCTCCTCAGTACCAATGTTCACGGTAATGATTTCGTCAGTTAAGGGTTTAACAAACCTCTCCTGCTCCTGCTCAATTAAGCATTGCAAAACCGAAGGAACTTCGTCCTCGTCGTTTTTATCAAAATTTTGAAAGTCTGAATTTAAGCAATAAATTAAGGGCACAGAGAAGTACTCAGAAACCACAGTCATTTGATTCTCATTAAGCTCATCCAAATCGTCCGAAACCTCGGTTACATTAGACTCAAATGAAAAAGAGAAAGACGACCTGGACATAACTGTGGTATCCGGGTTATCACCCCCAGGATTACCAGACTCAGACTCAGTCGAGCTGGAACCTGATTCCGACTCACAGGACTCGGTGGAATCAGATTCTGGCTCACTACCTGACCCGGTGCTGCTGGATAAGAATCCCTCTTCGTATTGCCAAGTGAGAGAGGGTGCGATAGATGCATCCAAAATTGTTGCTGGAAGGCCCACAGCCGTTTCGTCCCCAATCATGGAAACCGAGGAGTTATCCCCCAAGCACATTTGGTCGATCGAAGGATCTGAGAGTAGACTTGCCAACGCTACCCCCACTTCAAGCTCGGTGCCCTCAGAATCCACTGCCTTGTTCTGTTCAACCTCAGCTGATGGGTCTGTCTGCTCTTCGGCAACGTCATCCCCGGGTAGTTGCAGATCGAAGAAAATCTCGAAACCAGGCACGCGCTTCCTCTCTGCGTTCAGCCATGGTTCTGGGAAGCCGCAAAATGGAAAATCTTCCCCCTCCCGGACGAAACGTCCGTTCAGGGTACCCCAGATGGGCCTATGCATTAATTCAAAAGGCTTCCCAGCCTGCTTAGCTCTGGCTCTTCTGGCCATTTCCTTTCCCTTCCTCACCCAGTCCTCTTTGGTGGGCAGATAACCCAGTCCAAAGGTGTGAGGGTTGTGTGGCACTTCGGCCAACGCTGAGACGCCCTTCCGGTCGCTCCTTTCCAATCCCATTCCGGGGATGTGTTGTAGCTTGTTCATGAGGTAGACGGATTGAGCACCAACGTACATTCCCTCATTCACAGCCATGATATTCTGTACCACTCGAGCCTCAGCCAAAGTGAACCCGGATAAGAACACATCCTCAGTGCCGTGTTCGATTTCTAGTACTGGTTTGGACACTTCCGGTGGTGGATGGATTGATGAGTTCCCAAAAACAATTACTACCCCCTTCCCGTGAGGGTACTTCAGTATCTGATGCAAAGTGGAAGAGACTGCCTTGACCTGGTGCAACCACGGTCGCCCCAAGAGTAGGTTAAAGGTTGCGGGAACGTCCAAGACATGAAATTCGATGTTGTGTTGTCCTGGACCAACCTGGGTCTGGATCTTGACAGTCCTCATCACTTCCCTGCTAGTGTTGTCGTAGGCTCTAATTACCTGCGTAGTTGGCACAAAGTCCACGGGTTTTAACCCGATTGCATATGCTGTTCTGGCTGGGCAGACATTAATAACGGACCCGGTATCGACAAGTACCACCGGTATCCACTTGTCTCTACATTCCACGAAAATGTAGAGGGGTTTGTTATGATTTATGCCCTCAGGCGGTAGCTCCTTGTCTGAAAAGGTCAACGCCGGGGAACCTCCTCCCTGGAAAACCAGCCCAACCAGCTGCTCTGGTGTAGTATCGATGGAGAGTTTGGACTTGTCCATAGCAGTTAAAACAGCTTGTCTATGTACCCGCGAAGCCATAAGCAGTCCCCAGATGGAGATGTCTGCTTGTATCTTCTTTAGCTGTCTCAGCACAGCTTCTTCTTCAATCTGTTTCTCTTTCTGTTTTTCCGCTTCTCTATCCTTCCCAGATGCCTCGGGTTGGTCCAGGTGTGGGGGCTTGAAGTACCGCCCACTTCTCGTCATGTGATCCACTTCATCAAGATACCAAGTGTCATCCGGTTGGCCACTTCCTCAGTCTTCGTCTGTGTGGGCAAGACATAAGTCGTCGTCTTCCCACCACATTCTGCTGGCAGCCAACAGGCATCTGTCTGGCTCCGGTCCACTCGCACTCGCAGTGCTCTCCGTCCACATGCTCGCAGCATTCTCTAACTTCGTGCACACAGCACTCTCAGTCCCCTCAGGGCCCTTGGCTTTCCCAGTTCTCTCGGCCTCCTCAAACTTTTCTTGTTCCAGCTGCGTCAGTACAGCTGGTTGTTCAACAATTCCTGTATCCATAATGCCCAAGTTTCGAGCGAAATTCTTAGCACCGGCGCTCTCCGGCGGTATAACTTGACTTTCGGCCCTTCCGGCCACAGCTGTTACTCTTGCCCCTGCCGCGCCCTGCTCTGGTTGGGGTTCCCCCACTACATCTGGTTGATCCTCGAGCCATCCAGTGGCCTCTGCTGATTCCTCGTAGTCAAACCAGTTGATTGACGCATCCCCCGGTTCCTGGTCATCGAAAAATTGCAGGTTGGCGAAGTCCTCCTCTATGGCTGCCAAATCATCTGCCCCCTGCCTGAATCCGTCTCCCTAGATTACACACAGTTCTCCCGCCTCTGGCCATTCTATACCCAGCCCATTCTGGCTTGTTGATACGATGTACTCGCTCGGATTGTAGCCTCTCTCAGCAGAACTCTGTTCATTCCCAGATTCAACAATCCCATCATTTCCTGAAGCCTGCCCTGCCCCATCTTCGGTGGTCACCACCGTTGGCTCTGGTTGGGTTTTGGAGATGTCCACCATGCACAAGAAGTCAGTGCAATCGGGGAGGAACACCTCCGACTTGGGTAGGTGGGATGGGGTGATATAGATACTAGGATCGTAAGATGCGACCCCAATTTGGATAAAGTTGATTCTATTGGGAGGGGGGACTTGGTTATGTGGTGGAAGAGGATTGGTCGTGACATTGGGTTTGTCGGGAGGCGCGATCACCTGCTTGTCAATAAGATCCTGGATCTTGTGACGCAATCTGTAACAACGGCCGGTGTCGTGACCGTGTTGTTGGTGATACGCGCAGTATTTTGATGGGTCATGAGAGGGAGGGAATGGATTCGGTAGTGGTTTCGACTCCAGGGGTTTCAAATGCTTTTTCCTGATCAATACCCCCAGAGCTTTGGACAGGGGCATGTATAAGGATGTGAAGGTTCTTTGGCCTCGAGGTTGGAATCTGGTGGGTTGTGTGTTGCTTCCGGATGCGCCAGAGAAATGTGTGGCCGCCATGGGCCTTGGAAGGGGAGGGGAAATGGTGGTGACCACGCTCACCTCTGAAGTTCTTGCAGTCGCAAAGCCACTCGGGCCCGCATTGTTGTTCCGGTTGAATGTTCTCCGGGGTTGCTCCCAGTCTTGGTCGATCAGACCTTGTTTCATGGCATCCTCAATTTGCACCCCCATCTCGTGTAAATCTGAGAAGGTGGGAAAGGGGATTACAATCATTCTCTGCATCAGCTTTGGTTGGAGATTGTGCACAATCATCCGGATTTGATCTTTATCGGTGGGCCTCAAAGTCATCATCGACGCCTTTGCCCTCCACCGGATTACAAAATCAGAAAAGGTTTCCTTGGGCTCCTGCCTTGTCGTCTCGAGATCATGAGTTGTGATCTCAATCTGAGTGTTGTACGAATATTGTGCGACAAAGGCCTCAGCCATTTCATCCCAGCTTCGTTTAACATCATCCTCCAATTTTGCATACCAGGTGGCGGCTACGCCCGACAGTGTCCGGCCAAACAGTGAAAGTTTCTGGGGTCTAGTTAGGCCCATTGGCCTCAGAATGTCTGAAAATAGCCGAAGATGAACCATGGGGTCCCCAGACCCGTCAAAGCGGTCAATTTGCGGCATTTTGAACCTCTCGGGCAATGTCACGGCTACATCGGTATATCCATCCTCGATGTCCGGAATAGCTTTCACCCCCTGCGATTTCTTGAAAAGTTTCTCAAGTTTGCTCAATTTCAGAGCAGTATGATCAATCTCGAACTCAAAAGGGGAGTCCGGGTGATTGGGCGTGTGGGCGTTGGACAGTTGTGGCGGAAGCGGGAGCGGAGCTGGCCCCGTTAGGAGGTTCGTGTCCTCTTGTAGGTGCTGGATATTCGGCACAGTATTATGAGTGTTTGGCGGAGCGTTCTGAACAGTAGGTGTCTGCTCAGGTATCGGAGCCCCTGCCTGAGGAGGAACTTGATGCGAAGCAAATGCCGCGTTCTGCTGTTGCAGTCTGGTAATTAGTTCAGCCTGCTGGGCCATGATCTCGGCCTGTTGCTTGGCGAACTCATCTCGGCGAATGGCATCCTGTTGCATGGCCCGCATGGTCTCTTACATTTGGCGTATCATCTCATCAACTCCTGTTGGTGCTGCCATACTGTTTTGATCTATCTGAACTACTGGCAGATCTATCTCTATAGCAACAATGGGGATCTCAATGCGACTGTCCACTGATGGGGGAAACCACTGTCCTGGTGATCTCTGTTCAGATACACTGTGCTTTCTCTGCTTTCTTCTGATTACAGGGGGTAGAGAGTGGAACACTGGCTGTCCGTCAATTAGATCCTCAGATCGATTGAGTCGGCGACCTCGTGTCCAAAGTGCTTAGGGGGTATCTGCTGGGTTTGAAGCAATTGTGCTAAAACTGCCCTAGCAAAAAGATAAATAAAGCAATAAGGAAATGAATAAACAGATAAACGGACAGCATAACGGCGTAAAGTAAATGCATGACACACAGTCAGGCATAACAACACACAGTCAATAAGTTGAATATACACTGTCCTCGAACACTGATTATCATGCCTGTATCACTGTCCCC
Organism: Camellia sinensis; assembly: GCF_055761805.1. NCBI lineage: Eukaryota > Viridiplantae > Streptophyta > Magnoliopsida > Ericales > Theaceae > Camellia > Camellia sinensis. The sequence continues at coordinate 60,739,121 of NC_138962.1, read as the reverse complement.
AAAACTGAATCTCTGATACCCGCAGATAACTGATTCCCAAATAATGACTGATGCCTGCAGGCCTGATACCCTCAATACTGAACTGACGCCCGCAGGCCTGATGCCCAAACTCATACACTGATATATGCATTCCGGTAGAGACGCACTCTAAAGCACATAACAGATAAGTGAGAGCCAAAACACCCCTATGTTGGGGTAGGGTTTCCCTGTCCTATTTTGTCAGGAGCTAGGGTTTTACTATGCACGCAGCGGTTTCAAAACAACCTATAAACGGGTAAGCAACCTGTCCTAGTTTGGAATGGTCACTATGGATCCGAATATGCACTAGGTCCAATGGTCAAAAAGGGTGCCCCGGTAAAACCGGGGTTTGTGTTCCCATACTGGCAGAGCCCACAACCGGTCAGCCTTATGGTCATGCCTTGACAAGACAAGCCTCCGGCAAACCGTTCAGGAATAGCAGATGGCAAACACGATGTCCTTGGCGCACCAATGCAAATGCAATGCAAAGAAACACACAAGTGTAGTCAAAACAGATATCATGAGTTCGAGTCAAGTTCTCTAACTCCCCAGCAGAGTCGCCAGAAACTGTAACAAGCTCGCGGGGGACCTCGCTACAGCTCGGACTCGATTTGTGTCACGGTTCTAAGTCTGAACCGAAGAGTCCAAATCCGGCAAATCGTTTTAAGAAAACAGATTTTTGAAAGAAGTGCCAAACATGGACTGCTTTGCCAGATACAGAGTCGCCACCTAAATATTTTATTGGGGAAATTTAGGAAACCCTGACTCGGTGCCAAAGGCCACGTGTCTGTCATCACCAAAGTTGCCTCGGCTCGGGAACTTGGGTACGATTGGGGAAGGTCACTTCGTGAGCACCCCCACTCGCCCGGTCATAGACCGGCTTCTACTAACCATGATATCTGTTTTTGAAAACATTGTATGTTCTTATTCCTGTTATTAGCCTAGGTTACTATGTGATGCGCACAGCATACAAGTATAGATCGGGTCACCCGAATTGGAACAGAACATTTCATGTTTGCTTTTTGGAAGATGGTTTGCTACTCGCAAGTAGGCTTAAAATGCAGGTTTTGCCACCCTCAGGTGGGCTTAGAAAAGATGGTTTTGCCACTATCTAGTGGGCTTAAAACAAACAGTGAATGAATTGTTCCAATCCAAATAACCCAACCTTCACTCACAAGCACTCAGGCAGTTATATCACATAAGCAAATAGCCTCATGGTAAGCATGCTATTCATGGAAGTCACTCACACGCATACAAGGATGCTAAAGCATAAAACTTACCCAGTACTCCAAGTCAAAACAGAAACTACATTAGAAATCATGCATGATCCTAAGTATACAGAAATGCCTAATGCAACACATGCAAAAATGCAACTATAGCAGGCTCGGCTATTCTAAACATGGCATATGGAATGCTACAGCTAACATGTATTCAATTTGGAATTGAAAATACAATGCAGTTAGTATGGTGCGCCGAGCCCGGTGCATGCAAAACAGATGAATGAATGCAAACATGCTATCATACAGTATGCTAATTAAAATATGCCCTAATCTAACCATCATAAGCGGGTAAATAAAAGGGAAGAAAGACGTGGGGTTGGAAGACATACATCACACTCACGCACACTTATTACAGTTGTGCCCTCGAGCAGAGGGTCCGAATAAATAATACAGTCCCGAATAAAAGAATATTACAGTCCAAATAATACAGTCCGAATAATGTACAAATTCCTAATTAATTTAACAAATAAACTAAGAAAACTGTAAAACTGGCATGCAAGCCAGGGACTGCCTTGCTTCTGATGAATGACGTCTATTTAGGCTGCCTTGCGCGGAAATCCACCGGGATGCCCCAATTAGCCTCTGTTTAGCAGTTATTCTTGGAAAGCGTGTCGAGCTCCGAAAAGTTGCTGATTCTTCATTTTGCTGCAACAGAGAGCAAGAAAGGGGCATAGCAATGTATTTTCACAGATATATGCATGCCTCGATCCTCGTGCCACCAATCACGCATATCGAGGCATGATGGCCGAGGAGTCGAAATGCACAATTCAATATAGGATGAATGCACATGAAAACACAACTAAAACCTAACTCCATCATGGATAATCCGGAGTGTCGGTGACTGGGGAATTGAGACGCGTTCCGTCACTCGGAGTACGAAACGCACCTCGTTTCCCGCGCCTGGGCTAACTTCTATTCCGAACGCAATGCAATATGCATGACATGTATGAATGCAACTAAGATACAGCCTAGCATGCACAATGTTATGAAAATGAGATGCCTCAAAATGCGTGCACACGGGCACGCAAACCGAGACAATGGCATACGTAATGCGATATGGCTAAAATGACATACAGAATGCAACATGGACTTATACTAACATGAGAGAGCCTCAGCCACACTCACATAAGAGGCCGATGGATGAAAATGAAGTGCCTCGAAATGCGTGCTCACGGGCACGCAAACCGAAGCAATGGCATACGCAATGCAATATGGCTAAAATGGCATATAGAATGCAACATGGGATTTCAACACTGAAATGTGGGGGAAAACAGCCCCGAAATGAGGCGAAAGTACACCCGATGCATGGAATAGTCCCGAAACATGAATTTTGGCACCCGAAATGGCCTATAGCTATACCAAACATGCACAATATGGACATGCAATGAATAGACAGTAGCAAGGCAACCCCAAAATTAGCATTTTACCAGTACAAATCATGGCCAAACAGCAAGCAAAGATAGGGCAACAATGGCATGCAAAAATAGGGGCCAAGAGAGGGCAATGAAACAAGTGGTATATGCAAAACCCAAACTGAAAAATGCCCTTCTACAACACTGAAGAGGGACCAAAAATATGCACATTTACAGTTTATGGCCGGTCCCAAAACAGCATGCATACAAGCCAAAAATATCATGCAAAATATGGCCAAAAGGAGGGATACAACACAAAGTATATAAATGATGCCTCAAACCATGAAAGGCCCTTAATGAAACATGAAAAATGGGCCAAAATAAGGCTGTTTTCAGTTCTGTAAAATGACCAAAAACAGGAGCATAAGGGGCTGCCAAGTCATGCAAAAATGGGGATTAAAAGAGAGATACAACACAAAGTATAGGAAGGGTGCCTCAAACAGTGAAGGACCCTCAATGAAACATGAAGAGATGACCAAAATAATACCTTTTCTAGATCTGAAAATCGTCCAAAAATGGAAGCATAATAGGCTGCCAAGTCATGCAAAAATGGGGACCAAAAGAGAGATATAACATGAAGTGTATGAAAGATGCCTCAAACCATGAAAGGCCTTTAATGAAACATGAAGAATGGACCAAAATAAGACTATTTTTAGTTCTGTAAAATGACCAAAAACAGAAGCACAAGGGGCTGCCAAGTCATACAAAAATGGGGACCAAAAGAGAGATATAATGACAAGTGGCAAATGGAGGTCCCAAACAGTGATGAGCCCTTCTTCAATGTTGAAGAGGGGCTCAAAATAAGCCTACTTACAGTTTACATCATGCTCCAAAACAGATCACACACAAGCTAAAAATATCATGCAAGAAAATGACATTCAAGAAGGATATTGAAGCAAGTGCAATATATGGACCTCAAATGACAAAAGTCCCTTAATGAAACATGAAATAGAGCTCAAAATAACACTACTTTCAGTTATGGCCGGAGCTCAAAACAGAAAGCATGTATGGCCTATAAATGAAACAAGAAAAGGACCAAAAAGGGGGAAATGAAACTCACCCTTGAAGACAAGTCTTTAGCAACTCTTGGCTTGAGTTTGTAGCACCCTTAGGCCTTGGAGAACACCTTCAAACTTCTGGAATGGAGGATGGAAGGGTGGGGGTTGGTGGTGTAGAAGAAATGGTGGTGTAGGACTTGGAGGTTTTTCAAGGAAATGAGAGAGATGGCGGGGGATTTTTGTATGCAAGCTTGAAGGAAATTTTTTCTAAACCCTATCACCAATGCTGCCTGCTGGTTATATGGACCAAAAAGAGGGAGCAAAGGGAGGGAAAGAGTGGGGGAAAAGGAGGCAAGTTTTCCCCCAAAAAATATCCCCCGGATTGAGATATTTTCTGGGGGATACAGCTATACAGCTGTAAAGTGTGTATTGCAAGGAACATGGCCGGCCAGGTTTCAAAGCTGCAGGTGGCCGGCCGGCTACCTCCCATGGCCAGCCGGCCAAGGGTCAAAAAGGTCAAGGTGAATTAGTGGCCGGCCACCACAAATTGCTGTCCTCCTATGTGTCCTTAATACAACCCTGTGGTTCAAAATTGGCAACTGTAAAACAGGAGGGACAACAAGCCACTTTCAAGAGGGGGTCAAAAGGGTCAGATGGAATTAATGGCCGGCCAGCAACTTTTAGGATCCTCCCATGTGTGTACATCACAAATATGTGGTTTGGGGTTGAAGAAAGTGGTCCCAAGGTGTTCAACATTGGCTCGGAAGTGAGAAAAACGGGTGTCGGAGGGCGAAAATGGAATATAACTGGTTGCTAAGATAATTGCTGGCCTCCCACCCTCCAGTGACCTTCCCGGTGATGAAACAGAGGTACCTGCCAAAAATGAACAAAAACCGATGCAAAACGAATGTTCGGGGACCAAAACACGCCGTTCGGGGTCCCAAAAATGGGCTGTTAAGCACCGAAAGTGGCATTCGGCCACGAAGTGGGTTTCTCAGACCCCAGTGTCCCTCAAAAGGGAGTAAAAAGGAAGTATGCCAAAAATCAGAACAAACGGAGATGGTTAGGCGGTCCCAAACCGAGGCACACGGCCAACGGTCCCGAAAAACCGGAAACCGGGCTCCTAAATGGGCAAAATGGCCTACGGCCACAAAACGTAGCCCACGGCCACTGAGAGATGGTCTACGGGACCTCTCCCTTCCCTCAGGAAAAGAAACAGAGAAAACCGAGTCTGGTTCGCAAACCGAGACAAGGCACAAAAGAGGGTTCGGAAGTCCGGATACAGGGCTCGCGGCCGCGACTCTGAAACTTCTGAACGAGCACAACATGCAATATCACCGAGTGCTCAATCGGTGACGTCTGAGTCTTAAGGTCGGTCAAAAATTGGGTGTCTACAAGGTGCTGCTGCTCGCCACTGGAGTCTTTTTCAGATGGATGTCAAGAATGCATTTCTCAATGGTGACCTAACTGAGGAAGTTTATATGCAACCTCCTCTTAGTTCTTTTGTTCCATCAAACAAAGTTCGCAAACTTCGCCATGCTTTGTATGGTTTGAAACAAGCTCCGCGTGCCTGGTTTTCCAAGTTCAGCTCCACCATTCGTGACTTTGGTTTTTCCTCCAGTGCCCATGATTCTGCCTTATTTATACGTAAGACGGAGCGTGGTACTGTTCTCCTTATACTCTATGTGGATGATATGATTATCACTGAACATGACACAGTGGGTCTTTCTAGTCTCAAACAGTTTCTCAATCGCCAATTTGAGATGAAAGACTTGGGTTTTCTTAGTTACTTCCTTGGCTTGGAAATTTCCCAAGATTCCTCTGGTTATTTTCTTACCCAGGCCAAATATACTTTTGATCTCTTGGCTCGGGCTGGTCTTCCGATAGCAAGACTGCCACTACTCTGGTTGATCCTCAAACTCGTCTTACCCCCCTTAACAGTTCCCTACTGACTGATGCCACTTTATATCTTCAACTAGTTGGCAATCTTGCCTATCTCACGGTTACTCGTCCAGATATTGCTTATGTTGTTCATATTGTCAGTCAGTTCATGGTTGCTCCTCGTTCTCCACACTATGATGCTCTAGTTCGCATTTTGCGCTGTCTCAAAGGAACTCTGTTTCATGGTCTTTACTACTCCTCCCACTCTTCTCTACAACTGCATGTATTTTCTAATGCCGATTAGGCCGGGGATCCTACTGACCGTCGTTCCACTACTGGGTTCTATTTTTTCTTAGGCAACTCTCTCATTTCCTGGCGTAGCAAGAAGCAAACTCTTGTTGCTCGTTCTAGTACCGAGGCTGAGTATCGTGCTCTTGCTGACACTACTCAAGAGCTTGTGTGGCTTCGTTGGCTTCTTTCTGACATGGGAGTTTCTCATTCTACTGCCACCAATCTTTATTGTGACAATCAGAGTGCTATTTAGATTGCACATAATGATGTCTTCCATGATCGCACCAAGCATATTGAGATTGATTGCCATTTCATACGCCAGCATATTACTAGTGGCCTTGTTCGTCTTCTCTTTGTTACCTCTGTTGATTAGACTGCCGACCTCTTCACCAAAGCTCATCTTCCAGGCCGCTTCTCTAATCTCCTCTCCAAGCTCAAGTTGATATCTGCCTTACCACCTTGAGCTTGAGGGGGGTGTTAGCTGTATATTATTATTCTTATCTACTTGTATTGTAGATATATCTCTATCTATACTTATCTCAATCTCATTGTATCTCTATCTTCTTATGTACCTATCTAGGTTTCTTATCAGCCCATATATATAGGCTTCTGCTATTGTATTATTCATTCAATTCAATATATCAGAATTACTCTCATAACAGTTTTGATTAAAGAGAATATGTTGTTTAAACCGACAGGAATGAAAAATGGCACCATGTTGTGATTACTCAATATTGCCACTGCTGTAGAAGTTGCTTTGGTTGTGTGTGCATGGGCATTAACATGTGTGAATATATGAGAATGTGATTTATGGAACAAATTATGTGCAAGCAATCATGTTTAATGTGATTGGTCTTATTTGCTTTTAGTTAATCATTTTGGTCATATCATAGCCATACAGATATTTATCTATATTTAATTATTCATGTCATATGTAATTTATTTAGTTCTACTTTATTATGTAATCAATTGTTATAAATATATGATGGGATGTTACTTGGCCATAGGTTTGCTCTTTTATGAGCTACAAATTTAATACAAAATACAATTAGATTTACAACGGGTAAATGTCATAATATTTATTTCATAGTCTAATTTGAATTCACCATAGATGTCGTTTAATATATAATGGGAGACTTGAATTGTAAATTGATTAGCCTCATATCTTTTTTAAAGAGTTACAAAGAATTTATAAATATTAAAACATTTAATTGATTATGATATATATCATTTGAATATTGATGGCTTTGGGAGTTTTAAAAGTTGGAAAAATGTGGGATAAATTCAATTATGTTATTTGAGGAAGTTACATAATTATAATTGCTGGCAGAGTCTTATTTGAAAAATAAAATAAAAAAGAAAAGAAAAGAGGATTGAAATGGGGTGAATGAAATTGTTTATATGTTTACAAATTCTTATGTTGAGATTATTCTAAGCACTAATATAATGTTAATCTTGCATCATTAATTGGTATAGTTTTATTGATTGTTGGTTTTGAAAAGGGAAAAGACTTGCTGTTATATAAGTTAATAATTTTATTTTGTTAAAAAACAAGGATTGCAATGTGGGGGGGGGGGGGGGGGGGAGGGGGGTTATTTTGACCTGTTAGTTTGGAGCTTGAGTTTGGAGCTTGATCAATGTTTTGTATTTTTCACTTTGAAATCATTTTCATTAGTTGTGGTAAAGTGAATTCATGAGTTACAAATATTTGAGGGTTTTTATATTCCATAAAATTACTCCCTCCATTCCAAATTATTAGTCCCTTATTCTATTTTTCATTATCCCAAAATATTTGTCAATTTTCAAAAATTAGGGACAAAAATAATATGAATTTCTTATTTTTCCCTTCTTTTAAATTCATTAACAACATAAAAAGTGCAACTATGACAATTAATATTTCCCAAAAAAATGTACTATCAAAGGCTAATTTTGGAAAAATCAATTTTTTTAAAGTGCAATAATTGTATTATCAAAAAAAGTTAGATTTTCCAAAAGGAACTATTATTTTGGGACGAAGGGAGTACATGATTTAATATAATGTGTGATTGTGTATTCATGGGTTTAATATGCCTATTGCTTGAATTAATTGTCTCAGCCCTTATTGCTGGAAAATATTTTGGGTTGAAATGTAGTAGTAAAAATTATTTTGTTCAATATCCATATAAAACAATTTTTTTAATTATGTCTTATCGAATTGCATGTAACTTTCCTAATGTCAAGAAGATAGCTTTGTGTGTGGGAAATGGTTTTGAATTGTTATGCCATTAATGTTGGTTTTATAATTTTTAGTTAAAGTTAGAATTATTTAAAATAAAGTGTGCTTACTTTGTATGCTCATAAAAATATTTTGATGATGTGTTTGCAAGAATGTAATATATTAGATTGGATGTTCCTGATCATATTCTTTTAAATTTCTGTTTTATTTATTTGTGTTTTATGATTGATCTATGGCTGATTAATGAATGGTCAAATAATTAAATGAGGAAATATAAATATTTTGTAATTTATGGTCATTGAGTTTAGGCTTGCATTCCATTGGTTGTTCACAAATAATTAGTTACAGAAAATGTTCAATATATATATCTCATGCTTACCATCTGGCCTTGTAGTAAAAATTCTTATAAGTCTTTGGGAGGATCGCTAATGTGAAGTTAAATCTTTATTTGTATAGTTGACTAGTGCTTACTTTGTGAAAATTTAACTTTTTCAAATGTTCAAAAATAATTCAAACTAAATGTTTAAAATTGGTTCTAAAAATGTGAAAATATGGGAGTTCTATGCAATTATTTTCACACTTTAGTCGTTCGTATTTTATGGTACCATCTACAAATGTTAAGATAAACATACTTGAAAATCTAGAGAATTTGAGATTTTGGAAATTTTTCTGTTGAGGAAATGGTGTGGAGAATTTTAAACGTAAGAAATATTATTAAATATTTTGCTTATATAATTGAATTTTATTTTTTCCAAAATTTCTGTTCAAACTTAAAAGGAAAAGCAAAAGGAAAATAAGATGACTATATCCAAAAGGACAATAATACTCTTGTTATGTGAAACAAAAATTTGAAATGTAAAATGTTTGTGAAGTTACACTAATATATGTGTTTTGAAGAATTCTTATATATATGTGTATTATGTAAAAATTAGGATCTCTATCTGAATGTTTATTTTGGTTTAAACAAATTTGATAATTGCAAAAGCCTAGTGTTTATTTAGTTTGCTATGTTTTGAAAATGAATTATTTATTATTGTTCGAAGATCCTCGACTTGAGGAGAAAGTTATAAAATTGGTTAAAGATTTTTGTCACAATCAAATGGCATGACCATTATATATGGTATCAATGGGGTGTATGTGTGAAGATCTTTTGCCACGTTGAGTAATTGATATTTGAGGTGATTACGTGAATCAAAAGAAAATATGATATTTTATTGTTTTGTAATTGTATTGGTTTAAAATCATATTTATCATGAGAGGGTACACTAAGTGTGTTTGTTAGAGAAGTGTGTTTGAAAATTTTACAGGTGTATAAAGATAAGCAGAGGAATGTTGCAATGGAAAAGGCTTAATTATTATATACTCCATGTGATGGAGAAATACATTGTTGATCAACAATTAGGCTTAAGAAGCCAGAAGAGGAATTTTTTGCCTCTAGACTAGCGTTAAGGATAGATCTATTATTTGTCGAAGGGGATGAGTGTAAGCCCGTTAGGAAGTCACCTAGGGAGGTAACCCATCTTCTGTGATTGGAGATCCCACGAACAAAGTTCAACGAGTAAAAACAATCCATATAGCATGACTTGATTCCAGCACTTATTTCTTGGGGGACTATATCAAGGTTGATCTCCTGCCCATCCCTAAGTCAGTAGTGCTGAAGAAGTGACTAGTTAGGAAGGATTTTACCTTGAATGAATCCAAGGTAGTCAATCTCTTGCAAGGTGCATTCCGTCACTGTACCTTTGGAGGGTTCTACTGAATGGGAGTTGTCATGAGGCTATGACTCAGAGACTTGGGCTAGTCTTTAGTAACCCCATGAGAATCAAGATCTAGTGCATGGACTTTAAGAGTACTAATCCACGAACTCGTATCCAATACCAATGTTGTGTGTGTGACAAGTTGAACTCTGGCACAAAGGGTGTAGTTCAATATATATATTTCACTATGATCCTTTAGAGGAAAATTGTCAACCACAAGTGTGGTTTAAGCCTAGAAGGCTCCCACACTTATTGTGCTGTATGCAGGTGCCCTTCTATATATTTATTTTGTTTTGAATATAAAATTCTAAAATTGTGGGGGTATAATATAAACTTTATGGTATTATTAAAAATTTTATTTTTTTTATTAAAAGTGGGGGAATTTTGAAATTTTAATAAAAATAAAATTAATTATTTTTATTTAATTTGTTTGACTGTTATTAACATTTATATTAGTTTCAAACATTTTGGTTACAAAGATATTATTATATTTTATATTGTAATTATGTAATGATTAAGTGTTATGTTTTAATTCTTGTAAAGTGTTCAACTATATAAATCGTTCTCTTCCAAAACATTAGAGAAGAAGACACACAAGAGTATACACGAGTATAAGATATATTGAGATTCTATTGAATAGCATAGTTTGATCTATCTTTTGAATTTTTAGATAACTATAGTTCGTAACTCGTTCATATCCTCCTGGTGGATATAAACATGGGATGAGGAAGGCTATAAGTGTTTGGGTTGTATCTTGTAGCCGTTGCACTCTGATTGTACCTTCACGTGGGGAAGAACAACAGCTTTAGGGTAGTAACTACATGCCTCTCAATCTCACAGGCCAACTTTTTCTTACTCTATATAAATTTACTTACTTCCATATTTTATTTATCATACATTAGTTAATCATTTTACTAATTAAATTATATTAGTGCATAATATTTTTCCAACAACGGTTCGTGTTTTTCTTACCTAACTTTGGGAGATAAAAGTGTAATTTGTCTAATTTTTTAAAATTTTCATTAAAGAGTAGTTAAAAGGCTTTTTGAGCGAAATACAAAAATAGGAGTAAAGGCATCAAATTCCGTTGAACTTTAAACCAGGACATTGATATATTGCATTTTATTAGTTATTTAAATGAATCCACTTTTTTGAATCCAATTAAACCCCCCGAAAAAAAGTTAATATCAATTCACGAGGCACATTAAAATCAATGGGAAATTAGTGAAATATCCCTTTCTAACTTTGTATAATATAAGAGGTCCAAGATATTTTTTTTTTATTTGCTAAGGTCCCTCGACGAAATGTCATTGTGATCATACTAGAGCAATTTTGAAATTTTTCTATGAAATTATAGAAATTTCTCTATGAAAACTGAAATTTCTCTGTGTTAGGCCGAAATTTCTTTGAGTCATGCCAAAATTTCTTTGAGTTGGGCACAAATTTATTTGAGTCAAATTTTTTCTGTGAAATGTTTGAGAAACCCCAATTACTATGAAAATATTATATGTCATTTATCTTATAAAATCTTAGTATCAGGATCTTACAAAAATTCTCCTTACTTTAAGCTCTCCTATGGAATAATAATTCTCTTACAATGATAAACGATAATTCCATTTATAATGTATATTTTATTATTTTTTTAAATCAACCAAATATAACAATATATATTTTGACTGAATAATTATTTTATTCTATTCCATTCTAAAGAACCAAACACTACTTTAAAGTGATGGGGTTAAGGATTTGAGAGTTAAAAAGTGAAATAATTACATTCAACTTTTGTACAATTAAATCTCTATCTTCAGTAAAATCACTATAAGACCAATGTAGAAAAATCCATCCAGACTCGATGGGGGCTTTCTACGGAATCTCCTGTTCATCATAATAAGAAAAATGCGGCAGACCCCCAGCAAAACCGACCCCCAGTGACCCCCCAGTGCCACGTGGCACTGGGTGATTGGAAGGAAAGAAAAAAAAAAAAAAAAAAGGAAACTGGCCAATGGGGTTGAGCTGGGGGTGCTGGGGGTGCCCCCAGCTGGGGGTCCCTAGCACTTCTGTAAGATCAAAGGTTGCGCCCTTTAGTTCAAGATTTGTTGGGGGAAAAAAGGTTTGAGAGGAAAAACCATAAATAAATAAATATATAAAATGAAGAAAAATAAGAGGCACATGAGTCATAAGTTTAATTTTAAAATTTTTGGAATAATAGTTCCAAATTCTATTTTTTTGGCAAAAAAAATAAAATAATTTGAAAGATCATATTACCCTACTTATTTGTCTATTTGTCCACTGTCCAATTAACTCTCTAAGTGTCTACTATTTGTCCACGTATCATTCCCTTATTTGTCTACATGTCACCTATTTATCTCTTAATCTATCCATCTGTCCATATTACCACCACAACCAGTCAACAAGGCAATGATCCAGCAATAATGGGATAAAAATAGGGGAAAAAAAAATTCTTCAAAATAATAATTTGTCTTTTTCATCAAATAATTTCATTTGTCATGTTCTTATCTTCATAAAAAAATCAATTCTAAGACCCAAAGCCTTTTTTGAATAAGAAGAAAAAAAAGAAGACGACCCAAGACCCAATGCCTGATCCCATAGAAATAGACTTCTTCCCAATAAATTCAAAAAGGAAAATAACGATTTGAATTAAAAAATCCGGAGAATTACACTAACATCGTGTCAATGAAAAGTATCTACAAGAAAATAGAAAACATCACAAATATTAATAATTAATATCATAAACTTTTTCATTAATATATAATAATTTTTCAAAAACCACACAGAGCAATAATTCCCCCTTAAAATAATGGTGAAAATCCATAAATTTTGTTAGATTATAATTTTGAATTAATTTTTTCTTTTTTTAGAACTAGAAAATAGTCGTAAAGGCATCAAATTCTGTCAAACTCTAAACTAGAACATTGATATTCAAATATGGAATGAATCAATCCAAAGCATCAATTCATGACGCATATTATAAACTTATGAATTTTAGAATCCTAGTAATTAAGTGATGCGTATTATCTAGATCAGAAAAAAGAGAAAGCAACGCTGAAGGAACCAAAAAAAAAAAAAGAGCAAATATACCTTATCTATGCGTTGAATGCAAAGCCACTGGAATCGGAAACACAAGCCACTGGAATTTCGGTTACAATTTGTATGTTTCTGAAGGAAAATGGGTTGTGGGTGAAGGGGAATTGGGTAATCAGAGATGGCTCTCCTCTTACTTCAGCCAACAACATTCACAAACAAGGACTTAATTCTGATCCAAATGATTTTTCTTTTAAAAGAAAATGAAAGAAAATTAACAATCAAAATAGGAAAAGTAGCATTCATATTTAGGGGCCACATTGCAGAACGCGCCATTACTGACTTGGGAAAGTCTAGTTATCGTTTGAGAATTGGTTTAGGATCAGCGTCACGTGGGGCGCTTACAATAACTGAATTTGGAATGGAAGGTGTGGGAAGGTGACATGTAATTAAATAAGGAGTGTAACGTCTATGTCAGAGAAAACAAATAGGACAGACAACACAGAGATGATAGGATGGCGTGGATTTGAAAAATTATTAGTTGATAGAAAGGCGTTATGTGATGATATTCTTTATTAATTACAAATCATTATATTTTTTAATTTTTTTAATTATTTAATATAAATTATGAATCTTATTTTTTTTTATCAATTATAATACCATCACAATACCACTTGGTAGCGGTGTTCAGAACCAGCCAATAACTTGGTTTTCGTTGATTACAATAACTGAAATGAAAGAGGCATGAAACGGTACTGACATATGCGTTTCGTACCCACCACTACCCAATTCTCCACAGGGCCGGTCCTGAGATTTGTGGGGCCTGAGGCGGACTATGAAAATGAGGCCTCTCTAATATATTTTTTTTAATAAAAATTTATGATTAAAATGATAAGTGTTTATAAATTTTTTATTTAAGTATACTTACACATATAATTATTAAAATTATAAATTAAAATTTACTTTGGTATATTAAGTGAACAATGTTGTATATTGTATGTATGGTTTGGGTTGGGCCCAAACACTTTATTTGTTTTTTTTTTTTGTTTTTTATATATTTTTATTTTAATAAATATGGGTCAAACCACATAAATATGGACTAAACCAAACATAGGCCAATAAAACATTTTGGGCCCCTTAAATTGATCCTAAAACAAAACAAAAAAAACAAAAAAAAAAAGATTGGGCCTATAACAATTTATTAAATTTGGGGGCTCTTTTTTGTTAGGCCAAAATTATGGAGCCTAAGGCACAAGCCTTATTGGCCTTAGGCCAGGGCCGGCCCTGATTCTCCACGGCATAGTATGGTGTACACAACCTGTTTGTGTTTGTGTTTTGTTTGTTATTTTCTATTTTGTTTTATTTTTTAAGATAAATTATAAATATATTTCTTGAGATTTGATTAAAATACAGATTGCTCTTGTGATTTAGAAAATAACACCCTTTATTTAAAAAAATTATTTAACAGAATTAACTAAAAAATAAAATTCATAATTACTCTTCTATACAATAATAAAATTATCTAAATTATTAATTGAAACATATTTCTAACATTATTAAAAACGGTTAATTGACTTGATAATTTATTAGTAAAATAGACGATTTGTTATGAAATCAGAAACCTCAAGGGGTGAAATATAATTTTTAAAATCATAGAGGGCGATTCGTATTTTAATCAAATCTCGAGAGTGTATTTGTAATTTATCCTATATTTTAACTGATGAGTATGTGTGGCCTCACTACAGACTCATTTTTTATCATTTATTATTTTTTTCTTTTTTATGTATTTATATGTAAATTATTTATACAAATTTTAATTAATTAAATAATTATAATTTTATCCTTTTATCATTTTTTTAAGATATATAGTTTTTCATTTTTTTAAATAATAAAATAATAAATCAACGATGTACATACAAATACTTGAAACATAAATGAAATAGATAATCAAATTGCAGCCCATGTTAGTCCCATGAGTTCGATTGTCAAGTTCACTCTCAATTTAATTTTTTTTTTTTTTTTTTTTCTTATTAATTTGACTTGTCTACGATAAGTGAACTACGCGATGCTATTTCACCTGTAAAAACTACTACGATTTTAGCTTTTAGTTAGTTCAATAGCTAAGAGCACCTCCAATAGTTGTTACTATAATATTATTAGGGTCCTGTTATGGTGTGTAACCCCTTAAGGTTGCACACCATATGCAACCAACACAAAAGGTGTAAGTGGAAGGTGTAAACATGAAACAGGACAGCAAACAGAAAAACGTAAGTGTAAGTGTAAGTTGCACACTTAAGAAAAGTCCATATTATTATTATTGTTATAATTTGATAATGAATAGTATTATTTTGTCAAATTATAGTAATGGTGTTCTAATGGTCACTTGCTATTTTGACAATTTTCAACCAATTTTTCCTCCTAGTTTATAGGTGTTGTTTGGATATAAGTTTTTTTATGATTTTATTTTTGTTTATTTTTTGTCTTTTATGACCATTTTTTAACTATTTGTAAAAAAAAATTATATATTTATATTATTCCCGACTAGACAAATATAAAAAATAAATTTTTTTTTGAAAAATTAGAAGAAAAAAATTAAATATAATTCAATTTGAAAAATTATTTGGTTTTCTACTGTTTCAATTCTGTTTTTTCAACTGAATTTGGAGTCACAAATATGTTCATATTTGCTGATGTGACATGTTTAGTAGTTGCTATTATACTTGTCAAATTTAAGAATAGATATGACATATGCCATCTTTGACAAGTAAAGTAGCAAACTATTAAAGATCTACTTTTTATCACTAAGTACTAAATTATAACTTTTACAAGTGTTTTGAGAACTCCATTGAAGATGGTCTGAGATGGTTGACAATTCTATTCTCCCCACCAATTATAATGTCGACCGTGCTAGGGAGCTCGTAGCTCCCCCGAATCCCCCTAATTTCTCTTTTTTTTTTTTTTCAGCAGAAGGAAGAAGAAGACGGAGGAGGAAGGGGAGGAGGAGGAGGAGGAGGAGGGGACTGGAGGGGGCCATCAGCAGAGGTAGGGCTATGACGGCGGGGCTGCGGCGGGGCGGGGTTGGGCTGGGCGACGATCGGCGACTGGGCGGGGCGACGATCGGCGGCTGGCGGGGCGACGATCGGCGACTCTCCCTCCCTCCCTCTGCTTCTCTCTCTCTCTCTCTCTCTCTCTCTCTCTCTTCTCTCTTCCCCTCTGCGTTTGAGCCGAAAATAAAAAAAATAAAAAATAAAAAAAATTTCTCAAAACGACATCGTTTTGGGGAGATTAGGGGAGGCCAAATTCAAGCACTCAAACATTATTCTTATAATATATATAAAAAAACGTCACATGATGCTGACTAGACTTCCCCCAAGTCAGCAATGGCACGCTCTGCAATGCGGACACTAAAACCAGTATGAATGCTACTTTTCCTATTTTGATTGTTAATTTTCTTTCATTTTCTTTAAAAGAAAAATCATTTGGCTCAGAATTATTTCCTCATTTGTGGATATGAAACATATATGTCAGTACCGTTTCAAGTCTCTTTCATTTCAGTTATTGTACTCAACGAAAACCAACTTATTGACAGGTTCTGAACACCGCTATCAAGTGGTATTGTGACAATATTATATTTGGTAAAAAAAACATAAGATTCATAATTTTATATTAAATAATTAAAAAATATAAATATATATATATATATATATATATAATGATTTGTAATTAATAAGTAATATCATCACATAATGCTTTTTTGTCAACTAATAAAACCAAAACGAAACCAATCAAGCCTTAAATTCTATCAAATAGGTCAGCTACATGAATTCTTCTTCTCTACGTGACTCTATCAAAAGTCATATCGTTAGTCAAATTAAGTAGATCCATATCTTTATTTACAACACTAGCCAACGTTAATCTAGGTCTACCCTGTCCCCTAACACTTCTATCTACCGTCACTGCATCGTATCTCTTCACTATTGCTTCTGTTAGTCTCCGTTGAATATGACCAAACAATCTCCATCGATTCTCTCTCAACTTATCTTCTATCGATGTCACTCTTATTCATTCTCGAATACACTTATTCCTAATTCTATCTTGTCTCGTCTTGTCATACATCCACCTTAGTATCCCCATCTCATTCACATTCATCTTATCTACATGATATTTATTGGTTGCCCAACACTCTGTTCCATACAACATCGCTGGTCTAATAGTTGTTCTATAGAATTTACCTTTTAGTCTAGTGGGTATTCATTTGTCGCACAATACCCCAGACGCACTTCTCCACTTACTCCATCCTACCTTAATTGATAGAAAGGTGTTATGTGATGATATTCCTTATTAATTACAAATCATTATATTTTTTTATAATTTTTAATTATTAAATATAAAATTATGAATTTTATTTTTTTTTATCAATTATAATATCGTCGCAATACCACTTGATAGCGGTGTTCAGAACCAGCCAATAACTTAGTTTTTGCTGATTACAATAACTGAAATGAAAGAGGCTTGAAACGATACACATATGCCAGTACCGCTACCAAATGGTATTGTGACGATATTATAATTGATAAAAAAAAAAAATAAGATTCATAATTTTATATTAAATAATTAAAAAATATAAAAATATATATATAATAATTTGTAATTAATAAGGAGTATCATCACATAACGCCTTTCTATCAACTAATAATTTTTCAAATCCACGCCATCCTGTCCTCTCTGTGTTGTCTATTCTATTTATTTTTCCCAACATAGACGTTACACTCCTTATTTAAGTACACGTCACTTTCCCATACCCCATTTCAAATTCAATTATTGTAAGCGCGTTACCAATTCTCAAACGATAACTAAACTTCCCCAAGTTAGTAATGGCGCGCTCGGCAATGTGGACCCTAAATATGAATGCTACTTTTCCTATTTTGGTTGTTAATTTTCTTTCATTTTCTTTTAAAAGAAAAATCATTTGGATCAGAATTAAGTCCTTGTTTGTGAATGTTGTTGGCTGAAGTAAGAGGAGACCCACCTCTGATTACCTAATTCCCCTTCACCCACAACCCATTTTCCTTCAGAAGCATACAAATTGTAACCGAAATTCCAGTGGCTTGTGTTTCCGATTCCAGTGGCTTTGCATTCAACGCATAGATAAGGTATATTCGCTCTTTTTTCTTTTTCTTTTTTTGTTCCTTCAGCGTAGCTTTCTCTCTTTTCTGATCTAGATAATAGTCATCAATTAATTACTAGGATTCTAAAATTCATAAGTTTATAATATGCGTCATGAATTGATGCTTTGGATTGATTCATTCCGTATTTGAATATCGATGTTCTAGTTTAGAGTTTGACAGAATTTGATCCCTTTACGACTATTTTTTAGTTCTAAAAAAAGAAAAAATTAATTCAAAATTATAATCTAACAAAATTTATGGATTTTCACCATTATTTTAAGGGGGAATTATTGCTCAGTGTGGTTGTTAAAAAATTATTTTATATTAATGAAAAAGTTTATGATATTAATTATTAATATTTGTGACATTTTCTATTTTCTTGTAAATACTTTTCATTGACACCATATCAGTGTAATTCTCCCTATTTTTTAATTCAAATCCTTATTTTCTTTTTTGAATTTATTGGGAATAAGTCTATTTCTATGAGATCAGGCATTGGGTCTTGGGTCTTCTTCTTCAAAAAAAGAAAAAAATATTGGGTGTTAGAATTGATTTTTTATGAAGATAAGAACATGACTAATGAAATTATTTAGTGAGAAAGATGAATTATTATTTTGAAGAATTTTTTTTCCCTATTTTTATCCCACTATTGCTAGATCATTGCCTTGTTGGTTGGTGATGGTAGTAATATGGACAGATGAATAGACTAGGAAATAAATAGGTGACATGTAGACAGATAATTAAGGGAATGACAAGTGGACAAATAATTGACAATTAGAGAGTTAATTGGACAGTGGATAAATAGAAGTAGGGTAATATGATCTTTCAAATTATTTTGTTCTTTTGGCCCAAAAAAAAATAGAATTTGGAACTATTATTCCAAAAAATTTAAAATTAAACTTATGACTTGTGTGCCTTTTATTTTTCTTCGTTTTATGTATTTATTTATTTATTTATGGTTTTTCCTCTCAAACCTTTTTTTCACCTGACAAATCTTGAACTAAAAGGCGGAACCTTTGATCTTATGATTTTTGGAACAGGAGATTCCATGGAAAGCCGCCAACTAATCTGGATGGATTTTTTTACATTGATCTTGAAGTGATTTTACGGAAGACTGAGAATTAATTCTACGAAAGTTGAAGGTAAATTAATTATTTCACTTTTCAACTTTTAAAATCTTAACCCTATCATTTTAAAGTAGTGTTTGGTCTTTTAGGGGTAGTTTGAAGTGTCTTAAATAAGTGTATTTTTTATTTTTTTAGACAAAAAAATTGAGGAAAAAAATATGGATGTTTGGGTTAACTTTTTAACTTTTTATGAAAAAATGTGTATTAAAATATTGTAAAAATTGATTTGTAGGGGAAAATTATGATTGGGAGTTGTACAGCCGTAATTATTGACTTTTGGTGAATAATGTTAACTTTTTAACTTTTTGAGTAACTTTTTGACTTTTTGACTTTTTCTTATCTTTCCAAACTTGGCCTTAGAATGGAATAGAATAGAATAATTATTTAGTCAAAATATATATTGTTGTATTTGGTTGATTTAAAAAAATAATAAAAATTACATTATAAACGGAATTATCATTTATTATTATAAGAGAATTATTATTCCATAGGAGAGCTTAAAGTAAGAAGATTTTTTTTTTTTAAGTCCCTAATATTAAGATTTTATTAGATAATAGTAGTTGGGGTCTCTCAACATTTTCACTGAGAAATTCGACTTAAAGAAATTTGCATCCGACTCAGAAAAATTTTAGCCCCGATATAAAAAAATTTTGAAATTTCTCTGGTATGATCACAGAGAAATTTCATCAAGAGACCTTAGCTAATAAAAAAAAAATCTTGGACCTCTTCTACTACACAAAGTTAGAGAGAGATGTTTCACTAATGAATAATGCTATATGTACCAATTAATATACACACTAGTGTACTAACAGATGATGTGGCATCATTTGTATGGTTTTGGGTATTTGTAACTTGTATAATAAATGTGGTCAATAATAATATTATAATACTAATTGGTACACTGAATAATGTTTCAGAGCTCGAATTCTTTCCCCCCGAATCCCCCTAATGCCCAAAACGACGTCGTTTTGGGCATTTTCTTTTTTTTTTTTTTTTTTTCCTTCGTCTTCTTCATGTAGCTCTGAGACAGGGAGAGGGAGAGGGAGAGGGAGAGGCAGGTCGCAGCTCGTCGCCGTCGCAGGGAAGAGCACGTCGCCGGGATGTCGTAGCTCGTCGTCGCAGCCCCGCCCCTGGCAGCCCCTGCCTCTGCCTCCGCCTCCGCCCCCCGCCTCAGCCTCCACCCCGATTTATTTGGCCCCCTCCAGTCCTTCGCCGCCGTCCGCCTCTGCTTCTTCTTCTTCCCTTCTTTCCTTCGTCTACTTCTTCTTCTCTAATTGAACCAAAAAAAAAAAAAATTCAAAAATACGAAACGACGTCGTTTTTCGTTTCGGGGGATTAGGAGGGATGCCCTTTCGAGCTACGTAGCACGGCCCTTGGTACACTAGTGTGTACACTAATTAGTACATGTAGCACTATCGTTCACTAATTTTCCTTAATGATAATAATAATTATTATTGTTAGTTATTTATTTATTATTTTGATCGCTTGTTTTTCATTGACTCTACGTTGTGAATGGCAAAGAAAAGTCATATATATTGGTCGTTCCCTTATCTTCTTTGATTTGTTTCCATTGCTCATCATTATTAGCATTTGTTTCTGAAGTAGCAAAAGTGAGTTTCCGGGATTGGCAAGATTCAATTGGGATCCTGTCGGATGTAAACATTTCTTCCCTTCATTCCTCTTGCTTTGTTTTCTTTTGCGTTTGAAGTTTGGTCCTCAATATTTTATTTTATTTTTTGCTGTTTTTTCAGAAAAGATCTTAAAAGGAACTGAACCAAGCCTGCATGAATACCGTGTCTAATCCTGATCTTCAAACACTTTTGCTGTGAAAAGTCCCTAATAAGTGCATAATATCTTAAGTTTGAAGAACACCGTGTCTAATCCTGATCTTCAAACACTTCTGCTGTGAAAAGTCCCTAATAAGTGCACAATATCTTAAATTTGAAGTGTACCTGGAAATTATGCAACATTTCTAGTCTCAAGACCCTTAGAATTTGGTCAAGAAGCCTAGATCTCCCAAAAGTTTCCACCTTTCTCTTATAATTCACTCCTAACCTCCCAAATTTTTCCATCATTCTCTTAAAATTCACATCTAACTATTAAATCATATAAAAATCTTGACTTACATAAATTTTACGACATGATTTAATAATTGAGAGTCTATTAACACAAGAGCCATCATGCATAGTACCTTAAAAGTCAAATGATGCACCTATGAAAATTATGCAACTTTTCCGATTTTGAGGATCTCAGGATTTCGCTAAGAATCATTTTTCGCTGGAATTCTTCCATCCCTTTTGCAATTATTATGTATCATCATGTCTTAATTGTGGAATATCATCACCCCATGTGAGGGGTGATTCTCCATGTGAAGAAGGAGTTGGCAATGTGCAAAGCCAACACACACATGAGCTGCCATGTTAGCCAACCTTTGGCCATGTGAAGCCAACACACAAGAGAGTTGGCACAAGCTGGCCATGTGCTGGCCAGCCCCTCTTCATCTCCTACTCTGTTAGTGTATAAATGGAGGCTGAGGGGAGAGTTTATTTGAGAGAAAGTGAGAGCAGAGCAAGCCACAGAGAGTGAGATATGTGAGGCGGAGAGACCGTCTCCCTCGGTGTGAGCGAGGGAGACGGGTGAGTGTGTGAGCGAGGAGAGTGTGAGCTCCTCCTCTATTGTAATCTTTCTGTAATATTTCCATTGTTATAGTGATAACCGGCTACTCTCCCGTGGACGTAGGCATTGAGGCCGAACCACGTTAAATATTGTGTCTCCTTGAGTGTGGGTGTGTTTTTCTACATGGAATAATTTCTATAAGGTCTTGGGCGGGATCCCAGATCCCAACAAGTGGTATCAGAGCCTCGTTGGTGGCGTTTCGGAACAAAAACAGCGTGTTGTTTGAAACTGCCCAGAAATCAAGTTGCTCGAAATCAGGTTTTGAGCATACCAGGAGCAAGGGCTCGACGAGAGGAGTCCAGAAATATAAAGCAGACACCCAACGGAGGACGGACGCGCCCTCACGCGCCTCTGGAATGTGGCGCGTGAATCCCAGTCTCGGCACGCGCCTCCACGCGCCGTGAAGATAGTCGGCGCGTCGTACCAGTCGCAGGCACGCGCTCCACGCGCGGCTGAAGGAAGAAGACGAGTGGGCAGGCAGCGCGTGTCCACCATGCGCCTGGAACACGCGCAGGCCGCGTCAGCGTGCCACGTCGTCAACACGTGTCGACACGTCAGCAAAGGTCTGCCACGTGTCTGCCACGTCAGCAGTGGTGTTGACCAGTCAACCAGAGGCAGGGAAGGATCCAGTGCTTTGCGGCGAAGGTACAGCCGCAGATCTGAGGCGTACAAAATGTTTTGGCTTGATCGAAGCCATTTGGAGTCCGTTTTTGGTGATCCAATAGTGGTTTCCGACTATTTGGAGTATTCCGGACACATCTGTACGGTCAGATTTTGGAGACGGAGTTTCTGTAAAAAGAAGGCAGATTAAGGTGGCAGACGGCGTTAGGGGCAGTGGACGGAATATTCTGTTAGTGCACGGAATATTCCCTGAACTTCTGAAAATTGCAATTTGGCCCAGAATTTTTCAGAAAATTGTGGTGTGGCCCAGCTTTCGCGGATAGTTTTCAGTGAGGTCCCCGAAAATGCAGCAAAGATTGGTTCTAGCTAAACGGACCGCTCCGGACGCAACTGCGAGGTCAGAATAGTGAAATTCTGAACGGTTTGGAAAGATTGTCAAAACATGGGTGTTTGTCATCTTCAATACTCGAAGGAAGGTTGCTGGATATTGTGGAACGCTGCGGATTCACTGAAGAGGTTAGAATGGGCAAATTCTGACCAGATTGGACAACCAGATACAGATTGAGATAGATCATTGAAGACCAGAGGAGATCAGGCTTGATCAAATGGCAAATCAAGGGAGATCAGGATTGGTCAGGGGTGATCAGAGGATTGCAAAGATGATTATCTCCGGAGTTCGTTGGAGGATCTGGTTCAATCAAAAGAGAAGACCATTCATCGACGGATAGATGATTTGGCAACCAGTACAGGCTCAGGGAAATACTGTGGCTGTTGGAGCTACTGTATACGAGTAAGTACTGGTGGTACATGGACGTGTAGAACAATAGTTACAGAGGAGCATACTAAGTGCAGAAGCACAAATGCAGACGTGCAGCAGTGCAAGGGTACGGTAGAGTATCGTACAGAGGCGCAAGAGCAGTATGCAGCAACGGGTTGTTGAAAGTTCACAGGAACTTCCAGACAGAGAAATTGAGACAGGTAAAACGCAAGAGTGCGTGTCAAGGAGTGGCAAGTCTTTTTTTTTCTCTATGGTGGTTTCTTGAGTTCCATGGCAGCGGAGGATAGAGTTGATGCGGATCTCTCAAGCGAGCTTGACGCAGGGAGACCAGAAGCCATGGGTGCGAGCACTATGCACGGAGTTGCATAGTGGTAACTTGTACAGACCAGTGGAAGTTGTCTTGGCAGAAGGGCTAACTGTCAAACATCAGTACGGACGTACAAGTGAGACAGAACCGAACATCAGGGATTGCAGCACAGACAACAAGCGTATGTGGAAACGCCAGGAGGTTGTTCAGAAGTGCAGAGGGCAAAGGCTGAAAGTTCAGAAATAAGCTCCGAGCAAGGAAAATTGAGGATGTTGATGTGTCAAACTCTGAAGTTTTCTAGTTGCTCCCGTGTTCATCATGCAAGGAGTTGCACGGTAATGCATGACAGTCAAGGGCATCCCAGCAAGGGGTGCAGGACATCCAATCAGGGGGTGTCGGATATCTTGGTTGCGCAAGTTCAAGCATAGCAGGTATAGATATCCGAGACAGAAGCGTGGAAGAGATCTGTGGGAGATAGGAGCAGAGGCTCTCTCCAAATCAGAGAGTGGTGTGAGTTGAGTTGAGGATGTAGGATTCCCTCCTCCTCTTATATCTCTGGTGTATTATCTCTAGCTTTCAAGGGATGCAGCGTCTCAGTGAGGAGATGCAAACTATGTTGAATTTGGGCGTGACAAGATTAGCAGCAATGTGTGTAGTGGATCACCTCACATGGGCTGAGGGGGTGATTTGTGGGATATCATCACCCCATGTGAGGGGTGATTCTCCATGTGAAGAAGGAGTTGGCAATGTGCAAAGCCAACACACACATGAGCTGCCATGTTAGCCAACCTTTGGCCATGTGAAGCCAACACACAAGAGAGTTGGCACAAGCTGGCCATGTGCTGGCCAGCCCCTCTTCATCTCCTACTCTGTTAGTGTATAAATGGAGGCTGAGGGGAGAGTTTATTTGAGAGAAAGTGAGAGCAGAGCAAGCCACAGAGAGTGAGATATGTGAGGCGGAGAGACCGTCTCCCTCGGTGTGAGCGAGGGAGACGGGTGAGTGTGTGAGCGAGGAGAGTGTGAGCTCCTCCTCTATTGTAATCTTTCTGTAATATTTCCATTGTTATAGTGATAACCGGCTACTCTCCCGTGGACGTAGGCATTGAGGCCGAACCACGTTAAATATTGTGTCTCCTTGAGTGTGGGTGTGTTTTTCTGCATGGAATAATTTCTATAAGGTCTTGGGCGGGATCCCAGATCCCAACATTAATAAACTTTCAATTATTAAATCATGTATTAAAATTTATAATCTAACAATTGAGAAAGAAAGATCCGTGTCCCAGGATTTATTTATTTTGTTTTTATTAAGTAGATAAAAGAACTTGGTCCATAATAGTTCAAGGTTTTTTTTTTTTTTAAATAATAAAATTATTGGTCATGATTGATCTGATGTACAAAATAGTAAGCAATTTTCCTTATTATTATTCCAAACCAATAAATAAAATATGGGAAATCCTATGATACACCTGCTTTTGGGGTGCATATGACCCAGTAATCATATTTGTGATTTTTAGTTATGATCTATTGTGGTGTTGCTTATAATTTAGTTATACACATTGTGTTATTAATTATGATTCATTGTGATGTTAGTTATAACACTATTTTAATTATACTCTAAAAGTTTTTAGTTATACTCTATGAAGCATGGGTACTTTGAAAAACATGCCGTAACCGTACCGGGTACTTACCGGCGTACCGTACCTCGTATGGTACTTCTGCATACGTACCGGGTACACGAAATATGTACTCAAGTTTTTTCTTCTTAATTTTTGACGTACCCAGACGTACCTAGTATATATCTAAGCCATACCGTACCGTACTTCAGTTGAAACAATATTTTCCTTCTACTACAAAGATAAAACTCATTTCACTATATTTCTTTTTTAATTTTTGTTTTATGCTTAGCATAATTTTAAAATTAAACTATGATTTGTAAGTTATTTAATATATTGACATTTAATTTTGATTTATACTTTTCCTTTTGGCATTAAATGTTAATTATAGATTGGATCTTAACAAATTAAACCATTTAATTAATTTTTACATTACTCTAAATTAAAAATAAATATTTTTTTACAAGCGTACCAAGCCGTACCCGTACCCTATTTTTTTTTTAATTTTACCGTATCAACGTACCCGTATTGTACCAGTACCAGTACTCGTACCCGTACCTATGCTTCATAGGTTATACTTTATGTGGTGGTTTAGTTATGACTCAATTTTATTTTATTTTTTTATACTTTAATTATGACTGAAAATGATTCAATTATGACATTTATTGATAATCAACCTTACTTATACCTTACTTTTATTAAAATGAGCATGCTTGTGTGTAGGTTGGTGTAAAAGGGGAGTTGGACATACTTGTTGCCAATTCTCTCTCTATAAATGGTAAGGGCTTTCTTTATTCATTTGAAAGTTTTGGTTTTGAGTTTTATTTTTCTTTGTATATAATTTTATGTTTTAAATAGAGAAATAAAAAAATTACTTGGCATAAAAAAATTTAAAGGTTTTACCATACCAAATCTAATCTTTACTTTATGAGTGTTGCAATTAGTACTTCAACTAATACTTTGGAACCCCCCATTTCTTTGGATTCCCACCTACAAAATTCAAATTATTAAAAATTTTCCAACAAACCCCCAAATAATACTAAAAGTATTATTTTAAAAATATTACACCCACCAAAATGTATATTCCATAGCATACCCCTTAAAATCTTTTATCTCCCAAAATCCTTTACTGTTAAACTCTCATTGTTAAACTCAAGCTTCCTCTTACCATCAATTGCTGAACTCTTACTGTTGAACTCAAACTTTTTCTCACTATCGATAGACCTTCGTCGTTGATCTCTGTCCATAATCAATACCTCTGCGTCAATTTTGGTCACAAGCGATCTCTCTGCCATCGACTTCTCTCACAGCCAATCTTTCACCGCCAACCTTTCTTTGTTGTTGATCTCTCTGCTATCATGTTCAGACATGTGTGTTACCAAACATTATAAAAATGTAAAGTCTTGTGTTTGTGAACAAGTTTGACCCATCATTTGATTAATAAATAAACTAAAGTTCATTGCACAACCAAAATATAAGTATGCGTTAACATTACATTCAAAGTGCTAAACATATGAATAATGTTCAGTTAGACGTTGCCGAACTAAAACTTTTAATTCGGCCCTATGTTGTCATTTTTCCTGCATAAGTTAAGGAGTGTAGCACTGGAAGAAAAGAAAAAACTGTTTTCATCATTTTTGGGGGGATTAAATTACTTACAGTTGTCTCGTAAAACCAAAGTTTATGGGCAGCCAACGATGAATTGCCACGTCAGCATCTCAAATCAAATTTTCACTGATCTACCTTACATAATTTGTCACGACCCAACCCCAGGGGCTTACGGCTGGAATCGCAACTCACTAAATAATTCTAATTGTAACAATTAAATAACACAGGTGGAGGCAAAATGGAAGTAAAAATAATTAAATAGAAAATTTATTTCATTCTACTATGCTGATAAAAGGAAGTACATCTATAGGGCTTTTATTATTTTATTATTCAGTGACCGGCCTTCAGTAAAAAAAACAAAAGGAAGAAAAGAAAAGAAAGAAAAAACAAATTGACGGATCAGCATCAAATTCTTGTGCGGGTTCCACTACACGAGGTTACAACTCTTCCTTACACCTCATCACCTGAAAAGCTAACAACTATAATCACACAACAGAGTGAGAAATATTATACCAATAGTATAGGGAACACAAAATAACTATTGGTAGTTAGTTAAGCTAAAACATTTACATAACTTAATTTGACTAACCAAATAATTCAAAGTGACAGAAACTGAAATACATAAATTATATAAATAAATAACCATAACCACGGTGCAGAACAAAACAGAACAGTGGTCACAGGAGTGACAATCAGAACAAAGGTCAGTGGATTCATGACAAACAGAGGACCATAAAGTGGCCAAACAGAGGCCAATGGTTATTTAAGTCCCCCAAGGCATGTGACTCTCGTGGTGATACTTACAAAACATAATTATTTATAACACCATTGTCAAATAATTATTAAAATTTAAACAATCATATCCATGGGTTTCAATTTAAGCAAATAGAGTTTAGAAAATAATCAACGTAATTGAAATATTAATATAATTTATAAAACACAATTTGTGTAAAATAAATTATAGTAACTCAAAACATACGTAAAATATATTATAGTGACTCAAAGTATAATATAACTTACCGTAATATTAATTCTTACTATCTCCTTCTTATTTTTGCCAACTATTCACGCCTATTCTCTTGCTCTCCTCTCTTTTCCCTCCTTTTCTTTCTTTTTGTTTTTGTTTTCCTAACCCTGAGCATATCCTCCCTATTTATAGGGAGGCAAACCATAATTAGCAATCCACATGGAGTCTTCTAGGTATGTCACATGCTTAAGGGCCAATCTTGCTTGGATAGGCCAAATCGTAAGCCAAATCCTACTTAGATACATCATTATCTCTAGTTTTGCTTAACTTTTTATTTAATTCTACTTTGCCCCCAAATCTTAATAATCCAATTAAATTATGTTTTATCACATACAACCATAACATTAATTATTTTATTTTACTACTACCACTATTGGTTATGGTATTAATTAGATATTTAGGTTGTCACATTTCTCCCATTCTAAACAGAAGTCTGTCCCTAAACTTGACGCACCTTAATTTTCGAAGAGGTGTGGGTATTTGGCTTGCATTTGATTTTTCGTTTCCCACGTAGCTTCTTCGATACAATAATTTCGCCACAAAACTTTTGCAAGAGGTATAGTCATGTTTCGAAGAACCTGATCACAACAATCGAGAATCTGCACTGGTTATTCTTCATAAGAGAGATCTTCTAGAACTCTCAGGTCCTCATAATCAACCACATGCTCTAGATCCCAAAAATACCACTGAAGCATCTAAACGTGAAACACATTGTGAACATTGGATAGTTTAGGTGGCAGGGCAAGGCGATATGCTGCAAGACCAATCCTTTCTAGTATCTCTAATGACCCGATATAACATGGGTTTAACTTTCCTCGCTTTCCAAATCGGATAACTCCTCTTGTTGGTGAGATCTTAAGGAACACATGATCCCCTACTTGGAATTCCAAGTCCCGTCTTCGTGTATCTACATAACTTTTCTGGCGGCTCTTAGCAGTATGAATTTGCTGCTGGATGAGTTGAATTTTATCACTCGTTATCTGTACGATCTCAGGGCCTAATAGTTTCCTGTCTCCGACTTCCATCCAACATAGAGGTGATCGACACCTCATTCCATACAGTGCTTTGTACGGTGCCATTCCAATGCTTGCTTGGTAGCTGTTGTTTTAGGCGAATTCCACTAAAGGTATGTGCTCATCCCAGTTACCTTTGAGGTCCAATACGCATACACATAACATGTCTTCCAAAGTCTGGATTGTTCTTTCAAATTGCCTTTCAATTTGCGGGTGATAAGGAATGCTAAACTTCAGTGTAGTCCCCAAAGCCTCCTGCAATTTATTCCAAAAATGAGACACGAAGTGGGGGTATCGGTCAAACATGATTGAAACTAGGGTACCATGCAACCGAATGATTTTCTTGATGTATAAAGTGGCAAACTTATTAAGGGAGTACATGATTTTGATTGGCAAAAAATGTGCCGACTTCGTCAATTGGTCTACTATAACCCATATTGCATCATTCTTTGAGACTGACTGAGGTAGCTTGACCACGAAGTCTATGGTAATGTGCTCCCATTTACATTCAGGAATAGGGAGTGGTTGCAACATTCATGCAGGTCTCTGATGTTCTGTTTTAACACGCTGACAATGCAGACATTTGGAGACATGGCTTGCTATGTCTCTTTTCGTTCATGTCCACCAGTAATGTTCCTTCAGATCGTACATCTTTATGTTTCTAGGGTGGACTGCAACCCTCGAGCTATGAGCTTCCACCAATAACTTCTTCTTAAGTTCCAGAATGTCGAGTATGCAGATTCGATTTCGAAATTTTAGTATCCCATTGCTTATAGTGAAATTGGGATCAAGTGTACTCCTTTGCTCCTCGTACTTTTTCTTCAATAGTTTATCCTCACATTGGCGTGCTCTAATTTCTTCAATCAAGATAGGTTCCACGATTATGTTGGCGAGCAGTCCATTGATCTTGCGGGAAACAAGAGTACATGCCAAACTTTTGGTCGTCTTTCGGGTCAGTGCGTCTGCCATCACGTTAGCTTTGCCTGGATGGTGATGGATCTTTATGTCGTAGTCTTTCATAAATTCTAGCCACCACCGTTGCCTCATATTTAGTTCCTTCTGTGTAAACAGATATTTAAGACTTTTATGATCAGTGTAAATCTCGCAGGTTGCCCCGTAGAGATAATGACGCCAGATTTTGAAGGCGAAGATCACCGCAGCTAATTCTAGATCATGGGTTAGGTAGTTTCCTTTGTGAGTCTTTAGTTGACGTGAGGCATAAGCAATGACTTTTCTGTTTTGCATAAGAACGCAACCCAAACCATTATATGAAGCATCACTATAAATGATGAACCCATCTGTTCCTGCGAAGAGTGCTAGTATAGGAGCTGACACAAGTCTGCTTTTTAACTCTTAGAAGCAACGCTCCTGTTTGTCAGTCCATTCACAGGGTGTATTCTTCTGAGTTAGTTAGGTCAAGGGTGATGCTATTTTCGAGAAATCTTGCATGAAACATCGGTAATAGCTAGCTTGACCTAAGAAACTTCAAATTTCTGACACATTAGTAGGTCGTGGCCAGTCCACGATTGCGGCAACTTTTTGGGGGTCAATCGAGATGGCATCTTTGTTAATGATGCGATTAAGAAAGTGTACACTAGTGATCCAAAAATCGCATTTCTTCAACTTAGCATAAAGTCTGTGATTACGTAGTGTTTGTAAAATCGTTCGCAAGTGCTGCTCATGGTCTTTCAGTGACTTGGAGTATATGAGATTGTCATCAATGAAGACAATAATGAACTCGTCAAGATAGGGTTTGAACACTCAATTGATGAGATCCATAAAGGCTGCTGGAGCATTTGTGATGCCAAATGGTATGACAAGAAACTCATAGTGCCCGTAACGGGTTCTGAAGGCAGTCTTTTCGATGTTTTCCATCTTAACTTTTAGTTGATGGTAGCCGGAATGCAAGTCAATTTTTTAGAAGACTTGGGTGCCTTGAAGTTGATCGAACAAGTCATCAATTCATGGCAGAAGGTACCGATTCTTGATGGTGACCTTGTTCAGCTCTCGGAAATCAATGCATAATCTCATTGTGCCATCTTTTTTCTTTATGAACAGTACTGGAGCTCCCCAGGGCGAGGTACTAGGTTGAATGAAGCCTTTGTCCAGTAGTTCCTAGAGTTGAGTCTTCAGTTCTTTCAATTCCGTTATCGACATACGATAAGGAGCTTTCGATATCGGTTATGTACCATGTTGGGTTTCAATGGTGAATTCTATTTCTCGGTCAACCGGGGTACCGGGTAGATCTTCAGGAAAGACATCCAGGAATTCTCGAACACGGGGATTATATCAATGGTGAGGGCCTTTTTTTGTGTATCGATCACATAACAGATATAATTACAACAACCCTTTTTTAGAAGTCGTTGGGCTGTCATGGAGGATATAAGACAGAGAGGGGTGAAAATTCCAGTTCCATCAAAGACAAGCTTGAGTTGGTTTGGTAGCCAAAGAGAGACCTTTTTGGCTTTACAATCGATAGATACATGGTTGGCAGCTAGCAAATCCATCCTTAAGATCACATCAAAGTTCCCAATGTAGAGGGGAATCAAGTCTACGTATAAGGTTTTTCCTTTTATGGATATCGTGCATAATCTGTACACATCAGTACTACAGGCAGAATTATCAAAAGAAAAAGATACAGACAATATATATCCTAAGGGTTCGGGTGTTGATGCCAACTTGGCAGCAAAGTGTGGTGCAACAAAGGAATAAGTTGAACCTGAGTCAAAGAGAGCATGAGCTAAATGATCACACACAAAAAGTATACCTGACACAACGTTTTCAGTAACTTTCGATTTTTCAGGTACCAAAGCAAAAACCTTTCGTTGGCCTTTTTGGTCCTTCCTCACTCTTCTAGGTCTTGCAGGTTTTCTGACTGGTTCAGAGGGGCCGGCTATAGGAGTGGCAAGCTTTGGACAATCCCGCAGCAAATGGCCAACTTGACCGCATTTAAAGCATGCTCCCGTGTCTCGATAGCATCGTCCCCAATAAGCCATTCCACATATAGGGCAAGTTGGAATGGTGCTACCTCTGGGGTTAGTAGAACCTTGATTGCCTGAGCTAGTTGTGCCCCGTATTCACCCTCTTGGGAGGCGCAACACCGGATCTTCTGTTGTCTTTTTCCCAAAATCACTTTTTTTGGCTTGGTTCCATGGAGCGTGAGGCTTTAATTCCTTTTTCTGCAATGTATGCTTGGTCTACCACTTCCGCATACGTTGGTAGTTTCAAAACCTTAAGCCTATATTTGATTTCAACATCCAAGCCTGATACAAATTTCCTTGCTTTTCGAGCTTCAGTGGGGATGACATATGTCGTAAATCGGGCTAGTTGTGTGAATTTGCTATCGTATTCGGCTATCATCATGGTTCCTTACTTTAGATATATAAATTTCGACGCCTTTTGTTCCAACAACGAATCTGGAAATTATTTTTCATAAAATACTTCCAAGAATCTTGCCCAAGTCACAATTTCTTCTTTCTCCAGGGTGAGAAGCCACCATTACTGCGCATTATCTTTGAAAGTGAAAGTGGCAAAAGTTACCTTTTGTCTTTCGGTGCAAGGTAAGGTATGAAAAATCTTTTCCATGTCTTTAACCCAAGCGTCTACTACCATTGGGTCTAGACCGCCGGTAAATATGGTGGGTTTCAGATCTTGGAATTGTTTTATAATAACCAGCTCTTCTCGCCGTTCTGGCATCCTGTACGGGGAGGAAATAATTCTCCTCGTATAATCCTGTTGACCAAGTCCACGCTCCTCCGTACGACGTCGCTTTGTCACCTGAAAACACAAACATGAGCTAGCCGGCGGGTGTGTGCCGGAAACCTCTCCGATGCCTAAGTCAGAAAACTTGACAAATAGACAAAGCTCTATGTTCTCAGAAAGAATTGTGTTCAATTACCTCCTCCAAGGTGATGGTTGTGAGCTTTTATAAGTTTCGCGTGGCACAATCCTAATAGGACTTGTACTCCTCCATGCAGAGTCCTCCTAGGATTCACACTCCTAAGGATAATGCTTATCCTTTTACACCCTCCCCCACTGCTTAAACCAAGTGGGATGGTTCTCTTTACGGCCGAACTTCCATTTGACCGAAGTAAAAATGGCTATGCCGAGCCACAAAATAGGCCGTACTAACAGTTGTTCGGTTCTTCTTCATGCTACACCATATCTCGGTTCTCTCATACATGAACCATGGTGTGTTTGGACCGATCTACTGAGTAATAACATTACAACCGACCTATATCAATTTCAATCATGACCGGACTATCTTTTGAGACCGGACTAACTCAAGTTTGTCAAAAACCGAAGTAGCTTTGCAACTCCTTTAGCCGAAGTAACTTCATCTCTTTTGTCCGAAGTCAATCATCCCCCGCAGAACCGGAGTAAATCTGTCGTTCTTGAGCCGGAGTCATTTCAACAGCTCGGGCCGGAGTGACTTTTATCTCTCTTGGGCCGCAGTAACATTTCGGCCCTTTACCCAGTCCTTGGTATTTTGGGCCATCAAGCCCATCTCACAGCTCGGCCCAATTTTTACCAAAAATTACCCACTCAATTGCCCCTTAATTCCATCTGCATGGCATGATTGGGATTATCAGTCTATCAACCGAGCTGGCGTTGTTTTAAGCTTTTCCAGCCGAGCTAAGAATACTTTAGCCTCTCCAGTCGAGCTAAAAACTCTTGGATTTTTAAGCCGAGCTAATTTCACTCCGGGCTCCGTTCTGCCCGGTCAAAAACGTCTCTTCAATCATAGCGTCTGTAACGCTTCCCATTCCAGTGACACGTGGCAAGCTCTGATTGGCTGGGAGCAGCTGTCACGCCGCCCTCGTAGTACGAAATTTTTGAACAGTTCCCGCCCTTTCTCTCTCCTTCCACAAAACGATCATTCAGCCTTTGAACCATTCACCTTCTTCTCTCTCTGTGCCTCTGCTTCTCCAGCCTCTGAGCCTCTTGAGTTTGTGTTCTTCGTTGGTGCCGTTGCTCCTGCCCTCTGCTTCATCTTTTCCTGGTAAGCAATCCTTTTTCCTTTCCTTTGTTTTGCTTTCATATTCTGTTTTCCATGCTCTGCTTGCTTTTGCAAAACATTTTTCTTCCAGTTCTATGTTACTTTAGTACTTTTATGGAAAAATCAGTAAAACCCATGAGTATGTCATATACCCTAGAGAAAACTCGATTTTGATCCAGAATCACGTCCCAACCGAACTAGGATACTGTTTGTGTCATGTATGTAGATAGATTCAGAAAATAACCGAACTAGAACTTATAGGAATATCAGTAGTTTCTTCTGAACCACTCTAGCCAAGATAAGATCACCGAACAGGCTTGCACATACCGAACTAGGTACTTCGGTCTATAACCGAGCTAAGTTTTTGGGCCAACCGGCTTTCTTGGTCCTTAAACCGAACTCAGAAAGCCGCCCTTAGGGGCTCAACCGAAGTAACTTTCCTCACACTGCAACCGATTTAGGCCTTGGGACTAAACCAGCTTTCTTAGTTTCTTAGACCAAACTCAGAAAGCTGCCCCTAGACGTTAAACCGGTCTAATCTGCTCAAAACCGAGCTAACAAACCTTCTGATGAACCGAGGTAGAACCAGCCCACTAAGCCGAGGTAGGATTCGTATATCTTGCTTATAATTTGTAGCGCGGTCCAACGATCTGTGCTTAACCCCTTTGTTTTCTACCTTGCAGACTTAGGTTGCCCAGGCACTCCTGCGTGTGCTCAACCGAGCTACTGAGCCAAATTTTTGTACCGAAATAATTTATTCGTAATTTATACAACAAATGGGTAAGTATAGATATTTAGTCGAAACCCCTGGTGGCATGGCCGAATTTAGGCAAGATTACCAGATTCCTGATGATGTCCAACTGGTGTTGGCAAAGAAAAATGTTATTCCTTGGGAAAATGAAGGCTTCGTCCCTTTTACCCTTCAATCAATAATAGAAACCGGACTACGATTCCCTGTCCAACCGTTGATCTGCGAATTCCTCAGGCAGACTAGGTTATGCCCCACCCAACTGTCCACCAATACATACCGTATTATTATGGGAATAGCCGCACTGAACCACCAAACCGGTTTAAACCTTGGCCTTGCCGAAATATTCCATCAATATTCCATCGGCTCGAAAGATGCTGGGTGGGTCTATTACCTTAGGATCCGCCGCCGCCGAGAGAAGATAGTTAAGCACACACCGGACAAAGACCTTAATGATGATGACTTCTTCTGGGTCTCTGGGAATTTTGAGGATTTTCAAGCCCAAATTCCTGGCCGACCTATCAATTGGAAAAAGGGAGAGCCTGGTAATTTGACTTCGGTCTTCTTTCTTGTATGTTATCTCGGTTTTTTTAGTCTATTGACCGAACTAATACTTCTTTTTTGCAGATTTCGCCCACCTCCATTCCCTGTATAGCTATCCCAACCTTGCGGTTTTGCGAGCCGCACTACGGATTAAAGAAAGAGGTTGGGCCAAGCTTCTAAATTTTGAACCGACCTACCGATATAGCGGTCGCCGAAAAGCAAGAGTAACCGATTTCCTACTTGAGGAAGCACCAGAACCGGACCCAACTTTGCCCGAAATAAGACTTGTTCCATTAACTGCTGAGGAAGAAATGGCAAAGAAGAGCAGAGTCAGGGCCCTTCTAACTTCAACAACCAGAGCCGAAGTACAGCCATCCGTCGAGGCGCAGCCTGCCGTTGTGGCCCTCCCTTCTCAGCAGCCTTCTTCATCTCGCCCTTCCAAACGCGCCCGACCTACATCGACCGAACAGCAACTTGTCGATGAGGTTGAGTCCATCCCCCAGAGTCCTCAACCTTCCCCTCAACCGGTGCAAACTGACCGAGCTGAATCCCCGAAGTGGGCTCCGCCGCTGACCTTCAACGACCGAGACATCAAAGCTACTGACTCGGTCGTGGCTGAAAAAGACCACCAACTGGCCTTTAACCTGGCCAAAAGTGTGTGCCTCCCCAAGGACATGGAGCACCACTTGAAGCAGTTGAACACCGAAATGAAGTCAATTCGGTCTGTTTCAAAGTCCATGATCTTGGTAAGTAGCTCGGTCTGTTTTTTCTGCCTCAATTTTCCAACTTTTACTTCGGCTGAACAAAAATTTTTGTTTTGTCAGGCCTTGCAGAAGAACAACATCACTTACAAGAAAGTTCAAGAACTCTGCAAAACCACAAGGCAAGTAATGGCGGAAGCCGAAGCAAAGGCAGCCGAACTAGAAGAGGCCGAGAAGAAAATGGCCAAGCTACAAACAACGAACAACCGACTTGCCGATCTTGTTAGTTTGGCTGAAGCGGAGAAGGAGAAGGCGGCCATTGCCATGAAAGACAAGTATTTGCGCGAGTTGGTAAAGCTTGAGAAGAGAAAAAACACCGAAATAAGCGAACTAAAAAAGAACTTGGAGGCGGCCGAAAAGGAGGGTTACAAGCAGGGCTACAAGAAGGCAGAAGAAGCCTATGTGAAGCAATGCGATGCTGCCAAAGAGTTGTTCTTCAAATGTGGCTGGAGGGCGGCTGTTGAGCAGCTCGGTCATGATCAACAGACCGAGATCTTCAACCCTCCAGACTACTTTATACCGAAGTCCCTCGCGGAGTATGCCGATACCCTGCAGCAGGAGTTTCTGGAAGACTCCGATTCCGACGACTCCTCGTCTGAAGATACTCCGGTCGATAATGTGGACTAGCCAGTTCGGTCGGTGCCCACTGTTGAAGACCTAACTGTTGATCTTCCCAGTGAAACCGTAGCCGAGGTGACTCTCCCTACTGTGAATGAGCTCCCTTCCGAAACCGGTCTTCAAGTTGGTGGTGATGCAGGTTTTGATGCTGATATTGAAGAACTTTTTTCCTGATTTTGTACTTCTTTCCTTTGTAACCGAACTATGCCCCTTTGTATTGACTTTTCTTTGAATGAAAATTTTGCTTCAACTCTTATTCCGGTTGTGATATGTATGCTTGTACTTGGTAATGTCTTCTATTACTCCAACTGTTATTTTGGTTTTGGCTGGTTAAAATATGCTTGCTAGCCAACCACTCCTTAGCCGATATAATTACTTCGGCTGAGGAGTACACAAAGTTGGTTTATCCAGCCACTTCTTCAGCCATTCCCTTACTTCGGCTGAAGAGAAACAAGAGTTTGTCTATTTTAGCCCATCATTCTTGAGCCATTCCCTTACTTCGGCTGAAGAGTAACAATTGTTGGTTTATTCCAGCCA
Source organism: Camellia sinensis (assembly GCF_055761805.1). Taxonomy (NCBI): domain Eukaryota; kingdom Viridiplantae; phylum Streptophyta; class Magnoliopsida; order Ericales; family Theaceae; genus Camellia; species Camellia sinensis. Next base: position 60,702,083 of record NC_138962.1, on the reverse strand, counting down.
ACCACTCTTCAGCCATACCCATACTTCGGCTGAAGAGTAACAAGTGTTGGTTTATTCCAGCCAACCACTCTTCATCCATACCCATACTTCGGCTGAAGAGTAACAAGTGTTGGTTTATTCCAGCCAACCTCTAAGTTAGTTTTTCCAGCCAACTTAGAATAAGGTTTGGTTATTCCGACCAAACGTCCTGCAGCCTGGATCCTTATCCTGGGCTTAGGAAGGGTGTTGGTTTATTCCAGCCAACCACTCTTCAGCCATTCCCTTACTTCGGCTGGAGAGTAAAAAGTGTTGGTTTATTCCAGCCAACCTCTAAGTTAGTTTTTCCAGCTAACTTAGAATAAGGTTTGGTTATTCCGACCAAACGTCCTGCAGCCTGGATCCTTATCCTGGGCTTAGGAAGGGTGTTGGTTTATTCCAGCCAACCTCTAAGTTAGTTTTTCCAGCTAACTTAGAATAGAATGCTTGCGATGTACCTAACCGTTACTAAAGCTATTTTTTACAAAGAACAAGTTGTGTTAAAAAGAATTGCTTGTTTTATTGAAGGAAGAAAAAATTACATATGTCTGAAAAAGAAAAGCTAAAAGTAAAATAACTTGAGATTGGCGGTATTCCATGGCCTAGGGATTGCCTTGCCATCCTTGTCTTCTAGGTGGTATGCACCTTTGCCTGCTAACCCAACCACCTTGTAAGGACCTTCCCAATTTGGGCCTAACTTGCCATCTCCTGGGTTTGAGGTGTTTCCCATTACTTTGCGCAGTACCCAATCTCCAATCTTGAATTGTCTTGGATGCACCTTTTTGCTGTATTTTCTAATTAACTCTCGTTGGTATGCGGCGATGTGAACCAGCGCTCTTTCTCTTCTTTCTTCTGCAAGGTCAAGTTCCAAAGTTATGGCTTCTCCATTCAAGTCTGAGTCAAAATTTTCGTTTCGGATTGTGGGGAGGCCAACTTCTAGTGGGATCACTGCTTCCATTCCATAAGCTAAGGCGAAAGGTGTTTCTCCTGTTGATCGCCGAGGTGTGGTGCGGTAAGCCCATAGAACATGAGGAAGTTCATCCGCCCACTTGCCTTTTGCTTTTTCTAGTCTTTTCTTTAGTCCATCCAAGACGACTTTATTTGATGCTTCTGCTTGCCCATTTGCTTGAGGATACGCCGGTGTAGAATTGTAGAACTCTATCTTGTACTCTTCACAAAAGCCTCTGAATATTCTGCCGTCGAATTGAGTGCCATTGTCTGAAATTAGGGCTTTTGGAATGCCAAACCGAGTGATGATGTTCTGCCAAACAAACTTCTTTACATCTTTTTCTTTGATTGATGCCAATGCTTCTGCTTCTACCCATTTTGTGAAGTAGTCTGTTGCTGCGAGAAAGAACTTCCTGCTGCCAGGTGCTGTTGGAAGTGGTCCTACGATGTCCAAGCCCCACATTGCGAAAGGCCATGGGCTAGTCAATGGTAACAGTTCTCTTGCTGGTTGATGTATTTGGTGCGCGAATTTTTGACATTTCTCACACTTCTTCACATATTTTTCTGAGTCTGCCTGCATGTATGGCCACCAATATCCTTGCGAGATAGCCCTGTAAGCTAGTGATCTTCCCCCTTGATGGCTTCCGCAAACCCCTTCATGTATTTCGAACAAGAATGCTTCCACCTTGCTGGGATGAACACACTTTAAGTAAGGTCCTGAGAATGACTTCTTGTACAATGCCAAAGATGGAGATAGCCAAAATCGCTGTGACTTTGTTCTTATTCTGTTGGCTTCTTTTTTCTCTTCTGGTAGGATGCCGTCTTTTAGGAACAGGATGATGGGATCCATCCAAGAAGGGCCTAGTTCTGCGCAGCATACTTCTTCTGCTTCAGGGTCTTCTATGCTTGGTCTTGGTAGGTAGTCGATCAGAAGTGGATGAGGAATGGAGGAGTCAGCCATTGAGGCGAAGCCTGCTAGTTCGTCCGCTCTGCTGTTTTCCTCTCTGCCAATTTGTTCTATCCTTACAACATCAAACTTCTTGATCTTGGTTCTGACCAACTCTTGATACTTAGCCATCCTATCATCTTTTGCCTCATAGTCGCCAGAAATTTGGTTTACCACCAGCTGTGAGTCGCTGTAGACCATTACTTCGGTGGCTTTCATGTAGCATGCTGACTTGAGACCTGCAAGAAGCGCTTCATATTCTGCTTCATTGTTGGATGCTGGGAAGCCAAGGTTGATTGCTTGCTCTACAACCAGGCCGTCCGGAGAGATGAGGACTATGCCAAGTCCTGCGCCATGTTGGTTGGATGCTCCATCCACAAAGAGCTTCCACATCTCCCCAACGAACAACTTCCAGCAGGTGGAGGGGTCAGATGATGTCGTGAGGTCAAGGATGGTGTTTTCTTCAAGGTCCATGTTGGCTGTCTGTCCTTCGTCCTCTGTTTGAACTGTTGGTGAGTCTTTGTTTGTCTCTTCCTTGTTATCCTTAATGTGGTCTGCCTTGGTGCTTGATTGACTACCTTCTGCTAGGGGTTGCGCTATTCCGGCGTCAACTTCCGTCCCTAGTTCGGTTGTGTCAGTTAGGTCGACTGGGCAGATATGATGACTTCCAGGAGTAAACTCTGCGACGAAGTCTGCCAAAGATTGGGCTTTTATTGCGGTCTTGGGTTGGAACTTGATGTCGAATTGTCCCAACTCTACTGCCCACTTCAAAATTCGCCCACTAAAGTTCGCCCTTTCAAACAGAGCTTTTAGTGGAAAGGCCGTGAGGACGACTATGGTGTGGGCGTGAAAGTAGTGCGCCAGTTTTCTGGATGCCATCATTAATGCTAATGCTAGTTTCTCCAAGGGCAAATACCTTGTTTCGGCTCCCAACAATGTCTTGCTGACATAAAAGATGGGTAAGTGTTGTATTCCTTCTGCACGAACCAATACTGCGCTGACTGCGTGCTGAGAGACCGCCAGGTACAAGAAGAGCTCTTCACCAGGCACTGGGGTGACGAGTAGTGGTGGGGAAGACATATACTCCTTCAAGCTTTCCAGAGCTTGGTCGCATTCTTCATCCCACTCAAACTTGGCCTTTAAAGCTTGGAAGAATGGCCGCAGTCTGTCTGATGATTTGCTTATGAACCGGTTGAGTGCAGCCGCCATGCCGGTGAGATGCTGTACTTCTTTAACTGAGTTTGGTCTCTCCAACTCTTGGATTGCTTTGATCTGGGAGGGGTCTACTTCTATACCTCGGTTGGTCACAAGGAAGCCTAGGAACTTGCCAGATCCTACTCCGAATGCACACTTTGACGCATTGAGGCGTAACTTGTACTTCTTCAGGATCTCAAACATTGCTCCCAAGTCCTTGAGATGGTCACTTTCATCCTTGCTTTTGACCACCATATCGTCGATGTAAGCCTCCATTGTTCTGCCTAACAATGGTTTGAACATCTTGGTGACCATTCTTTGGAATGTTGCCCCTGCGTTCTTTAGGCCAAAGGGCATGACCTTGTAACAATACAATCCTCTTGGTGTGGTGAAGGATGTGACCTCCTGGTCTGGTTCGTGCATGGCAATTTGGTGATAGCCTCTGTATGCGTCCAGGAAGCTAAGCCGATTGTGCCCCGCCGTCAGGTCTACCAGTTGATCTATCCTTGGTAGAGGGAAGCTATCTTTTGGGCATGCTTTGTTGACTGTTTTGTAGTCGACGCAGACACGCCATTTACCATTCTTTTTTGGCACTACAACGGTGTTGGAGATCCATCTTGGGTAGTGCACCTCTCTAATTGCCCCTGCCTCCAGCAGGTTACCAACTTCTTCGGCCACTATTTCGGCATGGTGAAGTGCCGATCTACGAGTGCGCTGAATGACTGGTCTGGCGGATGGGTGGACATTGAGTTGGTGACAGATGAAGTTTGGATCAATGCCTGGCATGTCATAGGGTGTCCAGGCGAACACTTCGATGTTAGAGGTCAAAAATTCCAAGACCTCTAATCTCTCAGTGCTGGACAATGATGAACCAAGCAAAAAGAACTTATCCGGGTTCTTTTCATCGATTTTTACCTCCACCAGGTCTTCCACTGCTTTTTGATCCGCCACTTTGCCAACATCTGCGAATAATTCATTACTTTCTGGTTCCTCCACTGAATGAACGTATCCTTTGGCAGCGCGGCTGCCATTCGCCGTGGCAAAGCACTGTTTTGACATGATTTGGTCTCCATAGACTTCTTCAATTATACCATTGTCGTTGGGAAACCGCATGACTTGATGGTAAGATGACGCTACTGATCGCATGGCATGCAGCCATGTTCTGCCTAGGATGATGTTGTAAGTGGAGGGGACCTTCAACACCCAGAACTCCACTTGTTTTGTTACGCTTCCTGCTCTGACTGGAAGAATGATCTTGCCGACGGGCCATTCTGGCATGGAGTTGAATCCAATCAGGGGAGACACGGCAGGTGCCAAGTCTTTGTCTTGCAACTTGAGCTGTTTGAATGTTTCGTAGTACATGATCTCACATGAACTACCTTGGTCAATCAGAATCCGCTTGACGTCAAAATCCTTGACTCGGAGAGTGACAACCAAGGCATCATTGTGTGGGCAGTAAATTCGATCCAAGTCTTTATCTGAAAAAGACATGATGTTGGTTGCTTCGGTCTTCCCCTTCTTGGTGGCTGGTTGGGCACTTAGCACTTCTCTAAAGTGTTCCGCTTTCTTGATCGATCCCCTGAGCTCGCATACACGCTCAGGTTCAAAGACTCCATGAATCATATTGATGATGCAATGTGGTGGGGCGTCAATTGGCATTCCATTGGGGTTATTGTGATCCTGGGGGGCCGGCTGTGTCCCCCCTTCAATGTATTTGTCCAAGTGGCCTGCTGCCACTAGTTCTTCCAAATGTTGTCTCAGTGGTGTGCAATTCTCAGTTCGGTGCCCCTTTTCTTTGTGGAAGGTGCACCGCGACCTGTCGTCATAATCCTTCTGAGCTTCTCCCAGTTTGGCTGGCCATTTGACGAAAGGCTCATCTTTGATTTCGCTCAGAATCCGATATATTGGTTTTTTGAACACGGTTGTTATGGCAGTGCGGATTCTCAACCATCTTTTGTCTGGGTCTTCTCCGTTATCTCGTCTGCCACGACCGTTTCTGTTTTGACGGTCTACTGTATTGACCTTTGCTGAATTTTTCTTTTCTGGTACTGCGGTCGTACTAGATTTTGCTTTGGCACGTGCGCCATCCTCTTCTACCCTGATGTGCTGATGCACTCTTTCCATCAGGGCCTCCATGGTGAGGGGTGGCGTCATGGTGATTGAGTCCCTCAGTCTGTTCCCGACTGGAAGGCCTCTTTTATACTGGGCAATGGCAAGATTGGTGGGGCAATCTCCAATTTGATTGAACGTCTCCCAGTACCGACTGTTGTAGGACCTGAGAGTCTCTTTATCCCCCATGTCGATGGAGAGCAACTGGTCGATCTCCACCGGCGTTTTAGTGTTAGTTCGGAACCTGGTTACGAACGCTTCTGCCAATTGAGCCCAGGAGGCTATGCTGCCCTCTGGAAGCTTTTCGAACCAAGTTAAGCCTAGGTCGCCAAGGCTTGATGGGAAGAGTATGCACATCAAGGCCTCGTTTCGCCTGTATATGGCCATAACATGGCGAAAGTGGCTCAAGTGTGAATACGGGTCTGTCTTCCCTTCGTATGTAGTGAACTTCGGCTGAAGGAAGCCTGTTGGTAGGGGCGCGTTTTCAATTGCTGGAACGAATGGCGAAGTCTGCAATCTCGCCAAGGCTTTGTCCGTTGGTTCATAGGCCGGGCGCGGTATTGGCATTCCAACCTCGACGCTTCCATGCGTCCGAGGAGCCAACCGCTGTAAGGCAGAGACTCTGTGTGGATCTCGCGCCCTTGCATCCTCCTTGCATCGTGCCTTTTCTTCTAGCACGGTTCGTAAGTCGGATGACCTGGGTAGTTCTGTCTGTCTAGATCGGGTTTGGTGTGAATGCGAGGGCCAATACGTGCTTCCTTCAGTGTAGGATCTCTCAGATCTCGTCCTCTCAGACCTGGAGTGACGAGTTCTGGAAGACAAGGAATGAGTGTCGCCTGTCCTGAGGCTTCTGCTCTCTCCTTGTGAGGGCGTGGCATTCCTACCACGACTTTCTGAGTGGCGAGGGGGCGTTTTGTTTCTGCACCCCTCTCCTGTCGCCACCTCCTTCTTTGTCATCTGGCGTTTCAAAGCTTCCATGTCCGCCGCCATCTTCCTTATTAATTCATCTTGTTCTCTCACGCGATCTTCTAAGGCTTGGGGATCAATCCTCCTCCTTTGCCTGTCCGGACTTTGAGAGCGACGAGGGCTGGTATTCCGTCTTCCCCTGCCACTCCTCCTGGAGTTATGTTGCTGGGGCTCCAAGTCCGCCATGGGAGGGACAATGGGTAATCCTTCACGCCTCGCGCCTCCTTCTGGGGTTAGTCCGTCGACGGCGGATTGTGGTAGTTCTTCAATGTGAGCCATTGATTTTTCAGCAAAGGAGAAGTTTGGTCAAGAGGTTTTTGTTCTTGTCTGTTTTTCCCACAGACGGCGCCAATTGTACGGGGAGGAAATAATTCTCCTCGTATAATCCTGTTGACCAAGTCCACGCTCCTCCGTACGACGTCGCTTTGTCACCTGAAAACACAAACGTGAGCTAGCCGGCGGGTGTGTGCCGGAAACCTCTCCGATGCCTAAGTCAGAAAACTTGACAAATAGACAAAGCTCTATGTTCTCAGAAAGAATTGTGTTCAATTACCTCCTCCAAGGTGATGGTTGTGAGCTTTTATAAGTTTCGCGTGGCACAATCCTAATAGGACTTGTACTCCTCCATGCAGAGTCCTCCTAGGATTCACACTCCTAAGGATAATGCTTATCCTTTTACACCCTCCCCCACTGCTTAAACCAAGTGGGATGGTTCTCTTTACGGCCGAACTTCCATTTGACCGAAGTAAAAATGGCTATGCCGAGCCACAAAGTAGGCCGTACTAACAGTTGTTCGGTTCTTCTTCATGCTACACCATATCTCGGTTCTCTCATACATGAACCATGGTGTGTTTGGACCGATCTACTGAGTAATAACATTACAACCGACCTATATCAATTTCAATCATGACCGGACTATCTTTTGAGACCGGACTAACTCAAGTTTGTCAAAAACCGAAGTAGCTTTGCAACTCCTTTAGCCGAAGTAACTTCATCTCTTTTGTCCGAAGTCAATCATCCCCCGCAGAACCGGAGTAAATCTGTCGTTCTTGAGCCGGAGTCATTTCAACAGCTCGGGCCGGAGTGACTTTTATCTCTCTTGGGCCGCAGTAACATTTCGGCCCTTTACCCAGTCCTTGGTATTTTGGGCCATCAAGCCCATCTCACAGCTCGGCCCAATTTTTACCAAAAATTACCCACTCACATCCCATTGTTTATGTTAGTCTACAAGGCTTGCAAAAAGCTAATAACCACTCTTTCCATGATTCTTTCCATCGATTCAGTGCCACTAATTGATGATTCGCTTCCGTTACCATTATTGGCCATTCTACAAAGTAATAAACGAGGCATTACATCCATAACGCAGCATATATATAAGCGTATATAGTGCAATATATATATATATATATATAATATCAACTTTACTATTTTTACAATTAATATTACATCATTGTCCAAAAGTCAAAATTTATTAATGTCTCATCCCTGTGGTACAACAAAAAAACAAAAAAAATAATAGAAAAAAAGGGATTAGAACGCAGCATGGTTAGTGTACAAAATAATTTTCATCTCCAAAATCTAGAGTGGTGGGTCAAACAACCACGGAAAGTAATACTGCATGAAAAGCTCAAATTCTCATCCTAACTGTACCACACCAAAACAATATGTAGCCCTAAAACGCTCGATCGACGATCCATCCAGGTCGCTCAATGTATAATAGGTTGTTACTAAAATCAACATTTTGAATATTAATAATTGCTAACAGGTTAGGGACATGGGTGAAGATGTAGCCCTCGGGATACACATTTTCCCTTCTTGCCACAAAATCCGGGGGCAAAGGGCCAACGATGTAGTGCAGGCGGTCATATCCTGGGGCAAGGCCAAGGACACGGGGGGGGGTCCGAGAAACCGTCCGCGCGTGTAGGCACGGCTCTCTCTCCATAATAAGTATGGTACATCAATAGGATCAGTCTGTATATATATTGGCCGACCCATCAATTGGGCAAGGCCTGGATGCAGTCTCCTAATTATATCCTCCGAGTCTCCCCATCCTTTCAGTGAGGCAGGGGCGTGGTGCTCTGCTAAAATATCTTCCAAATTAATAACCTCGAGCTCCTCCCAAAATGCCTCATCAAGGTTAAACTCGGACATTCCTATATCACCAAAATAAACGTGAGATTTTATAGAAAATGACTAACGTCACAGGTAAATATTTGTTTCTTAGTTTATTTTATTTCTTATTTCTAATCGTTGCTCTGATGCCACCTTTGTCATGACCCAACCCCAGGGGCTTAGGGTTGGAATCACAACCCACTAAATAATTATAATCGTAACAATTAAATGGCGCAGACGGAGGCAAAATGTAAGTAAAAATAATTAAACAGGAAATTTATTTCATTCTATTATGCTGATAAAAGAAAGTACATCTATAGGGATTTTATTATTTTATTATTCAGTAACCGGGCTTCAGTGAAAAAAAACAAAAGGAAAAATATAAAACAAAATGATGGATCAGCATCAAATTCTTGTGCGGGTTCCACTACATGAAGTTATGGGTCTTCCTTACATCTCATCACCTGCAAGGGTAACAGCTATAAGCACACAGCAGAGTGAGAAATATTATGCCAAGAGTATAGGGAACACAAAATAACCATGGATAATTAGTTAAGCTAAAACATTTACATAACTTAATTTGACTAAACAAATTATTCAAAGTGACAGAAAATGAAATACACAAATTATATAAATAAATAACCATAACCACGGTACAGAACAGAACAACGGTCACAGGAGTGACAGTTAGAACATAGGTTAATGGATCCATGACAAACAGAGGACCATAAAGTGACCAAACAGAAGTAGTCCCCCAAGGGATGGGTCTCCCGTGGTAATACTTACAAAACATAATTGTTTATAACACCATTGTCAAATAATTATTAAAATTTAAATAATCATATCCATGAGTTTCAATTTAAGCAAATAGAGTTTAGAAAATAATCAACATAATTGAAATATTAATATAATTTGTAAAACACAATTTGCGTAAAATGAATTATGATAACTCAAAACACACGTAAAATATATTATGGTAACTCAAAGTATAATATAACTTACCGTAATATTAATTCTTACTATTTCCTTCTTATTTTTTATGACTATTCACGCATGTTGTCTTGCTCCCCTCTCTGTTCCCTTCTTTTCTTTCCTTTTGTTTTTGTTTTCCTAACCCTGAGCATATCCTCCCTATAAATAGGGAGGCAAACCATAATTAGCAATCCACATGGAGTCTCTTAGGTGTGCCATGTGCTTATGGGCCAATCTTGCTTGGATAGGCCAAATCTTAAGCCAAATCCTGCTTAGATACATCCTTATCTCCAGTTTTGCTTAGTTTTTTTTTATTTAATTCTACTTTGGCCCCAAATCTTAATAATCCAATTAAATTACATTTTATTACATACAACCATAACATTAATTATTTTATTTGAATACTACCACTATTGTTATTATTATCGTGATTGGTTGTGGTATTAATTAAATATTTAGGGTGACACATAATTATTGCCTCCCCATTCCCCTCTCTTCCTTCCGTAAACCCTATGTTGTTTTGCTGATTAGGGTGTGGGATTGGAGTAGTATACAGGTGAGTCCCACAAAAGCTTGTTTGTTTGCTTCCTTATTGAATGAGACTGCTACTCCACTTGGAGTATTACTTCCACACCCTAACCAGATTACCTTTCCATCAGATGAACTGGGATTGAAAAATCAAACCCCTGGCTTAAAGATTAGGATACACTTTTGCCCTTAATTATTGCCTATATATATGTGTTTGTCAACAAGGACATAACAAGAAAGACACAAATCTAGCGGTAAGGTAATGGTGGGAAATCTTGGCCCATACAACCTGATGAAAGGTAAACGGAACTGCTCTCATTTTGTGAAGTCACACCCTTCCCATTATCGCATTGTATGGGGAAAGGACGTTCACCACTTGAAATTCCACCTGCTAGGTTACTATTCTTTCCTTTATTGGCAAGAGAATTTTTCCCAGAGGAAAAATTGGGTTAAAATTAAAGTCGTACAATGGTACATCCTATAGAATGCAGGTCAACGTGTGACAATCCTAAGTTTTGAAGAACCTGTTGTACGTGACCTCTAAAAAGTTACCTTGATCCACCAGTATCCTCTTGATGGTAAATTCTCCAATTTGCAAGGTTACCACTAGCGCGTCATTGTGTGGATGGTGAATCCACAACAAGTCTTCATCAGAAAATGAGACCCTCACTTCTGAAAAACATATTCTCTTTGTGGAGCCTTCGGACAAGGCCATCACTTCCCTTAAGTGTGTCGACCTTCTAATATCTCTCTAGACTTGATTTATCTATTTTCTTAAGGGGATCGAAATTATCATGTTGATTGTTGCCGTTGGCTGGGTGTTTCATTCCTTGTCTTCGTGCTTTTCTTTGTGGTCCACAGAATGATCAAGAAATGTTTTTAAATGACCATTTTGTACTAACTCTTCCAAGAATTGCTTCAACGCTTTGCAATCTTCGGTGAGATGTCTGTAGTCCTTGTGGTATGAGCACCGCAACCTTCGATTTCAAAAAGATGGGTTTCTGATCATTTTTGGGGGCCACAAGAAGTAGGGTTCATTCTGGATTTTCATCAGTATCCGTTATATCAGCTCTGCGAAGGTGGTAACCACTGCTCTGAAGGCTTCCTTTCATAGCTTAGGTTATTCAACGATTGCGTCCGACTCATTCTTTTAGGATCATGAGCTTTCCTTCCTTCTTTCTACGGAGTTTTCAACAGAACGCATCCAGGCTTTAGTTCTTCGGATCTTCGCAGATCGTCTTTGATCTTGTAATGTTGCTTTACTCGGCTCATTAAGCTGCCCACATCGGCAGGAGGCTTCTTAGTTAAGGATTGATGGAGCTTATTGGTCGACTACAATCCTAGCTTAAATGAGACAACCACTACCTGTTCATTACAGTTGTCGATCTCATTATAAGCTGCCCAGTATCTACTAGCATAATCTCATATACTCTCTATTTCTTCCTTCTTCATGGAAAGGTTCACGTCCACCTCCTTCGGTGGTCGACTATTGGTAATAAAGAGTGAAATGAACACCTATTAAAGCTGCTTCCAAACGCTGATTGATCTAGCTTCTAGCTTGTAGTACCATCAAATGGTCATCTCTCCCAAGCTTGAGGAGAACATTCTACATATGATCAATCATTGTTGCTCCATAAGGTAATAGGTTACGTGTAGTGCTAGATATGGTTGGTTGGATCTCATTTTCCATTGTACAAGCTAAACTTCGGAGGAGTAAATCTCTTCGTTGGATCAACGCTCTCAATTTCTTAGGAAAATAGAGAGGTAATTCTTTATGTAAAAAGCTTTCTCTAAATCCTCCTGTACGTTGGTCGAGCTAGCTCACTAGGTCACTTTTTTGGTGCTCTAGTGAGTCATCCCGTTTGGCAACTTGGTAATTTTTTTCTGTTTGATCGAGATGGCTACTAGCAGTTTGGCTAGTGGCCTCTTGGGAGACAACCCTCTTTTGTTGAGCGCTTCATACTTCGGTTGTCTTTCTTTAGGTTTCTGGTTCCCTCTAAGCTATTCGTAACTCTTTCTTGAGAGCCTCGATCAGAGCTAGAAGCTGATCTACAAGTTAGATTTGCAAGTTATCGTTGTTTGGTAGGGGAGTTACTCTCCTCGAATCCACTGGTGCCATTTTTTAGTCGTGGCCAAAATTTAGACCGAGCATATTGCCCACCAAGATATTCTGATGATCACTTGGTATCTCTTCTAAAGAGGGATGAGCACTTATATTCTCGTCATTCCCACAGACAACACTAATTGTGGAAGATAGAATTCTTCTCCACAAGAAAAGCAAGATAACATGTCCATTTCTTTGCTCTATCAAGAGAAACCAAAACATAAGTGATCACCCCCGACCAAGATTAGTCCAGAGGACCCTCCGACGGTCAAGTTAGAATACTATTTAGCCGTGAATATTGTATTTTAAAAAGGGTTCTTGAATACCTCTAGTATGTCTTCTTTGCTTTACCTGCTTTGCCTTCATAGTTTTCTTGACTTAAATCTCATCCGTTGGATCAATGTTTGATTCAAGGGATTTACTCGTTCCTGGCTTTGGTCAGGCAAGTGGTCAAGTTGATTTTGCCTTCGATTGTTGGATCATCCTCCTATAGATGGTTTAGATTATGTCAGATGCTAGTGGCCAGCTTGCCAAGTGTTGTGTTCTTTGATTCAGGTTGATTTGAGCACACTTACCATCTAGTAGGCCTGACCTATACTCCTGTATTTTCTGCTTTGATATTTCTACCATTGGATGAAGATGAATCTGACGTTCCTCCTACGTTTTGCAAGTTCCCTTCTACAAGAAGATCTTTACTTTTCATTGCTCCTCACACTCTTAGTCATGCATCATTGTACTGCCAGTTGTCTCTAATGGGCTCCTTTGAAATTCATCTGGGCCTTCTCTCTTCTTTGGGCTGCTTTACCTAATTGCTTCATGCTTGGGCCAATATTTTACCCCTCTACATATCCTTTCATTATAACGCCCCAAAAATTATCATCCACTTTATAATTAAATCCATTAAATATTTTCCAACGATTCCAATAAATACCATTAAAGAACAAAATCTTTTACCCAAAATAATCTTTTTATCATGGTACTATTCCAAGTGAAATATACAACATTGTCCATTGACATACAATTATGAATGATAATAGTTCTGAAGATAAAAGAATACAAAAATAAAGCACCCTAAAGGTATACACATTTTCAAGGATAGTCTTTGATTATACAAAAATGAACATTCAGTCCCAAACCACAAAATCGCTTCAGAGCTTCAACAAGTAACATCCAGTGAGCCTTCGTGGTACAGTTAAAACACATCCATCGCCAGGTCACTTTGGCAAAATCACACCATCATTTCTTTAAATGTTATTAATGTGGGAGGGAGGGCGGTGAGCTAATGTTCAGTAGGAATACATTTAACAGAGTATATAAATAATCAAGATGCATATGATCATGCCATGCACTTGTTACAAAATCTGTATTTTTTTCTTTTAAAACCAAAAATGCACAATGCATGATTTCCTTTCAAAATCTTATCCACAACCATAAGGTGGTAAATACGCTATGACGTCCTACGTAAGAGCTGCAAACTATACACACATATAGATTTATATACTAAAAATATTCCCACATTTGTCAACTCTAAAAACAGCGAGGCGATGGGCACCCAAAACCTTTTCTTTTCATATTTGCCGACTCTAGAAATGACGTGCTCGTGGACTCCCAAACCATGTTTTTCCATATTTGCAGGCTCTAAAAACGGAGGGCTCGTGGACACCCAAAAAACCTTTTCCCACATTCGTCTGTCAATGTGCTCAAGATAGGAAAATTGGGCACCTTGACTCCCCGCGCGGGTACCAACTACAACACAAAACCCATTATCAAAGGCCCGACTCAACTACTCGAACTCATATTTATCCCCTTCTAACAATTTCCAAACATCCACACAATTGTAGGATCACAAGAGAAATTATGCTGCACATGATGCATGAGTTTTAAAATCCAATTTCCCTAAGGTTTGTTCAATTCACAACAACATTTAATAAAATCAACAACGCAAGCATTTTTCCAATCTCAAAATTTCCACAATCTCAACATTTATCAATCTCAATACAAATATCCAAGAAAATTCAAAACCTTATATCTCAACCCCATTGTCATAATCATTTATCAAATTTCAAGATTTAAGAGTCAATTTGGCCAAACCCATTATTAAGTCAAATTTGAAAACTAGAATTTTGGAAAAATTGGAGCTTTCCCTTTCTTTGCATTTAAAGAGTCAATATTCATCACCAACAACAATAATCAACAAAAAAAACATTTATAATCTTTCCCAAAACCATTAGCTATAAGCCCTTTTGTTTATCAAACCCATTTTATATAGCATAATCATCTCATACATCTATATAACTAACAAAATACCACATATATACCTCAAATCATAGATATACTAAAGTGGTATTTGATAAAGTTGAAAACTGAAAATTTAAGATTGAAAATTAAGTATTGAAAACTGAATACTGAATTTTTTAAGTTGAAAAACTCTTTAATAAAAATTTAAGTGCTGAATTAAAAATAAATTGTTTGATATGTATAAAATCAATTTTGAAATCTATTATTTTAAATTGTATTTTTTAATTTTTATATTATAGTAGTGGTAGTGGTAGTGGTGGCAGTGGTATAGTGCTAGTGCTGGTGCTGGTGGTAGTTGTAGTCGTAGCCTTAGGGGTAGTCGTAGTGGCATGGTGGTGGTAGCAATGGTGGTGGTAGTAAATGATGGTAGTGTTTATGATAATAATGACAATGGTGATGAAGATGATGGTAGTAGTGGCGAGGGCGAGGGCGACGATGACGATGGTAGTGCTAGCGGTGGCATGCTGGTGGTGGTGGTAGCAGTAGCGGTGGTGATGGTGGTAGTGGTGGCATGATAGTGGCGGTGGTTGTAATAGTGGTTGTAGTGATGGCGGTGGCATGATGGTAGTGGTGGTGGTAGCGGTGGTGGTAGCGGTAGTGATGATGGTGGTGGTGGTAATATTGGCGGTGGCATGATGGTAGTGGTTGTGGTGGTGGTGGTAATAGTAGCGGTGGCATAATGGTGGTCGTTGTGGTGGTGGTAGTGGTTACGGTAGCAGTGGTGGTGGTGAGTTTATAATAGTGTATATTGATACTTATATTCAGTATTTATAAATTCAGTCAGAACTAAGTAAATTTTATATGACTTAAAAAAAAAATTAAATTTTAGCCTACATTTTAATAGGTACTTAAATTTTTAAGTAATATCAATTATGGTTATCAAACGAACTTAATTGATTATCGCTTAATCAATTCAGTTTTAAGTGCTGAACCATGTTATCAAACACCCCCTAAGTTAAAAGTACCCCTATCTCAAATATGGAGGCAAGAAGATGCAAACCAAAAGAGAAACCTCGAAAGAATCGCAATTCAATCAATCAAAATGTTGATCTTCACTTGTTCTTCACCTTTAATGCAAGATATGTGGTGCATTCTTGGTGAAAAATAGATCAAATCAAGGTTTGGATGTCTAGGGTTTCAAGAATGGAGATGTAGAGAAGAAAGGAAGAAAGAATGAAAAGTTTGGACCAAAAAGTGACTTTAAAGTGGCAGACTTCAAACAAACCACTCAAGCAGCCAAAGATTGGCCCGAACGGTGAAAGAAAGCTTTCAGAATCTCTATAACTCAAACTAACAACTCAAGCGGTCTAAAGTTCGCTCAAGCAGACTTGTTTCCAGCAAAGATACTCAAATTTCAAACAAGCATAACTCCCTTGTCCGCTGTGTCTAAATTGAAACCTCAGAAATAAGCTTTCCAATGGTTCTACCCTCACATCCAGATTCAAAGTGTGGAAAGATTAAAAAGAAAAAGAGTGAAGACTACTTATAGGACAATTATCCGAATCAATGTTTTTAGTTCAATCCTATTTTACCATTATGAAACCACCTCAATCAATACTCTAAAATGAATCAAAGAGGCTCCAAGTACAATAATAAGAGTGTCAATAGCAATTCCACTAGTCCAAGGAATACGAAGTGTTACGCTCTCTCTAGCTTAGGAAATTTCGTTCCCGAAATCAGACACTTCAAGATTTGAAGTTTGGACAAACTAAAATGAAACAGATATTGGAACTAATACTCCCACCAACTAATCACAAATGACCTCTACTCAACAACAAGTTTCTAGAAGAGTCTCCCAGTGCAAAAGATTTCGCGTGATGAACAAGAAACAATTCCCACGAAAGAAGATGAGGCAACACAATGATATAAGGGGTAAAATAACTCCTAATAGAATTACAATCGTCACTCCAAAAATCTAGTTCGAAATCTAAAACAAATTTTCGTATTTATGTCCCACACTGGTATTCTGACAACACCCCAAATGATGTGAATAATAATTTGAAAGTGGTGAGTCTCTCTTTCAACTCCTTCGCAAGAACTACCTTTAACAAGCCACAAGAACCCATCGATCCTATGAAATAAAAGTCAATCAAAAGGTGTCACTAACATGCACTATAGTACTCGCGTCTCAAATAGACTCAACCTCAAGGGAATAACTCTTGGTTGTCTAACGACCTAAAACCTCATAAAAGTAAGCTCTCACATCACAGTCACACCCTAATAAATGACTACTAGTCGCTCGACAACCAAAATTTTCAAATGATTACCTTACACTACTTAAAAAGTCTTCAACCCCCTCTCATGAGAAAGAACAGATTCTAATAAGAGTTCCACCCGCCAAACATGGCCTTCGATAAACACAAGCCAACAAAATCAAAGCACTACGAACTACGTTCTTACAACACAGATAGTAGTATTACATGACCACACATCACTTAATTGCATTTTTGAAATACTTAAGAACCAAAAACACCCAAAAATATATATATTTCCTGACTTTCGAAATTAAAAGAGATTATTCTTGATAGAAAGCTTTATAAATATATATATATATATATATACTTTAGATATAAACAAGTGAATTGTAAAAGTGAAGGGTTTGAAAAGAATTTTTTTTTTTTTTTTGAAATAGTTAAGGTTTACGCACCTTATAAGACTCAATACGCCATCTTCATGACTATTTCTTCTTTAGTCACTAGTTTATCCATAACGTTATATTCTCAATTTCGTAAAAATAAGGTCATACTTAATAGGAAAACTTTGTTCTCAACTTTTTTCTCAAACAGATTTCAACTGGTGAAACCCTCAACTGTCACCTAACAATCCCAATTCCAATCATACAAGCAACAACAATTCAAAATAATAACAATAAGATTAAATAAAACAACAAAAAAGTTTTGCTCATAAACATGGGAAGTCGTATTCCCTCACAACTACCACTACAATATATCAACTACTCATTACAAATTTCAGGCTCACAAAAATAATTTTTGCAACTACCCCATCTTAGGGATCACATGCGACCAACTAGAAACAAATATCAAATATTTAGCATGCCTTGTCACTCTTATGAGTAACATACACACAAGCAAGTAATACTCATCCTTATGCCTCCTATTCGAAGTGTAAGACGAGTCCTGAGGTAGCTCATTGTCAACATCTTCCAACGCCACAACTATAATAGACAATCACTGACATACACACAAGCAAGTAATACTCATCCTTACATCTCCTATTCGAAGTGTAAGACGAGTCCTAAGGTGGCTCATTGTCAACCTCTCCCAATGCCACAACTATAATAGACAATCACACAAGAAGAAAATCATCCACGCTTACATTGTCTACCTATACTCGCACAACACCCTACATTCCTTAAGGTCAATGCCATGACACCAACTATAAAGCTATAACATGACTCCACACCACATTAATATTATGATCTCCCGCGAGATCAAGCCTAAATTCAGTACCTTCTATAACACAAACTCACTCAATGACAAATATTTATAGCATTCCTAAGGATAGTTAACAAAATATTCTACCTCTCACCCTCGAAGTATAGCCAACCAATCACAATAAGACACATGTAGAGATTAACACTAAAACGACCTTAAAATTTCCAAATCGTTAATGTATAAATTAATCTCAAATTTCAATAAAATCTCTCCAAACAAAATTCAATATGCATCTCTCATCAAAATAACATCACGCCTCGAATATAAAATTCTAACTAAAATAATATTTTCAGTACATCAATCCAATCACTACTAAAGTTGCTCCGCCCCTGAAAAACAATTTAATTCGGGAAGTAATTCACCACGACTTTTTAAAATGAAAATGAAATCTAATTCCCATAACTGCTTATGTCACAAAACAACGACACTAACTACCATATCAAACCCATCACAAAAACCTATACAACTCAAGACAAAAGGTTACACCAACAAATATTCATAGTTGTAGTTACTTTGAAATTTCCCCTGAAGTCTACTCAAACTCTAAAGATACAACCACAAGCTATAATGTCACTCATTCATTCTAAGAAATTTTCCTCTGACAACAACGATCATTCCAAAACAGTTTTCATGACTAACAAAATAACATAAGTACTTCATACCAATTTTATTCCCCAACAAGGGGTCTGTCGAGTAACTTTTTCTAAAATAATAGGGTAAATTACACTCTGCACCCCTGCACTTTGCACCAAATCTCACTTTGGCCCCTACACATGAAATCATGACAGTCAACCCCCTGCACTTCTGGTCAAATTTCACTTTGGTCCCTACACATGAAATTGTGACAGTCAACCCCTTGTACTTTTGGTCAAAATCTCACTTTGATCCCTATACAAGTGTCAATGTTTCCTTTATGTTACCCAATTATTTAAATCTTTAATAGAATTTAGTCTTGTGATAAGAATGTGACTATGACATGAGAGTAAGAAAAGAAAATCACTTACATTTTCTACCAATACACACTTTATCCCAAATTTTACAACAAAATATTACTGTATTAGGCTAAAACAAAACCCAGATTATGAACAATTAAGAAGATAAACTAAGGTTTTGCATAAATTGGAATCATGAAACTTTGTTTTTCAAAGTAACACAGTCTTTTGTCTATTCATCTTTCTTTCTCTTTGATTTCATTGTCACATTTTTTTTTTAATTTCAAAAACTTTACTTTCTTGCATTTTCATCCCAATTTTACCAGACGAACATACATATATATATATATATATATATACTGTGTAGTATATAACTCTCATGTGCTTATCACCTAGGACAAAGTGTATTGGTGGGAAATATGGATAATTTTCCTTTCTTATCCTCATTTCGTAGTCACATTTTTGTCACATGACTAGATTTTGTTAAAGATTTAAAAATAAAATAACAAAAGAGGGACATTAACACTTGTGTAGGGACCAAAGTGGAATTTTAAGTAAAAGTGCAAAGGGTTGACTGTCACGATTTCATGTGGGGATCAAAGTGGGATTTGACCAAGTGCAAGGGGTTGACTGTCATGATTTTATGTGTATGAGTCAATGTGAGATTTGGTGCAAAGTGTAGGGGTGCAGAGTGTAATTTACCCAAAATAATATCACCACAATATACAATGACATAAAATTAAATAAGAAATGATCATATATCAAGTAAAACTAAATACCCCTTAATTGGGACCACTACTAATCACTCAAGATCAAATGCGCTCAATTTGAACCCAATATCAATAATACGAAATCAGCTTACCAACAACACAAACTCTCACCATACCAATAACAAGACCAAGGATTAATACAAGGGATTCGTAACCATTACAATAAGAATACTATCTTATAGCTCAACGACAAGGGATACAAAACTAATCCCCATTTCAATTCCATAAAACACATTGCCATTACATAAGCCAAACTTAACTCAGAATATACCCCCGGTCTTCACAATTTGCAATTTCTAGCCAAGGGTAACTTTAAAAATTAACATTAATTACTCTTGGTGGATCAATCACAAATTTCCATGTAAATGCTCAAATTACAGTCACATCAACTATCCTAAAATAAATAGTCACAATCTCTATTGAATCATAACATTCTCAGAAATTCATCCCAAAATAGTTTCTCTATGGACACTAATTTGTTAACACAATTCCTTGTCATCTTTGTAAACATCCATCTATTACACTCAAACACATCAACTAACAACTCCGAAACAATTGATCCTACTAGTCCTAAAGGCATTCAAAATTAGCCTACTTATTCAGTACTCATAACACAAATTCATAGGTCACCATTTCCATCACTAGAAATTCAACCAGACAGTGCAACTTAAATCAAATTCAATCTCATCCAAAAATTCTTTATCTACTTCATTCACCTAGAACTTGTTACAAGATTCTGAACTAGATAAACTCCCTAGAAAACTTATTTCTTACTACACTCTACAATTTCTATCACGTTAAGAACACACCCATTTCTAAACATATACCAAGATAATTGGCCTAAGACCCAACACGATCCTCACAAATAATCAATCAACAATTAGAGAAATCCAACCACGATTAACTTTGTCCATCCCAAAGTAATTTTGAACTATTTTTACTTATTTAGACCTCATCAGTCTAAAACATTTTACTTTAAGTCACCCCATTTATCATTAAAACCTCAAATCAACTATACTACTACAACTAATTTAATTTCTAACTCACTCTTCCTCCAAAATGCTTCATCTAGCTCACCTTCACAATTTAATATAAGATTTAAGAAATAGCCACTTCTCATAATGACAAACCATTTAATATGCATCATAGTCCCCACCATTTGAAGGTCACACTTACACACACAATTCTAAAAAACTAATTAGCTTATGATCCAATACCAATTCTAAATTATCTTAACTCATCTGTCTAGCCCTATTAGCCTATCCTACCCCTTTTTTTTAGGAAAATGAGTGGGAGCACTAATTAGTGCCACCACTAATGATACCCACTGCCACAGTGTTGTTATGTCTTTTTTTTTTAAAATGGATGTCACATCATTAGTGGTTGGTTTAGAGCGCCACTTTTAGTGGTCTCTATCATTACCCTTTTTTTAGAGGCATCCTCAAAGTATAGACAAAATTAACTGACAGTTTAATACTCCACACGAGTTCCCACATGTCGCACACAAGTTAAACACAAACCTATACATATATCTACACATAAGGCAAACCACATAAGCATATAGTTACATAGAGCACATACGAATCACTCTCCTAAGATATCAACTAGTCCCACGGCGCTCAAAGACTTCCAAGTGGAAAAAGCATTGATTAGGTACCCTTCTAAAAGGATTTCGATGAATGCAATGGGCGCTAGTCATATCCAAAAAGCTTAACCCCTTACCTACATAGCCATATAAACGCATAAACATGCAAGACAACTAATGTCCCATCCTAGCATGATAAACCCATTCTGGCAAAAGCCACATCCCACGAGCGCAAGGCATTCAAACTTGGTTAGCTCTAATACCAAGTTGTAATGCCCTAAAGATTATCATCCAGTTTATAATTATATCTATTAAATATTTTCCAACTGTTCCAATGAATACCATTAAAGAACAAAGTCTTTTACCCAAAATAATCTCTTTATCATGGTATTATTCCAAGTGAAATAAACATCATTGGCCATTAACATACAATTATGAATGATAACAGTTCAGAGGGTAAACGAATACAAAAATAAAGTGCCCTAAAGGCGTACACATTTTCAAGGATAGTCCTTGATTGTACAAAAATAGACATTTAGTCACAACCCACAAAATAGCTTTGAAGCTTTAACAAGTAACATCTAGTGAGCCTTTGTGCTCCAGTCAAAACACATCCATTACCAAGTCACTTTGGCAAAATCACACCATCATTTCTTGAAATGTTGTTAATGGGGGGAGGGAGCTAATGCCTAGTAGGAATACATTTAACAGAGTATATAAATAAGTAAGATGCATATGATCATGCCATGCACTTGTTACAAAATCTATATTTTTTTCTTTTAAAACCAAAAATGCTCAATGCATGATTTCCATTCAAAATCTCATCCATAACCATAAGGTGGTAAATACTTTATGATGCCCTAAGTAAGAGCTGCAAACTATACATACATATATAGATTTATATACTAAAAATATTTCCACATTTGCTGACTCTAAAAACGACAGGGCGATGGGCACCAAAAATATTTCCTTTCCACATTTGCCGACTCCAGAAATGGCGGGCTCGTGGACACCAAAAACCTTATTTTTCCACATTTGCCGACTCTAAAAACAACGAACTCGTGGACACCCAAAAACTTTTTCCTACATTCGTCTGGCGAAATGCTCAAGACAGGGCAATTGGGCACATTGGCTCCTTGGGCAGGGATACCAACTACAACACACAACCCATTACCAAAGACCCAACTCAACTACCCAAACTCATATGTTATTTACCCCATTCCGACACTTTCCAAACATCCACAAAATTGTAAGATCACAAGAGAAATTATCCTACATATGATGCATGAGTTTTCAAATCTAATTTCCCTAAGGTTTGTTTAATTCACAACAACATTTAATAATATCAACAACACAAGGATTTCTCCAATCTCAAAATTTCTAGAATCTCAACATTTATCAATCTCAACATTTCTCAATCTCAATACAAATATCCAAGAAAGTTGAAAACCTCATGTCTCAACACCATTGTCATAATCATTCATCAAATTTCAAGATTTAAGAGTCAATTTGGCCAAACTCATTATTAAGTCAACTTTGAAAACTAGAGTTTTTGAAAAAATTGAAACTTTCTTTTCCTTTGCACTTAAAGAGTTAATATTCATCATCAACAACAATAATGAACAATAAACATTTATAATCTTTCCCAAAAACATTAGGTATAAACCCTTTTGTTTATCAAACCCATTTTATATAGCAAAATCGTCTCATACATCTATATAATTAACAAAATACCACATATATACCTCAAATTGTAGATATATTAAGGTACTATTTGATAAAGTTGAAAATTGAAAACTGAAGACTGAAAATTAAGTATTGAAAATGAATACTGAATTTTTTAAGTTGAAAAGTTGTTTGATAAAAATTTAAGTGCTAAATTAAAAATAAGTTGTTTGATATGCATAAAATCAAATTTGAAATTTATTATTTTTAAATTATATATTTTAATTTTTATATTGTGATAATGGTGGTGGTAGTGGCGGCAATGGCATAATGGTAGTGGTGGTGGTGGTAGCGATAACGGTAGTGGTAGTAGTAGTGGCATGGTGGTGGTGGTGGTAGTAGTAGTAGTAAATGATTGTGGTGTTTATGACAATAATGACAATGATGATAAAGGTGATGGTAGTAGTGTCAAGAGCAATCTCACTAGTCCAAGGAAAACAAAGTGTTACAATCATTGTGATCCAAATTAGTATTAGTTATGAACTATTATAATGATTTATGTTCTTTTTTTTTTTTGATCTTCAAAGTAAAAAGCTCATTAAAAACATGAAAATAAAAGGTACAAGAAAGAAAGATGTATCAAAAGAGATTCAAAGAGTGCAAACTTTCCCACTATTGCAACTCACATCCTTACAACCAGTCTCTCAGCCTCATAGTTTTTATTTTTTAAAATTAAAAAAAAAATTACAAATAAAACTCTTGAGGCCCACACCCACCAACATCCTACCACACTGAAAACGCTTGTGATTGATTATGAGTAATTGTAGTGTTAAAACCAACAAACTATCAAATTAAAGTTATTTACTTCCTATTGTAATATTTAGTTATATATAAAAGTAGTAATGATTATAATCCATTACTTGTAAGAAACTTTCCCAGTTTCTCTCAATTTTGTGAAAATCAAAATTTTTAACTCAAAATTGTGAATTTATATCTCAAAATGGATAAATATCAATTTAAAACTGAGAAATTTCAGTGTAAAATTGAGAAAGTTCTCAGCTCACCAAATAAAGAATTTCTTGGATTCCTCATTTTTTTAATTATCCATTGAACAGTCAATTAAAAATTAAAATAAATGAGAGATCTCTCTTTCATGAACATATATATACAACTAACATAAATTTTAAAAGTTTCATTGTTTTCTAAGTTTCAAATTATATTATATATATATATATATACAAACTAACATAATTTTCAAAATTTTAAAAGTTTTATTTTCTCAATTTCACACAATTGAGAAATTTCGTGATTTGATCAAACAGAGAATTTCTATTTTCAAAATTTTAATGTAAAAATCAATTGAAAAATTAGAAGAATTTGTCTAGGGAAATTTTTAAGATTAAAAATCAATGAAATAGCTCTCAATAGAATAATCAAGATTAGAAAATGTAATAAATTTTTAAGAAGTGAATAACTTTTTTATGTACGTCGATTAATAATGTCAGTGGAGAAGTTCATGTTTATGAGGTAGTTTGAGATTTTATTTTGGGGAATTGTTTTTAAACTTCCTGATATTAAGATTTTATAGGATAAATGACATGTAATATTTTCATAGTGGTTGGGATTCCTCAACATTTTTTCAGAGAAATTTTAAAACACAGACAAATTTTTCTAGTTTGAAATTTCTCTAGTTTGTTCAATTTCTCTAGTTTGTTCAATTTCTCTGATTTTCTCTGTATTTTGAAAATTTTTTAGACTGAATTTTCTAAGGTTTGCTCACAAATTTCTTCGTGATTTGCTTATAATTTTCTCTGTATTTTAATCAAACCAGAGAAAATTTTGTCTTTTCACAGAGAAATTTAAACTCTCCAAAGAGAAATTTCACACAAGATAAATTTTGAGAGAAATTTCAAGCAACCTTCAACAAACAAATACACAAAAAGAAATTGAGGATTAAAAATGCTCTTATTCAAATTTATGCTTGAATTGAGTTTGTCCACTAGAGTAGTCAAATTGAGTATAATAACAAACTCATATGAACAAAAATATATATATATATATATATATCACACACACATATATACAAAGCCCCTCCTATTCAATTTGCATTTGCTTCCTTCCAAGAGAGAGAGAGAGAGAGAGATTAATAGTAAGTAAACAACACTCAGTTTAGAGATTGATAAGGAAATAATGGGGATTTAGAGAAGCGTACATTCTATGATGATGATGATGATGATTTTTCACAGGAGCAATAAACCTGTTCCAAGGGTAGTGAATTGCTCTGTTCTTGTTGTTGTCGTTGCCAGTTGCTGTGGCGGCAATGGCGATCGCGACAGTCATGGTGGCGAAGGAGGAGGTTACGCCGGGAAAGAGGAAAAGAGAAGAAGTTGAGAGAAGAGAGAACGAGATAGTGGATATCATATATGGGTGTGGTTGATGAACCTTAGGCTAAAAAAGAAAATATTGTTGACCTCTTTGATTACTAAAAGTTAGAGAGGGATGTTAAACTAAATATCTCTTTGTTTTATGAAAAAAAAATGAATTAATGGTATGTATAACTTACTTTTTTAGTGATTTTTTAAAATTTTGACATTTTTTTCTAACTTTTTTAATGATTGGTCTTTTTCTTTTTATAATTTTTTGTAACCTAAAAGATTAAGTTTCTAAACGAGGTCTATGCAACATTAACAGATGTGTATAGTAATTTTTTTCCAATATATATATATATATATATATCTGTTTATATAATTTTATATTAATTATAAGCCTTGATTAATAGATATCGACAAATAAATTTAAAAATATAAATTTAATAAAAATGTAAATGAAAGATATTTGGTAGCAAATTTTTTTAAAAAATAGAAAGTATGACATGCCAATATGCGTGACCATATGCATCAATGTGGTTTAGATTGATAATAAATCAAAAGTGTGGAGCTTAAATTGATAGTTAAAACTTAGAGTTTAATTTGTTAAAATAATTAAACTTTAGGATGAATTTTTTTTTTTTATGTATAATTTCTCCTAGAAAATATAATTTTAAAATAAAATATAATAAAAATTTGACTAATTTGATGAGGATGGTTGATATGGATATTAGGATTAATCGGTCCACCGAATAAAAAACTTGTAGAAATGATTAAACTCAAAATGTATTTATAAATTTTCAAAACCAACAATCAATTAATATTGATTTTAATCAATGTCTTTTGTAGTTTTAAGGTTAATTTGGGTGGGGATGGTGGAGATGGAGCAGAAAGGCGGCACACATTAATCAGATTCGGCCAAGGAAGAAGTCAACTAAAAAGTTGTCCAAAGAGGATCTCTATCTCTTGTCTGTCTGAAGAAGTAGCGTAGCATTATCCATAGACATGGAAGAACACGATATTCAGTTTGAAGCAACAAAGAAAGTTGCGTCATCTGGAATGGAATCGGACAAGAAGAAGGCCTTTGGACGAGAAGAAGACCACGAAATTCATTTCGAAGCAAAAAAGAAAGTTGCGTCATCTGGAATGGAATCGAACGAGAAGAAGGCCTTTGGACGAGAAGAACACCACGAAATTCATTTCGAAGCAAAAAAGAAAGTTGCGTCATCTGGATTGGAATCGGACGAGAAGAAGGCCTTTGGAAAAATGAAGAAAGAGGCCTCACCGAAGCAGGCCTTTGGAAAAATGAAGAAAAAAGCCTCACCTTCGTCTGCGTCAAAACAAGTCTTGAGAGAAGAATGCGTAGGGATGATACGAAAAATTGAGGCTTTGACAAGAACGGTTGACTTAATTCATCTTCTCCAGTCATACCAATCAGAATCAGTGTCATTCCACTATTTTGGCTTTACACAGCACCTCATATGGATACAAGAACTAAGAAAACAAAAAGCTTTGGTATCAAATAACAATCATGTCAAACATGAAGAATTTCAGGATGTTCAAAGATGCATTAATGCTGTCAAAGAGGGCATTGAGAAGGAATTTCAGGATGTTACAAGAAACTTGGTCCGCGAAGATTCAGGAATTTATTGGGCTTTTATACGTCAAGAAGAATATGATATTATGAGCTTAGATGAAAGTTTGACACAGAAAAGCTTTTCCCGTGAAGGTTCTGCTAATTGGACTTTTAAACGCCAAGAAGATGATATTATGAAGTCATATGAGGAGAGCTTGACACAGAAAACAGAGGTTGGGCTAACGCCTGAAACTAGTGGAGATGAACTTTTGGAAATAGCTATCGATTCTGCTGTTCGCCAAGTTTCGAATTGTATTCAAGATGAAAGAATTCCAGATACTGGGATTTTGTGGGCCATTTCCAATGCCAGAAATGCCAGAAAATATGGAATAATTCGAAAGATTGGGATTTCAGGGCTCGGAGGGGAGAAAGTAGCAAGCGCATTAAAGGATATGCAAATGGTCAAATCCAAGTGCAGTGTTGTCCTCTGCATCTCTGTCTCACGACATCACAGCATCGAAGAGGTTAGGCAGAACATCGCAACACAGACCGGCAGATTAAAATCTGGTAAAACTGATTACACTTCGGAGGGATCGCAAGACCAATATTTGCCTGACAACTTCTTGCTGCTTGTGGATTGCATTGATGGGCAGATAGACCTACATGACTTAAAAATCCCTGATTGTGGATTCCTACTGCTTACAACTCAATCGCAAAAAGTCCATGAGATAATGGATTTGGATTTGGGGATCAGAATGGAGGATCATCTGTTACCCTGGAAACTATTCTGTTGGAGTGTGGGCCCATCACTTGTTCATTCTTCCTCTGTCATCCAACAAATGGCCGCCCAGTTAGTGAAAGAGTGCCACGGCCATCTGCGTGCCATTGTTCTTCTTGCAAGGGCCTTGAAAGGTGTGACTGATATTGGTGTGTGGGAACTTGCACTCAACCATTTAGCATCACGATCCTCCCACCAGCAGGAAAATGGAAAGAAAGTCATGGTTCGTGTGTTAAAATTCTGTTGGTATCAGAAGGACATTATAACAAAACATTGCATTAAAAACTGCACAGATCGCCTGAATTGGACTGCAGATTCATTTGTATCATCTTGGATTGAGAATGGTTTAGTAGAAACGGAAGCAAACGGAAAAGTTATTCTTCAAGAACTCATCAATTCCTTCTTGCTAGACAATCGGGGCTTTGGTTTGGTCCAAATGCATGAAGAAACTCAATCTGTCTTGAAAAATTGTATACCTAGTCATTTAAAGCTAGGGGGATTGGGATTGACTGAAACACCAAAAGTTGAAGATTGGTTTTATTCCGAGGAGATTGAGTTGATGAATAATAAATTATCTGAGCTACCGGAGAAACCTCAGTGCTCATTTCTCCAAAAATTGTTGTTACATAACAACTATGATCTGATGGAAATTCCTCAACTATTCTTTCAATACATGCCTTGCCTAACACATCTAGATTTGTCTTATACTAGCATAAAGTCTTTGCCACCTTCCATTTCCAATTTGAAATCACTTCAAAAATTCCTTTTGAGAGGTTGTGAACTTCTCATGGAACTGCCGCCTGACATCGGAGCTCTTGAGAATCTTGAGGAGTTTGATCTTGAAGGAACTGAAATAATGTATCTGCCCAAGGAAATTGGAAAACTAATCAAATTGAGACGCTTCAAGGTCTCTTTCTGTCAACATGCAAATCGCTACAAGGAAACTAAGCAGATGGACACAACAATCCCTACAGGGGTGTTGTCAAAACTCAATGGATTGCAAGAATTAAGCGTTGATGTGAATCTAGATGGTGACTGGTGGGATGTTGATGTGAAGGTAATCCTGAATGAACTAAGTGGCTTAAAATCATTGTCTATCCTTGAGTTGTATCTACCATCAGCTGAATTGTTGCAACGACTTAGACAGGATCTCCCAAAATACTTAATGTATTTTAGATTCACGGTTGGCCATCATCGACAACGCATCATATCCCGTCTACCCCATGAAGTTGAAGAGATATTCAAGGAAAAAAAGAAATCAATGAAATGCCTTGAGTATATAAATGGTGAAGACATAGCAACTGAGATTACCGAGGTACTCAACCATGCCAATTTTTTCTTCCTAGACCGCCACTGGACAGTGAAGATGCTTTCTGATTTCAGGCATGAAAACATGGAAAACCTCAGAGTTTGCTTGCTGGTGGAATGTAATGAACTTCAAACTATTATTGATGGAGATTATAAATATCCGTTGGGTGTTGATTATGTTTATAGGAAACCTGTATTCATATACCTGAAGTACTTGGGTATTCATTATATGTGGAATTTACAAAGTATTTGGAAAGGTCCAATTGATAAGGGTTGTCTATCCAATCTGAGGGTTTTGGCATTGCATACGTCCCCCAATTTGACTACCATTTTCACACCAAATTTGCTTGGTAATCTGAGGCGA
Organism: Camellia sinensis; assembly: GCF_055761805.1. Taxonomy (NCBI): domain Eukaryota; kingdom Viridiplantae; phylum Streptophyta; class Magnoliopsida; order Ericales; family Theaceae; genus Camellia; species Camellia sinensis. The sequence goes on along the minus strand of NC_138962.1, from coordinate 60,673,092 downwards.
TTGGAAGAGCTTATAGTTGAAGACTGCTGCAAAATCAAGAGCCTAGTAAGTCAAGAATCTTCAGAATTGAAACATGGTTATGTTCTCAAATTGTTGAAGAGTATATCGCTTCTTGACCTACCAGAATTGGTTAGCATTTCAGATGTTACAAGTATCAGTCCTGTGTTGAAAAGTCTGATTGTTTATAATTGTCCAAAGCTTGAAACTCTTTATGTTAACAAAGCGCCTGCTATCAAATATTTGACGATCAAAGGAGAGAAGGAGTGGTGGGAATCGTTAAAGTGGCATGAATCAGAGTCAAGCAGCGGTATTCGGCCAACTTATGAGGAACTTGGAAGGGGTGAAGATTTGATGGATGAATTAGCTAGAGACATCTACTCACACCAGCAGGGGTTGCATTTTTAATAGCTAGGTAATGTCTCATACCTTTTTCATTTAAGAAATATAGTGGTATTTTCTTTTCCTCTAAAAGCATTTGTTATACCAAACTAACCAAATTCTCCTACTTGCATTGTGATCAGTCTTATTATCACCTCTATTTCAAGTTAAATTGGGATAGATCATCAAATTGTGTAAAAATTTGCATTGTATATCCCGTGCTTGATTCCCTTAACTAATTGAACCCTCACCTATGTGGTTAGAGCCTGATAACAAATTACTTCCATAGGCAGCAAATGGATCCAAATTTTTATTTTTATTTTTTCACTAGGCTTACTATTACAAGCATAGTGAATGAATTTAGGGTTACATATCTGAAACACGACAATTAGCTAATTAATTTAATTGATTCTGACACTATTTGTCATCTTTGCCATTTATCCGGTGAGTGACAGGTTATGACAGCTTCATGAAGACCCTTGTGTTAGGAGATTGGGACAATCCGATGGTGTTAAGGAGCTTAAGCTGGGGAATTGTTGCTACTGGTGGCTGTAAATACCAATAAATAATCTTCAAGCAAAATCGATCAGATTAAGCTTTCTATATAGCTTGTTGGTTCATTTCTTTCTTGTATTAAATTCTGCTTGTTTTCATGTCGTTGAATACATTAGGATGTGATGCTTTATTTGCTTTAATGTCTTTGATACTGTATTTGTTTTAATGTCTTGTTTGGATGTGACAGTGACAATACTTATTGTGAGTGTTGTTTGCTAATAAACTTGTTATTGTTGTTTGCCTGAAATCTATCAATTGTTTTGTTCAATCTATTTTGGTAACTAATACATGCCTGTATACATCTGGCGCTTTAGTGCTACATTCAGCGAAAGTTTATAACTATCTCATTGCATATGACTCCATTCTATTTATTCATTTGAAAATACAATTGCGGCCTAAAGTGTAGGTAACCTAAAGGACACTAGGTCATGTCTTGGAACTATGTCCTTGAAATTATAGGGTTTAGACAGTAATTACCTCGTACATGTGGAATGGAGAGATTAGTAGTTTAGACGATATCCTAGAAGTTTGAGATCATTTAAATGTCCAATGAGTCTATGCTACAATTTTATTTTTTTAATCTTTGTAATGAAGTGATTCAAATTTTTTCTATCTTTTCTGAAAAACTTTTATTTTCAGTGATAATTGCATTTAACCGGATGACTTCTGTCTTTTAAAGGCCAACAATATTAATACTGAAATGATGTGTTTTTTTCTTTTTCCTTTTTTGCTAGTGGTACTGTCCACAATGCCATCAATATGATTTTGGCAGTAGTTTTATTTTTTGTGTACATAAGGATCCTCACATGTAGTAGGGTGACAAAGAGTGCTTTAGAATAGTCTGGATTGTATAGATATACACAATTAATTAGGTTGTCCTTATTCACTAGAATAAAATGACTTCAATATGGAAAACGGATTTAAATTTCAACTGCACAAACAAAATTCAACTCTCACTCTCTCAGTTGATTCAATCATTTCCGGAAAAATATACAAAAATTAAAAATATAAGATAAATTGTATTTATTTATACACTAATGTAATGATGATGTTAATTGATTAGGATTAAATTTATAAAATTACACAAAAATCATCATCCATTCGTTCCTATATATATAAACGCTGAATGCAGCTTGGACAAAAATTTAGGGCTCGCCGAAATGACTTTATTGCCCTTTTACTTTCATGTCATCTAATCACCATCATCCCATGTCATCTTATGCCATGCTATTTAAGTTTATTCATTGCCCTTTTATTATTATATTTATTTTTTAAATGCAATATCCACTTTTTTTTTTCTAGGTTCAAATTACGTTTATGTTGTATATAAATTATAAAATTGGGTCTGTATTTCAAAAGAAAAGAACAAAAAAAATGTGAATAAAATATAAATTAATTTTTTATCTATAATTCTCACATTTTCCTTTCTCTTTCGAATCTCTTTTTACATCTATGACTCAAGTACAACCTTATATATATATATAATTATATATTAGTTTGGTTCGTTTATTTTGTTTTACCAATTCCAATATTTGTTTTGAGAAAGTTTATGGTACACACCGCTCTATCATAAAATAAAAAGTTACAATTTTTTGTCCAGTTGCATTCATCCTTTATATATAGGATGGATATTTAATAACTAATTTTTTTTCTAGAAATTACATTTTGCCTATTGACGGTCCTAATTTCATAACAAATGACCATTTTTATTAATAAATCGTCAAGTCAATTAATAGTTTTTAATGATATAAAAAATATATTTCAATTAATAATTCAGGTAATTTTATTATTGCATAAGAGAGTAGTTAGAAATTTTCTTTTTCAGTTAATTCTATTAAATAAAAAAATTGTGATAATGGAGTATTTATAATTTTTCAAACCATATGGATAATATGTATTTTAAGCAAATCTCAAAGGATATATTTGTTTACTCTTAAAAAAAGTTACAAATTTTTGTCGAGCTACATTCAGCCCTTATGTATAGAAGGACTAGCGTATGCCCGTGCCTAAAGGCACGGTGTAAATAATATTAAGATTAAAATGCAGTTATAAAAATAAATTTAACAGACTGTACTCTACAATTCCAAACAAATCAAATATAAAAAAAATTAAAATATCAAATAATGCACACCAGCCAGGGCTCTACAATTTAAAAGAAATTAAAACTTAAATGCATACCAGTTAGTGCTACTGCTGCTAATCAAATTATAACTACATAAGAACCAAGTTTGACTGACAAAAAATAAAAATAAATAAATAAAATAAAATCCCAATCAACAAATCCAATTGTATAATTGCATTGTGTCATGATTTAGAACCAAGTTTGACTCAAAGGCAACACCGCACCTCATTACCAAACTCTGGATACTAATCTTAAAATGCAAGCTCCCATAGAGAGAGTGAGAATATTTTACAAACATCAGGGGCATATTTATAATTTACCCTTTTTTATGATTTTGTGAAAATTTGAGAATGGAGATTTAGAGGGCTGCGATCCATCACATTCTTACAGTATATTAGCATAGTTTTTAAATTTCTTTTGTCTGGAAACCGACCAATAACAATAGACGAAAAGATCGTCAAGTAGTTTACTATTAAATCTAGGATTACATCTCTTTTTAAGACAGGTCCCTAGGTAATCAATGAATTTCAATCAAAGAAGATAGAGAAACAATTGCTGGATATGAGTATCCTAACAATTGTTAAATGCAAAGCAAAGTACTAACCAACAAACTCAACTTCAGAGAAAGTTTCGGATGTGTAATGACTTCACATCAACCATCTCCTCATCCTTAAATTCCTCCCTGAAATATATTGAACACATTCCATCAATTAACCATATAATAATAATAATAATAATAATAAAATAAATAAATAAATAAATAAATAAAAACTGTATACAATAAATGTTAATGGTGTAGACAAATGCATAGTAATTGAAGGGGAACACTAACACACTGGGTATAATAACAGTTGGTAGAGACCCAACCTTTCAAAGCAAGGGTCATGGGCTTGAAGCTCTATTCATGGGGCTATGGCAGTGTAAAAATGAACTGGTGCACGGAGCAATATGCTATACTATTCAATTCACTTAATTCAATTCAAAGAAACACATAAATATCCCATAAACACATAAGTAACTTGACTTTCAATATATTAAGAAGTTTCAACGTTCAATATATTGAGAAGTTTTAACGTTGTCCCTTTGTTAAATGCATTCACACAAACCTAACTATCTTGGCTTTGTTAAGCATTTTAGGACCTCAAAATAACAATGGGAAGAGTCTAAATTACATCAATATCAACTGCACAAAGAGGAAACAGTGGATTACTCAACTATAAGGAAGATGGCTTACCAGGAACAACAGTACCAAAAATGCTTGATTGAAACTTTGCAGAATTCAAATTGCGATTGAAAGATGACACCTGAAACGAAATAAAACAATAATAATAACAACAATGAGAGCAATTTCCATGTCGCACATTGCAATTCATGAGTAGTGAAAACTAAATGACATAATGTGGAAACAAAATTAGAACAAAAATAAATAAATAAATAAAAATAAAAAATACACATACAACAGAATTAGGTCAAATTTTTATTTTTGATAGTTATTTTGATGTTAAAAAACAAATTCACTCTAGTTTTTGGATGTATGTATGGTCGACCATACTATCAAGAGAGTAGTTTTTGGATGTAGAAATGGTAGAGACTATTAAGAAAAAAAATTTATGCTCTATACTAAATAATTTGTCGACCATACCTACATTGTATGGAAATAAAATCTGTAGATATTGAATCAAATCTGTCGAGCATACATAAATTATGAAAAAAAAATAATTTTGTTCTAGATGATGAAAACAATTTTGTTCAATGATAAAAATATAAAATTTCTGAGTTAAGCTCTCAATTTGGGACCATGAAAGTGGTGGCCCTTTAAACATTATGCAAGCAAGCCATATGACATAATTGTATGTGCATAACAACCAATTATTTGAGATGTTCCTTGAAGGTAACAATACAAAATTACACCCATAGCAGCTTACTTCAGTCATGGTATTAACTGGAAAGGTGTAATTTGATTTGTAGGGTTTACCACTGGTTTCAATTTGAGAAAATATGACATAATTGTATATGCATAATAATCAATTATTTGAGATGTTCCTTCAAGGTCACAACACAAAATTACACCCATAGCAGCTCACTTCAGTCCTGGTATTAACTGGAAAGGCGTAATTTGATTAGTAGGGTTTACCACTGGTTTGAATTTGATAAAATAAGTTAATTAATTTCATCATGTTTATCGTTAAGAAATGAAGAGTCTATTATAAAATTATGCTTATCACTTTTTTTTTTTTTAAAACAAATATGATAAAAATCATATAATTACAAACCTTAGCTACTCTGATAAGTTATTAGTGGGTCAGTGGATAATGAGAAAGTTCAAAGCAGGCAATTTAACATGAAGTTAGAGGGCCACTATGAAGAGGTTCTCTGATTATTTTCTTTACAGTTTAAGTGGGGAGGGCTGGAAATGCGTGAAATGGTAATGTAAAATGTGACCTTCCATGGGTATCCAAAAATCTCCACATAATTGCTCCACTTCTAAGTTGATGCTCACTTAGCAAGAATTACATTTGGATTAGGCTAATCACACAGACACAAACAGACTTACTTGGAATTCACACTTCGGAATTCAAATAATTCATGCTTTGTGTGAAGGACTGTTGATGAGCAAACTGCCAAATTTATCCACCACAGATGCAAACAGTAGACAACAAAATGAAATTGTTATTTGAAGTTCATTCCACCGGATCAAAAGGACAATTACATTTAAACTTACACACTCATGTGGCAAAATAAAAAAGAGGCTATTTGCTGCCTTACCAATGCATTTGGATCAATCTAAGCACCAACTATATCCCTTTTAGAGGATCGATCACCTCCGCTAGCAGATCCCTTCGTGTCACCCTGTCAAAAAATTACAACTTATTGCCTGAATCAGTAATGAACAAAATAAAGAACAACAGTAATTCCGGCAAGAAATTGGCTCAAATACCTCCAACTGAGAAACCACAATTATTTCCCAAAATAAATCGGGCAAAATAGAAAAGAAAAAAAAAATGGTGTCAGTTTAAATTCATAATGATTATGCAAAGTAATAGAAAATCAGATAAGAATATAAGCTAATCCTTGGTTCAATTACAGAGAAAATTAAACAAACAAAACCTCCAGCCGACAGTGGCTATTACAATAAATGGCTTCAGAGAATTGAGTTCTTAAAATGTTTAGAAATCATGATTCTGAACATATGAAGAACCAATACAAAATCAAAGATAGAGACAATTATACCTCCCGGTACCTAGTTAGATACACTTTAAGCGAAGCAATGTAATCTTCAAACCCAAAAGTAGCCATTGCACAAAGCAAATCATCACCATTGATCGTCTTCCTCTTCTCTTTCTGACACTTATCACTCGCCCTATTTGCAAAAACCTCGAATCACATTTCACAAAACACGATCCTAAAGCATGAAATCCTAATATAGCAAATACATAAATGTGAATAGAAAGAGAAGAATATCTATTTCACATTTAAAATGTAGAGCACTAAAGCACATCAGTAAGTGCTCTACATACTAAAATGTAGAGCACTAAAGCAAATTGGCTGTTAAAGGCACGGTGTAGAATATCTAAATCTATATTCAAATGTAGTATATTTTAGTGCTCTACATATGTGCTCTACATTTTAGTGTTAACAGCCAATTTGCTTTTTATTTTTTTATTTTTTTGACAACATCTTTTCTTTTTGTTGAGGTAGGAAAATGAATCTGGTATCCATATATTTATTATGATGTCAGATTGAAATTAGGACATGAAAATGTAGTCTGATAAGGGGAGGGGAAAAGATGTTAAATAAAAAATCAAATCTCTATTACACCCTTTGTTACTTGTCACTAAGTAGATCGATGATGGAAGGAAATGAAGTTTGTACAAAGTGCTATATGTGTATCAGTCTTACAATCCCTCCAGAAATTGTAGTATACACAGATATAAATGCAGAATATGGATGATCAAGTATACTGCAGATATAAATGTAGTATACACAGATTTATTATGGATGATCAAGTATAAATGCAGAATAGATAGATAAAAGATATCTATCTATTTGGGATGATCAAGTAGGAGCTTGAAATGTAGATGCTATTTAAGTTCTTTAATGAATTTGGATCCATACATGTTATATTAGCAACCTATATATATGTTTGCATATAAAATTTACTAAAATTAAAAACAGAAGAAAAATACCAAAAAAATGGGAGCCAAACAGGGGTAGTTAATATCAATATGCTTCAAGGATTATACAGAAGCTTAGCTTGTTTTTGGCTAATATTTTATGACATGACTGTCTTATACCAGTATACTAATAACTCTATACCAGTGTACTAATAACTCTAATAACTCTTAGCTTAGCTTGTTCTTGTTTTTGGCTAATATGTTATCCATGTGTGTGTGTTCTTAGATCTTCCGACTCGTATAGAGACCTAATTATAGAAGTATAGTGGTCTGTTGAATATTTTCTAATACAAATACATATGAACACACACACATGGATAACATATGAGAACCAAAGTTTACAAAGGAGTCACTAAGGCTGACTGCTACCAGAACCAATGATTGGAACATGAGATTTAGTTAGTAGATCTGTAATTTCAGCAAGTGCAATTTCAATTCTTTCGAATATAGTAGTTACAATGTACTCTTTGCCAAATTTTTTTTCCTAGCACAAATAATGCAACTTTTAACTCAAAAATTACAGGGTCTTTTATATTGCAGGAAATAGATAGAAGAAGCATCAAAACATATGTCTATAAGGAACACTTGCAGAAGTATTACAAAGAAACCAGTTATATTAGCAACCTATATATATATGTTTGTATATAAAATTTACTAAAATTAAAAACAGAAGAAAAATACCAAAAAAATGGGAGCCAAACAGGGATAGTTAATATCAATATGCTTCAAGGATTATATAGAAGCTTAGCTTGTTTTTGGCTAATATTTTATGACATGACTGTCTTATACCAGTATACTAATAACTCTATACCAGTGTACTAATAACTCTAATAACTCTTAGCTTAGCTTGTTCTTGTTTTTGGCTAATATGTTATCCATGTGTGTGTGTTCTTAGATCTTCCGACTCGTATAGAGACCTAATTATAGAAGTATAGTGGTCTGTTGAATCAAAGATGAGAGATTTTCTTCAATTTACATTTTGGACCGTTAGATCTCGGTTGATGCTCAAAGAGCATTTGGGTGGGAAATAAAGACATCTCAACCATTGAAGTTGAGATGAGACAATTTAAACCATTGGATCAAAATGTATCTCTAAGACATTTTATATATTTTCAAAAACCTTCTTCCCTTATTATATAGATTTCTTATCGTATTTTCTCATCTCTAAACACAATAATTGGGTCTCAAGTGAGAAAACAAGATAACAAATGAGATTGCGTGTAACATTATCTGCATTCATTCGATTCAAAATCAGGAAGTTCGTTTTTTAGATAGGAAAAATCAAGAAGTTTTGGATACATAAAAATTGATTATAGCATCGGACATAAAATATATATGGAATAAAATACAATGGTTCATGAAAATTTGTCTTGAATATTATTCTAAAAGTGAGCGTGTGATGTAAATTTAAAGTTGATGGAATGTAGATCACACACACTCAAAATAGATGTAGACTATTGATTTTTTTTTTTTTCTATGTGATTTTCTAAAGTAAATCTTCTGGATTTGTAGCATTACTATATATGAAAGACAATTTTTTTTTTTAAAGTGGGCCTCATCAGCGAATTTTATAAAATTTTATTTCATTAATGCATGTTTTATGCTCTTTTCTATGTTTGCAACAGAATGGAATGAAAATCAACAACTATATGGGTGAGTTTAGTATAGTCTTTTACTTTGGAAAACATAAAATAGAAGTTGAAAAAAGCTTATTTGAATTGTTTTCACAAAAGAATGAAAACAATTGGTGTTTTTGAACTACTCATTGTTTTTGTTTCTGAAAACTTGAAAAACAGAAACAACACCCAAAATGACAACCATAATTATGGCTATCTAAAGTGATTCAAATTGAATTTTTTTTCTTCTTCTTAATCAATCCACCCAAAAAAAAAAAAAAAATACAAAAACAAAAACAAAAACAAAAGAAAAGAAAAGTTGCTTACTCAATTGGCAATAAAGAAGGGGAATTTTGTCCAAACTAAAATCTAACAGTTATCAACACATGCATCTTCCCAAAGCATCAAAATAATTTTGGAATTAATTCCCTTTGGTTTTGTTTTCAAATTTTGTTTAAAAAAAAAAATGATCTGAAAACTTTGTTTGGCAATTTCTAAAAACACCCGTCTTTTAGAAAAACACTTTCAAAAACTTTTCCAAATTTTCAACAGCTGTTTTCAAACAAAAACGAAAACGATGAGTGTTTCTGAACTCCTCATTATTTTTGTTTTCGAAAAAACAAAAATTTCGAAAACCATACCTCAGCTTGAAGTTTCTGGTTCTGAGATTGGAGAGCATCATTATCAGCCTTGATAGCATCAAACTGTCTCTTAAGAACATCAGTCTTTCTCTAACTGCTTTGTCTTCCACCTAGCCCTCTTGCTCTGAAACCATATAGCTATTTGTCTTGGTTGTAGCCCAAGAGCCCTTGCCAGCTGCATTTTCAAGAGAGGAGGAAGAAAGAAAAAAAAGAAATGAGCCTCAAAGATACAAAGAAGGAAATTACAGAGAAAAGAATGCCAAAAAGGTATGCATACAATATAAAAGAAAAATAAAGTTTTAGTTTCCTGCCTCTTTTCTTTGGAAGGAGCCTTGTTTGCAAGTCTAGCTGTTTGTACAGCAGCATCTGCAGATGCAGCTTCAGGAGTTGCCTGTAGAATCTCACATATAAGTTGTTGGCATTCACTCTATTATACAAAATTAGAAAAATATAAACTCAATGAGAACTAAATCTATGAACCAATATTTTTAATTAAATGGACAATGTTGAAATTCAGAAAATGAAAAATTTTCAATTGGTCGCTAGATTAGCACCAGAAAGCTAATGACAAATACAATGGCAGACACTACCTGTAAAATTGTCAATGAAAAGCCGATACTGTAGCCTCCAGTATCATGAGACGCATCAGAATCAGGGTTCCAATTTATCTCTGCCATTGACTTTGGTGTGTTCATGTCACTTTGTTGTGAGGATTTTGATTCTAGAAGCTCTCCACCAATATCATGGTTCTCTGAACATTTATATGGTCAAACTTAAATTCAACAAAAGGGAAAAGAATACCCAAAACTAAGTATTACATAATTATATCTCACCGAATATCCAAACAACAGCATCCAAAATCGAATTAAGAAGTTCCTTTGCTACTATAGCGATCCCGGGTTTACCCTTGTTGTACAGTGATCCGGACATGTGTCCGTGGATGTTGGTAGTTGGTTATTATCTTGTTTACATCCTTTATACTTTGTATTTGAGTTATAGGATGTGTTGGGAAGGTTTGTTACAGGTTGGTTAGGCCTTGGTTTCAAATTCCTTGTTGTTGAGTTTTTAGGCGGTCCGCTCGAGCGGGTCTTCTTGCGCTTGAGCGAAGATTGCACACTTCCAGTATTTTCGTGTTCCTGCAAAACTTCTGCAGATGTGATTTTTACGCTCGAGTGGGTTTGTTTACGCTCGAGCGGTGGCGCTCGAGCGGGTCATTTGGCGCTCGAGCGGGTAGTACTTTCTGGGTGTAAGTTCTGGGAGGTGGAAATTTGCGCTCGAGCGGACTGGTTTTCGCACTCGAGCGGATGTGCTTTATTCTTGTGTCTTGGCGCTCGAGCGGGCCTTATTGCGCTCGAGCGTGTCCAGAGTTTTGTTCTTGGCGCTCGAGCGTCGTGTTCTCCGCTCGAGCGGGTCATACGTATATGAGTTATCCACTGGGTGATTTTAAATCACTTTTTACATTTCTTTCTCTCTCCTACTTTTTCTAAAAACCCTTTTTGAGAGCCTCTCTCTCTAGAAACTCCCTTCTCTCTAGGGTTTGATCTAGTTAGAGTGTCCTCCTTCTCTTCGGCCTTTGTAATAGTTGTGTGGATCGTCGAGGGCGTCGTTTTGATACGAGAATCTTGGTCTTTGGAGCACGTTGGATTTTTGTCTTCATCTCCTTTGGGGCTCCGGATTTGAGGTAGGGATATCCTACTCCTCTCTATGGATTTTGTCTTTAAATTTTAGTATTTTGAGATGTTGGGGTTGGTTTAGTAATTTTGTGAAAATTTGGGGCTTTTGTGTTATTTTACAAAAGTTGGGGTTTTATTTATAATAAACCTATATGCATGTTTGGCATAGAGAAATGGACTAAATGTTGAATCATTGATGAAAATGGGACCTAAGGGTTGAAATGGTAATTATGGAAGATGACCTAATTACATTGTTTGATTAATTGGGATAATTAATTGTGAGAAATGAGGAAATGAAATGGAATTGTTGGGGTTGGGAATGTATGGGGTTAAAGGGTGTAGTTGAATTAATTATCACTCACCGAAATGAAATGTCGATTGAATATCCATTGTGCATTTATTCTCTGTTTAGAAATAACTGCTTTGGGCTATCGGTGGAGGATAGTCGTGATTGTTGTAGACAATGCATGATGATTAGGCAAACGAAAACTAATCAATGGAATGTGTCATGGAATTTGACGGTTGATAGAATACATTAACTGCATGTATTGAGTGATTGTATATAGAACCAATGTGTTTGTATACGTTATGTGTAGAGGAGGAGATGGGGGATGAACTCTGTAGACACAGCTCATATGCTTGTCTAGAGAAATGAAGATAGAGCTCATATGCTTATCTTTGAGAAGTGTAGACACAGCTCATATGCTTGTCTAGAGAAGTGAAGATAGGGCTAATATGCTTATCTGTGAATGTGGGATATAGTTGTTATACATATCTGTTGAGAATGTGGATATAGCTTATATGCTTATCTGTGAATGTGGGATATAGTTTTTATATATATCTGTTGAGATGATGATAGAGCTAACATGCTCATCTGTTGAAAAAGGGAAAATGAAAAGTAACTTGGACTCATAAGTCGTATGGCATAAAATGTGATTTATGTGGATATATTTGTGTTGGCCATCTATCAATTGCTAATCTTTTAGTCATTGTTCATGGTTGGTTTAGTGTATTTATACTGGGCTGTGGCTCACCCTATATGGGGATATCATTTTTAGGTACATGTAGCATGCCACCTCTAAGGACTTAGCTTGGGAGGCTAGAGGCGGACACACTTTCGTCGTTTTATTTTTGGATGTATTACATGTAAATTCAAGCCAAGGGCTTAAAGTGTAATTGAGTTAGTACTCTTTTGTTGTAACCAAGTGTTAACTTGGAAAGCTGTAAGCCTGTAGGGCATTTGCTTTTGTTGTTAACATGTAATATTTTTGTAATGAACTACTCTGATGAATAGAAGAATGTTTATCTTTATTATCAATGTATGTCAATATTGATGGGTTTAGTGTTATTATTTTGAGGGCGTTACAACTTGGTATCAGAGCGTACCGGGTTCGAATACTTTGGGTACGTGGGAAGTGATTAGTATCACAATGGGTTTGTCTCGCTTGGTAGAGACTTAGATGTAGTGTCATATGCTATGTGTTTAATTGATAACATGCTTATTTGTTTATTTGGGTGTGGGATTTAATTTCTAGGATGTCGATTGGATCCTTGGGTTTCTGTGAGTCTTGTTGGAAAGGCACCTGATCAATGCTGTTTCTAACCGGAGCTCTAGTAACGCCTCGGGACTATCATTATCCGGAAATGAAATTCGTAAGTGCTTATGTGTTTATGTGCTTACGTGGAGTGAATTACAGTTGTCCATGCATTAGGACGCGAGTGTTATAGCTTCGGCACATTTGTGAATGTGCTAATAGTCTTGGTTACCTTTATTAGGATGTCAGGACGAGGAAGAGGTGCTAGGCGTGGTAGACCTGCAAGGCAGGAGGTACCTGTACCGGATGACGTTCCGGCAGTACAGGAAGGAGTTGGTCATGCCAATGTGGCCGAGCCGGTGGGTCAGCAGGCTATGAGTGCCTTGGCACGAGAGATAGCAGGAGCTTTGGGTATTCTCAGAGCAGGGAATCAGGCAGTTGAGGCAGGGCCTTCTTTCTTGAAGAGGGAGTTTTTCCGGTCTAATCCGGACGAGTTTATCAGGGATCCGAAGGAGCCACTGAAGGCTGATGAGTGGCTAGAGCAAATGAGTAAGACGTTCGAGATGCTTGGCATCGAGGACGGAGCACTGAAGGTGACCTTGGCATCCTTCCAGCTGAAGGGAGTTGCGGGTCAATGGTGGAAGTACGAGAAGGCTCGTGTTGGGGATACGTGGGAGGCGTTTGTAAATGCTTTCCAGGAGAGGTTCTTGTCTGCAGTGGCTAGGGAGAAGTTGAGGGATCAGTTTAGCCGGCTTAATCAGCAGGGCTTGTCAGTGGCCGAGTTTGAGGCTACTTTTACCAGTCTGTCCAGGTTTGCACCTGAACTGGTGGCGTCTGAGGAACGCCGTTGCTATGAGTTTGAGCGGAAGTTGAGGCGGGGCCTCAAGCCGAGAGTTGGTGGGTCTTACATCCGAGAGTATAGACACCTAGTGGATGCTGCAGCTCATATGGAGCTCTTGATGCAGGAGGAGGATGAGGGGCAGAGAGGCTCCAAGAGGAGCCAAGATGGCCAGGGTGATGGCAGGAGGCAGAGGGGTTCTAACCCTCAGCAGTCGCAGGGTGGTGTTGCTAGATCGACCTTTCCAGTGCCGAGTGCAGGCTCCGGGAGAGGTAGTCAGGGGGATTTCACCTGTTACAAGTGTGGCCAGCTGGGTCACAAGGTTTCAGTTTGCCCGCAGAAGGGTGGGGGTCAGAGAGCTGCTTCTTCTTCAGCTAGACCGCAGAGTCAGAGTTTGGGCAGGGTGCAGCCCTTGTCTTGTTATCAGTGTGGTCAGCCCGGGCACCTGAAGAGGTTTTGCCCGTAGTTGAGTGCCACTTCGGGAGCGTCTGGTTCTAGGCAGATGCAGAGTTATCAGCCAACTCAGTCTGTGCAGGCCTCGAGGGCCAATCCGAGAGCTTCGTCATCCCAGTTTGTGCAGCAGTCGGTTGCTCCGAGGGGTGAGCAGGTAGATCAGGGGCCTACAGGGCGCGTGTATGCTGTTACCGCGCAGGATTTAGTACCGGCTCCATCAGTAGTGAGAGGTACTTTTCTGTTTTGCAACTCGGTTACTAGTGTGTTGATAGACACGGGTGCATCTCATTCTTTTGTATCTGCTGCATTTGCATCTGTTTTGGAATTGGAGTTAGCACAGTTAGCATCTCCTATTTGTGTAGTGTCACCTCTTGGGGGTGAACTGATCTTGAAACAAGGTGTTAGAGGTTGTGATATAGAGGTCGCCGACCATAGGCTTCCTTTTCCGTTTGTTGTCATGCCCATGAAGGGTTTTGATGTTATTTTGGGTATGGACTGGCTGTCGTCATACCGAGCTGTTATAGATTGTTACCGTCAGAGGGTAACTGTGTATACTCCGAGCGGGGAGTGTTTCCATTTCTTGGGAGACCAGGTTGGTAGTGTTTTGCCACCGGGGTATGATCCGCGAGGGCGGGGAGAGCTTAGCGGTTTGCTTGCTAGCTTCGAGAGTGGTGAGTGTGATGAGACCCAGGTTGTGTTGCCGAGGGTAGTTTGTGAGTACTCGGACGTCTTTCCCGAGGATCTCGTTAGTTTGCCACCTCGTCGGGAGATCGAGTTCTCCATTGATTTAGTACCCGGCACAGCGCCGATTTCTACGGCACCTTATCGTTTTGCTCCAGTAGAGTTGGTTGAGTTGAAAGTTCAGCTTCAGGAGTTGTTAGATAAGGGCTTTATTCGCCCTAGTGTTTCGCCGTGGGGAGCACCGACCCTCTTTGCTAAAAAGAAAGATGGTGCCTTGAGGTTGTGTATTGACTACCGGAAGTTGAATCGGGCTACGGTTAAGAATAAGTACCCTATGCCCCGTATAGATGATCTGTTTGACCAGTTGAAGGGTTCCCGTTGTTTCTCTAAGATAGACTTGAGATCGGGTTACCACCAGTTGAGGGTCAGGGAAGAGGATATTCCAAAGACGGCATTCCGTACGCGGTATGGCCATTATGAGTTTCTGGTGATGCCATTTGGGCTTACCAATGCACCGGCAGTCTTTATGGACTTGATGAACTGGGTTTTCCGGGAGTTCTTAGATCGATTTGTGGTTGTCTTCGTGGATGACATTCTTATCTATTCACCTTCTGAGGAGGAGCACGAGGAACACTTGAGAGTGGTGCTTGAGTTACTTAGAGCCCATAGGATGTATGCCAAGTTTGGGAAGTGTGAGTTCTGGCTAGGAGAGGTGAAATTCTTAGGCCACGTGGTATCCGGGAAAGGGGTGTCTGTTGATACATCCAAGGTTGAGGCAGTGCAAGATTGGGCACAGCCTAAGAGTGTGTTTGAGATCCGCAGTTTTCTGGGATTAGCTGGGTATTACTGTCGGTTTGTGAAAGATTTCTCCAGGTTAGCGTCACCGTTGACTAGGCTGACTCGGAAAGGAGCCAAGTTTGTGTGGAGTGAGACTTGTGAAAAGTCGTTCCAAGAACTGAAAGTTAGATTGACTACCGCTCCGGTGTTGATTATTCCGGAGAGAGGGTTGGGTTATGCGGTTTATTGTGATGCCTCACGAGAGGGTTTGGGTTGTGTGTTGATGCAAGAGGGGAAAGTGGTAGCTTATGGCTCACGTCAGTTGAAAATACACGAGAAGAATTACCCTACACACGATCTAGAGTTAGCGGCTGTGATCTTTGCCTTGAAAATCTGGAGGCATTACCTTTACGGTGAGAGGTTCGAGGTGTTCTCGGACCACAAGAGTTTGAAGTATCTGTTTACACAGAGGGACTTGAATTTAAGGCAGAGGAGGTGGATGGAGTTCATCGAAGACTATGATTTTGAGTTGCATTATCATCCGGGAAAGGCCAATGTTGTGGCCGATGCCCTTAGTAGGAAATCCATTAGTGATGTAGCTTGTATAGCCATCCGGGAATGGGAGATGTTGGGAGCACTTGGTGAGTTTGATTTGCTACTGGGCGAATCCGTTGAGGCTGCGGCCTTGTTTTCTGTTGTTGCGCAGCCTACACTTATGACACGAGTGTTAGAGGCACAGAGAGGTGACCTTGAGGTAGAATCCCTCCGAGAGAAGATCTCCAATGGGAAAGTTGAGAAGGGTTTGACGGTGTATCCCGACCTGAGTGTGAGATACCGAGACCGTTTGTTTGTGCCGGAGTCTTGCCGAGAGGAAGTACTCCGAGAGTTTCACCATTCGCGCCTTGCGGTGCATCCGGGAGGTACTAAGATGTATCAGGATTTGGGTCGCCAGTTTTGGTGGCGGGGTATGAAAAGAGATGTGGCTGTTTTCGTATCGAAGTGCCTTACTTGCCAGCAAGTGAAGTCCGAGCATCAGAGGCCAGCGGGTTTGTTGCAACCCTTGCCTATTGCCGAGTGGAAGTGGGAGCATGTCACTATGGACTTTGTTGTAGGTCTTCCGAAGACTCAGCGGGGTAGTGATGCTATTTGGGTGGTTGTAGACGGGTTGACTAAGTCGGCACACTTCATTCCTATGCGCGTGAGAGATTCGGTAGATCATCTTGCCGACTTGTATATTTGAGACATAGTGAGGTTGCACGGGGTCCCAGTGACGATCGTCTCAGATAGAGATCCTCGTTTTACTACCAGGCTGTGGCAGAGTTTGCAGAGTGCCTTGGGCACTAAGTTGACCTTTAGTACGGCTTATCACCCTCAGACTGATGGGCAGTCCGAGCGTACTATTTAGATCCTCGAGGATATGCTTCGGGGTTGTGTCCTGGACTTCAGTGGGACGTGGGAGAGGCACTTGCCATTAGTGGAGTTTGCCTACAACAACAGTTTTCAGTCTAGCATCGGTATGGCACCGTTTGAGGCCTTGTATGGCCGACCGTGTAGGTCTCCAGTTTGTTGGTCCGAGGTGGGTGATGCACCTTTGTTGGGTCCGGAGTTGGTTAGGGAGACGACGGAGAAAGTTGAGATTATCCGTAGGAGGCTTGTTACAGGCCAGAGTCGCCAAAAGAGTTATGCCGACCGTAGGAGGAGGCCTTTAGCGTTTGAGGTAGGTCATGTCTTTCTGAATAGTACGCTCGGTGAGAGAGTTGAGCTTATCCGGTGATCATGTCTTTCTGAAGATATCACCTAGGCGAGGCTTGATGAGGTTTGGGAAGAGTGGGAAGTTATCCCCTCGATTTATTGGTCCTTTTGAGATCCTTGAGAGGATTGGCGAGGTTGCTTATCGGTTAGCTTTACCGCCGCAGTTGTCCGGAGTTCATGACGTGTTTCATGTGAGTATGCTTCGGAAGTATGAGCCAGATCCATCACATGCATTGGATTGGACCGATTTAGAGGTAGATGAGGATGCCTCGTATGAGGAGAGACCGGTTCGGGTCTTGGATAGGCGGGATCAAATCCTGCGTGGCAAGACCATCCCTTTGGTAAAGGTTTTGTGGAAATATCACGGAGTGGAGGAAGCCACTTGGGAACGTGAATTGAAGGTCCGTGAAAAATATCCGGACTTGTTTGCTGTTGTATAATCTTGTATTTACTTTTTGGACTATTATTGAACTTAAGAACTTTTATATATGTCTTAAGTTGTGAAACATTGAAAGTGTTTTGATTTATTGAAAGTATGTTTTGGAACTTGCCTAATATGGAAGTTGAGTGTAACATTATATATGTTGAAATATATTGTTGAAATTGAAAAAGAAATGCATAAGGTTGATGCATGTTGAAAGTACATATGTTGTTTACATATTGTGAAATGCCTCTTGTTAAAGAGATGGGATGACCGGTAATGGGTTGAGTTTTTGAATGTTAAGGTATAACATTGTTTAAAATGGATGAAAACCTGTTTTTGAAACTTATGCTTAATTTCGGGGACGAAATTCTTTAAGGGGGGGAGGTTATAGCGATCCCGGGTTTACCCTTGTTGTACAGTGATCCGGACATGTGTCCGTGGATGTTGGTAGTTGGTTATTATCTTGTTTACATCCTTTATACTTTGTATTTGAGTTATAGGATGTGTTGGGAAGGTTTGTTACAGGTTGGTTAGGCCTTGGTTTCAAATTCCTTGTTGTTGAGTTTTTAGGCGGTCCGCTCGAGCGGGTCTTCTTGCGCTCGAGCGGAGATTGCACACTTCCAGTATTTTCGTGTTCCTGCAAAACTTCTGCAGATGTGATTTTTACGCTCGAGTGGGTTTGTTTACCCTCGAGCGGTGGCGCTCGAGCGGTGGCGCTCGAGCGGGTAGTACTTTCTGGGTGTAAGTTCTGGGAGGTGGAAATTTGCGCTCGAGCGGACTGGTTTTCGCGCTCGAGCGGATGTGCTTTATTCTTGTGTCTTGGCGCTCGAGCGGGCCTTATTGCGCTCGAGCGTGTCCAGAGTTTTGTTCTTGGTGCTCGAGCGTCGTGTTCTCCGCTCGATCGGGTCATACGTATATGAGTTATCCGCTGGGTGATTTTAAATCACTTTTTACATTTCTTTCTCTCTCCTACTTTTTCTAAAAACCCTTTTTGAGAGCCTCTCTCTCTAGAAACTCCCTTCTCTCTAGGGTTTGATCTAGTTAGAGTGTCCTCCTTCTCTTCGGCCTTTGTAATAGTTGTGTGGATCGTCGAGGGCGTCGTTTTGATCCGAGAATCTTGGTCTTTGGAGCACGTTGGATTTTTGTCTTCATCTCCTTTGGGGCTCCGGATTTGAGGTAGGGATATCCTACTCCTCTCTATGGATTTTGTCTTTAAATTTTAGTATTTTGAGATGTTGGGGTTGGTTTAGTAATTTTGTGAAAATTTGGGGCTTTTGTGTTATTTTACAAAAGTTGGGGTTTTATTTATAATAAACCTAGATGCATGTTTGGCATAGAGAAATGGACTAAATGTTGAATCATTGATGAAAATGGGACCTAAGGGTTGAAATGGTAATTATGGAAGATGACCTAATTACATTGTTTGATTAATTGGGATAATTAATTGTGAGAAATGAGGAAATGAAATGGAATTGTTGGGGTTGGGAATGTATGGGGTTAAAGGGTGTAGTTGAATTAATTATCACTCACCGAAATGAAATGTCGATTGAATATCCATTGTGCATTTATTCTCTGTTTAGAAATAACTGCTTTGGGCTATCGGTGGAGGATAGTCGTGATTGTTGTAGACAATGCATGATGATTAGGCAAACGAAAACTAATCAATGGAATGTGTCATGGAATTTGACGGTTGATAGAATACATTAACTGCATGTATTGAGTGATTGTATATAGAACCAATGTGTTTGTATACGTTATGTGTAGAGGAGGAGATGGGGGATGTACTCCGCGGTTTAGGGGAAGATGGGGGATGTACCTCTAAACCGGATAGTGTTGGGAGGAGATGGGGGATGAACTCCGTAGACACAGCTCATATGCTTGTCTAGAGAAATGAAGATAGAGCTCATATGCTTATCTTTGAGAAGTGTAGACACAGCTCATATGCTTGTCTAGAGAAGTGAAGATAGGGCTAATATGCTTATCTGTGAATGTGGGATATAGTTGTTATACATATCTGTTGAGAATGTGGATATAGCTTATATGCTTATCTGTGAATGTGGGATATAGTTTTTATATATATCTGTTGAGATGATGATAGAGCTAACATGCTCATCTGTTGAAAAAGGGAAAATGAAAAGTAACTTGGACTCATAAGTCGTATGGCATAAAATGTGATTTATGTGGATATATTTGTGTTGGCCATCTATCAATTGCTAATCTTTTAGTCATTGTTCATGGTTGGTTTAGTGTATTTCTACTGGGCTGTGGCTCACCCTATATGGGGATATCATTTTCAGGTACATGTAGCATGCCACCTCCAAGGACTTAGCTTGGGAGGCTAGAGGCGGACACACTTTTGTCGTTTTATTTTTGGATGTATTACATGTAAAATCAAGCCAAGGGCTTAAAGTGTAATTGAGTTAGTACTCTTTTGTTGTAACCAAGTGTTAACTTGGAAAGCTGTAAGCCTGTAGGGCATTTGCTTTTGTTGTTAACATGTAATATTTTTGTAATGAACTACTCTGATGAATAGAAGAATGTTTATCTTTATTATCAATGTATGTCAATATTGATGGGTTTAGTGTTATTATTTTGAGGGCGTTACAGCTACAGCCTGTGCTATTCCCATGGGAGCCATATCAGGTGAGACAGGGCTGACAGCCAATAGCTTTCCAGCCAATGATATTCCATTTTGTCGCTCTCCAAATAGTAGCTCTGTGAGACACTCATATAACTCAACAAATCAAATTCTGTTGCTCTCCAAATAGTAGCTCTGTGAGACACTCATATTCTATCGCTCTCCAATAGCGTTCCAGCATCCAATGATATTCCAGCCAATTGGCAACTGGTAGCTCTCCAAATGTCCTTTCAAATAATGCAGGCCAGTAGTAATAGTTTGGGCGGCCTGACCAATGCCAGCCCTTTAGCAACTAAAGTGCTCTGCATAACCTTTGATCTTGCCAGTGATAATGTCGTGAATTGTGGGACGCAATCTTTGGCTGTTACAAAAGAAAATCAAGGAGGTAAAAAGATCATCCCGAAATACAAATCAGATACAAACTTATATTAAGAACACTATAAAAAATACATGTGAGACACTCATATATAACTCAACAAATCAAGAATATAATACAAAGAAAATTACACATGCAAACTATATTCACAATGGTAGCCAAATCATGTTTTCTATGATTAGTGAAATATGCAACTCATGGGATGTCTGCCAGGGGGTGGGGATGAAGAAGTAAAAAATGCTTCAATATAATGTTAAACCAAACAATTAAATACCTATTTACCTCAATCTATCACAGAAGCTGAAATTGAATGACAAAAATAGGAGTTAAAAATATGTTCCACTGATTAAATACCTATTTACCCCAATCTATCACAGAAGTTGTGGGAGTTACACTTGTGGATTCAAAAAATTCATTCACAATAGAGAGAGAGTTCGAGGTTTTAGTTATGTATTCAAACAATTAGTAGCAGTTAAGGTTTGAATCTTGGAATCTCCTTCACCCGATAGAGAGAGAGTTCGAGAGCAGCGCCAAAGCATCGAACAGGGAAAAAGAAATCGAGACAGAGGGAGAAGTGGAGAGATAGAAATCGAGGAAATCTTACCTTGCAAGCCGAGCGATGAGGGAGGGTTGTAAGGGGAGAAGTGAGCAGCGTCAGTATGAAGAGGGAATAAGAAGATCAGAGAGGGCGAGAGAGATAAAGAGGAAATGGGGAGAAGACGTGGCTGAGAACAGAGTGAGAGAGAGAGAGAGAGACGTGGGTAGGTGGAAGGCTGAGGGAGAGATGTTTGAGCGGGAATCACATTGTCCTTTATTATGATCTGTACCATTAATATATTCTTAGAACTGATCTTAGCCATTGGATCAAAATGTATCTCACATACATTTTGATACATTTTTCAAAAACCTTCTCCTCTTATTATATAGATAGATATTTTTTATAAAATATATATATATATATATATATTTGTTTAATTTTTTTTAATTTATAGTTAAATTTTGACCCAATGATTTTGTAACACCTGTAAGAATAAGTATTTTAAACGTTCAACATATTTTTAAATTTATAGGCAAATTGAAGTTTTTAGCATATATAAAAATTTCCAAATTTTATTTTAAAATTTGAAACTCTTAGAACTATTTTTTGTAAAAATAACTTTCGTATGATATAAATACATATAGATAGATTGTAAATTTCAAGAATTATAAGATTATGGAAATCTTATTATTCCAAGTAGACAGAGTAGATTTAACATTTTTTCCCTTAAATAAAATTTTAGTAACCTAAAAATATAGGCCAAGTTGTTCAACATTAAGCTTAATTTAGGTTTAGCTGAAAATTGACAATGATTTATTTTTAATAATATCAAGTCAAGTGTTTTATCTTTACTACTAGCTTAGATAAATTGAAATAATGCAATTTTAAATTTATATTGTGGTTGGATATAATGGGTGCATTTTTTTTTTTTAAGCTGAAATAAATAATGAGAAATAGGAGCTAATAGTATTCCTCCCTAACTTTCACATAATTAGTGTTTTAATATTTTTAAATTATTTAAGTTATATCTATATCATAAGTTAAAGCTATATCAAATACTTTGATATTGATTTTTAATTTTTTTTTAAAGGAAAAAGAAGAAGAAAAAAAAGTTATAAGTAGATCCAATAAATTACAACAAATAGGCACTACAAGAAATGTCACTTTTGGCTACCAAAATATTGGTCGCCAAAAGTCAAAAATTTAGTCGCCGAAACTCTTTAGCGACCAAAATATTTTGTCGCTAAGGTCGTCGCCTTTACCCTGTCGGCGATAGTATTGGCGACTAAAATTTTTTTGGTCGCCGAAAGTGACTACATTTGGCTACTAAATTTACTTTAGTCGGCAAAAGGTATGTTTCCGCCACTAAAATATTAGTCGCCGAATGAGTACTTTTGGCTACTAAGTTGGTTTGGTCGGGGAAAGTTCACTTTTAGCTACTAAATAATTGGTCGCCGAAAGTACTCATTCGACTACGAAATATTATTTAGTCGGCAAAAGGTGATTTCGGCGACTAAAATGTTAGTCACTAAAAGTGCTACCATAAAATGAGAATGACTATTATAGACCAAACATTTTGGTCACCAATAGAATACATATTTTTAGCGACTAAGTAGTTTTGGTCGTTGTTTCTTTTGCCGACTAAAACTGTTCGTAGCTAAAAACCTATTTAGATTCATTTGAAAACTTTTTGCCAAAAAAAGTTTTGGTCGCCAAATGATACCCTTCTTTTCTGTGACTAAAAAAATTAGTAGCCAATAGTTTACTTCTCTCATTCTCAAATTTTTTAGCTACTAATTTGTTGGTCACAAAAACGTTTTGGGTTATGTTTTTGCTACTAAATTATTAGTAGCCAAAACTTTTGATTACCTATTTGGCTACCAAAACATTTGGTGGCCAAATAATTTTTCGTTTTGTTTTTTTTTTTTTTTTTTTTAAAAAAAATTTGTAAACAACCTGTATTCATTATTAGTACAACCTGTATCCTGTATAAACAATATAATCCATCAACACGAAAATTGACTATCAACCATTAAACCATTCAACAACGTGCACACATTTCAATTCCAAGCATTCAAAAAATTATGAAGACAATGTCCAATTCTATATATAATACAAATTCCATACACTCCAAGTCTAATCCAACGTCAATAATTTAAATCCATACATAATACAAAAATAACCAAATTAATTGACAAAAAGAACATTTGTACCACCACAAAAATTTAATCTGTACTGCCCGAAAACTATTTTGTACAACGTGCTATGCTAATTTTTACCACGCCAAATTTAATCGGATATTTACCACACCAAAAGAGTAATTTATACGAGCCACCATATATACGGATAGAGATATAAAAACAATGCCCTCCCGTAATTGTCAAAAAATTATATATCCACATTTGTATGTCCAAAACCATCTGCAAAAAAAAAAAAAAAAAAAATCATTAGTTTGGTGCCTATATAGCAACTGTATTAATTTCAAACATTAAAAGCCAAGGAGAGTAATAGCTATTAATTAATGAAAGACAGTAAAGGGCGAGCATCGATTCTATGAATTAAACTAGTAATAGCTATTAGTTTGGTGCCCTCCCGTAACATGGAATTCTTGACGAGCATCGATTCTATGAATTAATGCCAAAAGTTCTGTTTATGGCAATTAAAAGGGCGACAATCAACATAAGCACTAAACAATTTACCAAAAATATTGTGCCACGTTTAACTAATAAAGAAATAGTTAAACAAACTATAGTATTACCAAAATAAGGTGTCCTATTTACGTACCAAAAATATTGTGCCATGTAACTAATAAGGTGTCCTATTTACGTACCGTCCATCCCTATATGTCACATTTGTCACCGGTAAGCTTCCCGTTACCTAAAAACAGTGGTTCGGGGGTTGTTTTGCATTTTCGCCCCCGGAACCCCTTTTTTCAACTAAGTTTATGACATTTTCAACTCTAACTCCCAACGTAGGTGTCCTATTTCCGTACCGTCTGTCCCTACATGTCACATTTATCACCGGGAAGCTTCCCGTTACGAAAAAACAGTGGTTCGGGGACTGTTTTGCATTTTCGCCCCCCGAACCCCTTTTTTCGACTAAGTTTATGACATTTTCAACCTTAACTCCATACATACGTGTTCTATTTATGTCCCGTCTGTCCCTACATGACACATTTGTCACCGTGAAGCTTCACGTTACGAAAAAATGGTGCCTCGGGGGCTGTTTTGCATATTCGCTCCCCGAACCCCTTTTTTCGACTAAGTTTATGATATTTTCTACCCTAACTCCCAACGTACGTGTCCTATTTACGTATCGTCCGTCCCTACATGTCACATTTGTCATCGGGAAGCTTCCCGTTACGAAAAAACAGTGGTTCGGGGACTGTTTTGCATTTTCGCCCCCCGAAACCCCTTTTTTCGACTACGTTTATGACATTTTTAACTCTAACTCCCAACGTAGGTGTCGCATTTACGTACCGTCCGTCCCTACATGTCACATTTGTCACTGGGAAGCTTCCCGTTACGAAAAAATAGTGGTTCAGGGGCTGTTTTGCATTTTCGCCCCCCGAACCCCTTTTTTCGACTAGATAGCATAACTAGTAGAGCACTAGTACTAATGAAACCATATGGTCAATAATAGAATGATATATCAAAAAAATCAAAAACATTTTCATGCTCTTCACAGTGTGTGTGCATGACATGTTATTTATAAAAAAAAAAGTAAAGACAGAAACACCAATAAAAGAGAAAAGAACATTCATCCTATTCTGAAAATCACAAAACAAAAAATCATACATGGCAACTGTGCATGTCCGCAAATGCATATTCACACATTTCCAACCTAAGCTTTGGGCATAAACGAGCTTTCTCCTTCTTTGGAAATATGGACTTAAATTACTAAGGAGGCAACATGAGCAATATGCCGCCATGATGCAAGCATCATAAATTTCCAACCTGAACTAAAATGGAAGCATCGAGGTTATATTCTCCTCAGTTCCCATACCAAGAGCAGCCTCCTTGTACTTTTTTATGTAGTGATGTTTAAATATTACTCACATGTAATTATCATGTTTGCCAAGTAGTTTCCAAGAATTTAACAAGTGAATCCTATCCATTCAAGACAAGGCAATGCTATCCATCCACCATAGTTTCCAATGCTATTATTATATTCTACAATCATATTTCAACTTATAATGCACAGTGACACCAAATGTTTAAAAAAAAAAAAAACATACACAGCTAGGCCAACAGATCGAAAGTCATGATCCATGGGTACCAAGCTACTACTATATGTTCATTCAAGAACACAACATCAGCCGAAGAATCTACAAAGACAATCTAATCCCTGCCCTTGTTTTACCAAAACTATGATGACTGCATCTCTTTTCAGGTACTTCCAAGACACAAAATATCCTACCTCAAGTGTGAATACTTATTCATTTGTAGATTTTAAAATCATTCATATCTCAAGATTGTCAACAATTACATATTACATCAAATTCATACATTGGAAATGCAACTATGAAGAAGAACAATAGGTATATATTAAGTGCCTCAACATTCTTACCAAGGCATCCAGAAGCAACGAGCAGCTAGTATATTTGCTCAAAACCATAAAAATTCCTCTTTTATATGTACCACTACTACAAGACTTTGCCCTAGTTTCTTTAGCAAATGGCTTGATTCACCCCAAGCATTGCACTAATTTTTAATTTGAATCACATTTCAATAACAATGCCCTAATTGAGGGCATTTCGTACTGCATATTCTGTGTGCTTTGACATATATATATATATATGTATGTATGTGTGTGCGTGTGTAAACAGAGACGGATAGAAACAGAGGGAAATCGAGAGGGAGATACAGAGAGAGGGAGAGACAGATGCGAAATGGAGGACATACCTGGGAGGGAGTTCGGGGGATGATCCAGTTCGGGGGAGTTCGGGCGATGGAGACTATTCTTGTAGAGAAGAGGGCAAAGGCGTGAGTGTACATATGATTTGTGTATATAATCGAGTATATATGGAATCAAGGTTGTGAATATATGATTTGTGTGTGTGTGTATATATATATATATACATATATATGTGTGTGTGTGTGTGTGTGTAAACAGAGAGAGAAAGAGGGGAACCCGAGAGGCCTTGTGGGATGTTTAAGAAATGGAGAGGGAGATACAGAGAGAGAGAGGGAGATACCTGGGAGGAGGGAGTTCTTTCGATGATACAGCATATAGCGATCCCGGTTTCCCTTTTTCTTTACTTGTTATATCCACCCTTTAATCCTTATATTGAGTCTTGGGTTGCGTTGGGAAGTTTTGGAGCAGGTTGGTGGAGCTTAGGAACCAAGTCTAGTTGCCCAGATTTTGGCTTGTCCGCTCGAGCGGGGGTTTGGGCGCTCGAGCGGGGAATTCACCCATCCAGTATGTCCTGTGTAGTGTTGGACGCTCGAGCGGAGGATTGGCCGCTCGAGCGGGATATTGTGAGTGACGCTCGAGCGGGGAGTTGGGAGCTCGAGCGGGGACCTGTCTGCAAAAAATTCTGGAAGTGTGCATCCGACGCTCGAGCGGGAGTCTGTGAGTGGCGCTCGAGCGGGGGTTTCCACGCTCGAGCGGGGCGGCTGTTATAAAAATCCGAGAACCGACTTTCTGGATCATTTTTCATCTCCCTCTTGATTCTAAAACCCTAGAACCGCCATCTCTCTCTCCCTACTCACTTTCTCTCTTAGGATTGATCTACTTAGAGTGTATTTCTACCCTAAGTCCTTTGTTAAAAAGATAGAATGAGTCGAGGGCTTCCATTTAATCTGAACGTTTGGTGGTTTGGAGCACTTTGGAAGTTGGGTCTTCACCTTCGTCTTCTCCATTCGGGTTATTTTCTTCGAGGTAGGGACTTCCTACTCCATCTTATAAGTTTTGTTCTAAGTTTTGGTATTTTGATATGTTGGGGTCACTTTGGAAATTTTGGGAAAAACCCTAGTTGAATGAATAAATTGATGTGTGTAATTAATTTAAGGAAATTTGGGAATTTGGTTAAATTCATGAAATTGAGGAATTTATTAATTAAATGGTGTAGTTGGATAATTTAAATCACTCGCCTGTTGAATTGTTGATATATTTATTTCCAGTCTAGAAATAACTGTTTTGGGCTATCGGTGGAGGATAGTCGTGTTTGTTGTAGACATTGCATGTGGATTAGGGGAAATTGAAACTAATCAATTTGTTTAAGTCATAAATTTAGACTATTGAATTAATACAGAGTATACTTGTATTGATTGAGCATTGCATATGCATAATGTTTGGGAGGAGATAGGGGATGTACTCCACGGTTTAGGGGAAGATAGGGGATGGACCTCTAAACCGGATTTTGTTTGGGAGGAGATAGGGGATGGACTCCATTAGCATCACTCTTATGTGTGCTTATTATATTGAAGTGTTTTTACATGTTATTGATGCAGCACTAAAATGTGTATCAAATGGGAAGTATGAAGTGTTTTGATATGAGCTTGAGTCTCATTTGTTTTGTTGATATTGAAAGTAATGTGAATGTGATATATAGTTCACTGTTGTAAGTTTGGCCAGGTTCAGAGCCATATTGATAATAATGGGAATTGAAACACGTCATAGGCATTAGTGTCTTGGGATTGTATTAAGTTATAAATGATCATCTTGGTTAACCATCTATTGAATGCTATTGCTTTATTCAATGCTTATATTTGGTTTAGTATATTTCTACTGGGCTGTGGCTCACCCTTTATGGGAACATCATTTTCAGGTTCAGGTGATAAGCTACCTCCAAGGACTTAGCTTGGAAGGAATTGGAGTTGAAGACTCTGTTTAGTTTAGTTGTTATTTATTTATTTGATATTACATGTAAACACTCAAGCCGAGGGCTTTACTTGTATTTGAGTTAGAACTCATATTTTGTGTCCAAGTGTTGGCTTGGAAAGATGTTAGCCCGCAGGGCATTTGATTTGATGTTACATGTAAAGCTTTTATTTAGTAATACTCTGATGGATGAATTGTTTTCTTTAAATATTGCATGTTAATGATATATATATATATATAATGGGTTTATTTTGAGGGCGTTACAACTTGGTATCAGAGCGTACCGGGTTTGAATACTTTGGGTACGTGGGAAGTGATTAGTATCACAATGGGTTCGTCTCGTTTGACAGAGACTTAGTGTAATGTTATATGCTTACATGATAACATGTTTATGTGACTATGTGGGTATGGAATGTAGTTCCTAGGATGTTGATTGGATCCTTGAGTTTCTAGTAGTCTTGTTGGAAAGGCACTTGATCAATGCTGCTTCCAACCGGAACTATAGTAACGCTTTGGGACTATCATCATCTAGGAATGAAATTCGTAGGTGCTTATGTGATTATGTGCTTACGTGGAATGAATTATTGTTGTCCAATGCATTAGGACGCGAGTGTTTAGCTTCGGCACATTTATTAATGTGCTAACGTCTTTGTTTCCTTTATTAGGATGTCAGGACGAGGACGAGGACGCGGTAGGCGTGGTAGGCCGGGTAGGCAGGAGGTGCCTGTGCCAGAAGAGATTCCAGCAGTACAGGAGGGAGTTGGCCAGGCCAATGAGGCCGAGCCAGTAGGCCAGCAAGCTATGGACGCTTTAGCCCAAGAGATAGCAGGGGCATTCAGGGAGTCAGTAGGCATTCTCAGAGCTGAGAATCAAGCTCGGGTTGTTGTTGCGGATGCAGGACCTGCCTTTCTGAAGAGGGAGTTCTTCCGGTCTAATCCGGATGAATTTGTGAGTGATCCTAAAGAGCCGCTTAAGGCAGATGAATGGCTCGAACAGACAACGAAGACGTTTGAGATGCTTGGTATCGAAGACGAGGGGTTGAAAGTGACCTTGGCATCTTTCCAGCCGAAGGGGGATGCGGGTCAGTGGTGGAAGTTCACCAAGGGTCGTATAGGAGGTACATGGGAGGCTTTTGTGAATGCTTTCCAGGAGAGGTTCTTATCTCCAGCAGTTAGGGAGAAGCTGAGAGACCAGTTCTGCCAGCTTAAGCAGTCGAGTTCTTCAGTGGCCGAGTTTGAGGCTGCATTTACTAGCTTGTCCAGGTTTGCACCTGAGTTGGTGGCGTCTGAGGAACGCCGTTGTATCGAGTTTGAGAAGAAGTTGAGGCGTGGACTCAAGCTGAGAGTTGGGGGAACTATGATTCGGGATTATGGGTGTATGGTTGATGCTGCAGCCCACATGGAAATCATGATGCAGGAGGAGGAGGAAGGACAGAAGGGCTCCAAGAGGAGTCAGGATGGTCAGGGTGATGGTAGGAGACAGAAGGGTTTTAATCCTCAGCAGTCTCAGGGTAGCTTTTCTAGATCGACTTTTCCTGTGCCAAGTGCTAGTTCGGGGAAAGGCAGTCAGGGAGACATTACCTGTTTCAAGTGTGGCCAGCTGGGCCACAAGTCTCCAGTTTGTCCTCAGAGGGGAGGAGTGCTGAGAGCAGCATCATCTTCGGCTCGATCTCTGAACCAGAGTCAGGGTAGAGGCTAGCCACTCTCGTGTTATCAGTGTGGTCAGCCAGGACATATGAAGAGGTATTGCCTGCAGTTGGGTGGCACACCTGGTGCATCTGGTTTGAGGCAGATTCAGGGTCAGCAGCCAGCTCAGTCGGGTCAGGCCTCGAGGGCAAATCAGGGGGCTTCATCGTCCCAGTCAGTGCAGCAGCCTTATGCTCCTAGGGGTGAGCAGGTTGATCAGAGGTCGTCTGGGCGCGTGTATGCGGTTACTGCGCAGGATCTTGTACCGGCTCCATCTGTTGTGAGAGGTACCTTCTTGTTTTGCAACTCGGTTGCTAGTGTTTTGATAGATACGGGTGCATCTCATTCCTTTGTGTCTGCTGCATTTGCATCTATTTTGGAGTTAGAGTTAGCACAGTTGGCATCTCCTATTTGTGTAGTGTCACCTCTTGGGGGTGAATTGATCTTGAAACAAGGTGTTAGGGGTTGTGATAT
This sequence comes from Camellia sinensis, assembly GCF_055761805.1. Lineage (NCBI taxonomy): Eukaryota > Viridiplantae > Streptophyta > Magnoliopsida > Ericales > Theaceae > Camellia > Camellia sinensis. The sequence goes on along the minus strand of NC_138962.1, from coordinate 60,642,936 downwards.
AGAGGTTGACCATCATAGACTTCCATTTCCTTTTGTAGTTATGCCCATGAAGGGCTTTGATGTTATTTTGGGTATGGACTGGTTATCGTCATACCGGGCAGTTATTGATTGCTACTGCCAGAGGGTAACTTGTTGTACCGTGAGCGGGGAGTGTTTTCATTTTCTGGGGGACCGGGTTAGTAGTGTTTTGCCACCGGGGTATGATTCGCGAGGGCGGAGTGAGCTTAGTGGTCTACTTGCAAGCTTTTTGAGTAGTGAGTGTGATGAGACCCAGATTGTGTTGCCACGGGTGGTTTGTGAGTACTCGGACGTCTTTCCCGAGGATCTTGTTGGTTTGCCACCGCATCGGGAGATTGAGTTCTCTATTGACCTAGTGCCCGGCACGGTGCCGATTTCTATGGCACCTTATCGTTTCGCGCCAGCTGAGTTAGTTGAGTTGAAGATTCAGCTCCAGGAGTTACTAGACAAGGGTTTTATACGTCCTAGTGTTTCGCCGTGGGGAGCACCGGCCCTCTTTGTTAAAAAGAAAGGTGGTGCTTTGAGACTTTGTATAGATTACCGGAAATTGAATCGGGCTACGGTTAAGAATAAGTACCCTATGCCTCGTATAGATGATTTGTTCGATCAGTTGAAGGGTTCTCGTTGTTTCTCAAAGATAGACTTGAGATCGGGTTATCATCAGTTGAGAGTCAGGGAGGAGGATATTCCGAAGACGGCATTTCGTACGCGGTATGGCCACTATGAATTTCTGGTGATGCCATTTGGGCTCACCAATGCACCGGCGGTGTTTATGGATTTGATGAACCGAATATTCCGGGAATTTCTAGATCGTTTTGTAGTCGTCTTCGTAGACGACATTCTGATCTATTCACCTTCGGAGGAGGAGCACAAGGAACACTTGAGAGTGGTGCTTGAGTTACTTAGAGCCCATAAGCTTTATGCTAAGTTTGGGAAGTGTGAGTTCTGGCTAGATGAGGTGAAGTTTTTAGGCCATGTAGTTTCTGGGGAAGGGGTGTCTGTTGATACATCCAAGACAGAGGCAGTGCAAGATTGGGCACAGCCTAAGAGTGTGTTTGAGATACGCAGTTTCCTGGGTTTGGCCGGGTATTATCGTCGATTTGTGAAGGATTTCTCCAGGTTAGCTTCGCCTTTGACCAGATTGACTCGGAAGGGAGTCAAATTTGTTTGGAGTGAGACTTGTGAAAAGTCGTTCCAGGAGTTGAAAGTTAGACTGACCACCGCTCCAGTCTTGATTATTCCGGAGAGAGGGTTGAGTTATGCAGTCTATTGTGACGCCTCACGAGAGGGTCTAGGTTGTGTGTTGATGCAAGAGGGGAAAGTGGTTGCCTATGGCTCACGTCAATTGAAAACTCACAAGTAGAATTACCCTACGCATGATCTAGAGTTAGTAGCTGTGATATTTGCCTTGAAGATTTGGAGGCATTATCTTTATGGTGAGAGATTTGAGGTATTCTCGGATCATAAGAGTTTGAAATATTTGTTTTCACAGAAAGACTTGAACTTGAGGCAGAGGAGGTGGATGGAGTTCATTGAGGATTATGACTTCGAGTTGCATTATCATCCGGGAAAGGCCAATGTAGTGGCCGATGCCCTTAGCAGGAAACCTGTTGGTGACATAGCTAGTATAGCCATTCGAGAATGGGAGATGTTAGGTGCACTTGGGAAGTTTGATTTACTTTTGGGCGAATCCGTTGAGGCTGCGACCTTGTTTTCTGTTGTTGCACAGCCTACACTTGTGACTCGAGTGTTAGAGGCTCAGAGGGGTGACCTTGAGGTAGAATCTCTCCGTGAGAGGATTTCCGGTGGGAAGGGTGAGAAGGGTTTGACGGTGTATCCCGACCTGAGTGTGAGATACCGAGACCGTCTGTTTGTGCCAGAGTCTTGTCGAGAGGAGGTACTCCGAGAGTTTCATCATTCACGCCTTGCGGTGCATCCGGGAGGCACTAAGATGTATCGGGATTTGGGTCGCCAGTTCTGGTGGCGGGGTATGAAGAGAGATGTGGCAGCTTTCGTATCTAAGTGTCTTATTTGTCAGCAAGTGAAGGCCGAGCATCAGAGGCCAGCGGGTTTGTTACAACCCTTGCCTATTGCCGAGTGGAAGTGGGAACACGTCACTATGGACTTCGTTGTGGGTCTTCCGAGGACTCAACGGGGTGGTGATGCTATTTGGGTGGTTGTAGACCGGTTGACTAAGTCAGCGCACTTCATTCCTATGCGCGTGAGAGATTCGGTAGATCATCTTGCCGACTTGTATATTCGGGATATAGTAAGGTTGCATGGGGTTCCAGTGACAATCGTTTCCGATAGAGATCCTCGTTTTACTGCCAGATTGTGGCAGAGCTTGCAGAGTGCCTTAGGCACTAAGTTGACCTTTAACACAGCTTATCATCCTCAGACTGACGGGCAGTCCGAGCGTACTATTCAGATCCTTGAGGATATGCTTCGGGGTTGTGTTCTTGACTTTGGTGGGTCGTGGGAGAGGCACTTGCCTTTGGTGGAGTTTGCCTATAACAATAGTTTCCAGTCTAGTATCGGTATGGCACCATTTGAGGCCTTGTATGGCCGACCGTGTAGATCTCCTGTTTGCTGGGCCGAGGTGGGTGATGTACCTTTGTTGGGTCCAGAATTAGTGAGAGAAACGACGGAGAAAGTTGAGCTTATCCGTAAGAGGCTTGTTACAGCCCAGAGTCGTCAGAAATCTTATGCCGACCGTAGGAGGAGACCTTTGATGTTTGAGGTGGGTGATCATGTCTTTCTGAAGATATCACCAAGGCGGGGATTGATGAGGTTTGGGAAGAGTGGGAAGTTGTCCCCTCGATTTATTGGCCCTTTTGAGATCCTTGAGAGGATTGGCGAGGCTGCTTATCGTTTAGCTTTACCACCGCAGTTGTCCGGAGTTCATGACGTGTTTCATGTAAGTATGCTTCGGAAGTATGAGCCGGATCCATCGCATGTATTGGATTGAATTGACTTAGAGGTAGATGAGGATACCTCGTACGAGGAGAGGCCGGTTCGGGTCTTAGATAGACGGGATCAAGTCTTGCGAGGCAAGACCATTCCTTTGGTAAAAGTTTTGTGGAAACATCACGGAGTGGAGGAAGCCACTTGGGAACGTGAGTTGGAAGTCCGCGAGAAATATCCGGACATGTTTATCGATTTGTAATCTTGTATTTAGATTTTGTAAAATTGTTGAACTTTAGAGCTTTATATATATCTTAAGCTGTAAAACATTGAGAATGTTTTGGTTAATGGAAATATTTTGGAACTTGCCTTGAAATGGAAGTTTAATGGAACATTGCATATGTTGAATATATTGAAAATTGTTGAAATTGAAAGGAAATTGCATAGTGTTAATACGGGTGTAAATATATGTTATTTTGCATTTTGTAAGATGCCTCTTGATAAGAGATGAAATGGCTGGTGTTGGGTCAAGTTGTTTATTTTGAGTTATCATATTGTTGGAATTTGAGAAAAACTTGTTTTCGAAACCTTATGCTTAATTTCGGGGACGAAATTCTTTAAGGGGGGGAGGTTATAGCGATCCCGGTTTCCCTTTTTCTTTACTTGTTATATCCACCCTTTAATCCTTATATTGAGTCTTGGGTTGCGTTGGGAAGTTTTGGAGCAGGTTGGTGGAGCTTAGGAACCAAGTCTAGTTGCCCAGATTTTGGCTTGTCCGCTCGAGCGGGGGTTTGGGCGCTCGAGCGGGGAATTCACCCATCCAGTATGTCCTGTGTAGTGTTGGACGCTCGAGCGGGGGATTGGCCGCTCAAGCGGGGTATTGTGAGTGACGCTCGAGCGGGGAGTTGGGAGCTCGAGCGGGGACCTGTCTGCAAAAACTTCTGGGAGTGTGCATCCGACGCTCGAGCGGGAGTTTGGACGCTCGAGCGGGAGTCTGTGAGTGGCGCTCGAGCGGGGGTTTCCACGCTCGAGCGGGGCGACTGTTATAAAAATCCGAGAACCGACTTTCTGGATCATTTTTCATCTCCCTCTTGATTCTAAAACCCTAGAACCGCCATCTCTCTCTCCCTACTCACTTTCTCTCTTAGGATTGATCTACTTAGAGTGTATTTCTACCCTAAGTCCTTTGTTAAAAAGATAGAGTGAGTCGAGGGCTTCCATTTAATCTGAACGTTTGGTGGTTTGGAGCACTTTGGAAGTTGGGTCTTCACCTTCGTCTTCTCCATTCGGGTTATTTTCTTCGAGGTAGGGACTTCCTACTCCATCTTATAAGTTTTGTTCTAAGTTTTGGTATTTTGATATGTTGGGGTCACTTTGGAAATTTTGGGAAAAACCCTAGTTGAATGAATAAATTGATGTGTGTAATTAATTTAAGGAAATTTGGGAATTTGGTTAAATTCATGAAATTGAGGAATTTATTGATTAAATGGTGTAGTTGGATAATTTAAATCACTCGCCTGTTGAATTGTTGATATATTTATTTCCAGTCTAGAAATAACTGTTTTGGGCTATCGGTGGAGGATAGTCGTGTTTGTTGTAGACATTGCATGTGGATTAGGGGAAATTGAAACTAATCAATTTGTTTAAGTCATAAATTTAGACTATTGAAAAACCCTAGTTGAATGAATAAATTGATGTGTGTAATTAATTTAAGGAAATTTGGGAATTTGGTTAAATTCATGAAATTGAGGAATTTATTGATTAAATGGTGTAGTTGGATAATTTAAATCACTCGCCTGTTGAATTGTTGATATATTTATTTCCAGTCTAGAAATAACTGTTTTGGGCTATCGGTGGAGGATAGTCGTGTTTGTTGTAGACATTGCATGTGGATTAGGGGAAATTGAAACTAATCAATTTGTTTAAGTCATAAATTTAGACTATTGAATTAATACAGAGTATACTTGTATTGATTGAGCATTGCATATGCATAATGTTTGGGAGGAGATAGGGGATGTACTCCACGGTTTAGGGGAAGATAGGGGATGGACCTCTAAACCGGATTTTGTTTGGGAGGAGATAGGGGATGGACTCCATTAGCATCACTCTTATGTGTGCTTATTATATTGAAGTGTTTTTACATGTTATTGATACAGCACTAAAATGTGTATTAAATGGGAAGTATGAAGTGTTTTGATATGAGCTTGAGTCTCATTTGTTTTGTTGATATTGAAAGTAATGTGAATGTGATATATAGTTCACTGTTGTAAGTTTGGCCAGGTTCAGAGCCATATTGATAATAATGGGAATTGAAACACGTCATAGGCATTAGTGTCTTGGGATTGTATTAAGTTATAAATGATCATCTTGGTTGACCATCTATTGAATGCTATTGCTTTATTCAATGCTTATATTTGGTTTAGTATATTTCTACTGGGCTGTGGCTCACCCTTTATGGGAACATCATTTTCAGGTTCAGGTGATAAGCTACCTCCAAGGACTTAGCTTGGAAGGAATTGGAGTTGAAGACTCTGTTTAGTTTAGTTGTTATTTATTTATTTGATATTACATGTAAACACTCAAGCCGAGGGCTTTACTTGTATTTGAGTTAGAACTCATATTTTGTGTCCAAGTGTTGGCTTGGAAAGATGTTAGCCCGCAGGGCATTTGATTTGATGTTACATGTAAAGCTTTTATTTAGTAATACTCTGATGGATGAATTGTTTTCTTTAAATATTGCATGTTAATGATATATATATATAATGGGTTTATTTTGAGGGCGTTACACAGCAACTCTTGCGATGGAGACAGAGCAGTGATGGAGGCGGGAGTGCGAGAGGGAGGGAAATGGAATACTTTTGCAATGAAAATAAAAGAAAAAAATATTTATTACCGACCAAAAATTATTTTCGTCGGTAATATTTGTAATGAAAAATTAATTTTCCCTCCAGTGGTTCGTGGCACGTTTGGCTACCGAAAACATAGTCAGTGAAACTGAATTATTTGGCGACCAAAATCAAATTAGTCGCCGAAACCAATCATTTCCACGACTAACAGTACTGTTAGTAGCCAAAAATCAAAGAAATACGAAAATAAAAAATAAAAATGTATAAATATTATACAGTTAGCGACCATTGTGATATTTAGTCGGCCAAAAGTTAATATTTAACGACTAACATGTAATTAGTCGCCATTAGTGGAGACTATTCCGACTACATATAACATTAGTAGCGAAGTAGGTCACATTTACCGACCAAAACAGTTTAGTAGCTAATACGTCTTAGCATTGGCGACCAAATAATGTTTGGTAGCTAATGTGTGTACCATTGGCGACCAAAACATTTTTAGTAGCTAATGTATACACCTTTGGCGACTAAATTGACTTTAGTCGGCAAAATTAGTCGCCAAAGCTGTAATTTCTTGTAGTGAGGGTCGATATCATAGCAATTTTTAAATTGTTTTATTATTATGGCAAATGAATAAAAGACTAAAAGATCTAAACATTAAGAAGAAATTTACAAGGTGCACCCCAAAAAAGATGCATATTATAAAAAAGTTATAAACTTTGTAGTGAAATTATGATTATTTATAGTGTGTTATGCCGCTTTGTGATAAAGTTATATATATTAAGTTTATGGTGTGTACTCTAACGTGTGAATAGAAAAATTATGACATTTTATGGTTTATGTTATGAAATTTTGTAAAAAAATTAAGAAAATATATATATATTCTTTTAGAAGTGCACATAGTAACCGCTCCGAAAGATTAGATGTTTTTTTAAAAATGTTAAAAAAATGTAAGTTTAACTTTGAGGTTTTAGATAGAGTAGTAAATGAATGATTTTTTATTTTTATTTTTAATTTCTTATAAAACCTTAAATTTTTTAATTCTTCCTTTTTTTTTTTAATTAAGTTGAGATTAATAGTTTTTACTCGTAAATTTTGAATGTTTAAAAATCTTACCAATACGATTTTTTTTTTAACACAAAAATTGAATATGTTCCAACAAATGTTTTATACTATTTTTAAATATACAAAAATTTAAAATTATATTTTTAAGTTTTCCATTAAAACCTAATTTTTTTAATAATATATAAGCGCGTAAATTTCCTTACCTCTTTAGAGTAACATATACATATATTTTAGGAAAATTTACCCATAAGTCCTAGTTTCTGAAAAGTTGAACCATTTAGTCCTAAAAGTTTTCTTATGCTCCATTTAGTCCCATTTGCACATCAATCTAATGTTCGAAACATTAATTTGATGTTTGGAATCTAATGTTCGAAATCTAATGTTCGAAACATTAATCTGATGTTTGAAACATTGTAATGGGACCTTTCAGTCTATAAGAAAACTTTTAGGACTAAACAGTGTATAAGTTATTAATTTGGGATTTATTGGTGCATCCCCCTATATTTTATTTAGACATATTTTAGGAAGTCACAATCAAAAAGTCACCACAAAAACAATCAAATTTTCTCTTTATATTTTTACATATTTTTTATGTAAAAAATTAAAAAACTACTAAAAAATAATTCCCAAACCAACCTTTAATTCTTTTGTCTATTCTTTAACTCTCTCTATTTATGCTTTTGCAAAAAGAACAAAAATAATCAACAAAAAAAGTCTCAATCCCTCGCACTTATTTTATTTATACACTTTATAATAGACACCATTTGCATGCGGCATCCCCACTAGTTACATATAAAAGGTGACTTTGATATTTTTATAAAAAGAAGAACAAAATAGTCTTTCTACTTTCAATCCTATGAAAGTAAATTTCAATTCCACGTTCTCCTCCTTAGATTTCATAGTCTCATAAGACTAATTTAATCCCATAGCAATGTTTCAAAGCAAACATAATTTTGTGAACTCACTTCACTATTAATCCAATCCTACCCTTCATCTCTGAAAACAAATATGACCTAAGAGACCACTGAAAACTTATCTGATATCTTGAGATTAGTCAATAATTTTGAAGTCCTGAGATTAGTCAAGCTACACACAAATTAACCCGAACACCCAATTATCAAAAACAAAACAAAATAAAATAACAGAAACGGCACCAAAAAAGGAGAAGAAACCAGCGAAGGTATTAAGCAAGTTTTAAAGGTGTAAATATAATCAAGTATCACTACAACATATAAGACTTTTGGCGACCAATTATTTTGGTCCCTAAAACCATTATTTTGGTCTCTAAATGGTTTTTGTGACAAAATTAAATTTGTCACTAAAAAAGTCACTAAAAGTGCATCCAAAAAAGTCTTTAGTGACAAATTTTTAAAAATGTCGCAAAAAATGGCAATTAACAACCAATTTTATATTGTCACAAAATGTTTGATTTTACAAGACTAAACATTTGGTCGCCAATACTTCGTCACAAAATATCCCAATTTGGTCGCGAAAAACAAAATGACATTTTTAACGACAACTATATTTGGTCACTAAAAGACAAATAACTCTCTATCACACATTTTCGTCGCTAAAAGTCAATTTTGAAAATGTTTTGTAACCATTTAATTTCATAGGTTAAAATGCACAAAAATTAAATTTGTCATCCAATAAAATAAAATAAAAATTTAAAATCCATACCCCAAAGGCACTTCACTCCCAAACCACAAAGAGCATATAGAAAATAAAATTTTACAAAAATTAAAACACAAAGTATCCAAATTCACTTCAACATAGTTTATTATATGAGTTAAAACTCAAAATAGGATCAAAATAGTTCAACATAGTTCATTATATGAATTAAAACTCTATGAAGATATCAACCAATTCGACTTCAACACCACACTATGGCTTTGCATTTGCCATGCCCAGTTTGAGAGTGCTGGCAAAGAAAGGGCTTCAGTGGCCTTCCCTAATGGTCTTTCCTGGCAAACCAAAGATGATGATCAACACCATTTTCTTAGAAATCCAAATGAAAAGGTCTAGGGACAAAAGCATAAACTGAAGTTCTAATCAATCAAAAGGTTTCTTAGAAGGCTAATATATGATTTGAGTTGTTCATCTATTATTTATCATTTTGTTAAAACAAGGACTCTGACTTTTGCTATGGAATGCTTGCTTACTGTGCTTTACCATATAGATTTTGATGTTATATTAGAAAGATTGCATTCCTCTGCGGTTTTAGAAGGTAGAGATATTGGTGACTCAGTTACCTGTGAGATAGACAAAACGATAGACGATAGTTACCTCATAGTTTGGTGTGAAAATGGGATAGATGCCAGACCATATCGAAGGGTGCTTGGGCCATTGTTAGACCACTGGTGTTTTGTCCATCCGTAGGAGCAGAAATAGAGCTCTCAACCTGTAAAATACACAAAAGACATTGATCTATTAAGAGGTTATAGTAAACACAAAGATCACGACCTATGTGATTACAAAAATTCAAAGACAAGAGAGAATTCAAACCAGCCACACATTTTAAAAAAGGCTAAATTGAATAGAATGAGTTAAATCAATTTTATTAACTTAACATTGAAACTAATTTTTGGCAATAGTTATTTTTTTCTCTCTATCTTCTTGTCCCTCATTTTGTCTAGAAATCTCAATTAAATGTCCTCTCAACTTGCTCTATAGAAAAATTTACACAATAAGAACTTGATGAAGTACATTCATTCTTCCATCACCCACCATCATCACAAAAGTCAACTTATAATCAGTAATCAGTGTGTAAATGGAAATATTTATCAGTTGACACCCAATATTTATCAGTATGTAAATGGCATGAAATGAGGAAAGAAATTAGCCTAATGAAACAAGCTGGTAATTACACAAAGATAAGGTATAACATTTAGTTAAGCCATCAAATCTAATTATATTTAATAAAATTTCAACCCACAACTAAAATTTAGATACTTTGACTTAAGATGCCTGCACATAACCATCAAGTGTGACATTGTTGCTCTAATAAATCATCTCACTAGCCATGCAAAAAAGTAGTCATATGCCATCAGTTGCAAGTGGTGTGCAATCATGTAAAAAGATTCTCAAAATAGAGAGCAGTAATACAATGGCACAATAACCAATAACAAAATTAAACCATCATTATCTTCATGTAACAGAATAATGTTAAGTGCCACCACATAACAAAGTCTAAATCCCCACTAAACATTTCAAATCATATGAATGGACTCCCAAAAAGTGATCAAACTAGTAAATAATCCCAGATGTGTGTAAATACAACACAGATTCATAGGCCCTTGCTTTAATGATTAGTCTTATAAAACATCTGACATTTTGCAAGATAAACATGTGAATCCAAACTTACTTTCATTCAGGATGCACTACTATAGGTTAATCTTGTCCAGTTGTAGTTTCAATAAGATTTCTAGTTCTATCACCATTAATACCATCACCATCATACTATAACTTCCACTAGAATGCTATCAAGATTGCTTTCAGACCACCACAATGCTAGGCAGACACAATAATTGTTTTCCTTCAGTTGGTTGTTTGAAAAATTGATATTTTTTATAAAAAAAAATATATATATATATTTAAAAACAACATTTACATCATTTAATGGTGCCAAAAGCATAAAAATGTCGAGTCACAAAACAAACATTCAATTAACTGTCTCTAGCTTTAGAAAATAGTGTTATACATATATATAGAGATATAGATATAAAAATTTCCTAACAAGCCATAACCAATAAAATTTATTTTTTATTTGTATAATGTTCCATACAGTTTATGATTTATGGTTTGTCTAATCAAAGCAAATCATTCTGAATCAATCAAGTCAAAGATTCTTCTTAATTACAGAATTGGAATTTTCCAAAACAAACAGAGCCCAAATTAGGTTATTAATTATACATAATTATAGATTGAACAATTTAGCAAAACAGGGAATTTCTTAATAAAAAATAAATAAATTATAGAATAAATTTCAAGCAAACAATCTCCATCCTAAAAAAATAAACATCAAATCAAAAACACAAAAAAAATAGTAAAATCTCACAAAGTATCAGAGGGTGTATGACATATTAGCAGATTCTGACTGTGCTAAACAGTGTGTTTCCAAAAGCAGGAAACAGAAAGAGAAAAAACAGTTGTTTTAGGAGTTGTTTGGTTCACTTACATGATCTGATTATCAGTCCAGAGAATACAAAATCTAACAAGCTATTACCGAGCTAACCAGATTCAAAATAGCGAATCCTGATGATGCTGCAGTAGAGAACACAAGAAACTTGCGGCTTCTACTTCACCGTTGAATAACCCAAGATACATATACCTGCAAGCAAACATCATAATCTCATAGATAAAAGGGGTCCTTAAGCATTTCTACTTTGAAATTACCATCCTAGATTTTTATCCAGCATGAGTAAAAGCATAATGGCAAGTTCTCAAAAACCAAATCAGAGTTACTAACACCAACTACCAGGTTTGTAACTTCTAATATTTACATCTAACAATAGGATCATCTAATTAATTAGTAACAGTTTTGAGTTTAAGGGCACTCACTTCTTCCCAAGGAACTGTCCCATTTTTGCCTCCCATAGACCACATTTGTGCAAGGTCACTCCTCTATATTTTGAGCTCTCCCGAGAGAATCCGGTGCTTTGGCGACGAACAATGTGCACAAATTCCTTTTTAGTCAGGTTTGTCATCTGCTCATTAATTTAAAGACATTTAGCTTGCAACAAATTACTTATGCTTAATATAAAGACAAAAAATAAAAAATAAAAAAGTGAACAATATCTTACCATCTATTGCCTACCTGTTTCATATCGTCTTCGTAATCACAAAGTAAAATTGATACTCCAAATCACTCTAAAACATTGAATTCAGACATTAGCCAACTACAACAATTGGGGGAAAAAAAGATAATGACAACAAGAACACAGTGGAGATAGATTACCTCATCAAATCATTGCTTTCTAGCCACAACTTGCAACATCATTAACTATTCCTAGTAATGAAGCAAACCAAGAGAGGGGAGGGAAAGATGGAATTTTGTAGCAGCAGAGGCTATTTTAGGAGGGCTTTTAACCTTTGTTTTGATCCTCAAACATCAAACAATCAACAAGGGAGCAAGGGGGAATGATGAGTGTGGGTGTGTATGAGCTTAAACTTGTGTCTTCCATTGATAAAAATAAAACCACAAATCCAAAAGGTTAAACACTCTACAAAATTAATTTCATAACAAAATTATTTTGCCTAATGTAGTATGCCTCTCACATATACAGTTTGTACCTAATTACGCAATCACTCTTAATTACGTGATATGAAGTAGCAAGCAATAGCAAAGTATGGATTGATAGAAACCATGGAAGAGTGAAATAAAACTTTACCTCCAGATTCAAATCAGTCAAATCCAAATTGAACTAAAAGAAATCTAAAAGGCCGTACATTGATAAACATCAAAATCCAATCATTTCTGGAGTGAACTTGAATACAAAACAATCAAATACAAATCAAATCAATTATGAAGTTGAATTAAAACACAAACTATTGAAAACAAATTCGAATCCAGATTGCTACAGTTTAGCTAAGAAAAAAAAACACCTTACCTAGATTATTTGAAAAACTTTTTTTTTTAAAAAAAATTGACACATAAATTTCCAGTCCCAAAGCATAAAAAAAAAATGCAGAACAAGTGCCTCGGATTTGACGTTCGATTAGTCGAATAGGTATTTTGTGCTCTTTAGATTCTCAAATCACTCAAATGAAGAGAGATGATCAGATCAGACAAAGATGAAGAACAAGAGATTGAGATGTAGAATGCGAAAGAATCCCTAGATTTTATACAAGATGATAATGAGAGCTCCATCGACAATAATATGTAGTATATAGCAATTTTAATCTGTCCAATCGAACAATACGTGAACTACTTATTGTGTTCTTTATAGATCTACAAATATATATACACACACATATATATATATATATATGCATGTATGTATAAGCAGAGAGGGATTAAGATAGAGACTCACCAAATCTGCAACAAATTTGACGAAGAGAGATTTACTATGGATTGAAGCTATAGATCTCAAATTTGACGTGGAGTGAAGATCTGCGATAGAGAGAGCGAAGATCTGTAATGGAGCTCGAGACAGAGAGAGAAGCTGTTTCACATCGTAGATTTGTAAAAGTGAATGGAGCGTGAACAAAGCGTGTATTTGATCTGGTGGTTTTGAAAATTTTTCATTATTTTTGGTCCTAAAGATGTAAATAATGTATTAGCAACTAAATTTATTGGTCTCAAAAAGTTATGTAAATATTAAGTGAGGATATTAACAGTTATTTTTTATAATCTTATAAGTAAATTATTATATGGTTACATTTGCCCCTAAAAAATTATTTTTAGCGACCAAAGTCCCTAAATATTAGTCTCTAAAAGACTAATTTCTTGTAGTTAATACAATACAAATTCAAATAATCATCTCAAGAATCATACATTTAATTTCTCAAACGATGACTAATAGATCCACTAAACATAGTCAACCAATTACTTCATCAAATCAGTTGATCAATCTCAAAGCACTTAGACTGTTAGATACATTTTTTGTTCTCTATATTCATTTTTGGAAAACACGAGCAAACTATTTTCAGAATAAAAATTTATGAAAACACACTTCATAGGATTTTTTAAAATTGTTTTCACAAATAAAAACAATATGAAAATGTTAGATGTTTTTTTGCTCTTCATTGTATTTGTTTCTAAAAACATAGAAAACGAAAATGATATACCGAAAAGGTAACCTTAACCATGCTTCTCAGCAGCCAAATCCAACACACAAAACTGAACCATGAGAAAAAACCATCACATCACATAAAATGGAACCATTTCTTTTAATTCTTTTATCATGACGAAGAAATTAGGTATGAGATCGAATCATCTGAGAAACATGTAAATTGACAAAAAAAATTCTCAATATCGGATCAAATATCCGAAGAATAGCATAGCAGAGACCTTAACAGTCTTATTTAAACAAATAGGTAGTATCTAAAGTTCCGAAAAAAGAATTCCAAACTAGCGACGAGTTACCAAACTCTTTCCAACTGCCGCAAAATATAAATGCCTTAATACATGAGGCAAAAGAATTAGGAAGTTGCATGCTTCAGATATGCTATGAGGTCAGCACACTCCTATGGCTTCTTCAATCCAGAGAAAACCATCTTGGTTCCAGGGGTGTACTTCACAGAGAACACCATATAGATTTAGTTCACAACTTTTATTTGTTTGTCTAACGTGTATGTGGTGAGAGATCAAACAAGTTCCTAGAACATTCAATTCTACAAGTTTCATTCAATCTCAGGTAGATATAGTTATGCAAATTGGGACCTCAAATCTCACATTTGAAACAAAAAAAAAAAATTACACATTAAGCACAATTTCTAACTTATAACTCAACAATTAAAGTAAAATCCAATATAATGGCTAAATGGACCATTTGGAAAATTCATGTACATTAAAGTGACAAAAATTAGACCATCCACTTAAATAACAACGTGTCTAAGTAATACAAGGCACGCTACACGGCCATTACTAGCACACATTTGTTAACAGTAAACTACAAAACCAAAGAAAGAATTGTGCTCATTTTGAGAATTGTACTCTGTTCCCAGCAAAAAGAAAGGTGGAAATGGCATGAAAGATATATTTGGTAGATTGCCATTGGGCATTTGTTAAAGACCAAATAATGTCAAAAAGGTTAGAATTTCAATACACAACTCATATATTTCTATACACTTTCTACATATTCAAATCTACTTTTTACACATATACCCCATTAGATGGGCTGTTTGGCATTTCCTTTTTTTGGAATTACTTTTCCTAAAAGAAGATACCCCAAAAAAAAACTAAAAATGGAGAATGATCTCAAAGAGAACCTTTCCTTTTTTTTCCTTCTCAATTTTCACTAATGTCATATGAAATTTAAAAATGAGAAGGATGAAATTCGAAAGTCAATAAAAAGATCCCACAATTTCCTAACTTCCAAACCATCTTATAAGCAAAGATAAGAGCACGCCACCGCTTTAACTACTCCAACAAGGTCCTTTCCCCAAAAAGATACTACATTTTCACAGGATGCTCTTTTTCTATCTTACAATATCACCTTGCCTATTTCAGTACAACTTTTTGCCCCTCCATAATTTTATAATTAGAAAGTAGAAAGCCATCATAATCTTCTTCAACTTATTCAACAAAATCTCCATCATGAATATTCTCCATTTACAACCCCAAAAAAGTACTAATATAACTAACAATTTTTTATTAAATTATTCTCCCCCATTGGTACACAAACAACCAAGTTATCTCCAATATCTTCATAACAGGTCCCCATCACCTCAAGAGTAGTCATTACCTGGAATGATGAAATTTGTCTAAAAAGAAATTGGCACTTCAAAAACACACTGGGAAGACCAACACTTCAGAAGTACAATTTCTCTTCCAGGTTAAACTATGTTAGGCAATCATTTTTAAAAAAATCAGACCACCTTCCAAGTACATGCACAGTTTTCGCGTACAACAAAAAATCACACTAGATCAGAACCGTATGGGCCTATTTCATTGGGCGGATTATAGCATAGGATCTATGTTACTTATTATGCATATGACCCAATAAACGAAGGTGTTCTACATCTTCCCTACCTTACAATAAAAATACCCCAAATAATTGAGAAAGCATTTGTGATATGGCAAGATAAAGATGCAGTCTAAATTTGCATGCATGCAAAACAAAGGTCCTATGAACTGAAGTTGGATCATTCAAGTTCCGAGCTTCACATCAGTGATAAATAATAAAGAATTCTAGGGCTAGTGAAATTAAAAATGCACGAAGCCACCAACAACAATGCATATGAATATTACACCGAGGGAATAAGGTAAAAATTGTTTTTATATACTTTTATTTGCTATTACATCCACAAACAACTAAAAATAATGAAAACTAACAACAATAATACAACATGGATAAATAACTCAATCTATAAGTTAAACTTTACTCAATATGAAAAATACAATTTTATCAGTCATAAATCATTAAATTAGAGTTGTTTGTCTTCATCAACATAAAAAATTATGGGTGATCTACTTGCACAAGTAGAAGAAGACAGGTCTTTCAATAATCATTTCAATTTTAAAATAGTAATTTCAACAATCATACACTAATTTAAAATGACAATTCAACAATTTCAACAATCAAACACCAGTTCAAAAATTAATTAAGAGTTTAATGAATAAGGGAGAGAAAATATACAGTGATAACACTGACAACATGTCTACATAGTGATGATTATGAATTTAAAACCATATTAGAATAACTCATAGTAAGATAACCATGCCTTGTGTTGGAATATGAAATATTGAATATTTAGGAGATACCGTGATTTCTATATATTACGGTTATTTAGGGATTTGATTTTAGGATTTGATTGTGTAATTATTTAATTCCCTTTTCCCGTGTATCTTATATTGATTATTTATAGACATGGTCTCACCCAAATTAGGATAAGCAAATATTGTACAACTTTCCTCTTGGTATCAGAGCCAAAGAAACCCTAGCTGCACTTACCCATCACCACCGCCAGCCTCTCCCTTTCCTAGCAGCCGACTCACCTACCCAGCCCTCTTCAACCACCCTTCACCACCCAAAATCCTTTCTCTCTCTATTGGTAGTCCTTTCCAGCAGCCGACTAGGCTCTGTCCTAGTTCTGTGTAGTTCGGCATCCTTCTAGGGTGGTTGGTGTCTAACCCTTTTAGGGTTGTGCCTTGCTGATGTGGTAAGCAACCTCTGTGTGTGTTTCTTATTACCTGGGCTACCGGTTTGTTCGGTAGCATCTCTTTTGTGTGACGTCGCTACTTCAACTTTGTGGTGTTTCAAAATGTCTGACCTTGTTACACAAACCCAGAGCATTATGCCTCATTCAGATGTTTCCCTTGCCTCCCATGTTCCGATTCATCGGATTACTAGTGTGTTGCTTAATGGTCGCAACTTTGCTGCTTGAAGTTGGTCTATACGTCTCTACCTTAGGGGTAGAGGCAAATCTGGATGGCTTCTAGAAACCGAGACACAACCTCCCGTTGATGATCCTAAGCGGGTTCAATGGGATATTGACAATTGCACCTTACTTTGTTGGATATTCAACTCTATGGAAGAACGCATCTACAACATGTTTATGTACTGTGATATAGTTCCTCGGTTGTAAAGTGCTCTTACCCAGATGTACGCACATGCCCACAATGATGCTAGGATTTTCTAGCTCTATCAGGATATTTCTTATGCCTCTCAGGAAGCTTTGGGTCTTACCGTTGCTAAATTTTTTGGGTATCTTCAGTCTCGTCGGGAGGAGTTAGCACAGTATGAGCCATTGAGTGATTTTTTATCTATTGCCGCTTCTATTGTGTCTGCTCGTCTTGCTTGCCAGCACACCTATCAATTTTTGATGGGTTTAAAACCTGAATTTGAGTCTCTTCGTATTTAGATTTTGAACACATCACCTATGCCATCCTTATATGAGGCTTTTGCTATTATTGACAGCGAGGAGCATTGTTGTCGATTGGTTCAACCGATGGCTCCGCTTCCTTCCACTATTCCTGCCTCATCTTCAGTTTCAGATTAGATGGCTCTTGCTGCCAAGTTTAGTTCTCAAGCTTCTAGTAGCAAGGTTATTTGCCACTATTGTGGCACAGCTGGTCATGTCCAAGCACAGTGCTTCAAGCTTCATTCTGAGTTAAAGCAACGCTTTGCAAAGGCACGCCCTTCAGGCCCTCCCCATACTATTGTTATTCCCGACACATCTAGTACTCCTCAGCCAACTCATTCCGTTGATCTTCATCAGCTTCAATCTCAGATTGATCACTTTCAAGAGCAACTTGGTTCATTCACTACCATGTCTCCAAGTGTCCTTTCCACTGCCACACTCGCTACAGGTACTCTTATAGCCTTTCATGTTTGCACTGCACCTACTTAGGTATTGGATTCTAGGGCCAATGATCATATGACCGGTGAGTTTTCTTGTTTATCCTCTCCTGTTACTACTACCGCTCAGACTATATGTCTTGCTGATGGGTCTATTTCACATGTCCAACATAAGGGTGATGTGTGTTTGTCATTTGATATTACACTTACTTATGTCTTACATGTGCCCCGTTTTGCTTAAAATCTTCTCTCTGTTAGTCACCTTGCTAAAAACCTTCATTGTGCTGTTATTTTCTTACCTAATCATTGCTTATTACAGGACCTAATTTTGAAGAAGATTTTTTGCAGGGGGTTTGAGTGCAACGGGCTATACTACTTTTATCAGTCATAAATCATTACATTAGAGTTGTTTGTCTTCATCAACATCAAAAATTATGTGTGATCTACTTGCACAAGTAGAAGAAGACAAGTTTTTCAATAATCATTTCAATTTTAAAATAGTAATTTCAACAATCATACACTAATTTAAAATGGCAATTCAACAATTTCAACAATCAAAGACTAGTTCAAAAATTAAGGAAGAGTTTAATGAATAAGGCAGAGAAAATATACAGCGATAACACTAACAACATGTCTACATAGTGATAATTATGAATTTAAAACCATATTAGAATAGCTCATAGTAAGATAACCGTGCCTTGGAGTGTGTCTAGAGGCAAGGCATGCATGTCCATGACACACCACGTGGCATGACCGATGCATATCCTAGTGTGCCGGTGTCATATCCGACACGGCTATGGCAACTAAGTTAAAGTGTCTGTCCTTCATAGGTGCTAGATGATGTACACATCACGGGGTCCAAAATTACTATATCCATAGTCAAGCAGCATAACCAAGAATATAAGAAATAGAGGTTATGGTGTCCCAAGACTACAAATTTCTCATAAATAGTTACAAAAATTATAGAATCAACCAATTAAGAGGGAAACAAGCACAGTTTCATACCTTCTTTGGGTTAAGCAAGTAATCGTACAGTGTTTTCTCTTCCCGATTAACAGCCATGCTCTTGTTAACATTAGAGTATGAATACCCAGGAGTGGGGCCAGAAAGCCACCCTGAAACTTGATTAATTCAACCAAATCCTTCCAAGTAAGTTACATATGGGTCATAACTGGTACAGTCAATCAATTCCAGTACTATATCAATGGATGAAGTTAGAAAATTTCCCTGCATTTAGTTACCAAAATACATTACACAAAATTGCTGATAGATTTCAAGTAAACGACAATAACAAGTATATCAGCAAACAACACTTACAATAATTATTGTCACGATCACATCCAAACGAGACATTAAAACAGATAAAGCATCAAAGACATTAGTTAAAGAAAATAAAGCATCACATCCCAATGCATTCAAAGCATGAAAACAAGCAGAAATTAATACAAGAAAGAAATTAACCAACAAGCTTTATATAAAGCTTAATCTAATCGGTTTTGCTTGAGGATGATTTATTGGTATTTACAGCCACCAGTAGCAACAGTTCCTCAACTTAAGCTCCTTAACACCATCGGATTGTCCCAATCTTCTACCACAAGGGTCTTTATGAAGCTGTCATAAACTGTCACTCACTAGACAAATGGCAAATATGACAAACAATGTCAAAATCAATAAAATTAATTAATTAATTGGCAAAATGTCATGTTCCAGATGTGTGTGACCCTAAATTCATTCAATCTTCTTGTAATAGTAAGCCTAGTGAGAAAATAAAAACAAAAATTTGGATGCATCTGTTGCCTGTGGAAGTAAATTGTTATCAGGCTCTAACCACATGGGTGATGGTTCAATTAGCTAAGGGAATCAAGCACTGGTTGTTTATTTAATTAAGCATGTGCTGTTATTACAATCTAATGTCACCCAAAAGGTGCTAAAAAGAAGCAAAATGTATACATAATTTGAGGATCCATCCCAATTTAACTTGAAATAGAGGAGATAATAAGAGTGATCACAATGCATGTATGAGAGTTTGGTTGGTCCAGTATAATAAATGCTTTTAGAGGAAAAGAAAATATCCACTATATTTCTTAAATGGGAAAGGTAGGAGACATTACCTGGCTATTAAAAATGCAACTGTTATTGGTGCAAATAAATGTCTTTAGTTAATTCATCCATCAAATCTTTGCCCCTTCCAAGTTCTTCATAAGTTGGCTGAGTACTGCTGTTTGACTCTGGAACAATCTTCTGCGTAAAATATGTAATGCCTTCGAAATAAACCTAAAAATCATACAATCTTGACATACTTAGACATAAGAGAATAAAGCATAATTTCATTCATTAGAGTATTCATTACAAAAGTATTACATGTTGACATCAAAAGTAAATGCCCTACGGGCTTACAACTTTCCAAGTCGACACTTGGTTACAAAAAGAGAGTACTAACTCAAAACACAAAATAAGCCTTTGGCTTGATTTACATGTAATACACAAAAATAAACAAGAACCTTCAACTCCCATAACCATCTAAGCTAAGACCTCGAAGGCGGCATAATACCTGAACCTGAAAAATGATGTCCCATATAGGGTGAGCTAACGCCCAGTAGAGATATGCTAAACATAATATGAGCAATAACTAAAACATTAGCATTCGATAAATTTTTAACTCATATATACCAACTTATAACACATTTCAATTCCATGACAAATATGCCCATGTTTCATTCCATTTTCCATTACTTATCTAGTTCTCAATTCATGAATAAGGCTCAGAACCTGGCCAATAATTTAATGAGACTATAACTCATATCAAAACACTTATATAATTCACAACAAATACACATACTTGCTGTATCAATACCACATCAAAACAATTCCATACTTCATAAATGATACACAGATTTGCTGTATCAATAACACATTAAAACACTTCCATACTTCATAAATGATACACAGATTCGCTCTATCAATGGAGTTCATCCCCTATCTCCTCCCAAATAAAATCCGGTTTAGGAGTCCATCCCCTATCTTCCCCTAAACCGTGGAGTGCATCCCCTATCTCCTCCCACGCAACACAATATATATAAACACATATCATATACATGAGCAGTCAATACATAAATTTGATGTATTATTCCAACCGTCATATTCGATGACATAATCAATTGATTAGTTTTAATTCACCTAATCATCATGCATTGTTTACAACAATCAAGACTATCCTCCACCGATAGGCCAAAGCAATTTATTTCTAAACATATAATAAATGCATTAACAGATAATTTGACAACAATTTCATAAGTGAGCGATTAATAAATCCAACTCCACCATTCCCTCTTATAATGAGCCAATTTCATTATTTCCAACTCAATTCCATATTTCCATAACATTCCCAAATTAATTATATAAATTAATTCATACAACAATTTAGGGCTTTCTCCCCCTTTCTCTCTACAATGACCCAAAGGTCCCATATATCATCAACAACATCAATACCATCATTTTAAGACCCAAGATACACATTTATGAGTCAATATAACCAAACCCCTCTTTATTCATTTTGTAACCCTAACACCCAAAATTACCCAACTTCAACATTACAACAAAATAACCACTAGTTTATGTCAAAGACCATAAAAATGAGTAGTTATCCCTACCTCAAATTCGGAGCTCAAAGGAGAAGATGAAGAAATTTGAAAGTGCTCCAAACCCCAATATTTTCGGATCAAAATGTAGCCCTCAACAAGCTCCACACTTTTTACAAAGGCCCAAGGATAGAAGATCACTCCTACTAGATCAATCCCTAGAGAGAAGTTGGAGTTTTAGAGTGAGGTGCTCTCCAATAGAGGTTTTGAAAAAGTAGGAGAGAGAAAGAAAGTCAAAAAGTGATCCAAAATGTCACTTTTCGGATTGATATAAAAGTCGCCCCGCTCGAGCGTGGAACTCCCCGCTCGAGCGTCAGACACAGACTCACGCTCAAGCGTGAAAAGCGCCACTCGAGCGTTGATTTCACACTTCCAGAAGTTTTGCAGACCATGGTCCCCACACGAGCATCAGACTCCCCGCTCAAGCAGAGGAACAAAATCGAAAGGGCCCGCTCGAGCGTCAAAACTCCTGCTCGAGTGCACGATGACCTGTAGAGAAAATACTAGGAGATGAATATTTACGCTCGAGCATCAAAACGCCCGCTCGAGCGGATAAGCAACAACAAAGGGCCCGCTCGAGCGTCATAAGCCCCGCTCGAGCGTGAAGGCCAAAATCTGGGCATCAACTTTTGGTTTCTAAACACAACCAACCTGTTCCAAACCTGCCCAACACAACCCAAGACTCAAATACAAAGAGTAAATGATGCAAATGAGAACAAGACAACAACATAACCACGGAACCAAGTTCGGAATACAATAAACAAAGGAAGGGAAAACCGGGATCACTACAAAATAAATAACTTGAAGCAAATCGACCAAATAAAAATAAATTATTTTACTGAAATGTAAAAGTACAAAAAGATCAAGTCGAGTGTGTGACACTCTATCCTTAAGACAGATTCACCCCGCTACGGTGCTTACGGATAAATGGCGTCTATCTCCCAGGATACAATGATTTTCTCAAATTGTGGTAGCACTTCAAACAATTTATACGGCTAACAAAAACCTGTGTTCTATACTCTCCAAATTTTCCCTAAAATAATATGAAGAATAAGTTGATGCAAGAGTGCAAAAATTGGAAGGAAACCAAGACAATTTCAGATTTTTCAGGATGTTTTGACTGCTAGAAATGGGTCTTTATTAATAGGCAACTTGGTGACCATTCAATCTGTTCGAACAGGTGCAAATTGAAGTGAACATGTGTAGAATTCAAACTGGACAGATCTGCTTGCAATTTTGAATCTATTCGACAGTTTTGAACCTATCCAACTGCTGGTAGTTTTATAACTGTTATAAATAGTTTGAATTGGCTGAAATTGGACCGGAAATTCACTGTTATGGACAGTTTAAAATTGAATTCAAATTTGAATTAATTTTGTCTAGAAAAATTAACTTTCCCGCAAGATTTTTTGGAAAAAAAAATTCAAATGAATTTTGTCCAAAAAATTAATCTTAGAACCGACCCGACCCACACCGGCACCCGGCACGGCTCGGCCGAATGACGTGTGGTGGTTTGAGCCAAGATTCAATTTGTCCATAACTTCTCCTTTCTTCAAACTTGGGGTGCCCCTTGGGGCCCAACCCAAGTGTTGCCACCTAAAACATATATACACACATAAGTTATCTTAAGTTTCCAATGTGGGACAAGCCTTACAAGGAAACCCACATTTTATTCTTTATTTGTCCATTCTTTGAACTTGAAAACGACGTCAACTTCCCATTTATTCATAAATGGTTTTGACGAACCGTTTTCACCATGTGACTTGCCACGCGGCAAGGAACACGTCACCTTTAGACCCACCTTAAAAGACGTGTGGGTCCCATCCAAATTTGAGCTCAAAGTTAGCCCAAAATAAGCCTATAAAACCATATTTTTCCAACAGACTCAAATTCATGCCACTTTAATGATTCCTACCATTCATTCTCTCCTTTGATCTTTAAATAATTATTTGTAGACACTTTGTTGGCATAAAGAGTTTCGAGCTTTGGACAATTATAAACAATTACACATATTAATTTAGGGCTGATACTTGAAACATCTTAAATGCTAACCAATTCTGGTAGGTCAAGAAGTGATATCCTCTTCAACCATCGGAGAACATAAGCATGTTTCAAGTCTGAAGATTCTTGACTTACTAGGCTCTTGATGTTGCAATAGTCTTCAACTATAAGCTCTTCCAACAACCTTATATTTCCAAACAAATTTGGTGTGAAAATGGTAGTCAAATTGGGGCACGTATGCAATGCCAAAATCCTTAGACGGGATAGACTACCCTCATCAATTGAACCTTTTCAAATGCTTTTTAAATTCCTCATATAATGAATTCCCAAGTACATCAGCCGTTCGAATGTAGGTTTCTTATCAACACCCAATGATGGATATTCATAATCTCCATCTATAATGGTTTGAAGTTCATTACATTCCACCAGCAAGCAAAATCTGAGGTTTACCATGTTTTCATTCCCAAATTCAGAAAACATCTTCACTAATCTCAGTTGACATACCTTCATTGTTTATAGACTCAGGGCATTTCTTCTGTTTCTTTTGTTTCTTGAATATCTCTTCAACTTCATGGGGTAGACGGGATATGATGCATTGTCGATGACGGCCAACTGTGAATCTAAAATTATACAAATATGGATATGTGAATTCTCTGTTATCCCGTCTAAGTTGTTGCAACAATTGTTGTAACAATTCAACTGGTGGTAGATACAACTCAAGGCTATCCAACGATTTTAAGTGACTTAATTCATTTAGGATTACCTTCACATCAGCATCAGCATCCCACCACTCATCATCTAGATTCACATCAATGCATAATTTCCTCAATCTATTGAATTTTGACAACACCCCTGTAGGGATTATT
The DNA here is from genome assembly GCF_055761805.1 of Camellia sinensis. Lineage (NCBI taxonomy): Eukaryota > Viridiplantae > Streptophyta > Magnoliopsida > Ericales > Theaceae > Camellia > Camellia sinensis. The sequence continues at coordinate 60,618,634 of NC_138962.1, read as the reverse complement.
GTGTCCATCTGCTTAGTTTCCTTGCAGTGGTTTGCATGTCAACAAAAAGAGACCTTGAAGCATCTCAAACTGATTAGTTTTCCAATTTCCATGGGCAGATACATTATTTCAGTTCCTTTAAGATCAAACTCCTCAAGATTCTTAAGTGCTCCGATATGAGGCAGCAATTCCATGAGAAGTTTACAACCTCTCAAAAAGAAATTTTGAAGTGATTTCGAATTGGAAATAGAAGGTGGCAAAGACTTTATGCTAGTGCAAGACAAATCCAGATGTGTTAGGTAAGGCATGTCTTAAACAAATAATATAGGAATTTTCATTAGATCATAGTTGTTATGTAACAACAATTTTTGGAGAATTGGACACTTGGGATTTTCCGGTAGCTTAGATAATTTATTATTCATCAACTCAATCTCCATGGAATCAATCCACTCTTCAAGGTTTAGTGTTTCAGTCAATCCCAACCCCCTTTGCCTTGGTAAAAGACTAGGTATGAAATATTTTTGCAAGAGGATTTTAGTTTCTATTTGCATTTCAACATATGATAGCCATTGCCAACATTCTCTAGCAATAAAAAGGAATTGATGAGTTATTGAAGAACAATGTTTTTTGGGAAATTTTCTTCTCTCTCTAACACCTTGCTCTTTTGGATTCTTAATTTTCTTCTCTCTTGTTTCATGATATTCTTTATTGGGTCTAGAGGAATAACAAATAAATTTATTAAATATTAAAACCAAACCAATATGTGAATTCAGAATACAACAGAAGAAGTAGAAAAATAAGATGAGTAGAGACAAAAATAAAAAATGATTAGGGCATTGCATCAAATTGTTAGAGGGCGAAAGATGTAACAGGAAGAACAAATTCATGGGAAAGAACAAATGTATGAAAAGTACAAATCAACAACCACGAATCCAATTCAATTTGAGGACAAACCAAACTCAGACACAGAGAGCCAAGAGAGTTCTCAATCAAGCAACCATAGGATAATGAAATTAAGAATTGGATTGCACAACCAGGGTGAGTGACTGCTTTTACCCCCAAAACAACATTGTTTTGAGGCATTCGAGCCATTAAAGCCATGAAAATTTGAGCTACCAAGCATTGTTGAAATCAAAATGAGGTGGCAATATTAAGTGTTCCTCTCAAAAAAGTTTAGTTTTATTGTTGACTAAATCATTTTGGTCACTGAAACTAATCTTTGCCAATCAAAATTTTTTGTAGCCAAAAATAAAAGTAAAATAATGCTACTTATTTGGCAACAAAACTATTTTAGTAGCCAAAAATTATTATTCCACGACTAAAACATTTTTGGTCACCAAAAACAAATATTTGCCGACTAAATTTTGTTCGCCAAAGATTAATGGCAAATATTATGCGACATGTTTGCTAACTAAATTTATTTGGTAGGCAAAAAGTAGTATACAACGACTGAATAAATCTTTGTAGCAAAAAAATCAAAACTAACACCGACTATATAGCGATCCCGGGTTTGCCCTTGTTGTACAGTGATCCGGACATGCGTCCGTGGTTGTTGGTAGTTGTTTATTTTCTAGTTTGCATCCTCTTTACTTTGTATATTGAGTTATGGGATGAGTTGGGCAGGTGTGTTACAGGTTGGTTGTGCTTGGGAGCCTAGTGTTGCTGCCCAGATTTTTGGTCTTTCGCTCGAGCGAGGAGTTTGTCGCTCGAGCGAGAGTAGTGTTGCCCCGGTTCTGGACCTGAGAGTTGTAGTTTCTGGCTCGAGCGAGCTTTTCGTGGCTCGAGCGGTCTGGGTTTTTCTTCGCTCGATCGAGAACCTCTTGGCTCGAGCGAGAGTTTTCTGTGTCTGGTCGCTCGAGCGACCAATCCTTCGCTCGAGCGAGGGTGTTTTATATCCGCGGACAGCGTCGTCTTAAACATCACTTTTTCAGTCCCTTTCTTTGAGCAAAACCTAAATTCGACACTCTCTCTCCCTAAACTTACACTCTCTCTAAGATTTGATCTCCCTAGGGTGTGAATCTAGCCTAGGGCCTTTGTTAAAAAGATAGAGGGCGTTGAGAGCTTCGATTTAATCTGAAAAAGGTTGGATTTGGAGCGAGTTGATCTTGGAGTCTTCATCTCCTTTTGGGCTAAAACTTCAAGGTAGGGATATCCTACTCCTCTCTATGGGTTTTGTCTTTAAATTTTGGTATTTTGAGATGTTGGGCTTGGTTTGGTAATTTTGAGAAAGTTTGGGGCTTTTGTGCTATTTTACAAAAGTTGGGGTTTTATTCATAATAAACCTAGATGCATGTTTGGCAAAGAAAAAAATGGAATGATTGTTGAATCATTGATGAAAATGGAACCTAAGGGTTGAAATGGTAATTATGGAAAATGGCCTAATTACATTGTTTAATTAATTGGGATAATTAATTGGTGGGAAATGAGGAAATGAAATGTTGATTGAATATCCATTTGTGCATTTATTTTCTGTTTTAGAAATAACTGCTTTGGGCTATCGGTGGAGGATAGTCGAGATTGTTGTAGACAATGCATGATGATTAGGTAAACGGAAACTAATCAATGGAATGTGTCATGGAACTTGACGGTTGATAGAATACATTAATTGTGTGTATTGTGTGATTGTATATAGAACCAATGTGTTTATATACGTTATGTGTAGAGGAGGAGATAGGGGATGTACTCCGCGGTTTAGGGGAAGATAGGGGATGGACCTCTAAACCGGATAGGTATTTGGAGGAGATAGGGGATGTACTCCGTAGACAGAGCTCATACGCTTGTCTAGAGAAGTGAAGATAGAGCTTGTATGCTTATCTTTGTGAAGTGTGGATACAGCTTGTATGCTTATCTGTGGATATTGTTGATATACATATCTGTTGTGAAGTGTGGATACAGCTTGTATGCTTATCTGTGGATATTGTAGTTATACATATCTGTTGAGAATGTGGATATAGCTTTTATGCTTATCTGAATGTGAGATATAGTTTTTATACATATCTGTGGAAATGATGATAGAGCTAGCATGCTTATCTGTTGAAAAAGGGAAAATGAAAAGTGATTGGGACTTGTAAGTCGTTGACATAAATATGTAATTTATGTGATTGTATCAGTGTTGACCAACTATCAATTGCTAATGTTTTAGTCATTGTCCATGGTTGGTTTAGTGTATTTCTACTGGGCTGTGGCTCACCCTATATGGGAATATCATTTTCAGGTACAGGAAGCATGCCACCTCCAAGGACATGACTGGGAGGCTAGTGGCGGGCATAGTTTTGTCGTTTTACTTTTGATGTATTACATGTAATTTCAAGCCAAGGGCTTAATGTGTAAACGAGTTAGAACTCTTGTTGAAACCAAGTATTAACTTGGAAAGCTGTAAGCCCGTAGGGCATTTTGTTATGAGATTAACATGTAATACTTATGTAATGGAATTCTAATGAATGAAAGGAATGCGGTTAGTTTAAATGTAAATGCATGTTTTATCTGATGGGTTTATTGTTATTATTTTGAGGGCGTTACAACTTGGTATCAGAGCGTACCGGGTTCGAATACTTTGGGTACGTGGGAAGTGATTAGGATCACAATGGGTTTGTCTCGCTTGATAGAGACTTAGATGTAGTATCATATGCTATGTGCTTAATTGATAACATGCTTATGTGACTATGTGGGTATGGGATTTAATTTCTGGGATGTTGATTGGATCCTTGAGTTTCTGGGAGTCTTGTTGGAAAAGCACTTGATCAATGCTGTTTCTAACCGGAACTCTAGTAACGTCTCGGGACTATCATTATCCGGAAATGAAGTTCGTAAGTGCTTATGTGTTTATGTGCTTATGTGGAGTGAATTACACTTGTCCATGCATTAGGACGTGAGTGTTTAGTTCTGGCACACCTATGAATGTGCTAACGTTCTGTGTTACCTTTATTAGGATGTCAGGACGAGGAAGAGGTGCTAGGCGTGGTAGACCTGCGAGGCAGGAAGTACCGTTACAGGGTGAGATTCCGGTAGTGCAGGAGGGAGTTGGGCAGGCCAATGTAGCCGAGCCAGTGGGTCCGCAGGCTATGGGTGCCTTGGCCAGAGAGATAGCAGGAGCTTTGGGTATTCTTAGAGCTGGGAATCAGGCAGCTGAGGCAGGGCCTTCTTTCTTGAAGAGGGAGTTCTTCCGGTGTAATCCGGACGAGTTTATCGGGGATCCTAAAGAGCCGCTTAAGGCAGATGAATGGCTCGAACAGACAACGAAGACGTTTGAGATGCTTGGCATCGAGGACGGAGCACTGAAAGTGACCTTGGCATCCTTCCAACTGAAGGGAGATGCGGGTCAATGGTGGAAATACGAGAAAGCTCGTGTTGGTGGTACTTGGGAGGCGTTTGTGAATGCTTTTCAGGAGAGGTTTTTGTCTGCAGTAGCAAGGGAGAAGCTGAGAGATCAGTTTAGCCGGCTTAATCAGCAGGGCTTGTCAGTGGCCGAGTTTGAGGCTACTTTTACCAGTCTGTCTAGGTTTGCACCTGAACTGGTGGCGTCTGAGGAACGCCGTTGCTATGAGTTTGAGCGGAAGTTGAGGCGGGGCCTCAAGTTGAGAGTTGGTGGGTCATATATTCGAGAGTATAGACACCTAGTGGATGCTGCAGCTCATATGGAGCTTATGATGCAGGAGGAGGATGAGGGTCAGAGAGGCTCCAAGAGGAGCCAGGATAGTCAGAGTGATGGCAGGAGACAGAAGGGTAATAACCCTCAGCAGTCTCAGGGTGCAGTCTCTAGATCGACCTTTCCAGTGCCTAGTGTAGGCTCGGGGAGAGGCAGTCAGGGAGAATTCACTTGTTACAAGTGTGGCCAGCTGGGTCACAAGGTTTCTGTTTGCCCGCAGAAGGGTGGGGGTCAGAAAGCTGCTTCTTCTTCAGCTAAACCGCCGAGTCAGAGTTTGGGCAGGGGGCAGCTCTTGATTTGTTATCAGTGTGGACAACCTGGGCACATGAAGAGGTTTTGCCCACAGTTGAGTGCCACTTCGGGAGCGTCTGGTTCTAGGCAGACGCAGGGTTTTCAGCCAGCTCAGTCTGTGCAGGCCTCGAGGGCCAATCCGGGAGCTTCGTCATCCCAGTCTGTGCAGCAGTCTTTTGCTCCGAGAGGTGAGCAGGTAGACCAGGGGCCTACGGGGCGCGTGTATGCTGTTACCGCGCAGGATTTAGTACCGGCTCCATCAGTAGTGAGAGGTACTTTTCTGTTTTGCAACTCAGTTGCTAATGTGTTGATAGACACGGGTGCATCTCATTCTTTTGTATCTGCTGCATTTGCATCTGTTTTGGAATTGGAGTTAGCACAGTTAGCATCTCCTATTTGTGTGGTATCCCCTTTGGGTGGTGAGTTGATTCTGAAACAGGGTGTTAGAGGATGTGATATAGAGGTCGCCGACTATAGGCTTCCTTTTCCGTTTGTTGTCATGCCCATGAAGGGTTTTGATGTTATTTTGGGTATGGACTGGTTATCGTCATACCGGGCTGTTATTGATTGCTACCGCCAGAGGGTTACACTATGTACCTTGAGCGGGGAGTGGTTCCATTTCTTGGGAGACCGGGTTGGTAGTGTTTTGCCACCGGGGTATGATTCGCGAGGGCGAAGTGAGCTTAGTAGTCTACTTGCTAGCTTTGAGAATGGTGAGAGTGGTGAGACCCAGTATGTATTGCCGAGGGTGGTTTGTGAGTATTCGGATGTCTTTCCCGAAGATCTTGTTAGTTTGCCACCTCACCGAGAGATAGAGTTCTCTATTGATTTAGTGCCTGGTACGGCGCCGATTTCTATGGCACCTTACCGTTTTGCTCCAGCAGAGTTGGTTGAGTTGAAAGTTCAGCTCCAGGAATTGCTTGATAAGGGCTTTGTTCGCCCTAGTGTTTCACCGTGGGGAGCACCGGCACTCTTTGTTAAAAAGAAAGATGGTGCCTTGAGATTGTGTATAGACTATCGGAAGTTGAATCGGGCTACGGTTAAAAATAAGTACCCTATGCCCCGTATAGATGATTTGTTTGACCAGTTGAAGGGTTCCCGTTGTTTCTCTAAGATAGACTTGAGATCGGGTTACCATCAGTTGAGGGTCAGGGAGGAAGATATTCCGAAGACGGCATTCCGTACGCGGTATGGCCATTACGAGTTTCTGGTGATGCCATTTGGGCTTACCAATGCACCGGCAGTCTTTATGGACTTGATGAATCGGATTTTCCGGGAGTTCTTAGACCGATTTGTGGTTGTTTTCGTGGACGACATTCTTATCTATTCGTCTTCTGAGGAGGAGCACGAGGCACACTTGAGAGTGGTGCTTGAGTTACTTAGAGCCCATAGGCTGTATGCCAAGTTTGGGAAGTGTGAGTTCTGGCTGGGGGAAGTCAAATTCTTAGGCCACGTGGTATCCGGGGAAGGGGTGTCTGTTGATACATCCAAGGTTACGGCAGTGCAAGATTGGGCACAGCCTAAGAGTGTGTTTGAGATCCGCAGTTTTCTGGGATTAGCTGGGTATTACCGTCGGTTTGTGAAAGATTTCTCCAGGTTGGCGTCACCGTTGACTAGACTGACTCGGAAGGGAGTCAAGTTTGTGTGGAGTGAGACTTGTGAAAAGTCGTTCCAAGAGTTGAAAGTTAGATTGACCACCGCTCCGGTGTTGATTATTCCGGAGAGAGGGTTGGGTTATGCTGTATATTGTGATGCCTCACGAGAGGGTTTGGGTTGTGTGTTGATGCAAGAGGGGAAAGTGGTAGCTTATGGCTCACGTCAGTTGAAAATACACGAGAAGAATTACCCCACACACGACCTAGAGTTAGCAGCTGTGATCTTTGCCTTGAAAATCTGGAGGCACTACCTTTATGGTGAGAGGTTCGAGGTATTCTCGGATCACAAGAGTTTGAAGTATCTGTTTACACAGAGAGACTTGAATCTGAGGCAGAGGAGATGGATGGAGTTCATCGAGGATTATGATTTTGAGTTGCATTATCATCCGGGAAAGGCCAATGTTGTGGCCGATGCCCTTAGTAGGAAATCCATTAGTGATGTAGCTTGTATAGCCATCCGGGAATGGGAGATGTTGGGAGCACTTGGCGAGTTTGATTTGCTACTGGGCGAATCTGTTGAGGCTGCGGCCTTGTTTTCTGTTGTTGCGCAGCCTACACTTGTGGTTAGAGTGTTAGAGGCACAGAGAGGTGACCTTGAGGTAGAATCCCTCCGAGAGAAGATCTCCTGTGGGAAAGTTGAGAAGGGTTTGACGGTGTATCCAGACCTGAGTGTGAGATACCGAGACCGTTTGTTTGTACCGGAGTCTTGCCGAGAGGAAATACTCCGAGAGTTTCACCATTCGCGCCTTGCGGTGCATCCGGGAGGTACTAAGATGTACCAGGATTTGAGTCGCCAGTTTTGGTGGTGGGGTATGAAGAGAGATGTGGCTGTTTTCGTATCGAAATGCCTTACTTGCCAGCAAGTGAAGGCCGAGCATCAGAGGCCAGCGGGTTTGTTGCAACCCTTGCCTATTGCCGAGTGGAAGTGGGAGCATGTCACTATGGACTTCGTTGTAGGTCTTCCGAAGACTCAACGGGGTAGTGATGCTATTTGGGTGGTTGTAGACCGGTTGACTAAGTCGGCGCACTTTATTCCTATGCGCGTGAGAGATTCGGTAGATCATCTTGCCGACTTGTATATTCGGGACGTGGTGAGATTGCACGGGGTCCCAGTGACGATCGTCTCAGATAGAGATCCTCGTTTTACTGCTAGGTTGTGGCAGAGTTTGCAGAGTGCACTGGGCACTAAGTTGACCTTTAGTACGGCTTATCATCCTCAGACTGACGGGCAGTCCGAGCGTACTATTCAGATCCTCGAGGATATGCTTCGGGGTTGTGTCCTGGACTTCAGTGGGACGTGGGAGAGGCACTTGCCATTGGTAGAGTTTGCCTACAACAACAGTTTTCAGTCTAGCATCGGTATGGCACCGTTTGAGGCCTTGTATGGCCGACCGTGTAGGTCTCCAGTTTGTTGGGCCGAGGTGGGTGATGCACCTTTGTTGGGTCCGGAGTTGGTTAGGGAGACGACGGAGAAAGTTGAGCTTATCCGTAGGAGGCTTGTTACAGCCCAGAGTCGACAAAAGAGTTATGCCGACCGTAGGAGGAGGCCTTTGGCGTTTGAGGTAGGTGATCATGTCTTTCTGAAGATATCACCTAGGCGAGGCTTGATGATATTTGGGAAGAGTGGGAAGTTATCCCCTCGGTTTATTGGTCCTTTTGAGATCCTTGAGAGGATAGGTGAGGTTGCTTATCGGTTAGCCTTACCGCCGCAATTGTCCGGAGTACATGACGTGTTTCATGTGAGTATGCTTCGGAAGTATGAACCAGATCCATCACATGTATTGGATTGGACTGATTTAGAGGTAGATGAGGATGCCTCGTATGAGGAGAGACCGGTTCGGGTCTTGGATAGGCGGGATCAGGTCCTGCGTGGCAAGACTATTCCTTTGGTGAAAGTCTTGTGGAAACATCACGGAGTGGAGGAAGCCACTTGGGAACGTGAGTTGGAAGTCCGAGAGAAATATCCGGACTTGTTTATTGATATGTAATCTTGTATTTAAATTTTACATTTTGTTGAACTTAAGAGCTTTTATATATGTCTTAAGTTGTGAAACATTGAAAATGTTTTGGTTATTGGAAGCTTGTCTTGGAACTTGCCTCATATGGTAGTTGGATGTAACACTATATATGTTGAATATATTGTTGACATTGGAAAGTTAGTGCATAATGTTGGTGCATGTTAATAATACATATGTTGTTTACATATTGTGATATGTCTCTTGTTAAAGGGATGGGATGATCGGTAATGGGTCGAATTGTTGAATGTTCAAGTGTAACATTGTTTAAAATGGAGGAAACCCTGTTTTTGAAAACTTGTGCTTAATTTCGGGGGCGAAATTCTTTAAGGGGGGGAGGTTATAGCGATCCCGGGTTTGCCCTTGTTGTACAGTGATCCGGACATGCGTCCGTGGTTGTTGGTAGTTGTTTATTTTCTAGTTTGCATCCTCTTTACTTTGTATATTGAGTTATGGGATGAGTTGGGCAGGTGTGTTACAGGTTGGTTGTGCTTGGGAGCCTAGTGTTGCTGCCCAGATTTTTGGTCTTTCGCTCGAGCGAGGAGTTTGTCGCTCGAGCGAGAGTAGTGTTGCCCCGGTTCTGGACCTGAGAGTTGTAGTTTCTGGCTCGAGCGAGCTTTTCGTGGCTCGAGCGGTCTGGGTTTTTCTTCGCTCGATCGAGAACCTCTTGGCTCGAGCGAGAGTTTTCTGTGTCTGGTCGCTCGAGCGACCAATCCTTCGCTCGAGCGAGGGTGTTTTATATCCGCGGACAGCAGCGTCTTAAACATCACTTTTTCAGTCCCTTTCTTTGAGCAAAACCTAAATTCGACACTCTCTCTCCCTAAACTTACACTCTCTCTAAGATTTGATCTCCCTAGGGTGTGAATCTAGCCTAGGGCCTTTGTTAAAAAGATAGAGGGCGTTGAGAGCTTCGATTTAATCTGAAAAAGGTTGGATTTGGAGCGAGTTGATCTTGGAGTCTTCATCTCCTTTTGGGCTAAAACTTCAAGGTAGGGATATCCTACTCCTCTCTATGGGTTTTGTCTTTAAATTTTGGTATTTTGAGATGTTGGGCTTGGTTTGGTAATTTTGAGAAAGTTTGGGGCTTTTGTGCTATTTTACAAAAGTTGGGGTTTTATTCATAATAAACCTAGATGCATGTTTGGCAAAGAAAAAAATGGAATGATTGTTGAATCATTGATGAAAATGGAACCTAAGGGTTGAAATGGTAATTATGGAAAATGGCCTAATTACATTGTTTAATTAATTGGGATAATTAATTGGTGGGAAATGAGGAAATGAAATGTTGATTGAATATCCATTTGTGCATTTATTTTCTGTTTTAGAAATAACTGCTTTGGGCTATCGGTGGAGGATAGTCGAGATTGTTGTAGACAATGCATGATGATTAGGTAAACGGAAACTAATCAATGGAATGTGTCATGGAACTTGACGGTTGATAGAATACATTAATTGTGTGTATTGTGTGATTGTATATAGAACCAATGTGTTTATATACGTTATGTGTAGAGGAGGAGATAGGGGATGTACTCCGCGGTTTAGGGGAAGATAGGGGATGGACCTCTAAACCGGATAGGTATTTGGAGGAGATAGGGGATGTACTCCGTAGACAGAGCTCATACGCTTGTCTAGAGAAGTGAAGATAGAGCTTGTATGCTTATCTTTGTGAAGTGTGGATACAGCTTGTATGCTTATCTGTGGATATTGTTGATATACATATCTGTTGTGAAGTGTGGATACAGCTTGTATGCTTATCTGTGGATATTGTAGTTATACATATCTGTTGAGAATGTGGATATAGCTTTTATGCTTATCTGAATGTGAGATATAGTTTTTATACATATCTGTGGAAATGATGATAGAGCTAGCATGCTTATCTGTTGAAAAAGGGAAAATGAAAAGTGATTGGGACTTGTAAGTCGTTGACATAAATATGTAATTTATGTGATTGTATCAGTGTTGACCAACTATCAATTGCTAATGTTTTAGTCATTGTCCATGGTTGGTTTAGTGTATTTCTACTGGGCTGTGGCTCACCCTATATGGGAATATCATTTTCAGGTACAGGAAGCATGCCACCTCCAAGGACATGACTGGGAGGCTAGTGGCGGGCATAGTTTTGTCGTTTTACTTTTGATGTATTACATGTAATTTCAAGCCAAGGGCTTAATGTGTAAACGAGTTAGAACTCTTGTTGAAACCAAGTATTAACTTGGAAAGCTGTAAGCCCGTAGGGCATTTTGTTATGAGATTAACATGTAATACTTATGTAATGGAATTCTAATGAATGAAAGGAATGCGGTTAGTTTAAATGTAAATGCATGTTTTATCTGATGGGTTTATTGTTATTATTTTGAGGGCGTTACAGACTAATATGTCTTTTGGTCGTCTATTGGGTAACTTTTTAGCGACTAATTACATTTTAGTTTCCTATTGGGTGCTTTTTAGCGACTAACTATTTTTCAGTCGCCTATTAGGTCACTTTCTAGTGACTAATTGTGTTTTTTGTCGCCAATAAGTACTATATAGCTACTAGAAATTTTTAGTAGCTAAAATATGAAACATTGCCGACCAATACAAATTTTAGTCGCCAAAGGGCTGACTTTTGGCGACTAAAATCATTTTAGTTGCCAAATTTGGTCGTGAAAAGTGCAAATTTTTGTAGTGTCACTACAAGAATCTGCGCTTTTGGAACAGTTGGTGATGCAAAAATTTGATCTTTGTTCTTTTTTGTCATCAATCTTTCAATGTCTATGAGAGATCTCTGTCAGGTTCTGGTGCTAGCCCAAATGCAGCAGCTGCTGCTGCTCAGTTTGTGAGAGCTGAAATGCTTCCAAGTGGCTATTTCATTCAGCTATGCAAGGGTGGAGGGTCAATTATCCATAAAGTTGATATGTTAGTTTGGATCAGCTACCAAGCAAGTTGATATGTTAAATCATTAAAGAATGTGAAAGGCTTCAAGTTTTGTGTCATGTTGGACTTCAAAGAGGATATAGCTTTTGAGAAGACATGCTTACTAAATTCAATTTGACTTGAATATGCCCTGTGCTGTACTACGGTTACATATTTTCATCTTTATTTTAAATGGAATTTAATTATTGTTTGATGATTTAGTGAAATTACAAGAAAGGAAATTTGTTAATTATTGTTCCTAAGCTTTTTCTTTTTTAAATGTTATTGTTCTTTAATTGTGGTTGGGTTGAATGAATTTTGTTCGATATTGGATTGAATGTTTATAAACAAAAATTGATTGTTATAAAAAAAAAAGAAAAAAAAAAGATAGATTTGGTGACTAAAAAATTGGTCAGCAATTCCTTACCTTTTGGCAACTAAATTGTTAGTCGGCGATTCCTCAACTTTTGGCGACTAATCTGTTTGGTCGTGGAATATGACAATTGGCGACTAAGATATTTGGTCGGGAAAATATCACTTTTTGTGACCAAAGTGTTTTACCCACAAAATGGATTAGTCGCAGTAATGATATATTTAGCGACCAAAAATTTAATCGGCAAATCCAACTTTTCCTGATCAACAAAAATTTTGGTCACGAATTACTTTTGCTGACCCTCAATTGGCGACCAAAGTAGTGACCAAAAAAATTGGTCGCGGATAACTTTTGCAGACTAAAAATGGGCTTTTAGTGACCAATTTTTTGGTCGGCAAAGATGTTATTTCTTGTAGTGTGTACTTTCAATTAGCTCGATTTTGATTCTGTATTTATGATTTTGTCTCAATTTAGTCTAATTAATGACAACTTTTAGCATTTTTTTTTCTAGAAAATACACACACAAGTGTTATGTGCCATATAATTAAGGGCAATTATAAACTTACTCAACTCAGTTAGTTAACATCAACAAATTTAGTGATAATTTTCTTTAAAAAATACTAACAATATTATTAATTCGACCAAATTGAAACGAAATCTAAAATTAAGAGTTAAAATTGAGTCAATTAAAAGTGTGGGGCTGAAATGACACAAGGGATAAAATATAGAGACTACCAATATAATTTCTCTTAATTTTTTTATTGTCTTCATGTCTTTGAATACATTGGGATGTGATGCTTTATTTGCTTGAACTTTGATGGTTTATTTGTTTCAGGGAAATATTAAAGGGTGCGCACCATATATATCTTATAACTGAAAAAAATGACATAATTTTAATTTTTTAAGTCATAATTAAAAAATATATATTATAACTAAATATAATATGAAGCATAACTAAAGAACTCATGAGTCATAACGAAAATAATGTCAAAAATTGTAACAACCTAAATTACAAATAATGAGTCGTATATTACCCATGCCCTTATCTTCTTTGGTTGGTTTCCATTGCTGATCATTAATTAGCATTTGTTTCTGAAGCAGCAAAAGCGAGATTCTGAGATTGGTAAGATTCAATTGGGATCCCTGTTAGCATGCAAATATTTCTTTCCTTCATTCCTCTTTTTTGCTTTTATTTTGCATTTGAAGTTTGGTCCTCAATATTTTATTTAATTTTTTTAGAAAAGATCTTAAAAGAAAGTGAACCAAGCTTGCATGAATACCGTGTTTAATCCTAATAAACACTTTCGCTGTGAAAAGTCCCTAATAAGTGCATAATATCTTAAATTTCAAGTGGTATACTTTTGGAAATTATTCTAGTCTCAAGACCCTTAGAATTTGGTCAAGAATTGATCTCTCAAATTTTTCCGTCCTCTTCTAATTCCTAATAACTATTAGATCACATAAAAAATGTTAGCATACATAAATTTAATTTAATAATTGGGAGTCCATTAACACGAGAGATATCATGCATAATAGTCAAACGATCCACCTATGGAAAGTCATGATTGATCTGATATACAAAATAGTAAGCAATTCCCCTTCTTATTATTATTCCAAACCAATTTCTCGCTTATATCTTGATAGATAAATTCTTTCTAATATTTTTTAAACAAATTTTATTTTAATCCTACAAACCCATTAAGGGAAAGCATGTTATGATGAATTACTTCAATAAATTTGATAGATATGATGATAAATATTAAAGGCAATAATGCATATATATATTTTGTATTTATTTATTTTTTGTAATATATTTTGGGGTTGGACTGTCTCCGGTCTTTCATCAAATTGGACAGTCCGGCCTAGTGGATCGGTTTTTAAGTCCCGTTTTGATGATTCGAATCGTTTGTATTTTAGGATTTGTCGAGTACATCATCTTCACAAAAAATCAAATCGATTAGAAAACAAAAACCACGTGTTCAGATTAATTTTGTATGAATCATTTTTTTTTTGTCACTGTTCATTGTTTTCCACACAAAACTGATATGAACATGTGGTTGCCGTTGTCCAATCCACTTGCTAAAGATGTGGTTGCCGTTGCCCAATCCACTTGATTTCTTGCATTGATGATATACTCGACGAATCTGAAAATATGAACGATTCGAATCATCGACGCGCACTACAACAAAGCTAACTATTTACGGCATCATGTTTACGGCATGCATTAAGGGGTTGTTTGAGATGATCTAAATAAGTGCACTGTTTGACTTTTTATAAAATATGGGTTATGTTTGGGTTGGGTTTGGAGTGATATGTTAGAGAGGTGATGTGACTTAAATAAGATGATGTGACTTAAATAGGATAGTGACTTTTTGACTTTTTTGACTTTTTTTCAAACATGCCAAACTAAGCCTAAATGCATGTCGTAGTTAGTATGTTTTACGGAAATTTTTTTTTGCAAGCCGTTAATGTTTTGTCAATAACAGCATATATGTCGTATAAGTCGTTAATTCATATATTTGTGACATGTAAAAGTATGCTGTAAAAAATATATGTTTTTACGACTTACAAAAATATGTCGTAAAATATTTGTATTTAAGACGACATACATTTCATTTATAAAATATTATAACCTTACACGACATGCTAATGAATGTCCCAAAAACTTGTACAAAAAAAAAAAAATGCAATCTGATTTTTTTATGGCATGCAAAAGTATGCCGTAAAAAATATATATTTTCACGACATACAAAAATATGTTATAAAATATTTGCACTTAAGACAACATACATTTCATGTCATAAAATATTAAATTTTATATTTTTTTTGAATTTAGTGATTTTTTTAGAAAATTAAAAAATATTTTTCCTTCTAAGTATATGTAAATTATTTGAATTTAAAAAATAAAAAATAAAAAATATTAAAAAACTTACACCACACTTCCACTCATTCTAGATCCATACATGTTTTTGTCCCAAATTGTCTCATTCTTTGGAGAAATTATATTTTAATTATAAATAATAATAAAAAATTCCGGATGTTCTTAAATATTTATAAATTTCTAGTAGATATGACAAATTTTTATTTTTTTTGCCAATAAACTAGATATAAAATTAACTATTTATGGCTTTCTGTTTAGGGAAAATTAATCTAGGGTCCCTTCCCTACTTTTCGTAATGGAAAAGATCCACAAAATTATTTTTTGATGTCTAAGGTCCCTAAACATATATCAGAGAAATTTGACTCTTTGCCCACGATTCCTCTCTCTCTCTCTCTCTCTCTCTCTCTCTCCCCTACAACCAAATGAACAAAAGCTTCAAGATCTTCGTCTACCCTACCCGCAGCAACTGGGGCTTTTGGTGCAGTTATCGATTTTCGATGTGTCAAATAACCGGTTGGCGAGTCCGATTCCGACAGCCGCCTCTGCCGCCGTGGTCCTATTTGTACCTCCGCGCCTGAACTCCTCCGATCAAAGACTCCGACATCTTCGACCTCGTCCTCGTCGACTGAATCTGATATGAACCCATGTGAAGAAGACAATTCGAGGATCGATTCGGTATCTAAGACAACCGGTGATGATGATGATGATTCAACGTTGATGCTGAAGATACCCAAGATGTTGACGATGTGACTATCCTTTCTCTGAGCTTGGTCTTCCATCTCCATATTCCGAACCTGGACATCCTCCAAAAAATCAATTTACTAACATTCACATACACACCAGAAAATTTACACACAGTTCTAGACACAACAAGAAAGAAAGATGGACATTGTTCGAAGACCGAACAGCGTTCTGCAACTCCTGGAGCACAAAGAATGTGATTTTCACATCACTGGGACCGATCTTCGAATCAATGAAAGCGATGGTCCAGATAGCACGGATCTGATTTGATCTTAAGAGTCTTTCTGGAATTACAAACTCAGAAGATTCTGCGGAGTGCCAGCCTCCCATATTAGATGCTTCACATCTCTGGCACCAGTAAAGATTGAATGGTAACTCAATCAGTAACAAGCCATAGAAAGTTGTTTCTAAACATAAACCAATTAATTAATATTAAAGGAAAATAAAACTCAAATCTATATGGATGGAAATCAAAACAAGAAATATTGTTTTATGAAAAATCTTTCTCTGAATTTTTATGCATAATTAACCATTCCTTCATATGGATGACTCACATTACAAATCTTTCTCTGAAGTTTTTTTACTAGTGTAGATTGAAATTAATAGGTACAGATCTTTAGATTGAAATGTTCAATTTTCTTTGGATTGAGATTTTCTCTGGGTGTTCAAGTTTCTCTGAATTGAAATTTTCTCTGGGACATGACAGATTTGCTTTTCTGCAGGGAGCAACTATCACTCTGTTTGTTGAATTAAAGGAGATGTAATAGCTGCTGAATATGGTTGTTATGGTTGCTATGCTTGGTGGACATGGAGCAGTGGGTCATATACTAGAAGGATCAGAGGCAGAGATGGCACATGGGACTGAGGAATTAGGCAAGACATTCACTCTTTGGCATTTGGTTTGGAGAAGACATTCTTTTTGGGATGGATTTGGGTTGCTGCGTACTTTCACTTTCTTTGCTACGTCGACAAGCCTGGGCTGAATTTCTCTGGAGTAGAATTTCTCTGGAGAGAAATTCCAAAGTGTAAAGAAAATTGGTCAAAACACAAAGAATCCAGAGAAATTCAAAATTTCTCTGGAGAGAAATTCCGAAGTCCAGAGAAATTTGGTTAAAACACAAAGGCCTTGTTTGGTTTGTGTTTCTCAAAAAATTTTGAGAAAAATTCTCTACAAATAAGTTTTCAAAAGTAATCAAACCAAACAAATTTTTCCAATTTTTTTTTCCAAAACTTGTTTGGTTCACAAATTTTCCAAACAAATCTCTCTCTCATACACATCAAATCAATCACTTTTTCCAAAACTCTCTCTCAAAATAATTTTTCAAAACATCTTTTGAAAAAAAATCAAACCAAACAAATTTTCGTACTTTTTATCTCAAAACATGTTTCTCAAATACAAACCAAACACGGCCAGAGAATCTAGAATTTCTCTGGAGAGAAATTCTGAATGAAAATTTCTCTGGAGAGAAATTTCTCTGGTGGGTGGAACGTAGTGAACCTCGCAGCTTTGATTTTTCCCAAGGGATGGTGGGTCAGCAAAGCAACAATGATCCGATTTTACTTACCATTTGTCATCATATTTGGTCTGGGAATCACTTTCGGAGGATGGACTTTCATAACGTTCTTGGCCTTCTTCACCTTCCTTCTAGTAGGTTGGTTTCTTCTTGGTGCTTACTTCTTCAGGAATTTGATCCAGTTGTAGCCTTATGGTGTGTACCAACTTTAGTTTAACAATTGCTTGTGGATTTCATGTATGATGTACCTAAAATCACCAGAAAATACTCTGATTTGCACCATTTTGGGAATTAGATGAGACATTTTCAAAACATAGAAAATCAAAAAAAATGAACAAACCAGAGAAATTTCAAATTTCTCTGGTTTAAAATTTCTCTGGATGAAAATTTCTCTGGGTTGAAATTTCTCTGGACAGAATTTCTCTAGATCAAATTGAGGGACCTTAGACATTATGAAAATATTAGATGTCCTTTATACTATAAAGTCTTAATACCATGGACTCTAAAAATAAAAACCCCTTCTGTTTACAACATGCATAAATGCATGTCATACTACGACATTTTTTTATTTGCAAGCTATTAATGCTTTATCAATAATGACATACATACCATATAAGTCATTGATTCATATATTTATGACAAGTTAAAAAATGCCATAAAAATATACATTTTCACGACTTACAAAAATTTGTCATGAAAAATTTATATTTAAGACGACATACATTTCATGTCATAATATATCATAATTGTACACGGCATCCATTAACATATTGTGAAAACTTCTACTAAAAAAATTAAAATTTAATATCAAGTCAAATAATATTTAAAGCCAAATAAAAAGGTTCAAACCCAAAAGATAAAATAAATAAAATAAAAATTATATTTTAAATAAATCTTAAAAAATATATTTATAATTATCCTAAATTTTCTATATCTAACTTTTCTAAAATATAATTTTTTTTCTATATTTAGATTGAATTTAAATGTTATTCATATGTCTATATCTATTTTAAATGGCATGCTAACACATGCCGTGAAAACTCTTCTATGATAATTTATCATCTAGTAAAGTAAAATTAAGATAAAAGTAAAACCCTTAGTTTTAAGATTTTAATTTGTTTATATTTGTAGACTTCTATTTTTGCCCAAATCTGAAACCTCTCTCTCTTACTTTTAGGATTTTAATTTGTTTATATTTGTAGACTTCTAGTTTTGCCCAAATCAAACATGACTGAAACCCGGCCAATTTCCCTGTTTGGGGCATTTTGAATATTTTAGTCCGACTCTAGGTTGTGTTTTCTACTTTATTCCCAATATAGGGTGAAACAGGTTTACCAAAACCGTTTTCATTAAAACGGCATTGGCAAAGCCGTTTTTGATGAATAAAAAAATAATAAAATTTTCCTTCATAAAAACGGTTTTTGTAAAACCGTTTTTACTTAACACCTAATTAATTTTAAGCTTAGATAAAACGGTTTTTCTAAAACCGTTTTTATTTTTATTAATTTTTTTTTTCAATTTATAAATATTGTTTGCCTAAAATAATAATTTGAAAATAAATAGAAAACGGTTTTTCTAAAACCGTTTTTATTTTTATTAATTTTTTTTTTCAATTTGTAAATATTGTTTGCCTAAAATAATAATTTGAAAATAAATAGAAAACGGTTTTTGTAAAACCGTTTTTATTGTTAATAAATTTTTTTTTCAATTTATAAATATTGTTTGCCTAAAATAGGAATTTTATCATAAATGGAAAATGGTTTTAGGAAAGCCGTTTCATTTTACACAAAACCCATCCCCTTCTCCCTTTACGAAAGCCGTTTCTTCTTCTCCCTTTACGAAAGTCGTTTCTTCCTTTCCAGCCCATCTTTTTCTCCCTCACTCAGCCGAACTCCGAAGGGAAGACTGACGACGAAGAGGAAGCAACGAACAACGGCCAACAGTACACCACCGGAAAAACGAGGAACACCTTCATCAAACACCCACATTCAGGTTTGTATCACATAAATGAGGGTTTTCATTTCAAATTTGGGATTTTAAATTTCGAAATTAGGGCATTGAAAAGTTAGGGCATTAAATTTCGAAATTTGGGGTTTTCATTTCATTACTGAATCTAGGGCATTGAAAAGTTACAAATTTTGTTATTCGTAGGATATAGTTTACGATTTTCTGTATCTCAATTCACTTTTCTAGGGCATTATACGATTCAGTGTATCTCAGTTCACTTTTGTGGATATTATACGATTTTGTAGGGCATTGAAAACCCTCATCTGTTCACTCCTTTTTTGTTTATCATATAATATCCTTATTTTCCTCTTTTTCAATACACTCTTAACCACAAGATGTAGTGGAATTTTGAAATATTGAAATCTTGAGACATAATCTTCTGTTTGGAAATGTATTGGGAATATAGGGCAAAATTTTAGAACAAAAGTAGGAATAGCAATGAAGTAGAGTGGGATTGGATTTGTGGTGTTCTATTCCTACACCATTTCAAAATTTTATAAAAATCAAAATTTTTTAAATACACCTAAAAAATCAAAATTCTAAAAATCAAATTTTTTAAATGCATAGCCGTATGTCTTGTGAGCATAAAATTGAAAATTAGATAAGGTAGTTCATGTCTCATAAAATGAACCCATATATATATATATATATATATATATTACTAGGCAGGGTGGCCTTCCATGGTTTGTGTGCATGTGGTACTCACCCTGATGGACTTTCAGGATGGTATAGAGTTTGAGTTGGAAGTAGAGAGTTTGAATTGAAAATAGCAAGTTCACAAGAAGTAAAGTTCGAATTGGAAGTACGGAGAGTTTACCATTGCTTTGTTAGTTTGGCCAAATGATGCCTTTGGCCTTCAAATCTTCAATTAATAGTCTAGATATATATACAAATATCAACGATCCAATGGTGTGGAAACTATCTAATTCTTCCATTTTATAACCAAATGATTGCCTATTATATATTTTAATTAATAGTCTACATATGTATAAATTTCAATGATCTAGTAGTATGAAAGCTATCTACTTCCTTCCACCACCTTATGATGAATAAATTCTACAATTATCTACCTAATTATAGGGATTTCTACAAAATTTTACATAAATCTAAAATCAAATTCGTAACTCAAATATTTGATCAAATTCCCAAGTTATGACATTATTCCCCGCCTAATACGACCACATCCTTAACGCAAATTCCTCGTGAAAGCTTTCGATCTTCTCTTCGAATTGATGCAAGAGTTTTGCTAACTCGCTAACTCTCAACTTGTCAATTTCACGTAGTGCATCTATTTTACTTGGTATTTTTAACACATCATTGGAGTTCCTAGTGATTCCAAACCTTTAAAATATCCAAATTCAACCTTTTAAATCTCCACACTCAAGATGTATTAGTAGTATAATTTTCTCTCAATAAATGCAAATTATACAGATAGCATTTTTAAGCAAGAGACTATCTTATTTACGATTGACCCATATAAACACTAGCTTTATAGTCAGTCAGTAAAGAGATGAGACATAAGCAAAAGAGTGGACTCTATGATTTCTTCTTCTTCTTCTTCTTCTTCTTCCCTTAATCCCACTGTCCCACTGTCCACTACGTTGGGATTGATCTCTCATATTAGTTAGTCAATACGGCCGGATACCAATCCAAATATATATATATATATATGTATTTTTGAGATCATATTAGTCAGTCATTACGGCCGGATACCAATCAAAAAATATATATATTTTTGTAAGTGGGTTGTGGAAAGATTAAAAACAAAGGACAACAATGAGTTGCTTAGAGTTTTTGGTGATTGAACATCACATTGTTGTCCTCGAACCCCCTATGGCCATTGATGGACACTTGGACTTCATAATTTTTTGAGACTTTACCTCTTGAATGATCAACATGGAATTAATATGCCAAATGACCGAGGAATGGAGGGGCATATTTTAGAAGATTTAATTTTAATTTCTACATTTGGATTTTAAATTTGTCAATAGAAATGGCAAGAAAAAAAAGAAAAAACAAGATAAAAAAGTTCATAATTCTAAAAGTTTGGGAATAACAAATGCCTTCAAATAATAATATAATAGGTTTGAGAAAACTTCACAACAAACTTAACATATTTTTCCTTGTATTTTAATTACATTTTTTTAGTACATAAAAAGAAAATTATAAATATGTGCAAGAATGATCCTCAAAACAAATATAAAAAGCAAAAGCCCACATCTAATAAGGGAATCAAACCTTTTTTGAAGAAATGAAAATCCTATAATTCAGAGCCTCTAGATATAGAAGTCTGGCCCGTTTGGACCAAGCCCTACAATAAGCCCACAATTTTCTTGTATGAGCCCACAGCCTAGCTCAACCCATTACATTGTATGCAATAACAACAAATCTAAATCGAGTTATTCAAGCCTAGATATATGGAAAATGCTACCTTATGCACCTGCCACAAAATGTGTAATCCGATTACAAATTGACGTAACAAAAAATGCCGCAACAAAATCATAAACTTTTACATCATGCATAACCTAACTACAAACTGGCATAATAAAAAATATCGTAATTAAGCCAAAAACTTTTACATCATTAACCACAAAATTTTGGACATTTTATTATGCTAATTTGTAACGAGATTATACATTTTGTTACTGATGTTACTTTTTTATGGTAAAACCATATTTTTGTGTTAGAGTGCAACCCTTTAGGGCCAGATATATAGATACTAGGGTAAAATGCCCATGCCTTGCACGGGGTTACAGGCACTATTGTGATAAATTTAAATTTAAGAAATACACACATTCTAATAGAGTGTAGAAATTAAAAAAAAAAAAAAAAAGAGCTTTTATTTTTGTCTTCATCTATTTTTGATTTTTTTTAGATTTTAATTAAAAATCTATTTATTTTGATGCACCTAATATAAATATACTTAAAATTTTAATATTTATGAGAAGTCTGAAAAAAATTTCACTAAAAAATAAAAAATATGAAAAAGTGCTTATTTTTTCTTCTTTTTATTTTTATTTTTAATAAGCTTTTTTTTTTCTTTTTTTCTTTGTTTGTTGTTAATTTTGGCTAGTACTTTGTTCGGTGGTACTGTATGGGTGTGCATATGTGATGTCAAACTTGGGTTATAAATTGATGTTAAAGAAATCAAATGTTGTTATTAAAATGTGATAATTTTCCCGTCTTCTCTAATAGGATCAAAATTTCGTTTCCATACGTTCTTTCGGTTAGGTTGGAAATGAAAATAGAATTGGAAACTTTTCAAACTTTTCGAAAACATGAAAAATAACAAAAGGATTTGAAAGTGTATGAAAATATTTAGGAAAAAAAACAAAAACTTTTATTGATGTTAATAAATTCTCAATAGTTAATTACTTGAACATGTTGAGTGTTATGAATGCTTAGTTGGATAAAGGGGTTTCCCATTTTAAGAAAAATTTATTAAAAGAAATTGTGAAATTCTTGTAACAGTAGGCATGGAAAAATAAACAATCGGTGCATTCTTCCTTAATGGATTCTAGACTACGAGCACAATTGGTAGCTAATTTGTTATCACAATAAAGTCTCAAAAAATCTTTTTTGGTTGGTCTTAATTATTGTGGTGATTTTTAGTCAAAAGAAGTTCAAAGGGTCTATGTGTCATTGATTTGCACTTGATCTGACATCTGTTTGACTGGCATTTACTTTACCAAGTTGCAAAGATAACCTCTTTATCAATGTAATTAGACCAATCAAACGGAGTTAAGAAAACAAATGTTTATTCAACAATCCTCAGAGCTTCTTCTAAACTGAGGTGTTGTAACTCCATGCGTGAATTGATTAGCTATAGCTACATGAATCTATTAGATTAGCGATTGACCCAAAAGCTTAATGTGTTTATGTTTTTAGAAGGCAAGATACTTTTTATTCTTCATGGAAAGTTGGAATTTCAATATTTTATACTATTGTTTCAGACTAAACAATTGTGGGCATGATAGTTTAGAGTTTGAACTTGTGAACAATTTAGGATTTTCCTGTTGGAAATTCTTAGGTTGTTATAGTATGAAACATTAGGGCTTGTAAAATTAGGTTCTTATAGTATGAAGAATTAGTTTAGTAGAGTTTTTCTGTATCAAAGGCCTATTGGTTATAATGTCTTACATGGATGGTTCAATACATGAAGATGAAATGAGAAATTATGGCGCACACAGTGAGGTTGTGGGAAGAGTTCTTACAGTATGTGCATGCTATTTCATAGAATGTGAAATTAAAAAAATCTAAACATGAAAGCAACTACATGCGAAACACATGACGAAAACGGGTTTGATAAACTTGAACAAAATGTCAATTAAAGATATGGAAAAGGTTCTTTCAAAGCATTTGAAAACACCCACCCATGAAAGCCCCAAAAAAAGAGTTTTAATTGAAAAAATTATTTAAAAAAATAATAATAATACCAAAGGGAAAGCATAACAACATAAAACAAAGAGTAAAGGAAAACATAAGCTCGTAAGAAGAGATGAAGAAATCATGACAAATCACAACAAAAGAATTCAAATGTTAATTCATGATAATTGGAGAAATGATCCCACACATGATTTTTTGTTTAAATGTACAAATAGATAATCCTTCTAAATAATACAAGAAATATAAGTCATGTAGGAT
The DNA here is from genome assembly GCF_055761805.1 of Camellia sinensis. Classification (NCBI taxonomy): domain Eukaryota; kingdom Viridiplantae; phylum Streptophyta; class Magnoliopsida; order Ericales; family Theaceae; genus Camellia; species Camellia sinensis. The sequence goes on along the minus strand of NC_138962.1, from coordinate 60,594,997 downwards.
GCTATTATATATGGAGCAAATAACTTTCATTTCCATGTTCATGTCGATATGCCACTTAAATATTTTGTAATACCAAAAGACCCATGCCTAAAGGCATTCCTGTGTAATATATGTGGTGTTTGCTCTCAAATGTGCTTACTTTATTATTTTGAAATAATTGAGTTACTTTGAATGCAAAGTGTAGGTATGGAAGTTGTGAGCATTATGTTCTATTGGGGTGGAAAGATTTTGCGCAATCGCGATGAAGGTGTATCGTACGACATCGAACCTTAGGGGTTGTATAATGTGCACAGGGGGATAACATTGTCCGAGTTGGAGGCTATGATGGTGCCGAAGGTTGGTATGCATGGGGAAATAATGCGATTAGAGTTTAAATGTAGACTCCCATGTCGGGGGAAGTATAGGTTGCTGCCAATCAAAGATAATGAGACCTTAAGTAATATCTTAGAGCTCCCACATAAATTAGGCCCTGATTATTTTTTGGAAATCTATGTGGAGAAGAAGAGCAATTTTGGTGGCACAAAGATGCCAATTCTGGTGGGTGGGACATTCACTCAAATGTTGACACAATCGCAATCCCCTAACAATACACTTATACAGTCTGCACACATGTTCCCTGAAGATTAGCCTCCATTCAATCATTCTCAGAGTTACAATCAATTAAATGCATCACAAAACGTAGTGGTTATTACAGTGCCAGAGCAGGTCCAAGTGCTCAACAACGTATAATCTGATGGTTCTTACAACCCCATATCCCCAGTGGAATGAAGAATGTCTACCGGTTTGTAATGTTCAACGTACACCGGAGACGGCTGTCCAAAATTATGCATACTCCGATGATACAGTGCCATTGTTTGACGAGGTTGGAGTAAGTGATGAAGATTCTATGGAAGATTTGGATAGCGCATGGGAAGGTGCGGACAATGACTCTGGTGATGACGAAGTTAGAGGGCATCATGATATGCAGGAGGTACACACAAATGTCCATATCGCTTTCTACCATAATTTGCATTTCGACAATGATGGTTCCATCACTAGCCGTGATGTTGTCGAACGTTGGCCATTGTGGGACTTCGAAACTGCTAATTTGGAGAAAGGAATGATATTTACCGATAAGAAAAGACTAGTGCACGCTGTTCAGTTGTACAACCTGAAGCGCAATCGAGAATGCAAGGTCGTAGAATCCAAAGGAAACAGTTGGGTGGCCGAGTGCAAGCACGGCTGCAACTGGAGGGTTCGGGCAACGAACTTGAAAGACCAAGATTTCTTTCAAATTAGAAGGTTTGAAGCGCCGCATCAGTGTGTGTACCCTAGAATGAATAGGGACAATTGCAACCTCAAGTCCGAGGTCATTGCTCATTTCATCAAGGCACAAATTGCAGTAAGTGCCATGCTAGATACATTATTGTTTTTAGGATTTCATTATGACTGTAATGTATTCAAATATAATGTATATTTGCAGATATCACCAGAATTGCCTCTTGCTACCATAATTGAGGTCGTGAAGGAGAAGTTTCAGTTCACTATATCATATAAGAAAGCGTGGCTTACAAGGACGAAGGCAGTTGCAATGGTGTTTGGTGACTGGGACGAGTCGTACCGAAGGTTGCCTAGATATATGGCTGCATTGCAGGCATTCAATCCAGGCATAGTTGTCATGTGGGACATGATTCCAAATTTGCACTCTACCTCAATCGGAACTAAAATGTACATGAACTATGTGTTCTGGGCATTTAAACCTGCAATAGAAGGCTTCAAGTATTGTCGTCCAGTGATATGCATTGACGGCACACACTTGTACGGGAAATACGAAGGGAAGATTGTTGCGGCCACTGCAGTGACTACTTCAGACAAGATTGTACCTCTTGCCTTTGCCGTTGTTGACAAGGAGATGATCGAGAGTTGGGGTTGGTTCATTACTCTGCTTAGGCGACATGTGTGCCGTGACCGAGAGGGGGTCACATTGATATCCGATCGACACACAGCTTTGCTTAGTGTCGTGTCAAGAATTTGGGACAATCCAGCAGTTCAACCAAGAGGGTACCATAGGTATTGCTTGCGACACAAATAGGACACGTGACAACAGACAAAATGTAATTAGCACGAGTAGGTTGGGAGTTAGAGCTAAAAATGCATTAAACTTAATCGAGAAATGGCGTTAACGGTGCGGAAAAGCAAAAAGGGCATTAAGGGTGCGAAAAAGCTAATTGATAAACTCACTTTGTTGCTGTATAATTGATATTGTGTGTCATATCCTCATAAATCGTAATTTCCCTATTTTAGGTGAAATAACAATATGTTAAGCTAAAAGGAATGATGGACTGATTTTTATTTATATAGTCTTGCTATATCACTTGGTATATTCGTTGTGTTATTCATCTAAATTCAACTGAGTTAGTTATCTAATTTTTTCCTTCTCCATAAGCTAAATTACTTGTTAAATAAATTGAACCACATTCTGTTTAAACAAAAATCAAGCTCTGCATTTTTTATTACTTACCTCACTAGTTTTTGTTGCAGATTGATTATGTTGCCATGGATACAGTGATGCTTTTGGGCCAGATTGATGATGTTTGCATGGGCGCAATTTACATTATATTTTTTCTTTATGGAAAACATGTACAGCTGATATGTTTTGTTATGACGTTTCTTTTTCTTCTTTTTTTTTGTAGTTTGAATTGTAATTGTTGGTTCGGATAGTATATGTATTTGTTAGATTATACTATGTTTATGGATTCTTATTTTCTTTGATATGTACGGTTTATAGTTAAGTTGTGTATATGGTTGAAAATTGAATGCTACAGGTTGTGGAGAAATATTTTTATTGAATGGTTGAGAATTGAATGAATGAATGGATGGATGAATAATTTTGTATATGCATAGGTTACAGGTGACACAAAAAGTATTATTTGTTGTACTGTTATTTGGTGTTAGAACAGGTGTGTTGTTTTTTCTTAATGGGTTGAGCTTCGAAAATAAACTCCGCGTTAATGTTGAAAATTTACAGTAGGAGTGTCATGAAAATTTACCCCCACCAATTATCCCAGAAAATGAAATTAAAATAGAAATATAATATCATGAATCCAAGTAAACACAAAATCACAACAATGCTGCATTGCATAACAACAGTATATTGTACAAATTCACATTAGAAAGATACAAAACTTATCTATTCCAATAGAACATGGAAAATGTTAGGGTGAGGAAAACAAATGCATTTCAACAGATAAAACAAAATTTGTTAGCTAGAGAAACAATCTCAAAGCCAAATGGTTGGTCTAGTTGGGGGACTAATAAAGTTAAGACAGACGAACTGCCGCCTTCAACAGCACAGAAAACAGAACAGGTAGCTCAGTCAAAAACTTCCCTTAACTACGGCTCCTCAAATAGTGATCCTCTTCTTAAAGAATTTCAATCTCCATCAGGAAAGACGAAAGAGTCGCCTTTCAATTTCTGGAAGTCCAGTCAAAATGATGACTGTGGTAAGGAATGGGGGGTTGACAAAAAACTAAACTTGGGGGCTGGACAAACATTACCGAAAAACAAGTGGTTCGTCCAATTGGGGGACTAATAAAGTTCAGACAGACGAACTACCGCCTTCAACAACAAAGAAAACAGAACGAGTAGCTCAATCAAAAGCTTCCCTTAACTAGGGCTCCTCAAATAGTGATCCTCTTTTTAAAGAATTTCAATCTCCATCAGGAAAGACGAAAGAGTCGCCTTTCAATTTCTGGAAGTCCAGTCAAAATGATGACTGTGGTAAGGAATGGGGGGTTGACAAAAAACTAAACTTGGGGGCTGGACAAGCATTACAGAAAAACAAGTGGTTGGTCCAGTTGGGGGACTAATAAAGTTCAGACAGACGAACTACAGCCTTCAACAACACAAAAAACAGAACAGATAGCTCAGTCAAAAGCTTCCCTTAACTGGGGCTCCTCAAATAGTGACCTCTACGTAAAGAATTTCAATCTCCATCAGGAAAGAAGAAAGAGTCACCTTCCAATTCCTGGAAGTCCAGTCAAAATGATGACTCTAGTAAGGAATGAGAGGGTTGACAGAAAACTAAACTTGGGGGCTGGACAAACAAGCTCAAAGCCAAGTGGTTGGTCTAGTTGGGGGACTACTAAAGTTCATACAGACGAACTACCGCCTTCAACAACACAGAAAATAGAACAGGTAGCTCAGTCAAAAGCTTCCCTTAACTGGGGCTCCTCAAATAGTGACCTCTACGTAAAGAATTTCAATCTCCATCAGGAAAGAAGAAAGTGTCACCTTCCAATTCTTGGAAGTCTAGTCAAAATGATGACTCTAGTAAGGAATGGGGGGGTTGACAAAAAACTAAACTTGGGGGCTGGACAATCAAGCTCAAAGCCAAGTGGTTGGTCCAATTGGAGGACTATTAAAGTTTAGACAGACGAACTACTGCCTTCAACAACACAGAAAACAGAACAGGTAGCTCAGTCAAAAGCTTCCCTTAACTGGGGCTCCTCAAATAGTGACCTCTACGTAAAGAATTTCAATCTCCATCAGGAAAGAAGAAAGAGTCACCTTCCAATTCCTGGAAGTCCAGTCAAAATGATGACTCTAGTAAGGAATGGGGGGGTTGACAGAAAACTAAACTTGGGAGCTGGACAAACAAGCTCAAAGCCAAGTGGTTGGTCTAGTTGGGGGACTACTAAAGTTCAGACAGACGAACTACCGCTTTCAACAACACAGAAAACAGAACAGATAGCTCAGTCAAAAGCTTCCCTTAACTGGGGCTCCTCAAATAGTGACCTTTATGTAAAGAATTTCAATCTCCATCAGGAAAGAAGAAAGAGTCACCTTCCAATTCCTGGAAGTCCAGTGAAAATGATGACTCTAGTAAGGAATGGGGGGGTTGACAGAAAACTAAACTTCGAGGCTGGACAAACAAGCTCAAAGCCAAGTGGTTGGTCTAGTTGGGGGACTACTAAAGTTCAGACAAACAAACTACCGCTTTCAACAACACAGAAAACAGAACAGATAGCTCAGTCAAAAGCTTCCCTTAACTGGGGCTCCTCAAATAGTGACCTCTACGTAAAGAATTTCAATCTCCAACAGGAAAGAAGAAAGAGTCACCTTCCAATTCCTGGAAGTCCAGTCAAAATGATGACTCTAGTAAGGAATGAGGGGGGTTGACAGAAAACTAAACTTGGGGTTGACCTGAAGTTTATGAAATCACTACATTTATAAGTACACAAATCCATTCATTGAAGTATTTGTAGAATTACTTGAACTATTCAAAAACAATTGAAATATCTCTCTTCATTGATAAGTTGTGGATAAGCATTACAAATCCATTACAACATAAATGGTTTGGTCATTTATTGTGATACCCCTGTTCCGTAGTATGCTAATTGGTCCTTAAATTGAGTGTGATTATGTGTTTATCATGATTTGATGTGCCATTATGTGAATATATGTGATTTTGAAGTTTTATCTGTTCACCGTAGGAATATCTGTTTGACTAATCAACTTTGGAAATTTAATCGAGGGCCTTATCGGCCACAGAACCCGAAATTGATTACGCCATTGTGATTGGCATAATTTTTAGAGCCTACGGTGAAATTTAATTGAAAAATTGATTCAGACCAGATTAAGTTGATTAAATTGGTAAATTGGTGCCCAATTATTTACTAATATTATATTGACTTAGTGGGACTTGCCATATTTGAGCACTACACCTTATTTCTCTCCCTTAGCTTATTTTGGCTGATTCTTGAACTCAATTTGAGAGGGAGAGCCGACTATAGGGAGGGAGAAAGAGGGATTGTGCAACTTTGGTCTTGAAACTTGGAGATTGGAAGCCTAAGTCAAGATTTGATCATAGATTGTGAGAATCAAGCTCCTAGGTGAGTGATTCTTGGATTATAATTGTAATTTTGTGCATGTCCAAGCTATCTTAGTGATCAAGAACAAGATTGTGATGAAGTTGAGTTGTGTTTGTTGAATTGAGGCTTAATATGTGCATGCATGTAAGAAATACCTTGAAATTTGCATGTTTAAGCACAAATGTGTATAACCCATGTGAAATGTTAAAAGGAAACTCATGTCTTGATCACCATTTGTGTTATCTAAGTTGAGAATGTGGCTAATCCATCACATGCATGTACAAATTGAGAAGACATGAGCTTGAATGCACGAATTGGTTATGTTAATGATTGAGTTTGACATATTTTGGGACATGCATGTAGATAAATTATGAAATTGAGCTTCAATATGTTGTAATTTTATGTTTGTACCATGTTAGTATATGATTATGTGAAGTTTGGACCGAAATCATGCATCTTGAACCTTTGAATTTCGAGTTGAAGCTCAAGAACACAGTTCTGGGTTTTCCAGAATTTTGAGGTCCGCTCGAGCGGGGAATCTGACGCTCGAGCGGGAAAATCGTGCTCCCAGCTTTTTTGCAGAGTTGGATGTCCGCTCGAGCGGGACATATCACGCTCGAGCATGGATTTTTGTAGGCAGGCCTCCCGCTCGAGCGCCCTATTTAACGCTCGAGCGTATTTTTCATGCAACCAGTACTTTTGCAGGCCTTGAGGGTCCGCTCGAGCGGGTAAATTGACGCTCGAGCGGGGACCCTATTTTCTGAGATCCTGTTTTTGCATTTTGTGTTCTGTTTTCCCGTTCTGTTTCACTTGCAAGCACTCTTAGGCATATGTTAAGCATTGTAAATGAGTTAATGAGATAATAATAAAGCCTAAAGAGGAATATGTGAATTAAAGGACGGATTAAACTGTTAATGACCCTTTTGTGTTCATGAAATGTGTAGGGTCAAGCTCCAGGGCGCATCCACAAGCCGATCACTGTGAGTAATATCAATAATTGAAAGCTTGTCAATGTCCAATTGTTATTCCCTTATAAACTTTATGAGTTGTTAATTGAGATTGTGGACAAAAGTCTGACAGGAATAAATGAATGGACCAAAGGTCGTTATGATAAGAATGAATGGACCGAAGGTCGTTCTGAAGTAAATAAATGGACCAAAGGTCGTTTTGATAAGAATGAATGGACCGAAGGTCGTTTTGATGTAAAGGAATGGACCAAAGGTCGTTTTGACATGAAAGAGTGGGCCGAAGGCCGTTTTGACATGAAAGAGTGGGCCAAAGGCCGTTTTGACATGAAAGAGTGGGCCAAAGGCCGTTTGGACATGAATGAGTGGGCCAAAGGCCGTTTGGACATGAATGAGTGGGCCAAAGGCCGTTTGGACATGAATGAGTGGGCCAAAGGCCGTTTTGACATGAATGAATGGGCCGAAGGCCGTTTTGACATGAATGAATGGGCCGAAGGCCGTTTCGACATAAGTGAATGGGCCGAAGGCCGTTTTGCCATGAATGGAAACCCGAACGGGCCAAAGGCCAGAATGTTTAGAACTACTTGATTCGAATTTTGTATAGTTGTATATATTCGTTAAATAGACGTATGAACTGGGCCCAAGGCCGTTTGGTGTATATTGTTCTACATATTGTTATGCAACTGTCATGTTTGATATTATTCACTGGGCTATCGCTCACGCTCATTCATGTGTTTGTAGGTGAGCCAAGGGAAGTCCAAACCCAGCCCCAGTGAAGTCTGCTAGGAAAAATCAGAGTTTTGGGGAAGTCAGCCTTGCGTCTCACTCTTGAGACCTACCCTTGCCTTTGCCATGTAATTATATTTTGTCCTGCCGGCAAGGACTTTATGTATATCTGTAAATAGTCTGTCATAGGTTGACTCGTTTTGTATGATCCTGTCTGTAATGAATTTTGTGGAACTGTACTTTTGAATTGTGGGTTATTAACGTAACCGATTATGGTTTGTTGATGTGCATATAAGCACGGCTCTATGGACAAAGTTTTTATTTATTGCTTCCGTTTGGCCCCTTTACTCTGACAAGTTATGTCTGTTTTGGTCTGAGGCCGTAGGTAATCTCAAGATTGCTGGCCGGTTATGTCCTTAACCCATAGGGACGGGTTCGGGCCATGACAGAGTGGTATCAGAGCACGAGTTAATAACTCACACACTTGTCCAAAAAGAGCAATAAGCGTCTAGATAAGATCTAGGATGCATTCATGTGATAAGTACGAGTTTGGAAGCATTGATTATATGCTTAAGTGTTTTGTTATGAATAATTATATGTGTAAGTTGTGAACTACTTGCATTGCAAATTATCTGGAAATATGTGCTCCTTAGTGTATGCATACTTGTGTACCTTTTGTATGAAATGTAATGCAAGTTTAATCAGATGGTGAGAACCAGAGGTGATGGGTTAGAGGAATCCTCCACTGCCAGACTGGACAGGATGGAAAGACTGATCCAAGAAATGGCAGAAGCCTTGAGACAGCAACAGGAGTGGCAACAGTGGCAGCAACCACATCCGCCACCTCCACCTCCGGCACCACCTGTGCCAGATAATCAAAATGATGATCGGATAATCGCTCTCACCAAGGAATTCAAGAAAATGAAACCACCACAGTTCCATGGCGGATTGGATCCTTTGAAAGCTGAGGCTTGGGTTCTTGGGATCGAAAAACTGTTTGAGGTGTTTCCGTGCTCGGATACACAGAAAGTGCTTCTAGCCACCTTTATGCTAGAAGATGAAGCGAGAAGATGGTGGATGTTGATGAGGGAAAACCACAGAGATGTTGATTGGGCGAAATTTTTGGAAATCTTCTATGACAAGTACTTCCCGCTGTGTGTCCGGGATAGGAAAGTGGCAGAGTTCATGGAACTCAAGCAAGGCAGCATGACTGTAGCTGAGTATGAGGCCAAATTTACTGAGTTGGCCAGGTTTGCACCACACGTAATTGACACTGATTATAAGAAGGCAAGGCATTTTGAAGGTGGGCTCTGAAGTGACATCCTAGAGCGAGTGAATGTCCTGAAGTTGGAGACCTACATCGGGGTGCTTGACCGGGCCATCATATCAGAGGCTAACATAGCTAGACAAGCTAAGCCAACAACAGAATGGAAAGGCAACAAGAGACAAGGCTTCTTTTCGAAGAAGAAATTTTTGAAAAAGCAAAACACGGGCTCCTCAACTACTTCAAGTTCTTCCCGAGACACAGCTCCCATGTGCAACATTTGTGGCAAAAAGCACCGTGGAGTCTGTTACCGTACATCGGGAGCCTGTTTTAAGTGTGGGAAACAAGGGCATATAGCCCGAGATTGTAATCAGAATAGTGGGAAGGTAGCTGCTAGCTCCACTGCATCGATCCCAAAGCCGGGAAACACTTTGAGATCTACTACTACTGGGGATACAGTGAGACAAGGGAGAGTTTTTGCACTCGTTCCGGGCGATACACGGAATGCCAATGCCGTTGTCTCAGGTACTATTTCAATATGTAATCAGGATGCCTTTGTATTAATTGATTCTGGATCGACGCACTCATTTGTGACATATGTATTTGCATCTAGACTGGAAAGACCCCTAGAATTGTTGCCATATTTGTTATGTGTGTCTGCTCCATCGGGGGAATCTGTGTTATGTGACTATATATATCGGTTTTGTGATATGCATATTGAGGGTGCTACCCTATATGTAGATTTGTTGCCCTTAAACTTTAGACACTTCGATGTAATTTTGGGCATGGATTGGTTGACCAAATATTGTGCCACTATAGATTGTGTGACAAAGAGGGTTGTGTTTAAACCACCAGAACAGAAAGAGATTGTGTTTGTGGAAAATGGGGTAGTGCCTCCACCATATTTGATATCTGCAATGAAAGCATGTAAATTGATCAGGAAGGGGTGCCAGGGTTATTTGTGTTATGTATTGACTGAACAATCTGAGAGTGTTGAATTGAATGATATTCCCATTGTTAGAGAATTCCCAGATGTGTTTCCAAATGAATTACCAGGGGAATTGGTAGACAGGGAGATATAATTTACTATTGAGACCGTGCCAGGCACCCAGCCTATTTCTAAAACTCCCTACAGGATGGCTACTGCCGAAATGAAAGAATTAAAGGAACAGTTGGAAGACCTTCTTGATAAAGGGTTTATCCGGCCTAGCACTTCACCTTGGGGTGCACCAGTGTTATTTGTAAAGAAGAAGGATGGTACTTTGCGCCTGTGCATTGATTACCGGGAACTAAACAAGGTAACGATAAAGAACAAGTATCCTTTACCCTGTATTGATGACTTATTTGACCAGTTGCAGGGATCACAGGTGTTTTCTAAGATTGATTTGAGATCCGGGTATCATCAGCTGAAGGTTAAAGCAGAGGATGTTGAGAAAACCGCATTCAGAACGAGGTATGGTCATTTTGAGTTCCTTGTTATGCCATTTGGAGTGACTAATGCTCCGGCAGCATTTATGGACCTAATGAATAGAATTTTTAAAACCTACCTTGATGAGTTTGTTGTAGTCTTCATCGATGATATTTTGATATACTCTAAAGATAGACTTGAACATGAACATCATTTGAGGACTGTTTTACAAATACTTTGGGAAAGGAAATTATTTGCTAAACTAAAGAAATGTGAGTTTTGGTTGGATGAGGTTGTTTTCTTAGGGCATGTGATCAACAAGGAAGGAATTTCAGTGGATCCGCAGAAAATAGAAGCAATTGTGAATTGGCCTACACCAACTAATGTGACAGAAGTTCGCAGTTTCATGGGCTTGGCTGGGTACTACAGGAGGTTTGTAAAGGACTTTTCGAAATTAGCTGTGCCTCTTACCCAATTGACACGTAAAGGACAACCATTTGAGTGGAATAGTGAAAGAGAATCAGCCTTTCATGAATTGAAGACAAGATTGACCACTGCACCAATTTTGACACTACCTTCAGGTACGGAAAATTTTGTGATTTTCAGTGACGCATCTTATAAGGGCTTGGGTTGTGTGTTAATGCAGAACGGAAATGTTATTGCTTACGCCTCCCGACAGTTGAGGCCACATGAGAAGAATTATCCAACACATGACCTAGAATTGGCCGCAGTTGTTTTTGCTTTGAAAATCTGGCGGCATTATCTGTATGGAGCAAAATGTGAAGTCTACACGGATCATAAGAGCCTAAAATACTTCTTCACGCAGAAAGAGTTGAATATGCGTCAGAGAAGATGGCTGGAATTGATAAAAGATTACGACCTAGAGATTCAGTACCATCCGGGAAAGCTAATACAGTGGCTGATGCCTTGAGCAGAAAATCAACCGGGAGTATGGCTTGTTTGCTTACTGAACAAAGGGAGATTTTGCAAGACTTTGAAAAGTCTGAAATTGAAGTGGTGGTATGTGAACAGGGTGGATTGATAGCCGCTATTACAGCCGAACCAGCAATTGTTGATGAGATCAAGCAGAAACAGAAAGAAGATGAGCTCCTCAGAAAGGTAATTAATGAATTTGAAGTAAGCCCAAAAGCAGAGTTCAGTGTCGAGAATGGAATGTTGAAATTTCGAAACCGAATATGTGTCCTAGATATTCCGGAGCTGAGGAAGAGGGTTTTAGATGAAGCCCACAGATCTGTATTTGCTATGCATCTGGGTAATAATAAAATGTATCGGGATTTGAAACAAACCTATTGGTGGCCTAAAATGAAGAAAGAGATTGCAGAATATGTGTCCAAGTGCCTCCAGTGTCAGCAAGGCTGAACATCAGAAACCAGGCGGTCTACTTCAACCCCTCCCTATTCCTGAATGGAAGTGGGAACATGTGACTATGGATTTCGTTGTTGGCCTACCTCGAACTTCCCGAGGTATGGACTCTGTTTGGGTTGTAGTCGACAGACTGACCAAATCTGCACATTTTCTGCCTGTCAAAACTACATTTACTGCTTATAGATTGGCTACTATTTATGTTGATGAAATTGTCCGGTTACACGGAGTTCCGGTGTCTATCGTGTCAGATAGGGATCCGAAATTTGTATTTAGATTGTAGAAAAGTTTGCAGGAAGCTATGGGAACAGAACTAAGGTTCAGCACTGCATTCCACCCACAGACAGATGGGCAGTCAGAACGAACGATACAGACTTTGGAAGATATGCTTCGCATGTGTGCTTTGGATTTTCAAGGGAGTTGGGAAGATTACCTATCACTTGCAGAATTTGCTTATAACAATAGCTTTCACTCCAGCATCGGCATGGCACCATACGAGGCTTTGTATGGTAGGAGGTGTAGATCACCTATTTGTTGGACAGAGGTCGGAGACAGAGCTTTGCTTGGGCCTGAAATTGTACAAGACACCTCTGAAAAGATCAAACTATTCGGCAAAGACTCAAAACAGCTCAAGACCGACAGAAGAGTTATGCAGACGTCCGGAGAAGACCTCTTGAGTATGAGGTCGGCGACCATGTGTTCATCCGTGTTTCTCCAATGAAAGGCCAAGTCAGGTTTGGGAAAAAGGGCAAGTTGTCACCCCGCTACATTGGGCCGTTCCAGATTTTGGAAAGGCTTGGTCCAGTTGCCTACAGGGTCGCTTTGCCACCGGGATTTGAGCAAATCCACAATGTGTTTCATGTGTCAATGTTGAGGGGTTACCTCCGAGACCCGTTGCATGTGATTGATTATCACCGGGTTGCTATTGATGAAAATATGCAATATGCTGAATGGCCGGAAAGAATTGTTGACCGACAAGTAAAAGAATTGAGAAACAAATCCATTCCAATAGTGAAAGTGGAATGGAAGGAACACTATGGGACAGATGCCACAATGGAAAAAGAGGAGGAAATGCGTCTATGCTATCCACATTTGTTTCCTGACGAAGGTAAATTAAGTTTGGAGGACCAAACTTCCTAAAGGGGGGAAGACTGTGATACCCCTGTTCCGTAGTATGCTAATTGGTCCTTAAATTGAGTGTGATTATGTGTTTATCATGATTTGATGTGCCATTATGTGAATATATGTGATTTTGAAGTTTTATCTGTTCACCGTAGGAATATCTGTTTGACTAATCAACTTTGGAAATTTAATCGAGGGCCTTATCGGCCACAGAACCCGAAATTGATTACGCCATTGTGATTGGCATAATTTTTAGAGCCTACGGTGAAATTTAATTGAAAAATTGATTCAGACCAGATTAAGTTGATTAAATTGGTAAATTGGTGCCCAATTATTTACTAATATTATATTGACTTAGTGGGACTTGCCATATTTGAGCACTACACCTTATTTCTCTCCCTTAGCTTATTTTGGCTGATTCTTGAACTCAATTTGAGAGGGAGAGCCGACTATAGGGAGGGAGAAAGAGGGATTGTGCAACTTTGGTCTTGAAACTTGGAGATTGGAAGCCTAAGTCAAGATTTGATCATAGATTGTGAGAATCAAGCTCCTAGGTGAGTGATTCTTGGATTATAATTGTAATTTTGTGCATGTCCAAGCTATCTTAGTGATCAAGAACAAGATTGTGATGAAGTTGAGTTGTGTTTGTTGAATTGAGGCTTAATATGTGCATGCATGTAAGAAATACCTTGAAATTTGCATGTTTAAGCACAAATGTGTATAACCCATGTGAAATGTTAAAAGGAAACTCATGTCTTGATCACCATTTGTGTTATCTAAGTTGAGAATGTGGCTAATCCATCACATGCATGTACAAATTGAGAAGACATGAGCTTGAATGCACGAATTGGTTATGTTAATGATTGAGTTTGACATATTTTGGGACATGCATGTAGATAAATTATGAAATTGAGCTTCAATATGTTGTAATTTTATGTTTGTACCATGTTAGTATATGATTATGTGAAGTTTGGACCGAAATCATGCATCTTGAACCTTTGAATTTCGAGTTGAAGCTCAAGAACACAGTTCTGGGTTTTCCAGAATTTTGAGGTCCGCTCGAGCGGGGAATCTGACGCTCGAGCGGGAAAATCGTGCTCCCAGCTTTTTTGCAGAGTTGGATGTCCGCTCGAGCGGGACATATCACGCTCGAGCATGGATTTTTGTAGGCAGGCCTCCCGCTCGAGCGCCCTATTTAACGCTCGAGCGTATTTTTCATGCAACCAGTACTTTTGCAGGCCTTGAGGGTCCGCTCGAGCGGGTAAATTGACGCTCGAGCGGGGACCCTATTTTCTGAGATCCTGTTTTTGCATTTTGTGTTCTGTTTTCCCGTTCTGTTTCACTTGCAAGCACTCTTAGGCATATGTTAAGCATTGTAAATGAGTTAATGAGATAATAATAAAGCCTAAAGAGGAATATGTGAATTAAAGGACGGATTAAACTGTTAATGACCCTTTTGTGTTCATGAAATGTGTAGGGTCAAGCTCCAGGGCGCATCCACAAGCCGATCACTGTGAGTAATATCAATAATTGAAAGCTTGTCAATGTCCAATTGTTATTCCCTTATAAACTTTATGAGTTGTTAATTGAGATTGTGGACAAAAGTCTGACAGGAATAAATGAATGGACCAAAGGTCGTTATGATAAGAATGAATGGACCGAAGGTCGTTCTGAAGTAAATAAATGGACCAAAGGTCGTTTTGATAAGAATGAATGGACCGAAGGTCGTTTTGATGTAAAGGAATGGACCAAAGGTCGTTTTGACATGAAAGAGTGGGCCGAAGGCCGTTTTGACATGAAAGAGTGGGCCAAAGGCCGTTTTGACATGAAAGAGTGGGCCAAAGGCCGTTTGGACATGAATGAGTGGGCCAAAGGCCGTTTGGACATGAATGAGTGGGCCAAAGGCCGTTTTGACATGAATGAATGGGCCGAAGGCCGTTTTGACATGAATGAATGGGCCGAAGGCCGTTTCGACATAAGTGAATGGGCCGAAGGCCGTTTTGCCATGAATGGAAACCCGAGCGGGCCAAAGGCCAGAATGTTTAGAACTACTTGATTCGAATTTTGTATAGTTGTATATATTCGTTAAATAAACGTATGAACTGGGCCCAAGGCCGTTTGGTGTATATTGTTCTACATATTGTTATGCAACTGTCATGTTTGATATTATTCACTGGGCTATCGCTCACGCTCATTCATGTGTTTGTAGGTGAGCCAAGGGAAGTCCAAACCCAGCCCCAGTGAAGTCTGCTAGGAAAAATCCGAGTTTTGGGGAAGTCAGCCTTGCGTCTCACTCTTGAGACCTACCCTTGCCTTTGCCATGTAATTATATTTTGTCTTGCCGGCAAGGACTTTATGTATATCTGTAAATAGTCTGTCATAGGTTGACTCGTTTTGTATGATCCTGTCTGTAATGAATTTTGTAGAACTGTACTTTTGAACTGTGGGTTATTAACGTAACCGATTATGGTTTGTTGATGTGCATATAAGCACGGCTCCATGGACAAAGTTTTTATTTATTGCTTCCGTTTGGCCCCTTTACTCTGACAAGTTATGTCTGTTTTGGTCTGAGGCCGTAGGTAATCTCAAGATTGCTGGCCGGTTATGTCCTTAACCCATAGGGGCGGGTTCAGGCCATGACATTTATCGAAATAATTTCATTCATTATCATCATCATCTGACATCTCAATATCAGATTCATATATAACATCCATGCTCTAGGCGAAGTACTGGTGTGCATCATCCATTAACCCATCTTCGGCAAGCTCATTTACGGTCTTCATTAGTGAGGACCTTTGCAAACGTTGGGTCATGTGATTAACTTCGTCGCGGATACGATGCAATGCCCTTTGCAACAACTGTGGAGTGTCAGTTAGCATACACATGGCTAACCGGCGAAGAAATTTAATATTAACTTCATGACATAACTCAACAAGAACGTTTGCTCGAGTTATGCGAAATTCCTACTCAACTCTCATGGTATTGACGGTGGCACGTAAGTAACGCAAATTTGGATTAAGTGGGTATTGAAATTCATCTCCATCTACAACCCAATAGCGACCCATTGTTGAATACAGATCAACCACCGTATATCTCATGATGATATCGAAATAGCTGTAAAACTTTTGTTGTGGTATGATGCGATATTTATACCATATATACACATGGTAGCTGTATGTATGAAATTATTGTAAACAACTATGCATCAAAGTTGTCATGTCAACATTTATCACCTGAACAACTATGCATCAACTTGATAGGAGTTGTCACTTCGACTTTTATTTACTACTCAGTGCATATCTGAAGGTTTTAAGCAAAGTTTAAATCCGCTTGGAAATTTAATTTAATTTTTCCGCTTACAAATATAATTCAATTTATTTTTCTTTGACAACATATTTAATTTCATTTTTTACCTTACATATTTCATTTAATTTAATTGGAAAAATTTGACCAATTTAATTTGAAGTTAATTATGTGTTGATTTAAGTCGATGTTGTTCTTGTTTGTAACACTTTCAAGTTCTGTTCATCGAAAAACCCATTCATTCTAACTCTATTACAAATTAATCTTCAATACATTCTAACTGTATAATATTTCATCTTCAACATTTATGAATCTATTTGGGGGTGCATAGGGTGGCTTTTTAAACACAAAGGGTCTAATTATTTTGTTATTTTGTTCTGACACCCCCTCAAATTTTTTATGAATTGCATAATTCACATGGGCACAGTAGGTGTGGTATGATAATAAATTGTAGCTCGGCACAGTGATACGTCCAACATTTCTCAATGATACTCGCCAGTGACTTGAACAGATGTAATAATTTGGATGCTTTGTTTTTTCCTCAGCTACTATGTGAATTTGTGCCGCGATGCAGTGATGCATATGACTTTGTTCAGTGATGCAGTGATGCATGTCACTTTATGCAGTGATGCATGTGACTTTCTGACTTTGCCATGCATGTGACTTTCTGACTTTGCCATGCATGTGACTTTTTTCCTCACATTACGTGATGCATGTGACTTTATGCAGCGCAACGTACATGCTTTGTTTTTTCCTCACATTTCAGAATTCATGTAAGTCACATTAATACGACCACATGGCAATAGTGTTGATAAACAATTATGTGATGGACTGAAGGCAGTGAAGTGTAATTTACCGAATATAAAAAGAAGCTGAAAATACTACTCAGTACACAAAGTCACGGGTACTTAGGAGTGCATGAAATGAATAACGTAAAATAATATCACGGGTATCACTTCTTCCATAGTGCCCCATCATGCATTATCATCACTAGATCATCTCTAGTTAACCCCCACTATGATGTCTATAAATAGCGATACCCCCAGTATGATGTTTGTTCAAATCATAACAATAGTAATATAGCTACAATTACTATTATTATTTGTTGGTTTATTTTATGAACAATGTCTTCAAGAGGTGCAGGAAGTTCACGCCAGCAAAGAAATCTGAAAGTGTGGCTGCTACCTCCATTTACTTATGACTACAAGAGCGAAAAGCACTCGAGTCCGAAGGATTATTATGCTGGTATCCGAGCAGAATGGGCGTTCAGGGTAACGGAGCAAGAAGGATTGTTTAATGATCTACGTAACTTTGGGGCACCGGTACCTCATCGTCGTTCATTGACCATGGCTAGACGAAATATGAGTGACTATGAAAAAGCAGTTAGCAGAATTAAGAAGGAGAACAACAGAATGTTGATGCGAAGATGTTGACATTTAATGCTTCAACTAGCCACCGAAATAGCAGAAGTAAGCAACAGAGATTTGACAGTAATTTAACGAAATAATGTCTTAAACAATGAAAAATATCTCTCTGACTACTACATGTCAGATGAGGAATGAGAAATCAAACACCTTTATCTTTCATATATGTTTGTATGTTGTGTCGTATCTTCGTTACTGGAGTGTAAGACAATGTTGTTGTTCATCTAACGTACGGATGTATTTCAGATTTATACTAGTTCTAATGACGCTGATTTTATATTTTTTTTACGTTTCTTGCATTTTTTACAAGTCTAGTTTCTTACATTTCTAGTACCTGTCTTTTTCCCAAAAATGTAAAAAACTAGACTTGTAACCAGTTCTAATGACGCCGATTTTATATTTTTCGGATTTATATCGAAAGAGAACAACACTTCCAAAATTACTGTGTAACACCAGTTTCCTGGACAGATTTGAATGCACCAATTTTCTGGACAGATTTGAATGCACCATGATATTCACAAACATTGGTGGCCAAGTACTCCTACCTAACCCACGTTTCACTCACAAGATCCACAATTATTTTAAAGTTCATTTCAAAAGTTGAGATTGTAAATGTTTCCCAAAATATTACAAATTGAATATTCAAAAATTGATTTTAAAATAATTCCAAATGACAACAAAAATTCAAATAGTCATACTTTTCAATGAAATACAAATAGTTGGTCGTAACAACGAATGATGCATAGCTAAGTGAAACACAACATTGCCTACATAAGCTTCCTTTTTAATTACAGTGACAACTCATCTCTTATTGATATATGTGGGATTCTCAATTCAGAAAGTCACATGGCAACAGTGAATTCACTGATTTACCTTACAGTGAGCATGCCCTTATTTTGTCCGTATATGCAGATGGATTGTCAAGTCATGTGACTTGGTGGACAGGCTTTGGTTTTCTTGATTTTTTGCTCGATTTTTTATTATAGTGACAACTCATCTCTTATTGATATATATAGGATTCTCATTTCAGAAAGTCACATGGCAACAGTGAATTCACTAATTTACCTTACAGTGAGCATGCCCTTATTTTGTCCGTATATACAGATGGATTGTCATGTCATGTGACTTGGTGCACAGGCTTTGGTTTTCTCATTTTTTTGCTCGATTTTTTAATTACAGTGACAACTCATCTCTTATTGATATATGTGGGATTCTCAATTCAAAAAGTCCCGTGGCATCAGTGAATTCACTAATTTACCTTACAGTGAGCATGCCCATATTTTGTCCGTATATGCAGATGGATTGTCAAGTCATGTGACTTGGTGGACAGGCTTTGGTTTTCTCGTTTTTTTGCTCGATTTTTTTATTACTGTGACAACTCATCTCTTATTGATATATGTGGGATTCTCATTTCAGAAAGTCACATGGCAACAGTGAATTCACTAATTTACCTTACAGTAAGCATGCCCTTATTTTGTCCGTATATGCAGATGGATTGTCAAGTCGTGTGACTTGGTGGATAGGCTTTGGTTTTCTCAATTTTTTGCTCGATTTTTTTATTACAGTGACAACTCATCTCTTATTGATATATGTGGGATTCTCATTTCAAAAAGTCACATGGCAACAGTGAATTCACTGATTTACCTTATAGTGAGCATGCCCTTATTTTGTCTGTATATGCAGATGGATTGTCAAGTCATGTGACTTGGTGCACAGGCTTTGGTTTTCTCAATTTTTTGCTCAATTTTTTTTATTAAAGTACAACTCATCTCGTATTGATATATGTGGGATTCTCAATTCAGAAAGTCACATGGCAACACTGAATTCACTGATTTACCTTAGAATGAGCATGCCCTTATTTTGTCCGTATATGCAGATGGATTGTCAAGTCATGTGACTTGGTGCATAGGCTTTGATTTTCTCAATTTTTTGCTCGATTTTTTTTATTACAGTGACAACTCATCTCGTATTGATATATGTGGGATTCTCAATTCAGAAAGTCACATGGCAGCAGTGAATTCACTGATTTACCTTACAGTGAGCATGCCCTTATTTTGTCAGTATATGCAGATGAATTGTTAAGTCATGTGACTTGGTGCACAGGCTTTGGTTTTCTCAATTTTTTGCTTGATTTTTTTTATTACAGTGACAACTCATCTCTTATTGATATATGTTGGATTCTTAATTCAGAAAGTCACATGGCAACAATGAATTCACTGATTTACCTTAGAGTGAGCATGCCCTTATTTTGTCCGTATATGCAGATGGATTGTCAAGTCATGTGACTTGGTGCACAGGCTTTGGTTTTCTCAATTTTTTGCTCGATTTTTTTATTACAGTGACAACTTATCTCTTATTGATATATGTGGGATTCTCAATTCAGAAAGTCACGTGGCAACACTAAATTCACTGATTTACCTTACAGTGAGCATACCCTTATTTTATCCGTATATGCAGATGGATTGTCAAGTCATGTGACTTGGTGCACAAGCTTTGGTTTTCTCAATTTTTTGCTCGATTTTTTTTATTACAGTGACAACTCATCTCTTATTGATATATGTGGGATTCTCAATTCAAAAAGTCACATGCAACAGTGAATTCACTGATTTACCTTACAGTGAGCATGCCCTTACTTTGTCGGTATATGCAGATGGATTGTCAAGTCACGTGACTTGGTACACAATATTTGCTTTACTCTGTTTTTTCATTCTAGTGACAACTCATACCTTATTCGTATATGTGGGATTGTCATGCAGAGGCATCTTTCTAAAGCCGTTCATAACCAACTATATAAACGACTAAAGGTGAAGACATAACCTTACAACTCATTTCGCCCTACAAAATTATCATTCATTTGTTTTAAAAAATTAGCATGGCTACATGGTTCATGGGAGGGAGTGGGAATCGCAAAGGTGGTAGGAACTTGCAAAGGGGTGACAGTTCACGACGAGGAGGGGGAAGGGGAAGTGGCGATGCTGAAGATGAAACACCATTTACTTTGTTAGATGCCTCTTGTGCTTATCATGATAGGTTTGGGAAGCGACATTTTGTCATGCCCAAGTACTATCGAGATCCATGTGGTTTGGTGGAGGATCCATCAGATATCAAACAGGATATGGTTTAGCAAACGCTAGACTTCTGAAGTGGCCCACACTATTTATAGAGCGAGTGCAAATGGAAAGATTATGTCGGGAAAATCAACTGAAGGTGCCAAAAGTACGTTCTGTTGAGATCCAAAAGGAAGATCCTGATAATGTTGATCGACTATGTGAAAGACTACAACGTGAGATTTCTCAAATGCGCCGTAGGTTAGCTCGCGATATGCAGCTACACATAGTTAAGAAGGATGCCCAGAAGAACAGAACAGAACCAAATGTTGCGGCTATCAAGGGTATCATGGAGGATCCTAAACTTGTCTCTGACGCTGAGCTTTCGGATTATTCAGACTCTGAGCCACCTGCCGATTTAAGCGCGAATTAGGTGTTAATGTCTACACTTCGGCAATATAACAACTTGCATTAATATGTAATGTCTGTGTTAGACTAAGTGTTTCCGTAATGAGTTTGTCAGATTGTCTGCCTAATATTTGTCTGTCTAACTGTTATGTTTATGTATTGTGTGTTCAGTTCAGGGTGTCTAGGATGTATGTATTATGTGTTCAGTTCATAGTGTCCAGAATGTATTTTTGTGGGATACTTATGTCTGTACTACCTATGTAACTGAAAACTGTTACATTTGCAACTTTAGTTATGTTGTTTTCATGCCTGTATGAGTATTTAGTAAATTAGTAACTTCTTATATTATGTATTAAGTTTTATTACAAAAATGTTGACAAAATTTATTTTAGGAGAAATACACATTCTCTTAACTTGTTCATCTTCTCAACTGTGAGAACCCAATAATGAAACCATTATTCATTGAATATAACAAATAACGTTCTCATTCTTACAAAAAACTACACTACCAATAGCGCTTTCTTAATTTAAAAAAAAAATTATGTTAAAAGCGTGGTTTGCAACCATGCTTTCTTAATTAAAAGCGTGATTTCTAATAGCGATTTCAATGTTCATCAAATTTTCGGCCCCAAACAGTGAAAGCGTGTTTTGTAATAGTGCTTTAGCCTAGTTTGAGAATTCCGTTCAAACTAGGCCTAGTTTGGGAATTAAGATGATAAATTGGCTTAATATGGGAAAAGTACCGAAATATAGTGCACATTAAAAAAATAAATAAATATTTAAAACATAAAATATTTATTCCCACTCTAGGGTGGGTTTTGTAAACATTTTGAAATTTTGGAAATTTTTGAAAAGTGATTTTGGAATTTTTTTTTTTCAAAAAATTTTAAAAAAATTTCTCAAAAATTATATCTTGAGATACAAACCAAACAAGCCCTAGGTTTTAGTTTTTTGATTTAAGTTTTTTGAAAATTGAGTTTTTGTTTTTAGTGAATATTTTTAAAATTTTAAGCATTTTTTTTTTTACCTTTTTAGATGCATTTTACTTAGATGTGTTTAAAAAGTAAAATATTTATAAAAAAATATTTTCACAAATTAATAAATACACAAAAATATGACAAATGTAATGAATTTTCGTTTTTTTTTTTGTTTATATTTTTGGTATTTAGTGTGTTTATGCTAGGTATGTTTAAAAACTTAAAATATTAAAAAATTCAACAAAAACAAAAAAATACGAAAAATAAGAAAATAGAATTTTCTAAAAAATGTTTTAGAAAACTCAAAGCAAGCATTACGTTTTAATTTTAATTTTAATTTTTATTTGTTTTGTAATTTTCTAAAGAAACCCATCTTTGAATGCATTGAAATTGTTGCTCTCTTACTCATCTTTTAATTCCCAAGTCCAACCTTCGCACATGAGAAAAAATAATTAAAAAAAAAAATTCTAAAACCATTTTTTATTAAAAATATTTGTGGTCAAAAAATATTTATGTTGAAATATAAATTAAAAAAATTAATGTAAAAACGACTTTTCTAAAACCGCTTTTTATTAAAAATATTTTTGGTAAAAAATATTTAAGTTGAAAATATAAATTAAAAAAATTAAAAATTAATGTAAAACCGGTTTTACCAAAACCGTTTTCTAAAACGACTTTTCTAACACCGTTTTTTATTAAAAATATTTTTAGTCAAAAAATATTTAAGTTGAAAATATAAATTAAAAAAATTAAAAATTAATGTAAAACCGAT
Organism: Camellia sinensis; assembly: GCF_055761805.1. NCBI lineage: Eukaryota > Viridiplantae > Streptophyta > Magnoliopsida > Ericales > Theaceae > Camellia > Camellia sinensis. Next base: position 60,572,346 of record NC_138962.1, on the reverse strand, counting down.
TTTACCAAAACTGTTTTCTAAAACGACTTTTCTAACACCGTTTTTTATTAAAAATATTTTGGTCAAAAAATATTTAAGTTAAAAATATAAATTAAAAAAAATTTAAAATTAATGTAAAATCAGTTTTACTAAAATCATTTTTAATTAATTTAGAATTAATTAAAAGCTTAATTAAAATCAATTTTTCTAAAATCGTTTTTTATGTTCAAATTTTATTATTATTTTAATCACAAAACAAAGTCGTTTTTCTAAAAAAAGGCCATTTCTAAAACCGTTTTACCCTATTACGGAATAAAGATAAAAACACACGGGACTAAAATTTTGAAAATGGTATAGTCAGGGAAATCAGCCCTGAAACCCCTCTCTCTCTCTCTCTCTCTCTCTCTCGCAATCCCAAGTTCTCTCTGATTTCGCCATGGATGAGAGTAAGCAGAGGTTCGAAGCTCTCGGAGAAGCAGAGAGGCAAAGTGAAGACGATGAAGGAGAAGAAGATGATGATGATGATGATAGTGGCGGTGGTGGCGGTGGCGGGAACGATGTAGAATTGGAGGAAGTTGATGATGATGACAGTTGCAGTGGTGAAGTTAGGAGTCAACTCGGTAAGTTAGACTGTTCGTTACCACCTCCAATCAAAGCACAGCTGGGCGGTTCTCAATTGGAAACCCTAGCCAACTCCGATCTTCCATGGGGTTTTGTTGCTTCTTCTCGCCATTTCTCGGGTATGATCACTAATCACTTCTCTGTCTCTGTCTCTGTCTCTCTCTAACAAGTTTGTGGTGATGATCTGAACAGAGGTGCCGGTGGTTTATGCTCTTCTATGGCTGCTGGATTCGGCTGCATTCAGGAGAGAGACTGCGGTAGAGAATTGAAGGCTCAAAACTGGTGATATTTGGACACCATTGGTTGAGGTAAAAATTTTCTTGTACTACTGATTATTAATTTTTTTTTTTTTGAGGAATTAAACAATCAATGCATTATGGGGATTTGAAAGATCGTGCCTGCCTAGGTTTGAGAATTGGGTGTTTGGGTGCAACGTGTAAGAGTGTAGCTTTGGGTGGGTAGTAGAAACAGTGGTAAAGCAGAATGTGTGTGGGTGTAGCTAGCCAATGGAGTTTTGTATCATGGGATGGGTAAGGGTGTGTTTGGTATAAAGTTGGGTTGAATGGTTTGGTATCACTTGGATATTAAAGCAATACATTAAACTAATATGGTGGGGTTTTTGTGGGTGTATGAAACACGTAAAATATTATTTTATGTGAGGTTTTATTTATTAGGTTTGTGTGATTGAAGTGGTGGAGTTGGCCGTTTGGAGTTAGTGTTGGAATATAATTTTAGCTGTTTGAGGGTAAGTAACCCTCTATATCACTTTTGATTCATTTTTATTCCTATTGAATCGTTTGAAATTATAAATATTTATTTACAAGCTTCCTGTTCTCTTAAAATAAAATATGGGTCAATTATAAACACCATCGGATGTTATTATGAAAATTATTTGAATATTTTGTAAAACTATTCTAAAAATTGTACAAAATGTTTATTCTGAAAATATTGAATATTTTATTTAAAAGATGTGTATTGTTTGAATTTTAAACATCACTCTAGTCTGACTATGATTTGGATCCTAGCCAATGGGGGTTATTTATTGGCATAGAAACTAATTTCTTTTGTGGTTTTACCGTCGGCTTATGTGTGGTTTTGGGCCTTGTCACGGGCTAAGTAACCGTAATCGTCAAGACTTGAGTTTTGTGAATTGAATCATCGAACTATCTGAATATCGAACCATCGATTTGAACAACAAAATTATTTTGAATTATTTTGTTGTCTTTTCAATTAAAATGTATTGTACATTATTTATTTTTAGTTATGAAACCATCTTACAAAATAATTGTTCATTTATTGAATTGTAGCAAAATTATATTCATTGGTTATTGACTATTTTTTTATTTGTATATACTTGATTCAGCTAGCAATGATGGTTGGTTATTTGATGGGCTATCTAGAATCTAGCTTACCGTTATTTTATTTTATTTTTTTCAAATTCTGAGAAGTAGAGCTGCGCGGGTTTTGTACATGTGGGAGTGCCGAGAGTAGGACTATGATTTTAAGTTATTATTTTGTTAGTGGACTATATTAGTGGACTTAGTGGACAATTTCATATGATAAGAATCATTTAGTTTTATGGATTTTGGCATTATGATAATTAAAGATTTAAATTGAGTATTTTATACTGTTGGTTTATTTGATTGGACTCTTAGCCTTGTATGCTCACTTGGATGAGTATGCTCACTTGGATGAGTGTGCGGCATTGTCATGGGGCTTGGGGCGTAACAAACGATGATTCTTGTGAATTGTAATGGTGAATTCTTATACAATGCATTTCATTTTTTTTTATGATTTCCGTGTTTTTATCGAGCCGTATTGAATTACTGTATGTATAAATAATGAGAGAAAGGATGTAAATATATATATTTATACATATTGGATAAATTTTGAGGTCAGCCATTTTACATACCAACAAGTCTACTTGGATTAATGTTTAGTGATGTCACAGTGGTGTCATGATGGTGGAAGAAAGAGGACTGATGTTTTAATAGTGTTGTGATAGTGTAGTGATGGTGGAGGGAAGAGACATGAAGAAAGTGGAAGATGGTAGAGTGGGTTAGTGTGACAGTGGGGGTTTTGGACCCATTTGCAGAGAGATGAAAATGATGAAAAAGATGGAAGATGGAAAGATTGAGTCTATGAATCTAAGGGTAAAATCGGCATTTTGTAAAATACTATAGGTGATAGCATCCCAATCTTTTAACTTTACTAACGGTACACTAACGGAGGGGACAATATGTAATGTGACTATTATTCTTAAGAAGGGGATGTAATTTCTAAAATGTGAAGGGATTTTGTATTAAACTCAACCTTAGGGCGTGTTAGTGTAATTTACCCTATTTAGATTTAATTTTTTAAATAAATTTTATATAAATTCTATTTCTAAATATTTTTATTTTCCAAATGAATAAAAAATAAAATTAAATAGTTAGAATTACTTTTAATTTTATGTTATTAATTTTTCTTCTAATTTAATTATTATTTTTAAGAGAAAATTGGTAATAAATCTAATTTAAAGAGAGTATCAGACATTAGGTCCAGTGGAAATATTTTTGTATAATACACTACATTTAAGAGTCGAAGACTTCTTCACAAAAATAGTTTACAAATTCAACTTCATTTGATAGGGAATTCTCCTTGTATTACTAATGAATTTATCAAATGTATTTTGCAGTTTTCAGGCTAAAAGTTGGCTGGTTGGGGATGGAGGATGTTGACCAGGAAGGCGGCTCATCCGAGCATAGTACTGTGGATGCACATTTATTAGATTCACAGAAGAAGTCAACAACTCGGAAGTTGTCGTCCTCTAAAGAAGAAGAAGAAGAAGAACAAAAAGGAAAAGAAGAAATGGCTCTTAAGCTGAAAGCCAGCAGCCTACTTGAAAGAGAAATATCAAAAGTACCTCAACGGGAAGCCTCGCCGTCAGCAAGAAAAGAAAATGAATGGGAAGAGATGAGAACAAAATTTGAGTTTTTGAGAAGGAAGAAAGATTTCCTACACCTTCTCTTATCATACCCTATCAAACCAGAAGCAAAGCCCTTTCGATTCTCATTTGGCAATAAAAGTTTTTCCTCTATTCAACAAGACGTAAGAAGACTACAGGCTTCGCCATCAAACAATGATGTTTCCGACAAATATTCAAATAAAGTAAGTAACAAAATCATAATGCAGCAGATTAAGAGCAAATTAAACAATACTGAAAGAACTTTGGCCGAATTTGATTTTGATATGTTGGCTTATTTACCTAATAAAGAAGCTGATACCACTATTATAAGGCTAGATGAGAGTTTGACACGAAGAATTGAGGTTGGGCTAACAACACATAGCGAAAGCGCAGGTTGTACAACATTTGAAGAAGCAAAAGTGCCAGATGAAATGTTGGAATTGGCTATCGATTCTACTATTCGTCAGGTCTCAAAATGCTTTCATGATGGTTTATATCGAAAGATTGGGATTTCAGGGAGTGGAGTTGAGAAAGTGGCAAAAGCATTGAAAGATACATGGGAAATCAAAGCAAAGTGTAAGCATGTCCTCTGCGTCTCTGTCTCACGACATCACAGCACCAAAGATGTTAGGCAGAGCATTGCAGAACAGATTCGCTGATATAAGGAAGCTGATGAGATTTTCACAGATCCAAATATATTAAGTTGTTATCTACCTAGAGACTTCTTCTTGTTGGTGGATTGTACTGATGATGGGCAGATTGATCTACATGACTTAGGTATCCCCAATTGTGGATTTGTACTAGTGCTTACAACTCGATCACAAAAAGTCTATGAGATAATGGATTTGGATCTGGAGATCAGAATGGAGGACGATCTGTTACCCTGGGAACTATTCTGTAGGAATGTGGGGCCATCACTTGTTCATACTTCTTCTGTTATCCAACAAATGGCTATCCATTTAGTGAAAGAGTGCCACGGCAACCTACTTGCCATCATTCTTCTTGCGAGGGCCTTGAAAGGTGTGGCTGATATTGGTGTGTGGGATGTTGCACTCCACGAATTAACATCACAGTCCTCCCTCGAGCAAGTTGAAGAAGGAATAAGTGAAGTCATGGTTCATGTGTTAAAACTCATTTGGGATCAGAAAGTCATTATAACAAAACATTGCATAAAAAACTGTGCACTTCTACAACAATGGCGCACACATTCACTAGTATTAAATTGGATCAAGGATGATTTAGTAGAAACACCGAAAGAATGAAATGTTGTTCTTGGAGAACTCATCAATTCCTTCTTGCTAGGGAAGGTTGGCAACAGTTATGTCCGAATGCGGGATGAAACTAAAATTGTCCTGCAGAAATTATTTATACCGAGTCTTTTTCTAAGGCAATGGGGATTAGGATTGACTGAGACACCAAAGGTTGAAAAATGGACTAATCTCAAGGAGATTGAGTTGATGAATAATAAATTGTCTGAGCTACCGGAGAACCCCAAGTGCCCATTTCTCCAAAAACTGCTTTTACATAACAACTATGATCTGATGGAAATTCCTGAATTATTCTATGAAAGCATGCCTCTCCTAGGAGTTCTAGATTTGTCCTATACTAGCATAAAGTCTTTGCCACCTTCTATTTCCAGATTGAGATCACTTCAAACATTCAATTTGAGAGGTTGTGCACTTCTCATGGAGCTGCCCCCCAACTCGGAGTACTTGGGAATCTTGAGATATTTGATCTTGAAGGAACTGAAATTATGTACCTACCCGAGGAAATTGGTGAACTAATTAGTTTGACGTGCTTCAAGGTCTCTTTTTGTGGCCGTGCAAACCGCTATATGGACTTGATAATCCCAACAAAGGCATTATCAAAACTCTCTGAATTGGAAGAATTAAGCATTGATGTGAACCCAGATGATGAGTGGTGGGATGCTGAGGTGAAAACAATACCCAATGAACCAAGTAAAGCATTAAAGTTGACATTCCTTGAGTTGTATCTGCCAACTGTTGAAATATTACAGCTACTTAGATGGAAAGGCACAGAACTCAAGTATCTAGATTGGTTTGAATTTAGATTCATTGTTAGTTGTCACTGACAGCGCCTCATATCCCGCCTACCACGTGAAGTTGAAGAGAGATTCAAGAAATGGAACAAATGGAGGAAATGCCTTGAGTATATAAATGGTGACGGAAAACCGACAGAAATTACTGAGGTTCTCAACCGTGCCTTTGTTTTCTTCTTGGATCGCCATTGGACTATCAAGATGCTTTCTGATTTCGAAAATGGAAACCTGGTTAACTCAAATTTTGTTTGTTGGTAGAATGCAATGAGCTTCAAACCATTATTGATGGAAATTATAAATATCCATCGGGTGTTGTTAAGGAACTTGTATTCGAATCGCTAAATTACTTGGGTATTCATCATATGAAGAATTTACAAAGCATTTGGAAAGGTCCAATTGAGAATGGTAGTCTATCATGTCTGAGTTCCTTGACATTGCGTACGTGCCCCAATTTGACCACCATTTTCACACCAAGTTTGCTTAATAATTTGTCGCAATTGGAAGAGCTTGTAGTTGGAGACTGCTACAAAATTAAGAGCCTAGTTATTCAGGAATCTCCCAACTTCAAATCTGGTTATGTTCTCCGAAGATTGAAGAGGATGTCACTTGTTGACCTACCTAAATTGGTCACCATTTCAGGCGGTCTAATTGTCAATCCAATATTGAAAATTCTGATGGTTTATGGTTGTCCAAAGCTTGAAATTCTTTATCCCACAGAAATATCTAGTACTATTTCGAAGATCAAAGGAGTGAAGGAGTGGTTGGAGACATTAAAGTGGAATGAATCAGAGTCCAACATTACTTTCGAGGAACTTGGAAGTGGTGAAGATTTGATGGATCAATTAGCTAAAGATCTATTTGCACTAATTGGGGATGGACTTTTAATAGCCAGGTAATTTCTCATATCCTTTCCCATTTAAGACCATATAGAGCATCTGTACTTTTTCTTTTAAAAATATTTATTTTACCAATCTCCCATACGTGCATTGTGATCACTAGACCTAATTCATTATAGTATTCCATTATAAGTTAATTTGGGATGAATCCTCAAATTATGTAAACATTTTGCTCCGTTTTAACACCCTTAAAGCTAGTATCAAACTACAAATGTTTAATTAAATAAACATCCTTGTGGTAAGACCTAAACAACAAATTATTACTTACAACAGATGTGTACAAATTTTAAATTTCTATTACAAGGCTAGGCTTACTATTACGAACAGTTTGAATGAATATTATAGGTTCACTAAAAATCAGAAACATGGCACTTAATGAACATATTTTATTAATTAATCTGACATTAACTGTAATCATTACCATTTGAGTGACAGGTCGTGACAAACTTTGTGGAAGACTGGGACAATCCAATGGAGTTTAGGAGCTCAAGCTGAGGAACTATTGCTACCGGTGGCTGTAAATTCCAATAAATCGTCTTCAAGCAAAACTGATCATATGAAGCTTCATATATAGCTTGTTCGTTAATTTCTTTCTTGTATTAATTTCTGCTTGTCTTCATTTCTTTGAATACAACATTGGGATGTGATGCTTTTATTTGCTTTGATGTGATTGTAACAGTACTTATTGTCAGTGTTGTAGTTGATGTACTTGTTATTGTTGTTACTTGAAACCCTATCATATGGTAATGTTTAATGTGCTTTGGCAACTAATACACGTCTCTGTATATCCTGGGTGGCTTTAGTCTTCCTTGAAGGGCACTACCATAAACATAATTTGCCAACTATAACAATTGTTAGGAAATTTTCGAACCTCATTCCATTGTTATAGCATTGGAACTGATTGTACAAGCTATGAACTTTTATGTATTAATTGCTGCATTCAGAGAAAGTTTATAGAGCATTTTCATTGTATATGACACTTCATTCTATTTATTCATTTGAAAATACAATAGCAGCCTAAAGTGTAGTTAACCTAAAGGACACTAGGCCATGTCTTCGAACTATGTCCTTGAAATTATAGGTTTTAGGCAGTAATTACCTAGTACACGTGGAATGGAGGGATCGCGTATATGTGTCCGCGGGATTAGTGGTTTGGACGATGTTTTCGAAGTTTGAGATCATTTAATGTCCAGATGAGTCTATGCTATAATTTTATTTTTAAAATTTTTGTAATGAAGTGATTCAAATTTTCTCTATCTTTTCCGGAAAACTTTTATTTTCTGTGATAACTTTAAATAACAGGATGACTTGTCTTTTAGAGGAGGACAATATTAATACTGGAATGCTGAAACTTTTTCAAATTACTGTGTTTCCTTTTTCCATTTTTGCTAGTGGCAATGTCTACATTCCATCAATATGATTTTGGCAGTAGCTTTATTTTTTTGTATTCATGAGGGCCCTCACATGTAGTAGGGCAACAAATGTTAGGTGCTTTAGAATAGTCTGGATTGTAGATTTAGTTTATTTCTATAGATAATATATATACAATTAATTGAGTTGTCCTAATTGGCTAGAATACTATGACTTTCATATGAAGAGTTATTTAAATTTCAATTGCATAACAAAAATTTTACTCACTTCCTCAATTGATTCAATCTTTTTCAAAAAAAACATACAAATTTTTACTCTCACTTCAGTCTCGAACATTTACTCTACTACTCTGTTATAAGTAAGCAGAAACAGCACCAATAAAGGAGGAGAAATCACATCCCCTCAATGGTTTAGGCCAGGGGAGGACACTCTTGTGTGGAAACTAATTTCGAACGGCCTCTTTTCCAGTGTATTGGCCCTTTCTTTAATCTAGAAGGTCGAACCATCTTACCCCTTTTCTAACTGGGCGTGGCTTTGGAAAACTTGGACTACCCCTAGAATGATCCCCACTTCCATTGGCTTGACCTACTGAACCGAATCAGCACCAAGTCACTTTTAGGACATAGGGCATTGGTATGAACCCTTCTTGCCCCATCTGCCACTCAGCTCCAGAGGACCCCAACCAGATCCTTCGGTAAGCCATGTTGCCTCCTCTATTGGAACAACCTGGGGACTCCTCTTCCAAACTGACCTAATACAAATCTCCACGCATGGATCAAATCCAATTGCATATCTAATTCAGTCCATGACAGACATTCCTTGGGCAATCATATTTCCTATTGCCTGTTGGAACATCTGGCTCCTTGGGAATAAAACTGTCTTTGGGCCTTCATGTCCCTCATCTCTCCCAACCTATCTATCCACTGCACCTCATCTCATTCTTGCCAAAGTGCTTCAGTGGTGCTCCCTAACAAGGCAAGAACGCCGCAAACCAAATCGGGAGACAATTAGTATCAGATGGACAGCCCCTGAACCATGCTCTTTCAAACTAAATATGGATGGGGCCACTGAGGACTGGCCACATGTTAAGGTGCACCCATCCAAGGGTCAACACCTTGATGCCATACTCATTTGTTCCCTTCGAAGAGCCAAAATCATGCCCAAGAAGTTGTTGGTGCAAGTGCAAGCAAAGGCCCAAGGCATGGTGCAAGATAGCCCAAGGCATGCCATGAAGCAACCTAGTCACAGCTGGCCACAGACTTGCCTACCCAAGTAGCAACTTCAAGCCAACTTTTGGAGGGTCAAATGTAGTCTTTTTGCCTTGTAAATTTTTATGTAAATACCTTAGTATTAAAGGTGTTTTGGGACCAAGAGTTGCAATTTTTTCTCTTTTTGTAGAATTTTTAAAAATCCATTATGACTCCTCAAACATAGTGGATGTTTCCTCCTGTCAGCTAGGAAAAGGCTTAACAATCTATATTAAGGAGGGGGTACCCAAGTGTTGAACCAGACCACTTGTGCCTTTAAAGTACTCCAACCTAGCTTATGGTAAGACAACTTTTGTAGCACTTTTGATTGATTGTTCAACTATTGTAATGCCTTCTTTTGATCAATGAAAAGTTCATTTTGTCTTTAAATTGTGCAAAGCCTTTCAATTGTTGCTTACTTTAATTTTGGCTTGTTGATTGCTATTCTGTGGCTTGTCTCCAATCTTATGGCTCATCAACTAAACTAATATTGTGTTTGCTTGTCTTTGCAAACCTTTTGAGCTTTATTGGTGGGCTAGTGAAGAGAGTTAACTAGCGCCACACACACTTGCATATCTTTGTCAAGGCTTTCGCATTGTCGGTGTGTGACACAACGCCAGGCCAATCGGGGCAGTATCATTAGAGATCATCTTGGGCAATGGTTCATCGGGTTCTGTAGAAACATTGGGCATGCCACAGCTATTGAAGCAGAAATATGGGCCATAATAAATGGGCCAACTCTAGCAAACGATCTAAACCTTAAGAATCTAGTAGTGGAAGTGGATGCCAAGTTAGCCATTGACCTAGTAGCCAAAGAGAACACAACTCATCACAGGTTCAATAACATGATTCTTAACCGCAGTACTTAATTAGCAAGCTGGGGATCACCAGAGTCTACCATTGTTACCAGGAAGCAAATAATTGCACTGATTTAGGGATTCAGTTTTTCAATACTGCACCTTATTGTATTAGTAATCAACTGACTTTGGGTGCCAGAACTTCTGGTACTATAATCTATTTATTAGATGATAGCTCCTTTATACCACCAGAGAGAGAGAGAGAGAGAGAAAAACCAAGGTATTAACCAAGTTTTAAACGTGTTATATAATCAGTGGTGGAGCCAAGGTTTTAACTCAGAAGAGGCACTACTAAATTAAAATCTTAACAAAATTCACAATCCAATTTAACTTAATTTTTATTTGATAGCAACTAAAAATTAGTGTGATGCAAAAGTTATATTTAAATATAAGCTCAAGTTAACCAATTAAATTATATAAAAATACACACACGAAGAGATATATAGAGAGGGATATAGAAAGAAATAAAAGAAATGGTGAATAAATAATATATACGGGCTGCTATATATCATTTGTTTTTTTCACAGCTTTAAATCACTGAATCGCATGGCAATATATTATTAGTTGTTATTAATTATGTAATAATTATTTATAAACAAATGAACTAATTATGAATATTCATATAAGAGGTGATAGAAATCATTAATGTATAACATTTCTCTAATATACAATATATAAGAAATTCTTAATATAATTAAATATTTAAGGTAAAAAATTAAACATATATATTTTTTTAAAAATTAAAAAAAGATAGTGATATAAAAATTTCATAACATTACACGGAAAGTATAAATTAAAATAATTAATTTTACAATAGACAAAAGCATAATTTGCCAAAAATTGAGGGGCACGTGACCTTGAGCGCTCACATGCCTCCACCCCTGTACATAATCAAGTAAAATACAATATAATTTCAAATAATCATCTCCTGCAACATGCATTTAATTTCTCAATGGACGAGTAATAGGTCCACCAAACATTCTCAACCAATTAATTCATCAAATCAGTTGGTCAGTCTCAAAGCAGTTAAACTGTTTGGTACATTTCCCGTTCTCTATGTTCATTTTTGAAAAACACAATATTAAACTTGTATGGCAAACTATTTTTAAAATAAAGTATAAAAAAAATTATGAAAACACACCTTTTCAAAATTTTTAAAATTGTTTTCACAAATAAAAACGATATGAAAATGTTAGATGTTCTCTAACTATTCGTTATATTTGTATCTAAAAATATTAAAAAAGAAACTGATATATAGAAGGGGTAATCTCAACCACGCTCTCAGATCTCAGCAGCCAAACCCAACACACAATCAAAGTGATACCATGAGAAAACACCATCACATCACATCACATCACAGTAAATGGAACCATGTCTTTTAATTCCTTTATCGTGACGAACAAATTAGGTGTGAGTTCTAATCATTGGAGAAACATGTAAATTGAAAAAAAAAAAAATTCTCAACTTCGGATCAGATTTCCGGAGAAAAGCATAGCAGATACCTTGATGGTCTTATTTAAACAAACAGGTAGTATCTAAAGTTCAGGAAAAAGAATTCCAAACTCGCAACGAGTTACCAAACTCTTCCAACTGCCGCAAAAATATAAACATCCAGCGATGTACTGCACAGAGACAACATACAGACAATTAGTTCATAGCTTTCACTTGTTTGTGAAACGCTGTAGGTGGACAAAGATCAAACTAGTTCCCTTGAACATTCAATATGTTCCGTTCAATCTTAAGTCAAGTAAATATATATAGCTATGAACTTTATTGATGAAACACATAGTACAAAGTACACATACAACAACATCAATAAAGGAAGGCAAGTGCAAAGAGCATCACAATATGCAAGATCATCCCAACTATATGGGCACCAACTTGCGCACCCAATCATTTGCTAGTACAATACCAAGTTGGTGAAAAACCAACCAAAAGCAAAGCACCAATAAAAACTCAACCATCCAGCTTTAGTAACCCCAAAGTCACACCAGATCACCACCATACCACAACAGCAGGGCAGACATGAGCCAAAATAGGTAGCACGTGGCAGTAGAACACCTATTTCAGGCAATGCCTTGCACTCCCTAAATTTGAAACAAAATCCAGAGCTGTAAAATGGAACCCTTTTATACTTGGTCTTGTCCACAAAGCCACCCTCACCTTCACCAATTCCCTATCTCAGCATAATCTGGTTGACTTCCATTAAAAACACAATCATTTCTTGCTTTCCAAACAAACCATAGCAGTGCAATCGGTAATGATTTCCAGATCAGATGTTCCATTTTCTTGAGTTCAACTCCCATCCACCACTGGAGCAGCCCCTCCACACTTGCTGGTGTTGCCCCGCAAATTCCCCACCAATCCAATAGCTCAGACATAATCTCCACACACCTGGACAGAGTAACAACCCATGATTCCCTGTTTCTGGTTCAGATTTGCAAAATGGACAAGTAAACTCCTCACTGCTACTAATTACTCCAAGTCTTTGTAGAAAATCTGTTGTTTTCGCCTTCCCTATCCAAGCTAGCCACCCAAAAAATTGGGCTTTATTTGGTGCTGCATTGTTCCACGCTCTTACTGATGCTACAGTGAACTGGTCAGATGGATCTGCATCCCAATGTAGAGCATCAGGGCAATTCCGCCTGATTCTTGGACCACAACCCAGCCAACCTTGTAACCATCAACTTCTTCCTCTTCCCATGATAAAAGAGGCCTTCTAAAAGAAGAAAAAAATCCAAACCCCTGTGCTCTGTCTTCTTTGAACATAGTCCTTCAGAGTGCCATCCTTATCCCCTGATAGGCTGTAAAGCCTAGGGAACTCAACCTTCAGTTGGGTGTTCATGTGCCATTTATCAGACCAGAAGTGTATCCTACACCCATCCCCAACCCAACCCTTATCTTCAGCATATGGACCAAGTTGATACAAAGGACAAAAACGTAAAAACTATCAGTGTAATTTGCTCCCAAAAAATAAAATAAAATGATGCATACATAAATATGAAAGCAAGAAAGAGAACTTGCAAATACAATTTTGTTATACTTAAACTCGCATCGTCAATATATGCCACCCAAACTTGATTAATATAATGCAAGGATCATCCACTCATTGCCAATTGATTTTGAATTAGATATTTTAATGGTCTATCACATTTTTTGGTACAAACAGTCCATTTCTCAATTGAACCTTTCAATAATATATAATACAAGGAATGCAAGTGCCTCTCCACTCATTCCACTCAAGCTTAATTAATATAATATAACACTCATTCCACTCAAGCTTAATTAATATAATATAAGAAACGCAAGGGCCTCTTTACTCATTTGCCAATTAGTTCTTCCAATCGGCAATCTAAGCCACCTAATCTCCACTCATTCTTTAACAAAGAAAGTGTTAGGTTTTATTATTGGCAATTCCGTTTGACAATGATTTCTTTAAGAAGTTGATTTTCTTTCAAAATTAGGATTACTTTTGGATTTCTATAAGTAATTGGATTTCTTCCAAAACTAGGATTACTTTTGGATTTTCTATAAATAGTTGGTTTTCTCTCAAAACTATTTAATTCCTCCAGATCTTCTTTTTGGTGCTTAAGGTTTATATCTGGGGATATTTTGTTAGTTTTCTTTGATGTTTTATTGAGTATTCAACTCATGGTTTAAAGAGAGTACATCAAAGGTTTTGTTTGTTATACACAAGAGAGAGAAAAAGTTGTTCTTCGGTGGATTCTGAAGAATTCGAGCCTGAAGCTTCGGTGGATTCTGGAGTGGCTCATCGTAAAGACAATTCCGAGGTGAAGACGGGGTTGGAAGAGGCACATAGAGGTTGGTTCAATTAGGCGTGGATTCGCTAGGTAATTGAGAGTATACCTGTGTAATTCCTTTAAATCTTCTTAGTGGATTGTTTTGTGGCTGCTGCCCGTGGTTTTTTAATCACAGTTAGAGGTGTCCAATTGTGGTTTTTTCCACGTAAAATCGTTGTGTCGATTTGTCTTTTATTTTTTGATTGGGATTGTTATATTCTGCTTAAAATTGGTACATAATCACAAATCAACATCTAGAGTTTCTAGATTTTTCAGAAAGGAAGAAGAAGCTGAAAAGAAAGAGGCCACAAAAATCCGCTCATTGCCAATTGATTCCTCCTCTCACCAATCTAAGCCACCCAATTCTCCACTCATTCTTTAACTCAGAAAGGAAGAAGATTAACTAACTCACTCACTCTATTATCTCCACTAACTACAACCAACTCTTGCTGACTCTTCCAGCTCAAAAGATTTACTAACTCACTCACTCTATCACGTCATCTCCTCAACGGTAACTAACTCACTCCCATTCATTCTTTAGAAGATTAACAGCTTATAACTAACTTACTAATTAGCTCACTCGTTCATCTCCACTAACTAACTAACTAATTAACTCACTCGTTCATCTCGACCAACTACAATCAACTCTTGCTGACTCTTCCAGCTCAGCTTAGCTCAATAACTTGTTATTTAGAGGTTGTTTGGAATTATTTAAATAAGTGTACTTTTTGATCTTTTTATGAAAAGATGTGCAGAAAAGTAAGAAGATGATGTGAAAAAATATGCTAACCAGCAGGGTTTTTCATTCTCTATATAAACTAGTAGTAAATGAAGATTTAAAGAAATTTTAAGGAAAGATTGGCTTCCCTTAAGTTTAAATTTAGATTGGAGAGTGTTATTTGGGCTCATGGAGTTCATCACGGGTTCAGTTTTGATGATTCAAATCATTCATTTTATAGGACCATGCGTGTATATCATCCATAAAAAAAAATTAAAAAAAAAAAAGATCAACCCGATATTCGTAATCCCTAAATAAAAAAAATTAGGTCGATCCGATATTCATAGCACCTTCATTTTATCAAATTTGTCTTCAAAAATATTAATGGTGAATGTATTTTTAAAAATAGACTATCTTTTTTTTTTTTGGGTACAAATGTGACAAAATGAATGGGTTATAAATATAGGATTAATCTAATTTTTTTATGGATGATTTACACCCAAAACTCTACAAAATGAATTATTCGGATTATCGAAACAGAATCCATGGTGGACTCCATGAGTCCAAATAGCATCCTCCAGTCCAGATGATGGACATGAGAGAAATCCAGTCTTCTAAAGAATAAGTTTGGTACATTTTGACATTAAATAAATTTATCCGTGTCTTTTTTTTTTGGGTTTATAAATTACAATTACACTGATTTCTTTTGATATTTGAAAAAAATACAGTAAATATTATAGTTTATATAATTGCACTGATTTTTTTTTTTAATTATGTTAAAGTGACAAGAACTAATATAGATGGTGTGGAGATATAAGGATAAACAAATAAAAATATGTATTTCAATATAAAAGAGATAACAATATTATTATTTTTATTTATGTGACTAACAAATTATTGATGAAAAAGAAGATAAGTGTAATATAAATTAAAATTGAAATATTGATGCCTAAATTAGTTGTGCCTAGAGGGAGGTGACTGGGCCAATTTCTTAAACACTATGGTTTAAGTAATTGATTAACCATTTTTAACCTTGGTTTGAATTACAGTATTTTAAGGTAGAAAATCAAATAAGGGAAAAAGCCTACAGCCCTGACTCCCAAATCAAATCCATTATAAGATTCAAGCATACAAGGCACACGCGAATCTTCAGGACATCCCTAAGTGCCACGTCTCGATTTCATTCTCAAACGGCTCCAATTATTCAATTGGCCTTGGGTGGCTTTTTTGATTTTTGAAGGTTAGAAAAGTAATTTTGAGCGCATGTTAGTAAGAATTGAAAAATTCTTACAAAATTAATATTAAGCCAAACACTTAATAGACGGTTATGTAGAGTTTCCTTTTTTTCTCAGTGGAGAATTTTCATAGTGAGTATCAAATTCATAACCAATTTGCAATGAAAATTAATTGAGAAAGTGGTTAAGAAAGAGAGATGAAGACAAGAGAAATTGCAATTAATTAACTGGATAATACAATCACTAGTTGAAGTATATTATTACCTTGTTACTCCTACTTCGGAATGAAAGTGTGAGTAAATAAATTGCTCAAAGTGAATCTACAAGGAAATCAAATGCTATGGCCTTATTTGAAAACTTGGTTATTTTAGTTGACTTTTTGGTTATTTTATGAGATGAAAAAGAAAAAGAAGAAAAAAAAAAATCGTTTAGGATAATTTGTGATTTTTTTTTTTGGGTACTTAAATAGATAGTTGTGAAAAAAAGAAAAGAAAAAGTGATTGATGTGTAAATGTGGCATTTTATCTTATAAACTATTTTAATCTCTTTTTTTTGTAAAAATAATTATTTTAGTCAAAATTCTAGTTGCCAAACAAGGCTTGCGACTATGCTACTATCGGAAAGAAAAGATAAGACTGATTGAAGAAAAGTAGTGTTGGATTTAATTGTGCGTTGCTGACTCAGCTCTACATATTGCTACGAGTACCATGTTGTCGAAAAATTATTTGGTGCTCTTAGGGCATCATGTGGTAGTATCCTTCATCAATCACAAATCTCCATACTCCCTCATATTTTCTAATTACCCAACACAAATTTGTGAGCACCACCCCTTCTACCAATTAGAACACCATTGCGGCACCACGTGGCGGTACCTCAAGATCAACCAATAACTTCTCAATGTTATCTCCCATATTCTACTACCACATGTATTTCCACACGTCCTCATCCATTCGTCATCGTGGATAGCCATATGTCTTGTTTCTATAGAATGGATTGAATATAGTGTCAATATTACACCCACGCTAGCATGCATCTAGATCCTCTCTGTAGGGTTATTCTATAGTGCATCCTTGTAGTGTCCCAAAACAACGACAAAACTTCAAAAAAAGAAAAAAAAAAGAAAAAGAAAACAGAGAGACGAAGAAGAACAAGCCATCACCAGTGACCTCGCCAGCAACCCCTCTTCAAACCCAAACCTTTTTCCCCCGCTTTCATCCCTCTACCAGGCGACACCACCACCTCCTCGCCATCACCGTTGTAACCAACGTCCCCTCATCCCAACTCATTCTTCTTCTTCCTCCTTTTCCTCATTTCTCTCTCTAAAAACTACCAAATCCACCAGCGCGAGCCTCTCCGGCAAACTAACCAACACCTTTCCCTTCACCTTATCGTCGTCGTCGTCGTCGTCGTCTGTGTGAAATTGATAGCTTTAGAAATGGGCTAACTCTAGCAAACGATCTAAACCTTAAAAATCTAGTACTGGAAGTGGATGCCAAGTTAGCCATTGACCTAGTAGCTAAAGAGAACACAACTCATCATAGGTTCAGTAACATCATTCTTAATTGCAGTACTTAATAACCAAGCTGGGGATTACTAGAGTCTACCATTGTTACCGGGAAGGAAATAATTGCACTAATTTGCTAGCTATCATTGGAAACAACATAGATTTAGGAATTCAGTTTTTCAATACTGCACCTTATTGTATTAGTAATCAACTGACTTTGGGTGTTAGGAGAACTTCTGGTACTATAATTTATTTATTATATGTTAGCTCCTTTGTTGAATGATGTCCCAGGAGTTGCTGATGTTTGAGATGTGTTGAGGTTTAATAAAAACACATGTTGAATTGAAGTTGTCAAAGTCTGTTAAGCTTGACCTATTCTTTTGCTATTTTTCTGGAAGTTTCTGTTATGTAACTGTAGCAGATTTGGCTGCATTCTTTATGCTTTTTCTATTTTGAATAGTTGTATAAATTAGTGCTTTGAGGATCAATAAATAAATCAGATTAGGAAGTCTCAAAATTAAGTTTGTTTTTGCTAGCTTTTGCACTTTAGTTCTATAAAAAAAAAACCGACAATTGGTATCAAAACCACATATGTTCTTGAGAGACCTGTGAGGTTGAGTGAGCCTAACCACTTACCTTAAACACTTGCCTTAAACACTCACCATCTCCCCTATCCAAAACACAAAAGCCTACAACCAACGCAGGATGAGTTCGAGAGCTTCATTGAATGTAATATCACCTCTAGTGTTTGATGGAACGAATTATCAAGTGTGGGCTGTTCAAATGGAAACCTACCTTGATGCTAATGATCAGTGGGAAGCCGTTGAAAATACGTACGAAGTTTCTCCCTTGCCCGACAATCCAACTATGGCTCAAATAAAAAATCACAAGGAGATGAGGCAAAGGAAATCCAAGGCAAAAGCTAGCTTATTTGTAGCTGTTTCATCTTCAATTTTCACCAGAACCATGACACTAAAGACAGCAAATGAAATTTGGAACTTCCTAAAGAAGGAGTATGAAAGAAATGAACGAGTGAAAGGCATGCAAGTTCTGAATCTGATAAGAGAATTTGAGATACAAAGAATGAAGGAATCAGAAACAATCAAAGATTACTCTAACAGACTCCTTGACATTGTTAACAAAGTAAGGCTTCTTGGTACTGATTTTTCTGATTCTAGAATAGTTCAAAAAATCCTTGTAACAGTTCTTGAAAAATTTGAGACTACAATATCATCAATAGAAAACTCAAAAGATGTGTCAAGTATTACCTTGGCAGATGTTGAATGCACCACATGCTTAGAAACAAAGGAGACTTATGAGGCAAGAAGGATCTGCGGAGGGTGCATTTCAAGCTATATCACAGAACAATATGTACAAGAAAGAGAAGCAAAGCAACAATAATAATAGCAGCAACAACATTACATTTCCACCATGTCCTTACTGCAAAAATTCCAATCATCCACAGAAAAGGTGTTGGTGGAGCTCGGATATAAAATGTCACAAGTGTGGTTAGTTAGGGCACATGGAAAGGATATGCAAATCTCAACAGCAGCAAGGAGAAGCCAAAACTGCTGTTGAACAACTTCAGAGGAGCAACTGTTTGTGGCATCATGCTTTGCTACCAGTAGCTCCACAGAAAGCTAGATTATAGACAGTGGTTGTACAAGCCACATGACTTATGATCAAGAGCTTTTCAAAGAGCTTGACAAAACTGCCATTTCTAAAGTTAGAATTGGAAATGGAGCATATCTTGCAGTAAAAGGCAAAGGAACAGTGGCAATTGAAGGCCACACAGGTTTGAAATTAATTTCTAATGTCTTATATGTTCCTGAAATTAATCAAAACCTTTTGAGTGTTGGTCAGTTTCTGGAAAAAGGATATAAGGTGCTGTTTGAGGACAATCATTGCTTGATTACTGATGCACAAGGAAAAGAGGTGTTTAAAGTCCAAGGGAAGGTAAATGCTTTGCCTTGAATTTGATGGAAAAAGAGCAGGCTACAGTACACAAAGAAGATAGAAATACAATGCTTTGGCATAGGAGATTGGAGCACTTTCATCATACGACCCTACTTTTTATGAAGAAGAACAATCTTGTGGAAGGCTTGCCTGAATTAGAAGAGGAGCTTCTTACTTGTGCAGCCTGTCAGTATGGGAAGCAGATAAGGCTTCCTTTTCCATAAAACAAGGCCTGGAGGGCTACACAGAAACTA
This sequence comes from Camellia sinensis, assembly GCF_055761805.1. Classification (NCBI taxonomy): domain Eukaryota; kingdom Viridiplantae; phylum Streptophyta; class Magnoliopsida; order Ericales; family Theaceae; genus Camellia; species Camellia sinensis. Next base: position 60,552,902 of record NC_138962.1, on the reverse strand, counting down.
CAGTTAGTACACACAGATGTGGGAGGACCTCGCAAAACACCATCATTGAATGGCAGTAAGTTTTACATTGTTTTCATTGATGATCACACAAGAATGTGCTGTATTTATTTCATGAAATTTAAATCTGAGGTTGCTGACATCTTCTGGAAGTTTAAAGCTTGGATGGAAAATCAAAGTAGATGCAAAATGCAGGTGATTAGATCTGATAATGGAACTTAATACACCTCAGAAAGATTTAACAAGTTCTGTGAAGATGAAGGCATTGAGCACCAGCTGACAGCACCTTATACCCTTCAACAGAATGGGGTGGTTGAGAGGAAAAACAGAACGCTTATGGAGATAACAAGGTGTTTGCTGCATGACAAAGGGCTGCCAAAGAAACTCTGGGCCGTGGCTGCTAACACAACAATTTTTTTTGCTAAACAGATTGCCAACAAAAGCTTTGCAACAAAAGACTCCATTTCAAGCATGGTATGGCTATAAACCAAGGCTGCCAAATTTAAAAACATATGGTTGCCTTTGTTTCTCTTATATTCCTCAGGTTAAGAGAGACAAATTGGATAAGAAAACAGAATCCTGGGATCTTTGTAGGCTACAGTTCAGTTTCAAAAGCATACAGGATTTATCTTCCACAAAACAACAAAGTAATTGTTAGCAGGGATGTCCAATTCTTTGAGTCAGATAGTTGGAGCTGGGAGAATGATAAAAAGCTTGAGTTCTAGGAGGAGAATGATGACATTGATGACGAACCTGTTAAGGGAACCAGATCACTCTCTGACATCTATCAGAGGTGCAATGTTGCTATAATAAAGCCTGAAGGATATAAAGAAGTTGCAACAGATAAAAAATAGATGGCTGTAATGAAGGAGGAGCTTAAGATGATTGAGAAAAACCAAATTTGGATGCTAGTAGACAGACCTGCACACAAAAAGGCCATAGGGGTCAAGTGGGTTTATACGACCAAACTCAATCCTGATAGTTCTGTAAACAAACACAAGGCAAGGCTGGTCATTAAAGGATATGCTCAAATGTTTGGGTTGGATTTCTCTGAGACTTTTGCCCTAATTGCTAGATTGGATATCATAAGAATGTTGTTGGCCCTTGCTGCTCAAAAGGGTTGGAATATACACCAGATGGACGTCAAATCTACCTTCTTAAATGGATACTTGGAGAAAGAAATTTTTGTGGAGCAGCCTGAAGGTTTTGTTGTCCAAGGAAAAGAGGATAAAGTTTATCTGTTGAAAAAGGCCCTGTATGGTTTAAAGTAGGCACCAAAGTAGGCACCAAGGGCTTGGTACAGCAAGATTGATGCACATTTGTTAGACTTAGGCTTCACAAAAAGCCTAAGTGAATTTACTCTCTATCTCAGGAAGGTTAGTGATGAAATACTTGTGGTATCCCTATATGTTGATGATTTGCTTGTGATAGGAAGCAGTAAGAAGAAGATTGACACTTTCAAAAGGGAAATGAAGGATGTTTTTGAGATGACTGATCTTCGGAAGATGACATTCTTCCTTGGCATGGAATTTAAACAAAAGCAGAATGAGATCTTCATTTGTCAACATAAATATGCCAAAGAGATTCTAAAAAAATTCAACATGGAAGAGTGCAAGCCAACAGCAACCCCAATGAATCAAAAGGAGAAGTTTTGCAAAGAAGATGGAGCTGGAAAGGTTGATGAAAGGCTTTACAGAACCATAATAGGCTGCTTGATGTATCTGACTGTAACAAGACCATATATTATGAGTGCTATAAGTCTACTCTCAAGGTACATGCACTGTGCTAGTGAAATTGATTTTCAAGCAGCAAAAGCAATTGTTAGATATATCAAGGATACGATTGACTATGGTTTGAGGTTCTGTCAAGTTAAAAATTTCACACTCCATGGTTATTCTGATAGTGATTAGGCTGGTTATGTTGATGAGAAGAACTTCAGGTTATTGTTTTAGCTTTGGTTCTGCTATTTTCTAATGGTGTTCTAAGAAGCAAGAAATCACAGCTCAATCCACAACATAAGCATAATATGTAGCTGCTGCTGCTGCTGTGAATCAGGCTCTCTGGATTGGGAAATTGATGGCAGACCTGCATATGGAGCAAAAGGAAAGCACACAGATACTTGTAGACAACCAAGCTGCAATTTCAATTGCAAATAATCCAGTGTTCTATGGCAAAACAAAAACACTTCAAGCTGAAACTCTATTTCCTAAGAGAGGTACAAAGAGAAGGAGAAATATAGCTGATCTTCTACAAAACAGAAAATCAAAATGCTAACATCCTGACCAAGACACTTTCCAAAGCTAGGTATGAGTTCTTGAGGCAAAGACTTGGAGTCTGCAGCTCCAAGGAGAAGTGTTGAATGATGCCCCAGGAGCTGCTGATGTTTGAGATGTGTTGAGGTTTAATACAACACATGCTGAATTGAAGTTGTAAAAGTCTGTTAGGCTTGACCTATTCTTCTGCTGCTTTTCTGGAAGTTTCTGTTATGTAACTGCAGTAGATTTGGCTGCATTCTTTATGCTTTTTCTAGTTTGATAAGTTGTATAAATAAGTGCTTTGATGATCAATAAATAAATCCAATTAAGAAGTCTCAAAATTAAGTTTTTTTTTGCTAGCTTTTTGTGATATCCCTATTCCGTAAAATGTTAATTGGTCCTTAATATGAGCATGATTATGTGTTTAATATGATTTTGTGTGCCATTATGTGAATATGTGGTTTTGAATTTCTATCTGTTCACCGTAGGAATATCTGTTCGATTATCTGCTTTGGGAAGTAAATTGAAGGCCTTATTAGCCACAAAACCCGAAATTGATTGCGCCATTGTGATTGGCATAATTTTAGAGCCTACGGTGAAATTTGATTGAAAATTGATTCGGATCAGATTAATTGGATTAATTTAATGAATTAGTGCTCATTTATTTTATAATAAAATAATGTAATTGAGAGAGAGCCTTTAAAGGGCCATTTTACACCCTCACTTTGCTCATTTTGAGCTTATCATCCGAAATTATGCTCTAGGGAGAGAAGGGAGCCGAAATTAGTGAGAAAAGGAGCTCAAGGAAGAGTTTTGGCTAGGGAACTTGGTAGCTTTGAAGCTATACTCAAGAATTTGTTGTTGATTGGAAAAATTGAGCCTCTAGGTAAGCATTTGATCTTGAATTCATAAGTTTAAATTTGTGATTTTGTAAGTTCAAGGTTTGTTTGTGATCAAGAGCACAAATTGAGTTGATCATGTTGAATTGAAGGTCAATGTATGCATGCATGTGTGTAATTGCTTTGAATTTGCATGTTTGAGCTTGATATACATGATTTATGTAGAGTTTTGGTTAAAGCTCGTGTTATGATCACCATTTGTATCATCTAAGTTGAGGATGAGAGTAATACATCACATGCATGTACAATTTAAGAGGATAGGAGCTTTGAATACATGAATGTGTTATGATGAAAATGAGTTTGGTGTAATTTGAGCCATGCATGTGATTATTCTGTGAAATTGAGCTCCATTATGTTGTAATTTAGTGTTTGTACCACGTTAGTACAAGTATATTTGAAGTTTGAGCTATTGTATACATGAAATGTTGATTGGAAGGTTGAATTGAGCTCAAAGAACAATTCTGGGTTTTCCAAAATTTTGATGTCTGCTCGAGCGGGGAAACCGTCGCTCGAGCGTGAATTTCGTGCTCCCTGTACTTTTGCAGACTTGGATGTCCGCTCGAGCGGGTAAGTTCACGCTCGAGCGTGGAGCTATGTACGCAGACCTTCAGCTCGAGCGCCAGACTTCACGCTCGAGCATAATTTTGATGCATCCAGCACTTTTTTCAAACATGGTGTCCGCTCGAGCGGGGTAATTTCACACTCGAGCGGGGAGCCATGTAGAGAGGCCTTCCGCTCGAGCGCCAAAGTGCACAATCGAGCATAAATTCGATGTATCCAGAACTTTTGCAGGCCTCAAGGGTTCGCTCGAGCGGGGAAGTCCACGCTCGAGCGGGGACCCTATTTTCTGAAAATTTGAAAAGACATTCTGTGTTTCGCTTTCTGTTCTCTTTCACTTTTAAGTACTCTTAGGCATGCATTGAGCATTGTAATTGAGTTAAAAAGATAAGAATGAAGCCTAAAGAGGAATATGTGAATTTAGAACGGATCGAATTGTTTGTGACCCTTTTGTGTTCATGAAATGTGTAGGGTCGAGCTCTAGGGCAAACCAACCAACCGATCACTGTGAGTAATATCGATATTTGAAGCTTGCCATTTGTCCAATTGCTTATTTCCTTATAAGCCGTATAAGTTTGCTAGTTTGAATTACGGACAAATGTCTGATATGAATAAATGAATGGGCTAGAGGCTAGTTTGATATAAATGAATGGGCCAGAGGCCGGCTTGACATAAATGAATGGACCAGAGGTCGGTTTGACATACATGAATGGGCCAGAGGCCAGTTTGACATGAATGAATGGGCCAGAGGCCAGTTTGACATGAATAAATGGGGTTTGACATGAATGAATAGGCCAGAGGCCAGTTTGACATGAATGAAAGTTGGATGGGCCAAAGGCTAGTTTGACATGAAAATCTGAATGGGCCAAAGGCCCGTTTGACAAATAGAAGATAAATGGGCCAAAGGCCAGTATATTTGGAAGCACAGTCACTCGACTTAAATTGTGTTTAGATATATGTTAAATAGAAATGTGAATTTGGGCCCAAGGTCGTCTGAAGCATGTTGTTCTACGTACCGTTTGTATAACTTCCTTATTTGATATTATTTTCTGGGCTATTGCTCACGCTCATTCATGTGTTTGTAGGTGAGTCAAGAGAAGTCCAAATCCAGCCCCAGTGAAGTATGTGTGGAACAACAAAGGTTTTGCAGAGTCAGCCCTTGCGTCTCACGCACGAGACTCGTCTTCGCCTTCTTGCCATTTTGTTTTATGTTGTCATGATTGGTGAAGTCTTTGAACATATCTATATATGGTTTTCATGGGTTGACTTAGTTTTGGATGATCCTATCTGTACAGAACTCTATGGTACTGTATTTCTTATGTGAGTTATTAATGTACATATGTATGGTTTATTTTGATGTGCCATGTAAGCACGGCTCTATGGACAAAGTTTTAAATTTTGCTTCCGTTTGGCCCCTTTACTCTGATGAGTTATGTCTGATTTGGTTTGAGGCCGTAGGTAATCTCAGGATTACTGGCCGATTATGTCCTTAACCCATAGGGGTGGGTTCGGGTCATGACAGAGTGGTATTATAGCACGAGTTAATAACTCACACATTTGTCCAAAAAGAGCAATAAGCATTTGGAAAAGATCTAGGATGCATTCATGTGATAAGTCTGAACTTAAAAGCATCAAGAATATGCTTAAGTGTTTTGATGTGGACAATTATGTGCTGTAAGTTATGATTTACTTGCATTGCAAATTATTTGACTACATATGCTCTTTAGTTTATGCATATTGTGAATTTTTTGTATAAAGAATAATGTAAGTTTAATCAGATGGTGAGGACAAGAGGTGATGAGATAGAAGAGTCCTCTACTGCTAGAATAGATAGAATGGAAAGATTGATTTAGGAAATGGCAGAAGCTTTGAGGCAGCAACAGGAGTGGCAACAGCAGTGGCAACAACCACATCCGCCACCTCCACCTCCGGCACCACCCGTGCCAGATAATCAGAATGATGATCGAATAATAGCACTCACCAAAGAGTTCAAGAAAATGAAACCACCACAGTTCCACGGGGGATTAGATCCGTTGAAAGCCAAAGCATGGGTCCTCGGCATTGAGAAACTGTTTGAAGTGTTCCCCTGTTCAGAGACACAAAAAGTGCTTCTAGCCACTTTTATGCTAGAAGACGAGGCAAGAAGATGGTGGATGTTAATGCGAGAAAATCATAAAGATGTTGATTGGGTGAAATTTTTGGAGATTTTCTATGACAAGTACTTTCCGCAGTGTGTTTGGGACAGGAAAGTAGCAGAGTTCATGGAACTTAAGCAAGACAGTATGACTGTAGCTGAGTATGAGGCCAAATTCACTGAATTGGCCAGGTTTGCACCACATGTAATTGATACTGACTATAAGAAGGCGAGACACTTTGAAGGTGGGCTCCGAAGTGACATTTTAGAAAGCGTGAATGTCTTGAAGCTGGAGACTTATATTGGGATGCTAGACAGGGCCATCATATTAGAGGCTAACATAGCTAGACAGGCTAAGCCACCAACAGAATGGAAAGGCAATAAAAGACAAGGCTTCTTTTCGAAGAAGAAATTTTTGAAAAAGCAAAACACAGGCTCTTCAAGTACTTCAAATTCTTCCCTAGACGCATCTCCCATGTGCAATATTTGTAGCAAAAGGCACCGTGGGGTTTGTTACCGTGTGTCAGGGGCCTGTTTCAAGTATGGTAAACAAGGGCACATGGCCCGAGATTGTAATCAGAATAGTGGGAAGCTAGCTGCTAGCTCAACTGCATCAATCCCGAAGCTGAGAAATACTTTGAAGTCTGCTACCACCAGGGATATCGTGAGACAGGGGAGAGTTTTTGTGCTTGTTCCGGGCGATACGCGAAATGCCAACGCAGTTGTCTCAGGTACTATTTCTATATGTAATCAGGATGCTTTTGTGTTAATTGACTCCAGATCCACATACTCTTTTGTAACATATACATTTGCATCTAGACTGAATAGACCCTTAGAATTACTGCCATATCTGCTATGTGTGTCTGTTTCATCTGGGGAATCTGTATTGTGTGAATCTATATACCGGTTTTGTGATATGCGTGTTGAGGATGCTATCCTATATGTGGATTTGTTGCCCTTAAATTTTAGACATTTTGATGTAATTCTGGGCATGGATTGGTTAACCAAATATTGTGCCACCATTGATTGTGTGAAAAAACGGGTTGTGTTTAAACTACCAGAACAAAAGGAGATTACGTTTGTGGGTAATGGGGTAGTGCCTCCACCTTATTTGATATCTGCAATGGAAGTATGTAAACTGATCAGGAAAGGGTGCCAGGGTTATTTGTGCTATGTGTTGTCTAAACAATCTGTGAATGTTGAATTGAATGATATTCCTATTGTTAGAGAATTTCCAGATGTGTTTCCAAAGGAATTGCCATGGGAATTGGTGGATAGGGAGATAGAGTTTACCATTGAAACTGTGCCAGACACCCAACCTATTTCTAAAACTCCCTACAGAATGGCTACTGCTGAAATGAAAGAATTGAAAGAACAGTTGCAAGACCTGCTTAACAAAGGGTTTATCCGACCTAGCACTTCGCTATGGGATGTACCAGTGTTGTTTGTGAAAAAGAAGAATGGAACCCTACGCCTGTGTATTGATTATCGGGAATTGAACAAGGTAACAATAAAGAACAAATATCCCCTACCCCGTATTGATGACTTATTTGACCAATTGCAGGGATCACAGGTGTTTTCTAAAATTGATTTGAGATCTGGGCATCATCAGTTGAAAGTTAAGGCAGAGGATGTTGAGAAAACCGCATTCAGAACGAGGTATGGACATTTTGAGTTTCTCGTTATGCCATTTGGAGTGACTAATGCTCCGACAGCATTTATGGACTTAATGAACTGAATTTTTAAAACCTACCTTGACAAATTCGTTGTGGTTTTTATCGATGACATTTTGATATATTCTAAAGATAGACTTGAACATGAACATCATTTGAGAACTGTCCTACAAATACTTTGGGAAAGGAAATTATTTGCTAAGCTAAAGAAATGTGAGTTTTGGTTGGATGAAGTTGTTTTCTTAGGGCACGTGATCAACAAGGAAGGAATCTCAGTGAACCCACAGAAAATAGCGGCAATTGTGAATTGGCCTACACCGACAAATGTGACAAAAGTTCGCAGTTTCATGGGCTTAGCTGGTTATTACAGAAGGTTTGTTAAAAACTTTTCGAAATTAGTTGTGCCTCTTACTCAATTGACACGAAAAGATCAACCGTTTGAATGGAATGACGAAAGAGAACCTGCCTTTCATGAACTGAAAACAAGATTGACCACTGCACCAATTTTGACACTACCTTCAGGTACGGAGAATTTTGGAAATTTCAGTGATGTGTCTTATAAAGGTTTGGGTTGTGTGTTAATGCAGAACGGAAAGGTTATTGCTTACACCTCCCGACAGTTGAGGCCACATGAGAAGAATTATCCAACACATGACCTAGAATTGGCCGCAGTTGTTTTTGCTTTGAAAATCTGGCGGCATTATCTGTATGGAGCCAAGTGTGAAGTCTACACAGATCACAAAAGTTTGAAATACTTTTTCACACAGAAAGAGTTTAATATGCGGCAGAGGAGATGACTGGAATTGATAAAGGATTATGATTTAGAGATTCAGTATCACCCTGGGAAAGCTAACACAGTTGCTGATGCCTTGAGCAGAAAATCAACGGGGAGTATGGCTTGTTTGCTTACTGAACAGAAAGAGATCTTGCAAGATTTTGAGAAGTCTGAAATTGAAGTGGTAATGTGTGAACAGAGCGGATTGATAGCCGCTATAACAGCCGAGCCGGCAATCATCGACGAAGTCAAGCAGAAATAGAAAGAGGATGAATTCCTCAAGAAAGTGATTGATGAATTTGAGACAAGTCCGAAAGCAGAGTTTGGCATTGAGAATGAAGTGTTGAGATTTCGGAACAGAATGTGTGTCCCAGATATTCCGGAACTAAAGAAGAGGGTTCTAGATGAAGCCCACAGATCCGTATTTGCTATGCATCCGGGTAATAATAAAATGTATCGGGATTTGAAACAAACCTATTGGTGGCCTAAAATGAAGAAAGAGATTGCAGAATATGTGTCTAAATGTCTTCAATGCCAGCAAGTCAATGCTGAATATCAGAAACCAGGCGGTCTACTTCAACCTCTCCCTATTCCTGAATGGAAGTGGGAGCATGTGACTATGGATTTTGTTGTTGGCCTACCTCAGACTTCTAGAGGTATGGATTCTATTTGGGTTGTAGTTGATAGACTGACTAAATCTGTACATTTTCTGCCTGTCAAAACTACATTTAGTGCTTATAGATTGGCCACTATATATGTTGATGAGATTGTCCGTTTACATGGAGTCCCGGTATCTATTGTGTCGGATAGAGATCCGAAATTTGTATCTAGATTGTGGAAGAGTTTACAGGAAGCTATGGGAACAGAACTAAGGCTCAATACTGCATTCCATCCACAGACAGATGGACAGTCAGAACGAACGATACAAACTTTGGAAGATATGCTTCGGATGTGTGCTTTGGATTTTCAGGGGAGTTGGGAAGACTATTTGCCACTTACAGAATTTGCTTATAATAACAGCTTCCACTCCAGCATCGGTATGGCACCATACGAGGCTTTGTATGGTAGAAGGTGTAGATCACCGATTTGTTGGACAGAGGTCGGGAATAGAGCTTTACTTGGGCCAGAAATTGTGCAAGACACTTCTGAGAAAATCAAGATTATTCGGCAAAGGCTCAAAACAGCTCAAGACCGACAAAAGAACTATGCAGATGTTCGGAGGAGACCTCTCGAGTATGAGGTTGGTGACCATGTGTTCATTCGTGTGTCCCTAATGAAAGGCCAAGTCAGGTTTGGAAAGAAGGGCAAGTTATCGCCCCGTTACATTGGGCCGTTTCAGATTCTAGAAAGACTTGGTCCAGTTGCCTATAGAATTGCTTTGCCACCGGGATTTGAGCAAATCCATAACATGTTTCATGTGTCGATGTTGAGGGGTTACCTCCGAGACCCGTTTCATGTGATTGATTATCACCGGGTAGCTATTGATGAAAATATGGAATACGCCGAATGACTGGAACGAATTGTTGATCGACAAGTGAAACAATTGAGAAGCAAGTCCATCCCAATGGTGAAAGTGGAATGGAAGGAACACTATGGGACGGATGCTACATGGGAAAAAGAGGAGAAAATGCGACTACGCTATCCACATTTGTTTCCCGACGAAGGTAAATTAAGTTTGGAGGACCAAACTTCCTAAAGGGGGGAAGACTGTGATATCCGTGTTTCGTAAAATGTTAATTGGTCCTTAATATGAGCATGATTATGTGTTTAATATGATTTTGTGTGCCATTATGTGAAAATATGTGGTTTTGAATTTCTATCTGTTCACCGTAGGAATATCTGTTTGATTATCTGCTTTGAGAATTAAATTGAAGGCCTTATCAGCCACAAAACCCGAAATTGATTGCGCAATTGTGATTGGCATAATTTTTAGAGCCTACGGTGAAATTTGATTGAAAATTGATTCGGATCAGATTAATTGGATTAATGTAATGAATTAGTGCTCATTTATTTTATAATAAAATAATGTAATTGAGAGGGAGCCTTTAAAGGGCCATTTTACACCCTCACTTTGCTCATTTTGAGCTTATCATCCGAAATTATGCTCTAGGGAGAGAAGGGAGCCGAAATTAGTGAGAAAAGGAGCTCAAGGAAGAGTTTTGGCTAGGGAACTTGGTAGCTTTGAAGCTATACTCAAGAATTTGTTGTTGATTGGAAAAATTGAGCCTCTAGGTAAGCATTTGATCTTGAATTCATAAGTTTAAATTTGTGATTTTGTAAGTTCAAGGTTTGTTTGTGATCAAGAGCGCAAATTGAGTTGATCATGTTGAATTGAAGGTCAATGTATGCATGCATGTGTGTAATTGCTTTGAATTTGCATGTTTGAGCTTGATATACATGATTTATGTAGAGTTTTGGTTAAAGCTCATGTTATGATCACCATTTGTATCATCTAAGTTGATGACGAGAGTAATACATCACATGCATATACAATTTAAGAGGATAGGAGCTTTGAATACATGAATGTGTTATGATGAAAATGAGTTTGGTGTAATTTGAGCCATGCATGTGATTATTTTGTGAGATTGAGCTCCATTATGTTGTAATTTAGTGTTTGTACCATGTTAGTACAAGTATATTTGAAGTTTGAGCTATCGTATGCATGAAGTGTTGATTGGAAGGTCGAATTGAGCTCAAAGAACAATTCTGGGTTTTCCAGAATTTTAATGTTCGCTCGAGCGGGGAAACCGCCGCTCGAGCGTGAATTTCGTGCTCCCAGTACTTTTGCAGACTTGGATGTCCGCTCGAGCGGGTAAGTTCACGCTCAAGCGTGGAGCTATGTATGCAGACCTTCAGCTCGAGCGCCAGACTTCACGCTCGAGTGTAATTTTGATGCATCTAGCACTTTTTTTCAGACATGGTGTCTGCTTGAGCGGGGTAATTTCACGCTCGAGCGGGGAGCCATGTCGAGAGGCTTTCCGCTCGAGCGCCAAAGTGCACGATCGAGCGTAAATTCGATGTATCCAGAACCTTTGCAGGCCTCAAGGGTCCGCTCGAGCGGGAAAGTCCACGCTCGAGCGGGGACCCTGTTTTCTAAAAATTTGAAAAAACATTCTGTGTTTCACTTTCTGTTCTCTTTCACTTTTAAGTACTCTTAGGCATGCATTGAGCATTGTAATTGAGTTAAAAAGATAAGAATGAAGCCTAAAGAGGAATATGTGAATTTAGAACGGATTGAATTGTTTATGACCCTTTTGTGTTCATGAAATGTGTAGGGTCGAGGTCCAGGGCAAACCAACTAGCCGATCACTATGAGTAATATCGATATTTGAAGCTTGTCATTTGTCCAATTGCTTATTTTCTTAGAAGCCTTATAAGTTTGCTAGTTTGAATTACGGACAAATGTCTGATATGAATAAATGAATGGGCCAGAGGCCAGTTTGATATAAATGAATGGGCTAGAGGCCAGTTTGACATAAATGAATGGGCCAGAGGCTGGTTTGATATAAATGAATGGGCCAGAGGCTGGTTTGATATAAATGAATGGGCCAGAGGCTAGTTTGACATAAATGAATGGGCCAGAGGCCGGTTTGATATAAATGAATGGGCCAGAGGCCAGTTTGACATAAATGAATGGGCCAGAGGCCGGTTTGATATAAATGAATGGGCCAGAGGCCGGTTTGACATAAATGAATGGGCCAGAGGCCGGTCTGATATAAATGAATGGACTAGAGGCCAGTTTGACATGAATGAATGGGCCAGAGGCCAGTTTGACATGAATGAAAGTTGGATGGGCCAGAGGCCAGTTTGACATGAAAATCTGAATGGGCCAAAGGCCCGTTTGACAAATTGAAGATAAATGGGCCAAATGCTAGTATGTTTGGAACCACAGTCACTCGACTTAAATTGTGTTTAGATATATGTTAAATAGAAATGTGAATTTGGGCCCAAGGCCATCTGAAGCATGTTGTTCTATGTACCGTTTGTATAACTTCCTTATTTGATATTATTCACTGGGCTATCGCTCACGCTCATTCATGTGTTTGTAGGTGAGCCAAGAGAAGTCCAAACCCAGCCCCAGTGAAGTATGTGGGGAACAACAAAGGTTTTGCAGAGTCAGCCCTTGCGTCTCACGCACGAAACTCGTCTTCGCCTTCTTGCCATTTTGTTTTATGTTGTCATGATTGGCGAAGTCTTTGAACATATCTGTATATGGTTTTCATGGGTTGACTTAGTTTTGGATGATCCTATCTGTACAGAACTCTATGGTTCTGCACTTCTGATGTGAGTTATTAATGTACATATGTATGGTTTATTTTGATGTGCCATGTAAGCACGGCTCTATGGACAAAGTTTTAAATTTTGCTTCCGTTTGGCCCCTTTACTCTGATGAGTTATGTCTGATTTGGTTTGAGGCCGTAGGTAATCTCAGGATTACTGGCCGGTTATGTCCTTAACCCATTGGGGAGGTTCAGGTCATGACACTTTTGCACTTTATTTATGTCAAAAAAAAACCTACATCCTTTATACCACAAAAAAAAAGAGGGAGAGGAAGAGAGAGAGAGAGAGAGAGAGAGAGAGAGAGAGAGAGAGAGTAAGGCAGGTATTAACCAAGTTTTAAAGGTGTTATATAATCAATGGTGGAGCCAAGGTTTTAACTCACAAGGGGCACCACTAAATTAAAATCTTAACAAAATTCACAATCCGATTTAACTTTTTTTCTTTTTTTGGGTGAATAATCCAATCCAATCCAATTTAACTTAACTTTTATTTGATAGCAACTAAAAATTAGTGTGATGCAAAATTTATATTTAGATATAAGCTCAAGTTAACCAATTAAATTATATAAAAATACACACACAAAAAGAGATATAGAGAGGGATACAGAAAGAAATAAAAAAAATGGTGAATAAATAATATATAGGGACTACTATATATCATTTTTTCTTTCACCGCTTTGAATCATTGAATCACATGACAATATGTTATTAGGTGTTATTAATTACGCAAGAATTATTTAGAAACAAATGAACTAATTATGAATATTCTTAGTGATAGAAATCAGTGATACGTAACATCTCTCCAATATACAATATATAAGAAATTTTTAATATAATTAAACATTTAAAGTAAAAAATTAAACATATATATTTTTTTTAAAAGTAAAAAAAAAAAATAGTGATATAAAAATTTCATAACATTACATGAAAGGTTTAAATTAAAATAATTATTTTTACAAGAGACAAAAGCATAATTTTCCAAAAGTTGAGGGGGCACGTGACCCTAGGTCTCACATGCCTGCACCCCTGTATATAATCAAGTAAAATACAACACAATTTCAAATAATCATCTCCTTCAAGATGCGTTTAATTTCTCAATGGACAAGTAATAGGTCTACCAAACATTCTTAACCAATTAATTCATCAAATCAGTTGGTTAGTCTCAAAGCACTTAAACTGTGTGGTACATTTCTCGTTCTCTATGTTTATTTTTGAAAAACACAATATTAAACTTGTATGGCAAGCTATTTTTTGAAAAACACGATATTAAACTTGTATGGCAAACTATTTTCAAAAAAAAAAATAATAATAATAATGAAAACACACCGTTACAAATTTTTTGAAATTGTTTTAACACATAAAAATGATATGAAAATGTTAGATGTTTTCTAACTATTTGTTATATTTGTTTCTAAAAACATGAAAAACGAAACTGATATATAGAAGAGATAACCTGAACCATGCTCCGAGAGCTCAGCAATCAAATCTAACACACAATCAAAGTTATTCCATGAGAAAACATCATCGCATCACATAAAATGGAACCATGTCTTTTAAATCCTTTATCATGACGAACAAATTATGTATGAGTTCTAATCATTGGAGAAACATGTAAATTGACAAAAAAAATTCTCAACTTCGGATCAGATTTCTGGAGAAAAAGCATAGCAGAGACCTTAATGGTCTTATTTAAACAAATAGGTAGTATCTAAAGTTCGGGTGATGCTATGGTACATTTAGATGTACCATACATTTAGTTATGAACTTATATGATTTTATGTCATAATCAATACCATATTAGTCATAACCATTACCATATTAACTCATAACTTAGTTATATCCAGTTATTTATTTATACATATTATCTCATAACCAGGTCATAACTAAATTATTTAAATAATTTAAATCTTAAACAGACAACCGGTGTAGCCGGTTACAAGGGAAACAAAATTGAATCAGTCGTGTTTGGCCCTCTTGTTGGCTCTTCTCCTTCCTCTTCTCTTCCCTCTTCTCTTCCGCCATAGCCGAAGCTTCTGAGGACCACCAGCCTCGTCTGCGATCCGAGCTTCAGCCATGTCGACATCTTCTTCGCAAGCTCTCACTCTCTGGACGTCTCCACCATGGGTTTGTGAGCAAAGACCTAGTCATCGTCTTTTCCCTTTCCTTCCAGTCGAATCGAATTTTTTCGAGAACTCTTTTCCGTAGTTCAGGTTTGTTGCTAACTCTAATCTTCATCTAAATGTGCCATTGGTGCTCTGATTTCAAAACCCTAACCCTTATTGAATATTTGTTATTAATTTTTTTTATCAGTCAAAATTAATATCTATAGCCACCCAAGATAGTTGTGCCATTGGGGCTTTGATTTCAAAACCGTAACCGTAAAGAATGAATATCTGATATTTGTTATCATTGAAAATTAACATCGGTTCTCAATCATATTCACATTCCTTTAATTGCTTTCACTTTGCTCTGGCATTGTATATCCACAATTTTTTTTCTTATTTTTGTACCCAAAGCAAAAAATCTAAAGGAGGTTTTTATTTTTATTTTGGCGTTGTAAATTTTTATACATAAAAAAAAAATCTTTGCTTGTAAGTTACAAAATTACTTTGTTAAGTTTTTATTAATATATATATATATATATATATTAAAGTTTGGCATATCCAATTTTTTATTAGATACATGTAAAGTAAAAAATCTAGACAAATAAAACAAACACTTATTTTAACTGAGTAATGTGTAAAAGAAAATTTATAGTAAAATAATATAAGCCAATTGGTGTGAATATCATAAACGGGTAACGTTTGCCAAGGGATTCCTTGCTCAGATTCATATCATAAACGGGTAACCTTTGCCTGTTTGTTAGATGATTCAGTCAGATATGATTTTAACTGGACTTTTGGAACACATGCATGTAACACACAGAGGCCTCTTTCTGCCTTCACCATTTTTTGAAAGAACAAGGGATAAAGAAAAAAAACCAAAGCCTCTTCATGGGACAGAGACACTTCAGGAGGGAAGGCAATTAATATGTCAAGAAGGGACTGGAATGGTTTCCACACATCTTTTCGAGTCCAAAATTATTTTTCGTTACTTATTAACTGCCCTGCCTTATTAAACAAAGTTGTGTTAACTAATATATAGTCCCATGGTCTACTTGTGAGAATATCTAATTCCCAAAAAGCAAAGAGGGCTGAAGATTTGCATTTACAGATGGAAATTTATGGTGAGAATTGCAACCATTTTTTGGTTCCTTTTATTTATAGTTTATTTTCTGTCTCCAGGTAGAACATGATATATGATAGTGTTTAGGCTCAGACCCTGCTTGATGTAATTATCGCAAGGATTGGTAGGACCCGTTCAAGTATATTTTATTGTTTGTTAACCTTCCTTTATTGGAGCCATTCCACTTTCTATAATGTGGAGATCTCAGGTTCAATGCATGGATGCTAATTTTATACACAGACTAGATTTCTTCTTGATTGATGCAGTCCAGTATTATTTGAAGTGGGATTCTTCTACTTCAGGCTAATGGAAACATCCATTTTGTTTCACTGGAATGTTATATGGTTTTGCATGAGACACAACCTTAATCATGTGGTGCATAATTGTTTTGTTAAAAAAAGGAAAAAAAGAAAAAGAAAAATAACATGTCTTGCAAAATGTGATGTAGGCAACACATATTTTTGTAGTTGATAAGGGTTACCCTCTCTTAAGCATTGAGTGAGCCTTAATGCAAAGAAAGTATCAAGCTGATTTTCTGATTGTTACAATTGGTGATGGATATTAAATGTTGTCTCTTTCCTATGCAATCAATACACGTTTAGGTATCACACAGTTGTCTGATCTACTTGTCAATGACTGTTTTCTATAGTTCGGAATCAAAACATACGAACCAGTTATGTTCTATCAGCCAGTGTGATGTAAATTCTCTTTTGAGTGAGGTAATATAATAGGTCATATTAACATTTTTGCTTCAATATCTCAAGTATTACTTAACATGCCTAGATGTGCATATGATTTTATCCAACATATAACATGATTTATGTTGGAAGTGGAATAGCCTGGGTCTTGGAGAAGTTGCAAGACTGAAACAAATTTTGTTGTTCTTTGAATTGTATCTTCTGAATCTGAACCCCATTCTGGAACATGCTTATGTCTGTCTCATTATATTTCTTCTATTATTTGCTTCCTTTTTTCCTATGATGTCTCATTATGTAGCAACATTTGATATAACTTGTTCTTTTCTTGTTAGTTCAACACGTAATTCAATGTAACAAACTTTTGACATCAGTATTTGCACGACAAGATAGGCATATCACTTTTTTCTCCCAAAACCATAATTTCTTCATATTCATGCACATTGTTAATGGCCCTCCCTCTTTAAAAGTTGTGGGTTTTTAGATTTTTCAATGGAGAAGAAAGAGTTTGGAGATAGGTGGAGGAAATGGATCAGGGACTTTCTTTCTTCTTCGAATCTTTCAGTAGTAGTTAATGGAAGTGGGGATTTGTTTAGAGCCACTAGGGGCTTAGACAAGGGGTTACCATATCCCTATTTATTTTTACATTAGTGGTTGATGTTTTGAACTGATTGGTTGATAGGGAAAAGGTGGGTTTGGTGGATGGCTTTTTGATATGTAGGGATAATGTTTCCATGTTCCACTTTTAGTTTTCAGATGATAACATTATCTTTTGGTGAGGAAGTTAAAATTGTTTATTTGCCTTCCTTGTTAAGAGTGTTTGAGTTGGTTACGGGACTTAAGGAGAATTTGGATAAAAGTACCATTGTGAGGATTAATTTCCGTAAAGAAAGTTTATAGGGATTGGTTTGCTGGTATGGTTGTCTCATTGAGTCTTTACCCCTGAAGTATTTAAGGCTTCCTTTGGGGGTATCCTAGGTCTAGTGTTTTTCTGGGCTCTAGTGATGGATAAGATTGGCAAGAGACAATATGGTTGGGTTGGGAATAAAGAAGCATAAACTTGCATTTGAATGCATTTTAAAGTGGAACACCAAAATGAAGATCATTATGCAGTTTTCAAAAAGTATCCAAGTACCAGAATTAGTGTTAGCCACTATTGCGCTGGCACCAACATTCAGCATATTTGAAATTCCATGAGGGTTTTTTTCCTCTTTTATAATATCTCATCGATAATGCAATGATACAAAACTTCAAATTTTTCTTTCTTATTTTAGTGCATGTAGTGTTAACGTATGATGTATAAGAGACTTCCTACTATTAACAAGTGTATGGTATGTTTGTTGACGTGACAACATGCATCAGAAAATGGTTTCAATGCGTGCAAAATGATCACTTTTTTTTTTTTTTTTTTTTTTCCTGAAATGTTAGAAAATTATGAAGAAAGGAAAATCATTGGTACGGTGTTTCCACTACGAAGTCTGTAGTTTTTTTTACTTTTGTTCTTTTATTTTTATTTTTTGTGTGTGGTAAATATCATATAAGAGATTGATGACTGAGAACTTGTGTACACATTATATCTCCTTCTCTAAAGGGTAATTTCCACTAGCCTTTCTTGAGGGTCAGTCAGCTACTGTAAATAGTTTCTTTTACATTCATCTTTCAGCAATACAATCAGTTATTGGGACAATTTATTTTTATTTCTGTCTTCTGCAGATTTCAAGGGCATCTTTAATGCCTGAATCAACCCACATTACTAAGCCAGCTGCCTCGTGGCTTGATGACTTTCTTGTATGGATGTCACCCGAGGCTTTTGGTTGCTGTCGGAAATTTGTAGATGGCAGTTATTGTCCCCCTGATGACCAGGTTGGTGATATACCATGCTTTTCATGTGGATAATTAGTGGGAATGATTGCTGTCTAGATCAATGTCTGGAAATGCTCATTGTTTTTTCTTTTCTTAGTCGAAGTCCTTCGTTGTTAATTAAAGTTTTTATTAATATGCCCTCTCTCTCTCTGTCTGCCTCAAGTATCATCCGTATTAATGTATGGTCCAATAGTTTATGGTGTCTTGCAATTTTGAAAGGGGGAAAAAAAGAAAAGAAAAAAACAAGCTACAATTCTGAATGATTTTTGAGATGTTAATGTGTTGTATTTCTTAAAGAACCAGCTGGTATGGCGTTCATTTTGATATTGTGAGTCCTTGATTTGATGGTTTTGAATGTTTTCAAATGTAAAATGACCTTTGTTTGTCATTACTCGAGTATGATGCATCATCCGATAACTGACTTGGCCATTTTTCTTTCTTTAGCCTCCTTGTTGTTCACCTGATGGAGATTCTTGCGACTTGGATGGCGTTTGCAAGGATTGTACAACTGTAAGATCCCACTGCTTTATGTATTTGAAAACACATCCCAGTGTCCTTCTGTTAGTACTTTGTACTTTGCAGGGCTAAATGTACTTATGGGTGGGCTATCTTGCAATTAATTTACAACTTACAACTTATGAAATGCAAAAGGGGTTATCTAAAACTAACATTATGCAATTGTTCCAGTGCTTCCTTCACTCGGATCTGGATGATGGTCGTTCATCTATAGCTCAGTTCAAGGAGAAGCTACCATGGTTCCTCAATGCACTGCCCTCTGCTGACTGTGCAAAGGGTGGCCATGGGGCTTACACAAGCAGTGTGGATCTGAATGGTCTGTTCTGCTGCTTACACATATATATCTTGTCGTAACGTAATCAATCCAAAGAAATGTACTATGATGTAGTGCTTAAATATATCAGAACTTCCCTTTGGCTTGTATCATCAAATGAATTATTAACAGCTTTTACCCTGTTGTCAGGTTACGAGAGTGGTGTTATATGAGCCTCTGAGTTTCGTACTTACCACGCACCACTAAGGAAACAGGTACAGAAGGATCTTTTTAGTGGATTGATACTTCTGCTAATTTGCTTAACTTCACTCAGAGAATATTCCTCCCGATCTGCTTGTCCTTTTCTACAGGATGATTTTGTTAATTCAACGCATGCTGCACGAGAGTTTAGCTCAAGGGTTTCTGATTCTTTGAAGGTTCACAAATTTAACTTACAGTTTTGTCCTGGAATATTCTTTTGCTGTTATAATTGCATATGAATATGGTTTGGGGTATTGGCTTTTAGTGAAAGGACTTATTTGACAAACGTATAAAGTTATGGGTGTTCTTTTCCTCTATGAGATATAGGCCATCTGTAATTATATGTCTACAGAACATAGAAAGTGACAAATCTACACTTGCCAAAGATGTTAATTTATTTGTTGGACTGTATTGGTTTTTCATATCGGAAGTGCTTCTCATTTCTTTCGTTTTTCTCTTCCCTTGTGTGCAGTCTATCCTTAGTATCAAAAGTATTCTGAGCAAATTATTTGAGACTTTCAATCAATACCTTGACTATGATTAATCTTTAACTGAGTTTCTGGAAATACATGTCAAACAAGATTCTAGACTAGGTGTTTGCTCATGTTATTTATTCAGTTGTGGTTAAAGCTTCATCAATTATACACTGCATAGAGACAATTTGTCTTATTCTCTTGCAAGTCAAGTTTTGATTGAGATCCATTCTTGAGACCAATTAATGTCATAACTCACGTAAGAAAATTTTTGAAGAATAATTCTGGCTCACTTATGATGCAACATTAATTGCATTTTCCTGGTCAATTAGTTATGCAAGTGGGCTAATATTCCAAAATGTAACAAAATAAGTTGTTTGTAGGAAATCCTAGTAACTTCTAATAAAATGTGTAATTTATGAACAATTTCTCTTGTTCATCTCTTGTTGCATTGGCAATTTCGCTGTCTAATAATTTGAGCTCTTCTTATCTTCTGAAACCAATGTTCCCTTCTTTCATTCTTGTTTGGAGTTATGTGCAATGCAAGTACTTTATTTTTGTTTTTATGCTTGAAGGCTCACAATGGTGATGAATTCTTTCCATTTTTATTCAATATATTCACAGAAGTTATTTGGAAGTATACCCTTGCACCATGCATTTGGTTGACCCTTTCATGGCCTGATCATTTAGATAATTCTTTATTGCATTTCCATTCATGGCCTAGTCGGTTAGATATTCTTTATGGTATTATTGACACATTCAATTTAAGTGGTAGTGCCAAGGAGAAGAGTAAATAAACAATCAACCCTCAAGATTATAGTAATTGGTTTTTCAAATGACTTGGGGCTGAGTCTGTATGCATGAGGCAATTTCTGTGTCTAAACAATATTTCTTTTTCTGGTGTGTAGCTTATGCTCACTTTATTGAAGCTCAGTGAGGCCCCTTCCAAACCTTTATCCCCCCAAAAAATTGTCTTTGCTTTGAGTCTACTCCATTGAACTCTTATCAATAGTTTTTTCTTCTTTTTTACTTGGGATATGGAATCTGACATAGGCAGACAGTATGTTCAGGCCTTTTACATCTTATTCCAAGCCTATGCTCTTGTCATGAAGTTGTGTCTTTAACGCATTGACTGTACTTATCTGATGCAGATCGAGATCTTTCCATTTTCAGTGTTCTATATTTTCTTTGAACAATATCTGGATATATGGGATAATGGGAGACAGCTGTGATCAACATTGCTCTAGCACTTGGTTGGTATTCAAACTCTACACTACAGTGATGTCTATTTGCAGAGCCCTTTCACTCCATGTGACAAAGATTGGAGTTTCCAATTATGTGATGTTATTGTCCTGGTGGTTGCTAGTAATTCTATTAAATTCTTTCATTTTACTGCTATCTCTGCTTGAATTGTTGTTTCATGATGCTTTCAAGTTGTTCTGTATGATATGATCAAGTCATCTTTGTGGTGGTTAGAAGCCTCCATTAGTAAAGGCAGTATTTATTTCTTTTGTGAAACATAATTGAAAATTTTGTTCGTTTGTACGCAAGTCTTAGGACTTCAGAATGTGTAACTAGTATTCTGATTGAAGGTGCTATTTTTTGCCAGGATTTTCTTTTCATTAATCTAATTCCAGATGTTAGAGATACACATGTATTTTATTACCTTCTAATTGTGACTAACATCATTTAACAATATATTATGTATTTGTATCGTTTCATGCCACTGGATGCATTATTTTGAGCAATTATTGACTATCTAATTTCTTGATTTGACAGGTGCTGCATTTCTTGTTTGCCTAGTTATCACCTCCAGGTTTTGCTTTCTCTTCTAGCCTTTAGTTCAGTTTTGAGCCATATTTCTGCCTTCATGAGAGACAAAAAAATCCCTCTTGGATGGTTAATATTTTCTTTGTTGAATTTAATAATCTTTACTTTTATTATTTTTCCTTGCCTATTAAATGCAATTTATGGAGTTCAGCTATCATTGTTCTTGTCTTGGCCATGATTGTTGTGGATCTTTTGGTAAATCTTCTTCCTTGACAAAACATATATTGTGCTTCTTCTAAAACATTTATAACATTCTTGTTATGTATTTAGTTCATATTAATTGTTCATCGTTTAGTATGACTTATATATTGGCTACACAATTTGTCCAAAGAAAAAAAGTGAAACCAAAATTTTCTTGATTAAAACTCTACAGGGTGTGATGGCAATTCTGGATATCCAACTGTATGCTGTTTTTGTGGTGAGCCTCATAATGTCAATAGGGATTGCTGTTGAGTTTTGTGTGCACATATCACTTGCCTTCTCTGTCAGTATTCAAATGCACTTTTTATTTTGTTTCAAGGATTTGTAGCAGTGATTACTTCTTGTCTTATTGAAGGAGGCAGTAGCTGTTGTTTGGCGTAGAGCCAATTCAACAGGACTTGCTAGGAAAACCAATCAGTGTGTTTGATTTGAGTTTTTTGAATTAAGTTTTTTGAAAATTGAGTTTTTTGGTTTTCGTATTTTTTTGTTTTTAGTGAATATTTTTAAAATTTTAAACATTTTTTTTTACTTTTTTAGATGCACCTTACTTAGATGTATCTAAAAAATAAAAATTTGTGAAAAAATATTTTTAACAATTAATAAATACATAAAAATACAAAAAATGTATTGAATTCTTGTATTTTTTCTGTATTTTTGGTATTTAGTGAATTTTTAAAAGGTTTTTTTCAATTCTTTTTTACTTTTTAGGTATATTTATGTTAGGTATGTCTAAAAATTAAAAAATTGCTCAAAATATTAAAAAAATTTAGTAAAAACAAAAAAACATGGAAAATAAGAAAGTAGAATTTTCTGAAAAGTGTTTTTGAAAAATGATAACCAAACAAGGTGAATTGTTCTGTTGACAAAATTTCTGCTCTTAACACAGGTAAGCCATGGAGATAGGAGCCAACGAGCAAAGGAGGCTCTGCGTACGATGGGATCTTCTGTCTTAAGGTTTATTACCATTAATTACCTTGATATGTGAGAGACGTTCTGTAAGCATGTTGGAATTTCTGAGCAAGACTCAGCTAAAAGTGATAATATGAAAGTCAGATGCAAGTATATCTGACAGAAATGCAGAATGCAGAAGTTAGACTGACAAAACGCATAAATATGTGTTGTGTTATTTGCAGAATGCAGAAGTTAGACTGATAAAATGCATACATTTGGAACCTTTCTCTAACTTCTATCGTGGTGTGCTTGTGTATGGTGGATGGGCTTGGAGTTGATTTATCACGACATTGTTATTTGACTACTGCTTTTTCTTCATTTTTCTTTACTGTTTTGTGTTTTGCAGTGGAATTACACTCACAAAGCTAGTCGGAGTCATTGTCCTTTATTTCGCAAAATCAGAGATTTTTGTGGTATAATGATCCATCCCTCTGACTTTCAATTTTGTTTGCTTGTCAGTTTAGAGATTTTTGTGGTAGAATGATCCATCCCTCTGACTAATGTGATAGAAGATTTTCCTTAAATAAAAGTACATGATTACATGGGGCTTCAAGTGGCATTTTCCACCACATATGTGCCCTGTCATGTAAATGACCATTCTGTAATGCAAAATATTGGACTACTAACCATATATAGGTTTGTGTTTGTGGATTGCAGGTGGTATTGAGTATGTTTGGTCCACCATCGAGAAGTGTACCCATTGAAAGAGAGCAAGAACTTGAGACTTCCACTTTGTCACGCTTGACTGATTGACCAAATGCATTTGAAAGTTGGGTGGTTTTATGATGTAAAATTATGCAAGCAAGAAATGAAAACAAAATGACGGCAAGATGGAAAACAAACAAATAAGGAGAAAGAGGGAAAGGAAGAAAGGACATGCATGTACAATGAGTTAAGAACATGTAATTGCTTTCTACCCAAATTAACAGTGCATATATTTTGGTCAATGCTTATGGTGTCAAAGTTTCTGTTATCTTCACATTTGTTGTCAGGATCCTACCATTTCTTTCCTTGTCATTATGCTATGCTGTGTCAATAGTTGACCCAAACATTAGTAGGTTGGTTTTGGGTTGGATCTATAATAATGTATTATTATGTCATGTGATACCATGTAGCTACCAAAGTGGCAATTCTGATGGACGTAGGTTTTTCAGAGCAAACTAGGAAAAAAAAAAAAACATTGGAGACCAAGTGGTGAAAAAAAAAAAAAAACATTTTATGGCCAAAGAGAAAATGATTAAACTTAACGGGTACAAAGTAAAATTTGTCCAACAAATAATTCTTACAAATTTTCATGATACTATTATGTTAAAGCAATTTCAACCAAACTTTCAAATTTAGAGATGTGGATGTTGGTGTTTTTATCCTCCAATTCTTTCACATCAAATGCATTATTCGTCCATACAAATGCATGCAATATAAGGCACAAAACATGCCTCTTTAACCGCCCCTTGTATATTGTTTTGTTGAGCTTTGAGCTTACATAAATCTACTATCCTCTTTTTTTTTTTCTTTTTTTTTTTTGATTTTTGATTTTTGATTTTTGATTTTTGATTTTTGATGGTGAGAGTATAACCTGTAATGAAAATAGGATAGTTGCCTCTTAATAAATCTTTACACCTGGCGAGACGAGAGATGAAATGACAATTCAATCCACTGGTGCATGTTAGGACTACTGTTGATAGTACTCTGAACTCTAAACAAAAACCATGAACTTCCCAAAACAAATGCTGTTCAACTAAATATCAAAATGGAACATGACAAGAATTGCATCACGACATCCTTCAATATCCATAAAATCTGAAAATATTTCACAGAAAAATTACTTAAATGTGTATGTACATCAGCGCACTAGCACAGAGAGAGAGAGAGAGTGGGCATGTAACTGCCTGGTAAAGAAAAAGCCTTTGTCCACCAAGTTCACCTCTTACCATGGAAGTGTGTACTTTCTTATTCACACAGCCCAAAATGGAATTGAAAGTGCCAACACATCTTGTCTTTTATGAGACACTAATCCAAATCGATAACTTTTACATGACCAACAGAATCTTTGACTAAATTTCAAAATAGGTGTACTGACTACGTGCTAGGGTTCCCTAAAAGTCGCTCCACAGCAGCATGAACATTTCTTGAGGTGGCACGTAGTCCCTAATATTCTCTTGGGTATCAAAGAAACCCATTTCTTGAAGCTGTGACAGTTGAGTAGCATAAAGCTCTTCTGGAGGCACTATGAAAAACAAAGACATATTTGCTTTCAGCAAAGGGCTAAAAGGCAAGCTTATCAGAAAAACTTTACATAGAAATGCGATGAAGTTCTTAACATCAGGTGTATTTGGAAGATTTAAGCCACCAGCTCCGAGTCCACACCAAACACATTCATCAACAACTCCAGTCCCATATTGTTTTGTGTTCCTGAAATTTGCAGCAATATTAATGGAAGCTTGCATTGAAAGGAAATATGGACAGATATATCAAAAGAAATCAATTTTCAGTAAGTTGCTCAGATACCTGGAGTCCCACCAGTCTGAGCTGTTTCTCTACCAAAAAAACAGCACAGGATAAGCGACGCGAATAACAGAAGATGTCAAAAGATTGCAGGAATACCATGCTGTGAGAATATGTGTTCTCCTCGGATTAGGAATAAGTGTCCTATGTCTATTAGACTTCTATATATCTCAGTAATGTATTCATGTAGGGTTAGGAATTAGTGGTACTCTATATAAATGATGTATGTATTCTTTGTTCAAATTAATTCAAGACTAATATACAGTTTTATTCAGAAAACTTACATGGTATCAGAGCTTGGTTCGAAACCCTAATCTGAAGGATTCGAAACCCTAGCAACCATCTCTGTTCGTTTTCGTCTGGTTCGAAATCAACCCATCCATCGTGATTCGTCTGTCCATCGCGATCCATCTGGGTTCAGGTCAAGACCCATCGTCACAACCTGTTGGTTGTTTGTTTCTGCCTCCTTCGTGCCTTCTTGCAGAGTCGAAACCCTAACAGTCGTAGCCTCTCTGTTCAGTCGCAACCCATTGGCTGTAAATCGCGATCAATTATCGCACTTGCATCATCGTATCTCTCTCTCTGTGGCTTCATCTCGGTTCATCATTGCGACTCTCTCTCGCGACTCTGGTTCTCATCTCTCTATCTCTGTCTCGGTGATTTGTTATCAATAGTATTAAAACCCTTATTCCTCTTTGACCCATTAATCTTTAGTTTATTACAATAATGGACCCTAAAATTCAAGCCATTAAATGTAAACTCAATGGTGGCAATTATGCCTATTGGGCCAGTGTTATGAAGAATTTTCTTCTTGGTCAAAAAAAATGGGGCTATGTTTCTGGTTCTGCTCCTCGTCCATCGGACCCAAAGGTAGAAGGGTATCTGTCTTCCTGTGACACTTGGGATTGTGATAATGCCCAAGTTCTTACCTGGTTTCATAACTCTGTGGATGACCGTATTGGAATGATGTTTTCCAAGTACAGTACTGCCAAGGAAGTGTGGGATTATTTACTCGGTGTTTATCAACAGTCCAATTTTGCCAAGCGGTATGAGTTGGAAACAACTATTCAGGGTGCTCGTCAGCGGGATCAAACTATTCAGGACTTTTATATTGAGATGACAGGTCTCTGGGATCAGTTGGCTCTTATGGAACCACCTAGCCTCAAGATACTAGACGCTTATATTGAGTTTCAGGAACAGGGTCGTTTAGTCCAGTTCTTAACAGCTCTCTCCCCTCAGTATGAGGCTATTCGAGGTGGCATCCTTCACCGATCTCCTCTTCCCTCTGTGGATGCTATTGTTCGTGAACTCTTCTCCGAGGAAACCCGTCTTAAGACGGCCAGTCAGACTTTGCCTCCTTCTGTGTTCTTGGCTTCTGCCAAGCCGCCCTTGTTATCGACCCCTCCTTCTCATCAACTTCAGGCCACTGCGAAACCCAAGAGAGGACCATTAGGGCTAGATGAGTGTGCTTTCTGCCATCAGAGGGGTCATTGGAAGAACAATTGTCCTAAAAAGGGACGTCAGCTTGCTCCGTCTTCTCAGACACAGTTCCGCGGTACTACTTCGAGTACTTTCTGACCTCCTGCTGCTTACACTGCATCTACTCCGGCTCCCGATCTTGACTTGGCTTCCCTGAGTGCTCAGGTTGCACAACTTCAGCATATCTTGTCCACCTCTCAGTCATCCCCATCTGCCTCCGCTCTTACCTCTCTTCATTCAGGTTTGCTTGGGTCCTCTTCAGGTATCCCTTCTTCTGTTTGGATTTTTGATTCTGGTGCCTCACATCATATGACTCCTCACCTTTCCTTACTTCAAAATTGTATTCCCCCACCAGTTCCTATTACTATTAATACTGCTAATGGATCTGGTATGTCTGTTTTATCTGTTGGGTCTGTCTTACCCTCTGCCATGTCTGCTGTTACTATTCCTTCTGTCTTTTATGTTCCTCAGTTATCTGTCAGTTTGTTATCTATCAGTCAACTTGATGCGTCTGGTTTTGATGTTATCTTTTCCTCTTCTGTCTGTTGTGTGCAGGATCGGGTGTCCAAGAAGCAGATTGGGATTGGCCGTAGAATTGGAGATCTCTATGTGGTTGAAAGCTTGCATCTCCCCTTATCCACCTCTCCAGCTACACTTTCCTCGTTTCAATTAGATTCTCAGTGGAGTCAGTTTTACTTATGGCATTCTCGTCTTGGTCATTTGTCTGTTGACCGCTTACGGTCTTTAGCTCAGTCAGGATTGTTGGGTAAAGTTTCTCCTAGTCAAATTGATGAATGTCGGGGGTGTAAACTTGCTAAAATGTCAGCTTTACCTTTTAATAAAAGTACGTCTATTTCTGTTTCTCCTTTCTCTCTTGTGCATACTGATGTCTGGGGACCCTCTCCTGTTCTTACTAAAGGGGGTTCAGTATATTATGTGTCTTTTGTAGATGATTGCACCCTTTACACGTGGGTTTATCTTATGACTCATAAGTCTGACTTCTACCAAATATATCGTACTTTCCAGTCTATGGTCACTACACAGTTTGGATCTACTACTAAATTGTTGCGGTCTGACTTGGGTGGGGAATACTTTAAAACTGAATTCTGTGAATATTTGGCCAACTTGGGTACCATTCACCAAACTTCTTGTACTGATACACCTGCCCAAAATGGCCGAGCTGAGCATAAACACCGTCATCTTCTTGAGATAGCTAGATCTCTTCTTCTCTCTGCCTCCATTCCAGCTCCGTTTTGGGGTGAGGCAGTTCTTACTGCTGTTTTTCTTCTCAATAGTATGCCTACCCCCCTTCTTTCGGGTCGGTCTCCTTATGAGGCTTTCTTTTCTCAACCTCCTAATTACTCCCTCCTTCGTGTATTTGGGTCTGCGTGTTTTGTCCTTTTACCCCGTAAAGATAGGACTAAACTTAGTGCCCGATCTGTCCTATGTGTTTTTTTGGGATATAGTCTCACTCAGAAAGGTTATCGCTGTTATGACCCTGTTTCTCGTCGCTTTTATGTCTCCCGCCATGTTGCCTTTCTCGAACGTCTATCTTACTTTCAGCTTCCTCCTCTCACCGCCCCAGTTTCCAAAGAGGATTTGGTTCATATTGATCCATTTCCTTCTGAGGTCCCATCTGATGAGTATATCTCCACAGTTCCTCCTGAGCTTATTCCATCTTCTCCTTCTGCTTCACCTCTGACTACTTCTCCTCCTTCGCCTCCTCCTTCGCCTTCTCCTTCTCTTTCTTCTTCTCCTCCGTTGTTAGTTTATTCTCGTTGCAAGGCTCCTCCTCTACTAGTTGTCTCTACCCCTGCTGCTGATCCTCCTGCTTCTGACGACTCTGATCCTGCTGCACACCGATATCCTCCTCGAGCGCGTCATCCTCCAAAAAGGTTGGGTTGGTCTAATACTTGTTTTTCTGCTTCCTATCGTACCTTTTTGTCTGCTATTCACTCTTTTGCAGAACCTCAGTCTTACAAGAAGGCCTGTCAGGATCCTCATTGGGTTCAAGCTATGGAGGATGAGTTGTTTGCTCTACAGAAAACGAGTACTTGGGAGTTGGTTCCTTTACCTGTTGGTAAGAATCTAGTTGGTTGCAGATGGGTCTACAAAGTCAAGACTCATTCTGATGGTTCTCTGAGCGCTACAAAGCTCGTCTGGTGGCCAAAGGTTTCTCCCAGGAGTATGGTATTGATTATGAGGAGACATTTGCTCCTGTTGCCAAGATGACTACTGTCCGTACTTTGATTTCTGTCGCTACTGTTCGTTCTTGGCCCCTTTATCAGATGGATGTTAAGAATGCTTTTCTTAATGGCACTCTCACTGAGGAGGTTTACATGCGTCCTCCCCCTGGTCTTCACCATTCCTCTGGCCAAGTCTGTCGTCTTCGGCGTGCTCTATATGGTCTGAAGCAGTCTCCTCGTGCTTGGTATGATCGCTTTCAGACTGCTGTTACCGAGCTTGGGTTTCATCCTTCTGCTTCTGACTCTGCTTTATTTCTAAGACATACCTCGGCTGGTTTTGTTGCTCTCTTACTATATGTAGATGATATGATCATCACTGGCTCTGACTCTTCTGCTATCTCTGAGGTCAAGCAGCATCTCTTTCGCACCTTCGAAATGAAGGGTCTGGGATCATTGCGGTATTTTCTTGGCATTGAGGTGGCTTCTTCTCCCAAGGGTTACTTTCTGTCCCAGGCTAAGTATGCTAACGAGGTTATCAATCGTGCCAGACTTACTGACACTAAGCTGTCTGATACCCCCATTGAACTTAATGTAAAGCTCAACACTACTGATGGGGTTCCTCTAGATGATCCTACGTTGTATCGCGAGCTTGTGGGTTGCTTAGTCTATCTGACAGTTACTCGCCCTGATCTTGCCTATGCTGTCCATGTGATTAGTCAGTTTGTTTCTGCCCCTCGCTCTACACATTGGGCTGCTTTGCTTCGGATTCTTCGTTATCTTCGCAGTACTATCTTTCAGGGCTTGCTGTTCTCTTCTACTTCTTCCTTAGACTTGGTGGCTTATGCTGATGCTGATTGGGCTGGTGATGTTAATGATCGTAAATCTACTTCTGGTTTCTGTATGTTTCTTGGCGATTCCCTAATTTCTTGAAAAAGCAAGAAACATACTGTTGTTGCCCGTTCTACTGCCGAAGCTGAGTATCGTGCTATGGCTCATGCTACTGCTGAAATTGTCTGGCTTCGTCAGCTCTTATCTGAGTTGGGCGTCCCTCAATCTTCCCCAACCTCTCTCTATTGTGACAACCGAAGTGCCATTCAAATTGCTGATAACACTATCTTCCATGAACGGACAAAACATATTGAGATTGATTGTCACTTCGTCCGTCAGCATCTGCAGTCTGGCTTTATCTCGCTTCCTTTTGTCTCTTCGGCTCTGCAACTTGCTGACTTCTTCACTAAGACTCACACCACTGCTCGGTTTCGGTTTTTTCTTGACAAACTCTCAGTGTTTTCTGCTAAAACACCTTGAGTTTGAGCGGGGGTGTGAGAATATGTGTTCTCCTCGGATTAGGAATAAGTGTCCTATGTCTATTAGACTTCTATATATCTCAGTAATGCATCACTAGCATTAATGCCAACAAGAACCAGAGTTAATCACAGAACATGTTTGATACAAACTAATCAATCCATTGTTTTTACCTAGTGCTACCCTTTTCATTTAAATCTAAATATTCTCATGTTTTAAATTAAGCTCAAAGTGGTAAAAAGGTCAAAACAAATGCATGCAAGCGAACACAAAAACAAAAACACAAATATGAACAGACATTGAAATAAAAACACGATTAGACCCCCTAATAGTTTGTATGCTCATTGCACACCCTGCATACTTAATGCACTTGTAACCCAGCTATGAGAAACCCCAGAGGAAAATAACAGCTCTAGAAACCACCTACATGTGTTGCTAAAAAAAAAATGTCCTATCCAACACTCTATTGTTCATCTTGAACTGTGGTTTCTAAAGAATTAAACAAAAATCTTCAGTCAGAGTACTTAACATTGAACACATGTCGTGATCACCCCATAACAACAAAACAATGTGCAATAAGTATATGCACTCAATGATCCAATAAGGGTTGGTTAGTTGGGTCATTAACACATGATATTTTGCTAAAAATTAAAAAGAAAAAGAAAAAAGAACAGAGAAGTGGAAAAAAGAAAAATGTGCTACCAATTGAAAGTTGCAAGCCATGATCAATGCCTATATCCATAAATTGTTCTTTATGATGCTTCCTGGGATACCCTACCCAAGTGAGAAACCAATAACTAGCCAGCCAAACTCCCATCATCTAGAGGTATTGACATCAACTTAAACAATCAAAATGTCCACAAGGACCTCCCCCAAGAATCAGGTTCTCAAATCTTCAACTACAATATACAGTCAATGCATGAAATCAGTTACAGAAAAGACCAACCCTTGGATGTGTGTGTACATGTTTGTGCATATATATATTTGCTACTTTCAATTATACACACACACCACCAAAAGAAAAAAAAAAAACTATCATTTTTCTGACTGAAGATTAATAAAATTGATTTATAGAAATCTACCAATCAAAACAAAGGAAAGGAAAGAAAATAATCAAAGTGGTTCATTCATACTAGTAGAGATCAGAGAAACAGGGGAGGAACAAAATGGTTTCTCTTTGACTTGAATGTGTGTTCTCATGCTTGTAATCTAATTTTTTTCGGTGAAATTAGTCAAGTATAGAAATGGTAAGCCAAGTGTAAAACTTGTTAAAGTCTTAAAAAAATTCATTACCTGAACTAACTGATGTCAAAAATCCATATCGAACAAGACTTCCTTTTTGCTTAACTCATTCTGTTTCTAATTTTGTATTTCTACCTTCCTGAACCAAAAAAATTCAACAACAATCTCACCTAGTTAACTATATGAACAATTTAATAAAATTGAATAGATTGGGAAAAGAAGAAGAAATTCTCTCACCAACAATCTCACCTAGTTAACTATGGGAAAAGAAGAAGAAATTCTCTAACAAAGTATTCATAACTGTAAGGAAGCAGTTCATTTGTGATATTCAGATGGACAACATGACCTGCAACATTAGGAACCAACCAACCAATACAAGTATTTTTTTTTTAACATATTAACCCCCAAAAAAAAGTTTTTAGAAAAACAAATATATCTTAGAAGCTCCAATCTATAAATTTTTGCCATCTATCTTTTAAACACCATCTAACAAACCTTAAAATTCAAACCAAATTTTTATTTCTGCAGTTAAAAAGAAACAAATGCTCTGTAACAAAAGAAACAAATGCAACACCATGTTCTAAAGCTCCAATCTATAACCACTATATTGCTTTAGCAGAAACTCATTACCACCAAGTTTCAATACCAACTTAGCCTTAAAACCAGCCATTATATTTCATAAATTTCTTTGATGATAAATAATTTATCCTCTAGACTAAACAGCATGACTCAACTAAACTGAAGAGGAGACATATCCGCATCCGTATGCCATTCACATCCTTGCCCAAGGAGCTATGATTTATTGCATGCAGCTGGCCTCTTTTCTATTGAATGACTTTGTCCATGGTTTTTCATGCATATTTCAAGTAAACCAGCATTTCCAGAAATTTCATAAAGAAATGAAGTAGCTAGCAATAAGAAAATTTTAAACCATGATGGACATGAGTAAGTTGCCCATAATTCATAAAAATTAGAGAAAAAATTGTATGGAGGATAGCTCTAATGCACACTACTCCTTTTAGGAGTACAGAATTTCAAAGCAGATTAAAATGGAAAAACTCAAAGACAAAACTTGTTATCTAAAAACCATAAATTATTTAAATCACATTTGGTATTTTCTGCCAAGAGTGACTGGTGCCAAAGAGGAACAATTAGATAGATGCTTTATTGGACACTGTCAATAAGTCCACACTCAAATTTGTCATATGAAACTCTTGAAAGGGCCACAAACTACTTTGACCAAAACAAATTGGCAAAAAAAAAGTCCAAACAGAAAAGGCATAGTCAACAATGCTTTGAAATCTATGGCCAACAATTTAATTCAAAAAAATAGGCATTTGTCTAACGTACAGTCACTGTAGTCATTCAAGCTTTACCTGATAGAGGCAACAACAATGATCAAACTGAGAAAGAATACACACAGACATATAGAGAGAGAGGGGCCAAACTTGCTAAAGAGTGATGTCCATCATAAATAAAAGTTTTCTAGAAGAGGTAATAATTTGAAAACAAAAAAACAGAAACAAAAGCAAACCATTCAAAATTTCAATCAGCAATCAAATAATATAACCTATTCAAATCCACAACCCAACACACACACACACACACACACACACACAAAATCAAAAACATTAATATTAACATACACTACTAATCAAAGAATGATCAATAATATCAAAGTATATTGTCTCTTGCTTAGACTGAGAAATCCAAGAAAAGTTACTATATCCTCTATTCAACAGAGAGAAATTAATCTAGATATAATGCTGATTCAGAAGAATTTAACTCTTACAGAATTGATGAAAAGGCGGATATTAATTATCAAACCCCTTTGTCTGTCTATAAAAAATGATGGACGGTTTATTATGTATCAAACCATAGGTATTTCATTAGTTCATACGAGCAGGCATCATATGAGTAGTTCAGAGAGGTCTGCAAAAAATTCTGGGAAAACGTCAATGCCTGCTCGCTTATTTGTCAAAAAAAATAAATAGAGTACGTTACAAAGCAAATAAATTCAAAAAAACAGAAGCAATTAGCCTACTATCAATTAACATGAAACAAATAACTATCAATTAAAATAAACAAATAAATAAAAAAAGACAACACAAATAAATAAAATAGCACACCCGCCAATGCCCTGCTATCAATTAAAATAAACAAATAAATAAAAAAAGACAGCACAAATAAATAACGTAGCACACCCGCCAGTGCCCTGCTATCAATTAAAATAAACAAATAAATAAAAAAAGACAGCGCAAATAAATAAAATAGCACACCCGCCAGTGCCCTGCTATTAATTAAAAACAAATAAATTAAAAAACACACCTGCTAATGCAACCGCTAGAGAGAAAGGGATGGAGGAGGTATAGCTTTACTTCTACGTTAAGATGGAGAAATTGAGGACCTATAACAAACAAAAACATAGCATTGAAATAGAGTTAGTAAAGAAGACAATGCGTAAGGAAATTAATGATTGTGGGGAGAAAAGAAAGAATCTATGTACGAAAAATATTATTTTTGCAATATAATAAAAATTTGGGAGTGGATTTTCCAAATGAATTGAGCCAACATCAATCCATCTGTTATAGTTACATGAAGTTATATATCATAAAGTGAGTAATTATAAATGACAGCAACTATGGTTTTGATTGTAATTCTTGCTTAACATAAATTATTTTTACCTAGAAAAGTTCCTAGAATTTGAATGCTTTGTATAGATTTAACTTGATGTGATGTGGACCACACCCTATATCAATGAAGATCATTGATGATGGTGATAATGACAGTTATTAGGACATATTGGTAGTTTACCCTTTTATTTGTTGCTGGATTCAATGTGATGATAATGAATGCATTTTATTTTATTTTTACTTAAATTACTTCATTTTTGACACATGGTGGCATAGGCAGCATTAGCGCTAATTCGAAGTTCTGCTGAGCCAATTCTTGAACAATATAGATCAGCTATCTTATCATCTCTCAAGTTTTCAAAGTTGACTCTTGGTACTGTGGCTGCACAATTCACAGGTTTGTTTGATTTCTGTTTGATCTTTGATGAGGAAGTTTAACTAATTTTTAACTAGTTAAATAAGGAAGTTTAACTAGTTTTTATCCCAATGCTTTCATAGATTTTGGACAGAATTGTACTTCTCAATTTACAATTACATTCTTCTGAGAAAATCAAATGAGAAATAATTTAAAGGAAATAATTTAAAGGAAATAATCATCTTCAAGAATAGACATAAGAATTAAAGGAAATAATTTAAATTTATTTGGACCATCAATTTTATTTTATTTTTAATCTTTTTTAAGGTATTGATAGAAAATTGTTGATCTTTTTAGGGGTTCCAATTATTGAAGGCGATGCTAAGGGAATCACAATGGAATTGAAAATGCAATGGGATGGAAAGTATCATACTTGACATTAAAACTAGAGTCGGCATTGGATTACCTATACAGGTGATCTTCAACTTATTTCTCATATCAATAAAACTTTTTCCTAGTAGCAAAACTATTACAAAACTACTCTGAAATTTATTTTATTTTCACTTTTTATTTATTTATTTAATTAATTTATTTATTTTTTGTGTATATAGTACTTCTAATACTTATTTTATAGATAATCAATGTGTTCTCTTTCACTCTCTCTGAAGAATAATAGGTGACTAAAAAATTTGATAACATGATATAAAGTAAAGAATGTTCAGTTATTCGAATTTTACCATAAGATGCCACTTTAATATTTTTTCGTATATATTTTCATCTAGGTCAAAATATTGGATTCACTGGAGTTTTCGGATTAATTTTCAAACCACTAGTTGATGAGTTTCCATATTTTGGGGCTGTTTGTGATGAGTTTCCATATTTTGGGGCTGTTTGTTATTCTTTGATGGGAAAGGTGGGTACTTTGTATCTTTGTCACTCTTTGAACTTATTAGTCTTTCCAACATTTTGGAAGTCATCTTCATGATAAATCACGCAAATTTGTGCAAATATTCATATATTTATCATGTCATCATAAACAAAATTATATAAAATTTTGAAAAATTACTATGCACTTGATTTTTGATACTACAATTCCCCCTATGATTCTACCACAGAAAAACATGGACTTTACACTCAAATTGATACACCTAGTTTAGTAGTTAAATAAGTTACACTCAAATGGACTTGTAATAAAGCTGAAAAATAGCAATAATATGGATAAAATCTATCAAGCTATTTCAACATATTGACTAAATTTAGGCAAACATTGCATGATTATTTCTAAACCAAAATCAAACAACAAATACAACCAAAAAATAAAAGGAAAAAATACATCGAACTCCAAATGTATGCAAGAACGCTCAGACTCGGGTTTGTGAAGTTCTCTCTGAACAACAACATTAACTCTTTAGGCAATTCAAAACACTTAAAGGCTAGTAAAAATATAAATAGTAATAACAATGACATAAAAAAATAAAATAAAAAAACACTCTACCCTTAGTATCTATGTACATCCACTCAAGCTATAGAAATCAGAATTTAATATATGAACCTTTCTATTCTCCAAAACAAATTTGCACTTTGTTTGTGTCACCAAATCAAGCTTAGCTTTAGCAGAGTGTAACTTAGTCACTAGGTTCTTCACTGCATCATTCTAAAATTCCAAAGACAAATGAAACACTGAAACTCTATAATAGCCAAAAGGATCATGAAATGATATGTCCATACCACATTTTTTGAAATGATATAGCTCTTAACACTACACTTCCCTGTAAGTTAAGTTCAATAAGTTAGAACAACTTTCCTTTTTCATAAGATTTTTATTTATATTTGTGAATAGGGGGACTACTACTCAAAATCGGGCAATTGTTTGGGATTAAATGTAGTTATGGTAGTTTATTAGCTTGAAACAAGAAAACACTATCAATTCAGATAATTTTTTCTTCATGATAATTCCGGTCAGCTATCATACTGTTCAGATGGTTGTCATGTTTTCCCATCAAAATAAAATCACCATTGAAACAGCATGCAGCAATAACAGATCAGAAGCAAATTTTCATAAATGCCATCTAACATTAAGAAAAACTTCTTTTTAATCACACATCATACCTTCAGTTTCACCTATTTGCTCACCAGTTTTATCCTTGATCTGCACGGATTAAAATCAGTATCATTAGAAGAATTTTTGTTTGGAAGCAAAGAGTTAAATATAATGTTTTTTTTTTGGGATAAATAATCAAACTTTATTAAAAAAGCATCAAGGCGATACAAAGAGTTAACTTTTTGTGATTGGTTTGTCTCCAAATAAATCTCATTCACACAAACTTCTGTGATTCTAAGCCTTAACTTTTTGTGATTGGGTTGTCTCCTGTTGTCCAAGCTAATTGAGCCGTCTAGTCTGGCATAATATGGACCCATTTAAGGTTCATTTTAATAATTCAAATTATTTATTTTATAAAACCTTTCGAACATATCATTTATACTAAAAATTAATTTGATTAGATATCGGATTGTCAAATTGTATCTAAAATGGGATGACAGTAGGCCATACTAGATGCTCTAATTGGTTGGAGACAATCCCATTTCTAAATTTTTTGGATAAGTTCTGATATAAAATTTTAGTATGGATCCTTCAGAGTGATTTTTTTTTTATTAAGTAATTTTAGAATAAGTGATGTGTTGTGCAACTAAGATTTAATGGCCGGGTACAAAAAATCACTTTTAAGATTTTTAATATTGAATTTCAACTACACATCACATCACTGATACATATGTACATGTCCAATTTATCCCTCTATTCATTTTTTTTTAAAATAGTATAAATTATGAACAAATTGACCAACTAAAACAAAATTATCCAGAAACTAAACAATTATTAATCAAATCTTAATCAAAGACTTACTTCAAGATCTTCAATGGAAGAAGTGGTTGATCTCCTTGAATCATAACTATGATCAATTCTCTTTTTCTTGAGTCTTGACAAGGTTGGAATCTCTTGATCCAAGTCAAAAACTACATTTTTCTTCAATTTTCCAGATTCAAGCTGTATTAAATCAGCTTGGATCCTCCTCTCTTGCTCATGCAATTCTTGGATGTAGTCAATTGCATCTTTGATTATGGATGCCTTGTCCATCTAATTCAACATCACCACAACACTTCATCAAAATTAAATTGACTAACATCAATTTTTCTAATTTGATTTACATTTTAATAGATTTTGTGATTTTCATAACATCTCTTGTTTTAGTTTTCAAATTTTCATAACACTTGATCAATTTTTTTTTTAATTTTATAATTGAAAATGGATGAGAGAGAAAAATAGAGAGAGAGAGAGAGAGAGAGAGAGAGAGAGAGAGAGATAAAAGACCTTGCTAATTTTGGGGACCACAGCCCTGAGTGCAAAGAGT
Source organism: Camellia sinensis (assembly GCF_055761805.1). NCBI lineage: Eukaryota > Viridiplantae > Streptophyta > Magnoliopsida > Ericales > Theaceae > Camellia > Camellia sinensis. The sequence continues at coordinate 60,514,951 of NC_138962.1, read as the reverse complement.
CTATCATTGAGCTTCTTCCTCCTGACACTATATTCAACAGAAATAAACAATGAAAGGAAAGCAGTGAATATGTCCTTCACCAACCTCTCTGTGGGATACGCTTTCCTTGTTGAACGTACTGAGCAATAGCATCACCTTCACCAGGTCTGAGTGCCCCTCCATAGCTAATATGTCCTTCAGCCCTAGGCAATGGCATTGGTCACTCAACTCATCCGATTCACTATCACTGACTGATTCCGATTTCTTACTACGCCTAGAACTCCTGCTCTTCCCCTTTCTCCTCGATCGTGAATCATCATCCGAATCAGCATCTTACACAAATTGAGATGGAGAGAGAGAGAGAGAGAGAGAGAGAGAGAGAGAGAGAGAGAGAGACGTAAGAAGAGATTAGGGATTTTGAGATTGGGGATTTTGGTTCAAGAGATTGGGGATTTTGGGTTTGGGTTTGGGTTTGGGGTGGAGGGAAACCTGAGCGGGAATAGAAAAAGGGAGGGGGAAGAGATTAGGGATTTTTGAGATTGGGGATTTTGGGTTTGGGGTGGGGAGAACTCGAGCGGGAATGGAAAGAAAGGAGGGGGGGATGGGAATGGGAATGGGATTTTTTTTTTTTTTTGATTTTCATTGTAAATGAATATTTTAAATAATAAAATGACTTTTTTTTTTCGCAACGGAGGATGCTGTTGCCAAAAAAAATTATTTTTTTCATTTAGTAAGGTTGAAAATTTATTTGTTTCATATTTATTTTAATGAATAAAAAATTATTATTTTTTATTTGGTAGAAGTAGGGATAATATTTTTCATTAAAATAAAGTTAATTTTTTGTGGTCAATGAAAATTATTTTTTTGCGACCCATTTTTTTTTTTACTAAAAATTAAGAACTAATTTTTTGTGGTAGAGGATAGGAAGTGGCAGTAGTGGTGAAAGTGGTGGATAAGAGGTGATAGTGGTGGTAGTAGTGATGGTGAAGGAGATAAGTGGTGAAGCTGTGGTAGTGGTAGAGGAGATAGAATAGCGGTGGTGGAGAAGAGGTAATGGTAGTAGTAGTAGTGGTAGTGGAGTGGTAGTGATGGTAGTAGTAATGATAGTTGTAGAGGTAGAGTGACAACAATGGTAGTATTGGAATGGCATTTGCAGTAGTGGTGAATGTGTCAGAGAAGATGGGTGGTGAGAGAGAGATGAGTAAGAGACAGATAGAGAAGAGAGATAGAGAGACAGACAGACAGACAGACAAACAGACAGAGACAAAGTAATGAGCGAGAGAGAGACAAAGTGGTCGCTAAAAGTGCATTTTCTTGTAGTGGAGAGCTTGGTAAATAGAGAAACAAGTAACAGAGCGAGAAAGAGAGACATACATTGAGGCATGTAGCTTGCTAAAACGAGGAGGAAAAGAAAAGGGCAGAATAAACTCACTCTTCGGTGCTTGGCGAGAAGGAGCTCCGGCGAGATCCTATACAGATCTTTGTCAACAGCTTTGGGAGCTTTTCTCCGTGGTAGAGGATGCGGCGGCGCAGGTCTCGGCCGTGGCAAGGGCAAAGAGAGAGAGAGAGAGAGAGAGAGAGAGAGTAATTTTTGAAGACGTTTGGGATGAAGAAAGGGTCTGAGGGATTTGTAATGAGAGGAGGGAATTTTGATTTTCACAAAATTTGGAAATTTGGGTGTTTGTTCTTTTGGGCGAAATTATTTGGGGGAATTATGTAATAATCATGATAAAAAAAATTAAAATAATTAGAGTCTTATAATAAAATGAATTATTAATTTATAATTTTATCAATTTATACTCAAATTTTATTTATTTATTTTTAATATAAATTCTTATATATTTTTATTAAGTAAAATTAATAAAAAAAAATATCATCAATTACAAAATCTATAATCACACCATAAATTGGCGTAAACATAATAGACAAAATTTTAGAAACTATAAGGTAGCATTTGGTAACGTTTACGTTTTTAGTTTATGTTTACAAAAATTTTATAAATTGGTTTTTGTTTATTTTTAGAAAAACATAAATTACAAACGCGTTTGGTTTAAACAAATGTTTACAAAATTTTAAAAATATAAACTAAAAAATATGTTTGTTCTGGCCTAAAATATTTATATTTATTTTTATTATTTATAACAATGGGATCACACACATTATAATTGAAAAAAGTTAATTAAAAAAAATAATTGAAAAAAAATTTAATTGGGAAAAAAAATTAATTGAAAAAAAAATATTTGAAAAAAAAATTAATTGAAAAAATAATTGAAAAAAAAAATTATTTGAAAAAAAAAAAGTTAATTGAAAAAAAAAATTATTTGAAAAAAAATTAATTGAAAAATAATAATTAAAAAAATATTTATTTGAAAAAAAAAATTATTTCAAAAAAAATCATTTGAAAAAAATAATTGAAAATAAATTAATTGAAAAAAAAATTAAAAACTGAAAACGTAAACTCATTTTTTGAGTTTACGTTTTTTCCTCAAATTTATAAACTGAGACAATCATTTATAAACCAAAAAAAATTATCAAACAAGTTTTTATGACAGTTTTTAAAATTTTTATAAATATAAACTGAAAACTAAAAACGGAATAGTTACCAAGTCACAAAGTTTTGTGATATAAAATAGAAAATACATAACTGCATCACTAATTGGCGTAACAAAATTGTTTAAAATTCTAGAAAATCACAAATGTCGTAACTAATTTCCAAAATTTCATAACATTAACCAAAAATTATGTAACTATCCACTAATTGGTGTAACAAAAACATCTAAAATTTTTAAATAATTTAATCACCAATCGGGATCTCTAATGATACAGATAAACACAGAATGTAATGACAATAATCAAATAATTTAATCTACGACTTATAGCCATGGAACAAAAAATGAGAGTTAGAGAAAATTAACCAATAGAGCAAAAGGAAATGGAATATGAGTAAGAGAGACTAAACGGACTTGTCGTCTGTGAAAATAATGTCAAAGATGGTGTTGTTTCCGATAAGGAACATCGGAGATATCTACAGTGACAGTAAGGAATGAGAGCGATGTTTGATAGATGAAGAGAGCTGAGATAGCAAAATAGTACAACAAAATCGTAATATTCATTTTCAACAGTTCTATAAGATATGTACAAATTGATAAAATCATAACTACGGCCAAAGATTTGTATATGTATGAGAGTTTAGAGAGAATGAGAGTTTGAGAGACAAATTTGTTGTGAGAAATAAAATGTGAGAGGGGTGGTATTTATAGGACTTGGGAGGGAGGAGTTAATTTATATATATAAAAATAAAAATAAATAAAATTGATTGTTGGTGGAATTAACGGTTATATGACTCTTTCAAATTGTTTTGATTTAAATTTTTGACCATTGCACTGACAATAGGGGCAGGGAGCCATTGGGGTCAGGTCGAGCCAGATGGGAAAGAAAATTTCGGGGCGATCTCACGGGATGAGTCACACTCCATAACACACCAGGGTCGGATCAGGCTCTAGAACACATAGCTCAGGGTCTTAGGTTGGGTTTAGGCTCAAGCCTAGTTAGGCCTACCCAGGGCACGAGCAGACTTGGGGTGTGCCGCGAGCTCATGGGCTAAATTTACACCCCTATATGTGGGTAGTGGTTATGAGATATATGATTAGTAGTTATGATATATGTGATATTGATTATGAAACAAAGGGTGCTGGTTATGAGATGTGGTTATAATATATGTGGGTAAAGGTAATGAGATATATGATTAGTGATTACGAGATATGTGATTTTGGTTATGAGTAGAGTGGTATAGTTATAAGTCAAAGGGTGTTTGGTTACGAGATATGTGATTAGTAGTTATGATATATGTGATGTTGGTTATGAGATATGTGGGTAATGGTTATGAGTAAAGTGGTATCAAAGGGTGTTTGGTTATGCTATATGTGTTAGTGGTTATGAGATATGTGGGTAATGGTTATGAGCAAAGTGGTGTCAAATGGTGTTTGGTTATGCTATATGTGTTAGTGGTTATGAGATATGTGGCTAATGGTTACGAGCAAAGTGGTGTCAAAGGGTATTTGGTTATGCTATATGTGTTAATGGTTATGAGATATGTGGGTAATGGTTATGAGTGGTTATGAGATATGTGGATAATGGTTATGACCAAAGTGGTGTCAAAAGGTGTTTGGTTATGCTATATGTGTTAGTGGTTATGAAATATGTGGGTAATGGTTATGAGTAAAGTGGGGTCAAAGGATGTTTGGTTATGGCATATGTGTTAGTGGTTATGAGATATGTGGATAATGGTTATGAGTGGTTAGGAGATATGTGGGTAATGGTTATGAGCAAAGTGGTGTCAAAGGGTGTTTGGTTATGCTATATGTGTTAGTGGTTATGAGATATGTGGGTAATGGTTATGAGTGGTTATGAGATATGTGGGTAATGGTTATGAGTAAAGTGGTGTCAAAGGGTGTTTGGTTATACTATATTTGTTAGTGGTTATGAGATATGTGGGTAATGGTTATGAGTGGTTATGAGATATGTGGGTAATGGTTATGAGCAAAGTGGTGTCAAATGGTATTTGGTTATGCTACATGTGTTAGTGGTTATAAGATATGTGGGTAATAGTTATGAGTGGTTATGAGATATGTGAGTAATGGTTATGAGCAAAGTGGTGTCAAAGGGTATTTGGTTATGCTATATGTGTTAGTAGTTATGAGATATGTGGGCAATGGTTATGAGTAAAGTGGTGTCAAAGGGTATTTGGTTATGCTATATGTGTTAGTGGTTATGAGATATGTGGGTAATGGTTATGAGCAAAGTGGTGTCAGAGGGTGTGGTTATGCTATATGTATTAATGGTTATGAGTTATGAGATATTGGTTATGTGACTAGTGGTTGTGAGATATGTGATGTTGGTTATTAGATATGTGACTAGTAGTTATGAGATATGTGATGTTGGTTATGATCAAAGTGATGTGGTTATGAGCAAAAAGGTGTTAATTATAAGATATGTGATTAGTGGTTATGAAATATGTGATATTGGTTATGACAAAAAGGTGTTGGTTACGAGATATGTAACTAATGGTTATGAGATATGTGATGTTGGTTATGACTCAAAGGGATTGGTTATGAGATGTGGCTATGAGGTATGTGATCAATAGTTATGAGATATGTGATATTTGTTATGATCAAAGTGGTGTTGGTTATGAGATATGTGATTATGATTATGAAATATGTGATATTAGTTATGAACAAAATGGTGTTGGTTATGAGATGTGGTTATGAAATATGTGATATTAGTTATGAACAAAATGGTGTTGGTTATGAGATGTAGTTATAGCTAAGTTATGATCAATTTGATTATAGTTATGAAGAAATATGATTTTAGCTCAAAACTATAAAAAGTGACCTGTTTAGCAGGTCACTTTTAATGATGTGGCTCAATCCTAACCATTGATTTTGTATGTACTGTACATTTTTTATACAAAATGTACTATAGACTTTCCCCTAAAGTTCAGGAAAAAGAATTCCAAATAGGTAGTATCTAAAGTTCAGGAAAAAGAATCCCAAACTAGCGACAAGTTACCAAACTCTGTCAACTGCCGCAAAATATAAACGCCCTTCATATATGAGGCAAAAGAATCAGGATGTTGCCTGCTTCAGATATGATATGAGGTCAGCACACTCCTGTGGCTTCTTCAGTCCAGGGAAAACCATCTTGGTTCCAGGGATGTACTGCACAGAGACAACATACAAACAATTAGTTCATAACTTTCACTTGTTTGTCTAACACTGTAGGTGGAAAAAGATCAAACAAGTTCTCTTGAATGTTCAATACGTTTCATTCAATCTTAAGTCAAGTAAATATATATAGCTATGAACTTTATTGATGAAACACATAGTACAAAGTACACATACAACAACATCAATAAAGGAAGGCAAGTGCAAAGAGCGTCACAATATGCAAGATCATCCCAACTATGTTGGTACCAACTTGCATACCCAATCATTTGCTAGCATAATACCAAGTTGGTGAAAAACCAACCAACCGCAAAGCACCAATAAAAACAATAAAACTCACCCACCCAACTTTAGTAACCCCAAAGTCACACCAGATAGCAGGGCAGACATGAGCCAAAATAGGTAGCACGTAGCAGTAGAACACCTATTTCAGGCAATGCCTTGCACTCACTAAATTTGAAACAAAATCCTGAGCTGTAAAAGGGAACCCTTTTATACTTGGTCTTGCCCACAAAGCCACCCTCACCTTCAACAATTCCCTATCTCAGCATAATCTGGTTGACTTCCATTAAAAACACAATCATTTCTTGCTTTCCAAACAAACCATAGTAGTGCAATCGGTAATGATTTTCAGATCAGATATCATGTCATTGCAACTTTATTACTTTTGTTTTTGTAATATATCCTTTTTCAATTGTAGTAAAGTTATTATCAAGTATATCCATCCTTAATGTGCTGCTAGTTGTCTATATCTACTATATCTGTCTGCTGCTTAACATTTGGCCAAGATTATTTTCTAGACATAGGCTTGGTTATGTTGTGCTAAAGTATGTTCTTTCGATTGGGAAGGCTTCCTAATATTCCGGTATGAAAACTATGTGCAAAATGTGATGTCCTTCAATAGGAGGACGTAATGTCCTGAGGTGATGTTCTATGAGCTTATAGTTTTGAGGGTTTATTTGTCGAAACAAATGGCCGTTGATGCCATTCTTGTCATGATAGAAAGATGGCTTCTTATCCTCTCATCGGTCAGTTCGAGCACAAGATCGACACCATGGGTATTTTTTTGGTGATTTTGATATGATTTCTTATTGCATTGTTCTGTTTGTGATTCCGTTTTCTGATGTGTTTTCTATTGATCTGGTTATTGAAAAAATGGAAATCAAATGCTATTATTTTTTTTATTTTTTTTAATGGGGATCACTAGAGCTTAGATGTTAGTTTTCGCGGGTGTTGCGATTGATGGAAAATATGTTATTAATAGTTGAATTTTTGGCACATGATGTAGTAACGGCTGGATTGGGGGTTTTGTTAAGTGAAGAAAAGAAATTGAGAGAAAATAAATCTCTCATCACTTGTTGAATGATTAAAGAGATGTAAGAACTATAATAATTGTTCTGCATTTTGGTTTTTTTATTAGAACATAATAATTGTTCTAATAATTGTTCATAACCTCTAAGATTGTAGGCCTATCTAGAAGCTTCCCATTATTTTTATTTCTAGGTTTTTTTTTTTTTTTGTTTTGTTTTGTTTTTGTTTATCACAATTTTTTTGTTAGCTCCAGCATCTACAGAAAAATTTATGTACTTGCGCTAACTTGTAGGAATTAAAGTCAATTTATTCCATTGTTAGTTTATTTTATATTGTGAGCATGTGGTTGTGATTTATTCCATTTTCTTTTTTCTTTCTGTCGCTATTCAGCCTTGCGAGGAAAGATTGAAGAGTGCACATGAGCAAGGAACACTTGTCCACCTTTCAAATTTGGATCCAGAATATACTTCAGGAGAAGTGGAGGTAATGTCCATATTATTTGGCAAGATCGATATATTGTGCATGACTCCTATGTCAGTTTTCTTTCGCAATTTTTATTGCACATTTAGATTTCTACAATGCTTCAATCTAGGGTGGGTGAATTTATCATCATTATTATTGTAATCATATAGTAGGTGTTCTTTTGAAATTATGGAGAATATTCTTTTGGAGAAAAGTACTTCTAGTTTCACATTTTTGGTCTAGACATGGTCAAATGACCCCAATTTGGCAGAAATGCGTAATCTACAGATTGTTCCCGCTTGATCTCCAATAATGTTTAATTTATTCCGCAGATGGCTCTCCCTACAATCATTGAGTGACATTAAGTGGAGAATTATCAAGTTTTGTTTTATTTTTTTGTTTTTATCATAGTTGATGACTATTAATGATGTACTTTGGGGTACCTAATGAAGTTCAAATACAAGACCTACATACTACATTTCTAAAACATATTATTGCCATGGGATCATAAGCACCTTAAACAATATATTGTGACCTCCCACCCCATAGCATACAAATAGTCTCTACTTTCTCTACTGTCTCTATCAATTTTGAAAAATGTAGGTAATTCCAAATAAGGGGGACAAAATGTACTTAGTTCCCCTCAAACCTGTTCATTCCTAATCTCATACTTCCCAAATATTCAACTTCCATAGCTATGTCATCAACAACTCATTTCACAAGGCCTCTAGTGGGATATAATATTGTTATGAACAAGTAGCAACAATAAAGGCATAGAAAGACTTTTTTCAAAAAAAATTCTTTCTCTTGATTCCTTGTTTGGCTAATGTGAATAAGATTCATTTACCATAAGTTAACATCTTGACAGCTCTTGATTCTTTGGCAAATCTGGATATATTTTGATGGTTTAGACTCTTTGAGGGAGAAGGGAGGCATTTCTTTTTTCTTTTTTCTTTTTTCTTTTTTTGACATTTTTGCCATAGAATGTTAAAAAGGTGGGAGTTTTTTTTCTGTTTAGTTGATGGTGCATTGATGAGTTGGGCATTGCTTACATCTGCCTTTTCTGTTTTCTCATGGTTAGTTATTTTCTTTTCTGTTTTCAATCAATTGTTGGAGACAAGAAATACAACAACTCTCCTTAGGAATGAATAAACCAATGAAGTACAAAAACCAACAATAATTTTATTTTTATGGCAATAAAAATGGCACATGCTGCGTGTCTTTCTCTTGGGAAAACTAAACCAATGATTTAAATATATTAGCAATATAAATGATGAAGGAATCCCCTCTTTTGGTCCAGTGAAATTTTGTGGTATGAATGGATTTTGGAGAATGAACATTGAGTTGCTATATGTTCTATGCTTATTAAGAAATTTTGTACCAGCACTTTCAGAAGATGCTGTCAAGTGATAGCGCTGTGATTGCTGGGATTGGGGACTCTTGGTTTAATTGCCAGAAACTAAAGTTGCCTAAGGGATGCGGGTAAGTTGTAGAGAGAATGTTGCATTTTTTTTTGGTTTTATTATGCTTTATGATACAAAAAATAATATGAAATTGGGGTTTGCATGTATGAGTTCCAGATGCAATATGGATCAATTGGCTGGGTTGTAGGTGTGACTCTTGGATATGCACAGGCTGCACGGAATAAGCGAGTGATTGCTTCCATTGGTGATGGTAGCTTCCAGGTAACTATGCATACATTTCAATCTTCATTGTATATAATATAGTTTTGATTTTTGTAAATTCTCCTAATCTTATGAATACTGTATTGGATATACTTCCTACGTTGATGTTTGTATATCTTCATATTATGTCACCTAGCATGCATAATATGAAGGATTATAAACTTAAGGGATTGCAGTAATGGGATTCACTGCTCTGAATTTGTCCTTGTTAACACCTATTTTGGTGAATGCTTGGCAGGTGACCGCACAAGATGTGTCAACAATGCTGAGATGTGAACAGAGGACCATCATCTTCCTTATAGAACCCCAAGAATTTTTGTTTCTTAGTGGATGCTTTCATAGTACTTGTTTGTATAATTAGTTTGAATTGCATCTTTTGTGCCGATTTGTTTTGTAATAATTTTTAAGTTACCACTAGGCACTAGTTTAACTTTATTTCATCTTGGAATTGAAATATTTTTGCATATTGAGAATCATGAATTGATCTAGTATTATGTTTACCTAAATTTAGTCAATATATTGTCTATTACCTAAATTTAGTCAATATATTGTATATTTTTCATCTTTATAAGAGGTATTTTTTTTAGTTAAATCTCACAGAATTAGCACAAATTTTTTTTTTCTTATAAAAAAAATGAAGCTATAACGGCGCTTTTAAACGCCACTATAGAACACCAACGGTTGTATTTTTAAAATAGAAAAGATCTATCACGCCGTTTTTAAAACGTCGCTAAATGTGGAGTGGCGTCATTGTACCATTATGCAGCACATTTAGCGGCACTTTAAAAAACGCCGCCTATAATGATATAGCGACGCTTTTAAAGCGTCATAAAGTTACAGCGACACCTGCATCTTCGGCGTTTGGTACTAAACGTCACAAAAACAATTGGCGGCGTTTTTGATACCTATAGCGGCGTTTTTTAAACGCCACTAAAAGCTCAATTTCCAGCAGTGATTGGCTTCCCTTAAGTTTAAATTTAGACTGGAAAGTGTTATTTGGGCTCATGGAGTTTATCATGAGTTCGGTTTCGATAATTCAAATCATTCATTTTATTAAACCTTGCATGTATATCATCCATAAAAAAATAAATAAAAATAGATCAATCCAATATTCGTAACCCCTAAATAAAAAAAATTAGGTCGATCCGATATTCGTAGCACCTTCATTTTGTCGAATTTGTTTTCAAAAAAATTAACGGTGAATGTGTTATTAAAAATAGACTATCTATTTTTTTTTTTTTTGGTACAAATGCGACAAAATGAGTGGGTTATAAATATAGGATTAATCTAATTTTTTATGGATGATTTACACACAAAGTTCTACAAAATGAATTATTCGAATTATCAAAACAGAACCCATGGTGAACTCCACGAGCCTGAATAGCATCCTCTAGTCCAGATGATGGACATGAGAGAAATCCAATCTTTTAAAGAATGAGTTTGGTACATTTTGACATTAAATAAATTTATCCATATCTTTTTTTTTGGGTATAAATTACAATTACATTGACTTCTTCTGATATTCGGAAAAATACAGTAAATATTATAATTTTAATATAATTACACCGACTTTTTTTTTTAATTATGTTAAAGTGACAAGAACTAATATAGATGGTGTGGAGATATAACGATAAACAAATAAAAATATGTATTTCAATATAAAAGAGATGACAATATTATTTTTTTATTTATATGACTAACAAATTATTGATGAAAAAAAAAAAAAGATAAGTGTAATATGAATTAAAATTGAAATATTGAAGCCTAAATTAGTTGTGCCTAGAGGGAGGTGAATAGGCCAATTTCTTAAACACTATGATTTAAATGATTGATTAACCACTTTTAACCTTGGTTTGAATTAATACACCAGAAAATAACACAATATTTTCAGGTAGAAAACCAAATAAGGGAAAAAGGCTACAGTTGTCACGACCCAAACCCGCCCCTATAGGTTAAGGCCATAACCGGCCAGTAATCACGAGATTACCTACGGCCTCAAACCAAATAAGATAAGACTCATTAGAGTAAAAGGGGCCAAACGGAAGCATATTTAAAACTTTGTCCATAGAGCCGTGCCTATATGCACACCGTAACATTCCATATGTACATATGTTAATAACTCACAACAAAAAGTGTAATGACATAAGATTCTATACAGACAGGATCATCCAAACTAAGTCAACCCATGAAAACCATATACAGACCTATTCAAAACTTCGCCAACCTGACAAAATGTAAATATATAACAAAAGGGCGAAGACGGGTCTCATGCGTGAGACACAAGGGCTGACTCTCTCAAAACCTTAGTTGTTCCGTACAGACTTCACTGAGGCTGGGTCTGGACTTCTCTTGGCTCACCTACAAACACATGAATGAGCATGAGCGATAGCCCAGTGAATAATACCAAATAAAGAAAATGCATTGGAACAATGTACATCAAACGGCCTTGGGCCCAATTTACATTTTAACTAGTATATACATACATAGACACATGTAAGTTAAGAAACTGAGGTTCCAAACACATCATACGGCCTCGGGCCCAATTCATTCGTTTCATTGTCAAACTATTACTCGTGTCAAACTGGCCTTCAGCCTTTTCAACTTTCATATCAAACTGGCCCTTAGGCCTATTTACACTTTCGTGTCGAAACGGCCACTGGACCATTCATTCATGTCTTGTCAAAACGACCTTTGGTCCATTCATTTATGTCAAAACGACCTTCGGTCTATTCATTTGTGCCAGAACGACCTTCGGTCCATTCATTTGTGTCAAAACGGCCTTCGGCCCAATCATTCATGTCAAAACGGCCCTCGGCCCAATCATTTATGTCAAAACAGCCTTCGGCCCAATCATTTATGTCGAAACGGCCTTCGGCTCATTCATTTCTATAGAAATGACCTTCGGTCCATTCATTTCTGTCCAAACGACCTTCGGTCCATTCGCTTACGTCAAAAAGGCCTTCGGCCCATACATTCGTGTCAAAATGACCTTCGGTCCATCCATTTCTATCAGAACGACCTTTGGTCCATTTATGTTTATTAGAACGACCTTTGGTCCATTTATGTTTATCAAAACGACCTTTGGTCCGTTTATGTTTATCAGAACGACCTTTGGTCCATTTATGTTTATCAAAACGACCTTTGGTCCATTTATGTTTATTCATGTCAGACTTTTGTCCAGAATCCCAATTAGCCACTCATACAGCTTATAAGGGAGTAAACCATTGGACATTTACAAGTATTCAAACATTGATATTACTCACAGTGATCGGCTTGTGGATTCGCCCTGGAGCTTGACCCTACACATTCCATGAACACAAAAGGGTCATTAACAATTCAATCCGTTCCTTAATTCACATATTCCTCTTTAGGCTTTATTCTTATCTTATCAACTCATTTACAATGCTTAACATATGCCTAAGAGTTCTTATAAGTGAAAGAGAACGGAAAACGAAACACAGAACGCATGAACAAAATTTCATAAAACAGGGTCCCCGCTCGAGCATGGACTTCCCCACTCGAGCGGACCCTATAGGCCTGCAAAAGTGCTGGTTGCATCAAAAATACGCTCGAGCGTGAAATAGGACGCTCGAGCGGAAGGCCTGTCAAAATAGCTCCCACGCTCGAGCGTTAATTACCCCGCTCAAGCGGACATCAAGTCTGCAAAAAGTACTGGGAGCACGTATTTCCCGCTCGAGCGTCAGGTTCCCCGCTCGAGTGGACCTCAAAATTCTGGAAAACCCAGAACTGTGTCCTTGAGCTTCATTTCGAATTTCAACCAGCAGAACATGCATGTTATGGCTCAAATCTCAAATATAGTTATGCTAACATGCCATAAACACCAAAACACATTACAATGGAGCCCAATTCACAATTAATTCACATGCATGCCCCAATCTCCCATTAACTCATTCTAATACAAACAAAATCATACATTCAAAGCCCATCTCTTAATTATTCAAACATGCATGCTAATCTTGATTTCATTTCCATCCCAAACAATGCAAATGGTGTTTATTCTCATGGAATACAACAAAAGCATGCTTGCATGTAAGATTTAACACCTTTATTTCCATGTTTAACTCAATACATGCTAGATTATGCATTTCCACAACAATTATATACATGCATGCCTTCATTGACCTTCAATTGAACACAAACAACTCAATTTCCTTATAATCAAGCTAACTCATGTTCTTGGCCATTAACCACACTTGAATTTACAAATTTGCAAACAAAAATCCATGAGTTTACATACCTAAGAGTTCAATCTCCCAAACTATAACAAAATCTTGGGTTTGATCTTCAAGTTCCCCAAACTTTGAGCCAAAATCACCCAATTCTCCCCCTCTCTTTCTAACAGCCGGCCCTCCCTTTGTTTTTCTTAGAGTTTGATCAGCCAAGGGAAGTTATGAGGAGAGAATACAAGGTGTAGTGTCTTAACACTACCAACCCCACTAACATCAATATAATAATAATGAATAATTGGCACTAATTCAACAATTAAATCAATTTAATCTGACCCGAATCAATTTCTAATTAAATTTCACTATAGGCTCTAAAAATTATGCCAATCACAATGGCGTAATCAATTTTGGATCCTGTGACCGATAAGGCCCTCAATTTAATTTCCGAAGTGGATTATTCAAATAGATATTCCTACGGCGAACAGATAAAACTTCAAAATCACATATATTCACATAATGGCACCTAAAATCATGCTAAACACATAATCATACTCAAATTAAGGACCAATTAGCATACTACGAAACAGGGGTATCACAGTCTTCCCCCCTTTAGGAAGTTTGGTCCCTCAAACTTATTTCATCCTTAGTCGAACACAATTCGGAACACCTTTCATTCAACGGTTCCAATCCTTTTTGATTGCCATTTACTTAGTCTCAAAATCAAGCAACACTCTGTTCTCAATCAGTTAGGGACTTACATTTTCTTCCATACAAGGCTTGTATGGTGTCACACCAATCTAGAGTGTAGGCTGTGGTTGTAAGCAAAGTCTGCCAACAATGGATAGATCTTTCAAATTCCCTGAAAAATCTACTGCATAAATTTGGAGTATTTCTCCCAAAAATCTAACAAGTTCTTTCTGATCATACATCAATTTGCGGATGGAAAACAGCGCCGAATCATAATTCAGTTTCGTATCAAATTCATAATTTGTCCAGATCATATACAGGAGTCATAAGTCATGATTAAGTTTACGTGATACATTCATTAGCATTAACAGAACAGAATAGAACGGAACAGAACAGAACATATACACGTGAGGTTACGAATAACCAGTTCCATAAGGGAACCTCCGGGTCCGGGTAGCATAACAGAACAGAAGCTGAGCCCCCATTGCCTCTTGAAGGCTTTTCAGAATTCAAACACATTTTAGAATTTCTGTCTAAACAATAGATACTGGGACCCCATGTAAACGAGCGATCTTATCGATGTAAACAGTGGCTAGTCTACAAGCATCATACAAAATTTTATAGGGAGAAATGGGCAACTTCAATAATTTTACCTACAATAGCCCAAATGGGACTTATACCTTGGGTGCTCAAGGTAGCCCCACAACGAAATTCGTAGCCACATATTCCCATTTCCATTCCAAAATGGAGAGAGGTTGAAGTAGTCCCGCCACTATCTGAAATTCAACTTCGACCTGTCGGCACCGAAAAATATTTAGACATATTCACCAACTGCCCTCTTCAAGGTAGGTCACCAACGTATTTATTTCAATGTCAGCTAACTTTATCACAGAAGTTCGGTCTATTCCGTGTCACAAAAGTTCAATTCATTCTTCAATAATTCCCCAATTCACGATCTGATTCGGTATTTAGTCTAGTGACTCATCACAATTATCCAAGGTCAATTAAAAGTCTTCAGGAATATAAGGTGGATCCAGATACTGATTCCCGAAACAACAAAGGTAACATCGAAGTAATTACCCACACAATACACATAGTGCAGACATCCCCATAATACTGATTGTAAAGTACAATAACATCGAAGCAGGCAATTTCTGACATAATACACGTGTTCTCAATTCATTCAACAGTTTACAGTTCACAATTCAGTTCAATATTCAATTCCCTGTTCTATCGAGTCTTTCCACATTATCTGATAGTCATCAAAAGCATAAGGCAATTCATATATAAACCTCCATAATGGCAAAGGTAGTATCAAAGGAGTCAATCACATGTTAAGCACAATTTACACATCCTTAGGGCCCCAATTACAGAATATAATGGCGCTGGGCAGGCGTTCACAAGGTGTACTGAATTCGCACACTTATGGATAATCAGGATTTTTCAAAGCTTCTTGGATGTCTATAACATCTGCATAATACCAAAGGATGACATTCTGGACAAAACAAAGGAATAATCGTCTCGGAATCAAGCACACCCGTTCACGACCATCGGTGGCCGACTCGAGATCGATTAGTCAAACCCACCCGTACGAAACCGTCGGTGGCAAAAGGTATCTCGATCAAAGGTGCTACATAGGCTTAACGTCCCCTAGCACGAAAGGACGCCCCAAGAATGTCATCAAAATAAACATAATACCACTCACCGTAACCTGATCTTCCAAAATCCGATAACACTGAAGCAACCACTCTCCCATACACAACATAGTCTTATCAGTCAAGGACAACTGTTCAGTACTGCTTATAGTCAAATCAATCTGCCATCATCAATCCCCATAGCATCAAACCAACCAGGATGGGACAATACACAAGCATCGTTCCTTAAGACACCCAATCACGGGATTTGTACAATTCAGTTCATCTATAACACATATGTCCTCAATAGTTGAAGGTTGGTTCTCAATGGTGTTCATAGGTAGATCAATCTATTGATAGCCCACAAAAGGTCTTTCAAATAAGTCAAGCACTCCAAACGGATTCAAGTTTTGGGTCCATCAGTTTTCCTGCCAATAATAATTTGGTCATTTATTTATAGACAATTCTTAACCCCCTTTTACAAAATCAACTTAGATAGAGGTTCTTATCAATCAATCCAAGCAAAAGTCTTGTCAGATTAAATCAAACAAAGGTCCCGTCAAATTATATCCAATGAGGGTTCTATCAGGTCAATTCAGACAAAGGTTCTATTGGATCAAGTCAGATAGAAGTTTTCTCAAATAGGGTACATTTGATTCTGTAAAGCTCACTTCGTTTGTTTAGGCACATGGCTGATAGTTTCACAACTGCCCTAAATTTATCAGTTCTCAAGGTCGTATCGGAATCATTCATCACAACTGTTCATATCAAAGTGTTTCAAATCACGTACAATACGGTATTGTCCACATAAGGTCAGGTATAGTTACATAAGCATGCAAGTGTTCATATCAGGAGGTACGTATCATAATCAGTATAGCAGTTCCCAAATAAGCCTTATATGCAAGAACATGGTGCACAGTAATAAATTATACAAAGTTCCTCGGGTATACATAGTATGGGATTGTTACGCAAAAGTTCCAAATTAGTCACATCACCCAGTCAACTTTCTACCAATCAAAATATATGGTCTCACAATTATAGAGTTCATCATTTAGGGCGCTCAACTTGGTCACACGATTACAGAATCGTAATTCCAGTGGTTTAGTCATTGAAGATGGTAACATAATAAATCACCCTGAGCATAGGTGTAGATATATATATGTGCATGTGCAGAGTCAATCAATATCCCAAAACGTATTTCACAAATTTCCCAAACGGGGCATATACCTCCAATGAATACAGTCTCGATCATGTGGGTCTAACCAATCTAGATACACATGCAGCAGATATGAAATATATGCCGATCCGAATCAAATAATATCCCAAGCGAAGATGTACAAACGTACTAATTCAGAATCAATCAACACATAAGCATTCATTTGTAAACAGTATAGATACCTGGGATAATGGTTACAACATTTTGAGTGCTTTTTGGGATGAGTGTGATTACTCCATCCTGAGTAGCAATTCCTACCACTGGTACAGATTTAGCCAAGGCAGAGGATTCATTCACATTTCGTTCAATCCGGGGACAGTTCCTTGCCGTATGGTCCACTTTACCATATCTATAACGAGCCCCAGAAGTCTGATAACAAACTCCTCGGTGTTTCTCACACTGGTGGTGGCAAAGGTTCTTGCTGTAGCGGCAACTGACGCTGTTGTCTCAAGATCTCTGCCAATTCTTGTACTACTCTTTCCGGACTATCAAGTCAGGCTGTGGAAGAACCTTTCAACCCGTATGCCCTTCATTTGCCCATACTCTACACAAATTCTTATCAAACTTTACCAAATACTGGGATGCCCAATACGAAATTAAACACAAAATCACATGAGTACATTCGCACATAGGCACATTGTTATATTCTCCTTTCACATATCGTACGCAATTAATCACTTACGTAACAGATAATTGCATATTTATCAAATATTGCATGCTGAACATTTACTAAGTAATTATATACTCAAATCATGTTCATATTTCAAATAGACACCCGTAGGCAGAATTGAATGCACATAAACAACTTTTCATGTATGTGCATTATAACAAAACAAACTTGTTGTACACATTAGTGTAACAATTTATATCTCATATTCGAATCATGTGTGGTACTTCTTTTAGCATGACATATCATGTTGGTCAAGCATATCAACATATCTCATACATAGGCCACGGTATTATTTCCCCCGGGCGAGGGCCTGTGCCACGGTATTATTTCCCCCGGGCTAGGGCTTTATGACCATAAGCCACAGTATTATATCCCCTGGGCGAGGGCCTCCGCTAAGGATACCACAATTATGTTCAAGGAGAATTTAGGAAATCATTCATTTATACCAAACATAACATTATACTTAATACAGAGATTCACAAGTATGCATATACCAGAGAGCATACGTATTCCAAAGGTTTACCATGCAAGCAATTTACAAATTATAGCACATGACTGTTCATACCGAAACACTTAAGCATATTCTTGATGCTTTCAGATTTATATTTATCACGTGAATGCATCCTAGATCTTTTCTAGACGCTTATTTCTCTTTTGGACAAGTGTGTGAGTTATTAACTCGTGCTCTGATACCACTCTGTCACGACCCAAACCCGCCCCTATGGGTTAAGGCCATAACCGGCCAGTAATCACGAGATTACCTACGGCCTCAAACCAAATAAGATAAGACTCATCAGAGTAAAAGGGGCCAAACGGAAGCAAATTTAAAACTTTGTCCATAGAGCCGTGCCTATATGCACACCGTAACATTCCATACGTACATATGTTAATAACTCACAACAAAAAGTGTAATGACATAAGATTCTATACAGACAGGATCATCCAAACTAAGTCAACCCATGAAAACCATATACAGACGTATTCAAAACTTCGCCAACCTGGCAAAATGTAAATATATAACAAAAGGGCGAAGACGGGTCTCATGCGTGAGACACAAGGGCTGACTCTCTCAAAACCTTAGTTGTTCCGTACAGACTTCACAGAGGCTGGGTTTGGACTTCTCTTGGCTCACCTACAAACACATGAATGAGCGTGAGCGATAGCCCAGTGAATAATACCAAATAAAGAAAATGCATTGGAACAATGTACATCAAACGGCCTTGGGCCCAATTTACATTTTAACTAGTATATACATACATAGACACATGTAATTTAAGCAACTGAGGTTCCAAACACATCATACGGCCTCGGGCCCAATTCATTCGTTTCATTGTCAAACTATTACTCGTGTCAAACTGGCCTTCAGCCTTTTCAACTTTCATATCAAACTGGCCCTTAGGCCTATTAACACTTTCGTGTCGAAACGGCCTCTGGCCCATTCATTCATGTCTTGTCAAAACGACCTTTGGTCCATTCATTTATGTCAAAACGACCTTCGGTCTATTCATTTGTGCCAAAACGACCTTCGGTCCATTCATTTGTGTCAAAACGGCCTTCGGCCCAATCATTCATGTCAAAACGGCCCTCGGCCCAATCATTTATGTCAAAACGGCCTTCGGCCCAATCATTTATGTCGAAACGGCCTTCGGCCCATTCATTTCTATAGAAATGACCTTCGGTCCATTCATTTTTGTCCAAACGACCTTCGGTCCATTCGCTTACGTCAAAACGGCCTTCGGCCCATACATTCGTGTCAAAACGACCTTCGGTCCACCCATTTCTATCAGAACGACCTTTGGTCCATTTATGTTTATCAAAACGACCTTTGGTCCATTTATGTTTATCAGAACGACCTTTGGTCCATTTATGTTTATCCAAACGACCTTTGGTCCATTTATGTTTATTCATGTCAGACTTTTGTCCAGAATCCCAATTAGCCACTCATACAGCTTATAAGGGAGTAAACCATTAGACATTTACAAGTATTCAAACATCGATATTACTCACAGTGATCGGCTTGTGGATTCGCCCTGGAGCTTGACCCTACACATTCCATGAACACAAAAGGGTCATTAACAATTCAATCCGTTCCTTAATTCACATATTCCTCTTTAGGCTTTATTCTTATCTTATCAACTCATTTACAATGCTTAACATATGCCTAAGAGTGCTTATAAGTGAAAGAGAACGGAAAACGAAACACAGAACGCATGAACAAAATTTCAGAAAACAGGGTCCCCGCTCGAGCATGGACTTCCCCGCTCGAGCGGACCCTATAGGCCTGCAAAAGTGCTAGTTGCATCAAAAATACGCTCGAGCGTGAAATAGGACGCTCGAGCGGAAGGCCTGTCAAAATAGCTCCCACGCTCGAGCGTTAATTACCCCGCTCGAGTGGACATCAAGTCTGCAAAAAGTACTGGGAGCACGTATTTCCCGCTCGAGCGTCAGGTTCCCCGCTCGAGCGGACCTCAAAATTCTGGAAAACCCAAAACTGTGTCCTTGAGCTTCATTTCGAATTTCAACCAGCAGAACATGCATGTTATGGCTCAAATCTCAAATATAGTTATGCTAACATGCCATAAACACCAAAACACATTACAATGGAGCCCAATTCACAATTAATTCACATGCATGCCCCAATCTCCCATCAACTCATTCTAATACAAACAAAATCAAACATTCAAAGCCCATCTCTTAATTATTCAAACATGCATGCTAATCTTGATTTCATTTCCATCCCAAACAATGCAAATGGTGTTTATTCTCATGGAATACAACAAAAGCATGCTTGCATGTAAGATTTAACACCTTTATTTCCATGTTTAACTCAATACATGCTAGATTATGCATTTCCACAACAATTATATACATGCATGCCTTCATTGACCTTCAATTGAACACAAACAACTCAATTTCCTTATAATCAAGCTAACTCATGTTCTTGGCCATTAACCACACTTGAATTTACAAATTTGCAAACAAAAATCCATGAGTTTACTTACCTAAGAGTTCAATCTCCCAAACTATAACAAAATCTTGGGTTTGATCTTCAAGTTCCCCAAACTTTGAGCCAAAATCACCCAATTCTCCCCCTCTCTTTCTAACAGCCGGCCCTCCCTTTGTTTTTCTTAGAGTTTGATCAGCCAAGGGAAGTTATGAGGAGAGAATACAAGGTGTAGTGTCTTAACACTACCAACCCCACTAACATCAATATAATAATAATGAATAATTGGCACTAATTCAACAATTAAATCAATTTAATCTGACCCGAATCAATTTCCAATTAAATTTCACCGTAGGCTCTAAAAATTATGCCAATCAAAATGGCGTAATCAATTTTGGATCCTGTGGCCGATAAGGCCCTCAATTTAATTTCCGAAGTGGATTATTCAAATAGATATTCCTACGGTGAACAGATAAAACTTCAAAATTACATATATTCACATAATGGCACCTAAAATCATGCTAAACACATAATCATACTCAAATTAAGGACCAATTAGCATACTACGAAACAGGGGTATCACAACAGTCCTGACACCCAAATCAAATCCATTTTAAGATTTAAGCATACAAGGCACACGCGCATCTTCGGGACATCCCTAAGTGCCACGTCTCGATTTCACTCTCAAACGGCTCCAATTATTCAATTGGCCTTGGGTGTAAGAACACATCTGTTGGTTTTTTGATTTTTGAAGGTTAGAAAAGTAATTTTGAGCGCATGTTAGTAAGAATTGAAAATTTCTTACGGAATTAATATTAAGCCAAACACTTGGGTCTGTTCGGTAATCATTCCGTTTTTAGTTTTTAGTTTATATTTACAAAAATTTTAAAAACTGTTATAAAAACTTATTCGGTAATTTTTTTTGGTTTATAAATGGTTGTGTCGGTTTATAAATTTGAAGAAAAAACGTAATGTGTTTACGTTTTCAGTTTTCAATTTTTTTTTCAAATAATTTATTTTCAATTATTTTTTTTCAAATAATTTTTTTTTCAATTAATTTTTTTCCCAATTAATGTTTGTTTCAATTAACTTTTTTTTTCAAATATTTTATTTTCAATTAAATTTTTTTCCAATTATTTTTTTTAGTTAATTTTTTTCAATTATAATGTGTGTGATCCCATTGTCATAAATAATAAAAATAAATATAAATATTTTAGGTCTGAACAAACATATTTTTTAGTTTATGTTTTTAAATTTTTTTAAATATTTTGTTCAAACCGAACGCGTTTGTAGTTTATATTTTTCTAAAAAAAAAAATCAATTTATAAAATTTTTGTAAACATAAACAAAAAATATAACGTTACCAAACGTTAATAGACGGTTATGTAGAGTTTTTTTTTTTTTTTTTCCTTCTCAGTGAAGAGAATTTTCATAGTGAGTATCAAATTCATAACCAATTTGCATGGAAAATTAATTGAGAAAGAGGTTAAGAAAGAGAGATGAAGACGAGAAATTGCAATTAATTAACTGGATAATACAATCACCAGTTGAAGTACATTACCTTGCTACTCCTATTTCGGAATGAAAGCGCGAGTAAATAAATTGCTCAAAGTCAATCTACAAGGAAATCAAATTATATTGCTTTATTTGAAATTTTGATTATTTTAGTTGAATTTTTTTTACTATTTTATGAGAAGAAGAAAAAAAAATTTGTTTAGGATAATTTGTGACTTTTTTTTTTGTACTTAAATAAATAGTTGTGAAAAAAAGAAAAGAAAAAAAAAAGTTATTGATGTGTAAATGTGATATTTTATCTTATTAATTATTTTTAATTTTTTTTTAGCGAAAATAAATTATTTTACTCAAAATTCTAGTTGCCAAGGCCTATGACTATGCTACTTCTACCAGAAAGAAAAGATAAGACTGATTGAAGAAAAGTAGGGTTGGATTTAATTGTGCCTTGCTGACTCAGCTCTGCATATTGCTACGAGTACCATGTTGTTGAAAAATTATTGGCCAATTTCCCTCTTTGTGCCGTTTTGAACGAGCAAGGATCCTCTAGAGTTTTTTTTTTTTAAAGTTTCTAAGAGTGGTGCATTGTGTGATTGAGATTTAATGACAAGTCACATCAATTTTTCAGCATTAAATCTCAACCATACAATACACCACTTTAGAAAAAAAAACACTCTAGAGAATCCTTGGTGGTTTTGAACATTTTAGCCCTATTTTAGGGTGTGTTTTTATCTTTATTCCCAAAGTAGGGTAAAACGGTTTTTGTAATGCCGTTTTCCAGAAAACGGTTTTTGAAAAACCGTATTCATCAATTAAAATAATAATAAAATTTGAAAATAGAAACCGACTTTTCTAAAGCCGTTTTTAATTAAGTTTTTAATTATTCTAAATTAATTAAAAACGGTTTTCGCAAAATCGTTTTCCCATTAATTTTTTTTTTAATTTATATTTTCAACATAAATATTTTTTGTTCAAATTTTTTTTTCAATGAAAACCAGTTTTAGAAAAGCCGTTTTTCAACATTAATTTTTTTTAAATAAATATTTTCAACATAAATATTTTTTGTTCAAAATTTTTTTTTAATGAAAACCGGTTTTAGAAAAGCCGTTTTTCAACATTAATTTTTTTTTAATTTATATTTTCAACATAAATATTTTTTGTTCAAAATTTTTTTTTAATGAAAACCGGTTTTAGAAAAGCCGTTTTTCAACATTAATTTTTTTTAAATAAATATTTTCAACATAAATATTTTTTGTTCAAAATTTTTTTTTGATAAAAACCAGTTTTAGAAAAGCCGTTTTTATATTAATTTTTTTTAAATAAATATGTTATGACGAAAAATATTTTTTAATAAAAAACCGGTTTTACATTAATTTTTAATTTTTTAAAATTTATATTTTCAACTTAAATATGAAAACTACCAAAAAATATTTTTAATAAAAAGTGGTTTTAAAATATAAAGTTTTTACATTAATTTTTTTAAATTTATATTTTCAACATAAATATTTTTTGACAAATATTTTTAATAAAAAATGGTTTTAGAATTTTTTTTTTTAATTATGTTTTCTCATGTGGGAAGGTTGGACTTGGGAATGAAAAGATGAGTAAGAGAGCAGCAATTTCAATGCATTCAAAGATGGGTTTCTTTAGAAAATTACAGCACAAATAAAAATAAAAATTAAAATGTAATGCTTGCTTTGAGTTTTCTAAAACATTTTTTAGAAAATTCTATTTTCTTGTTTTTCATATTTTTTTTGTTTTTGTTGAATTTTTTAATATTTTAAGTTTTTAAACATACCTAGCATAAATACACTAAGTGCCAAAAATACAAACAAATAGAAAAAACGAATTTTTGTAGTTCAAATTTTTTGAAAAAAAAATTCCAAAATCACTTTTAAAAAAATTTCAAAATTTCAAAGTGTTTACAAAACCCACTCTGGAGTGGGAATAAATATTTTATGTTTTAAATATTTATTTATTTTTTTAATGTGCACTATATTTCGGGGCTTTTCCCATATTAAGCCAAATTATCATCTTAATTCCCAAACTAGGCCTAGTTTGGACGGAATTTCCAAACTAGGCTAAAGCGCTATTACAAAACACGCTTTCACTGTTTGGGGCCGAAAATTTGATGAACATTGAAAGCTTAATACAAATAAAAGTGTATTTCTCCACAAAAAAATTTTGTCAACATTTTTATAATAAAACTAAATACATAATATAAGAAGTCACTAATTTACTAAATACTCATACATGCGTGAAAACAACATAACTGAAGTTGAAAATCTAACAGTTTTCAGTTACATAGGTAGTACAGACATAAGTCTCCCACAAAAATACATTCTGGACACCATGAACTGAACACACAATACATACATCCTAGACACCATGAACTGAACACACAATACATAAACGTAATAGTTAGACAGACAAATATTAGGTAGACAATCTGACAAACTCATTACGGAAACACTTAGTCTAACACAGACATTACATATTAATGCAAGTTGTTATATTGCCGAAGTGTAGACATGAATACCTAATTCGCGCTTAAATCGGCAGGTGGCTCGGAGTCTGAACAATCCGAAAGCTCAGCGTCAGAGACAAGTTCAGGATCCTCCATGATACCCTTGATAGCCGCAACATTTGGTTCTGTTCTGTTCTTCTGGGCATCCTTCTTAACTATGTGTAGCTGCATATCACGGGCTAACCTACGGCCCATTTGAGAAATCTCACGTTGTAGTCTTTCACATAGTCGATCAACATTATCAGGATCTTCCTTTTGGATCTCAACAGAACGTGCATTTGGCACCTTCAGTCGATTTTTCCAACATAATCTTTCCATTTGCACTCGCTCTATAAATAGTGCGGGCCACTTCAAAAGTCTAGCGTTTGCTAAACCATATCCTGTTTGATTATCTGATGGCTCCTCCACCAAACCACATGGATCTCGATAATACTTGGGCATGACAAAATGTCACATCCCAAAGCTATCATGATAAGCACAAGAGGCATCTAACAAAGCAAATGGTGTTTCATCTTCAGCATCGTCACTTCCCCTTCCCCCTCCTCGTCGTGAACTGTCACCCCTTTGCAAGTTCCTACCACCTCTGCGACTCCCACTCCCTCCCATGAACCATGTAGCCATGCTAATTTTTTAAAACAAATGAATGATAATTTCGTAGGGTGAAATAAGTTGTAAGGTTGTGTCTTCACCTTTAGTTGTTTATATAGTTGGCTATGAATGGCTTTAGAAAGATGCCTCTGCATGACAGTCCCACATATACGAACAAGGTATGAGTTGTCACCAGAATGGAAAAACAGAGTAAAGCAAATATTGTGTGCCAAGTCATGTGACTTGACAATGCATCTGCATATACTGACAAAGTAAGGGCATGCTCACTGTAAGGTAAATCAGTGAATTCACTGTTGTCATGTGACTTTCTGAATTGAGAATCCCACATATATCAATAAGAGATGAGTTGTCACTGTAATAAAAAAATCGAGCAAAAAATTGAGAAAACCAAAACCTGTGCACCAAGTCACGTGACTTGACAATCCATCTGCATATACAGACAAAATAAGGGCACGCTCACTGTAAGGTAAATCAGTGAATTCACTGTTGCCATGTGACTTTCTGAATTCAGAATCTCACATATATCAATAAGAGATGAGTTGTCACTGTAATCAAAAAATCAAGCAAAAAATTGAGCAAACCGAAGCCTGTGCATCAACTCACATGACTTGACAATCCATCTGCATATACGAACAAAACAAGGGCGTGCTCACTGTAAGGTAAATCAGTGAATTCACTGTTGCCATGTGACTTTCTGAATTGAGAATCCCACATATATCAATAAAAGTTGAGTTGCCACTGTAATAAAAAAAAAAAATCGAGGAAAAAATCGAGAAAACCAAATCCTGTGCACCAAGTCACATGACTTGACAATCCATCTGCATATACGGACAAAATAAAGGCATGTTCACTGTAAGGTAAATCAGTGAATTCACTGTTTCCATGTGACTTTTTGAATTGAGAATCCCACATATATCAATAAAAGATAAGTTGCCACTGTAATAAAAAAAATCGAGAAAAAAATCGAGAAAACCAAAGCCTGTGCACCAAGTCACATGACTTGACAATCCATCTGCATATACGGACAAAATAAGGGCATGCTCACTGTAAGGTAAATCAGTGAATTCACTGTTGCCATGTGACTTTCTGAATTGAGAATCTCACATATATCAATGAAAAATGAGTTGTCACCGTAATAAAAAAATCGAGTAAAAAATCGAGAAAACCAAAGCCTGTGCACCAAGTCACATGACTTGACAATCCATCTACATATACGGACAAAATAAGGGCATGCTCACTGTAAGGTAAATCAGTGAATTCACTGTTGCCATGTGACTTTCTGAATTGAGAATCCCACATATATCAATAAAAGATGAGTTGCCACTGTAATAAAAAAAAAATCGAGGAAAAAATCGAGAAAACCAAATCCTGTGCACCAAGTCACGTGACTTGACAATCCATCTGCATATACGGACAAAATAAAGGCATGGTCACTGTAAGGTAAATCAGTGAATTCACTGTTGCTATGTGACTTTTTGAATTGAGAATCCCACATATATCAATAAAAGATAAGTTGCCACTGTAATAAAAAAAATCGAGAAAACCAAAGCCTGTGCACCAAGTCACATGACTTGACAATTCATCTGCATATACGGACAAAATAAGGGCATGCTCACTGTAAGGTAAATCAGTGAATTCACTATTGCCATGTGACTTTCTGAATTAAGAATCTCACATATATCAGTGAAAGATGAGTTGTCACTGTAATAAAAAAATCGAGAAAACCAAAGCCTATGCACCAAGTCACATGACTTGACAATCCATCTACATATATGGACAAAATAAGGACATGCTCACTGTAAGGTAAATCAGAGAATTCACTGTTGCCATGTGACTTTCTGAATTGAGAATCCCACATATATCAATAAAAGATGAGTTGCCATTGTAATAAAAAA
The DNA here is from genome assembly GCF_055761805.1 of Camellia sinensis. Classification (NCBI taxonomy): domain Eukaryota; kingdom Viridiplantae; phylum Streptophyta; class Magnoliopsida; order Ericales; family Theaceae; genus Camellia; species Camellia sinensis. The sequence continues at coordinate 60,487,910 of NC_138962.1, read as the reverse complement.
AATCGAGGCAAAAATCGAGAAAACCAAATCCTGTGCACCAAGTCACATGACTTGACAATCCATCTGCATATACGGACAAAATAAAGGCATGGTCACTGTAAGGTAAATCAGTGAATTCACTGTTGCCATGTGACTTTCTGAATTGAGAATCCCACATATATCAATAAAAGATGAGTTGCCACTGTAAAAAAAAAAATCGAGGAAAAAATCGAGAAAACCAAAGCCTGTGCACCAAGTCACATGACTTGACAATCCATCTGCATATACGGACAAAATAATGGCATGCTCACTGTAAGGTAAATCAGTGAATTCACTGTTGCCATGTGACTTTCTGAATTGAGAATCTCACATATATCAATAAAAGATGAGTTGTCACTGTAATCAAAAAATCGAGTAAAAAATCGAGAAAACCAAAGTCTATGCACCAAGTCACATGACTTGGCAATCCATCTACATATACGGACAAAATAAGGGCATGCTTACTGTAAGGTAAATCAGTGAATTCACTGTTGTCATGTGACTTTCTGAATTGTCACTGTAATAGAAAAGGAAGCTTATGTAGGCAACGTTGTTTTTCACTTAGCTATGCATCATTCGTTGTTACGACCAACTATTTGTATTTCATTGAAAAGTATGCCTATTTGAATATTGGTGGTCATTTGGAATTATTTTAAAATCAACTTTTAAATATTGAATTTGTAATATTTTGCGAAACATTTACAATCTCAACTTTTGAAATAAACTTTAAAATAATGGTGGATCTTGTGAGTGAAACGTGGGTTACGTAGGAGTACTTGACTGGACTTCCACGAATTGGAAGGCGACTCTTTCTTATTTCCTGATGGAGATTGAAATTCTTTACGTAGAGGATCCCTATTTCACGAGCCCCAGTTAAGGGAAGCTTTTCACCGAGCTACTTGTTCTGTTTTATGTGTTTTAAGTATTCACATAATTCAACATACATTAATCCATTCATTAATCCAGAACATTCATTAACTTATTGCAATTTAATAAAGAAAGTCATGAACTAATAAATGTGCAGTTATAAATGTAGTTATTTCATAAACTTTAGGTTCATAAAACAAATACTTGAAATACATCCGTATGTTAGATGAACAACAACATTGTCTTACTCTCCAGTAACGAAGATACGAGAGAACATACAAACATATATGAAAGATAAAGGTGTTTGATTTCTCATTCCTCATTTGACATGTAGTAGTCAGAGAGATATTTTTCATTGTTTAAGACATTATTTCGCTCAATCACTGTCAAATCTCTGTTGCTTGCTTCTGCCATTTCGGTGGCTAGCTGAAGCATGAAATGTCGACATCTCCGCATCAACATTCTGTTGTTCTCCTTCTTAATTCTGCTAACTGCTTTTTCATAGTCACTCACATTTCGTCTAGTCATGGTTAATGAACGACGATGAGGTACCGGTGCCCCAAAGTTACGTAGATCATTAAACAATCCTTCTTGCTCTATTACCCTAAACGCCCATTCTGCTCGGATACCAGCATAATAATCCTTCGGACTCGAGTACTTTTCGCTCTTGTAGTCATAAGTAAATGGAGGTAGCAGCCACGCTTTCTGATTTCTTTGTCGGCGTGAACTTCCTACACCTCTTGAAGACATTGTTCATAAAATGAACAAACAAATAATAATAGTAATTGTAGATATATATTACTATTGTTATGACTTGAACAAACACCATACTAGGGGTATCGGTATTTATAGACATCATAGTGGGGGTTAACTAGAGATGATCTAGTGACGATAATGCATGCTGGGGCACTATAGAAGAAGTGATACCCGTGATATTATTTTATGTTATTCATTTCATGCAATCCTGAGTACTCGTGACGAAGTGTACCTGTGATGTAGTCACGGACGTAGTTGTCAGATAAAATCATATGCATCAAGTGACATGCATCTATGCATCACTGCACAGAGTCACATGCATCACTGTATCACTGCACAAAGTCAGATGCATCACTGCATCGCTTCACAAAGTCACATAGCATCTGAGGAAAAAATAAAGCATCCAAATTATTACGCCTGTTCAAGCCACTGCCGAGCATCACTGAGAAATGTTGGACGTATCACTGCGCCGAACTACAATTTATTATCGTACCATACCTACTGTGTCCATGTGAATTATGCAATTCATAAACATTTTGAGGGCGTGTCAGAACAAAATAACAATAAATTAATAAATATTTCAATACACCTAAAAAGTAAACAAATTTTGATCGTAAAATATTTAAAAAAAATTAATAAATACATAAAAGTAAAAAATATTGTAGAAAAAGTGGTTTGAACAATGGGTAGAAAAATATATTGTAGAAACATATTGTAAAAAGACAAAAAATACACTTATTTAGATCATCCCAAACAACCTCTTAATTTTCAACTTGCCTTTGAAAGAAGGTAAAGTTACATTTTTACACTAGCCAGGCTGACACCATCTGCGGCACAACAGCCGATGCTACAGGCCTTAGATTCGTTCATGACTTGACAACAGTGGAGTCCTGGCAGCCGAATGCACTGTATAAGGCCAGTGGCATGCATGTGATCGAACAGGAAATGCTCTATTAATTTTTTGCACTCGCTCTATTAATTTTTTGAAATATTTTTTCACAAATTTTTTACTTTTTGTTTTGAAAAAACAATACATTATGCAATTCATAAAAGTCAAAGTGACAACTCCTATCAAGTTGATGCATAGTTCGTCAGGTCATAAAAGTTGACGTGACAACTCTGATGCATAGTTGTTTACAATAATTTCATACATAAAGCCACCATGTATATATATATGGCATAAATATCGCATCATACCACAACAAAAGTTTTACAGCTATTTCGAGCGATATCATCATGAGATATACGGTGGTTGATCTATATTCAGCAATGGGTCGCTATTGGGTTGCAGATGGAGATGAATTTCAATATCCATTAAATCCAAATTTGCGTTACTCACGTGCCACCATCAATACCATGAGAGCTGAGTGGGAATTTCGCATAACTCAAGCAAACGTTCTCGTTGAGTTATGTCGTGAAGTTAATATTAAATTTCCTCGCCGGTTAGCCATGCGTATGCCAACTGACACTCCACAGTTGTTGCAAAGGGCATTGCATCGTATTCGCGACGAAGTTAATCACATGACCCAACGCTTGCAAAGGTCCTCACTAATGAAGACCGTAAATGAGCGTGCCGAAGATGGGTTAATGGATGATGCACACCAGTACTTCGTCTGGAGCATGGATGTTATGTATGAATCTGATGTTGAGATGTCAGATGATGATGATAATGAATGAAATTGTTTGGATGAATGACCAAACCATTTATCTTGTAATGGATTTGTAATGCTTATTCTCTATGTTATCAATGAAGGGAGATATTTCAATTGTTTTTGAATAGTTCTTGTAATTCTACAAATAGTTCAATGAATGGATTTGTGTACTTATAAATGTAGTGATTTCATAAACTTCAGGTTCATATAACAAATAGTTGAAATACATCCGTACGCTAGATGAACAACAACATTGTCTTACACTCCAGTAACGAAGATATGACACAACATACAACATTGTTTATGACATTATTTCACTCAAGCACTATCAATTCTTTGTTGCTTGCTTCTGGTTAGAAAATTTAAGAAAAGAAATTCCCTGCCATTGGCAGAACGATGATTTAAGAAAAGAAAAAAAAATATGTGTTGCTGCAACATTTTGTTTGGATATAATAGAAAATACATGAAAAAAGAAAGTGAATGCAATCATACAGAAAAGTGAAAGAAAAGGGAAAAAAAATTATGTGTTTGTTTAGATAGATAGAGTCCTATAAAATAATATAACTAGTTTGTTAGATAGGCTAACAATTTTTTACAAAATATATATGAAATTTTATTTTTTCTCACAATTGGAAGGTGACTCTTTCTTCTTTGCTGATGGAGATTGAAATTCTTTACGTAAAGGTCACTATTTGAGGACCCCCAGTTAAGGTAAGCTTTTTGACTGAGCTATCAAAAACGGTTTTGCCAATGCCGTTTTAATGAAAACGGTTTTGGTAAACCTGCTTCACCCTATATTGGGAATAAAGTAGAAAATACAACCTAGAAGTCGGACTAAAATATTCAAAATGCCCCAAACAGGGAAATTGGCCAATCAATCCCAACAACCGCACCATTATCAATCAATCTTCCATCATAAACCCTAACCCTAATTTTCTCTATTCAGCCTAACAAAACTTCTTCAATCCAACACACTTAACCCAACTAGTTCAATAAAATATAAACTACCCTTAACAACAACTACTCAAAACAAAAACCCTATTAAATCAGACTTCAAATTACATGTGCTATATATAGCAATGTTTTCTCAAGGATGATTTCCTCTTCCTCTTGTAATTCCTGGTATGATCTGAGAATTCAAAAAAAGTTTGAATTTGGAATTGGAAATGAGAGATCGGATTGGATCGGATTGGTCTTTCAAAGATTGGATTGGATTGGTCTTACAAAGGATTTGAAAGTCACTGCTCAACATAAAAACCAGAATAAAAGAGCTCAAGATAAATAAGAGGTGCAACCATAAAGAAAGGAACAAGTCTTTATCATTATACACAAAATTGTTAATAGACAATTCTACTTCAGCAAGTTATGCTGCACAACCAATAAATTCCTCCGCTTGTTCTTTAAAGGGTTGAGAATCAACAAACAGAGCATCTAGAGCATAAAAAATGAAACAGGCCTCTAGGATCATAGACTCATGATTATGAAAATCCTTGGACTTCAAAACACTGAGAAGATCATCCTGAAGGCGCACTGCAGCCTGCTTGAATACCTCAACAATTGAATTTGTCATGGTGTTTCCTTGTAAAATTTTGGGGGGAGGGCTGAGACCTGATGGCCCCGAAAGAGAAGAACCTAAAGGCTGACCAAGAGGAGTAAGCAAAGATTATTTGTTAGATTGAGCAGGTGACAGACTCGGCATTGCAATGTTTGGTGCTTCAACATCAAATGTGTCGACATCTTGAGGGACAAAAATGGGATCAAATGCAGGGATAACACCTGAGAAGAAATGCAAAATAAATTTGAAACTTGGTTGCCAGACGTGAAGAAAAAGCTAACTGAAGTGTATAGTCATACTTACAACAAAAGAAAGTCTTAGGAGCAGTAAATATCAGGCATTGAGATGGTGAAAACACAAGCCGTCCACACCAGCCCTTAACATTAAACCCTAAAATTTGATATATGGCCGTTCCCTTCAAACAATTATCTGTCAGGGCCAATGTGGTCGTAGGCAAGGCAGAATCATTGTGGTAGTAAGTAGAACCTACACAAGGTGAATTCATATAAGAACCACATTAACAAAATTATTTCTCCACAACCATTCATTCATTCAATTATTCATCCAAAATTATTTCTCACCTATAACCTGTGCATATACAAAATTATTTCATTCAATTATTCATTCAAAATTATTTCATTCAATTATTCATTCAATTATTTGTCACCTGTAACCTGTGCATCTACAAAATTATTCATTAATCCATTCATTCATTCAATTCTCAAATATTTTTCCACAACCTGTAGCATTCAATTTTCAACCATATACACAACTTAACTATTAACCGTACATATCAAAGAAAATAACAATCCATAAATATAGTATAATCTAACAAATACATGTACTATCCGAAGCAACAATTACAATTCAAACTAAAAAAAAAACTTAATAACAAAACATATCAGCTGTACATGTTTTCCATAAACAAAAAATATAATGTAAATTGCGCCCATGCAAACATCATCAATCTGGCCCAAAAACATCACTGTATCCATGCCAACATTATCAATCTGCAACAAAAACCAGTGAGGTAAGTAATAAAAAATGCAGAGCTTGATTTTTGTTTAAACAGAATATGGTTCAATTTATTTAACAAGTAATTTAGCTTATGGAGAAGGAAAAAATTAGATAACTAACTCAGATGAATTTAGATGAATAACACAACGAATATACCAATTCATATAGCAAGACGATATTAATAAAAATCAGTCAATGATTCCTTTTAGCTTAACATATTGTCATTTCAACTAAAATAGGCAAATAATGATTTATGAGGATATAACACACAATATCAATTATACAGCAACAAAGTGAGTTTATCAATTAGCTTTTTCGCACTCTTAACGCCCTTTTTGCTTTTTCGCACCCATAACGTCATTTTTCGAATAAGTTTAATGCATTTTCAGCTCTAACTCCCAACCTACTCGTGCTAATTATATTTCGTCTGTTGTCACAGGTCTTATTTGTCACAGGCAATGTAGCCGTGGCATCCGTAACATGGTTCGGGGGCTGTTTCACAGTTTCGCCCCTCTAACGCCAATTTTCGGTTAAGTTTAAGGCGTTTTCGGCTCTAACTTCCAACATACACGTGCTAATTATATTCCATCTATTGTCACAGGTCCTATTTGTCACGTGAAAGCTGGTCGTGGCATTTGAACGGTGGTTCAGAGGCTGTTTCGCAGTTTTGCCCCCTAAACGCCCTTTTTCGGTTAACTTGAAGGCGTTTTCAGCTCTAACTCCCAACCTACATGGGCTAATTAAATTCCGTCTATTTTGACAGGTCGTATTTGTTATAGGGAAGGTGGTCGTGACATTTGAACAGTGGTTCGGGGTCTGTTTCGCAGTTTTGCCCCCTTAAGGCCCTTTTTCGGTTATGTTTAAGGCGTTTTCGGCTCTAACTCCCAACCTACAAGGGCTAATTACATTCCGTCTATTGTCACAGGTCCTATTTGTCACGTGAAAGCTGGCCGTGGTGTTTGAACGGTGGTTCAGAGGCTGTTTCGTAGTTTTGCCCCCTTAAGGCCCTTTTTCGGTTATGTTTAAGGCATTTTCGGCTCTAACTCCCAACCTACATGGGCTAATTAAATTCCGTCTGTTTTGACAGGTCGTATTTGTTATAGGGAAGGTGGTCGTGACATCTGAACAGTGGTTCGGGGTCTGTTTCGCAGTTTTGCTCCCTTAAGGCCCTTTTTCGGTTATGTTTAAGGCGTTTTCGGCTCTAACTCCCAACCTACATGGGCTAATTACATTCCGCCTATTGTCACAGGTCCTATTTGTCACATGAAAGCTGGCCGTGGCATTTGAACGGTGGTTCAGAGTTAGTTTCGTAGTTTTGCCCCCTTAAGGCCCTTTTTCGGTTATGTTTAAGGCGTTTTCGGCTCTAACTCCCAACCTACATGGGCTAATTAAATTCTGTCTGTTTTGACAGGTCATATTTGTTATAGGAAAGGTGGCCGTGACATCTAAACAGTGGTTCGGGGGCTGTTTCGCAGTTTTGCCCTCTTAACGCCCTTTTCGGTTAAGTTTAAGGCGTTTTCGGCTCTAACTCCCAACCTACACGTGCTAATTAAATTCTGTCTATTGTCACAGGTCCTATTTATGATGGGGAAGGTGGCCGTGACATCCGAACGGTGGTTCAGGGGCTGTTTCGTATTTTCGCCCCTTTAACGCCCTTTTTCGGTTAAGTTTAACGCGTTTTCGGCTCTAACTCCCAACCTACACGAGCTAATTAAATTTCGTCTATTGTCACAACTCCTATTTGTGATGGGGAAGATGACCGTGACATCCATACGGTAGTTCGGGGGCTATTTCGTATTTTCGCCCCTTTAACGCCCTGGACATGTTCTCCATAAACAAAAATTAATAACAGCAACTTGTTGCACATACGGCATGAGATTGTTTGGTATACCATGAGGATCCTCACCAATATAACCACTAGGATGTGCACAAACAGGATTGAAGTATTGCAGCAATATGATTTTCCATTTGGTGTCCGAGAGGTGGGTATCACGGCATGTGCATGATATCATTGCTCAAAATATATCAGTTTCTTTGGTAACCAAGCTCTCACTTCATGTGCATGATATCATTGCTCAAAATATACCTTGGTTCGTCCATAAGGGTTTGCTGCAGAGAGGGGAAACTCCTCCGTGCACGGTACCACCTTTGGCCAACCATAAACTGTAGCGGATGATGAAAACACAAGCTGAAATGCAGCAGTTTATCATGGGAACAACTTTAGTCAACTCATCCAAATTGAAATAAGCTGATAAAATTAAATCACAACATGAAGAAATCTCAAGATTGAAAAATAATATTACCAGCATAGAATTAGACACCTTATTTGTTAGCGAAACAGTCAGAACGTAGTCCTGTTGGTTTATTTAATCAATGATCATAGCTAAAGTGCTAAAATAGTCCTGCACTTAAATAAGAAATACTTAGAAACCTGGTAATGGAGGGCTTTTGTTTGACATATAGTTTAATAAAAATATATTACATCCCTACTCACATAGGTAATGAGTTTGCTTTAATGATCACACTAAATAAATTGAAGTTTCCCAGTGATGCAAAGATGAACAATTGAAAATAGTATGAATGGATTAATTCAACCAGGAAACAAAGAACATTTGATCGAAACTGAAAAAGTAAATAAATGGATAGTGTGCCTTAAATCAACCGGGGAAAAAAAAATGTCATTGAAACCAAAATAGCAAATATATGGATGGAACAATGTTAAGGCCTGAATATCTTTAACATTTTAAATATCAGGGAAACATACAGAACTATCCCACTAGAACAAGCTGACAAACCAAATGGTTTACCTTTACAGTAAAAGACAAAATTCCAACAATTTTTATGAACGTTCAATTCTATAATACTAAGGAGCTGCAACTCTTTTTTTTTTTTTTTGTGATTTTCTTTCTTTCTATTTCCGTAATCATTCGGATTTAGAAACAATTCAATAGCAGAAGAATAAACTAAAGCAACCCAACTTGATTGAGATACAAGGTTTAGTTTTGTATGGTTTATTCAGCTTATATAGTAATTAACAACATATTATGCTTATATAGTAATTAACAAACATATTAAGCTTATATACTCATTTGACATAGCAGAATAGTGAAAAAAACGAATTATGTAGGCAACCCAACTTGATTGGGACACAAGGTTTAGTTTGGTATGGTTTATTCAGCTTATAAAGGCTGTGAAGGAACAAATTCCAGCACTACAATTGTTCTTATTAAAGCCAGAGAAGTACCAGACTTGCTCTACAATACATACAATGTAACCAAATTCCAGCACTATAGTAGTTCTTCTTAAGCCGGAGCAGTACCAGACCTGGTCCAAAATACATATACTTAAGTCCCCAAATACCCTTAAAGAAAATTTAACAGTTTTACTTATTGCTCTGAAATGAGCAAAATGTCCATTCTCTACCTACAGTGGAAGCAAAGGGAATGACGAACAGCCCCTGGGGCAGAAATACTTTCTAAATAACTAGTTGATTTATGCTAGTGACCGGTTAGACTGCATCACATTCACCAAAGAGGGAGGCAAACTAGAAACTGACAATCATGTGACAACATGAAGGAGATGAGAGATGCAGTTAAACAATATAGTCAAGCCCCAAAGCCATAAAATGAAACAAACTTTCTGAGATGGAATATTTATTTGCGGATCAATATCTACATCTAGTAAATCAGACTAGAACCTATGTAATGTGAACTCTAATATGAAAATAAAACACACGAAAAATACCCTTTTGCATCCATGGGCAGCCATAACTTCCAACAAAGTGGTTGTGCCAATAAGGTTATTATTATAATACACCAACGATTTCTGCACACTTTCACCAACTGCTTTTAATCCAGCAAAATGGATGATAGCATCAACCTTGCAGTGGAAACAAAATTAGGAGGAAGAGAAAAGGTCAGATGTCATATAGTTCACCTTCATATAAGCCACAAAATCAACTTTCTATTCATGTTAACAAACATAGTTCGTATAGAAAATCGCTTTTCTGCTGTTTACAAACATTTTGCTCATAGAAGATTGTTTTTTTTATGGTGTAAATACATTACTCATATATCCTGATATTAATAAGTTGGACCTCACAATCTAAACTGTAGAAGGAATTAATGAGATTTATTACATACCAAAACTAATGCCTCAATCCTGACAGCTCAAATCAAATAAATCAGAAAGATGCAGATGACTACATAGAAAGTTATAGATAACTCAGGTGCATAAAAATAAGAACAGTAAAGGTTTAAGGGAAGTCAAGTGGGGAAAACACAGCCGAGAGACTATCTAGTCTACACTCATTACGAAGACTAATCAGTTAAGGTTCTTTCCTTGCAAAGCTTTAAAGTGCAGAAGTACCAAACATAACATATTAAAACATACGGTAAAACTTACTTCATGGAAGCCTGACCCGCAGTTGGATTGGTCTGTTGATCCATGTGATGTGGCATGTTGACTTGTGAGAGGCAGCCTATTAGTCCGAACCTCAAGCTAGGTAGAAAATATGAGGAAAAACAAATAAAAAATCCTTGTCACAATCATTGGGTTAACCTCAGACAGCCTAGCCTATTGACAAGTGGGAGGTAATCTGATGGTTTGGCCATGTGCTTGGATAGTTAGCCTGTCTGGGCTTGCACCTTAGTTTTCTATCACCTTACTTTCCATCATATTTTTCACTCTATCAAATGCACCCTCAGAAATGCTTCAGGAAATGCTTCCAAAAGACTTTTAAAAAAAACCGAAATGAACATAGCTATGCATGGGAAGATTAAAAAAAATAAATTAAGTTTTGAGTTCTTCCATTTCTTACCATTTCCATCTCTAGATGACAACATAGATCTATCACTTTTGTTTCCATGTTTTCCACTCGAATGTATTGGTCTCTGTGCCCTTGGCGACGGCGAATTTGTTTTCTTGTTAGTTGAAGCTGGCAAAGAATGACGCCTACTGAGATTCTGATTCTCAATTCCATCTTGGTCCAACCTTGGCGAGCCTTGTGCTTTCAGTTTTGCTTTTGCAGATTCAGTTGCTGCCATATAACTTGGCACTGCAAGTCTGTTTTGTACCCCATTCTTCGCACGTTCCTGCTTTGCTGCAGAAGAAGCCGTCCGGGCAGATTTCTGACTCTCATTGACAGTTATATCTTCCCTAGATCTTAACTCTCCATTTGTCACAGGAATACCCGCATGTTTTCCATTATTTTCTGGAGGCTGGGATTCTATTGCAGTTTGATCATCACATAACAAATCATTTGCCTCAATCACCACTGGTGGTTCTAGAGTTGCTTCTATATCAGGCAGTTTGGACACAGTGACAGTTGTTCCTGTCTTTATCTTCTCACCGGAGTCACTGATGTTCTCCTCTGCAGTATTTTGATCTGAAAAGCTCAAAACCTTTTCAAGACCATACTTTGGCTTCTCACTGTCAGCCTCAGACTGAATGGTGCCCTCCGTATTAGGGTTGTGAACCTTTCTCAGACTGCGTTTGACCTTCTCAAGCTCATTTTACGGATGTTCCTGCACTGAATCTGCTGGATGACTCGAGACTTTCCGAAGGTTACGTCTTGGTTTCTCAGTTTCAGAAGTGGATTGAGTCGAGACATTGTCAAGGTTTAAAGAAGGAATCCTCCGGACACTAAGCTTTACCCTGCCTGTTTCAGGGTCAACAGTTTGTGGGTTAACCTTCTTCTTCTGGGATTTTGAGCCAGTAACTTTCTTTGTTGAGGGAATTGGTTTCCACAAGAGGGATGCTGACCAGCGTTCTAACCAGTTTAGGACTGAATTTGGTTTTGTGGAATTATACTGTAGACGTAGAGACTTTGCAGTGGGGGATGAAGTAAGAAGCTATAAAAGACCCCAAAAAAATGAGGTAATCAGTCACCTGCAGATATGAAACAAAAGGGCTACAAAGGAAAAAACCAGAGATCAAGGGACCAATATGCAATTGAAATGGGTACATACTAACAATTAGTTATTACTTACTACTTTTTAAACTTAAACCTCCTCACCATCAACTATGAGGTGTGCAAAAAATTCAAAAGTTAATGAGCTTTCTATAGTTAATTTGGTTGAGTTGTGTTTTTTTCCAAGTTATGTCACAGGTTTATCTGTTGCCAAATCATGTCGTCAGAATGGTTTGAACTTCTAAAAGCCTCTGGAGAAGATTTTAAAAATTATGTCTAACTTTGCAACTTCATATGCCCATTTTCTAGTGAACAATGTTAGCCTAGATCAATTATTAAGACCTTGATCAATCTACAAATTTATTTTTCTAAAAGCCTTTAGGTAACAATGGTGCCACTCTTTGGCAAAGCAACAGTCTAGGAGATATGGTTTTTTTAATTTTCTTCCCTTAGAAGGCATGCCATGTCCTATCGTTAAGTGTTGCAAAGCATATATTAGGAAACAGTTTCTATATGCGTGGAAAATCTTGTTGAGTTGAAGCAATTGCAAACGCAAGTTAAAACTAATAAATTTAAAGTATCAACTGGTAGAAAGGGTTATGAGAAATAGACATTTTCATTAAGTTCAATCCATTTTCAAGCTACAACCCATCCAAGAATTTAGCTGCCCATTGATCAATACATTCACAGTACCTCTCTTCCTTTGGAAAAATTAGATTTGGATGATTTCTTCCCAAAAAGCACGCTTTTGATCCATTTTCCTGGTGATTTACCCATTGCACGTTGACCAAAATCTGAAACCAAAACAACCTGAACTCAATTCTGTGCATGAATTCACACAATTACAGCTCAAACATATGTAACGCAAACTGAGAATGATACAAAACCAATTGAGTATCATGCAACCTGGGAAGATTCAAAAAGTAAAAACAAAGATAAAGAATAAGCAGAAGCAGCAGGGTTATGTTCTCATACTCAAACCTAGACCGATGTTGCAAGACCAATATAGACTACAGAACGTCAATTAAGTTCTAAATTTCCACCATTTAGAGAGATTCTGCTTTTCTTGACCAGCACCAACTTTAAGTGCCTCTAGATTTCCATCATCGTCCTATATGAGAGCAGAGACAATATGTTTTTCCATCAATCAACCATGACAAGGTAAGCAACTTAACTTCTAATCAGCTATATATGGACTCACAGAATGGATAAATAAAACCAATCCATAGGTAACATTTTTTAGAATGAACAGAATCAAGCAAACAAGAGTTGAGTTATGACAAGAAATATAGGCTGGCAACAATTTCATAAATGCTATGAGTGCATGTCAATATATAAAAATTGAGAAGCAATGTGGTGGGGATTAAAACATCACAGAGTTTGCAACACTTTAATGCACTCTGTTGGGATCCTTTTTAGTGGTTGGCTTTTTAGTTTTTTTAGTGACTTTTTGACTTTTTGGCTACAAAAGTAACTTGCCGAACGAGGCGTAAGTGGTAGACAACATTTAAAACGCCAAAAGCACAGAGATGGCAAAAATTTTCAAAAAGCCCCATATTATAAGGTATATTTCAATTAAAAACGCATGAAATATTAAATTATATTCCACAAACACGATGTAAGAAATCTGGCTCTGACCCTAGAAGTGCACAAAAAATTAATTTAGGGTTGACAGCTTGGCTATTCAATTTCAACCAAAACAACTGACTAATTTAGGGTTGACAGCTTGGCTATTCAATTTAGGGTTGACAGCTTGGCAAAATCACAACATGAGAACTCCATAACAATAGTTTTTCAATTGCCAAATTTCCCACCAAAAACAAGGCAGGACACAACAATGGTAGTGCATTTCAGGATTAGATTTACTGACATTAAGGAAAATAATGAAATCCATTAAAAACAATAATGTATCTAGCATGGCACTTACCGCAATTTGTGCCTTGATGAAATGAGCAATGACCTCGGACTTGAGGTTGCAATTGTCCCTATTCATTCTAGGGTATACACACTGATGCGGCGCTTCGAACCTTCTAATTTGAAAGAAATCTTTGTCTTTTAACTTCGTTGCCCGAACCCTCCAGTTGCAGCCGTGCTTGCACTCGGCCACCCAACTGTTTCCTTTGGATTCTACGACCTTGCATTCTCGATTGCGCTTCAGGTTATACAACTGAACAGCGTGCACTAGTCTTTTCTTATCAGTAAATATCATTCTTTTCTCCAAATTAGCAGTTTCGAAGTCCCACAATGGCCAACGTTCGACAACATCACAGCTAGTGATGGAACCATCATTGTCGAAATGCAAATTATGGTAGAAAGGGATATGGACATTTGTGTGTACCTCCTGCATATCATGATGCCCTCCAACTTCGTCATCACCGGAGTCATTGTCCGCACCTTCCCATGCGCCATCCAAATCTTCCACGGAATCTTCATCACTTACTCCAACCTCGTCACACAATGGCACTGTATCATCGGAGTATGCATAATTTTGTACAGCCGTCTCCGGTGTACGTTGAACATTACAAACCGGTGGACATTCTTCATTCCAGTGGGGATATGGGGTTGTAAGAACCATCGGATTATACGTTGTCGGAGCACTTGGACTTGCTCCAGCACTGTAATAACCATCTAGGTTCTGTGATGCATTTAATTGATTGTAACTCTGAGAATGATTGAATGGAGGGTAATCTTCAGGGAACATGTGTGCAGACTGTATAAGTGTATTGTCAGGGGATTGCGATTAACATTTGAGTGAATGGCCCACCCACCGGAATTGGCATCTCTGTGCCACCAAAATTGCTCTCCTTCTCCACATAGATTTCCAAAAAATAATTAGGGCCTAATTTATGTGGGAGCTCTAAAACATTACTTAAGGTCTCATTATCTTTGATTGGCAGCAACCTATACTTCCCCCGACATGGGAGTCTACATTTAAACTCTAATCGAATTATTTCCCCATGCGTACCAACCTTCGGCACCATCATAGCCTGCAACTCGGCCAATGTTATCCCCCTGTGCACATTATACAACCCCTGAGGTTCGATGTCGTATGATACACCTTCATCGCGATTGCGCAAAATCTTTCCACCCCAATAGAACATAATGCTCACAACTTCCATACCTACACTTTGCATTCAAAGTAACTCAATTATTTCTAAACAATAAAGTAAGAACATTTGAGAGCCAACACCACATATATTACACAGGAGTGCCTTTAGGCATGGGTCTTTTGAGAATTTATGTTCAAGTAATTAACTATTGAGAATTTATTAACATCAATAAAAAAAAAAATTTCCTAAATATTTTCATACACTTTCAAATCCTTTTGTTATTTCTCATGTTTTCGAAAAGTTTGAAAAGTTTCCAATTCTATTTTCATTTCCAACCTAACCGAAAGAACGTACGGAAACGAAATTTTGATCCTATTAGAGAAGACGGGAAAATTAGCACATTTTAATAACAACATTTGATTTCTTTAACATCAATTTATAACCCAGGTTTGACATCACATATGCACACCCATACAGTACCACCGAACAAAGTACTAGCCAAAATTAACAACAAACAAAGAAAAAAAGAAAAAAAAAAGCTTACTAAAAATAAAAATAAAAATAAGAAAAAATAAGCAGTTTTTCATATTTTTTATTTTTTAGTGAAATTTTTTTCAGACTTCTCATAAATATTAAAATTTTAAGTATATTTATATTAGGTGCATCAAAATAAATAGATTTTTAATTAAAATCTTAAAAAAATCAAAAATAGATGAAGACAAAAATAAAAGCTCATTTTTAAAAAAAAAAAATTTCTAAACTCTATTATAGCGATCCCGGTATTCCCTGTTGTTATTGAACTGTAATCCGGACTTGGTTCCGTAGATTTGTTGTTGTCTTATCCTCTTTTCTATCCCTTACTCTTTATCTTAGAGTTTTGGGTTGTGTTGGACTTGTTTGGAATAAGTTGGTGATGTTTTAAAACTTAGAAATCCTTGCCTAGTTTTTGGTCCCTCCGCTCGAGCGGCTCTTTTAACGCTCGAGCGGGACTCTGTTGTTGCTTGTCCGCTCGAGCGGGGGTGTTGGCGCTCGAGCGGGGAAATTACCCATCCAGTATTTCGTCTGCAGTGGTATACGCTCGAGCGGGGGAGTTTGACGCTCGAGCGGGCACCATGGCTGTAAAAGTTCTGGGAGCGTGCATCCGCCGCTCGAGCGGGGGATTGGACGCTCGAGCGGGGATTTGTGAGTGACGCTCGAGCGGGGAGTTTGACGCTCGAGCGGGGCGACTTTTATATAAAGCCGAGATCCGACCTTTTTGTTCACTTTTTGATTTCCTTTCTCTCTCTTACTTTTCCGAAAAAGCCATTGGAGAGCACCTCACTCTAAAACTTAACTTCTCTCTTAGGATTGATCTAGCTAGAGTGTTTTCCTCACCTTGGGCCTTTGTAAGAAGTGTGTTGATCGTCGAGGGCTTCGTTGTGATCCAAGAAATTTGGGATTTGGAGCACTTTGATTTCGGGTCATCTTCTCCTTTTGAGTTCTCCATTTGAGGTAGGGATTCTCCTTGTTCGTTTTCAATACTCCGTCTATAGATAGACATGTGGTAATTTTTGTATTCCATGAAAATTGTATCATGTTGGATTTGTTTGAAAATCATGAAATAAACCTAGGGTTGGTTGTGTAGAGAATGGGTTGGCTTCATTGATTGTTGTCTTGGCTAAAATAAATATAAATTAGCATGTAGTAGTTAAATGAAGAAAAGCCCTAAATTATATTTTGGTTGAGTAAATTAAAATGGGGGTTTGTTGACCATTGTGTGTAAATCTCTTTTGTCAAAATGAGTGTGGTAAGGGTGTTAATACCTAAAGGATTAACCATGGCTTTGGAGTTGATTTTATGGAAACAAGATTAGTGGAGTTGGTTTTGTGATAACAAAAAGGAAATGGAATCGTTTTTGTGAAAATGAGGGAAGTGTTTTTCGAAATAAGTTTGAGAATTGGATTGTTGTATCTTGAGTGTTGAACACACATGTAGAAGTTGTATCTTTAACTATCATGTTAATATTGTTGTTGGGTTTATGATTCATGATATTTGAGTCTTTTAATAGATGTACTAACTATATGCATCTAGAGGTTTTGTCCTTGGTCATCGGTGGAGGATGACACGGTTGTGTAGAATTGTTGGGTTTGCATTTTGCCATTGATTAATTGAACATCGTATGTGATGAAGTGCTAGATACATTATATATATGTATATTTGCTCGGAAGGAGATGGTCATGTGTTCTTATGCTTTAACACATTGCTGGTGTCTTGATAGTTTATGTATATGCATTATACATGTTGGTTATGCCTTGATGTGCTGTGATTGTTGGTGTTATGCCCCGCGCTGAGAATCATAGGTATCATACCCTTCCAACTAGCGCCTGGAGAACTGACCGCGCTTAGAATCAAAGGTATCATACCCTTCCAGTTAGCGCCTGGAGAACTGACTGTGCTAATAATCGAAGGTACCATACCCCTCCAGCTAGCACCTGGTAAACTGGCTTGTTGTTAATGTTGTTGAGTGGGGTGTATTGTTGGCTTACTACGCACATAGCTAGCAGAGCAAAATGGGATTGTTGTTGTTTCGTTGTAACTGAAAATATCATGGATTAGATTGGTTACAGTTCGGAGGACCGAGTTACTCCATTGGTTGATTGTATACATGTTGGTGGGTTGTAAATTTATATTTTTACACAGATATGCATGTATAGTTATGATAGTAATGGAAACGAACCAAAATGTCATTTTTGTCTTTTGGAAAGTGTGGAGGAGAACGAATGTTTTTTTAAGATAAACATGTTTGAAAAGGTACATCTGAGTATGTATAGGAAATGGAAGAGAGTATCGGGCTTAGTGTGATTACTTCCTAAGTATTTGTTAATGTTATGAAAGATTGGGAATGGGGGTTAATGAAAGGAAAAAGGAAAGACAAACCACTTGTAGTGTTGAATGAAACGGTTGTTTTCGAGAAAAGTTCATACATATATAATTTTGTATAAACTGTCACATTACTATTCTAGTATGAGAATGAGTGTTCATGATCATAGCTATCTGTAAGTTGTTATTGTTGAGGATCATGTTGAGTTCCCTACTGGACTATATGTTCATCCCACGTTGTTGAATCTTTTTCAGGTGTTAAGCAGGTTGAGCTGCAAGATTTGGATCTATTTATTTACTGGCCACGGGGCCTCAATTATGTTGGCGGAATGCCATTGTTGTAAAAGGGTTACACCCTTCTTCTTGTACCTTAAGTGATGTAAGCCCAAGGGCAATTTATTAAGTATGTTCATGTAATATTTACTTTGCATACGAATGAGAGTATTGTTAATTACTTCTACGGACTGAATGTATGAGTTTATTTCCGCATGTTATCCTTGAAATTGAATTAAGTTAATGAATTTGGTAATGACTTCGAGTAATAAAAAGTGGGTCGTGACAATTACAATGTGTGTATTTCTTAAATTTAAATTTATCACAATAGTACCTGTAACCCCGTGCAAGGCATGGGCATTTTACCCTAGTATCTATATATCTGGCCCTAAAGGGTTGCACTCTATCCCAAAAATATGGTTTTACCATAAAATTGTGTAACATCAGTAACAAAATGTATAATCTCGTTACAAATTAGCATAATAAAATGTCCAAAATGTATAATCTCCATTCTTAAAGAATATAATGCATTAATCAACAAGAACAAGAGGAAATCAAACTCCATAAAGGATCAAAGCCACCACCTCATGCAAAATGCAGCAAGAGACAATAACTCAATGTTCCTCAAGACATATAATACTATGATATGCAAAATCAATATGCTCTGGTACGAATTGGGAAAAAAATTTATTCGTTGATATGGATTGCTTTGGTGGTGTTTGGTTAATTAATTTAATCATTCAATCTAAATTGCAAGCATAAAAATAAATCAATCACACAAACAGAGACTCATGAATTTTAACATGGAAAACCCATATGGAAAAGACCACAGGACCTAGTCCAATCAACCAAACCACTATAAAGAACAAAATATAAATTACAACTTACAAAACAACTCTAATTGAATCCACAAACTTGTTGGTGTGCTTGTACCGATCAAATCCATGATCTCCATCAATAGTTGGTTGAGACTTGAGTATTGATTCGTTATTTGGTCCTCAATAAATCATTTTAACTTCTCCAATCCATTAAAATCATAATCATTATTAATAACTATAAAGGTCAAAATCAGTGAACCTAATATCTATCAACTTGAGGTTAGAAAAAATAGCATGGAAAACTAGTAACGGTAACCAAGTTCACTATCATTATGTTGGAACATAAAAGAAAAAGAAAATCTCATTAATTAGTAGATAGAGCTTAGCAATTGAGCATAACAAACTAAGATTTCCTATAGAAGATTGTTCCTCACACATTAACATCTCAAGACTGTACATGCAGACTGCAGTACATGCAATAAAGTCAATAACACCTAGCTCTTTAATATCAACCACTTGAACAATCTAGGTAACTTTTCAGATAGCAACGGATTCAGTAGACAAGAGGCATTAAAATCAACAGAAGAATAGCAATGCCTATAAAATTTTGGAGATCATAGTATTTGTAAAAGAAAAATAAAACACTATGATGTTTTGTGAAAACTCAGCAAACAATAAGTTGCATATAACCAAAACCTCACCATTGATACAAAAAATTAGCACATTTCAAGGGATGCGTCAAATCATGGGATAACAAGACTCTCTACACACACACAGACACAAACAAACAAAGCAATTTTGGGAATATTATTACATGCCAAAGGCATACTCAAAACAAGAAAGCAATCAAAACTTATCTGTCACCCCAAAATTAACTCAAAATTCATAGACAGAAGAAACCATATAAGCTCATCAAACAAAATTAAAAACCAAAAAGCTATTAAAAAATGGTGATGGTTCCCTTTTCTAGAAATGCTTCATTGGAGCAGCCATGTGACAATTGGGGAAAAAAGAAAATACAAGTTCAAAAAAGAAAGTAGCAACTTTAAATAGAAATTATGGGAAATTTCAGGTTTTCCTTGAGAAGTTAAGTAGACATTATTAACAAGTTTAATTAATGATAGTCCAGACAGAGTAATGACACATGAAATTGGTTAATCCTCTAACTAAACAGCTAAAAAATACAGATATGCTGTGTTAGATTGCAGAGAAAATATGAGAAAATAAGAAAAAGAATTCAAGTATAGTATACAAAAAATTAACATAAAAAAGAACAAGAAGAACAGAAAAATAAATAAAATAAATAAAGCACACTCAAGTAAACATATTAGCAAGCAAAAGAATGGAAATCTTGATCTTTTCCTTTTCTTTCTCTTGGGTTTTCCAAGAAGCCAAACGGAGGGTGAATGAAAATAATGGTTCTACCCACAACTAATGAAGCAACTGACGAGAGAAAGGGGTTTGCAAACAACGCAGAATTTATACAAAAAATTCCTGCGTTGTTGAATGAAAAGTTTACAAACCCTCATTTCGAAATATAAAATCCGAAATCTGAATCCCTAATTTCGAAATTTAAAATCCCAAATCTAAAATGAAAACCCTAATTTATGCGATACAAACCTGAATATGGGTGCTTGATGCAGGTGTTCCTCGTTTTGCCGGTGGTTACTCTTGGCCGTTGTTTGTCGTCGGTCTTCCTTCGGAGTTCGACTGAGTGAGGGAGAAGAAGATGGGTCAAATACGGCTTTCGTAAGTGCAAGGGAGAAGGGGAGGTTTTGTGTATAATGAAACGGCTTTTCTTGCTCCGTTTTTAATTAAAATAAAAATTTGTCAAAAAACGGCTTTCCTAAAATCGGTTTTTATTAAAAAAAAAAATTTAACAAGAAATATTTATGTTGAAAATATAAATTACAAAAAAAATTAATGTGAAAAACGATTTTAACCGTTTTTTATTAATTCAGAATTAATTAAAAACTTAATTAAAAACGGCTTTAGAAAAGCCGGTTTCTATTTTCAAATTTTATTATTATTTTAATCGATGAATACGGTTTTTCAAAAATCGTTTTCTGAAAAACGGCATTACAAAAACCATTTTACCCTACTTTGGGAATAAAGATAAAAACACACCCTAAAGTGGGACTAAAATTTTGAAAACGCCCCAAACAGGGAAATTGGCCCAAGGATCTGTGTGTATTAATTAAAGAGAATATAATTAAAATTTTGATTTTTTAGGTGTATTAGCTTATGGCCAAACGTGTGGTGTGTATACTTGTATAAATCTGTGTGTAGTGTGCTCAGCATCTCCATTGGAGATGCCCCAAGGATCCTAATAATGAGCCAAGGCCACTTCATTGCTATTCCTACTTTTGTTCTAAAATTTTGCCCTATATTCCCAATACATTTCCAAACACAAGATTATGTCTCAAGATTTCAATATTTCAAAATTCCACTACATCTTCTGGCTAAGAGTGTATTGAAAAAGAGGAAAAAATTGGCCAGGTGAAGATTACTAGTTTGGAACAAAATGAATACGAAGAAATTAAAGCATAATTTCCTGCATAATTCTATAAATTGATGGCAAGAAGCAGTTAAATTGACTAAAAGAAATATATACAAGCACAAACATACATACATACATATACTTGGGTTTTGAGAGCATGTAACCATATAATTTGAAGAAATAAAAATTGGAGGTGTGTGGGTGATTTTCCGACCACACTGCTCGCTTAGTAACCAGCTGGAGAGCACAGGCAGAATAGATGGCTTCAGTAACCTGCAACAGAAAGAAAAAGGTTTCGGCGGTGGCTCTTCCACCCGGGGGCACTCCGACGATCAAGTCAGTATATTTCTCAAAGATAATCAAGTGCTGAATCACAAGCTTGAATATAGAATTGTGTACCTTAGACCCATGGGGGTGCCTCTCTTTTATAGTTTACTCAATCCAAGTCCTACTAGAAGCCTGACTTCTATGGACTCCAATTCAATACTGACTTTGGATTCTTCAAGAGATAAAGATAAACTCCCTTAGAGCTTTATCCTTATCTTGGCTAAGTCTTTTCTTCTCTTTAGGACTCTTGCCTCTTATCCATTTCTCTGCTTATCTCGGATTCTGATATCCTCGGAGATAACCTCGGCAACCGCGAGATCACCTCGGCGTAACTACTATGATATGTGACACTTTGGCTTATATGTCGGCTTCGTCATGCCACGTGTTGATATCCAAGAAATATATCCCCACAACTGCCCCCTAGGTTTTATTACCTCGGTATTCTGAGGTGATGGAACCTATATCGATATTTCTTTCTGTATAGTGGCTAAGAAACTGTTTGGCTGAGATAATTCTTTTCCAAGCCAATGTGTTCGCTTCTGAGAACAAGAATTCAAATATAGTCCATCACGCGCATGAGCTGTCATACACATCTAACCGTTCGTTTCACGTGCTTTGTCTTCATTGGAGCGTGTCTGTGACGCGCCTGAAAGCTGTCTTTCATTCGTCTGCGCCGTCTGACGCGTGCGTTGCTCCAGGCGTAATAAATGCCCTATTTTTGCCGCCGTTTCAAGTTTTTGATAAAACTTTTCTTTCCCTTTTCCTTTCTTTACTTTTTGCACTCTGATTTCCTGCTTTCTCTCTCTCTAAACTTTCTGAAATCCACCATTGTTCTAACTCGAAGTTCTGCGATTTTTTGTCCCTTCACTTTAGCGAAGCTTTCTCCGTTTCGTCGTGCCTGCAATCGTTACCATTCCTCGGCGTCGCTCTTTCCGACTTCATTTGTTCTGGTAAGGTCCTGTTCCCTTTATACCCAATCTTTTTTATATGCTTTTACCATTACTGCTTTGTTCAAACCTTGGATTCACTGAACTGTTATCTGGATGTGTCTATTCATGATTTCACTTATATTTTGAACACTTGCACTGTTTCAACACTTTTCTTGCCATTATTCTTGACCTTTAGCCCTTTGTATTCTTCGTGTTTCTGATAGCCCATCTTTGTTCTTGAATCTGAAACTTCGCCTTTGTTTTCTTGTTTTTTTTCGTATCTGTTCCAGATCTGTGCCTTCGATCTTGATCTTTATAGTTCTTTGGCTTGGGATTTGTGTGTAGGACCTTCAATTTTTTAGAGAAAACTGAAACAAGCCTTACCAGTCCTTTCCTAGGTCTTTGCCGAGGTTCTTGTAACCCTTCTAAGACGTCTATCTTCTGAAACACATTCTTCTTTGTTTAGATCGACGTAATGGGTATGTGGAGGCATAGGGTAAATACCCCAACAAAACTCGAATACTTTAGGCAGGAATTCTCTATCCCAGCCGATGTTCACCTTAAGCTAGCTGGGGATGATGATACCATCATGCCCACAGACCATACGATGCCCTTTCCTATAGTAGCCTTTACTGAATGTGGACTTCGGCTTCCACTTAATCCCCTGTTTCGTGAAGTTCTTCATTTCTACAAGCTGAACCCCATGCAACTTACTATCAATTCCTATAGGGTGATTAACGGTATTATAGCTTTAGCTAGGCAGGAGAATCTTAGGATCACCCTGGCCGACCTTCAGTACTGTTATACAATGTGCCCTCTCAACCTGAAGGAAAGGGGCTTTGTTTATTACCTTAAGCCGAGGTCTACCGAGTTCAAAATTGTAGCCGACCTCCCAGACTCCAACAAGGGGGCTGGGGATGACTTTGTTATTGCCTCGGGAAATTGGGAGTTTGGCCCAGACGAAGATGTCCACCTCTACCCTCTTCCTCGAACAGTTAAAGAGGGCAAGGGTAAGAGCCCAGTGCCAACTCTTAGTTGTTTTTATTTAAGTCTTTAAAATTCTGTCTGTTTCTAATGTTTGTTTGCTTGTTTTGCAGATCTTCATCAGCCACCTAAGAACTTCCGTCAATCCTTCTTTCCTGAAAAAGACTTAAAGAAGCTTCTTGGTCTTCCTATCCATAAGCGCAAGGCTCCCTTGTTGCTAAATTTCGTTCCAACATACAAATCCACTTTACCCAACGTCCCAAAAAGGAAGAAAAAGAGTCTTTCTCCACCTTCTGCCACAACTCCTTCCATTGCTTCCATATCACGAGCAGACGAAGGATCCACTTCGAATCCAGTTGACCTGCCATCTACTTCGACCCCATACTTGATCCCAATTCCAGAAAGAAAGCGTCGGCGACGCCTTGTCAAAACTGCCGAAATGGGTCGTGCTAAGCCAATTGCTCAAAATCTCCTAGCCGACCTTCCGACTGATGCTGATGCTATACCAGCTCAATCCATGCCCCCACCGAAGCCCAAAAGAATCAAAAAGGCCCAGCCCAAGGCAAAGGAAACTGAGGAGGAGGCTGAGGATGTCCTGCCTATCTCCAAGCTGGCTGAAAGCAGCAAATCTCAACCCTCTGCTGGGAAGAGGAACGCAGAGACCCAACCGTCAGAATCTTCAAAGTCAAAGAGGCCGAGGTCCTCTTCTGCAATGACTTCAAAATCCAAAGTGCCAAATGTCCCCTGGACGCCCGAGATTACCCTGGAGGACAAGCCGGTCATGGCTACTGATAGTGCCGACGACATTAATGTCGGCGTTGCCCTTAGTACAGCTCTCCTTCTCCCAGGTGATCTGGAAAAGAATGTTGAAATGAGTGAGTATGAAAATTACGCTTTCATGCTTCAACACTGTGTTCAAGTAAGTGTCTTCACTTGGTAACCTGTCTTTTCATCTTTGTTTGTATAACTCTTGTAATAACTTCTCGTTTTTGTGTTCTTTCAGGCTGTTCAGCATGCCCACTCTTTCTCCATGCAATCTTTTGAGAACAGGGAGAAGTTAACTGATTTGCAGAAGGAGTATTCTGCACTTCAGAAGACCAGCAAGGGTCTTCTAGCAAAAATGAAGAAATTGGAAGACCAGGCCGAGGCTGCCACTAAAGCCCAAACTTTGGCTGAAGAAAAGGCCGAGGCTGCTGAAGCTATAAAGAAAGTTGCCGAGGCGCAGAAAAATGAAGCCGAAGAAAAGACTGCCCAAGCCGAGAAGGAACTCCAGGAGGCCCTGGCCACGAAAAAGGCTGAAATCAAAGAAGCTGATGAAAAGGCTTATGCGCAAGGCATGGCCGATGTCACTGAGGAGTACAAGTTTCAAGTCAGACAGGCATGCAACAGGGGATTTTCCCTTGGTTGGATGTCCTTGATAAAAAAGCTTGATCTTCCTGTTGACTCGCCCTTTCGTAATGCCGATGCCATTCCTTTACCATTTCCTCCTCCAAGTCAGACTGAAGACGAATCAGAGACTGAGGCTGATGCTGCGGATGAGGATGAAGAGAATAATGATGATGAAGCCTTGGTGAGGAAACCCAAGGATGCTGCTGAAGCCAAGTCCCCTCCTCCTGCTGAGCAAGTCATGGATTTAACCTTGGATGAGGAGGGTGATGAGGTTGGGGAGGTACCCAAGGAAATTGCCATCGGGCAACTATCATCCGACCTTCTTTTGGCTGAAAGAAATCTGGACAATACGCTGGCTGAGATTGATGCCGAGATTGAAGCAGAAAAGGTTGCCGAGGAGGTTCCACCGGAGTCTTCCGAGGTCTTAGCCCCTCCAGCTGCCAATGTTGAAGAGTCCTGATTCGAATGTTTTCTGTATTTTTTATACTTTGTTTTGTTTTCTGAACAACGTTAACTTCCTTTTATGGCCGATGTGCCTTCCTTCTGAACAATAGTTTTTCTATGGATGCTCCAATTCCTTAATTTTTTCTTGATTTGCTTCTGCTTGGTTGTATGCCTTCTATATTTTGCTGTCTTTGTGCAATCTCCTCGGGGTTACGTACCTCGGGTACAATTAATATTAAACTTTATTTCGGCAAGATATAGACTTGTAAACTTTTCATAAATTCTAACAAGTGTGAAACATATACTACTCAATTTAAATTCGATCAAACTTTTCCTCAAGTGTTTAAACGGTGATCTCGGTCTAGCCTACTTGTAAATTGCTACAAATTTCAACAAGGATAAACAATATACTTAGCTTTTACCTTAATCTGTAAATTGCTGCAAATGTTTAGCAAATTGCTACAAATTTCAACAAGCGAGGAGGAACTGTAATCTCGGCTTAACTCCAACTTGTAAATTGCTATAAATTTCAACAAGTGAAGATAAGGAAACAGCTTAACTCCAACTTGTAAATTGCTACAAATTTCAACAAGTGAAGATAAGGAAACAGCTTAATTTCAACTTGTAAATTGCTACAAATTTCAACAAGTGAATTAAGGAATCAGCTTGACTTCGACTTGTAAATTGCTACAAATTTCAACAAGCGAAGACAAGGAATCAGCTTGACTTCGACTTGTAAATTGCTACAAATTTCAACAAGTGAAGACAAGGAATCAGCTTGACTCCAACTTGTAAATTGCTACAAATTTCAACAAGTGGAGACAAGGAATCAGCTTGACTTCGACTTGTAAATTGCTACAGATTTCAACAAGTGAAGACAAGGAATCAGCTTGACTTCGACTTGTAAATTGCTACAAATTTCAACAAGTGGAGACAAGGAATCAGCTTGACTCCAACTTGTAAATTGCTACAAATTTCAACAAGTGGAGACAAGGAATCAGCTTGACTCCAACTTGTAAATTGCTACAAATTTCAACAAGTGGAGACAAGGAATCACCTCGGCTTATCTTTGGTTAAGCATCATCTCGGTCTAATTTCAGTTTTAAACATTATCTTGGTTTGACCAACTTGTAAATTGCTGCAAATTTCAACAAGTGATAAACGCATTCCTTTTACTTCTGCCCCTAATATGAACCTGAGTTCTACTTGGGTTCTTATTATTTATGTCTTCAAAAACATCAGTATGTAATTTTATCGGTCGTATGTGTTTGCAAGAACTTTTGAGAAAACTTTATTAAAGACATCGGGAAAAAATACTGCACATCTAATGATAAAAGAATTTTAAATTACAAGTGTTCCAAGGTCTTGGTAGTGCTTTGCCCTCGTTATCTTCAAGCCGATAGGCTCCATTCCCCAATACCGAAGTAATTCTATAGGGTCCTTCCTAGTTTGGGCCAAGCTTGCCCTCTCTTGGATCCTTTTTGTTGCCGACGACTTTTCTCAAGACTAAGTCACCGACTTGAAAATCTCTTGGATTGACCTTTTTGTTGTAAGCTCTAGCAAGCTGTTGCTGGTATATTGCTAGCTGGATTGCAGCCTTTTCTCTTCGTTCTTCCAGAAGGTCCAGATCTCGGGCTAAGACTATGTCGTTAGTGCCATTCTCTACTCCCTGGGTCCTGATCCCTAGGATGCCGATCTCCAATGGGATGACAGCTTCTGTGCCATAAGCCATGGCAAAAGGGGATTCCCCTGTTGATCTTATCGGCGTAGTCCGATATGCCCAAAGCACGTTGGGCAACTCGTCTACCCACTTTCCTTTCGCTGCATGCAGTCTCTTCTTTATTCCATCCAGAATTACTTTGTTGGATGCTTCTGCTTGGCCATTACTTTGGGGAAAACTTGGTGTTGAAAAGTAGTTCTTGATCTTAAATTTGGCACAAAATTTTTTGATGAGTTTGCTGTCAAACTGTGTTCCGTTGTCGGCAACTATTGCTCTTGGAATCCCAAATCTGGTGATGATGTTTCTCCATATAAAGTTCTTGACGTCCACATCTAGGATTTTGGCAAGAGGTTCTGCCTCTATCCACTTTGTAAAGTAATCTGTTGCCACCAACAAGTATTTTCTCTGCCCAGTTGCCTGGGGAAGTTTCCCAACCAGATCCATGCCCCATTGGGCGAACGGCCAAGGGCTGGACACTGGGTTTAGGTCAGCAGCTGGCTGATGTATCAAAGGTGCTAACCTTTGGCATTGTTCACACTTCTTCACGTAAGCTTCAGCATCCTTTTGCATGTAGGGTCACCAATACCCTTGGGTAATGGCCCTGTGGGCTAATGATCTGCCCCCAGTATGGCTTCCACAAATTCCTTCATGAATTTCATATAAGAAATCTTCAACCTGTGAAGGGTGTACACACCTTAAAAGGGGTCCAGTGAAGGACCTTCTGTAGAGATGTCCATCTTCTGTTAGGCAGAATCTTGCAGATTTCAATTTGACTTTGTGTGCCTCCTTACAATCTTCTGGCAGTTTTCCGTCTTTCAGGAATGTAACTATTGCATCCATCCAGCTTGGCCCAATGTCCACACACATTGCTTGTTGCTGTGTGCTCTTTGGTTCAATGCTCGGGTCCGACATATAGTCGATCATAACTGTTCTTGTTTTCCCAGTCTGTATTGAACTTGCCAGGTATGCTAACGCGTCGGCGTGGGTGTTGTCATCTCGGCTGACTTGTAGCAGTCGGCAGTTCTGAAATAGGGCTGCCAATCTAATGACTTCTTTTGCATATGCCGACATCTTCTCATCCCTGGCTGTAAATTCTCCTGTTGATTGGTTAACAATAAGTTGTGAATCACAAAAAATAATTACCTCATCTGCTTCTACCGCTGCTGCCAGTTTTAGCCCTGCAATTAATGCTTCATACTCTGCTTCGTTGTTTGAGGCTTTGAAACCCAAACGGATGGACTGTTCTATTATTTCTCCATCTGGAGATATCAGCAGTACTCCTGCCCCTGCTCCTTGACGGTTTGAACTTCCATCGACGAACAGCCTGAATGAATCGCCGATGTAGATGCTGCAGGGTTTGAGTTTTTCCTTCCCTTGTTCTTTTGCCTTTGGCTGGGTTTCTCCTTGCTTGCTGGGATACTGCTCATCTCGGTTCAACGGAGCCCGATGTTCAACTCTCTCAGGTGTGAATTCCTCCACGAAGTCGGCCAAAACTTGGCCCTTTATTGCTGTTCTTGGCCTGAACTCCAGGTCATACTGGCCCAGGGCTACTGCCCATCTTGCTATCCTTCCTGTTAAGTCTCCTTGTTGCAACAAGGACTTCAGTGGGTGCTCTGTTAGGACCACAATCTTCTGTGCCTGAAAATAATGGTTCAACTTTTTTGAAGCCACTACTAAGGCCAGCATTAATTTTTCCAGTGGTAGATACCTTGTTTCTGCGCTTGCCAAGGTTTTACTTATATAGTAAACCGCTTTTTGCTCCCCTTTTTCTTCTCGGATTAGTACCGCGCTTACTGCGTGTTCTGAGACTGCTAAGTACAAAAACAGTTCTTCCCCTGGTTCTGGTTTGGAAAGAACCGGAGCTGTGGTCAGGTATTTCTTTAGGTCGGCTAGAGCGGCTTCGCATTCTTCTGTCCACAGAAAGTCTGTGGCTTTTTTCACCAAATTGAAGAAGGGTCTGCATTTATCTGAGCTTCTGCTGATGAATCTGTTTAGGGCTGCAGCCCTTCCAGTAAGTATCTGAACCTGTTTTGCTGTCGTCGGGCTCTGCAGCTCTAAAATGGCCTTGATTTGGTCTGGGCTGGCCTCTATGCCCTTTCTTGTTACCAGATACCCTAGGAACTTACCTGATCCAACTCCAAACGCGCACTTTGATGCATTGAGTCGGAGCCGGTATGTTTTGAGTATGTCAAAGATTTCTTTTAGATCGGCAAGATGTCCCTTAGACTCTTTGGTCTTCACGACCATATCATGAATGTAGACTTCTACTGTTTTGCCAATCATGTGCTTGAACATTTTTGTTACTAACCTTTGGTAAGTTGCTCCTGCGTTTTTTAACCCAAAAGGCATTACCTTGTAACAGTACAGGCCTTTAGGGGTGATGAACGCAGTTTTCTCCTCGTCTGGTGGGTACATGGCGATCTGGTGGTACCCTCTGTATGCATCCAAAAAACTCATCCTTTCGTGCCCGGAAGTTGCATCTACTAGCTGGTCAATCTTTGGCAGAGGAAAGCTGTCTTTGGGGCAGGTTTTGTTGAGGCTGGTGAAGTCTACACAGACTCTCCATTTACCGTTCTTCTTTTTCACTACTACTGTGTTGGATAGCCATGTCGGGTAGTGAACTTCTCGGATGGCCCTTGCTTCCAGAAGTTTGTCTACTTCCTCTTCTACTGCTTCGACGTGTATCAACGTCGGTCTTCTGGCTCGTTGAATCACAGGTTTGGCCGACCTGTCGACATTCAGTCTGTGGCAAGTGACCTCGGGGTCAATGCCAGTCATTTCATAAGGTGTCCAGGTGAATAACTCAATGTTGGCTCTTAAAAAAAATTTCAGTTCTCTTTCCTCTTCTTCGGCTAAGCCTGAACCGAGAAGAAAGAAACGTTCTTCGTTGCCCTCCTGGACTAGGATTTTCTTTAGTGTTTCCTCACTCTCTTCGGTTGGCTCCTTGCCGACATCATCTAGGACCTCCATGTCCTCGTCTTCAATCTCTGCCTCCTTTGGCTCTCGAATGTTGCAAGTGGACTTTGTTGCTGCCATGGAGCAACTTTTTGCCTGCAGTCGGTCTCCTCTGACTTCTTCAATTCCATGCTCTGTGGGGAACCGAAGTAGTTGATGCAATGTTGAGGGAACTGCCCCCATTGCGTGCAACCATGGTCTTCCCAAGATGATGTTATATGGCGAGGGTGTGTCAATCACCATAAATTCTGTTTTGATCTTCTTAGTACCAGCTTGTACCTCTACGCTTGCTGCGCCTAGTGGCCATGTCGGCGTTCCATTGAAGCCGACCATAGGATTGTTGGATTGTTCCAGATCGTCAGGATGAAGGCCCAGCTCCTTGTAACATCTGATGTACATTATGTCACAAGAGCTGCCTTGATCTATTAGGATGCGTTTTACTTGGCATTCCCCAACCTGGAGGGATACTACCAATGCATCATTATGCGGATGCTGGACCATCTCTAGGTCGGCCTCAGTGAAGGTTATCATTGGTCCTTGGCTTTTTTCAGGCCGAGGTCTTTTTTTCCCTATTTGGTTGACATGCTGTAAATGCCTTACTCTCTGGGTCTCTCCTCTGACTTCATTCTCGTTGACCCTTGAGTGGATCACGTTAACCACCCTTGGTCCTCCTGCCTGTGGTTGCTGTGCTGGAGGTGGTGGGGCTGCTGGTGCTTGAGGCAATCTTGCCTGTTCTTCTCTTGTTCTTGCCTCATCAATAAGGTCCCTCAGATGGCCTTGTCTTACCAAATCTTCTAAGTGTGCTTTTAGGGCTCTGCAACCCTGAGTTGGGTGCCCTTCTTCATTGTGGTAAGCACAACGCCTACTAACGTTTTTTCCCATGAATTCCCCTGGTGTTCGCACTGGAGTTCTGAAATAGGGCTGGTTTCGTATCTGATCCAAGACTTTATGGATAGGGATTCGGAATACTGTCGTCACTGCCTGTTTACCCCTTAATTTTGTTTCTTGCTTGGTCGTCCCGTTGTTACCTCGGCTTCGCTTTGGCGAGCCGTTTCCTTTCTCCTGCTTTATCTCTTTGTGTCCCGATGTATCTTCCTCGGCTCTGGCATACTTCTCAATTCTTGAAATGAGCTCTTCCATGCTTTTTGGCAGTGTTTTTGCCAAAGACTTCCGTAGTGAACAGTCATCTTTAAGGCCGTTCTTGAAGGATACGACCGCCACTTCTTGGTTGCATTCGGGTATTCGATTGAACACCTCGTAGTATCTCTTTGCGTAGGCCCTAAGGCTTTCTTCCTTGGTAATTCTTAAAGCCATCAGGGCGTCGACCCTCAGGGGCTGGAGTTTGTTCGTCACAAACCTGGCCACGAACATCTCGGCCAGGCCTTCCCATGTCTTCACGCTTCCCTTTGGTAGCTTATGGAACCAATCGGATGCAATTTCCCCAAAAGATGAGGGAAATACTTTGCAGAGTAATGGCTCGTTCCCACTGTATAATGCCATTGAGTTCAGGTATAATCCAACATGAAAGTTGGGGTCTGACTTACCATCATAAATTTGGAACCTCGACATACTGAATCTCTTTGGTGCTTCAAATTTGTCGAGTTCCACCGAGAATGGTGTTCTCGGCTTAACTTTTGAAGTCACCTCGGCCTCAGCATTCTGCTGCTTCCTTTTGAAGTAGTCCCTTAAGTCTTCCTTACTCCTACCTGGAGCTCGGCTGTCTCTGGACTTCAATCTTTTTGGCACACTGCTTTCGGCCTCGTGGTGGGCTCGTTTCGATCTTTCTCCATGGGTTGTGTCGAAGCAGAGTGCTTGCCCTTGAACATGACGATGCTCTTTGGGTCCTGGATCCCTCATGCGATGTGTCCTTTGGGACTCTCCCTGTCTTGGTTCCTCTCGTCCGACCTCCCTGGAACGTCGGTGAGAGCGGTTTCCACTCCTGGTGTGCTGAGGGGCTTCGGGGATTTCTTTTCTTCCTCCCTTCTGGGTGTTAATTGCTGGCATCGGCGTATCTTGCAGCGGGTATGGTGGTTGCATAACATTGTTTTGCATCATGAAGTTGACGACGGACTGAAGGTCTGCCAGCTTGTTTGCCAGGTCTTTTACTTCCTCATCCCTTCGTAGGCACCTATCCCTCCAAACCTGAAGGTTGTCTTCGTTATAGTACTTGCTTTGGTCTGTTCTTTTTGAAGCGCCGCCCTCCTGGCCGGCGTCTTTTTCTCTGTGGCCTTGGTCATGATTTTCTGTACTATGGTTGTCTCCTTCGATATCAAGATCAATTGGTCTGCCACTCCCAGCAGGAGTGTTGCCCCCAATGTTTTCCCTTTCTCCGTCACTGGCCATCTATTCTTCTAAGATTCCCACAAACGGCGCCAAATCGTGTGGGTGATTTTCCGACCACACTGCTCGCTTAGTAACCAGCTGGAGAGCACAGGCAGAATAGATGGCTTCAGTAACCTGCAACAGAAAGAAAAAGGTTCCGGCGGTGGCTCTTCCACCCGGGGGCACTCCGACGATCAAGTCAGTATATTTCTCAAAGATAATCAAGTGCTGAATCACAAGCTTGAATATAGAATTGTGTACCTTAGACCCATGGGGGTGCCTCTCTTTTATAGTTTACTCAATCCAAGTCCTACTAGAAGCCTGACTTCTATGGACTCCAATTCAATACTGACTTTGGATTCTTCAAGAGATAAAGATAAACTCCCTTAGAGCTTTATCCTTATCTTGGCTAAGTCTTTTCTTCTCTTTAGGACTCTTGCCTCTTATCCATTTCTCTGCTTATCTCGGATTCCGATATCCTCGGAGATAACCTCGGCAACCGCGAGATCACCTCGGCGTAACTACTATGATATGTGACACTTTGGCTTATATGTCGGCTTCGTCATGCCACGTGTTGATATCCAAGAAATATATCCCCACAGGAGGAAAAAAAATTAAAAAAAGCAATGACCTTCTTTTGAGTTTGAGCTGCTTTTCTTGATACTTGAGTTTTGCACATAAATATTCGATATCAGTATACAAAAACTCCTCCATCTCTGTGTTTTTTTTATCACAACTAGATAGATAGATAGAGAGAGAGAGAGAGAGAGAGAGAGAGGTTAATTCTTGTACCAACACAGTTTGTTCTCCAGAGATTATTTCGTTGTCTAAAATGAATGAATCTATTTAATTTGTTTTCTTTACTGGTGTAACTTTCTACTTCCTTAGTTGCTATACATGCCCCATTTAACCATCTACCAAAAGATCAGAATATAGCAACAATGCCACAATGTTGCAAACACAAGACAAGCTAAAACCTAGTATAAATTTTATTTATTTAAAAATAAAAAATAAATAAAAATACATTTTCAAGCCTTATCTCGTTTCAAAAGTACTAGCACAGGTTCCAATTTATTTACATCAAAAGATGCCATTCATAGCATGTTTTGTTGGGCTAGGGTTTTTAAGAGAATTGACGAGAGAAAGGGGTTTGCAACCAAAGCAGGATTTATACAAAAAATTCCTGCGTTGTTGAATGAAAAGTTTACAACCCTCATTTTGAAATTTCAAATCCGAAATCTGAATCCCTAATTTCGAAATTAAAAATCCCAAATCTGAAATGAAAACCCTCATTTATGCGATACAAACCTAAATGTGGGTGTTTGATGAAGGTGTTCCTGCGTTGTTGGCCGTTGTTCGTTGATTCCTCTTCGTCGTCGGTCTTCCCTTCGGAGTTCGGCTGAGTGAGGGAGGAGAAGATGGGTTGGATATCAAGTTCGGCTGAGTGAGGAAGGAGAAGGGAAGCTGTTTTGTATAATGCCCTAACTTTTCTAAAACCGTTTTTAATTAAAAAAAAAAAATTGGTCAAAAAACGGCTTTTCTAAAACCGTTTTTAATTTAAAAAATTTTTTTGTCAAAAATATTTTTATCAAAAAATATTTATGTTGAAAATATAAATTAAAAAAAATTAATGGGAAAACGGTTTTACGAAAACCATTTTTAATTAATTTAGAATTAATTAAAAACTTAATTAAAAACGGCTTTAGAAAAACCGG
The DNA here is from genome assembly GCF_055761805.1 of Camellia sinensis. Lineage (NCBI taxonomy): Eukaryota > Viridiplantae > Streptophyta > Magnoliopsida > Ericales > Theaceae > Camellia > Camellia sinensis. Next base: position 60,453,849 of record NC_138962.1, on the reverse strand, counting down.
TTTCCATTTTCAAATTTTATTATTATTTTAATTCGAAAACACGGCTTTGCAAAAGCCGTTTTCTGAAAAATGGTATTTCTAAAACCGTTTTACCCTACTTTGGGAATAAAGTTAAAAAAACACCCTAAAGTGGGACTAAAATGTTCAAAACGCCACAAAGAGGGAAATTGGCCAAAATTATTTGGTGTTCTTAGGACGTCACGTGGCGGTATCCCTCATCAATCACAAATCTATATATTTTCTCATTATTCTAATCACTCAACACAAATTCGTGAGCATCACTCTTTTTACTAATTAGAACACCATTGCATGCCCAAAGATCAACCAATAACTTCTACATGTTATCTCCCATATTCTGCTGCCACATGTATTTTCACACGTCCTCATGCATTCGTCGTCGTGGGTAGCCATATGTCTTGTTTTTATTGGATGGTTTGAATATAGTGTCAATATTACACCCCACGCTAGCATGAGTCCAGATCCTCTATGGGGTTATTTTGTAGTGCATTCCTGTAGTGTCCGAAAACACGACAAAACTTCAAAAAAAGAAAAAAAGAAAAGAAAATAGAGAGACGAAGAAGAACAAGCCATCATCGGCGACCTCGCTAGAAACCCCTCTCTAGACCCAAACCCTTTTCTACTGTTTCCATCCCTCTACCAGCCGATACCACCACCTCCTTGCCATCACCGTTGCAACCCATGTCTCCCTATCCCAACTCCTTCTTCTTTTTCCTCATTTTCCTCCTTTCTCTCTGTAAAAACTACCAAATCCACCGGCACAAGCCTCTTCGGCGACCTAACCAACCCTTCCGTTCACCTTATCGTCACCGCTGTCGATTGTGTGAAATTGATAGCTTCAGTGATCGTGAGGTAGAGAGAGATCGAGTAGAAGAAGATTATGAAGAAGAACAAGATGATGATGATGGAGGAGTAGAAGGTGAAGGGGTGGTTGGGGTGGCCCCAAAGCAATGATGAATTTTTACACAAACGAGGTGGTGGTGCTAGGATGGTGGACGGGGCTAGAGAGGGGTTGTCGGCGAGTGTAGCCGGTGATGGATTTCTTCTTTGTCTCTATGCTTTCTTTTTCTTTTTTCTTTTTTCTTTTTTCTTTTTAAGTTTTTCCCCAAAACGACGTCCGGATGCACTATAGGATTGTCCTATAGAGGATCTAGACTCCGCTAGCATAAGTAAGAATTGATTATGCTAGTCAACAGGTTTGTGGCTTCTCACCCTTCTCCAATCTAATTATGTTAATACGTAATTTAAAAATTTAGGAACTAAATTGAAATATTTTTTATATATTAGAATAAAATATAAACACTTTTACATATTTGAGACCAAATTGGACAATTTAAATATTAAAAATAAAAATGATATTAGTTCATACTTTGGGGACTAAAAATAAAGGGATTTGGTCAAAGCCCCCTCAAAATAAAATTTGGACAAAATTCATTTTACCCCTTGTGATTTAGCCTCAGAGCACTTTATCCCTTATCTTTTGAAAATAGCCAAAAATCTCTCATATGATTTTAGACTCAAATGCAACACCTAACACCTAACTCTGTCAACAGAATTAGAAATTTACTATTTTACCCTATTGAATCGGTGTGTCAACTCATTACATATACACATGTTTACACAAAGGATCATACTAAGTAAACTCATTATATACATAAATATTTATATATATACATCAAATTAGGTACATGTACATGTTTATTTATACACAAGTTTTTATATATGTATATATAATCAAGAAAAAACAAGATCAAAATTGTACATCCCTCTCTGATTCTCACAGCAAACATCTACGACAGACATGTCAACAATCAAAGAATGGAGATTGAAGTAGGGTCACAGTAACGAGAAGTGTAGATGTTGATGGTGTAGGAGTGTAAAAATGGCCCGCGGCCCGAAGCTCGCCCATGACCCGGGATGGGCCCAGCCTATTTAGGCCCTGACCTTAGCCCAACCTGAGACCCTGGGCCTGGGCCTGGACCATCATTTTGAAGCCTAGCCCAGCTCGTGGGCCGACCCATCGGCCCACCTAAGGCCCGGCCAGCCCGCCCAAGGCCCAGTGTCTTTTTTAGTGAAAAATAATAAAATTTTGGTAATAAAAATAAAATAAAATAAAAATGTTCAAGCCTACCCAAGCCCGGCCCAAGATTGAGCCCAGGCCCACCGGTCCACCCAAGGCTCGAATATCCCCTGGGCCTAGGCCTAGGCCTAGGCTTGGGCTTGGGCATAATTTTTTGGCCCGTGTACCAGCCCGAATTTTGACGAGAGCATGCGAGGCTCAATATAGGCCGGGTCGGGCTAGACCTGGGCCAGGGTGGGTCGGGCTGGGCCAAAATTACACCCCTATGATGATGATTGCAACATAAGACGTCATCTTTCTTGTCACCATATTGGCGATGAGAGACGACGACTTTACAGCCTGATGATGACAGTAAGGTGGCTTGGATGTTGGGGCGTCATTGGGGTGCTTTTATGATTAGGGTTGAAAATGATAAGGTTTTTCTGGGGAAGAAGATGAAGTTAAGGATAAAATTGTGTTTTTATATCATAGTTGGTCTTTTAAATTGGTTTACTTTCTTATCAACTCGAATTTATGGAGCGTGAGGTACAAACTCTGTCAATTTGGACGGAAATATTGACAATACAAAGGTAATTTACAAAACGACCAAAATCATAAGGGGATAATTGGCTATTTTTAAAATACAGGGGGGGTAAAGTGCTCTATCCTTAAGGACTAATTTAATATTTTAAACTTTAAAATAATATATAACTTTTGATCTAAATGTTTGTTTTTTTAATAAAAGTAGTATTTTGTAAAATCCTCTCATCAAGATCTATCAAACAACATCTAGATTATTTTTTTATTTTATTTTATTTTTTTGAGAAAAACATTACACCAGAAACCAAGAAATTACAAAGCAAGCACTGACACTAAGCTAGGGGGAGGGGAAGATATCCAAGAAATTGGCAAAACCCCTTGAAGATAGGATTGGGCTGTCTAGTGAGCTGTCATGTTTTCTGATCGAGGACTCCAAATGAAGGAAAACCTCCCTTGCTGAGCGAAACATTTGATGTCATGAATAATGGCCTTGCACTCCCAAGGAGGGACTACACAGAGATGGATAACAGATTGATTATCACCTTAAATCTCAATGTTCGAAAGGTTTTTTGCTTGAGCCATTAACAAGCTTGACAAATAGCAGAAGCTTCACCTTCCAAAACAAAGGAGATAGCCACAGACTTGCTATTCCATCAATGAGATTTTTTGGTTGACTATGTGTTTGCACCATAAATAAAATTTCTATCGATTATAACTAGGTTTAAACTTTCTATTTCTTATTATTATTATTGTTATTATTATTATGATTATGCAAGAAAATCTTGAAAGTTAAGAGAAGTTAAGCAAGTTTTGAAGATTCAAGAGATGGAGGACAAGTGGCAATGTAAGAAGGTGGAAGTTAGATGGGTAGTTAGATGATAGTTAATAGAAGTTTTTTCCTACATTTTTTTGTATAAATTGCCATTGATGGCTCTATTGTAAGGATCACCAACAAATCAATACATGACTTGATTTTCATTTCTTTTCTATCCTAGGAGTAGATCTAATCTACATAGGAGTAGTTTAAACTTAGATAGGAGTAGTCTTAATGTACTTTACTTGTATTTGATTATTTCATTCAATCATTTACGTCATCATCTTCTTCTTTTTTTCTCTCCTTTTTCTTGTTTGTTTTGCCATTATTTTTACTCCAAGGAAGTCCTTGAACTTTCAAGGCATAGAACGTCAACACAATTGCTTGATCATTGTGTTGTTTAGTAAGATTTTGGTTAAGACTGTCAATCCAAGCCTAAGAAAAATTTTACTAACACTACGAATTTTTTTTTTAAAAAAAAAATTACTATCGGAATTGACGTAAATAGTAAAATTTTACTCTATTCGCAGTAAGTAAAATTTGTCGTTGACATTGACGTTAGTTTGGACAGAATTTTTTTTATTATTATTATTATTTTTTATAGAATTTCATAGCCAACATGAATCTTGTTTAATAGATTTTGACGAGAGGATTTTAAAATTACCAATTTTATTAAAAACTAATATATGGATCAAAAGTTATATTATTTTAAAATTTGAAATATAAAAATAGCTACTAAGGGTAAGATTGTCTAAAAAAATGAAAATAAATTTTTTTGTCCCTGATGAAATAAACGCTTTTTCTCCAAGGGGTTTATAAATTAAAAAAGTTTAGGGTGTTCTTTTCACTTTAAAAGGAACTAAGGAGGGGGTATTGGCCAAAAATCCCTTAAAAATGTAATTAACCCATTATTTATCTATTTAATGATTGATATCCTTATCATTATTGATATAAAATTTATGAATTTACAGTTTTACAAGTGGTTTGGCTGGATGGAGCTCGATGGTGTACAAGGCCGCTCGTCTAAAGGTAAGTTTGGAGTTGATTTTTTTTAGTGGCTTTTAACTTTTAAATTTTTTTAGTTGTTTTATTATAATGTATTTAGAAAGTTGTTAAAAATGTTATTTTTTTGTGAGTGAAAAATGTTGCTGGTATATTTAGCTTTTTAACCAATGAAAAATGACTTGGTGGCTTTTTAACTTTTTAAACAAAAATTGGCTTTTTCAATACAACAATGATACAAACTTACAAAAAATATCTAAAAAATTATTCAGAATTTGAATTGTTTAGACCAGAGTCATTGTTGATATGACTCACAACACATCAACTTCAATCTCCATGATATGGAAAATGCTATGGATCATGAATTTGTGTCCTGAATTCTATCCCGAAAGTGAGTGGTGAGTGGTGTAGATTTGAAGTTGGGAAATGCGAATCACACTTAGAATGAGTGTGATACATAGATGTACTTTTCTAAATAAATTTTTGAGTGCTTTTTCTAGATATGTAAGTATTGTTGCCACCATATACACATTTTCCAGACAAATTTGATGGCAAGCTTTCTGGGTTTATATCTTTTCTGTTTTTAATTAAGATAACTTATAAATATATTTCTTGAGATTTACCTAAAATATAGATTGCCTCCATGTAGTTTGAAAAATTACAAGTACTCCCATATAAGAATTTTTTTATTTAACACAATTAACTGAAAAAAATAAAATTTTTAACTGCTCTGCTATACAATAATTAAGTTACTTGAATTATTAATTGAAATAAATTTCTAATATGATTAAAAACTGTTTGTTAACTTGATGATTTATTGATAAAATGGACTATTTGTTATGAAATTAAAAATTTAAAAGGACGAGATGTAATTTGTAGATCCATAGGAAACAAATCGTATTTTAAACAAACCTCTATTATTATTATCATTATGTTACCGAATACCCACTAAACATTCTTGGTCGACTCAAGTATGACTGTATATGTACATGTTTGTCAGATTCCCGGATGCCCGCTCAAAAGTTGTACAAGCTACCAGATTTCAAGAGAACGGTTGTTTCTGTGTGCAAATTAGTATTGGGTTTTTTAATGTTGATAATAGCAGCATGGGCTGCTGCTACCACTACAAGAAAAGTAGCATATAACCACGCTTTTGTTATGGCGTTTTTTTAAAAAACGTCGTTTTAAAGATTTTCAAAATATTTTTGTAAATAACTCATTTTAAAAAACACGCGTGCTTTTGGTGTACGAACATGTTTCCCTTTTAAGACCCACGCGTTTTTCATTCTTCTATTCTATTTCACGCAGCAATTGATAGATCTAGGTTTTCTATCTCTTCATCACTCCTCTTTCTTATGGTGAAAGGTCACTAGATCGAGCTTGGTAGGCTCCGATTCACGATCTGGTTCTCTCCATCTTGGCTCAAAGCTCTCAATCAGTCCGATTTGAAGATTAATTTTGTGAGTCCTCTGATTTTTTTCATTTTGTTTATATACAAACTTAGATCTACGATCTCAAATCTGTTATATATATATATATATATATACTAATTTATGTCTATTGATCGCGATCGATTTTTATTCTATTGATCGATTTTTAGGCAAATCTCGATTGATTGATTTTTAATTTATTGATCGCGATCGAACACTCTTCTCCGGATTTGATAGATTGATTACTTTCGTTCAGATCTGTAAGTTTGAGTCCCTATGCGCATATTAACATCCTCAAACCGACTCTATTTCTGACTCGTTCGTGGTGATCTTTGTGTTTGTGCTTCGTATGCAATTCTAGGGTTAGTCTATTAAGGCTAATCTCTATTGCGTTTGTGTACAGAGTCACAGAACCACCATCACAACCATACTGTGTCAATCTTTGTAGCAGCAATGTCTCTTTTCCTCACAATGGGTTTTGTGCACTGCAGACACCTGATTTCCACTCTGGTGAGTCTTCTTTGATTCCCTCCTTCCTTACCTTGCTTATGATCTGTCTGGCCCTGTCGTTTGTGCATTTGGATTTTCTGCTACTTTCCATAAATTTTAATGTCTTCAAAAGCCATGTATATGTGCGTTTGTGTATATGTGCATCAAAATTTTACTGGATTTTATCTGATGGACCCGCAGAGTACTTAGAGTGACCAAAATTTGAGTTTATGTTCTACAGCTCCAATAACAAATAGGAGGAAAACCTTGGAAGAGGTAGAAAGATAGGCTAAAATTTGAGTTTATGATAGGCCAAAATTATTGACAAAATTATTGTTAAGATGATGGGTAGAAAGATTTACTTATCCTGTCTACTGTAGTTATATAAATAGAATCAGACGATGGTTTGAGTTGGGACCAATTTAAAATTCAGTCTGTCTATTGGTTAATTTGGGTATTGACTTAAATTTGATTTTTTCCAGCAGTGACCTCTCCAGAATATTACATAAGCTTTCCCCAAAATTTTGAAGCTTTTTATTCTCAAGCATAGTTTTTGCTTTTGAATTTATTTGCATACTCATCTTAAAAGTCTCTGCTTATAATTGCATTTCAGTATTTCCATTTTATCCACATGGTGACCCTTTTTCTGAGATTTCTGTAGTTTTATTATTGCATCCACTTGAACTTTTAAATTTTATTTTTTGTTTTGTTTGTGTATTATTTATATCGTTCAAATATCGACCCATTTGACTTTTTAAAATAAGAATACCACCTTTAGCATGGGTTAGTGATAGCTGATTTATTTTTGTTATGTCGTCATAGTTCTGATGAAGGTCTACCTGTATCTGGTGATGAATCAATGCATGAAATTCTGCAAAAAGCTTTGTTGAGGACAATTCATGATATTGATACAAAATTTTCACTGGTAAGTATTCAGTCTTTACATTTTTCTTTCTCAAAACAAGTGTTTCTCATTAGTTTGTTGTGATCATCCTACATTCCCAGGAAGCTTTCAATAACAGATATATTTCTGGATCCACGGCCACCATCGTTCTCTTGGTGGATGGTCAAATTTTAGTTGCTAGTGTTGGTGATTCAAAAGCACTCCTGTGCTCGGAGAAAATCAAGTTTGCTTTGGGGGATGAAGGTCTAATTCTTCCCATTATTATCAAGTCCCTTTGTGGTTGGACTCACATTCACTAGGCACTGCTAGATTAAAAAAATACACTTGTCTTGCATGTTATTAGCATATGACAACTAATCTACATGTATACCCATAATTAGAAGTCTTATTTCAAGCCATTTGGACATAACAGGTGCTTCAATAACTGTGCTTGATGTGGAAGAACTGACAAGAGATCATCATCCAGATAGAGATGATGAGAGAGCCCGAATAGAAGCTGCTGGTGGGTTTGTACGTTTGTGGGGTGTGCCTCGTGTCAATGGTGTCTTAGCTGTATCCCGATATTGGTGATGTGTACTTAAAAAGGTGAAGTTTCGGAAGCTAAAGTTAGCTTCTGCTCATCTTTTTCCTCCACTTTTTTATGTTTTGCTGTTAGTTCTGCTCTTTAGCCATCATCCTATGGTAATGATGAGAATTATGTAATTTTCAAATAGTTTTGGTGAGCTCATTGCCGATCTTTGATATTATCATTCTCTGTCAAACGTGTGAACTTTGCACTGATCATTATTACATGGCGTTCAAGAAAGGCAGTAGGGACAACTTATCTGTTCTGCCTGAATTCAATTCAAGTGGTCACTGCTCAACTAGTGCCCGGTTGAGGTCAATTGCTTCATACAGTGGTCGAAAGGAGACTGCTATTTATGCCACTGATGTACATACTGGGATGGTAATTCGGTGCAAAGTTTACATTGACAACTTCTCCAGGATCCAGATATTTCATAACTCCATCAAACTTGACTTAGATGGGCTTGCTACTCTCCATGTTCGTGCCTTTGATGATGAAGGTAATGATGAGATGCTGAAGTTTATATTTTTAGCTTGAGAACGTTGAAATTGTTATTTCTTTGTTAATTTATTTTTTCCTGTAAGAAAATGGTTTACCTTTTGCCTGTGAGAAAGTGGTTTACTAATTGTTTAACTTTCTTGTAAGTTTTCCATTTATCTCCTATTATTATTTTTTTTTTTTTCTTGTTTTCATTCTCTCCAGATGCTTATGTTGTATGCTTGTTGAAAACTATATTCACATTCATTCTGTTGTTTATTCTTTGTGACTCTGTATGTCGGTTCATAAATTTTAATTTTCTTGGACTGTGTTGCAGAAAATGCATTTTCATCATTAGTGGGCTTACAGTTTATGTGTCATCTGATGCCTGAAGCTAATGGATTGCCTCATCACCTTGTTCATATTCCTCTACAGGACTCTCCTCTGAGTGACTGTGGAGGATTATGTGGTGACTTTAGATATCCAAACAAAACTTGAAGATAGTGTAAGTCTGTGGGTCCCTCTTTTTTGTGCCTTTTTTATATAATATATATAGACTGTTACTTACATAAAAAGAACAAGATAATGTCAGTTTGCTGGTAATATATCATCATATGGTTGTAGTGAGCGACAGGATGGTGTTTCCATATCTAAATATTGCTCTTTTCATGTTACAGGTTTATTCATGATTGCATCCCATTGTTGGCTAGCAGAGTTTACGCCTCGAATAATAAATGGTAATCATTTCGATTCTCTGTGAAAGCTCTAGTACTCATTCCATGTTCTTGATTGTTTTTGGGTGAATTAAGTTCCTGATTGTTCTTTCACTGGAATCTATACTCTGTTTTCTGAATCTGTAACTCTGTCACATATGTATCTGATTTGATTGATTTCTGAATCTATCACCCTGTCATATAGGTAGATAACTAAATTAGTTTTTTTTATTTTTTTATTGTTTTCTTCCAGGATGATAATAGGAAGTGGGTATGCACACTTCAGGATCTATTTGTTTTCTTTGCTGCATGTCAGTCAAATAATGTTTTCCAGAAGCATCTTCACTTCATAGTTACCAAATGCAAGATCTCTCCTGTCCGATTTTTGTCGAAGCTTTTCACTGAAGAAGGTTTTGATCATGGCATCCTCTTCAATTATTTGTTTTGTTGCATTTGTTTTGTTTTGTTTCTTTGGTTATAAGCAACACTTTTGTCTAAATCCTTAAAATTGACAGGGAATAGCACAATCTGGAGTAATTTTCTTGAGGAACTTCTGAGATTGATGGTTCAACAAAAGAGGCTCATGCTATCAGACAGAAAAGTTCTGCCTTCATTTTTAACATCTTTGCTTGGCTCTTAGTGCCATAGCCTTTAGTGCCTCAGACAATTGGACAAAGGTTTTCACCTTTTTGTTATGCTTAGTTTTCATCATATCATCATCATACTGTCATCTTCTTTCTCATAATAACCATCATTTCATTTTGTCCACTTTGTCGATATCCATAGAATAGGAAGATCATGAAGTCTATAGTTTGAAAAGAGAGTTGCTTCTGTTTCTTTAAGTAGGCCCTATGAGTTGTTGCCTTTAATAAAATAAAATATTTCTTGATATCCTCTTCATCTTATGTCTTTCAATGAGTTTTGTTCTCATTAAAGAATGCCCTAGATAGTCAATGTCCCTTTTTAAGAATGAGGCATGCTTTGCAAGATGTGCGAAAAAGAGGGGGGGAGAGAAATGAGGGAAGGCAATCCTTATCAGAGGCAAATTTAAACTCAATAGGGTGCAAAGACAATGGCAAACTAGTTCAACAGGGTATAAAGATGGCCAATAGAAGGATTATAAGGTGTTCACCAACCTTGTGGTTGAGGAATCATCCCTTTGTTAGCTAGATTGTGGACCCAGCTCTTATCTCCTTCTCAAAAGAAGTAGATTGACAGAGATATAAAAACTTCACATCTGAATTGCCATAATGGCAAGCATGTGGAGAATTGGATTTCAACCATTCACATGAACAGTGCTCGAGCACCTGACAGAATGTTGGGTGAGGTGAGAGGACATAGCTGAAGGTGAGATATGCTTATGGAACTTTTTTCAGATTCTCACATTTGAATTCTGCTTTGGCATAACTTTTTTCAGTGCAAGTTTACAGAGAAAATAATAATATTATTACATTAACCCTGACAGCTCACCCACAGAGTTAGATTACACAATTGAATCTATGAAGGAAAACTGCTAATAGAAGCAATTGAATGTTTTGCTTGAGTATGTTGCTAATATTACCTTTCTGTTATATTTACCTTTTCAGAATGTGTGGAAGGAAAATGTCTCAAATCCCATAAGAACCATGGTGTTCATCAAAAATATTTTGGTGCTTTAATTGCTCTAATGTGTGTGTGGAGCTCATCTGATGTGTTGTTTTGGTTTTTTGTTTTTATTTTATTTTTTTTATTTTCCACCTCACTAGAGCTCAATTAGAGCTCTAATTTTAAGGGGATGAATCACTGCTGTAGTAATTTTATTTTTTTTTATTTTCCACCTCACTAGAGCTCAATTAGAGCTCAGTATTCTACCTTGAGAAATAAGAGAAACATGCCAAGAAATTTGGGAGTTTAGATGTATAATATCCACACTTGATAGGGGGACTTGAGACTATGTCACATGACTAGTGTATATAACATCACTTCAGATTTGGTGATATTTTAATTAATTTTACTGTGTGCTTCTTGGCTTATCAGGTATGGTCTACTCCAAATTATTGTTATCGCTGTGGTAATGTAGCTTCAATATTGAGCTTCAATGAGAATATGGTACTGCCACTAAACTTTTCACTCTTTTAACTTGGTTGTGGCTTCTTGGCTTTTCGGCTCATTTATATAGATTTGACGACGTTCACAAGATAATGTCAGCATCATCATTGTTGATTTGGGGTATGCACTTGTATGCATTAAGTTAATTTAATCAAATGTTTTCCATTCTAATCTAATGTGTCAATCTATTGTACTGATATTAACCTTTCTAATTTGGTCCTGGCTGTGACTTTTTGCAGGAGGACAGATTGGCAAAGTTTGCCTCATTCAGAAAGAAATTTTTGTTTTTGAACTGGGCCAAGCTTTTGCTACTATCAGTATTGTGTCATTAGGAGTATGGTTGTCTTCTCTGCTTTCTGCACGAGTTCTCAAGCCTGACTTTGTAAATAAATCCTCACGGATTTTTAATATATTTTGTGTCTAGATATATTCTGTAATTGTTCATGTATCACATCTTATTGCATTGTTTTTTATTTTTAATTTTGTTTTCAAACTTAGTTTATTTATTATTTTAATAAACATCAATTATTAGTTTTTAATAATTGTTTATGACAGATTTTTTTCAACCATATAAAATTAGCACAATTTTTATAATAAAAAAAATAAAAATAAAGGCTATGGCGGCGTTTTTGAACGTCACTATATCCCTACCCCAACGGATAGATTTTTAAAATGTATAAATGCTTTTAACGGCGTTTTCAAAACGTCGTTAAATGTAATAGTGACGTCACAGCATAATTAGGGCAGGACATTTGGCGGCGTTTTTAAAAACGCCGCCTATACTAATATAACGACGTTTTTCAAACGCTATAAAGCTATAGCGACGGCCGCGTCCTCGACGTTTGGTACTAAACGTCACAAAAAGAATTAGCGACGCTTTCACTACCTATAGCGGCGTTTTTAAAACGCCGCTAAAAATCCATTTTCCAGCAGTGTACGGTACGAATTTTGTTGACAAGAGAACAATTATCCACAAAAATGTTAATTATGAGTCTAAAAATTCTGCCGTTACATCTATTTTTCACAACGGCGTTGGCGGTGGGTTTACTAGTGTTGCGGCCCTTTGTGAGAATGACATTTTGCTTAAAGCGGGAAGGCTAATTATGGAACTAATCACTATCGTGCTTCCTTACGTGGCCGTTATGGCCGCTATGTTCATACTTACATTGGTACCGGTAATTATGGCATGGTTTATTGTAGTGGCCCTACGTATGTCTACAGTGCCATTGCTGAGATACACCTTTTGTTTGATAGTCATTTTGTTCATATACACACATAGGCGGATCAAAAAGCTGAAAGATATTTTGTTCATATACATACATAGGCGGACGGAAAAGCTGAGAGACATTTTGTTCAAGGTGAAGAAGAAGAAGAAAGCAACTTTAACTCTATTGGATTAGAATGAGGCCTTGGAAATGGAAGTCTCAGAGAATACCTTCAGCCCACAAGCAAAAGATGGGAAAGGGATTATAGGAAAAGCTCAGATTTTGACAAGGACGGACTTCCTACACCTTATCTTGTCATACCCTATGAAACCAGAACCAAATGAAGATTTTTTTAATCTTGTATTTCTGAGGAGGCGATTTTTCAATATGAATCAATTACGAAGAGAAATAAAAGCTTTGCTATTAGATGACATATATGAGGAACATGAACATGAATTAGACGAGAAGATGATTTTTCTTATTTGTGAGGTCAAAAGAATGTTGGATAGATATGATTTTCATGTGGTGGCTTATTTACCTCGAGAAGCTGATGTTATTACTGCAAGGTCAGATAAGAGTTTGACACACAGAATTGAGGTTGGATTAACGAGTCAGACGCGTGGCAAATTTGAAGCGCCGGATGAAATGTTGGAATTGGGTATTGATTCTGCTATTCACCAGGTCTCGAAATGCTTTCAGGATGGAATATTTTGAAAGATTGGAATTTCAGTGAGTGGTTGGGGGGAAGTAGCAAAAGCACTGAAAGATATATTGATGATACGAGCCAAATGTAGTATCATCCTCTGCTTCTTTGTCTCAAGACATCACAGAGCACTGAAGAGGTTAGGCAGAACATTGCTAAACAGATTGTCGGATTTCATCAAATTGATGACATTTTGATTTTCGAGGAACAGCTACTTCAATTCCCACCTGACGACTTCTTGCTGCTTGTGGATTGTTTTGATGGGTCAATAGATAATCTATACGACTTAAAAATCCCTGATCATGGATTCATAGTTCTCACAACTCAATCTCAAAATGTTTATGAGATAATGGATGTGGATCTGGAGATCAGAATGGATGATCATCTGTTACCCTGGAATCTATTCTGTAGGAACATGGGCTCATTACATGTTCTTTCTTCTTTTGCTATCCAACAAATAGCCATCCGGTTAGTGAAAGAATGCCACGGTCACCTACTTGCGATCGTTCTTCTTGCAAGGGCCTTGAAAGATGTGACTGATATTGGTGTGTGGGAACTTACACTCCACCAATTAACATCACAGTCCTCTGAAGTCATGGTTCATGTGTTAAAACTCGTTTGGTATCAGAAGCACATCATAACAAAACATACATTGCATTAAATTTTGTGCACAGAACTCGATATTTCAAGATTCACCAGTATCAAGTTGGATCTCAAATAGTTTAGTAGGAAAACGTGAAGAAGGAGAAGCTATTTTTGAAGATCTTACCCATTCCTTCTTTCTAGAGAATGGTGGGGTAAATGATGTCCGGATGCGAAAGGAAACTAAAAATGTACTGCGAAAGTATTTTATACCCTATCTACCAAGCCTTTATCTAAAGCAAGGGGGACTAGGATTGGTTGAGACACCAAAGATTGAAGAGTGGAATAATGCTAGAGAGATTTACTTGATGGATAATAAATTATCCAAGCTTCCGGAGAACCCTAAGTGTCCAATCCTCACAAAGTTGTGGTTACATAAGAACTATGATCTGATGGAAATTCCTTGATTATTTTTTGAAAACATGCCTCTCCTACATTCGCTAGATTTGTCCTACACTAGCATAAAGTCTTTGCCACCTTCTATTTCCATGTTGGTTTTACTTCACACATTCCATTTGAAAGGTTGTGAACTTCTCATGGAGCTGCCACCCCAAATTGGAGAACTTGGGAAGCTTGAGGAATTTGATCTTGAAGGAATTGAATTAATGTATTTACCCAAAGAAATTGGACAATTAATCAGTTTGAAGTGCTTCAGGGTCTCTTTTGTGGATGTGCAAACCGCTAACGAAGAATTTAAGCAGATGGATTCGATCATCCCAACAAAGGTATTGTCGAAACTCTTTGAATTGAATGAATTAAGCATTGATGTGAATCCAGATGCTAACCAGTGGGATATTGATGTGTGGGATGCTAATGTGAAGGAAATACTTAATGAATTGAGTAGCTTACAAAAGTTGAAAATACTCACGTTGTATCTGCCTTCAGTTGATTCACTGCAGCAACCTACATGGAATAACAAACAAGTTATGTATCCCAATTTGTCTCAATTTGGATTCACTGTTGGCGATCATCCATGGCGAATCATATTCTGTCTACCACATGAAGTTGGGGAATTATTCAAGAAATGGTTAAAATCAAAGAAATGCCTCAAATATATAAATGGTGAGGGCAATGAATTCGGGAATGAAAATATGGTTCAACTCAATTTTTGCTTGCTAGTGAAATGCAATGAACTTCAACCATTATTGATGGAGATAGTGAATATTGGTGGCTAGTTGATAACAAATGTGTTTGGATGGCTACAATACTTGGGTATTCACTACATGAATTTATGAAGTATTTGGAAATGCCAAATTGGTAAGGGTTGTCTATCCAATCTGAGGTACTTGCATTGCACACATGTCCCAATTTGATTACTATTTTCACTCCAAATTTACGTAGTAATATCATCAAGTTGGAAGAACTTATAGTTGAAGATTGCTTCTGTCGGCTATATATTTTGTACAAGCCAATCGTAGCTTAACACGTGGCGCGAAAAGGGTAATTTGGGGAGTTAATGCAAATCTCCAACCAGCGACGGACACGTGGCAGTTCATAGTGGTAATGGTGAGTCTACGTCGCATGGAAGCAGTTAGAAGGCGCGAAGTGACGTGGCCCAACGGTTACTCACAATTCAAATTCAAATTCAAGAGGGAAGCCCAACTGCAAAGAAGGCGTCGTGAGAGCAGATTGTTCAAGACCATAACTAGATATTGTGGAAGTGCATTTCGATGGTTGGAAGCCCACTTTGACGGTTACCATTGGAGAATATAAATAGAGGAGAAGGCCCCATAATGGAAGGACCCAGACTCATATCCAGAAACTAGTTTATTTATTTCATATTTCTTTATAGTTTTACATTTCCTCACTTCAATTCCTGTACTACAACTCATTTCCCAGGAGTAGTTTCAAATAGTCGTTGCTGTAAACTTTCAAAGCTGGGTCATTCCATTGTAAGTTCCTATTTACTTAATGAAATTCAGTTTCTGAATTGTACTTGTTATTGCTTATAAATTTCTCCTAAAATAAGCTACTAGTAAAAGTCCTCTTCATTGAGGCTAAAAGAATTTCAACACAATCGTCTGATAATTGGTTGACAATTAAAATTCTATAAGGACTAATTGATTCTTGCTGGCATGCTTAAATTACACTATTAACCCTTGAAAGCTAAAAAAGCCAGCATATATTTTTGGCACGCCTAGTGGCACAATTAAAAATGGCTAGACGTAGAGCAAGAGGAGAAAATGAACGCCTGGAAGAGGGTGTGGAAGGAGAGGTAGAAATATCTAACCCAGAGGATAATGTAATGGATGCACCTATCCTATCAGATCCTCTGCAAATGATCGAACAGACTAGCACTTCAGAATATACAACACATGTCCAACGTACTAGACAGGGCCATGAAACTCTACCTTCAACTGTCCCTTCTACCCAACCAATAAATCCATGGGAGGTTTAGTAGATGCTATGAGACAGCAACTAATGTACACAATGGAAAGATGGGCAACATCCTTTTTGGATCGAATGAACTCTCATCAATCAACTGTTGCAAGACAGGCTGAAGAGAACAAGAATTTCCTTTAGC
This sequence comes from Camellia sinensis, assembly GCF_055761805.1. NCBI lineage: Eukaryota > Viridiplantae > Streptophyta > Magnoliopsida > Ericales > Theaceae > Camellia > Camellia sinensis. Next base: position 60,437,676 of record NC_138962.1, on the reverse strand, counting down.
ATAGATTGGCTCGAGACAAACAGCCTATGCAAAATAATGGACAAACTAATGGTCAGACTTGTAATCAAAACCATGAGAGAATGTCACCAGTGCCTCAGTCATGGTACGAAGCTCCTTCGAGACCACTAGCAAACCAAAATGTAACATTGCCCACCAGCGAAACCATACAAATTGGTGGATCTGGGCCAGTACAAGGGAATGGTATGAGGATGTTTTCAAATCCTATGTTTGAAGCCATACCTGGCAGACGGGGTTTCACTAATCCTGTGTTTGAATTTGCACACGGGGGGTTGGAAAGATTTCCTGTGGTTGGAAGAGAAACAATACTTGTTCCTCCTCTTGTAGCACCTTTCGTAAGGCCTTTCCCAGGACAGATTCCAAGAGGTCAACCATAGCTTCAACACCAACCAGTACAACAAGGACAACCAATCTTGGATGTACCTGTATATGGACCAAGAGGCCCTCAAGCATATGGAGTTCCTCCAAACCCTGTGTTTGTTCCTCCAGTAGTGGTCCAACTAGCACAAAATATGGTTCCAAGAGACCAAATTGCTGATATTGTTAGAGAAATGTGTGGACCTATGGCTCGGGGGGGTCTAGACTCCAGTGCATAGAAAACCTTACCCAGAGTGGGTGGATAGAATACATGAATATCCAAGGAGGTTTAGAATACCAGATTTTGCCCTCTTTTATGGGAATGGAAACTAGTCAACGATGGAATAGATTGTTAGGTTTCCAGGCCAGTGTGTTGAGTTTGCCAATAAGGATTACATGAAACTGAGACTCTTTCCAAACTCTTTAACTGGAGCAGCCTTCGTATGGTATATAAACCTTACATCTGGCTCTATCCAAACTTGGCAACAAATGGAGGAGGTTTTTCATGCCCAATTTTTCCAAACAGAACCTGTGGTTTCCATGGTAGACTTGGCAAGATTGAGCCAATGGCCTGATGAGAAGGTTGCTTAGTTTATTGCCATATTTAAAAGGGCACGAAACAAGTGTAGGGTTATGCTACCCGAGCCTGAATTTGTAAGATTGGCTAAAAAAGGGTTAGAGTTTAGGCTTCGAAAAAAGTTTGATTCAACTGAGTTTCGAGACTTAGTGGAATTAACCTATAAAGTGTCTATATATAGAACTTTACTTGAGGAAGAACAAGATCGAAGTAATGCATCATATAAGACCTACTATGGGGACCCTAACTATGAAATTGATGCAGTAGAGATTGTAGGAAAAGAACCTATGACCTGTGAAGCATTAATTCAGAAAGACAGTACAATAGATCGACAGTTTAAAAAGAAAGACCTTCATAGGAAGTATTCTTCTGACTTAACAAAAGCATATAACATTTTTAATCATTTGCTTGCAACAAATTTCCTAAAGTTATCAAAGGGAGTTAAGATCTCTACCCCTGAAGAACTTAAAGGAAAACTGTACTGTAAATGGCACAATTCTTGATCTCATTCAACTAAAAACTGTATTGTTTTCCGAGACAAGATCCAAGAACAGATTCAGAAGGGAAGGCTAAAGTTTCCAACCAAGATTGAGAAAGCTATGGGAATTGACACCAACCCGTTTCCACAGATTGGGAAGGCTACAACCAATGTTGGCATACCAGATTTCCAAAACTTATCCTTGAAGGAATTGGAGGAAGCCACTGTACAAATGCACGTGGCTAGCCAGGCTGCCTTAAAAAAGGACACCAGAAGTTCACTATCAAGTGGACAAGACTCTGCAGTGAAGAGATACTAGATGATGACTCCCTTGAAGCAGCTGTAGTGTAGAGGATGTGTCTTAGATGTAGGATGAGTTACAACTGGCTGAAGGGGCTCCCAGTTGATGGGAAGTAGTATTATAAAGATGTGCAGAGGGATCCAAAACCATCCAGCACCTACAATAGAAGGCCATATCCAACTGGTCCTAGATAGCATTCATCCTTGGTTGGCTCACCAGACACCAGGATGTAATCAAAGGGAAAGAGGCCCCTGAATGAAACCAAGCCACCTAACTATTACAGGGTAGGCAATCAGCCGGAAGGTAAGCCTGAATTTGGCTCAAGACAGGGAACCAAGCGTAGTGATTGGCCCCCAAGAACTGCTTCAAAAATAGTTTACGAAGACAGAGGTAGCAGGCCTAGTAGCTAGAGAAGTAGATTCATTGGTTCCTAGGGTTCCAGATTGGTTTGTCATGCAGAGCAAATCTAAGGTCATACCGGCACAAAACAAGGGAAGGATAATCATGCCTCCTCTGGTGGCTCCAAATAATTGGGTTCTACTCAAAAACCTAAAAACAAGGGAGTCAGACATGGTTCCAGTAATTTTCAAGTCCCAAAGGAAAAAGATCCAGTGAAGGTACACTCAATATTAGAGGGACCTGAAAGAAAGTGGAGAAAGTACTTCTTTGGCACAGTCAAAAGATCAGAAAGAAGAATGAACAGGTTCAAGGCTTGCTCCTAAAATCAAAGAGGGTGCCAATAAAGAACAGTTGGTTAAAGTTCATGCTGAACTGAAAGCCAAAGAAAGATCCAGCCTAGCAGGTCTTGAAAAGGCCTTGATGGAAAGTGACAGTGAGACGGAAGGAGAAGATGAACTAGGCCAAGGGAAAAAATCGGTTGAAGATGAAATGTTCGAAGCCTTCATGGCTGAATAGACCTTCTTGGTTGAAAATCCAATAGGAGTAGATCACAAACGAATTGCTTCGAAGGAAACCACCAGTATTGAGGTTCCAGAGTGCAGTATGGAGGATGCCTCCCAAGCTTCAGAGTAGACTCAAATGGGAGGAGAGCAATCGCAGCTAGTGATACAATTTGGCTTATTCCCTCCAGTACCAGTAAATATGGCATATGTGTTGCCACAAGAATTCCAAGCTGAAAAGGGAAACCAAGAAGGTCAAGAAAATGACCCCATTCCAGTTTCTAGTGAAGATTCACAGGCCAACATGATTCAAAATGAGTCAAAAGTGGCCAAGCCAATGGAAACTGATGAAGAAAGTGAGCATTAACCTCTTATACCCCTTCGAGTACCCCACAATATCTACGACCCAGCACGTTATGCTCCTGTATATCACGGCTTACTTCGATGGGATACAAATGAATAGGGTGTTAGTAGAGAATGGTGCAGCAGTGAACCTGCTTTCGAGGCCCTTTTTGAAGAAGTTGGAGAAGAGAAATCCTAGGTTGATAACCAGCACAACCATTGCTAGTTTTGCTAGGGATAAGCAAATGGTTAAGGGCATTCTTTGTTATAGACAGTAATGAAATTAGAATTTTGGCATTAAATAATATCCTCTTCTAAAAGAAGAAGACAGCCAAGAGTTATAATAAAAAAGTCTAGCACATTAGCTTTGATGAAGGTGACTTGGTATGGAAGACAATACTTCCAATAGGCATTAAGAGCCATAAATTTGGCAAATGGTCACCTAATTGGGAAGGGCCATATCAAGTTCATAGAGTCATGCCTGAGGGAGCCTACCATCTGAGAAATTTAAATGGTTATGTGCATCCTAAAAAAATTAATGACGGATACTTGAAACCTTATTATCCAACTGTGTGGGAGACACAAGGAGTGTAGAAAATGCTAAGTAAGAATAACCAAAAAAAAAGTATAAAACACTCAGATAGATAATAAAAGGTTTTCATTTCACAAAGAATTGAGTACATGCAACCATAAATTGGCCCAAAAATCAGTACAATGTTCTAGTTGTTCCCTTACAATTGATTCTCTATTCCTAAGGGATGGGATTAACTGAATGGCTACAGCCATGTCCTGCCTTCTGTCAAGTAGCCCTTGGTTAGTAATTTGTAATTTTTTGGCATTTCGATCCAAGGCTAGGTTGACTGCTACTAGCTCCTCTTCCAGTTGGGCATTTTTCTCCAAAAGTTGCATTCAAAACTAGGAGGCATAGAAATGTTGTCCCTTTAATTCAAATACTTCAGCATGTATATGGGAAACAAACTCTTTGTCCTTTAGTAGCTCCTCTTCTGTAGCCTTGGCCATATGGCAGATATTGATATAGAAATCTATGGTGGTTGCTGCTTGAGATAAGTGGCTTGAGAAGGCCATGTTAGACTGCTCTAAAACTTTGCAGCACTTAAGGAAACCATTTTTAATGATAGGCTTTTGTAAAGCTTCAAATGGAATCCTTGAAAATGATTGCAGTAGGTCCAAGCAGGTGCCTAAATCCACCCGAGGCAAAGAGGCTTCAGTAGTAGTTGAGGAGCTCTCAATAATCTCCAAGATGGAGTCTGCAAGGACTAATGGCTCAGTCTCACTGCTTGGTGCTCAAATTGGTGAAGATATGCCAAATAAGCTGGCCAGTTGAGTCTCGAAGCTGTCCATATCTTCCTCTGACATTGGCAATACAAAAGAGTCACTGGTTTAAGGAATAGATGAAAACATGGGGACAAGAGAAGGAGTGGAGGAGTCCCTAGCCGTGTCTATTGTCCTGGCCACCAGCAAGTCAAGAGAAGAGGGACTGGAGCTAGATGGAGGGAAAGAAATTGGTAAGCCACCAGTGTCTTCTTTGGGAGTACCAGCTACCACTAAAGATGAAGTGACAACTGGAGTTCTCTCAGGTGATAGAGAGGCAGCCAGGACTATAGGAGGAGTAAAATGAGATGAGATGAAAGATAGATGGGGCAGATATGGAGTTAGGCCTGGGCATAAGAAAGGTGGGATGCTTTACTTCAAAGAGGGAAGAGAAGAAGGCATGGGGAGTATAGAGCTGGGAAGTGGAAGTATCATTTGAATGGGCTTTACACTCATTGGCAATTCAGTATTAGCCTTCCTTGTTCCTTTTGAGGCTGAAGAAGCCAATGTCAAATGAGGAATGACTGTTGCTGCATATTAGAAAATAAAAAGAAAATGTTAACTTTTGCTAAATCCTAGAGAAGGAATCAAAAGGAATTAAGGAAAATTACCAGCTTCAGAGGTTATAATGATGATGATTGGAGAGCTGCGAAGGATATAATGCTCAGCAGTGTGTTTCTTCCTTGTAGTCTCCTTTTGTATTGCTTCAGTAGCATCAACCTCTTCTCTTTGCATTTGTTGCTGCCTCTTTTTCTCAGACCTCTATAAAACAATAATTTCCTTGGATTGCCCCTGTTCCACTGCCTTGGCAGATGCCTCATGAGTAGGGTCCTTGAAAAAATCAGAGGGAGAAAGGTCATTTTCTTCCTCCTTTTAAGTGAAGTTTCTTTTTCCTTTTCTGTTTCATCCTCTTCTGCAAGAGTTTCAGGTGCCTCTTCTTCAGGATCATGCAAAAGTTTTCTTTTCCTCTGTTGTTACGGCTTGCCCTTAAGAATGTTCAAAGCTTGAGCTCTCTGAGGAAAGTCTTCCTGTGGAGCTCCTGCACTAAGAATAGAAGTTATAAGTAAGCAAGCAAGACATCATAAAAACAAAGAGAAAGGGAAAAAAGAAATGCATACCTTTCTTCGAAGTAGCCCTGGTGATTCTTGGAGGAAAAGAAGGAGGTAAGGCAACAGTAGTAGGCACTGAGACAGCAAGAGTAAAAGCAGGGATGACAGGGACAGTGGAGGCAATAATAGTGGTCCCTGTCTCTTTGGAATTATCTTGAGAGGGCACATCTAGCCCTACCAACAGATTCCGAGGAAAGATAGCCAGGAGCACCTCCATATTGGCTGTCCACCAATTCTGGTACCTCCTTAATGCACTACCGTATAGGATGAAAGGAGTGAACCTGAATTCGACCAAGTCTTGTATCAACTTGAAAGTTGCCTCATCTAGCATGGTTCTTGGCACTTTCAGCTCTCTGGTTGCAAGATTGGGGTTAGTTTGGCTGCAGAGAGGGACATGAATTCCTCAAGTAAGCCCAAATTGCCTAGCAAATTGGGCAGGGTAGTAAGGTTCAGCAATACATTTATAACCTCGAAAGTTCAAGGTACCAATGTAGAGTTCCCTTAGAATCAAAATTGAGGCCCACATTTCTCTATCAATGGGATTAGAGAAGGTGCTGTCAGCCAGGAAAGTCCTCAGCCATGTTGGCCCTGTGTTAGCCGCAAAGGGGCAGAAGAAAGTAGAAAGGGGGAAAGCTGGGAGTTGATGGAAGAAAGTATGGTAACAAGCAAAGCTAGAAGGGTAGAGTGAAACTCTGGCATACTTCATTCCATAACTGGTACGGTCTTGCAGCAAGAATCTCAAGCACCTGGAATGTAAGTTAGTAAAGTAAACAAAAAAGTAGAGTTGCAACACCCAGAGTGGTCCTCCTTGGTTGGCATCTAGAGGTTTTTCACAACTGAGAGCAAGCTCTATATACATGACCTAGTACATAAGGATCTAAGGCTATCTTCTTAGCCAAAGCAAGAGCCTTGGCAAGAGGGGCAAATACAGGCATAATCCTCTGTAAGGAGGTACAAAATAAAAATTTGCAGTGCCAATATAAAAGAAAAGAAAAGAACTCCCGATCGGTCACAAGACCTTCTTTTTTATTCTCAGATTTCACAAAATCACTATAGGAAGAGGTCAAAGGGCGAATAGAGAAGGGAACATTAAGATCAGGATAATCAAGACTGAAGGGAGTACCAACGGGTGATAACCCTAGAATATGGCACATGTCAAGGATAGTGGAGGCCATCATGTTACAGCAAAATTAAAAAAAAATTGAAATCTAGGTTTCCAAACAAAGTGCAACAGGTATGAGAAAAGGGTCTCCAGGAATGGAAAACCTAGCTAGTCGAAGGGTGTCTAGGAGACAGAGTTCTTGGAGGTCTAGTGTCCTAGCAGGAACAACTTGGTCGTACCATTCCTTCCATTCTAGCCTCAATATGGGCCAGAAGCGATGGGGACAGTTCACCTTCCAACTTCCCCAATCAAGGCCACCCTCATAAAGGAGGCATTGATCCTCTAAGTACAGGTACAGAGCAGAGAGTTGGGCAGGAGTTTCTCTAAAAATGGGTCCAAGAACAAACTTTCCTTGAGCATGATGACAGGAAATAAAGATGCGCCCATCAATAGCACAACGGTCATCGGCTTTGTATTTGTCACATTCTTCGTTAATGATTCTTCTCAAAGCCATAGATGGGCTCGTACACTCGACGACTGGTATATTGGAAGAATAAGCCATTAGCGAGGGATTGAAAGAAGAAAGTGAGCAGAAGGGCAAAGAGCTGCAGATAGGAGCAACTTGAGTGAAAGGGGGAAACTTTGGACAAGCGTGTAGATAAAGTGCGAGAAAAGGGGGTTTTAAACCTTTCTATCCAAAGTTACTAATTTAATATAATGGGTTAAATGGACCCAAGTTTTAACCCATGTATGATCAAGGCTTTTATTTTAAAATCTCTGAGAACACAAAGAAGAAAACTATCTTCGAACCAGTATGTAGAGACCTTATGAAGGAGGGAAACACATTTCAAACACCCAGCTTGGCTTCGAAAATGATTAGTTGGCTTCGAAGCCAGTTTTCAAATACTTAGCTTAGCTTTGAAAACAGGTAGTTGGCTTCGAAGCCAATCTTATACCGTAAAGTCAAGCATCGTTGAGATTTGTTCACTTCAAGAATCCTGGAGGTATGCTTTTAGACTTTCCAACAAAGGAAATTTCCATCGAGGGATCTTTGTAATGACCTATGATTAGAATATGGTCATTGCCTATTCTTTCAGCATAAATAAGCACTATGGAACCAATTCTTGGTTAAGTAATATAGAAAGTCCGAGGGCCAAAGGACTTATCTTGCACTTTTGCTTAGATAAGACCCTTCAAAGGCAAATGTGGTCGTTCTTAAGAGAAATTTCATGCTTCGAAACACCTAAGCCAGGCCTCGAAGCAAGATTGGTTAGTTCAAAGCTGTTATGTACACAGATTATATTAACCATACGATTGGAATGTGAAAACCTAAGTCAAATACTATCACTCCTATGAGGAATTTTATGATTTGAAGCATTTGAAACCAGGCATCAAAACAAGTTGGTTGCTTTGAAGCTGTTATTCACATATTACATAGACAGAGTAAGGAATAAAGTCATATTCGCCATGCAATCGATCATTTAATTGGAATATAAAATCAGATCATGACAGATGAGATTTGAAGAACCCAGTTTTATTGATATGCAATATTTATATTAGGAAAACCTACTTGGTTACATTCTCAATTTCATAAAAATAAAGAATAGACAAAGTCACAAGATCATGAAACTTTGTCCAGCAAAATTCAATAAATACATACTCTTTTTCTAACCTATCTTCTATCCTATCTAAATTTGGTTTATCTAACTGATGAGCCCTTAGTTGGAAAAAGAGTTACTAGGCCTTCATTTCAAATTTTGTTTGTTTAAGAGCCTTCTCCGTTTCATCCATTTCTACTTCCCCATGTGCATTGCCTATAGTGGTATCTTCTCCGTACTCTGAATCTTGGTTCTTGAAGTTTTCATATTCTTCAAGAAGATTCTCTACTTCATACTGAATTTGAATACGAGCAACAGAGGTGTTCCCCAACAACTCACTAGTAATAGAAGCATTTGTATACTAGTTAAGTAGAAGAGGAAGTTGATCCAAGAAAGTATAGAGCTCTGCCTAGGCCACAGGGTTAAGGATGTGGCTTCGAGAGATAATATCACAGGACCATAATAAATTCTTGTGAGGAATGTCATCTCGAAGGACCTCAAAGGATAAATGAGGGAAAACGGCAAGCAAAGTTTGGGCTCTATACTGTTGGTAAGCAGTAGGAGGAACTGGAGCCTGGTAGGGAGCAAAATGCTGGCTCTCGAAGAGGCTGAGTTTTAGTTCTTCAATCCAGTCAGGATTCGGGGTGCAGAGAAGGAGCAGTTGGGTCCTCTCCAAATGAAGGTGGGAACTCAAACTTGTTCACACATTCTAGCCAATCAGAGGAGCAAAGTTTTTCTTTTTTGGCTAGGAGTACAGGATTGATTCCCAAGGCTTCAACAGGATGTGGAGTCCTTCGCACTATTTTGGACGGCAAGGCGGAAGTATACCTTGCCGAAAACAAGTTGTCTTCGAGACTGCGAAGGCGATCGAAGGGGGCGTATGGATATATTACAGAACTGCGCATGGAGGGATGAATTGCAATGAGATCATCAAATTCAGGAAATCGATGGTCGATTCGTTCCCTTGTTTGAAGTTGAATGGGTATGGGCCAAGCATCCCAGCCAGTATTTCTAGAAGACAATGAAGCAGCTTCATCCCATGCAGAGAGTTTCGGAGCATATGAACAGCTTCCAAGATCCATTTGTGCAAATGGTTGGTCCAGAGGTTCATATGGTGCAAAAGCTTCCATAACTTGTATAAATGGGAGCGGATAAATGTGGCTAATAAATGCATGAAGGTTCTTTCGAGGTCAGTCATCATTGTCAAATATCTCCTCGTATGCTCGATCAATGTAAGAGAAGGCTTAATTGGCCATTGAAGATGTATCAGTCTCTTCGTATTCACAGATAATGAAGGGGATGTTCAAAGCGTAAGAAAGGATTTAATGAAGTTCAGTGCTTCATTTCTAAGAAGACGGTGATACTTCAACCAAGTCCATGCACGTCCTAGGACGTGGATAAAGTGTACTGATCCACTAATATCACCCAAGTATTGGTATATTTGTGCGAGGGGTAATGTTGGTTATATATTTTGTACAAGCTAATCACAGCTTAACACGAGGCGCAAAAAGGGTAATTTGGAGAGTTAATGCAAATCTCCAACCAGCGATGGACACGTGGCAGTTCATATTGGTAATGGTGAGTTTGCCTCGCATGGAAGCAGTTAGAAGGCGCAAAGTGACGTGGTCCAACGGTTACTCACAATTCAAATTCAAATTCAAGAGGGAAGCCCAACTGCAAAGAAGGCATCGTGGGAGCAGATTGTTCAGGGCCATAACCAGAGATCATGGAAGTGCATTTCGATGGTTGGAAGCCCACTTCGACGATTACCATTGGAGATTATAAATAGAGGAGACGGCCCCAGAATAGAGGGACCTAGACTCAGATCTAGAAACCAGTTTATCTATTTTATATTTCTTTCCAGTTTTACATTTTCGCACTTCAATTCCTGTATTGCACCTTATTTCCTAGGAGTAGTTTCAAATAGTTGTTGTAAAACTTTTCAAGGCTAGGTCATTCCATTATAAGTTCTGATTTACTTAATGAAATTCAATTTTTGAATTATACTTGTTATTGCTTATAAATTTCTCCTAAAACAAGCCACCAATAAAAATTTTCTTCATTGAGGCTAAAAGAACTTCAACACAATCGTCTGATAATTGGTTGGCAATTAAATTTCTGTAAGAACTAATTGATCTTTGCTGGCACGCTTAAATTACACTATTAGCCCTCGAAAGCCAAAAAAGCCAACAACTTCATAGTCAAGAGCCTAGTAAGTCAGGAATCTTTGGACTTAAAATCCTCCAGCTATGTTCTCCAAAACTTGAACAATATGTCACTTCTTGACTTACCTGAATTGGTTACCATTTCTGGCGACCTAAGTATTGGTCTAGTATTAGAAAGTCTGATTGTTTATAATTGTCCAAAGCTCAAAAGTCTTCATGCCATGGAAGTGTCTAGTGACAATTTGAAGATCAAAGTAGAGAAAGAGTGGTGGGATGCATTAAAGTGGCATGAATTAGAGTGAAGGAACAAAACTCGTCCAGCTTATAAAGAATTTGAAAGTGATGAAGATTTGATGGGCCCATTAGCTAAAGATATATATTCGCACTAATGTAGAGCAAATGGTTTTCAACAATCAGGTAATTTCTCATATCATTTCTCATTTATGAGATATAGAGAGATTATTTACTTATCTACTATAAGATTTTTTTTACCATTCTCTCAGAGACCTAAATAGCGAATAGTAGTCTGTGTTCTCTATTTAAACGTGCCATTAGATTGCAACCACAACATAAGCTTAGTTAAATAAACAACCTGTGCTTGACTACCTAATTGAACTCCACCTATGAAAAACAATTTTATTCACTCAGCCATGTTTGTTTGTTTGTTTGTTTTTTTTTTTTTTTTTTTTTTTTTTTTTTTTTTTTTTTTTCAACTAGACTTTTACAAGAAGTTTGAATAAATTAGGTTCACTACAAATCTGAAACATGACACTTACTAACCTATTTTGTTATTCTGACATTATGTGTCATTTTTTCCATTTGTCTGGTGAGTGATAGGTTATAAAAGCTTCATGAAGGCACTTGTGGCAGGAGATTGGAAAAATCGATCCAATGGTGTTTAGGAGCTCAAGCTGAGGAACTTGTAAACGTAATTACCAATAAATTTTTAGAGAAAACTGATCAGATTAAAACTTCATAGCTTGTTGGCTAGGTTCTTTGTATTATTGATGTTTGCCTTAATGTTTTTAAATACAATATTGGGATGTGATGCTTTATCTGCTTTTTATCTCCTTGTGTGGCTGTGACAGTAACAGTAATTATTGTAGTGTCATATTTGATGTTCTTGTTTTTCTTGTTATTTGAAATCTGTCAATAATTTTTTTTAATTTATTTTGGCAAGTAATACATGTTTATGCCCAAGGTTTTTGTCTTCCTTGAAGGCCAAATTCATATATAGATTTTGCTGACTCTTTTTTTTTTTTTTTTTGGTTAATTACAACAAAAATCCCAGGGTTTCGTGTGTTTTTCAATTTAAGCCCCAAAGTTTCAATTTCGACAAATTAAACCTTTGAGTTTCATTCGTGTTTCAATGTAAACCCTCCGTCCATCTCCGTCTATCTCCGTCTCACTTAATCTTTCCTTCTTTCAGATTCAAACCCACATGTTCAAACCCTTGTATCTCCCTCGTCGTAACTCTGTATCACCTCATTTTCACGTCGTTGAATTCACCTCATGGATTAGTTTTCATTCCACCCCTCATATGCCATTTTCCACCTCTTTTTGCATGCCGTCGGAGCTCCGAAAGTGGGCCAAATTTTTTTTTCTCTTTGGGCAAAATTTTCAGATTCAAACCCACATGTTCAAACCCTTGTATCTCCCTCGTCGTAACTCCGTTTCACCTCATTTTTGCGTTGTTGGATTCACCTCATGGCTCAGTTTTTATTCCACCCTTCATACACCTTATTTCACCTCTTTTTGCATGCCGTCGAAGCTCTGAAAGTTGGCCAAAAATAAGATTATTCTCCTTTTTTTTTCTTGTTGTTATCACGACAATATTCTTGGTACCGGAGATGTAATGGATGATGCTTGACATGCTCATCGACCCAGTAGTTTTTGATTTTTGTGGGTAATTGTATATCTATCACCACTCGACGGCACCGCCACCATTTCCACTACTACCACCACCTCATCTTGCAAATAATGATGATGAAGCAATAGCAGCAAGCTAGGAGGAGGAAGAAAAAAAATCTTATTTTTGGCCAAATATTGGAGCTCCGCCGGCATGCAAAAAGAGCTGAAGCAAGGCATATGAGGGGTGGAGTGAAAGTTAGGTCATGAGGTGCATCCAATTACACAAAAATGAGGTGAAACGAAGTTACGACGTAAGAGATACAATAGTTTGAACATGTGGTTTTGAATATGAAAATTTTGCTCAGAGAGAAGGAAAAAAAAAAGAAGTCAAAAGAGGTGGAACAAGGAGCACGAGAAATGGAATGAAAACTAGGCCATGAGATTAATCCAACGACGCAAAAATGAGCGAAACGGAGTTACGACGAGGGATATACAAGAACTTGAACATGTGGGTTTGAATCTAGAAATTTTTCCCAAAAAGAGAAAAAAAAAGAGGCCAACTTTCGGAGCTTTGATGGCATGCAAAAAGAGATGAAACAAGGTGTATGAGCGGTAAAATGAAAATTAGGCCACAAGATGAATCCAGCGACGCAAAAATGAGGCGAAACGGAGTTACAACAAGGGAGATACAAGGGTTTGAACATGTGAGTTTGAATCAGAAGATTTTGCCCAAAGAGAGGAAGAAAAAAAAAAATTGGCCAACTTTTGGAGCTCCGACGGCATGCAAAAAGAGGTGGAAAAAGGCATATGAGGGTAGAATGAAAACTAAGCCATAAGGTGAATTCAACAACGTGAAAATGAGGCAAAACAAAGTTACAACGAGGAAGATACAAGGGTGTCAGGTTTTATTATTGGCAATCTTGTTTGACAAAACTCCTTTTAGTTGTACTTTTATTCGCTCATTTATTTCAGTGAGGCTATGAGTTTTTAGATGCGAATCCAACCTGAATTGCGCCTTGCAGAGAAGTTTCAAAAATGCATTCAAGACAAGTTGAATTTTAAAAAACAATTGCAACGAAATTTTTTAATCTCCATCCATTAATATAGAAGTTTAAAAACTCTCTTGTTACATGTGACTTCATTCTATTTATTCATTTGAAAATATAATAGCTGCCTAAATTGTTGGTAACATGAAGAAAACAAAGACATGTCCTGAAAGCTAGAGATCATTTAAATACCCAGATGAGTTTATGCTACAACATGGTAGTAAAGTAGGAGATTATTTACAGATCAGTGTGAAAAATCTAGAAATCTCCTAGATGTTAATTTGTGATTATGTATCAATTTTAAGCAGTATATAACAATCCCAATCAAACAATCAAGACAAATCGACACAACGATTTTACGTGGAAAAACCACAATTGGACACCTCCAATTGTGATAAAAAAATCACGGGCAACAGTCACAAAACAATCCACTAAGAAGATATAAAGGAATTACACAGGTATACTCTCAATTACCTAGCGAATCCACGCCCGAATTGAACCAACCTCTATGTGTCTCTTCCAACCCCGTCTTCACCTCGGAATTGTCTTGACGATGAGCCACTCCGGAATCCACCAAAGCTTCAAGCTCAAATTCTTCAGAATCCACCGAAGAACAACTCTCTCTTTTGTGTAGAATAAACAAACAAACCTTTGATGTATGCTTCTTAAACCATGAGTTGAATACTCAATGAAAATATCAAAGAAAACCTATCAAAATATTTCCAGATATAAACCTTAAGATCCAAAAGAAGATCTGGAGAAGTACCCTTAGCTTTGGAAGAAAACCAAGCATTTATAGAAAACCAAAAGTAATCCTAAATTTGGAAGAAAACCAACTCCCTAAGAAATCTAGATTTTGAAGTTCGCTCGAGCGAGGAGCTTAACTTACGTGATTTCTACTAGTGCCTTGGCTCAAGCGACGAATCATTGGCTCGAGCGACGACTCCTTGGCTCGAGCGAGCAATAAACTCTTTCAGGTTTTTGTGTGGACGCAATCTGTAGCTCGAGCGAAAACTCCTTGGCTCGAACGAGCATTCCTTGGCTTGAGCGAACAAGGGCGGACATGTAATTTTGAATGCAATTTTACATTTTGCTTCGGCCGCGAACTGACCGGGCAGCTCGACCCCCATAATAATCAGCGAAGTGACAATTTTAAAAGTATTGACATCACAAACTTTTCTGCAAAGCACGATTCGGGTTGGATTCGCCTCTAACAACTCATAGCCTCACTGAAATAAAAATACGAGTCAAATTACAACTCAAAAGAATTTTGTCAAACGGAATTATCAAGAATAAAAACCTAACACAGTGGAATCTTTTATAGCCTACATTCGGAGTATTGCTCAGGACAAATTAATTTGGACAATTGATAAAGTTGAAGTTCGTCATTCTGCAGTGTAGGAAGATTGAATCATTAATATATGATTTGATTTCTTGCACATTGCCCTTCTAATAAAGTTGAAGTTGGCATATCAGATAGATTTACCATTTCGGATTTGAATTTTTATTTTTATTTTTATTTTTATTTTTTGTTTCCTTGAGTAAGTCAAGATTTGAAATTGTTATGCAAGGATGTATGGTTCCAAAGTTCCGATCTACAAAACAACAAAGAAAAATAAGACAAACACGGATGTGTCTATGTACATGAATGAGAGAGACTTAAAAAAAAAATTAAAAAAAAAAAAAAAATCAACTATGCACAATAAGAAATAAATGTTCGGAAATTTTTAACTCAACCTGTTCAACAATATTGTAACACACTGTTAAAAAAAACACCTTACTATAAATATGTATGTAGAATATACAAACAAAAATATTGTTGAAACTCTTATCTTCTCTCCTCAAAATAGAAATTTATAATAAAAATAAAACAAAATTAAGATTATATTTAGATATTGGATTTATTTAGAAATATAAATTACTTCAACATATTCAAATTTTTTATAAAAAAGTAAACCCCCCAAAAAAAAAGTTTTTAAATCAATATTTGTTCATTTTTCTTCTCATTTTCCTAACCCAACCAAAAGTTCAACTGAGTTTGGTTTGAATTTTCTAGATTAAATTTTTTGAAAACTGAGTTTTTTATTTTTTTATTTTTAGTGAATATTTTTAAAATTTTAAGTATTTTTTACTTTTTTAGATACACCTTACTTAGATGTATCTAAAAAAAATGTGAAAAAATATTTTAAAAAATTAACAAATACATAAAAATATGAAAAATATACTAAATTTTCGTATTTTTTTTTATATTTTTGGTATTTCTTGAATTTTTGAAAGATTCTTTTCACAAAAATTATACTTTTTATGTGTATTTATATTAAGTATGTCTAAAAATTTTAAAAAAAATTACTTAAAATATTAAAAAATTTCAGTAAAAACAAACAAATATAGAAAACAAGAAAGTAGAATTTTTTGAAAACTGTTTTCAGAAAAACGAAACCAAACAAGCTAAAACTTCATGTTCTTTTAGCTATATATTAATTTCATTGGCAAAAATTCAAAATCTAAAATCCAAACATATTAGAAAGTTAGCCAAACAAAATGACTCACATTGTTGAGCTATACATCATGTGAGATGGGGAAAAGCATAATAAAACCTCAAAACTGAACTAATTTTTGTCAAAATACAATGTGATCAATTAAATTACATGGTACTCTTGCATATGATTAGAAACAACTAAGTATAGAAACCTTTAAAATAAGGGGAGGTTAAGTATTACACATGTTTCACTTAGATGACGAAAACTTTTCCACTTTAATAAGGTATGGTGACACAGTCCCATTATTTTTCAAATATGATAAGCCCTACCCCCCACACAACATTTATTGGGTGACTACCCGTGCGATATAAAATAAAATGGTGAAATGTACCAAATACAGGTAAGCTACGAAATAAAAAGATAGTGATGGTGCAAATCATCACAAATGTAAACCTTACAAATGCTCAAAATAATCAAAAGTATTAAACTTTATAACCAAACCAAATTAAGCTTTGCGAATGACCTAAAATTCAAATATTTATATATATATATATATATATTAACATCTAGCTGGTGCAACTAGTCCCTGTCATGTTTCATACACAGAGCAAGCTAGAAGAAATTCAAACATTATGGTAGAAAAATTACCAACTTATCTAAAAAATGGCCACTACTAAAATAATATAATATGAATCATGTGAACAATAGTAATTCTAAAAGAATAGTTTCATCTAGATGTAATCTTATTAAGACGAAAAATATAAAGAACTAAGAAAAAATATATATATAAAAATGGTACCTTAATTGCACTTGATTTGCACAATAATGTTGCACCATGTTTGTTGTAATTAAATTGAATGAAATATCAGAACTTTCAGCTGAATTATGCATTCATCGAATGAGATTTTCAAATCATAATGTGTAATACTCAGTCAACCAAATGATAAATTCCTGGAACTGATCCCCAACATCCCCTCCCCTTTCCCCTTGGGCTAAAACTAACTTCCAGGGTTTTTTTCATTGTCAAGGACAACAACAACAAAAAATCATGGTATGATATAATTATGGAGAGAGAGCAACAGTATTATGAACTTTTAAATGTCTCAAACAAACACAAAAAAGTGATTCAAATCATAAATAATAATATGACACAAGAAGTTTAAGCCTTCATCATCATATTTAAGTTTTTAATTTCTTATATATGTCTTGCCAAACAGAATGAGAGAACAACCAGAACAAAAGCAAGAAGCAAACCAAACCAAGCAGGAGAACTCCACAACCACTGGAATGTATCAACAAACAGAGGGAGGATGCATAGAAACCCAAACTTCTGAACATGATCTCTCGGAAAGCTCGTTGGACCAACTCACGAACACCATGGTTGTATAATCTAGGATCTTCATGTTAAGCTTAGAATTAGGCAGGAAACTCTGCAAATTATTTTGACAAAAACACTATAAAGATGAAAACATTACCTGAAGGTGCAAAATTGCTGAAGTTGCTCTTTCACTTCTTGATTCTGCAAATTCTCCCACCACTGCTTTTCTACTTGGATAAGTTTCAGATTCTCTGCGTTATCTTTGCCGAATGGTAGTTTGATCAAGGCTGGACAGTTATGAATGTTAAGCTTCTCCAAGGCTGGCCACTTCAATGAATTATCTGCGCAAATACTTCCCAACTTTGGCAGGCCACAAAGTACTACTTTCCTCAGTTTTGGCAGAAGTTCCTGATTTCCAGTGGTTGCAGATTGCTCAACCACTTCCACAATTTCTGGGCAGTCTTCAATCTTTAAACATTCAATTTCACGAAGATGTTGAATCACAACTAGAGGAAAAATAATTCTCAACATTTGACAGCTACTCAAAACCAGAGTCTTCAGTTTGGTTAGAGTAGCTGGATCCACTCGGTCATTCCAAATGCTTTGCAACTTTGGTAAATTCTTCATGTATAAATGCTTTACGTTGGGCAATATTTCACTATCCACGACTGTTTCAAGTGCAGTACAACTTTCAATTTGACAACCTTTTACCTCTTTCATGCTTGGAATTCCCAAGTCTGATAGATGCTTGATGTCCTTCTTGTTCACCAAATCGAATGCATCAACATTTGCGAGGACCTCAAAAATTGGATGATTGATGCCTTCACCATTGCAATATCTAACATACCTTTCATATTCATAAAATTTAGGAATACAAGGGTATTTTGAGTTAGGGCAATCAATGAAAAATTGAAATGACCGGATGTCTTGGATGCTTCTCCATGAGCGGGTTTCCTCAATAAAAGTGTAAAGAATGTTTGCTTCAGGAAAATTGATTCGGAGATATGTAGTAGGAGTACCCACCTCAATGACATCTACAACCTCCTCATTTAAAAAGCAAAACTGAAGTTTTGTCAAATTTTTCAAAGTAACCACATTTTTTATGATAGTCACTACCACCTTATTGGATTGGTGTCGCGGTGATTTCACATCAATGATCAATTCTTCCAATTTAGAAAGGTTGGAAATCATATTGCAATTAAACTCCACCTCTTTAGTATCATTTTCACTTTCGCATTTGGCGAAGGATACTCGAAAATGCCTTAGACTCTTCAAATTTCCAATAAAAGATGGTATATTACTGAACCCACTGCCCCGGATATCAAGCACTTCAAGATGTTCAAGTTTTTCTAAACTAGAAGGGAGTTCCATCAAATATTCACAATAGTTTAGATAGAGCACTTTGAGACCGATCACTTTTGATAGAGATGATGGTAATAACTCAATTCCGGTATGAAGCAAGTCCAAAACTTTGAGACTTGTCATGTGCTCAAAGAATGATGCAGGAATACTCTTCAAAGCCCAATTTTTCTGTAGGAAGAGTGTGGAGAGCGAGCCACAATTTGGGCAATCTGGCAACTTGTCAAACTTACCAATCAAAGAGATCCATATCTTTTCACTCCAACATTTTGCATCTGGGGGCATTTGTTGCACCGAAAGTTTATAGTTAGGATCATCTGACAAGATATATAAGAGTACCTGTCTGATACATTTGTGCATCGTAACATATTTTGGATTCTTATGTTCCTCGAGTAATGACTTGTCCTTAAGGCTATTCAATATATGAATTCCGTCGATATATGCCTTTCTTGAATCACCACCATTACCAAGGAAATCTTCAGCTTCCCAACACTCCAACAAACAATCTATATAAATGTCCTTTTCTTCAGGATATAACACACCATATAGTAAGCATTTCCTTTGAGTATCTTCCAGATCATCGTGACAGAATTTTATCACATTCCTCAATTCTTTCAATTCATGTTGACCTTTTTCTGAAAATCTTTTCAAGCTTTTAAATCCTTCACTCCATAATTTCAAGTCTTTCTTTTGGAACACACTTGCTATTATATTTATTAAAAGTGGATGACCACCGCACTCTCTGATTATTTTCCATGCACATGCCTCTGCTTCACGATCATCTTTAAGTTTTGGGCAATTTGCTACATCTTGAAACATTCTGAATGATTCCTTAGGAGACAAATATGTCACCTTGACCACCCTATCCACTCTTGGGAAACGAATATGGCTCTCTCTAGTTGTCAATACTATCTTGCTCCCATTCTCACCAGGAGGGATTCCCATTTGATGTATATCAAGGTCTGCTTTAACGTCATCCAGAAGTAGCAAATACCTTTTTCCATTCAACTCATTTGATATTCTCTCGGCAATGTCGTCAGAATCACTGGTGCCTTCCATATCCACTTTCAACCTTTTAGCAATAGCATTTTGCAACTGGCTCATGTCCAAATTCTCGTTGCCCTCCCCTGCTGAAACCTTTATCCACATGACCATATCAAATCTTTTGGCTACTTCTTCATGATTGTTCAAGTTCTTCATAATGGCTGTTTTCCCAGTCCCCATCATTCCAGAGATTGCAATTCCTTTAACTTTGTCTTTTTTCAGCAAATCCAATGTATCTTCTAGTGGCATTTGAAGTGTTGAAAACTTTTTTATATTTGGTGCTATCAGCTTGATAACAGGTTCCAGTGGTTGATCAACCAAAATACTCCCAAGTTGATTGCTATCCTCCAAAAGTTTGATTACTTTCTCACCCTTTTTTTTCATCTCATTGCTGAAATTTGAACGTGGAAGAAAACAAATTATTTGTGAGCTTTCACTTTGTTTGTCATATCTCGCTAGTAGTTTCTTCACTTCTTCTTCAGTCTTAATAACTCTGTGAATCCATTGATCATAAGTTTTAGAAGGCATCTTTATCTTTCGTCTTTGGATTACATTTTGATGATCATCCCTTTTAGCACCTAACATTGCAATTGCCTCCTTTAATGCTGTGTAAATCTCCTCCATGTCATTTGAAGAGGCAATTGTGTCCACAATTGGAGCCCAGAATGCTGTCTTGGCTTGGGTCAGTGCCCCCATTGCAGCTGCTGCTGCTGCTACTTCAGCCGTCATTGAGAAACACTGAACTTGTACCAGAGAAGTTCAAATAAGAAAAAGAAACAGTATCAGCAAGGATGGATTAAAACAGTCAGCCATGTACAGGAAATATATCATTTCCATTTTTTTTTTTTTATTATTATTTTTTTTTAACAAAATTACCATATACTGGTGGCATTTTTTGAAACTATATGAATGGTTAATGGATCTTTCATTTGAAAAGGATAAACCTAAGTCAGCCAGATTGTTGGGCGACCATATTTGATTTTTCAATGTGTATACCATTGTTCCCCGTTTGTGCACCTTATTTTTACATTCATTCGCCAAAGTTTGTTGTCACCAATTACAAAATACAAGTTAAATGTATTTATAGGAAATGCATTCTATATTGGAAAATATATAGTATCTCTTCTATAATGACATGGAAGTGGCATTGTTTTTAATGTTTAAGCCAACTTATAGGGTTTTTCTTTGTTGTTGTTGATAACAAAGAACATCTATTTTGTGTATATTATTGAATAATCATTGAGTACAATATATATAACCTAAATGAAATAAACCCTAATAATCTAATAGACTAAACTACCCTAAATAACTAATAGAAAATACAATAATCTTCACACCCCCCCTCAAACTGAGGATGCGAGCGCAGAAAGCATCGAAAGTTTGCTAAGAAGAAAACGAAAACGAGCAACAGTATGAGTCTTTGTAAAAAAATCGGCCAACTGAAGAGAGGACGGAACAAAAGGAAGAGAAATAGTGCCAGCCTGAAGATGCTGTCGGACAAAGTGATAATCGATTTCAACATGCTTGGTCCGCTCATGGAAGACTGAATTATGAGCAATCTGAACAGCACTCTGATTATCACAATATAACGGAGTCGGATCAGAAAGAGAGATGCCCATATCAGAGAGAAGCCAGCGAAGCCAGACTATCTCGGAAGTAGCATGAGCCATGGCGCGATACTCAGCCTCAGCAGTAGAACGAGCTACAACAGACTGTTTCTTACTTTTCCAAGATATGAGAGAATCACCAAGGAAAACACAAAGACCAGAAGTGGATTTGCGATCAGAGATGTCACCGGCCCAATCAGCGTCAGCATAGGCACGGAGAGTCAAGTCCGAAGAGGCGGATAACAGCAGACATTGCAACAAAGTGCCCTGAAGGTAGCGCAGAGTACGGAGTAAGGCAGCCCAGTGGGTGGAGCGAGGAGCAGAAACAAACTGACTGAGAATGTGCACAGCATAGGAGATATCCGGACGAGTAACGGTGAGATAAACAAGGCACCCAACCAACTCACGATACAAAGTGGGATCCTCAAGAGGAACGCCATCAGAAGCAGAAAACTTAGCATGCAACTCAAGAGGAGTGTCGACAAACTTATCATCAGTGAGATTGGCACGAGAAAGAATATCACGAGCATATTTAGTCTGAGAAAGAAGATACCCAGTAGGAGAAGTAGCAACCTCAAAACCAAGAAAATATCGAAGAGACCCCAAATCTTTCATCTCGAACTCCTGAAACAACTGATGCTTAACCTCCTCAATAGTATTACAATCAGAGCCTGTGATGATCATATCATCCACATATAAGAGAAGAAGAACAAGGCCAACAGAAGTACGCCGAACAAATAGAGCACAATCATGATGACTAGGGCAAAACCCAAGCTGAAGGGCAACAGAGTGAAATCGCTCATACCAAGCACGAGGAGACTGCTTAAGACCATAGAGAGCACGGCGAAGACGACAAACCATACCAGGAGGGTGTGAGAGACCCGGTGGAGGGCGCATATATACTTCCTCTGCAAGATGCCCATTCAGAAAGGCATTTTTGACATCAAGTTGAAACAAAGGCCAGTGATGGGCAGCAGCAACAGAGATAAGAGTGCGAACAGTAGTCATCTTGGCAACGGGGGCAAAAGTCTCATCGTAATCAATCCCATACTCCTGAGAAAAGCCCTGGGCAACCAAACGAGCCTTGTATCGTTCCAAAGAACCATCAGAAAGGGTTTTGACCTTATAGACCCATTTAGAGCCTACAATATTCTTGCCAGTAGGTAATGGAACCAAATCCCAAGTCTGAGTATTAGCTAAAGCAGTTAACTCGTCATTCATGGCAGCAATCCAATTGGGATCATGACAAGCTTCCTTGTAGGACCTAGGCTCAAAATAAGTATGAAGACAAGAAAGAAAAGACTGATATGAAAGGGAAAAACATGTATTACCAAAACCATACCAGTTCGGAGCACGACGATCACGCGTGGAAAAACGACGTGCAGGAGGAGCGGGATCCAAAGAAACAGCTGGAGGGACAGTAGAGCTAGAGACAGGCGAACGCGGAAGTGCTTTGCGACGCTGATAAACAAGAAGAGGAGCAGGGGAAGTGGGAGCTGGAGAGGGAGGAGCTGCCGAGATATTAGAGGTACTAGAAGGAGGCAAGGTAGAGATCTCAAGATCAGAGACAAACTCATCAGAAGAAACATCAGAAGGAAATAGATCAATGTGAACCAATTCCTCCTTGGTAATAGGGACAGGGGTGGAAGGTATAGTGTAGTAGGGTAGTTTTTCCAAAAAAGTGACATGCCTAGACACATAAAGCTTTTTGGTGGCAGGATCATAGCACCGATAACCTTTCTGATTAATGCCATACCCTAAAAAGACACATAGGACACAACGAGGACTAAGCTTAGAGCGCGCCCGTTTAGGAAGGAGCACAAAGCATGTAGAACCGAAAACACGAAGAAGAGAATAATTGGGAGTAACACCAAGAAGACGCTCATACGGAGAGGAGCCGGAGAGAAGAGGAGTAGGCATCCGATTGAGAAGATATGCAGCAGTGAGCACAGCTTCTCCCCAAAAGACAGAAGGGACAAAGGATGAGAGTAGCAAAGAACGAGCTGTATCAAGGAGATGGCGATGTTTGCGCTCAGCACGACCATTTTGGGCAGGAGTGTCTGAACAAGAAGACTGATGAATAGTACCATGAGTAGCTAAAAACTCCTCAAACTCAGACAAGTAATACTCACCCCCCAAATCAGAACGAAGAACTTTAATGGTGGTGGAAAATTGAGTGCAAATCATGGAGTGAAAATGGGAATATATTTTGTAAAAATCAGATTTTCGTGTCATCAAATAAACCCATGTAAACCGACTGTAATCATCCACAAAAGATACATAATATTGCGAACCTCCCTTAGTAACTATAGGGGAAGGACCCCAAACATCAGTATGAACCAATTGAAAAGGAGAAGATGAAATAGAACTACTTTTATTAAATGGAAGAGCAGACATTTTAGCCAGTTTACAACCACGACACTCTGAAATATCAGCAATGGGAAAATGGCCTAAATGTCCAGACTGAACTAACATCCTCAAACGATCACTCGACAAATGACCTAACCTAGAATGCCAAATATAAAATAGAGAGGACTTATTGTTTAAACAAAAAGAAGACAATGCAGTAGAAGAAACATCTAAAGGAACATGTAAGCTGTCCAAGATATATAATTCTCCAACTCTACGCCCGATCCCAATCTGTCTCTTGGAGACCCGATCCTGCACAACACAATGAGAGGAAGAGAAAACAACATCAAAACCGGAATCAGATAATTGACTAATAGAAATAAGACTAAGTGAGAGGTGAGGTACATAAAATACAGGAGAAAGAGACAAATGGGAAGAGAAAATAGAACCAATAGAGGAGACATGCATAGATGAACCATTAGCAGTAGCAATAGTGATAGGAGAAGGAGGGGAGACACAATTACTAAGGAGAGATGCAACAGGGGTCATATGATGTGAACAACCAGAATCAAAGATCCACGAAGTGTGGATATTACCTGAGGATGATGAACCAGACAAACCTAATTGAGTGGTAGTCATAGCGGAAGCCTGGGACGATAGAGTTGGATTGGCCACCATGAAAGACTTGAACTGCTCAAACATAGACTGCATATTGGAAGATAGACCATTCTCAAAAACTGGTGCAGAAAAGGCGGCAGATGAGCGAGATCCCGAAGATGTCGGCTTAGAGGATGGTGGACCAGGTGAACGGCCTTTGGGCTGCACCAGCTTAGGACAAGCATGTTTCCAATGACCTTTCTGATGACAGAAGCTGCACTCATCCATAGAAACCCGAGGCTTGGGCTTACCAGTAACTTGAAATAAAGAAGATGGTGGGGTTGGCAAGAGCGGAGGAGTGGCAAACACTGATTGAGAATGAGGAGTACCATGAGCCACCTTAAAGCGAGTTTCTTCTGCAATAAGCTCACGGACAGCACCATCAACAGAAGGCAAGGGGGACCGATGAAGAATAGCGCCCCGAAGTGGCTCAAACTGATCACGAAGGGCCATAAGAAACTGAACAAGACGTTGCTTCTCCCGATACTTGGTATAACTGTCAAGTAACTGCAAATCTGATGGTTCCATTAGAGCAAGCTGATCCCAATAAGTAGTCATCTCATTATAAAATTCCTGAATGGACTTATCTTTCTGACTAGCACTGCGAATGGACATCTCAAGTTCATACTGTTTGGCAAAGTTAGACTCAAGGTACATAGTTTTCAAATAGTCCCAAACTTGTTTAGAAGTAAAATACTTGGAGAAATTCATACCAATGGTGGTTTGAACTGAATTATGAAACCAAGTAAGAATTTGTGCATTTTCCTTATCCCATTTAGCAACATCAGCCTCAGTTTCTTTGGATTCTAATGGTCGAGTAGTTACACCAATAACATAATTCCACATACCTTTACCCATGATAAAATTTTTCATTACATGAGACCAATAAGAATAATTTGTGCCATCCAACTTAGTTGTGATGGCTTGCAATTTATCATCAGCCATATTGCTATAATCAAACAACCCAGTGCAAATAACAAATAGTACCAGACACAGATACAGAAGTAGGCGTGAGACAGGGCAGTCGGGTCGCTAGAAGCCTTCAATCAAACCAGACGATCACAGTGAAGAAGACGTTGACTCAAGGGCTTCTAGAGAGTTGATCAAACCAGCGAGAAGGCAAACAAACAGAGGTTCGACTGCTACCCATATCAACTCGACTGATCCAGATGAGTCGAAAGTGGCTGAAAAGGACTTTCGTAAGAGCTGCAGGTTGCGCTGGGCTGGAACCACTCACCCAAAGGTTGCGAAGTCTGGAAAAAAAACAACTGCAAGAGTCGATATGCCTGGAACAAAAGCTGCGATGCCTAGAATAGATGTTCTAGAAGGATTCGTAGGTCGTATGTGGGAGGAGACCAGTTGCGATGCCTAGAACAGATGCTTCAGAATGATTCGCAAGTCGTATGGGAGAAGAGAACACCTGCGAAGGACGTATGGGAGAAGGCTACATCTACGTGCTAAGTCTGCTGTTGTGACCTAGCTCTGATACCATGATAACAAAGAACATCTATTTTGTGTATATTATTGAATAATCATTGAGTACAATATATATAACCTAAATGAAATAAACCCTAATAATCTAATAGACTAAACTACCCTAAATAACTAATAGAAAATACAATAATCTTCACAGTTGTTGTTGTTGTTGAAATGATAAAACCACAAAGTGTCACACCATTTTATATTACGTTTTTATGTTGTATATTATTTACTAATAACAATAATCTCTACACATCTCTTGCTTGGTTCCCACGTTGGAATCTTAAAGCATCTCTACACTTTTCACTTTTGGAGGGAATCCAATTTTTCACTTTTCCAAAAAGAAATTAGGTTCAAATTATTTGTTTGTTTCCCACATTGAAATCTTGAGTATTTATTAAGCTCTCACCTTCTACAAATAGAGGAGAGCTTTCTTCATTTCTTCAAGCTTCTATCTATTGGAAGTCCTCCTTTGAGAATATCCATGAGATGGAACTTCTAGTTCTTTATAATGGGTTCTTGAAAACAGCCTAGATGTATTCTTGTTGGAAAAACACCTAAGGAATCAGCCTTTGTATTGTTTTCTTTCATATTTTATGGGTTAAGGTTCTAGTTGGGAAAACATCTTTCATATTTTATGGGTTAAGGTTTTTGTTGGAAAAACATCTAAGGAACACAACCTTAGTATTGTTTTCTTGATTAGGCATATTATATTGGAGATAAAATTTCCAATAATCTTTTCTGCATAACAGAGGGGAAATTACAATCTTAAAGAAAGCGTCCTGCCTATTATTCTATTCAATTTGTTTACTATACAACAATTAATAATGCTATTCTTGTAGATGCTATCACGTAGAATTTAGATGCTATAAATCACAGATACTTCTAGACAGGAGGCATTTCCATTTTTGCATAGCATTACAGTATAATTGTTAAGATAAATACAAGAAAAATAAATTCAATGCTTTGGTTACTTTCTAGAGAAGAAAAATAGAGTGAAATTAAAGTACTACCATACTTTCTCAGAATCTATCTAATTACTATATCCTTAATGTGTCATATATGTGTCCCATATCCATATCTATACTTTTTAGAAAGCAAATAATAATCATATTAAATCAAATTTCAATAATTAAACAAGTAAATTTGCATACAAGTGGGAAAGAGGAAAAACATAAGGGCAATATAAATTGTTTGTACTTGATGATATTAAAATGAAATTTATATAGGAACTACTAAAAAAAGTAAAGTAGTTGTTGCGGGATCTTAAACAAACACCTAATTTCTTAAAAATAGATTCTTACCATTAATTCTTTGAGTTTATGTATAATACAATAGTAAAAATTATAAAAATATTTTTTTTTTCATATCTATATCCGTGCTTCATACCTTACATGCCAAGGACCATTATGGCCATTGGCCATTGCTTAAGACCACAATTAGAGGAGGCCTCATATTTTGTAGTCTATATTTTTAAGTTATATATACTTCAATGCTTTTGACTTTTCACTAACCATTACAAAAAAAAGCAGCTAAAGAGTATATTACTAATAATAATTTGTTAAGCTAGAAATAAGATTGTTAAAAAAACAAAAAAACAAATGTAGTTATGCATCATATCAGTATTTATCGCTATACAATGATGGTAACTATCACAAAGTCAATTTTTTACACACAATCACAGCACATGGCACTAAGGCTTGGGAGTTGGTGGACAACAGAGTCATTTTCAGACTATGAACAGAGCAACTTCTGGCATTGAGCAGTGGAGGTTTCCGGAGGATTCTCACCCGTGTCCACATGATTCACCGCCTCTCCTTCGATCCCTTTAATTTAGCTACTTCAATTTGTATTTTCTATCAAATTAGTTAACCAATTCATCTGTGTTTGTAATTAAGTAGTTCATGTAATTAATTAGTTCATTTGCTTGTATTGCAATAATTAGTAGCTTTCATTCGGGGTTGTAATAGTTAGTTAATTAGGGCACTCAAACTCTTGAAAAGAGAGCGAATATGTAACACTTAATGTATGTCTCCCAACCTCCATTTCTTTCTCTCTTTTATTTACTTGCTTACTATAGTTGTATAGCATCATGTTTTCTCTATCATTGCCATAATTTGCATCCATCTTTGCAAGCATTAGGATTTGGCTCATCATACTATCATTGCCATTTTTACTTACTTGAATACGTGCGCTACCGCATGCTTTGAATCGATTCATATGTCATGTTAAGAAGCCGAATCCAATAGTTACATTTTTGTATGTGTTGCATTAGTCATGTGCATTATTAGGGTCATGCATTTTTCTAATTGCTTTCTTTTTCTTTGGCTTACCTCGGAGTACTATGTGAGCATTTTTTGGCTTTAGCATATTTATATGTGTGATTGTTGCCATGCTTAGTATCTTACCATGAGGCTACGTGCTTACTCGAAATAAGCTGTTTAAATGCCTGTGGATGAAGGTTATTTTATTTGCATTGGAGATGATTTTGATCAAATGTATGTATGAACTCATTTCTTTCCTTTTGAGTTGTGTGCACTCAAAATTCTTTTAAAAATCAGATAAAATCAAATCCATTCCAAAGTAAGCGAAGCAGTCTATACTTGTGTGCCTTACATAGTAAGTTAGTGTATTAATAATCAAAACATGAGCATCTTAAGTCCATAAAATTTACATCATGATTAGTAGAGGCCGATCTTTGATTGGGTGAGCGGGGTGCTCAATTCATGACCTTCCCCCTCTCATACCTAAGTTCCTGAGCCAAGATTTTGGTTATGACGGACAAGTGGCCTTTGGCACGAATCACGAGGTTCCTAAATTATCTAAAAATATTTAGGTAGCAACTCTGAAATCTGACAATGCAGTCCATTTCTGGCATCTCTCAGAACTTTATACTCCACCACTTCATTTGCTACCAAAACTACATCCAAAAAATGACGACCCTTAACAAAAGCTCCTTGAACCGAAGAAACGGTATCCCCCAAGGTCACTCTTAGTCTTTTGACAACAAGTTCCCTAAAATCTTATAGAGAGATGAGACAAGGCTAATGGGTATGAAGTCACTTATCTTAACTGAGTTCTATTTTTTGGGGATCAAACAAATAAACGATGCATTAATGCTCAAGAATTCATGCACAAAACCCGAAAAACCCGATCCGTTGCCATCCCAAATCAAAATATATTCGGGACAAACTCGATGGGGCGTGACAGCACCCACCCCAATTCCGTAAATTTGCGTACAAGTGTGGAAGAGAAAAAGCACAAGAACTATAAATTGTTTGTAGTTGATATTCAAATGAAATTTATATAGGACCTACTAAAAAAAATAAAGTGGTTCCTATGGGATCTTAACTAATACTCCCTCCATCCCATTTTATTAGTCCCTTATTCCATTTTTTGTTGTCCCAAAATGCATGTCTATTTTGAAAAGTCAAAACTTAAAATTTGAAAGTGTCCAAAATTGCCCCTTACTAGTAATTATAAAGGATTTAAAAATGAGAATAGAGGGGTATTTTGTAATTAATGCTTTAAAATTTGAATTCAAGTGTAATGATTACTTGTCTCCTTAAAAAGTTAAAATTTCTCAAAAGGGACTATCAAAATAGGATAGAGCGAGTACCTAATTTCTTAAAAATAGATTCTTACCATTCTTTGAGTTGCATCTTAGCCATACCCATATCTTATTTTCTTAGGTTTTGTTATATTCCCGCATCCATATCATATCGTATCAATGTCTCATATCCGTATCTGTGCTTCATGACTTACATGTCAAGGTTGGCCTATGCATAAGGCTATTAAGGCCACTGCTTAAGGCCCCCAATTAGAGGAGGCCTCATATTTTGTATTACATATACTTACATGTATTTCAATGCTTTTGACTTTTCACTAACCACTACAAAAAATAAATAAATAAATAAATTTGTAAGAAGTGGGTACAGACGGTGTGGGAGGTGGTGGATGGACAGCGACAGAAGGGGAGAGGGAGGGGGTTGTTAAGTTAGGGTTAGGGTTTTGACATAAGTTAAATGAAAAAGATGAAGAGAAGGGCAATATAGTATTTTCTCATTTAAATTTGACTTTGACTTTGACTTCATTTTTTTTTTTTTTTTTCATGCCAACTCTTAAAATGCGTGAATGGAACAATTTCCGTCAACTTGGACAGAAAAAATTAGCATTTGAACTATAATGCATAACCACATGAAGGTTTTCTCTCTATATTTAAACTATGGGTGGTAAAGTGCTTGAGCCTTAAAACACCGGGGTAAAAGTGAAGTCTTCCCATCATTCATTTTTCTCTTTCTTTCTTTTTATTTATTATTTTTTTTTTTTACACCTACAGTGAGTAAAGTAAGTTTGCTCCTGTATTGAAAAAAGGAAAAAAAAAAAAAAAACTCTACAAATGCATGGTGGTCAACCACATTGGCAATCAATTGCAATTATAGTAAATTTATGTGACATACTTCACACACACACACACACACACATATATATATATAGAGAGAGAGAGAGAGAGAAAGCAAATTCATATGTCACTATCCATATTTAGTGAAATTTGACTCTCTGATCTAAAGATAGAAATTTCACTATTCAAAAACAAAAAGAATAGTGAAATGATTAGTAATTTTATAGCCCTCAGGGATTTTCAGTCCCCAAATTGAAATAAGGTACCTATTTTTTGCTTACACAGTGAAATTTCATTGTCCTGTTTTAATATAATTTCACTATCACTTATTCAAGAAAAGGGAATTTAAAGGTATAGATGAGGGCTAATCTTATAACCTTGAGGTTATGGGTTCAAATCTCGGGGCAACCACTTTGTGCACTATGCCAAAGGTTAAATGTGTACACAATCTTCCCCTCACAAACACACATTAATGTGTACTAATTGGGCATATTGTTTTTAGATGAGGGCTAATCTAGTACATGTAGATCAAAAGTTATGAAATTCTACAGTTTTGAAAAAATTCCAAAATTGATATTATGTCATAGTAAAATTTCATTGTCTTTTTTCTTTTATTTATATATGTACATATTTTGATATTCATCATGAGTCTTGGATCTTGAATCTCAACGAAAAAATTTCAAAAATAAAAAATTTTAGGGAAAATTACAACAAAAAAAAAAATCTTGAAATTTGACCCTTGTAATAAAATGAACTTTTGAGTTTTTAAATTTAACAATTTAAATCCTAATATTTTGATTTATTTGCAATCTAAACCACCTGTATATTTTCATTAAGTAAAACTGATGACAAAATGAGTTTTTAATTGGGATTTTTTTTTAAAGGTTCCTAATATTAAGATTTTATAAGATAAAGGACATATAATATTTTCATAGTAGTTGGAGACCCTCAATATTTTCACAGAGAAATTTCGACAGAGAAATTTCACCCCAACACAAAGAAATTTCTCTAATTTCACAGAGAATTTTCAAAAATTTCCCTGACATCACAGATAAATTTCATCGAGGGACCTTAGCTAATAAAAAAAAATGACCTCTCTTACTACCCAAAGTTGGAGAGAGATGTTTCACTAATTTTCCCTTTTTAATTTTTATCAATTTAAAACCTAATTTTTTGATTTATTTGCGATCTAAAACATCGGCCTATTTTCATTAAGTAAAATTGACGAAAAAATAGGTTTTCAATTTTATAATTTTAACCCTAATTTTTTAATTTATTTACAATCTAAACCATCTATCTATTTTCATTAAGTAAAACAACTGATGCAAAAATGAGTTTTTAATTTTATCAATTTAAATCCTAAACTTTTAGTTCATTTGTAATCTAAACCATCTTCCTATTTTCAAACTGACGGAAAAATACTTAGGGTTTATTTTGTTACAAGGGCCAAGTTCTGGTTGTTGTTTTTTCTTTTTTCTTTTTTTGTAATTTTTCCCTTTAAAAAAAAAAAAAAACAAAACAAAACAAAACAAAAAGAGACATATAGAGCAAGAGTTAAAGTATTTTAAAGATTTGAAATGAATTCAAAAGAAAAGTTGCATTGTAGTGAAATTTTACTACTCATGGGTGTTGTTTGCTATAAGGATTTCAAAAATACTAATTTTATAAATAAATAAAAAAATGAACATCTTTATCTAAAGTTATGAAATTTTAAAATTTTAAAATAAATGAGAGATGGTGAAGGAAGAATGTGTTGTACGCTTGTTTGTCCTTGATGCATTAAAATTTGAGGGTTTGACTTCTCTCAAATTGTCTTATCAACTTGAGAGAACAGTTGGGCTTGGTAGGCTCATTTTGGAACCGATTTCGGTGATTTTAACCGTTCACTTTTTAAGACTTATTGAGTAGAATATTCATGCAAAAATCAAGATGATTGGATATCGGTAACTATATGTTTGAATCATATTTGTTTTTAAAAAATAGATGACAAATATAATTTCAAAAAATTCATTCATTTTTTATAATACAAATTTGATTCAAACATATAGCTACCGATGTCAATCATTTTAATTTTTTGCATGAATATTTTACTTAACAAGCCCTAAAAACTGAAAGGTTTGAATCACTAAAATCGGTTTCAAAATGGGCTTACCAAGCCCAAACACTCTCTTAAATTGAGATGGCCAACTTAAAAGAAGCCAAATCCAAAATTTATATACATCTTTGACAATAAAATTTGATAGTGGAAAAGAGTGATTTTTCAAAAGACTAACGTTATACAAACAAAAAAATTCATATATAATGATGTGGCTCCCTTTCACTTCAAAACAAAACATCATTGAAGATAGATTTATTTACAATAATGACATTGTCACCTCATTTTTGTCAAATTTTTTTGTATGAATTTTATGTATGTTTAGAACTTTCCTTTTCAAAAATGACCCTATCACAGTGTTAAGGTTAGAGAGTTGGACAGTGAAATAATTACTGTACCATTAAATCTCAATCATCCATATAATCACTCTAAGATCACTCCAAAATTCCACCCGGACTAGTGGGGGGCTTTCCATGGAATCTCCCGTTCCAAAAATCATAAGGTCAAAAGTTCCACCTTTAAGTTCAAGAACCAAAAACAAATAAATAAAATAAGGATTTGCATTAAAAAAAAAGTGAAAATCCATAAATTTTATTAGACTTAAGATTTTATGTAATAATTTGTTTATTTTTTTTAACTAACAAATACGTGTAAAGGCATCAAATTCCGTAAACTCTAAACCAGAAGATTGATGATATTCAAATATGGGATGAATCAATCCAAAGCATCATCTAGATCAGGAAAAAGAGAAAGCAGTGCCGAAGGAACAAAAAAGAGGAAGAGCGAATACCTTATGTATGCATTAAGTGCAAACCCACTCGAATTTCTGTTAAAATTCGTTTGTTTATGAAGGCAGATGGGTGGTGGGTGACTCGAATAATGAGCTCAAGTGAAGGGGAATTAGGTAATCAGAGATGCACTCCTCTTACTTCTGCCAACAACATACACAAACAAGAAGAAAGAGTCAAATTCTCTGATCCAAATGATTTTCCCCTAAAAACTTTAACAAATTTAACAATCAAAATATGAAAAGTAGCATTCATACTGGTTTTAGGGTTTACATTGCAGATCGCGCCATTGCTGACTTGGTGAAGTCAAGTTGTCTTTTGCAGAGCGAGTCTGTATGAATCAGCTTAATTTTTAAGTCAGTGCAATGCTAGCCACGCAAATACCATACTTCAAAAATTTCTACTTGTTTTCGTATTTTCTTGTTTTTGTTGAATTTTTTTAATATTTTAAGTAATTTTTTTAATTTTTAAACACATCTAATATAAATACATTTAAAAAGTATAATTTTTATGAAATTTTTTTTAAAAAATTTATTAAATATCAAAAATACGAAAATTTAATACATTTTTCATATTTTTCTATATTTATTAATTTTTTAAAAATATTTTTTTCATAAATATTTTACTTTTTAAACACATCTAAGCAAGATGCATCCAAAAAGTTAAAAAAAAAATGTTTAAAAATTTAAAAATATTCACCAAAAACAAAAAAATACGAAAAAAAATTCATTTTTCAAAAAACTTAACACATGTTATTTTAATACAATATATTATTTATGTTATAATTATTTTATTTCGATCATATTATCTCTTTATCATATCATTTTAAATCTAATTTATATTTCATGTTTTTTTAGTAAAAACTAAAAAGTATACTAATTCAACACATGTCAAATAGCTTCTAACACCCAAATTAAGGATAAATTCTCATTTTGCATATCTATATTTTACACCAAATTTTACTTTTGTCCCTACACATGAAATCATAACAGTCAACCACTTACACTTTTGGTCAAATCTCACTTTAATCCCTATAAATGAAATTGTGACAGTCAACCCCTACACTTTTAGTCAAATCTCACTTTGATTTCTACACAATTATTAATGTCCCCATTTTATTATTCTATTATTTAAATCTTTAACAAAACATAATCATGTGGCAAGAATGTGACTATGAAATGAAGGTAAGAGTGGAAAATCATTCCTATTTTTTACCAATACACACTTTGGCCAAGTTTGGCATCTTTAATAAAAGCCAAAAAGTCAAAAGTCACTATCCTATTTAAGTCACATCATCTTATTTAAGTCACATCACTTCCCTACCACGTCACTTCAAACCCAACTTACATTTCATAAAAAGTCAAAAAGTGCACTTATTTATAACATCCCAAACAATCCCTTTGTCCTAAAATTTACAACAAATTATGACTATAGTAGGCTAAAACAAAACACAGATTGTGAAGAAGATAAACTAGAGTTTTGCATAAATTGGAACCACAAAACTCTATTTTTCACAGTAACACAGTCTTTTGTCTATTTCTCTTCCTTTCTCTTCGATTTCTCTATTGCCTTTCTTTTTAATTTCAAAAACTCTATTTTCTCGTCTCTTTGTTCCAATTTTCAGCATACGAACATTAGGAGTGTAAAAATGACCCGCGGCCCAAGGCCCGGAAATGGGCCTGGTCCATTTAGGCGCATTTGGGCCCTGACTCGAGCCCATCCCGAGCCCTTGGACTTGGGCCTAGGCCATCATTTTGAAGCCCTACCCGACCCGTTGCCCCAACCCATCAGCCCACTTAAGGCCCACTCAAGGCCTGGCCCGTCGGAAACCCAGTGTCTTTTTTAATGAAAAATAATAAAATTTTGGTTGAAAAAATAAAAAAAAAATGAACAGGCCCGCCCAAGGCCCGAATACCCCTGGGCCTAGGCCTATTTTTTTTTGCCCAAATTTTGGCCGGAGCCCGCGAGGCTTGACATTGGCCGACCCGGGCCAAATTTACACCCCTAACGAACATATAATATATATATATATATATATATTGTATTATATAATTCTCACGTGCTTATTATGTAGGACAAATTGTGTATTGGTGAAAAATATGATGGTTTTTCTCTTACCCTCATTTCGTAATCATATTCTTGTCAAATAAGTGGATTCTATTAAAGATTTAAACAATGGAGTAACAGAAGGAGGACATTGACACTTGTGTAGGGACCGAAATGGGATTTGACCAAAAGTGCAAGGGGTTAATTGTCACAATTTCATGTGTAAGGATCAATGTGAAATTTGACCAGAAGTGCAAGGGGTTGACTGTTATGATTTCACGTGTAGGGACCAAAGTGGAATTTTCATGTAAAATGCAGGGGTGCAAAGTATAATTTATTCCTCAAATTAATTATCAAATATTTATTAAATACTCATCTTTTTTATTAAGGGTAAATTCCAAGTACATTTTATGATTTTTTTTTAAAATACGATTTGTCCCATATAATTTAAAAAATTATAAATACTTTCTTATTAGAAGGAGGACATTGACACTTGTGTATGGACCAAAGTGGGATTTGACCAAAAGTGTAGGGGATTGACTGTCACGATTTCATATGTAAGGGCCAAAGTGAAATTTAACCAGAAGTGTAAGGGGTTGACTGTTATGATTTCACGTGTGAGGACCAAAGGGGAATTTTGTGTAAAATGCAGGGGTGCAAAGTGTAATTTATTCCCCAAATTAATTATCAAATATTTATCAAATACTCATCTTTTTTATTAAGGTTAAATTCCAAGTACATTTTATGAAATTTTTTTAAAATACAGATTGTTCGATGTAATTTAGAAAATTATAAATATTTCCTTATTAGAAATTCTTGTTTAACAAAAAACTAAAAAAATTTAATTCTTAACTGCTCTTCTATACAATAATAAAATTTCGTGCAGGTCCTAATAAGTGGACTTATTGTCTAATAGGTCCTATGAAAAAAATTTGTTATAAAAAAAGTCACTAATTGTAAGTTTTAGCTACAATTTATAACAATCATGACAAAAAAAAGTCACTAATTATCAATTTTTAGAGACATATATAAAAAAATTGTCACAAAAAAATTATTTTTGGTGACAATTTTACTAAAACTTATTTTCAATAGGACTTGATGGGAATTAAGTCCAACTATTAGAACCTATTAATAGTTTACCCTAAAAACTACTAATTGACTTGATGATTTATTACTAAAATGGACTATTTGTTATGAAACTATAAACTTCAAGGGACATGATGTAATTTCCAAAATCACATATTACAATTCGTCTTTTAAGCAAATCTCAAGAGGTGCATTTTTAATTTACTCTTTTATGAAATATTTATTAAATGCTTTAAACCTTCTTCTTTTATTATTATTATTATTATTATTATTATTATTATTATTATTTTGACACTTAAAACATTTTTTTTTTCTCATTTTAGCTTCCAATATTTTAATTTTTTTTCAAATTACTCTCAAAATAAATTTTCGTTCAATTTTAAATTAAAAATTTCACATTGGCAGCCAGTCATATGACGCCACGTAACAGCCACATAGCATAAATGGTAAATTACACTTTGCCCCTTTTAAGTCACATTTTTTTTTATTTTGTCCCTTAATTATTGTAATTTTCTTAATTTACTGTTGAAACAAAATAATCATTCAAGATGAAAAAATGACGGTTTGGTAGTGATGTTGCATGAAAATAAACTATATTAAAATTTAATTGAGCTAATATATATATATATATATATATATTTTGAATAATTAAAAACAAGTTTGGTAAAAATAAATACTAAAAAATATATTTTTAAATTTTCAAAAAATATTTTTGCTCTAAAAAACAGAAATCATATGAAAATAATTAGTTTTTTTTTTTTTTTTTTTCACCAAACTAGTTTTTAAAAAAAATTCAAAAAACATATTATAGAAACTTAACCAAGCACAAGGGTGTTTTGGTGTATATGGACATTGGTCCGATATAGGGATAGAACTATAAAAATATGGCCAGAGAATGGGCTATAAAGGTGAAGAGTACTGATGGAGATTGGGGTAAAGGGGATAGTGAAAGAGTAATGGGAATTTGAAGGTGAATTTGAAGAGAAGAAAGAATGACGGAGTTGGAATTTTGGTTTAGATTATTGGAATGGGTTTTAAAATTTGGGTTTTGGGTCTTAAAGTTGGATAAAAATTCATTTTTGGAGTAAATTGAATTTTTTTTTTTTTACAAATATTAAGGTCAAAGTGAAAAACAAATACTTAAGTGCTAAAATGAAAAAGTGTGAAACTTAAAGGGACAAAATGTAATTTTTCCATTTTATGCTACGTTGTGCCACTGGTTCCCACGTGGCATTTTCCTTCTGAAAGGTGACAGAAGTTAACTCTTGGATCGAAGGGAAAAAAATTACAAATGTTAAAGGTCAAACTGGGAAAAAAAAAATACTTTAAGGATCAAAGTGAGAAAATAATAAAACTTAAGCAGCAAAGTGTAATTTATCCATACATATTTGGAGCCCATTTCGGGTTCACTTTTTTGTATCCGAATTGTTCAATTTTTAGTACATTTTGAATAGATTATTCATACAAAAAATTAGGTTAATCGTACATATCAAGTCTCATGTTTGAATTACATTTGTCTTAAAGAAATAGACGTCAAATATAGTTTAATAAATAGGCCCTCCTTTTTTAAAAAATAAATATGAATCAAATACATGACTATTGATATCTAATCAATATAATTTTTTACATAAATGAACTACTCAAAATACACTATGTTAGGTCTCTACTTATTGCCAATTCTGCGAGCAAGCTTAGTTTAATTGAGTAGTAATTTTTCCTCTGTTTTCGTCTTCTCGCTCGAGTGGAGTTTTCACCTTCTCAGTACTTTGGCCTGTTTGCAAAAATACTGTGAGGTGTGATTTTACGCTCGAGCGTAAGTTTCAGTGCTCAAGCGTGAACCTTGGTTTGGAACATGCGTGTTAGTGTCACCGCTCGAGCAGCCATTCCTGCACTCGCTCGAGCGGAGATCACGATTCCAACTGCTATAAAACTGCAGTTTGCTCCAAATCTAGGGTACGGCTTCCAGATCTTCTTTGAGGGTTCTAGGGTTTTCTTCTAGGGCTATTTTGCTAGTTTTCTTTGATGTTTGATTGAGTATTAAACTCATGGTTTGACAAAGCATACATCAAAGAGTTGTTCGATTGTTCAACTTCGAGAGTGTTCTTCTTTGGTGGAATCTAGAGATTCAAGCGTGGAGTATTCGAAGGAGTTTGATGTTGTGCGCAGTCGTTTATTCGACATGGATGTTGTGGATTCAACATCAAATTGATCAATTCCGAGACGAAGGCTGCGGTGAAAGAGATACAGATTGTTGACGACAAATTGTCAAAGTTTGGGTAATTTGTTTGATAAAATTTGTATTCTTTCTTTCTTTCATAGTGGATTGATTAGTGTCATTTCGCCCGTGATTTTTTAATCACAATTGGAGGTGCTCCAATTGTGGTTTTTCCTCGTAAAAATAGGTTGTGTCGATTTGTTATGTTTGAAGCAACAATCTAAATCACTTTCGTACGTGCTAGACGATTTAAATTGTTAGTTTTAATTGTTGCAATTAATCTAGATCTAAATCACGAATCACTTAGGTTTTTTAATTGGTATCAGAGCGAGTCACTCTTTATTTTTATCAAAACTATAGGAGTGTGATTTTGTGTGATTTGTGATATGGATTCAATTCGCAAAGGTAACTCGACCCGTAAACCTCCGTTATTTGATGGTACAAACTATGCTTATTGGAAAGCTCGTATGAGGGCGTTTTTAAAATCTATTGATGAGAAAGTTTCGCACTGTGTGATCTATGGGTGGAGTGAACCTGTTGTCACCATTGATAGTATTGATATCTCCAAACCACTTGATAAATGGGACGCATTCGATTATCAGAACTCGAGTTGAAACAGTAAGGCTCTCAATTCCCTCTTTTGCTCCGTCACACCAGAAGAGTTTCGTCGTATTTGTACATGTGAGGTAGCAAAAGAGGCTTGGGACATTCTTGAAACTATTCACGAGGGTACTACTGCTGTTAAAGATCAAAACTTCAACGTCTCACCTCTTCTTTTGAAACTCTTTTTATGTGTGACGATGAGACGTTTGATGATTTTTATGCTAAACTTAGTGACATCATGAATTCCTATTTCACATTCGGTGAAAAAATTCCTAAATCAAAAGTTGTTGAAAAAATTTTGAGGTCATTACCTAAGTGGTTGCAATTAAACGTGACAGCTATTGAGGAGGCTCAGGATGTTGAGAACCTCAAGCTTGATCAGTTGGTTGGAAACTTGCAAACTTATGAAGCCCACCAGATTTCTAAGAAAAAACAAAATGATAGTGTGGCTTTTACTACTGCTCATGGGACTACTAAGACCCCTGAGGTTGAGTTTGACCTAGAGTCCTAAATGACGGCGATGTTTACCAAACAGTTCAAAAAAAAAATTAAAAAAAAAAAGCCTAATTTCAAGGACTCTAGTTCAAAAGATAATACTAATGAGAAAATCAAAATTTTTCCACCTAAAGTTGCTCCAAAAACTGAGAAGTAGATTGTGAAGGAGCAAGGTGTCAAATGTTACGAATGTCAAGGGTTTGGTCATATTGCTCTTGAATGCCCATCGAAAAAGAACCAAACGAAAGTCCATACAGTGACTTAGGATGATGAAAGCGGGTCAGAGCAAGAACCCGAAGAAACCGAATCCGGTGAAGACGGAGATAGTACTTATATGGCATTCTGGTCTACTATAACTCAACCTCCTCCAAAGCCAGTTGAGTAATTACTTATTTTGGAATCGGCACCGTGGTCAGAGTCTGCACCGTGCTCCTACCTTTGATGGGAGTAATTACTTATTTTGGAAAATCTGAATGAGGATGTTTCTCAGAGCTCATGACTCTGAAGGTTGGCAAGCCATTGAAAAGGATGTTGGAAGTGCTGAAATTCCGAGCAATCACAGAGTTCTGACTACCATCCGTGACGTAATTTCTGAAGAAGAACAACAACGGATTACTTACTACACAAAGGCCAAAGATGCATGGGACATTATGAGTCAAGTCTATGAAAGAGAAGAGTCATCTTCACCACAATCCATCAACTTTCATGCCTTAGTTGTTTGACTGGATGAGGTCAAGGAGAAAGAGGAGCAAAAAAAAAGATGATGAAACCTCGGAAGACAATGATGAGATTGATGGTGATGATCTACAACAAGCTTATGAAAAGCTTTACAACGAATCTCTGAATCTGTCCAAGATCAATGACAAACTCACTCTCAAGCTCAAAGCAAGTGAAAGCGAGAATATCAAGCTAAAGGGAGAGATTGCAGCAACAAAAAAGGATGTTACCAAGATCTCCAATGGCAGGCAAGACCTTTGTGGAAAACTTCTATCTTGTGAAACCAAAAGGAATGAACTTCTGAGAATCTATGCCACTTATGAGGAGAAGATTGGAATCCTTGAGATGTCACAAGCTGCTTTGGAAGAACTAATTGGTCAGAACGAGGAAGAACTTAAAGTTCCTAGAGCCACGATTAATATATGGAACAAAAGGTCAAAGACACTTGAAAACATCATCGGGTCTGAACAGATGAGTTGTGAAAAAAGTGGGATAGGCTATGGTGATACAACATTTCAAAAGGGACAGGCCTCTACATCACATGACCTGAAGACTCAAGCAAAGGGAAAACTCAAGGTGATCCCTCTCTTCATCAACCTAAAGGGGGTAAGATCAACAAAAGAGAGGTAAAACCTATTTTTGTGTGTCATCATTGTGGTAGGTATGGCCATATTTGTCCTTATTGTTATGAGTTGTTTGGTAAGGTGTGTCAAAAAATTAGAAATTCTAATATTTCATTGGGTTAGGAGACAACTTTACATGTCTAGGCGGAATACCAAGATTCATGAGGGTGTTCACAATGCTAAGACATTTAACAAAACTGTCAGTCTTGCTTCTGTTAAGACCAAAAAGATATGGATGAGAAAGAGTGACTTAACTTTGTTGTTCACACTGCATTGAAAGCACGTGACTTACACATGTGGTATCTCGATAGTGGGTGCTCTCGTCACATGTCTGGGGACAAATCCTACTTCACATCTCTTGACAAATATGAAGGAGGAATTGTAACCTTTGGAGATGGTGGCACTTCTAGAATCATTGGTAAGCGCTCTACAAGTGTGGCCGGTCTTCCTAAGCTCGAAAATGTCTTACTTGTTGATGGCCTTAAAGCTAATCTTTTAAGCATTAGTTAAATGTGTGATTCCCATCATGAAGTATTAGTTTCAAAAAATAAATGTGAAATTTTAGATAAGAAGGGAAATAATGTCATGCATGGGGTTCGCACATCTGATAATTGCTATGGGATTGTTACCACTAATGATCTTACTTGCCACTCAGCTGTCATAAGTAATCTTGACCTGTGGCATCAAAGATTAGGTCACATGAATTTCAAAGATCTAATTAAGATAGCCAACAAAGAGCTTGTGAGGGGAGTACCCAAAATGGATAAGAATGTGAACCATGTGTGTGGGCCATGTCAACTTGGGAAGCAAACTCGTGCCCCTCATAAAAAAAGTGAACAACTTCACAACCAAACGTCCTCTTGAACTAGTTCATATGGAACTTATGGGACCTACTTGTACTGAAGCATTGGAGGTAAAAGATATATTTTTTTAACTGTTGATGATTACACTCGTTTTTCATGGGTTATGTTTTTAAGAGAAAAATCTAATACGTTTGATGCTTTCTAGTCCTTAGTCCTTAAAATCCAAAATGAACAAGGTGTCTCTACTGGGCGTATCATAAGAATCCGAACTGATCATGGTCGTGAATTTGAAAATAGTTCGTTTTCGGATTTTTGTGATATGCATGGAATTAAGCATGAGTTTTCTGCCCCTATTACTCCACAGCAAAATGGAGTTGTTGAGAGGAAAAACAAGGTAGTTCAAGAGATGGCTAGGGTCATGCTCCTTAGGAAGAAAGTTCCTCCAAAGTTTTGGGTTGAGCCCTTAAATACCGTTGTTTATGTTGTGAATCGTGTGTATTTAAGGCCCGACACTTTACAAACTCCATATGAATTGTGGAAAGGATTAAAACCTAATGTAAAATACTTCAAAACCTTTGGGAGTAAATGTTACATTATCAGAGATAGAGAGCCCTTGGGAAAATTTGACTCCTGAAGTGATGAAGGCAATTTTCTAGGGTATTTAACCACCAGTAGAGCTTTTCGTGTCTATAACCTACGTGCTTTATCTTTAATGGAATCGATCAATGTGGTTATAGATAACACATGTTCTCCTACTCTAGCAATACATGAGGAAGAAAATGATGAGCGTCCAATCTTGGATATTGCACCACAAAGTCAAGGAAAAGCAGAGGGTCAAGCTTAAGAAAGTGAGCCAGCACCAATTGCAATGGTAAGTCCGAGTCCAAAGAGTGCACAAAGAGACACCATCTCTGATGCTCCTATCACTACCAGTCCAGAGTTCAAACCATCAGCAAAGGTAAAACTGAATCATCTGGCTCAACATGTGATTGTAAGTGTCTCAAATCGAATGAAAACCCGAAAACAAATTCGGGAAGTGGTGTCTCATATGTGCTATGTTTCGTAAATTGAACCTAAGAATATAAAAGAGGCCGTACTAGATGATAGTTGGGTCAATGCTATACATGAAGAGTTAGGTCAACTTGAACGTAACAAAGTTTAGACTCTTATTCCCAGACCTAAAGACATGAATATGATAGGTACCAAGTGGATATTTAAAAATAAATCTGATAAGAATGGTACTGTGGTTAGAAATAAAGCTAGGTTGGTTGCTCAAGGCTATACACAAGTAGAGGGTGTTAACTATGATAAGACGTTTGCCCCTGTTACACGTCTCGAACCTATTCGGATTTTACTTGGTGATGCATGCTTTCTTGGGTTCAAATTGTTCTAAATGGATGTGAAAAGTGTCTTTTTAAATGGGTACTTGAAAGAAGAGGCTTATGTTAAGCAACCAAAAGGGTTTGAGGACCCAAAATGTCCACACCATGTCTACAAGTT
The DNA here is from genome assembly GCF_055761805.1 of Camellia sinensis. Lineage (NCBI taxonomy): Eukaryota > Viridiplantae > Streptophyta > Magnoliopsida > Ericales > Theaceae > Camellia > Camellia sinensis. The sequence goes on along the minus strand of NC_138962.1, from coordinate 60,394,835 downwards.
AGACAAGGTGTTATATGGGTTGAAACAAGCCCCTCAAGCTTGGTATAATAGACTTACTACCTTTCTTCTTAATAATGATTTTCAAAGGGGTAGTGTGGACAAGACCTTATTTGTCAAACATACTAAGTCTCATATTCTTGTTGCTCAGATTATGTTGATGATATTGTGTTTGGATCCACTTCTGATTCTCTTGTGAAATAATTCTCGAATTGCATGACACATGAGTTTGAAATGAGGATGGGAGAGTTGTCTCACTTCTTGCGTCTTCAAATTAAACAGGCTCCTTCGAGTATGTTTGTCTCTCAGACCAAGTATGCCAAAACTCTTATGTCTAAGTTCAGTCTAGAGTCGGCCAAACATATGCACACACCCATGAGCACTAGTCTTCACCTCTCCAAAGACTCCTCTGGTACTGATGTTGATCTTACCCTTTATAGGAGTATGATAGAAAGTCTTTTATACCTCACAGCTAGTCGACCTGACATTGCATTTAGTGTAGGTGTTTGTGCCCGTTACCAAGCCTGTCCGAAAGAGTCTGATCTTCTTGCAGTCAAACGCATCGCTAAGTATGTTAATGGGACATTGGGGTATGGGATTTGGTTCTCGATCGACACTACAACCGAAATCACTGATTTTTCTGATGCCGACTGGGCAGGGTGTGCTAATGATCGTAAAAACACATCTGAAAGGTGTTTTTACCTTGAGAATAATTTGGTTGCCTAGCCTAGCAAAAAGCAAAATGCCATCTCTCTTTCGACCGATGAGGCTGAGTACATTGCTGCAGGGAGTTATTGTGCACAAATGTTGTGAATGAAACAAATGCTTCATGATTATGGTATAGACCAAAACACTCTCACCCTTTTCTGTGATAATACAAGTGCCATTAACATTTCTAAAAATCCTGTCCAACACTCTCGCAGCAAACACATTGACATTCGTCATCATTTCATTCGAGAGTTAGTAGAAGAGGGCCTTGTTGTTCTTGAACATGTACCCACTAAGCATCAAAAGGCTGATATTTTTACAAAACCCTTTAATCTTCTTAGGTTTGAGTTCCTTAGAAAGACCTTGGGTGTAGGACTCAGTCACTAGGGTGTGACCTATTACTTGAGCGGGTGAGAGTGATTGGCTTACTGCGTACTTGGATGCTATAATCTCTTAGTCATTGATTCTTGTCATATCTGCATTTAAGACTCATATAAACACCTCTCATGCTACTTGCAAGATTTCATTCTTCTTTGTTCGTAGCTCGTTGTGAATGCTCATGCTCATTGACTTCATGATCTCATTTTGTACACATCCTTGAGATAAACTGTTGCAGGAGTTTCTGCACAAGTGATCAAAGTTCTCTATAGACCTCTAATAGTGTCTCTTATACATTTTTTAGAGGAATTCACCTATATTGGCATATCATACGTGATGTTGAGTCTCTTAACCATTTACCATCATTTTTCACTTTCACGGTTCCTCCCCCAGTTCTTTAAAGTCCGGGCATTAGGAAAAGGCTACCTCAGAGGCACCAACCAGGCCATCCTTACTGTCTCCATGCTTCTCTGGTTTGGTTTTCCATACTCTTGAGCGTAAAAGCCACCAGTGAGTGCCCATAAGAAAGAAAAGTCAAAAAATCAAATGAGAAAAAAAAAAAAAGACTCATTGATTGAGGGGGAGCCTTCGCTTTTACTCAACAAATACCCGTTGATTTCCAGTTGTTTCACTTTTTTTAGTGATGTTTGGATACTCTTGCTGGAGGTCCAACCATCCGATCACTACGAGGATTAATGCTAGCTATGTGGCCTCTCAAGGATTACACACACACACACACACATTTATTATGTGAGCTCTCATGGTTGTCTTTGAGTTGTATATTCCCATGTAGCTTATGCTTATTGATCGATGTTTCCCTGATTTGCTCATGATACTGTGCTTCATATTGTCAAAAATACAAGTGTGCGGGCTTTATGGTTTGTGGATTATCCCCTCTTAGTGTCACTATTTGCTATTTTACTAATCCTCTCTTGTTTCAGGTCCCGCTTGACACTGTGAGTTGGTTTTAACTGCTCTAAAGGGTGCGTTTTTTCCTTTGTCGTTTTTTCTTCCCCGCTCGAGTGGCAACTCTAGCGCTCGAGTGAAGAATTCACTCATCCAGCACTTTTGCAGAGGCACCAAACTTCTAGGAGGTTTTTTGTGATAACCTTGTTTCGTATTATGCTATTTGGTCTTAATTATGATTGTGCTTATGTATTTAATATGATTTTGAGTGTCAATTATATGATTATATGTGATTTTGAATTTCTATCTGTTCACCGTAAAAAAATCTGGTCAACTTACTGTTAGAAACTGAAAATTGAAGGCCTTATCGGCCACAGAAACTGAAATTGACTACGCCATTGTGATTAGTGTAATTTTTAGAGCTTATGGTGAAATTTAATTGAAAATTTATTCGGATCAAAATAATTCGAGTAAACTGATTGAATTAAGCTCTATTATTAACCTTAATCAATTTAATTAAGAGAAGGACTGTATAAGGGCCTTATTACACTCAACTCTTCATTTTGGTGAGCTCAAAATCTGAAATCACTCTAGAGAGGGAGAGGGGAGCCGATTCTAGAGAGAGAATCTTGCATTTTGGCGCAAGGTTTGTGAATTTGGAAGGTTAACTCCAAGATCTAACAACAATTGTGAGGATTGAAGCTCCTAGGTGAGTAATTGAGCAAAAACTTATGAGTTTAAGTTTGTAGTTTTGTGAATCCATAGTTAAACGGCAATTGAGACCATAATTTGAGATGTAATTGATGAATATGGAGCTTATATGTACATGCATGTGTATAATTACCATGAATTGCCATATAGTTGCATTTTTGAAGGTAAAACATGTTAATCATAATGAAATTGAGATCAATGTGTGCATGCATGTAGCAATTTGTTATGAGTCCTCACGTTTGTGTATAAGACATGTTGATTGGGTTGAATTCGAAGTCATTTAAGACATGCATCCATAAAAATGCAACTATGGACTCAACTATATGTTTTGGAGATGAATTTGGCAAGAATTGTATGAGTATGAAATTGATCCATGGGAATTGAACTTCAAAATGTTGTAATTTAGCATTTGTATCATGTGAGAAGGTTTGCATGTGAAGTATGAGTCATGATATGCAAGTTACATTAGTTTGAATGCAAGTTTGAAGCTCAAAATGGCTGATGGAAAACCCAGAATCCGGCGTGTCTACTCGAGCGGGGTAATGGCTGCTCAAGCGTGAAATGTGAGTTCCCAGCAGTTTTGTAGACATGAACGTCTGCTCGAGCAGGGAGAATCACGCTAGAGCGTCCAGTCACATGTTTGACCTTCAGCTCGAGCGTCCAAAGTTGCGTTCGAGCGTGAATACAGTGCAACCAGTACTTTTGCAGACCGTGGGGGTCCGCTTGAGCGGCGAAAGCCACGCCCGAGTGGGAAGCCCTGTTTCAGAAATTTTGTAAAGATGTTATGTGTTTTGTTTTCCGTTCTCTTTCATTTCTAAGCACTCTTAGGCATGCATTAAACATTACAAATGAGTTGAAAGGATAATAAAGAAGCCTAAGAGAGATGCATGAATTAAGAACGGATTGAATCGTTTGTGACCCATATATGTGTTATGTATTATGTAGGGTCAAGCACAAGGACGAATCCACCGGCAGAACACAGTGAGTAATATCTTAATAAAGATATTTTGAAGCATGCTGTTTGTCCAACTGCTCACTCTCATTTGAGTTCATAAGTTTGTTAATTTGAATTGTGGACAAACATACGTTTGAGATGAATGATTGGGACAAAGGCCGTTTGACATGAACGATTGGGCCAAAGGCCGTTTGACATGAACGATTGGGCCAAAGGCCGTTTGACATGAATGACTGGGCCAAAGGCCGTTTGACATGAACGATTGGGCCAAAGGTCGTTTGACATGAATGATTGGGCCAAAGGCCGTTTGATATAAACGATTGGGCCAAAGGCCGTTGGACATAATGAATTAGGCCCGAGGCCATTTGATATGTCTAGATCTGTAGTCGCCTGATGTACGAGATAGAAACATGAATTTGGCCCAAGGTCGTCCGATGTATTTGTTTTAAATTCTATCCATGTATCTTCTTTATTTGATATTATTCACTGGCCTTTCACTCACTCTCATTCATGTGTCTATAGGTGAGCCAAGAGATATACAAACCCATCCCCAGTGAAGTCTGTGAGGAACAGTCAAAGTTTTGAGGAGTCACCCCATATGTCTTATGCACGAGACTAGTTTTCGCCTTTTTGTTCATTTGTTATATTTTTGCTATATCGGTGAAAACTTTGGATCACCTTTGTATATAAGCTTTTGGTTTGGCTGACTATGACTTGAATGATCCTGTTGTGTAAAGCTTATATGTTAACTTCCTTTGATGTGGGTTATTAACGAATACATGTGAAATGCTATGATGTGCCATGTAAGCACAGCTCTATGGACAAAAGTTTTAAGTTTGCTTCCGTTTTGGCCCCTTAACTCTGTTGAAATATATCTATTTTGGTTTGAGGTCGTAGGTAATCTCTTGATTACTGGCCGGTTATGACCTTAATCCATGGGGGCGGGTTCAGGTCATGACAAAGTGGTATCAGAGCACGAGTTAATAACTCACACACTTGTCCAAAAGAGCAATAAGCATCTAGAAAAGATCTAGGATGCATTCATGTGATAAGTATGAATCTGAACGCATCAAGAATGTGCTTAAATGCTTTGAGATAAATGATTATGTGAATATGTATGCTCCTTTGTAGATGCATACTTGTGAAACTTTTGTATAAAGAATAATGCAAGTCTAATCAGATGGTGAGAACGAGAGGTGATGAAATAGAAGAGTCCTCTACTGCCAGAATGAATAGAATGGAAAGACTGATTCAAGAAATGGTAGAAACATTGAGGCAACAACAGTGGCAATAGCCACACCCTCCACCTCCTCTTCCAGTACCACCTATCTAAGATCTTCAGAATGATGACCGACTAATAGCCCTCACCAAAGAATTTAAGAAAATGAAACCGCCACAGTTTCATAGGGGATTAGATCTGTTGAAGGCTGAAGCATGGGTTCTCGGCATCGAAAAGCTATTTGAGGTGTTTCCTTGTTCAGAGACACAAAAAGTGCTTCTAGCCACCTTTATGCTAGAAGATGAAGCAAGAAGATGGTGGATGTTAATGCGTGAGAATCATAAAGACATTGGCTGGGAAAAATTCCTGGAAGTTTTCTACGATAAGTACTTCCCTTAATGTGTCCGTGATAGGAAAGTATCGGAGTTCATGGAACTTAAACAAGACAGCATGACAGTAGCTGAGTACGAGGCCAAATTCACTGAGCTGGCCAAGTTTGCACCTCATGTGATCGATACTGATTACAAGAAAGCGAGGCATTTTGAAGGTGGGCTTCGAAGCGATATTTTAGAAAGGGTGAATGTCCTGAAGCTGGAAACCTATATTGGGGTACTAGACCGGGCTATAATATCAGAAGTTAACATAGCTAGACAGGCTAAATCAGCAACTGACTGGAAAGATAGTAAAAGACAAGGCTTCTTTTCAAAGAAGAAATTTTCAAAGAAGCAAAATACGTGCTCCTCAAGTACTTCTAATTCTTCCCGAGATACATCCCTGATATGCAATATTCGTAGTAAAAGGCATCGTGGGGTTTGTTACCGTGTGTCAGGAGCTTGTTTTAAGTGTAGAAAAATAGGGCATATGGCCAGAGATTGTAATCAGAATAGCAGGAAATTAGCTGCTAGTTCCACCGCATCAATCCCAAAACTAGGAAATACTATGAGATCTACTACTACCGGAGATACCGTGAGACAAGGGAGAGTTTTTGCGCTTGTTCCGGGCGATACACGGAATGCTAACGCCGTTGTCTTAGGTACTATCTCTATATGTAATAAGGATGCTTTTGTATTAATGGACTCTAGATCAACACACTCTTTCGTAACTTGTGCATTTGCATCTAGACTGAGTAGACCTCTAGAGTCATTGCCATACTTGCTATGTGTATCTCCTGCATCCTGGGAATCTGTGTTATGTGAATCTGTGTATCGATTTTGTGACATGCGTATTGGGAATGTTATTCTGTATGTGTATTTGTTGCTCCTGAACTTTAGACATTTTGATATAATTCTAGGCATGGATTGGTTAACTAAATATTGTGCCACCATTGATTGTGCAACAAAACGGGTTGTGTTTAAACCACCGGAACAGGAAGAAATTGTGTTTGTGGGTAACGGGGTAGTGCTTCCACCTTATTTGATATCTGTCTTGAAAGCATATAAATTGATCAGGAAAGGGTGCCAGGGTTATTTGTGTTGTGTGCTATCTAAACAATCTGAGAATGTTGAATTGAACAGTATTCCTATTGTTAGAGAATTTCCAGATGTGTTCCCAAATGAACAACCAGGGGAATTGGTGGATAGGGAGATAGAATTTACTATTAAAGTTGTGCCAGGCACTCAGCCTATTTCTAAAACTCCCTACAGAATGGCTACTGCTGAAATGAAGGAATTGAAGGAACAGTTGCAAGACTTCCTTGATAAAGAGTTTATTCGACCCAGTACTTCACCGTGGGGTGCACCGGTATTATTTGTGAAAAAGGACGGAACCTTACGATTGTGTATTGACTATCGAGAACTAAATAAGGTAACCATAAAGAATAAATATCCCTTATCTCGCATTGATGATTTGTTTGACCAGTTGCAGGGATCACAAGTGTTTTCCAAAATTGATTTGAGATCTGGGTATCACCAGTTGAAGGTGAAAGCAGAGAATGTTGAGAAAACTGCGTTTCGAACAAGGTATGGACATTATGAATTTCTTGTTATGCCATTTGGGGTGACTAATGCCCTTGCAACATTTATGGACCTAATAAACTGAATTTTTAAGACCTAGCTTGATGAATTTGTTGTAGTTTTTATTGATGACATTTTGATATACTCGAAGAACAGACTTGAACATGAACAACATCTGAGGGCTGTTTTGCAAACACTTAGAGAGAAGAAATTATTTGCCAAACTAAAGAAATGTGAATTTTGGTTGGATGAAGTTGTTCTCTTAGGGCATGTTATCAACGTGGACGGAATTTCAGTGGACCCACAGAAAATAGAGGCAATTGTGAATTGGCCTACACCGACAAACGTAACAGAAGTCTGCAGTTTCATAGGCTTAGCTGGGTATTATCGGAGGTTCGTGAAAGACTTTTCAAAAATAGCTGTGCCTCTTACCTAACTGACACGCAAAGGGCAGTCGTTTGAGTGGAATGATAAAAGAGAATCTGCCTTTCATGAACTGAAAACGAGATTGACCACGGCACCAGTATTGACACTACTATCAGGTATGGAAAAATTTATAATTTTCAGTGATACATCTTATAAAGGTTTAGGTTGTGTACTAATGCAAAATGGAAGGGTAGTTGCCTACGCCTCTCGGCAGTTGAGACCACATGAGAAAAACTACCCAACATATGATTTAGAATTGGCCGCAGTTGTGTTTGCTTTAAAAATCTGGCGACATTACTTGTATGGGGAAAAATGTGAAGTCTAAACGGATCACAAGAGTTTGAAATACTTCTTTACGCAGAAGGAGTTGAACATGCGACAGAGGAGATGGCTTGAATTGATAAAAGACTATGATCTTGAAATTCAGTATCACCCTGGGAAAGCTAATACAATTGTTGATGCCTTGAGCAGAAAATCAACGGGGAATTTGGCTTGCTTGCTCACCGAACAGAAAGAGATCTTGCAGGATTTTGAGAAATTCGAGATTGAAGTATTATTGTGTGAACAGGGCAGATTGATAGCCGCCATTTCAGCTGAACTGGCCATCATTGGTAAGATTAAATAGAAACAGAAGGTTGATGAATTCCTTAAAAAGATAGTTGATGAATTTGAAATGAATCCGAGACCGGAATACAGTGTGGTAAATGAGGTGCTGAAATTCCAAGACAGGTTGTGTATTCCAAACATTCATAAGTTGAAAAAGAGAATTCTAGATGAAGCCCATAAGTCAGTATTTGCTATGCATTCGGGTAATAACAAAATGTATCGGGATCTGAAGCAAAGCTATTGGTGGCCTAAAATGAAGAAAGAAATTGCAGAGTATGTGTCCAAGTGCCTTCAATGTCAGCAAGTCAAAGCTGAACATCAAAAATCGGGCGGTCTACTACAACCTCTCCCTATTCCTGAATGGAAGTGGGAGCATGTGACTATGGACTTTGTTGTTGGTCTACCTCGCACTCCTCGAGGTATGGACTCTATCTGGGTTGTAGTTGATAGACTGACTAAATCTGCACATTTTCTACCTGTTAGAACTACATTTGATGCTTATAGATTGGCTACTATATATGTTGATGAGATTGTTCATTTACACGGAGTTCCGGTGTCTATCGTCTCGAATAGGGATCTAAAATTTGTGTCTAGATTGTGGAAAAGTTTGCAAAAAGCTATGGGGACAGAATTGAGGTTTAGTACCGCATTCCACCCACAGACAGACGGGCAATCAGAACAGACAATACAGACCTTGGAAGATATGCTAAGAATGTGTGCCTTGGATTTTTAAGGGAGTTGGGAAGATTATTTGCCACTAGCAGAATTTGCATACAATAACAACTTCCACTCCAGCATCGGTATGGCACCATACGAGGCTTTGTATGGTAGAAGGTGTAGATCACCAATTTGTTGGACAGAAGTCGGGGATAGGGCCTTGCTAGGGCTTGAAATTGTACAAGACACTTCTGAAAAGATCAAAACTATTCAACACAGGCTCAAGACAGCCCAGAGTCGGCAAAAGAATTATGCAAATGTTCGAAGAAGACCTCTTGAATATGAGGTTGGTGATCATGTATTTATTCGTGTGACGCCAATGAAAGGCCAAGTAAGATTTGGAAAGAAAGGTAAATTGTCGCCTCATTACATTGGGCCGTTCCAAATTCTAGAAAGGCTTGGTCCTGTTGCCTATCGAGTCGCTTTGCCACTGGGATTTGAACAAGTACACAATGTGTTCCACGTGTCGATGTTAAGGGATTATCTTCGAGATCCGCTTCATGTGATTGATTACCACCGGATAGCTTTAGATGAAAATATGGAATACGCAGAATGGCCGGAACAAATCATCGACCGGCAGGTGAAACAATTGAGAAGTAAGTCCATCCCGATGGTGAAAGTGGAATGGAAAGAACACTATGGGACGGATGCTACATGGGAAAAAAAGGATGAAATGCGACTATGCTATCCACATTTGTTTCCCGACGAAGGTAAAATAAGTTTGGGGGACCAAACTTCCTAAAGGAGGGAAGACTGTGATAACCCTGTTCCGTATTATGCTAATTGGTCTTAATTATGACTGTGATTATGTGTTTAATATGATTTTGAGTGTCAATTATATGATTACATGTGATTTTGAATTTCTATCTGTTCACTATAGGAAAATCTATTCAACTTACTGCTAGAAACTGAAAATTGAAGGCCTTATCAACCACAGAAACTGAAATTGACTACGCCATTGTGATTGGCGTAATTTTTAGAGCCTATGATGAAATTTAATTGAAAATTTATTCGGATCAAAATAATTTGAGTAAACTGATTGAATTAAGCTCTATTATTAACCTTAATCAATTTGATTAAGAGAAGGATTATATAAGGGCCTTATTGGACTCAACTCTTCATTTTGGTGAGCTCAAAATCTGAAATGACTCTATAGAGGGAGAGGGGAGCCGATTCTAGAGAGAGAATCTTGCATTTTGGCTCAAGGTTTGTGAATTTGGAAGGTTAACTCCAAGATCTAACTACAATTGTGAGGATTGAAGCTCCAAGGTGAGTAATTGAGAAAAAACTAATGAGTTTAAGTTCGTAGTTTTTTGAATCCAAAGTTAAATGGCAATTGAGACCATAATTTGAGATGTAATTGATGAATATGGAGCTTGTATGTACATGCATGTGTATAATTACCATGAATTGCCATATAGTTGCATATTTGAAGGTAAAACATGTTAATCATAATGAAATTGAGATCAATGTGTGCATGCATGTAGCAATTTGTTATGAGTCCTCACGTTTGTGTATAAGACATGTTGATTGGGTTGAATTCGAAGTCATTTAAGACATGCATCCATAAAAATGCAACTATGGACTCAACTATATGTTTTGGAGATGAATTTGGCAAGAATTGTATGAGTATGAAATTGATCCATGGGAATTGAACTTCAAAATGTTGTAATTTAGCATTTGTATCATGTGAGAAGGTTTGCATGTGAAGTATGAGTCATGATATGCAAGTTACATTAGTTTGAATGCAAGTTTGAAGCTCAAAATGGCTGCTGGAAAACCCAGAATCCGACGTGTCTACTCGAGCGGGGTAATGGCTACTCAAGCGTGAAATGTGAGTTCCCAGCAGTTTTGTAGACATGAACGTCTGCTCGAGCAGGGAGAATCACGCTAGAGCGTCCAGTCACATGTTTGACCTTCAGCTCGAGCGTCCAAAGTTGCGTTCGAGCGTGAATACAGGGCAACCAGTACTTTTGTAGACCGTGGGGGTCCGCTTGAGCGGCGAAAGCCACGCCCGAGTGGGAAGCCCTGTTTCAGAAATTTTGTAAAGATGTTATGTGTTTTGTTTTCCGTTCTCTTTCATTTCTAAGCACTCTTAGGCATGCATTAAACATTACAAATAAGTTAAAAGGATAATAAAGAAGCCTAAGAGGGATGTATGAATTAAGAATGGATTGAATCGTTTGTGACCCATATATGTGTTATGTATTAGGTAGGGTCAAGCACAAGGACGAATCCACCGGTAGAACACAGTGAGTAATATCTTAATAAAGATATTTTGAAGTATGCTGTTTGTCTAATTGCTCACTCTCATTTGAGTTCATAAGTTTGTTAATTTGAATTGTGGACAAACATACGTTTGACATGAATGATTGGGCCAAAGGCCGTTTGACATAAACGATTGGGCCAAAGGCCGTTTGACATGAACGATTGAGCCAAAGGCCGTTTGACATGAATGATTGGGCCAAAGGCCGTTTGACATGAAGGACTGGGCCAAAGGCCGTTTGACATGAACGATTGGGCCAAAGGCCATTTGACATGAACGATTGAGCCAAAGGCCGTTGGACATGAATGAATTGGGCCCGAGGCCGTTTGATATGTCTAGATCTTTAGTTGCCTGATGTACAAGATAGAAACATGAATTGGGCCCAAGGCCATCCGATGTATTTGTTTTAAATTCCATTCATGTATCTTCTTTATTTGATATTATTCACTGGGCTTTCGCTTACTCTCATTCATGTGTCTGTAGGCGAGCCAAAAGATGTACAAACCCAGCCCCTGTGAAGTCTGTGTGGAACAGTCAAAGTTTTGAGGAGTTAGCCCATATGTCTCACGCACGAGACTAGTTTTCGCATTTTTGTTCCTTTGTTATATTTTTGCTATGTCGGTGAAAACTTTGGATCACCTTTGTATATAAGCTTTTGGTTTGGCTGACTATGACTTGAATGATCCTGTTGTGTAAAGCTTATATGTTAACTTCCTTTGATGTGGGTTATTAACGAATACTTGTGAAATGTTATGGTGTGCCATGTAAGCACAGCTCTATGGACAAAAGTTTTAAGTTTGCTTCCGTTTTGGCCCCTTAACTCTGTTGAAATATATCTATTTTGGTTTGAGGCCGTAGGTAATCTCTTGATTACTGGCCGGTTATGACCTTAAACCATAGGGGCGGGTTCGGGTCATGACATTTTTTTTTGCGCTCGAGCACATGAGTCTTGGCTTGAGCATAGCCACGCGCCTAAAAGAGCATGCTCAAGCGTCAACTTTTTCGCTCGAGCGGCCTGCATTGCTTTTTAAACCCAGCCCTCGACTTTTTAGTCCATTTTTTCCAAATTGTGTTTTCTCTCTCCTAGGGCTTCTCGTGCACTCTCACCCTTCGCGATTCCCTTTTGATCTCTTTGTTTAGTGTGTGTTCTTCTCTTCCTCCACACGTCCATCTTGCCTCAGGTATTTCTTCATTCTTTTTCTTGATATATTTTTTTTGTCTCTCTCTATTCTTATCTGCTTTGAGACTTGGGTGGGTAGCTTAGGCTTCATTTGTTTTTGGTTTTCTCTTGATCACACACTTCCACGGTAGGTCTGAATAGTTTCTGTGTTGCTCTTGGTTTTGATTGGGTCTTAATTGGATTGAGCATTGGTTTTCTTTCTTCTTTTTTGTTGTTGCTTTATTCTTATTTTTTTGCCTTGTTTTTTCGTTTATGTGTGAGCCTATTGGAATATATTTCTACTGCTTTGGTTTTTACTGTCCCAACCTTGTGATTCTTAATGCATGGTTCCTAATGGCATTTATTTATTACACATTGTTTTTTGGTATTGTTGGTTTTGGTTCGAATTGGAATTATTGTGTTTTGTTTCTGGTACTATGAATAATGCTATATTAGGGTGTTGGTAACTCATAACTTTTGGGTTTGCATTTTGTTATTACTGGCTATGTTACTAATATTTTTTTGTGCCTAATGGTTTTTTCTCTGGTTTTGGTTTAGGGGGTGGTGTTTGTCTTTGGTTGTTCTTGGGTTTAGCCATGTCCACTTCTAAACGCCGTAAGTCTACGGCCAACTGCCCACATTATAACTCCGATCGCTTTCCATCCGCTGAAAAAGCTAAGTCTTTTAGAGAGTTTTACATTTCTAGGACTGTTCACTTAGAGCGCAATGTACAACCCAACACCTTTGAGTCCATACCCATTCGCCTTTTGTTTGATCCATTGGGGGATGACTTGGTCCTATCTTTCTCTGGTTGTCAAAACCTTGACTGGGTCCGGGAGTTTTATCGTAACGTCGAAGGTATTGATGATATAAGCCTCTCTTTTAAGACCTGGGTTAGGTCTAAGTCCATTACCATTACCCCCGATCTTATCCGAGAGCTTTTAGGCATAGACCGTGTCTTTCCGTGTCACTATCCCTTCATCGTCCGCCCCACTTGTGACTTCAACGAGGTGGACACTGCATTGTGTGGTACACCCCGTACTGGGATCAAGGGAGCCTTGATCAAACAAAATGAACTCCTTCCTTGGTTCTGCTTGCTTAACCTAATTGTCTGTGCCAATGTCATCGTCACCATTCATAGTTCTGAAATCAATCAAGACCAAGGCTTTGTTCTCTTTTGCATTGATCACCATCTTTCTATCAACCTTGCCACCCTTGTTATCCAAAAAATGGTAGCCACATTTGAGCCAAAATCCTTAAGTCTTCATTACGGTTGCCTTATTAACCGTCTTCTCACCAAATTTGAGGTTCTTACCTTTGAGGACGATGAGTTTGCCTTCCCCATCAAACCCTTCACCAAAAAGATCATCTCCCAGAGTCAGTCACATGTCAAGGGGGGTCCTTCTGGGGTGGGTAGTTTTGGTGCAGGAGAAGATCCTCTGGCTAAGGAGGCAAAGTATGACGCCGCTGCTACAGGTGAGAGGGAGCCACCTCCTTTGGCTCGTTCTATTAGAGGCCAGCTGCGACAGTTTGAGCATGAGATGGTGTCCCACTTTGACTGGATGGAGAGTCGGATAGACATCTTTGATGCCCGTCTCACCAACTTGGAGACCTCTACGGACGCATGGCTCACTGCCATGGAGGCATCTTTTGGCCGAATTGAGGAGTCTGTTGCTCAGTCTTCCATCCATCTCGCTCAGATCTTATCTCTGCTTCAGATGCAGCAGCCTCTACTATAACGCCCCGAAATAAATACAATAAATCCATCCCATAAACAGTAGTATAATTGAAACGACACGCTTTCGTTAATCAAAGTTTAATATACATTCTTCATAACAAAATGGAAGTTACACAAATAGTCATATGCCCAGATGGCTTACATCTTTCCAAGCCACTACTTGGGTACAACAAAGGTGAGTTATAAGCTCAATACAAATAAAGCCGTAGGCTTGTACAAATAAGAAATATAGAATACAAACAGAATAAACAATATGAGCTTTCAACTCCACAGTCCTCCCAAGCTAGGCCCTTGGCAGAGGCATATCACCAACACCTAAAAATGGTTTTCCCATATAGGGTGAGCTAAAGCCCAGTAGAAATAATCCAATACAACATATCAAACTTAACAAAGATATAAGGGTAATCTGCAATTACAATGTCATTGATAAATTGTTTCATAATTCTTATGCAAACCATGCAGTACCAACTGTATTATTTCAATTCATGACATTAGTTCCGTTTCATTCGGACAACCAAACTGAGAATAAAAATCAATAGGTCTTTACCAGTACTACCATCATACAATCACTTCTATTTGCCATTTTACGGACATTTTGTCCGTGGGAATCGGCACCCATATATAATCGTGATTTTCGGGACTTTCACTCTGGACGCTCCGGCCAACTTAATTCAATAGAGTATATTCCCTATCTTCTCCCGAACATGGAGTACATCCCCTATCTCTCCCCAAACATCATGCATATATAATGTATTTAAAGACATAATCATACATGGGGTACATCCCCTATCTCCTCCCAAACACCATATACATACAATGTATTTAAAGACATAGTTATATTCAATGACAACGGGTGAGAAATTAGTTTCAATTTACCTAATCCTCATGCAATTTCTACAACAATCATAGCTATCCTCTATCGATAGCCCAAAACAGATATTTCTAAACAGGTATACAATCTCAAGACAGATAAATTATCCAAATTTCCATTGATGAGTGACAATACATATCCAATTCCACCATTTATATCAACATCTTCCAATTTCACATTTACAATACCAATTTCATTTATTTACACAAAACAAATATTTGAAACATTTTAGGGCAAACTTCTCTCTTTCCCAAACATCAACCTAAATGCCAAAATCAACTATTTTGTCACAATACAACCTCATGTTCATTCCCAAAACCATTTTCAATCTATCCATTTGCAAACCCCTCTTTTGATGTTAACCCAAAACCCTAGGTTTGTTCAAAGTCTCTCAAATTCACAAAGATGTTTATACAAAACAAATAACTAAGTTAAGAGTCATATAGGAGTATAGAAAATCCCTACCTCAAGCTTAGAAGATCAAGGAGCAAAGGAGAAACTTCAAGGACGCTCAAACATAAATCTTTTGGATCAAATGAGAGCCCTCGGCGTGCTCCACCTTTTTCTCAAAGACACCAGAGTAGAGAACTCAATGGATCTAGGTGAAATAGTAGAGAGAAGATGTCTTTGAGAGAGAGAAACTCAAAATCTAAGGTTTTGGAGAGTTTTAGAGAGAGAAAGGAATGAAAAAGTGATGAAAAAGGTCATCTTTACGGACTGTTATACACGCAGTCCGCTCTAGCGTAAGAAGAGACGCTCGAGCGTCGAATATACTCTTCCAGCATTTGCAGGTCTGCAGAAGTCATACTGAGAGTTTGCAAATCCCGCTTGAGTGGAGGAGCAAAAATCTGGGCAATAAAGGTTTGGAAAAATAAGCAACCAACTTGTTCCAAACACACAACTACAATCCAAATGACCAATCCAAGGAACAACAAGGGGAATAAGAGATGAACAACAACATTAAACCATGAAGCCCGAGTCCGGAATATAATAAAATGTCGGGTTAAAACCGGAGTCGCTATATCTACCATTGTCGGATCAGTGATTTGAGTTTCTCTCATTCTGGACAGTTTTTTGTACTTTGCATAGTTTTGTCTTTCTTTATTTTATTGTTTATCTTGCCTTGATCTTTGCATAGTTGTTTTGAATAGTTGTTTGGTTTGTCTCCCGGACAAAAAAGGGGAGTATTTTGGGCATTTTTGTGTTAGACTCCTAAACATTGGTCACATTTGTGTTTTAAAACTGCTAGACATTTGTGTTTGCTCTTCGTTATCTTATTTCGTTCCACAGTTTTGGTTTGTGTGGTATTTTGGTATTTTCCACAAGTGGATTGTTCAAAATGTTTCTAAGTGTTTCTCAATCAAATCGGTATTTGTGGTTTTGTAGTTTTTGTTTTTGACAGGTCGGAGCTTTTGATTGTGTTAGTTAGTGTGTCTTGTGTGTGTGTTTGTTAGAAAAAATTGTTAGAAAAGTTTTGTCCGAGAATTGACAAAGGGGGAGATTGTTAGGTCCCTATTTATTGCCAATTCCGCAAGTAAGCTTAGTTTAATTGAGTTGCAATTTTTTCTCTGTTTTGGTCTTCTCGCTTGAGCGGGGAAAGCTGCGCTCGAGCGGAGTTTTCACCTTCTCAGTACTTTGGCTTGTTTTCAAAAATACTGTGAGGTGTGACTCTAAGCTCAAGCATAAGTTTCAGCGCTCGAGCATGGACCCTAGTTTGGAACATGATGTTAGTGTCACCGCTCGAGCGGAGATCGCGATTCCAACTACTATAAAGCTGCAGTTTGCTTCGAATCTAGAGCACGGCTTCCAGATCTTCTTTGAGGGTTCTAGGATTTTATTCTGGGGCTATTTTGCTAATTTTCTTTGATGTTTGATTGAGTATTAAACTCATGGTTTGACAAAGCATACATCAAAGAGTTGTTTGATTGTTCAACTTCAAGAGTGTTCTTCTTTGGTGGAATCCGGATATTCAAACGTGGAGTATTCGAAGGAGTTTTGTCACGACCCAACCCGCCCCTATGGGTTTAGCGCCGTAACCAGCTAGTAATCCTTGGATTACCAAAGGCCTCTGAATAGAATAACTTATAATTAGAGGCAGTGGAAGTAAATATAGAAACATACACAGTCTATTGAGCTATGGAGACATATATCGGATATAAATTTTTAAACTTTATACCAATATACATGACATCATAATGCAGTAGTCTTCGTCAAATTCATTACAGATATAGCCAAAAGGGACTTAGCCCAATATACGGATAACAGAAAAGTTGTTCTATACCTAAAGGAAGACAAGGTCTTAACCACAAGCCATATAAACTTGACTCGCTCACAAAAGGGAACCTCCTCGGAGGCACAACGGCTGGCTGACAAAACTGAAACGCCAGGTCCTCAATTCTGAGCCTGGTCACGCCTGGTCACCTACATACATAATATAAATAGTGAGCGGAAGCCCAATGAGTAATAACAGAGTAAATGATTTAAATGAATGATGTCCATCACAAATATAACTTCAAATCTCTTACTGAACAGAAGCATAACCATATTCGTATTAGAAACAGAATCATAAACATATTCATATCATGAGTGGTGTATCCATTAGCATTAAGCATATCTCTTTGGTCCAGCTTATTAAGTTCCACATTGGAACCGCCGGTATCGGGTATCATATCTCATACGTGGGCCACGATATTGTTTCCCCCGGGTGAGGGCCTGTGCCACGGCATTGTTTCCCCCTGGCGAGAGCCTAGGCCACGGTATTATCTCCCATGGGCGAGGTCCTCATGACCATAAGCCACAGTATTATTTCCCCTGGGCGAGGGCCTCCGCTAAGGATACCACAAAGACATTTCAAAGAAGTGGATCATCATTCATGTAATCACAACACATTCTTTTCTATCATTCAAAAATAATTCATATCATATCATAATATTCATAAAGTATTTCATATCGAACATAGCTTTACTAAGTTATTACTCATAGATAGCTTCACAGATAGCTTGGTAGCAAACCAATGGATCAACCGCTCACGGTGCGTGACGTACACCAATGATAACAGATACATATACTGAAACACACGCTTGGATTGTACATAACTCATTTTATTTTGTTCTTAGTGTGTTTCTAGCCTTCGCTCTCAATATTGTGTCTTATTCTTGGCCTAGGAATGCCTAGGATGCAATGAGGATGTCAAAATGCACCTGGAAACACTTAACCAAAATTGCTGAAAACAGGGGTCCCGCTCGAGCGCAACTTCCTTCTCTTGAGCGAACATGCAAACATGTGAGGGGCCGCTCGAGCGCAACTTCCTTCGCTCGAGCGGTCTGCAAACTTTGAAAAAGTACTGGTTGTGTGATTTTCACGCTGCGACAGACGCTCGACAGTCGCTCAAGCGTGAGACTCAGGTCCTCGCTCGAGCGCAACTCTTGTCGCTCGAGCGGTCTGTGAAAACATGAAACTTCTGAGAGTTTGCATTTCACGCTCGAGCGGACTTCTGGTCACTCGAGCGGAGATGCAAAAACAAAGGTGGCCGCTCGAGCACAGGATCTTCGCTCGAGCAGAGAGGTCAAATTCTAGAATTTCCAAATTCACCTCCAAGCTTCCAAACTCAACTTCAAAGCTACAAAACTCATCCTTTTGGGCCAAACACTTGAGAAAACACATTTAAACTTGGAAAACATTGAGAATTCAAGATCATTTTATGAAATCAAGGCCCAAAAGCATGCCAAATGCTCAAAACTAAGCTCAATTCTTTGAAAAACATAACATGCATGTGTTGTCTTGACTTCAAAACTTCCAAAACATGATCAATTGGTATGAAATAGTATCAATCAAGATGAATTCTCAAAATAAAGGTAAGATGGGCACATGCATGAGAGAATTCTTCGAAATCAAATTCAAATTGTGTTCAAATGGACATGCATGCATGAGATGCTCCTCCTTTCTACCTCATAGTTCAATTCTTGCTTAACTTAGCTCACTTCTCTTGAATACATGTATGGAATGACTTAAACTCAAACCTAAAGGTTGAATTCTCACCTTAGATGTTCAATTATGCACTAGAGTGCTAAAATCCTCCAAATTCTCTTCCAATGTTTAGCAATCCCTCTCTTTCCTTCCTTGTTTGTTGAATTCACTTCTCAAGCTTTCCTCTCCCTCTCTTCTCAGGTTTTTGGGCTCATAAGGATGAAGATGAGATGTGTCTTAAGTGGTATATAGGCTTGCTTAGTGGTTTTTAATTAATTTAGCTTAAGCTAATCATAGTGGCCTTAATTAATCTAATTTAATCGTTCCAAATCAACTTTCAATTGAACCTACTACAATGTTGTAAAAATTTCAAATAACACATAAAACAAGTCAATTTCGTGATCGGATACCGATAAGGCCTTCAATTCACAGAACAAAACAGAAATCCAAACAGATATTTCTATATTAGACAGATATGAGCACAAATAATGCAACACACATGCAATTTCCTCAGAATTTCACCTTAATTACTTATTAGGCATAATTAATCATGGTTAGTCAGCTAATCACAAGTTGGGATTGTTACAAGTTTGATGTTGTGCGTAGTCGTTTATTCGACATGGATGTTGTGGATTCAACATCAAACTGATCAATTCTGAGACGAAGGCTACGGTGAAAGAGATACAGATTGTTGAAGACAAATTGTCATAATTTGGGTAATTTGTTTGGTAAAATTTGTATTCTTTCTTTCTTTCATAATGGATTGATTAGTGGCGTTTTGCCCGTGATTTTTTAATCACAATTGGAGGTGCTCCAATTGTGGTTTTCCCACATAAAAATCGGTTGTGTTGATTTGTTATGCTTAAAGCAACAATCTAAATCACTTTCGTACGTGCTAGATGATTTAGATTGTTAGTTTTAATTGTTTGGGAATTGTTGCAATTAATCTAGATCTAAATCACGAATCACTTAGATTTTTCACACTAAATATTGAATAGTTTAGATCAATAAAGTGAATCCAAAATATGCCCCAAATGAACCAAACTAGACTCTCCAGTCTAAATAGTGGACTGAAAATCTAAATCCATATATAGAGAGAGTAAATTACACTTGTTATTTTTGTACTTTATATTATATATTATATATTATATTAAATGGTCATGTTACTCTACATATCTCTTTTGGCGTGTGTACCATATGTAAGTTATGACATTTGTGGTATTGATTACCACAAATATCATAACTAAATTATTTTGAGTTGTAACTAGAAAAAATAATAAGTCATAACGAGAGACATTTTTTTGTGACAATCTAAATAATAATCATAATAGGTTATAACAAACATCACAATGAATCATAATTAACATCACAATAAGTCATAACCAAGCTATAACCAACACTACAATAGGTCATAATTAAAAACCATAATTGTCATAATTAATGCATATAGTATACACAAGTGGTGCTACAACCCTCTAGTTTTGCACCCCTAATTTCGTCTCTAATTACGTGGCTCACTCCCATGTGAAGTGGTTTCACACTTTAAAAAGAATTGATTGGTTGTTATTGGTTGCCACCTCATTAAAGGTACAATTGGGGGTGATGAAATGAGAGATGAGGCATTTCTCTATTATACACCCCAAAAGAAAGTGTGTATTGTAGAAGAGTAATGCTATACAAACAGAATTTTTATACAAAAAAAGTGATTCTACCTACCCCATTAGTTTATCTCTTTACACCCTCCATTTCATTATACCACTAAAAAAATTGTGATTCTCATTACAAAAAACTCATACAAAATGATGTGTCTAGTCTAAATGCCCATCGCTTTGGTTTATAATTCCAAGAATACCATTGCCATATCATTCTTGTTAAATTTTATATAAAAATAAAATTTTCCATTGTAGAATTTCAGTATATTAAATCTTGTTTTAGGCCTCGTTTGGGAACTCTCCAAATTAGTCAAAAAGTCAAAAAGTTACTAAATTAGCCAAAAAGCCAACAACTCATATAAAAAAGTCAAAGATTCTCTTTTCTCTCTACTTTTGCACATCTTTTCGTAAAAAGCCAAAAAGTCATCCCAAACATACTAATTTTTTTAGCTCATATTTTAGCCAAATAGCCAAAAAATTACTAAATTAGCATGTTCCCAAACGAGGCCTAGTCTCTATTTTTAATTTGTTTGAATTTTCACTCAAATCAATCATTTACACTCTTAACTTTTTTTAATAGTTTGATGTTAAATTATCTAATAAATATTGACATATAATCACGCCAATTTTAGGAAGAAAATATAATTTTATTTTATTTCTCACTTCTTCTATATGATTTTACAGTCATTTATCGCCCACTTAAGAAAATTTAGTTATAAGTCCCTAAACATAATTGTGTAATGTTAAAAGCACATGTAAAAAAAAAATTTAATATATAAAATTCTTTAAAATTTATTTCTCATAGATTAAGGATATAAAAAACACATGTTTTTTTTTTAAAATCCTTTTATTTAGACGGATTTTGTTCTTTTTATTTTCCATTATTTCTCTTTTCCTAATGTCAACTATCCTTTTTTTATCAGCTTTTCCTATTTCAACTATCAATGCGTTCTCCTCTCCTCTGTCTCTTTGTCCACACATATATACTTAAAGAAAATGATATACAAGCCCACTCTCTAAATCCATTTTCTAAATCCAATAATATATAAGCGATATGATTGATTAATGATTGAGAAGATATGATAGAAAGTGTTACTTTAGATATCCTAATATGTCATCTGTCAACACTCCAAGTTGAAAATTTCTACAAGATTGTAAGAGATAATTCTACAATTGAGTCATAAAATTTTTATGATTGTTAAGAGGGAATAAAAATCACCACACGAATTATGTGGGTCTCAAGATTGCCATGTGATGCAATTATAGATTATTATTTGTATGGCAGTTGACAAATACTAATCAAACACTATATTAATGTTTTATATTATGCAAAACTCATCAGAAGATGAGTACTTATCGATATAGAAATCTTAAACAACTAAAGATTGTTTGTGTGTGAGTGAATTTCTGACCACACTGCCAACTCAGTATTCAGCTGGAGAGCACTGGTGGAATAGATGGCGCCTGAATGACCTACAACAGAAAGAAGAGATTCCGGCGGTGGTTCGTCCACCCGGGGGCACTCCGACGATCAAGTCAGTTATCTCTCAAAGATATCAAAAGTGCTTAATTCACTATTCTGAGTATAAATTACGTACCTTGGACCTATGGGGGCGCCTCTCTTTTTATAGTTAACACAATCCTAGTCCCAATAGAAGCCTAGCTTCAATGGACTTCTGCCCAGTGCTTAGCTTGGACTCTCCAATAGATAAAGATAAACTCCCTTAGAGCTTTATCCTTATCCAGGCTGAAGTCTTTTCTCATTTTGGGACTCTTGTCCCTTATCCGCTTATCCCGGACTCCGATATCTTCGGAGATAACCTCGGCCTAGCCGAGATCACCTCGGCATCACGACCAGGACACGTGGCACCCCGGCTGACACATCGGCGTCACCTTGGCCACGTGTTGGTATTCATAAAATATATCTCCACAACTGCCCCCTAGATTCTATTACCTCGGCATCTTGAGGTGATGGAACCTATATCAGTTCTTCCTTCTAACACGTCGGCTAAGGTCACTTCTTTATTTATTGCCAAAGTAAGAACTCGTTGACTCAGTATGACCAAGACCTATAGTTTGCTTTTTATCAATGCTTTAAAATCACTAACCAGGTTTGTTCAAATTCCTCAACCGAGATCATTATACAGGCCGACATGTCTTCTAAAGAACCAGAATTCCAAGAGTTCCTTCACGCGTATGAGCTGTCATGCATAATAACTCGACCGTTTTAGCCACGCGTCTTCCCCTTACTGGATCGTACTTGATACATGCCTGTAAGTCAAATTTTTCTTGCGTGCACCGTCTAACCCATACGTTGTTTTCGGCACATTAATTGCCTTTTTGCTGCCATTTCGAGTTTTGACAAAACTTCCTTCGTCCCCTTGTCTTTTCACTCTTCATCATCATTTCTGAAGCTTTTTCTCTCTCTAGCTTTTTTCCCCAAGATCTACCATTGTTCAAGCTTTCCTAGCTCTGCAACTTGCTGTATTCACCTCCTCCGACATGATTTTCAACACTTTGTCGCTTTTACAACCGTTGTCTGACTTTGACGATCCTCACACCGGCCTCACTTTTTCTGGTAAGCCACTGTTCCTCCTGGTTTCAGTTCTTGAAAAAAGCTTTACTTTATTATTCGTTGCCATTGTCGTTTTGCTCAAGTTCTTGACTTATGAATCACGTATTTGAGCATGTTTATTTCATGACTTTGCTTTTGCCCATTTCGTGTCTTGAACACACACATTGCTCACAATTTTGTTTCACTTGTGCCACTGTTCTTGGCCTTGTACCCTTGCACACACTCTGTCACAGTGTTCTTGATGATTCACCACTATTCTTGGCTCTGAATTATTGCTCTTGTTTGTGTTTTTTGTATTTTCTCCAGATTCTTGCCTTCAATCTCCGTTTGCCTAGACTTAGGTTTGAGATTTGCCCTAGAACATACGAATCTTAGGGAAAACTAAACCGATCCCCACAAATTCTTACCCCATCTCATAATTAGGTTTTTGCCGAGGTCCCTATAATCCTTTCAAAACACCTTCTTTATGAAATCCAGCTCCTCCAATTTAAGCCGACGTTATGGGTATGTGGAAGCATAGGGTAGACACCCCGACCAAGTTAGAACACTTTAGGCAGGAGTTTGACATCCTAGCCGACGTTCATCTAAGGTTGGCTGGGGAGGATGACTCCATCATGCCCGATGTGAACCTCATGCCTTTTCCAGTAGTGCCCTTTATCGAGTGTGGACTTAGGTTTCCACTTGACATCTTTTTCCGAGAAGTCCTTCATTACTATAAATTGAACCCAATGCAGCTTGCCATCAATTCTTACCGAGTTATCAACGGTACAATAGCCTTAGCCAAACAAGAGAATGCTAGGGTTACTCTTGCCGATTTCCAGTACTGTTACACTATGTGTCGCCTGAAATCGGAAAAAGGCCACATCTATTACCTCAAGCCGAGGTCCACTGAGTACAAGCTCATTGCCGACCTCCCAGACTCAAACAAGGGTGCTGGAGACGATTACTTCATCGTCTCGGGCAACTAGAAGTTTCAACCCAACGATGACCTCCACCTTTATCCTTTAAGACGAACAGTTTTCGGGGAAGGAGATGGTAAGGGCCAAGTGTCACTTTTTCTTACTCTCTTTTCTAAAGTTCTCAATACTTTGTTCTAATGTTTGTGCTCTTCTTTTTGCAGTTCTTCCTCAGTCACCAAAGGGCTTTCGCCAGTCTTTCTTCCCCAGCAAGGACTTGAAGAAGCTATTGGATTTGCCAGTCCACAAGCGGAGAGCCCTCCTGCTGCTCAATTTCATTCCTACTTACAAGTCAGTTCTTCCCGACGTTCCAAAGAAGAAGAAGAAGAGTCAATCTCCTCTTTCTGCCACTACTCCTTCCATTACTTCAACATCTCGGCCAGATCAAGGGTCAACCTCAGATCCAGCAGAGCAGCCATCCACCTCAGCTCCACAACTGATCCTACCATCTCAACGCTGATGACGACGACGAACTATTTTTGCTACTGAGATGGGCCGCCAAAAAGCAGTCGCTAAAGACCTCCTAGCCAGCATCCCTGCCAACGTTGACGTTCAACCAGCACAAACCCAGCCTCAACCCAAGAAAAAGCAAAAAAGACTTAAGAAGGCTCAGCCAAAGGCAACGGTGACTTAGATTGGTACTGAGGACACCTTGCCAATTTCAAAATTGGCTGAGAGTGAGAAGACCTCTTCTGCTGCCGAGAAGAGGCCCGCCGATGCCGAAGCATCTCAATCAACTTGGTCTAAAAGGCCGAGGTCAGAGTCAGCCACAACGTCGGGCTCCATGAAGTCTGGTGCCCCCTGGGCTCCACCCATTACTTTGGAGGACAGGCCGGTCAAAGTCGATGATAGTGCCGACGACATCAACGTCGGTGTTGCCCTTACTACAGCCTTGCTCCTCCTTGGGGATCTTGACCGTAATGCTGAGATGACTGAGTATGAAAACTTTGCCTTGATGCTGCAGCATTCTGCTAAAGTAAGCCCCTTTATTTGGTAATTTTTCTTTCTTTCTCTTTTTCATACTTAGAAAATTAATGACTTCTACTGTGTCCATTTTTCTTCAGGCAATCCAGCATGCCCACTCCTTCTCAATGCAATCTTTTGAGACAAGAAAGGCACTGGCCGACAAGACTAGGGAGGTTGCTAGTCTGTAGAAGATCAATAAAAGGGCCAAGGCAAAAATGAAGACTTTGGATGATCAGGCCGAGGCTGCTATCAAAGCTAAGGATGACGTCGAAGAAAAAGCGGATGCCGCTGAGGCCATTAATAAAGTTTTTGAGGCCCAAAAGAAAGAGGCCGAAGAAAAGACGACCGAGGCCCAGAAAGAGCTGCAGGATGCCTTGGCCACAAAAGACGCCAAGCTCAAGGCCGCCGATGAGAAGGGATACAATGAGGGGGTAGCCGATGTCACGGCGGACTACGAGAAACAGGTGAAGCAGGCATGCAACAAGGGTTTCACCCTTGGTCGAATGACTTTACTGAGAAAACTTGAAATCCCCGAGGACTCCCCCCTCAGGAACACCGACGTCCTCGCCCTGTCATTCCCTCCAATTCTAAGCCAATCCGACGACGATTCTGAGTCTGAGGAGGAAGCTTTGGTGAGGAAGTCAAAGGAAGCTGGTGGGGCGAAGTCCCCTACTCAAAATGAACAAGTCCTAGACTTGACTCAAGATGAGGAGGGTGAGGAGGTTCCCAAAGATGCTACTCCTGAGAAGGCAACGTCGGGCGCGCCTATTGCCTATAAGAGCCTTGACCAAACCCTTGAGGATATAAACGCTGAGCTCGCGGCTGAGAAGGCCGCCGACATGTCTTCTCAGCAGTCTTCCGAGCACCAGACCCAACCTGCCAGCGGTGCTGAAGAATTTTAGTTTGATGTTCTCTTTCTTTTTTTTGTGTTTCTTTGTACTTTTTCCTTTCTTTGAAACAATATAAGCTCTTAATGTGGCCGATGTGCCTTTTTTGAATGTAAATACAATTTCTTCTCTTGAATGCTTGTATGTTTATCTTCCTTTTACTGCTCTTGTATGGCTCTCATACTTAGAATATTTCTGCATATCTTTAATGTACACCTTAACTGTGTAATCTTCTCGGGGTGAAATACCTCGGTTATGTCCACCAACGGTTTATATCAACAAGTACATAAGTACTTATTTTAATACAACCTTGGCTTTAACTTGTAAATTTTTTCACAAATTTCAACAAGTATTAAACATGATCTCGGTTTAACTTCAACATGTAAATTTTTCACAAATTTCAATCAGTGTTAAACATGATCTCGGTTTAACTTCAACTTGTAAATTTTTCACAAATTTCAACAAGTGTTAAACATGATCTCGGTTTAACTTCAACTTGTAAATTTTTCACAAATTTCAACAAGTGTTAAACATGATCTCGATCTAACTTCAACTTGTAAATTTTTCACAAATTTCAACAAGTGTTAGACTGATTTTAGCTTGTATATTCTACCTTGTCAGGAACCATTTTCTAACTTTCTGCCCCCTAATGTGAACTTAAGTTCCACTTGGGTTCTCATTATGCATGTTATTCTAGAAACATCATCAACTATCTTTATCAGTCACAAGTGTGAAAAATCAAGCTTTATTTATTACTTCGGCTAATAACAAAGAACAAGAAAATTTAATGATAAAAAAACTTAAGATTGTAAGCATTCCAGGGCCTTGGAAACTCTTTGCCCTCATTATCTTCAAGCTGATATGCCCCATTGCCCAGTACCGAGATGATTCTATAGGGTCCCTCCCAATTGGGGCCAAGCTTGTCCTCTCTGGGATCCTTTTTGTTGCCGATGACTTTTCTCAAGACGAGGTCACCAATTTGAAACTCCCTTGGGTTGACCTTTGTATTATAAGCCCTGGCAAGCTGTTGTTGGTATGCCGCCAGCTAAAGTGCAGCTCTCTCCCTTCTTTTTTCTAGCAGATCCAGATCTCGGGCTAATAATACATCATTAGTCCCATTCTCCACTCCCTGGGTTCTGATTCCTGGGATGCTGACTGCTAGAGGAATGACTGCTTCTGTGCCATAAGCCATGGCAAATGGGGATTCCCCAGTTGATCTTCTTGGCGTAGTCCGATATGCCCAGAGTATACTTGGCAGTTTATCCACCCACTTTCCTTTTGCTGTTTGCAGCCTCTTCTTAATTCCATCCAAGATGACTTTAATGGATGCTTCTGCTTGTCCATTGCTTTGAGGAAAACTTGGAGTGGAAAAATAATTCTTGATTTTGAACTTTGCACAAAAGCTCTTGATTAGCTTACTATTAAACTGTGTTCCGTTGTCTGCAACTAGTGCTCTTGGGATCCCAAACCTGGTGATGATGTTCTTCCATATGAAGCTCTTTACATCCACGTCTCGAATCTTGGCAAGGGGTTCAGCTTCTATCCATTTGGTGAAGTAGTCTGTTGTTACCATGTAGACACCCCATTTTTGACCGTCCTCAAGACTTGGACGTCACCGCTTGAACACTCGGTGATCATCCATGTTTGTTTTCGTCTTGAGTTCCCGGAGGTCTCGGCTACACACCTTGCCTCAGGATCTCTTGACTCGACCGTTTTATGTCTGGTTTTGCACCAAACACTTGTGTTTTTGCTTTGGAGGGCAGGGAATGGCTTTTGGGACATCCCTACACTCCATCGGCCGTGGCTTGAGGCCACCGGCTGCGTCTTGTTGCCATCGGCCAAATGTGATGGTCGGCTGGCCAATTTGACTGCCGGTCGGCCACTTTGATAGCCGGCCGGCCAAATGTGGTTTTCAATAGATATTTCTGTAGACAACTGGCAGCTGTCATTCCAGGCCATACCCCAGCCCATACCTGGACGTGGGTGTTCTGAGGAGCTGCAGATTGATATGTATCTATATCAATGAAGCTCTCTTAAAGGAGGAGAGACACAACAAAGAGGAAGAGGATGAGATATAGGATTTTTGGAGCAAAAAATCTCTCTCTCTACATTTTTTTGCCTCTCTCTTTAAGGTTTAGGGCTTGTTTGTGCTCAAAAGTGCATTTTCTTTGCACTTTTGTATACAAACACCTAGTTCTCTACTTCCTTCATTAGGATGAGGTCCTTGGAGGTGTTTTTTGGGTTGATTTGAAGCCTTTTCTTGGTCCAAAAGTTGCTGATTTGCTGTTGTGCTACAAGGGTAAGACTTTTGTCCTTTTTTACCCCTTTTTTTGCAAAGCTTTTTAGTCTATCTTGCTTCTATTTTTGAGCTTAGCATATAACATAGAAAAGTCTTGTTTTTGAGTGCTCTAAATAGTTTGTTAAGGGTGTTTTAAGCTTTGGGGTTGTTTGACCCCTCTTAAGGCTTGTTTGGCCTTTGTTTTGTGCCATTTTGGTTGAGTTCCAGGACCATTGTGTTTGGGCCTCCTCACCACTGAAATCTTGAGGGATTTCAGAGGTGAGGATGGTGCCTTGAGGTCCTAGGAAGGAGAGGGCCACCCCCTCTTCTTGTTGTCCTTGAAAAGGGCAATTTTTAGCCTCTTGAGGGAGCATATAGTTTGAGTATGTATTGACCATGCCTTGACTGATTTTCAGGCTTATTATGTCATAATATAGCATTGTTGTATGTTGGTTTTGATACACCATGCTTGTCTAGCATACATACCTTGTAATGCCATGATTTGCCTCAATACATGCATAGCATTTAGACTACCATGCTTTTGTGTTTTGGCCAAGCTTGTTGAAGCTTATATGCATATTTTGATGTTCTAAGGGACTATTTTAAGTCGTTTGAGTCATCCATGCCTTGCTTTGTATAGCTACCATGTAATCCCTCTTGTATGCCTTAAGCTTTGGCCCTTCTAGCATGCCATCATTGCTTTGTTTCAGTGGTTTGGAACCACTTGACATGTTATTTCAGACCTCATGATGTGCCCACATGCTTGCATTTGATCCCCCTTTAATGTGTTTAAAGGTTGTTGCCTTACGCCCCTTGTTTAGGCCTTGGAGTATGCTTTCATTTTTAGACCACTTAGATGCCATCTAAGTACATCCTTAGCTTTGTTTAGGTCTGCATTAGACCTATTTTAAGTCCCTTTGGCCGTGTGAGGCTTGGTTGACCTAGCCTTGGTTTACCTCCCCTTTGGCTTGCCTTAAGTCTTGGACCATTGTTGCATGTTTGGCTTGCCTTATTTACTTGGTTTGGCACCTTTATAACATTTTTTTTTCAGAGCTTTATGTGCATGCCATTAATCCATGTTTTGTCGCTTTTAAGTGTGCTTAAAGATTGCATGTTTGATGCTTGAGTGTTGGCCCATTAGCATGTGCATGTGTGTGTGTGTGTTGGCTCTCATTTCCATAGCGTTGGCTACTATTTTGGACCTAGTTTAGGGCTGTCCAATTAGTGTAAGTCCCTTCCTTGTATGCCATTCAAATGTCATTCAATTATTCCATGGTTGCATGCTTTGGTTGCATGTGTTGCATGCTTAAAATCACTTGCATTGGGTATGCATCCTCTTGGTCAAGTTGTTAGCATATTTGTATGACTTGCATGTTTGCATGGTTGAGTTGCACATTGCATACTTGATTAGCTTGCATGGATTGCATGCCTAGTGAGCATTGTGCATTGCATCTCCATGTTACACACTTAGGCTCACATGCTTAGGTTGCATTGTACTAGCATGCATGCTTGGCCTCTTGAATTGCTTGTGATAGAGGTTGAGTTCAATTTGTTTGTTTATGTGCATTGCATGACATTTGAAATGAAAATGCACAACTTGGTCTCTTGGGCCATCACGCATTGAAATGCGCGATTGGTGGTCCAAGAACCAAGGGCCGTATCCCTTGGAGTCACAAACATGACAAGGGATGTGTCGGTGCACACATTTGCTTGAAATACATTGCCATGCCAAGTCCTGTCCTCTGCTGCTGTCAAAACAGATTCAGCAGGAATATTTGGCCGGCTGGCAGTGTTTTGTGCCGACCGGCAAAACAATTTTGGCCGAGAGCATGATTTTGTGGCCGGTGACCATTCTCCATGGCTGGTGGAGTTCTCACTCAGCCGGTAGTGTCCCACAACACTCAGAGAAGCAACCTTGGGAGTTGTACAATTTTCAGAGAAGCAGAACAGTCAAAGCAGAGGCAAACTTGTGCATGGCAGTGACTTTCCGAGCGGAGCCGAGTGCGCATTGCATTAGGCCCTCTTCCCGAGGCCGTTTACTGCTTTCATTAGATTAGTTAATTTGTTAATTAATTAATTGGTCTGTAATAATTAATTAGCTTGTAGGTTAGTCAATTTATATTATTCTTTTGGTCCCTCCGAGCGGGGGCAAATCTGTAATAAGTGTGGGTGCGTGTGTACATGTCTTCAAACCCCCACTTCTTTCTCCCTTTTACTTACCTGCTTTTGATGGTTAGTATTAGGACATGTTTACTTTAGCATACCTTATGCTATGCATGCATGCATCATTCATCAGTATTGCATACACTAGGCTCGGCGCATCATACTAACTGCGTAAGTATTTCAAATCTAACTTGAATACATGCTACTTGTGCATTTTCACATATAGACTAGCCGAGCCTACTCTAGTGGCATTTCGTATGCGTTGCATTAGGCATTTAAACATGGACTTGGATCATGCATAATTGCTAACATGTTCTTGTTCTGGCTTGGAGTACTCGGTAAGCATTTATGCTTTAGCATACTGCATGCGTGTGAATGTTGCCATAACAGCATGATTACCATGAGGCTAGCTGCTTATGTGATATAACTGCTTGAATGCCTGTGGGTAGAGGTCGAATTACCTAAATTGGAATAATGCATTAAAACTGTGAGTTTTAAGCCCACTAGATAGTGGCAAAACCATCTTTTCTAAAAGCCCACTCGAAGGTGGCAAAACCTGCATTTTAGCCTACTTGTGAGTAACAAACCATCTTCAAAACGAACATGCAATGTTTTGTTCCAATTTAGGCGATTTGGTCTATACTTGTTTGCTGCGCGCATAACATAGTAATTCTAGGTTAATAAATGGAATAAGAACACATAACGTTTTCAAAAATGGATATCATGGTTAGTAGAGGCCGATCTTCTGATCGGGCGAGAAGGGGTGCTCATAGCTGACCTTCCCCAATCGTACCCAAGCTCCCGAGCCGAGGCAACTTTGGTGATGACGAACACGTGGCCTTTGGCACCAAGTCAGGGTTTCCTAAATTCCCCCATAAAAAAATATTTAGGTGGCGACTCTGTATCTGGCAAAACAGTCCATGTTTGGCACTTCTTTTCAAAAATCTGTTTCTCAAAACGATTTGCCGGATTTGGACTCTTTGGTTCAGATTAAGAACCGTGACACAAATTGAGTCCGAACTGTAGCACGAAGGCCTCACGCGGGCACATCTATATACCAGCAGGTACTTCCTTTGCCCAGTTGCTTGGGGCAGTTGCCTAACGAGATCCATGCCCCATTGGGCAAATGGCCAAGGACTGGATACTGGGTTTAGGTCTGCTGTTGGTTGGTGTATTAGAGGTGCAAACCTTTGACACTTTCACACTTCTTGACATAGGCCTCTGCATCTTTCTGCATATAGGGCCACCAATACCCCTGGGTGATGGTCTTATGAGCAAGTGATCTGCCCCCAGTGTGGCTTCCACATACTCCTTCGTGTATTTCGTACAAAAAATTTTCGACTTGTGAATGATGTACACACCTCAAAAGGGGTCCAGTGAAGGATCTTCTGTAGAGATGTCCCTCTGCTGTTAGACTGAATCTTGCCGACTTCAATCTGATCTTGTGTGCCTCCTTGTGATCATCTGGCAGTTTTCCTTCTTTCAGGAATGCTATTATTGCGTCCATCCAGCTTGGTCCCATGTCCACACACAATGCTTCACGCTCTGTGGTCAGTGGTTTGATGCTCGAGCCCGACAAGTAGTCAATCATTATCGTCCTTGCCTTTCCAGGTTGTATTGCACTAGCCAGGTTGGCCAGGGCATCAGTGTGACTGTTATCATCTCGGCTAATCTGCTGTAGTCGACAATTCTGAAACATTGCCACTAATCTGCCGACCTCCTTTACACAGACTGACATCCTTTCATCTCGTGCTGCGAACTTGCTTGTTGTCTGGTTGACTATAAGCTGAGAGTCACAGAAGACTATCACCTCATCTGCTTCTACTGCTACTGCTAGTTTCAGCCCTGCAATCAGTGCTTCATACTCTGCTTCATTGTTTGAGGCCTTGAACCCCAAACGAATGGACTATTCTAATATCTGTCTATCTAGAGATACCAATACTACTCCTGCCCCCGCTCCTTGTCAGTTTGAACTTCCATCGACAAACATTTGAAAGGAGTCGCCGATGTAAATGCTACAGGGTCTTAGTTTTTCTTCCATCCTTTGTTCCGTTGCCCTTGGCTGGGCTCCTCCTTGCTCGCTTAGACATCGTTCACCTCAGCTCAATGGAGCCCGATGTACGATGGATTCTAGCGTGAATTCAGCCACGAAGTTGGCCAAAACTTGGCCTTTGATTGCTGTTCTGGGTCTGAACTCCAGGTCATACTGGCCCAAGGCCACTGCCCATCTGGCTATTCTGCCTATCAGATCTCCTTGCTGCAACAAGGACTTCAAAAGGTGTTCAGTTAGCACCACAATTTTATGGGCTTGAAAGTAATGGTTCAGCTTCTTTGAAGCCATTACTAAAGCCAGCGCCAACTTCTCTAGGGGTAAATACCTGGTTTCTGCATCAACTAGGGTTTTGCTTATATAGTAAATAGCCCTTTGTTCCCCTTTTTCTTCTCGGATTACCACTGCACTTACAGCATGTTCCGAAACTGCCAAGTACAGGAACAGCTCCTCTCTAGGTTCTGGATTTGAAAGAACTGGAGCTATGGTCAAATACTTCTTCAAGTCGGCCAAGGCGGCTTCGCACTCTTTGGTCCATAAGAAGTCTGTGACTTTCTTCACTAAGTTGAATAAAGGTTTGCACTTGTCTGAGCTTCTGCTTATGAACCTATTCAGGGCTGCAGCCCTTCCACTTAGCATCTGCACTTGTTTTGCCGACGTCGGGCTGTTCAACTCTAGGATGGCCTTGATCTGATCTGGGCTGGCCTCAATGCCCCTTCTGGTCACCAGGTATCCCAAGAACTTACCAGATCCAACTGCAAATGCACACTTTGACGCATTGAGTCGGAGCCGATATGTTTTAAGGATATCGAAAACTGCTTTTAGGTCTGCCAGATGACCCTCAGGTTCTTTGGTCTTCACGACCATGTCATCGATGTAAACTTCCACTGTTCGGCCAATCAGGTGTCTGAACATCTTGGTTACCAATCTTTGGTAAGTTGCTCTTGCGTTTTTTTACCCAAAAGGCATCACTCTGTAGCAATACAGCCCTTTTGGGGTGATAAGCGCAGTCTTCTCTTCATCTGGGGGGTACATGGCTATCTGATGGTACCCCCAGTAGGCATCCAAGAAGCTCATCCTTCCATGCCCTGAAGTGGCATTCACCAGTTGGTCGATCTTGGGTAAAGGAAAACTGTCTTTGGGGCAGGCCCTGTTCAGGCTAGTAAAGTCCACGCAGACCCTCCATTTACCATTCTTTTTCTTTACCACCACTGTATTTGATAGCCATGTCGGGTAATCTACCTCTCGAATGGCTTTGGCTTCCATAAGCTTGTCTACTTCCTCTTCCACTATTTCAACGTGCATCAATGTCGATCTTCTTGCTCGTTGGATTACAGGTTTAGCCGACTTGTCTACGTTCAGTTTGTGGCAAGTGACCTCGGGTTCAATGCCAGGCATTTCGTAAGGCGTCCAAGCAAACACCTCAATGTTTGCTCTCAAGAAAGCCACCAACTCTTTTTCTTCTTCTTCTTCGGCTAAGCCCGAACCGAGAAGGAAGAAGCGTTCTTCATCCCCCTTCTGGACGAGGATTTTCTTCAGTGCTTCTTCACTCTTCTCGGCTAGCTCTTTGCCAACGTCATCTAGGACCTCCATGTCCTCGTCTTCGATCTTTGCCCTCTCTGGTTTTCGTATGCTGCAGGTGGATTTCATTGCTGCCATGGAGTAGTTTTTTGCCTGCAGCTGATCTCCTCTGACCTCTTCTATCCCATGCTCCGTTGGGAACCGCAATAGTTGGTGCAATGTTGAGGGAACAGCCCTCATTGCATGCAACCATGGCCTTCCCAGGATAGCATTGTAAGGGGAGGGTGTGTCGATTATGGTGAATTCTGTTTTTATCTTCCTGGTGCCAGCCTGCACCTCCAAGCTTGCTGCTCCCAGTGGCCATGTCGGCGTTCCATTGAACCCGACCATTGGGCCATTGGATTGCTCCATATCGTCTGGGTGAAGGCCAAGCTCTTTGTAACACCTCACATACATGATGTCACAAGAGCTGCCTTGGTCAATTAGGATGCGCTTCACTTGGCACTCCCCAACCTGGAGGGATACTACCAAGGCATCATTATATAGATGCTGTACCATCTCAAGGTCGGCTTCAGTAAAGGACACTACTGGTCCCTGGCACTCCTCGACCAGATGTCGTTTCTCCCCGACCTGGTACATGTGCTGCAAGTGCTTTACCTTCTGGGTTTCCCCTTGTATTTCGTTTTCGTTAACCCTCGAGTGAATTACATTAATTACCCGAGGTCCGCCTGCCTGTGGTTGCTGTGCTGGGGGAGGTAGAGCTGCTGGTGCCTGAGGCAGTTTTGCCTGTTCTTCCCTTGCCCTGGCCTCATCTACAAGGTCCCTTAAATGGCCTTGTCTTATCAGGTCTTCCAAGTGTGCTTTCAGGGCTCTGCAACCCTGAGTCAAATGCCCATTCTCATTGTAGTAGGCACAGTGCTTACCCAGGCTTCTTCCCATAAATTCTCCTAGTACCCTTGCTGGTGCTCTGAAATAGGACTGGGATCGGATTTTATCCAGGACTTTGTGGATTGGAATTCGGAATACAGTTGTGACTGCTTGTGCAGCCCTCAGTCCTATCTCTTGCTTGTTGGATTCATTGTTACCTCTATCTCGCCTCGGTGAGCCGTGTCCTTTCTCTTGCTTCGTCTCCTTAGTCCTGATGTGTCTTCCTCGGCTCTGGCATACTTCTCAATTCTGGCCATGAGCTCCTTCATGCTTTTTGGCAATGTCTTTGCCAAAGACTTTCGTAGTGGACAGTCATCTTTTAGGTCGTTCTTGAAAGATACGACCGCCACCTCTTGGTTGCACTCGGGTATTCGGTTGAACACCTCATAGTACCTTTTAGCGTAGGCCCTAAGGCCTTCATCCTTACTGATTCTCAGAGCCGTCAAGGTGTCTACCCTTAATGGTTGTAGTTTGTTTGTCACGAACCTGGCCATGAACATCTCGATTAGGCCTTCCCAGGTCTTCACACTTTTCTTTGGCAATTTGTAAAACCAGTCTGATGCAATCTCTCTGAAGAATGAGCGGAACACCTTACAGAGCAACGGCTCGTTCCCAGTGTATAGTGCCATCGAGTTCAGGTATAATCCGACGTGAAAGTTGGGGTCTGACTTTCCATCGTATATTTGGAACCTCGGTATACTAAATCTTTTGGGGGCCTCAAATTTGTCTAACTCCGCCGAGAATGGTGTTTTCGGCTTAACAGGGGAAGTTACCTCGGCATCTTGTTGCTTCCTCTTGAGGTAATCTCTCAAGTCCTCTTTGGTCCGCCCAGGAGCTCGGCTATCTCCTGACTTCAGTCTTTTCGGGGCACTACTCTCAGCTTCGTTGTGAGCCCTCTTCGATCTTTCTCCATTAGTTGTGTCGAAGCACAGCTCCTGCCTTTGAACATGCCGATGTTCTCTGGGTCTGCTTCCTTTGTGCGATGTGTCCTTCGAGACTCTTCCCTTCTCGACTCTCCTCGCCCGACCTCCCTTGAAGGCCGATGAGAGTGTTTTTCGCTCCTGGTGTGCTGGGGGGCTACAGGGATTGTTTTCTGCCCTCCCTTCTGGGCATTGGCCGCTGGAATCGGCGTGTCCTGCAGCAGGAATAGTGGCTGGATGACGTTGTTTTGCATCATGAAATTGACGACCGATTGCAGGTCTGCCAATTTGTTTGCCATCTCTTTCACCTCTTTGTCCCTCTGCAGGCATCTATCTTTCTATACTTGGAGGTTGTCCTTATTGTAATACCCGCTTCGATCCGATTTCTTTGGTACGTCGCCCTCTTGGCCGACATCTTTCTTGCCGTGATTCTGGTCCTGAGTCTCCTCGTTGCAACCATCTTCCTCTATGTTAGGGTCAACATGTTTACCGTTCCCAGCAGGGATTTCGTCCCCAACCTTTTCCTTCTGTCCGTCATTGGCCATCTATTCTCCTTTCTATCCCACAGATGGTGCCAAATTGTGTGAGTGAATTTCTGACCACACTGCCAACTCAGTAGTCAGCTGGAGAGCACTGGTGGAATAGATGGCGCCTGAATGACCTGCAACAGAAAGAAGAGATTTCGGCGGTGGTTCGTCCACCCGGGGCACTTTGACGATCAAGTCGGTTATCTCTCAAAGATATCAAAAGTGCTTAATTCACTATTCTGAGTATAAATTGCGAACCTTAGACTTATGGGGGTGCCTCTCTTTTTATAGTTAACACAATCCTAGTCTCAATAGAAGCCTAGCTTCAATGGACTTCTGCCCAGTGCTTACCTTGGACTCTCCAATAGATAAAGATAAACTCCTTAAGAGTTTTATCCTTATCCAGGCTGAAGTCCTTTCTCATTTTGGGACTCTTGTCCCTTATCCGTTTATCCCAGACTCTGATATCTTCGGAGATAACCTTGGCCTAGCCAAGATCACCTCGGCGTCACGACCAGAACACGTGGCACCCCGGCTGACATGTCGGCGCCACCTTGGCCATGTGTTGGTATTCATAAAATATATCTCCACAGTTTGGAAAAAGACTTCTGGAGCACTCAAACTATTTACTAAGCAAGTCACTGATTATTATAATATTTTCTCCATGTAATTTGCTCATTAAATATTTTTATAATATTAGAGGACTAATTTGGATGTTTGAGGACCCTTGGCTACGGCTAGGAGGGTTTTGTCTCGTAGATGATGATGACGTGATAGTTCTAATCATCTTTTTCATTAGATTTTTTCACCATCAAACACAAAAAAATTTATGTCCGTACAATTGATGCGGTCTATAGAAAGCGAAACAATTCAAAGAAGATTGCACCATTAACGATGATCATGCAATTCATTATTTCAATTCACGCCAAGAGACAAGAATTAATACTCTCTAATTTGTCCAATTACGTGACTTGATTGGCACGGTACAAAAAGCTTTTTAGCTGCCATACTTTATCATTGGGAGGAAGAGCTGGAATGGAGAAGACGAGCTCCAAGCCTCTTTGAACATGATGACATCGGCAGATGCTTCAAGCTAGATACATCGAACAACACAATAAACCTCTGACCTGAAACTCTAGCTTTGGCAGTTGCAAAGAGCTGAGTATGAATTTTATGAATTATTATTTTAAACATGGAGATATTATTATCAACTATTATGTTAAATTTTTATTATATGCAGAGTATAAATTTTATATATTATTATTCCAGGCATTCAGATATTATTATCAGTTATTATGTCATATTTTTATTATCCGCTGAGCATAGATTTTATGCATTATTATTCCTGATATGGAGATATTATTATCAGTTATTACGTTGAACTTTTATTATCCATGAAGCATGAATTTCTATATCGGACTTGGCTGGAGACCCTTTTTTGATTGGATATGTCATTGGATTTGGACAAAGACCGTTATTTGGTCGGATATGCCGCCAGATGTGGGATTTGGAGGGAGACCATTATATGGACAGATATGCCTTTGGATTTGGGATTTGGATGGAGACCGTTATTTGGTCAGATATGTCACCAAACTTGGATGGAGACTTTTATTTTGGTCAAATATGCCATTGGACTAAGATGAAATCCGTGTGTCGTGAATCACAGGGGTAAGACGAATTGCCCTTCCCCTTGGTAATTTGCAAAACTTAGGGGCAAGATGAATTGTACTTCTCCTTGGTAATTTGTGGAACACGAGGGTAAGACGAATTGTGCTTACCTTTGGTAATCAGTGGATCTTGGGAGGAAAATAAATTAGGAAGGATACACTTAGAGATTTTCTAAAGTGTTTCTGGAAAAATCCATGCCCAAACTTTTTGCTCACTAAAAATTCCTAACTTGGCTAAGCACTCTTTAGAATAAGTCCTAATGAGATTAGGTATTTTTTTAGAATAAGCCCTAACAAGGCTAGGCGTTTTCAAAATAAGACCTAACAAAGTTAGGCATTTTTTGAATAAGTTCTAATAAGATTAGGCATTCTTGGAATAAGTGCTAACAATGTTAGGCATTATTGGAATAAGTTCTAACAAAACTAGACATTCTAGGAATAAGTGTAACAACCCCGACCTATAATTAACCGTTAAACCATGATTAAGATGCCTAATAAGTAATTAGGATGAAATTCTAAGTTAATTGCCTGTGTATTGAGTTATTTGTGCTTATATTTGTTTGATGTAGAAATATCTGTCTGTATTTCTGATTCGATATGTCAATTGAAGGCCTTATCGGCATCTGATCACGAAGTTGACTTGGTTTATGTGTTATTTAGAATTTTTAGAATTTTATGGTAGGTTTAATTGAAATTTGATTCGGAATCAAATAATTAGAATAACATGGGTATAGTTGATTAACTTAAGCATATATTGATTAAGCTCCCTAATGATCCTATATAAGGCCACTTCCAACACCTTTTATACACTATACACTCTCAGCCCCTTATCTTTGAGACTAAAACCGAGAGAGAGAGAGAGAGTATAGCGATTCCGGTTTTGACCTGACCCATTTGATATTCCGGACTCAGGTTTTATGGTTTCTGAATGTTATTCATTGTCGTTTCTCCCTTATTCTTACTTGAATATGGCTTTTAGGTTGTTGTGGTTGTGTTTGGAACATGTTGGTCGCTCGATTTTCAAACCTTATGTTGCCCAGATTTTGGTCCTCTGCTCGAGCAGGCCTTGTGAACTCTCAGTACTTTTGCAGACCTGCAAAACTACTAGGAGAGTGTTTTCTACGCTCGAGCGGGTGGGAGCTCGAGCGGCCCTCCTTGCACTTGAGCATTGGTCTGTTGTCTGCAAAACTACTGGGAGTGTGCATTCCGCGCTCAAGCGTCACTTCTTGCACTTGAGCGGAACAACTTATTGTGTCTGACACCCGAGCGCCAACGCTTGCGCTCGAGCAGACTGTGGGTATATCAATTCACAAAAATGACTTTTTACATCACTTTTTTAGATCTATTTCTCTCCAAACCCTAAAGTTGAGACCTTCTCTCTCTAAAACCTACCCTCTCTCTACTTTTCATCTAGATCTAGTGATCTCACTACCCTTGTGCCTTTGTTAAAAAGGTAGCATGTCGTGGGCTCACTTTTCATCCGAACAAAAGAGGGTTTCGGTGTCTTTGAAGTTTCCCCTTTGCTTTGCTCATCTTCTCACTTTGAGGTAAGGATTTTCTACACCCTTCTACGAGTTTTAACTTAAATATTTGTTGATGTGTAAGAAACATTGGGATTTGAGGTGATTTTGAACAACTTAAGGTTTTGGGTTAAAATCAAAAGAGGGGTTTTTGAATGAACATATTGGAAATGGTTATGGGAGTAAATATGAGCTTGTGTTGTGTTAAAATGGTTGATTTTGGTGTTTGGAGTGAGATTGGAAAAAAGGGGATTTTTGCCCTAAAATGTCTTGAATAATTATTTAGCATAAATAATGGAATTGGTAATGGGAATATGAAATTGGATGGATGTTTATATGAATGGTGAAATTAGATATGTATTATTTCACACCTATGGAAATTCGGACAAGTTATCTGTTGTAAAGATTGTATATCTCATTACGAATATCTGTTTTGGGCTATTAGTGGAGGATAGCCATGATTGTTGTAGAAATTACATGAGGATTAGGTGAATTGAAACTAATCTCTAGATCGTTATCATTGAATATGATTATGATGTGTATACATTGTATATGTATAATGTTTGGGAGGAGAAAGGGGATGTACTCCATGTTTGGAAGGAGAAAGGGGATGGACTCCATTAAATTAAGTTGGCCCGTGTGTCCAAGGTAGAAGTCCTGAAAACTGCACGTATACATGGGTGCCGATTCCCGTGGACGAAATTTTCGTAAAATGGCAAATGGAAGTAATTGTATGATAATTATGTTGATTTGAGACCCACTGAGCTGTGCCCTCAGTTTGGTTGTCTGGAATGAATGGAATTGGCTCATGAATTGAGATAAAATGAACTGAGACAAAATGAATTGAGATAATATGAATTGTGACATAAAGCTTGGTATGACAGGGTTTTGCAAAAGAGTCATAAGTGATTTTATCATCGGCATTAGACATGCATCTCATACCTATATCTTTGTTAAGATTCATATATTGTGTTAGATTGTTTCTACTGGGCTTTGGCTCACCCTACTTGGGAAAAACCATTTTCAAGTGCTGGTGAGATGCCTCTGCCAAGACAGTAGCTTGGAGACTTAGAGCAAGGGCTCATTTTTGTTGTATTTAATTTGTATAGCCAGGGGCTTTAACTATATTGAGCTAGACTCATTTTGTTGTAACTAAAGAATGACTTGGAAAGATGTAAGCTATTAGGGCATTTAAATATCTGTTCAACTTTTATCTTTTGATTATTAGTAACACATGTTGTAGGTTCAGGATAGGACATTTATGAATGTATATCGCATGTGTCACCTTTTGTATATTAACTCTGATGAATGAAAGTATGTTGTTTCAAATTCTATTTTTGCAAATGAGATGGGTTTGTCATATTTATTTTGGGGTGTTACAACTTGGTATCAGAGCGTACCGGGTATGAATACTTTGGGTATGTGGGAATTTGTTTATACCAAAATGGGTTTGTGTCGCTTGCTAGAGACTTTAGTATGAACGATGTGTGCTTATATGATAACATGCTTATGTGAGTATGGGATTTAATTTCTAGGATGTTGATTGAGTCTACGGGTTCCTAGAAGTCCTATTGGAAGAGCACTTGATCACTGTTGTTTCTAATTGGAACTTTGGTAACGTCGCAGAGCGATCATTATGCAGAAATGAAATTTGTATGTGTTTACGTGACTACGTGTTTAAGTGTTGCCCACAACATTAGGACGTGAGTGAGTTAGCTTTGGAACATTTGTAAATATGCTAATCTCTTTTGTTACCTTCATTAGGATGCCAGGACGTGGTGGTAGGCGTGGTAGGCCAAGATGACAGGAGATGCCGATATCGGATGATATTCCGGCACAGGAAGAGGGTGTTTGTCAGGCCAATGTGGCCGACCCAATTGGTCAACAGGCCATGGGCGGCTTAGCACGCGAAATGGCTGGAGCATTGAGGGAATCCATGGACATTCTCAGGGCTGAGAATCAAGTCCAGGCCTAAGTAGCTGAGGTAGGGCCATCTTTTTTAAAGTGAGAGTTTTTCCGGGCGAACCCGGATGAGTTTGTCAGTGATCCCAAAAAGTCACTAAAAACAGATGAGTGGTTAAAATAGATAGTGAAGACGTTTCAGATGCTTGGCATCGAGGACAACAGACTAAAAGTGACCTTGGCATCCTTCTAGTTGAAGGGAGATAAGGGTCAGTGGTGGAAGTATGCGCGTGGGCACATTGGAGTGACTTGGGAGGCCTTTGTCAACGCCTTCCAAGACAAGTTCTTGTCTCCCACTGTTATGGAGAAGTTGAGGGATCCATTTCTCATCTCAAGCAGTTGAGCACACCGATGGCCGAGTTTGAGGTCATATTCACTAGTCTGTTGAGGTTTGCACCAAAACTCGTGGCGACTAAGGAGCGTCGTTTCTTAGAGTTTGAGAAGAGGTTGAGGATCGGGCTTATGTTCAAAGTGGTCGGGTCAATGATTAGGGATTATGGGTGCCTTGTGGAGGCGGTGACTCATCTGGAGACCGTAATGCAGATGGATGATGAGAGGATGAGGGGCTCTAGGAGGAGTTAGGATGTTTAGGGGGACAGTAAGAGGTAGAGGGGTGGTCAGTCGAGGTTCCAAGGAGCTCAGTCGAGGTCCACATTTCAAATGCCGAGTTCAGGTTCTGGGAGAGGTGGTCAGGGAGATTTCACTTGTTACAAGTGTGTCCAGTTTGGCCACAAGTCTCCAACTTCCCCGCAAAGAGGATGAGGGCAACGGACTGCATTGTCTTCGGCTCGTCCTTAGAGCCAGAGTTAGGGAGAGGCCAGCCACTCACTTATTATCAGTGTAGGCAAGCGGGGCATATTAAGAGGTTTTGTCCAAAGTTGGGTGGTACACCCAGTGCGTCTGGTTCGAGGCAGACACAGAGTCACTAGCCTGTATAGTCAGTACAGGCCTCGAGGGCCAATCAGGGAGCCTCTTCGGCTTAGTCAGTGCATCAGGCTTATGCTCCAAGGGGTGAGCAGGTAGAGCAGAGACCTTCAAGGCATGTGTATGCTGCTACCACGCTAGATCTTGTACCAGCTCCTTCGGTAGTGAGAGGTACTTTCTTGTTTTGCAATTTAGTTGCTAATGTGTTGAGTGATACGAGTGCATCCCATTCATTTATTTCATCTGCATTTCCATCAGTTTTGGGTTTAGAGTTAGCTCAGTTAGCAGCTCCTATCTGTGTAGAGTCACTTATTGGTGGTGAGGTTATTTTGAAGCAAGGGTGTTGGGGTTGTGACATAAAGGTTGCCGATCGCTGACTTCCTTTTGCATTTGTATTGATTGATATGTCTAGCTTTGATGTTATATTGGGTATGGACTGGTTGTCATCCTATCGGGCTATTATAGACTGCTACCGTCAGAGGGTTACTGTATGTACCTTGAGCGGTGATTACTTTTATTTCTTGGGGGACCGGGTTGATAGAGTCTTATCACCAGTGTATGATCCGCGTGGGTAGAGTGAGCTTAGTTGCCTTCTTGCTAACTTCCTGAGTACTGAATGTGATGAAGTCCGAGTTGAGTTACCAAGGGTAGCTTGTGAATACCCGAATGTTTTTTCGGAGGATCTTACTAGTTTACCACCTCACCGAGAGATCGAGTTCTCTATTGATTTAGTGCCCGGCACGACACCGATTTCCATGGCACCGTATAGATTTGCGCCGCCGAGTTAAGTGAGTTAAAGATTTAACTCCAAGAGCTACTAGATAAGGGTTTTATCTGCCTTAGTACTTCACCTTCAAGAGCACCGACTCTTTTTGCCAAAAAGAAAGATGGTACGTTACGACTTTGTATAGATTACTGGAAGTTGAACCGGGTAACTGTTAAGAACAAGTACCCAATGCCTCATATAGATGATTTGTTTGATCAGTTGAAGGGGTCTTGTTACTTTTCTAAGATAGACCTGAGATCAAGTTATCACCAGTTGAGAGTGAGAGAGGAGCATATCCCGAAGATGGCATTCCGTACGCGATATGGCTATTATGAGTTTCTAGTGATGCCCTTTGGGCTCACCAATGCACCAGCTGTGTTTATAGACTTGATGAACCGGATCTTTCGTAAGTTCCTAGATCGCTTTGTGGTCGTTTTTGTGGACAACATCTTGATTTACTTATCCTCTGAGGAAGAGCACGAGGAACACTTGCGGGTAATACTTGAGTTACTTAGAGCCCACAAACTGTATGCTAAGTTTGGAAAGTGTGAATTCTGGTTGAGAAAAGTTAAGTTCTTAGGCCATGTGGTATCTGGGGAAGGGGTAACTGTAGATTCATCCAAGATAGAGGCAGTGCAAGATTGGGAACAATCTAAGAATGCTTTTGAGATTCGTAGTTTCTTGGGATTGGCCGGGTATTACCATCTGTTCATGAAGGATTTCTCTAAATTAGCTTCATCGTTAACTAGACTGATGAGGAAGGGAGTTAAGTTTGTATGGAATGAGACTTGTGAGAAGTCTTTCCAAGAGCTTAAGGTTGGACTTACCACTGCTCCAGTTTTGATTATTTCAGAGAGGGGTTTGGGCTATTTGGTGTATTATGATGCCTCACGGGAAGGTTTGGGTTGTGTTTTGATGCAAACGAGGAAATATAGTAACCTATGGCTCACGGCAGTTAAAAACACATGAGAGGAACTACCCTAGTCACGACCT
The DNA here is from genome assembly GCF_055761805.1 of Camellia sinensis. Taxonomy (NCBI): domain Eukaryota; kingdom Viridiplantae; phylum Streptophyta; class Magnoliopsida; order Ericales; family Theaceae; genus Camellia; species Camellia sinensis. Next base: position 60,351,006 of record NC_138962.1, on the reverse strand, counting down.
AGAGTTGGTGGCGATGATTTTTTCCCTAAAGATTTGGAGACATTATCTATATGGTGAGAAGTTTGAGGTGTTTTCGAATCACAAGAGTCTAAGATATTTGTTTACATAGAAGGACTTGAATCTGAGGCAGATGAGGTGGATGAAATTCATAGAAGACTAGGACTTTGAGTTGCACTATCATCCGGGGAAGGCCAATGTTGTGGCCAATGCATTAAGTAGGAAATCTATTAGCAGTGTAGCTTGAATTGCCATTCGAGAATGGGAGATGTTGGGTATCATTGGGTAGTTTGACTTACATCTGGGCGAGTCTGTTGAGTCTGTAGCCTTGTTTTCAGCAGTTGCACAACCTACACTTGTGAACCGAGTGTTAGAAACACAGAAGGGTGACCTTGAGGTAGAATCCCTACCGGAGAAGATTTCCAATGGGAAGGTAGAAAGAGGCTTGACTGTGTATCCTGACCTAAGTTTGAGATATCGTGACCGTCTTTTTGTGCCGGAGTCTTGCCGAGAGGAAGTACTCTAAGAGTTTCACCATTCATGCCTTGCAGTGCATTTGGGAGGCACAAAGATGTATCACGATCTTAGTTACCAGTTTTGTGGAGGGGTATGAAGAAGGATGTGGTCGTGTTTGTATCGAGGTGCCTTACTTGTCAACAAGTGAAGGCCAAGCATCAGAGGCCAGCGGGTTTGTTGCAACCCTTGCATATAGTCGAGTGGAAGTGGGAACATGTCACAACGGATTTTGTTGTGGGCCTTCTGAGGACTCAACAAGGTAGTGATGCCATTTAGGTGGTAGTTGACCGGTTAACTAAGTCAGCGCACTTTATACCTATGCGTGAGAGTGACTTGGTGGATTTTCTTGCTGACCTGTACATTAGGGACATAGTGAGGTTGAACGGGGTCCTAGTGACGATTGTATTAGATAGAGACCTACGTTTTATGGCTCAGTTGTGGCAAAGCCTACAGAGTGCCTTAGGCACTAAATTGACTTTTAGCACCGCTTATCATCCTCAGACTGATGGGCAGTCCGAGCGTACTATTTAGATCCTTGAGGATATGCTTCAGGATTGTGTCCTTGACTTTAAGGGTTCGTGGGAGAGGCATTTGCCCTTAGTGGAGTTTGCCTATAACAATAGCTTCCAGTCAAGTATTAGTATGACACCGTTTGAGGCCTTGTATGGCCGACCGTGCAGATCTCCTGTATGTTGGGCAGAGGTGGGTGATGCACCTATGTTGGGTCCAGAGTTAGTCTGGGAAATGAAGGAGAAAGTTGCACTAATCTGTAAGAGGTTGGTTACGGCCTAGAGTTGCCGGAAGAGTTATGCCGACCATAGGAGGAGACCTTTGTTTTTTGAGGTGAGAGACCATATATTCTTGAAGATATCACCTAGGAGACGTTTGATGAGGTTTGGAAAGAGTGGGAAATTGTCCCCTCAATTCATGGGGCCTTTTGAGATTCTTGAGCAGATTGGAGAGGTAGTTTACCGTTTGGCCTTGCCGCTATAGCTTTTTGGGGTTCATGATGTGTTTCATATTAGTATGCTTTGGAAGTATGAGCCGGATCCATCGCACGTGTTACATTGGACCGACTTTGAGATAGATGAGGATGCCTCGTGTAAGGAGAGACTGGTGAGAGTCTTGGATACTCGGGACTAAGTCTTGCGAGGCAAGACAATTCCCTTGGTTAAGGTATTGTGGAAACATCACGGGGTTAAGGAAGCAAATTGGGAACGCAAGTTGGAAGTCCGTGAGAAATATCCGGACTCATTTGTTGATGTTTGAGCATGTAATGGAATTTTATTATGTTAATGAAATATGAAAACATTGTATATGTTTTGGATACATGGGAACATTATACATGTTGTGTATGTTTTGGAAACATGAATTCAATATAAACATTGTAAATGTTTTGGGAAATGTGGATTTTACTTTCAATATTGGAACTTGCGTATCAAGTTGATGAAAATGGATGACCGGAGAATGGATCATGGTATTGAAATTGATTGTCTGTCGTTATTGTGTTTGGTTTAAACATAACTGAAAAACTTGATTTGAAATTTTGGGGATGAAATTCTTTAAGGGGGGAGGTTAAAGCGATTCTAGTTTTGACCCGACCCATTTGATATTCCGGACTCGGGTTTTATGGTTTTTGAATATTGTTCATTGTCGTTTCCCCCTTATTCTTACTTGAATGTGGCTTTTGGGTTGTTGTGGTTGTGTTTGGAACAGGTTGGTCGTTTGATTTTCAAACCTTATGTTGCCCAAATTTTGCTCCTCCGCTCGAGCGGCACTTCTTACGCTCGAGCGGGCTTTGCGAACTCTCTATACTTTTGTAGGCCTGCAAAACTACTGGGAAAGTGTTTTCTATGCTCGAGCGGCGTTTCCTATGCTCGAACTGGTGGGAGCTCGCTCGAACGTTGATCTATTGTTTGCAAAACTACTGAGAGTGTGCATTCTGCGCTCGAGCGTCACTTCCTATGCTCGAGCGGAACAACTTATTGTGTCTGACGCCCGAGCGTCAACTTTTGCGCTCGAGCGGACTGTGCATATATCAGTTCGCGAAAATGACTTTTTACATCACTTTTTCAGATCTGTGTCTCTCCAAACCCTAAAGTTGAGACCTTCTCTCTCTAAAACCTACCATCTCTCTACTTTTCATCTAGATCAGTGATCTCTCCACCCTTGTGCCTTCGTTAAGAAGGTAGAACATGTCGTGGGCTCGTTTTTCATCCGAACAAAAGAGGGTTTCGGTGTCTTTGAAGTTTCCCCTTTGCTTTGCTCGTCTTCTCACTTTGAGGTAAGGATTTTCTACACTCTTCTATGAGTTTTAATTTAAATATTTGTTGATGTGTAAGAAACATTGAGATTTGAGGTGATTTTGAACAAACTTAGGGTTTTGGGTTAAAATCAAAAGAGGGGTTTTTGAATGAACGTATTGGAAATGGTTATGGGAGTAGATATGAGCTTGTGTTGTGTTAAAATGGTTGATTTTGGTGTTTGGGGTGAGATTGGGAAAAATAGGGTTTTTGCCCTAAAATGTCTTGAATAATTATTTTGCATAAATAACGGAATTGGTAATGAAAATATGAAATTAGATGGATATTTATATGAATGGTGGAATTAGATATCTATTATCTCATACCTATGGAAATTCAGACAAGTTATCTGTTGTAAAGATTGTATATCTCATTAAAAATATCTGTTTTGGGCTATCGGTGGAGGATAGCCATGATTGTTGTAGAAATTGCATGAGGATTAGGTGAATAGAAACTAATCTCTAGATCGTTATCATTGAATATGATTATGATGTGTATACACTGTATATGTATGATGTTTAGGAGGAGAAATGGGATGTATTCCATGTCTGGGAGGAGAAATGGGATGGACTCTATTAAATTATGTTAGCCTGTATGTCGAGGGTGAAAGTCCTGAAAACCACGCGTATACATGGGTGTCGATTCCCGCGGACGAAATTTTCGTAAAATGGTAAATGGAAGTAATTGTATGATAGTTATGTTGATTTGAGACCCACTGAGTTGTGTCCTCAATTTGGTTGTCAGGAATGAATGGAATTGACTCATGAATTGAGATAAAATGAATTGTGACATAAAGCTTGGCATAATAGGGTTTTGCAAAAGAGTCATAAGTGATTTTATCATCGGCATTGGACATGCATCACATACTTATATCTTTGTTAAGATTCATATATTGTGTTATATTGTTTCTATTGGGCTTTGGCTCACCCTACTTGGAAAAAACCACTTTCAGGTGTTGATGACATGCCTCTGCCAAGACAATAGCTTGGAGACTTGGAGCAAGGGCTCGTTTTTGTTGTATTTAATTTGTATAGCCAATGGCTTTAACTGTATTGAGCTAGACTCATTTTGTTGTAACCAAGGAACGACTTAGAAAGATGTAAGCCGTTACGACATTTAAATATCTATTCAACTTTCGTCTTTTGATTATTAATAACACATGATGTAGGTTCAGGATAGGACATTTATGAATGTATATCACATGTGTCACCTTTTGTATATTAACTCTGATGAATAAAATGTTCAAATTCTATTTCTACAAATGAGATGGGTTTGTCATATTTATTTTGGGGCATCACAGAGAGAATGGGAAATTGAGATCAAACAAGGGAAATTGAAGAGAATTTGGAAGAATTAGCTTGGAGACTCAAACAATTAGCCATCTAGAGCATAATTGAGAAACTAAGGCAAGAGTTTAACCCTTTTGTTATGTAATTGAGTTAGCTAATGTTAGAATTCAAGTGAATTGGGAGTTAAATCACTAGAATTAAGCTAAAATTGAAGAATTAAACTCAAGCCATGCATGCATGCATATTTCATGGCATTTTGAGGTTGTTTATCAAAGAATTTCCTCTTGTATGCCCTTAGTTTGTCTTTGTTCTAAGAATTCAACATGTTTTTGAGTTAAACACCTCATTTGATCATGTTTTGAAAGCTTTGAAGTCAAGAAATTACATGCATGTTATGTTTTCAATATCTCAAGCTTGATTTTGCACAATTGGCATGCTTTTGGGTTTTGATTTTGTGAAATGATCTTGAATTCATAATGTTTTACAAGTTTACATATGTTTCCTCAAGTTTTGGGCCCAAAAGGATGTGTTTTGTAGCTTTCAATTTGAGTTTTGAGCTTAGAAGAGCTATCTGGAAATTCCAGAACTTGAGCTCTCTGCTCAAGCGTAAGATGTTGCACTCGAGTGAAGAGTTCATGCTCCCAAAAGTTTTACAGACCGCTTGAGCATAGGAATGTGCGCTCGAGCGAAGACCCTTTTTACTCAGTTTTGCGCTCGAGCGACTGTCGAGTGTTCACTGAGTGTAAAATTCATGTAACCAGTACTTTTGCAGACTTTGCTCACCGCTCGAGCGACAGAAATTGCGCTCGAGTGGACTGCCCTATTTTTTAAAATTTGACTAAGCGTTCTATAGTACATTTTGGCATCCTCATTGCATCCTAGGCATTCCTGAGACATAATTAAGGTACAATAATGTGGATAAGACATAGAAACACGCTAAGATCAAAACGAAATAAGTTAAGTACTATCCGAGTGTGTGTTTCAATATGTGTATCTGTTATATGCTTGTGTAGGTCGCGCGCCATGAGCTGTTTTATCCATTTGTTCTGCTAATGAAGCTATCTGTGAGTAATAACTCTGTAAAGCTATGTTCAATAGGAAATACTTTCTGAACATTATGATATAATATGATTTGTTTCTGAAAATAATGATACAAAAGGCTATTTAGAGATTACATGAATGATGGTCCAATTCTTTGAAATGCATTTGTGGTATCCTTAGCAAAGGCCCTCGCCTAGGGGAAATAATACTATGGCTTATGGTCATGAGGCCCTTGCCTGGGGGAAACAATACCGTGGCCTGAGGCCCTTGCTTAAGGGAAATAATACCGTGGCCAACGTATGTTATATGATACCCGATACCGGAGGTTCCATTATGGAACTTGACAAGAATGACTAATGTGATTTGTTAACGCTAATGGATGTACCACGCATGATTTGAATATGAATATGAATATGACTTTATTTGAAATCTGATTTCTGAATCTGTGATGGGCATCTTGTATTAAAATCTTTACTTTGTTATTATTCACTGGGCTCCAGGTCACTTTTATATGTATGTATGTATGTAGGCGACCAACGGCGTGACCAGGCTCAGTGATGATGGCCTAAAGATCTGTTTGTGTCGACCAACCTGTGTGCCTCCCGAGGAGGTTCCCAAAATGTTAATGGTCGAGTTTTATGAATCGAGTTATAAGTTGGAATAGTTCTTTTGTGTTATGTGTTTAATGATGATGTAAAGTGGACGTATACATGACGTCATATGTGGGTATATGTCTATAATTTTTAATTTTTCTGTCCCATATATGTCTGCACAACTCTATGGATATTGTATTTGTATAATTGCTTCCGTAACCCCATATATTACATGATATTCTGTTTAGAGGCCTTCGATAATCTTAGGATTACTGGCTGGTTACGATGCTAAACCTATAGGGGCGGGTTTGGGTGGTGATAGAGTGGTATCAAAACACGTGTTCTACTGCACACACGAGTCCATATGAGCTATAGGATGTCCTAGTAAAAATTAGGGACATTATATCTGCATGTGTAAGTGTGTGATATCAAGTGAACATATCTTAAGCAGTTGAACTGAAATTGAACACCATGAAAAGGAATTATTTGCTTATGTTTATTAGTGCTCTGTTTACTTATAGCAAATGGAAAATCCAAGAAGTGATGGTGTAGCTGAATCTTCTGAGACCCAAATGAATCGAATGGAATGCATGCTTAAGGCTTTGATAGAAGCAATGATGCAACAATAAAGACAATAACCTTTGCCTCCCCTGCCTCCTCGGGTCCAAGCAGAACCGGTAAACAATGACATCATCAGCTTGACCCAGAAATTCAATAAGATAAAGCCATCGACTTTCTTGGGTGGAATTAAAACTTTAAAAGCTGAAACGTGGATGCTAGAAACTGAAAAGTTATTTGAAGTCTTTCCATGTACCGAGACTCGAAAAGTTTTGTTAGCCGCCTACACCTTAAAGGACGAAGCCCAACGTTGGTGGATGCTTGTTTGTGAAAGCAGTGGAACTTTGACTTGGGATCAGTTCAAAGAGATCTTCTATGAAAAATACTTCCCTCAATGTTTTCGAGATAGAAAGGTGTCTGAATTCCAATAACTCAAACAAGGCAATATGTCAATAGCCAAATACGAGGCCAAGTTCACTGAATTAGCCCGTTTTTCCCCACACATGGTGGACACGGATCATAAGAAGGCTAAAAAATTTGAAGGGGGCTTGAACCTAGATATATTTGATCGGGTTGGTGTATTGAAACTACTCAAATATGTGGATGTCCTTAGCAGAGCTTTAATGTCCAAAGCTAACTTAGCCGCAATGAAATAGACTAAGGCTCCAACAATTGAATGGAGAGGTAAGAGATTCCAATTCAATTTCAAAAAGGGTCAGTCATTTTCAAAGAAACAAAACACAGGATCTACAAGTAGTTCAAGTAAAAGTAGTGGTTCTGCACCCGTTTGTTCTGAATGTGGAAGAAAGCATAAGGGTGTGTGTTACCGTGCATCTGGTGCTTGTTACTAGTGTGGCAAAGTTGGCCACATAATGAAAGATTGTCCGCTTGGGTCCGAGAATGCCAATCGCCCCGCAACAAGTTTAGCCGGATCTGTTTCTGTATCGAGGAAAAATGCAAGAACTAATGCCAGAGGTAACACCGAAAATGAAACGTTAAGGCAAGGGAGAGTGTTCGCACTAGTGCCTGGGGATATACAGAACACCGAGTTTGTGGTGTTAGGTATAATTTCCATTTGTGCCCAAAATGTATATGTCTTGATAGATTCTGGTTCTGCACACTCTTTTGTGTCGCATGCCTTTTCCCAGAAATTAACTAGACCTTTAGAACCCATGAATTACTTACTATCTGTATCTATGTCATCTGGGGGTTCTGCGATATTTGCTTATGTTTATCCAGCATGTGATCTTGTGATTGGTGATGTGACATTGTATGTTTATTTATTGCCATTGGGTATTGATCATTTTGATTGCATACTGGGTATAGATTGGTTGACGAAGTACTGTGCAACTATTGATTGTGTGAATAAATCTGTTGTGCTTCGTCCACCTGGTTTACCTGAGTTTTTGTTTGCTGGGATGGGGTAGTTCCTCCCTCATACTTGATTTCTGTCATGAAAGCTGTTAAACTGCTTAGGAAGGGATATAAGGGTTATCTATGTTGTGTTTTGACTGGGACTTCTGATAGTCCTAGTGTGGAAACTATTCCTATTGTTTGTGAATTTTTATGTGTTTCCGAATGAATTGCCTAGGGACTTAATTGATAGGGAGATTGAATTCACTATTGATGTAATACCTGGAACACAACCAATTTCCAAAACACCATATGGAATGTCAACCTCTGAATTGAAAGAATTGAAAACTCAACTTCAAGAATTGTTAGATAAGAAGTTTATTCACCCAAGCATTTCACCTTGGGGTGCTCCAGTTTTATTTGTCAAGAAGAAAGATGGATCTTTGAGGCTGTATATAGACTATCAGGAATTGAACAAAGTGACTATCAAGAACAAATACCCACTGCCCCCAAATAGATGACCTATTTGACCAACTCTAGGGAGCACAAGTGTTCTCTAAGATAGACCTTAGATCCAGGTATCTCCAGCTAAAAGTTAAAGCAGAAGACATAGAGAAAACTGCATTCAGAACTAGATATAGGCACTACGAGTTTTTGGTAATGCCGTTTGGGGACCTGCAGCCTTCATGGACCTAATGAATAGGGTTTTCAAACAATTTTTTGATGAAATTATAGTTGTATTTTTTGATGATATTCTAATTTACTCCACAAGCAAGAAAAAACATGAAAATCATATGAGAATTTTGGGTTGATAGTCTAGCATATTTGGGGCATGTAATTAACAAAGATGGCATCTCAGTTGACCCGTAAAAAATTGAGGCTATTGTGAACTGGCCGAGACCAACTAACATGTCCGAAGTTAGAAGTTTTTTGGGACTTACTGGTTACTACCGCAGATTTGTAAGAGACTTCTCTAAACTTGCCATACCATTGACACAGTTGACTCCGAAAAACATACCATTTGATTGGATTGGTCAACGGAGTCAGCCTTCCAAGAATTGAAGACTAGATTCGTAACTGCACCTATTCTAACATTGTTCAATGGAACTGATGGGTTTCAAATTTATAGTGATGCTTCATACAAGGGTTTGGGATGTGTGCTAATGCAAAATGGTAAGGTAATTGCTTATGCTTCTCATTAACTCCGACCTCATGAAAAGAACTACCGAACCCATGATCTTGAACTAGCAGCTGTGGTGTTTGCTTTGAAAATTTGGCGACACTATCTATATGGAGTGACTTGTGAAGTATACACTGACCAAAAAAGCCTGAAATATTTCTTTACTCAAAATGAACTGAACATAAGACAGGGAAGATGGCTCGAGTTAATCAAAGATTATGACTTGCAAATCTTGTACCACCAGGGAAAAAGCAATACAGTTGCAAATGCATTGAGTAGAAAGTCGATTGGGAATTTGTCATGTTTTCTCACTGGTCAGAAAGAACTGTTATGTGACTTAGAAAGACAAGAAATTGAAATTGTGATGCGTGACCAGGGTGGAGTTCTAGTTGTCATTTCTGCCCAGCCTGCAATCATTGAAGAAATTAGAGAGAAACAATTGGAAGATGAGTTCCTGAAGAAAATTGTTGATGAGATTGACTTAAAACCAAGGCCGGGATTGTGTTGGAGAACAATGCGTTGAAGTTTCAAAATCGACTTTGTGTGTCAGACTGTCTAGAATTGAGAAAACGAGTTATGACTGAAGCTCACAATTCAAAATTTGTTATGCATCCGGGAAATACAAAAATGTACAAAGATTTGAAACAAAACTTTTGGTGGCCTGGGATGAAAAAGAGTATTACTGACTTTGTAGCTAAGTGTTTGCACTACCAACAAGTAAAAGTTGAACATTAATGACTCGCTGGATTACTTCAGCTGCTTCCAATACCAGAATGGAAATGGGAGCACATTACGATGGACTTCATTGTTGGGTTGCCTAGCTCCTCTCGAGGTATGAACTCTATCTAGGTAATTGTTGATCATTTGACTAAATTCTCACATTTCTTAGCTGTCAAAAATTTTTATAATGCGGATAAATTGGCTATCATTTATGTGAAATTACGCAATGTGCCAATATCTATTGTATCTGACAGAGATCCGAAGTTCATTTCAAGATTCTGGCAGAGTCTATAGTAAACTTTGGGAACTAAGTTGAGACTGAGCAGTGCTTATCATCCACAGATAGATGGCCAATTTGAACGAACCATTCAAACCTTGGAAGATATGCTTAGAATGTGTATGTTAGGTTTCCAAGGAAATTGGGAGACCTACTTGCCGTTGGCTGAATTTATGTACAACAACAACTATCATTCGAGTATCGGTATGGCTCCTTATGAAGCTTTGTATGGTAGAAAATGCCGTTCTCCGATCTGTTGGGCCGAGGTAGGTGATAGACCTTTGTTGGGCCGGAACTTGTGCAAGAAACGACTGAAAACGTGAAATTGATTCAACAAAGATTGAAAACTATACAGAGCCGCCAAAAGAGTTATGCGGATATCCGAAGAAGAGACAGAGAATATAAAGTTGGGGACCATGAGTTTATAAAAGTGACTTCGATGAAAGGTCAAACACGGTTTGAAGTGAAAGGCAAGTTGGCACCGAGATATGTTGGGCCATATGAAATCCTTGAGAAAATCAATCCGGTGACATATCGAGTAGCCTTACCGCCAGTCATGGAACATATGCATAATTTTTTTCATGTATCCATGCTTCGGGATTATTTACGAGATCCGTTACATGTGATTGAACCAACTCATGTGCTTTTGTAGGATGACTATACATATAAAGAACGACTAATACAGATTGTGAACCACAGGTTAAAAAGATTAAGAAACAAGGAAATTCCTTTGGTGAAGGTTGATTGGCAAAATCATGGAGGGACGTATGCGACTTGGGAAACCGAAGAAGATATGATGAAGAGATACCCTGACTTGTTCCCTATGGATCCGATATTCTTCCAAAACGAAGGTAATTTGAGTTTGGAGGAACAAACTCTTTAAGGGGGGAAGACTATAACAACCCCGACCTATGATTAATCGTTAAACCATGATTAAGATGTCTAATAAGTAATTAAGATGAAATTCTATGTTAATTGCCTGTTTATTAAGTTATTTGTGCTTATATCTGTTTGATGTAGAAATATATGTCTGTATTTTTTATTCGATATGTGAATTGAAGGCCTTATCCGCATCGGATCACGAAATTGACTTGGTTTATGTGTTATTTAGAATTTTTAAAATTTTATAGTAGGTTAAATTGAAATTCGATTTGAAACCAAATAATTAGAATAACATGGGTATAGTTCATTAACTTAAGCATATATTGATTAAGCTCCCTAATGAGCCTATATAAGGCCACTTCCAACAACTTTTATACTCTTCACACTCTCAACCCCTCATCTTTGAGACTAAAATCGAGAGAGAGAGAGGGAGAGAGAGAGAGAGAGAGAGAGAGAGAGAGAGAGAAGGGGAAATTGAGATCAAACAAGGGAAATTGAAGAGAATTTGGAAGAATTAGCTTGGAGACTCAAACAATTAGCCATCTAGAGCACAATTGAGAAACTAAGGTAAGAGTTTAACCCTTTTGTTATGTAATTGAGTTAGCTAATGTTAGAATTCAAGTGAATTGGGAGTGGAATCACTAGAATTAAGCTAAAATTGAATAATTAAAACTAAAGCCATGCATGCATGTATATTTCATGGCATTTTGAAGTTGTTTATCAAAGAATTTCATGTCCTTAGTTTGGCTTTGTTCTAAGAATTCAACATGGTTTTGAGTTAAACACCTCACTTGATCATGTTTTGAAAGCTTTGAAGTCAAGAAATTACATGCATGTTATGTTTTCAACATCTCAAGCTTAATTTTGCACAATTGGCATGTTTTTGGACTTTGATTTTGTGAAATGATCTTGAATTCATAATGTTTACATATGTTTTCTCAAGTTTTACCCAAAAGGATATGTTTTGTAGCTTTCAATTTGAGTTTTGAGTTTGTAAGAGCAATCAGGAAATTCCAAAATTTGAGCTCTCTGCTCGAGCATAAGATGTTGCGCTCGAGCGAAGAGTTCATGCTCTTAGAAGTTTTATAGACTTTTGCAGACCGCTCAAGCGTAGAAATGTGTGCTCGAGTGGAAACCCTTTTTACTCAGTTTTGCGCTCAAGCGACTGTCGAGCGTTCATCAAGCGAAAAATTCTTGTAACCAGTACTTTTGCAGACTTTGCTCACCACTCGAGCGACAAAAGTTGCGCTCGAGCGAGCTGCCCTGTTTTTGAAAATTTGGCTAAGCGTTCCATAGCACATTTTGGCATCCTCATTTCATCCTAGGCATTCCTAGGACATAATTAAGGTACAATAATGAGGATAAGACTTAAAAACACGCTAAGATCAAAATGAAATAAGTTAAGTACTATCCAAGCGTATGTTTCAATATGTGTATCTATTATATGTTTGTGTAGGTCGCGCGCCGTGAGCTGTTTAATCCATTTGTTCTGATAACGAAGCTATCTGTGAGTTATAACTCTGTAAAGCTATGTTCAACAAGAAATACTTTCTGAATATTATGATATAATATGATCTGTTTCTGAAAAGAACGGTACAAAAGGCTATTTTAAGATTACATGAATGATGGCCCAATTATTTGAAATACATTTGTGGTATCCTTACCAAAGGCCCAAGCCTAGGGGAAATAATATTGTGGCTTATGGTCATGAGGCCCTCGCCTGGGGGAAATAATATCGTGGCATGAGGCCCAAGTCGAGGGGAAATAATATTGTGGCTTATGGTCATGAGGCCCTCGCTTGGGGGAAACAATACCGTGGCATGAGGCCCTCGCCTAGGGAAAATAATATCGTGGCATAAGGCCCTCACCCGGGGGAAACAATACCATGGCCTACATTTGCTATATGATACCCGGTACTGGAGGTTCTATTATTGAACTTGATAAGAATGACCAATGTGATTTGTTAACGCTAATGGATGTACCACGCATGATTTGAATATGAATATGACTGTTATGACCCGAACCCGCCCCTATGGGTTAAGGTCATAACCGGCCAGTAATCAAGGGATTACCTACGGCCTCAAACCTAATTAAACTTATTTCAACAGAGTTAAGGGGCCAAAACGGAAGCAAACTTAAAAATTTTGCCCAATGAACTATGCTTACATTGCACTTCATAACATTTCACATATACTCGTTAATAACCCACATCAAAAGGAAAATTACATAATGCATTACACATACATGATCATTTAAGTCATAGTCAGCCAAACCAAAAGCTTATATACAAGGGTGATGCGACATGTTCACCAAAATAACAAAAGAATGAACCCAAAGAAACAAAACAGTGTCTCGTACGTGAGACATTCGGGTTGACTCCACAAAACTTGACTTTCCTCACATATTTCACCAAGGCTGATTTTGGACATCTATTTCCTCACCTACATACACATGAATGAGAGTGAGAGAAAGCCCAGTGAATAATATCAAATAAAGAAGGTACATGAATGAAATTTGAAACAGACGTATCAAACGACCTTGAGCCCATTCATGTTTCTATCTGGTATATTAACAGCTTCAAGCCCAAACATATCAAACAGCCTCTGGCCCACTTTGTTCCTAACAGACGGCCTCAGGCCCAATTCATTCCATGTCAAATGGCCTCGGGCCCAATTCATTCTTGTCGAACGGCCTTTGGCCCAATCATTCCCATCAAACGGCCTTTGGCCTAATTATTCATGTGAAATGGCCTTTGGCCCATTCATTCATGTGAAACGGCCTTTGGCCCATTTGTTTGTGTCAAACAGCCTTTGGCCCAATCATTCATGTCAAACGGCCTTTGGCCCAATCGTTCATGTCAAACAGCCTTTGGCCCAATCGTTTATGAAATGCACATTTTGTACTTGAGATCATAATCACATCATAATCATAGTTGTAATCCAGCGGCCTTATCCAATCATATGGCATAACAAATATTTGTCCACGATTCAAATTAACAAACTTATGAAACTCAAATAGGAGTAAGCAATTGGACAAATAGCATACTTTAAAATTTCTTTACTAAGATATTACTCACAGTGTTCTGCCGGTGGATACGTTCTTGTGCTCGACCCTACACAATCCATAACACATGTTGGGTCACAAACAATTCAATCCGTTCTTTAATCTATTTATTTCTCTTAGGCTTCTTTCTTTACCTTTTAGGTCAAATACAAAGTTCAATGCATGCTTGAGAGTGCCTAGAAATGGAAGAGAATGGAAAATGAAACACAAAATAACTTTTTAAAATTTCTGAAACAGGGCTCTCCGCTCGAGCGGACCTCTTTGGGTTGCAAAAGTACTGGTTACCTCATATTTGCACTCGAGCGTGACTTCAGATGCTCAAGCTGAGAGTCAAACATGTGACTGGATGCTCGAATGTAACTCTCTCCACTTGAGCGGGCATGATGTCTGCAAAACTTCTGGGAGCTAAGTTTTCACGCTCAAGCGGGACTTTCCACGCTCGAGCGAACAGGTCAAATTCTGAGTTTTCCAGAATTCTTTTTGAAACTCAAACTCAACTCTCAAGGCTCCAAAACTCATGTTTTTTATACAAAAGCATGGAATGACATCACATAATACAATAACATAAGTAATTTGGAACCAATTAACTAAAATCATGGTCCACCTCATAAATTATTTTGAATTCTCTTCATAAATTTCAAAACTCTTGCATTCAACCTCATACAAACTCCATATCTTCATTAATCATGCATGCATGTTACTTCTTGACTCCAATTCCATCTCAAATGATGCAAATGATACTTATAATCATGAAACTCATGAAATTTATGCATGCATGTGAAATTTGGTACTCAATTCATCGTGTTCAACATGATTTATGCTTGAGTATGTAAAATCATGGCAATTCTATACATGCGTATACATATAGACTTCAATCTCATCAAAATTAATTCAATTCATGCTCTTGATTACCATTTAATTTTGAATTCACAAAATTACAAACTCAAACTCATGAATCTATGCTCAATTACTCACCTAGGAGCTCCAATCTCCCAAGTTCTTGCTAGTTCTTGAGCCTAGCCTCCAAATTCCCAAGCTCTTAGCTCAAATCTCTAATTTGAGCTCCCTCTCTCTCCACAATCGGCACACACTCTCTCTCTAGAGTGTAATTTCAACTAAAATGAACTCCAAGGAAGGAATTGGGTGTATATAGGCCTATTTATAGGCTTGGCTAATCAATTTGATTAAGACTAAGCAATGGTGCTCTAATTTAATCATTCTGAATCTAATTATTTTGATCCGAATCAATTTTCAATTAAATTTCACCATAGGCTCTAAAAATTACGCTAATCATAAAGGCGTAGTCAATTTCAATTTCTGACGTCTCTACGACCTTCAATTAAAATTCTAAAGCAGGAAACCAAACATATTTTCCTACGGTGAACAGATAGAAATTCAAAAACACATATAATGATGTAATTATCATTCACAATCATATCAAGCATATAATCACAATCATAATTAAGATCAATTAGCATAACACAAAACAGGGTTATCACAATGACTCTATTTGAAATCTGATTTTTGAATCTATTATGGCATCATGCATTAAAATCTTTACTCTATTATTATTCATTGGGCTCCAGCTCACTTTTATATGTATGTATATATGTAGGTGACCAGCCGTGTGACCAGGCTCAGTGATGATGGCCTGAAGATCTGTTTGTGTCGACCAACCTGTGCGCCTCCCGAGGAGTTTCCCAAAATTTTAATGGTCGAGTTTTGTGAATCAAGTTATAAGTTGGAGCGGTTCTTTTGTGTTATGTGTTTAATGATGATGCAAAGTGGATGTGTACATGACGTCATATGTGGGTGTATGTCTATAAGTTTTAATATTTCTTTCTCATGTATGTCTGCACAGCTCTATGGACACTGTATTTCTATAATTGCTTCTGCAGCTCCAAATATTACATGATATTCTGTTCAGAGGCCTTCGGTAATCCCAGGATTACTGGCCGATTACGATGCTAAACCTATAAGGTCAAGTTTGGGTCGTGACAATAAGTCTTGACAAGATTAGGCATTATTGGAATAAACTCTAGCACTCATATATCATTCTAGTTAGGCAACATTACATGGCTATTTTTATCAAAACAATAACAAAAAGTTTCCACTCTTTCACTGGGCTCAAAGAAAATGAAAGTTTGAAGGCAATTGAGAGGAAATAAAAATCACCACAAGAATTATGTGGGTCCTAACACTGCCACGTGGCGTAGTTATGGATTACTACGTGTATGGTAGTTGACAAATACTAATCAAATCCTACATTAATGTTTTATATTGTGCAAAACTCATCAAGAGATGAGGTCTTATTGATATAAAAGTCTTAAACAATTGGAGATTGTTTGGAAAAAGACTTCTGGAGCACCCAAACAACTTGCTAGGCAAATCACTGGTTATTATAAATAGATCACACCTCCATGGATTGAGGTATGTTGTTTTCTCCATATAATTTGTCCATTAAATATATTTATAATATTGGAGGACTAACTTGGGCGTCGGAGGACCCCCGGCTACAGCTAGGGATGTTTTGTCTTGTAGATGGCGATCATGTTGTGGTTCTGATCATCTTCTTCGTTGGATTTATTCATCATCAAATATGAAATTTTTTGTTTCTGTATAATTGCTACATATCAAACCCTGTTTGTTATATTTTGATAATTGTTTGAATAAAAACTTGCGATTGCACTGTAAAACTTCAAGATAACTTAGATTTGATGAGATTTCGAGTTTGATGTGTATTTCGTTTGTTTCTTCATGAAAGAACAAATAATTGTTAAAAGTTTTTTTAGATGGGATTGAAGATTTTCATTTGTTATAATTGTTTTTTATTAAATTTGATTGAATAATGATGTTTTTGTTTGTCGTTAGATTAACTTTACTTTGGTTTGTTATGAGAATATGTGGCTAGTGTTTTATTTGTTGATATTCTATTTAAAAGTGATAGTAAAATTTTTCTTTGATTTGCTATAGAAATATATAATCTGTATTTTATTTTCTGATACTTGTTTTAAAGTAACAGTAAAATTTTATTTTTTTAACATTATCATTTCATTGTTTTAATAAAAAAGTTATTCAATATTGTTACTTGTGGCGGTAACAATTATAGTGATTATGGTGTCTAGTGATTGTGATGGTACTTTGCTATTTAGATGCTAAAATTTTACAATAAAATTTACTGTAAAAAAGAGTAAAATTTTACTATGAAGTAGAATAAAATTTTATTGTTGACGTTAGTTTCAACAGTAAAAATTTTGTTATTATTGTTTTTTAGAATTTCATGGCTAATATGGATATTGTTTGATAAATCTTGACAAGAGGTTCTAAAATTTTTTATTAAAAATGACATTTAGATTAAAAAAAATATATATCAATTTAATGTTTTAAGAGTAATGTTATACAAATAAAAAATTTATTCATAATTTTTTATACATAATAATGTGGATCATTGTAAACCTTTCACTTTAAAATAAAACACCACTGAAGATTAGTTTATTTACAACATTGATATTGTCACACCATTCTTGTAATTTTTTTTTTTTGTTTGAATTTTATGTATGCTAAAGTTTTTCAAATTTTAAATATGAAATTAGTCAATAAAGATATTTTGATAATAGTGGTGCATATTGTCTTTCTCAATGAAAATTTTTTGTACTTACTCTTAATGTATGAAAATTTTATTATGAGAAAGTTTGGACAAAATTTTTCTATTTTTTAAACTCAAATTCACCTAATGAGCACATTGCAACTAGTGATTGGTTATTATAGTCGAAAAATAAGATAGTGTGTGGGTGATTTTCTGATCACACTGCCAACTTAGTACTCAACTGGAGAACACCGGCAGAATAGATTAAGCCCGAATGACCTGCAACAGAAAAAGAGTCTCTGGCGGTGGCTCGTCCACCCAGGGGCACTCCGACGATCAAGTCAGTACTCAATATCTCTCAAAGATAAACCAATAGTGCTTAACTCACTAGACAGAATATCAAAAGCATAAAAGACATACCTTAGATCCATGGGGGTGCCTCTCTTTTATAGCCAGCTCAATCATAGTCCCAATAGAAGCCTAGCTCTAATGGACTTAGGATTACTGCTAATCTTGGACTCTCAGTAGGATTAGGATAAACTCTCTAAGAGTCTCATCTTTACCCAAACTGAAGTCTTCTCCCATTCTAGGACTCTTGTCCCTTATCTGCTTATCTCGGATTCCGACATCTTCGCAGATAACCTCGGCTTAGCCGAGATCATCTCGGCATCATGACCATGACACATGGAACCTCGACTGGCACTCCGGTGACACCTCGGCCACGTGTTGTCATTCAAAAAATATGTCCTTGGCTTACTTGGGATCCGAGATCTTGTCTTCTGGGATTTGGGATCCGAGATCTGGAATCTGGGATCGGCTTACTTGGGCTGAGCTCTTGTCTTCTCATATCCAGTGTTATCTCGGCTTGACAGGTGAGGTCACCTCGGCATCTTGTCGCTTTCTCTGGAGGTAATCCCTCAGATCCTCCTTGGTTCGTCCAGGAGCTCGGCTATCTCCGGATTTTAGCCTCTTTGGTGCACTACTTCCTGTGTCATTGCGAGTCCTTTTGGACCTCCCTCCATTGGTCGTGTCAAAACAGAGGTCCTTCCCCTGAACATGCCGATGTTCTTTGGAGTCAACTTCCTTGGTGCGATGTGTCCTCTGTGAATCTCCTCTCCTTGATTCTCCTTGTCCGACCTCCCTTGAAGGCCGGTGAGAATGTTCCTTGGTCCTATCGTGCTGAGGAGTCGTAGGAGTTGTCTTCTGCCCCCCTGCCTGGGCATCTTTCTTGGCTGCTGGAATCGGCGTATCTTGTGACGGGAACGGTGGCTGGAGGTGGTCCTCGTTATAATACTTGCTTCGGTCTGATTTCTTCGGCATGTCGCCCTCCTGGCTGACGTTCTCTTCTCCGTGATTCTTATCACGAGTTTCTTCGTTGTAGTTGTCTTCTTCGACGCCAAGGTTAATATGTTTCCCACTCTCAGTAAGGGTGTCATCCCCAACCTTCTCTTTCGGTCTGTCGTTGGCCATCTATTCTCCTTTCGTTCCCACAGACGGCGCCAAATTGTGTGGGTGATTTTCTGACCACACTGCCAACTTAGTACTCAACTGGAGAACACCGGCAGAATAAATTAAGCCCGAACGACCTGCAACAGAAAGAAGAGTTTCCGGCGGTGGCTCGTCCACCCGGGG
Organism: Camellia sinensis; assembly: GCF_055761805.1. Classification (NCBI taxonomy): domain Eukaryota; kingdom Viridiplantae; phylum Streptophyta; class Magnoliopsida; order Ericales; family Theaceae; genus Camellia; species Camellia sinensis. The sequence goes on along the minus strand of NC_138962.1, from coordinate 60,332,016 downwards.
GCACTCCGACGATCAAGTCAGTCCTCAATATCTCTCAAAGATAACCAATAGTGCTTAACTTACTAAACAGAATATCAAAAGCATAAAAGACATACCTTAGACCCATAGGGGTGCCTCTCTTTTATAGCCAGCTCAATCATAGTCCCAATAGAAGCCTAGCTCTAATGGACTTAGGATTACTGCTAATCTTGGACTCTCAGTAGGATTAGGATAAACTCTCTAAGAGTCTCATCTTTACCCAAACTGAAGTCTTCTCCCATTCTAGGACTCTTGTCCCTTATCCGCTTATCTCGGATTCCGACATCTTCGCAGATAACCTCGGCTTAGCCGAGATCATCTCGGTATCATGACCATGACACGTGGAACCTCGGCTGACACTCCGGTGACACCTCGGCCACGTGTCGTCATTCAAAAAATATGTCCCCACAAATAGCAAAAATCATATTTGATGTATTATTATTATTTTATTTTTCTTTGAGGTTTGGTTATTGACAGGTTCCGAGGCTTTATCCTAGACGTACCAATTTTATATGGGCAATATATTATGCTACACCCCCTCAAAAGGTGTACCATATGCACCATTATTATGTATTTTTGTAAGATATGTTATGGATTTTTATGGTAAAAATGTTATGTATTTTTTTTAGTAGAGTTATGATAATTTGTGATTTAAAAATGAAATTAAGCATTTTTGTGATAATGTTACATGTTTTTTTAGTTAAAAAATGTTTGGATAAAAACATATGTATCATTACCATAAAAATATGTAACATTATCACAAAATACATCATTTCATTTCTGAATTACAAATTGTCGTAATTCTATAAAAACAAATACATCATATACACACACACACAAAAAAGAATATACCATAGAATTTCCCATTTTATATTGACCAAATTTTATAACACCATATGTTTGGTTGTGGTATTTAATTTAGGGAAAATATCAAATCAGTATTTTAAAAAAAAAATTATAAATCAGTAATAAAATTTATAAATATATTAATAATTAAAATCTTAATTTTTTTATGAATATGTAATTAATTTTTAAAAGTTTCAGTGGGTCCCTCTAATTTAAAGAGAATTGAATATGAGAAAAATTTCCCTCCAGTTGTATTAAGGATTGGATTGGACGGAATAGATTTCGGTTATAGGGTTCTCTATGGGTCCTATAATTCGTTTTGTTTAATGTCTAGTTTTCTATACATAGATTATTATGGAGGGGATTCCCTCCCATCCAAAATTTGGATTGGAGGAGGCTATTTAGGTCTGTGAGATCCATTACAGGTCTCGTTTTGATAATTTGAACCGTTCATTTTATCGAACATTTTGAGTATTTCATCTACAAAAAAAATTAAGTCAATCTGATAACTGCAACTTGTTCAATTTATTACTTTTGTCATAAAAAAAAATATATGTTTTATTTTTTAAAAACACAATTATCGTTTATTTTTTAATGAAAAACACAATAAATTGAACAAGTTATAGTTATCGGTTCGACTTTATTTTTTTTATGGATGAAATACATGGAGTACTCGACAAAATAAATTGTTCAGATTATCGGAACGGAGCCTGTAGTAAACTCACGGGCCCAAACCGCCCTCTCTAGTATAGATTTTGGACTCAAGGGAATCCTCTTCCTCGATTATTATTCATAAAAAAAAGTGTTTCCATAAATGTAGCTATATTATTAAGGGTTAATTGTTGAAAAATTCAAATTAAGGACGGTATAAGACATTAGATCCAATGAATATTTCTTGTTAGTGAGAGATCCACCTTTGTGAAACAATTTGGTGAGAAAGTATAGCGATCCCGGGTTAACCCTTGTTGTATAGTGATCCGGACGTGTGTCCTTGGATGTTAGTAGTTGATTATTATCTTGTTTACATCCTTCCTTACTTCGTATTTGAGTTATAGGATGTGTTGGGCAAGCTTGTTACAGGTTGGTTGAGTTTAGAAACCAAAACTAGTGGCCCAGATTTTGGCCTGTCCGCTCGAGCGGGGGTTTGGGCGCTCGAGCGGGGAATACACCCATCCAGTAATTTTTCCTGTGCAGTGTTGTACGCTCGAGCGTGGGATTAGCCGCTCGAGCGGGGTTGTGTGAGTTCCGCTCGAGCGGGGAGTTGGAAGCTCGAGCGGAGACCTGGCTCTGTAAAAGTGCTGGGAGAGTGCATCCGGCGCTCGAGCGGGAGTTTGACCGCTCGAGCGGGAGTCTGTGAGTGACGCTCGAGCGGGGTGTTTTACGCTCGAGCGGAGCGACTGGGTATTAGTTCCGAATTTTGACTTTTCAAATCACTTTTTCACTTTCTCTTCTCTCTCCTACTTTTCCAAAAACTCCATTGTTGAGCTTCTCACTCTAGGACTCTACCTTCTCTCTAGGTATTGATCTAGTAGGAGTGATTTGCTCATCTTTGGCCTTTACAAAAAAGTTGTTGATCGTCGAGGGCTTTATTTTAATCTGAAAATCTCGGGTTTTGGAGCACGTTGGGTTTTGTCATCTTCTCCTTTGGGGCTCCGAATTTGAGGTAGAGATATCCTACTCCTCTCTATGGGTTTTGTCTTTAAATTTTAGTATTTTGAGATGTTGGGGTTGGTTTGGTAATTTTGTGAAAGTTTAGGGCTTTTGTGTAATTTTACAAAAGTTGGGGTTTTATTTATAATAAACCTAGATGCATGTTTGGCATAGAGAAATGGAATAAATGTTGAATCATTGATGAAAATGGGACCTAAGGGTTGAAATGGTAATTATGGAAAATGACCTAATTACATGGTTTGATTAATTCGGATAATTAATTGTGAGAAATGAGGAAATGAAATGAAATGAAAAGGTTGAGATTGAGAACGTATGGGGTTAAAGGGTGTAGTTGAATTATTTATCACTCACCGAAATGAAATGTTGATTTAATATCCATTTGTGCATTTATTTTCTGTTTAGAAATAACTGCTTTGGGCTATCGGTGGAGGATAGTCGTGATTGTTGTAGACAATGCATGATGATTAGGCAAACTAAAACTAATCGATTGAATGTGTCATAGAGTATGGCGGTGGATTGAATACATTAAATTTATGTATTGATTGGTTGTATATAGAACCCTTGTGTTTATATGCATTATGTGTTGAGGAGGAGATGGGGGATGTACTCCGCGGTTTAGGGGAAGATGGGGGATGTACCTCTAAACCGGATAGTGTCGGGAGGAGATGGGGGATGAACTCCGTAGATACAACTCATATGCTTGTCTAGGGAAGTGAAGATAGAGCTCATATGCTTATCTTTGAGAAGTGTAGAGATAGCTTATATGTTTGTCTAGAGAAGTGAAGATAGGGCTAATATGCTTATCTTTGTTAAATGTGGATGTAGCTTGTATGCTTATCTGTGAATGTGGGATATAGTTTTTATACATATCTGTTGAAGTGATGATAGAGCTAACATGCTTATCTGTTGAAAAAGGGAAAATGAAAAGTAACTTGGGCTCATAAGTCGTATGGCATAAAATGTGATTTATGTGGATATATCTGTGTTGGCCATCTATCAATTGCTAATCTTTTAGTCATTATTCATGGTTGGTTTAGTGTATTTCTACTGGGCTGTGGCTCACCCTATATGGGAATATCATTTTCAGGTACAGGTAGCATGCCACCTCCAAGGACTTAGCTTGGGAGGCTAGAGGCGGACACTCTTTTGTCGTTTTGTTTATTTTTGGTTGTATTACATGTAAATTCAAGCCAAGGGCTTAAAGTGTAATTGAGTTAGTACTCTTTTGTTGTAACCAAGTGTTAACTTGGAAAGCTGTAAGCCTGTAGGGCATTTGCTTTTGTTGTTAACATGTAATGTTTTTGTAATGAAACTCTGATAAAATGAAAGAAAGGGGAACTTTTACATATCAATGCATGTCTCTATTGATGGGTTAATGTTATTATCTTGAGGGCGTTACAACTTGGTATCAGAGCGTACCGGGTTCGAATACTTTGGGTACGTGGGAAGTGATTAGTATCACAATGGGTTTGTCTCGCTTGATAGAGACTTAAATGTAATGTCATGTGCTATGTGTTTAATTGATAACATGCTTATGTGTTTATTTGGGTATGGGATTTAATTTCTAGGATGTTGATTGGATCCTTGGGTTTCTAGGACTCTTGTTGGAAAAGCACTTGATCAATGCTGTTTCTGACCGGAACTCTAGTAACGCCTCGGGACTATCATTATCCGGAAATGAAATTCGTAAGTGCTTATGTGTTTATGTGCTTACGTGGAGTGAATTACAGTTGTCCATGCATTAGGACGCGAGTGTTATAGCTTCAGCACATTTGTGGATGTGCTAATAGTCTTGGTTACCTTTATTAGGATGTCAGGACGAGGAAGAGGTGCTAGGCGTGGTAGGCCTGCAAGGCAGGAGGTACCTGTACCGGATGACGTTCCGGCAGTACAGGAAGGAGTTGGTCAGGCCAATGTGGCCGAGCCAGCGGGTCAGCAGGCTATGAGTGCATTGGCACGAGAGATAGCGGGAGGTTTGGGTATTCTCAGAGCAGAGAATCAGGCAGTTGAAGCAGGGCCTTCCTTCTTGAAGAGGGAGTTCTTCCGGTCTAACCCGGACGAGTTTGTCGGGGATCCGAAGGAGCCACTGAAGGCTGATGAGTGGCTAGAGCAGATGAGTAAGACGTTCGAGATGCTAGGCATCGAGGACGGAGCACTGAAAGTGACCTTGGCATCCTTCCAGCTGAAGGGAGATGCGGGTCAGTGGTGGAAGTACGAGAAGGCTCGTGTTGGTGGTACATGGAAGGCATTTGTAAATGCTTTCAAGGAGAGGTTTTTGTCTGCAGCAGCTAGGGAGAAGCTGAGTGATCAGTTTAGCCGGCTTAATCAGCAGGGCTTGTCTGTGGCAAAGTTTGAGGCCACTTTCACTAGTTTGTCCAGGTTTGCACCTGAACTGGTGGCGTCTGAGGAACGCCGTTGCTATGAGTTTGAGCGGAAGTTGAGGCGGGGCCTCAAGTTGAGGGTTGGAGGATCTTTCATTCGAGAGTATCGACACCTAGTGGATGCTGCAGCTCATATGGAGCTCTTGATGCAGGAGGAGGATGAGGGGCAGAGAGGCTCCAAGAGGAGGCAAGATGGCCAGGATGATGGCAGGAGGCAGAGGGGTTATAACCCTCCGCAGTCGCAGGGTGGTGTTGCTAGATCGACCTTCCCAGTGCTGAGTGCAGGTTCCGAGAGAGGTAGTCAGGGGGACTTCACCTGTTACAAGTGTGGCCAGTTGGGTCACAAGGTTTCGGTTTTCCCGCAGAAGGGTGGGGGTCAGAGAGCTGCTTCTTCTTCAGCTAGACCGCAGAGTTAGAGTTTGGGCAGGGGGCAGCCCTTGTCTTGTTATCAGTGTGGTCAGCCTGGGCACCTGAAGAGGTTTTGCCCGCAGTTGAGTGCCACTTCGGGAGCGTCTGGTTCTAGGCAGACGCAGGGTTTTCAGCCAGCTCAGTCTGTGCAGGCCTCGAGGGCCAATCCGGGAGCTTCGTCATCCCAGTCTGTGCAGCAGTCTTTTGCTCCGAGAGGTGAGCAAGTAGACCAGGGGCCTACGGGGCGCGTGTATGCTGTTACCGCGCAGGATGTAGTACCGGCTCCATCGGTAGTGAGAGGTACATTTCTGTTTTGCAACTCGGTTGCTAGTGTGTTGATTGACACGGGTGCATCTCATTCTTTTGTATCTGCTGCATTTGCACCTGTTTTAGAATTGGAGTTGGCACAGTTAGCATCTCCTATTTGTGTGGTATCGCCTTTGGGTGGTGAGTTGATCTTGAAACAAGGTGTTAGAGGTTGTGATATAGAGGTCACCGACCATAGGCTTCCTTTTCCGTTTGTTGTCATGCCCATGAAGGGCTTTGATGTTATTTTGGGTATGGACTGGCTATCGTCATACCGGGCTGTTATCGATTGCTACCGCCAGAGGGTCACGTTATGTACCTTGAGCGGGGAGTGGTTCCATTTCTTGGGAGACCGGGTTGGTTGTGTGTTGCCACCGGGGTATGATTCGCGAGGGCGAAGTGAGCTTAGTAGTCTACTTGCCAGCTTTGAGAGTGGTGAGAGTGGTGAGACCCAGCTTGTGTTGCCGAGGGTGGTTTGTGAGTATTCGGGTGTCTTTCCCGAAGACCTTGTTAATTTGCCACCTCACCGAGAGATAGAGTTCTCTATTGATTTAGTGCCCGGCACAGCGCCGATTTCTATGGCACCTTATCGTTTTGCTCCAGCAGAGTTAGTTGTGTTGAAAGTTCAGCTTCAGGAGTTGTTAGATAAGGGTTTTATTCGCCCTAGTGTTTCGCCGTAGGGAGCACCGGCCCTCTTTGCTAAAAAGAAAGATGGTGCCTTGAGATTGTGTATTGACTACCGGAAGTTGAATCGGGCTACGGTTAAGAATAAGTACCCTATGCCCCGTATAGATGATTTGTTTGACCAGTTGAAGGGTTCCCGTTGTTTCTCTAAGGTAGACTTGAGATCGGGTTACCACCAGTTGAGGGTCAGGGAAGAGGATATTCCGAAGACGGCATTCCGTACGCGGTATGGCCATTATGAGTTTCTGGTGATGCCATTTGGGCTTACCAATGCACCGGCAGTCTTTATGGACTTGATGAACCGGATCTTCCGGGAATTCTTGGATCGGTTTGTAGTCGTTTTTGTGGACGACATCCTTATCTATTCGCCTTCTGAGGAGGAGCACGAGGCACACTTGAGAGTGGTGCTTGAGTTACTTAGAGCCCATAGGCTGTATGCCAAGTTTGGGAAGTGTGAGTTCTGGCTGAGGGAAGTCAAATTCTTAGGCCACGTGGTATCCGGGGAAGGGGTGTATGTTGATACGTCCAAGATTGAGGCAGTGCAAGATTGGGCACAGCCTAAGAGTGTGTTTGAGATCCGCAGTTTTCTGGGATTAGCTGGGTATTACCGTCGGTTTGTGAAAGATTTCTCCAGGTTAGCGTCACCGTTGACTAGACTGACTCGGAAGGGAGTCAAGTTTGTGTGGAGTGAGACTTGTGAAAAGTCGTTCCAAGAACTGAAAGTTAGATTGACCACCGCTCCGGTGTTGATTATTCCGGAGAGAGGGTTGGGTTATGCGGTTTATTGTGATGCCTCACGGGAGGGTTTGGGTTGTGTGTTGATGCAAGAGGGGAAAGTGGTAGCTTATGGCTCACGTCAGTTGAAAATACACGAGAAGAATTACCCCACACACGACCTAGAGTTAGCAGCAGTGATCTTTGCCTTGAAGATTTGGAGGCACTACCTTTATGGTGAGAGGTTCGAGGTGTTCTCGGACCACAAGAGTTTGAAGTATCTGTTTACACAGAGGGACTTGAATTTGAGGCAGAGGAGATGGATGGAGTTCATTGAGGACTATGATTTTGAGTTACACTATCACCCAGGAAAGGCCAATGTTGTGGCCGATGCCCTTAGTAGGAAATCCATTAGCGATGTAGCTTGTATAGCCATCCGGGAATGGGAGATGTCGGGAGCACTTGGTGAGTTTGATTTGCTACTGGGCGAATCTGTTGAGGCTGCGGCCTTGTTTTCAGTTGTTGCGCAGCCTACACTCGTGATTAGAGTGTTAGAGGCACAGAGAGGTGACCTTGAGGTAGAATCCCTCCGAGAGAAGATCTCCAGTGGAAAAGTTGAGAAGGGTTTGACGGTGTATCCCGACCTGAGTGTGAGATACCGAGACCGTTTGTTTGTGCCGGAGTCTTGCCGAGAGGAAGTACTCCGAGAGTTTCATCATTCGTGCCTTGCGGTGCATCCGAGAGGCACTAAGATGTATCAGGATTTGAGTCGCCAGTTTTGGTGGCGGGGTATGAAGAGAGACGTGGCTGTTTTCGTATCGAAGTGCCTTACTTGCCAGCAAGTGAAGGCCGAGCATCAGAGGCCAGCAGGTTTGTTGCAACCCTTGCCTATTGCCGAGTGGAAGTGGGAGCATGTCACTATGGACTTCGTTGTAGGTCTTCCGAGGACTCAGCGGGGTAGTGATGCCATTTGGGTGGTTGTAGACCGGTTGACTAAGTCGGCGCACTTTATTCCCATGCGCGTGAGAGATTCGGTAGATCATCTGGCCGACTTGTATATTCGGGACATAGTGAGGTTGCACGGGGTCCCAGTGACGATCGTCTCAGATAGAGATCCTCGTTTTGCTGCCAGGCTGTGGCAGAGTTTGCAGAGTGCCTTGGGCACTAAGTTGACCTTTAGTACGGCTTATCACCCTCAGACTGACGGGCAGTCCGAGCGTACTATTCAGATCCTCGAGGATATGCTTCGGGGTTGTGTCCTGGACTTCAGTGGGACGTGGGAGAGGCACTTGCCATTGGTGGAGTTTGCCTACAACAACAGTTTTCAGTCTAGTATCGGTATTGCACCGTTTGAGGCCTTGTATGGCCGACCGTGTAGGTCTCCAGTTTGTTGGGCCGAGGTGGGTGATGCACCTTTGTTGGGTCCGGAGTTGGTTAAGGAGACGACGGAGAAAGTTGAGCTTATCCGTAGGAGGCTTGTTACAGCCTAGAGTTGTCAGAAGAGTTATGCCGACCGTAGGAGGAGGCCTTTGGCGTTTGAGGTAGGTGAGCATGTCTTCTTGAAGATATCACCTAGGCAGGGTTTGATGAGATTTGGGAAGAGTGGGAAGTTATCCCCTCGGTTTATTGGTCCCTTTGAGATCCTTGAGAGGATTGGCGAGGTGGCTTATCGGTTAGCCTTGCCGCCGCAGTTGTCCGGAGTTCATGACGTGTTTCATGTGAGTATGCTTCGGAAGTACGAGCCAGATCCATCACATGTGTTGGATTGGACCGATTTAGAGGTAGATGAAGATGCCTCGTATGAGGAGAGACCGGTTCGGGTCTTGGATAGGCGGGATCAGGTCCTGCGTGGCAAGACCATTCCTTTGGTGAAAGTCTTGTGGAAACATCACGGAGTGGAGGAAGCCACTTGGGAACGTGAGTTGGGAGTCCGTGAAAAATATCCGGACTTGTTTGTTGATATGTAATCTTGTGTTTAAATTTTGAACTATTGTTGAACTTAAGAGCTTTTATATATGTCTTGAGTTGTGAAACATTGAAAATGTTTTGGTCTATTGGAAGTGTGTTTTGAAACTTGCCTCATATGGAAGTTGAATGTAACACTATATGTGTTGAAATTGGAAAGATAATGCGTAATGTTGATGCATGTTGAAAGTACATATGTTGTTTACATATTGTGAAATGCCTCTTGTAAAAGGGGATGGGATGACCGGTAATGGGTCGAATTGTTGAATGTTAAAATGTAACATTGTTTAAAATGGAGGAAAACCTGTTTTTGAAAACTTGTGCTTAATTTCGGGGACGAAATTCTTTAAGGGGGGGAGGTTATAGCGATCCCGGGTTTACCCTTGTTGTATAGTGATCCGGACGTGTGTCCTTGGATGTTAGTAGTTGATTATTATCTTGTTTACATCCTTCCTTACTTCGTATTTGAGTTATAGGATGTGTTGGGCAAGCTTGTTACAGGTTGGTTGAGTTTAGAAACCAAAACTAGTTGCCCAGATTTTGGCCTGTCCGCTCGAGCGGGGGTTTGGGCGCTCGAGCGGGGAATACACCCATCCAGTAATTTTTCCTGTGCAGTGTTGTACGCTCGAGCGTGGGATTAGCCGCTCGAGCGGGGTTGTGTGAGTTCCGCTCGAGCGGGGAGTTGGAAGCTCGAGCGGAGACCTGGCTCTGTAAAAGTGCTGGGAGAGTGCATCCAGCGCTCGAGCGGGAGTTTGACCGCTCGAGCGGGAGTCTGTGAGTGACGCTCGAGCGGGGTGTTTTAGGCTCGAGTGGAGCGACTGGGTATTAGTTCCGAATTTTGACTTTTCAAATCACTTTTTCACTTTCTCTTCTCTCTCCTACTTTTCCAAAAACTCCATTGTTGAGCTTCTCACTCTAGGACTCTACCTTCTTTCTAGGTATTGATCTAGTAGGAGTGATTTGCTCATCTTTGGCCTTTACAAAAAAGTTGTTGATCGTCGAGGGCTTTATTTTAATCTGAAAATCTCGGGTTTTGGAGCACGTTGGGTTTTGTCATCTTCTCCTTTGGGGCTCCGAATTTGAGGTAGGGATATCCTACTCCTCTCTATGGGTTTTGTCTTTAAATTTTAGTATTTTGAGATGTTGGGGTTGGTTTGGTAATTTTGTGAAAGTTTAGGGCTTTTGTGTAATTTTACAAAAGTTGGGGTTTTATTTATAATAAACCTAGATGCATGTTTGGCATAGAGAAATGGAATAAATGTTGAATCATTGATGAAAATGGGACCTAAGGGTTGAAATGGTAATTATGGAAAATGACCTAATTACATGGTTTGATTAATTCGGATAATTAATTGTGAGAAATGAGGAAATGAAATGAAATGAAAAGGTTGAGATTGAGAACGTATGGGGTTAAAGGGTGTAGTTGAATTATTTATCACTCACCGAAATGAAATGTTGATTTAATATCCATTTGTGCATTTATTTTCTGTTTAGAAATAACTGCTTTGGGCTATCGGTGGAGGATAGTCGTGATTGTTGTAGACAATGCATGATGATTAGGCAAACTAAAACTAATCGATTGAATGTGTCATAGAGTATGACGGTGGATTGAATACATTAAATTTATGTATTGATTGGTTGTATATAGAACCCTTGTGTTTATATGCATTATGTGTTGAGGAGGAGATGGGGGATGTACTCCGCGGTTTAGGGGAAGATGGGAGATGTACCTCTAAACCGGATAGTGTCGGGAGGAGATGGGGGATGAACTCCGTAGATACAGCTCATATGCTTGTCTAGGGAAGTGAAGATAGAGCTCATATGCTTATCTTTGAGAAGTGTAGATATAGCTTATATGCTTGTCTAGAGAAGTGAAGATAGGGCTAATATGCTTATCTTTGTGAAATGTGGATGTAGCTTGTATGCTTATCTGTGAATGTGGGATATAGTTTTTATACATATCTGTTGAAGTGATGATAGAGCTAACATGCTTATCTGTTGAAAAAGGGAAAATGAAAAGTAACTTGGGCTCATAAGTCGTATGGCATAAAATGTGATTTATGTGGATATATCTGTGTTGGCCATCTATCAATTGCTAATCTTTTAGTCATTATTCATGGTTGGTTTAGTGTATTTCTACTGGGCTGTGGCTCACCCTATATGGGAATATCATTTTCAGGTATAGGTAGCATGCCACCTCCAAGGACTTAGCTTGGGAGGCTAGAGGCGGACACTCTTTTGTCGTTTTGTTTATTTTTGGTTGTATTACATGTAAATTCAAGCCAAGGGCTTAAAGTGTAATTGAGTTAGTATTCTTTTGTTGTAACCAAGTGTTAACTTGGAAAGCTGTAAGCCTGTAGGGCGTTTGCTTTTGTTGTTAACATGTAATGTTTTTGTAATGAAACTCTGATAAAATGAAAGAAAGGGGAACTTTTACATATCAATGCATGTCTCTATTGATGGGTTAATGTTATTATTTTGAGGGCGTTACAACTTGGTATCAGAGCGTACCGGGTTCGAATACTTTGGGTACGTGGGAAGTGATTAGTATCACAATGGGTTTGTCTCGCTTGATAGAGACTTAAATGTAATGTCATGTGCTATGTGTTTAATTGATAACATGCTTATGTGTTTATTTGGGTATGGGATTTAATTTCTAGGATGTTGATTGGATCCTTGGGTTTCTGGGAGTCTTGTTGGAAAAGCACTTGATCAATGCTGTTTCTGACCAGAACTCTAGTAATGCCTCGGGACTATCATTATCCGGAAATGAAATTCGTAAGTGCTTATGTGTTTATGTGCTTACGTGGAGTGAATTACAGTTGTCCATGCATTAGGACGCGAGTGTTATAGCTTCGGCACATTTGTGGATGTGCTAATAGTCTTGGTTACCTTTATTAGGATGTCAGGACGAGGAAGAGGTGCTAGGCGTGGTAGGCCTGCAAGGCAGGAGGTACCTGTACCGGATGACGTTCCGGCAGTACAGGAAGGAGTTGGTCAGGCCAATGTGGCCGAGCCAGCGGGTCAGCAGGCTATGAGTGCATTGGCACGAGAGATAGCGGGAGCTTTGGGTATTCTCAGAGCAGGGAATCAGGCAGTTGAAGCAGGGCCTTCCTTCTTGAAGAGGGAGTTCTTCCGGTCTAACCCGGACGAGTTTGTCGGGGATCCGAAGGAGCCACTGAAGGCTGATGAGTGGCTAGAGCAGATGAGTAAGACATTCGAGATGCTAGGCATCGAGGACGGAGCACTGAAAGTGACCTTGGCATCCTTCCAGTTGAAGGGAGATGCGGGTCAGTGGTGGAAGTACGAGAAGGCTCGTGTTGGTGGTACATGGGAGGCATTTGTAAATGCTTTCCAGGAGAGGTTTTTGTCTACAGTAGCTAGGGAGAAGCTGAGGGATCAGTTTAGCCGGCTTAATCAGCAGGGCTTGTCTGTGGCAGAGTTTGAGGCCACTTTCACTAGTTTGTCCAGGTTTGCACCTGAACTGGTGGCGTCTGAGGAACGCCGTTGCTATGAGTTTGAGCGGAAGTTGAGGCGGGGCCTCAAGTTGAGGGTTGGAGGATCTTTCATTCGAGAGTATTGACACCTAGTGGATGCTGCAGCTCATATGGAGCTCTTGATGCAGGAGGAGGATGAGGGGCAGAGAGGCTCCAAGAGGAACCAAGATGGCCAGGGTGATGGCAGGAGGCAAAGGGGTTCTAACCCTCCGCAGTCGCAGGGTGGTGTTGCTAGATCGACCTTCCCAGTGCCGAGTGCAGGTTCCGGGAGAGGTAGTCAGGGGGACTTCACCTGTTACAAGTGTGGCCAGCTGGGTCACAAGGTTTCTGTTTGCCCGCAGAAGGGTGGGGGTCAGAGAGCTGCTTCTTCTTCAGCTAGACCGCAGAGTCAGAGTTTGGGCAGGGGGCAGCCCTTGTCTTGTTATCAGTGTGGTCAGCCTGGGCACCTGAAGAGGTTTTGCCCGCAGTTGAGTGCCACTTCGGGAGCGTTTGGTTCTAGGCAGACGCAGGGTTTTCAGCCAGCTCAGTCTGTGCAGGCCTCGAGGGCCAATCTGGGAGCTTCGTCATCCCAGTCTGTGCAGCAGTCTTTTGCTCCGAGAGGTGAGCAGGTAGACCAGGGGCCTACGGGGCGCGTGTATGCTGTTACCGCGCAGGATGTAGTACCGGCTCCATCGGTAGTGAGAGGTACATTTCTGTTTTGCAACTCGGTTGCTAGTGTGTTGATTGACACGGGTGCATCTCATTCTTTTGTATCTGCTGCATTTGCACCTGTTTTAGAATTGGAGTTGGCACAGTTAGCATCTCCTATTTGTGTGGTATCGCCTTTGGGTGGTGAGTTGATCTTGAAACAAGGTGTTAGAGGTTGTGATATAGAGGTCGCCGACCATAGGCTTCCTTTTCCGTTTGTTGTCATGCCCATGAAGGGCTTTGATGTTATTTTGGGTATGGACTGGCTATCGTCATACCGGGCTGTTATCGATTGCTACCGCCAGAGGGTCACATTATGTACCTTGAGCGGGGAGTGGTTCCATTTCTTGGGAGACCGGGTTGGTTGTGTGTTGCCACCGGGGTATGATTCGCGAGGGCGAAGTGAGCTTAGTAGTCTACTTGCCAGCTTTGAGAGTGGTGAGAGTGGTGAGACCCAGCTTGTGTTGCCGAGGGTGGTTTGTGAGTATTCGGATGTCTTTCCCGAAGACCTTGTTAATTTGCCACCTCACCGAGAGATAGAGTTCTCTATTGATTTAGTGCCCGGCACAGCGCCGATTTCTATGGCACCTTATCGTTTTGCTCTAGCAGAGTTAGTTGAGTTGAAAGTTCAGCTTCAGGAGTTGTTAGATAAGGGTTTTATTCGCCCTAGTGTTTCGCCGTGGGGAGCACCGGCCCTCTTTGCTAAAAAGAAAGATGGTGCCTTGAGATTGTGTATTGACTACCGGAAGTTGAATCGGGCTACGGTTAAGAATAAGTACCCTATGCCCCGTATAGATGATTTGTTTGACCAGTTGAAGGGTTCCCGTTGTTTCTCTAAGGTAGACTTGAGATCGGGTTACCACCAGTTGAGGGTCAGGGAAGAGGATATTCCGAAGACGGCATTCCGTACGCGGTATGGCCATTATGAGTTTCTGGTGATGCCATTTGGGCTTACCAATGCACCGGCAGTCTTTATGGACTGGATGAACCGGATCTTCCGGGAATTCTTGGATCGGTTTGTAGTCGTTTTTGTGGACGACATCCTTATCTATTCGCCTTCTGAGGAGGAGCACGAGGCACACTTGAGAGTGGTGCTTGAGTTACTTAGAGCCCATAGGCTGTATGCCAAGTTTGGGAAGTGTGAGTTTTGGCTGAGGGAAGTCAAATTCTTAGGCCACGTGGTATCCGGGGAAGGGGTGTCTGTTGATACGTCCAAGATTGAGGCAGTGCAAGATTGGGCATAGCCTAAGAGTGTGTTTGAGATCCGCAGTTTTCTGGGATTAGCTGGGTATTACCGTCGGTTTGTGAAAGATTTCTCCAGGTTAGCGTCACCGTTGACTAGACTGACTCGGAAGGGAGTCAAGTTTGTGTGGAGTGAGACTTGTGAAAAGTCGTTCCAAGAACTGAAAGTTTGATTGACCACCGCTCCGGTGTTGATTATTCCGGAGAGAGGGTTGGGTTATGCGGTTTATTGTGATGCCTCACGGGAGGGTTTGGGTTGTGTGTTGATGCAAGAGGGGGAAAGTGGTAGCTTATGGCTCACGTCAGTTGAAAATACACGAGAAGAATTACCCCACACACGACCTAGAGTTAGCAGCAGTGATCTTTGCCTTGAAGATTTGGAGGCACTACCTTTATGGTGAGAGGTTCGAGGTGTTCTCGGACCACAAGAGTTTGAAGTATCTGTTTACACAGAGGGACTTGAATTTGAGGCAGAGGAGATGGATGGAGTTCATTGAGGACTATGATTTTGAGTTACACTATCACCCAGGAAAGGCCAATGTTGTGGCCGATGCCCTTAGTAGGAAATCCATTAGCGATGTAGCTTGTATAGCCATCCGGGAATGGGAGATGTCGGGAGCACTTGGTGAGCTTGATTTGCTACTGGGCGAATCTGTTGAGGCTGCGGCCTTGTTTTCAGTTGTTGCGCAGCCTACACTCGTGATTAGAGTGTTAGAGGCACAGAGAGGTGACCTTGAGGTAGAATCCCTCCGAGAGAAGATCTCCAGTGGGAAAGTTGAGAAGGGTTTGACGGTGTATCCCGACTTGAGTGTGAGATACCGAGACCGTTTGTTTGTGCCGGAGTCTTGCCGAGAGGAAGTACTCCGAGAGTTTCATCATTCGCGCCTTGCGGTGCATCCGGGAGGCACTAAGATGTATCAGGATTTGAGTCGCCAGTTTTGGTGGCGGGGTATGAAGAGAGACGTGGCTGTTTTCGTATCGAAGTGCCTTACTTGCCAGCAAGTGAAGGCCGAGCATCAGAGGCCAGCGGGTTTGTTGCAACCCTTGCCTATTGCCGAGTGGAAGTGGGAGCATGTCACTATGGACTTCGTTGTAGGTCTTCCGAGGACTCAGCGGGGTAGTGATGCCATTTGGGTGGTTGTAGACCGGTTGACTAAGTCGGCGCACTTTATTCCCATGCGCGTGAGAGATTCGGTAGATCATCTGGCCGACTTGTATATTCGGGACATAGTGAGGTTGCACGGGGTCCCAGTGACGATCGTCTCAGATAGAGATCCTCGTTTTGCTGCCAGGCTGTGGCAGAGTTTGCAGAGTGCCTTGGGCACTAAGTTGACCTTTAGTACGGCTTATCACCCTCAGACTGACGGGCAGTCCGAGCGTACTATTCAGATCCTCGAGGATATGCTTCGGGGTTGTGTCCTGGACTTCAGTGGGACGTGGGAGAGGCACTTGCCATTGGTGGAGTTTGCCTACAACAACAGTTTTCAGTCTAGTATCGGTATGGCACCGTTTGAGGCCTTGTATGGCCGACCGTGTAGGTCTCCAGTTTGTTGGGCCGAGGTGGGTGATGCACCTTTGTTGGGTCCGGAGTTGGTTAAGGAGACGACGGAGAAAGTTGAGCTTATCCGTAGGAGGCTTGTTACAGCCCAGAGTTGTCAGAAGAGTTATGCCGACCGTAGGAGGAGGCCTTTGGCGTTTGAGGTAGGTGAGCATGTCTTCTTGAAGATATCACCTAGGCGGGGTTTGATGAGATTTGGGAAGAGTGGGAAGTTATCCCCTCGGTTTATTGGTCCCTTTGAGATCCTTGAGAGGATTGGCGAGGTGGCTTATCGGTTAGCCTTGCCGCCGCAGTTGTCCGGAGTTCATGACGTGTTTCATGTGAGTATGCTTCGGAAGTACGAGCCAGATCCATCACATGTGTTGGATTGGACCGATTTAGAGGTAGATGAAGATGCCTCGTATGAGGAGAGACCGGTTCGGGTCTTGGATAGGCGGGATCAGGTCCTGCGTGGCAAGACCATTCCTTTGGTGAAAGTCTTGTGGAAACATCACGGAGTGGAGGAAGCCACTTGGGAACGTGAGTTGGGAGTCCGTGAAAAATATCCGGACTTGTTTGTTGATATGTAATCTTGTGTTTAAATTTTGAACTATTGTTGAACTTAAGAGCTTTTATATATGTCTTGAGTTGTGAAACATTGAAAATGTTTTGGTCTATTGGAAGTGTGTTTTGAAACTTGCCTCATATGGAAGTTGAATGTAACACTATATGTGTTGAAATTGGAAAGATAATGCGTAATGTTGATGCATGTTGAAAGTACATATGTTGTTTACATATTGTGAAATGCCTCTTGTAAAAGGGGATGGGATGACCGGTAATGGGTCGAATTGTTGAATGTTAAAATGTAACATTGTTTAAAATGGAGGAAAACCTGTTTTTGAAAACTTGTGCTTAATTTCGGGGACGAAATTCTTTAAGGGGGGGAGGTTATAGCGATCCCGGGTTTACCCTTGTTGTATAGTGATCCGGACGTGTGTCCTTGGATGTTAGTAGTTGATTATTATCTTGTTTACATCCTTCCTTACTTCGTATTTGAGTTATAGGATGTGTTGGGCAAGCTTGTTACAGGTTGGTTGAGTTTAGAAACCAAAACTAGTTGCCCAGATTTTGGCCTGTCCGCTCGAGCGGGGGTTTGGGCGCTCGAGCGGGGAATACACCCATCCAGTAATTTTTCCTGTGCAGTGTTGTACGCTCGAGCGTGGGATTAGCCGCTCGAGCGGGGTTGTGTGAGTTCCGCTCGAGCGGGGAGTTGGAAGCTCGAGCGGAGACCTGGCTCTGTAAAAGTGCTGGGAGAGTGCATCTGGCGCTCGAGCGGGAGTTTGACCGCTCGAGCGGGAGTCTG
The DNA here is from genome assembly GCF_055761805.1 of Camellia sinensis. Taxonomy (NCBI): domain Eukaryota; kingdom Viridiplantae; phylum Streptophyta; class Magnoliopsida; order Ericales; family Theaceae; genus Camellia; species Camellia sinensis. The sequence goes on along the minus strand of NC_138962.1, from coordinate 60,314,697 downwards.
TGAGTGACGCTCGAGCGGGGTGTTTTAGGCTCGAGCGGAGCGACTGGGTATTAGTTCCGAATTTTGACTTTTCAAATCACTTTTTCACTTTCTCTTCTCTCTCCTACTTTTCCAAAAACTCCATTGTTGAGCTTCTCACTCTAGGACTCTACCTTCTCTCTAGGTATTGATCTAGTAGGAGTGATTTGCTCATCTTTGGCCTTTACAAAAAAGTTGTTGATCGTCGAGGGCTTTATTTTAATCTGAAAATCTCGGGTTTTGGAGCACGTTGGGTTTTGCCATCTTCTCCTTTGGGGCTCCGAATTTGAGGTAGAGATATCCTACTCCTCTCTATGGGTTTTGTCTTTAAATTTTAGTATTTTGAGATGTTGGGGTTGGTTTGGTAATTTTGTGAAAGTTTAGGGCTTTTGTGTAATTTTACAAAAGTTGGGGTTTTATTTATAATAAACCTAGATGCATGTTTGGCATAGAGAAATGGAATAAATGTTGAATCATTGATGAAAATGGGACCTAAGGGTTGAAATGGTAATTATGGAAAATGACCTAATTACATGGTTTGATTAATTCGGATAATTAATTGTGAGAAATGAGGAAATGAAATGAAATGAAAAGGTTGAGATTGAGAACGTATGGGGTTAAAGGGTGTAGTTGAATTATTTATCACTCACCGAAATGAAATGTTGATTTAATATCCATTTGTGCATTTATTTTCTGTTTAGAAATAACTGCTTTGGGCTATCGGTGGAGGATAGTCGTGATTGTTGTAGACAATGCATGATGATTAGGCAAACTAAAACTAATCGATTGAATGTGTCATAGAGTATGACGGTGGATTGAATACATTAAATTTATGTATTGATTGGTTGTATATAGAACCCTTGTGTTTATATGCATTATGTGTTGAGGAGGAGATGGGGGATGTACTCCGCGGTTTAGGGGAAGATGGGAGATGTACCTGTAAACCGGATAGTGTCGGGAGGAGATGGGGGATGAACTCCGTAGATACAGCTCATATGCTTGTCTAGGGAAGTGAAGATAGAGCTCATATGCTTATCTTTGAGAAGTGTAGATATAGCTTATATGCTTGTCTAGAGAAGTGAAGGTAGGGCTAATATGCTTATCTTTGTGAAATGTGGATGTAGCTTGTATGCTTATCTGTGAATGTGGGATATAGTTTTTATACATATCTGTTGAAGTGATGATAGAGCTAACATGCTTATCTGTTGAAAAAGGGAAAATGAAAAGTAACTTGGGCTCATAAGTCGTATGGCATAAAATGTGATTTATGTGGATATATCTGTGTTGGCCATCTATCAATTGCTAATCTTTTAGTCATTATTCATGGTTGGTTTAGTGTATTTCTACTGGGCTGTGGCTCACCCTATATGGGAATATCATTTTCAGGTACAGGTAGCATGCCACCTCCAAGGACTTAGCTTGAGAGGCTAGAGGCGGACACTCTTTTGTCGTTTTGTTTATTTTTGGTTGTATTACATGTAAATTCAAGCCAAGGGCTTAAAGTGTAATTGAGTTAGTACTCTTTTGTTGTAACTAAGTGTTAACTTGGAAAGCTGTAAGCCTGTAGGGCATTTGCTTTTGTTGTTAACATGTAATGTTTTTGTAATGAAACTCTGATAAAATGAAAGAAAGGGGAACTTTTACATATCAATGCATGTCTCTATTGATGGGTTAATGTTATTATTTTGAGGGCGTTACAGAAAGCCTTTTGTTTGTTTTGAAAGACATTTTGTTTTTAATTTTACCCTTTAATTTATCTGTTGACTTTTTTTTATCTGTTGACTTTCGTTGACTATTTGTTAAATTTTTTTCCTATCTGTTCAAAAAAAATTCTATCTGTTAAATCTGTTCAAAATTTTGCCCCTATTAAATTTCACAAAGTCTATTTTCCTTGTTTGTTGAATTTCACAAGCCTATTTTTTCTATCTATTTAATTTTTTATTTTCAACTGTTTAAATTGTGATATACATAGAGAGGAAATAGAGACTAGTCTATTCAAACCCATTTTTTTCTTTCTCTCTTTATTTGTCTCTCTCTTGCTTATCTCTTTCTTTCTCCATCTGTTGATTTCACAAACCTAATTTTTTTCTTCTCTTTCTATCGGTCTCTCTCTCTCTCTCTCTCTATTAATTTCACAAACACATTTTTTCTCTCTCACTTCTCCTTATTTCTTTTTTTTTTTCTCTATATGTTCAAATATTTCTTCTTTATATCTCTCTCTCACACACACACACACACACACACATATTCGTTACCTGTTCAACACAAGGAAAAAAAATTCAATCTGTTGCAATATGTTTCATCATCATCCTCGCCATCAACAACAACAACTACCAAAAAAAAGGATTGGTTCGGATCTGTTGAATAAGATCTAGATCCAAATCTACTTCAATCCTCTTTCACCATTTGAACAAGATGCAGTAAAGTCAGGTCAAGAACATGAAGCCTAACCAAAATCACAGATCTAAAAAAATGAAGAAAGGGAACATAGATGCCAAATTCAAAAACAAATCAAACTAAAAGCAAAACCCTAACCCAACACAATCATCATCAAAAAACTAAAACTCCACAATCACAATCATCAACCATAACCAAACCATGTTTGTGAACATGAAAACCCTAGCCTAAGCCCTAGCCAAGAAAAATCTCTAGCGAGTCTGTATATATATTCTTGTGTTCATCATGTTGTTAAGTGATTTGTTGCAATTGATTGACTATTGAATTGGATTTGTTGCAAATGATTTGTTCTTCATCCTCCGTCGTCCGTATATATATATTCTCGTGTTCATCAGGCCTTCGGCGGTAGTGGACGACGGAGAAGGAACTGAACGTACCATCAAATCTTTAGGGAAGAAGATGAGAATGAGTCAAAGGTCGTCGATAAATGACAAATCTGCTTTTTCTTGACTAAATCGATGAGTTGCTCATATTTCTTGGAGGTTTGTTGTTGAATCTGGCGAACTGAGGACTGAAGAACGGAATCATGGCGGTGAGGGAGTGACTCGATGGTGCGGGTAATGGAATCTGTCACCTCTGTCCTCAGTCACCTCACTCCGATGCGTGTCAAAGTTACCAGAGTCCGACGAGTAATAGGTGATGACGATGGTGCGGGTAATGGAATAAAAGTGGTAGAGACGAAGGCAGCGACGAAAAGGTGGCAAAAACGATAAAACAGTAACGGCGAGGAGGCTACAATGGAAGTGTAAAAGAGAGAGAGAGAGAGAGAGAGAGAGAGAGAGAGTAGGGTGTAGGGTTTGGGAAATGGGGCTGATGAGAGAGAGGGAAATATAAATGTATATGGAGTTCGGATCCTCGACCGTACTTCCCTGCGGCCCTCCCACCGCGCTCACCAAAATGACGTCGTTTTGTTTAGTGGGTTTTTTCTCCCCCCAAAATATGAGTTTCCCTTTTTTTCTTTTCACTTTTATCTAGTCCTAATAGAGAAGAGAGGTGGAGACAATCGGCAAAGTGGAGAGACGATTGGCAAAAATGAAGAGACGATCTGTGAAAGAAGAGACGATCGGCAAAGACGGAGAGACGATCTGCGAAGACAGAGAGAGAAACGAACTGAGAGAGATGATGGAGGGACGCGATGGTGAATGACAGAGGATGGCGGAGGGACGAGAGTCCGGCGGTGCAACGGCGACAAGGCGGCATTGCAGCCATGACGAGGTCCATTTTAGTCTCTGTTTCATTTCTCCACCGCTATATAGATATATACGTATATATAATTGTTTTATACAGTTCTTTTGTTTCTTTTTAATGAAACGAGCATTTTGAAATAGGTTTGATGATATATATGATTTGTTGCTGATATGCACAGTGTTTGATGAAATGGGTTTAATGATATGTTGAAAACACATTTAAGGGTGTTAATTATATTTAGAAAGGGTGTTAATTTAAACCCCCTACTCAATGCTTATCTGCTTCTGAAGCTAAAATTCTATTTTTTTTTCCTATATAAAACATTTAGTAATGCTATACTAACAAAATTAATTTGCAAACTGATATGGCAATAGGTTGTTCCTATCATTTAAATCTGTCGTTATGACATCACATCTCATTTTGTGTAGTTCAAAGCCTTTGATAAACTGGCAGAAAACATCCAGTATGTTCAAGTCAATTAGATTAATTCATTTCTTTAAATGGTCTATGAAACTAAAATTTTGAAACTCCACCTTATATGGGTCAATGCTACATCTTTCAGCATGTTAAAATTGACCCATAGAAAGTCAGTGGTGCTGCCTATTCCTAAGCTTGCTGCCAAGGCATGACCATGGCCATCAAAATCAAATCAAGCCGACATTTGGTCATAAAATATTAGGTTTTTTTCAAACCCATGTCCATGCATCATTAGAAAGTTGGTATATTTTGATAGATTGCTGATGTAATTAAACTAGAAACACAAAGGTACTTTATTAAATTAGAAACGCAGAGATAGAAAATTAAACACTGTCATACCTGTCCAAAAAAAAAATAGATTAGTTTTTATATTTATTTGGTATATATGAAGTTGTCATAGTGAATTGTTTTCAAGTTTATAAATTGTTTCATTGCACCTATAAATTGAATTGCAGGTAATGGAAGAAAATAATGTTGTTGATGAGTTGGCCAATTGTGGTTGGAAGTCGAAATTGGGCATGTCATTTGACTCTGAACAAGCTGCATATCACTTTTACAATACCTATGGCGGAAAGGTGGGCTTTAGTATTAGGAAAGCATATGCACACAAGAACAAACAGACTAAGGAAATAACTTCACGGACTTTTGTATGTTACAAAGAGGGAACTCGGGGCATTGACAAGCGAGATCCACTAGTAAAATTTTTGAGACAAGAGGTGAGATGTGGTTGTGGTGCCCGATTTAGTATCAAGTTAGATAGAAATTTAGGAAAATATGTTGCAATTGATTTTGTTGAACATCATAATCATGACCTTGTGCCTCAAGAGTGCATTCATATGTTGCCATCCTAAAGAAAAATATCTACCACCCAAGCAATTGAAGTAGAATTGGCTTCAGAATCTAGAATTCCTCTTAGGTCTGCTTATGAGCTATTTGGTAGGGAATTTGGTGGAAGAGTATCACTTGGCTTCACAAAATTGGACCAAAAAAATTACTTGAGATCGAAGAGACAAAAATATTTGGAATATGGAGAAGCGAGTAGTGTGTTGCAGTACTTTCGTAAGAAAATTGTGGAAAATCTATCCTTTTATTATGCAGTCCAATTAGATTGTTAAGAGCAGATAAGTAATATCTTTTGGGCCGATGCTCAAACGATAATGGACTATGCTCAATTTGGTGATGTAGTGACCTTTGACACTACCTACAAATTAAATAATGAGCATAGACCTTTTAGAACCTTTGTTGGATTTAATCATCATCGAGAGACAGTTATATTTGGTGCAGCATTGATGTATGATGAGACTGCTGAATCATTCACATGGTTGTTTCAGATATTATTAGAGGCAATGTCAAACAAAGCTTCGAAAACTATTTTCACAGATCAAGATGCTGCGGTGGCTAAGGCTATTCCAATTGTCATGCCTAATACAAACCACCGCCTTTGCACATGGCATTTGATGCAAAATGTTGTCAAGCATATACGTTCTCTTTTCGAAGATGTAGGGATGAAGGGTGTGTTTTCAAAATTTATGCATGACATTGATGACGAAGAAGAATTCATAATACAATGGGACCAAATGCTTGATAAGTATGATGTACACAACAATCATTGGTTGGAATAGTCTTTTGGTGTGAATAAGAAATGGGGATGGCCATATATTATCAATTCTTAGGCAGCTAGAATGAGTACTACTCAACTAAGTGAATCCTTCAATGCATTTTTGAAGGATTATCTCAATTGTAATCATAGCTTGATGGAATTTTTCATGCATTTTGAGAGGGTGCTCTATGAGAAAAGGTATAAAGAATTGGAAGCCAAGTATAATTTGTCCCAAAAATTGCCAAGGGTTTCAATTCCAACTTTGATGTTAAAGCAAGTGGCAGAGATTTACACCAAAATAATTTTTGTCTCTTACCCATATTTTAACTAAAATATTATTTTCTGTGGCTATATTTTACCAGTGTTCAAATTTCTAATGTATCTCACTGTTTTTGTGGCAGTTGGTGGAGTTGTTAGACAGCCCATTACATAATTATTTCCAAATTTCTAATGTATCTCACTCTGTTTCTTTCCCATCAATTCAACACGCTGCACAATAGGTTCTCAGTGTTAATATTATGACACTTCAAATGTGGCAAAATTAAATAGCGACATACTCACAACATTCTCTCAACATTACTTGCTCTAAATAGCAACATTCTCACAATATATACATTACATGCATAAACAAAGAGAAATACATTACTTCTATTTCTAACTTGCATATATATTGTTATATCTTCATAACTAATACGATACCAATTACAAGAAAGATGAAGAACCCATAAATACGACACCAACTTTGATTTATGTCTGTTTCCAATTTAAGCATCTTTGCACTCTGAAATTGAAGTTGTTTGCTTTGAAATCGAAGTTGTTCGCTCATAAATCGTCGCTGTTCGGTGATAGTTGGCATATTTTCCATTTGCATTTCTCCTTCACCTCTACATTGTGAATTTGTAGGCAAGCACCATCCAATAAAACCACCGCAATCATGACAATAATAAAATAATTTGTTTTTGTTTCGCTCCGTCTCGGAAATTTGAATAGTTGCTTTTTTACGACATTTAGGACAATTTTTGTTGTAATATGTCAATTGATTTGAGGTACTGCCATTAACACTTGAAGTTGACATTTGCAAAAATATAGAGCCAAATTGTAATGAGGTACACAATCTACAAGTCTCCTCTATCAATTATTTAACCAATTTTCTTATTTCTATGAATTTGTAACAAAATATAAGTCTTATGAGTTACATCATTTGCTACATTTGAAAGAGCCTGGTATAAACCAATTCAGATGTAACTATTGTATATATATATTGCCACAGTTTAACCAATAGTAATATATAATCTAGTGTCATTTATTTGCCAACAACTTGCAAACAAATAATTAGCCAAAAACAAACACATTTGATGTCATATTTGAGCCCCAGACAACAAACACAAAGATATGGGTTATGGATTTATCCTAATGCCCTGTTTAGTTAGCGAAAAAATAGGGAAAAATAATAGTAAAGAGTAAAATATCAAAGTGGATAAATTCAAGCACATGGGCCAATCCAGACTTTCTTCTTCATACCAAAAAAGCGCATGCCATCCCCAAAACCCTCTCTTCTTTTGTATTCTCTAAAGAGAAGGTTAAAGAGAATACAGAAATGAGTAAAGAGAAGATTAAAGATATCTAATAATTGAAGATCATTGAAGATTAAAGATAAATATCACAGAAATGATCTTTAAAGAGAATAAAGATTACAGAAATGAGAAATAATTCTATTTAATCTTCAATAACTAACAGGGAATCATTGAAGATATTTAAAGATAATTCTCTTTACAGATATGAGTAAAATATTTTATCTTTAATCTTCTGATCATTGAAGTGTGGAAAGATCAGATATCTTTAATATTTTACTCATTTCTGTAATCTCTTTAATCTAGAGTAATAATATTCACATTTTATATCTTTAATCTTCAAAACCCTCTCTTCTCTTGTATTCTCTTCTCAGTTCTCATTATTTCAAGGACTCTTTTAATGCATTTTTTCTTTTAGTTATTTGATCTTTCCACACTTCAACCTTTGTCCCTATGAGCATAGAATTGGCATTACATTACCATAGAAATGTTGACATTACTGATCTCACTATTTCAATGATTAACAATCAAATAGTATTAATAAACAAGGCAGTAGCTTCCTATCAAAAAAATAGCAGTAAAGAGATGTTTTTTTAGAGTAATAATATTCACATTTTATATCTTTAATCTTCAAAAGAAAAAACAAAAAATAGTGTGTGAAATTCAAAGTAGAGTGTGAATGTCATAATTTTTTTTTTTTAAATAATCAAAGCAGAGGTAGAGAAAGAGGATAGGGATCACATTCTATCATTTTTACTCTCTAAAACAAACAATAAAATGAAGAACAAAGTGAGGCAAATTATAATGAAGACCAAAGGGAGAGAAACGGACCTCGTCACTGCCTCGCGTTCATTGCCATCTCTGCTCGTCTCTCGTCGCCTCTCTCTGTTAGTCTCTCGCCGCCTCCAGTCGCCTCACCACTGCCTCTCCTCTCCTCTCCTCACCTCGCCTTGCCTCCGTCGCCTCTCCATTCTTCTCCTTCATCACCTCACCTCGCCTTGCCTTGCCTCCGTCACTTCTCCGTTTGTCGCCTCTCTCTCTCATCCAAATCGTCGCCTCTCTGTTCGTCTGTCTCAGAGGCTAGGGTTCAAAAACGAAAAGGAAAAAACAAAATAAGAAAGGAAAAAAAAATTATCCAAAACGACATCGTTTTGGAGGGCCGTAGGGAAGTGCGGCCGAGAATCTAAACTCAATTTATGTGGGTAGATTGATCATTTTGTCTGAGCATGCCCTTATGGACAACACCGTTTTTTAGTTGGAAAATGTTAGGGATCCTAACTAAATTATCAAATTTTCTATCAAACCTCTCACATGAGTGTGGGACCCACACAAACCACATGTATGTAGATCCCACACCCATTTGAGAGGGTTGGTAGAAAATTTTGATAGTTTATTTGGGGTCCCTAACATAACTCTTTTGAGTTTGGACTTTTGAATAATGATAATCAAAATTTGGACTTTTGAACGAAGAGCCCTATTATTAAATCATGTGTTTTTTCTTTTTTAAAAAAAGAAAAACTAAATAATAAAGACGGTGAAATCATCAGGCTACAGTTATAGGATCACTATGATTTTTTTTATTTTTTTATTTTTAAAATGATCAGCGCATAACAAACTAAAATATAAACGGAATAGCTAGTGGAAATGATATTCCTAATAAGCCCTACACTCCAAAACAACATCATCCAGCCAGTCTTTACTAGAATGAATAATGTTATATGTACCAATTAATGTACTAACTAGTATACTAACAGATGATGTGGCATAATTTTAGAAGTTTTGAGTATTTGTAATTTGTATAATAGGTGGGGTCAGTAATAATGGCATAACACTAGTTGGTATACTAGTGTGTACATTAATTAGTGCATGTAGCACCACTATACTAGGATTAAAGAGAAGCCTCTGTCCATTCAATATTATGAAATTGTAATTAAAATTAAAAAAGGATAAGTAATATCATGAAATTGAATATGATTGAATGATATATCATAAAGAGTGTTGCTAAATGCCTTTACCTTTCTTCGTAGGACCCCTACTTCTTTGAAACACTACCACTAAAATTGCTCATTTTCTTATTTTTCTTTGGACCGCTACTATAATCCCAAATATACTTTCTAAACCCTCACCCTACTTTTCAACCGGCAGCCCCACCCCCGACTCCGGCAACCCATCTCTCTAAGGCAACCTTTCCGCAACCCTTCCGCAACCCTTCTTTTTCATTGGAGACCCTTTCTGAGCCCTCATTCCTCACCTGTGACTCTTATTCTCTAACAACCTACCTCCTTAGCTCCCTCTTCTTTCATCTTCTTCCATCGGTAATCCTCTCTCTCAGTCATTCATCAATGCCGCCACCCACAAAACAACCTTAGAGCCCTTCCTCACCATGCTCGTGTTTGATTACCCTTCATTTGAAATCGTCCTGCCTGGTTCAGAAAACCAGTACCGAACAAATGGTGGAGGTTTGGGTGCAGAACACCGAACAAATTGTGGTAGTTCAGTTGAAGACCATCGAACAAATGGTGGTTGTTCAGGCCTAAACTACCAAACCGAATGAGAGAAGAGAATTCGGTGCAAATGCAAGCGAGTTTAGCCCAATTTCGAGGATCGTCTTCGAGTTTGAAGAAAATGTTGAGAACAACGTCCTCGGAGAGCTTTGAAAGCACTATATCGGTCATTTTCGTTACAAACAAAGAAATGGGTATTGATACAAATCTTCAATTGTTCTGTTTTTCTAATGGATTTGTGAGATGGGTATCAATTGTTCTTGGATTTTTTATTTTTATTTTTTGAAATTTTCAAATGGGTATTGGCGATGAGTGAGGGTATTGGGGCGGTGGTTGGTAAGTGAGGGTGTTGGTGGCTAGTGATGATGTTGGTAATGGCAGTGGAGGTTGTGGACATGAGTGGGGAACGATGACCGGAGGTGATGGAGATGGTTGGTGGGATTAGGGTTATGGTTTGTGAAATTAGGGTTAGAAGGTTAAGGATGATGGTAAAAATAGAATTTTATGTTTGGACAAAATTGAAATTAAAAAAAATAAAGAGTGCTGCTATTAGCACCCCATGAATAATTTTGGACCCCTCAATTTGTAGTTTTTTTTATTACAATAATATCCTCAAATAAAATTACTAAAAAGGACATCATTAATTTTGGGACACCCCATCTCACAATTAAACCCACACACCACTACGTTATGAATTAGGGTTTATGAGAGCACTCACCTTCATCACCATCCATCCATCTTCCCCAAATCTCACCTTCAAAACTTACCCACCCTCAAAACCTTGAAAATCCTTTGGCGGTTATTAATATTCCGACGATAACGGTAGCAACCATTTGATTACCCACACTTCTTCGGCAATGATAATGAGTAAAAGTTTTTTCGACAATCACAACTCCATGAGACGCAAGGAGTACAACAATAAAAGTTCAGAGAAAGTTCATAACTTTTATGATGTTCTTAGCTCAGAGGAGATTGGTTTTGTAAGGGTAAGTTTCTTTAAAAAAAATGACAAAAATGATAAAATATGTTCGTCATTTTTTCGGGATTGAACTCCCGAACATATGACTGAAATTTGGAAAAGCAGGCCCAAACATTGTTTATTTGTTCGGGAATCGGTAACCGAACATTTATTATTTGTTCAGGAACCGATAACCGAACATTAATCACCGAAAAAAATGATGAGGCGGCAGAGAGAGAGAGAGAGAGCAGAGACAGTAATCACACTTGGTTCTTCTTCTTATTCGTGGGTTTTGTTAGGGTTTTTGGAAGAGATGTTTTTTGGGGTGTGGGGGGTGTGCATTCAATTAAATGGGTGGAATGTTTATAATTTTGGTATTATTTGGGGGGAGAAAAGAAATTTTAAGGGTTTCAATATTTATAAGTGGGGGTCCAAAGAAATGGATGGTTCAAAGAAATAGGAGGTCCAAAATAATACATGGAGTGCTAATAGCACCAATCAAAATAAAAGATATGAGGGGTTTTAAGAAAAGGGATAAGGGTAAATAGCAGCACTCATCATAAAAGTATTTGTATTATATTTTTGAGTGAGATATATGATTGGATAAGAATATATAATTACTTTTATAATAAAAAATAAATGAAATTATTTAATTGACGATAAATGGATTATGAGCAAGTCATTTAATTTATTATTATTTTTTTTTATCAAAACAAGTCATTTAATTTTAGTGCAGTATGTTCTCTATTTTACTATTTTGGCAATATCAAAAAATATAAAGTATCGAATGAAATGTTGTCAAAAAAATAAGTGGTTAAATAATTTTACATTTTTATAATAAAAAAAATCTAGGAGACAAGTATTAAAATAAAATTAAAAATAAAAAAAACTTAACAAATCTATATAATTTAACAATGTTTATAATTAATACTGTTATATTTAATGAGTTTTTTTTTTTTTTTTGTTAAGACTTTAGGGATTACCGTCATTCTTGCCAACCCTCTAGTCCATCCTTCCGTCTTATTATCATATAATAATGTAGATAGAAAGAATATGCGCGTCATGCCTTCATACCCTTTTTTTTATTTTATTTTTATTTTTATTTTTTATTTTTTATTTTTTATAAATTGGGCATGCCTTCATCTATATATTATACAAGAAAAATAGGTTTCTAACCCATAAATTTTATGGAAGCTCCAATATTCTAATATTAATTTTCTAATTTTCAAATTAAAAAAAAAAAATCTCCTACCCACCGTTCAATTTCAGCCTTTTTAAAATTTAAAAACCCTAAATCCTACCATCGCATCATTCAATTTCAATCTCTTTGACATCTCCCCGCATCATTGCATATCATATTTTTTTTATTCACCTCCATAACCTGACCCCTCCACACCCTGATGCCCCCACAGTAACGATCTTCAATTGAAAGCATGTAAGTAATTTTTTCATTTATTCTTTTAATAGTTCCTTTTTTTTCATTTATTTTTTATTATAAGCAAAAATGTGATTGTGATTTTTTACACCACATTTTGATCACATGGTGATTATATTTTTAAATTGATTGTGTTTTTTTACGTTCCATTTTAATCATACGATGAGGAAAAAAATTGTGATTGAGCTTTTTAACTCGCTATATTTTTTGACAAAAAAAAAATGACCGTATTTTTTAAATATCGATTGATTTAATTTGTGATTGGGTTTTAACTCACTGTATTTTTTGAACAAAAAAAAAAATGATTTTGTTTTTTAACTATCAATTGACTTCATTGTTTTTTTCATTATTATTATGAGTAAAAATGTGATTGTGATTTTTTACACTCCGTTTTGATCACACGATGATTGTATTTTTAAACTGATTGTGTTTCTTTACACTCCATTTTAATTACATGGTGAGAAAAAAAAATTGTAATTAATTTGTGATTAGATTTTTAACTCACTGTGTCTTTTGAAAAAAAAAAAGTGATTGCGTTTTTCAACTATCAATTGACTTCATTGTTTTTCTTTGTATTATGAGCAAAAATGTGATTGTATTTTTTTACACTCCGTTTTGATCACACGGTGATTTTATTATTTAATAGATTGTGTTTTTTTAAACTCCATTTCGATCACATGATGAGAAAAAAAAAATTGTTTGGGTTGTGACAATTTCTATTTTTTTTTTAAAAAAAAAAAAAATTGGATTGTATTCATCAGGTTTACATAAAATATCCACTATTGATGATGATGAGATTGTATTTTGTCTAGCAAAAACAAATTTGTAATTGTGTGTTTTTTGAAAAAAAAAAAATGATTATGTTTTTAACTATCAATTCACTTAATTTGTGATTAGATTTTTAACTCATTGTGTTTTTTGAAAGAAAATAAAATCATTTGTGTTTTTTAACTACCAATTGACTTTATTGCTTTATATATATACATATTATGAGCAAAAATGTGATTGTGTTTTTTTAAGCTCCGTTTTGATCACACGATTTTATTTTTCAACTAATTGTGTTTTTTTACACTCCATTTCGATCATATGATGAGAAAAAAATTTGTTTGGGTTGTGACAATCTCTATGTTTTTTGAAACAAAAAATTAGATTGTATTCATTAGGTTTACATAAAGTGCCCACTATTTATAATGATTAGATTGTATTTTGTCTAACAAAAAAAAAATTGTAATTGGATTTTTTAACTCATTGAGTTTTTTGAAAAAAAAAAATGATTAGGTTTTTTAACTATCAATTGACTTAATTTGTGATTGGATTTTTAACCCATTGTGTTTTTCAAAATTACGTATATAATTTTAAAATATGTTTGACATAATCATAAATAATTTTTTTAAATCTAATCTCGTGCGTAGCATGGATGATCTGTTAGTACTTGATGTTGACATTATGGAAAATTATTCGGTCATTTAATGAGTTTTTTTTTTTATAAAGACTTTAGGGATTATTACGGTTGTAAATTATCAATAGGTTCTAATAGTTAAACTTAATTCTTATTAAGTCTTATTGAAAATAAGTCATAGTAAAATCATCGGTAAAAATAATTTTTTGTGATGATTTTTTGCATATGTCGTTGAAAATTAACAATTAGTGACTTTTTTTGTCATGATTTTTATAAATTGCTGCTAAAACTTACAATTAGTGATATATTTTTTGTGACGAATTTTTCAAATTGTAGTTGAAAGTTGAACATTAGTGACCTTTTTTTGTGATGATTTTTTTAAACTATCACTAAAACTTATAATTAGTGACATTTTTGTAACAAAATTTTTAAATTATCGTTAAAAATTAACGATTAGTGATGTTTTTTAATAATTTTTGATAAAAAACGTCATTAATTATCATAAAACCTATTGAATAATAAGTTTACATATTACAACCAACCCGTAAATTCTCCAATCTTGCCAACCCACTAGTCCATGCTTCCCTCTCGTTATCATATAATAATGTAGATAGAAAGAATATGCGGATCATGCCTTCATACTTTTTTCTTTTTCTTTGTGTGTGCGTGTGTGTGTTAGAGATTGGGTCATGCCTTCCTACTTGATAATGACATTATGGAAAATTATTCGGTCCATTTAAATTTAATATGCTTTCAATTTCTGCATGGTTGTTGATAAACTATTTATAAAAAAAAATAAAAAAATAAAAAATAAAAAAACCCAAATAGTATATATTAAAATAATATAAAGAAAATATGCACATCATGCTTTCTCACTTTTTTTAATTTTTTAATAGAAAGGAAGGACTGTCACACTTGCTAATGACATAGCCCTTGTTTGAGATGGGCTAAAATAAGATCGAGAGGTTAAAATAGTTATAAAAAGATAAAATAGATTAAAAAATTAATAAGATAAAATGTCACATCTAAATCATGATTATTTTATTTTTTCTCTCAAAAACTTAAAAAAGTCAAAAAATTCAACCCAAATGAGATTTTTTAGCCCAAGTAAAAATAACCAAAAAGTCAAAAAGTTAAAAAGCCAACCCACTTCCTAAACCAAGCCATAATATCATATATATATATATATATATATATATATAAGTAGTGTTTTTTCCTTTTCTTATGTGACATATTTACTCTTTTTTTTTTTTATAAAAAAAGTCACATCAGCGTACATTTTTTATGTACATATAAAGTTATACACAAACTCAATTTCAATTATAATAACTAATTTTATATGGATTCCATTTGAGAAATACTTATTTTTCATATATATAATTATAATTTAATTAGTATGATATTTGAAAAAAAAAATTATCTCAATATATAAATAAATAAATAAGATAAAACATGCTTAATTATGTGTATTGCACAGATTAAATAATTTTTTTTTATATTTTTGTTTTTTGTCTATCTTATTGATGTCTTAATATTAAGGAAAATTTACTTATAAATTCCATATTGAGGAATGATGATCCGTTTAGTCCCAAGAATGATAATCCCATTAATTTTGGAAAAGTAAATTTAATATATTATCTTAAAATTGAATTTACGGTTATACCCTTATTTCTATTATGTTTCTTTCTTCTTCTTCTTTTCTTCTTTATTTTTTATTTTTATTTTTTTACTAGAAAGGTGAGATACATAACCTATGGAATCAAATTTGAGATGGATTTTTATATGAGAAATTTTTTTTTTATTTGGAATTGAAAAATCTCAAAATCTCCTAGATATTGATTTGTGATTATGTATCAATTTTAAGCAATAAAAATCAATCCCAATCAAACAATCAAGACAAATCGACACAACGATTTTAAGGTGGAAAAACCACAATTGGAGCGCCTCTAATTGTAACAAAAAAAAAACCACGGCTAAAAGCCACAAAACAATCCACTAAGAAGACAAAAGGAATTACACAAGTGCACCCTTAATTATCTAGCGAATCTACGCCCGAATTGAACTGACCCCTATATGCCTCTTCTACCACGATCTTCACCTCGGAATCGTCTTGCCCAACGTTGAATCAACAATGCCGATGTCGAATCCACGACGATGAGCCACTCTAGAATCCACCATAGCTTCAGGCCCAAATTCCACAAAATCTACAACTCTCTCTTTTGTATTGAATAAACAAACAATCCTTTGATATATAACTCTTAAACCATGAGTTGAATACTCAATCAAACATCAAAGAAAACTAGCAAAATAGCCCCAAATATAAACCCTAATATCCAAGAAGAAGATCTGAAAGTGTAACCCTAAAATCTGACTGAAACACATATTTATAGCAATCTGTTCCACGATCTCCGCTTAAGCACCGGAATGGCCGCTCAAGCGGATCGACGCTCGAGGGCGGGAAATTTCACTTGAGCGGAAAAATGCAACTCCCAGTACTTTTGCAGACAGGTCAACTTCTGGAACCAAACATTCTCCGCTCGAGCGCCCAAACCGCCGCTCGAGCGCCCAAACCGCCGCTCGAGCGAACAAGCAACTTTGAATGCATTTTTACATTTTGCTTCGGAGGCGTTGCCCCTTAACCCCACCGTGGCGCTGCCCCGGACCCACTAAGGGGCGCTGCCCCGTCATAGTCAACAAAGTGGCAAACTTGAAAGAATTAACATCACAAACTTCTCTGCAAGGCATAATTTGGGCTGGATTCACATCTAAAAAGTCATAACCTCACTGAAATAAAAGTGGGAAAATAAGTACAACTGAAATGAGTTTTGTCACACTGGATTGCCAAGAATAAAAACCTAATAGGAATGACTTGAATGTGAGAATTTTCAAACATTTCAAAATGAGCACAAAAATGACTTGAAATATGAGATTCTTTAAATATTTCAAAAGGAGTACAAAAACTCTTTAGTAAACTTTAGGCAAATGTATAATTTCAAACTGTAACACTTCAATGTAACACTCTTAAAAAACCCCTTAGTGTACTTTTCTCAAACTTAACACTCCAATATAACACTCCAAAAAAATAAAACCTCTTCAGTGTAGCACTCTAAAAAAACTCCTTAGTGTACTTTTCCTAAACGTAACAATTCAATATAACTGTCCAAAAAAATTCCCTAGCATAACACTCCAATGTAACACACAAAAAACCCTTAGTATACTTTTTCCAAACGTAACACTCCAATATAACACTCCAAAAAGAGGATGTGGGATTCTTCAAACTATTACAAAAGGATGTGGGATTCTTTAAACTATTCCAAAAGGAGTATACAAATTCCTTAGTAAGTTTTGAGTAAATGTATAATTTCAAACTGTGAGTGTTATGTTTGAGAAAAGTACACTAAAGAATTTTTTAAGTGTTTTTATGTGTGTTACATTGGAATGTTATGTTTGAAATTATATTGATTGAAGTGTTACGTTTGAAAAAAGTACACTATTTTTTTTTTATATATTACATTGGAATATAAATTTCACAAAAACTAAAGATATAAATTAAAAGTTATTAAATTTTTAACTTTTGAAAACCTTCTAATTTTGTTGTTGTATCTTTCAATTGTTGAGAATCAATAGGGGTGTTTTCGTCCAAAAATAAAATACAACGTACTTTTGGAGGACATGTACTAATTAGGAATAGCAATCGGCCGGGCAGGGCGGGGCCGGGGATGACACTTCCCGTCCTCGATCCCTAAAGGTAAAAAATCCCCATCCCCATCCCCGTCCCCGCCCCCGTCCTGTAACGAGGATCGGGTTTCCCCGACCCCGAAAAAACCCCGATCGATCTGTTCAACACACATACACACACACAAGAACAAAAAATAAAAAATTAATCTGTATAATGGATGACAGATCTGTTCAACACACATAACAACTGTTCAGATCAACAACAATCATCAACAACAACAGATATATATATATATATATATAACAACTTTAAAAAAGAAAAGAAAAATTGTTCATCAGCAACAATATATATATATATATATAGAGAGAGAGAGAGAGAGAGAAAGGGCTTCACGATCTATCCATTGATTAAGACATCAATCGGACCACGATCTATTCAGATCGGTGGCTTCACGGTTCATGGTTCACGATCTATTCAGATCCGTGGCAACAGAGGGCTTCACGGACGGAAGGCTTCTTCACTTCTTCAAATCTATTTAGATTGGTGGCAACTGTTCTCTTACTTCTTCACAGGTTTCAGATCGGTGGTGATGGTGGATGATGTTGATGATGATAAGAAATGAGAGAATGAGAGAGAGGGAGAGAGAGATGAAAGATGCGGTGAGACTGAGAGAGAGAGAAGTGAAAGTGAGATGAGGGTTTGGTTTATATATATAGGGGTAAAATAGTAATTTTACATCGGGGATAAACGGGGATGGGGATTGGGACGGGGACGAGCCAGGTATGGGGCTGGGACACTTATACCCGCCCCCGGCCCGAAACTGATCGGGGATTGATTTTTGCATACCATCCCCTCCCCGTTGGAGATATTTTTTGGGGAAAAACCGCTCAAATTGGGGTTGGGGATTGGCGGTCGGTTCCCCGTCGGGCTGGGTTCAAATTGCCATCTCTAGTACAAATAGGTAATAATTTTGTGTCCTTATACTAGTAAGCTGAAAACAAAATCTCCATAGCCCCTGTTTAGGGGTATGGGTTTGGCTAATTTAGCCCACAAAAAGATAAAAATAGTTAAAAAATTAAAATATGATAAAATGTCATATCTAAATAATTATTATTTTATTTTTTTTCATAACCATCAAATCAATTACAAAAAAAAAAAAGCCAAAAATTTATTCCAAATAGAACTTTTACTCAAACTAAAATAACCAAAAATATAGCGATCTGGGTTTTGACCCGACCTTCACAGTATTCCGGACTCGGGTTTTGTGGATTAATATTGTGTCCATATCTTGTTTTCCACCTTTAACTCTTTGAATTTGAGCTTGAGGGTATGTTGGGCGTGTTTGGAATAGGTTAGTGGTTAGTTGGTTTAAATTGTTCTTGCCCAGATTTTGGTCTCTTCACTCGAGTGAGACTTCTTGCGCTCGAGCGAGCCTTGTGAAATTTGCTTCTTCGCTCGAGCGAGGTTTGAGGGTTCTCAGGTTTCCTTTCCAGACGCAGCATTTCTGAGAAGATGAAGTTCTTCACTCGAGTGAGGCTTCTTGCGCTCGAGCGAAGGTGTGAGTCTGTGTTACACCTGAAGGTATGTATTCTACATTCGAGCGAGGCTTCTTGCGCTCAAGCGAGCGTGTACATTTGTAAAATTTCTGAAGCTTTGCATTTTACGCTCGAGCGAGGTCACTTGTTGTGTCTGGTCGCTCGAGCGACAACTCCTTCGCTCGAGCGAAGACTGCGTATATCAGTTCACAACAGAGATATTTTACATGACTTTTTGAATTCCTTTCTCCTAAAAACCCTAATCTAGCACCTCCTCTCTGTCTAAAACTCTCTCTCTCTCTCTCTACAAATACTCTTTGATCCAAGCACCACTACCCTACTTCCTTTGAGAAAAAGGTTTAGCATCTTGTGGGCTTCCATTCCATCTGAACCAAGGCTGGTTTTGTGCATTTTTGAGGATCTCCTTCTTTTCCTTTGAGCTTTTACATTTGAGGTAGGGATATTCTACTCTTTAATATGGGTTTTAACCTAGGTATTTGTCATTTTGTATATATGGTGGAATTTGGAAGATTTGGGTTAAGTTAGGGTTTGGGTCCAAAATTTAAAAAAAGGGTTTCTATATTGGGTTCCATGGATACATATTTGAGGTTTGAATAGGAGGTTACATGGGTTGAAATCATGAAACTTGGACTTGAAATTGATATTTAGAATAAGGGAAAAATTGCCCTAATTTGGGTCAAATAATTATTTTGTATAAATAATGAAATTTATATGAGAAATATGAAATTGGAAGGGTGTATAAATGAATGGTGTAGTTGGATTTGTTAAATCACTCATCTATGAAAATTTGATAATTTATCTGTTTGATAAAGTGTGTATTTGTTTAGAAAATATCTGTTTTGGGCTATCGGTGGAGGATAGCTATGATTGTTGTAGAAACTGTATGAGGACTAGGTGAATCGAACCTGGTCATTTGAATTATGTCATTAAATATGACTATTTGATTAAACCGTTGAATATGTGATTTGGATAGTCTTTGTATATGACAACATATTTAAATACATTGTATATGTATCATTATTTGGGAAAAGATAGGGGATGTACTCCATTGTTTTGGGAGGAGATAGGGGATGGACTCCATTTTAAATTAAGTTGGTCAGAGTGTCCAGGGTGAAAGTCCCGAAACTTTATGTGTATTCAGGTGTCGATTCCCTCGGATGAGATTCCGTAAAATGGCAAGAAGTTTGAAGTGTTTGGATAATTAATGTTGTTGAATTGTAATGAATGAGTTGTAGTCTCACTTGAAATTGTTTGGATAATACAGAACTACACTTTTGCATTGATTTGAAATGGATGGATGGAAATGAATTATGATATGACTATCAATATGGAACGATAATGAAAAGAATGTAATTTGGCCTTGAGTATTGAATTTCTATTTGACATCTATATCTTAGTTAAATTTCATATGTTGCTTTAGCATATCTCTACTGGGTTTTGGCTCATCCTACTTGGGAAACCATTTTCAGGTACTGGTGACATGCCACCTCCAAAGATATAGCTTGGGAGGATTAGGGGCTGAAGGCTCCATTTTGTTATTTCGTTTTGTGTTAAATGTTTATTTAAGCCGAGGGCTTTATATGTATAGAGCTAGGACTCTTTCTTTTGTTGTAACCAAGTAATAACTTGGAAAAATGTAAGCCCGTAGGACGTTTATTTTGTTGTAATCAATTAGTGTTACATGTTGTAGGCTTATAATGAATATTTATGAAAGTATACTGCATGTAATACCTTTTGTAATATAATCTCTGATGAATGAAAGTATTGCATTTTCTATTATGTTTATGAATCTCTTGGGTTGGTTTATCCTCTTTATTTTGAGGGCGTTACAAAAAAATAGGCTAAAAAAAGTTTATTCCAAACGAAGCCTCAGTAGAAGTTGAAAATCTATATACATTAAACAACATTGTATATGCCATAGAATTTTGCTAACAAAAATCAGTTTGTTTGGTTTAATTTTTGAAAAATATTTTATAATTTTATAATTTTTTGTCTTTAGTAACTTTTTATATTTTAGTCATTTTTTAAAAAAAATTTAGACACTCATAACCTTGATGTGCTTAAAAATAAAAAATTTTTGTGAAGTAATTTGAAAAAAGAATTCTAATAGTAAATAAAAAAATAAAAACAAAAAATTCAACATGTACAATTTTTTTTTTTTTTTTTTTTTTGTGTGTGTGTTTTTAGTGAACTTTTAAAATAATTTTACGACACGCAATATTGCCTAATATATGTAGATTTTTACCTTGTACTAATTGTGTAAGACAATAAGAAAAATTTACCTATAAATCTCATTTTGAGGAATGGTGATCCGTTTAGTTTTAAGAATTTTCTTATAGATCAATTACCCCCATTGATTTTGGAAAGGTAGATTTAATATATTATTTAAAAATTGGACTTACTGTTATACCTTTATTTCTATTATATTTTTTTTTTCTTTTTTCTTTCCTTTTGGACTATACACAATCTATGGGAATCAAATTTGGGATGGATTTTTATACGAGAATCTTTTTTATTTGGAAAACATTTTAAAAGAAGTACAAAAATGACTTAAAACATGCGCTTCTTCAAACATTCCAAAATAATATGTGATTCTTCAAACGTTTCAAAAGGAGCACAAAAACTCCTTAGTAAGTTTTGGACAAATATATAATTTCAAATTATAACATTCCAATGTAACATCCAAACGTAATACTCCAAAATAATTTTTTAGTGTACTTTTCTTAAGCGTAACACTCTAATACAACACTCAAAAAAAAAAAAAAAAATCCTTAATGTAACACTCTAATGTAACATACAAAAAAAAAAACATTTCTTAATTTATTTTTCTCAAGCGTAACACTCCAATCTAACACTCCAAAAAAAGGATGTGAGTTTCTTCAAACCATTCTAAAAGAATATGGGATTCTCCAAACCATTCCAAAAAGAGTACAAAAATTCCTTAGTAAATTTTGGACAAATGTATAATTTCAAATTGTGAGTGTTACGTTTAGAAAAAGTATACTAAGGACTTTTTAGATTGTGTTTGGTTGTACTCTCCAAACATAGTTTTACCCTATGTTTTGAGTGTGTTGTTTGTTTAGAGTTTTCAAAAATTAATCTCACACTCACTTTTGAAAACTCTGTCCAAGGTGGGAAAATTTGGGCTAATCGGTCGTTCCCCCGGACGTTTGGCCGGTTGACTGGAACAGTGCATTTTTTTTTTTTTTTTTTCAATTGGCACCTGTTATTTTTTATATTTTAAATAAAAAAAATTCGGATTTTTAAAATTTTTTTTATGAGATTTAAATAGAATTTTGAGTTGTATGTTTGGTTATGAGTTGGAAGTTTTTGTATCAAATATCATATGTCACATCAAAAATTCTCCACTCAATTTAAAACTCTTTTCAAAACTCATTCACCAAAAAAAATTTCCACACTCAAATCATAATTTCAAAACTCACAAACTCAAAATAAAACTCTATTCTCAAATCATATTTAAAAAACTCTACCAAACGCAACCTTAGTGTTTTTGTGCGTTACATTGGAATGTTATATTGGAGTGTTATGTTTGGGATTATATTGATTGGAGTGTTACGTTTGGGAAAGTACACTAAGAAGTTTTTTTTTTTTTGGGTTATATTAGAGTGTTACGTTTGAGAAAAATACATTAAAGAGTTTTTTTGGAGTGTTACGTTTTTACATTTGGAAGAAGTATGAGTTTTTTAGTATGTTACATGGAGTGTTACATTGGAGTATTACGTTTTTGTTCGTAATGTGGGATTTGTTCTAGAAGAAAGAAAAATCCAAAATCTCTATAGTGTGGATTGTCCAAATGTGTAGTTTCACATTTGGAGAAACCAACTTTTATTCCTTAAAAATTAAACCCAAACGTGTAAATAACTACTCTTTCGTGTAATTTCCACTTTAATGGGACGTTTGGATTCATAAAAAAAAAAAAAGAAGACTAAACAGTTAATAACATCACAATTTGAAATTTATTGATATTTTACCTATATAATAATAAAATAATTTGATCGTGCAAAAAAGCAAAAAATCAAGAGATGGGTCGTTTAAAAACTATCAAAATTGAATTATATATTTTTAGATAAAGGCTTAATTATCAAAAAAAAAAAAAAAAAACTTAAAATACCTAAAATACTTAAAATTCTAAATACATGTTTAATTTATTAATCAATTATAAAATGTTACATTACTTAAATTGTTTGTATTAAAATTTGACAGTAACGCATATCGACCAATAAGGATGGCTTTAAAGAGGCCTTCATTTCCCGCCACTACATACATGAGATGAGCCCACCTTTATTTTAAGAGCAGTGCACCATAAATTTCTCCATTAAGACCTCTCGTTCATTTATTTATTGAGTGATGTAACGGGTGTTCTTGGACATTATTTAAAAAATAATTAATGATATTTTAAATTTATTAACTATTAAATAATTATTATTTTTATGCATGGAAATGCAAAATATTAATTACAAAGTAGTTGTATTCAATACTTTATCGGAGTTTGTTTTGCTTTATAATATTAAAAAAAATGATATATAAATTTACTTTTTAGATTTAGTAATGTGTCAAAAAGATAATTAGTTGATAATTAAGAAATACTTAATTATCAACCAATTATTTTATTGATATATTATTGAATTTAGAAAGTGAGTTTATCTTTTGAGACTGAATAGCAATGTCAAAATAAAATAAAATAAAAAAGACTTTGCTCTGAACGTATGCTCTTCAGGCACCCTTTGTTGGAAAAAATAGGTTTTTGGTGACTTTGGTTATAGATTCTTTGTAACAAGATCTTTACATCATAAAAAGAATGACAGAAAATCATTGAGGATTGAATGAGAAATTATCTCATAAAGTTTGTCTCATGTATGAGAGATTGAGAATGATGATTGAGCATATTACACATGATCTAACCATGAGAGACACATGGCCTAATCATGAGGGACATATGGCCTTAATAGTGTCTTAAACCGTGAGGCACACATGGCCCTAATAGTGTCTTAGACAATGAGACACACATGGCCTAACCATGAGGTACACATGGTATTGGAAGCCATGAGGTACACATGGCCTTGCCATATCTGTCTTGCCAAAGATGCCTATAGAAGGGCATGCTCAACATTATGAAGATAATCACAAAATAAGCCAAGTTCTCTCCTCCTCTTTTCCCCATTGTGTATAAAAGGAGACAATCCTCTTTGGTTGGAATACAAAAATTTTTGCTCTCATATTATAGTCAGTCTGTTCCTATAATATATTCTTCCTATGTAAGAAAGTGCTGCCATTGTCACTTTGCCAGAGCGAAGCAGAAGGTGCTTCTACGTTAGCGAGCTCTAAACCATCGTATCCTGAGAGACAGATACCGACATACCTCCATCACTAACGATGAGGCGGCAAATTTGTTTTAAGGAGACTATGGTATCACATAGGCTTCAGTTTGTTTTCTATAACCATATTATTTTGTTGAATATTTCTGTTCATCGAGTTGTATGATTTAGTCCCATGATTTCATGTTCTATAATTTAATTTATTAAATATGAATATGTTTGTTTTTATTTAATTACACAATTTGTACAACAATCTTAAAACAGATTATATATTTCCCATGAAATTGGACAAATAGATACATGCTACATGTTTAGATTCCTAATTTCTTACCATGATTTGCATGCTTGTTTATTTTATAATATAATTTGCATGCTCATGAGTGTTTAAATTTTTTAGTTAAATTGACATGCTTCTAATCGTTCTACTTTTGTAGTATAATATACATGTTCATTATTTTCTAGATTTGTAGTTTAATTTGCATGCTTATAGATTTCGATTTTTACTTTCCTAGAAAATTATGCATGATTTTATTTCTAGAATTATTTGCATGATGTACATGTGTATTGTGTAGTAATTATATATAACTCATGGCTATTAAATTTTAATTTAATTTTTTGAGTTATAAGTTTATAAGTTTATTGTGTAACTTGTACAGCTTTTTAATTCATTACTTCATTTTGCTATTAAGTAGATTGCTAGAAGGTTTAAAATAAGTTATTACTTTTACATTTTTTTTTTTCAATTATTTGTTTTGAATTTTCTTGTGGTTCTTTGCTAACTTTCTTTACAGAAATACCTATGCGAAAGGGAATGAAAAAAAAAAATAGAACCAAATATACAAAACCACATTAATAGAATTTGGGACTGTAAAACCAATAGTTGGACTACTAACATTTTTGTTGAAACGAAATACCTAAGCGTGTGTCACGACCCACACCTGCCCCTATGGATTTAGCATTATAACCGACCAGTAATCCATGATTACCGAAGGCTTGCTTAACACTAAAACAATAATTACAGAAAACAAGGGCTAGTGGAAGCCAATCAATAATAGTTACATCGTCCAATGAGATGTGAGGACCTAAATGGAAACAAACTTTTATACACATAGTCTTAGATACATCAGTCATAAGTCCTCAATCCAAGCATATACAAAAACATAGCACAAGTTTAGGGACTTAATCCCATGACCATAGTAGAAGTATGAAAACCAAAACACACATAAAGTTTATAATCAAAATCCAAAAGGGTGAATTCAAAACACCCAAGCCATGACATGTGTTACTTCGGAACCTTGCGGTGAGGCACAATGGTTGGTTTGACAAAACAGAGTTCAGGTTGATGCCACTAGCTCTGATTCGGTGCTCGATCACCTATATATATATATATAATAAACAGTGAGCTAGAGCCCAGTGAATAACAGTTATGTAAAGAGGTTAAGAATGATGTCCTTACAGTATTTGAAACAATCGTTTATCAATAGAACATTTCCAATCAATATCTTTTTGTTAATCAATCGTTCAATTCAATCAATCATATTCATATAGGTCATACGTGGTACATCCAATAGCAACAATACAATAGGTCTTAAAGACTAAACAATCAATTGATGGCCATTAAACAATAGACAATAGTTCCAAGAATTGAAACTGACAAAGATTTCTGTAACAATAACAATAACAATGTGCAATGGATGCCACGAGTATAGTTCAGAAAATAGGACAATCGTTCATCTATAAACATGATCATTTCAATGAAACAATACATTTTTACCAATCAGAAAATAATTATAATGGAACATAGCTTTACAACAGTGTTACTCACAGTGGGCTCCTGAAAAACACATGCTAATCGTTCGGCGTCTGACCCAAACAAATAAGTAAGCACAACACGATTACAATCACACTCTTACAATCTATTTAATTCGGTTACTTGTTTGTCATTCGGTTTCTCTCATTTGATTCTACTTTTTCATTCGGTTATTCCTAATTTTTTTTTCCCTTCCATTCCTCTTAAATATGGATGACTACTATTAGGAATAAATTAGATTATTAACCTCTAATTAAAATATGTTTAGCTATGTATTAACCAAATTAATTAAATATAAATAATCTAATCATATACCAACCTTTATTAAGTTCACTAATTACACAATCAAACTTAAATTAGACTCATACACATTAAATTACAATTATTCAGTCATGTTTAAATTACTGAATCAGAAATTCATAAATATGTACATTTTGTAATTTCAACTCCAAATCAAGGCCCAAAACTCTTAAAAACATGTTGAATTTAACGGTTAAGATTTAATTTAAATAGTCACGAAGCATGTAACTACATTAAGGCCAAGTTGCACATAATAAATGATGAGGACCATTATTTGCTACGTCGCTTTGATTTTTTTCATGTATGTATGGTTTAGGCTTTGATTAAAACCTTGTTGAAGTTCAATGTTTAACTTGAAATAAAGATCAAACTTTCAATGTAAACTCAATTTCCATGCAGAATAAATCAAACTCTTGAGTTCAAATATAATCCCAAAACTTTACATTCTTGAGTTCAAATCCTCTATTTAAAACATAGTTACATGAAATCTCCATTTTCATGAACCCAAGCTTTAATTCATGTTTAATCTCTTCTCAAATTCCATGAATCATGTTTGAAACTAAGTTTAGAATCACTGTTCTCTTGAAAATTTGTCATGCATGTAAGGATTATAAGTTAAATTGATCAATTCTTCATTTTTTTAACATGCATGCCCTAACTTCTCAATTACATGAGCAAATCTCCTATTTAAGGACAAATTCAATTCATTTAAACTTATATCCTAGAAGATGATGTGTAATAGAGCTTCAATATCAAGAATTTGGAATGATTTCTTACCTTAATTGATGCTTCATGACCAAAATTCCTACTTTTCTTAAGGTTTCTCTTCTTTTTCAGTTTCTCTTCTATGAGCTTGAACTCACTCTTCCCCTCATTCTCTCTCTCTACATGGGTCTGTTTGGTATGTGAAAAAGATGACTTAGGCAACCAATCACTCTCTCTGTCTATATTTATGGATTCCAGATGAGTAGAAATATACTTTATTATTTAGTTTTTCAATTAGTTTGTTAAATTGAGGTTCCAATTAAATTAGATTAAATTAAAATAAATAAATAAAACACTCATTTCTACCCAAATAAATTAATCATCTACATTAAATAATCTCAATTATACTAATGTGAATTAGGTTCTAATTCCTATCCACTTGTTGATTTCTAACTTGTTAAAATTAGCGAATTAGACAGATTTAATTACTATTCTAACCTATCTGGTCAATCAAGCGATCAAGCAAGTCAATAATTATGAAGACAATCAATAACAGTTAAGCACATAAGCACTCAATTAACAATAAACATATAATCAATTAATTAAACTAATTTTAACTAAGGAGGTGATTGTCACATTCTCTCTTCCTTATAACATTTGGTCCTCCAAACTTATTTACCTTCCTCTATGAAGAAAATAGGGTCCAATGGAAAAAGATCTGGATATCTTTTCTTCATGTCATCCGCCCTTTCCCAAGTCGCATAAATGCCACCATGATTCTGCCAGTCTACTTTCACTAACGGGATATCTTTGTTCCTTAATTTCTTGATTCGTCGATTGACAATTTTAATTGGCCGTTCTTCATAAGTGTAGTCATCACTCAACAAAACATAGGTCGGTTCAATAACATGGAAAGGATCCCTAGAGGTAATCCGCAACATGGAAATATGAAACACATTGTGCATGTGTTCCATATTGAGATGGAGTGCTACCTGATATGCCACTGGATTGATCTTCTCAATGATCTCATATGGCCCAATGTACCTCGATGCTAACTTTCTCTTGGTTCCAAAACGAGTCTGCCCTTTCATCGGTGTAACTTTGATGAAGACATGATAGCCCACTTCATAGTCCCTATCTCACCTTCGAACATCCGCGTAACTTTTCTGTCGGCTTTGTGTGGTTTTGTTGGCTGTATAATTTGTAAAAGCCAATCACAATTCAACACATGGCATGAAGAGGGCAATTTAGAGAGTTAACACAAGTTGCCAACCAAAGTCAGACATGTGTTAGCCCATATTGATGATAATGGATCTGTGCAACACTGGAGCAATCAAGGGATACAAGGTGATGTGGCCCAACAGTTACTCACAAAGTTCAAATTCAAAATCAGGAGGGAAGCCTAACTGCAAGAGTGGCGTAGTGGGACTAACTATGAGAGAACATGTTTAGCAATCATGGGAGAACATTTCGACGGTTAAAAGCCCACTTCGACGGTTATCATTGAAAAGTATAAATAGCAGAAAAGGCCCCAGAACAGGGGATCCAGACTCAGATAAAAAAACTAGTTTATTTACTTTGTTTTTGCTTCCAGCTTTCACAGTTCTTTACATTTCTGCACTTCAATTCCTGTATTGCACTTCATTCCTAGGAGTAGTTTCAAATAGCTTGTTGCTGTACACCTCTACGAGGCTAGGTCAGATTATTGTAAGTTTTTCATTTTACTTAATGAAATTTAGATTCTGAAATTGTTCTTCATTTGTTGTTATTTACTAAATTCTCCTAAACAAGCCACCAGTAAAAGTCCTCTTCATTGAGGCTGAGAGAACTAAAACACAATTGTCTGATAATTGGTTGGCAATCAATATTATGTAAGGACTGATTGATCCTTACTGGCACGCTTAAAATTACATTATTAACCTTCGAAAGCCAAAAAAGCCAACAGGTTTTCAACCTTTGTTGAATTAATTTCACGTTTTCCGTTGTTTCATGAACAATTCCAGGCCCAAGTAAAGGTCTATCTCTAACTTCTGCCCAACAAATAGGAGACCGACATTTCCTTCCATATAAAGCCTCAAAAGGCGCCATGCCAATGCTCGAGTGGAAACTGTTATTATAGGCAAATTCGGCTAAAGACAAATGAGATTCCCAATTTCCTTGGAAATCCAGTACACACATACGCAACATATCCTCCAGAGTCTGTATTGCCCTTTGTGACTGCCCATCAATCTGTGAATGATATGCACTACTCAATCTCAATTCAGTACCCAACGCCTTTTGCAAACTTTGCCAAAATCTCGACGTGAACTTTGACTCCCTATCAGAAACAATTGACACAGGCACTCCATGCAATCTAACAATCTCATTAATGTAAATTGTAGTCAACTTATCTACATTATAGATGGATTTCACAGGCAAGAAATGAGCAGATTTAGTCAAACGGTCGACAATAACCCAAATTGAATCCATACCTCTATTGGAGCAAGGTAGTCCAACAATGAAATCCATAGTGATGTGCTCCCATTTCCACTTCGGTATTGGTAGTGGTTGGAGTAATTCCACGGGTCGTTGATGCTCAACTTTGACTTGTTGGCAATGTAAGCATTTTGACACAAACTCAACAATTTCTTTCTTCATTCCTAGCCACCAAAAATTCAACTTTAAGTCTTGATACATTTTTGGTGGTGTTTGGGAAGTTTGTGTGTTGGTTTTTTATTTTTATTTTTTACACTAAAAGACAAATTTTTTGCAAAAAAAAAAAAAAAAAAAAAAACAAATCCAAACAAAATATCACATCCAACCTCATAATCATTTCACTTTTTCTCTCACAAACATCACATCTAACCACAAAAAAACCCAACTATCTTCTCAAACACCAAAAAAATTTTATCTAATAATATCCTATAACTAAAAAAACCTACATAAAAACCTACTTCCAAACACCCACTTTGTATTCCCCGAATGGATAGAAAGTTTTGAATTGTGGGCTTCTTGCAGAACTTGCTTTTTCAATTCGGGATCATTTGGTACACACAACCTTCCTTGAAATTTCAACACATCATTTTCAAATCTAAAGTCTGGCCTCTGTTTGGATTCCCGTTCATCAATAATCTTTTTCAAAAATTCATCTTGTTGTTGTTTCTCTTTGATTTCCTCAATCAGTGCCGGTTGGGCAGAGATGGTAGCTAAAGTCTCGCCTTGCTCCCGCAATACAACTTCAGCTTCAAACTTCTCAAGATCAAGTAGTAATGCTCGTTGCCCGATAAGTAAACAAGCTAAGTTCCCAATTGACTTCCGGCTAAGTGCATCGGCAACGGTGTTGGCTTTTCTTGGATGGTACAAAATTTGCAAGTCATAGTCTTTTATCAATTCCAACCATCTCCGCTGTCTCATGTTCAATTCTTTCTGAGTAAAGAAGTACTTTAAGCTCTTGTGATCCGTATACACTTCACATGTTGCCCCATACAAGTAGTGACGCCAAATTTTTAATGCAAATACCACAGCGGCTAGTCCCAAATCATGAGTCGGGTAATTCTTTTCATGTGGCCTCAGTTGTCGGGAAGCATACACTATCGCTTTGCCATTCTGCTTTAATACACACCCCAAACCCTTATAAGAAGCATCACTAAAAATAGCAAATCCATTCGTACCTGAGGGTAAGGTGAGAATCGGTGCAGTCATGAGTTGGGTCTTTAATTCTTGAAAAGCTGACTCTCTCTGATTAGTCCATTCGAATGGTACCCCTTTCTGTGTCAACTGAGTCAAAGGCAAAGAATTTTGGAGAAATCTTTCATAAATCTTCTATGGTACCCGGCCAAACCCAAGAAACTCTGGACTTCAGTAACATTAGTTGGGCTAGGCCAATTCAGAACTGCTTCTATCTTCTGTGGGTCAACTGAAATGCCATCTTTATTGATCACATGTCCCAAAAAACATGACACTATTAAGCCAAAATTCACACTTTGTCAATTTTGCATATACCTTCTTCTCTCTCAAGGTTTGCAATGCAATTCTCAAGTGATGTTCATGCTCCTCTTTACTTTTGGAATAAATCAAGATGTCATCTATAAAAACAACCACAAATTCATCGAGGAATGGCTTGAAAATTCTATTCATAAGATCCATAAATGCAGCAGGCGCATTAGTAACTCCGAAAGGCATAACAAGAAATTCATAATGTTTGTACCTTGTTCGGAAGACAATCTTTTCTTCATCTTCAGCTTTGACTTTCAATTGGTGGTAGCCCGATCTAAGGTCAATCTTGGAAAATACTTGGGCACCTTGTAACTGATCAAATAAGTCATCAATGTGAGGCAATGGATACTTGTTCGTCACTATTACCTTGTTCAGCTCACGGTAATCAATGCAAAGCCGTAATGAACCATCCTTCTTTTTCACAAATAAGACTAGAGTACCCCACGGTAATGTACTAGGCCTGATAAATTTTTTGTCCAATAACTCTTGCAACTGGATTTTTAACTCTTTCAATTCAGTAGGTGCCATTCGGTACGGAGCTTTGGAAATTGGCTGTGTACCCAGTATCACTTCAATAGTGAACTTAATCTCCCTGTCAATCAAATCCCCTGACAGATCATCTGGAAAAACATCTGGGAATTCTCTGACTATAGGAATACTGTCCACATTAGCTTTATCATCAGTAGGCACAATTAATACACAACACAAATACAATTTACACCCCTTTTTAATCAATTTGTATGCTTTCATAAATGAAATCAAATATGGGGGAGGTACGACACCAACTCTGCTAAATATAAATTTAGGCAATCCAGGTGGCTGAAAAACAACTTGTTTGGTTACACAATCAATAGTGGCATAATATTTTGTCAACCAATCCATCCCTATGATTACATCAAAATGATCAAGAGACAGAGGCAACAAGTCAACATATAAAATCACATCTCTAACAACAATCTCACATGTAGGGTACATATAAGCACAAGTCATAGACCCCCTAGTAGGTGAAGATACAGCTAATAGATAGTTCATGGGTTCCAATAGTCTGTTTAATTTTCTTGAAAAAGCATGCGAGACAAACAAGTGTGTAGACCCCGAATCAATCAAAATATAAACATTTTGTGCACAAATTGGAAGTATACCTGATACCACAACCTCAGTATTCTGCACATCTCTAGGTACTAGTGGAAAAACCCGGCCTTGTCTCAATGTTTCTTTTCTAGAAGTAGCTTTAGAATTTGGTTTTGGCGTAAACACTGAAGCCGCAGCACTCGCCATGGGCCTATTTACATTTTGAGATGCAAGAGGACAATCTTTAACTATGTGGCCCACCTTGCCACACTTATAACAAGCCCTGGAGATTCGATAGCAAACTTGTAGCGACCCTAATTTTTCATAGGTCATTATTTATTATTATGATTATTATTACTTTATTTTATTTTTGGCTTTATTTTTTGTGTGAATACATGAGAATTTAATGTGGTATTTAATTAATTTAATGTGATATTTAATTATATATAATTAATTTGAATATTTATATGTATTTATATAATAAAATATAATATAATAATAAATGTCAAGTAGGTTATAAGATTAGAGGCTCAGTAAGATAATAAAAAAAAATGAGAGCAGCAGCAGCAGCAGAAAGCCGAGAGAGAGAGAGAGAGAGAGAGGGTTTTGTTTTGGTGGCTTCATTAATTCTCCAAATATTTCTTTGATCATCGAAAAATAATTGTGAGTACAAAACCCACTTCCCTTGATTTATGTTTAATTCGTTGTTTTTATTTATTTACTAGTGGATGCCCGTGCCTGAAGGCACGGTGTAAATAATGTTGGTATCACATACTTTACAAAAATTAATTAAAATAAATCAATTCAAAATGGTAACAATTTCACTGCTACAGAAATCAACTGTAATAAATTAATTCAAAATGACAACAATTTCATTGCAATATAAAAGTTTACACATAAGTCGAAATAGCAAATTACAGTTTTGGCAAACTTCATAATTAAAGTTTAAATAGCAAATTTATAATATAAAAATGTTGTGTACAACATAAATAAAGATATTTACGCCAAAATAACACATGTACAGTGAATTAAAATGAGGCAACCTTCAATAAAAGAATATGTCTAAATTAGTATTATAACTGAGTGAACATTTTGGTACAAAAGAGTAACCATCCTAGCTTTAAAAAAATAAAAAATAAAAAAGAAGAAAAATTAATCATCCAATTTAAAATGAAAGAGCCAACCATCAACACGCATAGAAAAACATCACAATCCCAACACTTGTAAGGTGGATTAGTCACCTGCAACAAAAATTCACTTAAAAAATCAATTAAAAAAAATCATAACAGAAACAATCATATCAAAATACCTTTGAAAAACAAATAAACCAATAACAATGAATTAACAGGAATTAAACATATGATCAAGCACCTTTCAATTTAGTTTCCAAGTCTCTTGATTAGTGTACATCATAACTTGTGAGTTCACCTGTTGCTGCTTAATGAATATGAATTGCTAAGTATAACTCTTCTTTCTTTTCCTTTTCCAATTGAACGTGAAGAATTTAACAATTTAGATAATACATGAAAACAAATGAAAATAAATAATTACATCTAATTTGGAATCCCATTACAGGTAGGCTCATGACAAAAAGCTTTGTCCAATTAATTATTATATAACAATTTACTCAAAATTCTCATTATCATTGTTTTTCTTCAATATACTCATCACAGCAAAAGAATGCGTAATGAAAAACCCAATAAAAAAATTTAAATACAAATATGTTATCTTCTGCAATATCATGGACAATTGCCACTTTTATACACCTAAAATTTGAAGGAAAAAACAAATTTAAAAGTCAAAGTCAAAATATATCACTCTAATTGAGTACCAAGGATTCACAAAAAAAAAAAAAAAAAAAAAAAAATTTATGTTAGTGATGAGAAAAGATCGAACAATTTATGTGTAATAAAGTTTTATATTTAGGTAGTGCCTAATGAAACGATTAGAAGGCTTTTTTAAATTCAACAATTAGAAGGCTTAACCATAAAGTGAAAATTACCACCACCTCAATAAGATAAAAAACTGGAATGATTGATGAGATCATACTTGAGTGCTCAAAGTTGTGATCTAAAACATTCCCTAAAAAAAACTTGAATGTGGTTTTTTTTTTTTTTTTTTTTTTTTTTTTTTTTTTTTTTTTTTTATAAACTTGGAGTGTCATAGGCACAGGTGGTTCTTTTACAATGAAATCATGAAACTATCATATTTATACTATAGCGATCCCGGTATTCCCTGTCGTTGTTTAACTGTAATCTGGACTCAGTTACGTAGATTCATTGTTGTCTTATCTTCATTTCTATCCCTTACTCTTTGTCTTAGAGTTTTGGGTTGTGTTGGGCAAGTGGGGAATTAGTTGGTTGTGTTTTGAAGCTTTGAAATTTTGCCCAGGTTTTGGTCTCTCCGCTCGAGCGGCGGTTTTACGCTCGAGCGGGCTTTTGTTGCTGCCTTTCCGCTCGAGCGGCAGTTTGGACGCTCGAGCGTGAATTTCCTTCTCTCAGCATTTTGGTCGTCTGCAGAAAATTCTGGGAGAGTGCATCCGGCGCTCGAGCGGATCTTTGGACGCTCGAGCGTGAACCTGTGTCTGTACGCTCGAGCGGGGTGTTGTACGCTCGAGCGGACCTGCTTTTATATCAGTTCGTGAAACCACCTTTTTGATCACTTTTTGATTTCCTTTCTCTCTCTTACTTTTTCAAAACCTCCATTGGAGAGCACCTCACTCTAAAACCGAACTTCTCTCTAGGGTTTGATCTAGCTAGGGTGTTCTCCTTACCTTTGACCTTTGTAAAGGTTGTGTTGATCGTCGGGGGCTTCGTTTTGATCCGTGAATCTTGGAGTTTGGAGCTTTTTGGTTTTCTTCATCCTCTTCTCTTGGGCTCCGAATTTGAGGTAGGGATATCCTACTCCTCTTTATGAATTTTGTCTTTAAATTTTAGCATTTTGATATGTTGGGTGTTGTTGGTTAGATTAAAGAAAGTTTGGGGCTTTTGTGTAATTTTACAAAAGTTGGGGTTTTATTTATAACAAACCTATATGCAAGTTTGGTACGAAAATGAGTTGAATGGTGGGTTGTGGATGAAAATGGAACCTTAGAGTTGTTTTGTTAATTAAGGTAATTTGCCCTAATTGTTTCAATTAATTAATGCATATAATTAATTAAAGGAAATGAGGAATTGAATTTGAAATGTGGATATGTTATCCGCTTGTGCATTATTTCCTGCTTAGAAATAATTGCTTTGGGCTACCGGTGGAGGGTAGTGTTGATTGTTGTAGACAATGCATGATGATTAAGCAAACTAAAACTAATCAATCGGGTGTGTCATAAAGTATGACGGATGATAGAATACATTAACTTTATGTATTGATCGATTGTGTGTATGACCAATGTGATTATATGCACTATGTGTAGACAGTTGATAGAATACATTAACTTTATGTATTGGTTGATTGCGTATGTGATTCTGTGTTTATATGCATTACTTGTGTATGGGAGGAGATGGGGGATGTACTCCACGGTTTAGAGGAAGATGGGGGATGTACCTCTAAGCTGGTTAATGGTTTAGGGGAAGATGGGGGATGTACCTCTAAACTGGCTAATGGATCCTGGGATGCAGCTCATATGCTCACCCGTTGAAGTATAGATATAGCTCATATGCTTGTCTAGTGAAGTATAGATATAGCTCATATGCTTGTCTAGTGAAGTATTGATATAGCTCATATGCTTATCTGTCGTAATGTCGATATAGCTCATATGCTTATCTGTTGTAGCAGTGTTATAGCTCATAAGCTTACCTATTGAA
Organism: Camellia sinensis; assembly: GCF_055761805.1. Lineage (NCBI taxonomy): Eukaryota > Viridiplantae > Streptophyta > Magnoliopsida > Ericales > Theaceae > Camellia > Camellia sinensis. The sequence goes on along the minus strand of NC_138962.1, from coordinate 60,278,858 downwards.
AAGTTTGTTGATTTGATATAGCACTAAAATGTATATCATCATCGTTTGCGAAGTATGGAAGTAGTCTATGTGTTATTGATACAACATCAAAACGTGTATCCACCTTTTTCTAATGATGAACTACAATTTCATCAAATGTTTTGGCCAGAGTACTGAGCCTTGTTTTCAAACCCAGAGTTGAATAAGAAATGGGAAGTGAATGGTAAATAAACTTGGCTGTCTTGAAATTGTAATAAGATGTAAATAGAAGTATAAGTATCGACCTTCTATCAGTTGCCAATCTTTTAGGCATTGTTTATAATTGGTTTAGTATATTTCTACTGGGCCGTGGCTCACCCTATATGGGAACATCATTTTCAGGTACAGGTAGCATGCCACCCCAGAGGATATAGCTTGGGAGACTTGAGGCAGACATACTTTTGTTATCTCTTTTTCCTTGATTGTATTACATATAGATTTAAACCAAGGACTTAATGTATAATTAAGTTAGCACTCTCTGTTGTAACCAAGTGTTAACTTGGAAGGTTGTAAGCCCGTAGGGCATGTGCTTTTGTTGTAAACATGTAATTCTGTTGTAACGAAATACTCTGATGATTAGTTGAAGGTGGACCTTTTATGTATCGATGCATGTCTTTATACGGATGGGTTATTGTTATTATTTTAAGGGCGTGACATATACCCACAAGACAATATAAGTTGATTTTCCTATTGCTCAACACTATCAATTTAACTGAATTGAATCAATCTGACAAAGACATGAGTTATTACACATTGGTCTCCTATGCATTTTGTTAGTTTCTTTCGACCAAGAATCCAGCCATCTAATTCAAGCAATCAATCAAAACCACACACAAAATAATATAAAATTCTAAACCTGCCAATATCAATAATATAAAATTTAAGCTAAAGATGCACTGTTTTATATCAATATCAATAACCTGCCAATCAATAATACCAAGAACAAAAAGTGATTAGATTCCACAACAAACATAGTTAAATAATTACACTATGAAAAAAAAATAGAATTTTAAAGTAGACTAACAAATAGAAGGCTTCTCTGTTAAACCAACTGATAATGATGAAATTATAAACAACCAATTAGAGGATTCTATGTAACTAAGAAGACTTTTCTTAATGAGATTAATCAAAGATTGAAACACCACAGACCTGTAGTGAAGAAATAACGCATTTAATGGTGCTATAAATAGATTGGGTTTAAATAACAATGGGCTGTACAATGACTATTTGATTACTTAATTGTGCCATAAGTTAAGTACAATGGGCTATTTCTTTCTCACTATAATTCTAATTTTTAACAATCAAATAAAAACATAAGATCACAGAACATTACTTTTCATGTTAAAAAAGGAAGCCCAATTCACACATTTATCAAAATCACCCAAATCATTTATCAAAACAGTAATCAAGTGACTTCAACCTCATTTATGCTTTATTTGGTTCACTGGAATGAGATGAGATGAGATGAAATGAAATGGTTATTCCTTACACTTCAAGCTGATAAGTTAGTTTGGTCTGCCACAAAATCAGGTGACTTCTCAAGATTGCCACTATGGAATAAATATATTATACATATGTGTATATGTACATAACCTGATTAGAATAATAAATATTGTAAATTTAAGTAATAATAAAAAAAGTCCCATGAAGAATAAATATTGTAAACTTAAACAAAAGTCCCATCAAGAATAAAAAATAGAGCTTCCTTGGCTAGGGAAAAAGAATAAAAGACATGAAAGAGAATGTGCTCAAACTTCACCATTCAAAAATCCATGCATAACACAATCCTAGTGAAACATAACACGTTAGGGAAAGATAACCTGTTTGTGGGTAAATGTTAGCACCAATTTACATAACCTATTTGTGGGTAAATGTCATAACACAATCCTAGTGCATAATTAACACCAATTCAAAAATCCTAAGGAAAGAGAATGTTAGCACCAATTCAAAAAGCCATGCATAACACCTGTTTGTGGGTAAATTTTAGCAACAATTTACAAAACTCATCCATGTCATAATGGGTATAATTAACCACTAATCAGGGAAAAATCCATGTAAGAATGATTTTGATAATCAAATTAAACAAAATAGTATAGCAATTTATGTGTGTTACTGAGATAATAAACATGAAAACAATATTTCTAATTAGCCCCCAATAATGACACATCAATGCTAATTGCAGGTATTTCTACAGAGGCCTATTAAATGCTCAGATATGGAAAAATCTGAGTATTTAAAAAAGAATATTGGCCAGGGAAAAAGAATAAAAGACATGAAAGAGAATGTGCTCAGACTTCACCATTCAACAATCCACAAGTGGTGATCTAATAAAAAGCGTGATCTAATCAAAAACCCACAAATGAAACCAGATCAATAGTAGAAAATGCTAGAAAAGTTATGATGAAATTCAGTCAATGGTGGCAAGTATTCCAAAACCAAATTTCAATCATCACCACAACATCTCACACCTTCAATTCAACTTAAAAAAAATAACAATTTTCTATTTTGAATTCCACACAAACTGAATCCAAAACCAAACCAGTATAAAAATTAAAAATTAAAAAGCAAATTGAGATTTAGTTGAGAGAATGAGGAAGTGAATCAACAACTATTAACAATTCTATTGAAGCTCTATTCAAAATCACTTAATAACAAAGGTTACATGCAAAAACAAAATTAAATGTCCCAAATGAGCAATACTCAACAAAACAGCCCCATCCACAAAAATTTTTAGTTCAAAATTCCCAATTTCATTTGATTATTCAAGTAAAAATGATAAAATTCACAATGAAATCATGAAACTGTCCTATTTATACCCAAAAGACAGTATACATTCATTTTACTATTACCCAATACTATTAATTTAACTGAATTGAATCAATCTGACAAAGATATGAGCTATTGCACTTTGTTTTCCTATGCATTTTGTTAGTTTCTTTAGACCAAGAATCAAACCATATAATTCAAGCAATCAATTAAAACCACACACATATGCAAATGCCAAACTAATAATATAAAATTTAAGCTAAAGATGCATTGTTTTATGTCAATATCAATAACCTACCAATCAATAATACTAAGAACAAATAGAGATTAGATTCCACAATGAACATAATTAAAATAGAATTTGCAAATCAAATTGAAAGCAGGCTAACAAATAGAAGGCTTCTCTGTTAAACCAACTAATAATGATGAAATTTTAAACAACCAATTAGAGGATTCTATGTAAATAAGAAGACTCTTGTTAATGAGATTAATAAAAAATTGAAGTGGATGGTATTACAAATCCAAATAATTAAGTTATGAAATTCAAAACCAATTAACTGGAATTTTTTTTTTTCAAATATTAATCATTAACACAACTTCTATAAGTAAATAAAAACTTGAAATTAAGTCATGAATTTGAATTTGAATTTGAATAAAAACTTGAAATTAATCATTAATCACGAATTTGAAATCTTAGTAAATAAAAACTCCAACTCAACTTCTATAAGTATAAAAAAAATTAAGTCATGAATTTACCTTTTATATCTATAACTCATGCCTCAACTTGAAATTGCTTCCGTTGGTAAAGTTTCAAATTCTATGGAAATTGAATACACTAAATACCAATTAAAAAAACCAAAATTGTATTTAGATATAACTGAGACAGGGGGTGGGAGTGAGTGAGAATCATTCCATTATGAATCTTCAGCCTAAACAAAATCCAAACACACGTGGGCTCAACTGGTGGTGTATGATGAGATTACAAATGTACATTAAATATTGGGGGGAGGGGGGAAAACAAAGGTGAGAAAGGTTCAAATGAAAACCTCTTTTTACAATAATGAATAACAACATACTAAAAATCCCCAAAATCCCGTACTAATATACCAATAAAAGCACTAAACAACAACCCATTCACATGAAAAATATATCTAAAAATCTAAGTTTGGGTGCTCACCACGAAAAAGTTATTGAACCCATTAATCTTGAGAGAGAGAGAGAGAGAATCACCACAAATCAACTATGTAGAGCATGTGTTGGTCTTCAAAATCAAAGAATCATGGAAGTAAAAAATTATTGAAATCAACTTCCAAACTGCCCACAAGGATGCAAGTTTCTCAGAATGTTATTATTACCTTTATCAGTCAAATCATTAGAATGTTATTATTATTATTATTATTTTTTTTGCTAAATACATTAGAATGTTATTATTACCTTGATCACCACTCTTAAAAGGATGCACATCACATCACATTAAAAAAAGAAAAAAAAAGAAAAGGATGCACATCATAAGATAGTTATGAATTTTTATGATGAAGACTGCCAATGTTTGTGGTGTGTGTTAAAGTCAATTTGTGTGTGTGTAAATTCCATTGAAACATTTTATCAAACACTTAATAAGCAAGGAAGATAGAATGGTTATCAAACATTTTAGTAACAACCAAACGATAGTAATGGCACAACAAACATTAATAGAGTAAATCAATACAATAGTTCCACAAATTCCTACTAAATCAAAGTAAATGGGTTTCGTGGAACCCAACCAACTCTTCATATATGTGTGTATATATATACATAGATAATATATATGTATAAGAAAAAACACAAAATCCATAAAAGTATACCCAAAATCCTACATGCATATAGAAAATTAAGGAAAAACAATACTCACAATTTGATTTTGGGAATCGTTCTTTCTCTATTCCACTAATGATCAATTGATGGTCTCTATGGCTTCAAAGAAAAAAAACAAAAAAAAATTGTAATTAATATATATACACACAATAATCTATTAAGAAAGAGATGAGAGTATTACTTTGCAGAACAGAGAACCCAACAAACCCATATTGATTTATCATGTATTGATTTCTCATATATTAGGGGAAATTAATAATGTCCACTCTTAAAAGGATGCACATCATATTAATAAAGTTTGTTTATTTGTCCCCCCAAAAAAAAAAGAATAATATATAATTTGAAAACCAACAATTCTAGAATTTTGCTAACAATTCTATGCCGTATAGAATCTGAAAGGTATAGAATTTAGAAAACCAACAATTCTATACCAACATCATTGTAGCTTAAGTCTAAACTTAGAAAACCCACAAATTCCTACTAAATCAAAGTAAGAAAAATAAAAATAAACAATACTCAAAAACCCAACCAACTCTTCATATATGTGTGTATATATTATCTGTATAGGTAAAAATCTTCATATATGTGCATAAACAAAAACCCATAAAAGTGCACCCAAAATTAAAGAAAAACAATACTCACAGAAAAAAAAAACACAAAAAAAAATTGGTAAAAATCTGTAATCAATATATAAAAAGTGCAACCAACTCTTCAATTGATGATCTCTGTGGCTTCAAAGAAAAAAAACAAAGGGATGAAAACAGAGACTAAAATAAAGTATTCCTTTCTTTCTCAATATATATATATTTTTCAGTTTATAATTAACCCCATAAACTGCACCAAATAGAGCAGCATGTACCCTAGCATTTATATAATCAAAATCAATAATCCCATCAAAATCAATATAATTAAAATCAAAATCAATAATTACAAAATCAATTAGAAACTTTATAAATATTAATAATTAAAATTGTAAATTTTTTCATGAATATTATTTTTTATTTTTTTCTGAATTCCACTACAGTGCAATTACCCCAAATTAATACTTCTCCATATATTACTACACATTACTCAAAAATGAAGTTTGAAACTTAAATATAGATAATAAAAGCTTTCAATGCAGATTAGTGACAGAACAGAAATTACATAAACATTCACATTGGGTTTTTGGGTTTTTAAACTTAAGCAAAATAGAGAACTTTTCGGTGCAACTAATTGTAAAGCTATTCCGTGGAAATCATGTTTGGAAGAATATGCATTTTCAAAACTCAATAGGTAGTTTAGCAAAATTGCTATCCCATTCATAACACCAGTTGTAACAAATTAATGCTTCTGAAACCCAATGAGCTCCAAAATCAAATCTATTCATATTAAACTCTAAATTAGAAAGTTTCATGAAAATTCATATAATCAAAATCAATAATCCCATCACTGAAAAAGTGTTGGAACAATCTTCTGTGTATATAAAATAACATGAAATAAATTCAAACAAAATAAATAAATAACATACCAGATTTATTTATCGAACCGAATTAAAATTAAGACCAAGTCGAGTGTGTGACACTCTATTCTTAAGACAGATTCGCCCTGCTACGGTACTTACGATTGAGTGGCGTCTATCTCTCAGGATACAATGATATTCACAAACTGCAGTAGTACTCCAAACAATTTGTTCGGCGAATCAAACCTGTGATCTATACTCTCTTTAATTTATTCTAAAACTAAACATGAAGAATAAATGCACTAGGAAAAAAATGGACAGCAAAAAGACAAAATTTGAGACTGATTTTTCATCCCCAAGACTGTTGGAAATACCAAGTATTTATAGGCAACAACAATGGACCCAAATAGGTGCAATATGGTAATGAACAGGTGCCCAACTGTTTTGACCGCTGGAACTTCTGAACATATTATTCAAACTTTTGAATAAGAAACCGTTGGTCAACAATTAAAACCTGTAGAACTTTATTATTTATTTAAACTATTTCAAATATATATATATATATATATATTAAACTAATTAAATACATATATATATATTAAACTATTGAAATAGTTAAATAAATAAATAAATGATGAGGTACAAACTTTAGGAAACTTTTTAGGAACCTAAAATTTGAATTTAGAATTAAATTAAATTCTCACAATTACAAATTTTAGGAAACCACTTAGGAACTCAAAATTTGAATTTAGAATTAAATTAAATTCCCACAATAATTTTTATTGAAAAAATTCAAATGAATTTTATCTAGAAAATTAATGTTAGACCCAAAAACGACGTCAACTTCCCATTCACTCATAAATGGTTTTGACGTTCCGTCTTCACCATGTGACTTGCCACGCGGCAAGGAACACGTCATCTCTTCGGACCCACCCCAAACGTTGTTTGGGGCCCACTCAAATTAGGGCTAAAAAATATGCTTATATTAAACCATTTTTCCAACAAAAAGAAACACCACATTGAATCTATAATCAAAATCCCTTAACATAGAGATTCAATAAATTCTGTAATTTTCTGGTTTGAACATAAAAGAGATTCAATCATATTCTTGTTATTAGTTAGCTTCACAATTCTTCTTATTCTTGTTAGATTACAGAGGGTGTGTGTTCACAATGATATATATAATACACACAAATACTTACATGTTCAACATAAATCATCAAACCCATTTCATAAATCAAACCCATTAAATAATCAAATCCATTTCATAAATCAAAACTATGTTCAACATCAAACACTTCAAATTAACCATATCAAACATTTCAAACCCATTACATACAAATACAGACACATATACACACATATATATATATATATATATAGAGGACAGATTACAGAGGGTGTGTGTTCACAATGATATATATAATACACGCAAATACATACATGTTCAACATAAATCATCAAACCCATTTCAAACCCATTTCATAAATCAAACCCATTAAATAATCAAACCCATTTCATAAATCAAAACTATGTTCAACATCAAACATTTCAAATTAACCATATCAGATTAACCATATCAAACATTTCAAACCCATTACATACAAATACAGACACATATACATATATATACAGAGGACAGATTACAAAGGGTGTGTGTTCACAATGATATATATATATATATATATATATAATACACACAAATACATACATGTTCAACATAAATCATCAAACCCATTTCATAAATCAAACCCATTAAATAATCAAACCCATTTCATAAATCAAAACTATGTTCAACATCAAACATTTCAAATTAACCATATCATATTAACCATATCAAACATTTCAAACCCATGACATACATCTATATACATATATATACTTCTAAAATATGAATATTATATTATATACACACAAATACATACATATTGGCTTGAGAGAGAGAGAGAGAGAGAGGGGGTAACCGGAGACGGTGACGGTGATGCTCTGGCCGAGGACAGACTTCGGTCTGGTTCCAGCAGCGACGACTCCCTTGTTGATGTTCCCTTGTTGACGGCAAAGAGGGAGGGAGGAAGAGAGAAGATGAAGACAGGGAAGCACGGCAAGGGTTGGGTTTCGACAGGGAAGTACGGGAATGGGCTCCAATGGAGGTGGAGAGAGAGAGAGAGAGAGAGAGAGAGAGAGAGAGAGAGAGAGTGTGTGTGTTCAAAATTTGAAAACAGAAAGAGAGGAGAGGAGTATGTGTGTGAGAGAGAGAGGGTGTGTGTTGAGAGTGTGTGTTGAAAGAGATGAGAGTGAGATGTTTTTAGCCCTTAGATTAAATCAATCTAATGGTTAAAATTTGGACAGAGGGGCAAAAGTCCCATCCAGATTCAAAAATCTGAGCTTCCTTATTATATAGATTTGATGTTGGTTTGATTTTGTATTTGCATGTAGGTGATGGATTGATTTTAATTATTTTGGTTAGTGGTGTACGTAAGGTTTAGGGTTTTTAAATGTGTTTATTTTATGATTGTAATCACACTCATAGATATATGAAATTAAAATAAACTTGAAACTCATAGATAAATTCCTTATGCTCTACCATGACTCCATGGATTGTTGTTTTATTTGAGTGTTGGTGAGAAAGAGTGTAAAAAAAAAAAAGTGAGGATTATGAGATTTATTTGAATGCCTTAGGCTTGGCATTGTTATGTTTGTTCTCATGAGTAGATGAGAAATTGTGTATATATATAGTGTTACCTCGCTCTCAGGAGTAGACGAGTGCTTTGATTTACGTGCATACATATATGCTAACGATCTGGGGAGTGCGGGTCAAACTGGGGACGATATCTGTGAAGACCGATTTTGTCTTGCGTCTCTTGTTCATCTCTGTTCAACCTTTGGGTTTATACTTGTTAGAGTGACAGTTTAAACTTGGAGTCTTATTAATCGGCTAGGTTGCTTTTGTTTAGAAAATTTTTCTCAAAAAGTTCCCGTTCTTGTTTATTCTGGTATTGGATTTCATTTGTTCCGGAGGGTGCGAGGTTGGATCGGAGCGCCTGGAGTGGAACCGAGAAATTCTCAGACTGAGGCAGGGCCGCACGTGCGGGAGAGGGCCGCACGAGCAGGAGATGAGGCCGCACGTGTGGAAAAGAGGGGAGAGGGGCTGAAGCACACTGCCTAAGGGCCGCACGAGCAGAGAAGAGCACCGCACGTGCACGGCAGGCATCGTACGAGCAGGTAAGGGCGCCGCACGTGCGGTGGGTAGGTGAGAGGCTCTGAAAATTTCCCTTTTCTTCTCTTTGGGCTGATTTGATAACACTTTTTGTACATCTCTCTCTTTCTAAAAACTCTTTCCTCTCCCTTCTCTCTATATTTCTCTACACAAACTAGATCAAAACTCTTGATTCCTCAAGATCCATTAGAGTTTTGCCATTGTTTCTTCATCAAAGTTAGTAATCATCTCGAGGGCTTCGTTGTGTGCGGTAGAGATTGAGTTTAGGCATCGTCAATTTTGGGGGTTTCAATCATTTCCTTCTTCAAACTCAAGGTAGGGATTTTCTTTGAGTTATATATATGTTTTTGCGAGATCAAGATGATTTTCAAAATCATTCTTTGATTTATTTTGAAAATTTGTTGTTGATTCAAGAAAAAGAGTGATTTTGAAAGTGGGTTTACTATTTGATTATTTGAGATAGAAATTGGGGGTTTTTGAACTATGTTGATGAAGAAAAGATGTTTTGGTGAGATCTTCTCAAATATTTGAAGATGAATGGTTTTTGGTGAGAAGACCTAGAAATTGGGAATTTTTAAGAAAGATGTTGAAAATCTTTAGAATATGTTGTTACATTTATTTGTGTGCCAAAATAAATGATGGTTGAAAATTGTTTATTTATTACATATAAATGATGGTTTTCCATGGAATAAGATAATTGTTGAAGTTTTGGAAATTGTTATTTAAAATTGTTGATATAGTCTGAAATGACTAAGTTATTGGAAATGTTTGAAATGTGGGAATTATGTTATCCCTTGGATGAATTGAAATAAATGTATATTTATTCATCTTGTGAAATTGTATTGAAAGGAGAAATGGAAATTTTGATCACAATGGAAATATTGTGTGGAAGAATGAAAAAATGGATAAAATCTTGCATTGCATTAATTGGTAATACTTGTATAGTCTACTTGCAGACACCGACCTAGGGATTACCAGAGTTGTATTTACCGCCCCCTCGAATCAAATTTGATTATTGTTGAGCCGTTGAAATGACATGACATCATTAAGCATGTTGGTTTTCAAAAGATGAAGGTGTGTTTTACTTTCAAAAAGGCATGGTATGGTATAAGCATTTCACCTCTTGAGACTTGTGTAAAATGTATATACTTTGTTAAGAATTCTCTACTGGGCTTTATGCTCACCCTATGGGATTTTTGTGCAGGAAAAGATGTGGTGATTCTGCCTAACTGAAGGTGTGGAAGTGTATGTAGAGAGCATAATGTGCTCATTTGCTGTGACTCTGATTGCAAGCCAAGGGCTTTATATGTGTGGGTATGAATAACCGTTTTGTGTAACCAGGCTCAAGCCTCAGAAACTTTTAAACCCTTGGGGGTATTTGTTGTTTAATTAATTGTTGTAGCTTAATTGAATTATCACATGAAGGGTATTTACATCATGTAATGCAAGTATGAGAATTTATTATCTGTTTTACTTTAATAAGCCATAACTATTGTATTACCATTTGGGTATGAAAAATGGGGTGTTACAACTTGGTATCAGAGTTACCGGGTTTGAATACTTGGAGCTCGTGGGAAGTGGTTATTTTACCACAATGGGTTCATGTTGCATGATAGGAAAATGTTAGTGTGATTATGTGCTAACATGTTTATGTGGCTATGTGGGTATGGGGTTGGACTTTTGGGATGTTGTTTGCACTTGTTAAATTCCTTGAGGTCTTTTTAGAAGGGTACTTCATCAATACTCGTTCTACTAAGAATTCTTGGTTTTTCGTGGACGAATTTCATCATGAATGAATAATCCGTATGTGTTTACATGACTAAGTGCTTATGTGGAGTGTTATTGAAATGTCTATATAGTAGTGAAATGTATAGAATTGCGGTGATTAGACGTATGAGGTAAATTGCGGGCATGTATGGGTTAGTGTGCTAAATCATTTTTATTGTCCTTTATAGGATGTCAGGACGAGGTCAAACCCGTGGTGGTAGAGGCGGGAGGCGGGAGGCGTGGTAGGGCTTGCTGAGGTGTACATGAAGTACCGACCCCTGAGGTTCCGGTGCAAGAAGAAGAGTCAGGCCAAGCTAATGTGGCCGAACAAGTAGAACAAGCAGATCGAACCACAATGGGAGCTCTAGCCTGGGAAATGGCAGGAGCTTTGAGGGAGTCTATGAATTTGTTGAGAGCGGAGAATCAAGCCCGAGAAAACACTGTAGAGTCAAGGGCGAGTTTTCATACTAGGGAGTTTTTGCGGGCTAAAGCGGATGAGTGGCTCAAGCAAACAGTGAAGACATTTGAGATGCTTCACATTGATGATAGCGAGTTACTACCTTAAAGGGGATGCGGTTCAGTGGTGGAAGTATGCCAAGAGTAAAGTGGAGCCAACATGGGAAGCCTTTGTAGTTGCTTTCCAAGATAAGTATTTACCTCCTGCTGCTAGGGAGAGATTGAGGCAAGAGTTCAAAGACCTCAAACAACTCGAGATGACCGTGGCTGAGTTCGAAGCAGTCTTTTCTAGTCTATCTAGGTTTGCACCAGAGTTGGTGGCAACGGAAGAACGTCGTTGTATTGAATTCGAGAAAAAGTTGAAAATCAAAATTTTCTTTAAGATTGTTGGGAACATGATTCAGAACTGTGACCGTCTTGTAGAGTCGGCGGCATACGTAGAGGTTTCTGTGCAAGCCGAGGAGGAGAGGCTTCGGAGTTCGAGGTCTAGGGGCCAAGAGTCTTAAGGAGACTATAGACAGAATAAGAAGAGCATAGGTACCTTTTCATCCTAGTCCCAGCCACAGTAGTCTCGATCTACTTTTCCCTTGCCTAGTGCAGGCCCGGGAAAGAGTACACAGAGTGGCTTTTCTTGCTTCAAGTGTGGCCAGTCGGGTCACAAAGCCTTTGCTTGCCTACAAAAGGGAGAAGAGCAGTTGATGTTGTCACCACCACTACCGAACCGATCATAGAGTCAGTCTCAATCCCAGAATAGGGGACAAAGGTTTAATTGTTACCAGTGTGGTCAGCCAGGGCATATGAAGAGAACTTGCCCATAGTTGGGAGGCGCATCTAGCGCATCAGGGTCGAGGTAGACTCAGAGCCACCAGCAGGCTCATTCAGCTCAGGCTTCACAAGCTAATCTGGGAGCCGCTTCAGCGCAGTCAGTACATCAGGCCTATGCTCCAAAAGAGAACAAGTTCATCAGGGGCCACAGGGGCGTGTGTATGCTGTTACCGCACCAGAACAGTTACCGGGAACCTCAGTTGTGAGAGGTATTTTTGTTGTATGCAATATTTTGGCTAATGTACTGAGAGACACAGGTGCATCACATTCATTTATATCTGCTGCATTTGTTTCTGCATTGGGGTTAGAGGTGGCACAGTTAGTATCTTCGCTCAGAGTAGAGTCACCTGTTGGGGGTATGATTGATTTAGACCGGGGGTGTCATGATTGTGAGATAGAAGTTGCCGGGCGTCGACTTCCGTTTGCTTTTGTATTGCTAGATATGTCGAGTTTTGATGTCATCCTAGGCATGGGCTGGTTATATTCGTACCGAGCTGTGATAGATTATTACCGTCAGAGAGTTACAGTTTGCACCTCGAGTGGTGATTGTTTTTACTTTCTGGGGAATCGAGTTAATAGGGTCTTGTCACCAGTCTTTGACCCTCGTAGTAGAAGCAGCCTTAGTGGCCTTCTTGCAACTCTCTTGAGTAATGAGAGTGATGGGGCTCGTGTTGTATTACCAAGAGTAGTTTGTGAATACTCGAATGTCTTTCCCGAGGATTTTACCAGTTTGCCACCCCACAGGGAGATAGAGTTCTCCATCGAACTAGTGCCTGGCACGACACCGATTTCCATGTCACCATATAGATTTACACCAGCTGAATTGCATGAGTTGAAGATTCAACTCCAAGAACTTTTAGACAAGGGCTTCATTCGCCCTAGTACATCGCCTTGGGGAGCACCAGCTCTCTTTGCGAAGAAGAAGGATGGATCATTGCGGTTGTGTATTGATAACCGCAAGTTGAATCGAGTTACCATTAAGAACAAGTATTCTCTATCTAGAATAGATGATTTGTTTGACCAACTTAGAGGGCCTCGTTGCTTCTCAAAGATAGATTTGAGGTCGAGGTATCTGGAATTGAGAGTCTGGGAGGAGGACATCCAGAAAATGGCCTTTCGTACACATTATGGCCACTATGAATTCCTTGTAATGCCTTTTGGGTTGACTAATGCACCGACTTCCTTTATGGATTTGATGAATAGAATTTTCTAGGAATACTTGGACCTTTTTGTGGTTGTCTTTGTGAACGACATCTTAATTTATTCAACCTCCGAGGAGGAACATGAGGCTCACTTACGAGTAGTGCTTGAATTACGTAAGGAGCACCGTTTGTATGCCAAATTTGATAAGTGTGAGTTTTGGCTCACCGAGGTGAAATTTTTGGGGCACGTAGTGTCGAGTGAAGGAATGACTATAGACTCCTCAAAGATAGACGCGGTACAGGATTGGGAACAACCCAGGTACAGGATTGGGAACAACCCAAGATGTTTTTTAGATCCGAAGTTTCTTGGGGTTAGCAAGGTACTATCGACGCTTTGTAAGGGACTTCTCTAGACTAGCTGCACCTTTGACTAAGTTGACTAGGAAGGGTGTCAAGTTTGTATGGAATGAGGCTTGTGAAAAGTCTTTCCAAGAACTTAAGACTAGATTGACTACAGCACCGGTCTTGATAATTTCGGAAAGGGGTTTGGATTACACCGTCTATTGTGATGCGTCCGGGGATGGACTTGGTTGTGTCTTGATGCAAGAGGGAAAATTGTGGCCTACGGATCACAACAATTAAAAACTCACGAGAAGAATTACCCCACCCATGACTTAGAATTAGAGGTGGTAATTTTGGCCTTGAAAATTTGGAGGCATTATTTGTACGATGAGAAGTTTGAGGTTTTCTTCGATCATAAGAGTCTAAAATATTTGTTTTCTCAAAAAGACTTGAAGTTACGTCAACGAAGGTGGATGGAATTTATGGAGGATTATGACTTTGAGTTACACTATCATCCGGGGAAGGCCAATGTAGTGGCTGATGCTTTGAGTCGAAAATCTGTGAGTAGTTTGGCAAGTGTAGCCATTCGAGAGTGGGTTATGCTAGATGTTATTGGCAAGTTTGATTTGCACTTGGGAGAGTCCAGTGAGAGTGCTACCTTGTTTACTTTGAATGCTCAACCTACCTTGGTTAGTAAGGTCATAGAGACACAACGAGGAGACCGTGATGTGGAATTAATCCGTGTCAAGATTTCCAATGGGAAGGAAGAGAAAGGTTTGAATGTTCACTCAGATCTGAGTGTACATTACCTAGACCGTTTGATTGTACCAGAATCTTGTAGAGAGGAAGTACTTCAGGAGTTTCATCACTCATGCCTTGCGGTACACTCGGGAGGCACTAATATGTATCATGATCTTAGTCGTCAGTTTTGGTGGAGGGGTATGAAGCGAGATGTCGCTTTGTTTGTTTCAAGGTGTCTTACTTGTCAACAAGTGAAGGCCGAACATCAAAGACGAGCAGGTTTGTTACAACCCTTACTGATAGCCGAGTGGAAATGGGAGCGGGTTACCACAGATTTTGTAGTTGGGCTTCCTAGAACACAGCGAGGCAATGATGCCATTTGGGTAATCGTGGATAGATTGACTGAGTCTACTCATTTCATTCCTATGAGCATCAGCGACTCAGTTTAACATTTGGCAGAGTTGCACATAAGAGAGGTGGTTAGACTTCATGGAGTCCCAGTGACTATTGTATTAGATAGAGATCCTCATTTTACTGCCCGATTATGGCAAAGCCTTCAAGAGGTGTTGGGAACAAAGTTGACCTTTAGCACTGCTTATCATCCACAAACCGATGGACAGTCGGAGCGTACCATTCAGATTTTAGAGGACATGCTTAGAGCTTGCGTCCTTGATTTCAAGGGATCGTGGGAGAGGCACTTACAGTTGGTTGAGTTCGCCTATAACAATAGTTATCAAGCTAGTATTGGGATGGCACCATTTGAGGCCTTGTATGGACGACCTTGTAGATCACCGATTTATTGGGCCAAAGTGGGTGATGCAAGGTTACTAGGTCCGAAAATTGTTAGAGAGACAACCGAGAAAGTTGTTCTCATTCGGAAGAGGTTAGCTACAGCCCAAAGCCGACAAAAGAGTTATGCCGATAGAAGGAGACGACCTTTATCTTTTGAAGTTAGTGACCATGTGTTTCTAAAAATCTCACCGAAGCGGGGTTTGATGAGATTTGTTAAGAGTAGTAAATTGTCTCCAAGGTTTATTGGACCTTTTAAGATCTTAGAACGAATTGGGGAAGTGGCATACCGGTTGGCCTTACTGCCACAATTTTCAGGGGTTCACAACGTGTTCCATGTATCTATGCTTAGGAAGTATGAACCCGACCATTCACATGTGGTTGATTGGGTAGACTTGGAGGTAGATGAGGATGCCTCTTGAAGAGCGACCAGTTCAAATATTAAATACCCGGGAGTCAGTGCCACGGGGTTGTAGACACCCCATTTTTGACCGTCCTCAAGACTTGGACGTCACCGTTTGAACACTCGGTGATCATCCATGTTTGTGTTCGTTTGGAGTTCCCGGAGGTCTTGGCTACGCGCCTTGCCTCAGGATCTCCGAACTCGACCGTTTAGTGTCTGGTTTTGCACCAAACACTTGTGTTTTGCCTTTGAGAGGCAAGGTAGGGCTTGTAGACCATCCCCACCCACCACCGGCAGTGGCTAGAGGCCACCGGCTGGTTTTTGCTGCCACCGGCAATGTATATTGCCGGCCGGCACATTATATTGGCGGTCGGCACTATTTAGTGCCGGTCGGCACTCTTTTTTGCCAAGATGGCATTTTTGGCCGGCCGACTACTGTGCATCTGCTTTTGCAGATATTTTAAGACAGCTGTCTTGCTTTTGCTCCCCTCCATACACGTGTATGGAGGGATCTCCCTCTTATGAAGCTTGTCTTGTAAGCTTTACAAGACAAAAAGCTTCTATATAGAGAGGGTCTTCTCTCTTGGCCTAAGAGGTTAGAGAGTTTAGAGATTTTGAGAGCTTAGACAGCCATTGTTAAGCTCTGGTTTTAGGGTTAGGGTTAGATATACATCCTATCTCTCTTTCCCTCTATTTTGTGCTCTAGGTGTTTTGTGTCTTACTATTGCACACAAACACCTAGTGTTTCACCTTGGCCTAGCTACTGAGGTTCTAAGGGACTGATTTTGAAGTTTTGGTGCTGGTTTGGAGCCAAGGAAGGCCATTGAAGCACCATTGTTGAAGAGGACTACAAGGGTAAGAATCTTACCCCCTTTTTCCCATTTTTGCATTGTATTTTTACCTATCTTAAATTCGTTTTTGAGCTTAGTGTATAATACAAAAAAGTTCTGTTTTTAAGCCCTCTTGATTGTTTATTAAGAGTGTTTTGTGGTTTGGAGGTGTTTGATCCCCCTTAGGCCTTGAAAGGCCTCATTTTGTGATATTTTGTACAAGCTTCGAGACTTTGGTGTTTGGGCCTCTTCACCACTGAAATCTTGAGGGATTTCAGTGGGGAAGATGGTGCCTTGAAGTCCCAAGAAGGAGAGGGCCACCCCCTCTCCTTGTTGTCCTTGAAAAGGGCATGTTTTGGCCTCTAAAGGGAGCCTATGTTTAAGTGTGTGTTGAGCATGTATAGGCTATTTTTCATGCTTATATATCCATAATATAACATGATTTTAATTTGGTTTTGGTACTCCATGCATGCTTAGCGTAGTTGCCTTGTAATGCCATGTTTATGCCTTAATGTGCCTTAGGTTGCTAGCCTTTGTTCAAGCATGATTTAGGCTTAGCTTCGTGAAGGTTTTGTGCTCACTTTGCCATGATTTAGCTCTGTCCATAAGTGTTTGGGTTGATTCTAGCATGCTTAGTGCAGCTCCTTTGTATTCGGGCTTGTTGGCCTCAAGTATGTGGATGTGTAGTATGCGTTGCTTGCATCATTTCGGTGGTTTGGAACCATTTTCCATGCTATTTCAGTCCCATTTTCATGCTTGTTCGATTGCCTTGCATGCCTCTTTAATGCTTTGGAAGCATGTGTTGCATGCTCCATGTTTTGACCATTGTGCATGCCTTTGAGATTGAGCCACTTAGATGCCATCTAAGTAGTCCTTTAATCTTGTTTTAACATGCTAAAAATCTGTTTTTAGTTGTTTAGTGCATGCCATGGTTGTTATGCTAAATGCACTTCAAAGCTTCATAACTTGTTCCAAGTACTTGGACCATTTTGCATGTTAATGTCTAGCCTATCTTGTTGCTTGGTTTGGCACCATCTTAGCATGGTTTTCAAAGCTTATGTTGCATGCTAATTAGTTCATGATTGCCCCTTTCAATTGTGCTTGAGGGTTGTTCAATTTGTGCCTAAGTGTTGGGCCTTAACATGTGCATGTGTGTGTGTGTATTTTGGTCCCATGTTTTGGTCATTTGGCCACTGTTTTGGGCCTATTTAGAGCTGCCCAAATCATGCATAAGTCCATCTTGACATTAGTTGGCATTGCCTTATGTTTGCTTGTATGCTTGCATAAGTGTCTTGCCATGCCATGTTGCATCCTTAGCTTGTATGCCTAGGTTGCATTGCATCTTGCATGCACGCCTTGTTCCTTGATTCGGTGATAGGAATTGGGCCTTGTTTGTTTGATTGGTTTGCATTTCATTTGACATGAAAATTGCATATTTGATTCCTTGGGCCATCATGCATGGAAATGCGTGGTTGGTGGTCCGAGAATCAAGGCACATGCCCTTTTGAGTTACAAACATGATAAGGGGCATGAGTGTTGCATATATGCCTTGAATTGTGCTGTCATGCTTTGCCTTGCCCTCTGTTGCTGTCATTTGTAGATTCTGCAGGAACACTCTGCCGACCGGCAGTGTAAAGTGCCGACCGGCAATCATTTCTCTGCCGACAGCTTCATTTTGTGCCCGTGGCCACATCCCACTGCCGGTGGTGATCCCATCCAGCCGGTGATGTCTCCCAGCACCCAAGGATGCAGTCCTGAGGTTTTGGCAGCCTCCAGAGGAGTAAAGGAAGGAAAACAGAGGAAGCTCATGCATGGTGGCGCGTTTCCCGAGGCGATTTTCCTGTTTTCTTAGCTTCAGTTATTTTGCTTAGTTGATTAGGCAATTTGTAATATTTAATTAGCTTGTGTAGTTAATTAATTTGTAATATTTATTCGGTCTCTCCGAGCGAGGGCAAATCTGTAATAAGTGTGCGTGGGTGGCGTGTATGTCTTCCAATCCCCACTTCTTTCTTCCCTTTTATTTACCTGCTTATGATGGTAGATTAGGGCACGTTTAAATTGGCATACCTTATGCTATGCATGCGTGCATCCATGCATTTGTACTGCATGCATTGGGCTCGGTACATCACGCTAACTACATTTGTATTTCAATTCCAAATTGAATACGTGCATCAATTGATCGCATTTCATATGCCATGCTTAGATTAGCCAAGCCTACTTCGATTGCATCCCGTATGTGTTGCATTAGGCAATTTAACATGAGCTAGGACATGCATGTTTGCTAACTAGTTTATTGTTTTGGCACGGAGTACGATGTAAGTATTTCTGCTTTAGCATATCGCATGAATGTGAATGTTGCCATGATAGCATGCTTAACATGTGGCTAGATGCTTATGTGTTATAAATTGCTTGGATGCCTGTGGGTGAAGGTTGGATTGTTTGAGTCGGAAAAAACTCATTGGAATTCGTGTTTTAGCCTACTTGCGAGTAGCAAATCCCAAAGTGTTTTCAAAACAAACGGATATGCAATATTTGTTTCCAAATTAGACAATCTAGTCTATACTTGTTTGCTGCGCGCATAACATAGTAATTCTAGGCTAATAACTGGAATAATAACACATAACGTTTTCAAAAACGGATATCATGGTTAGTAGAGGCCGGTCCTCGGACCGGGCGAAAGGGGGTGCTCATAGCTGACCTTCCCCGATCGTACCCAAGCTCCCGAGCCGAGACAACTCCGGTGATGACGGACATGTGGCCTTCGGCATCGAGTCAGGGTTTCCTAAATTTCCCCATTAAAAAATATTTAGGTGGCGACTCTGTATCTGGCAAAGCAGTCTATGTTTGGCACTACTTTTTCAAAAATCTGTTTCTCAAAACGATTTTCCAGATTTGGACTCTTTGGTTCAAGATTAAGAACCACGACATCAAATCGAGAGTCCGAACTGTAGCGAGGCCCCCCCCGCGGACTTGTTACAGTTTCTTGCGACTCTGCTGGGGAGTTTAGAGAGCTTGACTCGAACTCATGATATCTTGTTTTGATTTCATTTATGTGTTTCTTTGCATTGCATGTGCATTGGTGTGCCTAGGAACACAGTGTTTGCCATCTGCCATTCCTGAACGGTTTGCCAGAGGCTTGTCTTGTCAAGGCATGACCATAAGGCTGACCGGCTATGGGCTCTGACAGTATGGGAACACAAACCCCGGTTTTACCGGGGCACCCTTTTTGACCATTCGACCTAGTACATATTCGGATCCATAGTGACCATTCCAAGTTAGGATAGGTTGCTTACCCGATGTTAGGTTGCTTGAAACTGCTGCGTGCATAGTGAAACCCTAGCTCCTGACAAAATAGGACAGGGAAACCCTACCCCAACATAGGGGTGTTTTGGCTCTCTTTACTTGCTATGTGCTTTTAGAGTGTATCTCTACAGGGAAAGTACATATCAGTTTGCAAGTTTGAATGTCGGGCTCGAGGGCACCAGAATCAGTACTGTTGAGAATCAGTCGATTGAGAATCAGTTATCTGCGGGTATCAGTTCAGTTTGGGAACAGTGATTTTGAGGAACAGTGATCAGTAGTAGGGTACAGTCGTTTGGCTACACCTGTGTTTGATCAGTTTGGGCTGAAATGCTGCCTGTTTTTCCTTTCAGCTCAGAGAGTCAGAGAGTTGATACAGAATAACCAGTGTTCCCCCTTGCTGAGACAGGATTTATGGCGGCACAAAATTCAGAAGAAATTGTGGTTATGACGGCAGCATTGGAGCAGGGGACCGCTCCGCAGAGTGAGGCCAACATCAATATGTCACATCCACCTAGGTCGCCCGTTGTGCACCCGGTCTAGGCTCCCCAGTTATACCAGGCTCGTGAGCCCACCACCTTTGAATTGATGGGGATGATAGGTGACCTCCAGAGGTCCATGGCCGATCTGGCCTATGGAATGTCGGCTTCACCGCCAGCGGCGTCGTATGCCGGGAATTTCATACCACAGGAGCCCCCGCTACTGGGGCGGATTGTGATAGAGCTCAGCCAGCCAGAGGTGGCTTCCGGCTACAGCCACGACATGCCAGCACCAACCCAGACCCTTGATCAGGTTGACGCCAGAGGAAAAGACAAAGCAAAGGTAGACGCCGATCCCATTGAACAACTGCTGTGGGCAGTCGAGGCTTTGAAAGCCGGGGGGATGAACAAGCAACAGATAACCGCAGTTGTGGCAAAAGCTGTGGATGATGCTTTCCCCATTCCAACCAAAGGCAGTTCAAGCCAGGCAGAAAATCGGGTTGGGCCCCGTCATGCCGGAACAGTTCCTCCTATTCCCGCCCCTGCACCCGAGAAAGATCAGAAAGTTAAGGCAGCACCAGCTGACCCTTTCGCTGTTGCAGCTGGCAAGAGTCCTCAAACTTCAAAGTATCTACCCCGAGGGCGCAGGGTCTTTCATGACCTCCACATGCCTTTGTCTAGGGCGTTACTAATATTGGCTAAAAATGGGCATCATAAGCCCCTCGAGCCTCGGCCTCGGCCTCTCCCGAAGAATCTCCCTGCCACACATGATGCTACTTTGTACTGCGCGTACCACCAACAGTCCGGCCACAGTACCGATGGTTGTTTCCGCCTTCGTCATGAAGTGCAAGATTTGATTGACAACGAGGTTATCCTCCCACCCATCCCAACCAAGCCTGTTCTTACCTAGTTGCTGGATTTTGAGGGCACAGATACTGTGAGTATGTAAAGTGAACCACCTGCGGGCGGCATTCGGTATATTTTTGGATGTAGCGTCTGGCACGCATTTTTGAGCATCGGTGAAACCGAGTTTTGTAAATCCTGGCTCGGGTATCAAGTCAGTCTTTTGTTTTGAGTCTGTCTCTTTGTTTTGAGTCAGTCTTTTTGCTTACGGGTCTGTCTTGTTGTATCGAGTCAGTCCCCTTTGTATAGAATACCAGGTGATTCTGGGGTTGCTGTCCCAAACACCATTTTGTTTTGTAATTATCTGTCTTTGCTTTTTAGTCCGTTTCTGCCGAGGGGCCAGTTACACCAGCGAATCTGAATGAAAACAGCTGTTGTTATCTCACTTTTATGCTTGCTTCCAGTATAAGTGCCAGAAGACTTGAATGGACTGACAGTACATCTCGCTTGCCCTCCTGTGCGCCAAACTCATTGCATTAACCTAAGTTTTTCAAAACTTTTTTTAACACTGCGGTGATAAAAACGAAGAGGAGGGAATTCCTCGGGTTTTGCAAAATTTTGATCATTTTGAGAGAAAGAGAGGCATGCTAAGTCCTTTAATGAATGAAACCATGCTTGTCGGCGTGAGTACTGGGAAGGATCCTGGCTTGATCCAGGTTGGTTCCACACTATCTTCGGCACGAGCGATTCGTCGTTTTCTTAAAAACTTTCAAAAACAAATGTTTTACACGGCCCTGTGAAGACCTGTGTGGAACCGCTCTTAAGATTGTGCAGTCTAGGATCACTCTCAGCCTCAAGATTCAACCTGTCCGTTTCGAACCTTGAACCCATTCAGCAAGTTCAACGATCAAACATCATGCAAGGTCTGTAAGGCCAGTTCTGAAATAACCCTCGAGCAGGAGGCACCAAAGCCGAATCAGAAAGAGTAGATCTCGCCGGAAGAAGCTCGTGGAGTAACCGGGATGGGTTCTTCTGCAAATCATTGCAACAGCCGTTCTCCTAGACACAGAGAGGCTTCAATTTCAAAAACCATTTGATATGGACTTGCTACACTTTTACCCTTTGAGAGGCTCGCTGGGTCGAAAACCCGGAAGGGCGACCCAGGCAAAAGTTAGAGCAAAAGAAAAAATACAAAAAAAGAAAAGAAAAGAAAAGCAAAAATACAAAAGAATACAAAGAAAAAAAAAAGAGAGAAAGGAAAACAAAAGAAAAGAAGAAAATGAAAAGAAGCTCGCAAGGTCGAAAACCCGCATCGGGCGCCTTGGCAAAAGTTAGAGCCTGAAAAGTGAAGGTTAAAATACCCGAGTGTACCTTAACCGGAACTACGTAAGGCTTGATTCCCATGTTTGGGATACGTAGGCAACTTCATTCTGAAGTCCAGCCCCCAACGCTTTCATAGCGTCTCGGTCCATGCAATGGTTTCGATTTCAACCCAAAGTCCAGTCGCCAACACCTTCCAAGGGGATTGTGTCCATATATCTGTTATAACCGTCTTCGTCATCTCTGTGTCCAAAAGTTCGGCCACCACCAATGATGACTGTCTGCGGACTGCTGCGGCACCATCCAAACAAGGGGCAACTTTCCGTTGCCACCAGCCGTCGCAAGATGCCATTCAAACAAGGGGCAACTTTCTGTTGCCATGCGGCGTTCTTCAAATTAGGGGCAATTTTCCATTGCCTCCGATCCGAGGTTGCGCATCTCAAAAGAGTAAGTTCCATGCTCATTGAGCATCAGCTGTTCGCAAAAATAGTTTTTGAAAATTTTTACTGAGGTTGACTATTTCCTCGAAAACTATTTCGTTTTCCAAAACTGGACCATTTTCTTGGACCCAAAGAGGAAAATTTTCAGTGCTTACAGCCTGACTTGCACGGTTTTCAAATCAAAAATCGGACGAGTACGTTAATCCGACTCTCATCCTGACCAAAACTGTTTTAGTTGAAAACCAAAACAAAAAAAAAAATGGTCGAAGTGATGGACTAGGGGCACAGTTGAATAAGGTGTTTTGTCATTTCCCCCGTCGTCAACGTACCTGCCAGAAGGGCACATCACCCACCAGAAGAAGTAGCTGTGAGCTAACAGCATCGGGCGTGAACCCGTAACTTTCTATTCATCCGTTAATCACCTTGGGGAGGGACGAAAAATGAGAGAATAAAGAATAGAGAGGTGTAAGTTGAGAGAAGAGTAAGAAAAAGGGTTTTGAGTGAAAAAACCGAGCCTGAGGGCCGAGTGATGAGAGAATCACAGAAATCAGAAAGGGTGGGAAACAACATCCAGAGAAACTGGCTCCTCGTGATCTGAGGTCCCCCATCGTCGTTGACGCGCCTGCGTGTCATGTCTTTTGTTTTGTTTGCCACAACCTTTGTTTTAGGTTTCCCCCGAGTGCGTCTCGTTTTGTTTTAGGTCGTGTACCCTTTTGTTTGAGTCCTCCCCGCTGTGTTCAGTTGTAGGCTCGATACCCCGGTTAAGAAAACCCCTTTTCCGAAAGTTAACGTTTATGCTCAGAATGCTGTGCCATTCTCTACATCTAGTTGAACCAAAAGAAGGAAGGGAAAGTTTGGGGCATCTGAGCATATTTCAACTCCATTTGGTTTCACCTCCGTAGTCCGTCTTGTCAGATTGGGCTGTTTGTTCAGGATTAGCTATGTGCAGAATGAGCTGAATGATGTGTTATGGATTGTATGCAGATCAATCCCCAGTAGAGCAAGGGTTGTGTGTCCAGAATCAGGCAGTGGGTTGCTTGGGTTTATTTTGCGGTTAGCTGTTTAGTTATCTGGTTATTACAGTGCAAGTGTTCAATTTTCAGACAACCAATCGATTTCATTTACATTGAGGTGTAATATGATGTGATGCGATGCAATGCATGAGATATGTAAATGTAACACCTTTTAAGATAAAAAAGTTCGTTTCATTTCATCATCTTTTCAAATATACAAGTTTTGGAAACACAAAAACCTGCCTGCGGCAGTACAAGGTAATCTAACTACCAACAAAAAGAGGAAACTACAAGAAAGAAGAAAAATAACAAAATCTGTATCCGTGCCCAGCACTCCGGGGGGGGGGCCATCAGTCTGTCCTAGTCCTCTTCCTGGACGAGGGTCCAGGAGCATCATCAGCATCGTCGTCAGAGCCCGAGCTAGTGCTACCTCCGGTCTCCTCTGCCTCCGACTCTGCCTCCGCCTCTGACTCCTCGTCATCATCATCGTCTGGGACTGGAGCTCGCGAGCTGCTCCCGACATGAGTGCGCCCGCCTTCGTGCGGGGGAATGCTCTACCCTCCTCATCTCTCCCTCGAGTCGGGACGGAAGGTCTAGCTGGAGCACCTCCTGCCATGGGGATCTGGAAAGGAGGCTGAAAAAGTACACAAAAGGCAAATGCATCAGTATACTGTGGACAGTTTATCAGGGCAGAATGCAGTGTCTGGGTACAATGTAGGTATGTCGTGAACAGTTTATCAGTGCAGAATGCAGTGTACGAGTACAGTATGTAAATGTCGTAAACAGTTTATCAGTACAGAGTACAGTGCAGAATGCAGTGTATGCAGTGTATCAGATACTGTGAGATCAGTGTATCAGGTGTTGTGCCGTGCATCAAATTATGTGAAGCAGTGTATGAATGGTTTGAGGCCAGTGTCAGAAGAACGTACCGGAATGCTGTAGAGGGCTAGAAGGTCGAATGTCCGCTGAAGCATCCCCATCATCGAGGCATTCATCGCCAATGACTGACGGGTGTACTCAGAAGAAGCCTGCAAAAGTATCAGATGCATCAATATTCTGTGGAATATCAAAGAAACCAAAATGAAATGACTATGCAAGAAATGTAGTAATACATACCAGAGGTAAGTCGGGGACGTCAATGAACTCATGACCAGCTGGTGGAGGGGCGAAGGGGATCTGATAGGTCGACCCACCCTGCCCTCGGAAAGTCAATGCAGCGGGCAGGGCGGGCCAGCCAGCTCCTCGTCCTCCCTGCACTCCGCCCCCGCCACGGACCCGGGCCCTCCTCGCAGCCCCTGCTCCAGCTCCAACTCTCGCCCCAGCTGCTGGCGCCACCGGCCTGGATCCCTCTGCTCGACGGCCGCTCAGAGGTCGCATCAGGTATGTCTGCACATACTCCCGGTAGTCGCCGATGCCTCTGAAGCCGGCCTCCTCCCAACCAATGGTGTAATCATCCATCTGTTCGGCGGTGAGCCTCTCGGTCTCCCTCATGTCCGCCGGAGGGTGAGCCGGGACTATCTGCTCAGGTAACCCCAGGGTCTGGCGTAGGAAACGCTCGCCCAGGTACCAAGCCCGACAGACCGGGCCCTCCAGCAAGATCCGGAAACGCGAGGTCTCCTCCGCACCGGCAAACCGATCCCACGTCACCGCCGGCAACGGAGCCCACGGCCGCCATGTGATCTGAAAGTAACAGACAGTTTGTTATCTACTGTTTTTGAACTACGCAGTGGAAAGGCGAAGCTTAAATAAACTGCAAGTAAAACATACCTCGGCAGGGGTAATGGTATCGAAGTATCGGCGAAAAAAGCCGAATGTCTCTCGTGGTCGCCGGGTGCACCTCCCGTCAAAGCGGCGTGAAAAGGGCACGACCAGAGGAGTCTCTGTGACAGGAACGGGAGCAAGCCTAGGGAAGTAGGCGTAAACCCACAACTGCAAGATAAATACCAGTGCATTTATCAGATAAAGCAGAATACAGAATAAAGCAGAAATGGCAGAGCCGTGTGTTGTGCAGTGTATTGTGTTCAGTGTACAATGTGAGCAGTGTGCAGTCAGTGTAAAGCAGAATGTATGTGTGTGCCGTGTGTACAGTATACAGCAAGTATGAAGCAAACTACAGTGTGTGCAGTGTACAGAGTACAGAAAAATATAGGGCAGAAATGTAAAAAGCGGAGAAGAAGTGTACCTCCCAAGCCCGCCAGTAGCCTCCGAGTAGCTGGCCGCTGCCGCGGGAAGCCGAGCTCATGTATCCATAAAGGGTGGCCAGGGCAGCGCCACCCCAGTCATAGTGCAGGATATCCCGGACGTCCACCAGTGCGCTGAGAAGACAGAGAGGCACGGTGTTTGCCCGGTCGGCGAAGATGGTCGTCCCGAATAGGAACATGAGGAAGTCGCGAGCGTACCTCTCCACGTCCTCCTGAGACATCTTCACCTCCTCCTCCAACGCAGGCTGGACTCAAAACTGGACCTCGAACTAGGAGTACCTCACAAAACCTGGGCGAGCTAGAGGTGGAGCCTCCCCCAGTAGATGGACCTGAGCGGCGGTCCACTCATCCATGTCGATGTCGAAGGGGATCGTGAGCATTGAGAAATCATAAGGGGTCATCGTCATGTCCCCTGCTGCAGAGAAGTGAAAAGAATCCGTGGTGTCCCACCACCTCTTCGCCAGAGCGGCGAGGAGAGGTCTGCATGTGGAGAGCCTGGAGAGTCCTCGGCAGAAGGCGCCGAAGCCCGCTCGGTCCACGATGCGACGGACTGCGTCAGGGAGCTCATCGTACCACTCCCGAGCGCCTGTGTTCCCATACCCGCGGATGGTATGGGAATCCTCCTGTAAACAGAAAACACCATTTGCAAGACAACATTCAAAATGCAATTTTGAGAAGCATACAGATATGGCATGCGTGCAAGTTTAACAGATTTAAGTAAATACCGGGTGCCGGTGTGCTTACAGTGAACTACAGTGTGTGATGCGACAACATGTTCGGCTGGTTCAGAACAGATATAGCATGTGTGCAAATTTAACAGATTCAGACAAGTACCGGGTACCGGTGTGTTTGCAGTGAAATACAGTGTGCGCCGTGTGTTTGAGTGATTCGGGGTTAGTGCAGTGTGTGTGCATGTGCCAGTCTCAAACGGATATCAGTTGTATGTATGTTTACAGTCAACTACGGTGTTTAGCATACCAGTTTTCAGCAGTTAAAGAATACAACTAGCTATGACAGTTTTTGTATCCTACATTGCGGAAAGTAAAACAGAAGAAAAGAAAGTTACCTCGGAAGCGCCGAAGGAAAGGTGGGAGGTAGGCTCGCGCAGTAATAGCTCGGGCGCCACGTGCCTCTCAAAGCTCCGGAACTGACGCAGGCTGTCGGGGGGCAGAACATGGATCGCCGGTCGGTAGATAGCCGGGTCGAACGGGCGCTCGCTCAATGGTAGGAGCTCGACCCCGGGATCCATCTCGTGGTCCGGGGGAGTCCCGCCACGGGGAATGTCGTCCGCCATATCAAGAGTGATGAGAAAATGGCCGGAGGAAGGAAAACCGGACCGGAATACGAAGAGTCAACCGAAAAGTCAACTCCCGAGAGGGTCGGAAATGGCCGGGAAGGCCGGAATGCAAAAAGGTACGGGAATGAAGATGAAATCGAGGGGAACAAACCCCGAAAAGGCGGAAACGCCAAACGAGGCACCGAAACAAAAATGTGATCGGTTGAAAATGTCCGAAACGCGAAGAAAATCGCGAATCCGACGATGAAATAGGCGTAGAACGCGAGGAAACGGGCGAAAAAGGGGAGAAAAACACTCTAGAGAGGGAGAGTGAGAGTTTTCGGCGGTGGGGAATGAGAAAATTAGGGTTTAAAACCCTATTTTATAACACCCGTAGTGAAAAGTCGAAACTGCCCCGATTCAGTAACTTTTTGCCGGTCGGCAATGTTTTGTGCCGGCCGGCAGTATTTTGTGCCGATGGAATTGTTCTTCAGCCGGTGGACAGTCGGTGGCCTCCCCTCCCGGCCGGTGGTGTTCCCACAACCTTGTTTAGGCCATATGAGAAGTTTTTGGTCTTCATAGCTCAAGAAAGTGCAAGAAAGCGCATCTCCGATGCTCAACCGGTCTCCGTTTTGACCTCGGACCCCGGCTTCCGTGCGTGGCACTCCAATTCATACAAGGTGTATCCTTTTCGTATCCTTTTGGCTTTTGCACGATCCAAAAGTTGCCCCATGTGTATCGCATATCAATCGCACTGTTTTGTGCATTTCAAATCGTCGCACTGTTTTGTGCATTTCAATGATCGCACTGTTTTGTGCATTTCAAATCCGACGCACTGTTTTGTGCATTTCGAACCCGACGCACTGTTTTGTGCATTTCAAATCCGTCGCACTGTTTTGTGCATTTCAAATCCGACGCACTGTTTTGTGCATTTTCAGATCATCGCACTGTTTTGTGCATTTCGAACCCGTCGCACTGTTTTGTGCATTTTCAGATCATCGCACTGTTTTTTGTATTTCAACTCAATCACACTGTTTTGTGTATTGCATTCCGTCGCGCGGTTTTGCGCATCTCATTGTATTATTACTTGCGTAGACCGCATGATTATTTAATTACATTACCTGCGTAGACCGCATGTTTGTAATCATTTTATTTATTTGCGTAGACCGCATGATTATTTAATTACATTACCTGCGTAGACCGCATGTTTGTAATCATTTTTTTTATTTATTTGCGTAGACCGCATGTATTGCTTGCGTAGACCGCATAATTGTTCAATTTCTTTCCTTGCGTAGACCGCATATTTATTGTTCAATTTCTTTACCTACATAGACCGCACGTATTGCTTGCGTAGACCGCATAATTGTTCAATTTCTTTCCTTGCGTAGACCGCATATTTATTGTTCAATTTCTTTACCTGCGTAGACCGCATGTATTGCTTGCGTAGACCGCATAATTGTTCAATTTCTTTCCTTGCGTAGACCGCATATTTATTGTTCAATTTCTTTACCTGCGTAGACCGCATGTATTGCTTGCGTAGACCGCATAATTGTTCAATTCCTTTCCTTGCGTAGACCGCATATTTATTGTTCAATTTCTTTACCTGCGTAGACCGCATGTATTGCTTGCGTAGACCGCATAATTGTTCAAATTCTTTCCTTGCGTAGACCGCATATTTATTGTTCAATTTCTTTACCTGCGTAGACCGCATGCTTATTCAAATCTCATTACCTGTGTAGCCGCATGTTTTGATTGCGTAGACCGCACCTTTGTTAACTTCATTACCTGCGTAGACCGCATGCTTATGATCAATCACGTTGCCTGCGTAGACCGCATGCTCCACTTACGTGTTTGTATTTTTACAGCATTGTTATGCTCCCCACTTGCTTTGCGCTGTCACGCATTTCGAGTACACTACTATGCATGTTGCTAACAATATTGTACCTGTTAAGTTTGTTTTCTTTGCAGGCACGATATTGTATGTACGGTTCATTCGCAGCTGGTGGAACCAGACGAGCCGCACAGGTATTGTATCCTCCGAGTGAGACGTATCGAGAATTGCATAATTCTCTTACATCCTTTCTGCATTGTAGTGTAGTTTGGTGTATGCTAGCTTAAGATTGTCGCATGTTTGCTTCATTACAGCTTTTTTTGCATGATCATAAGTTATGCTCGGCTTCGTGCATTGTCTTGCATTTTGGCCCCTGCCTACGGGCGCATATCTTGTTTGTCTTGCATGTTTGTCTAAGTCTTCGGCCTCGTCAAAAATGGGTCGTCTCTGGGCTTTGACATTCACTCCCGTCATTGTTATGACTTTCGAGTTCTGTCAAAGAGGGGCAACTGTAGACACCCCATTTTTGACCGTCCTCAAGACTTGGACGTCACCGTTTGAACACTCGGTGATCATCCATGTTTGTGTTCGTTTGGAGTTCCCGGAGGTCTTGGCTACGCGCCTTGCCTCAGGATCTCCGAACTCGACCGTTTAGTGTCTGGTTTTGCACCAAACACTTGTGTTTTGCCTTTGAGAGGCAGGGTAGGGCTTGTAGACCATCCCCACCCACCACCGGCAGTGGCTAGAGGCCACCGGCTGGTTTTTGCTGCCACCGGCAATGTATATTGCCGGCCGGCACATTATATTGCCGGTCGGCACTATTTAGTGCCGGTCGGCACTCTTTTTTGCCAAGATGGCATTTTTGGCCGGCCGACTACTGTGCATCTGCTTTTGCAGATATTTTAAGACAGCTGTCTTGCTTTTGCTCCCCTCCATACACGTGTATGGAGGGATCTCCCTCTTATGAAGCTTGTCTTGTAAGCTTTACAAGACAAAAAGCTTCTATATAGAGAGGGTCTTCTCTCTTGGCCTAAGAGGTTAGAGAGTTTAGAGATTTTGAGAGCTTAGACAGCCATTGTTAAGCTCTGGTTTTAGGGTTAGGGTTAGATATACATCCTATCTCTCTTTCCCTCTCTTTTGTGCTCTAGGTGTTTTGTGTCTTACTATTGCACACAAACACCTAGTGTTTCACCTTGGCCTAGCTACTGAGGTTCTAAGGGACTGATTTTGAAGTTTTGGTGCTGGTTTGGAGCCAAGGAAGGCCATTGAAGCACCATTGTTGAAGAGGACTACAAGGGTAAGAATCTTACCCCCTTTTTCTCATTTTTGCATTGTATTTTTACCTATCTTAAATTCGTTTTTGAGCTTAGTGTATAATACAAAAAAGTTCTGTTTTTAAGCCCTCTTGATTGTTTATTAAGAGTGTTTTGTGGTTTGGAGGTGTTTGATCCCCCTTAGGCCTTGAAAGGCCTCATTTTGTGATATTTTGTACAAGCTTCGAGACTTTGGTGTTTGGGCCTCTTCACCACTGAAATCTTGAGGGATTTCAGTGGGGAAGATGGTGCCTTGAAGTCCCAAGAAGGAGAGGGCCACCCCCTCTCCTTGTTGTCCTTGAAAAGGGCATGTTTTGGCCTCTAAAGGGAGCCTATGTTTAAGTGTGTGTTGAGCATGTATAGGCTATTTTTCATGCTTATATATCCATAATATAACATGATTTTAATTTGGTTTTGGTACTCCATGCATGCTTAGCGTAGTTGCCTTGTAATGCCATGTTTATGCCTTAATGTGCCTTAGGTTGCGTGCCTTTGTTCAAGCATGATTTAGGCTTAGCTTCGTGAAGGTTTTGTGCTCACTTTGCCATGATTTAGCTCTGTCCATAAGTGTTTGGGTTGATTCTAGCATGCTTAGTGCAGCTCCTTTGTATTCGGGCTTGTTGGCCTCAAGTATGTGGATGTGTAGTATGCGTTGCTTGCATCATTTCGGTGGTTTGGAACCATTTTCCATGCTATTTCAGTCCCATTTTCATGCTTGTTCGATTGCCTTGCATGCCTCTTTAATGCTTTGGAAGCATGTGTTGCATGCTCCATGTTTTGACCATTGTGCATGCCTTTGAGATTGAGCCACTTAGATGCCATCTAAGTAGTCCTTTAATCTTGTTTTAACATGCTAAAAATCTGTTTTTAGTTGTTTAGTGCATGCCATGGTTGTTATGCTAAATGCGCTTCAAAGCTTCATAACTTGTTCCAAGTACTTGGACCATTTTGCATGTTAATGTCTAGCCTATCTTGTTGCTTGGTTTGGCACCATCTTAGCATGGTTTTCAAAGCTTATGTTGCATGCTAATTAGTACATGATTGCCCCTTTCAAGTGTGCTTGAGGGTTGTTCAATTTGTGCCTAAGTGTTGGGCCTTAACATGTGCATGTGTGTGTGTGTATTTTGGTCCCATGTTTTGGTCATTTGGCCACTGTTTTGGGCCTATTTAGAGCTGCCCAAATCATGCTTAAGTCCATCTTGACATTAGTTGGCATTGCCTCATGTTTGCTTGTATGCTTGCATAAGTGTCTTGCCATGCCATGTTGCATCCTTAGCTTGTATGCCTAGGTTGCATTGCATCTGGCATGCATGCCTTGTTCCTTGATTCGGTGATAGGAATTGGGCCTTGTTTGTTTGATTGGTTTGCATTTCATTTGACATGAAAATTGCATATTTGATTCCTTGGGCCATCATGCATGGAAATGCGTGGTTGGTGGTCCGAGAATCAAGGCACATGCCCTTTTGAGTTACAAACATGATAAGGGGCATGAGTGTTGCATATATGCCTTGAATTGTGCTGCCATGCTTTGCCTTGCCCTCTGTTGCTGTCATTTGTAGATTCTGCAGGAACACTCTGCCGACCGGCAGTGTAAAGTGCCGACCGGCAATCATTTCTCTGCTGACAGCTTCATTTTGTGCCCGTGGCCACATCCCACTGCCGGTGGTGATCCCATCCAGCCGGTGATGTCTCCCAGCACCCAAGGATGCAGTCCTGAGGTTTTGGCAGCCTCCAGAGGAGTAAAGGAAGGAAAACAGAGGAAGCTCATGCATGGTGGCGCGTTTCCCGAGGCGATTTTCCTATTTTCTTAGCTTCAGTTATTTTGCTTAGTTGATTAGGCAATTTGTAATATTTAATTAGCTTGTGTAGTTAATTAATTTGTAATATTTATTCGGTCTCTCCGAGCGAGGGAAAATCTGTAATAAGTGTGCGTGGGTGGCGTGTATGTCTTCCAATCCCCACTTCTTTCTTCCCTTTTATTTACCTGCTTATGATGGTAGATTAGGGCACGTTTAAATTGGCATACCTTATGCTATGCATGCGTGCATCCATGCATTTGTACTGCATGCATTGGGCTCGGTACATCACGCTAACTACATTTGTATTTCAATTCCAAATTGAATACGTGCATCAATTGATCGCATTTCATATGCCATGCTTAGGTTAGCCGAGCCTACTTCGATTGCATCCCGTATGTGTTGCATTAGGCAATTTAACATGAGCTAGGACATGCATGTTTGCTAACTAGTTTATTGTTTTGGCACGGAGTACGATGTAAGTATTTCTGCTTTAGCATATCGCATGAATGTGAATGTTGCCATGATAGCATGCTTAACATGTGGCTAGATGCTTATGTGTTATAAATTGCTTGGATGCCTGTGGGTGAAGGTTGGATTGTTTGACTTGGAAAAAACTCATTGGAATCCGTGTTTTAGCCTACTTGCGAGTAGTAAATCCCAAAGTGTTTTCAAAACAAACGGATATGCAATATTTGTTTCCAAATTAGACAATCTAGTCTATACTTGTTTGCTGCGCGCATAACATAGTAATTCTAGGCTAATAACTGGAATAAGAACACATAACGTTTTCAAAAACGGATATCATGGTTAGTAGAGGCCGGTCCTCGGACCGGGTGAAAGGGGGTGCTCATAGCTGACCTTCCCCGATCGTACCCAATCTCCCGAGCCGAGACAACTCCGGTGATGACGGACATGTGGCCTTCGGCACCGAGTCAGGGTTTCCTAAATTTCCCCATTAAAAAATATTTAGGTGGCGACTCTGTATCTGGCAAAGCAGTCCATGTTTGGCACTACTTTTTCAAAAATCTGTTTCTCAAAACGATTTGCCAGATTTGGACTCTTTGGTTCAAGATTAAGAACCGTGACATCAAATCGAGAGTCCGAACTGTAGCGAGCCCCCCCCCCCGGCGGACTTGTTACGGGGGTAAAACTATATCATTGATAAATGTGTATTGGAGACACCATGGGGTTGAGGAAGCAACGTGGGCATGGGGAGGCGGAAGTCCACTCCAAATATCCGGATTTGTTTGAAAATGTTTTAAGTTGCCTTACATTGTAATATTCCCTAGTATTGGAGGGAAATGTATGTTGTTTGTGCATTGTTGTGTTTAGCATGAAGTTGTTAAGAGTTGTCATTACTTTTGGGAAAAACTTCATGTTTATGGGTATTTTGAAAAGTTGTTGTTGGCAAGGTAACCGTTATGTAGTGTAGAAATTGGGTCTCGAACTAATGTAGCGTTTTGAAAATAAAAGAGCGTGTTTGATCGCTTGAGGAATCTTTAAATTGGGTAGTTTGATCTAATTTCGGGGACGGAATTTCCTATGGTGGGGAGGTTGTGAAGACCGGTTTTGTCTTGCGTCTCTTGTTCCTCTCTGTTTAACCTTTGGGTTTATACTTGTTAGAGTGACGGTTTAAACTTGGAGTCTTGTTAATCATCTGGGTTGTTTTTGTTTAGAAAATTTTTCTCAAAAAGTTCTCGTTCTTGTTTATTCTGGTGTTGGATTTCATTTGTTCCGGAGGGTGCGAGGTTGGTCCGGAGCGTCGGGAGTGGACCCGAGAAATTCCCAGATTGAGGCAGGGCCGCACGTACGGGGGCCTTGAGCCGCATGTGCAGGAGAGGGCCGCACAAGCGGGGGATGAGGTGTACGTGTGGAAAAGAGGGGAGAGGGGCTGGAGCACACTGCCTAAGGGCCGCACGAGCCGGGAAGAGCACCGCCCGTGCGGGGCACGCACCGCACGAGTGGGCAAGGGCGCCGCACATGCAGTAAATATGTGAGAGGCTCCGAAAATTTCCATTTTCTTCTCTTTGGGCTGATTTGATACCACTTTTTGTACATCTCTCTCTTTCTAAAAACTCTTTCCTCTCCCTTCTCTCTATACTTTGCTACACAAACTGGATCAAAACTCTTGATTCCTCAAGATCCATTAGAGTTTTGCCATTGTTTCTTCATCAAAGTTAGTAATCATCTCGAGGGCTTCGTTGTGTGCGGTGGAGATCGAGTTTAGGCATCGTCAATTTTGGGGGTTTCAACCCTTTCCTTCTTCAAACTCAAGGTAGGGGTTTTCTTTGAGTTATATATACGTTTTTGCGAGATCAAGATGACTTTCGAAATCATCATTTGATTTGTTTTGAAAATTTGTTGTTGATTCAAGAAAAAGAGTGATTTTGAAAGCGGGTTTACTATTTGATCATTTGAGATAGAATTTGGGGGGTTTTTGAACTACGTTGATGAAGAAAAGATGTTTTGGTGAGATCTTCTCAAATATTTGAAGATGAATGGTTTTTAGTGAGAAGACCTAGAAATTGGGAATTTTTAAGAAAGATGTTGAAAATCTTTAGAATATGTTGTTACATTTATTTGTGTGCCAAAATAAATGATGGTTGAAAATTGTTTATTTATTACATATAAATGATGGTTTTCCATGGAATAAGGTAATTGTTGAAGTTTTGGAAATTGTTATTTAAAATTGTTGATATAGTCTTGAAATGACTAAGTTATTGGCAATGTTTGAAATGTGGGAATTATGTTATCCCTTGGATGAATTGAAATAAATGTATATTTATTCATCTTGTGAAATTGTATTGAAAGGAGAAATGGAAATTTTGATCACAATGGAAATATTGTGTGGAAGAATGAAAAAATGGATAAAATCTTGCATTGCATTAATTGATACATTGGCATATCAATTCATTGAAAATGAAGAGCTTTGAAATTTGATTTGAAAAATTTGCATTGAGAAAAGAATGCTAAGAAACAAGCTTTCATGAAATGGTTTTGGGGTAAATACAGTGGTAAGTCTTGAAAGGTGGTGTAGATCATTGATGTCGAGCCTTCTAGCTAACACTGGTAAAAATGACAGATTAGAGGTGTTGAGCCTTCTGGTTGATATCGGTAAAATTGACAAATTGGTAGTACTTGTATAGTCTACTTGCAGACACCGACCTAGGGATTACCAGAGTTGTATTTACCGCCCCCTCGAGTCAAATTTGATAAATGTTGAGCAGTTAAAATGACATGACATCATTGAGCATGTTGGTTTTCAAAAGATGAATGCGTGTTTTACTTTCAAAAAGGCATGGTATGGTATAAGCATTTCACCTCTTGAGACTTGTGTAAAATGTATATACTTTGTTAAGAATTCTCTGTTGGGCTTTATGTTCACCCTATGGGATTTTTGTGCAGGAAAAGATGTGGTGATTCTGCCTAACTGAAGGTGTGGAAGTGTATGTAGAGAGCATAATGTGCTCATTTACTGTGACTCTGATTGCAAGCCAAGGGCTTTATATGTGTGGGTTTGAATAACCGTTTTGTGTAACCAGGCTCAAGCCTCGGAAACTTGTAAACCCTTGGGGGTATTTGTTGTTTAATTAATTGTTGTAGATTAATTATATTATCGCATGAAGAGTATTTACATCATGTAATGCAAGTATGAGAATTTATTATCCGTTTTACTTTAATGAGCCATGACTATTGTATTACCATTTGGGTATGAAAATTGGGGTGTTACAATATCCCCGTACAAGTTTGGATTTGGGGCAGTGTTAGGTATACGGGAGGCACATGGGATCTATGTGTAAACCGGAAGTGAAAGGCCGAAGTGGTGGAGTTAAGGTACAAAGAATTAGATATGAACATATTGGTATAGTTTGAATTGCTTTGATTTGTATATCTTGAAAAATAGTGAACAACCTTGATGAATTATGAAATTTGGGCAAAGGCATGTATATGTAATTCTAGGCAACTTTTGTATTTTAACTTTGTACTAAAAAGATCGATTAAAACTTGTAATCGGATGAATTTGATTACAATAGTTTTTATTCATTTTAGCATTGCAGATTTTAGATGCTGTTTTAAACCACAAAACGAGCTCATTTTTATTGATTTCGCATAAACTGAAGTAAAACATTATTCTGAACACTTTTTGTGTTTTAAACTTTTTCGAAAAAAATCATTTTAAGGCAGTTTCTTTTCTTTTTTAGTTCCAGATTTTTTTGATCGAATTTCGTCTAGGTTCTTCTATTAAGTTTTTCTCTCAACCTGTTCAGTTTTTACTAAATTCGTTGGCATTGCCTTTTAGGAAATTTGATTATGTACAACTTTTGTTCTTTAAGTTTTTGGTCAATTCGAATGATTTAAGCATGAAAATGTTTATACTTCTTTAGCAACTTACTTATGATTAAATTATACTAACTTTATTTTTTTACAGAATGGTGGGTCTTACTAATTTTTTATGTAGGGCTGACCCACCATATATTTTTTTATTTTGTTTATTTTATACTCAATTTATATTTAGTTGTGTACGGGCAAGAAACTAAATGCCACCGTATCTCGGGAAACTACCCCTTCGTCTTGCTGCAGGTGGAACTACTTGTCTTATCCCGTAACAAGAATTAAATGTACTTTTGTTTGTGTCTGGTGGACACGTGGGTGTCAAATCTTGTACTCATACCAGTATACTTGTATACTGACCCGTTTTGTCTCTTGGCAACTTGGGGTGCATTCTGTTTGAGTGCAGCCGAGCTTCTTTTGCAAGATTAGTTGAGACTACGGAGGTGACGAGAAATAACTATAGTTGTAGGACATGTCGCTTGGACTTCTTTTGTTTTCTTGAGCTTAGGGTTGATATTAATTTATGTATTTATTATTTTTTTTATGACCTTAGTATTTTGGCATGGTTTGTAAATTTACATTATTTAAGTTGTTTTGAATCTTTATTGTTACTTTAATGTTTGAGGTATTAGATAGTTTTGAAATTATGGTGGATGGTTTGGTTGGCGTTTGTTAGTTTTTTTAATCCCTTGTAATCTTTTGAGCATGGGAATTTACTTAAACCTTATGGAGACGAGAATGTTTAGATTTTGTTTCACCCCTAATATTTGAATGATGGAATATTGATTGGGGTTTAGTTCTAATTTAATATTTAATTGTCCAAATTTTGGGGCGTGACAAAACCCTTTTTATGTCTTCTACCACATTCTGAACAAGGCGGTGTAGAGTTGTTCCCTTGACTGGAGCTACTTGTTGACCCCGTATTCTGTCTCTTGTTTTGTGAGTTGTTTTGACCTTTCTTAAAATTGAATCCCTGCCTTTTGCCCCTCCAATCAATCACTGGTGCCTTGGCATGCTTTAAAGCTGCAATATTTGCTTCCGACATGATGGCTCTATCTAGAACATCCACGTATGTAGGAAACTTGAGAACATTAACCCGATCAAGTGTTTCTACATTCAGTCCACCTTCAAATTTTCTAATCTTTTTATAATCCGTATCTACCATGTGCGGTACGTAACGTGCAAGCTCAGTAAATTTTGTTTCATATTCGGCCACGGACATAGTACCCTGCTTTAATTCCCCAAACTCGGATACTTTGCAGTCACAGACACATTGAGGAAAGTATTTATCATAGAATGCTTCTTTGAATTGAACCCAAGTCATAGTATTATTACTTTCATGCACAAGCATCCACCATCGCCTTGCTCCTCTTGTAAAGTAAAAGTAGCCAACAACACTTTCTGTGCCTCTGAACACGGAAACACTTCAAACAACTTTTCAATTTTTAAGATCCATGCCTCAACTTTCAATGGTTCCAGTCCTCCCTGGAATGTCGGTGGCTTCATTTTGTTAAACTTTTGTGTTAAAGCAATAACATCATCATTGGCATTTGGTTCAGGTAGCACTGGTGGCGGTGGAGGAGGTGGAAGTTGTTGATTTTGCTATTGTTGTCTTAACGCTTCAGTCAAGAGTTCAACCATTCTTTCCAATCTTGCAATTCTTGCTTCGAATGACTCATTTTCATTTACATTTCTTGCATTCTCCATTGCACTATATAAAACATGATGATAATAAACATAGGAAAAATGGTTCTCATATTACACATATACATATAACATGTCCACACACACACTTATGCATGCTTATGCAATGCCTTATATGAGTTTAAACTCACTTTTCCCTCATTCTCTCTCTCTACGTGGGTATGTTTGGTATGTGAAAAAGATGACTTAGGCAACCAAGAACTCTCTCTCTTAGTCTATATTTATGGATTCCAGATGAGTAGAAATATACTTTATTATTTAGTTTTTCAATTAGTTTATTAAATTGAGGTTCCAGTTAAATTAAATTAAATTAAAATAAATAAATATAACACTCATTTCTACCCAAATAAATTAATCCTCTACATTTAATAATGTCAATTATACTAATGTGAATTAGGCTCTAATTCCTATCCACTTGTTCATTTCTAACTTGTTAAAATTAGCGAATCAGACAGGTTTAATTCCTATTCTAACCTATCTGGTCAATCAAGTAATCAAGTAACTCAATAATTATCAAGACA
Source organism: Camellia sinensis (assembly GCF_055761805.1). Classification (NCBI taxonomy): domain Eukaryota; kingdom Viridiplantae; phylum Streptophyta; class Magnoliopsida; order Ericales; family Theaceae; genus Camellia; species Camellia sinensis. The sequence continues at coordinate 60,239,895 of NC_138962.1, read as the reverse complement.
ATCAATAACAGTTAAGCACATAAGTACTCAATTAACAATGAACATATAATCAATTAATTAAATTAATTTTAACTAAGGAGGTGGCTGTCACAGCATGGAAAAGAATTTTTGGACCAAAAGAATCCTAATTTGGATTGGTTAGTTTTCTTTGTATATGAAGCAATTTGTTGCTTGTGTTTTAGTAGTAGTTTGATTTATACTTTGTAATAGTTTCACCATAGTGAAAAAAAGGGAGAACGAAAGAAATTATATACCTTCGGGTTTAGAGAAAATCTTTGGAATTAATTTTATTATTGTAAATCAAAGTATAAAAACGCAACGGATGAAAAATTTTATAGTCATACCTTTTAGTAGAGGCTGAAGCGAAGAATCTCGTGGGTAAATCACGTGCTTCTAGGATGTGAACAACCAACCCAACAGTGGAGTGATACTACAAAATGAGTAGCACCCACACAAGTCACAATGCAGAAGCTGGATCGTTCTCATATGGGAGAGAGTTAGAGAGAGAGTCTAGGAAAAAGGTTATGGGTAAAAACCACATAACGTATCTTATATCAATATATTATTCCCATCATATCAGATGTATATAATCAAATATAATAACCCATATCTATCTATCCATCTATCCATATCTATTGATATGATAGATATAGATATCCTGAATGGTTATCCAAATAAGTTTTGAATTCAAATTCAAACTTACATGGATAAGGTTCAAAAGGTTCAAAGGGTCATGCCACATGGGCGCCCAATTTCTAACATCTCCCACTTGCACATGAGTTGGCATGACACTGCCACATCTCTATCTCAATCTCCCAAAAAATGAATAATCTCATACTAGCCAATGCACCGTGCGACTGCTGAGAACACCTGCATGTGGGAGCTCTATACTAGAAACTCAAAATGAGCCAGAATAGAGACATCAACCCAAAAAGAACAAAAATAGTGTCTCATATACCCAAGACCCATCTAATTACACCGGTCCAAAAAAACAACTCTAATCTCTCAAAAAGAGCATATTTGACCCTCTCAATTCTTGCAATATATTCACACTCAATCCGCCTCTCATACGGAGCGATGTGAGTTGCCGGGAGTGAATATACAATAGTGGTGTAATATTAGATGATCTTCCCTTTGCCCTCATGCCATTTAGTTTAGGATTGACCGATTTCCCAGTGATGTCCCTTAAGGCCGAATCATACATGACCGCAGGCAACATACCAAAGTAGCAGAACATCAACCCCTTACCTTATGACATATTCAAAAGTCACAAAAGGGTACTTCAATGAAAGTCATATCAATAATGACACGTAAGACTCACACGGTGAGGAAACAGGGATCCATTCTCTCACCTCATTACTCGGTCACCAAGCACATATAGTATGAATACATGCTACAGTGGAGTAATTCTTCTAAAAGAGTGACGTCATACTCGACACACCGTACAAATATTAGTCTAGTCGCTTTCTAGCGCCTAACCCGAATTCTCTGTTTGCTCACCTTCCAGGCGCTAAATGAGATCTCGCATCTGGCTAATCATAACAGGCACAACATGGAAAGTGGGTACTAATATCCATGTTTGGTCCTTAACATGACCTCATCTTGGTTGTAACCAAGGCGACATGCATAGTGGATAATTTAAGCCTCTCTTGGCTCCAAATAAAAATAAACCACTAGTCTCATCCTTGCTCGCGCCCAAGCGCTAAGGGCCATTGCTCGTGTGAGTGAGCCAATCTTGCCTGCTGACATCATCATCTGCTAACCATTATGACACAAACCATAATAGTGTCAACATCCCATCATCTCACTACAAATAAGTGATCGATCTAAAAAAACATGACCACAGCTTGCGCAATTCTAGATTTCAAACATAAGCCTTATCAGCACCTCTTGCGATAAGCATATACAACGGAATTCTCCATGTGCGCCTCACATGAAGTGATTCAAGATCACTACCTCTTGCGTAATAACCTCTCTAAAGATATTTTGGTGACCAATTTGCGTCATTCTTGATGTGCCCAACTAGCGCAGATGCGCCCAACTAGCGCATTGAATCTTGCAAGGAGCAAATTAATATACTACTAGTAAAGCATTCTATCCACAATCTAATGAGCAAGGTCAATGTCTAAACAACTCAGTTGACCATTTACCAAAAATAACACTTATCATGCCGAATACGCCCATATAGCATACTTTAGGCTCCCACAACAAAGAAATGATCAAGGAATATAGGTCATCTGTTTCTCCCAAAGACAATTCGAGGATTCACTCAATAGCTAAGGCTCTGGCTTTTAACGATAGGTAAGTCAATGGGTTTGCATTTTTGCATCTAGAATTGTTCTAGGATATTCCTTATGTAAGTCATCGCAGACAAAACATGAATTCTCCCAAAACAATCCCTAAGGATCAAACATCCGAGCATATACATTACATCACCCATGTCCATCATATCTAAAACAGAGGACTGCCCACCCTAGGTGGTGACAACCCTGAAAATTCCTGGCTCATAATGACTAAGTAAGGAAAAACTTCTTTTGGACCATTGATCATGCCTCAGTGGTCTTCATCGATCATCGTTGGCCTATCATGGCTAGACGAAATCTAAGAACCACTATTTGGATAACGTTTTTAGGCTGTAAAAGATTTATTGGAACTAGCAACCTTTTTGCGCTCCTAACTTTTCACCATAAAAGCAGAAGGTAAATCCCTACGGATCTACTTATCCAATTCTTTAACGAGAAAGTTGGGTCACAATGTCCACAAATCAATGTTCCGAACTTATGTCAATCATAGCCTAAGTCAAAATAACCTCACTCCCCAAGAGGAAGTCTTCTCATGGTCTACACTTTCCTTAATGGTGCGACTTTTTGGTATCTAGCGAGTCTTATGCCTCAACAATGACTATCCAAATTACGTATAACTTTAAAACAGTTTCGCGTCATAATGGAAAGTCAACCAAATTATAGAAATGGTAAATCCTCAAAGACTTTGTCTTAAATTACGCAACATTGATCCACTTTCTAAAAACAGGGGACTAGAGCCTTTGGCATTATCCTAGGCTCTTTATCATCTTGCAGAGCAATCATGAATGTTTCCTTCGCAATCACCCAGTGATGACGTGAAAAATTTTCACATTCGCTACCACACAACTAAGAATGTAGAGTATTCTTCTCTAATAAAGTAATCCATTAGTAGGCACATCGCTCCCATTGTCCCTAGGATATTGGAAATTTTTTTCCATTCTCAACTAGGCTACATAAAAGCACTATGCTTAGAATTCTCTATCTAATAGAGTTCCAAAACTCTATTCATGTCACCTTTACTAAGAAAACTTTATGTGACTTAGTTACACTTCCACAAAGCTGCTTACCTATATGCACATGACCCGGAGGGTTTACATGACCGCATACAATGATGCGCCACACGACCCTTTGTGTTTATAAGACAACATACAATAATGCGCTATAGAACCCTAGGTCTTCACTTCGCAACCTTATGAGAAGTAAAATAAAGATAAGCTGCTTAACGGTTACAGATCGCCCATAAATGGCTCTCCGTTAACCCATTACTCAAACGGAGTGTAAAATCTGATATGGAGGGCACTTAGTTAGGGATATAAGCAACAAACTAGTGCAATTCCCAATTGGGAAACTGTAGACACCCTATTTTTGACCGTCCTCAAGACTTGGACGTCACCATTGGAACACTTGGTGATTACTCTTGTTTGTGTTCGTCTTGAGTTCCCGGAGGTCTTAGTTGCGCGCCTCGCCTCAGGATCTCTCGACTCGATCGTGTTGTGTCTGGTTTTGCACCAAACACTTGTGTTTTGCCTTGGAGGGGCAGGGAATGCCTTGTGAGGCATCCCCACACATCACCGGCCATGGCTTGAGGCCACCGGCCAGTGATTTTATGCCATCGGCAATGTATATTGCCGGTCGGCACTCTTTGTTGCCGGTCGGCCATTTATTTTGCCAAAATGGCAATTTTGAATGGCCGATCACTGTTCATCTACTTTTAGTAGATATTTTGTGCCAGCTGCGATAGCTGGCACCCACTCTGCTCCCCTCCATACACGTGTATAGAGGGATTTCCCTCTTGGATGGCTTGTTTTGGAAGCCTCACAAGAGGGAGTTGCCTATAAGAAGAGGCTTCCCCTCTTGGCATTAGGGTTAGAAAAAATTGTTAGAGGAGCTCTGGTTCTAGGTTTAGGGTTTTATATCTATCCTATATCTATACCTCTCCTTCTCTTGTATTGTGTGTGTTTAAGCCTTAGTTTCGTACACAAACACACACTACCACACCTTTCCTTGGAGCTGAGGCCCTTGAGGTTTGTTTTAGAGTTTTGAAGTTGATTTCAACCTCAAGAAGCTGCTGGAGCTCCATTGTTGAAGAAGGTCTACAAGGGTAATCACTTTTGTCCATTTTTACCCCATTTTTGGACACTACTTTTACTTATCTTGCAACTGTTTTTTGGCTTTGCATATAACATAAAAAAGTTCTGTTTTTAGGCCCTCTAAATAGTTGTTTAAGGTTGCTTCAAGCTTTGGGGTTGTTTGACCCCTCTTAAGCCTTGTAAGGCTCCATTTTGTGCCATTTTGGGTGAGCTCCGAGACCTTGGTGTTTGGGCCTCCTCACCACTGAAATCTTAAGGGATTTCAAAGGTGAGGATGGTGCCTTGAGATCCCAAAAAGGAGAGGGCCACCCCCTCTCCTTGTTGTCCTTGAAAAGGACCATTTTTGCCTCTTGAGGGAGCACCTAGCTTAGGCTCTTGTTGACCATGCCTTAGCTGTTATTTACGCTTATTTTTCCATGAAATAGTATTGAGTTGAGTTGGTTTTGGTACACCATGCTTGCTTAGCATACATGCCCATTTTGTTGCCTTAACATGCATCTAGGTTTTAACCCTTGTTCAAGCATGCTTTAGGCCTAGCTTTGTGAAGCTTTCATGTTTATTTTGCCATGCTTAAGGTCTGTCCTTGGCTGTTTTGGTCAACCATAGCTTGCATTGTATGCCCCCTTTGCATTTTGGGCTTGTTGGCCTTAAGTATATAAGTGTGTAGCATGCCTTGTTTGTATCATTTCAATGGTTTGGAACCACTTAACATGTTATCTCAGTCCTTATGACATGTTTATATGCTTTCATTTAATATTCCTTCAATATGTTTAAAGGTTGTTACCTTATGCCCCTTGTTTAGGCCTCGGAGTATGCTTGCACTTTTAGACCACTTAGATGCCATCTAAGTGCATCCTTGGCTTTGTTTAAGTCTGCATTTGACTTGTTTTAAGTCCCCTTAGCCTTGTGAGGTTTGGTGGACTTGACTTTGGTTTAAGCCTCCTTGGCTTGTCTTAAGCACTTGGGCCATGTTGCATGTTTTGCTTGCTTTGTTTAGTTGGTTTGGCACCTCCTATAGCATGATTTTCAGAGCTTCATTTGCATGTTAATTGTCCAATGCTATGCCTCTTTTAAAGTGTGCTTAAAAGCTGCCTTTATGTGCTTAAATGTTGGTCCATGTTGTCATGTATGCTTGCATGTGCATTTGGCCTCATTTCCTTGGTTGATGGCCACTGTTTTGGGCTTCCTTAAGGGCTGCCCTTGCATGTTTGCTTGCATACTTGCATAAATGCATTATATGCCCATGTTGCATGTTAGTTCACATGCCTAGGTTGCACTCCATCTAGCATGCATGCCTTGCTCCTTGATTAGTGATGGGAGTTGGGCCTTTGTTTGTTGGTTTGCATTGCATTTGAAATTAATATGCATAACTTGGTCTCTTGGGCCATCACGCATTGAAATGCGCGATTGATGGTCCGAGAACCAAGGACCATGTCCCTTTGAGTCATAAACATGATAAGCGATATGGTTGGTGCATACATTGCTTGAATTACATTGCCATGCAAAGCTCTGTTCTCTGCTGCTGTCAAACAGATTCTGCAGGAACGTTTTGCAGATCGACTGCACAGAGTGCCGACCGGCAATCCCTCGGTGGCCGATGGATTCATTTTTGGCCGATCGCCACCAAATCACAGCCGATGATGATTCCCTCCAGCCCGTGGCATTCCCCAACATCCAGTGAATACATCCTGAGACTTTGGCAATCTTCAGAGAAGCAGAGCAGGGAAAACAGAGGCGGCTTGTGCATGGCACTGGACTTCCGAGCAAGACCTGAGCATGCGTGCATTGGACCCTCTTCCCGAGGCCCCCTTTTTTTATTGCTTTTCTTAGCTTAGTTAATTTGTTAATTAATTAGGTGATTTGTAATAATTAAATAGCTTGCGAGTTAGTTAATTTGTATTATTCTTTCGGTCCCTCCGAGCGAAGGCGAATTTGTAATAAGTGTGGGTGTGTGCGTGCATGTCTTCTAACCCCCACTTCTTTCTCCCTTTTACTTACCTATTTTGATGGTTAGTAATAGGTCATGTTTAATTTAGCATACCTTATGCTATGCATGCGTGCATCATTCATCAGTATTGCATGCACCGGGCTCGGCGCATCATGCTAACAGCATTAGTATTTCAAATCTGACTTGAATACATGCTACCCGTGCATTTTCACATGTCATTCATAGACTAGCCGAGCCTACTCTAGTGACATTCCGTATGCGTTGCATTAGGCATTTAAACATGGACATGGATCATGCATTGATTGCTAACGAGTTCTTTGTTTTGGCACGGAGTACAATGTAAGTATTTATACTTTAGCATGCCGCATACGTGTGAGTGTTGCCATAATTGCATGATTACCATGAGGCTAGCTGCTTATGTGATATAACTGCTTGAATGCCTGTGGATGGAGGTCGAATTGCTTAAATTGGGATAACGTATTAAAACTGTGAATTTTAAGCCCACTAGATAGTGACAAAACCATCTTTTCTAAAAGCCCACTCGAGGGTGGCAAAACCTGCATTTTATCCTACTTGCGAGTAGCAAACCATCTTCAAAACGAACATGCAATGTTTGTTCCAATTTAGGCGATTTGGTCTATACTTGTTTGCTGTGTGCATAACATAGTAATTCTAGGCTAATAAATGGAATAAGAACATATAACGTTTTCAAAAACAGATATCATGGTTAGTAGAGGCCGATCTTCGGATCGGGCGAGAGGGGGTGCTCATAGCTGACCTTCCCCAATCGTACCCTAGCTCCCGAGCCGAGGCAACTTTGGTGATGATGGACATGTGGCCTTTGGCACGGAGTCAGGGTTTCCTAAATTTCCCTATAAAAAATATTTAGGTGGTGACTCTGTATCTGGCAAAGCAGTCTATGTTTGGCACTTCTTTTCAAAAATCTGTTTCTCAAAATGATTTGTCGGATTTGGACTCTTTGGTTCAGATTTAGAACCGTGACACAAATCGAGTCCGAACTGTAGCGGGGTCTCTCGCGGACGTGTTACAGTTTCTGGCGACTCTGCTGGGGATTTTAGAGAGCTTGACTCGAACTCGTGATATCCTGTTTTGATTTCATTTCTGTGTCTCTTTGCATTGCATGTGCATTGGTGCGCCTAGGACACCGTGTTTGCCATTTTCCATTCCTGAACGGTTTGCTGGAGGCTTGTCTTTTCAAGACATGACCATAAGACTGACCGGTTTTGGGCTCTGACAGTATGGGAACACAAACCCCGGTTTTACCGGGGCACCCTTTTTTGACCATTCGACCTAGTGCATATTCGGAATATGTAGTGACCATTCCAAACTAGGACAGGTTGCTTACCTGATGATAGGTTGTTTGAAACCGCTGCGTGCGTAGTGAAACCCTAGTTCCTGACAAAATAGGACAGGGAAACCCTACCCCAACATAGGGGTGTTTTGGCTCTCTCTTATCTGCTATGTGCCTTGGAGTGTATCTCTGCAGGGAACGTACATATCAGTTTGTAAGTTTGAGTATTAGGCCCGAGGGCACCAGTATCAGTGTTGTCGAGAAATCAGTTATATCTACGGGTATCAGTTCAGTTTTGAGAACAGTGATTCTGGGGAACAGTGATCAGTAGTAGAGTGCAGTTGTTCGGCTACACCAGTATTTGATCTGTTTGGGCTGAAATGCTGCTTGTTTTTCCTTTCAGTTCAGAGAGTTCAGAGAGTTGATACAAAATAGCCAGTATTCCCCCTTGCTGAGGCAGGACTTATGATGACGCAGAATTCAGAAGAGACTGTGGTTATGACAGTCGCATTAGGTCAAGGAATCAGTTTGCAGGGCGAGACCGATGGTGATGCACCACACCCGCCCAGGTCACCCATTGCACACCCAATCTGGGCACCCCAATTATATCAGGCTTGCGAGCCCACCACATTCGAGCTGATGGGAATGATAGGTGATCTCCAAAGGTCCGTGGCGGATCTCGCCTACGGAATGTCAGCTTCGCCATCCGCAACACCATATGCCAGGAATTTTGTGCCACAGGAGCCCCCACTACTGGGACGAATTGTGATCGAGCTTAACCAACCCGAGGTGGTCTCAAGTTGTAGCAATGATGTATCGACACCAACCCAAACCCTTGATCAGGCTGAGGCCAGAGGTAAAAACAAAGCAAAGGCAGATGCTGATCCCGTTGAGCGACTGCTATGGGTAGTGGAGGCTTTGAAAGCCGGGAGGATGAATAAGCAACAAGTATTCGCAGTCATGACTAAAACTGTGGATGATATTTTCCCCACTCCGATCGAGGGCAGTTCAAGCCAGACAGAAAATCGGGACAGACCCCGTCACGCCAGAACAGTTCTTTCCATTCCCAACCCTGTACTCGGGAAAGATCAGAAAGTAAAGGCAGTGCCTGCTGACCCGTTCGCTAGTGCGTCTGGCAAGAACACTCAGACTTCGAAGTACCTACCCCGAGGGCGTAGGACCTTCCACGCTCTCTACATGCCGCTGTCTAAGGTACTTCAAATCCTGGCCGAAAGGGGGCATCTTAAACCCCTTGAGCCTAGGCCCCTCCCCAATCCTCTTCCAGCAGGCCATGACGCTACTCAGTACTGCGCGTACCATCAGCAGACCGGCCACCCCACCGATAATTGTTTCCGCCTCCGTCATGAGGTACAAGATTTGATTGATAACGAGGTTATCCTCCCGCCCACCTCAGCAAAGTCCGTTACTACCCAGCTATTGGATTTTGAGGATACTGCGAGTATGTGATCAGGGGATGGGTCACCTTTAGGCGGTGCCCGACATCTTGATGTGACGTTCGGCACGCATTTTTGAGCATCTACGAAAGTTAGTTTTGTGAATTCTGGCTTGGATGTCGAGCCAGTCTGCAGTTTCTTTTTGAGTCTGTCTCATTGTCTTGAGTCAGTTCTTTTGATTAAGGGTCTGTCTTGTTGTAGCGAGTCAGTCCCCCTGTATAGAATGTCGAGTGATTCCGGGGTTGTTGCCTCAAACACCGTTTTTGTATTTAACCTTTTTGCTTTCTTTTTGAGTCTGTCTCTGCTGTGGAGCCAGTTACATCCGAGAAACCTGAATGAAACAGCTGCGGCTATCATGTTTTCGTGCTTATTGTTTGTTTTGGGCTAGTTGTGCCAGAGGTTTTGAATGGAACGGCCCTGCATTCTACCTACTCTTCTGTGTCTTGAGAATTATTGCATTAACCTAAGTTCTTCAAAACTTTTTTCGAAACATTGTGATAAAAAATGAAGAGGAAGGAATTCCTCCGGTTTTGTAAAAATTTGATCAATTGAGAGAAAGAGAGGCATGCTAAGCCCTTAATGAATGAAATCATGCTTGTCAGCGTGAGTACTGAGAAGGACCCTGGCTTGATCCAGACTGGTTCCACACTATCTTCAGCGCGAGCGATTTGTCGCTTCTTTAAAAACTTTCAAAAAACAAAAGTTTTGCGTCGTCCTGCGAAGACCTGTGTGGAATCACTCTTGAGATTGTGTAGCTTAGGATCGCTCTCAGCCTCAAGACTCGAGTCCTTGTTTTAAAGCCTTGAACCACAATTCGGAATGTTCAACGGTCAACCACAACGTGAGGCCTGTGTGACCATTTTGAACCAGCCCTCAAACAAGAGGCACCAAAGTCAGATCAAGAAGATCAGATCAAAGGAAGCTTGTAAAGCTAGATCAGAAGCCCCCCCTCAAACTAGGGGCAAAAATGTTAGATATGCTCGAAGAGCCGAAGATGGATCCTTCAGTAAACCAATACAATAGCCACTCTCCTGGATACGGATGGCTTCAAGACCCTAAAACCATTTGGCATGGACTTGTTACACTTTTACCCTTTGAGAGGCTCGCTGGGCCGAAAACCCAGAAGGGCGACCCAGGCAAAAGTTAGAGCAAGAGAAAAATACAAAAAAAGAAAAAAAAAATGCAAAAGAAAAGAAAAAAAAGAGAATGAAAAGATACAAAAAAATCAAGAAAAAAAAAGAGAAAAAAAGAAAATGAAAAGAAGCTCGCAAGGTCAAAAACCCGCATCGGGCACCTTGGCAAAAGTTAGAGCCTGAAAAGTGAAGGTTAAAATACCCGAGTGTACCTTAACCGGAACTACGTAAGGCTTGATTCCCATGTTTGGGATACGTAGGCAACTTCATTCTGAAGTCCAGCCCCCAACACTTTCATAGCATCTCTTTCCATACAATGGTTTCGATTTCATCCCAAAGTCCAGTCGCCAACACTTCCAAAGTGACTATGTCCATATATTGATTATGACTGTCTCCGTCATCTCCGTGTCCAAGAGTTCGACCACCACCAATGAAGACTGTTTGCGGACTGCTGCGACATCATCCAAACAAGGAGCAACTTTCCGTTGCCACGAGTCGTCGCAAGTCGCTGTTCAAACCAAGGGCAACTTTCCGTTACCATGCAGCCCCTTCAAGCAAGGGGCAATTTTCCATTGCCTCCAATCCAAGGTTGCGTATCTCAAGGGTAAGTTCCGTGCTCGTTTAGCATTGGCCGTTTGCAAAAATATTTTTATACTGAGGTTGACTATTTTCTCGAAAACTATTCCATTTTCCGAAACCCGACCTTTTCTTGGACCCAAAAAAGGAAAATTTTCAGTGCTTACAGCCTGACTTGCGTGATTTTCAAATCAAAAATCGAACAAGTACGTTAATCCGACTCTCATCTTGATCAAAACTGTTTTAGTAGAAAACCAAAACAAAAAATGGTCAAAATGAAGAACTAGGGACACAGTTGAGTCAGGCGTTCTGTCTTTCTCCCGTCGTCAACATACTGGCCAGAAGGGCACTCTACCCACCAGAAGAAATAGTTGTGAGCTAACGGCGTTGGGCATGAACCCGCAACTTCCTATTCATTCATCAATCACCTTGGGAAGGGACGAAAAATGAGAGAATAAAGAATAGAGAGGTGTAAGTTGAGAGAAAAGTAAGAAAAAGGGTTTTGAGAGAAAAAATCGAGCCTGAGGGCCGAGTGATGTGAGAATCACAAATCAGAAAGGGTGGGAAATATACCCGGAGGAACTGGCTCCTCGAGATTTGAGGTCTTTCGTTGAACATGTCCGCGTGTCGTGTCTTTCGTTTTGTTCACCTCAACTTTTGTTTTGGGCCTTTTCCGAGTGTGTCTTGTTGGGTTTAGGTCGTGTACCCTTTTGTTTGAGCCCTTCCCGCTGTGTTCAGTTGTAGGCTCGATACCCCGGTTGAAAATCCTTTTTTATTTCGAAAATCGTTTATGCTCAGAGTGCTGTGCCATTCTCTACATCTGTGCGAAGCAAAAGAAGAAAAAAAAATTCGGGGCATCTGAGCGTGCTTCAACTTCAACTGGTTCCATCTTTGTGTTCCGTCTTGTCAGATTGGGCCGTTTGTTCAGGATTTGCTGTGTGCAGAATGAACCGAGTGTGGTGTTAGGGGCTGTATGCAGACTAATCCCCAACAGAGTATGGGCTGTGCGTTCAGTTTGTGCAGTGTGTTGCTTGGGTTGTTTTGCTATGAGGCCATTTGGTTGTCGGATCATTACAGTACAAATGCTCGATTTTCAGACAACAGGTCAATTCCATTCACATTGAGGTGTAACATGATGTATTGCAATGCAATACATGAGATATGTAAATGTAACACTTTTTAAACAAAAAGTTTGTTCATTTCATTATCTTTTTCAAGTGCATGGCTTTGAAAACAAAAATCTGCCTGCGACAGTACAAGGTAATCTAACTACAAGCAAAGAGAAGAAAAAAAAAAGAAGAGAAAGTACAAAAAAAGAAGAAAAGCAGCAATCTGGATCGTCATCAGTAGTCTCGGGCCCGGGGATCTGTCCTCACCCTCTTCCTGGACGAAGGTCCAGGAGCATCACCAGCATCGCCATCTGAGCCCGAGTCCGAGCCGTCTCCGATCTCCTCCGACGATGACTCCGCCTCCGCCTCCGCCTCCGACTCCTCGTCATCATCGTCTGGAACTGGCGCCCGTGAGCTCCTCCCGACATGGGTGCGTCCCGCCTTGGTGCGGGGGTATACTCTACCATCTTCTTCGGTAGGAACAGAGGGTCCAGCTGGAGCACCACCCACCGGAGGAATCTAGAAGGGAGGCTGAAAAGCATAAAAGGCAAATACATCAGAATACTGTGAGCAGTTTATTAGTGTAGAATGTAGTGTATGTGTACAGTGTGTGAATGCCGTGAGCAGTTCATCAATGCAGAATGCAGTGTATGAGTACAGTGTATGAATGCCGTAAGCAGTTCATCTGTGTAGAATGTAGTGTATGAGTACGGTGTGTGAATGCCGTGAGCAGTTTATCAGTGCAGAATACAGTGTATGAGTACAGTGTGTGAATGCCGTGAGCAGTTTATCAAGTGCAGAATGCAGTGTATAAATGCAATGTATGCAGTGTATCAGATGCTGTGAGATCAGTGTGTCAGGTGTTGTGTCGTGCATCAGATTACGCGAATCAGTTTATGAATGGTTTGAGACCGTCGTCAGAAGGACATACCAGAATACTATAGAGGGCCAGGAGGTCGAAGGTCCACTGTAGCATCTCCATCATGGAGGCATTCAACTCCAGGGACTGCCGGGTGTACTCGGAGGACGCCTGCAAAAGTATCAAAGGCATTAGTATTCTGCAGAATATCAAAATAAACTGAAATAAAATGACAATGCAAGATGCAAGATGAATTAGTACATACCGTAGGTAAGTCATAGAACCCGACCAACTCATGGTCAGCCAGAGGAGGAGCAAAGGGAATCTGGTACGTCGCCCCACCCTGCCCTCGACATGTCAGTGTAGTGGGTAGCGCTGGCCAGCTAGCCCCTCGACCCCTCCGAGCTCCGCTCCCGCCACAGACATGAGCCGTCCTCGACGTCCCTGCCCCCACTCTCCCTCCAGCTGCCGGTGCCGCTGGCCTCTCCCTCTCGGCTCGGCGACCATTGCCCAAGGGTCGCATAATGTAGGTCCGGACGTACTCGGCATAGTCGCCCTCGCCTCTGTGACGCTCCGTACCCCAGCCGACAGTGTAGTCCCTCATGTGCTCAAGGGAGAACCCCTCTGTATGCCTCATATGTGTAGGGGGCGGACCCGGAACTATCTGCTCCGGCAAACCCAGGGTCTGGCGCAAGAAACGCTCACCCAGGTACCAAGCTCGACAGACCAGGCCCTCCAACAGAATCCTGAGGCGGGCCGTCTTATCAGCACCCTCATAGTGGTCTCTCACCCCAGCCGGCAACGGAGCCCAGGGCTGCCAGGTGATCTGCGGGTAAATATGCAGTTTGTTATCTATCTGTTATCGAAAATACAGTGCTAAGCGAAGCCTAAGCAAATTCTAAAGTTGAACATACCTCCGCGGCGGTGATGGTGTCAAAGTAGCGGCGGAAGAAAATAAAAGACTCCCGTGGTCTCCGCACGCATCGCACATCAAAGCGATGAGAAAAGGGGACGCCGAGTGGGGTCTCCACATCCGGTACTGGGGCAAGCCTGGGAAAGTAGGCATACACCCACAACTGCAGAACAGATATAAGTATGACTATCAGATAAAGCAAAATACAGAATGAAGCAGAAATGGCAGAGCCGTGTGTTGTGCAGTGTATTGTACAGAGTATACAGTGTGTGCAGTATACAGTCAAAGTAAAGCAGAGTATACGTGTGCCGCGTGTGCAGTATATAGTCAATGAGAGGCAGACCGTGGTGTGTGCAGTGTACAGAATACAGAAAACGTGAAGCGAAAGGAGAAGAAGATGTACCTCATAAGCTCGCCAGTAGCCGCCAAGAAGCTGTCCGCTGAGGCGGGAAGAAGAGCTCATGTAACCATACAATGTGGCCAAGCCTGCGCCACCCCAGTCATAACGGCGGATCCGCCTGACATCCACCAGTGCGCTCAACAGACATAGAGGCACGGTGTTCGCCCGGTTGGTGAAAAGGGTCGTCCCGAGCAGAAACATGATGAAACCCCGTGCGTACTGATCTACCTCCTCCGGGGTCATCTGTGCCTCCTCCGCCAAGGCTGGCTGAATTCGGAAGTGGCTCTCGAACCATGAATACCTGACAAACCCTGCCCGGGCAAGAGGTGGCTGAGTGCCGAGCAGGTACAGCTGGGCGGCGTCCCACTCATCCATATCAGTATCGAAGGGGATTGGATCACCCCCTACCCCGATGCCGGTGAGCATCGAGAAATCATAAGGGGTCATCGTCATGTCCCCCGCGACAGAGAAGTGGAAGGAGTTTGTGGTATCCCACCACCTCTCCACTAAAGCGGCAAGCAAGGGCCTGCAGGTCGTAAGTCGGGAGAGCCCCCTGCAGAAGATGCCGAAACCGGCCTCGTCGACGATATGGCAAACCGCGTCTGGCAGCTCTATGTACCAGTCCCGAGCAACGACGTTCCCATACCCGCGGATGGTATGGGAATCCCCCTGTAATCAAAAACAACAATTGCAAGGCAATATTCAAAATGCAGTTTTTAGAAGCATACAGATATACAGCATGTGTGCATGTTTTCAGATTCAAGCAGATACCGGGTACCAGTGTGTATGCAGTAAAATACAGTGTGCGTCGTGCGTTTGGGTGATTTAGGGTCAGTGCAGTGTGTGTGCACGTGTAAGTTTCAAACAGATACCGGTTGTAAGTTTGTTTGCAATCAACTACAGTGTACAGTGTATCGGTGCATCCGGGCTAAGCAGTTAGAGAACAAAATCAACTAATGGCAGTTATGTTCTACATTGCGAAAAATAATAAAAAAGAAGAAAGAATGTTACCTCGGAAGCACCGAAGGACAGATGGGAGGTAGGCTCACGCAGGAGAAGCTCGGGTGCCACGCCCATCTCGAAGCTCCGGAACTGGCGTAGTCCATCGGGGAGCATCACATGAACCGCAGGCCTGTAGGTCTCCGGATCGAACGGTCGGATATGAAGTGGCAAAGGGTCGGCCTCGGGATCCATCTCGAGCTCTGGAGGGGTCCCGCCCTGTGGAAGATCGTCCGCCATCTTGAAGAGAATGTGAAAATGGCCGGAAGACGAAAAATCGGGCGAGAATGTGAAGAGTCAACAAAAAGTCAACCCTGAGAGGGCCGGAAAAGGCCGAAAAAGCCGAAGTACGGAAAAGGCACAGATATCGAGAAAAACTTGAGAGAAACAAGCCCCGAGTGGCGGAAATAAAAAACGAGACACCGAAACGAAGTTTCGTTCGGTTCAAAACATTCGAAACGCGAAGGTATTCGCGAATCGGACGACGAAATGGAGGCTAGAACGCAAGAAAACGAGGAAATCAAAGGAGGAAAATGATCTAGAGAGAGAGGGGGAGAAATTTCGAGCAAGAGGAAGTGAAGAAAATAGGGCTAGAAGCCCTATTTTAAAAGACCCGTGGCCAAATGACTGAACTGCCCCGATACAGGAACATTTTGCCGGTCGGCCACACTGTTGGCCGGTCGGCAAAATATTGTGCCGATGGAATTTTGTGATGGCCGATGGACGGCCGGTGATGCATTTTGATGGCCGGTGGGTATCCGGTGGTCTCTTACAGTGGTTTTGGAGCCTCCTACATCCTTTTTTGGGTTATATGTGTGGTTCAGGGCCTTCTTTGCTCAAGACGGTGCAAGAAACGTGCATCTCCGACGCTCAACCGGCCTCCGTTTTGACCTCAGATCGTGTCTTCTGTGCGTGGCACTCGAATTCGTGCAAGGTGTATCCTTTCCGTATCCTTTTGGTTTACAAAAACTCGAAAGTTGCCCTCTCGCGCATTGCACTGTCTCGTGCACTCGCGTTGTCCGACGCACCGCGCTGTTATGCACATCTCATTGCATTTTGCATGCATACGTTGGTCTAGCGAGACCTTAAATACGCTCGGTCTAGGAGACCTTAAATCCTCTGAAGGTGTAAGTTCTTCGGTGTTTGTCGTGCCCGAACGACCTTTGGTACGTCGCATTACCATGCACTTCAAGCAACTCGCGTCGCCACATATTCAAGTTCACATGCATTTTAAACGGCGCACGTGGTTGCGCATTCGGGTTCACATGCATTGTCATGCATATCAAAAGACGTGCGTTGTCACGCACTTACATCTCAGAAGCCGCGTGTTGTCGCGCATTTCGAAATCATGCATTCGAAATAGCAAAATTCATGCACTTGCTCGGTCTGGCGAGACTTTAAACCCGCTCGGTTGCATTGTTATGCATTTCAAACGGCGCGCGTGGTCACGCATTCGGGTTCACTTGCATTGTCATGCATATCAAAAGACGTGCGTTGTCACGCACTTGCATCAACGCGCATAACCATGCATTCTCCCGGTTTGGCGAGACCTTAAACCCGCTCGGTTGCATTGTCATGCATTTCGAAGCGACCTGTGTTGTCGCGCATTCCATGCAACATGCATTTCATGCATCATTTGCATTTCAAAAAACAAACAAAAAATATAATTGCATTGTCATGCATCATCGTAAATAGTTGCATTGTCATGCACCATCGTAAATAGTTACATTATCATGCATCATTGTAATATAGTGTATATTGCATTGTAATTTGCATGGATTCACTGCATCACTTCCATCTATGGCTCGCGCCTTTCCATGATTAAGCTTGGTCCGGTATGTGCCCATACTTCTCATATCAGAGCATAGTTCAGTGGACCGTTCTATGTTAGACGCGGCTTGTACGTATACATGCCCTTCCTAGGCAAGATTTGGTTTGGCCTGCGTGCCTTATCCATCGTATCTTTTCCATCCCAGTGCACATTGCATTGTAATTTGCATGCATTCATTGCAACACCTTCCATTTATGGCTCGAGCCTTTCCATGTTGAGCTTGGTCCGGTATGTGCCCATACTTCTCGTGTCGAAGCATAGTTCAGTGGACCGTTCTATGTTAGACGTGGCTTGTATGTGTACATATTTTGCCTAGGCAAGATTCGGTTTGGCCCGTGTGCCATATCCATTGCCATTTCCCCAGCATTTTCATTATATATTACATTGTAGTATAATTGTTGCATCCAGCATTAGGATCGTTGTCCTTTCCGCAGTGGGTCGTTTCCCTACCTTTGTCATTCCCCCCAATACTTGTTCTTGTGTCCGTCTACATTACTCATAGTTCTGTTGACCGTTCTATGGTAGACGGACTTGTTACCTCCATCAATCTATTTGACATAGGTGTAGTTTCGAACCGCTCATGATTAGATCACAATTCAATTGCATTGTTCATACATAGTTTTGTATATATTGCATATCATTTTGCATTCATTTTTTGCATTGTCATGCATGTTGCTAATAACATTGTACCTGTTAAGTTTGCTTTCTTTGCAGGCACGATATTGTATGTACGGTTCATTTAAGGCTGGTGCAACCCGCCCTCTCGTAGACCGCATGTTTTGCTTGCGTAGACCGCATGTTTGTAATTAATTACGCTACTTGCGTAGACCGCATGTTTGTAATCAATTTCATTACTTGCGTAGACCGCATGTTTTGCTTGCGTAGACCGCCTGCTCTGCTTGCGTGGACCGCATTCTTATGTTCAAATCCATTACTTGCGTAGACCGCATGTTTTGTTTTGTGTAGACCACATGTTTTGCTTGCGTAGACCGTGTGTTTTGCTTGCGTGAACCGTATTCTTATGTTCAATTTCATTACTTGCGTAGACCGCTTTCGTTGCCTGCGTAGACCGCGTGCCCCACTTACATGACTGTGCCTTCACAGCATTGTTATGCTTCCCACTTGCTTTGCGTTGTCACGCATTTTTAAGTACATTAATATGCATGTTGTTAATCACATTGTACCTGTTAAGTTTGTTTTCTTTGCAGGCACGATATTGTATGTACGGTTCGTCTAAAGCTGGTGCAACCAGACGAGCCGCACGGGTATTGTATCCTCCGAGTGAGACATATCGAGAATCGTATAATTCTCTTACATCCTTTCTGCATTTGCAATGTAGTTTCATTGGTGTAGGCTAGCTTAAAACTGTCGCATGTGTGCTTCATTACAGCTTTCTTTACATGATCATAAGTTAAGTTCGGCTCTGTGCATTGTCTTGCATCTTGCCCCCGCCTTCGGGCGTATATCTTGTTTGTTTGCATGTTTGTCTAAGTCTTTGGCCTTGTCAAAAATGGGTCGTCTCTGGGCTTTGACATTCACTCCCGTCATTGTTATGACTTTCGAGTTCTGTCAAAGAGGGGCAACTGTAGACACCCCATTTTTGACCGTCCTCAAGACTTGGACGTCACCATTGGAACACTTGGTGATTACTCTTGTTTGTGTTCGTCTTGAGTTCCCGGAGGTCTCGGTTGCGCGCCTTGCCTCAGGATCTCTCGACTTGACCGTGTTGTGTCTGGTTTTGCACCAAACACTTGTGTTTTGCCTTGGAGGGGCAGGGAATGCCTTGTGAGGCATCCCTACACATCACCGGCCATGGCTTGAGGCCACCGGCCAGTGATTTTATGCCATCGGCAATGTATATTGCCGGTCGGCACTCTTTGTTGCCGGTCGGCCATTTATTTTGCCAAAATGGCAATTTTGAATGGTCGATCACTGTTCATCTACTTTTAGTAGATATTTTGTGCCAGCTGTGATAGTTGGCACCCACTCTGCTTCCCTCCATACACGTGTATAGAGGGATTTCCCTCTTGGATGGCTTGTTTTGGAAGCCTCACAAAAGGGAGTTGCCTATAAGAAGAGGCTTCCCCTCTTGGCATTAGGGTTAGAAAAAATTGTTAGAGGAGCTCTGGTTCTAGGTTTAGGGTTTTATATCTATCCTATATCTATACCTCTCATTCTCTTGTATTGTGTGTGTTTAAGCCTAAGTTTCGTACACAAACACACACAACCACACCTTTCCTTGGAGCTGAGGCACTTGAGGGTTGTTTTTAGAGTTTTGAAGTTGATTTCAACCTCAAGAAGCTGCTGGAGCTCCATTGTTGAAGAAGGTCTACAGGGGTAATCACTTTTGTCCCTTTTTACCCCATTTTTGCACACTACTTTTACTTATCTTGCAACTGTTTTTTGGCTTTGCATATAACATAAAAAAGTTCTGTTTTTAGGCCCTCTAAATAGTTGTTTAAGGTTGCTTCAAGCTTTGGGGTTGTTTGACCCCTCTTAAGCCTTGTAAGGCTCCATTTTGTGCCATTTTGGGTGAGCTCCGAGACCTTGGTGTTTGGGCCTCCTCACCACTGAAATCTTGAGGGATTTCAGAGGTGAGGATGGTGCCTTGAGGTCCCAAGAAGGAGAGGGCCACCCCCTCTCCTTGTTGTCCTTGAAAAGGACCATTTTTGTCTCTTGAAGGAGCACCTAGCTTAGGCTCTTGTTGACCATGACTTAGCTGTTATTTATGCTTATTTTTCCATGAAATAGCATTGAGTTGAGTTGGTTTTGGTACACCATGCTTGCTTAGCATACATGCCTTGTAATGCCATTTTGTTGCCTTAACATGCATCTAGGTTTTAACCCTTGTTCAAGCATGCTTTAGGCCTAGCTTTGTGAAGCTTTCATGTTTATTTTGCCATGCTTAAAGTCTGTCCTTGGCTGTTTTCGTCAACCATAGCTTGCATTGCATGCCCCCTTTGCATTTTGGGCTTGTTGGCCTTAAGTATATAAGTGTGTAGCATGCCTTGTTTGTATCATTTCAATGGTTTGGAACCACTTAACATGTTATCTCAGTCCTTATGACATGCTTATATGCTTGCATTTAATCCTCCTTCAATATGTTTAAAGGTTGTTACCTTATGCCCCTTGTTTAGGCCTCGGAGTATGCTTGCACTTTTAGACCACTTAGATGCCATCTAAGTGCATCCTTGGCTTTGTTTAAGTCTGCATTTGACTTGTTTTAAGTCCCCTTAGCCTTGTGAGGTTTGGTGGACTTGACCTTGGTTTAAGCCTCCTTGGCTTGTCTTAAGCACTTGGGCCATGTTGCATGTTTTGTTTGCTTTGTTTAGTTGGTTTGGCACCTCCTATAGCATGATTTTCAGAGCTTCATTTGCATGTTAATTGTCCAATGCTATGCCTCTTTTAAAGTGTGCTTAAAAGCTTCCTTTATGTGCTTAAATGTTGGTCCATGTTGTCATGTATGCTTGCATGTGCATTTGGCCTCATTTCCTTGGTTGATGGCCACTGTTTTGGGCTTCTTTAAGGGCTGCCCAAACGAGCTTGAGTCCATCCTTTGCTTGTTTGCATACTTACCTTGCATGTTTGCTTGCATACTTGCATAAATGCATTATATGCCCATGTTGCATGTTAGTTCACATGCCTAGGTTGCACTCCATCTAGCATGCATGCCTTGCTCCTTGATTAGTGATGGGAGTTGGGCCTTTGTTTGTTGGTTTGCATTGCATTTGAAATTAATATGCATAACTTGGTCTCTTGGGCCATCATGTATTGAAATGCGCGATTGATGGTCCGAGAACCAAGGACCATGTCCCTTTGAGTCATAAACATGATAAGCGATATGGTTGGTGCATACATTGCTTGAATTACATTGCCATTCAAAGCTCTGTCCTCTGCTGCTGTCAAACAGATTCTGCAGGAACTTTTTGCCGATCGACTGCACAGAGTGCCGACCGGCAATCCCTCGGTGGCCGATGGATTCATTTTTGGCCGATCGCCACCAAATCACAACCGATGATGATCCCTCCAGCTCGTGGCATTCCCCAACATCCAGTGAACACATCCTGAGACTTTGGCAGTCTTCAGAGAAGCAGAGCAGGGAAAACAGAGGCGGCTTGTGCATGGCACTGGACTTCCGAGCAAGACCCGAGCATACGTGCATTGGACCCTCTTCCCGAGCCCTCTTTTTTTATTGCTTTTCTTAGCTTAGTTAATTTGTTAATTAATTAGGTGATTTGTAATAATTAAATAGCTTGCGAGTTAGTTAATTTGTATTATTTTTTCGGTCCCTCCGAGCGAAGGCGAATTTGTAATAAGTGTGGGTGTGTGCGTGCATGTCTTCCAACCCCCACTTCTTTCTCCCTTTTACTTACCTGTTTTGATGGTTAGTAATAGGTCATGTTTAATTTAGCATACCTTATGCTATGCATGCGTGCATCATTCATCAGTATTGCATGCACCGGGCTCGGCGCATCATGCTAACAGCATTAGTATTTCAAATCTGACTTGAATACATGCTACCCATGCATTTTCATATGTCATTCATAGACTAGCCGAGCCTACTCTAGTGACATTCCGTATGCGTTGCATTAGGCATTTAAACATGGACTTGGATCATGCATTGATTGCTAACGAGTTCTTTGTTTTGGCACGGAGTACGATGTAAGTATTTATGCTTTAGCATGCCGCATACGTGTGAGTGTTGCCATAATTGCATGATTACCATGAGGCTAGCTGCTTATGTGATATAACTGCTTGAATGCCTGTGGATGGAGGTCGAATTGCTTAAATTGGGATAACGTATTAAAACTGTGAATTTTAAGCCCACTAGATAGTGGCAAAATCATCTTTTCTAAAAGCCCACTCGAGGGTGGCAAAACCTGCATTTTAGCCTACTTGCGAGTAGCAAACCATCTTCAAAACGAACATGCAATGTTTGTTCCAATTTAGGCGATTTGGTCTATACTTGTTTGCTGCGCGCATAACATAGTAGTTCTAGGCTAATAAATGGAATAAGAACATATAACGTTTTCAAAAACAGATATCACGGTTAGTAGAGGCCGATCTTTGGATCGGGCGAGAGGGGGTGCTCATAGCTGACCTTCCCCAATCGTACCCTAGCTCCCGAGCCGAGGCAACTTTGGTGATGACGGACATGTGGCCTTTGGCATCGAGTCAAGGTTTCCTAAATTCCCCCATAAAAAATATTTAGGTGACGACTCTGTATCTGGCAAAGCAGTCCATGTTTGGCACTGCTTTTCAAAAATCTGTTTCTCAAAACGATTTGCCGGATTTGGACTCTTTGGTTCAGATTTAGAACCGTGACACAAATCGAGTCTGAACTATAGCGGGGTCCCTCGCGGACGTGTTATAGAAACATTTTGCGCCATTATCCACCTAACATTAACAATATTTAATTCCTTATCTCTACTACACCATGGTGTTGTTGAGTACTAGGAATAATCAACTTTCTAAGCATTCATTTCTCTTCATAGAGTTTTTTAAAAAAAACTCAATTAGATACTCGCCACCTTAGTCAAAACTAAAAGCACAAAAGCTCTTATCTAATTGATCTCGACCTCATATGTGCAATGTCAAAAATCATCTCAAAACTTTTGACTTATAGGGGATCAAATAGTCTTGACTCAGTGCGTATCGTAATCTATAAATGTGTCGAGATTGAGGCTTAGCTATCATACCCTTACACATATCTAGTCACAAATATCATAGTGGACTAAATGCGCCGAAACAAATGACCTTCTACAGCTTTCCTACTTACTTGTGCGCACCCATTGCGAACAAAGTTACACATTCACATAAGAGCAGGATGTCATAAGCGAGTGGGCCCGAGAAAGCCTACTCAAACCATCGTGTCATCATTTCATTAATGTGATTAGTATAATAAGCCACCGGTTCATAACCAATGTCATAAACTAATTCCAATCATCTTAATGTGTGAGTTCTCGAAGACAAGTTTTAAAGATTTAGGCGCAACTAGATAATGACTCACGACTAATTCATATTTACTAGATCATAAAAAGATGTCATGGAGATATCAAGTGCGCCTAAGTCGCAAATTTAACTAGTAAGTGCTAATCTCCTACACCTTCAAGTCAATTTTATTCTCCATACACTTTACTGTATCTAATTGAAAGATGACGATACTCCTTTTGCCATTTCTATTTCTCGCTTCATAGTTACTTGCAATTAATTCTACTATCCACAAGAAGGAGAGAATAAGCTATCAATCTATGATAGCTTCTAAAGTAACTTAATCGCGAATTAGGCTAAAGAGTCTTATTGAACACAATGCTCTCACAAGCGATGCGTCAAATTCTTATAGTCATAACAACCTTGTCGGCCTTGACCTTTTCATTACTATGCTGCAACGTTTGCGCTTAGTGGTAAACGTTATTAAAAAAAATGTTAGCCTAGCTAAGGAATCATACAAAGAAGCACCTCAACATGTCTCACACTCAAGTGTGGAAACAGTAAGTGTCCAGACTTAGACAAGTTGGCAATGCTAATAGATTTTGCATCCACTTGGCGCTAATCTTTTCACTTAGTGTTAATAGATTTTGCTGCTACTAAGTGCTAATCTTTTAACTTCAAGTGATACTTTAATGCACACTATTATAGTGCGTGAAATTTTGTTCCATCCACTCCCAATAGTTCGGTAAAGAGCAAAACACTGCTCATACTGGTTACTCGTTTTACACTTAATGACTAACTCATTAAAGCTCGCATTTCTTGGATGACGTGACTCTTGAATGTTACTTCATCCAATGATGCAACATCATTACAAGTCAAGTTATAAAGTCAATCCGCGCAGCTCAATAGTCAAGATCATATAGAGATCTATTGAGGGTTTACTAATTTCATAACTCCAAAACTTGCCAACCAAAACTACGTAGCGTGCCGCTAACCATAACGTACACATTAGTTTTTATTGTGCCAAACAAGGCAACAAAACCACAACGACTTTGAGTCATGTTTTCTTACTTTGGCTCAATTAAGGTCTGACCTAAAGTTTCCAAGACTTTTGCTCATCTAAAGAATAGGATTACATTGTTCACATTTGAACATCTCTACTAAGTCTAGGTCAACCAAATTAACTTCCATAAGCTAAATCAATTTAGAGAGAAATTTGCATTGGGATTAATTTGATTAGCATAATATAATTTCGCCACAAAAATCTAAATTAAATAGTGACAATATTACACAAGTCGCAAGATCGAAAATCCGCTATGCTCGTAATCATCTCTTGCGCCACAAGTGACAATTATCCAAAATTTAATTTAATTCATGCGCAAAATATTAGTTTTCGGGAGTAAATCTACAAAGATTTCTCTCAACCGAACAACCTCCCACTGATTATGGCATGTCTAAAAAACATGATAAAATATTCTAATTCCATACGATAGCATCATAATGTAGATTCACAATCAATACATGCTATGTTACATTTAATAACGGAATTAAAATAAAAAACAATTAATCATGCTATTCTAATTACAACATATTAGAAATTCTAGGCAAAAAACAACAATATGCAGTATTTAATATTCAAATTATGCCATAACAAAAAGTATATCACTTCTAAAATGTTCTGAAATTTTCTGGTATTTCTTGAAATTTTAAATAACTAATAAACACACATAAAATTAGAAATAAATATTTCAGAATTTGGTAAAATGCAATAACCATACTAGTAAATAGTAAACTACAATAGTAGTCTACAATAAAAAATTCAGCCCCAAAAACTTAATCATGCAACACCAAATGCATTTTAAAGCAGAAATAATGAATTATTATTTCAGGAAAAATATTTTTTATTTTCATAAAATTTTGAAAATTTTCCAAAAGATAGAAAATTTAATTCTGAGTCTAATAGTACCAACCACGCTTAAAACAAAGTTATAACAAATTACTTATGACCATTTAACGTAATTCTGGATTTTAAAAAGAACAAACAGACCCTTAACATTAGCAGCCAAGCTGACGGAGAAAAAAACGGCGCGGCTCAGCAGACGGCTCAATGAGCGGCTCAGCGCACGGCGCAGCTCGCGGCTCAGTGCGTGGCCCAGCGCCTAGCGCGCACGTACGTAGTGCTGACGGCGCGTGCGTGGCAGCGCGTGAGAGCGCATGGAAGCCCGTCTCAGCGCGTGAGAGCCCATGGAGGTGCGTGGCAGCGCGTGAAAGCCGCTGACGGCATCAGATGGTGCATGAGGCCCATGCGCCGCCTTCCAAGGTGTTTTCTAGTCCAATTTCGGTACTGCCAGACTCCATTTTCCAAAATAAATACATTTATGGCATTAAAAATGACATTTAATGAACATAAAAATGAGGTATTTTACGCTCTTCATCTAATGAGAGTGGACATTTTGCTCCTTTATTAATATTCATGCATATATCATGTATATATATTTATATAAAAATATACACATATTTTAATGCATAAAAAAAATTACGAAAATACCTATATTGGCTCTGATACCAATGTAAATCAAAGTATAAAAACGCAGCGGATGAAAAATTTAATAGTCATACCTTTTAGTAGAGCCTGAAGCGAAGAATCTCGTAGGCAAATCACGTGCTTCCAGGATGTGAACAACCAACCAAACAGTAGAGTGATACTACAAAATGAGTATCACCCACACAAGTCACAGTGCAGAAGCTGGATCGTTCTCATATAGGAGAGAGTTAGAGAGAGAGTTTGGGAAAAAGGTTAGGGGTAAAAACCACATAACGTATCTCATATCGATATATTATTCCCATCATATCAGATGTATATAATCAAATATAACAACCAATATCTATCTATCCATCTATCCATATCTATTGATATGATATATATAGATATCCTGAATGGTTATCTAAATAAGTTTTGAATTCAAAATCAAACTTACATGGATAAGGTTCAAAAGGTTCAGGTTCAAAAGGTTCAAAGGGTCATGTCACATGGGCGCCCAATTTCTAACAATTATTCCCAGAGTGGTTTGATTTTCTGTAATAGAAACCAAAGTTTAGCCTTGGCTAAAGAGTATTTCTGATTTATATTCAGAAATGACAACTAAGATGGATTTGGTTTCAAACCTTTGTGGTTAGAGGAAGTCTTTTGTAAACTTGGTTTGTTTTAACCTAATTTATCCCTTGAAAAACTTAATTCGAAATTTGTTTCCCATAGACTAGGAGTCAACAAGCACTTGAAAGTTTTTTCTAAGGTTAACTGGGTCTTAAGTGGGGCTGGTGTGACCTCTCTAATCTTCTTGGAAACTTTCCTGACCATGTTTGATTCTAGAGTAAGTGGTGAGATCAGTTTTGAATTAAATTTCAGATTTCGAGATTTTCTAGTGTTAAGTTTAGTTTCTGGAAAAACAAAATAGTGACATTCTGTTGTGATTTTTCAGAAATGACTTCAAGAGGTGACAACAGAAAATGTTGTTCCACCTGACAACCTTAAGCCTTGTGAGGTTCTTAAAGGAAAATCTAGAGAGATCAAGTGTGACTAAAAGAAATCATAAGATTGCATGATAATATCTCTGAATTAATCAGAGGCAATTAGTATGTTATCCTTGTGCTAGCATGTATGATTGCCATGTGACTTTGCTTAAGAGCAAAGATAAGACAACCTGTTAGGGTGGGTGAATGTATTTTTTGAATTTTTATAATTCTGAATATATTCTTGAATTGGTAGCTCCTAGTGAGTGCAAGATCACTAATCACAGAGATAGAAAACTGGTGGTTTCTTGGGGGTGTTAGATCATTGGCTACACAGTTATGAAATTGTGATTCCTAGCAGTGAACATATTACTGATCGGTATATTTTTGCACTTCTGGCAACTACTTTTGGCGACGATGCCAATATTTTATAGCAAAAAGTATATTTTTTGCCGCACAGTGATCAATTTCGTCGGTAAAAGTAGACCTTTAGTGATGCAATTTACTACCATCGCTAAGAAAATATAACATTCATCAAGCGCCAAAATAATTGGGTGGAGCCAAATTTTCGAAACTTTTAGCAATGAGGGTTATTTTTTGGCAACATGATAAGCGTTGCTATTAGTTTGTTTACTTTTGGCAACAATAAGTTGGCGTGAGCGAAGAGTTAAATATTTAGCGACAACAAAATTATACATCGGCAAAAGCTTTGTTAGTGAAACAAGATGGTTTCATTATTTTTTTATTTTTATTTTTTTTAAATAGTTCTTGTTCTCATAAAATTATGAAATTTTTATATGTTGTTTCCATATGACTGTAAAATGTTGGATGAAAATTCAGAATTAAATGATTAGTATTTATTTTATGAAAATTCACAGACTGATTGGTGTTCAATTTAGTTTATAGTAGAATTTAATAATGAATGGTATTGTCGTTTCACACGAAAATAAAATGACTCGTCTAACAACCACATACTCATATAACAACCACTATAAAATATATATACTTTTAACCTTCTCACCCTCTATTTTTTCTTTCTTTCTTTTTTTTTCACTCTCTTTTTTTTTTTTTTTTTTTTTTTTGCCATTTCTTTTTCGCCTCTCTTTCTTTCTACCAATCAGTGGAGGTGAAAAAAACAAAAACAAAAACAAAATCGGTGGAGGAGAGTGTTGATTTCAAAAGGTGCATAGCACAGTAAAATTACTATATATTTTATAATATAATAATATATAAAAGATATTATTGGCATAAATATATGAATAAATACACAAAAAAACTATAAAAACACACAAAAACATATAAAATTATAAAATAAAAATAAATTGACTAATAAAAAATATTTTAGCAGGTCAAATATGTAAAATTTAGGCAAAAATTGATTTAAAACATGGAATCAACTTGTGACTCGACGGTCATGTTGGGTCCGTGGGCCCACCACAGATCATGTTTTAATGATTCAAACCGTTGAATGTGTAGAACTCATCGATTGCTTTATCACTGTAAAAACTCACGTTGATAGGATATCAATATCTACTTGATTGGATCAGATTTTTGTTAACAATTTATTTTGAAAATTATATTTACCGTTAATTGATTTGTCAGTCGAACAACTGATAGTGACAAAATTAGATATCGACGCCAATTCCCACACGTTGAACTTGTATGTGGAGATCGTGATTGCGGTATCTAATTTGTTCCGCTGGCTGCAGAGCAAGACGAATGAGGTACAACGGTTGAGCGCGCAACTCTCCCTCTATCGGTGTATGTACCAAGACGCTCGGTGGGAGATTGATCAGCTGAAAAGGAAAAACAAAGAGCTAAAGCGGCGAGCAATAACCATGGCCCAATTCCCAACCCCTTGGTGTTCCTCGTTTGACGGCCACAGAGAATGATTTCCTTCGGAGGTCCCACGAGTGCTGAGGTAGGGTCGTCAAAGGCTCCCCAGAATGAATCCCGGGGTGTGGCATTCGGCAGTAGAGTTGAACAGTGAAGATACAAGTGAGATCCGTCTTTACCCTTCGCCATGGAGCTTTCGCATGTCGTTGAAATCTGAGACACCCCTTCTTTTATTTTGAATTTCCCCCTCTTTTTTTTTTTTTGTTTTTTTGTATTTTGCTTCTGTATTTTTTTTAATCTTTTTTGTAAAATTTCGATCAGGGTTTGATCCCTGAAGATAATAAAAAAAGTTTTATATTGCACATCATGGCGTGATTTTCTGTATATATATTTTTTACTTCTATGTATCTTTTGTATTTATGTATTTTTTTTTCTGTATTGATGTAAAATAAATTTTTATTAACTAAAAAATAAAATTTTATTAAATGTAAAAATAAAACAAAATTGTCCTCGATGACCCATAACTTGGAATCAATTTAATTTAAGTTTATTTATAACTCATGTTTGATTGTTTGGTCTTTTTTAATTTTGTGATTGGTAGTGATCACATTGAGTTGTTATTATTTATTATATTTGATTGTAATATATGTATGAAAGTTGAATTTATAGTGAAAAATTATATATTTTATAGTGAATAAAAATGGGTATATATTTCGTAGTGAGAAAAATATTATATTTTGTGGTGTATAAAAATATTATATTAATATTTTTGTGGTAAGAAAAATTATATTATGAAAAATGATATATATCTAATTTTTAGACACATATTATATTTTTGTGATAAGAAAAATTATATTATGAAAAATGATATATATCTACTTTTTAGATATATTTTATAAATTCAATGATGTGTCAAAAAGATAATTAATTTATAATTAGATAATATTTAATTATTAATTAATCATCTTCTTAACACATTACTGAGTCTAGAAAATAATTCTAATTTTTAAGTCTGAATAGTAATACTCTTATATTATTTTATGATTTATGTTATAAAATTTTAAGAAATTATTATAAATTTTATTATAGGTTGAATAATATAGTGGGTGACAGCCCACCATCCCCCAACTCTCTTTTCCTTGTCCCATTCATTATTGTTTTGGGTTTGGTTGGAAGCAGAGAGTTGACCCTCTCTCTCTCTCTCTCTCTCTCTCTCTGGTCCCTTTCTTTCAATACTTTCCAATGAAGCTCATTTTCAATCTACTTTCCATTGAAGCTCAGTTTCAAGTTTTGAGTGGGAGTCTTTAGAGTGAGATTTTGTAAAAATTTTATAAATGAATGTCGGAGAGCTCACTATACTCTTCGCAGCGGTAGTCTTGGATAAAAAATTTGGCAAGATTTACCTTCTAGATCTGCTCCCCTTTATTATTTGAGGTAGGGACTTTCTTCATATTAAATTTAATAGTTGTATGGTTTGTATCTCGATCATATTTTGGTAAAATAATTTATTTTCAGAAAAATAATGTTGACATATTATCTCATCTTTGATTTTGGAATTTATTTTTTAGAAACATAAATTGATGTTGATGAATATTGTGTAAGTTGTTAAGCTGAAATTATAGAGTCGTTTTGGAATTAAAAACTCTAAAAGTGTTGTATTTGTGATATTTTATGAATGATGATATATTGATGATTAAATTTTGTTTATTTTTGTGAAAATGAAAATATGAAGGCCAAGTTTGGCATACACAAAATAATTCATCTTTTTATCTTTTTTCCATCACATCACCTCTCTACTTTTCTGCACATCTTTTCGTAAAAAGATAAAAAGTGCACTTATTTAGGTCATCCTGGATTTTTGAACTCCCAACCTTAGAAAGGTTACTCTTGGGCATATTTCTTAATTTTTGATATAAATATCATGTTGATTAATTAATCTTAGAAAAGTCGTGAAATTGTTATTTATAGAGAATTTGAGAAAAATTAACTATTTAAGTAGCTTGACATGAAATATGTTATGTTTGAAAGATGAAACATGTGAAATTAGGTTTGGTATTATTAATTTGGAAAATTTTGAATATAATGACCTTACTAATTTGGTGGATTAAATTAGTTTGGTTAATATTTTATATTTTCATAATTAAAAGTGTGTTATTGGGTTTATTCTCTAACTTTTAATATTATGGGACTAAAAATGGTAAAGTTGACCAAGTATGAGATTGAGGGTTTGGTTAAATTGAGAGTTTATTACCTATAATCTTGTTATTAAATGTATTTTCTGTATAAAAAATTGCATGTGGGTATATGAAAGTTAGAAAGTCCCAATTTGTGAAAAATCCTAAATGTGAATTAGCCATAGAAATACCCAAGAATTGGTTCAAACACCTTAGTAAGGACAAAAGTGACTTATAGAAATTCATAGAACAAGCATGAGAATCCTAGTTTCAAAATGAAGCTCAAACTTATATTTTGAACACTTAAGACTTAAAAATAGGCATTCGAAGGGAAAATTTATGTAATAGCTATGAAAATGCCCAGGAATTGGTTTGAGCACCTTATTAAGGACAAAAATTACTTTTAGAAACTCATGGAATAAGCACTAGTTTCAAAATTAATCTCAAACTTGCATGTATGAACACTTGACACTTAAAAATGAAATAAGTTTAGCTAATTCCATTAATTTTAACTATATTTGTATATTATTTATGAAGTTAATGCATTGATATAATACTCATGTTTCTTTTTATTGATAGGTTGGTGATGGGCGTTCATGGTTTGGGTAGTGACATGGTCATTAAAGATAGAGTTTGTCGATCAACAATGTAGTCCTTTATTTTATTTTTCTTTATTTCGTTTTATAGGTTATTTTGTTAAATATTTTAATATATTTTGGAATTATTATGTTTGTGATTGTTGTATATTTGGACACATTTTAGGATTCTTATGTTTAGTATTCTTGGATATTTGAATGCAATTTGTGATTGGTTGATATTGGAATGCATTTGAGATTTGGTTGCATTAGTTATTGTTATGGTGTATAGCGTAGTTTGTATAGTTTGTTGTATATAGATTTGTTTGTATGTCATATACAGGTTACAAGGAAAACAAATCACAGGACAACATTTTATAGAAAAATATTATCATATATGTAGTTTATACATGCTAGTGATTTATATATTTTTAGTGACACAATCAACCATTGATAAAAGAAATCCTATAGAAAATATAAATAATTTTAAAATGATTTTGCTGATGCAAATTTGTCGTTGCCAAAAGTGAAGCTTTCTTGACAAACAACTCCTCGACAAAAGGTAGCATTTACCGACGTAAATGTGTCACCAAAAGTTTACTTTTGCCGACACATATTGTGTTGCTAAAAGTGTATTTTTTGCCGATACAAATTTGTGCCGGGAAAAGTGCACATAATTATCATATTGGAACTACTTTTACCGACGCACAGTAAATTGCCGACGATGGATGAATGCTTCTTATCGACGAATATGTTTGTCGCTAATGGCGTTACTTTTACCAATGCAATGATAAGTTTGTCGGCAAAAGTTTTTTGCCGACTCACTTTTGCCTACGAGTTGTGACGTAGCTCTGTGTGTCGGCAAAACTCTTTGCGAACGAATTTTTCCTTTTAGCAACATATTTTGTTTCGTTGCCAAAAATGAAATTTCTTGTAGACATGATGGTTTCTAGTAGTGGAGTGACTACTGATCATATGTCAAGACATTGTGATTCCTAGTAGTGGAGTGACTACTAATCACATGTCAAGATATTGTGATTCTTAGTAGTGAAAAGTCTACTGACCACATGCTGAGAAATTAGTAATTCCTAGTGATAAGATTCCTGGCCATGTTATGAAGTTCAGAATAGTTGACTATTGAACATTGGATTTGTGGGGATAATGGTTTGGAAATACTTTTCAGATCCTGGGGGACGCTCGTGACCTTCAGCTAGTCACCTGAAAATAAATGAACACTCCAGTTGGGGGTGCCAGAATTAGTACTCCGACGGATAAGTCAGTGTATACTCGCTTGATTACTTGTATCTTAAGTTAAGTTTACTAGTTCTCACATACCTTTCTCTGACTGAAGACCCTGTATTTATAGTATTCTCTTTGGGCCTTAGGGCCTGGCCCATCCCTGATCCTTTACATGTACTTCTACTCGGCCTTTGTTCTACTGGTTGGAATGCCGACTATTTTATTCGGCTCTTCAATTGACTAGGATCAGTGCCGAATAGAGGTTATATTTTGGGCCGGACTGGTCCATTTGTCTCTATTGGTCCAAAGAAATTCGGCTCCCACAATTGCCCCCCAAACACTCCACTAGCATCAGTTAGTCGGCGTGTTTGGCTTCTAGCCTGGGAAGTCAAAAATTCGGCTGTTAATCCTATTCCCAATGCGTGTCAGAACACGTACACGCTTTTTGGTCATTGTAACGATTTCCCGCCCCTTCGTACATTGCCTCCATTTAATGTGATTTGAAATTGTCTCTTCGAATGTATGTTCTAAATACTCAAAGATATCTGGCCTGCCTTCTAGTGTAACTCCTTCACTTCGCGGCTTCTGCAACTCCTTATTTCTCATTTTTCCCTTCGTCTCTTGTAAGTTTTCTTCTCCTTCATTTTTGATCCCGCTTCCTTGTCTGCTTTTAGTTTTCCATAATCCTTAGGCTAGCCAAAATGGAAAAACATCTGAAGGAGCTTCTCTTAGCAGATCGAATCTCCGGCTTTCGACGCCATTTTTCCATCCCCGATGACGTCCATCTGTCACTTTTGGTAGACAGCACCACTGATATGGAGAGGAGGATGAGAGCACAATCGTCTTTTCTCTCCTATCAATTGCTGAGGGTGGAGTCCACTTTCCCCTTAACCCATTTTTGAGGGCCGTTCTTCGATACTGGGGTCTAATCCCTTCCCAACCCAACGTGAATTTCTTTCGCATCATAATGGGAATTGTAGAACTAAATCACCGTCTTAGGATTAATTTAGGTATACCTGCCATTCGGTACTGTTATGTCCTAACCAAATCTACTGGCCGGCTAGGACGTTACTTTCTTAGAGTCAAGGATACTGATCATCACTTAGTGACCATGCTTGCCAGCTCTGGCAAGCGTGTCGATGACGTGATGGTCGTTGTTCGCGGCAATTGGGAATTCGGTGAAGGTCAAGATCGCCTAGACCCTGTGCAAAGGCGAAAGGGCGAACTAGGTGGTCGATTAGATCACTTTTGTTTCTGTTATTTCCATGTTTGTATTCGGCACTATATACATCTAATCGTTTTGTTCATGCAGACAACAACTTGAAGAGAGTGTTAGTTTCAGACGACGACGTTGTGCTTGCAGAAATTAAAACCGCGCTACAATTCGTTGGCCGTCCAAACCTTCAAAAACAAGGGAGGGCGGCCCACATTCTCCTACGATATGAGCCGACTTACGCGACATTCTCGGCGGCAGACAACATTTCGATCCCGCGAGGCGACAACCATCTTACAGCTCTCATCTTCCCCAACTTTAACAACTTGAGACAAATTGGTTTAGAAACATCCGATTCTGAACACGTAGAAGAACAAGCGGCCGAACCAATCGCCGAGGACCCGGACCAGTTGGCAGCAGAAGTTGACGAAGCTATTTACTTGGCCTTTGAGGAAGCCGGATTGAACTCGCCTGACCCTCCGTCCACATCGGGCCGAAGGGACGTCTTCGAGGATATTTTTACAAATTTGGGAGACCTTCCCGGTGCTTATTTTGAGGGTATGGCTAGGGAAAATCTCACATAGTTGGTACGAAAGAGAAATACCGAGCGCATGGCCGCCTAACAGAAAGCCGAGGCCATCCGTTCCGGACCTGCTCCGACTGAATCTATCGAACCTATTGTTGTAGAAGAAACGACTCACGTTGACGTGGCCGAGACGAAAAAGGCAGCCGATTGGCCGAATCCAAAAGAACGGCCTATTTCAAAAGATCGGGGAGAGAAACGTGCCGTCGAGGACGAGGCCGGTTCTTAGGAGAGCCCTATTGATAAACGGCAACGCTTAGAGGAGTCGGATGTGGTTGTTCCTTTCAATGTTCAACCAAAGATAAAAAACACACCGATCTCCTCCGAAACGTCGGCCTTGAAGGATCCCGCTGTGGCATTGTGCTTGGCTGCCTCAGTCTCATTACCGGCTGACAAGGTAACCTTTCGGACGGAGCCGAATTTGGTAGCAATAGCGTTAGCTGCCCAGTCGGCCCTTATGGTATGTGACTTCATCCTAACTCCTTGTTTTGGTTTTGTTTGCAAACGGTATTTCTTGGTATGTGATGATTCCAACTTGTTTTGCAGACGGTCAGAAGGATCGCCGAATTAGGCCACTGCCAGCATGATGCCATTGAAAGGATTGGTCGTTTGCAGTTGGAAGTCGAGGGTCAGAGGAGCAGGGCCGAGTTTGAGGCGATGAGAGCGACAATGAAAAGTGCGCAGGCCGAAGTTGAGAAGGAAAGGGCGTGGACTGCTGACTAGCTCAGATCGGAAGCCGAGGAGAGGGCAAACGCGAGTGAGGAATCGCTCAAGTTAGCCAAGGAGGCGCTTGCCAAGCTTGAGGTCAAATTGGCAGAGTCGAAGGCGGCGAAGGAAAAAGCCGACTCCGAGGCTTCCGAAGCATTCGAGGTTGGGAAGAGCGCCGTTCTTGAGAACTATGTAGAAGAGGTCCCCAAATTCGAGAATCGGGGATTCAAACATGGCTGGCTTAAAGCCCTTGTTGCCGCTGGAGTGACATTTGACATGTCGATTCCATACGAGCAAGTGGACATTGAGCGGCTTGAGTCTGATCCCGAGGATTGATTTGGGGATCACTTTAGTTTTGTTAGGTATTTTCAATGTATCTTTTTGTAATCATGTTTTGTTTTCTTAGTAAACATCTATTTCGTTGGGGCAATCTTCATGTATAAAATGATGACTATCTGTAATCACTTTATGAATAAAAAATTATCTCGCCTTGAATTATTTCCTGTACTTAACTATTGTTATCAATGAAGATTACTGTTTTGCTTTATCTATTTTGGGTGAAAACTACTGCAGTCTATTGCACGGTAGATAAACGTTTATGTAAACTTGCCGATTAGGTATCTAAAAGTTAATAAATGTGATCAGATTAATAAATGTGATCTTGCCGAATATTATTCGTTCATGGAGTGGCTGCGGCATGAATCGATTGGCATCAGGCTTAGGTAATTGGCCAATCAGATTAATAAATCTGCCTTTGCCTCAGCCAATGTATGAACTCCGAAAGCCGAATATCATCAGTTCATGGGGTGAGGAGAGTGATCCTCTCGGCTAGTCTTTTTGGCCGTTGAGATTCATAA
Organism: Camellia sinensis; assembly: GCF_055761805.1. Classification (NCBI taxonomy): domain Eukaryota; kingdom Viridiplantae; phylum Streptophyta; class Magnoliopsida; order Ericales; family Theaceae; genus Camellia; species Camellia sinensis. The sequence continues at coordinate 60,204,342 of NC_138962.1, read as the reverse complement.
ACCTGCCCTTGCCCCAGTTCGGGATAAATCGACAATGCCAAATATGAAAATGAGCTAACAATGCTGAATGTTATGTTTATGGAGTGGCTGCGGCATGAATCAATCGGCATCGAGTTTAGGTAATTGGCCGATCAGATTAATAAATCTGCTCTTGCCTCAGCCAATGTATGAACTCCGAAAGCCGAATATCATCAGTTCATGGGGTGAGGCGTGTGATCCTTTCGGCCAGCCTTTTTGGCCGTTGAGATTCACGAACCTACCCTTGCCCCAGTTCGGGATAAATCGACAATGCCGAATATGAAAATGAATTAACAATGCTGAATGCTAGTGGTTGCAGAAGCGCGAATTGATGAGGTCGCCTCGGGAGTGGGGTGCACTCCTGAGTAATTAAAAAAGGGTGAGAGATTCCATCTCAGTCTCATAAAGCGACTCGATTCTGCTTGTCCTTCATGGCCGGAGAAGCGTGAATGTCAACCAGACTTTTCTTCAATAGTAAAGGAGAGGGCAGGACGCTGGCGAAGCTGGACTCAACAATGAATCGAAGTGGCGAACCTACCCGTACGGGGACGAAGCAGGTCACCAAAGAAGGAGAAGCACCAGCGGGGGAGCTCCCCTCGTTTGCGAAGTAAGACCAGTGGGCCACCACGCCCATTGAGCTTTTCTGTCTTCGTTGGGAATAGACTGATGACAGAGGCAGATTCCATCATTCGGGACCCGAACGTGGCGGTCGAGTTTGCACGACAGATCTTTCTGCTAGAAGTCCAATAGTCGATGGTTGGTCGACCTAACTTCGAGGTGTTTTGAGAGGGAGTTCATAGGGCGGTGAAAGGGCTGTACACCGCCTACAAAATCGGCATGCGCCTTCGTGCTGCCCGACAAGAAATAGAGAAGAAGGATGAACGCATTCGAAGCTTGGAAGCTCGCGCGGATGCGGTTGAGCGTGAGCTAAGGAAGGTCAAGGCCGTCCAGACACAACCAGCCGGTCAAGCTAACCCGATTGTGGAAGAAAGGGTGACCCAGCGGCTTATCAGTAGTGCAATTGCCGACCGTGATACGGCGAGCATGTTCGCGATAGAGTCCGCGAAGGGGAGGGCTTATGAAAAAGGCTTCCATGAAGGCCGTAAAGTAGGGATAGAGAAAACCCGGGAAAATCTCACCGAGGAAGTTTGCCAATGTGAAAATCGTGGATTTAAGCACGGTTGGATCAAGGCATTTCAAGCTGCGGAAGCTCTCCGAGGATTGGGCGTTGATTCGGCGTTGCTGCTATACCAACGTAATCATTTTTCCTTTTCCGTGTTTAAAGTCGAAAAGAGTGAGGATGAGGGAGATGGCGAGTAAAAATGCTCATTGTAATGCTCAAATGCAGATTGCGTTCAAAACTATGTAATCATTGGTTGATTGAATAAAATGTTTTATTTTAAATGTTTGTGTTTCATTGTAATTTTTATTCGGCACACACGTGTTTGCATGTCTCGTGTTTCATTGTAATACTCATTGTAATTTTTACATGTTTGCAAGTTTTGATTTGTTGGTGCAGTTGCGCCGGCCCAAGTTAACTAAGTATTTCATTTCAAATGTCTATATGCTTTAATGTGTAAACGGTTTTTGCCGGCTCGACTTAACAGCATTCTACATTTGAATATGTATTCGGCACACATGTGTTACGCACGGACCCGGAGGCTTAATTGGCCCAAAACTGTCTTGCACTGATATCCACGAAGGGCGCTCCGAATCTGGAGACTTAATCGGCCCAAAAGTGTCTTGCATTGATGGGGCTCCAAATTCGGAGACTTAAATATTGGCCAATCGTGATATCCACGAAGGGCATTCCGAATCCGAAGGCTTTTTCGGCCAAAAGGCGTCATGCGCCAATGAGGCTCCGAATCCAAAGACTTTATTTGGCCAATCGTGATATCCACGAAGGGCGCTCCGAATCCAGAGGATTTTATCAGAAATCTTTTGAACTGGATTGCACAGTGAGTAAACAGGAATCTTTGGATTACAAAAGTAGAATGTGTACATGGTGAGCCATTAAGAACTAATATCATTCCCCAGAGGTCGGTTTAATGATAGAATTTGCGCAAGTGCGTTGAATTCCAAGGTCGTGGCGACTCCTTCTAGACATGTCTTTGAGCCGATATGCCCTTACTCCCGCGATCGAATCGACCTGATAGGGGTCGTCCCAGTTAGGACCCAATTTTCCATCAGCCGGTTTCCTGGCAGCTGGGAATACTTTCTTCAAAACCAACTCTCCAAGTGTGTAGCGGCGCAGCTGAACACGTTGATTATATGACTTAGCAAGGTGCTGCCGATACCGTGCCATGGATGCAAGGGCACAGTCTCTTCGTTCTTCAATCAGAATCAAATCCAAGGCCAGCATCATGTCGTTTTGGCCCATATAAAAAACTTTCGATTTCAAGGTTGGGAGGCCGATCTCCAAGGGTATGATTGCCTGGGTTCCAAAACATCGTACAAACAGCGTTTCCCCAGTAGATCACCTCTACGTAGTTCGATGAGCCTACAACACACTCGGCAATTCTTCGACCCATTTGCCTTTAGCTTTCTCCAGCCTTTTCTTGATGCCGTCTAAGATGGATTTGTTAGAGGCTTCAGCTTGACCATTGCTTTGAGGATAAGCCGCCGTGGAAAAGTAAGGCCGGATATCATACTTGCTGCACAACTCTCGGTAGACGCCACTAGGGCTGTGCATAATACCACCAAAACCGTCAAAACCGCAAAAAATCGCTCTGAACCGCACCGAACTGCACAAAATTTCAACCTTGGCGGGTGGGTTGGGCGGGTTAGAGTACCAGAACTGGTGGATCGGCGCGGGTGGCGGGTGGAACTGCCCAACCTGCAGGTCTAACCGACCCGACCTGCCTATGTTTCAAAAAAAAAAAAAATCCCATGTTATACACCCACAGACCAAGTGCAATCCAGCCACAGATTTTATCTACCATACATATACTCACACACACACAGACAATAATTTCTCAATTAAACCTAATTGACACCCAACACATTTCAATTTCATCTCATTCACACACACACACAGACGACGCCGCTGCTGTGTACAACCTTTCATCGATTCACACACACAGATTCATCGCCGATTGGCTTACTCTCCTCACCACCGCCAGCCTCTCCTCACCATCGTTGATCTGTTAGCATCTCCTCTCCTCACCGCCGATGCTGTGCCGATCAACCGCTGTTAGTCTCTTTCTTGCGCTGCTCTTTTCTCTCGATGCTCTCTCTTTCTCTCTTTTCTTTTGCTACTCTCTCTCTCTCTCTCTGTTCTGTATACATTATATATATATATATATACATAATATATAATATATATCCTGCACTTGGTCTGTATACATTATACATATATATATATATATATATAACATATATCCTGCTCAGTGTTGTATATATAATATATATCCTGTTTAGGTGAAATTGTTTTGAAATTAGTAAAAGTATTTTTATTTTTAAGTAAATTCTTCAAAAGTTTTAAAAAAGGAATAAATTAATATAAATAGGAGTAATACATGGTAGGATTTTATTTATTTATTTAGAGGATATATATGGTAGGATTTTTGAGCTGCAATAAATTAGTGTAATTAACCCAAAAAAATAAAACTATGTTAATTAAAGATATATAAATAAAGGAAAGATAAAGATGTGGTGTGTTCTGCTTAAATATTTAAAGATAACTTCTATATATTAATTATTATTTTCTTTACTTAAATATAGCAGCCCTCAATGAAATAGGAAGCGAAAAGTTAGTGGGTAAATTATAGCTTTGGATGTGGTCAAGGAAACTCAGTGAGACTAATGAGAAAAACATATACTTATTTTTGAAGGCTAATGCCATCACTGATGTCCACATTCTACAAGAGGTTGAGCTACTCTAATTGTTCTTTACCAGACTAATATTCTTTTCATATACAGTGGTAGGTTCAGAATTTAAAATAATATTTATATAAATTTTTATATTTGTAATAGAGAATGGAAGAGAAATTATGTTGGATTGGTTGTGAACTATGTTGAACTTAGATTAACTTTAAAAAAAATTTAAAACTTTTTCTAGTATTTATGGTCTTGTTAAATTGTTATTGTATAATTTATTTAAAGTGTTGGATTTTTAATTTACTAGTTTGTTAATGTTTGATGTTACATTAGATGAATATTTTAATTTTGGCTATTTCAGTTAATTTATAAATTAGATCTTTTTACTCTTTGATTCAAGTTTTATAATTTGAATTATATTTTTTATAAACTGCCAATCCGCCCGAACCGCCAAGGCAAATCCGCCATTACTTGCGAATCGAGCCGCCGGTTTTTGATAAGAAAAATGACAAATTCTAATGATATTTTTATCAATCCACCATCCGCCATACGGTTTCTATTTTTCTCTTAAACCGCACCAACCCGCACTGCGCACACCCCTAGACGCCACAATCAAACTGGGTGCCGTTGTCTGAAGTGAGTGCTCTTGGAATGCCGAATCGTGTTATGATATTTCTCCAAATGAAACGCTTCACGTCGATATCTCGGATGTGCGTTAGTGCCTTCGCTTCTACCCATTTTGTAAAATAATCTGTCGCGACAATCAAAAATTGCTTGTTACCCGGGGCACAAGGCAGTGGTCCAATGATGTCAAGTCCCCATTGGGCGAACGACCAAGGACTGGTTATGGAGCTTAACTCTTCAGCAGGCAGGTGGGTCAAAGGAGAGAACTTCTAGCACTGTTCACACTTTTTCACGTAACATTCGGCATCGGCTCTCATTGTTGACCAGTAATACCCCTGTGTCACGGCTCGATGAGCCAAAGAGCGCCCGCCAAAATGAGCGCCACAACTGCCTTCATGTATTTCAGTCAGAAGCTCTTCGGCTTTGTCCGGATGCACGCATTCCAAGTATGGACCAGAAAGGGATTTTTTGTAAAGCTTTCCTTGCGGATCCAAGTAGTATCACAGGGCTTTGTTTCGTAGCTTGTGCGCTTTTTTGTTGTCCTCTGGGAGCTGTTCGGAAGACAAGAATACAGCAATGGGATCCATCCAACTCGGTCCAAATTCGATAACACTGACCTGGACTTCCTCCGAAGGGCCAATGCTCGGCTCCGGGATGAAACCTACTTCGATGGTCCGTTTAATTTCTGAGTTAATGGCGGAGGCTAGGCAAGGCAGGGCATCTGCATGTGTGTTCTGATCACGTGTTATCTAATTCAATTCATGATGGTCAAATTTTTCCAGCAAGGAGTTAGCCGTTTTCATGTAAGCCGCCATACGGTCATTTCTTGCCGCATACTCCCCCTTTAGCTGGTTGATCACCAGTTCTGAATCGCAAAATACAAGCAAACGCCAAGCACCCAGAAGATGTGCATTACGCAAACTGGTTAGAAGGGCTTTGTATTCGGCTTCGTTATTTGATGCTTCGAAGCCGAGCTTGACGGCCTGCTCAATTATTGCGCCATCGGGAGCCATGATTACTACTCCGACTCCACTGCCTCGTTGATTGGACGATCCATCACAGTACAACTACCAAATGTCCCCAATATAAATTCTCCAGTTCGGCTTAGGTTGAATTTCATCAGACTTGAAGTCGGTAAGACCCCCTGTGAATTCGGCAACAAAGTCGGCAAGCACTTGTCCCTTGATTGAGGTTCTAGGTAGAAACTGAATATCGTACTAGCTGAGTTCAAGAGCCCACTTTGAAACGCGTCCTGACGCTTCTACACTTCGTAGTACTGATCGGAGGGGGTAATCTGTTAGCACCCCGATGCTATGCCCTTGGAAGTAATGCATCAATTTTCTTGCTGCCATGACAAGAGCCAGAATGAGTTTTTCCAACGGAAGGTAGCGTGTTTCAGCGTCAACCATTGCCTTGCTCACATAATACACTGGCCGCTGCTCCCCTATTTCTTCCCTTATCAGTACAGCGCTGACGGCCCGGTCGGAAACTGCCAGATACAAAATGAGCAGATCACCGGCCGAAGGTGTTGTCAAGAGTGGAACTGATCGGAGGTAGGTCTTGAGGCTGTTGAAAGCAACTTCGCACTCGGCGGACCATTCAAAAGCCTTGCCCTACTGTAGTGTATGAAAGAATTGTCAGCAGCGGTCTGTGGAATGACTGATGAACCTGTTGAGTGCGGCGGCCATCCCCATTAACTTCTGAACTTCCTTGACCGATTGAGGGGAGCCGAGTTCTAGGATTGCTGTGATTTTCCTTGGGTTGGCTTCGATTCCTTGGTGGTTGACAATGTAACCCAAGAATTTGCCAGAGCCGATCCCAAACGCACATTTGGAAGCGTTTAGCTTCATTCTATATTTACGTAAAATGCCAAATGTCTCTTCCAGATCGGCTATATGATTCTGCTCTTCCTTGGACTTGACCACCATATCGTCAATGTACACTTCCATAGTGTGGCCGAGTTGCACCTTGAACATGGCAGTGACCAGTCTTTGGTAGATTGCCCCTGTATTCTTCAGCCCAAAAGACATAACCTTGTAGCAGTAGGTTCCTCTTGGGGTGAGGAATGCAGTTTTGTCTTGGTCCTCTGGATGCATGGCGATTTGATGGTAGCCTCTGTAAGAATCGAGGAAGCTCATACGTTGATGGCGTGCCGTTGCATCTACAAGTTGGTCAATTCTGGGTAGGGAAAAACAATCCTTGGGGCAGGCTTTGTTTAGGTCCGTGAAATCGACGCACAATCGCCAAGTCCCATTTTTCTTCTTCACAACCACTGTATTAGAGAGCCATGTAGGGTAGGTCACTTCCCTGATTGCCTCGGCGTCAAGCAGCCTGTCAACCTCCTCAACAACGGCGATAGTGTGCTCTGCGACTGACCGCCGACTTTTCTGAATGATCGACTTGCACTTAGGGTCAACATTCAAATGGTGCTGTGAAATAGACGGATCTATACCCAGCATCTCGTATGCAGTCCATGCAAAGACATCAAGGTTGCTGAGCAGGAAAGAAATTAGCTGCTGTCTGTCGGCTTGATTCAGAGAGGCGCCGACCATGAAGAACTTGCCTGGGCTTCCGTCGATTTCAACTCAGTCTAGGCCTTCCGTGGCCTTTTCATTTGGGAGCCGTCCAACATCGTCAAGGCTCTCTCGATCCGGCACCTCAATGGAATTCACTTGCAACTCCTTTGGCGTCTTTCCAGCGAGAAGATAACATGCTTGTGCTGATTTTTGGGGGCCACGAATTTGTTCAATGTCGCGTTCTGTCGGGAAGCGTAGCAGCTGATGATATGTACTTGGCATGGCCTGCATGGTGTGTAACCAAGTTCGCCCCATAATGAGATTATACGGCGACATCAGCTTGACGACCAAGAATTCCACTTCCACTATTCGGGAACCTGCTCGAATGGGTAGTGTGATTTTCCCCAACGGGTATTCTAGATTGGCGTTGAAGCCGAATAGTGGATAAGGTATCGGAGAGAGATCCGATTCAGAGAAGCGAGTTTAGTGAATGTCTTGTAATACATAACTTCCGATGTGCTCCCCGGATCAATGAGTACGCGCTCAATGGTGAATCGGTTTACGTGTAACTCGATTACCAAGGGATCGATATAGGGGAGTGTCACTCCGGCCAAATCTGAATCATCAAAAGCAATGCACGCAGCTTCATGGGGCCGTTTAGCTGGAGTGAGTTGATTTTGAGGGTCGAGATTCGACTGAATCGTGTGCACCGCGGATGACATTGGCAGGCTGTATATCATGTGAATCACGTTGAGTGGAGGAGAATCCTGTCTTAAGGCTATTGCTTTGGTTGAGCTGCCTTTTCGGATGTACTGTTGTAGCCGACCATCTTGTACCAATTCCTCCAAGTGATCCTTCAATGCGCAACAACTCTCAGTATCAAGGCCGTGATCTTTGTGATACTCGCACCGTCTATCCCGTCTTCTGATCTCGGGAGGTCCCACCATTTTGGACGGCCATTTGAAGAACGGAAGATGTTGGATATTAGACATAACCGCGCAAATCGGCTCTGACAAGTCTGTGTATTTCTTGTCGGCGTGCCTTGTGCGCCTGCCGTCGACTTGCAGTTGTTCGTTTGCTCAGTGGGGGCATTGGTCGTTCGATCGGCGAGAATCCCGTCTCTTGTCCCGTTTAGCCCGATGCTGCGGTTCAGGGCTCTAAGGTAGTAGAGAGTTTAACAGCTCAGCAATTGCAGAAGGAGCCGTCTTGTTGGTCACATTCCCGACTTTAATCTGCAAGGCGTCATCTTCCACTTTACAGTATTCCTCAACTTTCTTTATCAACGACCAGACTGTTTTGGGGGGCCGTCTGGTCAAAGAGCTGCGGAGGGCATTGTTAGGATGTAATCCCATCTTGAAGGTGGTAATGGCCATGGAGTCATTGCGAGCATCATCTACTAGATTAAAACACTCCCAATACCGTGCCGAATACGCACGAAGGGTTTTGCCCGATTGAATCTGCATTGCCCAGAAGGAGTCGGCTTGCTTTGGCTGGACCTCATTAGTGATAAACCTTGCCCTGAAGGATTTTTGGAGTTGGTGGAAGCTCTTGATCGAAGCCGGCTCCAGTTTATAATACCACCTGACAGCTAGTGGTCCCAAACTACTCAGAAATATTCTGCGCATGAAAGCCTCGTCGTCTGCATATAGCGTCATGGCTTGTTTGTAATGGCAGATGTGATCAGTGGGGTCTGATTTATCGTCGTACAAGGTGAATGACGGTGCTTTGAATTTTTTGGGTAGCACTGCCCTTGCAATCCGTCGTATAAAGTATCGTGCTGGTTTTCTTCGTCTGAACTGTTTCTTCTTTGCTTATGCCTTATACATGGACTTTCTTCAGAGGAGATGGTAGTTTCGGGTCGTCCCTTCTTCTTGGGCTCTGGGGATAATGAGTCCGAGTCGCTATCAGTGTCTTGTTGTCGGGCTCAAGGCCGTCGACCACCTGCCCTCAGAGGTCGTTTCGGATCTGGGCGTACAGCTTGTTTGGACTTTGCCACTTCCAAGGCCAAATCCTGACGGAGATGTTCGTTCTCAACGATCATATTCTCCAACCTCTATTCATTTTACTTTGCTTGTTCCATGATCGCTTGCATTGTCTCATGCGCTGAAGTCGAGGGTGAGGCAAATTTCAAAGCGCGCCTTGCGGCGATCGTCTCCGGTCCAAGTATGTTTGTTGGAATGAGGTCATCTCTCTGTGTGGTTTCGTCAGTGACTATCGTAAGGTCTTCCGCTACGCCCGCCATGGATGTATTTGAGTATTCCCACAGACGGCGCCAATTGTGGGGATAATGGTTTGGAAATACTCTTCGGATCCTAGGGGACGCTCGTGACCTTCAGCTAGTCACCTGAAAAGGAATGAACACTTCGGTCGGGGGTGCCATAATTAGCACTTCGACGGATAATTCAGTGTATACTCTCTTGATTACTTGTATCTTAAGTTAAGTTTGCTAGTTCTCACATACCTTTCTCTGACTGAAGACCCTGTATTTATAGTATTCTCTTTGGGCCTTAGGGCTGGCCCATCCTTGATCCTTTACATGTACTTCTACTCGGCCTTTGTTCTACTGGTTGGAATGCCGACTATTTTATTCGGCTCTTCAATTGACTAGGATCAATGCCGAATAGAGGTTATGTTCTGGGCCGGACTGGTCCATTTGTCTCTATTGGTCCAAAGAAATTCGGCTCCCACAGGATTTGAATTTCCTAATAGTAAGACTATTGACTTCAAAGTAACTTGCTTGGACTAAACATGTTTTGGTGCCTTGACTTCATGAAAAGAACTGACTCTGAATGATGCCATGTTTGTGCTGGACATTCGTAAAAACCTTGTCTCGGGGTCTCTCTTAAGCAAGCATAGCTTCCTCATGGTGTTTGAGTCTGATTAGGTCGTGTTAACCAAGAGCAGAGTCTATGTGTGGAAGGGGTATATGTTGGGCGGTATGTTTAAGCTCAATGTAATGACAATTTGTAGACGTCCCCGAACGTCCCGGGAGGAAATCCTATTTTGTTCATTGGGCTCACTACAGCTCAGGACTCAATGTCACGGTCCTGTATCTAATCTCGCGGAGTGCAATGCAAGACCGATGAATCATCAAAGAGTCTAAATCTGGCAAATCATTTTTGAAAACAGATTTTTTTGAAAGAAGTGCCAAACATGAACTGCTTTGCCAGATACAGAGTCACCACCTAAATATTTATTTTGGAGGGGAATTTAGGAAACCCTGACTCGTTGCCTAAGGCCACTTGTCCGTCATCACCAAAGTTGCCTTGGCTCGGGAACATGGGTACCATTGGGGAAGGTCACTTCGTGAGCACCCCCGCTCGCCCGATCAAAGATCGAGCTCTACTTACCACGATATCGAGTTTTGAGAACATTATGTGCTCTTATTCCGGTTATTAGCCTAGAATTACTATGTGATGCGCACAGCAAATAAGTATAGACTGGATTGCCTAAATTGGAACAAAGATCGCATGCCCGTTTGTTTTGAAAATGGATTGAAGTTTACTACTCGCAAGTAGGCTAAAACACGGGTTTCGATGAATTATTCTAACTCAAGCAACCCAACCTTCACCCACAGGCATTCAGGCAGCTATATCACATAAGCAAATAGCCTCATGGTAAGCATGCTATCATGGCAGTCACTCACACGCATGCAAGGATACTAAAGCATAAATACTTACCGAGTACTCCAAGCCAAAGAAAGAAGCTAATTAGAAATCATGCATAAATCCTAACTATGCTGAAATGCCTAATGCAACACATGCAAAAATGCAACTAAGATAGGCTCGGCTATTCTAAAATTGCATATGAAAGGCAACAACTGATACATGTATTCATCTTGGAATTGAAATACAATGCAATTAGTATGATGCGCCGAGCCCGGTGCATGCAAAACAGATGAATGAATGCAAACATGTGAAACATAAGTATGCTAATTGAAACGTGCCCTAAACTAACCATCATAAGCTAGTAAATAAAAGGGAGAAAGACGTGGGGTTGGAAGATATACATCACACACACGCACACTTATTACAACATTGCACTCCTTAGAGGGTCCGAATGAATAGTACAGAATAAACTAGCTAATCTAAGCTAATTAAACTAATTATTACACAACATTAATTAATTAACAAATTAACTAAAATAAATAAGCTATCATGCAATACATATGAAATGGACTGCCTCAGCTCGGTCTTGAATGATAAGGAATGCATGCATGCTCAAGTCGCCTTGTCGGAAAATTCATCGCGATGTCTCGATTTGCCTCTATTTGCGACTGGTCCCGGAACACTATACAAAGCTCGAGAAGGCTGCTGACCAGTTTTTGCTGCTGGTTTCCAGTTTGCTGTAACAGAGAGCAAGAAAGGGGCATGGCAAAGTACTTTCAATATATGTGTGCAATGACCACTCTTCCCATCATTGCATAAGCTCCAGGGAGTGTAGTCATCGATCCTCATGCCACCAATTACGCATCTTGATGCATGATGGCCGAGGAGTCGGATTGCACGACTCAATGTAAAATGAATGCACATATAAACACAACAAGGCCTTAACTCCATCATGGGTAATCCGGAGTGTCGACGATCAAGAATCGAGGCACGTTTCGTCACTTGGAGTACGGAACGTCCCTCGTTTCCCGTGTTTGGACTAAACCCTATTCCGAACACAATGCAATATACATAGCATACACAATACGACTAGCATGCAACCCTAAACGCAATGCAACCTAATCATGCTAGCATGCGAGGGATGATATGCAAACATGCAACTAGCATACACAATGCTATGAACTAAGAATGACATACTCAATGCACATGAACTATATGGCATACGCAATGCACATACGAAGATGGACATGCACGAAGACATGAACAAGGCATACACAATGCGACGATCAAGCATGCGACAACATGGATATGGCATACATAATGCAAGATGGACCTAAACTAAAATGAATGGGCCTCATCCACACTCAAATTAGTGGCCATACATGTTGAAAATGAAGCAAAAACACATATGCAAACATGCCCAATGCAAGGGACCGAACCTAAGGCATCAAATGCCACTCTACCAAAGCATGGCAAGGGATGAAATATGGCATACAATCGTACATTTTCCAGCTCTGAAATGGCATGCAAGATGGTCCCGAATCATGCAAACGCCTCAACATAAGCATGCAATAGGCTCCAAAACACAAAACTAGGCAAGGGTATTGAACTACAACCATGCATAGAAAGCATCATTTGACCATGAGGCATAAAAACAAAGCTAAGGCAGTCCAAAACATGCAGAAAATCAGTTTAAAGCATGGCCAAAAAATGCTAGAATCAAAGGCCAAAATAGCATGCAATGTAAGCTAGTAAAGAGGGTTTGCACTACAAGCATGTGAGGCAATCAAGAGGCCACCAAACCAAAAAAATTCAGAGGTATGACATGCTAAATAAAGCCCAAAAACCCACTGAAACATGGTCTATGCATGCAAGAATGATAGGCTCCTTTGATAGGCTATAAAGAGGGTTATTCTACACATGCAAGATGGACACCCAAAATGGAAAAATGGGATCTGGAAAGAGCCTATACAGGTCCTAAAACCCACCAAAAATGGCCTGACACATGTCTTGGAAGCATGCAAATAAGGGCCCCTTTGTTAGGCCAAAAATGCTAGTAAACAAGACAAGGGGTGAGAGGGTCACCCCTCTCTGATTTTGGTTCTCAAAACAGCATGCTAGCCACTGAAAATCCATTGGATTTTAGTGGCTAAAAGGCCAAACAAAGGCCAACACAAATGCTCTAAGGCATGGCTCAAAACAAGATGAAATGAAGCATGCAAGGGGGTAGATGACCCCCAACAGAAAAATGGCCTTAAACAAACATGTTAAGGACCTCAAAATAAGACTTTTTTTCAGTTTATGACAATGCCCAAATATGCTTGTAAGTATAGCTAAAACATGAAGCAAAACAATGCTTAAAAGAGGAAAAGAAGTGTTACCCTTGTAGCTCAGCAACTCCAGCAGCTTTGAGACCAAAAACTCAGACCTTAGGACCTCTCAAGACCCTCAAAGAAGCTTAGGTTAGTGTTGGAGGTGTTAGGCTAAGAGGTGGTATGCAATAGGCCAAGAATAAGGGACTTTTGAACATAAGATAGAGAGATCTAGAGGGAAGTGTATGCACAAGCCTTAAACAATTTCTGAACCTTTGCTAATGAGGGAGAGGCCCTCCTTTATGGCCAAGAGGGTTCAAAGATTCTCCGAGAAGCTTAAAACCAAGGTTAAACATCCTCTATACACGTGTATGGAGGATGCAATCTGTGCCTCCCAGCTGGCACAACTGGCACCAACTCAGTGAGACAAGACATGGGGGAGTAGGCCGACCAGTTCAGGTGGTCAGCCGACCACCTTCCCTAGTCGGCCGTCCAGGGTCAAAAGGGTCAGGTGGTCGGCTTCCTCTAGGGGTGGTCTCCCAACTCAATGCAAGCAAGTGGTATGGTGGGAGACCAGCAATTGTGGCCCAAAAGTAAGGGAGACCACTTACCTGACAAGAAAATCGGCCGACAGGGGAAAGGTGGTCTCCAAGGAGAAAAGGTGGTCTCCCACCCTTGTTCCACCTTCCAAACAATGAAAATAGGGTCCATGCCAAAAATGAACCAAGACGGATGCAAAACGAGGGTTCAGGGGCCAAAACGCGCAGCTGGGTGCCCCGAAAACTAACTGTTAAGCACCGAAAGGGGCGTGCGACCACGAAGGTGGTCTCCCGGGCCACAGTGTCTCTTTAAAGAGAGGAAACAAGGTGTGTCCCAAAAACTGGAGCAAACGGAGAAAGTTAAGCGGTCCCGAATCGAGGCGCACGGCCGACGGCTCCGAAAATCAAAAATTGGTCTCCAAACGGGAATAGTGGTCTACGATCACGAAACGTAGTCTACGGCCACTGAGAGATGGTCTACGAGATCTCTCCCTCCCTTCAGAAAGGGAAAACAGAACCTGGTTCTCAACTCGAGGCAAAACACAAAGGGGGCCCGAGGCCTGGAGGTAAGGCTCACAGTCGAGACTCCGTAACCTCAAAACGAGCACAACATGCGCAATCACCGAGCGCTCAATCGATGATGTCTGAGTCTTAAGGTCGGTCAAAAATGGGGTGTCTACAGTTGCCCCTCTTTGACAGAACTCGAAAGTCACAAGTGACGAGAGTGAATGTCAAAGCCCAGAGACGACCCATTTTTGACAAGGCCGAAGACTTAGACAAACAGGCGAGATAAACCAGAGATGTGCCCGCAGGCATGCTCGCAGGCATGGGACAAAATGCAAAATGATATGCACAAAGCCAAACGTAACTCATGACCATGCAAAGCAGCAAGCTGTAATGAAGCAAATATTCACAATAAATGCAGCAGTTCTAGGCAAGAATGCAAAGCAAAACTACATTTCATGCTGTAAGGATGTAAGAAAATTATGCAGTTCTCATGAACATGTGCGATAGATACATAAAAGTGAACGAAGTGTGATAGATACACGGGGTGAGTAAGTATGTGCAATAGACACACAAAGCAAGTGTAGTAATAGATACACTAAAGTGAATGTGTGATGGATACACGAAGTGAGCGTGTGATGGATACATAAAGCGAGCGTGTGATGAACACACAAAGTAAACGTGTGATGGATACACAAAGCGAGCGTGTGATAGATACACAAAGGGTGAGCACAAAGTGTGATAGATGTACTTAGTGAACAAAGTGTGATGGATACACAAAAGGTGAACACGAAGTGTGATAGATGCACTATGTGAACAAAGTATGATAGATACACTAAAAAAATGAACACAAAGTGTGATAGATGCACTATGTGAGCAGAGTATGATAGATACACTAAAGGTGAACACAAAGTGTGATAGATGCACTATGTGAACAAAGTATGATAGATACACTAAAAATGAACACAAAGTGTGATAGATGCACTATGTGAATAGAGTATGATAGATACACTAAAAAATGAACACAAGGTGTGATAGATGCACTATGTGAACAGAGTATGATAGATGCACTAAAAACGAACACAAAGTGTGATAGATGCACTATGTGAATAGAGTATGATAGATACACTAAAAACGAACACAAAGTGTGATAGATGCACTATGTGAACAGAGTATGATAGATACACTAAAGACGAACACAAAGTGTGATAGATGCACTATGTGAATAGAGTATGATAGATACACTAAAGGTGAACACAAAGTGTGATAGATGCACTAAGTGAACAAGTGTGATGGATACACAAAAGGTGAACACAAAGTGTGATAGATGCACTATGTGAACAGAGTATGATAGATACACTAAAAATGAACACAAAGTGTAATAGATGCACTATGTGAACAGAGTATGATAGATACACTAAAGATGAACACAAAGTATGATAGATGCACTAAGTGAACAAGTGTGATGGATACACAAAAGGTGAACACAAAGTATGATAGATGCACTTAGTGAACAAGTATGATAGATACACTAAAGACGAACACAAAGTGTGATAGATGCACTATGTGAACAGAGTATGATAGATACACTAAAAATGAACACAAAGTGTGATAGATGCACTATGTGAACAAAGCATGATAGATACACTAAAGTCGAACACAAAGTGTGATAGATGCACTAAGTGAACAAGTATGATAGATACACTAAAGGTGAACACAAAGTGTGATAGATGCACTAAGTGAACAAGTGTGATAGATACACAAAAGTAAATGAAGTGTGATGGATACACTAAGGTGAATGACCTTAAACGGAACTTCTTGGAATGAACCGTACATACAATATCGCCTGGTTGCGCCAGTTTCAAATGAACCGTACATGCAATATCGTGCATGAATGAGAAAGAAACTTGATAGGTACAATGCAACACAATGCATGATGTTTAAGGAATGTAATAAATAAACCTAGCGGCGCTTTAGAAAGCACCTCATGGGGTGAGTGGCGATGAACCGCTCTACTCTGACAGGGATCTCCCCTCGTGCCCTTCGAACACTTACCTTCAAATCACAGTACAAAAGCTCTGAAATGCTGACAAGGGTTCTTCACGTAGAACACTTTGGATGTTGCCTTTCTTCTTGATCATATTCACAACTTTCCCTATTCTCCAATGGGGTGACAGACTAGGTTGGTTCAGTATCCAGAATTGAGGTGCATACACGCTATCTCAACCTATGGGGCTTCCATACAGATTTCAAGCCGAGGACACGCCTCTGGGTATTTAAACCAGACTTTAGTCTCTGAAATCCTGAACCTTTGCGTTTTAGGCATGAGCCATTCGAACTCTAGTTTCCACCGTCGCCGTTGGTCTCCTAGGAACTCATTGCGAACACGGTCAAGATGCCTCTGGCAGGGAATAGTACACAAGGAGAGCACTTTTGATCACCATTCTGGCTTGGAGTAGACTTGATCTTGAGCTTGAGGTAGAGGCACACTCATACTTCGGAGCATTTGGCAAGACCTGAAGAGGTACACACGGAATGTAATCTCGGAACTTACTGGAGTAAAAACAAACTCAGATGCCCGATGTTTTCCTCTTTTCTTGTGCTTTGCAGTTTGGAACCTATATAGCTTCAGATAGGTCCTGGTTTTACTGTACGCGCATGACCTGGGTTGAACCCTGCGGTTTTATAAAAGAACAAATCTTGTTTTGCATAAATGTGGAGAACGGCACAACACTTCGAGCACAAAACAATTTTATTTTTGAATTTGAAATTAAGAAACAAGTTCTTGACCGGGTATTAAGCCGACGACTGGCCACAGCCAAAACGACTCGACAAAGGAAAAACGAAGGTAAAACAACCTAAACACATCCGTTGACACTCAAAACGACTCAAGACAAGAATCGAGACAAACAAAGACACAAACGCAACACTCGGATATGTATCACCAATGGAAAGAGACCTCTCAGTTCACGAGGAGCCAATTTCTTTGGGTATTGTTTCCCACCCTTTTCTCATTTGTGATTCTCACATCACTCGGCCATCAGGCTCTGTTTTTCTGAAAAAGCCCTTTTCTCACTTTTTTTCTCAGTGCACATCTCTCTATTCTTCAATCTCTCATTTTTCATCCCTCCCCTGGGTGGTTGATGGATAAGTTGGAAATTGTGGGCTCTTGCCCCTAGTATTCTACCATATTCTTGTTCTTATTCACAACAGTGAATTTCTCCTACAGAGGGGTTGCGCTACAACTGGGTGTGTAGCAAATCTGCAATCGACATTGGTTAACGATGCTCTACTGGGAGGTTTGGACGTGATTAGATCTGTCCAGATGAGGGAATGGAATATCCTGCTCCATTCCAGTTCGTGCTTCACACTTAGCTTGATACCTCGCTGCTTGGAGGATGAAAGAACTTTCGGCATTTTGCTGTTAGTTTCTGTTGTGCCCTTTTCGGGCAGGTATGATGCCCTTTCTGGCAAGTGCGTTGATAAAGGGGAAAAGACAGAAAACCTGACTCAACTGTGCACCTAGTTTATCATTTTGACCATTTTTTGTTTTTGGCTTCTGCTAAAACCATTTTGACCAACATGAGAGTTAGATTAACATGCTTGTTCGATTTTCTGATTTAAAATCATGCAAGTTAGGTTATGAGCACTGAAAATTTTCCTTTTTAGGTCCAAGAAAATGGTCCAGTTTTGGAAAAATAAAATAATTTTCCAGAGAATTAGTCAACCTCAGTAAAAATTCTCAAAAACTATTTTTGCAAACAGCCACTGCTTGACCAATGTGGAATTGACTCTTGAGATGCACAACCTCAAATCCAAAACAAATGAAAAATTACCCCTTGTCTGAACGACATTGCATGGCAACTGAAAGTTTCCCCTAGTCTGAATAGCACTGCAGCACTACACGGCAACGGAAAGTTGCCCCTAGTCTGAATAGCGCCGCAGCACATGGCAACCAGTCTTCACAGTGACAATTACAACCAAATTCTCGGATACAGAGAAGACAAAGATGACCAGAACCATCACATGGATACAGTTGAATTTGAAGTGTTTTACAGCTGGACTTCAGAATGAAGTTGCCTACGTATCCCAAACATGGGAATCAAGCCTTACGTAGTTCGGGGTTAAGGTACACTCGGGTATTAACCTCTCCTTTTGCGCTCTAACTTTTGCCAAGGCCGCCCTTCCGGGTTTTTAACCTTGCGAGCTATGTTTTTCTTCTTTTCTTTTCAATTCTTTTCATTTCTTTTCATGTTTTTTCATCTTTTATTTTTCATTCTTTGTATTTTTTTTCTTTTCTCTTTTCTTTTTTCCTTGCTCTAACTTTTGCCTGGGTCGCCCTTTCGGGTTTTCGGCCCAACGAGCCTCTCAAGGGTAAAAGTGTAGCTTTGTCCATGCCAAATGGTTTTGTGATCCTGAAGTCATCTGAATCCAAGAGAATGGCTGATGTTCACTGATGATGTAGGAGTCCATCCAATGGGGGCTGAATTTGCCCCTAGTGTTGTGGATAGGAACTCAGTTGTCCTTCAGCACATACTTTATTCTTTCCTCCCTTCTGGGATTTGGCATTCTTGCCAGTCTTTGTTAGCTTGAGAAACATCCCAATTTTTTGACTCTTCGAGCACCTTTGACATTTTTGCCCCTAGTTCGAGGGGTGCTTCTGATCTAGCTTTGCAAGCTTCTTTTGATGACATCTGATCTTCTTGATCTGACTTCCCTGCCTCTAGTTCGAGGGCTGCTTCGAATCTAGCCACACAGGCCTCACATTGTAGTTGACCGTTGAACATTCTGAATTCAAGTTTAAGGTTTGAAAGTGAGGGGTCAAGTCTCGGGGCTGAGAGCGATCCTAAGCTGCACAATCTCAAGAGCGATTCCACATAGGTCTTCGCAGGACCGCGCAAAACATTTTTTTGAAATCTTTTAAGAAAGCGACTAGTCGCTCGCACTGAAGACAGTGCGGAACCAATCTGGATCAAGCGGGGATCCTTCTCAGTACTCACATTAACAAACATGATCTCAATCATTACGGGCCTAGCATGCCTCTCTTTCTCTCACTTGATCAAATTTTTGCAAATCTCGAGGAATTCCTTCCTCTTTGTTTTCAACATATTGTTCAAAAAGTTTTGAAAAACTTAGGTCAATACAATGACTTAAAGTCACAAAAGAGCAGGTGAAATGCACTGTCGTTTCATTCAAACTTCTGGCACAACTGGCGCAAGGCAGAAGCAAACACAAGAGTGTGAAAATCACTGCTGTTTCATTCAGATTTGTTGGCATAACTGGCTCCAAGGCAGAAACAGACTCAAAAGAAAGTAAAAAGACAAACACAAAACAAGATAGTGATGTCTGAGGTAACACCCCCGGAATCACCCGACTCCAATGCAACAAGACTGACTCGATACAACAAGACAGACCCAACTGACTCAATACAAAAAGACTGACTATATATAAAACAACAAAACTGACCCAATACCCAAGTCAGAAAATACAAAAACTAGTATTTACATATTGCTCAAAACAGTGCGTGCCATTTCCATATCCGGAGTAAACTGAGTGCCGCCCGCAGGTGGTTCATCCCCTGATCACATATTCGTACTATCCCCCAAGTTCACTGATCCAGTGGCGATAGACTTTGCTGAGCTGGTGCAGCGATGACCTTGTTGTCAAACAGATCTTGTACATCATGGAGAAGGCGAAAGCAACTGTCAGTGTCATGACCGGTTTGTTGATGGTAGGCACAGTATTTAGTCTGGTCATGCTTTGGAGGGATAGGATCGGGTAGAGGCCGTTGTTCCAACAGCTTCAGATGTTCTTTCCGAAGTAAGACCTTTAAAGCCTTTGACAAAGGCATATAAAGTGGAGTAAAAACCCTCTTGACTCGAGGTGGATATTTGATTTTTTGTGAGTTACTTCCGGACGCACCGGTGAATGGGGTAGCTGTTTTTGATGTGGTGGTGGTGACCATGCCCACTTCAGAAGATCTTGCAGCTGCATCACCACTGGTGGTCGTATTTGAACTGCGGGAAAATGCCCTCCTGGGCTGCTCCTTCTCCTTGTCAATGAGGCCCTGCTTCATAGCGTCCTCGATCTGTACCCCAATCTCATGTAGATCTACAAAGGTGGGGAGGGGGAGGACGATCATCTTCTGCATGAGCTTTGGCTGGAGGTTACGCACAACCATCCGTATTTGATCTTTGTCAGTCGGTCTAATGGTCATCATCGAGGCCTTAGCCCTCCAGCGAGTTACAAAATCAGAGAAACTCTCCTTAGGCTCCTACCTAGTCGTCTCAAGATCACGGGTTGTAATCTCGATCAGTGTATTATAGGAGTATTGTGCTATGAATGCCTCGGCCATCTCCTCCCAACTCCTCTTGACGGAATCTTCCAATTTCGCATACCAAATGGCCGCTACACCTGACAAGGTCCGGCCGAACAAAGAAAGCTTCTGTAACCTGGTGAGGCCCATCGGTCTTAATATGTCCGAAAATAGCCGCAAATGCTCCATGGGATCCCCAGATCCATCAAAGTGGTCAATATGTGGCATCTTAAAACGGTCTGGCAGCATCACGGCTGAGTCGGCATACCCATCCTCAATATCTGGAATGGACTTCACACCCTGAGATTTCTTGAACAGCTTTTCAAGCTTGCTTACTTTTAATGCTGTGGGGTCCACTTCGAACTCAAAGGGAGAATCCGGTGGGTTGATCTGTGCCTTGGATAGCTGAGGTAGGATTGGAGGTGGAGCCGGCCCTATTGGAATGTCCGTATCTTCCTAGACATTAGTTGCCTCCCCGAGTATTGGCACTCCTGGCGGGGGAGGAGCTTGAGGAGCTTGGTGTGAAGCCGATGCTCCGGTTTGTCGTTGTTGCCTGGCAATTAACTCTGCCTGTTGAGCCATGACCTCGGCCAGTTGTTTGGCAAACTCTGCTTGTCGGGCAGCGTCCTGTTGCATGGTTCTCATACTTTCTTGGAGTTGATGCATCATTTCCTTTATACTAACTGAAAACTGCTGATCTAACTGAACAAGTGTGTGTCCCCTTTCTGAGGTGGAAACAAATATCTCAGCCCAACTGCGCACAGGTGAGGTGGATAATGACCGCTGAACTGGGGGCTGTTGAACAGGTGATCTGTGCCTGATTGGCCTTTTCTTGCCTTACCACTGGCAAAGGAAACACTGGTTGCTCTGAACTGAATCTCTGACCTGACAAAGTCTATCAGCACGAATCCAATGTACTCGGGGGATATTGGAGCCCTCTAAAGCTATAGTTCCACGACTACCTTGCAAAAGAGAAAATAAACAGCATCTCAGCCCAATTTCACCAGAACAGATTTGAGCATAGCTGAATGACTGTACTCTGTACTGAATTCTGCCCCAAAATTCTACCTCAAATCCGATACCCTCAGGTAAAACTGATTCTTCACATACTGATGCCCGCAGGCCTGATACCCCGACTTACAAACTGATATATGCAACTTGTAGAGGCACACTCTAACAGCACATAGCAGGCAAATGAGAGCCAAAACACCCCTATGGTGGGGTAGGCTTTCCCTGTCTTATTTTGACAGGAGCTAGCGTTTCACTACGCATGCAGCGGTTTCAAACAACCTACAATCGGGTAAGCAACTTGTCCTAGCTTGGAATGTTCACTACGGTTTTCGATATGCACTAGGTTGAATGGTCAAAAAGAGGGTGCCCCGGTAAAAACCGAGGTTTGTTTTCCCGTCGTGGCAGAGCCCGCAACTGGTCAGCCTTATGGCACGCTTCTCAAAGCGGGCCTCCGGTAAACCGTTCAGGAATAACATACGGCAAACACGGTGTCCTAGGCGCACCAATGCAAATGCAATGCAAAGAGACACATAAGTGTAGTCAAAACAAGATATCATGAGTTCGAGTCAAGTTCTCTAAATCCCCAGCAGAGTCGCCAGAAACTGTAGACATCCTCGAACGTCCCGGAAGGAAATCCCATTTTGTTCATTGGGCTCACTACAGCTCAGGACTCAATGTCATGGTCCTATATCTAATCTCGCGGAGTGCAATGCAAGACCGATGAATCATCAAAGAGTCCTAATCCGACAAATCATTTTTGAAAACAGATTTTTTTTAAAGAAGTGCCAAACATAGACTGCTTTTCCAGATACAGAGTCGCCACCTAAATATTTATTTTGGGAGGGAATTTAGGAAACCCTGACTCGTTGCCTAAGGCCATGTGTCCGTCATCACCAAAGTTGCCTTGGCTCGGGAACTTGGGCACGATTGGGGAAGGTCACTTCGTGAGCACCCCTGCTTGCCCGATCAAAGATCGGCCTCTACTTACCATGATATCGAGTTTTGAAACATTATGTGCTCTTATTCCGGTTATTAGCCTAGAATTACTATGTGATGCGCACAGCAAACAAGTATAGACTGGATTGCCTAAATTGGAACAAAGCATCGCATGCCCATTTGTTTTGAAAATGGATTGAAGTTTGCTACTCGCAAGTAGGCTAAAACACGGGTTTCGACGAATTATTCCAACTCAAGCAACCCAACCTTCACCCACAGGCATTCAGGCAGTTATATCACATAAGCAAATAGCCTCATGGTAAGCATGCTATCATGGCAGCCACTCACACGCATGCAAGGATGCTAAAGCATAAATACTTATCGAGTACTCCAAGCTAAAAAAAGAAGCTAATTAGAAATCACGCATGAATCCTAACTATGCGGAAATGCCTAATGCAACACATGCAAAAATGCAACTAAGATAGGCTCGACTATTCTAAAATGGCATATGAAATGCAACAACTGATACACGTATTCATCTCGGAATTGAAATACAATGCAGTTAGTATGATGCACCAAGCCCGGTGCATGCAAACAGATGAATGAATGCAAACATGTGAAACATAAGTATGCTAATTGAAACGTGCCCTAAACTAACCATCATAAGCTAGTAAATAAAAGGAAGAAATACGTGGGGTTGGAAGACATACATCACACACACGTACACTTATTATAACATTGCCCTCCTCGGAGGGTCCGAATGAATAGTACAGAATAAACTAGCTAATCTAAGCTAATTAAACTAATTATTACACAACATTAATTAATTAAGAAATTAACTAAAATAAATAATCTAGCATGCAATACATATGAAATGGACTGCCTCAGCTCGGTCTTGAATGATAAGGAATGCATGCATGCTCGAGTCGCCTTGTCGGGAAATTCATCGCGATGTCTCAATTTGCCTCTGTTTGCAACTGGTCTCGGAACACTGTACAAAGGTCCAGAAGGCTACTGACCAGTTTTTGCTGCTAGTTTCCGATTTGTTGTAACAGAGACCGAGAAAGGGGCGTGGCAAAGTATTTTCAATATATGTGTGCAATGACCACTCTCCCCATCTTTCTATAAGCTCCAGGGAGTGTAGTCATCGATCCTCATGCCACCAATCACGCATCACGATGCATGATGGCCGAGGAGTCGGATTGCACGACTCGATGTAAAATGAATGCACATATAAACACAACAAGGCCTAAACTCCATCATGGGTACTCCGGAGTGTTGGCGACCGAGAATCGAGGCACGTTTCGTCACTTGGAGTACGAAACGTCCCTCGTTTCCCGTGTTTGGACTAAACCTTATTCCAAACACAATGCAATATACATGGCATACACAATACGACTAGCATGCAACCCTAAACGCAATGCAACCTAATCATGCTAGCATGCGAGGGATGATATGCAAACATGCAACTAGCATACACAATGCTATGAACTAAGAATGACATACTCAATGCACATGAACTATATGGCATACGCAATGCACATACGAAGATGGACATGCACGAAGACATGAACAAGGCATACACAATGCGACGATCAAGCATGCGACAACATGGATATGGCATACATAATGCAAGATGGACCTAAACTAAAATGAATGGGCCTCAGCCACACTCAAATTAGTGGCCATACATGTTGAAAATGAAGCAAAAACACATATGCAAACATGCCCAATGCAAGGGACCGAACCTAAGGCATCAAATGCCACTCTACCAAAGCATGGCAAGGGATGAAATATGGCATACAATCGTACATTTTCCAGCTCTGAAATGGCATGCAAGATGGTCCCGAATCATGCAAACGCCTCAACATAAGCATGCAATAGGCTCCAAAACACAAAACTAGGCAAGGGTATTGAACTACAACCATGCATAGAAAGCATCATTTGACCATGAGGCATAAAAAAAAAGCTAAGGCAGTCCAAAACATGCAGAAAATCAGTTTAAAGCATGGCCAAAAAATGCTAGAATCAAAGGCCAAAATAGCATGCAATGTAAGCTAGTAAAGAGGGTTTGCACTACAAGCATGTGAGGCAATCAAGAGGCCACCAAACCAAAAAAATTCAGAGGTATGACATGCTAAATAAAGCCCAAAAACCCACTGAAACATGGTCTATGCATGCAAGAATGATAGGCTCCTTTGATAGGCTATAAAGAGGGTTGTTCTACACATGCAAGATGGACACCCAAAATGGAAAAATGGGCTCTGGACAGAGCCTATGCAAGTCCTAAAACCCACCAAAAATGGCCTGAAACATGTCTTGGAAGCATACAAATAAGGGCTCCTTTGTTAGGCCAAAAATGCTAGTAAACAAGACAAGGGTTGAGAGGGTCACCCCTCTCTGATTTTGGTGCTCAAAATAGCATGCTAGCCACTAAAAATCCACTGGATTTTAGTGGCTAAAAGGCCAAACAAAGGCCAACACAAATGCTCTAAGGCATGGCTCAAAACAAGATGAAATGAAGCATGCAAGGGGGTAGATGACCCCCAACAGAAAAATGGTCTTAAAAAAACATGTTAAGGACCTCAAAATAAGACTTTATTCAGTTTATGACAAAGCCCAAATATGCTTGCAAGTATAGCTAAAACATGAAGCCAAACAATGCTTAAAAGAGGGAAAGAAGTGTTACCCTTGTAGCTCAGCAACTCCAGTAGCTTTGAGACCAAAAACTCAGACCTTAGGACCTCTCAAGACCCTCCAAGAAGCTTAGGTTGGTGTTGGAGGTGTTAGGCTAAGAGGTGGTATGCAATAGGCCAAGAATAAGGGACTTTTGAACACAAGATAGAGAGATCTAGAGGGAAGTGTATGCACAAGCCTTAAACAATTTCTGAACCTTTGCTAATGAGGGAGAGGCCCTCCTTTATAGCCAAGAGGGTTCAAAGATTCTCCGAGAAGCTTAAAACCAAGGTTAAACATCCTCCATACACGTGTATGGAGGATGCAATCTGTGCCTCCCAGCTGGCACTAACTCAGTGAGACAAGACAGGGGGGAGTAGGCCGACCAGTTCAGGTGGTCGGCCGACCACCTTCCCTGGTCGGCCGACCAGGGTCAAAAGGGTCAGGTGGTCGGCTGCCTCTAGGGGTAGTCTCCCAACTCAATGCAAGCAAGTAGTGTGGTGGGAGACTAGCAATTGTGACCCAAAAGTGAGGGAGACCACTTACCTGACAAGAAAATCGGTCGATCGGGGAAAGGTGGTCTCCAAGGAGAAAAGGTGGTCTCCCACCCTTGTACCACCTTCCAAACAATGAAAATAAGGTTCATGCAAAAAATGAACCAAGACAGATGCAAAACGAGGGTTCGGGAACCAAAACGCGCAGCCGGGTGCTCCGAAAACTGACTGTTAAGCACAGAAAGGGGCGTGCGACCACGAAGGTGGTCTCCCAGGCCACAGTGTCTCTCTAAAGAGAGGAAACAAGGTGTGTGCCAAAAACCAGAGCAAACGGAGAAAGTTAAGCGGTCCCGAACCGAAGCGCACGACCGACGGCTCCGAAAACCGAAAACTAGTCTCCAAACAGGAACAATGGTCTACGACCACGGAACGTAATCCACGGCCACTGAGAGATGGTCTACGAGATCTCTCCCTCCATTCGGGAAGAGAAAACAGAACCTGATTCGCAAACCGAGGCAAAACACAAAGGGGGCCCGAGGCCCGGAGGTAAAGCTCTCAGCCGAGACTTCGTAACCTCAAAATGAGCACAACATGCACAATCACCAAGCGCTCAATCGATGACGTCTGAGTCTTAAGGTCGGTCAAAAATGGGGTGTCAACACAATTATCCAAAAAGTGAATGAGAAATCTTTTTCTTCTGCTTATATGCTTTAGTCCCCCTGAATTATGGCATGGTAGACTAACTCATGTGAATTTTGACTCTCTGTGTAGATTAATCAAGTTAGATCACATACCATCTTTCAAGATTAATCCAAATCACAAGTGTGAAACTTGTGTAGAATCAAAATTGACAAGGACTTCATTTTATTCTGTTGAAAGAAGTACCGAGCTTTGATTTAGTACACAGTGATGTGTGTGACTTGAAAGTCGTACAATCATGTGATGGCAACAAGTACTTCATCACCTTTGTTGATCATTGCACTAAATTCTATTATGTGTACTTGCTAAAAAGCAAAAATGTGGCGATTGATAAATTTATTCTTTTTAAGAATGAAGTTGAGAATCAACTAAGTCGAAATATCAAGGCTTTGAGAAGTGATTGTGGTGAAGAATATGAATCGTCGTTCTATTGAGATTTGTGCTCAATTAGGAATTATTCACTAAACTACAACCACTTATTCCCCCCAGTCAAATGGTGTTGCTGAGAGAAAAAAAATAGGACGCTGAAGGAAATGATGAATGCAATGTTAATAAGTTCTGGGTTGCCACAAAACTTATGGGGGGAAACAATTCTCTTCGTGAATTACATTCTTAATAGAATACCTCGGAAGAAAGTAGACAAGACTATATGAATTGTGGAAAATCTGCGAACCTTCTTATAATTTCCTACGAATGTGGGGGTGTCTTGCAAAAGTGGTGTACCTACACCTAAGCGGGTTAGGATAGGTCCAAAAATCGTGGATTGCATATCCATTGGTTATGTACATAATAGTAATGCATATAGGTTTCTTGTGCACAAGTCTGATATTTCATTTATACACAAGAATACCATTATGGAGTCAAGGAATGCATCCTTCTTCGAGGATGTGTTTCCTTGTCGAACCCGAGATGAGGATCAAAGTTCTAAAAAAGGAACTTGAAGATGATCCTAGTGATAGTGATCAAGATGAAGAAGTAGATGAGCCAAGAAGGAGTAAGAGGGCAAGGACTTCTTCGGACTTCTCCAAACTTCTCAGCTTATATGTTAGAGGGAGAACCTCAAACTTTCCATGAAGCTGTGACTTCACCTGAAAGTCCTTTGTGGAAAGAAGCGATTAAAAGTGAAATTGACCCCATCTTACAGAACCACACCTAGAAGTTGGTTGATCTACCCCAGGCAGTACGGCCTTGGGGAGTAAGTGGATCTTTAGAAGAAAGATGGAGGCTAATGAGTCAACTGATAAGTATATAGCTAGGCTAGTTATCAAAGGATACATGCAGCAAGAGGGCCTGGATTACTTTGATACGTATTCACCTATAACAAGGATTACATCCATTCGCATGATGATTACGATAGTAGCTTTACGTGGTCTGGAGATACATTAGATGGATGTAAAGACAGCTAATGGAGAATTAGATGAAGAAATCTACATGGAGCAACCCTAGGGGTTTTCAGCTCCAGGGAAAAATAAGAAAGTCTGTAAGCTTATCAAGTCATTACATGGTTTAAAACAAGCTCTTTAGCAATGGCATGAGAAATTTGACAACGCTATGTTAGCAAATGGGTTTAGAATTAATGAGTGTGACAAATGCGTATATGTCAAAGACACTGACAGAGGTTATGTCATTTTGTATCTATATGTCGATGACATACTCATTGTTGGTAGTAATGATGAGATGATTATAACTACCTAGAGCTTGTTAAACTTTAAGTTTGACATGAAATATATGGGCCTTGCAGATGTGATTTTGGGTATTAAGATTACCAAAACATCTGATGGTATTGTACTTTCTCAGTCTCACTGTGTTGAGAAGATACTTGCGAAATTTGGTAAACCAGATACGAGTGTGTCTAGGACACCAGTGGACTTGAGTCTACATTTGACCAAGAATAATGGTGAGAGTGTCTCTCAGTTAGAATATTCTTCGGTCATTGGAAGTTTAATGTATCTGATGAGCTGTACAAAGCCAGATATAGCTTACTCTATTAGCAGGCTTAGTAGACACACAAATAATCCTAATGCTACTCATTGGAAGGGCTTTATGCAGGTGTTGGGTTATCTCCGCTACACCCTAGATTATGGGCTGCATTATACCAGATACCCAGCTATACTAGAAGGGTATAGTGGCGCTAATTGGCTATCTGATATAAAGGACTCTAAATCCACAAGTGGTTATGTGTTTACCCTTGGAGGGGCAGCCGTGTCTTGGAAATTTTCCAAGCAGATGTGTATATCGAGATCAACGATGGAATTTGAGTTTATTACTTTAGATAAAGCAACTGAAGAAGCTGAATGGCTACGCCAATTCGTTGAAGATATTGCACGTTGGCCAAAACCTGTACCTGTTATCTGTATTTCATTCTAATAGTCAATTGGCAATTGAACGAGCACAAAGTCATATGCATAATAGAAAGTCTAGACATAACCATTGTAGATATAGTTTCATACGATAACTACTCTCTAATGGAGTTGTCTCTCTAGACTATGTAAAGTCTAAGGACAACATTGCGGATCCGCTAACCAAAGGGTTAACTCAGGAATTAATAGAAACGTCGTCAAGAGGAATGGGGTTAAGGCCTTAAGTTAATGTTACCGGAACGGAAAAACCCAATGTAGTTGACTGGAGATCCCAAGATCTAGGTTCAAAGGGACAACCTAATTGCGTGTAACGGATGAGTCACTGAAGAGGTAAGTCCTCTTGCCTATTCTTTATACAGTGATACCCTGTGAGGGTTGGAAGGTTAAGTTAATGCTTTTAATGACCGAAGTAGTCAACTGTGGTATAGTGAGATATCTTATGTAGGTCATCTATGTGAGTGCAAAGTGGGGCCGCTTCTTTAAGAATTGACAAGGCTGAATTCTTTAAAAACACTCACTGAGCTAGGCTAGTGTTCCAGGGCCATACCGGACATGCCAGTGAGAACAAGAACAATGATTGGAATAACTCCTGTGTGAGGTCTATTGTCTTGGTTTACACAAACGGTAGAACAGTTCAAAGCATCATGTTCACTGGTCAGCAAATAAATCCGATAGCCTTTCACTACGAAAGGTTCAAGGCCAACAACTACCTTTTCTGATGCAGAGTTAGTCTGTGTGTTCTCTCTCCGAATCTTTGTTGTTAAACGTTGCCTGTTATTCTTTATCCGATCAATTTTTATTCATGTGAGGGATTGTTGGAAAAAATGGATTTTTGGTGACTTTGGTTGTAGATTCTTTGTAATAAGATCTTTACACCACAAAAAAAATGACCAAAAACCATTGAGGATTGAATGATAAATTGTCTTATAAAGTTGGTCTCATGTATGAGAGATTGAGAATGATGATTGCGCATATTACGCACGATCTAACCATGAGAGACACATGGCCTAACCATGAATGACATATGGCCTTAATAGTGTCTTAGACCATGAGGGACACATGGCCTTAATAGTGTCTTAGACCATGAGACACACATGGCCTAACCATGAGGTACACATGGTATTGGAAGCTATGAGGTACACATGGCCTTGCCATATATGTCTTGCCAAAGATGCCTATACAAGGCCATGCTCAACATTGTGAAGATAATCACAAAATAAGCTAAGTTCTCTCCTTCTCTTTTCCCCATTGTGTATAAAAGGAGACCATCCTCTTTGGTTCGAATACAAAAATTTTTGCTCTCATATTATAGTCAGTCTGCTCTTATAATATATTCTTCCTATGTAAGAGAGTGTTGCCATTGTCAGTTCGCCAGAACTAAGCAGAAGGTACTTCTGCTTTAGCGAGTTCTAAACTGTCGTATCCTGGGACACAGCAGCTGACATACCTTCAGCACCCATGGTAAGGCGGCAAATCTGTTTTAGGAAGACTGTGACACCACACAGGTTTCGGTTTGCTTTCTATTACCATATTATTTTGTTGAATATTTCTATTCATCGAGTTGTATGATTTAGTCCCCTGATTTCATGTTCTGTAATTTAATTTATTGAATATGAATCTGTTTGTTTTTATTTAATTACACAATTTGTACAACACCCTTCATGTTGTGCTTCTTCCTCCCCCTCCCCTCAAATATTCTTCGTAGGTCGAGGGTATATATACTTTTCAGAAACTTGATTTTAGATCTGCATAATCAGTCTTGTTTTGAATTACTATGTTTCATACCATATTTAAAAAATATCGAATAATTACTCAAATGTGTTACTGTATTCAATATATAACTAGCCGTTCGTAGTATCGCTTGTAGAAAAGACAAAGTGAAAGGATGATTGATGGATTCGGTTTGAAGGAAAGCAAAGCAAAGCATAAACTCATATTCTTCTCAATCATCTGCGGAATATTTATTTCTTGGCCGCTGCATACAGTGTGAAAGGTAATATGTCTGGCTTCAGTACATCACCTTTAACAAAAGGTTTCCTTTTATTTGATCTCCATTTATAGTTTCATTTTCATCAATACACATTCACATTATTTTCTTTTGTCGAAATTGCTAAAATTTTCATGTGAGTGAGATGCAAGGGTGTAATTTGTTCATTTTTTTTCTTGGGCAAACTACGACATACTTTATCCTGTTTGTCATTTTGGTCACTATACTTTTAATTAGCTCGATTTTAATTATAAATTTATAATTTTGTCTCAATTTAATCTAATTGATTACAACTTTTAATAATTTTTTTTTGAAAAATACATCACGTATTATATTTTTAAAAGCAAAATTATAAACTTACTCAACTTAATTAGTTAATCTCAATTAATTTAGTGATAATTTTCCTTATAAAACATTAATGATATTATTAATAATATCAAATTGAAATAAAATTTAAAATTAAGAATCAAAATTGAGCTAATTGATAGCGTAGAGACTAAAATAACATAAGGAGCAAAATATAAAAACCGTCGGTATGATTTACCCGTTTTTCTTTGTTCATATACTGCTAAAATTTTCACGTGCCACGTGATATATTTTTGTCCAAAATATTAATGACTAATTGAAAGATCACATTAAAACACAACTACAAATATGAGAGATTTATATTGATGAAGTTAAAATTATGAACATCTTTTGATTAAATCAAAACATCGATGATATAATTCACTCTTCTTTTTAATGATGATCTAGGAGGTTTTGCAAAAATAGCTGTTAGTAGTGTTTACTCTTATTTTCAATTGAAGGCAAAAAGTTGGGCGGTTGGGGATGGCAGAGAACGAGGGCAGCGCAAAAGTTGGCCAAAGAAGTCAACTAAATGGTTGTCCAAAGAGTTTCTCTTCTATGAAGAAGAATAATCAACAGAGAAGGAAGAGGACGATCTTCTTTTCAAAGCAATAAAGAAAGTTGCACCAGGAAAAAAAGTCATCTGGATCGGACGAGAAGGCCTTTTTAAAAATGGAACAGAAAGCCTTACTTTCTTCTGCGGCAAAGCAAGTCTTGGGAGAAGAATGGTGGGAAGAGATGATACGAAAAGCTGTGGTTTTGACAAGGAAGAAGGACTTCTTACACTTTGTCTGGTCATCCCAACCAGAATCAATTAGTGAACATGTTGACTTCAGAAAGCTCAGGAGAGATATGTCCCATATGAATCAAGAACTAGGAGAACTAAAAGCTAATTTGCTATCAAATAACAATCATGAAAAATTTCAGCATGTTCGAAGAAGCATTAATGCTATCAAAGAGCGGATTGAGAAGAATTTTCAGGATGTTGAAAGCAGTTTGCCCCATGAAGATTCAGGTATTTGGACTTTTATACCACGAGAGGATGATATTATGCGCTTGGATGAGAGTTCGACACAGAAAAGTTTTCCCCATGAAGATGATATTATGAAGTCAGATGAGAGTTTGACACATAAAATGGAGTTTGGGCTAATGCCTGAAACCGGTGGAGATGAAATATTGGAAATGGCTATCGATTCTGCTATTTGCCGGGTTTCAAAATGTATTGAAGATGGAATATTTCGAAAGATTGGGATTTCAGGGTGCGGAGGGGAGAAAGCAGCAAACGCATTAAAGGAAATGCAAAAGATCCGCTGCATTAGTGTTGTTCGCTGCATCTCTGTCTCACGACATCACAGCATCAAAGAGGTTAGGCAGAACATCGCAACGCAGACTAGTAGATTAAGATTCCCTAAAACTGATTACACTTCAAAGGGATCGATGGACCAATATTTGCCTTACAACATCTTGCTACTTGTGGATTGCATTGATGGACCGATAGATCTACATGACTTAGAAATCCCTAATTGTAGATTCCTAATGCTTACAACTCAATTGCAAAAAATCTATGATATAATGGATTTGGATTTGGAGATCAGAATGGAGGATCATCTGTTACCCTGGGAACTATTCTGTAGGAATGTGGGCCCATCACTTGTTCATTCTTCCTCTCTCATCCAACAAATGGCCATTCGGTTAGTGAAAGCATGCCGTGGCCATTTACGTGCCATTGTTCTTCTTGCGAGGGCCTTGAAAGGTGTGACTGATATTGGTGTGTGGGAACTTGCACTGAACCAATTAACATCACAATCCTCCTACCAGCAGGTACAAGGAATGAGCCAAGTCATGGTTCAAGTGTTACATCTCATCTGGGATCAGAAGGATATTATAAAAAAACGTTGCATCAAGAACTGTACACATCAACAAAAATGGAGTGCTGATTCATTAGTAGAGAGGGAATAGATTTCCAAGTTTGATCTTCACACCTTGAGCTGTTAGATTCGTGTCTTGAGGTTAGAATCTTGATCTACTCTTGTTGTTCTTATTGTTCATCTAGCTGCATTGCATGATCGGGCAGGATTTGTAACCCATGCATTGATTTAAAGCTTGGTTTTAGAAAAAGAAAGTGATATTCATGTGTTCTTGAATAAAAGCCTTGTTTGATCCGAAAGTTTGTAACAAGTTCCATGTTTTTGTGTTTGTTTTCATAAAATCTTCAAGTATGGGTACCCAGGTCCATGTTTTCGAACTCATCTCATGAAATCTCAGATTTTGAATAAAGAAGTTATGATTTTAGCATTCATGTCCTTCATGTTCTTCAAGAGGGAAATCTAGATTTTCCTAGACTTCATTTCCTTGACTGTGGTCGTCGGGAACACACCTCGGCCAAGAGGTGTGGGACCTCGGCCTAGACCTGGTTGGTACCCAGCATGTTTTACTTTGTTTTGATTTGATTTTGAAAGAGATGTCGAGATCCTTTCCTTCCATGTAAAGCTTGTTTTAAGGATGCATTTCATATCCATCTTTGAACATCTCACCTTGTCTTATTGAAACACATCCAATAGGATTTATTATGTGCTTGTAAGCCTTGGATCCTTGCTTGTAATTCCTACACTCGAAGAACTATGTGAGTGGTATTTTTAATAAAGTTATGTTACAAAGTTTTGATAAAGCTTTGCTTTGCTTTGTTTTGGAAAAGTATTTGTTAAGCATGAATGATTATCCCTATTTTGTATATCATGTATGAGCCTTGTTTTGGATGACATTCTTGGAAAGTCCTTACGTGCTAGAGGACTCTAAGCCTTTGTAGCACAAGTCCTTACGTGCTAGAGGACTCTAAGCTTTCGTAGCACCTTTGTTTAATGTCATCCCTTGTATTATTGATGCTAGTAAGCATCCCTTGAAGCTTTAAAAGACTTGATTGATGGACTTGATTCATCCTTTGATTTTTGTACTAGTTATGCTAAATATTGTTTTGATGGAAATCCTGTATATCATTCATGCAAAACCTTTATTACTAGTATCATTCACTGAGTATCCAAGCTCACCCTCTTATATATATATATATATATATATATATATATGTAGGTGATGAGCAAGAAGGCGGCGACGCCTAGATGATTATTTGCACTTTGTTCTGGATTCGCATTTTGTAGCACCTTGAAGATTATGCTTCTTGGCTTGTAGTTATTTCTTTTGTATATGTCGGCTTGAGAAGCCTTTTGATCAAGATGTATTTTGTACTTTATTTTATTATATCCAAGTTATAAGCTATATTAAAATGTATGTCATTTCATTTGATCTACGCACAGCTCTTATGGACTAAGTAGATTTAAATATATTGCTTCCGCACATGTAAGCCCCATATGTATACTCTGATTGTGTGTGCATCTTTGTAAGATGGCCTTTGGTAATCTCGGATTACTGGCCATCACGGCACCATTCTACTAGGGGCGGAATGGGGTCGTGACAGATTGGTATCAGAGTACGAGTTCCTTATAGTACGTTATTCACACACTTTGAGTCCTAAAGAGCTTAGGATTTCCCTTAGAGTGATGTTAGGATTTGCATCACATTGCTTGCTACTTGACAAAGTGTGCATCATCTCGGCATAACTATTTGTTACTTGCATACATGTTATCCATTCATTTTGTTTTAAAGTCATATTTTACATACTCCTAGCATCATGAGAAGGGGTAGACCTCCAGTTGGCCGAGATCATTCTAAAGACAAATTAGACAGACTAGAAAGGTTGGTCGAGGGTTTAGTCCATGAGTTGAGGCAACCTAGGCCGCAAGACACTAGTACTACCTCTACCCAGGCCGAGCAGACAAACGGCCAACATGCAACTCCACCTCCACCTCCTCCAGTGCCGTAAATGCCTCCGCAGCAAGCTTTGTATGGGGACGACACGATAACCTTGATCAAAGAGTTCAAGAAGATGAACCCACCGAGATTCCAAGGGGGTATAGAACCGATGAAAGCCGAAGCGTGGGTCTTGAAAATGGAGAAGTTGTTTGAGATTTTTCCCAATACCAATGCTCAGAAGGTGTCATTGGCAGCATTCACGTTAGATGACGACGCATGAAGATGGTGGATAATGGTCCGAGAAGGTAATCCGAGTTTGACTTGGGCTAGATTTTTGGAGTTGTTCTACAACAAGCATTTTCCCCTTAGTGTCTGAGACCGCAAGACCACAGAGTTCCAGACTTTGACACAAGGCAACAAGACAGTGGCGGAATACGACCGTGCTTTTACCGAGTTGGCAAAATATGCGCCCCATATGGTCGATGACAAATATAGAAAAGCTAGGAAGTTTGAAAGTGGGCTACGTGGACCGATACAGGATCGAGTTAACATGTTCAATATGCTGACTTACGCCGGAGTGTTAGACAAGGCCATCCTGGCAGAAGCTAACTTGAACCGATATCAGAGTTCGGGGGAGAACCAGAAGAAGAGACAGAACTATGAAAACCGCCGAGCACCATATAACGCCAAGAAGAAGGCGAACCTGGGCAGTTCCAGCAACTCGAATCAGGAAAGTGATGCTAAGCCGACATGTGCGGATTGTGGAAAGCCGCATTTCGGGGTCTGTCGTCGAGCGTCAGGGGCTTGCTTTCAGTGTGGCGAGATGGATCATCGTGTGAGAGACTGTCCGAAGACAAAGGCTGACGATGGTAAGAAGAATGGGAGCACTTCAGGCTCCGCACAAAGAAATAATGTTCGAAGGACACAGGCGAGGCAGGGCAGAGTTTTTGCATTAGTGCCAAAAGACACCCATAGTGCCGAGACAGTAGTGTCAGGTACCCTTCCAATTTGCTCTCAAGATGCATATATATTGATTGATTCGGGTTCTACGCATTCATTTGTATCTCCTAAATTTGCCGAGAAGTTAAATAGAGAACTAGAACCCCTTGATTATGTGTTATCTGTATCTACTCCATCTGGAAGAATCATGACTGTTTCATCCGTTTATAAAGCGTGTGTTGTTGTGATTAAGGATGTAGAATTATTTGTTGATTTAATGCCATTGAACATAACCCACTTCGATGTCATATTGGGAATGGATTGGCTAGTAGAGAATCATGCATCCATTAACTGCGTCTCCAAAAGTGTCACATTAAAACCCCCAAACCTAGCCAAGGTTACATTCCAGGGTAAGGGAGTAGTATCCCCACCTTACTTGATCTCATCCATGAAGGCCTATAAATTGATTCAAAAATGGTGTCAAGGTTATTTGTGTAGTATACTAAACAATCTGAGTGGAAATGTTGAATTGGCCGGCATCCCGGTTGTTAAAGAATTCCCCGACGTCTTTCCAAATGACTTGCCTGGCTGCTTTGTCGATAGAGA
Source organism: Camellia sinensis (assembly GCF_055761805.1). Lineage (NCBI taxonomy): Eukaryota > Viridiplantae > Streptophyta > Magnoliopsida > Ericales > Theaceae > Camellia > Camellia sinensis. The sequence continues at coordinate 60,168,229 of NC_138962.1, read as the reverse complement.
AATAGAGTTTACTGTTGACGTCATGTCGGGAACCCAGCCTATCTCCAAAGCACTCTATAGAATGGCCCCAGCCGAGCTTAAGGAGTTGAAGCTGCAATTGCAAGAGTTGTTAGATAAGGGCTTTATTAGGCCGAGTACTTCACCTTGGGGAGGCCCAGTTCTATTTGTTAAGAAAAAGGATGGTACCCTTCGCCTTTGTATTGACTACCGAGAACTGAACAAGGTAACCATTAAGAACAAGTACCCATTGCCGAGGATCGATGATTTACTTGATCAACTACAAGGAGCACGAGTCTTTTCAAAAATTGATCTTAGGTCGGGCTACTATCAGCTCAAGGTTAAAGCCGAGGATGTTGAGAAGACTGCTTTTCGGACAAGGTATGGCCACTACGAATTTTTGGTTATGCCTTTCGGAGTAACTAATGCTCTTGCAGCATTCATGGACTTAATGAACAGAGTCTTCAAGCCCTACCTAGACGAATTTGTGGTTGTCTTCATCGACGATATATTGATCTATTCTAGGAGTGAAGTTGAGCATGAGAAGCATCTGAGACTTGCCTTGTAGATTTTGAGAGATAGGAAGTTGTATGCCAAGCTTAGCAAGTGTGAGTTTTGGCTTTCCAGCATTTCATGTCTGGGACATGTGATTAATGAAGAGGGTATCTCTGTTGATCCAAGTAAGATTGAAACCATTGTGAGTTGGCCGACACCGACCAATGTATCCGAGGTTCGTAGTTTTCTAGGTTTGGCCGGTTATTACAGAAAGTTTGTGAAGGACTTTTCAAAGATTGCAATACCTTTGACACAACTAACTTAGAAAATAGTGGCGTATGAATGGACCAAAGGAAGGGAATCAGCCTTCCAGGAGCTAAAGACGAGGTTAGTCAGAGCACCCGTTCTTGTACTGCCGACAGGTAATGAGGAGTTTCAGATTTATAGTGATGCATCACGTAAGGATTTGGGTTGTGTATTAATGCAAGGGGGTAAAGTCATAACATATGCATCTCGTCAATTGAAACCCCATGAGAAGAACTATCCCACCCATGATCTAGAATTAGCCGCCGTAGTATTTGCTTTGAAAATTTGGTGCCATTACTTGTATGGAGTTGCTTGCCGAGTTTTCACAAATCACAAGAGTTTGAAGTATTTGTTCACTCAGAAAGAACTGAATATGAGACAGAGAAGATGGCTTGAATTATTGAAAGATTACGACATGCAGATTCAGTATCATCCGGGTAAAGCAAACTCAGTGGCTGACGCGTTGAGTAGGAAGTTAGTGGGGGATTCATCTTATTTGTCAATGATTTCAGTGGAGCCGACTATCATTGAGGAAGTGAAGGCCGGACAGATGGAAGACAGATTCCTCAGAAAGGTGACTGATGAGATTGTCACTAAGCTGAGGTCAGGGTATACCATTGAGAATCAGGTACTCAAGTTTGAAGGAAGATTGTGCGTAGCCGACGTCCCAGAGTTGAAAAAGAAGATTTTACAGGAGGCCCATGGTTCCAAGTTTTCCGTCCACCCAGGAAATACCAAGATGTACCAAGATGTGAAACAAACCTTCTGGTGGCCAAGAATGAAAAGAGAAATAGCCGAGTTCGTATCTCAGTGCCTATATTGTCAACAAGTGAAAGCAGAACATCAGAGACCAGCAGGACTTTTTCAACCTTTGTCAATTCCTGAGTGGAAATGGGAACACATCTCCATGGATTTTGTAATCGGGTTACCGAGGACGAAAAAGGACATGGATTCGATTTGGATTATAGTTGATCGATTAACCAAGTCAACACACTTTTTGCCTGTTAAGACTACATTTAATGCTGATCGACTTGCTTCATTGTATATGAACGAGATTGTTAGACTTCACGGAGTGCCGATGTCCATTGTTTCAGACCGAGATCCGAAGTTCGTTTCCAGATTTTGACAGAGTCTACAAGGAGCTTTGAGAACCGAATCGAGGTTTAGCACAGCTTTTCACCCCCAGACTGATGGGCAAACAGAGAGGACAATTCAGACGCTTTAAGATATGCTCAGACTATGTGTGTTGGACTTCAAGGGAAGTTGGGAAGTGCATCTGCCATTGGTAGAATTTGCTTACAACAACAGTTATCAAGCTAGCACTGGCATGGCGCCGTATGAAGCTCTGTATGGAAGGAAGTGCAGATCGCCGATATGTTGGACCGAAGTAGGAGACAAAGCTTTAATCGGTCCCGAACTGATTCAAGTGACAACTGAGAAGATTAAACTTATCCGACAAAGAATTAGGACTGCTCAGAGTCGACAAAAGAGTTACGTCGACCAGAGGAGAAGAGAGTTAGAATTTGAAGTTGGGGATCATGTATTCCTGAAAATTTCACCGACGAAGGGAGTTTCAAGGTTCGAGAAGAAAGGTAAGTTAGCACCTCGTTATATTGGACCGTTTGAAATCCTTGAAAGAGTTAACCCAGTTGCTTATAGACTTGCCCTACCGCCAGAACTAAGTCAAGTCCACAATGTGTTTCACATTTCGATGTTGAGGAGGTATATTCGGGATCTATTGCATGTGATTGATCATTCCGGGATTAGGGTTAATGTAGATTTAGGCAACGAGGAGAAGCCAATGAGAATTATTGATAGACAAGTGAAACAGTTGAGGAACAAGTTGATACCGATGGTGAAAATCGAATGGAATGAGCATTATGGCAAGGATGCTACATGGGAGATGGAAGAAGAGATGAAAGTCCGATATTCGGAATTGTTTTCGGATCAAGGTAACTCAAGTTTGGGGACCAAACTTCTTTAAGGGGAGTAGGATATAACAACCCTTACTTCATCTTAGTCATGCTCTCATGCATTTATATGATTTTGTCTTGTTAAGCTTGCATTTCAAATCTTGTCTTTGCTTTGCTTAAGTGTTACTGCATGCTTTGTTCCTTGCTTGGTGTGAGTTTAGCCGAGGTCCTCCTAAGCCTAGGTCGCACCTTTGAATCTTTTATATCTAGGACTATCTTGGAATCTTTTGGTTAACCTTCACTCGCACCTTGGCATATTGGTCGAGATGTCACTATCTAGGCCGAGGTGTTCATCACCAAGGCCGAGATGTGTATTATCTAGGCCGAGATGTTACCCTTGCACCTAGTGATCTTGTTCCTGGATTGGTATGACCTAGACCGAGGTGTGGCACATCTAGGCCGAGGTGTGGCACAACTAAGTCAAGTGTTGTCCTTCCTAGCCGAGATCATTGAGACCTTACTTGCCGAAACCTTGTCCTTAGCCGAGATCATTGCCTGCCGGAGTGCCTATGCCACCTTGCTTGTTGAACACACTTTGTCATAGTCTTGTCTTTTCACTCAGTCACCTTTTTTAGAAGAGCCAACCAGTCGATGCCACGTGTCCCAGCAGAGGATTAAGTCAGTGAGCTGTTGAAAAACACATCATTTTGTATCATACCCTTGTCTTTTAGAGAGAGAGGCTCTAGGAAGAAAAAGGAGGAGTTCTTAGAGAGGGAATAGATTTCCAAGCTTGATCTTCACACCTTGAGCTGTTAGATTCGTGTCTTGAGGTTAGAATCTTGATCTACTCTTGTTGTTCTTATTGTTCATCTAGCTGCATTGCATGATCGGGCAGGATTTGTAAGCCATGCATTGATTTAAAGCTTGGTTTTAGAAAAAGAAAGTGATATTCATGTGTTCTTGAATAAAAGCCTTGTTTGATCCGAAAGTTTGTAACAAGTTCCATGTTTTTGTGTTTGTTTTCATAAAATCTTCAAGTATGGGTACCCAGGTCCATGTTTTCGAACTCATCTCATGAAATCTCAGATTTTGAATAAAGAAGTTATAATTTTAACATTCATGTCCTTCATGTTCTTCAAGAAAGAAATCCAGATTTTCCCAGACTTCATTTCCTTGACTGTGGTCGTCGGAAACACACCTCGGCCAAGAGGTGTGGGACCTCGGCCTAGACCTGGTTGGTACGTAGCATGTTTTACTTTGTTTTGATTTGATTTTGAAAGAGATGCCGAGATCCTTTCCTGTCATGTAAAGCTTGTTTTAAGGATGCATTTCATAGCCATCTTTGAACATCTCACCTTGTCTTATTGAAACACATCCAATAGGATTTATTATGTGCTTGTAGGCCTTGGATCCTTGCTTGTAATTCCTACACCCGAAGAACTATGTGAGTGGTATTTTTAATAAAGTTATGTTACAAAGTTTTGATAAAGCTTTGCTTTGCTTTGTTTTGGAAAAGTATTTATTAAGCATGAATGATTATCCCTATTTTGTATATCATGTATGAGCCTTGTTTTGGATGACATTCTTGGAAAGTCCTTACGTGCTAGAGGACTCTAAGCCTTTGTAGCACAAGTCCTTACGTGCTAGAGGACTCTAAGCTTTTGTAGCACCTTTGTTTAATGTCATCCCTTGTATTATTGATGCTAGTAAGCATCCCTTGAAGCTTTAAAAGACTTGATTGATGGACTTGATTCATCCTTTGATTTTTGTACTAGTTATGCTAAATATTGTTTTGATGGAAATCTTGTATATCATTCATGCAAAACCTTTATTACTAGTATCATTCACTAAGTATCTAAGCTCACCCTCTTATATATATATATATATATATGTAGGTGATGAGCAGGAAGACGGTGACGGCTAGATGATTATTTGCACTTTGTTTTGGATTCACATTTTGTAGCACCTGAAGATTATGCTTCTTGGCTTGTAGTTATTTCTTTTGTATATGTCGGCTTGAGAAGCCTGTTGATCGAGATGTATTTTGTAATTTATTTTATTGTATCCAAGTTGTAAGCTATATTAAGATGTATGTCATTTCATTTGATCTACGCACAGCTCTTATGGACTAAGTAGATTTAAATATATTACTTCCGCACATGTAAGCCCCATATGTATACTCTGATTGTGTGTGCATCTTTGTAAGATGGCCTTTGGTAATCTCGGATTACTGGCCATCACGGTACCATTCTACTAGGGACGGAATGGGGTTGTGACAATAAATCTCACGTATATAAACAATGCCGACATGGAAGCATCCACAAGGCCTACATATCCATATGCCACTAAGGCCAACCTTATCCTATTTTCCTTCAGTTCATTTCCAATTATTATATGCTATTCAATTCATGAGTTAAATTCATTATCTTTCAACAACCAAAATGAGACTACAACTCATTGGCTCTCCAATTGTGCAAAACACACACATAAACACTTCAAATTTGCCATTTTACGGATATTTCGTTCGAAGAAATTGGCACCCATTTATATATATTTTCAAGTCTTTCACCCAGGACACTCCGACCAACGTGCTTTAAATGGAGTCCATCCCCTTTCTCCTCCTCAAACAAATATACATTTGCAATGTATTTATAAACATAATCATATATGAAGTACATCCCCTTTCTCCTCCCAATTAACATTCATATACAATGTATTTATAACATGGTCATATACGGAGTACATCCCCTTTCTCCTCCAATATACATACATATACAACGTGTTTATAACATGGTCATATTCAATGACACCAACAATAGATTAGCATTAAATCGCCTAATCCTCATACAATTTCTACAATAATCATAGCTATCCTCTACCGATAGCCCAATACAATTATTTCAAAGATATATTCAATATATTAAATAGTTTATTCAAAACTTCCATAGGTGAGATAATACATATCCAATATCACCATCTATATCAATAACCATTCAATTTAACGTATTCAATGTTAATTTTAATTATTTATACAAAATAATCATTTTATCAAATTAGGGCAAAATCCCCTTTTTTCCAATATCGACTCCAAACACCCAAAATCAACTATTTTGGTACACCAAGGTCTTATATTCAAACCCCATACTCATTTATCCCTTATACATCAAAAACTCCTCTTTTCATTTTACACCCAAATCTTATATTTGTCCAAACCACAACAAAATCTTATCATCTACACATAATAGCAAATAACTAAGCTAAAAACCATACTAAAGTGTAGAAAATCCCTACCTGAAGTGTAGAAAACCCAAGCAACAAGGTAGAACTTCAAAGATGACGAAACCCAGTTTCACTTAGATCAATACGAAGCTCTTGAAGCCCTCTACCTTATTCTCAAAGACACTAGCGTCAAGAACTCAATGGATTTAGATGAAATCTTAGAGAGAATGCGAGTTTTAGAGAGAGAGACAGCCGGATTAGGGTTTTGGGGAAGAAAGGGAATCAAAAAGTGATGTAAAACATCACTGCTGCGAACTGATATACACAGGCTCGCTCGAGCGAAGGAGTTCGCGCTCGAGCGACCAGACACAAAAGGTCGCCTCACTCGAGCGAAAGAAGTGTCGCTCGAGCGAACAATGCAAAGCTTCAGCTTTGCAATGCAGAAGCACGCCCGAGCACAAGAAGCCTCACCCGAGCGAAGGAACTCAAAACACAGGGCTTGTTCGAGTGCAAGAATGCTCGCTCGAGCGAAGAATACCACCCTTTTGGTTTTACAGAGATGCAGACACATGCTCAAGCGTAAGACTACTCGCTCGAACGCAAAAAGCCTCGCTCGAGCGAAGAGGCCAAAATCTGGGCAACAAAGTTTTGAAAAAACAAGCAACCAACTTGTTCTAATCACACAACTACAACCCAATAACCAACATTAAGGGAAAGACAAGGGAAACAAGACATAAACCACCCTCCAAACCATACAAACCCGAGTCTGGAATACCACAAGAGACCGGTCAAAACCAGGGTCGCTATAACCAATTTCATTATTTGTACAAAATAATTATTCAAAACATTTTAGGGCAAAACTCCTCATTTTTCTAAATATTAACCCAAAGACCAAAATCAACTATTTTGACACAAGATAACCTCATATCCAAACCCCATGGTCATTTATATAACACCTGCATAGAAACTCCTATTTTCAAACTTGAACACAAACCCTAGGTTTGCTCAAAACATTCCCAAATCCCATCATTTTCACAAAATGACCTATAACCAAGTTAAAACCCATATTAAGGTGTAGAGAGTCCCTATCTCAAGTTTAGAAGACCAATGAAACAAACACAAGACTCCAACGACGCCGAAAACAAACTCTAATCGGATTAAAATGAAGCTCTCAAGATGCTTTACCCTTTTTCCAAAGACACTAGGGCAGAGAGATTAATGGATCTAGAAGAAAATGTAGAGAGAGAGTCTCACTTTAGGGTTTTTCGAAGAAAAGATCTGAAAAAGTGATGTAAAAAGTCATTTTCGCGATCTAATATACGCACAGTCCGCTCGAGTGGAAGAGTTGACACTCGAGCGACAGAGACAAAAAAATTGTTCTGCTCGAGCGCAATAAAGGCCGCTCCAGTGCCAAGACACAACGAACGCTCACCGCTCAAGCACAAGAAATCGCCGCTCGAGCGTAAAAAACATACATCCAAAAGTTTTGCAGACAACAAACCAACGCTGGAGCACCCACCCGCTCGAGCGTAGGAAACGCCGCTCGAGCGTGGAAATCACTCTCCCAGCAGTTTCCCAAACCCACAAAGTACTGGGAGTTTGCAAAGCCTGCTTGAGCGCGAGAAGTGCCGCTCTAGCGGAGGAGCAAAAATTGCAAAGCTTGCTCGAGCGCAAGAATGGCCGCTCGAGCAGAGGACCAAATTCTGGGCAACACAAGGTTTGACAAACAAGCGACCAACCTGTCCAAACACAACCACAACAACCCGAAAGCCAATTCTAAAGAGATACAAGGGAAACAAGAAGTAAACAACAATATGAAAGCATTAAATCCGAGTCTGGGATACCACAAGAGTCGGGCCAAAACTGGGATCGCTGTAGCTTCGATTTGCACCCCAAAAAGTAAGTTGGGCACCCCATTACTTTGAGCGTCCCAATGATAAATTTGAATTTTTTTTTTTTTGTTTGGACACCCTAAATAATACCTATCCTAACCCTAAAAATCCTGAAACCCTATACAAATTTACTTTGTACACCCCATTACCAATAAATAGAGGAACAAAAATCACATTTGGGGTCTTTGGAATTCCAAGTGACGGAGAGATTCTGAGTTCATCCGAGACGAAAAGGGTCCCTGCTTCTCTACACAATCCATCTATTTTGAGTTCCAATTGTTTCATATGGATACTCAGTGGCAAACAAAATATATTTGTCTTCATACTTAATTCCAAACATGGGAAGTTTGTTTGGATACTCAGTGTTGAACACAAGAAAATTGTTCCAGTTGTTTCATATCGATTCTCAATGTCGAACAAAATATATTTGTTCAGATACTTAATTACAAATATGTGAAATTTGTTCGGATACTCAGTGTCGAATCAATTCAAAAACCTAACTTACGAAAAACGATGAATAACAATTAAAAACTTACTTTCTCTAGACAAATTGATTAGAAGTGTCTTCTTTGTTGTTCATTGTTGATTTCAATATGAAATAGAATGCAAGAATGATGGATTAAAGCAAATGGGGTTGGATATGAAGATGCAAAATATTAGGACTAATGATGAATAGGGTGTCCAAAACACTTTTATTTACATTTTTTTTCAAAGTCAAGTACTTTTTGATCATTTTAAATAGGGACTTAATAGTCATACAAAAATATCATTAAATTGGGTGCCCAACCTACTTTTTGGGGTGCAAATTGAAGCTCCCACTACATATATAAAACAGTGATGTTACAATGGCACAAATACCCTTAACATTCTCACTCAAGTTGGTGCATACATATCATATGTACCTAGCTTGTTACAAATATATCTCACTGGAGACCCACACAAAGGTTTGGTAAATAAATTTGCTAGTTGATTGACTAATTTTACACGACTCGTATTAATCACATAATGTGACATCGTCCAATGTGTTTTGTTCTCTCATGGAATACTAGATTGGAGGCAATGTGAACTGCTGCTTGGCTATCATATAATAGATTCAGAGGATGATGTTGCTTAGACCCAAGTTCTTCTAACTTGGTTTAACCAAAATTAACTCACAAATAGTATATGCTATAACTCTATATTCAAACTCAGCACTGGAGCGAGGCCTCCCCGGTTTTTTTCTTACTCTTCCATGATACCAAATTACCTCCAACAAATACACAATTGCCAGTAGTGGATCTCCTATCAGATGGGGATCCACCTCGATTTGCATCAGTATGCCCCTTAATTTGAACATGAGGATGATTCTGATAAAAGAAAACTACGACAAGGCACAATTTTGAGATATCTCAATATGCGGACAATAGCAGGCTAATAACATGTTTTTGGAGCATCCAAAAATTGGCTAACAATACCTAATAGCCCAATGATGAAACTTCTCACCACTCGGGGCAAGTTGATGTACAAAACTCACACAACCAAAAATACAAGGGCTTAAAACAAAAATAGGATCATGAGGGAAGTGGACATATTGGGGACTCTTACACTGTGTTTGGTTAGGGGATTTGGGAAGAAATTTACAAAAGAAATGGAAAATGTAGGTGAAATGTGAATAAAATATCTCTACATTTCACCTAGTTTCACGTATCTTTTTTCTTTTCCTTTCCAAATCTTTTAACCAAACACAACGTTACTGTGAAGAATGGAAGACAACATCCGATTAATTAAATAATAAGCAGTAAGAGCAGCATCACTCCAAAAAAATTTAGGACATTTATTTGAATTAACATAGTGCGAGAACCTCAATCAAATGCTAATATTTATATTCGGCAACTCCAGTTTGTTGTGGAATGGATGATTGATGGAGCATACCAGATCGAGTCATAAAAGTACTAAAAGGATGAGAAAAGTATTTTCTGGAGAAGAATACACACATGCACATTAAAGGGACTAGATAAACTGGAAAATATTTTCTGGAGAAGTATTTTCTGAATTTTGACACTAAAAACACAAAAAATAGAGAACAATTCATAACGATCTCTCATCAAATATAACATGGTAACTTGGAAAAATCATCCACAAAGGTAACAAAATACCGAAATCCCAATTTTTTAGTCACACGACTCGGACCCCAAATATCTAAATAAACTAACATAAAGGGACTAGATGCAACCCCCAAGGGTTGGCCTAGTGGTGGAGGCTTGGGACTTAGGAGTTTACTCCTTTCTAAGTCTCAGGTTCAAAACCTCTTAGGTGCTATCAACTCTTGTGTTGGGCCAATCCATACGAAGCTTTGCTCTGGCTTTAAATGGGCCCCCCGTTAGTGGACGGTGGGATTGGTCCCCCAGGGATTAGTTGAGGTGCGTGCAAACTGGCCTGGACACCCTGAGTTATCAAAAATAAATAAATAAAGGGACTAGATGCATGATTGTTGACTCTGGAAGCAAAAATGAACATCATGATGCTTTCCAACTGACATGACTCACATTCTAAAACTAACACGACTCAAACTAGGAACTGAAAGTTTTAAATTGGCCAAGGATGTATGACCAAGCCAACAATGAATCTGAAAAGGAGAGGCAACCGCTGGACATGCATGAGGAGAAACTGTAGGTATTGTGTCATCTAAGTAATAGATGTTAGATAATATCTCAATGGGACCACATATTTAAATGTGATGTTATCATTTATAAGAAGCCTACAATTTAAGTGATTCAATTTAGTTAATAGGCTTAAGGGTATATGTGCCATGGACCTAATGTGTAGATACTAGTTGAGTCATTTCTATTTCTATGAGGGGCAGAAATAGAAATTAAAACAAAATTGGTTAAGTTGGTTTTCATAGAAACTGCCACACGGTTTTGATTTTTGAAAACCTATTTTAACTTTAAGTTGTTATGGTCCCTAATCCTGCCTGATAAGAAAAGAACTGCCAACTTCTTCGATATCCTCTCAAGGAGAAACTAAAGGCACTAATAAGGAAAGGATTGGAAGGCAATAACAAAGGCAATACAAAAGGTGGTATTGACAATCACGCTTCCGTTTAACCATTACGATGGAATCAGGTACGCTTTTGTTTTGTTTTCTTGCTAATACACATGATACATGATCCCAACTCTAAGGTTTTATGTTCTGAAAATTTATCTGACAATTGGTATCAGAGTGGTTATATCATGTGTATTATTAGAATTGATATGCTATTATTCAGGAAGGCAATAACAAAGGCAATGCAAAAGGTGGTATTGACAATCACGCTTCCGTTTAACCATTACGATGGAATCAGGTACGCTTTTGTTTTGTTTTCTTGCTAATACACATGATACATGATCCCAACTCTAAGGTTTTATGTTCTGAAAATTTATCTGACAATTGGTATCAGAGCAGTTATATCATGTGTATTATCAGAATTGATATGCTATTATTCATCCTATTTAGTTTCCTGGTTTGCAGATTCTGAATTTTCTTACTGCTGCAAATTTTGTATTTTCTGTTTTTTTTTTTTGAAAATAGTAATCTGTTTTCTGGAAATATAAACTAATTGAGATGGGCAGTGGGTAGATAAGTGCATATATATATATATATATATATATATCATGCGGTTTGATTGGTTTGATTGTGAACATTGGTTTAAAAAAAAAAAACCCACTTCCGTCTGCGTTCTTTAGGCATTTGAAACAGAGCAGTTTTATGTTAACATATACTATAAAAGGTTTGGTTTTTTGGCATTTTTTAATCTATTCATGCATGTGTTGGTTTGGTCTTTGGCATTTTGTAATCAATTCTTGCATGTGATTTGTGACTGTATAAAAGGTTTGGTTTTTTGGCATTTTCTAATCTATTCATGCATGTGTTGTTTTCCTGGGCGTTTGAATCAGAGTACCATTATGTTATTATTTTCTTATAACGAATTGATTTGGAGTTTTCTATTCACTTGATGCATGTGATTTGTGGTTTATAAAAAAAAAAAAAAAAAAAAAAAAAAATTATTTTTGGAACCGTCAATTATATATATATATATATATATATATATATGTATATAATTGGGATTGCTGCAAATTATATCATATATACGGGGTAACGCATTAAGAAATCTTTAAATTTAAAGTCATTTCATACAACATCTACAGTTGAAATTTAATTTTCTAACATTCTAAATATAAGTCAATTAAAACAAGATGTCACAAAAGTGATCTCTCTTGATTAGATTGTTTTATATGGAATGTTTTGATGTTCATGTATGTGTACATCATGCGGGTATTTATCGGTCCAAAGACATGATTAATACTTGGCAGAATTACACACACATTTGTGGTGATAAACATGTGCCAATAGTCAAGCAAACCTAATGTGAATAATAACTCCATCAAAAGATAGATTTGTTATTTGACATAACTTATTATCAATGTTTGATCATTACAACAAGAATACTACTTACAGTTAATATCACTACCCAAAGGCTTGGTATTAATGTTGTGCTAGGTATCTTGAGATGTTGTCATTAAATTAATTTATTTAGAGATTATCTGTTTGGTTACTTAATGTGAGCATAATTGTTTATTCATTTTATTTTATTTTCTATTCAGCTTTAATGTCGACTACTTCAATCTCTGCCAACATGAACAATGTTCCAATGTTAAATGGAACAAACTTTAAGGACTGGAAAGAGAACCTATTGATTGTTCTCAGCTGCATGGACATAGACTTGGCATTAAGAATGCCAAAACCGAATGATCTCACTGAACAAAGTACTCCTAAGGAAATTGTGTACTTTGAAAAGTGGGATCGTTCTAACAGGCTAAGTCTTATGATCATGAAGTGTGGGATTCCAGAAGTCTTTCGAGGTGCAATAACAGAGGATGTTACCATTGCCGGTGAATTTCTTTCAGAAATTCAAAAGCGTTTTGCTAAAAATGATAAGGCTGAAACAAGTACGCTTTTAGCAAGCTTGATTTCAATGAAGTATAAAGGCAAGGGTAATGTTCGCGAGTACATCATGGAGATGTCTCATCTTGCTTCAAAACTTAAGGCACTAAAGCTCGACCTATCTAATGATTTGCTCGTGCATCTAGTTCTCATCTCTCTTCCTGCACAATTTAACCAATTTAAGGTCAATTATAACTGCCAGAATGAGAAATGGACTCTCAATGAGCTCATTTCATTTTGTGTGCAAGAGGAAGAGAGATTGAAGCAAGAAAGTACTGAAAAAGCTCATCTGGCAAGAACCTCCAAGCATACGGGCAAAAGAAAGCATAAGGGAAAGGAAGTTGCTGCTCCTAAGGGTCCGGAACCAAAGAAACAGAAAGTGTAAGATGCTTGTTTCTTTTGTGGCAAGCTCGGACATAGAAAGAAGGATTGTGCAAAACACGTCGCCTGGCGTGTAAAGAAAGGTACATTTTATGTTCTGGTTTGTTCTGAAATAAATTTAGCTTCAGTACCAAGAAACACTTGGTGGGTAGATTCTGGCGCTACTACTCACATATGTGTTTTTATGCAGGGTTGCCTGAACTACCGCAAGCCAACTGATGCTGAAAGATACATCTTTGTGGGTGATGGCAAGTCAATAGAAGTGCAGGCAATAGGGCACTTTAGATTATTGCTGAAAACTAGTTATTATTTGGATTTAATAGACACTTTTGTTGTACCGTCCTTTAGACGGAATTTAATTTCTATTTCTGTATTGGACAAATTGGGATATTGTTGTTCTTTTGGAAATATGAAGTTTAGTATGTCTATTAATTCAAATGTTGTTGGTACTGGTTTACTTAATGTGTTTGATAATCTATATTTGCTAGAAACTATTGCATCTTATAACGAAACCTTGCACGTGGAATCACGAGGTACAAAGCGTAAATTAACTAAGGAAAATTCAGCCTCATTATGGCACAAACGCCTAGGTCACATCTCTAAATCTAGAGTTGAGCGCCTTGTGTCTGATGGAATTTTGGACTCTCTTGATTTTTCAGAATTTGATGTTTGTATTGAGTGTATCAAGGGAAAACATACCAAAATGAAGAAATATGGTGCCCATAGGACTACAGATGTCTTAGAATTAATTCATATGGACATCTGTGGGCCATTCCCTATGGCGTCTTGGAATGGTCAACAATATTTTATCACATTCATAGACGACTATTCCAGATATGGATATCTATTTCTTATCCATGAGAAATCATAGTCTTTGGACGTATTCAAAAAATTTAAGGCCGAAGTTGAGTTACAACTCAACAAACGGATAAAAAGTGTCAAGTCTGACCGTGGTGGTGACTACTATGGCAGATATGATGGATCAGGTGAACAACGTCCAGGATCGTTTGCAAAATACCTGGAGGACTGTGGAATCGTCCCACAATACACCATGCCAGGATCACCTAGCATGAATGGTGTATCTGAGAGACGAAACCGGACTCTTAAGGATATGGTAAGAAGTATGATCAGTCATTCTACTTTACCAGAGTCCCTCTGGGGTGAGGCTCTAAAGACAGCAACTTATATATTAAATCGGGTGCTAAAGCAGCTGCAAAAACACCTTATGAGCTTTGGGTTGGGCGAAAGCCTAGTCTAAAACACTTGCATGTGTGGGGGTGTCCTGCTGAGGCGAGGCCTTACAAACCTCATGAAAGAAAATTGGACTCTAAAACTGTTAGCAGCTACTTTATTGGCTATGCCGAACGATCACGGGGTTACAAGTTTTATGATCCCACAAATAGGTCAATATTTGAGACGGGAATTGCAACATTTTTTGAGGATGTTGAGTTTGGAGGGAGAAATCCAGTTAGAGACATTGTCTTTGAGGAGGAAGCAGGAGTAATCCCACTTCCTATTACTACTTTTGACCAATTACAGGTTCCTATACCTGTCATTGCTCGAGAAGTAACTTCAGATCCTCAACCAGACAATGTTGTTTAAGACAATATAGTTCAACCCCTCATTCAAGATGAGGTAATTGTTCCTGAGGAACAAACTCTACAACCTCAACCTCAAGAACCTGTGCCACTAAGGCGATCCACAAGAGAAAGGAGATTTGCGATTTCGGATGATTATCTTGTATATCTCTAGGAACATGAGGTAGAAAATGGAATGTCGAAAGATGACCCAATCAACTATTATCAAGCCATGGAAAGTTCCAACTCTCATAAATGGATAGAAGCCATGAATGAAGAATATAAGTCTATGCAAGAAAATAAAGTTTGGGAACTTGTCCCATTACCAGTTGGTGCGAAGCCCGTAGGTTGTAAATGGATATTTAAAACCAAAAGGGATTCAAATGGTAATGTGGAGAGGTATAAAGCACGTCTTGTAGCCAAAGGCTTTACTCAAAAGGAAGGAATTGACTTTAAAGAAACTTTTTCTCCAGTTTCTACAAAAGATTCTTTTAGGACAATTATGGCGCTTGTTGCATATTTTGATCTTGAGTTGCATCAGATGGATGTTAAAACAGCATTTCTTAATGGTGACATTAAAGAAACAATTTATATAGTGCAGCCAGAAAACTTTGTGTCGAGAGACCCAAAGAATATGGTTTGCAAATTGACTAAATCCATCTATGGACTCAAACAAGCTTCTCGTCAGTGGTACTTCAAATTTCATCAAGCTCTTACTTTGTATGATTTTGAAACTAATGTTGTTAATGAATTTGTGTATCACAAGTTCAGTGGGAGTAAACACATATTTTTAGTTTTATATGTTGATGATATATTGCTTGCCACAAACGATATAAACTTATTGCATGACACCAAGAGATTTCTATCTAAGAATTTTGAAATGAAAGATCTTGGTGATGCTTCCTTTGTATTAGGAATCGAAATACACCGCGATCGTTCTCGGGGTATTCTGGGATTATCACAAAGGAGCTATATCGAAAAAGTACTCAATAGATTTGGCATGCAAAATTGTAAATCAGGTGAAACCCCGGTTGCTAAGGGAGACGAGTTTAGTCTCAGCCAATGCCCGAAAAACAGTCTTGAAATTCAAGAAATGCAGAAGATTCCTTATGCCTCGGCTATAGGGAGTCTAATGTATGCCCAAATATGTACGCGCCCGGATATTGCGTTCATAGTTGGCATGTTAGGCAGATATTTAAGTAATCCTGGCATGGATCATTGGAAAGCAGCCAAGCGAGTTATGCGGTATTTACAGAGAACAAAGGAATATACGCTCACATATAGGAGGTCGGATAAGTTAGAGATCATTGGGTATTCCGACTCTGATTTTGCTGGATGCCAAGACAGTAGGAAATCCACATCAGGCTATATTTATCTGATGGCTGGCGAAGTAATTTCTTGGAGGTCTGCAAAGCAGACGCTCATAGCTTCATCCACCATGGCCGCAGAGTTTGTAGCATGTTATGAGGCATCAAACCAAGGGATATGGCTGCGGAATTTTGTCACTGGGTTGCGTATTTTGGAATGCATTGAAAGACCACTTAAGTTATACTGTGACAATAAGTCTACAGTTTTATATTCCAATAACAACAGGAGCTCGACAAAATCAAAGCATATCGATATCAAGTTCCTAGTTGTAAAAGAAAGAGTGCAGAGTGGACAGATTTTCATAGAGCACATTGGGACAAACTCCATGATAGCGGATCCACTTACGAAGGGACTACCACCCAAGGTCTTTCATGAGCACACTGCTCATATGGGTGTTGTTCTGTCACGACCCGAACCCGCCCCCATGGGTTAAGGACGTAACCGGCCAGTAATCCTAAGATTACCTACGGCCTCAAACCAAAACAGACTTAACACATCAGAGTAAAGGGGCCAAAAGGGAAGCAAAATTTAAAACTTTGTCCATAGAGGTGTGCTTACATGGCACATCAAAACAAATCACACATATGTACGTTAATAACTCACGACAGAAACATAGCGACATAGGTTCTGTACAGACAGGATCATCCAAAACTAAGTCAACCCATAAAAACTATAAACAGACATATACAAAACTTCGCCAACCTGACAAAATGTAAATACATAACAAGAGGGCGAAGACGGGTCTCGTACGTGAGACACAAGGGCTGACTAACCTCTATTGTTCCACATAGACTTCACTGGGGCTGGGTTTGGACTTCTCTGGGCTCACCTACAAATACATGAATGAGCGTGAGCGATAGCCCAGTGAATAATATCAGATAAAGAAGGTGCATTGGAACAATGTACATCAAACGGCCTTGGGCCCAATTTACATTTTAACTAGTATATACATACATAGGCGCATGTAAGTTAATCAACTGAAGTCCCAAACACATCATACGGCCTCGGGCCCAATTCATTCGTTTCATTGTCAAACTATTACTCGTGTCAAACTGGCCTGCAGCCTTTTCAACTATCATATCAAACGGGCCCTTAGGCCTATTTACACTTCCGTGTCGAAACGGCCTCTGGCCCATTCATTCATGTCTCGTCAAAACGACCTTCGGTCCATTCATTTATGTCAAAACGACCTTCGGTCCATTCATTTGTGCCAAAACGACCTTCGGTCCATTCATTTGTGCCAAAACGGCCTTCGGCCCAATCATTCATGTCAAAACGGCCTTCGGCTCAATCATTCATGTCAAAACGGCCTTCGGCCCAATCATTTATGTCAAAATGGCCTTCGGCCCATACATTCGTATCAAAATAGCCTTCGGCCTATACATTCGTGTCAAAACGGCCTTTGGCCCATTCATTTATGTCAGAACAGCCTTCGGTCCACTCATTCATTTCAAAACAACCTTCGGCCCACTCATTCATGTCAAAACGACCTTGGGTCCATTTATGTTTATCAAAACAACCTTGGGTCTATTTATGGTTATCAAAACGACCTTGGGTCCAATTATGTTTATTCATGTCAGACTTACGTCCATAATCCCAACTAGCAATTCATAAAGCTTATAAGGGAATAGACAATTGGACATTCACAAGCATTCAAATATCGATATTACTCACAGTGATCGGCTTGTGGATTTGCCCTGGAGCTTGACCCTACACGTTTCATGAACACAAAAGGGTCATTAACAGTTCAATCCGTTCTTTAATTCACATATTCCTCTTTAGGCTTTATTAATATCTCATTAACTCATTTACAATGCTTAACATATGCCTAAGAGTGCTTGCGAGTGAAAGAGAACGGAAAACAAAACACAAAATGCAAAAACAGGATTTCAGAAAATAGGGTCCCCGCTCGAGCGTGGACTTCCCCGCTCGAGCGGACCCTTAGGTCTGCGAAAGTACTGGTTGCCTTCAATTCCAGCTCGAGCGTGAACTCAGCCGCTCGAGCAGACTGCCTGTCTACATAGCTCCCCGCTCGAGCGTCAACTTACCCGCTCGAGCGAGAACCATGTCTGCAGAAATGCTGGGAGCTCGATTTCTCCACTCGAGCGGCACTTCACCCGCTCGAGCGGACATCGAAAATCTGGGTTTTCCAGATTGAGTTCTTGAGCTTCATCTCGACATTCAAAGGCTCTAAATGCATGATTTCAGTCCAAACTTCACATAATCATGTACTAACATGGTACAAACATAGAATTACAACATATTGAAGCTCAATTTCATAATTTATCTACATGCATGGCTCATTTTCCACCAACTCATTACCAATGTAACCATTTCATGCATTCAAAGCTTCTACTTCCATGGATTGTACATGCATGTGATGAATTAGCCACGTTCTCAACTTGGATAACCCAAATGGTGATCAAAACATGAGTTTCCTTTAACATTACATATGGATTACACACATTTGTGCTCAAACATGCAATTTCACTGTAATTTCTTACATGCATGCACATATTAAGCTTCAATTCAACAATTCCAACACAATTCCATTTCAATCTTACTCTTGATCACCAAATTAGCTTGAACACACAAAATTACAAACTATAATCCAAGAATTACTCACCTAGAGGTTTTGATCTTCAAAGCTCTAGTCAATTCTTGAGCTAAATCCCCAAAATTTCCAAGCTTTAAGCCAAATTGCACAATTTCTCTCCCTTTCTCTCACCAAGGTCGGCCCTCACTCTCTCACAATTGAATCCCTCAGATTTTTGAGTTCATAAGAGTTAAAGGGAAGTGTAGTGTTATCATACAACAAGCCCCACTAATATAATATTTTAATATAAAATATTTGGGCACTTAATTCATCAATTTAATCAGTTTAATCTGACCAGAATTAATTTCTAATTAAATTTCACCGTAGGCTCTAAAAATTATGCCAACCGCAGTGGCGTAATCAATTTCGGGTTCTGTAGCCAATAAGGCCCTCAATTTAATTCCAAAGCAGATTATTCAAACAGATATTCCTACGGTGGACAGATAGAATTCTAGAATCACATATATCACATAATGGCATACAAAAATCATATCAAAACATATAATCACATACGTATTAGGGACCAATTAGCATATTACGGAACAGGGGCATCACAGTCTTCCCCCCTTTAGGAAGTTTGGTCCTCCAAACTTATTTTACCTTCAGTCGAAGCAATTCGGAACACTTTTCATTCAACGGTTCCAACCCTTGTTAATAGTCATTCACTTAGTCTTGAAATCAAGCAACGCTCTATTCTCAATCTGTCATAGATTTACCTTTTTCCGCCATACAAGGCTTGTATGGTGCCATGCCAAAACTAGAGTGTAGGTTGTTGTTGGGAGCAAAGTTTGCCAATGATGGATAGACCTTTCCAACTCCCCTGAAAAATCTAATGCATATCTTTGGAGCATTCCTCCCAAAAATCTAGAAAGTTCTTTCCGAGCATACATCAATTTGCGGATGGAAAACAGCGCCGAATCATAATTCAGTTTCGTAACAAATTCATAATTTGTCCAGATCATATACACGTGAGGTTACGAATAACCAGTTCCATAAAGGAACTTCCGGGTCCAGGTAACATAACAGAACAGAAGCTGAGCCCCCATTGCCTGTTGAAGGCTTTTTAGAATTCAAACACATTTAGAATTTTTGTCTAAACAATAGATACTGGGACTCCATGTAAACGAGCGATCTTATCGATGTAAACAGTGGCTAGTCTACAAGCATCATACAAAATTTTATAGGGAGAAATGGGCAACTTCAATAGTTTTACCTACAATAGCCCAAATGGGACTTATACCTTGGGTGCTCAAGGTAGCCCCACAACGAAATTCGTAGCCACATATTCCCATTTCCATTCCAAAATGGAGAGGGGTTGAAGTAGTCCTGCCACTATCTGAAATTCAACTTCGACCTGTTGGCACCGAAAAATATTTAGACATATTCACCAACTGCCCTTTTCAAGGTAGGTCACCAATATAATTATTTCAATGTCAGTTAACTTTATCACAGAAGTTCAGTCTATTCCGTGTCACAAAAGTTCAATTCATTCTTCAATAATTCCCCAATTCACGATCTGATTCGGTATTTAGCCCAGTGACTCATCACAATTATCCAAGGTCAATTAAAAGTCTTCAGGAATATAAGGTGGATCCAGATACTGATTCCCGAAACAACAAAGGTAACATCGAAGTAATTACCCACACAATACACATAGTCCGTATATCCCCATAGTACCAATTGTAAAATACAACAACACTGAGGCAATCGACTTCTAATAGAATACACGTATTCTTAGTTCAATCAACAGTTTACGGTTTGCAATTCACAATTCAGTTCAGTATTCAATTCTCTGTTCCATCGAGTCTTTCTACTTTATCTGGTAGTCGTTAAAAGCATAAAGCAATTCATATACGTAAATCCCCATGATGTCCAGGCACTATCAAAGGAGTCAATCGCATGTCAATACAATTCACACATTCTCAGGGTTCCAATCACAGAATATAATAACACTGGGTGGTTATATACAAAGCGTACCGAATTCATGCACTTTTCAGACAATCAGGGTTTTTTCAAAGTTTCTTGGATGTTAAAACATTTACATAATACCAAAGGATGACATTGCAAACAAAACAAAGGAATAATCGTCTCGGAATCGAAGCACACCCGTTCGCGACCGTCGGTGGCCGATTCCAGATCGATTAGTCAAACCCACCCGTACGAAACCGTCGGTGGCAAAAGGTATCTCGATCAAAGGTGCTACATAGGCTTAACGTCCCCTAGCACAAAAGGACGCCCCAAGAATGTCATCAAAACAAACATAATACCACTCACCGTAACCTGATCTTCCAAAATCCGATAACACTGAAGCAACCACTCTCCCATACACAACATATTCTGATCAGTCAAAGACAAATGTTCAATACCGCTCAAAATCAAATCAATCTACCGTCATCGGTTCCCATAGCGTCAACAAACAAAATGGAACAACACTCCTTACGACACCCAATCACGGGGTTTGTACAATTCGGTTCATTTTTAACACGTATGTCCTCAATAGTAGGGGATTGGTTCTCGACAATGTTCATCATTAGATCAATCTGTTGACAGCCCACAAAAGGTCTTTCAAATAAGTCAAGTATCCCAAACAAATTCAAGTTTGGGTCTATCAGTTTTTCTGCCAAGAATTATCTGGCTATTTATTCATAAGCAATTCTTAATCCCCTTTTTACAAAATCAAATTAGATAGAGGGTCTTATTGGTCGATCCAAACAACGGTCTTGTCAGATTGGATCGAACAAAGGTTCCATCAAATTATATCAAATGAGGGTTCCATCGGAACAATATCAGGCAAAGGTTCTATCAGGTCGAATCAGATAAAAATTTTCTCAAATAGGGCACATTCGGTTCTGTAAGGCATACTTCGTTTGCTTAGGTACATGGTTGATAATTTCTCAACTGTCCTAAGTTCATCAGTTCTCAAAGTCACATCAGGGTCATTCATCACAACTGTTTATATCAAAATGACTCAGGTCATGTATAATACGACATTGTTCACATAAGTCCAGGTGTAGATGCATTTGCATGCAGTTGTTCATATCAAAAGGTATGTATCATAATCAAATCAGCAGTTCCCAAATAAGTCTTATATGCAAGTACATAGTGCACAGTAACACGGTAAACAAGGTTTCTCAGTTACACATAACATAGGATTGTCACGCAAAAGTTCCAAATCAGTCACAAAACATAGACTTACGAGTCAAGCTCAGTTTAGTCACGCAGTTCAGTCAATTTTCTACCAGTCCCACATACATAATCCATAATTTGCAGAGTTTATTATTTGGGGTGCTCAACTTAGTTATACAATCACAAGGTCACAATTCCAGTGGTTTAGTCATTGACGACAGTAGTATAACAAATCACCCTGAGCAGGGGTTTAGATGTACAGGTGCACGTGCAGAGTTAATCAACATCCCGATACATATTTCACAATTTCCCCAAATGAAGCATATACATTCAATGAATACGGTCTCGATCTGATAGGTCTAACCAATCTAGATACACATGCAGCAGATATGAAGGAATATGCCGATCCGAATCAAATAATATCCCAAGCAAAAATGTACATATGTACTAATTCAAAACCAATTAACACATAGGCATTCGTTTATAAACAGTATAGATACCGGGGATAACAATCGCAGTATTCTGAGTGCTTTCTAGGACGAGTACAATTACTTTATCTTGATTAGCAATTCCCACCATTGGTACTAATTCAACTGAGACGGAAGATTTACTCGCATTTGTTCAGTTCGGGGACAATTCCTTACCATATGGTCCATTTACCACACCTATAACAAGCCCCCGAAATCCGACAACGACTCCTCGGCGTTTCTTCCACTGGCGGTGGCAAAAGTTCTTACCATAACCGCAACTGACGTTGTTGTCTTAAGATCTCTGCTATTTCTTGTACCATTCTTTCCAGTCTATCAGGTCAGGCTGTGAAAGAGTCTGCCAACTCGCATGCCCTTATTAAATCATGCCAAATACGGAGACGTCCAGTACAAAAATAAACACATAGTCACACATAGGCACGTCTTTATATTCTCATTTCACATATCGTACGTAATTAATCACATGCGTAACAGATAATTGCATACTTACCAGATATCGCACGCTGAACATTTACCAAGTAATTATATACTCAAATCATGTTCATATTTCACATAGACACCCGTAGGCAGAATTGAATGCACATAAACAACTTTTCATGTATGTGCATTACAACAAAACAAACTTGTTGTACACATTAGTGTAACAATTTATATCTCATATTCGAATCATGTCTGGTACTTCTTTTAGCGTGACATATCATGTTGGTCAAGCATATCAACATATCTCATACATAGGCCACGGTATTATTTCCCCCGGGCGAGGGCCTGTGCCACGGTATTATTTCCCCCGGGCTAGGGCGTCATGACCATAAGCCACAGTATTATGTCCCCTGGGCGAGAGCCTCCGCTAAGGATACCACAATTATGTTCAAAGAGAATTTGAGCAACCACGTATACCAAACATAGCATCTCCGAGAACTTGTCATTTCATATCATCAGGAAATAATTGAGGCTAAACACAACCTTATAGAGTTCTTATTTGCTATCTGATTAAACTTGCATTATACTTTATACAAAAGATTCACAAGTATGCATACACAAAGGAGTACATATATTTAGATAATTGCAATGCAAGTAGTTCACAAATTTATATCACATAATTACTCAAATCGAAACACTTAAGCATATTCTTGATACTTTCAAGGTTCATATCAAAATAGTTAAGCATATTATCAATGCTTCCAATTTCATGTTAATGCATCCTAGATCTCATCTAGACGCTTATTGCTCTTTTTGGACAAGTGTGTGAGTTATTAACTCGTGCTCTGATACCACTCTGTCACGACCCGAACCCGCCCCCATGGGTTATTAACTAGTGGCAGTTTGTATTTACATTACTGTTTTATGTCAGCCTTGAGTTTTATCTATGTAATTAGATTAATTTCTGCAGAAATGAAGTATTCAGTTTATTACACTCTGTTACGTATTGTGAAGTATTGATCTCAATAAAGTTAAGTAGGACCAGTTGGAAATAGGCATGTATGGATTACATTACATGTAATTTCCATGCTACGCATCCATGATTGATCTATGTCGTTTAGCTGTATTGGTATACGTGACCATTGGTGAGTCGAGTTACGATTAATGTAACGAAAACCGCTTTGATCCTATATCAATATAGTTAATGGACAAGATTGTTTGGATACTCTGAGGTCATGATAACAAATTTCTGAGCTCACTAAAGTTAAGCACATTTGTCAGGTTACATATGTGGTCCAGTGGGAGATTGTTAGATAATGTCTCAATGGGACCACATATTTAAATGTGGTGTTATCATTTATAAGAAGCCTACAATTTAAGTGATTCAATTTAGTTAATAGGCTTAAGGGTATATGTGTCATGGACCTAATGTGTAGATACTAGTTGAGTAATTTCTATTTCTATGAGGGGCAGAAATAGAAATTAAAACAAAATTGGTTAAGTTGGTTTTCATAGAAACTGCCACACGGTTTTGTTTTTTGAAAACCTATTTTAACTTTAAGTTGTTATGGTCCCTAATCCTGCCTGATAAGAAAAGAACTTCCAACTTCTTCGATATCCTCTCAAGGAGAAACTAAAGGTACTAATAAGGAAAGGATTGGAAAGCAATAACAAAGGCAATACAAAATGTGGTATTAACAATCACGCTTCCGTTTAACCATTACGATGGAATCAGGTACGTTTTTGTTTTGTTTTCTTGCTAATACACATGATGCATGATCCCAACTCTAAGGTTTTATGTTCTGAAAATTTATCTGACAATAGAGAGCATCTAACTCACGTCCGCTGCCAATTGTCTTCCTTGTCACCAAATCCTGAATAAGAACCGAACTGGGGGAAAAAAAGAAACAAAACGATAAAGGTTTTCAGGTAAGTTGACTAACACATAGCAAATTAAAAGGAAAAGAACAAAAGATAAAGAAAGAGAAGCGTTGAAAAGGAAAAGAAATTAAAGTGTAGTGTAAAAACATTATCACTTCTTCTTATTTATGATTGATTCCTTGAAAATACTCCCCATCATCAACCAAGCAATAAAAAGTAACCCTCTTTGAGTTGAAAAATATCGGGCAACATCCATTTTACTACCTATGGTATGGTTCGATGGTGGTTTAGCCCATGTCTTTTAAAAATAATCCTATACCTCATGTGATTTTAGATTAAAAAGTAACTTTAACTTCGTTAATGGTAACAATAAAAAGACAATTATACCATATATGTTTTTCTCGTCTTCTTCTATTTTTGGCTCTCATTGTAAAAAAATATAAAAAAAAATTACTTCCATGACTAAGCAAAAAAAATTAAAAACATAACACGAGAATCATTTAAGAAACTAGAGTTTTCCAAATATTTTTTTTAACAAACCTAATTTTTAATTTTAATTAGATTTTATGATATACATGTATACTCAACACTGTGTATATATAGAAGCTGTAATTAATT
This sequence comes from Camellia sinensis, assembly GCF_055761805.1. Lineage (NCBI taxonomy): Eukaryota > Viridiplantae > Streptophyta > Magnoliopsida > Ericales > Theaceae > Camellia > Camellia sinensis. Next base: position 60,142,990 of record NC_138962.1, on the reverse strand, counting down.
TTTTATTTAATTTGTTAAATATATATATATGTATATATGTACATGTTTAATTTAAAATGTTATTAAATAAGGTAATTTTATGGTAATGAATTATGGTGTTTAGTTTAATTTATGATTTAATTTGTTATATATATGTATGTTTATGTTTATTTTAAAATTTTATTAAATAAAAAATTGGATTAAAAATTAAAAATTAGATTAAAGTAGTTTGATGATTTAATTTTTTGATAATAAATTGGTATTTAGGCTAATTTATGGTTTAATTTGTTATATATATACATATATATTATGTATGTTTAATTTAAAATTTTATTAAATAAGAAATTGGGTTAGAATTTAAAATTAGATTAAAATAATTTTATGATAATAAATAATAGTGTGTATATACTTTTATATATACAATGTGTGCTCAGAAGGGGTAGGTTTTTTTTTTTTTTTTTTTTTTGTTTTTTTTTTTTTTTTGAACTGGTGAAATATTGGAAACTACAGCGAAACATCAAGCAACAACAACTCCTTCAAAGGAGTAGTAGGAGACCCAACCCACCCTAAAGGTAGAGCACCCTTCAAGTGAGCTGAGGCAATCCCGTGGACCACACTATTTGCTTCTCTAGGCACCCAAGAAAAGGAGATGGAGGAGCTCAGACTCAACGAATGAATGTCCAGAATGCATGCACGACAGTCCCAAGGGGGAACCAACTCTGATGTTCTTAGCTCAATGACCGATTTATTGTCTCTTTCCACTTGGACGTTTATGAGACCAAGAGCTTGAAGGAATACACACGCCAGTCTAAGAGCCCTGGCTTCTCCTTGATTGACTGAGGAAGCTTGGACCAAAGCGACTACCATCAACCAAATTTCCTTCGTAATTCCTTACAACCACAACAATAGAGGCTTTCCTCCCATTTGGGGTGAAACTCGCATCACAATTAACCTTAAGACAGCCTTGGAGGGCTGCCTATTTAGAATGGGGTTGAACAAGTGGGGTACACGCTGGGGAGGATAGAACCTCCTAAGAACAAGAGAGGCTAACTTTCCTCCAAAGAGACGAAGCTTGACGAAGAACTTGTAATGGGTCTACTGGAAAATGATTGAATACCCATTCATTTTGAACCTTCCAGATAAACCAACCCACAACAGCTGCAATTTCCACTCTTTCATTTCTCTCTATATCATTCACACAATGTTCCATGATAGATAGAGTCCATTCTTTAGCTGAGGAGATGACTCCATAACCTGATAAGAAGCCTAGGTTAGACCCAAACCAGACCGCTCTGGTCCAACTACAATGAAAAAGATGTTCAATCGACTCCACGCCAACTCCGCAAATGGGACAACTTTGAGATGGGGCACATCTGCGGCAAAAAAGGTTTTCCATGGTAGCTAATTTGTTGCAAAAAAAACCGCCACCAGAAATTACTAATTTTTGTGGGACATGGAGCGTCCAAATTAATTTCCAGGTCTTCGGGAGTGGGACCGAAGAAGAGGCTCCAGAGTTACCCTTGGATTGTTGTTCCTCAAGAGTGACTGGATAACCACTCCGGACTTCATAGGCTCTTGACGTATAGCACTAGACCAAAGAATCATCGTGGCCTTCCAAAGAGATTGGGATAGCAACAATGATCTTAGACTCTGCGGGCCCCACCAACCCTTGTAATTTGTGAAGATCCCAATCTTTAAGGGTTGTGTTGAACACATCCCTCACCAAATGAGCTTGACACCCCTTCGGTTTAGGCATTTGGACTTTGTAATTCCAGGACTGAGGAACCCACTAATCATCCCAAAATTTGATTGAGTTGCCATTGCCCACCTGCCGCCGTAACCCCTTTTTTAGAAGCTCTTGACCTTGAAGGATATTGGTCCCGGAGAAAGAAGGGGTTCTACCCCTATAGGCTGTTAAGAAATCAGTATGTGGATGATACACTCCTTTCAAAATCTGAGCACAGAATGAGTGAGGGCGCGTGACAAGTCTCCACCCCTGCTTTGCTAGAAGGGCTAGATTGAACGCTTTAAAATCTCTGAATCCCATCCCTTCTTGGGATTTGGCCATAACCAAGCTGTCCCAGCTCGCCCAATGTAACCCGCTATCCAAAGGATCCCCACCCCACCAAAAATTGCTTGTATAGGAATTTAACCTATCATAGAACTTCTTTTGAAAAACAAAACATGCCATGGCATTGGTGAGAATTGCCTGCACCACTGATTTCACAAGACCCTCCTTCCCTGCTTGGGACAACAACTTCTGTTTCCATCCTTGCATTTTACCCACAGCTTTTTCAATTGAAAATCCAAACGCTTTAGATTTTGACGTGCCCCAAAAGGAAGGGAGACCCAAATACTTCGAGCCAACATGCATTGGATTTTGAAGTGTAGCTGAAAAGATGATCCCTGACTTTTCAAAGTTAATGAGTTGCCCTGAAGCAAAGTTGTACTCTTCCAAAATAGACTTAAGGGCTTGGCAGTCACTCCTATTAACTTTAGCAAAAAGCAGAGTGTCGTCCTTAAAGAAAAGATGAGTGAGAGTGGGGTAACCCTTTTTCAGCTTAATCCCCGATAGCTGTTTGTGACGCACTCCCTTTAGCAATGAGAGAGAAAGACCTTTGGTAACCAGAACAAAGAGGTAGGGGGAGAGGGGATTTCCTTGTCATAGGCCCCTCATTGGAATGAAGGTAGCTCTTTTCAACCGATTTGCAAACACAGAAAATGATACCGTCGAAACAATTTCCATTATCCATTGGGCCCACACCCTGTCAAAACCCATTCTTACCATTAGTGTCCACAAAAAGTCCCATTGCACTCGATCATATGCTTTATTAAAATTCAATTTGAGTTCCATTTCATGTACATCTCCTTTCTTCTTTAGCTTGAGATAGCCAACCAGTCCATACCTGGGCCTACAATAATACACCTTATGAGGTTGCAATTCTTCTACCTGACATCAATATCATCTCTTGTGTTCACCAAAAAGCTAGACCACCTGCCGAACCATTTGGATCCACATAACAGTAATTTGGAAAATGCAGACTTCTCATTATTCTTTCCAAAACAGATCTTCGATTCTTTGTTTCCATCAAGAAAACCATCCTTGGGTGATGGGTTGAACACAACTCTCGGAGGATTTGGACTATCAAGGGTCGCCCAATCCCCTGATAGTTCTAGCTGATTATAAACAAGGATCTTGTGGCTTTTCTGGGTCAGCCACCACCACCCTTTCGAGACACTAAGTCTGAGAGGCCATTGGATAAGTGCAAGGAACTTGCGAAAAAAGATCATCATCATTAAGGGATTCGGGCACTTCCTCGCGTACTTTTATTTTAAACAAAGTGTTTTGTTGATCAATTAGTTTCAAATCTGCTTTCTTCTTAGCTAGTCTTCCCTTATTACCTATCTTTTTTATTCCAATCCCCTTAGCAAGAGCAGGAGATGAAGCTATGCTAAAGGACTGGTCAGACGTAGGCCTGTGCTCCAACTTCAGAACCTCGGAAGGGTAGGGTAGTAAGGAAGAGTCCTCACGAGCTTTCCTTTTAAGAGAGAGCCCATTAAAAGCTAAGGATAATAAAACTTCTGGTACTTCTGTGATCTCCATACACAGTGGCATATCATAGGGCTTAGGGGACAGGCTTGGTGTGTCACACTAGTTAGGGAGGAAAGGGTGGTTGGATGAAAATGATTGTGGGCTAGATTGAGAAGCGGGGCTATCAGTCGGTTCAGTAACATAATATGCTGGCCCAAAATTGGTTGGGCTTTGCATCTTATTGTGTACAATACTAGGCCCAAAAGTTGTAACGATCGTGAGAGGAGACCCAAATGGGTTTAAACCAGTAGGAGGGGTGTTAATGCTTATAGGAGGGGTGGGAGACTGACGTACCATATTTGTTTCATTTCATGCTTGAAGGCCACGTGTGGTATACTGTTGCATGATACGTGTCTCTGTCCTATGAGAGTGGAGTAGTAGTGGCGGTTGTGGACATGATGCCTCTGTAGTGGTCATGCCGGGTTGAGCCTCATCTGTTGTACCTTGCATCTTTTCCCCACTCGCTAGTGCCTGAGAGTTCTGCTACCGAAGAATAGGTCGAAGGCTCTCTTCTATCTCATTAATCTAATTGTTGTAGTATTCCACTGTCAAACCCAAATTTTCTAGCCACCCTTGTTCTAAGCTCAAGGCCATACCCAGATTGTCACACCCCAAATTCGGGTATGATCAACCGTGGCCCACAGGGTCTTAGCCCAAGGCATACATAAGCCCAAACCCGAATCCATAATCACATTGAACAATTATACAATAGTCCAGTAATAAATAACCAAACTCAATCCAATAACATGCCACAAGTATAAACGGAAAAACCAACCGTAATCAATACCATCCAAACTTTTGAGATATAAATAGCCCACATATCAAAATAATCCTAAATGAATCTCAATAAAAATAAAAAGAAATATGCACAAACTTGACATAACAACCTAAAACAAAATAAATGAATGTTCTAGAGGTCCATTCAATTGAGTCCCTGTTACGCCATGAGTCCACTTTAAGTCCTTCTAACACCTGGAAATGATAAACAACTAAGTCAGCTGATAGCTCAGTGAGTAGCAGCATAGATAGTATATACAATTTTGAAAACAATGATCAATTCCAAAATAAAATATATATCACAGAAACTAGATTGGCATATAGTTTTGATAAAGATAATATGTTTCAAAAAGAAGGTTTCACAGTTCAACAGTTAAAATATTCATGTCTCTCAAGAACATAATAAATGACATTTTTTACTTAAAACAGATTACAACATGAATACCAATAATTTTTTGGATACCAGGAATAACAAGTACCATGCCACACAATTCTCAAGGCAATAAGCCCGTTGGATCCAATATCGAACCAAAAGTCATCCTCGGGGTGGCAACCCCGAGTCTTTTCTCTAAGACGATCCGATTAAAGATCACCTAGCCTAGCTTAGGTCTTTTCCTTACAATCGTTGAGCACTAAAGTCATCACGGCCCAACCCAAATATGTTCCCTAGTGGCCAGAGTCACCACACACAGTGGAATAATTTCCCTGGACTAAAATATACAAATGGTCTCAATAATCAATACAATCCAATTTTGCAAAACATGGTAGTTCACCAAAAAAGTTTAGTTTATACCAAAAGAGATTTGGGACCATTTGACTGGTTCAATACAATCCAGTTTATACCAAAAGAGAACGACACTTCCGAATTTACTGCTTTACACCAGTTTTCTGAACAGATTTGAATACATCAGTTTATATAGATTTTTACTCCCAAAAATTATGAGAAACTTCTGATATGCAATTCAATATGTAATTAATTTACTATAAAAATTTTAGTTTAAAATTCATCCGTTTAATATGGTTTCTTGATTTTTAAATTTTGAATCTGTGAGTAGAATTTTTAGCCTACAATTTACACCCTCCACGTTGCACTCTCACAATCCAACCCATTACCACCCAAACACAGCTTCAGCCCTTCACCTTACCAAAGCCATACATGCTAGCCTCCAAATAACCTCTGCACACAAACCATACACTATACATGGGCACATTATTTTTGTTTCTCTCACAATTATGGAGACTTAGGCTCTCATATAGTGAACATAAAACCCTAATAAGCTTCCTTACAAACAACCACTTCCATGTTTCTTTATAATATTGAATTCTATTTTTTATTATCTTTTCACTAATTAAATTAAATATAACTATTAGATCAAAATATACTTAATAATTTGTTCTCTATTATTATTATTACTATTTTTTTTAACAATAAATCTTGCCCCTAAATTAAAAACTTTCACCATAAATTTATTTTAAATTTTAAAATTAATTAAAAGACTCTCTAATAATATTTAGTTTGCACTTATAGATTCACAAGCAAAATATTTGAGATTGTAAAATAATTATTACTTAATTATTTATTTGATTTGTATATTCTGGTTGTCACACAGATGTATTAGAATCCTCTAGAGTTTGTTTCCTGAAGTGATCCCTGAAGTGGGGTGATCTAACGGCTCAAAATGAAACTAACCAAAACAACGTTATTTTGGTTAGTAATTTCCAAAAATTAAAATAAAAATAAAAAAAATTACTTTAATTCAAAACTCCTTCCTGCAGATCTAATATGAAGCAAAACGATGAAGAGAGAGAGAGAGAGAGAGAGAGAATGAACCTTCTCTCTCAACCGCCTCATGATCTCCAACTCCAGCAACATCTCCAACCCGCGACCCCTCTCCTCCCCTCCCAACCCCTCTTTATCCCCCTAACTTGTTCCTGCAGTACCATCAACACCACCACAAGTTTTTCCTCTACAAATCTCACTTACACAATCAAGAAAGGCGACACTTTCTACCTAGTCTCCACAGACAATTTTCAAAACCTCACAACCTACCAATCTGTCCAAATTGTCAACCCAAATCTAATCCCAACCAACCTTACAATCGGTGTCATTGTAATTTTCCCGGTGTTTTGCAAGTGTCCAAACACAACCCAATTGCAGAACAGAGCCAATTTTCTCATCAGTTATGTTTTCCAGCCCTCTAATAACCTCACTTCCATTGCTTCAATGTTTGGCTCAACAACACAGTCAATAATTGGTGTCAATGGTAATCATCAGATTCAGCCCTTTGAAACTATCTTTGTACCTGTTTCAAAACTTCCTAATTTGACACAACCTAGTGGTGTTTTTGTTAATTCAACCTCTAGGGAGAATGGGAAAAAAGGGGTTGTGGTTGGATTGGGAATTGGGTTGGGGGTTTGTGGGATTTTGCTGGTTTTGGTTTGTGGGTTGTTTGGTTACAGAGAAAATACATGGAATAAGAGGAAAGGAATGGTGGAGAAAGGTGGAGAGAGGTGGAGATGGAGAGAAAATGGTTAGGGGAGGAAAGGCTTTGGATGTGAAATTTGTGGCTGATATGTCAGATTGTTTGGATAAGTATAAAGTGTTTGGGATTGAAGAACTAAGACAAGCAACTGATGGGTTTGATGAGAGGTGGGTGATTCAAGGGTCTGTGTATAAAGGTTGTATTGATGGAATGATCTATGCTATCAAAAAGATAAAGTGGAATGCTTGTGAAGAACTCAAGATCTTGCAGAAGGTAAACATCAAAAAAAATTTCATCTTTACCCCTAGTGTTGAATTTTCTTGGTGTCTTTTTCAGCTGATTTTTTGGATAAATCGATATCCGGCCGACCACTGGACAGCGGCAACGACTGGACGACAATCCCGCCTCTCTTCTCTCTCTCTCTTCTTCACTCTTTCTCGCACTCCCACCTTTTGATACACAGCTCTACTGGAGGGAATAATTTACATTTTGAATTAAAGCAAATTTTTTTTTTTTTTTTTTTTTTTGAAATTACTAACCAAAATGATGTCGTTTTGGTTAGTTTCATTTTGAGCCATTGGATCACCTACTTCAGGGATCACTTCAGGAAACAAACTCCAGAGGATCCTGATACGGCATTCTTGCCTACTTGCCTCGCGGGACACGAATTTGCATGAGTTACTGTCATGACCTATCTTCCCGCAATCGTAACAAAAAACTGATAGACTTTCAAACTTGAATTAACCCATATGTCTCTCTTCTCCGGTGAGTTGCTTGAAGGTCTCTTCAACATGAATCCTCTGGGTAGGGGCTGGGATATGTTAATGTTCACTCGGAGTTGAAGAAAACTTCTAGCTAGAAGTAGACCCTCAGTGGGAGCTTCCACTCCAATCAGTTTCCCAATGCTATTAGCTAGGATTTGCCCATTACGACGAGTCATTTTGTCCATTGGTAAACCATTGACTTGGACCCAAAATGGACAATAGGAAAAATCCATTTCAGAGATCGCTTTCCCCACAGACAATGGTTGGAGCACCATCACCGACCATGGTGCGTTTCGCAGAACCAGAGCCCGATCTTCTTCACTCCCAAATCTAAATAGGAATACATTCTCTGGCCATGAAGAAATGGTGATCTCTGCTCTTGTTTTCCACGCCCCCAAAATGATGCGGGTTACTGCTTGCTTATTAAGGGCTTTAACGGTCAAAACCTTCCCTATCAGGCAAAGATAAAAAGAATCCAAACATTCATCAGTGCCTTCCTCCAGCTGCAGCTCCAATGGACGTCTATAAGCATCAGTCGCCATTAAAGAGTAGAAGCTATACAAACCCAAGAGTGGAGGTGAAGACCAGTCACAATGTTTTACACAAAATAGGGGATGCAACCGAGAGAAAAGGATCAGCAGAAGGGAAAGTAAAAAAGCAAAATGCCTAGAAAACTAGGAAAGACCCAGAGGAGATACCCATGAAACACTAAGGTAGAAAGACTCTCATTTTAGAGAGAGGATTCAATGAAATCAAATGTTGTCACGTCCATTGGGGTGGGTTTGGAATACGGTTTCAAGGTAGGTAGAAGATAAAAAAAAAAAAGTAAAACAAGGCTAATTTGTCTTCTACATTGAACTTTGACTAAATATTTCTTTTTTCTTCCCCACTCTCAAAATAGGCATGGGAGACACTCGTCGTTAGTTTGGATAGAAAATATAATTGTAATATTTTAGTCAAAAATCACATAAAAAGTATGTGGTTATTTTAAAAAAACAGGGTAAAGTGCTATTGATACATGCCCAAATATATAATTACTTTTCTTTGAGCAACACTAACACTTTTAAGGAAAGGACTACGAAAAAGGTGCTTTCTCTGTTTTAGTTGACCATTTTTAATTGATATTCCCCTACAGTACTCTACATGAATAGGTCATAGCTCCCGAACTACACCCTTGGACTAGGGAGAAGCTTGGTCTTTTATTTATTATTATTTTTGTGAGGTGTGGAAAAACTTGTTTGGGATTTATTAAAATTTTGCAAGTATTGAAAAAGGGAATACAATAAATAAGGAAAACTTGAAAATCACCGAGCTTATCATAAGAAAACCGGCCTATAGGGAATCCAATACCCCAAAAATTTGCACTCTCATGAAGGGAATACAATAAACAAAGAAAACTTGAAAATCACTGAGCATATCCTAAGAAAACTGAGTCCGGATCATCTGCCATATTTTTCTGCAGTTGACCCTGCAGTGCCTCAAAACGACGTCGTTTTGGGACAAAACTTCAATTAAAAAAAAAAAAACCAGACAAATCAGAGAAGAGAAAAGAGGAGAAGAAGAAGATGTATCAACAAACTCAACATTTCAAAGCTTCGAAAACAAGTCCTGAATGTCCCCAAAAAAACCCATTTGAATACAAATCAAACGCCTTCAGTTGCTGAAGATTCTTGATACCAATGGGAAACCCACCTGTAAAATTGTTTGATGACAAATTGAGATAATTCCGACCATTTTTTTATTTTATTTTTTCCTTCTTCTCAGCAGATCACACTTCATGAATCAAACCCATTTTATGCTGAGAGAGAGGAGAGAGAGAGAGAGATGGTGCTGAGTTAAATCCATGAATCAAACCCACTTTGATTCCATGGTGCTGAGATGAATCCATGGTGCTGAGTTGAATCCATTAATCAATCCATGAATCCATTAATCAAATCCATGAAGTGAATCCATGAATCAAGCCCACTTTGGAACACACAAAGTGGATGAATGGCATCTGTTATCCATCTCTTTCTCTCTCTCTCACACACACACACACGGCGATGCAAATCGGAATAGATCTGAGACCATTGGAGCAGATCAGAGAAAGAACTCTGCCATTGTGATGTACCTGTTTCCATCCCGATCGAACATCCTGAACAACTTCTCTATTCTGTGGTGTTTTGAAAATGATGAAGTGAGAGAGGCTGAAAAGCTATAGAGGAAGGGGGAAAAAAAAAAGGTCCAAAACGACGTCGTTTTGGACCACCGCAGGAAACCCCACAGACAATCACGGCAGAGGATCCGAACTCAAGAAAACCGGCCTATTGGGAACCCAGTACCACAAAAAAATTGCACTCCCATGAATTAAGAAAAATAAGAAAATCTGCCCGAGGAATACAAAATTTATATGTATCAGATGCAAAGTCATTTTGGGAGGAAAAATTGAATGTTTCTGCAACTAGTTGCCAATGCAAATGCCTCAATATGAGGCAACATTAGGTATATCCGACCTCCTTGAAAAGGATGAGAGTATTATAGCCACTGGCCGACGAGGAGGATTATCCATGGACTTAGACCAGTTGAACAGCAAAAGAAAGATAGTTGGACTAGGACTGGGAGTGGGGCTCATCATGGCACTTTTTTCAAGAAAGGAATTCATTACTAAAATGACAGACAAGCTCCCACACTCACGTGGAAAGGAATCCTCGGAGATCATTTTGCTAGCAGGAAAAGAATTGGAGGATGCTTCTCTCCTATTCTTTCATGACATGTCTGCCCTCCATGTTTTGAATTTGTCATGCACTAGCATGAACTCTTTGCCACAATCTATTTCCAGATTAGCACTCCAGAAATTAATTTTGAGAGGTTGTGATTTCTTAATGGAACTACCACCTGAAATTGGAGAACTTACAAATCTTGAGGTGATTCATGGACTAAGATTATATATCTACCCAAGGAGATTGCGAAACTAATTAAATTGAGCTGTTTGAAAGTGTCATTCTATAGATATGCAAATAACTACACAGAGAGTAAGCATATAGACACAATAATTCCAAGTGCGTCCTTGTCAAATCTCTCATGATTGAATGAACTACGCATCGATGTGAATCCAGATGGGGATTGGTGGGATGTTGAAGTAAAAACTATTATACATACAAGAGTTGCGAACTCTTAAATTGTATTTGCCACTATTGAATTATTGGAAGAACTCATTCGGGACAGCCCGTCATTGATATGTCCAGCTTTAATGCACTTCAGATTTATAGTTGGTCGTCAGGTTGAATGCTTCCTGTCTCGTCTACCACGTGAGGTTGAAGAGGAATTCAATAATTTGGAGAAATCAGAGAAAGGCTTGAAGTATGTAAATGGTGAAGGGATTCCAATCGAAATTATTGAGGTACTCAAACATGAAAATGCCTTTTCCCTAGAACACCATTGGACTGTTAACAATCTAATCTGAGTTTGGGCTCCAAAATATGGATAAGTTGAAATTTTGTTTCTTGGTGGAATGTAATGAGTTGCGGACCATCATTGATTCTAAACAGTTATATCAAGAAGGAGATGTGAAGGAGATGATAATAATGAATCTGAACGGTACTCATATTTCAATGAGGAAAAAATGGTACTTGGGTCACTTCAATACTTGACTATTCATTACATGAAGAATATGGAGAGCATTTGTCAAGGGTCAGTTGGGAAGGGTTGTTTGTCCAATCTGAAGTTTTTGGCCTTGCATACATGTCTCAGTTTGATTACTATTTTCACTGTAGGCATGCTTCGAAATCTTGCTAATTTGGAAGAGCTCATAGTTGAAGATTGCACCAAGATCAGCAGCCTTGTAGATCTTAAATATTTTGACTCGAAATCTGGTCATTTTCTCCCAAACTTGAAGAAGATTTTACTTCTTGAGCTACCAAAACTGGTCAGCATCTCCAATGGTCTATGCATTGCTCTAAAATTAGAAAGGATGGTGTGGGGATATATTTTCTGAGTACCAACACGTGGCCAAGGTGATGCCGACGTGTCAGCCGAGGTGCCACGTGTCCTGGTTGTTATGCCGAGGTAATCTCGGATTGGCCGAGGTGATCTCCGAATATGTCAAAATCCGAGAAAAACAGATAAGGGACAAGAGTCCTAGAGTAAAGAGGGAACTTTGCTAAGATAAGGATAAAGCTCTTAGGGAGTTTATCTTTATCTCTTGAGGAATCCAAAGTAAGCACTGAATTGGAGTCTATAGAAGTCAAGCTTCTAGTGGGACTAGAATTGAGTAAACTATAAAGGAGAGGCACCCCCGTGGGTCTAAGGTACGCAATTTATGTTTTGAGCAATAAGTTTAAGCACTTGATTATCTTTGAGAGATATACTGACTTGATCGTCGGAGTGCCCCCGGGTGGAAGAACCACCGCCGAAGCCTTTTCTTTCTGTTACAAGTTAGCCGAAGCCATCTATTCTACCGGTGCTCTCCAGCTGATTACTAAACGGGCAGTGTGGTCAAAAAATCACCCACACAATTTGGCGCCGTATGTGGGAAGAAAGAAGAATAGATGGCCAGTAACGGACAGAAGGAAAAGATTGGGGACGACGCTCCTGCTGGGAGTGGCAGACCAATTGACCTCGACATTAAAGGAGACAACCACAATGCAGAAACCCATGACCAGGGTCACAGAGAGAAAGACGTCGGCCAGGAGGGCGACACTTCGAAGAAGACAGACCAAGGCAAGTACTACAATGAAGATAACCTCCAGGTATGGAGGGACAGGTGCCTACGGAGGGATGAGGAAGTAAAAGAATTGGAAAACAAGCTGGCAGACCTACAGTCGGTCGTCAACTTCATGATGCAGAACAATGTTATGCAGCCACCATACCCGCTGCAAGATACGCCGATGCCAGCAATTAATACCCAGAAGGGAGGAAGGAAAACAATCCCCGAAGCCCCTCAGCACACCAGGAGCGGAAGACACTCTCACCGACCTTCCAGGGAAGACGGACGAGAGGAACCAAGGCAAGAAGAGCCCCGAAGGACGCATCACACGAAGGATCCAGAGCCCAAAGAACATCGGCATGTTCAAAGGCAAGCACTCTGCTTTGACACAACCCATGGAGAAAGATCGAAACGGGCCCACCACGAAGCCGAAAGTAGTGTGCCAAAAAGATTGAAGTCCAAAGATAGCCGAGCTCCAGGGAAGAGTAAAGAAGACTTGAGAGATTACCTCAAAAGGAAGCAACAGAATGCTGAAGCCGAAGTAACTTCCCCTGTTAAGCCGAGGACACCATTCTCGGTGGAACTGGACAAATTTGAAGCACCAAAGAGATTCAGTATGCCGAGGTTCCAAATTTATGATGGTAAGTCAGATCCCAACTTTCATGTTGGACTATACCTGAATTCAATGGCATTATATAGTGGGAACGAGCCGTTGCTCTGCAAAGTATTCCCCTCATCCTTTGGAGAGATTGCATCAGATTGGTTCCATAAACTGCCGAAGGGAAGCGTAAAGACGTGGGAAGGCCTGGCCGAGATGTTTGTGGCCAGGTTTGTAACGAACAAACTACAGCCCTTGAGGGTCGACACTCTGATGGCTTTAAGAATCACCAAGGATAAAGGCCTGAGGGCCTACGCGAAGAGGTACTACGAGGTATTCAATCGAATACCCGAATGCAACCAAGAAGTGGCGGTCGTGTCTTTCAAGAATGGCCTGAAAGATGACTGCCCACTACGGAAGTCTTTGGCAAAAACATTGCCAAAAAGTATGGAAGAACTCATGGCGAGAATCGAGAAGTACGCCAGAGCCGAGGAAGACACATCGGGAAACAAAGAGATAAAGCAGGAGAAGGGAAACGGCTCGCCGAAGCGAGGCCGAGGTAACAACGGGCCGACTAAACAAGAAACGGAATTGAGGGGTAAACAAGCAATGACGACGGTGTTCCGAATCCCTATCCATAAAGTCCTGGATCAAATTCGAAACCAACCCTATTTCAGGGCACCGGCAAGAGCACCAGGGGAATTTATGGGAAGAAACGTTGGTAGGCGTTGTGCTTACCACAATGAAGAAGGGCACCCAACTCAGGGTTGCAGAGCCTTAAAAGCACACTTAGAAGACTTGGTGAGGCAAGGCCTTCTGAGGGACCTGGTCGATGAAGCTAGGACAAGGGAAGAACAGGCAAGATTGCCTCAAGCACCAGCAGCTCCGCCACCTCCAGCACAGCAACCATAGGCAGGAGGACCACGGGTGGTTAATGTAATCCACTCAAAGGTGAACGAAAGCGACATGCGAGGGGAGACTCAGAAAGTAAAACACCTACACAACGTGAACCAGGTCGGACAAAAAAGACCTCGGCCAGAAGAATGCCAGGGACCAACGATAGCCTTTACTGAAGCCGACCTAGAGATGGTCCAACATCCACATAACGATGCCTTGGTAGTATCCCTCCAGGTTGAGGAGTGCCAAGTGAAGCGCATTCTGATTGATCAAGGCAGCTCTTGCGACATCATGTATGTCAGATGTTACAAGGAGCTGGCCTTCACCCTGATGACTTGAAGCAATCCAACGGCCCAATGGTCGGCTTCAATGGAACGCCGACATGGCCACTGGGCGCAACAAACATGGAAGTACAAGCCGGCACTAAGAAGATCAAGACAGAGTTTTTGCTAATTAACACGCCCTCACCATACAACATCATCTTGGGAAGGCCGTGGTTGCATGCAATGGGGGCAGTTCCCTCAACGCTGCATCAACTACTACGGTTCCCAACAGAGCATGGGATTGAAGAAGTCAGAGGAGATCAACTGCAGGCAAAGAATTGCTCCATGGCAGCAATGAAGTCTACCTGCAGCGTACGGGAGCCAAAGAAGGCAGAAATTGAAGATGAGGACGTGGAAGTCCTAGAAGACGTCGGCAAGGAACCAGCCGAGAAGAGCAAAGAGGCGCTAAAGAAAATCCTCATCCAGGAGGGCGATGAAGAGCGCTACTTTCTTCTCGACTCAGGCTTAGCCGAAGAAGAGGAAAGAGAACTGGAAGATTTTTTGAGAACAAACATAGAGGTGTTCGCCTGGACACCTTACGAAATGCCTGGAATTGACCCCGAGGTCACTTGCCACAGACTGAATGTCGACAGGTCGGCAAAACCTGTGATTCAACGAGCTAGAAGACCGACGTTGACACACGTCGACGCAGTAGAGGAAGAAGTAGACAGACTTCTAGAGGCCAGAGCCATCCGAGAAGTTCACTACCCGACATGGCTGTCCAACACAGTAGTGGTGAAGAAGAAGAATGGAAAGTGGAGGGTTTGTGTAGATTTTACGAGCCTGAACAAAGCCTGTCCCAAAGACAGCTTTCCTCTGCCCAAGATTGACCAGTTGGTGGATGCCACATCTGGACATGGGAGGATGAGCTTCCTGGATGCTTATAGGGGGTACCACCAGATAGCCATGTACCCCCCAGACGAAGAGAAGACAGCGTTTATCACCCCAAAAGGCCTGTACTGTTACAGAGTGATGCCTTTTGGGTTGAAAAACGCAAGAGCAACCTACCAAAGGCTGGTAACCAAGATGTTCAAACACCTCATTGGTAAAACGGTAGAAGTCTACATCGATGACATGGTCGTGAAGACCAAGGAATCTAAGAGTCATCTTGCCGACCTAAAAGAGGTCTTTGATATACTCAAAACATACCGGCTCCGACTCAACGCATCAAAGTGCGCATTTAGAGTTGGATCAGGTATGTTTTTGGGGTACCTGGTAACAAGAAAGGGCATTGAGGCCAGCCCAGATCAAATCAAGGCCATCCTAGAGCTGAAGAGCCCGACGTCGGCAAAACAGGTTTAGATGCTTACTGGCAGGGTCGTAGCCCTAAACAGGTTCATCAGCAGAAGCTCAGATAAGTGCAGACCCTTCTTCAACCTGGTGAAAAAAGCCACAGACTTCCTATGGACAGAAGAATGCGAGGCCGCCTTGACCGACTTGAAAAAATACCTGACCACGGCTCCAGTCCTCTCAACACCTAAGCCTGGGGAAGAGCTGTTTTTATACTTGGCAGTGTCGGAACACGCAGTCAGTGCAGTGCTAATCCGAAAGGAAACAGAGGAGCAAAAGGCTGTTTATTATGTAAGCAAAACCATGGCCGATGCAGAAACAAGGTACCTACCGCTAGAGAAACTAATGTTGGCCTTAGTGGTGGCTTCAAAGAAGCTGAACCATTACTTTCAAGCGCACAAGATTATAGTGCTAACAGAGCACCCACTGAAATCCTTGTTACAACAAGGAGATTTGACTGGAAGAATAGCAAGGTGGGCAGTGGCCTTAGGCCAGTATGACCTGGAGTTCAAGCCGAGAACAACAATTAAGGGACAAGTTTTGGCCGACTTCGTGGCCGAATACACGCCAGAATCGATCGAACATCGGGCTCCGTTGAGCCAAGATGAACGATGTCCAAGCAAACAAAGAGAAGCCAGGCCAAAAGCAAAAGAACAAAGGAAGGAAAAACTCAAACCCTGCAACATCTACATCGGCGACTCATTCAGACTGTTTGTCGATGGAAGTTCGAACTGACAAGGAGCGGGGGCAGGAGTACTGCTGATATCTCCAGATGGAGAAATAATAGAACAGTCCATCCGTTTGGGGTTCAAGGCCTTAAACAATGAAGCGGAATACGAAGCATTAATTGTAGGGCTAAAACTGGCAGCAGCAGCAGAAGCAGATGAGGTAATAGTTTTTTGTGATTCACAACTTATTGTTAACCAATCAACAGGAGAATTTGCAGCCAGAGACGAAAGGATGTCGGCATACGCAAAAGAGGTCATCAGATTGGCAGCCCTATTTCAGAACTGCCGACTACTCCAAGTTAGCCGAGATGACAACACCCACGCCGACGTGCTGGCTAACCTGGCAAGTTCAATCCAGACTGGAAAAACAAGGACAATTATGATCGACTATATGTCGGGCCCGAGCATAGAACAGCCGATCACAGAACAAGAAGCAATGTGTGTGGACTTGGGACCAAGCTGGATGGATGCAATTGTTGCATTCCTAAAAGAGGGAAAGCTGCCAGAAGACCATAAGGAAGCACATAAGATCAGATTAAAGTCGGCCAGATTCAGTCTGACAGTAGAGGGACATCTCTACAGAAGGTCCTTCACTGGACCCCTTTTAAGGTGCGTACACCCTTTGCAGGTTGAAGATTTTCTATACGAGATTCATGAAGGGATTTGTGGAAGCCACGCTGGGGGCAGATCACTAGCCCACAGGGCCATTACCCAGGGGTATTGGTGGCCCTACATGCAAAAGGATGCTGAAGCCTACGTGAAGAAGTGTGAACAATGCCAAAGATTTGCACCTTTGATACATCAGCCAGCTGCTGACCTGAACCCAGTATCCAGCCCTTGGCCGTTTGCCCAATGGGGCATGGATCTTGTTGGGCAACTTCCCCAGGCAACTGGGCAGAGAAAATACTTGCTGGTAGCAACAGATTACTTTACGAAGTGGATAGAGGCAGAACCTCTTGCCAAAATCCGAGATGCGGACGTCAAGAACTTTATATGGAGAAACATCATCACCAGATTTGGGATTCCAAGAGCAATAGTTGCCGACAACGGAACACAGTTTGACAGCAAACTCATCAAGAACTTTTGTACGAAATTCAAGATCAAGAATTACTTTTCAACACCAAGTTTTCCCCAAAGTAATGGGCAAGCAGAAGCATCCAACAAAGTAATTTTGGATGGAATAAAGAAGAGGCTGCAGGCAGCAAAAGGAAAGTGGGTAGACGAATTGCCCAACGTGTTTTGGGCATATCGGACTACGCCGAGAAGATCAACAGGGGAATCCCCCTTTGCCATGGCTTATGGCACAGAAGCAGTCATCCCATTGGAGATCGGCATCCCAGGGATCAGAACACAGGGAGTAGAGAATGGCACCAATGATATACTTCTAGCCCGAGATCTGGACCTCGTAGAAGAACGAAGAGAGAAAGCTGCAATTCAGCTCGCAGTATACCAGCAACAGCTTGCCAGAGCTTACAACAAGAAGGTCAATCCAAGAGAATTTCAAGTCGGCGACCTAGTCCTGAGAAAAGTCGTCGGCAACAAGAAGGATCCCAGAGAGGGAAAGCTTGGCCCAAACTGGGAAGGACCCTACAGAATTACTTCGGTATTAGGCAATGGAGCTTATCGGCTTGAAGATAACGAGGGCAAAGCACTGCCAAGACTTTGGAACACTTGTAATTTGAAATTCTTCTATCATTAGATGTGCATTATTTTTGGTCGATGTCATCAATAAAATCTTTTCCCTTTTCTTTAAACACATATGATTGATAAAGTTACATATTGGTGTTTTTGGAGACATGAATAATGAGAACCCAAGTAGAACTCAGGTTCACATTGCAGGCAGAGAGAAGACAGAGACACTTAATTCACTTGTTGAAATTTGTAGCAATTTACAAGTTGAAATTAAGCCAAGATGGTTCCTTATCTTCACTTGTTGAAATTTGTAGCAATTTACAAGTTGAAGTTAAGCTGAGATTATTCCTTATCTTCACTTGTTGAAATTTGTAGCAATTTACAAGTTGAAGTTAAGCCGAGATGGTTCCTTATCTTCACTTGTTGAAATTTGTAGCAATTTACAAGTTGAAGTTAAGCCGAGATGGTTCCTTATCTTCACTTGTTGAAATTTGTAGCAATTTACAAGTTGAAGTTAAGCCGAGATGGTTCCTTATCTTCACTTGTTGAAATTTGTAGCAATTTACAAGTTGAAGTTAAGCTAAGATTATTCTTTATCTTCACTTGTTGAAATTTGTAGCAATTTACAAGTTGAAGTTAAGCCAAGATTACTGTTTCTGTTCACTTGTTTAAATTCGCAGCAATTTACAAGTGAAGCAAAGCCAAGGTTATTGCTTAAACACTTGTAGCAATCTACAGGTTGGTTAAACCAAAGAAGATGCTAAACACTTGTTGAAATTTGTAGCAATTTACAAGATAACGTTAAGCCGACATATGATCATCTGTTGAAATTTGCGGCAATTTACAGGTTGAGGAAAAAGCTAAGTATGTTATTTAAACACTTGTTGAAACTTGAGAAAAAGTTTGCAAAGTTAACATTGAGTAGTATATGTTTCACACTTGTTAGAATTTATGAATAGTTTGCAGGTCAGTATCTTGCCGAAGTAAAAGTTTTGTAGCTATTATACCCGAGGTATGTAACCCCGAAAAGATTGCACAAAGGAGGCAAAGTATGAAAAGCATACAAAAAATTCCAAGTACAGAATCAAACAGAGGCAGTCAAAGAAAAGGCAAAAAAGAATGCAGTCATTCAAAGAAAGATAGTTATGTTAAAATATCCAACACAAACAGAAGGCACATCGGCCGTACAGAGAAGCTTCTACTATCCAAGAAACAAAAAAGTACAAAAGACAAGAAAAGAGGGACATCAAAGTTATGATTCTTCAACTTCAGGCGCAATTTCAGACTGGACCGCGGCCGATTCTTGGAGAACTACCTCGGCTGATTCCTGAAGAGCTACTTCGGCAGTCTTTTTTGCCTCGATTTCGGTGTCAATCTGCGCAAGGGTTTCATCAAGACTTTTTTTGGCTGGAGGAACGTCAGATGAGGCCTGTTCAGGAGTAGTTTCCTTGGCAACTGCATCACCATCATCATCTTGAGTCAGGTCCAAGACCTGCTCATTCAGAGAAGGAGACTTAGGCCCAACAGCCTCCTTGGATTTCCGTACTAAAGCCTCATCCTCACCTTCCTCCTCATCTTCAGACTCAGATTCAGATTCTTCTTCAGCTTGGCTTGGAGGTGGAGGAGGAGGAGGGAATGGGAGAGGAATAGCTTCGACCTTGTGCAGAGGTGAATCTTCAAGAATATTAAGCTTTTTGGCCAGGGACATCCAACCAAGGGAAAAGCCTCTGTTGCATGCCTGCCTAACTTGTAATTTGTGTTCCTCTGTAACGTCGGCCATTCCTTGGGCATAGGCTTTTTCGTCGGCCGTTTTGATTTCAGCGTCTTTAGTGGCCAAGGCCTCCTGAAGTTCCTTTTCGGCTTGGGCCTTTTTGTCCTCGGCTTCTTTCTTCTCGGCCTCGACAACCTTCTTGATGGCCTCAGCAGATTCGGCATTTTCTTCGGCTAGGGTTTGGGCTTTGGTGGCAGCCTCAGCCTGGTCTTCCAGTTTTTTCATTTTTGATTGAAGAGTTTTGTTATCCTTTTTAAGGGCGGAAACCTCCCTCTTCATGTCAGCCAACTTTGCCCTATTTTCAAAAGCTTGCATAGAGAGAGAGTGGGCATGTTGAATGGCCTGAAAGAGCACAGGGCAAAAAATCTGCAAAGTAAAAGAGAAGACAAGTTTCCATGTAAAGACACTTACTTGGACAGAACGTTGGAGCATAAAAGCATAGTTCTCGTACTCACTCATCTTGGCATTCCGCTCAAGATCGCCTAGGAGAAGTAGGGCGGTACTGAGTGCTACGCCGACATTTATGTCCTCGGCACTATCGCTGGCAAGAACAGGCTTATCTTCTAAAGTAATTTCAGGCGTCCAAGGGACTTTTGGAATTTTGGACCCCGAGGTCATCGCAGACGATGACCTTGGCTTCTTTGATTGTGTGGACTCTGATGGCTGTGTCTCAGCAGACCTTTTTTTGGGAACGGAAGCCGTCTTCTCACTCCCTGACAATTGTGAAATTGTCAGGGTATCCTCAGCCTCAACTTCAGTGGCTTTAGCCTTTGGCTGAGCTTTCTTGATTCGTTTCAGCTTTGGTGGGGGAATGGTTTGCGTCGGCTGAGCACCGACGTCAACAGGGAGATCGGCAAGGAGATCTTGAGCAACGGGCTTTGGGCGACCCATCTCAGCAGTTTTGACAAGTCTGCGCCGACGTTTTCGTTCTTGTGTTGGGACCAAGTATGGGGCCGAGGTAAATGGTTGATTGGTTGGGTCAGATGTTAACTCTTGATCTGTTCGTGATGTAGAGGCGGTTTGAGTTGTGGCAGTAGGAGGAGAAAGGCTTTTCTTCTTTCTTTTGGGGACATCGGGCAAAATCAATTTGTATGTAGGAATAAAGTTGAGAAGAAGAGGTGCTTTTCTTTTGTGAACTGGCAAGTCCAGGAGTTTTTTCAGATCCTTGCTAGGAACAAAGGATTGACGAAAACCTTTCGGTGGCTTGCGAACTGCTGCAAGAAAAACAGATATTAGAAACAGATAAAATATTGAAGACTTGAACAGAAACAACTAAGTATTGACACTGGGCTCTTACCCTTGCCCTCTTTAACTGATCGGGGAAGAGGGTAGAGATGGGCGTCCTCGTCTACGCCAAACTCCCAATTTCCCGAAGCAATAACATAGTCATCTCCAGCCCCCTTGTTGGAGTCTGGAAGGTCGGCTACGATTTTGAATTCAGTAGACCTCGGCTTGAGGTAATAGACGTAACCTTTTTCCTTCAGGTTAAGGGCGCACATGGTGTAACAATACTGTATATCGGCTAGGGTGATTCTAACGTTTTCCTGTCTAGCTAAGGCGATAATACCAAAAATCACTCGATAAGAATTGACTGCCAGCTGCATGGGGTTCAACTTATAATAATGCAGAATCTCGTGAAAAAGGATATTGAGTGGAAGTCGGAGTCCGCACTCAGTAAAAGCTACAATAGGAAAGGGCATGGCATTTTCGGTAGGCATGATGGAGTCATCATCCCCAGCCAGTCTCAGATGGACATCGGCAGGGATAGAGAACTCCTGCCTAAAGTACTCAAGTTTGGTCGGGGTATCCACCCTGTGCCTCCACATACCCATAACGTCGGCCTAAAATCAGAGGGCTAGGTTTCAGAAAGAAGATGCTCTTAAGAGGTTATCGGGACCTCGGCGAAACCCTAGGTATATACTGGAAAGGATTGTTTCAGTTTTTTCCTAAGAATTGATAGGTTCTACAGACAAATCCCAAACCTAAATCTATGAAGGGAAAGATTGAAAGCAAAAATTGAAGGCAGAGATCTGGAAAACAACACAGGAAACAAGAAACCAGAACGCAGTTTCAGAATGAAGAACAGAAGTAGGGTTCTCAAAAGCATAAAGAAAACAAGAACTACAGGGCCAAGAACAGTGGCAAAAATGCAAGAAGTAGTGAACAATAAATATGATTCACGGAATTAACAGTTTAAACAGAACAGTAATGGCAGCAAGAAGATAGAAGAACATCAGTGAACTGAATACATAAAGAATAGTGGCTTACCAGAGAAATTGAAGCCGGAATGAAGTTCGCCGAAGACAGACGACGGTTACAGAATAGTGAGAGCCTCACCAGAGAGACGAATGAAGTTGCAGAGCCTGGAGCTTGAACAATGGCGGATTCGAGAGACAGAGCTTAGAGAGAGAAAAAGCAAGTGAATCAAAGGGTAAAGTGAAGGGACGAAGGCAAAGGAAGTATTTTTGTTAAAAACGTGAAACGGCGGCAAAATAAGGCATTTATTGCGCCTGAAAAACGCATGCGTCAGACGGCGCAGGCGGATTAAGACGACTTACAACGCGTCACAGGCACAGACCAATAAAGATAAAACGTGTGCAGGAAACGGTTGAGAAGTGATGCATGATAGCTCATGGGCGTGGGAAAGTTGATTTCAGTTCTTGTTCTTGAAAACAAGACATATCGGCTTGACATGAATGATCTTGGCCGAAGAGTTCTTACGCCGAGGTACTGGAAGGAAGGCACGATATAGGTTCCATCACCTCAGAATGCCGAGATAATAGAACCTAGGGGGCAGTTGTGGGGATATATTTTCTGAGTACCAACACGTGGCCAAGGTGACGCCGACGTGTCAGCCGAGGTGCCACGTGTCTTGGTTGTTATGCCGAGGTAATCTCGGATTGGCCGAGGTGATCTCCGAATATGTCGGAATCCGAGATAAACAGATAAGGGACAAGAGTCCTAGAGTAAAGAGGGAACTTTGCTAAGATAAGGATAAAGCTCTTAGGGAGTTTATCTTTATCTCTTGAGGAATCCAAAGTAAGCACTGAATTGGAGTCCATAGAAGTCAAGCTTCTAGTGGGACTAGAATTGAGTAAACTATAAAAGAGAGGCACCCCCGTGGGTCTAAGGTACGCAATTTATGTTTTGAGCAATAAGTTTAAGCACTTGATTATCTTTGAGAGATATACTGACTTGATCGTCGGAGTGCCCCCGGGTGGAAGAACCACTGCCGGAGCCTTTTCTTTCTGTTACAGGTTAGCCGAAGCCATCTATTCTGCCGGTGCTCTCCAGCTGATTACTAAACGGGCAGTGTGGTCAGAAAATCACCCACACAGATGGTCATCTTTTTTTGCCTGAAACTCGTAAAGCTCTCTACCATGGAAGTTTCCAGTAAAGATTTGAAGGTACTCAAATGAGAGAATGAATGGTGGGGTGCACTAAAGTGGCATGAATCAGACTTGAGCAGTGATCATCAAGATTATTTGGCTTCTGTGTTTGTCCCACTTAGAAAGGATGGGGATTTGATGGCTCAATTCACAAAAGATTAGATTAACTCCACCTATTGAGGCAAAGTTGAAAGCTATCTCAGTGGCCTGGTAATTTCTCATTCATTAATATCTTTAGAGATTATAGAATTAGTAATTTCTCCAACAACATTTTTGATGTGTTTGGATCATAGATTTGGAAAAGAAAAGGGAAAAGGAAATTTTTTTACTTATATATTTCATCTCACCTTTTCCCTTTTCCTTTTCAAATCTCTTTACAAATCAATGATCCAAGCACAATCTTACAGAACTATAGTGTCAAACCTTCCAATGACCTAACTATGAGATTAGTGATCACCGAAGCGGTTATCTCCCACAAGCTTGTGGATGATATTCAAAGTGTTTACCAAAATTTTCTCTCTCTCTCTCTCTTCATTTCTGCAGTGCATTTTATTACTCATCGATGGAAAGAATGTGACATTCCTTGTTATTGTTTGTCATTTGTGTGGGAGTCAGACGTGGTGGAAACTCTTTGAAGATCCTTGTGACAGAAGAATGAATTGTTCATTGACGAGTAGAAGCTGAGAGATACTAGTGGTATTGGTGGCATGCATTATAAATTAATTGTTGGGTGTACATCCTTGGCGAAGTGTGGGACTCAATTAGTTTACCCAAAAAATATTTAATTAAGTTTGGTATTAGTTAAACTTTGTTGACAGCTTTACATTTGAGTTTTGTTATAAGCCTTTGGCATGCTTTGGTGGCAAGTATATTTATTTGTCTCATTGGAAGTCCAAAGGACAACAATACACTTTGTATTGTTTATTGGCAAGTATATATATATATTATATCTATTTTTCGGTGGGTTCATTGAAGCAGTGCTGTGTGATAAAGACAGTCCAAGTCTTGGTGATCCGTTTGGTTGTTGTCTCTGCCGTGAGGTTCAAAGCTTTGTTTGGTTCTGCTTCTAAGGACTTTTTTTGGGCTGCACTCTGCAGTTTTGGTGGGAGCTGTTTTGGTCCATTATCTTGTGTCTTCTACACTGTCTCCATTGTAGTTGTTTTTAAACTCTGTTGATATTGGAATCGGACTACGGTCCGTGAATGTATCTTATATTGAGGGAATCACATAAAAATTGATGTCTTTGAATAGGCTGGCTTGCTGTGTGCTCTGCTCTTTTGTATTCTTACAAGAGGTTAACTTCTTTCTGATTTGCTAAAGCTTGAGACTGAAACTATATGTCTGTTGAGATTTCTGTCATTTTTTAATAAGTCTTTGTTTGTTATAGTTTAGGAGTCAGTTGTGGTGTTTTACCTATTCAATAGGAGTATCCCAGTTATGTAGGAGTCTTAGTAGTGGTTGTTAGTCATGGAGTAACCTGTTCCTTTTTATTCTGATGACTTTGTTACTATTTGGTCTATTTAAGCTGTAATCAGTCAAGTTGAATAAATTGACAGCTTCAGTTCATAATATTTTCTTATCTCTGTTGCTTCCAGTAAAAGTAGTTTTTAACATTTGGTATCAGAGCCCCCACTGGGCCTGCTCAGAAATCATTGCAGCAGCAAGGTTCCATGGCTTCCGACAACACCAATTACGTGCAACCTGCCATTCCTCGCTTTGATGGTCATTATGACCATTGGAGCATGCTGATGGAAAACTTTCTAAGATCCAAGGAATACTGGAGTCTCGTGGAAACTGGTTTTGTTGAACCAGCAAGTGGAGTTGTCATGACAGAAGCACAGAGAAAGACGCTGGAAGACCAAAGACTGAAGGACCTCAAGACAAAGAATTATTTGTTCCAGGCGATTGATCGGGCCATTTTGGAAACCATTCTCCAAAAGGACACCTCTAAACAAATTTGGGATTCCTTGAAGAAAAAATATCAAGGTACAGCAAGGGTGAAACGAGCGCAACTTCAAGCTCTTCGCAAAGAGTTTGAGATTCTTCATATGAAAGAGGGAGAGTCAGTCAATGATTATTTTGCACGCACGCTAACAGTAGCCAACAAGATGCGTATTCATGGTGAAAGAATGGATGATGTTACAATCATTGAGAAAATCCTTCGATCAATGACCCCAAAATTCGATTATGTTGTCTGTTCCATTGAGGAATCGAAAGACATTGATAGTCTTTCAATTGATGAGATGCAAAGTTCATTGTTGGTGCATGAACAGAGAATGACCAGCCACCTTCCAGAGGAACGTGCTTTGCAGGTTACAACCCATGGTAAATTATCTACATGGCGGGGATCAAGAAGAGGTCGAGGTTGGGGTCGAGGAAGAGGCAGAGGACGTGGTCGTGATAATCAATCTTCTTACCATGGACGTGGCCGTGATAATCAATTTTCATCCAATCAAGGGTCGCAGTTTGACAAGTCCAATATTGAATGCTACCGCTGTCACAAGCTTGGTCATTATCAGTATGAATGCACTGAAAAGGAGGAGAAGACAAACTTTGCTGAGACAGAAGAAGAAATGCTCTTAATGGCATACATTGACAAGAAGGGGTCTCAATTAGATACGTGGTATCTGGACTCAGGCTGCAGTAATCACATGTGCGGTAATAAGTCTCTATTTTCAGATTTGGATGAAACTTTCAGAGAAACTGTGAAACTTGGAAACAATTCTAACATTTCTGTCATGGGAAAAGGGACTGTCAAAATTCAAACTAGAAATAACACTTTACAGATAATTTCTAGTGTTTTTTATATTCCTGACTTAAAGAGTAACCTCATTAGCCTGGGCCAGGTACAAGAGAAGGGCTTTACAATAAACATTCAAGGTGGATGCTGCCAAATTCAACATTCAGAGAAGGGCCTAATCGCA
Source organism: Camellia sinensis (assembly GCF_055761805.1). Taxonomy (NCBI): domain Eukaryota; kingdom Viridiplantae; phylum Streptophyta; class Magnoliopsida; order Ericales; family Theaceae; genus Camellia; species Camellia sinensis. Next base: position 60,117,159 of record NC_138962.1, on the reverse strand, counting down.
CAAGTTCACATGACAACAAATCGGATGTTTCCCTTACACACTCAGAACAAGGTTCAGACCTGCCTCTCTGTAAAAATGCATGATTCAACATGGTTGTGGCATTTCCGCTATGGACACCTGAATTTCAATGGCTTGAAGACTCTACAGCAGAAAAATATGGTGACGGGCCTTCCTCAAATTCAATATCCTTCGTCAGTTTGTGAAGAATGTGTTATTAGCAAACACCACCGTGATTCATTTCCAAAAATGAATTCTTGGAAAGCAAAGAAGGCATTGGAACTAGTTCATTCCGATCTTTGTGGTCCCATAAATCCGACATCTAATGGAGGTAAACGATACTTCATTACGTTCATTGATGATTATAGTCGGAAAACGTGGGTTTATTTGTTACAGGAGAAATCTGAAGCTTTCGCGGCATTTAAAAATTATAAAGTGCTTGTTGAGAAAGAAGTTGGCAGCCCGATAAAAGTTCTTCGCACTGATCGTGGCGGAGAATATAACTCATAAGACTTTGTATACTTTTGTGAGATGCATGGCATTAAAAGACAACTCACAACAGCCTACACACCTCAGCAAAACGGTGTGTGCGAGAGAAAAAATCACACAATTTTAAATATGGTGCATAGCCTTTTGCAGAGGAGTGGAGTTTCAAAAAATTTCTGGCCCGAAGCAATGAATTGGAGCATTCACATATTGAACAGAAGTCCCACACTGGCTGTTCAAAATGTGACACCTGAAGAAGCATGGAATGGACGAAGACCAGCAGTTGATCATTTTCGAATCTTTGGGTGTATTGCATATGCCCACATCCCTGATAAGAAAAGGAGAAAACTAGATGACAAAGCAGAAAAATGCATTTTTCTTGGTGTTAGTGATCAGTCCAAAGCTTACAAATTGTACAATCCTATCACCAAGAGAATTGTAATCACTCGTGATGCTGTTTTTGATGAAGAAAACACTTGGTCATGGGGTGATAATGGCACTGGACATCAAATTTCAGCAAATTTTTATAATGAAGACGAAGAGAGAAGGCAGCAACTTGAGGCAAATGAGCAACACTCACCAGAGTCTGAGTCGACAGTATCTCAAAATACACAAGCAGTTGACATTGTTGAATCATCAAGTGTACAGCCAGATATAGTGACCAGTACACGTCCTCAACGCACTAGGACAAGACCAGCATGGATGGCAGATTATGAAGTAAGTGCACTTGACCAATCTGATGATCCACTCACACATTTTGCTCTATTTTCAGATTGTGATCCTATAGCCTTTAACGATGCTGTTAAAGAATTAAAATGGCAAAAGGCCATGAATGATGAAATTGCAGCCATTGAAAGGAGCAATACTTGGGAATTGACAGATATTCCTAAAGGAAAAAAAACAATTGGAGTCAAGTGGGTTTACAAAACAAAGTTGAAGGAGAATGGCGAGGTAAATAAATATAAAGCGCGCTTAGTAGCTAAAGGCTATAAGCAAGAATTTGGCATCGATTACAATGAAGTTTTTGCTCCTGTTGCAAGACATGATACAATCCGATTGGTGTTAGCATTGGCAGCACAAAACTCATGGCCTATCCTCCAGTTGGACGTGAAATCAGCCTTTTTACATGGAGACTTGCAAGAAGAGGTATTTATTGATCAACCTCCTGGTTATGTGAAGCTTGGAAATGAGCATAAGGTATATAAATTAAAAAAGGCTCTATATGGACTAAAACAAGCTCCCAGAGCTTGGTATAGTCGTATAGAAGCTTATTTTTTAAGGGAAGGTTTTCAAATATGTCCATATGAGCATACACTTTTTACAAAAATTGGAGATGGAGGAAGACTTGTTATTGTATGCTTATATGTAGATGATTTGATCTACACTGGAAATGATAAGGTCATGCTGGAACAACTTAAACAGTCTATGATGATGGAATTTGATATGTCTGATCTTGGAATGATGCATTACTTTCTAGGCATAGAAGTGGTCCAATCTCCTGTTGGCATTTTTATGTCACAAAAGAAATATGTGCGAGATATTTTAGACAGATTTCAGATGAAGAATTGTAATTCTGTTAGCACTCCAACTGAAATAGGGTTGAAGCTCATCAAAGATCCTGAAGGAAGAAAGGTTAACAGCACACTTTACAAGCAAATTGTGGGAAGTTTACTGTATTTAACTGCAACCAGGCCAGATATAATGCATGCTGTAAGTCTTATTAGCAGGTACATGGAATGCCCAAGAGAGATGCATCTTCTAGCTGCCAAAAGGATTTTTAGGTATTTGCAAGGTACCGTTGATCTTGGGTTGTTCTACAAGAAGGGAGAAAAATCACATCTATATGGCTACACGGACAGTGATTATGCAGGAGATCCTGATGATAGAAGAAGCACATCTGGGTATGTCTTTATGATGGGTTCAGGGGCCATTTCTTGGTCATCAAAAAAGCAGCCAATTGTTACTTTATCAACTACCGAGGCCGAGTTTGTAGCTGCAACATCATGTGCATGTCAAAGTGTCTGGTTGAGGAAAATTCTTAAAGAACTTCATTTCAAGCAACAAGGACCAACTCCAATTTATTGTGATAACAGTTCAGCAATTAAACTCTCTAAAAATCATATTCTACATGGAAGAAGCAAGCACATAGATGTCAAGTATCACTTCTTGAGGGACCTCACGAAGGATGGAATGATTGATCTCATTTATTGCAGGAGTGAAGACCAAGTAGCTGACATACTAACTAAACCCCTGAAATTAGTTATGTTTTTGAAGCTGAGGAAGCTACTTGGTGTCTGCACATTAGAAGATTCAATTTGAGGAATTAAACTGAATGTTAGAAAACTTTCAGTTTAAGGGAGGGTGTTGAGATTTCTGCCATTTTTTAATAAGTCTTTGTTTGTTATAGTTTAGGAGTCAGTTGTGGTGTTTTACCTATTCAATAGGAGTATCCTAGTTATGTAGGAGTCTTAGTAGTGGTTGTTAGTCATGGAGTAACCTGTTCCTTTTTATTCTGATGACTTTGTTACTATTTGGTCTATTTAAGCTGTAATCAGTCAGGTTGAATAAATTGACAGCTTCAGTTCATAATATTTTCTTATCTCTGTTGCTTCCAGTAAAAGTAGTTTTTAACAATATCTACGCTTTTATATGAATGTGATCTTGCTTATTTTTATAGTCATTGATGTTGCTGATGTTGTTTCTTTCACTTTTTGTTCATGCATTTTGAAAAATGTACCTCCTCTTTCATTACTCTTGATGAGTGACTTACAAAGATACCAACTCTTTCTCTCTCTCTAATTCTTTTATCTTTCATGCATCAAGAACTTTGTGTCTTTAAACTAATGGCAACATTTTTTGCTCCAAAAGAAAAAGTCAAATGGCAACATCGGCTAAAAATAGGCACAAGCATAGTGGTAATACACAGACTTGACATCTGCTGGTTTTTTGTCACCATTGTTACGCGATGATTTGATTTTGGACTTTGGATATATTCATTTGAATTTCAAATCACAGACTTGACATCTGCTCTTATCTTTTTTTTATTTTTATTTTTACAGGTAAATAAAAATTTAGTAAGAAATTCATTTATATATAACATTTTTCCTTGTAAAAATTGAACCAAGACAATATGCAGTTTAGATTATGTTATATTAAAGAAAATTAAGGCATGATATGAAAGCAATATCTTTTAAATGCGAGTCTATTTGTTGCACGAGTATGCTTGGGTCTTAGATTTAAACGAGGGGAGGTGGATTCACTATATCCTTGGTTGAAATTATCTATTTGGAAAGTATATGCATATCGGGAAAAAAAAAATACTGCTGTCTCAAAAAAATACAGGGAATAAAAAAATATATATTGTTCAAAATTTATTTAAGAAAAATAGATATTCACTTCATTTTCTTTTTCCTATGTATTATTTTCATTTGCAAAAATTCAAAACTTTAAAATTTGAACATAGCAAAAGAGACTTGGAAAGTTAGCCAAACAAAATGACTCGTGTTGTGGGTAATTATTCAGTAATCCTGAAGTATAAACATGTGGTATTCCATAATATTGTGATTAATATTGTAATTGGTAGAGAAGGTGGATATGCGGGGCATTGTGTTGGGTGATTGAGGAACGTGAGGAGGCATATTAAATGATAATTTGTTAAGAAATATAGACACGTGGTATTCCGGGAACATTTTATAATTTCCCCTCGTATTGTTGAGTTACATATTATGTGAGATGGGAAAAGGCTTAAAACCTCAAAACTAAACTAATTCATATCAGAAAATATAATCTGACCAATTAAATTATGTGGCACTCTTGCATATGATTAGAAACTAATTAAGTATAGAAACCATTAAAATAAAAGGTTAAATATTACAGAATGTTTTAGTGGTAGGTGAAAACTCTTGACCTTTTATAAGGTATGGTGACATTGAGTCCCATTATCTATTCTATTATATAAAATGAAGGTCTGTGATGGTGTTGACAGGGAAGGTCTGTGATGGTGTTGACACTTTTGTGTCACATATTTTGAATTTTTTCAAAATACCGAGTTTTTGTAAAAATATTATTCAAAGAGGAGGACAAGACTCAAACCCATGACCATAAGTTTAATAATAAAGATTCTTACTATTTGAGTAACACACACAATATGAACATATTTTTTGTCATTATTCTAATAATATTATTTTTTTCAAATTGCACATGCATCGCATGTGCAGATCGCTAATTTTTTTAATATGATAAGTCCTACCCAACACAAATATTTATTGGATGACTACATGTGCTCTATAAAATAAAATGGTGAAATGTATCAAATACAATATATGAACTAAAGTGATAGTGATGGTGCAAATCATCACAAATGTAAACCTTACAAATGCTCAAAATAATCAAAAGTATTAAACTTTATAACCCAACCAAATTAAGTTTTGTGAATTACCTAAAATTCAAATATATATATATATATATATATATATATTAATATCTAGCTAGTGCAAGCTAGTCCCTGTCATGTTGCATACGCAGAGCAAGCTAGAAGAAATTCAAATATTATGGTAGAAAAATTACCAACTTATTTAAAAAATGGCCACTACTAAAATAATATAATATGAATCATGTGAACAATAGTAATTCTAAAGAATTATTTAATCTAGATGTAATCTTATTAAGATCAAAGATAAAAAGAACTAAGAAAAAAATAAATATAAAAAATGGTACCTTAATTGCACTTGATTTGCACGATAATGTTGCACCATGTTTGGTGTAATTAAATTGAATGAAATATCACAACTTTCGGCTGAATTATGCATTCACTAAATGAGATTTTCAAATCATTATGTGTTATACTCAGTCAACCAAATGATAAATTCCTGGAACTGATCCCCAACATCTCGTCCCCTTTCCCCTTGGACTAAAATTAACTTCCAGGGTTTTTTTTCATTGTCAAGGACAACAACAACAAAATATCATGGTATGATATAATTATGGAGAGAGAGCAATAGTATTATGAACTTCTAAATGTCTCAAACAAACACAAAATAGTGATTCAAATTATAAATAATAATATGATACAAGCAGCTTAATTTAGGTTTTTAATTTCTTATATATGTCTTGCCAAACAGAATGAGAGAACAACCAGAACAAAAACAAGAAGGAAACCAAACCAAGCAGGAGAACTTCACAACCACTAGAATGTATCAACAAACAGACGGAGGATGCAAAGAAACCCAAACTTCTAAGAACATGATCTCTCGGAAAGCTTGTTGGACCAACTCATGAACACCATGCTTGTATAATCTAGGATCTTCATGTTAAGCTTAGAATTAGGGAGGAAACTCTGCAAATTATTTTGACAAAAACACTATAAAGATGAAAACATTACATGAAGGTGCAAAATTGCTGAAGTTGCTCTTTGACCTCTCGATTCTGCAAATTCTCCCACCACTGCTGCTCTACTTGGATAAGTTTCAGATTCTCCACGTTATCTTTGCTGAATGGTAGTTTGAGCAAGGCTGGACAACTATGAATCTTGAGCTTCTCCAAGGCTGGCCACTTCAATGACTCATCTGTGCAAATACTTCCCAACTTTGGCAGGCCACAAACAAAGTCCTAATTTCCTCAGTTTTGGCAAAAGTTCCTGATTTCCAGTGGTTGCAGATTGCTCGACTACTTCCACAATTTCTGGGCAATCTTCAATCTTTAAACATTCAATTTCACGAATATGTTGAATCACAACCAAAGGAAAAATAATTCTCAACATTTACAGCCACTCAAAACCAGAGTCTTCAGGTTGGTTAGACTAGCAGGATCCACTCGGTCATTCCAAATGCTTTGCAACTTCGGTAAATTCTTCATGTATAAATGCTTTACGTTGGGCAATATTACACTGTCCACAACTATTTCAAGTGCACTACAACTTTCAATTTGACAACCTTGTACCTCTTTCATGCTTGGAATTCCCAAGTCTGATAGTTGCTTGATTTCCTTCTTGTTCACCAAATCGAATGCATCAACATTAGCGAGGACCTCAAAAATTGGATGATTGATGCCTTCACCATTGCAATATCTAACATACCTTTTGTATTCATAAAATTTAGGAATACAAGGGCATTTTGAGTCTGGGCAATCAATGAAAAATTCAAAATGACCGGATGTGTCTGATGTTTCTCCATGAGCGGGTTTCCTCAATAAAAGTGTAAAGAATGTTTGCTTCAGGAACATTGATTCGGAGGTCAGTAGTAGGAGTCTCCACCTCAATGACATCAACAACCTCATCTAAAAAGCAAAACTGAAGTTTTGTCAACTTTTTCAAAGTAACCACATTTTTTATGATATTCACTACCACCTTATTGGATTTGTCTCTCGGTGATTTCACATCAATGACCAATTCTTCCAATTTAGAAAGCTTGGAAATCACATTGCAATTAAACTCCACCTCTGTAGTATCATTTTCACCTTCGCATTTGGCAAAGGAAACTCGAAAATGCCTTAGACCATTCAAATTTCCAATATAAGACGGTATATTATTGAACCCACTGCCCCGAATATCAAGCACTTCAAGATGTTCAAGTTTTCTGAAACTAGATGGGAGTTCCTTCAAATATTCACAATAGTTTAGATAAAGCACTTTGAGACCAATCACTTTTGATAGAGATGATGGTAATAACTCAATTCCTGTATGACACAAGTCCAAAACTTTGAGACTTGTCATTTGCTCAAAGAATGATGCAGGAATACCCTTCAAAGCCAAATTTTCCTGTAGGAAGAGTGTGGAGAGCGAGCCAGAATTTGGGCAATCCGGTAACTTTTCAAACTTATTTTCAATCAAAGAGATCCATATCTTTTCGCTCCAACATTTTGCATCTGGGGGCGTTTGTTGCACCAAAAGTATAGAGTTAGGATCATCTGACAAGATATATAAGAGTACCTGTCTGATACATTTGTGCATCATAACATACTTTCGACTTTCATCTTCCTCGAGTAATGACTTGTCCTTAAGGCTATTCAATATATGAATTCCATTGATATATGCCTTTCTTGAATCACCACCATTTCCAAGGAAATCTTCAGCTTCCCAACATTCCAACAAACAATCTATGTAAATGCCAATTTCTTCAGGATATAACACACCATATATTAAGCATTTCCTTTGAGTGTCTTCCAGATCATCGTGACAGAATTTTATCACATTCCTCAATTCTTTCAATTCATGTTGACCTTTTTCTGAAAATCTTTTCAAGCTTTTAAATCCTTCACTCCATAATTTCAAGTCTTTCTTTTGGAACACACTCGCTATTATATTTATTAAAAGTGGATGACCACCACACTCTCTGATTATTTTCCATGCACATGCTTCTGCTTCACGATCATCTTTAAGTTTCGGGCAATTTGCTACATCTTGAAGCATTCTGAAGGATTCCTTAGGAGATAAATAAGTCAACTTGACCATCCTATCCACTCTCGGGAAACGAATATGGCTTTCTCTAGTTGTGAATACAATCTTGCTCCCATTCTCACAAGGAGGGATTCCCATTTGATGTATATCAATGTCTGCTTTAACGTCATCCAGAAGTAGCAAATACCTTTTTCCCTTCAGCTTATTTGATATTCTGTCGGCAATGTCGTCACAATCACCGGTGCCTGCCATATCCACTTTCAACCTTTTCGCAATAGCATTTTGCAACTGGCTCATGTCCAAATTCTCCTTGCTCTCCCCTGCTGAAACCTTTATCCACATGACCATATCAAATATTTTGGCTACTTCTTCATGATTGTTCAAGTTCTTCATAATGGCTGTTTTCCCAGTCCCCATCATTCCGGAGATTGCAATTCCTTTAACTTTGTCTTTTTTCAGCAAATCCAATGTTTCTTCTAGTGGCATTGAAGTGTTGAAAACTTATTAATATTTGGTGCTATCAGCTTGATAACAGGTTTCAGTAGTTGATCAACCAAAATACTACCGAGTTGATTGCTATTCTCCAAAAGTTTGGTTACTTTCTCACCCTTTTTTTTCATCTCATTGCTGAAATTTGAACGTGGAAGGAAACAAATTATTTGTGAGCTTTCACTTTGTCTGTCATATCTGGCTAGTAGTTTCTTCACTTCTTTTTCGGTCTTAATAACATTGCCAATCCCACTGATCATAAATTTTAGACGGCACCTTTATCTTCTGTCTCTGGACCGCAATTTGAAGATCATCCCTTCTAGCACCTAGCATTGCAACTGCATCGTTTAAAGCGGTGTAAATCTCCTTCATATCATTTGAAGAAGCAATTGTGTCCATGATTGGAGCCCAGAATGCTGTCTTGGCCTGGCATAGTGCTCCCAGTACAGCAGCTCCTGCTGCTACTTCAGTAACCATTAAGCAACTCTAAACTTGTACCAGAGAAATCCGAATAAGAAAAACAAACAGTATGGGTGAGGATGGATTAAAACAGTCAGCCATGTACAAGAAATATATCATTTTCAATGCTTTTGTTACTTTCTAGAGAAGAAAAAAATAGTGAAATTGAAGTAGTACCCTACTTTCTCACAATTTATCAAATTAATAATGTGTCATACATGTGTCCCATATCCATATCTACATCTTTTAAAAAGCAAGGACAAATATTAAAAATGAGAGGGTGATTTATGATCTGGAGTTGGGCCGAGATATCGACCGAGCAGGTTGAAAGCTCAGCAGTGCATTGGGCCGGGATGATCGACTGTTCGCCCAGAGAAGGGCTGCCAGGACTTGGGCCGGCCAGAGTTCGGGCTGTGTGCCACCCCGGACCGGACAGAAACTGCTCGGCAAGGCGGTGCTCGGTCGGACCAGGATGCTCGGATCGAGAATGGTCGAAGCCAGATAGGCCGAGTGACCGGCGCCCGGGAAGGCGCGGACATCCGAGGAAGTTGTCTGACCGGCAGAAAGGCCGACCCCAGGAGGCATCTCGGGCTAGGCTTGGCCGAGATGCCGCCTAGCCCGGTCCTCCTCAGTCTTGGCCAGTGAAGTGCTAGGGTATGGAGCACGGCATGGCACAACAACGGATAGGGCAGCTCGGCTGCCGAGCTCCAGCTGTGATGACAGGCAGTTGAGGTTAGGTGATGAATGGCATGGTTTATACTGACAGATGGGATAGCAGAGCCACGCATCAGGAGATGACTGGGAGTGGATATGGGGCTCAGAAGGTATATAAGCATGTCTGCGCCCCCCATACGCGACACACGAACATCTCTGTAAGGAATTCTTACACTCCAACACTCTCTCCCTTCTCTCTATCCATCCTAAGGTGTGTGCTAACTTGATCGTCGGAGGGTTTTTCCGGCCACACACCGCCGGGTAGCTCACCCTTATTGGCTCGCAGGTGATCGGATATCGACGGAGCTTGGAAGAAAGGAATACGGGCACGCCGGAATATTTGCTCCCCGTACAAAAAATAATAATGATATTAAATCATATTTCAATAATTAAACAAGCAAATTTGGGAAATGAGGTTGGTGATGTGAGTATAAGGCACAACATCGTGCTGTGAAGCCTATGGGGGCATGCTCCGAACCTATTTTGATAATCCCAACTGTTCATATTATAGATTCGTCGATTAGATCATTCATGAAAATATTAAGTTAATTGGACATTTGTAGTCTCATAACAATATTTATGTTTTAAAAAAATAGATGGCTAGCATGGTTTTGCTAATTTTTTTTAAAAAACAATTAGGACCTGATTATGGGGTTATGCATGTCTGATTAATTTCATTGTTTTTATGGATGGTATGCTAAATAAACCATATAATATGAACGGTTCAAATCATCAAAATTAGGGATAACAAAATTCCCCAACCAGCTTTTAATATAAATGGTTTGAGAGAGCATTGATTGAGTAGGGTAAAGCATAGTGGTAAGTAGGCCAAAATTGTCTAGTTTATTGATAAAATATGAAATTGTAACTCTTTTTTTTTTTTGGATCAATAACAAAAGAAAACTTTTATTAAAATGGAGGAGAGAAAAAAGATGTACAAAGGAGGACAAGAAGTCCTCAAAAGCATTAAAAAAGAAAAAAGAAAAAAAAAAGACTAAGAGTTGCACACGGACTTGCAATCGCTAGAAATCAAGACAAGCGAAATCCTCCTAAACAGGAGAGTCACTGAAGCCCAAAAAGATGCCAAGAATTTGATTTACTCCCACATCAAGAATACATCAACACTTATATTCTCAAAGATCCTCGCATTCCTTTCCAACTATATGATCCATAATAACATAAAAACTGCACTAAGCCTCAACACCTTCGCTTTTTTATTTGAGTCCAAAAAATGCAAATAAATAGAGAACATTGAACTGCATGATTTGGGTGCCACCCAAGCAAGACCACCCAATGAGAAAAACTATTGCCACAAGCTCCTTTGCCATTGGATATTGTAAAAAAAGGTGATTCAGAGTCTCCCCCTCCCTTACACATAATGCACCACTGGAGGAACAGATAACTATTAGGCCTCCTCTTTTGAAGGACATTATTTGTCAAAATGTTTCCATGAACCAAAGACCATATAAAAAACATCACTTTGGGAGGCACAAAAGATCTTCAGATTGTTTTGTGAAGAGTAAAGAACGGAATATTTGACTTCTCAATGATTTTATCGAAAAGGGATTTGCAAGAAAAGACACTGGTAGTATGCAAGAGCCAAACTTGCTTATCACTTGAGGAAGAGTCTAACGACAAAAGATCAATACAAGATAGCATGGAGAGTAAATCACCAACCTCCTTATCAGTGAGATTTCTAAAGAATCTAAAATTCCATGCAATTGGAGCCAAACTAGAACATGTCACCGACGCAATGGGAACCATGAGAATTTGCAATCCTATAAAGGCCTGGGATATCCTTGGCAAAAGAAGAGTTTCTGACCTAAATGTCCTCCCAAAACAGAATCTTCTCCCCATTTCCCACCTTTAGAGACAGAAATCTTGAGAAAAGAGGAAAAATATGAAATATCGACTTCCAAGGAGATCAACCATTACCCGTCAAAACCACACGAACAAACCTATTATCCTCTTGAATCCCATACTTGCTTTTAATAATAGCATACCATAATGAGTCACTCTCCAATGGAAATCTCCGTAGCCACTTTTTGAGAAGAGCGAGATTCTAGCTACAATTTTTCCTATTGCAAGCCCCTCTTTATCCTTAGACAGTGAAATAGTCTCTCATCTAACCAAGTGCATCTTTTTACCCTCATCCTTTCCATCCCATAAGAAATCCCTCATTAAACCCTCTATAGATTTTGCAATCCTAATCAGAACCTTGAAGAGGAATAAAAAATAGATAGGAATACCACTTAGAACGGACTGAATTAACGTGTACCTCCCCCATTTCGAGAGCAAAGCTCTCTTCCAACCCTCCAATCTCGTCTTTTCCACCACCGACATCCAAAAAGATTCACTTCTAGGATTACCCTCTCATAGTAGCCCCAAATATTTGATGGGGAACTTCTCTATGGAACACCCTAGGATTATTGCCAAGCTTTGAACTTGACTCTGTTGCAAATTAATGCCCACAATACTACTCTTGCTCCTATTAACCTTGAGACTCGACACAACTTCAAATATCCTTAAAAGCAATAAGATGCACCTCACCTTACCCTCCTCCCATGATGAGAAAAACACGTTGTCATCTGCAAATTGAAGACGGGAAATACAAACTCTATTTCCCCCAACCACGAAACCATCCACTAGATCTAAATCTCTTACCCTATAAACTAACCTACCCAACACATCCGCCACCAGGATAAAAAGAAAAAGGGATAACGGATCACCCTGCCTTAAACCCCTTGTGGCCTTGAAAGAATTTATGGGTTTCCCATTAACGTTGACTGACATGTTACATGTTGACAAACAACCCCAAATCCATTTCCTTGACCTATCCGTAAAATCCTTTCTAGACATTACAAAGTCCAAAAAACATCAATCTACATAGGCTTTCTCAAAATCAGCTTTAAAATTGACACCTTCCTTTTTCAAAACTTTATATGCCACCACTGCATTTGCTTACCAAAACTACATCCAAAAAATGACAACCCTTAACAAATGCTCCTTGAACCAAAGAAACGGTATCCCCCAAGGCCACTCTAAGTCTTTTTGACAACAAGTTCCCCCAAAATCTTATAGAGAGATGAGACAAGGCTAATGGGTCTGAAGTCACTTATCTTAACTACGTTCTCCTTTTCCGGGATCAAACAAATAAACGACGCATTTGTGCTCAAGAATTAACGCGCAAAACCCGATCCATTGCCATCCCAAATCAAAATATATTCGGGACAAATCCAATGGGGCGTGATAGCACCCAACCCAATTCTGTAAATTTGCGTACAAGTGTGGAAGAGAAAAAGCACAAGGACAATATAAATTTTTTGTACTTGATATTCAAATAAAATTTATATAGGACCTACTAAAAAAAATAAAGTGGTAGCTATGGGATCTTAAACTAATACTTCCTCCATCCCATTTTATTAGTTCCTTATTTCATTTTTTGTTGTCCCAAAATGCATGTCCATTTTGAAAAGTCAACTTCAAATTTATAAGTTTCCGAAATTACCCCTTACTAGTAATTATAAACGGATTTAAAAATGAGAATAGAAGGGTATTTTTGTAATTAATGGTTTAAAATTTGAATTCAAGTGTAATGATTACTAGTCACCTTAAAAAGTTAAAAATTTCTCAAAAGGGACTGTCAAAATAGGATAGAGTGAGCACCTAATTTCTTTAAAATAGATTCTTTCCATTCTTTAAGTTGTATCTTAGCCATACCCATATCTTATTTTCTTAGGGTTAATTATATTCACGCATCCACATCATATCGTATCAATGTCTCATATCCGCATCTGTGCTTCATGACTTACATGTCAAGGTCGGCCTATGCATACGGCTATTAAGGCCACTGCTTAAGACTCCCAATTAGAGGAGGCCTCATATTTTGTATTACCTATACTTACATATACTTCAATGCTTTTGAGTTTTCACCAACCATTATGAAAACAAAAAAAGAATAAAAGAGCAGCTAACGAGTATATTACTAACATGAATAATTGGTTAAGCTAGAAATAAGATTGTTAACAAAAAAGGTAGTTATTCATCATATCAGTATTTAGCTATTGCCATACAATGATGGAAACTGTCACAAAGTCAAGTTTTGACACACAATCGCAGCACGTGATGGCACTAAGTTGTAAGAAGTGGGTGCAGAAGGTGTGGGAGGTGGTGGATGATTAAGGCCGAATTCTGCAACATTGAAGCTGTTAATTAGGATCTCTTAACTTACTTGCTTGTCGAACTATATATTTTATGTCTGTTTAATGTCAATCAGGTTGTACATAGTCGGAGCATAAAATAAGCAAAAATAAAGAATTTGGAGAGAAAAGAGCTTACCACACGTGCGTTGACTTCCCGCACGTGCGGCCGTACCTCAAAAAATGGGCCCGATGTTTTAAACTTGTTTAAAAGACAGCAGAGGTATAAAAAGGCAAGAAATAGGCTGGGTTAGGGTTCTGATATTTTTCCAAGGAGAGAGAGGCCAGGGTTTGGAGAAAAGGATTCTCAAGCTTTCAATCCAACTTCCATGAGGTCTTCCATCTCTTCCACCTCTTCCCACTCCTCCATGAGTGGCTAGGCTCTTCTTTTCCAGGGTTTTGATAAATCCTAGCTATGTAATAAGGTTTTCTTTTTGGTTTTTGATTATGTAAAGGTTTGAACAATTGTATGATGCTTTAGAAGTTTCAAATACATATTTTTCATTATCTCTTTGAGTATTCGGCTTTCTGTGATTGTTGAATGCTTTCCATGCGATAGTTTTCTTTTCTTTCATATTCAAGGTATACGACGAGCCATACTATAAGCGACGAATCGTTTTGCTAACCTAGTTTCGAGCGAACGATTCGTACTACTTGAGATGGTTCGTGCCTATACATTGAACGTGATGATTTTCTTGATAAATGCTTCGAACTTGTAGTTGCGAAGTATTATTTAGTTCGAACCGTAGCATAATTGATTTCAAATTGAATCCTTATTGTAGACACCCCATTTTTGAGCGACCTTAAGACTCAGACGCCATCGATTGAGCGCTCGGTGATTGCGCATGTTGTGCTCGTTTCGAGGTTTCGAAGTTTCGGCTAAGGGCCTTGCCTCCGAGCCTCGAAACTTTTTGTGCTTTGACTCGGTCTGCAGACCAAGTCTTGTTTTCTCTTCCCGGAGGGAGAGAGAGGTCCTGTAGACCATCTCTCAGTGGTCGTAGACTACTTTTCGTGGTCGTAGGCCATCGTTCCCGTTTGAAGACTAGTTTTCGATTTTCAGAGCCGTCGGCCGAGCGCCTCGGCTCGGGACCGCTTAACATTCTCTGTTTGGCACGATTTTCAAAACACACCTTGTTTCCTCTGTCTAGAGGGACACTATGGCCCGGGAGACCACTTTTGTGGTCGCACGCCACTTTCGGTGCTCAACAGCCAGTTTTCGAGGCACCCGGCCGCGCGCTTTGCCTCCCGAACTCTCGTTTTGCATCCATCTTGGTTCATTTTTGGCATGGACCTTGTTTTCATTGTTTGGAAGGTGGTACAAGGGTGGGAGACTACCTTTTCTCCTTGGAGACCACTTTTCCCCCGCCAGTCGATTTTCTTGTCGGGAAACTAGTCTTCTTGATTTTTGAGCCACATTTGCTGGTCTCCCACCATATCACTAGCTTGCATTCAGTTGGGAGACCATCAAATGGGCTGGCCGACCACTTTTCCTTGAGGGAGACTGTAAAAATTGATGTATGTATTATTGATTGATTTGTTGTTGATAGATTAATTACAATTCCTATACAATCTATATATAGAAGAAAATGTGGTAGCAGGTGTAGTGGAGGTGATAGTGGGTTAGGTGAAGTGGAGTGTGTGGTGAAGTGGAGGTAGGTGAAGTGGAGTGTGTAGTGGAGTAGGTGAAGGTAAAGATGGGAAATTCTAACAGCCCCCCGCAAACTCAAGGAGGATAGAAACTAACCAACTTGAGTTTGGAGAGAGGAACAAAAACAAGAAAATACATAAAAAAAGGATAGGAGACAATGTATGGTCGTGTCAGACCGTTGGTGAAGACACTGTATGGTGGTGTCATAACGTTGCAGAGGACACTGTATGGGGGTGTCATAACGTTGTAGAGGACACTGTATGGTGGTGTCATAACGGTGTAGAAGACAGTTTATGGGGTCATGTCGGACCGTTGTAGAAGACAGTTTATGGGGTCATGTCGGACCGTTGTAGAAGACAATGTTGTGACAGTTTACGGAGTCTTGCTGGACCCTTGTAGAAACTAACCGGAATCAATGTCGGGACAGTTTCCGGTTAGTTTCTACAAGGGTCCGACAAGACTCTGTAAACTGTCCCGACATTGATTCCGGTTAGCTCCTTTATGGGTCCGACAAGACTCTGTAAACTGTCCCGACATTGATTCCGGTTAGCTCCTTTATGGGTCCGACAAGACTCTGTAAACTGTCCCGACAAAGATTCCGGTTAGTTTCTACAAGGGTCCGACAAGACTCTGTAAACTGTCCCGACATTGATTCCGGTTAGTTTCTACAAGGGTCCAGCAAGACTCCGTAAACTGTCACAACATTGTCTTCTACAACGGTCCGACATGACCCCATAAACTGTCTTCTACAACGGTCCGACATGACCCCATAAACTGTCTTCTACACCGTTATGACACCACCATACAGTGTCCTCTACAACGTTATGACACCCCCATACAGTGTCCTCTGCAACGTTATGACACCACCTTTCAGTGTCTTCACCACACACATCTTTACCTTCACCTACTCCACTACACACTCCACTTCACCTACCTCCACTTCACCACACACTCCACTTCACCTAACCCACTATCACCTCCACTACACCTGCTACCACATTTTCTTCTATATATAGATTGTATAGGAATTGTAATTAATCTATCAACAACAAATCAATCAATAATACATACATCAATTTTTACATGGTATCAGAGCAATAAGATTTAGGCTTATATTTTTTCTCACCGGCGGGCAGCCGGCCGGCAACCTTGCCTTCGCTGCCCGCTGGAATTTTTTACACATACCTCCTATTCCTACAGCTTCTCCTCCTACTTCAAATCAAGCACGAACAGAACCCCTTCGTGATCTCCGAATCGCTGTCGGCTCTGAATCTCATTAGCCCCTTCGAATCCATCTTCACTTCCAACCACACCTGGGTCGTACAACCCATGACCCGATCCGATTCCAATCGATCTGACCACCAGCCCCACGGCCGATACGAGGTCGGAAAACTCCTCGGACATGGAACCTTCGCGACGGTCTACCATGCCCGAAACATCCAAACAGGCGCGAGTGTGGCGATCAAAGTCATCGACAAAGAGAAAATCCTCAAAGGTGGCTTAATCGCTCACATCAAGCGCGAGATCTCGATTCTCCGTCGCGTTCGACACCCAAACATTGTCCAACTTTTCGAAGTCATGGCCACAAAATCCAAAATCTACTTCGTCATGGAGTACGTTAGAGGCGGTGAGCTCTTCAACAAGGTCGCCAAGGGGCGCCTCAAAGAAGACCTAGCTAAAAAATACTTTCAGCAATTGATCTCAGCAGTATCGTTTTGTCACACATATTTAAAAGAAAGGCAACCCATGTGAAGAGAGAGGGAAAGACCATTCATTAGGCAGCCACTTTTCACAAATCTACCACTAGCACTCTTTCACACCATTAGCACACTTTTTCTTTTATTTATTTATTTTACTTTATCCCATACCCTCCCGTCCATGTTCCCCACTCCCACTCTCTCTTTGTTTTTAAAATCATTGTCTTTTCCTTCCCATCAACTCTCTTTTTAAAATAAATGATTCATCCTCCACCCAGCAGATTCCTACACACACATCCATTCCTGTCTCACTTTTATTTTTTTATTATACAAATTAATTGGTGCTCTCTTTTTGTAAAAAAAAAAAAAAAAAAAAAAAAAAAAAAAAAAAAAAAACATTCCTCATTCCACAAACTCATTTTATTCATGTCGGGACTCACCCCGATCACCATTTTACAAAAAAAAAAAAAAAAAAAAAAAAAAAAAAACAAACAAACAAAAACAAAAACAAAAAACAAAAACAAAACAAAACCAACACAAATCCGAACAGTGGGATTTTTCTTCTCTACTCTGCCGCCGGTCTCTTCTTCTTGCCTCCGTCCTGGGCGACCCTTGCCGGTGTTACCTCCGTGTTTCCCATGCCACCGAGCACATTTACTCCCTGCTCCTCCACTGCAGCATATGGCGGCCCTCCAAATCGGAACATCACGGTGGCCTTCCGCTTCAGCTCCTTATTTTCTGCCCTTAGCACGCTTATCTCTGCTCGCGCATCCTTATACATGCGTTGGAGCAGAGCCAGCTGGGAATTTAAATGCTGCACCTCATTTGTCCTACTCTGCAGCCGGTTCGACAAATTTGTGACCGCCGTCATGGTTTCCACGCATGACTTCAGAGTATACTGATTAGCCTCAATATCAGTTTGCACCGCCATTTTTTGCTCCACCGACCGCATCGGAAAGTTCAATGGAGCAAAACCAGAGGTGTTTGGTTGAGGTTCACTGGCCACCGCACCAGTTATTTCTCTTGTGGGCTCGTTCAGGTCGGGAAAGAGGGTGAGCAGTCCGCGGGAAGACGATGAAGCCATTTTCTAGGCAACAGAGTGTTATACAGAATCTCTCTCAGAAATCTCTCTCAGCACCAGGAACTCTCTTTCTCAGCAACACGAAGGATTTTTCAGAGGTTTCTCTCAGTTTTTCTCTGCCTCAGCCTCTGCCTTCGTCTTGGTTATATAGCCAAGGCAGCCACGCGCATCGCGCGCCTCTTGACGCCCGACAAACTGGCACGCCTTTTCATGGCACATCTTTTGATGAAGTGGGCGCGCCTTTTGATGGCACGCCTTTTTATGGATTGGGCACGCCTTTTGATGGCAAGCCTTTTTGAAAAATTGGGCACACCTTTTGAGGGAGCTACTTTTTAAGGGTCCGACAAGACTCTGTAAACTGTCCCGACATAGATTCCGGTTAGTTTCTACAAGGGTCCGACAAGACTCTGTAAACTGTCCCGACATTGATTCCGGTTAGCTCCTTTATGGGTCCGACAAGACTCTGTAAACTGTCCCGACATTGATTCCGGTTAGCTCCTTTATGGGTCCGACAAGACTCTGTAAACTGTCCCGACAAAGATTCCGGTTAGTTTCTACAAGGGTCCGACAAGACTCTGTAAACTGTCCCGACATTGATTCCGGTTAATTTCTACAAGGGTCCAGCAAGACTCCGTAAACTGTCACAACATTGTCTTCTACAACGGTCCGACATGACCCCATAAACTGTCTTCTACAACGGTCCGACATGACCCCATAAACTGTCTTCTACACCGTTATGACACCACCATACAGTGTCCTCTACAACGTTATGACACCCCCATACAGTGTCCTCTGCAACGTTATGACACCACCATACAGTGTCTTCACCACACACATCTTTACCTTCACCTACTCCACTACACACTCCACTTCACCTACCTCCACTTCACCACACACTCCACTTCACCTAACCCACTATCACCTCCACTACACCTGCTACCACATTTTCTTCTATATATAGATTGTATAGGAATTGTAATTAATCTATCAACAACAAATCAATCAATAATACATACATCAATTTTTACATGGTATCAGAGCAATAAGATTTAGGCTTATATTTTGTTTTTTTTTTTTTTTTTTTTTTTTTTTTTTGTAAAATGGTGATCGGGGTGAGTCCCAACATGAATAAAATGAGTTTGTGGAATGAGGAATGTTTTTTTTTTTTTTTTTTTTTTTTTTTTTTTTTTTTTTTTTTTTTTTTTTTTTACAAAAAGAGAGCACCAATTAATTTGTATAATAAAAAAATAAAAGTGAGACGGGAATGGATGTGTGTGTAGGAATCTGCTGGGTGGAGGATGAATCATTTATTTTAAAAAGAGAGTTGATGGGAAGGAAAAGACAATGATTTTAAAAACAAAGAGAGAGTGGGAGTGGGGAACATGGACGGGAGGGTATGGGATAAAGTAAAATAAATAAATAAAAGAAAAAGTGTGCTAATGGTGTGAAAGAGTGCTAGTGGTAGATTTGTGAAAAGTGGCTGCCTAATGAATGGTCTTTCCCTCTCTCTTCACATGGGTTGCCTTTCTTTTAAATATGTGTGACAAAACGATACTGCTGAGATCAATTGCTGAAAGTATTTTTTAGCTAGGTCTTCTTTGAGGCGCCCCTTGGCGACCTTGTTGAAGAGCTCACCGCCTCTAACGTACTCCATGACGAAGTAGATTTTGGATTTTGTGGCCATGACTTCGAAAAGTTGGACAATGTTTGGGTGTCGAACGCGACGGAGAATCGAGATCTCGCGCTTGATGTGAGCGATTAAGCCACCTTTGAGGATTTTCTCTTTGTCGATGACTTTGATCGCCACACTCGCGCCTGTTTGGATGTTTCGGGCATGGTAGACCGTCGCGAAGGTTCCATGTCCGAGGAGTTTTCCGACCTCGTATCGGCCGTGGGGCTGGTGGTCAGATCGATTGGAATCGGATCGGGTCATGGGTTGTACGACCCAGGTGTGGTTGGAAGTGAAGATGGATTCGAAGGGGCTAATGAGATTCAGAGCCGACAGCGATTCGGAGATCACGAAGGGGTTCTGTTCGTGCTTGATTTGAAGTAGGAGGAGAAGCTGTAGGAATAGGAGGTATGTGTAAAAAATTCCAGCGGGCAGCGAAGGCAAGGTTGCCGGCCGGCTGCCCGCCGGTGAGAAAAAATATAAGCCTAAATCTTATTGCTCTGATACCATGTAAAAATTGATGTATGTATTATTGATTGATTTGTTGTTGATAGATTAATTACAATTCCTATACAATCTATATATAGAAGAAAATGTGGTAGCAGGTGTAGTGGAGGTGATAGTGGGTTAGGTGAAGTGGAGTGTGTGGTGAAGTGGAGGTAGGTGAAGTGGAGTGTGTAGTGGAGTAGGTGAAGGTAAAGATGGGAAATTCTAACAGAGACCACTCACCCTGGTCGGCCGACAAGGGGAAGTGGTCGGCCGACCACTTTAACTGGTCGACCTGCTCCCTCCAGTTTTGTCTCTGTGAGTTGTTGCCAGCTGTGCCAGCTGGAAGGCACAGACTGCATCCTCCATACACGTGTATGGAGGATCTTTGGCCTTGGTTTTTAGCTTCTTTGAGAAGCTTTGGCCTCCTTTGTCTATAAAGGAAGGCCTCCCCCTCTTTTGTGAGGGTTCAGATTTTGGTTAAGGCACATACACATATCTCTCTCTTTGTCTTTATATTTAGGCTTAGGGAGTGTATTGTTCTTGACCCTTTTGCACCACACCTCATAGCCTAACACTTCCACCATCAACCTAATGTTCTTGGAGGTCATTTTCAGAGGTTAAGGAGCTGGGTTTTTGGTCCAGAAGTTGTTGTCTTTGTTAAGCTTCAAGGGTAACTCATTTTCTCCCTTTTAAGCATTATTTTGATCCTTCTCTTAGCCTTATTTTCATGCTTATTTGAGATTTGTTGTCAACTGAAAAAAGCTTTATTTTTAAGCATTATTCATGTTTGTTTAAGGCCATTTTCCTGTTGGAGGTCATCTACCCTCTTGCATGCTTCATTTAGTCTTGTTTTGAGCCATGCCTTAAGGCCTTTGTGTTGACCTTTGTTTGGCCCTTTTAGCCACTGAAATCCAGTGGATTTTCAGTGGTTGGCATGCTGTTTTGAGGACCAAAATCAGAGAGGGGTGACCCTCTCTCTTTTGGCCTTGTTTGTTTGCATATTTGGCCTTTCCAAGGAGCCTATATTTTCATACTTCATAGCCTTGGTTCAGGCCATTTTTAGTAACTTTTAGGACCTGCCTAGACTCTTTCTAGGGCTGGTTTGGTCACCTCATGTTTGCCTCTTGCATGTGTAGAATAATCCTCTTCATAGCTTATCAAAGGAGCACGTCATTCCTGCATGTATTGGTCATGTTTTAGTGGGTTTTTGGTCATTCTTTGGCATATCATAGCTCTATCTTTGGCTGGTTTAGTGGCCTCTTGAATGCTTCACATGCTTGTAGTGTAAACCATGCTCACTAGCTTACATTGCATGTTGTTTTGGCCATTGATTCTAGCATATTTTGGCCATACTTCAAACTGATTTTATTCATATTTTGGGCTGCCTTAGCTCTGTTTTGAGGCCTCTTAGTCGAACGATGCTTGCCATGCATACTTGTAGTGTAATATCCTTGCCTAACCTTGAGTTTTAGAGCCCCTTGCATGCTTAACTTGAGGTGTTTCCATGTCCTGGCATCATTGAGCATGTTATTTCAGAGCCTATACTTGTGCCATGTTCCCATGTTTTCCACTCTTTCAATGCGTTTGAGAGTTGCGCTTGTATACCTCATTTATGGGCCATTGCATGAGCTTCATTTTTGTGCATTTCAAGCCATAATCTTAGTCCATTTTGCCACTGTTTTGGGCCTGCATAGGGACTGTTTGGGGTTGGTTTGTTCATTTGGGCATTGCTTTGCATACCTCTAGTGTAATGCACTTCACTAGTTTCGGTATTTGAGCCATTCAACATGCATAACATAAGTTGTTTGCATGATTCGGGACCATTTTGTATGTCATTTCAGAGCTGGAACATGTGTTGTTGTACGCCATATTTCATCATTTACATGCTTTCATACAGTTGTATCTTGTGCCCTAGGCTTTGGGCCGTTGCATCTTGCATGTTTGCATGTGTTTTGTTGCCTCATTTTCATCATGTATGGCCACTGATTTGGGTGTGGCTGAGGCCCATTCATTTTGGTTGAAGTCCATTTCGCATCGAGTATGCCATTGTAGTTCATAGCATTGAGTATGCCGCGTTATCGCACGTTTGATCATTGCATTGCACATGCCTTGTTCACTTCATTGTGTATGATAGTCTTCACATGTGCATTGTGTATGACATATAGTATCATGTGCATTGAGTATGCCATCGTTAGTTCGTAGCATTACGTATGCTAGTTTGCATGTTTGCACGTCATCCTTTGCATGTTTGCATGACTTGGTTGCATCGCCTTAGGATTGCATGCTTGAGGTCGCATTGTGCATGCTATGTTTGTTGCATTGTGTTTAGGATAGGAGTTAGCCCAAACACAGGAAACGAGGGGCGTTTCATACTCGAAGTGATGAAACGTACCTCGATTCCCGGTCGCCGACACTCTTGACTATACATGATGGAGTTCTAGGCTTTAAGTGTTTGTATGTACATTCATTCTATATTGAGTTGCGCAATTCGGCCCCTCGGCCATCATGCATCGAGATACGTGATTGGTGGCCCGAGGGTCGAGACCTGCACTCCCTTGAGCTTATGTAATGATAGGGAGGGTGGTCGCGCATACATGTGTTGCGAATACTTTGCCATGCCCCTTTCTTGCCCTCTGTTGCAGAAAACCAGAAACCAACAGCAAAAACTGGTCGGCCGACCAGGTAAAGTGGTTGGTCGACCACTTTTTCTGGTTTTCAGCACAAAAAGTGGTCGGCAGGTGGTCTCCAATGCCAACAACTGGTCGGCAGCATCCCTACAGGTTCCCATGGTGGAGTTTCAGCCTTCTGGAGCCTTGTGCAGTGTTCTGGGACAAGTTACAAACGGAGGCAAATCGGGGCATCGCGATGGATTTCCGAGCAAGGCGACTCGAGCATGTATGCATCCTTTATCATTCAAAGCAGAGCTGAGGCAGCCCATTTTACATAGTTTGCATGATAGTTTAGTTAATTTGTTAGTTAGCTAGTGTTGTGTAATAATTAGTTAATTTGATTCTGTATTATTCATTCGGACCCTCCGTCGAAAGGGCGAATTTTGTAATAAGTGTACGTGTGTGTGATGCTTGTCTTCCAACCCCACGTCTTTCTCCCTTTTATTTACCAGCTTACGATGGTTAGTTTTAGGGCATGTTTCAATTAGCATCCTTATGCTCGCGTGTTTGTATCCATTCATATGTCTTGCATGCACCGGGCTCGGCGCATCATACTAATTGCATTTGTATTTCAATTCCAAGTTGAATACATTTTATCTGTAGCATCTCATATGCCATCTTAAAATAGCCGAGCCTATCTTAGTTGCATTTTGCATGTGTTGCATTAGCCATCTTAACATGAACTAGGATCATGCATTGATTACTAACTAGTTTCTGTTTTGGCTTGGAGTACTCGGTAAGTCTTTATGCTTTAGCATCCTTGCATGCGTGTGAGTAACTGCCATGATAGCATGCTTACCATGAGGCTAACTGCTTATATGATATAACTGCCTAAATGCCTGTGGGTGGAGGTTGGATTACTTGAATTGGAACAATTCATTGATTGCGAGTTTTAAGCCCAGTTGAGAGTGGCAAATCACTTTTTTTTAAGCCCACTTAAGGGTGGCAAAATCCGTATTTTAGCCTACTTGCGAGTAGCAAACCACTTTCAAAAATAAACATGAGATGTTTTGCTCCAACTTAGGTGATCCAGTCTATACTTGTATGTTGTGCGCATCATATAGTAATTCTAGGTTAACAAACTGGAATAAGAGCACATGTGTTTTCAAAAACAAAATATCATGCTTAGTAGTGGCCGATCTTTGATCGAGCGAGCGGGGGTGCTCATGAAATGACCTTCCCCAATCGTACCCAAGTTCCCGAGCCGAGGCAATTTTGGTGATAACGGACACGTGGCCTTAGGCACGAGTCAGGTTTCCTAAATTCCCCCAAAATAAAATATTTAGGTGGCGACTCTGTATCTGGCAAACCAGTCCATATTTGGCACTTCTTTCTAAAAATCAGTTTTTCAAAACGATTTACCAGATTTGGACTCTTTGGTGATTTATCGGTCTTGCATTGCACTTTGTGAGATTAGATTCAGAACCGTGACATTTGAGTCCGAGCTGTAGTGAGCCCAATGAACAAAACGGGATTTTTTCCGGGACGTTCGAGGATGTCTACAGTTTCTGGCGACTCTGCTGGAGATTTAGAGAACTTGACTCGAATTCATGATATCGTGTTTTGATTACACCTATGTGTTTCTTTGCATTGCATTTGCATTGGTGCGCCTAGGACACCGTGTTTGCCATCTGCTATTCCTGAACGATTTGCCGGGGGCTCGCTTTGAGAAGCGTGCCATAAGGCTGACCGGTTACGGGCTCTGCCACGATAGGAACACAAACCCTGGTTTTTACCGGGGCACCCTTTTTGACCATTCGACCTAGTGCATATTCGGAATCTATAGTGACCATTCCAAGCTAGGACAGGTTGCTTACCCGATTGTAGGTTGTTTGAAACCGCTGCGTGCGTAGTGGAACCTTAGCTCCTGACAAAATAGGACAGGGAAACCCTACCCCGCCATAGGGGTGTTTTTGGCTCTTACTTGTTTGCTATGTGCTTTTAAAGTGCGTCTCTACAGGAATGCATGTATCAGTTTGCAAGTCTGGGTATCAGGCCTGTGGGCATCAGTACCAGTATTTGGGAATCAGTTATATCTGCGGGTATCAGATTCAGTTTTGGGACAGTAATTTGGGGAGCAGTGATCAGCGATCGAATACAGTTATTCAGTTATGCTTATATCCGTTCTGGTGAAATCAGGCTGAGATGCTGTCTGTTTTCTTCTTTTGCAAGGTAGTCTGGGAACCATAGCTTCAGAAGGCTTCGATATCCCCCGGGTATATTGGACTTGTGCGGATAGACTTTGTCAGGTTAGAGATTCAGTTCAAGGGCAATCAGTGTTCCTTTGCCAGAGGCAGGGTAAAAAGGCCAGTCAGGCACAGATCACCAGTTCAACAGTCCCCAGTTCCGCAGTC
Organism: Camellia sinensis; assembly: GCF_055761805.1. Lineage (NCBI taxonomy): Eukaryota > Viridiplantae > Streptophyta > Magnoliopsida > Ericales > Theaceae > Camellia > Camellia sinensis. Next base: position 60,091,815 of record NC_138962.1, on the reverse strand, counting down.
ATTACCCACCTCGTCTGTGCACAGTTGGGCTGAGATATCTGTTTCCACCTCAGAAAGGGGATACACATTTGTTCAGTCAAATCCACACTTCACAGTCGAAATAGAGGAGATGATGCGTTAGCTCCAAGAGACTATGCAAGCCATACCTAGACTTGCCATTATTCTAAAAGAATTTGGTATAGTTTAGTGTTTAATTTTGGTGTGTGTAACGACCCATCAAATTTTGGCGTCGTTGCTGAAGACTTTTAGCGAAATTGAGTAATTTAGAGTTACATTCCTAGTTTAATTTGCAGTTTAGGGTTTTATATTTTAGTGTTGCTAAGTGTGCAGAGTATTTGCAATTGGAACCATCATTAAAGTGCAAGAGAAACGCAGCCAAGTTTTAAACAAAAATACCACAGCACCAAAGTGCTTAAAAAAAAAACAGAAGCAAAAATACTCGCAAACAGAGCACTAAAGTGCTAAAAAGAAAGAAGGAGCTTAAGTGGATTGGAGACAACGGTCTACACATCAAGCACTCGCAAGACGAGTAAAGCGTTTTCATTTAACTGTTATGAGTATTTTCTCCTTTGATATTCTGTTTTCATAACTTAGTACACAGAGTTGGAACTTAGGGTGTGTGTGTGAGTTGTGTATGCACGGGCGTCGTTCTTGTCGCCCTGAATTGTGGAATTTGGACCTTGAACTAGAAAAGACTCTTAGGAAACTTAGAGCCTCTTCTCATGTTCCTAGGCTTGAATATCCATATCCATATCCTGAACAATTAGAAATGGAAAACCCAAATGTCCCGAAGGGGCCCAACCGAACACTTAAGGATTATTTTACACCCACTGCATAGACATCACCATCATGCATCCAATTATCCGACACCACTGCTACTCATTATGAGATTAAGTCCAACACCATACAAATGCTCCCATCATTCCATGGACTAGCTCATGATGATTCTTATAAACATTTGAATGAATTTCTAGAAATTTGCTCTACAGTGAGGATCCAGAATTTCACAAATAAGGCCTTAATGTTGCGATTGTTCCCATTCTCATTAAAGGACAAAGCCAAACACCGGTTGAACTCGTTACCAAATAATTCTATCACAAATTGGGACCAATTACAACAAAAGTTTTTGGAGAAGTACTTTTCCATTGGTAAGACCAACCAACTCAAGCGAGCCATCACCAATTTTGCTCAAATTGATGGCGAGCAATTTCATGAGACATGGGAGAGACTTCATGACTTTCTCTAACAGTGTCCCCACCACCAAGTGCCTGATTGGCAACTTATTCAAACATTTTATTATGGCTTAACTGAGCCTCACTGCCAAATGGTGGATTCTTCTTGTGGTGGGACATTCATGTCCAAAAATGATCCCGAGGCATGGCAATTGTTTGAGAACGTAAGTGATAATTCCCTTCACCATGCCTCCGCAGCCCGACAAGTCCGGCAACTAATAGTTGGAGCCGCGAAGAGAGGGGGCATTTATGAGGTCAGGCAAAACCTAGAGTTAGCCTAACAAGTAGAGGCATTGTCTCACAAAATGGACCAATTATCTACACAGCAAGATCAGCCTCAATTTCACGAGGCATGTGCTATTTGTGCGAGCCCTGCTCATGACTTGAGTGAGTGCCCTTCGGCATCACAATTTATAGAATTAGTCCAAGAGCATGTGAATGCGGCTCAAGGATTCTCCAACCCAGGTAATGACCCATACTCTTAACACATAAAATCCGGGATGGAGAAATCACCCTAATTTTTCATGGAGACCTCATTTACAAGGCACTTCTTACAACCCTCCACCACCAAGGCAGAATTTTAATAATTTTGCCAACCAATCTTCCTACCGACCACCACAACCTTACCTTCAACCACAACCCCCACTTGTTCCTCAAGGCAACTCTGCCTTTGAGACTCAGGTGTTAGAAGTTCTCTCAGAACTTAAGGGGTTAGCACCTGTAGTTCACTCCCATACTCACTCCATCGCCAAGCTAAAGACCCAATTAGGTGAAATGGCTAACAACATGAATAGGAGGGAGGAGGGAAAATTAACGAGTCAGACTGTGGCCAACCCTAAGAGTCAATACGAGGCAGAAGGGTCAGATGGGAATGGAAAGCACCATAAGCAGGTGCAAGCGGTGATTACCTTAAGAAGTGGGAGGGAGTTAGAGTCTCGGCCAGTTGCGTCTGATTCAACTAGGGCTAAGAAGGGTGACCACGGTGGTACACCCAATGAGAACAAGGGTGAGGGAGAAACAGCTAAGAGGGAGGACTTAGTCCCTAGCACTTCACATGAGCCTAAGGCACCATATGTGCCTAAGGCACCCTTTCCCCAATGCCTTGATACACCGTTCCCTTTTAATAAGAAGGCGGCATCCATAGAAACAATGATGGAGGTTTTTAAACAAGTTAAAATCAACCTTCCCCTATTGGAGGCGATTAAGCAAGTACCCTCCTATGCTAAATTTTTTAAGGACCTTTGTACGCAAAAGCGTAAATCTAGGACACGTGTCCCAAAAAGTCATACTCACGGAGCAAGTAAGCTCCATCTTGTTGAATAACACACCCCCTAAGCTTAAAGACCCGGGTGCCCCAACCATTGCATGCATTATAGGGGACCATTTCATTGATAGGACCTTGTTAGATTTAAGGGCTGGTGTCAATTTGTTGCCGTACTCTGTGTACGAAGAATTTGGGCTTGGCGAGTTGAAACCCACTACAGTTACTCTCTAGTTTGTTGACCGGTCCCTTAAAGTGCCACATGGCATGATTGAGGATGTGCTAGTAAAGGTCAATAAGTTTTATTTTCCTGTTGACTTTTTGGTCTTGGATATGGAACTGGTAGCAATCTCTAGGAAACCAATCTCGGTAATCTTAGGTCGACCTTTCTTGGCTACGGCCAATGCATGTCGTACCGGGTTATGGAAGTTTCATTTCGGAATAAGCAAGTGAAACCTAATGTTTTCCAAGCATCCCAACAACCCCATGAGAGAGAGGACTGCTTATTTGTGGATGTTGTGGATGGGATTGTGGAGGAAGCTTTACCCTCCGTTCTTGTAGAGGACCCTCTAAAGGCTTGTCTAGCTCATTTTGGGTTTGAGAATTTTGATATTGGCGGGTCAATTAAGGAGGTGAACGCTTTACTTAATTCTTCTTCTACACCGGATTTTCCTTCGTAGAAGGCCCGGTTTGAGTCACTTCCTCCTCTATCTAGAGAGCCCGCCATATCATCTTTAGTCACACCACCTACACTTGATTTGAAGCCACTCCCGGCCACACTCAAGTATGCATTTTTAGGGCCCGAAGATATTTTACTAGTCATCATTGCATCTGACTTGACTGCAAAGCAGGAGAGTCAGTTAATGAGTGTTCTCATGGCACATCGGAGTACTATAGGGTGGTCAGTGGCTGATTTGAGAGAGATAGATCCCTCCGTGTGCATGCATTACATACATCTAGAGGAGGACACCAATCCTTCTCGTGAAATGCAACGGAGGCTTAATCCCAATATGAAAGAGGTGTGTTAAAATTGTTGAATGTAGGTATTATATACCCCATCTCGGATAGCAAGTGGGTGAGTCCCACACAAGTGGTACCCAAGAAATCAGGCATCATTGTTATTGAGAATGAGAGAGGAGAGTTAGTCCCCACACGAACCACTACTGGGTGGCGAGTGTGCATTGATTATAGGAAATTGAATTCCATGAGTAGGAAGGATCATTTTCCCTTACCTTTTATTGATCAAATCCTAGAACGGTTAGCAAGGCAAAGCTACTATTGTTTCCTTGATGGCTATTCTGGTTACAATCAAGTTCCTGTGTACACAGATGACCAGGGAAAGACCACTTTCATATGTCCTTTTGGCACTTTTGCCTATCGTTGAATGCCCTTTGGGCTTTGCAATGCACCAGCGACCTTTCAACGGTGCATGATGGCTATCTTCTCTGACATGGTGGAGAAATTTTTAGAGGTCTTCATGGATGATTTCTCGATGTTTGGACCGTCTTTTGAGAAATGCCTTAGAAACTTGACTAGAGTGTTGGAACGATGTACTGAGGCAAACCTAATTTTGAGTTGGGAGAAGAGCCATTTTATGGTTGTGAGGGTATAGTGTTGGGACACATTGTGCCCCCTCGAGGTATAGAGGTAGAAGGCTAAGGCTGATCTCATTGCAGGCCTTCCTCTACCCAATTCTGTGCGTCAAGTTAGGTCTTTCCTAGGGCATGCATGTTTTTACCATAGATTCATCAAAGACTTTAGTAAAATATCCTGTCCTTTGTGTACTTTACTTGCTAAGGACGTGCCTTTTATCTTTGATGAGGCATGCTTGAAGGCCTTTGAAACACTGAGAATGGCCCTTACCACCTCCCCAATCATGGAATCACTAGATTGGTCGCTTCCCTTTGAAATCATGTGTGATGTCTCAGAATATGCCGTTAGGGCTGTGTTGGGCCCAAGGGTTAATAGGGCACCCTATGCTATATACTATGCTAGTCGCACTCTCTCGAATGCACAACTGAATTACACTACCACCGAGAAAGAGTTACTAGCTGTGGTCTTTGCCCTAAATAAATTTCGGTCCTACCTCCTAGGTTCCAAGGTTATAGTCTTTACTGATCATGCCGCTTTGCGGTATTTACTATCAAAGAAAGAAACCAAACCTAGATTGATTAGGTGGATTTTACTCCTTCAGGAGTTCGGCCTAGAAATCCGGGACAAGAAGGGATCCAAGAATGTAGTTGCAAATCATCTATCCCGCATCTTTATTAAGCACACGAGTGATCCCTTAGCCCTGCACAACTCATTTCCGGATGAGCAACTTCTTGTGGTTTCACCCTGTGACCCTCCCGTGGTTTGCTCATATAGTGAATTACTTGGCAGTTGGTCAAATTCCAAAAACTTAGTCTAAGCAAGACAAAGACTGATTTTTCTCACAAGTCAAGCACTATTTCTAGGAAGACCCGGTATTGTTCAAGTATTGTTCAGATCAAGTGATTCGGCTGTAATAACCCCGACCTCCGATTAATGCTAAACCATGATTGATTATGCTTAATAGTAATTTAGAAGGAATCCGGAATTAATTTGCATATAATTGCATTATCTTTGTGTTTCTATCTGTTTGCCTTGCCATAAAAAGATATGTTTGTGTTTTATGTTTTAAACTGCAAATTGAAGGCCTTATCAGCGGCCAAATCTGAAACCGATTAGTGTTTTGTGTTAATTAGAATTAATATGATTTTACGGTAGATTTAATTGAAATGTGATTTGGTATGATTAAATTAGAATAAATAAGGCTAAATTATATTAGTTCAAGTTTATTACTATATTGCCACTTAATGGGCCACCATTACAAACTTGTTTGGCACCTTCATACATCACTCTTCAGCCATGTTCTTAGAAACCCAAACCGTATGAGAGAGGGAGAGTAGGAGAATAAGATTGATTCATCTAGAATTGGCTTGGAGAATTAGAAAACTTGTAGAGGCTTGGCAAATTTGAGCTCCTAGACTTGGAATTCAAGGTTTAAGGTAGGAGATTCCCCTTTCAAATGTGAATTTAAGATTAATTCTTGCATGGTTCATGGAAGATTAGAGTTTAAAGTCTAGAATTGATTTAAAGAGTTGGATTTGAGAGTGAATTCATGCATGCATGCACATATTCTTGGATTTTGGAGTTGTTCTTCATAAATTCCCATATGCATGTCCACATTTTTGTTATAGTCCATGAATTCATCCTATTCTTGAGCTTAATCTTGTTTTGAATCATGTTTTGGAGCATTAGAAGTCATGAGAATTCATGCATGTTACATTTAAGTTATGTTCTTGATATTTTATTTGAAATTGTGTTTAATTGACTCACCTTTGGGCTTTGATTTTACAAATTGATCTTTGAAACATCTTATACTATGGGTTTACAAGTGTTTTCCAGAAAATGGGCCCAAGAGGTCGAGTTTTGTGGTGTTGAATGCTTGGTTTGAACTTGGGAGGCAAATCTGGAAATTTCAGAATTTGGCTTCCTCACTCGAGCGAAGGATTCCACGCTCGAGCGACCATCGTTTGTTCAGAGCTCCGCTCGAGCGAAGGAATGGTGGCTCGAGCGTAAATTGCAAGCTCTCAGGTTTTTGGTGCACGCAGACGCACGCTCGAGTGACGAGACCTACGCTCGAGCGAAGAGTTGTGTCTCACTCTCGAGCGAGCATCACGCGGGTATCGAGCGTAAATTTTCAACAACCAGTACTTTTGCATTTTTACAGACCGCTCGAGCGAAGAAAGCCACGCTCGAGCGAGACCCCTGTTTTCAGCAAGTTTTGAAAAATGTTTTCCAAGGCATCTTTGCATCCTCATTCCATCCTAAGCATTCCTAGGCCATGTTCAAGACTCTATAGTGAGGATTTAAGGTTAGAAACACACTAAGAACCAACGACATAAGTTTTATGCAATTAGAACGTATGTTTCAAGTGTGTGTCCGTTATGTGTTATGTAGGTCACGTGCCGTGTGTCGTGTGATCAATCTGCTCTGTCTGTCTGTTTCAAGGCCAACTGTGAATAATAATTTAGTAAAGTTATGTTCAACTGTATCTATTTTCTGTGTGATAAAACAAGACCTGTTTTTCAAAATGATATGTTCTGCACAATGAATGATTGTTCAATTTCTGATATGTATTCGTAACATCCTTAACATAATGTGATATCTGTCAGCTGTTACCCGGTATCGGAGGTTCCTTTATGGAACTTATATCTGTCTGTACTCTGTTACCCCTACCGGAGGCCCTGTCACGGGGGCTCAGCTTCTGTTCTGTTCTGTTCTGTTCCCCGGATTCGGAGGTTCCTTTATAGAACTGGTTATTCGTAACCCTACGTATATGTGTTCTGTTCTGTTCTGTTCTGTTAAGGCTAATTGATGTATCACGTAAACTTAATCATGACTTATGATTTTTGTCCGTATATGATCTAGATAAACTATGATTTTGATATGAAACTGAATTATGATTTCTAAATCTGTACGAACTCATTCATTGAAACCCTTTACTCTATTATTATTCACTGGGCTTTCACACACAGTTTATATTATGTATGTAGGTGAGCCGGCATATGACCAGGGCCAGAGTTGACGGCCCCCTGTTTTGTTTTGTCAGCCAACTGTTGCGCCTCCCGAGGAGGTTCCGGTCGAAGCCTAATGCTATGGCTGTTTTTTTTTTTTTTTGTATTCATGCTAGTCTCTGTGTGTGTTTGTAAAGACAGGTCTTGGGATGTACACTTTCTATAAATATTGTGTATCTTGACTGGCATGTTTATGTATATATAAATAAGTTTTGAAATGTTCTGTCCCATGTACGTTATCACAGCTCATTGGACCTTGTCTATTTTGTATTATTGCTTCCGCAGCCCCTTATTATTTGTTAATCTGTTTAGAGGCCTTTGGTAATCCACGGATTACTGGCCGGTTACGGTGCTAAACCTATAGGGATGGGTTTGGGTCGTGACAGAGTGGTATCAGAGCACGTGTTCTACCACACACACAGGTCCTAATGAGCTTAGGATGTCCTAGTAAGAGTTAGGGGCATTCCATCTACATGTTTGAGTGTGTGGTAATGCAACTGAATATGAAAACTGAATGTACATTTGAATCAAATAAATTGAAAGGAAACGAATAAGATTATGCCTGTGTTTATTATCATTTGATGTCTGTATAGTAAGATGGAGAATGCAAGGGGAAGTGGTGAAAGTGAATCTTCAGAGGCACGTATGGGCCAAATGGAACAGATGTTAGCAGCATTGACTGAAACCTTGACACAACAACAGAGACAACAACCTTTACCCCCTCCGCCTCCACCGGCACAAGCCGAAGCAGATAATAATGACATCATCAATCTGACACAGAAATTTATGAAGATGAAACCGCCAACGTTCTATGGCGCAATTGAACCATTGAAAGCAGAGACGTGGCTACCTGAAATGGAAAAATTGTATGAAGTATTTCCTTGTTCTGAAACTCAGAAAGTCCTCCTAGCCACCTACACTCTAAAAGATGAAGCCCGTAGGTGGTGGTTACTGATCCGAAGTGACAATGGAAATATGACATGGGCACAGTTTAATGCTATCTTCTACGACAAGTATTTTCCCCAATGTTTCAGGGATCGGAAAGTGTTTGAATTTCAGGAACTCAAACAGGGAAGGATGTCTGTGGCAGAATATGAAGCTAAATTCACCGAGCTGGGACGGTTTGCTCCACATATGGTGGATACTGATTACAAGAAAGCACGAAAGTTTGAAGGTGGATTGGATTTAGAGGTGTTTGATCGAGTAGGCGTCCTGAAATTACCTACTTATGTGGAAGTTCTAGACAGAACCTTAATGGCAGAGGCCACCCTAGCCACCATGAAACAAAGTAAAGCCCCAGCAACTACAACAACTGAATGGAGAGGAAAAAGATCCGGGTTTGGTTTTAAAAGAGGCCAGTCCTTTGTCGGTAAGAAGCAAAACACAGGGACTTCGAACAGCTCGAGTCAGAGTAGTGGATTTATTCCGGTCTGTTCTGATTGTGGAAAAAGGCATAGGGGTGTGCGCTACCGAGTGTCCGGTGCATGTTTCCGGTGTGGCCAGCCAGGTCATGCAGTGAAAGATTGTCCGCTTAGGTCTGAGACTACTAGCCGTCCTGCAGCAAGCTCAGCGGGATCTGCTTCTGTGGCTAAAACCAATGCCAAAGCCAATACTGGGAAAGAACCTCTGAGACAAGGCCGAGTGTTTGCCTTAGTGCCCGGTGACGTACCGAACACCTACACTGTGGTGTCAGGTACACTTTCTGTATGTTCTCAAAATGCATGTGTACTGATAGATTCTGGTTCTACACATTCCTTTGTATCGCATGTTTTTTCTCGAAAATTGACTAGACCATTAGAACTTATGACCTATGTGTTATCTGTGTCTACGTCGTCTGGGAATTCTATGATGTGTGCTCATGTTTATCCAGCATGTGATGTTATGATTGGCGATATGATGTTATATGTGGACTTACTACCCTTGGGCATTAATCATTTTGATTGTATTTTGGGGATAGACTGGTTGACTAAATACTGTGCTACCATAGATTGTGCAAATAAAACTGTTGTGTTTAGACCACCTGGTATGCCTGAATTTACTTTTATCGGGAATGGGGTAGTTCCTCCTCCATATTTGATTTCGGCTATGAAAGCTGTAAAACTCCTTAGGAAGGGATGTAGGGGTTATCTGTGTTGTATACTGACTGCACCATCTGACAGTACTACTGTAGAAACAATCCCTGTTGCTTGTGAATTTTCCGATGTGTTTCCCACTGACTTACCTGGGGACTTAGTTGATAGAGAAATTGAATTCACTGTTGAGGTGTTTCCAGCGACACAACCTATTTCCAAGACTCCCTATAGAATGTCTACCTCTGAATTGAAAGAATTGAAAACCCAACTTCAGGAACTGTTAGATAAGAAATTTATCCGTCCGAGTACTTCACGTTGGGGTGCTCCAGTTTTGTTTGTCAAAAAGAAGGATGGATCTTTAAGGCTGTGTATAGACTACCGGGAACTGAACAAAGTAACTATCAAGAACAAGTACCCTCTGCCCCGAATAGATGACTTGTTTGATCAACTTCAGGGTGCCCAAGTGTTTACCAAAATTGACCTCAGGTCCGGGTATCATCAATTAAAGGTTAGAGCTGAGGACATAGAGAAAACTGCATTCCGAACTAGATATGGACATTATGAATTTTTAGTAATGCAGTTTGCAATGACCAATACACCTGCAGCTTTCATGGATCTTATGAATAGGGTGTTTAAATCATATCTAGATGACTTCATTGTTGTATTTATTGATGACATTTTGATTTATTCTAAAGACGGGGAAGAACATGAGAACCATCTAAGAACCACCTTGCAGATTTTGAGAGAAAAGAAATTGTATGCTAAATTGTCCAAGTGTGAATTCTGGCTTGATAGTGTGGCATTTCTGGAACATGTAATCAACAAGGATGGTGTTTTTGTTGACCCTAAGAAAATGAAGCTGTCATGGATTGGCCTAGACCGACAAATGTGACAAAGTCCGAAGTTTTCTGGGATTTGCAGGTTATTACAGGAGGTTTGTGAAAGACTTTTCCAAGCTTGCCTTGCCATTGACTCAGTTAACTCAGAAAAATGTGCCATTTGACTGGAATGAACAAAGAGAGGCAGGTTTCCAAGAGTTGAAAACCAGGTTAGTGACTGCACCAATCTTAACCTTGCCTAATGGTACTGATGGGTTTCAAGTGTACAGTGATGCTTTCTATAAAGGCTTGGGGTGTGTACTAATGCAAAACGGAAGAGTGATTGCCTATGCTTCTAGGCAACTTCGACCTCATGAAAAGAATTACCCAACGCATGATCTTGAGTTAGCAGCTATGGTGTTTGCTTTGAAAATCTGGCGTCACTACTTGTATGGGGTAACTTGTGAGGTGTACACCGACCATAAGAGCTTGAAATACTTCTTCACCCAAAAGGAATTGAACATGAGACAGAGGCGATGGTTAGAACTAATCAAGGATTATGATTTGCAAATCTTGTATCATCCAGGGAAGGCTAATACCGTAGCTGATGCCTTGAGCCGAAAATCCAGTGCGAACTTGTCATGTTTGTTATCCAACCAAAAAGAATTGTTGATTGACCTAGAACAAGATGGGCTATTAACTGCTATTGCCGCTCAACCTACAATTCTTGACGAGATCAAACAGAAACAATGCGAGGATGAGTACTTGAAAAAGATCACGAAGGAATTTGATTCAAAGATGAGGCCAGGTTTTGTATTTGAGAATGATGTGCTGAAATTTTAAAACCGTCTTTGTGTGCCCGATTGTTATGATTTGAGGAAACGTGTTATGACCGAAGCTTACAGTAGTAAATTTGCTATGCATCCGGAGAACACGAAGATGTATCATAATTTGAAACAGAATTTCTGGTGGCCTGAAATGAAACAGAGTATTGCAGACTTTGTGGCTAGATGCCTACAGTGCCAACAGGTTAAAGCTGAACATCAGCGACCCGCTGGTCTGCTACAACGACTCCCAATACCGGAATGGAAATTGGAGCACATTACCATGGACTTTATTGTGGGATTGCCTCACTCCTCTCGAGGTATGGACTCTATTTGGGTTATAGTTAACCATTTAACTAAGTCTGCCCATTTTCTGCCTGTCAAAACTATTTATAACGCTGATAAATTGGCCAATATCTATATGACTGAAATTGTGAGATTGCATGGAGTGCCAGTATCTATTGTGTCTGACAGAGACTCAAAGTTTGTGTCGAGATTTTGGCAGAGTTTGCAACAGGCTTTGGGGACTGAATTGAGACTGAGCAGTGCCTATCACCCACAGACAGACGGCCAAACTGAATGAACAAACCAAACTCTGGAGGATATACTCAGAATGTGTGTGTTAGACTTCCAAGGGAATTGGGAGACCTACTTGCCATTAGCTGAATTTGTGTACAACAACAGTTACCATTCAAGCATTGGAATGGCTCCTTACGAAGCTTTGTATGGAAGAAAATGTTGTTCTCCAATATGATGGGTTGAAGCCGGTGATAGACCTTTGTTAGGACCGGAACTTGTGCAAGAAACAACTGAGAAAGTGAAACTGATCCAGCAACGCCTGAAAACTGCACAGAGTCGGCAAAAAAGCTATGCCGATGTCTGAAGAAAAGATAAAGAATATGAAGTTGGGGACCATGTGTTCATAAAGGTGACCCCGATGAAAGGTCAAACTCGGTTTGGTGTTAAGGGCAAGTTGACACCGAGATATGTTGGACCTTACGAAATCCTTGAAAAGATTAATCCGGTATCATATCGGGTAGCTTTACCACCAGTAATGGAGCATATGCACAATGTATTTCATATTTCGATGCTTCAAGAATATTTGAGAGATCCACTCCACGTCATCAAACCGACACATGTGCTTTTGAAAGATGACTACACGTGTGAGGAAAGACCTATCCAGATTGTGAATCATCGGATCAAAAAGTTGAGGAACAAAGAAATACCGTTGGTGAAAGTTGATTGGCAAAACCACGGAGGAACCTATGCAACTTGGGAAACCGAGGAAGACGTGATGAGGAGATTTTCAGATTTGTTCCCATTGGACCCAATGTTGATTTCGAATGAAGGTAATTCAAGTTTGGAGGACCAAACTCTTTTAAAGGGGGAAGACTGTAATAACCCCGACATCCGATTAATGCTAAACCATGATTGATTATGCTTAATAGTAATTTAGAAGGAATCCAGAATTAATTTACATATAATTGCATTATCTTTGTGTTTCTATCTGTTTGTCATAAAAAGATCTGTTTATGTTTTATGTTTTAAACTACAAATTGAAGGCCTTATCGGCGGCCGAATCCGAAACCGATTAGTGTTTTGTGTTAATTAGAATTAATGTGATTTTACGGTAGATTTAATTGAAATGTGATTTGGTATGATTAAATTAGAATAAATAAGGCTAAATTACATTAGTTCAAGTTTATTACTATATTGCCACTTAGTGGGCCACCATTACAAACTTGTTTGGCACCTTCATACATCACTCTTCAGCCATGTTCTTAGAAACCCAAACCGTATGAGAGAGGGAGAGTAGGAGAACAAGATTGATTCATCTAGAATTGGCTTGGAGAATTAGAAGACTTGTAGAGGCTTGGCAAATTTGAGCTCCTAGACTTGGAATTCAAGGTTTAAGGTAGGAGATTCCCCTTTCAAATGTGAATTTAAGATTAATTCTTGCATGGTTCATGGAAGATTAGAGTTTAAAGTCTATAATTGATTTAAAGAGTTGGATTTGAGAGTGAATTCATGCATGCATGCATGCATATATTCTTGGATTTTGGAGTTGTTCTTCATGAATTCCCACATGCATGTCCACATTTTTGTTATAGTTCATGAATTCATCCTATTCTTGAGCTTAATCTTGTTTTGAATCATGTTTTGGAGCATTAGAAGTCATGAGAATTCATGCATGTTACATTTAAGTTATGTTCTTGATATTTTATTTGAAATTGTGTTTAATTGACTCACCTTTGGGCTTTGATTTTACAAATTGATCTTTGAAACATCTTATACTATGGGTTTACAAGTGTTTTCTAGAAAATGGGCCCAAGAGGTCGAGTTTTGAGGTGTTGAATGCTTGGTTTGAGCTTGGGAGTTAAATCTAGAAATTCCAGAATTTGGCTTCCTCGCTCGAGCGAAGGATTCCATGCTCGAGCGACCATCGTTTGTTCAGAGCTTCGCTCGAGCGAAGGAATGGTGGCTCGAGCGTAAATTGCAAGCTCTCAGGTTTTTGGTGCACGCAGACGCACGCTCGAGCGACGAGACCTACGCTCGAGCGAAGAGTTGTGTCTCATGCTCCAGCGAGCTTCGCGCGGGTATCGAGCGTAAATTTTCAACAACCAGTACTTTTGCATTTTTACAGACCGCTCGAGCGAAGAAGTCAGCGCTCGAGCGACCCCTCTGTTTTGACAAGCTCGCTCGAGCGAAGAAAGCCACGCTCGAACGAGACCCATGCTTTCAGTAAGTTTTGAAAAATGTTTTCCAAGGCATCTTTGCATCCTCATTCTATTCTAGGCATTCCCAGGCCATGTTTAAGACTCTATAATGAGGATTTAAGGTTAGAAACACACTAAGAACCAACGACATAAGTTTTATGCAATTAGAAAGTATGTTTCAAGTGTGTGTCCGTTATGTGTTATGTAGGTCACGTGCCGCATGTCATGTGATCAATCTGCTTGTCTGTCTGGTTCAAGGCCAACTATGAGTAATAATTTAGTAAAGTTATGTTCAACTGTATCTATTTTCTGTGTACTAAAACAAGATCTGTTTTCCAAAATGATATGTTCTGTACAATGAATGATTGTTCAATTTCTGATATGTATTCGTGACATCCTTAGCATCATGTGATATCTGTTAGCTGTTACCCGGTATCGGAGGTTCCTTTATAGAACTTATATCTATCTGCACTCTGTTACCCCTACCGGAGGCCCTGTCACGAGGGCTCAGCTTCTGTTCTGTTCTGTTACCCGGATTCGGAGGTTCCTTTATGGAACTGGTTATTCGTAACCCCACGTATATACATTCTGTTCTGTTCTGTTCTGTTAAGGCTAATGGATGTATCACGTAAACTTAATCATGACTTATGATTTCTGTCTGTATATGATCTGGATAAACTATGATTTTGATATAAAACTGAATTATAATTTCTAAATCTGTACGAACTCATTCATTGAAACCCTTTACTCTATTATTATTCATTGGGCTTTCACTCACAGTTTATATTATGTATGTAGGTGAGCCAGCACATGACCAGGGCCAGAGTTGACGGCCCCTTGTTCTGTTTTGTCAGCTAACTGTTGCGCCTCCCGAGGAGGTTCCGGTCGAAGCCTAATACTATGGCTGTTTTTTTTTTGTATTCATGCTAGTCTCTGTGTGTGTTTGTAAAGACAGGTCTTGGGATGCACACTTTCTATAAATATTGTGTATCTTGACTGGCATGTTTATGTATATATAAATAAGTTTTGAAATGTTCTGTCCCATGTACGTTATCACAGCTCATTGGACCTTGTCTATTTTATATTATTGCTTCCGCAGCCCCTTATTATTTGTTAATCTGTTTAGAGGCCTTTGGTAATCCACGGATTACTGGCCGGTTACAGTGCTAAACCTACAGGGGCGGGTTTAGGTTGTGACATCGGCGTTGTGTGCCTGAGAGTGAAACCCATAGCATTCTCACCTTTTGTCACTCTCATGCATGTGGCGGCCATTTCAGCGGGCAGAAAACAGCTGCTAAGGTTTTACAATGTGGGTTCTACTGGCCCTCTATCTTCAAAGATGCCCATAACTTCTGTAAAGCTTGTGAGAGTTGTCAACGTATGGGCTCCATGTCATAGCGAGATATGATGTCGATAACCCCTATTTTGATTGTTGAGATTTTTTATGTTTGGGGCATCGACTTTATGGGTCCCTTTCCACCATCTTTTGGATTTGAATACATTTTAGTGGTTGTGGACTATGTCTCCAAGTGGGTGGAGGCAGTGGCCACCAGAACGAATGACCACAAGGTTGTGGTTAAATTCCTCCATGAGACCATTTTCTGTCGTTTTGGGTTCCCCCGTCCCATAATTAGTAACGGTGGCAAACATTTTTGCAACCGATTCTTTGAGGCATTGGTGCGCAAATACATGATCACTCACAAAGTTGGCGCTTCTTATCATCCCCAGACTAATGGTTAAGTAAAGGTTTCTAACAGGGAGGTTAAACACATCCTCGAGAAAACTGAGAGGTCCGATAGGAAAGATTAGTCCACTAGGTTGGTTGATGCACTTTGGGCCTATCGCACTGCATATAAGACACCCATCAGGATGTCTCCATATAGGATTGTGTTCGGAAAACCGCGTCATCTCCCTGTTGAGTTAGAACACCGGGCTTTGTGGGCTATTAGGAAGTTCAATTTTGATATGGCCAAAGCGGTGACCACCGGAAACTCCAACTTAATGATTTAGAGGAGCTCCGCAATGATGCATATGAGAGCTCAAAAATTTACATGGCTAGGACTAAGGCATTTCATGATAAACACATTTCTCACAAGTCCTTCAAGCCTCATCAAAAAGTGTGGCTGTTCAATGCTAAATTGTGGTTGTTCCCGGGTAAACTCCGGTCTCGATGGGATGGCCCATATGAAGTTATTGAAGTCTTCCCGCATGGGCCAGTTGAGATTAAAAATCCACAAAGTGGTACGACCTTTAAAGTCAATGGCCAACTATTGAAACATTATGTGAATGGTATTGAGAAAGGGGAGATGATTGAGGTTGTCCATTTGATGGACCCAATATATCTTTCATAATGATTACTTCGAGTCTAGGAGACTTTAATTCCTCTAAAGGTGTAATTCCTTTGGTGTTAGCCGTGCCCGAACGGCATCTGACGGTCTAGTATAGCTACCTAACGGTATTTGTAGTGAGTTCCTAGGAGACCAACTAAGACGGTGAAAACTAGAGTTCGAATGGCAAAACCTAGAATGCAAATATTTGGAATTTCCAAGACTAAAGTCTGGTTTGAATATCCAGGGGTGTGGAGATTGCTTCAAAACCGCCCCAGCTTGAACTCTGTATGGCAGCCCCATAGGTCGAGTTAGCCTTAGGCGCATCGATTCTGGATACCGAATCAACCTAGTCTGTCACCTTGTTGGAGAATGAGGAAAGTTACAGAAAAGTAGTACCCGTAGTTTTCGCATGAAGATTATACCCTTATTAAACTTTTATTTCTTTTCATAGGCTATTCTTATTTTGATTGTGAAATAAAGGTACAAGTTGGGCTGGGGGAGTTAAAAAAAAAATAAAAAATCCCGCACGTACGGCACAACCCACCGCACGTGCAGCAAAAATTTTCAGTCCACAATTCGCTTCTGCTTTAAATGCAGGAGCGTGGGGTGGTGTGGCTTGCACCCTGCACGTGCGGCTTGGGTCCCGCACGTGCGGAAAATTTTTTAATTTTTTTTTTTCTTTCCTGCTTTATATGCACGAGCGTGGCTTGGTGCGGAGTGAGTCCGCACGTGCATGGCGCAATCTCGCATGTGCGGGACGACATATTTTTCAAAAAAAAATTCAGATTTCTTTATTCATTTTATTTATTTATTTATTTATTTTATTTTTGTTTTCTTAAAAAATAAATAAATGATAAAATAAAATAATATGCGTATCTAACCTTAGACCCTCTTTTGACCATCACTTTCTCAACTGCACTCTCTCCCTACCTCTCATTATCTATCTATCTATCTATCTATCTATCTCTCTCTCTCTCTCTCTCTCTCAACCCCACAACCCACAAACTTATCAACCCCTACCATCACCAACTTCTTCTTCCTTCTTCTTCTTTCAACTTTCACTCACCACCACTTTTCCACTGGAGCATCACCATCCTCTTCGTCCGGCGATCTCCGGCGACCACCATTTTTTTCCGGCGTATCTCCATCCTTTCTCTCTCTCTCTACTCTTTCAAGGTAAACTTTCCTTTTTGTTTAGATTTGTGGGTGTAGGAGTAGATAAGTAGAGTTTTGTTTTTGTTTTTGTTTTTGTTTTTGTTCAAGTCATCATCTATTGTTCATCCTTAAAAAAAAATAATAATAATAATAATAATTTGGGCAGCCAAGAAGACGACCACCGCACATGCGGCCATCTCTAGCGCACATGCAGCCCCCCCCCCCCACACACACACAAAAAAAAATTCCTACTTAACTTTTTGTTTATTTCATAGGTTATTTATTTATTTATTTATTTATTTAGTTGTTTATTTTTCTATTATTTTATTGCTTCATTCATTACTTGATAGTTTAGTTTATTCAAATAGTTTAGTTCTGTTAGTTTTAATTATTTAGTCATTAGTTACTTCAATAAAATAGTACTGTTGTTCCGTAGTTACTTTAATGTCGATGCCTATAACTAGTTGTAGTATACTAATTTAGTTGTTTTTAATTTATTTTTATTTGTGTTTTATTTTAGTTTATTTATTTATCTATTTAAAAAAAATCGTAATTGCATTTTTATTCATTTATTTATTATTTATTTTATTTATTTTATTTTTTTTTGCATGTTATTTATTTTATTTCTGGAAAAAAATAATAATAATAAAATAAATAAAATAAAGTAATTACAAATAAAAAAAAATTAATGAGAATTGCATGTGATACATTGGTGCTGTTTAGTGTAGTTATTAAAACAGATTATAGATTATAGCTTAACAGATTATAGATTATGACTTTAATCAAAAACTGTTAATCTGTTTGGTATAACTGTTGGATTATACATTTAAGTTGTTGAGTAGTGTTTGTTAAATAAGCTGTGAAGTAGCTTTTTCAATTAATTTTTATTTTTTATTATTCACTATTTGTCTACATTTCTCATAAAAATAATAATAATATTTTATAGTCCATTTGGGTCTTTTTCTATTTTTAAAAAAATAAAAAATAAAAAAATTTAAGAGTATAACCGTGAATTAACATGTCCACAGCAGAAGCAGATAATCAGAAGTAAGGGGTGAGCAGCTTCTCAGAATCAGCTTTTTTGACTTAAAATAAGTTGTTAGAATCAGAAACTGTTTAAAATAAGTTTAACCAAACAGTCCAAAATAACTTTTTAAAAGCCAGAAGCCATAAGTTGGCTCAAAAAAGCCCCACCAAACACCCCCATTAGTGGGCAGACTTGTGCTTTAATATTTTGCTTTATTCTTACGTTGGTTCCACGGGAATATCTGTATGTTTTTGGTGTGTGTAGGAAATGAGTTGACGGATATCCACCCGAGCCTCCAAAAAGGCCAGAGGTTCCACCTCCTCGGCACCACCACCGCCACCGTCACCGTCACCACCATCCTCGCCACCACCACCGGTTGAGTTGCCACGACCAGAGTGGGCTTCACGCCCGCTTCACAAGCTTACACAGTTTAGCATCACATATTTTCAGCGTGACCCGGTCACTTCTTGGGCCGTTGAGCAGCCCCAACTCCGGCAACAGTTGGGCCTTTGCAATGTGACAGCGCCCATTTATCTTCGTCTGGTACGGCTCTTATACCAGAACATGTATAAGTCACTCACTGAAGTTGGACTGTTGTCCACTATTGATGGCCACCTTGTCAACATCACTGTATCCATTATTGCCCAAGTATTAGGGTTCTTTTCCAAGGCGGACCACCAGTCCTTCCCGGAAGTTGAGGACTGACAACCGATACACAGCCTCATCCATGAGTACTTTCCAGGGTCCCACGGTGACACCAATTACACATGCTGCGCTGGAGCAAGCTGCCTGGCCGCTTGTTATTCATTGACTCCATCATACATAAGAATGCCCTTCCACTTGGGCATAAAGCTGAGCGCCAATTGGAGTTTGTCCGGGTCCTACATGGTTATCAGGTACCACTTGCGAACGTCATCTGGCTACATATGGAAAAATTTCTACAGGAGGCAGTTCGGCCTCAACCTATGCAGAACCTAACTTGGCCCCTGCTATTTGCCAACTTGCTCACACTTGTCTTTGAGCTAAACGGCCTCCCCATTGATTCAACTGAGGAGATTGACACAGTTTATCCGACTTTCCGGCAGCGGGAATGGCAGCATAGCATATCCCGCATCCCATAACAAGTTGGTGCCCTGGTTGATAAGGCCTAGGACCCCGTCCACGACCAACCACCTCATCTAGCCTCCCAGATGCCTCCCTAAGGAGACCCACTATACATGACTCGCGAGGAGTACTTACAGCTTCAGCACTCTATGGATCAAGTCCACAGTACTCTTCGTGATCACCACCAGATTCTAATGGGGTTGCGCACGGATTTTCAAGTGCATCGAGACTATTCTCAGGGTGCTTTTGACCAGCTCCACGCCCGCCAGCTCGACATTCAACAGTCAGTTACATCATTGCAAACTGACTTTTGTACATATCAAGAGTCGAGCCAACAGCTTTTTGACCAACTTGGCGCTTGGGTTCAGAATGAAGCATTCGAAACGCGGTCATCGATGACTGCCTTGTTTGCCCGGCATTTCCCGCCACCACCGCCACTAGATTCTCAGTAATACCGGCCTATCTTTTGCTTTGTCTCTTTCATTTCTATTTTTACTTTTAGTTATTTCTTCTTTCGTAAAAAAACAAAAAGAAAAAACAAAGAGTAAAGTGTTTGTGTGGGTGTTACTATTTGCCTACCTGGATGTGCACCTACAATCTCTGGTAATATTCTCTCATTTCTATTTACTTGGCTTTTGCTTCCATTGAGGATAATGTCATATTCAAGTTGGGGGATGAGGGTATTTTCTTTTGTGCATTTCTATTTGGCTCATAATTCATGCTTATACCTGCTTCACTTGATTGCATTACTTCACTTGATGTTGACTTGTTACTAGTAAAGTGATCATATTTGCATATGTTAATTGGATAGTAGACATGTATGAAAAGGATTTATTGGGTAGATACTTGCATGTGATGTTTGCACTAGGAGAGTTGTTTGTGTTTGTGGTATTAGTACACTTGAGTATGCCTTGATTCACATGAACACACTTTCATATTAGTGATCTCTCTATTCTAATCCCTAGCGTACATCATTGATAATTGCTAGGGTTGCAGAAAAGAATAAATGAGTAACCAAGATTCTAAAAAAAAAAAAAAAAAAAACTTGACTTGTTTGGATTCGTAGTCTCTTTAACTCGTGTTATTAAGCCCGTAGGGGTGTCTCTATACCTAATGCCCTAAAACCGTCTGGTTTGAGAGTCACTGGCCCAATACTTGTTACATGGGTTAAGTAAAAAGCTTAAGGGACCTAGACATTGCACAGTTAAGGAAAAGTAAGGAGAATGACTTGTTCGGATTCATAGCCTTTTCAATTTGAGTTATTAAGCCCGTAGGGGCGTCTTTACACCTAGTGCCCTAAAACCATCTGATTTGGGAGTTATTAGCCCAATGCTTGTTACATTGGTTGATTAGAAAGCTTAATGGATCAGGACATTGCACATTTTTTCAAAAAAATAAAATAAAATTGAGAATCTTGGTTGCAATAGTTTAGTTTTTCTATATATGTTGGGTGTTATTATGAGTTACAATGGGCTATTATAGTGGACAGTTAACTAGTATGGAGATTGCACTTTACACCGAGGGCACTGATGATGTGTTTACTAGCATTCACAAGTACATGGGACTTTATTTTTGTATTAACTGAACTGTGGTCTTTACTCAATAGATTCTTCCATGCTTGTCTATTGTGCCATCAATGGCTCATCATGTCTTAATATTGCACTGTTTTGACACATAAGTTAATTATTGAGTGGTGTAGTGTGATTGATTGTTGCGGGATAGATGTGAATATGTTAATGTTTACAGGTATTATTTCTAGAAACCCTCACGAGACTTTCCTGGTCCACTTGGGGTAACTTTGTGGTTTAAAGCCTTATTGCATATACTAAATGCAACCGTTTTTCCCACGAAAGAGGAAATAATTAGATTTTGTTTTATTTTATTTTAATTGCTTGCTTGAGGACTAGCAAGTTGTAAGTTGGAAGATGTGATTAAGGCCGAATTGTGCAACATTGAGGCTGTTAATTAGGATCTCTTAACTTTATTTGCTTGTCGAACTATATATTTTATGTTTGTTTAATGTCAATCAGGTTGTACATAGTCGGAGCATAAAATCGGCAAAAGTACAAAATTTAGAGAGAAAAGAGCTTACCGCACGTGCGTTGACTTTTTCCGCACGTGAGGCCGTACCTCGAAAAACGGGCCCAATATTTTAAACCTATTTGAAAGACAGCAGAGGTATAAAAAGGCAAGGAAGAGGCTGGATTAGAGTTCTAATATTTTTCCAAGGAGAGAGAGGCTAGGGTTTGGAGAAAATGGTTCTCAAGCTTTCAATCCAACTTTCATGGGGTCTTCCATCTCTTCCACCTCTTCCCACTCCTCCATGAGTGGCTAGGCTCTTCTTTTCTAAGGTTTTGATGAAACCCTAACTATGTAATAAGGTTTTCTTTTTGATTTTTGATTATGTAAAGGTTTGAACAATTGTATGGTGCTTTAGAAGTTTCAAATACATATTTTTCATTATCTCTTTGAGTATTCGGCTTTCTGTGATTGTTGAATGCTCTACAATGGTTTTCTTTTCTTTCATATTCAAGATATGCGACGAGCCATACCACAAGGGACAAGTCATTTTGCTACCCTAGTTTAAAGCAAACGATTTGAGATGGTTCGTGCCTATACATTGAACGTGATGATTTTCTTGATAAATGTTTCAAACTTGTAGTTGCGAAATATTATTTAGTTTGAACCGTAGCATAATTGATTTCAAATTGAATCCTTATCTATATAACTAGTGGTGAACTCATTGTCCTAGGGTTTTTCCCAAATCAGTAAATTTCAATTTTATTTATAATTGCTAGTTTCATTGCTTTGCTTAATTTAATTATTATTAGTTTATGAATCCCTCACCTTTTTCATCAAAGTTAAATTAGAAATTTAATAATTAAATTAGTTTAATTTTACAATTATCCATGTGGATCAGTACCTGAACTTGTCATTATTTTAAAAGAATTTAATATAATTTAATATTTAATTTTGATGTATGTAACGACTCATCAACGGACAGTAGGGGAGAGGAGAGGGGTTGTTAAGTTAGGGTTACGGTTTTGACAATTAAATGAAAAAGATAAAGAGAAGGGTAATAGACCCCGGCGGCAACTCTTAAAATGCGTGAATGGTACAATTTTCGTCAACTTGGACATTCTATCTATATTTAAACTATGGATGGTAAAGGGCTTGAGCCTTAAAACAAAAGGGGTAAAAGTGAATTCTTCCCATTATTCATTTTTCTCTTTCTTTCTTTCTTTTTATTTATTTTTTTTCTTTTTTACAGCTACGGTGAGTAAAGTAAGTTTGCTCCCCTGATTGAAAAAAAAAATAACAAAATAACAAAATAAAAATAAAAAATAACTTTACAAATGCATGGTGGTCAACCACATTTAATTTATGTGACATACTTCACACACACACACAGAGCAAATTCATATGCACTATCCATATTTAGTGAAATTTGACAATCTGATCTGAAGATAGAAATTTCACTATTCAAAAACCAAGAGAATAGTGAAATGATTTGTAATTTCATAGCCCTCGGTTAGGGATTTTCAGCTTCCAAATTGAAATAAGGTGCCTATTTTTTTGCTTACACAGTGAAATTTCATTGTCCTGTTCTAATATAATTTCACTATCGCTAATTCAAGAAGAGGGAATTTAAAGGTATAGATGAGGGCTACTCTAGTACATGTAGATCAAACGATATGAAATTCTACAGTTTTGAAATAATTCCAAAATTGATATTATGTCATAGTAAAATTTCAATATCATTTTTCTTTTATTCATATATGTATTTTGATATTCATCTTGAGTCTTGGATCTGGAGTCTTGATGAAAAAATTTCAAAAATAAAAAATTTTAGGGAAAATTTCAAAAAAAAAAAAATCCTAGAATTTGACTCTTGTGACAAAATTAATTCTGAGTTTTTAAATTTAACAATTTAAACCTTAATATTTTGATTTATTTGCAATTTAAATCATCTGTCTATTTTCATTAAGTAAAAGTAATGGAAAAATGAGTTTTTATATGGGGAGTTTTTTCAATATTCCTGATATTAAGATTTTATAAGATAAAAGACATATAATATTTTTATAGTAGTTGGGGTCCTTCAACATTTTCATAGAAAAAATTCGACACAAAGAAATTTCAATTTTTACAAAATAATTTCTTTAATTTTACAAAGAATTTTCGAAAATTTCCCTGATTTCACTGAAAAATTTCATCGAGAAACTTTCGCTAATAAAAAAAAAAAAACACATATTGGACATATCCTATTACCCAAAATTGGAGAGGAATGTTTCATTAATTTTTCCTTTTTAATTTTATAAATTTAGAACCTAATTTTTTTAATTTATTTGCTATCTAAAACATTGGCCTATTTTCATCAAGTAAAATTGACGGGAAAACAAGTTTTTAATTTTATAAATTTTAACTCAAATTTTTTGATTTATTTGCAATCTAAACCATCCATCTATTTGTATTAAGTAAAAAAACTGATGAAAAAATGAGTTTTTTATTTTATCAATTTAAATCGTAAGCTTTTAGTTTATTTGCAATATAAACCATCTTCGTATTTTCAAACTAACGGAAAAATACTTAGGAATTATTTTGTTACAAGGGTCAAGTTCTAGTTGTTGTTGTTGTTATTTTTTTATTTTTGGTAATTTTCCCTTTTTAAAAAAACAAAACAAAAAGAGACACCTACAGCAAAAGGTAAAGAATTTTAAAGATTTGAAATGAATTCAAAAAAAAAGTTACATTGTAGTGAAATTTTACTGACTCGTGGATGTTGTTTGCTATAGGGGTTTCGAAAATACTAATTTTATAAATAAATTTAAAAAATGGACATCCTTATCAAAAGTTATGAAATTTTAAAATTTAAAAATAAATTAGAGATGGTAAAGGAAGGATGTGTTATACGCTTGTTTGTCCTTGATGTATTAAAATTTATATGTTTGGCTTCTTTCAAATTGTCATCTCAATTTGAGAGAACGCTTTGGCTTGATTGGCTCATTTTAAAACCAATTTCGGTGATTTTAACCATTCACTTTATAAGACTTGTTGGGTAGAATATTCATACACAAAATCGAGATGATTGGATATTGGTAGTTATGTGTTTGAATCATATTTATTTTTAAAAAATAGATGACAAATATAATTTCAAAAATAGTTATTCATTTTTTATAATACAAATTTGATTCAAACATATAGCTACTGATGTCGATCATCTTAATTTTTTGGAGGAATATTTTACACAACAAGCCCTAAAAATTGAAACGTTTGAATCACTGAAATTGGTTACAAAATTGGTCTACTAAGCCCAAACACTCCCAACTTAAAAGAAGCCAAATTTAAAATTTATAGACTTCTTTGACAATAAAATTCGATAGGAGAAAAGAGTGATTTTTTCAAAAGAATAATGTTATACAAATAAAAAAATTCATATATAATGATGTGGCCCATTATGGACCTTTCACTTTAAAACAAAATAGTGAAAATCCATAAACTTTGTTATTTTATTTTTTTTTTAGAAAAAAAAAAAAAAAAAAAAAAACTAACAAATAGGTTTAAGGCATCAAATTCCGTTAAACTCTAAACCAGAAGATTGATGATGTTCAAATATGCCATGAATCAATCCAAAGCATCATCTAGATCAGGAAAAAGAGAAAGCAATGCTGAAGGAACAAAAAAAAAAGTAAAAAGAGCGAATACCTTTTGTATGCATTGAGTGCAAACCGACTGGAATTTCTGTTATAATTCGTTTGTTCGTGAAAGCAGATGGGTGGTGGGTGCGTCGAATCATGAGCTTAAGTGAAGGGGAATTAGGTATCAGAGATGTCTCTCCTCTTACTTCTGCCAACAACATACATAAACAAGAAAGAGTTAAATTCTCAGGTCCAAATGATTTTCTCCTGCAAGGACATGTTTGGTTGATGAATTGGAGAAAAATTTTAAAAAAGAAAAGAAAAAAAGATATGTAAAATGTAGTTGAAATATTCATTCGCAATTCATTTTCCTTTTCTCTTTCTCTTTTTGAATTTTTCTGAAATTTATAAACCAAACACAACTTATAAAATTTAACAAAATTAACAATCATAAAGGAAAACCAGCATTCATACTGGTTTTAGGGTTTACATTGCAGAGCGCGCCATTGTTGACTTGGGAAAGTCTTGCAGAGCTCGCCTGTTTTGAAGAAGTTTAATTTTTAGTTTATCTATATGGGAGAGGCTTCTGTCCAGCCGATCCAAATCCGACTCGAGAGAGCTGTTGGGCTCCGTGGGTCCATTACAAAGGTCACATTAATAATTCAGATTATGTATTGCGTGGAATTTGTCGAATATTTTATTTTTATAAAAAATTATATTAATTAAATATTTATAATTATTTAATCTTATTATATTTGTGTTAACGATAAATATAATTTTAAAATTAAATTATTAACACAAATATGATCTGATCAAGTAATTACTAATATCTAATTAATATAATTTTTTACGAAGATAAAGTAATCGATAAATTTTACATATTCAACGATTTGAATTATTGATGTAATCTCTATGGTAGGCCTACAAAAGTCCAACAGCATCGTCTAGAACCCAAGCCCTATCTATATTTATATAAATTACCCTATGCCTCTTTATATTTGATCACTTTCTTATTTGGATCCTTAAATTTATTTTTTTTTCACGTGAGACATTTGCGTTTCAATCTTTTCCCACTATACTCTTAAAATTAATTTCTATTCAAAATATGATAGAAAATAATACATTAACAATCACGTAATATAAATGTGGGGATATATTTTCTGAGTACCAACACGTGACCAATGTGACGCCGACGTGTCAGCCGAGGTGCCACGTGTCCTGGTTGTTATACCGAGGTAATCTCGGATAGGCCGAGGTTATCTTCGAAGATATCGGAATCCGAGATAAGTGGATAAGGGACAAGAGTCCCAGAATAAATAGGAGATTTAGCCAAGATAAGGATAAAGCTCATAGGGAGTTTATCTTTATCTCTAAAGGAATCCAAAGTAAGTATTGAACAGGAGTCCATAGAAGTCAGGCTTCTAGTAGAACTGAGATTGAGTTAACTATAAGAGAGAGGCACCCCCGTGGGTCTAAGGTACGCTATTTATGCTTTGAGCAGTGAATTTAGCACTTGATTTATCTTTGATAGATATACTGACTTGGTCGTCGGAGTGCCCCCGGGTGGACGAACCACCGCCGAAATCTTCTCTTTCTGTTACAGGTTAGCTGAAGCCATCTATTCTGTCAATGCTCTCCAGCTGATTACTAAACGGGCAGTGTGGTCAGAAAATCACTCACATAATTTGGCGCCGTCTGTGGGAAAGTAGAAGAATAGATGACCAGTAACGTACAGAAAGAAAAGGTTGGAGACAACGCTCCTGTTGGGAGTGGGAGGCCGATTGACCTCGAAGTTACAGGAGACGAGCATAATGTAGAAAAACGTGACCAGGGTCACGAAGAGAAGGACGTCGGCCAGGAGGGCGACACTTCGAAGAAGACAGACCACAGCAAGTACTATAACGAAGATAACCTCCAGGTATGGAGGGATAGATGCCTGCGGAGGGATGAAGAAGTAAAAGAATTGGCAAACAAGTTAGCAGACCTGCAGTCGGTCGTCAACTTTATGATGCAAAACAATGTCATGCAGCCGCCATACCCGCTGTAGGACACGCCGATGCCAGAAACTAATACCCAGAAGGGAGGAAGGAAAACAATCCCCAAAGCACCTCAGCACACCAGGAGTGGAAGGCACTCTCACCGGCCTTCCAGAAAAGTCGGACGAGAGGAATCCCGAAAGACGTATCACACGAAGGACCCAGAGCCCAAAGAGCATTGACATGTTCAAAGGCAAGCGCTCTGCACAACCCATGGGGAAAGATCAAAACGGGTCCACCACGAGGCCGAAAGTAGTGTCCCGAAAAGATTAAAGTCCAAAGATAGCCGAGCTCTAGGGAGGAGCAAAGAAGACTTGAGAGATTACCTTAAGA
Source organism: Camellia sinensis (assembly GCF_055761805.1). NCBI lineage: Eukaryota > Viridiplantae > Streptophyta > Magnoliopsida > Ericales > Theaceae > Camellia > Camellia sinensis. Next base: position 60,064,669 of record NC_138962.1, on the reverse strand, counting down.
GGAAGCAGCAGAATGCTGAAGCCGAGGTAACTTCCCCAGTCAAGCCGAGGACACCATTCTCGGTGGAACTGGACAAATTTGAAGCACTAAAGAGATTCAGTATGCCGAGGTTCTAAATCTATGATGGTAAGTCAGATCCCAACTTTCACGTTGGACTATACTTGAATTCAATGGCATTATATAATAGGAATGAGCTGTTGCTCTGCAAAGTATTCCCCTCATCCTTTGGAGAGATTGCATCAGGTTGGTTCCATAAACTACCGAAGGGAAGCGTAAAGACTTGGGAAGGCCTGGCCGAGATATTTGTGGCCAGGTTTGTGACGAACAAACTGCAGCCCCTGAGGGTCGACGCTTTGATGGCTTTAAGGATCACCAAGGACGAAGGCCTTAGGGCCTACGCAAAGAGGTACTACGAGGTGTTCAATCGAATACCCGAATGCAACCAAGAAGTGGCGGTCGTATCTTTCAAGAACGGCCTGAAAGACGACTGCCCACTACGGAAGTCTTTGGCAAAAACATTGTCAAAAAGCATGGAAGAACTCATGGCACGAATCGAGGAGTACGCCAGAGTCGAGGAGGATACGTCAGGAAACAAAGAGACGAAGCAGGAGAAAGGAAACGGCTCGCCGAAGCGAGGCCGAGGTAACAATGGATCGAACAAACAAGAAACGGAACTAAGGGCTAAACAGGTAGTAACGACTGTGTTCCGAATCCCTATCCACAAAGTTCTAGATCAAATACGAAACCAACCCTACTTCAGGGCATCGGCAAGAGCACCAGGAGAATTTATGGGAAGAAACGTCGGTAGACGTTGTGCTTACCACAACGAAGAAGGGCACCCAACTCAGGGTTGCAGAGCCCTGAAAGCACATTTAGAAGTCTTGGTAAGGCAAGGCCTTCTGAGGGACCTGGTCGATGAAGCAAGGACAAGGGAAGAATAGGCAAGATTGCCTCAAGCACCAGCAGCTCCGCCTCCCCCAACACAACAACCACAAGCAGAAGGACCATGGGTGGTTAATGTAATCCACTCAAAGGTGAACCAAAGTGACATGCGAAGGGAAACCCAGAAGGTAAAACACTCACAGCACGTGAACCAGGTCGGGCATAAAGACCTCGGCATGAAGAATGCCAAGGACCAACGATAGCCTTTACTGAAGCCGACCTGGAGATGGTCCAGCAACCACATAATGATGCCTTGGTAGTATCCCTCCAGGTTGGGGAGTGCCAAGTGAAACGCATCCTGATTGATCAAGGCAGCTCTTGCGACATCATGTATGTTAGATGTTACAAGGAACTGGGCCTTCATCCTGATGACTTGGAGCAATCTAGCGGCCCGATGGTCGGCTTCAATGGAACGCCAACGTGGCCACTGGGCACAGCAAGCGTGGAAGTACAAGCTGGTACTAAAAAGATCAAGACAGAATTCATGGTGATTGACACGCCCTCGCCATACAACATTATCTTGGGAAGGCCATGGTTGCATGCAATGGGGGCAGTTCCCTCAACGTTGCATCAACTACTACGGTTCCCAACAGAACACGGGATTGAAGAAATCAGAGGAGATCAACTGCAGGCAAAGAATTGCTCCATGGTAGCAATGAAGTCTACCTGTAGCGTGCGAGAGCCAAAGAAGGCAGAAATTGAAGATGAGGACGTGGAAGTCCTAGAAGACGTCGGTAAAGAACTAGCCGAAAAGAGCGAAGAGGCGCTAAAGAAAATCCTCGTCCAGGATGGGGATGAAGAACGCTTCTTTCTTCTCGGCTCAAGCTTAGCCGAAGAAGAAGAGAGAGAGTTGGAAACTTTTCTAAGAGCCAACATTGAGGTGTTCGCCTGGAAACCTTACGAAATGCCTGGCATTGACCCCGAGGTCACTTGCCACAGACTGAATGTCGACAAGTCGGCAAAACCTGTGATTCAACGAGCCAGAAGACCAACGTTGATGCACGTCGAAGCAGTAAGAGAAGAAGTAGACAGACTTCTGGAGGCCAGGGCCATCAAAGAAGTTCACTACCCAACATGGCTATCCAACACAGTAGTGGTGGAAAAGAAGAACGGAAAATAGAGGGTCTGTATAGACTTCACCAGCCTCAACAAAGCCTGCCCCAAAGACAGCTTTCCTCTACCCAAGATTGACTAGCTAGTAGATGCTACTTCAGGGCATGGAAGGATGAGTTTTTTAGATGCCTGCAGGGGATACCACCAGATTGCCATGTACCCTCCAGACGAAGAGAAGACCGCGTTCATCACCCCTAAAGGCCTGTACTGTTACAAGGTAATGCTTTTTGGGTTGAAAAACGCAGGAGCAACTTACCAAAGGTTGGTAACCAAGATGTTCAAACATCTGATTGGTAAAACGGTAGAAGTCTACATCGATGACATGGTCGTGAAGACCAAGGAATCTAAGGGTCATCTTGCCGACCTAAAAGAGGTCTTTGATATACTCAAAACATACCGGCTCCGACTCAACGCATCAAAGTGCGCGTTTGGAGTTGGATCAGGTAAGTTTTTGGGGTACCTGGTAACAAGAAAGGGCATTGAGGCCAGCCCAGATCAAATCAAGGCCATCCTAGAGTTGAAGAGCCCAACGTCGGCAAAACAGGTTCAGATGCTTACTGGCAGGGCCGCAGCCCTAAACAGATTCATTAGCAGAAGCTCAGATAAGTGCAGACCTTTCTTCAACCTGGTAAAAAAAGCCACTGACTTCCTGTGGACAGAAGAATGCGAAGCCGCTTTGACCGACCTGAAGAAGTACTTGACCACAACTCCAGTTCTTTCCAATCCAGAACCAGGGGAATAACTGTTTTTGTACTTGGCAGTTTCAGAACACGCAGTCAGTGCAGTGCTAATCCGAGAGGAAAAAGGGAAGCAAAAGGCTGTTTATTATGTAAGCAATACCTTGGCCGATGCAGAAATAAGGTACCTACCACTAGAGAAACTAATGCTGGCCTTAGTAATGGCTTCAAAGAAACTGAACCATTACTTTCAAGTGCACAAGATTATAGTGCTAACGGAGCACCCACTGAAGTCCTTGTTACAACAAGGAGACTTGACCGGAAGAATAGCGAGGTGGGCAGTGGCCTTAGGCCAGTATGACCTGGAGTTCAAGCCGAGAACAGCAATTAAGGGACAAGTTTTGGCCGACTTTGTGGCCGAATTCACGCCAGAATCCATCGAACATCGGGCTCCGTTGAGCCAAGATGAACGATGTCTAAGCAAACAAGGAGAAGCCCAGCCAAAGGCAAAAGAACAAAGAAAGGAAAAATTCAGACCCTGCAGCATTTACATCGGCGACTCCTTTCGGCTGTTTGTTGATGGAAGCTCAAACCGGCAAGGAGCGGGGGCAGGAGTAGTGTTAATATCTCCAGATGGGGAGATATTGGAACAGTCTATTCGATTAGGGTTCAAGGCCTTGAACAATGAGGCAGAATATGAAGCATTGATTGCAGGACTAAAGCTAGCAGCGGCAGCAGAAGCAGATGAGATAATAATTTTTTGTGATTCACAACTTATAGTAAATCAGACAACAGGGGAGTATGCAGCCCGAGATGAGAGAATGTCGGTATACACAAAGGAAGTCATCAGGCTAGCAGCCTTGTTCCACAATTGCCGACTTCTTCAAGTTAGCCGAGATAACAACAGCCACGCCGACGCGTTGGCCAACTTGGCAAGCTCAATACAGACTGGAAAACACAAGGACAATAATGATTGACTATTTGTCGGGCCCGAGCATAGAACAGCCGATCACAGAACAAGAAGCAATGTGTGTGGACTTGGGACCAAGCTGGATGGATGCAATTGTTGTATTCCTAAAAGTGGAAAAGCTGCCAGAAAACCATAAAGAAGCGCACAGGGTCAGATTGAAGTCGGCAAAATTCAATCTGACAGCAGAGGGACATCTCTACAGAAGGTCCTTCACTGGACCCCTTTTAAGGTGCGTACATCCTTCGCAGGTTAAATATTTTTTATATGAAATTCATGAAGGGATTTGTGGAAGCCATACTGGGGGCAGATCACTAGCTCACAGGGCCATTACCCAAGGGTATTGGTGGCCCTACATGCAAAAAGATGCGGAAGCCTACGTAAAGAAGTGTGAACAATGCCAAATGTTCGCACCTTTGATACATCAGCCAGCTGCTGACCTAAATCATGTATCCAGTCCATGGCCATTTGCCAAATGGGGCATGGACCTTGTCGGGCAGTTGCCCCAAGCAACTGGGAAAAGGAAGTACTTGTTGGTGGCAACAGATTACTTCATGAAGTGGATAGAGGCAGAACCTCTTGCCAAATTCCGAGATGTGGATGTCAAGAACTTCATATAGAGAAACATTATCGCCAAATTTGGCATTCCAAGAGCAATAGTTGCCGACAACGAAACACAGTTTGACAGCAAACTCATCAAGAACTTCTGTGCAAAATTCAAGATAAAGAATTACTTTTCAACACCAAGTTTTCCCCAAAGCAATGGGCAGGCAGAAGCATCCAACAAAGTAATTTTAGATGAGATAAAGAAGAGACTGCAGGCAGTAAAAGGAAAGTGGGTAGACGAGTTGCCCAATGTACTCTGGGCATATCGGACTATGCCGAGAAGATCAACAAGGGAAACCCCATTTGCCATGGCTTACGGCACAAAAGTAGTCATCTCACTGGAGATCGACATTCCAGGGATCAGAACACAAGGAGTAGAGAATAGAACTAATGATATACTCCTAGCACGAGACCTGGATCTCTTAGAAGAAAGAAGAAAGAAAGCTGCAATTCAGCTTACAGCATACCAGCAACAGCTTGCTAGAGCTTACAATACGAAGGTTAACCCAAGAGATTTCCAAGTCGGCGACCTAGTCCTAAGAAAAGTTGTTGGCAACAAGAAGGATCCCAGAGAGGGCAAGCTTGGCCCAAACTGGGAAGGACCCTACAGAATTACTTCGGTATTGGGCAATGGAGCATACCGGCTTGAAGATAATGAAGGCAAAGCATTGCCAAGACCCTGGAACACTTGTAATTTGAAATTTTTCTATCATTAGATGTTCCTTGTTATTTTTTGCCGACGTCATCAATAAAATCTTAGCAGAATTTTCCAAGACTTATGAATTGATAAAAGATGCATAATGTTGTTTCTGAATAATGAGAACCCAAGTGGAACTTAGGTTCACATTGGGGGCAGAGAGAAAATACAAATGCTTAACGCTTGTTGAAATTTGTAGCAATTTACAAGTTGAAGTTAAGCCGAGATTATTGTATATCTTCACTTGTTGAAATTTGTAGCAATTTATAAGTTGAAATTAAACCGCAGTAATGCTTAACGCTTGTTGAAATTTGTAGCAATTTACAAGTTGAAGTTAAGCCGAGATTATTGTTTATCTTCACTTGTTGAAATTTGTAGCAATTTACAAGTTGAAGTTAAACCGCAGTAATGCTTAACGCTTGTTGAAATTTGTAGCAATTTACAAGTTGAAGTTAAGCCGAGATTATTGTTTATCTTCACTTGTTGAAATTTGTAGCAATTTACAAGTTGAAGTTAAACCGCAGTAATGCTTAACGCTTGTTGAAATTTGTAGCAATTTACAAGTTGAAGTTAAGCCAAGATTATTGTTTATTAACGCTTGTTGAAATTTGTAGCAATTTACAAGTTGAAGTTAAACCGCAGTAATGCTTAACGCTTGTTGAAATTTGTAGCGATTTACAAGTTGAAGTTAAGCCGAGATTATTGTTTATCTTCACTTGTTAAAATTTGTTAAGTTGAAGTTAAGCCGCAGTAATGCTTAACGCTTGTTGAAATTTGTAGCAATTTACAAGTTGAAGTTAAGCCGAGATTATTGTTTATCTTCACTTGTTGAAATTTGTAGCAATTTACAAGTTGAAGTTAAGCCGAGATAACTGTTTATCTTCACTTGTTGAAATTTGTAACAATTTACAAGTTGAAGTTAAGCCGAGATAACTGTTTATCTTCACTTGCTGAAATTTGTAGCAATTTACAAGTTGAAGTTAAGCCGAGATAACTGTTTATCTTTACTTACTGAAATTTGTAGCAATTTACAAGGTGAAGTTAAGCCGAGATAACTGTTTATCTTCACTTGTTGAAATTTGTAGCAATTTACAAGGTGAAGTTAAAGTATTGAAATTTGTAAGCAATAATCAGGACAAATACTTGCCGAGGCGTGTCACCCCGAGATGGTTACACGAAGGAGGAAGATTATATATATGCAGAATATTCTAAGTATAGAATCATGCGAAGACAAAAAGGAGAAGACAAGGGTACAAACACTTAGAAAAGAAAAGTTATATTCATTCATCAAGAAAAGATCACATCAGAGAGCATACATTGTTCCAAAAAGATAAAGAAGAAACAAAATACAAATGAGCAAAAGAAAAACGCAAAGCTAAGACTTCTCTCCTCCAGATTGTTGGATTTGAAGATCAGATACAACTTCGGCCTCCTTCTCTGCCGCTATCTCGGCGTCAATTTCTTGAAGAGTTTCTTCAACAATCTTGACCTCAGAAGGGATGTCGGCTGGTACAATCTCAGGAACAGCTTCTATGGGAACCAAATCACCTTCCTCGTCCTGAGTCAAGTCAAGGACTTGCTCATTTTGAGAAGGGGACTTGGCCCCATCAACATCTTTTGATTTTCTGATAAAAGCCTCGTCCTCTTCCTCCTCGGCCTCATTCTCAACATCAGATTTGTCGACATCTTCACTTGGAGTTGGAGCTGGAGGAAATGGCATAGGAATGGCGTCAGCCTTCCACAATGGAGAGTCCTCTGGGACATTGAGTTTTTTTAGAAGGGACATCCAACCCAGGGTAAAACCCTTGTTGCATGCCTCCTTCACTTGTTGTTCATAGGCCTCAGTAACGTCGGCCATGCCTTGGGTGTACACCTTTTCATCAGCTTCTTTGATTTCGGCTTCCTTGGTGGCCAGGGCCTCCTGAAGCTCCTTCTCGGCTTGGGCCATTTTCTCCTCGGCCTCCTTCTTTTGTTATTCAGCAACCTTTCTGATGGCCTCGGTAGATTTTGCCTTTTCTTCGGCATCAGTTTGTGCCTTGATGGCAGCCTCAGCCTGTTCCTCCAATTTTTTCATTTTTGATTGAAGGCCTTTGTTCGACTTCTGGAGGGAGGCAAATTCCTTCTTCATCTCGGCAAGCCTCTCCCTGTTCTCAAAAGATTGCATTGAGAAAGAGTGGGCATGCTGGATTGCTTGAAAAAACACAAGGCAAAAATTAGTACAAAATTTCTTAAAGTACAAAACAGAAAGAAGAAAAATTGCCAAATAGAAGACGTTTACCTGAACAGAATGCTGTAACATTAAAGCGTAATTCTCATACTCGCTATACTTGGCGTTCCGCTCCAGGTCACCTGGGAGAAGTAAAGCGGTACTGAGTGCAACGCCGACATTGATATCGTCGGCACTGTCACTTGCCATTGCAGGCTTATCCTCAAGGGTGATTTCGGGGGCCCAGGGGACATCGGGCTTTTTTGATCCCGAAGTTGTTGCGGAAGAAGACCTCAGCTTTTTTGTTTGTTGGGATTCTGATGGCTGGGTCTCAGAACGCCTCTTCCTAGCGGAAGGCTGAGATTTATCACTCTTAGCCAATTTTGAAATAGGCAGAGTGTCTTCAGACTCCACCTGAGCTACCGTGGCCTTTGGTTGAGCCTTTTTTATTCTTTTTGGTTTTACTGGAGGTTGGGTTTGTGCCGGCTGCTCATCAACAGATGATGGGATGCTGGCCAAAAGGTCCTTTGCAACAAGCTTAGGGGGACCCATCTCGGCGGTATGGACAAGACGTCGCCGACGTTTGCATTTTGATATTGGAATCAGGTATGGAGCCGAGGTTGTTGGCTGATCAGTTGGATCAGATGTTGATCCTTGGTCAGTTCGTGATGTGGATACAGTCAAGGAAGTTGTAGCAGAGGGAGTAGATAAGCTCTTCTTCTTTTTCTTTCTGGGGACGTCGGGGAGAGCTGATTTATATATTGGGATGAAGTTAAAGAGTAGAGGCGCCTTTCTTTTGTGGACAGACAAGTCCAGAAGCTTCTTTAGATCCTTGCTAGGAACAAAGGATTGACGAAAATCTTTCAGTGGCTTGCGAATGGCTGCAAGAAGAACAGACATTAGAAACAGACAAAGTGTTTAAAATTTTGAAAGAAAACAGGCAAAGCTTAATACTGGGCTCTTACCCTTGCCCTCTAAAATTGATCCAGAAAGAGGATAGAGATGGACGTCCTCGTCTGGAGCAAACTCCCAATTTCCCGAGGTAATGAGATAGTCATCTCCAGCCCCCTTGTTGGAGTCTGGGAGGTCGGCTACAATTTTGAACTCAGTGGACCTCGGCTTAAGGTAATAAATGTAGCCATTTTCTTTCAAATTAAGGGCACACATGGTATAACAGTATTGGATGTCGACTAGGGTGATTCTAGCATTTTCTCGTTTAGCTAAGGCAATAACACCAAAGATCACTCGATAGGAATTGATTGCCAGTTGCATGGGATTCAACTTGTAATAGTGAAGAATCTCGCGAAAAAGGATGTTAAGTGGGAGCCGGAGTCCGCACTCAGTGAAAGCTACTATAGGAAAGGGCATTGAATCATCTGTGGGCATGATGGAGTCGTTATCTCCAGCTAGCCTCAGATGGACATCGGCAGGAATAGAGAACTCTTGCCTAAAGTACTCAAGTTTGGTCGCGGTGTCTACCCTATGTCTCCACATATCCATGATAACGGCCTAAATTATAAAGGTTGGGTTTCAGGAAAAAAATGTCTTAAGAGGGTTAATAGGACCTCAGCAAAAATTTGGGTAGAGTATTTGTTTCAGTTTTTCCCTAAGATGTGGGTTCTATATTCAAATCCCAAAATTAAAACTATGAAGATGAAGAACAAAGGCACAGATCTGGAAAAGACACAAGATACAGAAAACAAATGCGAAGTTTCAGAAACAAGAACTCAGATGGGCTATCAAGAACAAGAAAAATGCAAAAGTATATGGCCAAGAACAGTGGCAAAAGTGCAAAGAAGTGGTGAAACAGTGCATGTGTTCAAAATGTGGGTGTATGGGGAGCAAATATTCTGGCAAACCCGTACTCCTTTCTTCCAAGCTCCTGTCTGTCCGATCGACCTACGAGCACAACAGCGGTGAGCTACCCGGCGGTGTGTGGCCGGAAAACCCCTCCGACGATCAAGTTAGCACACACCTTGGGATAGGGAGAGAGGAGAGAGTTGAGTGTAAGTATTTCTCTTACCAAATGTTCATCTGTCCAGCATGGGGGTGCAGACTTGCTTATATACCTTCTGCGCCCCAAATCTACTCCCAGTGATCTCTCGACACGTGGTTCTGTTATCCCATCTGTCAGCACAAATCTTGCTGAATATCACCTAACCCGACTGCCAGCCCACTGCATTGGGAGCTCGGCAGCCGGGCTGCATCTTCTCGACTATCAACGGCCGTGCTATGCAACTAGCCAGAGCGCTCCGCTCGCCGCGCTTAATAAGGACCGAGCTCGGCTGTATCCCGGCCGAGCCGAGCTCGGGACAGCTCATGCTGGTTTGACGTCGGCCTTCCTGCCGGGCTAACTCATGAACCCCGGTCCACCACGCCTTTCTTGGCGCCGGACATCTCACTTGACTGGCCTCTATACCATGCAGATATGTAGCTCGGTCCAATCACACCTTGACTTAACCGAGCAAATCCTTTCAGCACAGGACCGCGCTACCTCGGCCCAATCTTGTCTGGCCCAAATCTGTCCGGCCATTACCACGGCCCAATCCAGATCATAAATCTCCCTCTCAATTGCCCCTTAATTCAGTCCGCGCAAGCGTGACTGGGATTACCTATCTGACTGGGGTAACTTTTCCTCGGTTCTTAGTCTGCAAGACGGTGACCGCACTAAGAAGGCGAGCAAGGTCTGCTCCACGACTTCCTTCTTGGCGAGCAACATCAGCTCGGCCAAGGAACTCCAAAGAAGGCGAGCAAAGTCCGCTCCGCGACTTTCTTCTTGGTGAACAACATCAGCTCGGCAAGGAACTACAACGTCGGCGAGCAAGGTCCGCTCCACGACTTCCTTCTTGGCAAGCAACATCAGCTCGGTCAAGGAACTCCAAGAAACGCGAGCAAGGTTCGCTCCGCGACTTCTTTCTTGGCAAGCAACATCAGCTCGGTCAAGGAACTCCAAGGAAGGCGAGCAAGGTCCGCTCCGCGACTTCCTTCTTGGTGAACAACATCAGCTCGGCACGGAACTCCAAGGAAGACGAGCAAGGTCTACTCCGCGACTTCCTTCTTGGCGAGCAACATCAGTTCGGTCAAGGAACTCCAAGGAAGGCGAGCAAGATCCGCTCCGCGACTTCCTTCTTGGCGAGCAACATCAGCTCGGTCAAGGAACTCCGAGGAAGGCGAGCAAGGTCCGCTCCGCGACTTCTTTCTTGGCGAGCAACATCAGCTTGGTCAAGGAACTCCGAGGAAGGCGAGCATGGTCCGCTCCGCGACTTCCTTCTAGGCGAGCAACATCAGCTCGGCAAGGAGCTCCAAGGAAGGCGAGCAAGGTCCGCTCCGCGATTTCCTTCTTGGTGAGCAACATCAGCTCAGCAAGGAACTTCCAAGGTCGGCGAGCAAGGTCCGCTCCGTGACTTGCTTCTTGGCGAGCAACATCAGCTCGGTCAAGGAACTCCAAGGAAGGCGAGCAAGGTCTGCTCCGCGACTTCCTTCTTGGCGAGCAACATCAGCTCGGTCAAGGAACTCTAAGGAAGGCGAGCAAGGTCCGCTCCGCGACTTCCTTCTTGGCAAGCAACATCAGCTCGGCAAGGAACTCCAAGGAAAGCGAGCAAGGTCCACTCCACGACTTCCTTCTTGGCGAGCAACATCAGCTCGGCAAGGAACTTCCAAGGTCGGGAAGCAAGGTCCGCTCTGCGACTTGCTTCTTGGCGAGCAACATCTGCTCAACAAGGAACTTCCAAGGTCGGCGAGCAAGGTCCGCTCCGCGACTTCCTTCTTGGCGAGCAACATCAGCTCGGCAAGGAACTCAAGGAAGGCGAGCAAGGTCCACTCCGCGACTTCCTTCTTGGCGAGCAACATCAGCTCGGCAAGGAACTTCCAAGGTCAGCGAGCAAAGGTCCGCTCCGCGACTTACTTCTTGGCGAGCAACATCAGCTCGGTCAAGGAACTCCGAGGAAGGCGAGCAAGGTCCACTCCGCGACTGCCTTTTTGGCGAGTAACATCAGCTCGGTCAAGGAACTCAAAGGAAGGCGAGCAAGGTCCGCTCCGCGACTTCCTTCTTAGCGAGCAATATCAGCTCGGCAAGGAACTTCCAAGGTCGGCGAGCTAGGTCCGCTCCGCGACTTGCTTCTTGGCGAGCGACATCAGCTCGGTCAAGGAACTCCGAGGAAAGCGAGCAAGGTCCGCTCTGCAACTTCCTTCTTGGTGAGCAACATCAGCTCAGCAAGGAACTTCCAAGGTCCGCGAGCAAGGTCCGCTCCGCGACTTGCTTCTCGGCGAGCAACATCAGCTCGGCAAGGAACTCTGGTCTTTCCACAAAAATGATTGTCAATTGCCCATTTTCCTCGGCCTTCTGACTGACGTCTTCCAAAACCAAACTTCCTAGATCTCTTCCATGGTTGTTCGCACCGCCATTCTCTGAGCTTCCTGCTGGGATAAAGCATCTTGGCTAGAGCCTTAAGTTGAGCAAAACATCAACTCCTTTTGCCGTTGTAAACCGTCTCGGCTGAAACTTCTGAGTTGAGCAAATCATCGACTCACTTGGCCGGCGTACATCATCTCGGCTGAAACTTCAGAGTTGAGCAAATCATCAACTTATTTCTCCGGAGTACATCATCTCGGCTGAAACTTCAGAGTTAAGCAATCATCAACTCATTTGGCCGGAGTAAATCATCTCGGCTCCAACTTCAGAGTTGAGCAAATCATCAACTCATTTGGCCGAAGTAAATCATCTCGGCTGAATCTTCAGAGTTGAGCAAATCATCAACTCATTTGGCCGGAGTACATCATCTCGGCTGAATCTTCAGAGTTAAGCAAATCATCAACTCATTTGGCCGGAGTACGTCATCTCGGCTAAAACTTCAGAGTTGAGCAAATCATCAACTCATTTGGCCGGAGTAAATCATCTCGGCTGAATCTTCAGAGTTGAGTAAATCATCAACTCATTTGGCCGGAGTACATCATCTCGGCTGAATCTTCGGAGTTGAGCAAATCATCAACTTATTTGGCCGGAGTACATCATCTCGGCTGAAACTTCAGAGTTGAGCAAATCATCAACTCATTTGGCCGGAGTAAATCATCTCGGCTGAATCTTCAGAGTTGAGCAAATCATTAACTCATTTGGCCGGAGTACATCATCTCGGCTGAATCTTCAGAGTTGAGCAAATCATCAACTTATTTGGCCGGAGTACATCATCTCGGCTGAAACTTCGGAGTTGAGAAAATCATCAACTCATTTAGCCGGAGTACATCATATCGGCTAAATCTTCGGAGTTGAGCAAATCATCAACTCATTTGGCTGGAGTACATCATCTCGGCTGAAACTTCAGAGTTGAGCAAATCATCAACTCATTTGGCCAGAGTAAATCATCTCGTCTGAATCTTCAGAGTTGAGCAAATCATCAACTCATTTGGCCGGAGTACATCATCTCGGCTGAATCTTCAAAGTTGAGCAAATCATCAACTTATTTGGCCGGAGTGCATCATCTCGGCTGAAACTTCGGAGTTGAGCAAATCATCAACTCATTTAGCCGGAGTACATCATCTCGGCTGAATCAGAAAAGTTCTTAAGCAAAAGTAATTCACTTCTATTACATTGACAAAAAGAGCATCACATTCAGAAGTGTAGGGGAAACAAGTTCTTCCTCAAAAAATTACTTAAGAACGATAAGAATATAATAGTTTCAGGTTAGCCGCATTCCATGGCCGGGGGTACGCCTTTGCCATCCAAATCTTCTAAGTGGTATGCCCCCTTACCCGCCAGATCGGTTATCTTGTAAGGCCTTTTTGTCTGTTGCCACCAGGGTTGTCTTCGCGGTGGACGCCGCTGCATCATCCTCTACTCGGATGTGCTCATTGATTCGCTGCATTAGTTGCCCCATGGATGGCGGCTGGTTCATTGTAAGCGAGTCCCTCAGCCTATGTCTGACCGGGAGACTGCGCTTGTATTGGGTGATTGCCAGGTTGACCGGGCAATCCAAGATCTCGTTGAAGGTTTCCCAATATCTGGAGTTGTATGCCTTCAGTGTGTCGTTCGGCTCCATCTTGACACTGAGAAGGTGGTCAACTTCCTTTGGCGTTTTGGTGTTGGTTTTGAAGCGCGTCACAAAGGCTTCGGTCAACTGCTGCCACCTTTCTATGCTCCCCTCCGGCAGCCTCTCAAACCATTTCAAGCCCAGCTCGCCCAAACTTAACGGAAAGATAAGGCACATAAGAGCGTCATTCCGCCTATGTCCGGCCATGACCTGTAGGAAGTGGCTTACATGCATATAGGGATCGGTTTTTCCGTCGTAGAGCGTGAACTTAGGCTGGTGGAAGCCTGTGGAAAACGGTGTTGTTTCTATCTCCACGGAGAAAGGGGTGGCGCTCAACCTTGCCAAGTCGGAATCCACAAGGAGTGGCGCTGCTAGGCGGGGTGGAGGCATTCCGACCTCCTCGCTGGCGTGAACCCCGTAGGATAACCGCTGGAAAGCCGGTATCCTCTGTGCCTCCCGCCGGCGAGCCCGTTCCTCCAAGACTGCCCGCAAATCTTCTGATCGAGCGAAATAGGTATACCTCGACGTCGTCGCCGAACGTGAGGGCTGGTAAGTGCTATCTTGCGCGCTGGACTTCTCTGCGCGCACATCGGAATCACCAACCTTGTAACTTTTGGTAATAGAGATGGACAGTGTGTGCCGCTGACTCTGACTACCTGAACAGCAGGATTGGGTGCGCTCACTGTGGTCTCTCACTCCAGCTACACCCTTCCCTTTGACATGCCGCTTCAGCTCCTTCATCTCCGCCGTCATTCACCGGATGACGGCGTCCTGGTCCTTCAACTTATTTTCCAAACGTCTGGCGTGTGAGTCTCTCCTCCGCCGATGACTGTCTGGACTCCGTGAATGACCATGACTTCTTTCGCGCTTATCCCGCGCGTCCCCCGACTGTCCTCCTGGGAATGTCTCCAAGTCCCCCATCGGAGTAATGGTAGGGTGTCCCTCTCTCCGTCTGCCTGACTCCGGAGTGGCTCCATCGATGGCGGACAGCGGAATCTCTTCATTGTTCGCCATAGAAAGCGATCGGATGAGCTTGGAAGACAAGGTTTTATTTTTCAAAGTTCCCACAGACGGCGCCAATTGTACGGGAACAAATATTCCAGCAAGCCCGTACTCCTTTCTTCCAAGCTCCTGTCTGTCCGATCGACCTGCGAGCACAACAGCGGTGAGCTACCCGGCGGTGTGTAGTCGGAAAACCCCTCCGACGATCAAGTTAGCACACACCTTGGGATAGAGAGAGAGGAGAGAGTTGAGTGTAAGTATTTCTCTTACCAAATGTTCATCTGTCCAGCATGGGGGCGCAGACTTGTTTATATACCTTCTGCGCCCCAAATCTACTCCCAGTGATCTCTCGACACGTGGTTCTGCTATCCATTGAGAGGGAGATTTATGATCTGGATTGGGCCGTGGTAATGGCCGGACAGATTTGGGCCAGACAAGATTGGGCCGAGGTAGTGCGGTCTTGTGCTGAAAGGATTTGCTCGGTTAAGGCAAGGCGTGATTGGACCGAGCTACATATCTGCATGGTATAGAGGCCAGTCAAGTGAGATGTCCGGCGCCTGGAAATGCGTGGTAGACCGGGGTTCATGAGTTAGCCCGGCAACAAGGCCGACGTCAAACCAGCATGAGCTGTCCCGAGCTCGGCTCTGTCGGGATACAGCCGAGCTCGGTCCTTATTAAGCGCGGCGAGCGGAGCGCTCTGGCTAGTTGCATAGCACGGCCGTTGATAGTCGAGAAGATGCAGCCCGGCTGCCGAGCTCCCAATGCAGTGGGCTGGCAGTCGGGTTAGGTGATGTTCAGCAAAATTTGTGCTGACAGATGGGATAGCAGAACCACGTGTCGAGAGATCACTGGGAGTAGATTTGGGGCGCAGAAGGTATATAAGCAAGTCTGCGCCCCCATGCTAGACAGATGAACATTTGGTAAGAGAAATACTTACACTCAACTCTCTTCTCTCTCCCTATCCCAAGGTGTGTGATAACTTGATCGTCGGAGGGGTTTTTCGGCCACACACCGCCGGGTAGCTCACCGCTGTCGTGCTCGCAGGTTGATCGGACAGACAGGAGCTTGGAAGAAAGGAGTACGGGCTTGCCGGAATATTTGCTCCCCATACAGTGGGCAAAGGTAAAATCATGGATGAATGCATTCAGATGTGCGATTTATGAATTAGAAAAGCTTTGAACAGTACAGTAATGGCGACAGCAAAAGGAAAAGAAACATCAGGGAATCGAAAACGAAAAAAAAACATAAGCTTACCTGAAAAAGGGAGGCCGGAAAAGGATTTGCCAATGTCCTATGAAGGTTGCAGGAGCAGAAGACCGGTGGAAATCTCGCCAGAAGGGGTGAACGGAGAAGGTTGCAGTGCTATTGGAGGCTTGAGCAATAGAGGGTTTCGAAGGCTAGAAAGAGATAGCTGGAGATTCGAATGAAAAAGTGAAGAGACGGAAAGAAAGGGGGAAAAGTTTTTGTCAAAAATTGAAAACGGCGGCAAAAAGTAATTAATATGCCTAGAAGAACGTATGCGTCAGACGGCGCACGTGAGAGAGAGACGGCTTGCGAGCGCGTCATGAACACGGTCCAATGAGGTGAAAACGCGTGAAAGAAACGGTTGAATAAATGATGCGTGACAACTCACACATATGAAGGGGTTCACTGGAATTCTTGTTCTCCGAAGAGAACACGTCGGCCTGAAATGAATGATCTTGGCTAAACAGTTTTTGAGCCAATATGCAGAAAGAAATATCGATGTTGGTTCCACCACCTCAGGATACCGAGGTAATAGAACCTAGGGGGCAGTTGTGGGGATATATTTTCTGAGTACCAACACGTGGCCAAGGTGACGCCGACGTATCAGCCGAGGTGCCACGTGTCCTGGTTGTTATGCCGAGGTAATCTCGGATAGGCTGAGGTTATATCCGAAGATATCGGAATCCGAGATAAGTGGATAAGGGACAAGAGTCCCAGAATAAAGAGGAGATTTAGCCAAGATAAGAATAAAGCTCTTAGGGAGTTTATCTTTATCTCTAAAGGAATCCAAAGTAAGTATTGAACAGAAGTCCATAGAAGTCAGGCTTCTAGTGGGACTGAGATTGAGTTAACTATAAAAGAGAGGCACCCCCGTGGGTCTAAGGTACGCTATTTATGCTTTGAGCAGTGAATTTAGCACTTGATTTATCTTTGATAGATATACTGACTTGATCGTCGGAGTGCCCTCAGGTGGACGAACCACCGCCGAAATCTTCTCTTTCTGTTACAGGTTAGCTGAAGCCATCTATTCTGTTAGCTGAAGCCATCTATTCTGTCAGTGCTCTCCAGCTAATTACTAAACGAGCAGTGTGGTCAGAAAATCACTCACGCAATAAAAATATTTTATTGTATATAATTTACACTTATGACATAAACTTAAATTTTAATATAATATTTTTTTTATGTTATATAACAGTTATTATGATATTTTTTGTCTAAATTTAAACGTAACTTAACTTTTTGAGTAAAGTAAAAAAAAAAAAAAAAACTTGAGTAATCTATTCAATATGTTTTGGGAAGTAAAAAAAAAATCAACTTTTAACTTTTTACTCATTTTGGGTCACATCATCTCCCATATTTTTTATTCATAAAAAAACAAAATAGATTAAAAAAGTCAAAAAATTAACTTTTTACTAACTTTCTAAAACACCACTAAATACTAAATGGTTTAGCTAAAAAAAGTAGCCAAATAAATCAAATTAGACACTCCAATTTAAATAGTGTGGATTAGAGAAGAAGAGCTAAATCCATATATATATATATTATGGCCAAGTTTGGCATGTGGTCAAAAAGTTAAAAAGTCAAAAAATTACTTAAAAAATTAAAAAGTTATCATTATTTACCAAAAATCAAAAATTACGGTTACACATCTCCCAATCCTAATTTTTCCCTATACACTAATTTATACAATTTTTTAATATACATTTTTCCATAAAAAGTCAAAAAGTTAACCTAAATAACCATATTTTTTTTCTTAATTTTTTAGTCTAAAAAGTCAAAAAATATACTTGTTTAAGATATCCCAAACAACTCCTATATTTAAACCTTGCTTTTGTCTCTATTATATTTGTTTTAATTTGCTTTAATCTTTGTTTATGGCGAATTATACGAGAGGTCTTTATAGTTTGAAACTTATGTTATTTTAATTTTTAATTTTTTAATTGTGACATATTTGATTATAAATTTTGAAATTTGTTTTAAATAAGGATAATTGAATATATCATTGCTCAATTTCAAGGGCAAAGTCTTAAATTTGATAAAATATCAATATTTTTAAATTCTTTAAAATTATTTCTACCTATCAAAGATAAAATTATATAAAATTGATAAATCTTTTACATATTTATTTATTTTTTTACCAAATTAATTTTTATTATGTATTTTGATGATGATCATATAATAGGTGGTTGTTTTTATTTTCATTAAATTAATTTTTATTTTTCTAAAAGTCAAATATGACGACAACTTTGATATCATTATTAAACTAATCCATAAAAATTCAAAATTAAAAACATTTCATATATTAAATCAGCAATGCTAGGTGTCATGAAAAACTTTTCATGAAAATAATCATGAAAGCTTTGTGACCTTTGGATTACACTTAGGGGTTGTTTGGGGTGTCCTAAATAAGTACACTTTTTGTCTTTTTGGACTAAAAAATTGAGGTTGAAAATATAGATATTTGGGTTAACTTTTTGACTTTTTATGGAAAAATATATAATAAAATATTGTAAAAATTGATTTGTAGGGAAAAATTTGAATTGGGAGTTGTGCAGCCGTAATTGTTGACTTTTGGTTAATAGTGTTAACTTTTTAACTTTTTAAGTAACTTTTTGTCTTTTTATCTTTTTTGAAAGATCCCAAACTTGCCCTTAGAATAAAGCACCACACACTAATCAAGGTAATTCAAGGATCACAAATCTTTCAGGATCATTTTTCATGAAAAAATTTTCATGATCCCTAACTTTTCTAATATTAAATATATCGATTATACATTAAAGGCCTAACAATCACTTATTACATGATCATCATTTAAACACATAATAAAAATAAATAAAAATGTAAAAGATTTATCAATTTTATATAATTTTATTAAGTGTGTAGAAATAACTTTTAAAAATTTTAAAATATTTTTTTGACATTTATTTTTGTCAAATTAATTTATATTTTGTTAAATTAACAACTTTATCTTTAAAATTAACTAATACTATATTCGATTGCCTTATTTCAAATAAGATTCAAAATTTAAAATTAAATATATCATAATTAAAAAATTAAAAATTAAAATAACACAAATCGAAAGGACGGTGAGTGGAATTCACAGTTTGTTTATTTATTTTTTGAGGTTTGGTTGTTGACAAGTTCCCATGCTTTACGCTAGACGGTCAGATACAAATTTTTTATTGACGAAATTTTATCCCGGGCAGGTATAACTGTGCTACACCATATGTTCGGCTGCGTTATTAATTTAGAGGGGATTATGGAAAAAGCTTCTCTATTTTATTTTTTTTCAAAGATGGGAAAATGCTTCTCTAGTTGTACTAACGATTGGATGGTGCAAATTTGGGTTATAAGATTCCATATGGTCCTATTTCAATAATTCATTTTGATTTTATTTTTAATTTTTTATGTATATATTATTCATTAAAAAATAAAATGATAAAATAAATGTAGCTATATTATTAAATCATGCTTGCTTTAAAAAGAACTGATGAAATGTACATTTTTAATAGTACAATACATAATAAAAATGATGAAATCATCAGGTTATAGTTATAAAATTAGTCTGATTTTTTTAAACACAGAAAAAAAATAAAAAAATTGAAACAAATAGTAAAAGTGATATCTAAAATAAGCCGAACAACCCAAAATAATATCATCCAGGCAATCCTAAGTAGGATTGGAGATAGCATTCACGAACAGGGTAGGCTCGACTCGACTCGACTCTTTAAGGAATTGGTTTGCCTCGTTTACTAAATGAGCCAAATTCGAGTTCAAATAAACTCGACTCGTTTATCTTTATTTAAATTATATAATAAATACATTATTTATATATTAAATAATATATAAATATATATAAATAATAGTATAAATACATTATTTATATATTAAATAATAAAAATAATATTTTTTATTTAAATAATATTAAAAAAGTCTTATCAAACCGAGCTAAATCGAGTCAAACTCGAGTTTTATTAATATTAACAAGCCAAACTGAATTCGAACCCAATTACTTATCGAGCCGAATACAAGCTCAGCAAAACTCGACTCGACTCATTTGCAGCCTTAATTGAAGATAAGTTTCTCTATTGAATATAATGAAATTGTGATTAGAATCAAAAAGGATCGTATATCTATTTGTTATATATATATATATATATTTCTTAGAGTGAGATATATGATTGGATAAGAATATATAATTACTTTTATAATAAAAATATATAAAATTATTTAATTAATTATTATTATTATTATTTGATTAACGAAAATTAGTTGTTAGATTCGAACGAAATGCTATGAAAAAAATATAAAAAATATTTAATAATCTAACATTTTTATAGTAAAACAAATCTAGGAGACAAGTATATTATTTAATAATAGCGAATTACACTAACCGTCCCTGTAGTTTGAGACTCGTATCACTTTGGTCCTTAACTTTTAATTATGACACATTTGATCCTGAATTTTTAATCTTTTTCCAAAGAATGACAATTGAAAATAACATTACTCAATTTCAAGAGAAAAGTCGTCAATTTAATAAAATATAAATTAATTTGACAAAAATAAATGTCAAAAAAATATTTTTAAATTTTTGAAAATAATTTCTACCCACCAAAGATAAAATTATGTAAAATTGATAAATCTTTTGGACATTTATTTTTTTTACCAAATTAATTTTTATTATGTGTTTAGATAATAATCATGTAATGAGTGATTGTTTTTATTTTCATTAAATTAATTTCTATTTTTTCAAAAGTCAAATATGGTGACAACTTTGATATCATTCTTAAACCAATTCATTAATCAAAAAAATCCAAAACTAAAAACATTTCATATATTAAATATATCGATTGCACATTAAATTATTAAATTAATTTCTATTTTTTCAAATGTTAAATATCGCAACAACTTTAATGTCGTAATTAAACCAATCCATTAAATAAAAAATCTAAAATTAAAAAAAAAATTATATATTAAATATATCGATTACACATTAAAAGTCTAACAACCACCCATTACATGATTATCATCCAAACACATAATAAAAATTAATTTGGTAAAAAAAAATAATGTCTAAAAAATTTATCAATTTTACATAATTTTATCTTTAGTGGGTAGAAATAATTTTTAAAAATTCAAAAATATTTTTTTGACATTTATTTTTATCAAATTGATGACTTTGCCCTTGAAATTAAGCAATGGTATTTTCAATTGTCGTTATTTTGAACAAAATTTAAAATTTAGAGTCAAATATGTTACAATTGAAAAATTAAGAATCAAAGTGACACAAGGTCCAAACTATAGGGACCATTAGCGTAATTTGCTTATTTAACAATGTTTATAATTAATTAATACTACCATATTTAATGATTTTTTTAAAGACTTTAGGTGTCGTTTGTTTGGCAGATTAGGTTAGATGAGATTATTAGCGAGATGATAGTTAGTGAAGAGATTGTTAGTGAGAGAATTAAATAAAAGTGTGTTTGCTTTGATAATAGTATGAGAGATGGTCAGTGATGGAAGTGTTAAAACAAAAATAATAAAATTAAAAAAATAAAATTTTTATATCAAATAAACTCAATTCCCTCACTATTTTTTTAATCTCATCCAAAACCCAGCCAAGTTAATTCCTCTACTGAGTGAGATTACTAAACCACTCGAACTATCAATCCACCCTCTCATTTCACTACCAAACATGTTGTAGGTGGAACCCACAGCTATGGTAGTCTAATCCGGCCACTCAAGCCACAAAACAAATATGGCCTCAAGATTCATTTGTTTTCAGAGGTAGAATGGAGAGGATTGTTAATGAAGGGACTATTAGTAATGGGACAGCTAGTGAAGAGATTAAGAAAAATTATGTTTGTTGGATAACCAGTGAACTAGTAATAGTTCATGTTTGTTTTGAGAGATAGGTGTGGGATTAACCGTATAAAATTCCACAAATATCATTTGCATTATTATCAAATTTGGACTTATACCAACCAAAGAATAAATAAATTTTTACTCAATGTTATTCTTCTCTTTTTTATTTTTCTTTTAATTATTAAAGAATCCAAATATCAAAAAATTTTAATTCAATGTTATTCTCTCTCTTCTTTTTTTTTTTAAATATTAATGAATATAAAAAAGTAGTCCCAAAAATCTAATAACAGTGAGCAAAGCTTTGGTTGTTCAGCAGCAAAGAGTTGACACCAAGAACATGATGAGGTCGACACCAAAAGATAAATAACAAAAGCTGAGGGTTGACACCCATTATAGTGAGGGATGACACCAATAACATATATCAGTCAATATAGAGAAGAAAAGAAAGAAAATGGTCAACATCAAAACAGGGGTCGACACCAAAATTGCTGCTGTTGATGAGCCAGGGCAATAATATGACTAAAATAGTAAATCACTCCCTTATATCAACGGATTAATTTTCTAATACCAAATCTTTGGCCAGACTATCAATTCCAATAGTCAAAACCTATCTTAATCCAGAGAGTTTATGAATCCCCTCCTCAAACTTGTAAATAAATATAATATTAATGGATTTCATCTCTATCTTAATCTAATCCATCTCTCTGTCTTTGAAAACAAACGTGTTCTTAGGATTACGGTGCTCCTTAAAAACTCTCTAGTCCATCCTTCCGTTCTAGTATCGTATAATAATGTAGATATAAAGAATATGCACATCAAGCTTTCATATTTTATTTATGAATAATACTTTGTAGCTCGAGAAATGTGGCTCGAAAGTGGCTCAAATAGCCAAAACGACGTCGTTTTGGCTTTTTTTTTTTTGTTCCTTTTCTTTTTCTTTTTCTTGCTTTCAGAAGAGAGAAGAGGCGAGAGAGAGAAGAGAGGAGGAAGAGAAGGAAGAGAGGATGAAGAGAAGGTGGCGTCTCTCTCTCTCTCTACTGGTGGCGGCGTCGGTGGGTATCGCCTCTTTCAAACTCTACTCTTCTTTTTTTTTTTTCTTTTTTTTCTTTTTTTTTCTCTTCTTGATCTGGATTTGAAGATGAGGGGAAAAAGAAAAAAAAAAAAATTTGTTGATGATGATGATGTGTTGATGATGAAGATGTTGTTGATGATGTGTTGATGAAGACACTCTGTTTTCTCTACATTTTCTTTTTTTTTAGTTGATATGGATTTGATCTGGATCTGAAGATTAGTTCATCAAAAAAAAAAAAAAAATTGGCTCATGAAGATGTTGTTGATGATGTGTTGATGAAGACACTCTATTTTCTCTACATTTTTATTTTTTATTTTTTAGTTGATCTGGATTTGATCTGGATCTGAAGATTAGTTCATCAAAAAAAAAATTTGGTTGATGATGATGATGATGTGTTGATGAAGGCATTTTTTTTTTCTTCTTCTTCTTCTTCGTTTTCTTCTTCTTCTTCATCAGAAAAATCTGCAAAAAAACGCAGAAAAAAAGAAAAAAAGAAAAGAAAAACATCAAAACGACAATCGAAATTGTTTATTTATTTATTTTGATAAGAAATCATGAGACATGCCTTCAGACGGGCTAATAAAATATTCGTTCAATTCATGTTTAATAAGATTTTAGTATCATGATTGCACAGTTGGTAGCTCGAAAGTCGAATGGCTCAACACCAAAACAACGTTGTTTTGGTGTTTTTTTTTTTTCACGTTTTTCTAAAGCTGAAAAAGAAGAAGAAAGCCGAAGAAGAAGAAGCAGAGAAGAAGGAGCTGGGTTTCGACATCAACACAAGGAGCTGGGTTTCATCAACATCAACAACATCTTTATCAACATCATCACCATCATCAACAAATTTTTTTTTTCCAGATCCAGAACAACTAATATATATATATATATATATATAGAAAAAACAGATGAAAGCAACATCTTCATCAACATCATCACCATCATCAACAATTTCATTATCACCATCATCATCATCATCATCAACAACAAATTTTTTTTTTTCTTCAGATCCAGAACAGCTAAAAATATATATATATATATATATATAGAGAAAATGAAATCAACATCTTCATCAACATCATCATCATCATCATCATCTTCTTTAGATCATCATCTCCAGATCAACATCATCATCTCCAGATCCAAATCCAGATCAACTAGAAAAAAGAAGAAGAAGTAGAGTCTGAAAGAGGCGAAGGTGATACCCACCGGTGCCGCCACTGCCACCTTCTCTTCCTCCTCTCTTCTCTCTCTCACCTCTTCTCTCTTCTGTATGTGAAATCAAGAGCAAGAAAAAGAAAAAGAAAAAAAAAAACCTAATACCCAAAACGACGTCGTTTTGGGTATTATGGCCAATTTCGAGCCAACCATTTCGAGCAACAAAGCATTATTGTTTCTATTATTATAAAATAATAATGTACACCGAGAAAATATGCAAATCATGCTATCACATTTGCTAATTTAGTTCTGGTTAAATTTTTTTATTTAGTTAAAATATTATTTTAGTTATGACCCATGAATTTTTTTAATTATGTCTCATGTTATGTTTAATTATAATATATATTTTTTATTTTAGTTATAACTTTGAAAATAGAGAAATTTAGCCAAAATTCTTTTATTGAACAATTGTCTGGTGAAAATGACAATTCAATTTATTTTGCTTCATAAATCTCCTAAAGAGGAAACGCATAATTGAGTAAGGACAAAGTAAAATATATTTTTTTCTTTAACAATATTGCCAGAGCAATATATTACTGTGAACTAGAGTAACATGCTACTCTTTATATCAATTTTGACGGTAATAATAATATATATATATATATATATATTTTAAAAAAATTCATAATCAATATGAATCTTATTTGATAAATTTTGATGAAAGAATTCTAAAAATACTAATTTTATTAAAAACCGACATCTGGATAAAAATTTATATTATTTTAAAATTTAATTTTTTAATAATAGTGATATATATTAGATTTTTTAAGAATTTTTTTTATATATTTATATTTAATGTATTAAAATTTTATTACGAGAAAGTTTTGATCAAATCTTTTAATATAAAATTATATATATATTTTAATAAAATGCAAAAAGAATGTGCATGGTGTTTTGCCCTTTATTTATAGAGAAATGTTAGGTGTCATGAAGAATTTTCATGAAAACTGTCATGAAAATCATCTGTACCGTTAGATCAGGTATGTGTCTCATGATCCAACGGTGCAGATGATTTTCATGACAGTTTTCATGACAATTTTCATGAAACGTAGCAGACCTTATTTATAAAGTAAGTTGAACAACTAGCTGTGATGTATTGATGAAGGACAACACGTGGTTATCGTCTGCAGTGGACACGTGGGTGACTGGGCAGTGTGGAGGAAATTGTGTGCTTTGGCATGTGCAGGAATACTTTCCAGGCGCGGGAGTTGGCATGTGCATGAATACTTTCTAGGCGTGGGAGTTGCTGTTGGGGACAGTGTGCTGTGGGGACTTTAAGGGTCCGTTTGTTTTTAGGAATAGAATAAAGGAGATTAATAGTGAGGAGGACTGTTAGTAAGAGGATTAAAAAAAATGTGTTTGTTAGATAATCAATAAATTAGTAATAGTTCATATTTATTTTGAGAGATAGAGATGAGATTAACCATATAAAATTACACAAACACCCTTGTTGTATTAGTATTAAATTTAAACTTACCAATTAATAAATGCATTACCTAATTAAATTATTCAAAAATTAAAATTAAAATTATATAATTAAAAATAATAAAAAATTCAACTATTAATCTTTTTTATTTTATTTTATTATTATTAAACAAACCATCCAATGGTTTCTCCAAAACCAGCCCATGGTTTTGCAAAAGTATTCAAAACATTGAAAAAGATGTTGCCTTTAACTCTGTAACTTCATCCATGTGAGGCTGACGGTGACGCTTGTACTTCATCCATCTAAAGCCGATAGTGACGAAGAACAAGATCAAGATCATCAACCTTAATGAGAACGATGATGTCATTTCATTCGGGTATGATTTTTATTTGTTGTTGCAAATTTCTGGGTTTGTGGATGAGAACGACGATGTCGTCTCATTTGAGCCAATTTGCTGTAAATTTCTATATTTGTTGATATTTTCTGACGATTGAAGGAAGAAATAATGATGGCTTCATTCGGGTATGATTTTTTTTTTTCTTGCAAATTTTTGAGTTTGTGGGTTTGTGGATGTTTGTGGATCAAAACAACGATGTTGTCTCATTTGAGCCAATTTTTTTGTAAATTTCTGGGTTTGTTAATATTTTCTAGAGATGGAAGAAACATTTTTGTGGGCAAAATCTTCATTCACACTCGAATATCAATGGCTTAATTTTTAATACCAAGTTCTCTGCCCCTTTGCTGATTCCCTCTTTGGAGGGGATTCAGAGTCAGAACGGATTATCACTCCGGTGGCAATTTTGCAAACAAATATGATATTGTGAATCCGACTTCACTATTAATCCTAATCCCAAGCCTCAACTTGGAAAACAAACGGGGCCTAATGGGTTTGAGGGTTTCAAATCTTTTGAATGTAGTTAACATCTTCTTCATCTTTTTCGTGTTTTGTTTTTTATTTTTGATTTCTTTTATTTAAAATATTCCGTGAGACGGATTGATTATGGATATGAGTAGTAATAGTAGAGGTATTTATACTTTTTGGATCACTCTTGGAGCATTCTTTTTCCTTCAACTTGTAATTTTATATTTTTAATAAAATTTTAATTTACCAATAAAAAAATGAAAAAAAACTTGCTGTGATGTATGATCATGCATTAGTTTTTGGAACTGACTTCCTCCCACTTGCGAATGACATTTCCGCGATGCTCGGCAATTTTTTTAATCTTATAAAATTAACTTCAACAACAAATTGTTGTACCTGCAATTGAAAAAACAAGTGCCCATAATAATAATAATAATAATAATAATAATAAAAAGAGTGAGTTACTAATATAAGGGATGATTAGATAGAGTAAGACACTATTTGGCATCTTTTACAAAGATGTATTCTTTTTTTATTTTTTTACATATATATATATATATATATATTTTTTTTTTAAATGTCAAAAAGTATATTTAGGTCTTGTTTGGCAAATGACTTTTTTAGCCAAAAAGCTAAAAAGTCACTAAGACACCGTTTGGGAAGGGATTTTGTGGATTTTTTTGGCTATTTTAGTCATAAAAGACAAAATAGGCTATTTTAGCCACAACAAACAAAGTATCACATCCAACCCATAATCATTACACTTTTCTCTCACAAAAAAAGTCAAAAAAGTCAAAAAGTCAAAAAGCCCTTTCCAAACCAAGCTTTTTAGCCCAGGCTAAAATAGCCAAAAAAACTAAAAAGTCAAAAAGTCAACCCACTTATAAAAAAACTAAAAAGTCAAAGATTCTATTTTTTCTCTACTTTTTGTACATCTTTTCGTAAAAATTCAAAAAGTCATCCCAAACATACTAATTTTTTTACATCACATTTTAGTTAAAAAGTCAAAAAGTTACTAAAAAAGCCTGTTCCCAAACGAGGCCTTATTCAATTCATTCCAAACACCCTCTAAATGTCAAGAAAAAAAATAGAGAAAATATAATTTTACTCCTAAATTATCACTTAAAAATTAATTTAAGTCCTATTATTTTAGTAATTTTATTTTACACTTAAGTCTTGTTTGGGAACATATTATTTTAGTAACTTTTTATCTTTTTATGGAAAGATGTACAAAAAAGTAAAGAGAGTGATGTGATAACTTATAGTAACTTTTTAACTTTTTGACTAAAATGTATAGTTAACAAATGAGGCCTTAAACTATTTGATTTCGCATTAATTTTACTCTCACTGTTAATTGTCGTCGATAATCAAACAGAAGTTGCTGACGTGATACTCAAATTTCTTTTGAAATTTTATTTTACCTCTTAAACTATTTTCAAAATATCAATTAGACTCCTGAATAAAATAAAGTTTGGGAATTTAATTGATATTTTAAAAATAATTTATGGGGGAAAAAATGAAG
The DNA here is from genome assembly GCF_055761805.1 of Camellia sinensis. Classification (NCBI taxonomy): domain Eukaryota; kingdom Viridiplantae; phylum Streptophyta; class Magnoliopsida; order Ericales; family Theaceae; genus Camellia; species Camellia sinensis. Next base: position 60,037,229 of record NC_138962.1, on the reverse strand, counting down.
TTTTAAATGAAGGTTTGGTGGCACGTTAGCGAATTTCATTTGATTATACACAACAGCTGACGACAGGGTGAAATTGATTCAAAATCGAATAATTTGAGTATAAAATTGATATAATCAAAAGAATGAGAGTTGAATTGATTTTTAAGTAATAGTCTAAGGTGTAAAATGAAATTTTCTTAAAAAACAGAAGAAGAAAGTTTTAGATACAAGTATAGCCTTTCTCTCCTCTTTTTTAATCTAAATTTTTGCAGCGGTTAAGTGAAAGGAAAATATCAAATAAAAAATATAAATTACACTAGTCTCACTTGAGTTGGAATAAATTATCAGAACTGTTAGGGACCCCTAGCTGGGGGCACCCCCAGCACCCCCAGCTCATTTTCATTGGCCAATTTCCTTCTTTTTTTTTTTTTTTCTTTCCTTCCAATCACCCAGTGCCACGTGGCACTGGGGGGTCACTGGGGGTCGGTTTTACTGGGGGTCTGCCGCATTTTTGAATAAATTATAGAGGAGTAGGAGTTCGATTTTATGTGGTTAAGTTCACGGGATTGCTGATGATGATTGATATGATTGGTGAATGGTTGATAAATGCAATTGTGATCTAGTGTCGTCTATTTTAAAGTTAGAATTGTTGGAAATGGTAGAAAAATTCTGGGTAAAATCAGAATTTTTTTTCAAGTTTGGTCTATTTTTTAGGTGGGCCCCGAGTGTCGTTTTACTCGGGTCAAAGTGGTAACGCGTTCTATGCCGCGTTGTGATTCACGTGGTATATTTGGTTGCTCAAAACCATTACCGAGTGAATGAGAAATTGAAGCCAAAGTGTGCTCCATGGAAATGGAGTTTTGGTGGAAATTCCTTAAGGTTGTAAATTGGCTTGTCCCACATTGATTTGGTGGGAAGTTTTGAAAGGGTTTATAAGGCTTAGGGTGAGATACTTGGGGTGTGCCCCAAGGGGTACCCAAGTGTTTTAGAGGGAGAGGTTATGGGCAAAATGGGCTAGACCCATTGGACCCAAAATCACCACATGCGCGCCGTCCGTCCGTCCGGGCTGGGCCTGGGCTTGGGCGCGGTTGTGTGGTTGGGCTTCTAATCTTTTTGGGCCAAAAACATTTGAATTTAATTTTATTTTTTGGTAAAATAAAATCCAGAATTCAAATTAAATTGATTTGGATTTTCTGTACATCCAAACAGGGCCCTTCCCGTTTTCAAACAGAAATAAACTAGTTTGGAATTAATGCACACCTAAACAGGGCCCTTCCCGATTTTTGCTATCTGTTTGAATTGTCAACAGATTCAAATCTGTTTGAATTCAAAACCAACAGGTATCATACCTGTTCAATTCAAAACCAAGAGCCACCTTCACATCTATAAATAGGACCACCCTCATTTGATGTTTTTCATTCAGAAATTTCGTATTTCACCTCTGCTAATTATATTCTTCATCTTGCTGCATTTTATTTCCAAAAGAAAGAGTGTAAACACTTAGTGTGTTCGTAAGGCAAACAATTAGTAGTGCTGCTATTGTTTGTGGTAGATCATTTCATCCTGGGAGATAGACGTCCAAATTCTGAAAGTACCGTGGAGAGGACGAATCTGTCTTAAGGATACAGTGTCAAACACTGGACTTGATCAGAAAATAATTCGAAGAAATTAAATCAAGTAAGTCATTTAATTTATTTTCAGTATTGTTTTTATTTATTTAAATCAGATTTTAATTTTGTTTTTTGTAACAAAATAAAATCTGTTATTTATTTATTTCGAGTTTGATTTTTGTAATCAAACAAATTCTCTCATTTTCTTTATTTCTTTTTATTCTGGTTGATGTTTAGTACACAACAGAATTTAATTAATTTAAATACAGTGAAGATTGTCCAATAATCTTAAGACAGACTACTTTTTGGGTATCTTCATTGTATTTAATTTTCTGTGTTTTCAAATTAATATTCTGGTTGGAAAAACAAATAGTGATTTATGCTATTTGACAGATAGTAGTAATATACTATCTCTTTTCTTTGACAACAACTAGTAGTACGATACTGGTGTCATTAACAATTCAGAATATTATTTGGTATTACAGAAAATTCTTGTGATATTTTATTTTTCTAGTTTTAGTAACAAGGAAAATAAAATTATTTTGTTGTTATAATTATTTTCTGGTTTTAGTAACTAGAAAATTAATTTGTGTTTTAATATTTTCTGATTTTTGTAATCAGAGATTATGGCTACTACAACTGAAACTGCATCTGGCAGTGGTACTCCTATTGTTACACCTACATCGGTCCCTATCCAGAACCATGTTCATGTACCAATCAATCATGGAGAAAAACCGGAAAAATTTAACGGTACCGAGTTTAAGAGATGGCAGTAGAAAATGCTGTTCTATCTTACAACTCTTAATTTGGCCCGGTTTCTCCATGAAGAGGCTCCAGCACTTAAAGAGGGTGAAAGTGATCGGCAAGTTGTTGCCGCTGTAGATGCTTGGAAACATTCAGATTTCCTGTGCAGAAACTACATCCTAAATGGCCTTGACAATATGCTGTATAATGTATGCAGTCCTCTGAAAACAGCAAAAGAATTGTGGGATTCTTTGGAGAAGAAATACAAGACAGAAGATGCCGCCACGAAGAAATTTGTCGTTGGTAAATTTCTGGACTTTGTTATGGTAGACTCCCAAACGGTAATATCTCAAGTTCAAAGTTTTCAAATAATTTTGCATGATATTCATTCAGAAGGTATGTCTCTTAGCGAGTCATTCTAAGTCGCTGCTTTAGTGGAAAAGTTACCACCGGCTTGGAAAGACTTCAAAAATTATTTAAAACATAAACGCAAAGAGATGACTATGGATGAATTGATTGTAAGATTAAGAATTGAAGAAGATAACCGAAAGGCTGAAAAGAGGAATGGGAAAAATCCCATTGAGTCCAAGGCTAATGTGGTTGAACAAGTTCATAAACCACATAACAAAAAGAGGAAGTTTACTGGAGATGGTCCTAAACAAGGCGATAGTAGCAAGAAGTTCAAAGGAAAATGCTATAACTGTGGCAAAACTGGACATCGAGCTTCTGACTGCCGCCGCCCTAAGAAGAATCATGGAAGTACAAGTAAGAAGACCACTAATCAGGCCAATGTAACAGACTTGGATTACATCTCTGACGGAGTGAATGACATCAACCTTTCTGCTGTGGTGTCTGAGGCTAACTTGGTTGGAAATCCCAAAGAGTGGTGGGTTGACACTGGAGCAACTCGTCACATATGTGCGGATAAGAAAATGTTCACTACTTACAATGAGGTTGCAAATGGTGAACAACTTTTCATGGGACATTCTTCTACTTCTACTGTGGCTGGACAAGGGAAAGTGATCTTAAAGATGACATCAGGGAAAGAACTGACCCTCAACAACGTACTGCATGTACCTGACATCCGGAAGAATTTAGTTTCTGGGTCTTTGTTAAGTAAAAATGGTTTTAAGCTTGTATTTGAGTCTGATAAATTTGTATTAACAAAGAGTGGTATGTATGTTTGTAAGGGATACATGAGTGATGGTCTCTTTAAGTTGAATGTAATGACAGTTGTACCGAAAGTTGCTATGAATAAGAATAACACATCTTTTGTTTATATTCTTGAGTCAAATTTATGGCATGGTAGATTAGGACATGTGAATTTTGATGCTTTGCGTAGATTAATTGGTTTAGATTATATACCAAAGTTTGAAATTAATCCTAATCATAAATGTGAAATTTGTGTAGAAGCGAAACTAACTAAGGTTCCATTTAAATCGGTTGAAAAAAAAACCGAACCTCTAGAATTAATTCATACTGATGTATGTGATTTAAAATTTATTCAAACTAGAGGAGGCAAAAAGTATTTCATAACATTTATCGATGATTGCACAAGATATTTTTATGTTTATTTACTTAGAAGTAAAGATGAAGCCTTAGAAATGTTTAAACTTTACAAAACAGAAGTTGAAAATCAACTTGGTAAAACCATTAAAATGGTTAGAAGTGATAGGGGTGGTGAATATGATGCACCATTAAATGAATTTTGTGCACAACATGGCATTATTCACCAAACTATAGCCCCTTATTCTCCACAGCAAAATGGAATTGCTGAAAGGAAACCCTAAAAGAAATGATGAATGCCATGTTACTAAGTTCAGGCTTACCACATAATTTGTGGGGGGAAGCAATATTGTCTGCTAATTATGTTCTTAATAGAATACCTCACAAGAAAACCAAAAGCATTCCTTATGAATTGTGGAAAGGTCGACCACCTTCCTACAAATACTTAAAAGTGTGGGGGTGTTTGGCAAAAGTTGAAGTACCTGTTCCTAAAAAGACTAAGATTGGACCAAAAACAGTAGATTGTGTGTTTATTGGTTATGCTCAGAATAGTAGTGCATATCGGTTTCTGACTTATAAATCAGAAATACTTGATATAAATGTGAACACTATTATAGAGTTAAGGAATGCTGTGTTTTTTGAACATGTCTTTCCTTGCAAGAAAGGACAGGAATTAAGTTCACAGAAAAGAACTTATGATTGTACACAAAGTCAAGAGACTAATGACAATCAAACACAAGAGACTAGTAATAGTCTCGACCAATAGGATTTAACTAATGATGAACCAAGACGAAGTAAGAGAGCTAAAACATCAAAATCCTTTGGTCCAGATTTTCTGACATACTTGTTAGAAAATGAACCTCAAAGCTTTAAGGCAGCAATGACAGGTCCTGAAGCACCTTTGTGGAAAGGGGCTGTTAATAATGAAATTGAATCCATTATGCAAAATCATACTTGGGAATTGGTGGATCTTCCACCAGGTTCTAAACCTCTTGGATATAAATGGATATTCAAGAGAAAAATGAAAGCAGATGGTTCAATTGACAAGTATAAAGCAAGACTTGTAGTTAAAGGTTACAGACAAAAGGAAGGTCTGGATTATTTTGACACATATTCCCCTGTGACAAGAATAACATCCATTCGCATGCTTATTGCTATAGCAGCGTTGTTTAATTTAGAAATACATTAAATGGATGTTAAGACGGCTTTCTTAAACGGTGATCTAAATAAAGAGATCTATATGGAGCAACCCGAAGGGTTTGTAGTATCAGGACAAGAAAAGAAAGTTTGTCGACTTGTAAAATCCCTTTATGGATTAAAACAAGCACCCAAGCAATGGCATGAAAAATTTGATCATGCAATGCTTACTAATGGGTTTAAGATAAACGAATGTGACAAATACGTCTATGTTAAAAACACTGACCAAGGATATGTCATAGTTTGTCTTTATGTGGATGACATGCTTATCATTGGAAGCAGTCAAAACATGATCAAATCAACTAAGCAAATGCTTAACAAAAGATTTGATATGAAAGATATGGGGGTCGCAGATGTTATATTAGGAATGAAAATTACTAAAATATCTGACGGATATGCATTATCTCAATCTCATTATATTGAGAAAATTCTTGATAAATTTATCAAGGATGATTTGAATTTAGCTAGAACACCTGTAGACATCAGTCTTTATTTATCGAAAAATAAAGGTGATGCAGTGTCTCAGTTAAAATACTCCCAAATCATTGGAAGCCTAATGTACCTAATGAATTGTACTCGTCCTGATATAGCTTATGCTATCAGTAAATTGAGTAGGTACACTAGTAATCCCGGAGAAGACCATTGGAAAGCGATCATTCGGGTTCTTAGATATCTAAGATTCACCCGTGATCATGGTTTGAACTTTACTCGATATCCAGCAGTACTTGAAGGTTATTGTGATGCAAATTGGATATCGGATACTAAAGATTCAAAATCCACAAGTGGATATGTCTTTACTCTAGGAGGTGCTGCTGTTTCTTGGAAATCCACGAAACAAACTTGCATCGCATGATCCACAATGGAATCCGAGTTCATTGCTTTGGACAAAGCAGGAGAAGAAGCAGAATGGCTTCGTCACTTCTTAGAAGACATTCCAATGTGGCCAAAACCTGTGCCAGCTATTTGCATTCATTGTGATAGTCAATCTGCAATAGGCAGGGCACAGAATCACATGTATAACGGTAAGTCACGACATATTCGTCGTCGACATAATACCGTAAGGCAATTGTTGTCAAACGGAATAATCTCAATAGATTATATAAAATCTAAAGAGAATATTGCGGATCCGTTAACAAAAGGTTTGACAAAAGAGCTAGTGTATAGTTCATCAAAGGGGATGGGATTAAAGCCTATTACATAAGAGTCGTCATAATGGTAACCCTACTTATATGACTGGAGATCCCAAGAACTAAGTTCAAAGGGACAACTAAGTTATGTATGGCTCGCCAGAAATCACCAAGGGATTAAAATTCCTACCCATTCCTATGGTGAGAGTGATATCTACAACATATGTTGTCTGCAGGGGTATAAGGATAAGCTTTGCTTTTAATGATTACTTATATCTTGATTAAGGCATAAAATCAAGACGAGTATAAGGTAATTCTCACAATAACAATCACCTATATGAGTGTTGAACTGGGGCCGGTTCTATGAGAATGAAAAGGCTAAATTCTCTAGAAACACTTATGAAAACCAGGCGCGTTCAAGGCCAAAATGAACACAACAGTGAGAACCACGATGTGTCAGAAGATATTTTGTGTGAAATCTATTGTCTTGGCTTACACAAACGGCTGAACAATTCAAGGCATCGCGTCCATTGGTTAGCCAGTAAGTCCGATAGGTTATCACTAAGGAAGGTTCAAGGCCGAAAACTACCTATCCTGATGCAAGATATTTTCGACTTATACTCTTTCGTTAAGTCTGCATATTGTTGCATTTCCGTTGTTATCAAATTCCATTCATGTGGGGGATTGTTGGAAATGGTAGAAAAATTCTGGGTAAAACCAGAATTTTTTCTCAAGTTTGGTCTATTTTTTAGGTGGGTCCCGAGTGTCGTTTTACTCGGGTCAAAGTGGTAACGCGTTCTATGCCGCGTTGTGATTCACGTGGTATATTTGGTTGCTCAAAACCATTACTGAGTGAATGGGAAATTGAAGCCAAAGTGTGCTCCATGGAAATGGAGTTTTGGTGGAAATTCCTTAAGGTTGTAAATTGGCTTGTCCCACATTGATTTGGTGGGAAGTTTTGAAAGGGTTTATAAGGCTTAGGGTGAGATGCTTGGGGTGTGCCCCAAGGGGTACCCAAGTGTTTTAGAGGGAGAGGTTATGGGCAAAATGGGCTAGACCCATTGGACCCAAAATCACCACACACGTGCGCGCCGCCGCCGTCCGTTCGGGCGGGCTGGGCATGGGCGCGGGTGTGTGGTTGGGTAATTTAATTTTATTTTTTGGTAAAATAAAATCCAGAATTCAAATTAAATTGATTTGGATTTTCTGTACATCCAAACAGGGCCCTTCCCGTTTTCAAACAGAAATAAACTAGTTTGGAATTAATGAACACCCAAACAGGGCCCTTCCTGATTTTTGCTATCTGTTTGAATTATCAACAGATTCAAATCTGTTTGAATTCAAAACCAACAGGTATCATACCTGTTCAATTCAAAACCAAGAGCTACATACCTGTTCAATTCAAAACCAAGAGCCACCTTCACATCTATAAATAGGACCACCCTCATTTGATGTTTTTCATTCAGAAATTTCGTATTTCACCTCTGCTAATTATATTCTTCATCTTGCTGCATTTTATTTCCAAAAGAAAGAGTGTAAACACTTAGTGTGTTCGTAAGGCAAACAATTAGTAGTGCTGCTATTGTTTGTGGTAGATCATTTCATCCTGGGAGATAGACGTCCAAATTCTGAAAGCACCGTGGAGAGGACGAATCTGTCTTAAGGACACAGTGTCAAACACTGGACTTGATCAGAAAATAATTCGAAGAAATTAAATCAAGTAAGTCATTTAATTTATTTTCAGTATTGTTTTTATTTATTTAAATCAGATTTTAATTTTGTTTTTTGTAACAAAATAAAATCTGTTATTTATTTATTTCGAGTTTGATTTTTGTAATCAAACAAATTCTCTCATTTTCTTTATTTCTTTTTATTCTGGTTGATGTTTAGTACACAACAGAATTTAATTAATTTAAATACAGTGAAGATTGTCCAACAAGAATAATATAAAGTTAAAATTGTACTTACAAAAAGAAAAAAGAAAAAAGAAAAAGAAGTTAAAAGATAGCTTCTATATTATTTACTTTTGATAGGCATGGCCCAGGAAGGTCCAATCCACAGTTGTCTTGAATTGCCCAAACAGTCACTTGGTGAAAGTCCAACATGTGAAGCCCAACGGTAGGCTCAGTGGAGAACCTGCACTAGTCCAAGCCTAGTAGTATTTAAACATATGTTAGGTAGGGAGTCAGTCACATAGTAGACAAAAATTTTGCAGAATTATTGAATCCATACACCAAACATTAAATGAGGCTGTCATAGTATTAAATGCAACAAGATCTCTCGCTCCGGGGCATGGTGAAACCACCATGACCGATGACAAATAAACTATAAACTTTCGGCTCATGAGACGGCTTGAATGAACAAAGAAATAATTAGCAAGAGATATAAGGATGCTTCTAAAGAACATTTGATAACAAAAGTAACTCTCTCTCTCTATTCCCAACTTACCCTCTAAGTTATTATTCCGACCACTTTCCCATCTAACTTGATCGTCGAAGGGTCTACGGGAAGGAACCATCCTCATTTCGAAACCTTCCCACTAGACTTGTTGCAAGTTTGGCTAGGAAGACGAAGGTCAGTTGACTAATAGAGCACTTGAATCAGTCTGACCCATCTCCCACCGACCAAGCACCATCATTAACTTTTACTTTTTTTATATTCAATTTTTATTTCTCTTACAATTATCTTCTTATATCCTTATTCTAAACACTTTAAAGTTTCAGTAATTTTCATTAAATAATTGGTTTGAACTGTGGCCAACTTAAATATCTAGGTAATCTGTACTAATATATAATGTCAATACTTTTACTAGTGTGGACCATGTAATTTTTTTTATATACCTAAATTACTTATGTTTGATCAAATCATTGTTCACTTTTTTTTTTTTTGTAACTACTCTCAATTTCTTTGATTAAATTGTTTGTTGCAAAAAATAATTGAATATTCTTGGAGTGTCGCATGTTCATTCTTTTTATTAATCATTATACACTATGTCTCTTCATATTTTCTGATCACTCAACAAAAAATCATAAATTTCACCTTTTTTTTTTATCAATCACACTCTTAGAACACTATGTAATCGTACTCTAAAAACACTCAATAATTATTCGTTTGTTTAATGAATAATTAGAGCATATTTAGGGCATCACGTGTACTAACAGTTGCTAGAATAATAATAGTTAGAGCATATTTTGGGTATCGCGTGTACTAACCATTGCTAGTATAATTTATCACAGCCAAATTGAGGCTAGTATAATAATAGTTAGAGCATATTTTGGGTATCGCGTGTACTAACAGTCGCTAGTGTAATTTATTATAGCCAAATCAATGCTGGCTAGTATAATAATAGTTGGAGCATATTTAGGGCATCGTGTGTACTTAACGGTTGCTAGTATAATTTATTGCAGCCGAATTGACTTCCACTTTTTGTGGATGGTGGAGAAATTATTAATTTAAATATTTAGAGTTAATTTTTTTTAAAAAATATTTAAAACTCATAATAACCAATCCCGCCATGATTATAATGTTATTAATTGTACCAAACACTTTAGTTGAATATAACAAATAAAAAGTTATTAAAAATTACAAAAAATTAGATAAATTATACACAATCAACTTTCAAATTGAATTGAATAAGTTTGTAATTTTACCGTTAAAGATATGACACATGACACTAATATACGTATTTTTCATAAAAAAATGTTAAGAGTTACAATTAATTGGATCAAATTGAGACAAAATTATAAATTTAAGATCAAAATTGAGCCAATTAAAATTACAGAGACTAAAATAACACAATAATCAAAACACAAGGACTACCATCCTAATTTGCTCAATATTTTTTCAAAAAAAAAAAATGGATGAGGAGTAGGTTGGACCTGAGGGAGCAATGCCTCATCTGAGTTGGTTTTGCTTTATAATATTAAAAATTAATATGGCAAGAAAGACTTACCAGTTTGATTTTGCTTGAGAGGCTCAGATCCAAGCTCGCTTTGCTTTGAACGTATGTGAATCAGGCACCCTTCATGTTGTGCTTCTTCCTCCCCCTCCCCTCATATATTCTTCGTAGGTCGACGTATATACACTTTTTCACAAACTTAATTTTAGATCTTGCATAATCAGTCTTGTTTTGAGATCAAGATGCTAGCTCAGATACAATATTTTTTGTCCTTTTAACCTTTTTAATTTCCCTTTTTTATATATTTTACGTTGTTTAATGTGTCAACAAATGTGAACCACTGTTTCATATGATATTTCAAAATTTTCAAATAATTGCTCAAGTGTGTTACTGTATTGCAGATGTAACTAGCCGTACGTATAGTAAAACACAAAGTGAAGGATGATTGTGGATTCGGTTTGAAGGAAAGCAAAGCAAAGCATAAACTCACATTCTTCTCAATCATTTGCGGATTATTTATTTCCTGGCCGCTGCATACAGTGTAAAAGGTAGTCTGTCAGGTTTCCATTTATTTGATCTCCATAGTTTGATTTTCATCAATATATTCACTTTATTTTCTTTCGTGGAAATTGTTAAAATTTCACAACAAACAAAAAACAAATTAAACAAAATGTGACTTTCTTAACTGATGTCAAAAAAACTACCACTGTTTTCATTCTTTGCAACACCTGCCTCTGATCCACATTGCCATATAGCCTTGTTTGAGAAATTGACTGGCTTCTGTTGTGTAGCAAGTATCTCTCCTCAAATAGTCATATCTGCTAACAAAACTCCATCCCAAATGAAATTTATTCAAGTATGCCAATATGGATCAAGTTCGTCATAAAAAATTTGGTAACATAATCAATCCATCACAAAAATAATTACACGTAACATGTGTTAGGCGGATTTTAGGGAGTTTAACGCCACCTTGTGGTGTAAGATTGTAAATTTGACTCTTATGAAAAGAAATTTTATATCTTTTGTAGTATTTATTTATTTTCTATTACAAAATTTTATGTAGTTATTTATGTAGAAAGTGAAATTATTTTTATAGGGAAAGAGAGATGATGCGCCCAATTCTTTGTATTCTGTAAAGAAAAATGAAATGTCAGTGATCACTTCATACCAGGATAGATTGGGAGGACTCTTCGACAATCAAGTCAGTACACTAATCGGCCGTAGCGCTTAAATATAAAAAAATAAATATTTCTAAAGTAGAAATTGATTAAGATTGAGTATAATTGGATTGAACAGAATTCACTCACACTACAAAAAAAGTCATTTTTAGCTACTAAAATATTGGGTGCCAATTGTCTGTTTTTGGTCGCCAATGACATTCTGCGACCAAAAATTTTGGTCGCTACGTTTGTTGCCAAAACCCTGTCGGGAAAGGTCTTGGAGGGTTTTGCCGACCAAAAAACCTTTGGTCGGCAAAAAGCAAGTCTTTAGCGACCAAAATTTTGGTCACTAATAGTCAATTATATTTCTTTAAAATTATATATTTACCGACCAATGTTTTAGTCGGCAATAGTCAAGGAATCGCCAACCAACACTTTTGGTCGCCAAAAGCAATCAATCGCTGACCAACACCTTTAGTCGCCAAAAGCTTCAAACATGAAAAAAAATAAAATAATTCGTTGTGGAACAATTTGATCCGCTCTTGCGGAGACTCAAACCATTGACCTCCCGCACCATAAACCTTATGCATCACACTCCTCCCACTATGCCTCTATAGCACCACATGATTATATATGTGACATATTATTTATATAGTACATACATCCATATTAATATAAAAGTATATGTATAAACATAATTATTTTATTGAACATGATTTATGTAAAATAAACTATTTAGTAGCAAAATAAAAAAAAACCACTTTTGGCGACTAAACATATTTTTTAGTCGCCAATTTTATACTTTTGGCTACTAATTGTTTTTTAGTCGTTAAAAAACTTAACTTTTGCCGACCAAAGTCGGATTTGGTCGCCAAAGATGCACTTTCAGCTACCAAAATTTTGGTCGGCAAAAAATTTAATTCCCGCCTTAGGATTTTAGTTCTCCTGTGCTAAAAATGAACACTTTTGGCAACTAAACTTATTTTTTTGTCGCCAATTGTAGACTTTTGGCTACTAAATTTTTTTAGTTGCCAAAAAGCTTTATTTTGGGCTACTAAAATTTTTTTAGTCACTAAAACCCATATAATCAGCGACCAAACTTAGTTTTAGTCACCAATTGTAGACTTTTGGCTACTAAAATTGTTTACTCGCCAAAAAGTTTTACTTTTGGCTACCAATGCAGTTTTGGTCGCTGAAAACTATACTTTCAGCGACCAAATGTTTTTTAGTCGGGAAATTTAGTCGTCGGATGTGCTTTTCCCTATAGTGTCTCTTATCAAATATACTTTGCTTGATTACCCATTTACAGTCATTCTAGCTCAAATCTCATTCGTCGGATCTTGTTTTGATTGAAAGGTTCTGCCTGTTCCTGGCTTTGGTCAGGCTACTTGCCGAGTTGCCCTTATCCTTGATCATTGGATCTTTGCTATATGGACAACTTGGATGATGTCAGATGTCAGTGGCCGGCTCGCCGATCAATTTGATTGAACGGCTTTATCTCCTACTAGGCTTAGCATATGCCTTAGTTTTGTTTGTTCTATAATTGTCACCATTGGATGATACCTAATCCGATGTTTCTTTTTTATTTTACAAATTTGCCTTCTAGAAAGTTATCGTTTATATTTTGTTTGTCCCCGCCCGCACCTTGACTTGATGCCGAGTTACTGTCAGTTGTCCTCCATGGGCTACAAGGGACGGGTTTGGACTTACTATTCTTCGATTTGAGCTAGCATAGTTGGGCTTGGTCTGGGCTCATATTTTTTCCCTCCACAGTTGCCCCCCTTCAATGGTCAATTTTGGAGGGTTGCCGAAGCATTTGGGCGAATCAAATGGCTCCGATGCATGGAAGCAAGATTATCCGGTATAATGACACGTGTCTTTTTTCTTTCTACGCTAGTGGGACCGTAATGATGAAAATCGTCTCTTCATGCTCCATTTCGCTTCTAACACATTAAATGTGAAAGCAACTCCTCCCTTCCATCATTTTACTCCTTTGAGGGACTCACCAAGTGCGTCTATTCCTATTTCCATCATTCAAAGCTTTTGCTTCCATTCTTTGTAAGTCCTTTGTTTTCTTTCTTCTCTCTTTACTTTCTTGTTCCACCGTTTTTCTTCAATTTCTATTGTTGTTTTTCCCGTTCTTCTTCAAAAAATGAATCGCCTTAAACACTTCTTTGATTTTGAGAAAAACCTTCTTGAGTTTAGAACTCTCCACCATATCCTAGATAATGTCATCGTTCATTTACCTAATGACAACGATGACGTTGTTGAGGGGTTTGAGGTCCAGATACCTCTACCCCCTTACTGACATTGCCCAGGGGGTGTCCGTTTTCCCTTGCACCTCATTTTGAGAGAAGTGCTCTACTTCCATAATGTCGCCCTTTCTCAGCTTGCCCCAAATTTCTTTAGGATAGTGATGGAGCTTGTTGCCTTGAATGAGATTCTAGGAATAACCTTAAGGCTCCCAAGGATTAGGTCCTCCCACATGGGATTGCTAGTCCTCTCACTAGGAGAAATTATTCGTTGCTCAAGGATTAGGTATTGCTACAATTTTGTCTCAACCACCAAACTACCTGATTTTAGCAAGAGTGTGAATGACATCATCATGATTGTCGAGGAAAACTGAGAGTTTCCCCTAAGTGTTGATAAGGTAACGTTCATCAGTACTTTGTGTTAAATGTGAAGGCACATTATTCAAACGAAGCAACGTGCGCGTTTGAATAGTGTGATGTTTCTCCTTCTCTTACACTGATGGGAGTTCAAATCATTATGTTGATATTTGCAATATCTTCTCGATAGCATTTTCCACTAAAACATCCTTGGGAGTTGACACCTGTTCCTATTTCAACATTCAAAAACTCCTTGGGTGTCTTCTCCTTTAGCTTACTGTAAGTGCTCTTATCCTCCACTTTTCTCAATTTTTTGCTTTGCAAAAAATGGGAAAATACGTTTACTTAGTAGCCTTGAAGGTTTGACCCATCTTCGAACCATTGGTGATATCCCATCGAACGTAAGTGTAGAAACCCCTCATCGTAGTGATAATTTCTTGTTTTTTTTAGACGATAGGGTTCCACAGCTAGTTTCAGTTATTATAGATAGTGGAGTTAGGTTTCTCCTTTATCCCTTTTTACGTAGGATTCTTTTTCACTATAGACTTCATCACTTTTTTCTCAATACAAACTTTTTCAAAATCATAAATGGGATGCTCTCCTTGAATAACCTGTTGAATATCGACTTCGGTTTGAAAGAGCTCCAATATTGTTCCAGTCTTTATCAATCTCCAACCAGGGGGTTCTTTTTAGCTTCCAAGAGTCGAGATCAGAACCGATCTCTAGTTTAGGTACTTTCTGGGTCTTCTTCAGTAGAAGAAAATGTTGTTATGATTTTGAGGAATTAGGAGTTTGCATCCTCTCTTTTTGCAGATGGTATTGCCATGAATTATGGGTGCAGGTGATCATTAAACAAAAAGATTTTTTGTTTTGTTACTTCGGCATCTATTGTCATTCTAATTTTGATTTCCCCTTTGTTCTTGTAGCCAATTGTTTGGTCAACACCGATCGTCACAATGAATTGTGGGATATGAACTTACGAGCTCTACAAATTGTTTGGATATGCACGGACACTGCTTCCCAATCAGTTTAAGTGCTAATAGACCAGTTCCTTCCTCGAGTAGTTTATATTCTAGTTCATTCTGCTCCCTTTCTTGCTACTAAGATTGTTAAAATGCCTCAAGATGAAGGACCATTATTACCTTTGCTGTTGGGGGAATCCAATCATCCTATTGATGCCCAAGAAACCATCCATATACCCGTCGAATTGTCAGACTCTTCTGCTTCAACCATGGAAGGGCGGTGGCGTATTACAAGGCAGTCCAATTTGCCTCACGTATCAATCCGAGAAGCGGATGAAAGAGGGTCACTGTCAAGACCCAAACCCGCCTCTATGGGTTTAGCATCATGACCGGTCAGCAATCCTAAGATTACCGAAAGGCTTCTTAAACAGCTTCACAAAAGAAAGGGGTTGGCGGAAGTAATTTATAAACATACAATGTCCATTGAGCTATGCAGACTTATAAAAGATAGAGAAATTTAAAACTTTATATACATGTTTATGATATTGTCTTTACATCATCACTTAAATAGATAAGTCAAGAGGGGACTTAGCCCTATATACAGAGTAGACAAAACTTGTCCAAATAAAATAAAGGAAAGTGAAACTTAGGACTTGATCACAAAAGATTAGGAACCTTCTCGTGAGGCACAATGGTTGACTGACAAAATAGTTCCTAGACTGGAAGTCGTAAGTCTAGTCACGCACTTGATCATCTACATACATAATATAAACAATAAGCTGGAACCTAGTGAATAATAACAAAGTAAAGGTTTTAATGAATGATGTCCATAACATATTCAGATTTCAGATTATATTAGAAACAGATTCATATTCAGATTGAAATCAGTCATACATGGTACGTCCATTACCTAACAGAACAGATTGGTCATAAGACCCATATACAGAGCAAACGGTAATTAAAGACCCTTACACAGAGCAAATGGTCATTAAGACCTGTTCAGATTAGACAGATGATTATGCATAATCTTAACAGATAGTTCCATGATTGGAACCCACTTAGATCTCTAGTATCAGGTAGCAGATATTAGATATCAGATCATAGATGCTAAGGATGCCATGATTACATTTTCAGAAATTAGACAATCATTTATTCGTTCATAAAATACTTATACACAAACATAGATTTACAGAGTTGTTACTCATAGATAGCTCCAAAGGCAGATCAGACAGATCAAACAAACGATAGCATGTGACCTATACGAACACATAACAGATACACACTAAAACACATATTTCAAAGATGCTTAACTTATTATACTCCTTTCTTAGTGTGTTTCTAATTCATTTCCTCATTATTGTGGTCTAAACCATGGCTTAAAAATGCCTACAATGGAATGAGGATGTAATTACACACTTAGAAACATTTGGCAAAATTTCAGAAAACAGGGTAGTTCGCTCAAGCGAAGGTTTGGTTGCTTAAGCGAACCCATTGGTTTGTAAAAGTACTGGATGTTGTAAATCTAGGCTCGAGCCAACTTTTTGGTCGCTCAAGCGAAGCGCTGAACAAAAGTGGGTTCGCTCGAGCCAACTGCACATGTTTGCAAAACTCCTAAGAGCTCTCAAGGTGCGCTCGAGCAAAGCTTTGTTCGCTTGAATGATGAAGCATAATTCTGGAATTTCTAGATTTGCTTCCAAGGTTCAAAACTCGACTTCATTGCACCAAAACTCATTTTTTTGGGCCAAAACTTTAGAAAACACTTAGATTCTTATGTAAAAACATGAATTAAAGATCAATTTGCAAAATCAAGGCCCAAAAGTATGTCAATTCTTCAAAATTATGCTTTGAACTCCATGTTATCTACATGCATGTATTAATTTGAATTCTAAACTGTCAAAACATGGACAAAGAAAGTGTTTGAGTGTAAAATCATGTTGAATTCTCAAAATGTAGTAAAACAACTCCTTACATGTAGTATGAGATAGAATTCAAACTCAAACTTCATAAACTATGCATGCATGCATGTATTGATTCTCTTTCCTACTTCCATTGCTTAATTTATGTATTTAATTCCTAAATTCTCTTGAATTCACATGTAAATTAGCTTAATTTCATAAAGTAAGAGTTAAATTCTTACTTAGAATCCTCAATTCCTTGTATAATCCTTCAAATTCTCTACAATTCCTTAACAAATTTTCATTTCCTCTTCTTTGATCACATTCTCTTCCTCGTTCTCTCTTTCTTCCCCATATTTATCACAAGGTGTGATTGATGAAGCTTACGTGTGTGTATGAGACAATTCTAGACCCATTTAGCCTTATATAGGCTTGATTAGTATCAACTAATTAAGTGTAATTAAGGATAAGTAATTTATTTTTATTTTAATTAATTTATTCTAACTATTTGGGTCCAAATTAGAATTTAATTAAACTTGCCATAAATTTCTAAAAATTCTAAATAACACATGAACCTATTCAATTTCGCGTTTAGATGCCGATAAGGCTTTCAATTAACATAACAAAGCAAAATTTTAGATAGATATTCCTACAACAGATAGATAAGAATTCAAATAACATGTAAATCACACAATTAACACATAATTTCATTTAACCACTTAATTAGCATTCTTAACTACGGATTAACGGTTAATTACGGATCGGGGTTATTATAGTCACTCAAACCGCAGAGCATCCATTTGAAGGCACGCATCATGTGCTAAGTCGTTGACATCTCTGATTAAGTGAAGAACAAACAGAAGTATCGGCTGAGGGTCCCATTAAGTAAATTTTTCAGCTAATGATAGGAGACCCCTCATTGAATACAAGGGATTCTGTCTTTTCAGATATAGACGTCGTTCTGGCAATGGCTCGAGGCATACGCATCCTTGAGGACATTCGTTGTCTGGAAGGGCGTTCCGATTAATAGATACTTGGACATGGCATCCAAAATTTGGTGATGGGAAGGTTACTGCTTTATCTTTTAGGATGTTTTGGAAAGATGGTTAAAAGGTGGCTTTTTGACTTTTATTTGGCTTTTTTTGAAAAAATGTGTAAAAAATATGAGAGGTGATGTGACCCAAAATGGGTTAAAAGTTGACTTTTGGCTTTTAGCCATTTTCCCAAATTAGGCCAAAATGTATGTCATGATCCTTCATACTGAAGCTCGAATATGTGTCAGTGCAGGCAGTGAATCAGTTCATGAAAGTTGGAATCAAACTAACCAGGGATAGGGATCGTCGTGTTGAGAAGAGACGACAAATCGAAGAAGAAAGGAAATTGATGGTAGAAGAGAGATAGATGGAAGTGGAGAGGAAGCAAATTAAAGAGGATCTTACTTGAGCTGAAGCGAGGGTGACTTCAGTGGAGTCTGGTCAGATAGTAACATGGGAGAACTTTGAAGCTGTCACACATTAGTTTGACTATCTTAAAGCGGAGCATGAGGTGCTGAAGACTACTTTAGAAGAAGAACGTGCTTAACGGGTGGCATGTATAAAGGAGAATATTGAAGCCACTTGGAAAGAAGCTAATGCCCTCTATCTTGACCAGCTAAACCAACTTGAGAATGTTTTCTTTAGAGATTGATAGAGGACTGCCATGAGACGTGCTGAAGTAGGGTGAGTCTCTGACAATATATATTGAGATTCCTCTTCCGAATCTAGATGTCCCTATCCTAGCTATGTTAGAAAACCTGTAGAAGATTTTCTTTTTAGGTCGAGCATCCTTTTCGTTTTTATGGATTGATGATCATACTATCTTGTAAACCTTTAATGAAATTAAAGAGTGCACTTGCTTTGAGTAAAATCATTGAACCTTGTATTTATTCTTTATGCTTTTAATCTAAGCATTATTACACCATAATTCCAAGATTAATGATAATACTTCTTCAAGTGCGTAGCATTTCGAGCCTAGGAAACACATTTTCTTGAAGGTTGGCAATCTTATAAATCTCATCTCCAACTAAATACGTGACCTGGTATGGTCCATCCCAATTTGGCCCGAATTTCCCATCAAATGCCCTATAGGCACTTGGCAAAATCTTTTTCAGAAATAGATTGCCGATCACATACGCCCGAGCTATCTGTTGCTGATACTATATCAAAAGAGGAGAAGCTTGCTCCTGTTTTTCTTCGAACAAGCCTAGCTCCTTCAAGATCGGGCTTTCATTTATTCTATTCTCAACCAGATTGGCTCTTCCCGTGGAGAGTTTGGCTTGAACTGGGATAATGGCCTCCATTCTTGTAAGTGTTTGGATCTTTTTTATCGACGTATGTGGGGTTATGTCAAGCAATGCTCGAATCTGTTGAAGGTTTTCCTCCATTTCCCGTTGAGTGACGACATAACCGAGAGACTTCCCTGAGCAAAACCCAAAAGCACACTTTGCTATGTTCAACCTCATTTTGAATCTTCGAAGGATCTCAAATTCTTCCCGAAGATCCATTAAATGATCTTTACACTATTGTGACTTGATTACCATGTTGTCGATATACATCTCGAGGTTTTTGTCCAATTAAGTCATGGAACATTTTCGTAACCAGACGTTGGTATGTTGCCCCCGTATTCTTTAGTCCGAACAACATCACCTTGTAGTAGAACAACCTTACAAGGGTGACAAAGGCCATTTGCTCTTGATCGTCTAGGTGCATAGCTATTTGATGATACCCTCAGTATGCATCGAAAAAACTCATCCTCTGGTGTCCTGATGTGGCATTTACCAACTAGTCAATTTCCGGCAAAAGAAAGTTATCATTTGGGCATGCTCTGTTTAAGTTGGTGAAGTCTACACAAATTCTCTATTTTCCATTATTCTTCTTCACAACAACGATATTGGATAACCACTCCGAATACTGAACCTCTTGGATGGTGTCGGCTTCCAATAACCTTGTTATTTCTTCCTTAACGACCTTCATGTGTTGTGATGCTAATCTTCTGCTCTTCTGTATTATTGGTTTGATGTTTGGATCCACGTTTAGCTTGTAGCAAGCCACTTCTAGATCAATTCCCTCCATCTCATACAGAGTCCATGCAAAAACATCCTTGAATTGTAATATGAAATGGACCAACTAGTCCCTCTCTTCCAAACTAAGACTTTTTCTAATGAGAAAGAATTTTTTCTCGTTTGTTGGGTCAATCGATATCTTTTCTAATTCTTCTGCACATTTTGCGGACGGCTCCATGCCAACATGCTCTTCTCTTTCTTCATCTCCTGAATTCTCTTGTCGAAGGAAGATGCCGACATGCATTGCATAGCAGGCGTTTGATCGCCCCTAATTTCTCCAATGCTATCTTCTACTAGGAACAATATAACCTGATGAAAAGTAGACGAAACTGCTCTCATTTTGTGAAGCCACGCCCTTTCCATTATCATATTGTATGGGGAGGGACATTCACCACCTGAAATTTTACCTACTGGGTTACTGTTCCTACCCTTACTAGTAAGAGAATTTTTCCTAGAGAAAAAACTAGGCTAGAATTAAAGTTGTACAATGGTGAATCTGTAAGATGTAGGTCAATGTATGACAATCCTAATTTTTTGAACAACCCGTAGTATTCGAAAAGCTGCCTTGAGTGACCAATATCCTCTTGACGGTAAATTCTCTAATTTGCAAGCTTACCACTAGGGCATCACTATGTGGATGGTGAATCTATGACAAGTCTTCATTAGAAAATGAGATCCTCACTTTTGAATAACGTGTTCTCTTTACAAAGCCTTTGGACAAGGCCGTTACTTCCCTTAATTGTGCCAACCTTCTCATCTCTCCCCTAACTTTATTTATCTATTTCCTCAAGAGGATCGAATATATCATGTTGATGGCTGCCATTGGCTAGGTGTTTCCCTCATTGTCTTTGTGCTTTCCCTTGTGGTCTACATAATGACCAATGAATGTTCGTAAATGACCGCTCTATACCAACTTTTCTAGGAATTGCTTCAACGTCTTGCAATCTTTGGTGAGGTGTCCGTATTCCTTGTGATAAGAGCACCACAATGAAGAGATGGGTCTCTGATCATTTTTGGGGGCCACAAGAAGTAGGATTCGTTCTGAATTTTCATTAGTATCCAATATATCGGCTCTGTGAAGGTGGTAACCACTGTTCTGAATGCTTCTTTTTGTGGCTTAGTTGTTCGGCAATTGCATTTAACTTCTTTCTTTAAGGATCATGAGCCTTCCTTCATTCTTTCTACGAAGTTTTCAACGAAAGCCATGTAGGCTTTGGTTATTTGGATCTTCATAGATCGTCTTCAATATTACAATGCTGCTCCACTCGACTCATCAAGCTGCCCACATCGATATGAGGCTTCTTAGTCAAGGATTGGGGGAGCTTACTAGTCGGTTTCAAGTCTAGCTTAAATGAGGCAACCACTAGCTATTCATTGTAGTTGTCAATCTCATTACAAGCTACCAAGTATCTTCTGGCATAATCTCATAAACTCTATGTTTCTTCTTTATTTATGGTAGCGAGCACGTTCAACTTTTTTGGTGGTCGACCATTGGTAATAAAGTGTGAAATAAATGTCTGTTGAAGTTGCTTCCAATTGCTAGTTGATTTGGCTTCTAGCTTGTAGTACCATCGATGGGCCATGTCTTCCAAGCTTGAAGAGAACATTCTACACATAATTGGTCCATTATTGCTCCATAAGGTCATAGCCTGCATGTAGTGCTAGATATAGCTAGTTGGATCTCCTTTGCCATCGCACAGGCTGAACTTCAGAGGAGTAAATCTCTTCAGTGGGTCAGTGCTCTTTGTAACGCCCTCAAAATTATTATATAAATCAACCATTCATAAGAATCATAAACATAATAGAAATGTTATATTTCATTCATCAAAATTTAGATTACAAAAGATATTACATGTAATTCCTTAATGTTAACAATAGAATGAGTGTTCTACGGGCTTACATCTTTCTAAGTTATTACTTGGTTTCAACAAAAGAAGAGTCCTAACTCTTTTACATATAAAATCTTGGCTTGAATTTACATTTAAATACAAAAATGATAACAAAAATGGAGCCTTCAGCCCCTAAACCTCCCCAAGCTAAGTCCTTGGAGGTAGCATGTCACCTATACGTGAAAAATGGTTTCCCAAGTAGGGTGAGCCAAAGCTCAGTAGAGATATGCTAAACAGTATATGAGGATTAACTAAAATATGAGTATCTGATAAATGTGCAACATCCCTGACCAACACATATTATTTTCATGTTCATTCAATATAGATAACCAATATCTCAACTCATTTCAATTCTTCCATTTCGGATAAAATCAATTAACCAAATTCATTATTATCCAACAATCAAAATGAGACTACAACACAATGGTTCACAGTTCAATACATTCATCAATCCAACACTTCTATTTCTTGCCATTTTACGGAACTATGTCTGAGGGAACCGGCACCCACAAATAAATAAGATTTCGAGACTTTTACCCTGGACACTCTGGCCAACTTAATTCTCAATGGAGTACATCCCCTATCTTCTCCCACATAATGATACATATACAATGTATTTAAACACGTTGTCATATACAATGACTCATCAATTCACATATTCAATGGTTTACTCAAACCGTCATATTCAATGACACATTTCGATTGATTAATTTCAAATTTCCTAATCCTCATGCATTTTCTACAACAATCATTGCTATCCTTCACCAATAGCCCAAAATAGATATTTCTAAATAGATAAATAAATCTATCAACAGATAATTTATCAAGTTTTCCATATGTGAGTGATTTATCAATCCAACTACACCATTTAATCACATATTTCCCCAATTTCATAATTCCCAAACCAATTTCATATTTCCATATTGATTTAATTATTTATACAAAATAGTTTATTTAATTCAAACTAGGGCATTTTTCCCCTTTCCCAAATATTGTACCCAAGGCTAAATTTCACCCATTATACACAAATAACCCCATCTTCAATACCTCACATACACATATGGAGTCCAAAATAGAAAACCCCTCTTTCACAAATTCAATCCCAAACCCTAACTTCACCCAAACTTCCCAACTCCACCATTTATGCAAAGATGACACACATCTAGGTTAAAACTCATAATAAAAAGTAGAACATCCCTACCTCAAAAAGAGAAGCTCAAAGAAGAAGAAGGAGAAACTTGAAGATGCTCCAAACTTGAACTTTTTCGGATCAAAAGGAAGCCCACGCCAAACTCTAGCTTTTTGACAAAGGGAGTAGGGTAGGAAGACCCTAAATCATGGAGTATTTGTAGAGAGAGTGGGTGTTTTAGAGAGAGAGGCAACCGATCTAGGGTTTTGAGTGAGGAAGAGACCAAAAAATGATATAAAATCACGCTGCTGTGAACTGATATATGCGAGGCTCGCTCGAGCGAAGGAGTCGTTGCTCGAGCCACCAGACACAACAAGTGGCCTCGCTCAAGCGCAAGAAGCGTCGCTCGAGCATACAATGCAAAGCTTCAGGTTTGCCACCAATGCAGATGCACGCTCGAGCGCAAGAGTCCTCGCTCGAGCAAAGGAACAAATAACATAAGGCTTGCTTGAGCGCAAGAAGGCTCGCTCGAGTGAAAGCTGTGTCTGAGAAACAAACTTGAAGACCCTCAATCTTCGCTCGAGCGCAAGAACCCTCGTTCGAGTGAAGAAGCAAATACCCAAGGCTCGCTCAAGCGCAAAATGTAACGTCCCAAAATTCATGACAAAAAAAAAAAAAACAGAGTACATAATACAACTCAAATAGGATAGATAACCAAACATCTTAATATACACATATAAGCAAAGTTAATACCATAGTTAATTCATTTGTGTTTCGCAATAGGATTATAAACACTGACATGCCAAAAGTCAACGTAAAAAAAAAACTACTAGTCTAAGTCGTCAAGTGAACCATGACTCCAACATTTCATCTTGGTTGCCTTCGGGATAACTTTCACCATCGTAAACTGCTTCCTCACCTAGCATGACACGCCATGAGCTTGGAATGCCCAGTAAACACACAACACCCCCACATCTTTTATCTATCAATCAATCAACCATACACAGAACAAATCAGGTAACATAACATACAATCTTCCAACAAGGATCTACGAATTAGTAGTTAGACTAGACATCAAGAATCCCCCCAAAGAGATCCTTCTACCCACAAGGATTGAACACCGGACTATTCATAACTCCCCCTTTTGCTACTTTGCAGACCTTACCACCAATGCCCACCTTCCTATTATTTATCTGTCAGTGGCATTGATGGACCTCAAAAGGGACGACCAAACAAGTGGGCTCGCTTACACCCAAATCATGCCTAGGGCTCGCTTACACCCTGCACATACCATACCAAATCGTGCCTAGGGCTCGCTTACACCCTACACATACCATACCAAAGGGCTTGCTTACACCCTGAAACCACCGCATAGAGTCTGAATACATTCGTGTCAACCTAGGGGCTCGCTTAGACTACTTGCGCAAGACTTAAATCATTTGGTTTTAATCTCATTCACATGTATATTACATAAATCATTTTGAAGCACAAGGGTGAACGTCACCCATTACCAACCCCTTTCCATTTCCTATTTATTAGATCTTTTGCCAAGCAAGTTAGTCACATTCGGTAATTCGGTAATATAAAAGAGCATGAGACAAACATAAGAAAGGAAATATAGCCCATGATAGTCATACATAGTTATGGTAAGGCAAGCAAATGACATTAGGCATGCTTTGAGATACTTAGAGACAAACAATACAATAAAACACCATTTCCAGCATTGTTTGGTTCTGCAGGGCTAACAAGAGTGCTTTGGGAAAAATACTTCTAGGTCAAATTAGGGGCTGAAATTGCACATAAATAATAATTAACCTGTCTAGTTTCAATTCCAATTCTCAGAATTTGCACAACACCTCCAGAAATTCATCTACAAGCTATATTCGAAAACCTGTCCAGATTTGTCACCCTTTGGGAAAACTAGCTTCCCTCTCAATCTACCCAATGATTTTCACCCAAATAAATTCCATTGAAAAGAGGACTCAAAATCATAAATTTTTATAGAAGAACCAACCTGAGATGATTTTTTTGGAATTTTATAAAATTGCAAGAAATGGACTATTTTTCAGAGACTTAGGACCAGATTTTTAAACAAAATATCCAAGCCCTAAAAAGCACACAATTAGGGGCTAATAAAATTATCACAAGCTCTAAACACACCAAATAGCCTACACTAAATTCAGATTTGAGAATTAAATAAATTTGATATTTCTTTTAAATTTGAGAAGCTACAGCAGTGGCTCATTTGACAGATTTGCAAGACAATGTCACTAACTCAAACCCACACTTTTATACACACCAAATGCTCTATTTCCCATTAATATGCAACACAAGAGGGCATCTAAACAATAGGATGGGATGGTGAAAGAATTGGAGAAGACAAGAGGAAGAGGTGTTCTTACCTTCTTGAATCACTTTTCCTTCTTTTTCTCTTTTTTTTTTCCTTCCTTCTTCTCTACTTCCCTTGATCACACTCTCCCTCTCTCACCCTCTCCCTGAGCTACTAAAAACGTGAGAGAGGAATTGAGACAATGCTTCTCAATTTTATAGGCCATGAATTGGGTTAAAAGGACCATTCTACCCTTCTAACTGAATGCCTAAGCAACTTATAAATATCTAGATATTTTTTCCCACTAATTTGCTACTAATTTGCTTAACTAAAAATTAAAATAAATAATAAAACTATTTTATTTTATTTTTTAAATATATTTATAGCTATTTATTTGCTCAAATAAATAACAAGGATTCAAAGAATTGGTAAATTTGCAACTAGGCTAAAAAAAAATAGAATGTATGAATTAATTTAGAAACTAGGAGATAAAATAAATAAAAGCCAAGTGTTAGGGTACTTCTAATTATAAAGTGGTGTTCTAGGATTTAAAATTATTCTTTATTGGGCCATTATGTAGACTTTTACGGAACTAGGGGCTAAAATGCTATTAACCTAAGGCTTAGGGTTTCATGTGTAGTTACCAAACATTAGGGTCTCTACACAAAAAGCCTCGCTTGAGCGAAGGAGCCAAAACCTGGGCAACAACCATATGTGCCAACACATCACCAACCTATTCCAAACTCAACCAACATGACCCAAAACTCAATTTCAAAGAATTAAAGGGAGGAAACATGACATAGACAATAACATACAACCACGGAACCCGAGTCCAGAACACAGTAAAGGTCGGGGTAAAACCTGGATCGCTATATCTTAATTGCTCGGGAGAACGGGGAGGTTATTTCCTTTGTAAAAAGTTTTCACCAAACTAGCTTGGGGTTTCCTCATGTACATTAGTCGAGCTAACTCTTTAGGTTGCTCTTCTAGTGCTCTGGTAAGTCATCCCATTTGGAAAAATTGGCGCTTGTTTTATGTTTGACTGGGATGGCTACTGGTAGTTTGTCCTAGGAGACAACCCTCTTTTGTCGGGGCGCTTCGTACTTCAATTTTCTTTTTTCGGACTTTTGGTCCCCTTCAAACTATTCTTAACTCTTCCTTGAGAGCCTCGACCTAAGCTAGAAGCGGATCTACAAACTGGATTTGCTGATTATCGTTACCTGGTGGGGGAGTTACTCTCCCTAAATCTACTGGTGCCATTTCTAAGTCGTGGCCAAAATTCTGGCCGAGCGTATTGCCGACTAAGGTATTGTGATAATCATTTGGTATTTCTTCTAGAAAGGGATAGACATGCATCTTCTCATCGTTCCCACAGACGGCGTCAATTGTGGAATGTAGAATTCTTTTTCACAGCGAAAGCGAGATTACATGTCCCTTCCTTTATTTTGTCAAGAGAAACCAAATTGTCAGTGATCACCCCCCACCAAGATTGATCAGGAGGACCCTTTGACAATCAAGTCAAAATACTATTTAGTCATGAATATTGTATTTTAAAAGAGGGTTCTTAGATTACCTCTGGTTTGTTTTCTTTGCTTCACCTACTTTGTCTTTTATAGTTTTCCTGGTTTGAATCCCATCCGTTGGATCAATGTTTGATCTGAGGGTTCTACTCGTTCCTGGCTCTGGTCGGGCAAGTCGTGAAGTTGCCTTTGCCTTTGATCGTAGGATAATCCTCCTATGGACGGTTTAAATTATGTCAAATACTAGTAACCAGCTTGCCAAGTGTTGTGTCCGTCGAATCAGGTTGATCAGACGGACTTATCTTCTAGTAGGCCTGACCTATACTCCTGTATTTACTGCGTTGCTGTTTATACCGTTGGATGGAGATGAATTTGACATTCCTCTTACATTCTGCAGATCCCTTTCTAGAAAGAGATCTTTATTCTTCATTGATCCTCACGCTCTTGGCCACGCGCCATTGTATTGCCAGTTGTCTCTAATGGGCTCCTTAGAAATTTATCTGGGCATTCCTTTTCCTTTGGGCTATTTTGCCTAATTGCTTTGGGTTTTATTTTACCCATCCACATATCCTATCATTGTGGTCCAAATTAGTATTAGTTATGAACTATTATAGTGATTGAATTTTTTATTTTATAGCTTAAAAGTAAAAAGTTCATTAAAGACATGGAACTTAAAGGTACAGGAAAAAAAGATGCATTGCGAGAGATTCAAAAAGTACAAACTCTCTTACTACTGCAACTCGCATCCTTAAAACCAATCCTTCGGCCTCATAATTTTATATTTTTTCAAATAAAAAAAATAAAATCAAACTCTTGAGTCCCACACCCACCAACACCCTACCACACTGAAACAATTCACGGGCTTGTGATTGATTATAGTGATTGATTATGAGTAATTATAGTGTTAAAACCAACAAATTATCAAATTAAAGTTATTTACATCCTATTATAACATTTAGTTATATCCAAAAGTAGTAATGATTATAATCCATTATTTGTATGAAACTTTCCCAGTTTCTCTCAATTTTAAAATTTTTAACTCAAAATTGTGGACTTATATCCCAAAATGGATAATTATCAATTCAAAACTGAGAAATTTCACTATAAAATTGAGAAAGTTCTCAGCTTACCAAATAAAGAATTTCTCAAATTCCTCATTTTTAATTTTTAAATTATTCATTGAACAATAAATTAAAAATTAAAATAAATGAGATATCTCTCTTTCATGAACATATATATACAACTAACATAAATTTTAAAAATTTAAAAGTTTCAGTGTTTTCTCAATTTCAAATTATTGATCAATTGAAAAATAAAAGGAATTCGTCTAGAAGAATTTTAAAATTAATTCTTAACTCAAAATTGTGAATTTGTATCCTAGAATATATATCAAGCTAAAACTGGAAATTTTGATCATAAAATTGAGAAAGTTCTCAGTTCACCAAACAAAGTATGTAATGAATTTTCATTTTCTAGTTATTCATTGAAAAATCAATTAAAAATTAAAATATTGAGATCTCTTTCTTTCTTTCACAAATTGTAAGATTTAGATAACGCAGCGGGTAAAAGGATTCAAAATCATACCTTATGTAATAGAATCTGAAACAAAGAACCTTGTGGGTAAACCACGTGCTTCACAAACCATGAACTAAGATCACTCAACAATGAAATGATACCACAGTATAAGTATCATCCACTCTATTCACAGTGTAAAGGCTTGATCATTATTCTAATGGGAGAGAGTTAGAGAGAGAGCATGGGAAAAATTCATTCGTTATTTGATTCATCCCACATCCCATATATCCTATCTGATAAATAGGCCAGATTCTAACCATTTATTAATATCTCTTGATATGATAGATATAGATATTGATAGTGGGTTATCCAAATAGGATAGTTATGAAAATTCATATTTAAATTACATGGGTAATTTGAATGGGTCATGGGTCATGTCATATGAGCGCCCAAATCTGGGTCCAATACCCGGCCCAATTTCCAACATCTTAGTCGCACATGAGTTGGCATGATATTGCCACATCTCTATCTCAATCTCCCCAAATGTTGAATAATCTCATGCTAGCCAATGAACCGTGCGACTGCTGAGAACACCTGCATGTGGGAGCTCTATACTAGAAACTCAAAATGAGCCAGCATAGAGACATCAACCCAAAAAAGAATAGAAATAATGTCTCATGTACCAAGACCTATCTAGTTATATTGGTCCAAAACATCTCTAATCCCTCAAAGAGCATGTTTGACCCTCCTAGGTCTCGCATTATATTCACACTCAATCAATATCCCATACAGAGCGATGTGAGTTGTCGACGGTGAATATAAAGCAGAGATGTAGAACTAGATGTTCTTCCCTTCACCCTCATATCATTTAACTCGAATTGACCACTTTCCTAATAATGTTCCTTAAAGCTGAATCATACATGGCTGCAGACAACATACCAAAGTAGCCAAACATCAACTCCTTATCTTATGACATAGTCAAAGGTCACAAAAGGCACAAAGTGAAGTCAATGGAAAAAATGACTTTTAGGACTCACACGGTGATGAAGCAAGGATCCATTCTTGTACCTCGCTAACGGGTCGATAAGAACATGCAATACGAATGCATGTTATAGTGGGGTAACTCTTCCAAAGAGTGATGTTAAACTCACACACCATACGGATCTTAGTCCAGTCGCTCTTAAGTGCACAAGTCACTTCCTAACGTCTAACTCAAATTCTCTATTTCCTTGCCTCTCAGGCATCAAATGAGATCTCGCATCTGGCTATCCATAACAGACACATCATGGAAAAGTGAGTACTCTCATATCCATGGTCAGTTTTTAACAAGATCTCATCTTGGCTCCAACCAAGGCGACATAGCTAGTGGATAATTTTAGCCTCTCTATTAGCTCCAAATACAATAAGCCACTAGTGTCATCCTTGCTCGCAACCTAGCGCTAAGGGCGATTGCTCGTGTGAGTGAGCCAATCTTGCCTGCTAACACCAAATTTATTTATTCTGTGTGTGCTAATTCACAAAACATTGCAAGAAGTAGTAAACATAAATGTGTAATAGAAACAAATATGAATAGTAATGGCATAAATATCCAAAAATAAAAATAAAAATAAGAGTTCAACTGAATAGACATATATCACCACCTACGCAGTCCTAAAGCCCTAACATGAGTAAGATAAACATTTTTGGCAATGAGCTTAGTCAAGGGGTCCACAGCCATGCGACTCACAGGGATGTGCTCCAGGATCACTTCTTTTTGCGCCACAATGTCTCTGATAAAGTTGAACCTCACATCAATGTGTTTGGTTCTCCCGTGGTACTTAGGATCCTTAGTATAAGCGAGTGCAGCCATGCTGTCATAATGGATAGTCACAGGGTCTGAAGTGTGTGTGACAATATCCAAATGCTGAAGGAATCTCCTCAACCAAACGGCTTCCTGAACGGCAGATGAACAAGCCACAAACTCAGCCTCCATAGTCGATAAGGCGATACAGGATTGCTTTTTATTACTTCAAGAAGTAGCACCATCACTAAGCATGAAAGCATATCCTGAAGTGCACTTACGCTCATCTAAGTCTCCTCTCCAGTTAGCATCACAATAGCCAATTAGACGTAGATCTGAACTTTGATAGCAAAGTGTGTAATTTGCAGTCCTTCTAAGATATCGTAATATCCTCTTAACTGCTTTGCAATGAGATGGTCCTGGGTTGGATTGGTAATGACTCACCAATCCGATTGTATAACAAATGTCAGGGTATGTACACATCACAGCATACATCAAACTTCCAACAGCATTCGCGTAGGGTACACGGGCCATCTTTTTTTTCTCTTCTGGAGTCTTAGGGCCCATATCAAGGCTTAGGCTCTTATTTCTCGCAACAGGAATGTCAATGGGTTTGCAGCTCTGCATTTGGAATCGCTCTAGGATAGTCTCTTAAGACAAACCGAGAAGTCTCTTAGGGCGATCCCTAAGGATTTTAACACCGAGCACATAGCTTGCTTCATCCATGTCTTTCATCTCAAATGTAGAGAACAACCACTTTTTAGTGGTGACAATCATCTCCTTGTCATTTCCAGCCAATAATATGTCATCCACATATAATGACAATATCAGAAAAATGTCCTTGGACCACTTGATGTACACGCAATGATCTTCATCAATCATCGTAAACCCATTTGAAACAATGGCTTGATAAAATCTCAAATTCCACTGTCTAGATGATTGCTTTAAGCCATAAATAGATCGTTGAAGCATGCAACCTTTGCGCTCCTAAGCTACTACTACAAAGCCTTCTAGTTGATCCATATAGATCTCTTCATCCAATTCTCCATTGAGAAATGCAGTCTTAACATCCATCTGATGTAGCTCTAAGTCCAACTGAGCTACTATGGCCAGAATTAGGCGAATAGAGGCAAACCTCACAACTGGTGAAAAGGTTTCCTCATAGTCCATACTCTCTAATTGGGTGTAGCCTTTCGCCATTAGGCGAGCCTTATATCTTTCTATGGAATCATCCGCCTTGCACTTGATTTTGAGAACTCATTTGTTTCCAATAGTCTTGCGCCCTGGCAGCAAATCAACCAAGTCCCATACATGATTTTTCTACATAGACTCTATTTCTTCATCCATTGCAACTCTCCATTCTTTACTACTAAGGGATAAGAGAGCCTCTTTGAGATTCTTAGGCTCCATCTCATCACTCGTGGCAATCATGAATGCTTCCCCTTCAATCTCAAAACGACGATAGGGTATAAGTCCACGTTTGCTTCTACGCAGTTGAGAGTCCTTAGAATCCACATCCATTGGATCTAATCCATGGGCAGGAAAATTGCTCTCATTGTCCCTCGGAGCTTGAGGGATTATTTCCTCATTCTCTACTAGGCTACTAGGTGTGCCATCATGTAGATCCTCCATCTCATAGAGCTCTACTTCTCTAGTTACCTCACCTCTGCTAGGGAAATCCTTCTCTAGGAAATCCACGTCTCATGACTCAATTTCAGTCACACTTCTATCCGAATGCTCCCCATTAAACACACAGCCCTTAGAATGCTCACTATAGCGAATGAAGATACACTTCTTTCCTCTAGGGCCTAACTTCCCAAATTTATGAGAAGCGTTGTGTATGTACGCTGTCGAACCCCAAGGCCGCAAATTGCCCATATTAGGCTTTTTGCCAGTCCACATCTCATATGGGGTGGAAGGAACTGATTTGGAGGGCACACAGTTAAGGATGTAGACAGCAGTCAACAAAGCATCTCCCCAATACGAGATGGGAAAATTAGTTTGTGCATCATAGATCTAACCATGTCAAGCAATGTGCGATTCCTTCTCTTCACTACACCATTTTGCTATGGAGTCTTGGGAATTGTTAATTGCCTGATAATTTCTTTGTCCTCACAGAGCACTTTAAATTGCTCAGATAGATACTCGCATCCCCAATCAATCCTTAGAGCCTTAATGCTCTTGTCTAATTGATTCTCAACCTCATTAACATATCGTCTAAAGCAATCCAATGCTTCTGACTTGTGAGAAATCAAATAGATATGGCCAAAACGCGTGCAATCATCTATAAATGTGATAAAATAAGAGGCTCCATGCCTTGCCCTCACATTCATTGGTCCACATATATCAGAATGAATAAGCTGTAATGGGACAAATGCCTTTTTGGCTTTCCAAAATGGTTTCCTTGTTGCCTTTCCAGCAAGACAGTGCTCACAAGTAGGCAAAGTGACTCTACTGAGTGGGCCTAAAAGGCCTTCTCTAGCCAATCTAGTAATCCTGTCTTGCCCGATTTGGTCTAATCTAGCATGCCATCTCATAGAATCATTATCACAAATAGATGCAATATAAGAAATAGAGCCATTGGCATTTTTGTTAAAACTAGAATCATCCACATCCAAAACTAAGAAACCATCTAAAAGATAACCAAAACCATAAAAAATTGTTCCCAAATAAATACTAACACCATTATTCTCAAAACAAAAGCTAAAACCAAGGCTCATTACGCTAATAATTGAAACTAAGTTTCGCCGAATATTCGGAGCATAAAGAACATCATGAAGATACATGGTGCGCCATCGTCGCATTTCCAACTTGTATGTGCCAATGCCAAGCACCTCCACACTGGACTCGTTCCCTATGTAAACTTTTCTACTCCTAGCAGGTACTCATCAATACTCAACGAACCTTACTCTGTTCCTCGCGATGTGGTTTGTTGCTCCTGAGTCTACAACCCAAAAATGAGGAGAATGAGCAATTGATGCTTGACTAGAAACAAAGCATTGAATGCTAGAAATTAAGTAAGGGAGTACCTTCTTCTGCTCAAGGCAATACTAAGCGAAGTGTCCTTTTTTGTTACAGTTAAAGCATGTCAGTTTAGCCTTTACCTTCTTGCCACCTCTCTTGCCCCTACGCTTGAAATTTCTAGCGCCATTGGGCTTTAGCGTAACAGCTGCTTGCTTATTAGGAGCACCCTTTGCTTTTGCACGCTTGAACTGAGAAGTCCTACGTGAGCTTGACTCAACCACCATAGCAGAACCATCAGACTTACCCGCCTCTAGGCGTTCAGCCTCTAGCTCCAAATGACGCAATATGTCCTTGAATGTTTTCACATTCTCATTGTGCATCATGTTCTGCTTCATTTGCTCTCAAGAATTTGGCAGAGAGCGAATCACAACTTGTACTTGTTGCTCTTGAGTCAAATTGGGCCCAGTGACCGCAAGCTCGCGTATCATGGCTGACCTGACCCTCAAATGCTGCTTCATGGAGTGATGCGCCTTTTTGATAAGAGTCAAACTTCATAGTCAACCTACGTAGCTTTCCCAAAGAGGTGACACCAAAATTTTCTTGAGAGCTTCCCACATCCCAAATGCAGTCGGGCAATGCTCAAACTCACTAATCAAGTCGTTGTGCATGCTGCTCAATATGGTAAAGCGCGCACACCGATCTTTGTTACTCTAAGTCTGAGAAACTTCAAGATCACGACGATGTTGAGTTGTATTGCCCTGCTCAAGTTCAACCATCACTTGCTCAAGTGTGTTCAAAACTTCTTGCTCATTGAGGAGGTATTGGATCTTACGGTGCGATATGTCCTGGTTATCGCCATCCAATTTCTCTCCTTTAGTTAAGTCTGCCACCACTATTTTAGTTGTCATTTCTACATACAGAGTAAAGAAAGAACAAATACGAAGGCGATATTAATGATAGCAACACAAAATTATTTTGCAGCAAAAGAATCTAAATTAAATAATGATAATATTACATACGTCTCAAGATCGAAAATTTGCTATGCTCGTAATCATCTCTTGTGCCTCTAGTGACAATCATCAAAACTTAATTTAATTCCACGCGCAAAAACAAATAACCTCCCACTACTTATGGCATGTACAAAACATGATAATTAGTCTAATTCCGAACAATAGCATCTTAATGTAAATTTACAATTAACTCATGCTATATTTCATTTAACAATGGAATTAGAATATAGATAATAAAAAAAAAAAACTAATCATGCTTCTCGAATCACAACATATTACAAACTCTAGGGAAAAACAATAATATGCTGTGTTTAATGTTCAGATTATGCCAAAACAAAAAGTACATCACTTTTGAAATTTTTCTGGAATTTTAAATGATTAATAAACACACATAAAATCATAAATAAATATTCCAAAATCTGGGAAAATGTAACAATCATACCAGTAAATAGTAAACCATTACAGTAGTCTATAGTAAAAATTTCAGTCCTAGAAACTTAGTCATGCAACACCAAAAGTATTTTAAATCAGAAATAATGAATTATTATCTCAGAAAAATATTTTTTATTTTCATAAAATTTTAAAGATTGTACAGTAGATAAAAAAAATTAATTTTAAGTCCAATATTACCAATCATGCTTAAAACAAAGCTATAATGAATTACTTATGACCATTTAAAGCAATTTTGGATTAAAAAAAAAAAAAAAACAGAGCCTTAGCATCCAACAGCCAAGCCAGCGCGGCGTGGCTCGGTTCGGTATGTTGCATGGCGCGCATGTGGCAGCGCACATGGCACGCGCAGACGGCGCGCGTGTGGGAAGCGCACCTAGCGCATGTGGACTGGTGATTGGCCGGCGCTGACGGCGTCATCTGGCAAGTGCGGCTCATGCGCCGCCTTCCGGGGTGTTTTCTGGTCCAATTTTGGTACTGCCGGACTCTATTTTCCAAAATAAAGATAATGGTGGTCTCAAAAATGACATTTAATAAACACAAATGATGAGGTGTATTACACACTCTCTCTAATGAGAGTAGAAGTGTAGAAACTTTGCACTTCATCGTCTTTCTGAAGTCACCAAAAACTCAAAACTAACCCAACTTAGAGTTTGATTTTTCTCATCAACTGTTAGTCCAAATCTAACAAATAATATATGGTTTTAAAAGTCTCGAAACAAGGATTCTAAACATGTAAGATTTGTAGACTAAAATTAAAGCATGTAAAACAATCATGCAAGTAAAGTTTCGGGAATATAAAATGAGTCTCCATTTTTCTTGAAATCTAACCGTCAGATTTTTATGAAACTTTGCAGATATGTTCAACATGAAATGTACTACAACATATGTAAATTTCAGGTTAATTAGAGAAAGTTTAAAAAAATATTAATTTTCATGCATATATCATGTATATATATAATTATATATATATATATATATATATTTTAATTCATAAAAATGAGCACGAAAATACCCTATAAGATGCTCTAATACCAATGTAAGATTCAGATAGCGCAACGGGTAAATGGATTCAAAATCATACCTTAGGTGATAGAATTTGAAACAAAGAACCTTGTGGGTAAATCACGTGCTTCACAAACCACGAACTAAGAGCACCCAACAATGGAGTGATACCACAGTATAAGTATCACCCACTCTATTCACAGTGCAAATGCTTGATTGTTATTCTAATGGGAGAGAGTTAGAGAGAGAGCATGGGAAAAATGCATTCATTATTTGATTTATCCCACATCCCATATATTGTATCTGATATATAGGCCAGATTCTAACCATCTATTCATATCTCTTGATAAGATATGATAGATATAGATATTGATAGTGGGTTATCCAAATAGGATAGTTATGAAATTCAAATTCAAATTCAAATTACATGGGTAATTTGAATGGGTCATGGGTCATGCCACATGAGCGCCCAAATCCGGGTACAATACTCGGCCCAATTTCCAACACAAACATATATATATATATATATACAAACTAACATAATTTTTAAAATTTTGAAAGTTTTTTTTTTCTCAATTTCACACAATTGAGAAATTTTAATTTGACCAAACAGAGAATTTGTCATTTTCAAAATTTTAATGTAAAACTCAATTGAAAAATAAGAAGAATTTGTCTAGGGAAAATTTTTAAGATTAAAAATAAATGAAATAGCTCTCAATACAATAATCAAGATTAGAAAATGTAATAACTTTTTAAGAAGTGAATAACTTTTTTATGTACATAGATTAATAATGTAAGTGGAGAAATTCAAGTTTATCTGGTAGTTTGGGATTTTATTTTTTTTAGTAATTTTGAATTTTTAGTTTTTTTATGAGGTGAATAAAAAATTAACGTGTTTAAAAATGACTTTTTTTTTTTTATTATTGTATGAAAAAACGTAAATTAATAGTATGTATAACTTGCTTTTGTAGTGATTTTTTAATTTTTAACATTTTTTCCAACTTTTTTAATGATTGGTCTTTTTCTTTTTTAAAGCTTTTTTAGCATTTTTAACATAAAAGATTAAGTTTCCAAACGAGGCCTATATAACATTAATAGATGTGTACAGTAATTTTTCCCCCCCAAAAAAATTATCTTTATTAATTGATCTCGATAGATAAATTTAATCTTGAGATTATGGGTTCAAACTTCGGAACAATCACTTTGTGTAATATGCCAAAGGTTAGGTGTGTACTCAATCTTTCCCCTCTCAAACACACATTAATGTGTATTTGGGTGTTATATGTTTTTAAATTAAAAAAAAAAATGTAAATGAAAGATCTTTGGTGGTAAAAAAAAATTTAAAAATAAAAAGTATGACATGCCAATATGCATCAGCGTGGTTTAGATTGATAATAAATTAAGAGTTTGGAATTTAAATTGACAATTAAAAATTCAGGTTTAATTTGTTAAAATGATTAAACCTTAGAGATTTTTTTTTTAATTTTTTATTTTATTTTATAATTTCTCCTAGAAAAAATAATTTTTAAAATAAATATAATAAAAATTTAACTAATTTCATGCCAATATACAATTTTTTTATTGAGGATATTAGGATTAATGAGTCCAGCGCAATAAAAAACTTGTAGAAATGAGACTGTAGATTAAACTCAAAATCTATTTGTAATTTCGTAAATTTTCTAAACCAACAATCAATTAATATTGATTTTCATCAATGTCTTTTGTACACATTAATCAGACTCGCCGAAGGAAGAAGTCAACTAAAAAGTTGTCCAAAGAGGATCTCTTGTCTGTCTGAAGAAGTAGCATTATCCATAAGCAATAAAGAAAGTTGCGTCATCTGGAATGGAATCGGAAGAGAAGAAGGCCTTTGGAAAAATGGAGAAAAAAGCCTCACCTTCGTCTGCGTCAAAGCAAGTCTTTGACAAGGAAGAATGCGTAGGGATGATACGAAAAATTGAGGCTTTGACAAGGAAGATTGACTTACTTCATCTTCTCCAGTCATGCCAATCAGAATCATACCACTTTTTTGGCTTTACAGATAAGCTCGGGTGGATACGAGAACTAAGAGAACTAAAAATTTCGGTATCAAATAACAATCATGTCAAACATGAAGAATTTCAGGATGTTCGAAGACGCATTTATGGTATCGAAGCGCAGATTGAGAACGAATTTCAGGAGGTTGAAAGAAACTTGGTCCATAAAGATTCAGGAATTTGGGCTTTTATACCTCAAGAAGAAGATGATATTATGAGCTTAGATGAGAGTTTGACACAGAAAAGCTTTTCCCGTGAAGGTTCTGCTAATTGGACTTCTAAACGCCAAGAAGATGATATTATGAAGTCATATGAGAACTCGACAGACAAAGCAGAGGGTGGGCTAACGCCTGAAACTAGTGGAGATCAAATTTTGGAAATAGCTATCGATTCTGCTGTTCGCTATGTTTCAAAATGTATTGAACATGGAATAATTCGAAGGATTGGGATTTCAGGGATCGGAGGGGAGAAAGTAGCAAGTGCATTAAAGGATATGCAAATGATCATATCCAAGTGCAGGGTTGTCCTCTGCATCTCTGTCTCTCGACATCACAGCATCGAAGAGGTTAGGCAGAACATTGCAACACAGACTGGCAGATTAAGATCTCGTAAAACTGATTACACGTCGGAGGGATCACAAGACCCATATTTGCCTGACCACTTCTTGCTGCTTGTGGATTGCATTGATGGGCAGATAGACCTACATGACTTAAAAATCCCTGATAGTGGATTCCTAGTGCTTACAACTCAATCGCAAAAAGTCCATGAGATATTGGATTTGGATTTGGAGATCAGAATGGAAGATCATCTGTTACCCTGGAAACTATTCTGTTGGAATGTGGGCCCATCACTTGTTCATTCTTCCTCTGTCATCCAACAAATGGCCGCCCAGTTAGTGACAGAGTGCCACGGCCATCTGCGTGCCGTTGTTCTTCTTGCGAGGGCCTTGAAAGGTGTGACTAATATTCGTGTGTGGGAACTTGCACTCAACCAAGTCATGGTTAGACCAAAACCAAACCAAAGCGAACCAAGACAAGTCATGTTTCATGTGTTAAAATTCGTTTGGGATCAGAAGGACTTTACAACAAAACAATGCATTAAAAACTGCACAGACTGCCAGGAATGGAGAGCAGATTCACTAGTATCATCTTGGATCAAGCATGGTTTAGTAGCAACAGAGGCAAACGGAAAAGTTATTCTTCAAAAACTCATTAATTCCTTCTTGCTAGAGAATTTTGACAATGGTTTTGTCCAAATGCATGAAGAAACTCGATTTGTCATGAGAAGTTTTAATCCTAGTCATTTAAGGCTAGGGGGATTAGGATTGACTGAAACACCAGAAGTTGAAGATTGGTTTTATTCCGAGGAGATTGAGTTGATGAATAATAAATTATCTGAGCTACCGGAGAAACCCGAGTGCTCATTTCTCCAAATATTGTTGTTACATAACAACTATGATCTGATGGAAATTCCTCAACTATTCTTTCAAGACATGCCTCACCTAACACATCTAGATTTGTCTTGTACTAGCATAAAGTCTTTGCCACCTTCCATTTCCAATTTGAAATCACTTCAAAAATTCTTTTTGAGAGGTTGTGAACTTCTCATGGAACTGCTGCCCGATATCGGAGCTCTTGAGAATCTTGAGGAGTTTGATCTTGAAGGAACTGAAATAATGTATCTGCCCAAGGAAATTGGAAAACTAATCAATTTGAGATGCTTCAAGGTCTCTTTTTGTCAACATGCAAATTGCTACAAGGAAACTAAGCAGATGGAGACAACAATCTCTACAGGGGTGTTGTCAAAACTCAATAGATTGCAGGAATTAATCATAGATGGTGAGTGGTGGGATGCTGATGTGAAGGTAATCCTGAATGAACTAGGTAACTTAAAATTGTTGTCTATCCTTGAGTTGTATCTACCATCAGCTGAATTGTTGAAACAATTGTTGCAACGACTTGGACGGTTTAGAGAAGAATACTTTCATTTTAGATTCACAGTTGGCCACCATCGACAACGCATCATATCCCGTCTACCCCATGAAGTTGAAGAGATAATCAAGAAACAAAAGAAACGGAAGAAATGCCTTGAGTATATAAATGGTGAAGGCATACCAACTGAGATAACCGTGGTACTCAACTGTGCTGATTTTTTCTTCCTAGACCGCCACTGGACAGTGAAGACGCTTTCTGATTTCGGGAATGAAAACATGGTAAAGCTCAGATTTTGCTTGCTGGTGGAATGTAATGAACTTCAAACAATTATTGACGGAGATTATGAATATCCGTTGTATCTTGATAAACCTGTATTCAAAGACCTGGAGTACTTAGGTATTCATTATATGAGGAATTTACAAAGTATTTGGAAAGGTCCAATTGATGAGGGTTGTCTATCCAATCTGAGGGTTTTGGCATTGCATATGTGCCCCAATTTGACTACCATTTTCACACCAAATTTGCTTGGTAATCTAAGGCGATTGGAAGAGCTTAGAGTTGAAGACTGCTGCAAAATCAAGAGCCTAGTAAGTCAAGAATCTTCAGACTTGAAACATGGTTATGTTCTCCAATCGTTGAGGAGGATATCACTTCTTGACCTACCAGAATTGGTTAGCATTTCAGATGTTCCAAGTAGTAATCCGATAAGTCTGATTGTTTATAATTGTCCAAAGCTTGAAAATCTTTATGCTAACACAGCGCCTGCTATTAAATATTTGAATATCAAAGGAGAGAAGGAGTGGTGGGAATCATTAAAGTGGCATCAATCAAAGTCAAGCAGCAGTATTCGGCCAACTTTTAAGGAACTTGGAAGGGCTGAAGATTTGATAGATGAATTAGCTAGAGAAATCTACTCACCAATCTCAAAAATCATCAAGCCGTCAAAATTTGTAAGGGCTTCAAATAGGATAGGTGGATCAGCTAGAGACATCTACTCAACAAAGTCAAACAGCAGCAGTATTCGGCCAACTTTCTACTTATATAACTAGGTAATGTCTCATACCTATTTCATTTAAGAAATATAGTGGATATTTGCTTTTCCTCTAAAAGCATTTATTATACCAAACCAACCAAATTCTCATACTTGCATTGTGATAAGTCTTATTATCACCTCTATTTCAAGTTAAATTGGGATGGATCATCGAATTATGTATACATTTTGCATCTTTTTAGCACCCTTTTGGGTGACATTAGACTGCAATAATAGCACATGCTTAATTAAATAACAACCCATGCTTAATTCCCTTAGCTAATTGAACCCTTACCCATGTGGTTAGAGCCTGACAACAAATTACTTCCATAGGTAGCAAATAGATCCAAATTTTTATTTTTATTTTTTCACTAGGCTTACTATTACAAGCATAGTGAATGAATTTAGGGTCACTACACATACATCTGAAACACGACAATTAGCTAATTAATTTTATTGATTCTAACACTATTTGTCATCTTTGCCATTTGTCCGGTGAGTGACAGGCTGTGACAGCTTCATAAAGATCCTTGTGGTAGGACATTGGGACAATCCGACGGTGTTAAGGAGCTTAAGCTAAGGAATTGTTGCTACTGGTGGCTGTAAATACCAATAAATCATCTTCAAGCAAAACATATCAGATTAAGCTTCATATGTAGCTTGTTGGTTAATTTCTTTCTTGTATTAATTTCAGCTTGTTATTATGTCGTTGGATACATTGGAATGTGATGCTTTATTTGCTGTAATATCTTTGATACTGTATTTGTTTTAATGTCTTGTTTGGATGCGACAGTGACAATAATTATTGTTAAGTGTCGTTTGCTAATAAACTTGTTATTGTTGTTTGCCTAAAATCTATCAATTGTTTTGTTCAATGTATTTTGGTAACTAATACATGTCTGTATACATCTGGAGCTTTAGCGCTGCATTCAGCGAAAGTTTATAACTATTTCATTGCATATGACTCCATTCTATTTATTCATTTGAAAGTACAATAGCAGCCTAAAGTGTAGGTAGCCTAAAGGACACTAGGACATGTCTTGGAGCTATGTCCTTGAAATTATAGGGTTTAGACAGTAATTACCTGGTACATGTGGAATGGAGGGATTAGTAGTTTGGACCAAGGTTCTAAATCGCGGTATCGGGTAACGTAACGGTATCGATCGCGGAGTATCGGTATCGGTAGTATCGATCGGTACGTATCGGGAATCGGGTGTCGCGGTGGTGAAATTTTAAAAATCATTTCAAAGGTATTTCAACTTTTTCTTTCCCGTACCGGTCCGAACCGGTGAGTATCGGCCCGTCGCGGCTTGTGTAACGCTTACAGGCCGATACGTACCGGGACTCGGCCGATACTCCTGTGATTTTCAATCTCAGTGGTATATCGGCCTGTATCCGTCGCGGTACCCCATTTTTCCGATACGTATCGGCCGATACGTAGCGTATCGGCCGATATTTAGAACTATGGTTTGGACGATATCCTAGAAGTTTGAGATCATTTAAATGTCCAATGAGTCTATACTACAATTTAATTTTTTTAATCTTTGTAATGAAGTGATTAAATTTTTTTCTATCTTTTCTGAAAAACTTTTATTTTTAGTGATAATTGCATTTAACGGGGTGACTTCTGTCTTTTAAAGGCCAACAATATTAATAATGAAATGCTGTGTTTTTTTCTTTTTCCTTTTTTGCTAGTGGTAATGTCCACAATGCCATCAATATGATTTTGGCAGTAGCTTTATTTTTTGTGTACATAAGGATCATCACATGTAGTAGGGCGACAAATGAGTGTTGGAACAATCTTCTGTGTAAAATAAATAACTTAAAACAAATCAAACAAATAAAATAAATTACTTACTGTAGACACCCCATTTTTGACTGACCTTAAGACTTAGACGTCATCAATTGAGCGCTCGGTGATTGCGCATGTTGTGCTCGTTTCGAGATTTCTGGAGTTTTCGGCTGAGTGCCTTGCCTCCGGGCCTCTGAACTCTTTGTGTTTTCAGCTCGGTTTGCAGACCAAGCCTTGTTTCTTTTCCTTGGAGGGAGGGGGTGGTCTTGTAGACCATCATTTTGTGGTCGTAGACTACTTTTTGCGGTTGTAGACCACTTTTCCCGCTTGGAGACTAGTTTTTGATTTTCAGAACCTTCGGCCGCGCGCCTTGTCTCGGGACCGCTTACCGTTCTCCGTTTGGCATGATTTTTGAACCACACCTTGTTGCCTCTGCCTAGAGGGACACTGTGGTCTGGGAGACCACTTTTGGTGCTCATAGACTAGTTTTCGGGCCTCCCGGCTGTGCGCCTTGCCTCCTAGACTTTCGTCTTGCATCCTTTTTGGTTTTTTTTTGGTACAAACCTTGTTTTCCTTGTTTGGAAGGTGGTACAAGGGTGGGAGACTAGTTCTTCCCCTTGGAGACCACTTTCCTTCCTGCCAGCCAGTTTTCTGGTTGGACAACTGGTTTTCTTGGTCTTTGGGCCACCTTTTCTGGTCGGCCACCACACCACCACCTTGGTCTCTTGCTGCATACCATCACTCCCACCTGGCCGACCACTTTTGACCTTGGCCGACCACTTCCACTGGTCGGCTGACCAGTGTGAGTAGCTGGCCAACCACTTCAAGTGGTCGGCAGCTTTTCACCAGCTTCCTAGAGATATTTTCTCTCCAACTGTCACAGTTGTAGGGCACAAAAACCATCCTCCATACACGTGTATGGAGGGATGACTTTGAGCCCCTAACTTCCTCAACAAGCTTGAGGCTTGGTTCTCTATAAGAGAGAACCTCCTCCCTCCTCCTCCAGGTTCAGATTTTCTTGCTTGAGTTATAGATACACATATATCTCTATATCTCTCTCTTGGTCTCATATTTGTGCCTAAAAGTGTAATTTCTCCATACTTTAACACACAAACACACACTCAAACACCATCCTTTTGTTCTGAGGTGTATAGGAGCTGGGTTTGGAGTTTTTGGATTGGTTTAAGCTTAGTAAACCTGCTGGAGTTGTGGTTTTGAAGGTGTTCTTCAATGGTGAGTTTCTAACCGTTAAAACCCTTGTTTTGGTTTAAGCTTTTGGACCTATTTTCATGCTTATTTAGGACTAAATTTCTACTACAAAAAGTTTTGATTTTTTATGCTTACAATGTTTATTTAAGGTCACTTTTGTGTTGGGGGTAGTCTACCCCATCTTAGGCCTTGTTTGGCCTTGTTCTTGTGCCTTGTTTTTAAGCTATTGGGATCACCTTGTTTTGGCCTTCTCACCACTGAAACTCAGACGAATTTTAGTGGTGGAAATGGTGTTTTGAGGTCCCAAATAGGAGAGGGTCATCCCCTCTCCTTGTGTTTTGAATACTTGCTTCATATGCCTCATGTTTGAGCATGTTTGTCTAGCATATGTTGGCTTCATCTCAGGCCATTTTTAGCCTTATTTTAGCATGGCATATCACTGTTTTGGTTTGGTTTGGTTTTGTCATTCCTTGCATGCCTTATACACTTGTAGTGTATTTCTCACAAACTAGTCTTGTATGCTTTATGAAGTAGCATGCCATTCTAGCTTGTTTTGTTTCCATTTCAGCATGTTCTTGGTGTTGTTTTGCCATGTCATATCTCTGTTAAGGTTTGGTTCAGTTGGCCTTTGCATGCTCCTTGCACTTGTAGTGCAATTTCATTAACTAGCCTAATGTGTATCATGCTTTAACATGTCATTCTAGCATGCTTTTGGCTTACCTCTAAGAAGCTTTTGTCCATGTCTTACCATGCTCTAGCTCTGATTTGTGTTGTTTTGGTCATGCATGCCATGCTTTGTATAGCTATAATGCATGCTAGCTTGTTAGCTTTGTGTATCAAGTCCATTAGCATGCATTGCTTGGCCTATTTGAATGATTTGGCATCATTTGTTATGTGATTTTAGTCCATGTTTCATGTTCATGCATTCACATCTTTCACTCTTTCAATACGTTGGAGGGTTTGCCCTTTATGCCTTAAACATGGATCATTGCATATGTTTTCATGCCTAAGCTTGCGAGCTATCATTTCAATGTGTTTTTGGGGTTATTTTGCAAATGATATAACTCTGATTTTTGTTGGTGAAACCATCTCATGCTTGGTCTTGTTATGTGTGGTGTAATCCACCTCATTTGGCTTGCATACAGCCTTATGCCCTTCATGCTAGCATATTTTGGCTTCCTTCCATGCATGTTTTAGACTCATTTTGACATGTTATAGGACTGTTTTGGGTTGCCTTGACCATAT
Source organism: Camellia sinensis (assembly GCF_055761805.1). NCBI lineage: Eukaryota > Viridiplantae > Streptophyta > Magnoliopsida > Ericales > Theaceae > Camellia > Camellia sinensis. The sequence continues at coordinate 59,992,605 of NC_138962.1, read as the reverse complement.
GCTTCATGTTCTACATACCTATAGTGCAAGTGCTCTTGCTAGTTTTAAGCTTTGAGCTTCATAGCATGCTTCATTTGCATCATATATATGATTTGGCATCATTTATCATGATATTTCAGAGCATGTAGCATTGCCATGTTCCCACTTGTTTCACCCTTTGAGTGCCTCTAAGGGTTGTGCATTGTTGCCTAGTTTGTGGCCTAGCATGTATGCCATCTTGCCCAGGCATTTGAGCCCCCATCTCAGCATGTTTTGGTCTTTGTTTTGACCTATTTGAGCTCTGTCCATGATTGGTTCGATCATTTGTGCCATGTATTGCATGCCCCTTTTGTAGTCCCTTTAATGGCCTTGTGCCTTAGGCTCTCTTGCATGCTTTACTTGTGTTGTTTGAATGATTTGGCATCATTTCACACTTGATCTCAGAGCCTTTAGTGTTGTCACACTTCCATGTTTATCACTTTTTCATCATGCTTGAGGTTTGTGCTCTTAGGCCTACTTGATAGACCATTACATTGTGCATGCTTGCCTTGCCCTTTTGGTGCCTTAGTTTTGGTGTTATGGCCACTGTTTTGGGCATGACTGAGGTTTACCCACATTCGGTTTAAGTCCATTGAGCATTGTGTATGCCATGTTACATCGCATTGTGCATGTTATGTTGTTGTTTGGATTGTGTATGCCATGTTGTTGTTCGCATTGTGTATGCCATAATCACATCGCATTGAGTATGCTATGTCATTCATTGCATTGAGTATGTCATGTTGCATTGCATGTTTGCATGCTTGAGTTGCATTGTGTTTAGCATCTTGCATTGTATTGTGTATGCAATGTTATGTGTTGCATTGTGTTTGGAATAGGTGTTAGTCCAAACACGAGAAACGGGGGACATTTCATACTTAAAGTGATGAAACGTGCCTCAATTCTTGGTCGCCGACGCTCTTGATCATACATGACAAAATTCTAGGCTTTATGTGTTTATGTGTGCATTCATTTTACATTGAATTGTGCAACTTCGCCTCTCGGTCATCTTGCATCGAGATGTGTGATTGGTGGCCCGAAGGTCGAGAACCGCACTCCCTTGAGCTTATGAAATGATAGGGGGGTGGTTGTGCACACATACCTTGGAAATATATTGCCATGCCCTTTCTTGCTCTCTGTTGCAGCAAATTGGAGAAGTGCAGCAAAACTGGTCGGCCAACCAGAAAAACTAGCTGGCCGACCACTTTTTCGGGTCTGTAGCAAAAGAAAGTGGTCGGCCAGTAGCTAGAAACACCTCTAGGTGGTCGGCAGCTCTTCCACAGGTCCCCAAGATGAGTTAGAAGCTTTCTAGAGCTTGGTGCAAAGTTCTGAGAACAGTTGCAAACAGAGGCAAATCGGGGCATCGCAACGGATTTCCAAACGAGGCAACCGGGCATGCATACACTTATCACCTCGAGGCTCCTGTTGTACTGCTTTACTTAGCTAATTTGCTTAGCTAGTTTATGCTTTGGTTTGTACTTAATTAGTTAATGCGTTTAACTGTTCAATTTATGTTGTAATAGCTTAATTAGTTAGCTTGTTAATTAGCTAGTTTTGTGATGTTATAATTAGTTTAATTAGCTTAGATTAGCTAGTTAGCTTCTTATTCGGATCCTCCGTCGAGAGGGTCAACTGTTGTAATAAGCGTGCGTGTGTGTGATGCATGTCTTTCAATCCCTATTTCTTTCTCTCTTTTACTTAACCGTTTACGATGGTTAGTTTGAGGGCATGTTTCAATTAACATCCTCATGCTTCGTATGCGTGAATCATTCATCTGTTTTGCATGCACCTAGCTCAGCGCATCATACTAACTGCATTGTATTTCAATACATTTACTTGAATACGTGTTCAACAGCATGTTACCCAGTTGCAATCACATGACATTCTAGATAGCCGAGCCTATTTTAGTTGCATTTTGCATGTGTTGCATTAGCCATCTTAACATGAACTAGGATCATGCATGATTTCTAACTAGTTCTCTGTTTTGGCTCGGAGTACACTGTGAGTGTTTATGCTTTAGCATCTTTGCATGTATGTAAGTGACTGCCATGTTAGCATGCTTGCCATGAGGCTATCTGCTTAGTTGATTAACTGCCTGAATGCTTGTGGGTGAAGGTTGGATTGCTTGAATTGGAACAATTCATCAAATCCCTGATTTAGCCTACTTGCAAGTAGCAAACTTCAAATCATTTTCACAAACGAACATGCAATGTTTTGTTCTAAATTAGGCGATCTAGTCTATACTTGTATGCTGTACGCATCACGTAGTAAGATTAGCTAATTAACCAGGATAAGAGCATATGCATTTTCAAAAACAATATATCATGCTTAGTAAAGGCCGATCTTTCGATCGGGCGAGCTGGGGTACTCATTGCATGACCTTCCCCTCTCGTACCCAAGTTCCCGAGCCGAGGCAACTTTGGTGATGACAGACACGTGGCCTTAGGCACGAGTCAGGGTTTCCTAAATTTTCCCCAAAACAAAATATTTAGGTGGCGACTCTGTATCTGACAAAGCAGTTCATGTTTGGCACTTCTTTATAAAATTAGTTTTCCAAAATGATTTGCCAGATTTTGGACTCTTTGGTGATTTGTCGGTCTCAGATTGCATTTTGTGAGATTAGATTCAGAACCGTGACACGAGTCCGAACTGTAGTATCTAAGAACAAAACGAATTCGCGCCTTCGCGGCGCGGAGAGCGGAGTTCCGGGCGGTCTACACTTATAGAATTTATTTACCGAACCGAATAAATAATTAAAAGATCAAGTCGAGTGTGTGCAGGGTCGGCCTTGAGATTTAGGGGGCCTAAGGCGAATTTCGGAAATGGGGGCCCCTCTTACATTGAGAAAAAAAAAGTTCATAGATAAAACGATAAGTTACAACTTTTTTATTTGTTTATAGCCACAAAAAATTTTACTTGCACATATAATCATTAAAATTATAAACAAAACAATTTAATAAAACAAAATTAGGGCAAAAAAATTAGGAAAAAATTATTCAATTAAAACTAGGTAAAAAAATTAAGGCAAAATTATTTATTCCACTAAAATCTAATAGATAAAGAAGGTAAAAAAATAAAATAAAATTAGGGCCCATATATTGTATGTATTGTTCTTCTTGGGCCCAAACACTTCTTTTTTTTTTTTAATATATATTTTCATTTTAATAAATATGGGCCAAACTACACTTATAAATAAATATAGACTAAACCGTATATGGACCCAATGAAATATTTTGAGGCCCTTTAAATTGATCCTAAAAAGAAAAAAATAAACATTGGGCCTATAACATTTTACTAAATTTGGAGGCCCTATTTTTGGGCCAAAATTTTAGGGCCTAAGGCACAGGCCTTACTTGCCTTAGGCCAGGGCCGACCTTGAGTGTGTGACACTCTGTCCTTAAGACAGATTCGCCCCATTACGGTGCATACAGATAAATGGTGTCTATCTCACAGGATATAATGGTCTTCACAAATTTTAGTAGCACTCAAACAATTTGTACGGCGAACAAAACTTGTGTTCTATACTCTCTAAATTTTTCCTAAAATTATATGAAGATAAATATATGCAACAGAGCAAAATCTAGATAGCAAGAAAATGAATTTTTCAGACTAAAAAAGATTGCTGGAAATGGCTAGTATTTATAGGCAAACTGTGGCTACCCGAACAGGTTCAAATTCAAATGAACAGATCTGTTTTCAAACAGAACAGGTGCAAACAGTTTTTTTACAAATAATTGCTGGCATATTTGAATCTGTCTGGGTAGTTTTAATCTGTTCTGTGCAAAAACTGTATTTGTCTGGGTGCAGTAGGTTTGAAAACTGTTTGGAAAAATCGAACTAGAGGAGATAACTTTGGACAGAAAATTAAATTCAAATTTGAATTAATTTAATTTTGAAATTCAAATAATTTTTTTTTGTCTAAAAAATTAATGTTAGAACAAACTCGACCCACAACCGACACTCGCACCCGGTTCGGCCGTTTGTGTGGTGGTTTGAGCCAAGGTTTACTTTGTCCATAACTCATCCCTTCTACAAACTTGGGGTGCCCGTTGAGGCCCAACCCATGTGTTGTCACCTGGAACTTACATACATGCATTAGTTCTCTTAAGTTTCCAATATGGGATAACCATTTCAAGAAAACCCACATTTTACTTTTTCAATTTCCTATTCCACGAACCCGAAAATGACGTCAACTTCCCATTTACTCATAAATGGTTTTGACGAACTGTCTTCACCATGTGACTTGCCATGCGGTAAGGAACACGTCACCTCTTTAGACCCACCCCAAAAGATGAGTGGGACCCACTCAATTTTGGGCTCAAAGTTTGCCCAAAATAAGCCTATAAAAACCATAATTTTCCAACAATCCCCCACATGAATGGAATTTGCTGGAGAGAAAATGCAACAACATGATCTAACTACAGAGAGTACAGAAATTGGAAATATTCTACAAAGGATAGGTAGCTTTTGGCTTTGAACCTTCCCTTGTGAGACACTATCGGATTTACTAGCTAACTACTGAACATGATGTCTTGAACTGTTCAGCCATTTTTGTAAACCAAGACAATAGAACTCATACAGTATATCACCAGACACAGTTTAGTTCTCATTATCGTGTTCATTTTGGCCTTGAACAACCTGGTCTTTCATGAGTGCTCTAAAGACTTGTAGCCTTTCACAAATCTCATAGAACCGGCCCAGTTCACACTCATATAGGTGATTCTTATGAAGAGTATCCTGCTATACTCCACTAGGTATACCTAGATATAAGAATCATTAAAAGTATTACTTAACCTAAAATGCTGCAGACATCACTATTTCATCATAGAAATGGGTATGAGTTTAACTTCCTAGTGATCCTTATGAGTCATATACAACTCGGTTGTCCCTTTGAACCTAGATCTTGAGATCTCCAGTCAACTAGGTTGGGTTGCCGTTGTGGTAACTCTTCTTTAATAGGCTTAAGTCCCATTCCTCTCGATAAATTCTCAACTAACTCTCTTGCTAACCCTTTGGTTAGTGGATCCGCTATGTTGTCTTTAGACTTCACATAGTCAATGGAAATAATTCCATATGAATCAGAATTACTCTCTTGTTTTAATTCATTTATCATTTCATAAAAAGATTGCTACATGATCTTTAATACACAGTTCAGTGGGAACATAATCCTCCAAGTCAAATATGCATTGCCATCTCCTTCACTAATTTGAAGATCAAATAAATCAACAATCAAAGCAGACATTTAACCTAATATGGTGGTCGAAGGACGGGAGATTTTATATGGTGCTTCATATTTTTTCAATCTAAACAGACATTTAACTAAAATGGTGCTTCAGATTTTTTCAATTTCACTAAACATTTCAACCTAAATTGGTGGTCTCTCAATCTCAGATTTCCTTCATCTCTGGTGCTTTAGATTTTTTCAATCTAAACAGACATCTACAAATTTTTGAGGTCATGGTGCTTCAAATTTTTTCAATCTAAACAGACATCAACAATTTTTTTTTTAACCTTTAACTATGGTTCGCAGCTCCAATCGCGGCTCAAATCGCAGTCCAAATGTTCGGAGCAAGACAGAGTGAGAGAGGGAGAGCCCACCGATGTTCGTCGCCTACTTCGATTCGCCGTCGTCGGTCACAACATGCCGTCGCCGTTCACCGAAGCTGAAGAAATTCAAATTTTTTTTGTGGCTGTGTGGCTGTGTTGAGGGAAGCTTTGTGTTGGGTCGAAATGAACGAAATTCAATTTTTTTTTTTTTTATTTGAGCCGTAGATCTTCATTAAGCCACGTGGCCAAATTGTGACCCTTGACCGGAGGACCGGAGGGAGTCTTTGGCTGGAGAGGATCCGAACTCAAAGTGACCCACTCTTTGTTCTTTTTTGTGGATTGGCCAAATCGTCACTTACTGTTATACATATGACTCTGTGCTCTACCTATTGCTGATTGACTATCGCAATGTATGCAAATAGCAGGCATCGATTTTAGCCACATTGGAATATCTTCAAGGAAGTGACGAAGCCATTTTGCTTCTTCTCCAGCTTTATCTAAAGCTACGAATTCTGATTCCATAGTAGACCTAGCAATATAAGTCTGTTTGGAAGATTTCCAAAATACAGCCGCACCACCAAGAGTAAAAACATACCCACAGGCAGATTTCGAGCCTTTAGTATCCGATATCTAGTTTTCATCACAGTAGCCTTTAAGTATTACTGGATATCTAGTATAATTATCCCAATGTTATGAGTAAATCGGAGGTATCTAAGAACTCTTATAATAGCTTTCTAGTGTTCTTCTCCTAGATTACTCGTATATCTACTTAATTTACTTACTACATAGGCAATATTTGGGCGAGTGCAGTTCATCAAGTACATTAAGCTTCCAATAATTTGGGCATAATCTAATTGAGAAATACTTTTTTGTACATTCTTAGAAAGAAAAAAAATTAATGTCCACAGGTGTTCTAGCAAGATGATCATCATCTTTGCTAAATTTGTCAAGTATTTTCTCAATATAATGTGATTGTGACAAAGCATAACCTTATGATATTTTGGTAATTTTCATACCAAGTATTACATCAGCTATCCCTATGCCTTTCATGTCAAAATGTTTATTCAACATTTTCTTGGTAGTTTTAATTATGTTATTATTACTACCTATGATGAGCATATCATCTACATAAAGGCATACTATTATTTGAAATTCAAATAATAGTATTTACATGCATTTCAGAATGTTCTGACTTATGAATCAAAAATCGATATGCACTACTATTCATGACATAACCAATGAAAATACAATCAACAGTTTTAGAACCTATTTTAGTCTTTTTAGGACTATGAATAACTACTTTAGCCAAACACCCCCACATTTTTAATTATTTATAGGATAGTACTCTCCCATGCCACGATTCATAAGGTGTTTGATTCACTTTCCTTTGGGGTACTTTATTAAGTATATAATTAGCAGAAAATATTGCTTTCCCCCACAAGTTCTAAGGTAATCCAGAACTGATTAACATGTCATTCATCATTTCTTTTAAAGTCCTATTTTTCCTTTCAGCAATTCCATTTTGCTGAGGTGAGTAAGGAGCGGTGGTTTGATGAATTATTCCATGTTCTTTACAAAATTCACCAAAAGGTGATTTATATTCACCATCTCTATCACTTCTAATTTTTTTAATTTCCTTACCAAGTTGATTTTCAATTTCTTTCTTATATTGAATGAAAGTCTCCAAAGCTTCATCCTTGGTTCGAATTAAATAAATATAACTATATCTAGTATAGTCATCTATGAAAGTGATAAAATATTTTTTCCCACCTCTGGTTTGAATTGATTTAAAATCACAAATGTCATTATAAATTAATTCAAGTGGTTCCGTACTTCTTTCAATTGAATGAAAAGGAGTTTTAAATAATTTTGCTTCAACACAAATTTCACATTTATGATTTAAATCAATGTCAAATTTAGATAAACATTCCATATTAATTAATCTACGCAAAGATGCATAATTAACATGCCCTAGTCTACCATGCCATAAATTTGAAGACTCAAGCAAGTAAGAAGATGTATCTTTATTAATAACAGAGGGTACAACAGTCATTATATTCATTTTGAAAAGGCCATCAGACATGTAACCTTTCCCTACATACATCCTGTTTTTGGTAAGTACAAATTTGTCACTTTCAAAAACTAGCCTAAACCTATTTTTACTCAACAAAGATTTAGAGACTAGATTCTTGCGAATGTCTGGTACATGCAGCACATTGTTGAGAGGGAGTTCCTTTCCAGATGTCATCTTTAACATAATCTTTCCTTGTCCTTGAGGATTTGCCCATAAAAGGTTGTTCACCATTGTCCACCACAGAATAAGATGTGAACATCTTTTTGTCGGCACAGATGTAGCGAGTAGCACCAGTGTCCACCCACTATTCTTTAGGATTTCCTATAAGGTTTGCCTTGGAAACAACTGCAGAAAGATTTATGTCCTCTACACCATTGGAAATTTTGTCCACTTCATAAATCTAGCTTGATTTTCCTTTGCCTTTGCGCTTGCTAAAGCAATCTTTGGCCTGATGTCCCTCTTTGTCACAGATGTAACACTTGCCATTAAACTTATACTTCTTAGTTTCCCCTCCTTTAGAGCCTTGTGAGGAACTTTCTCCAGAAAACTTCCATTTCTTGGCTTTTGGAGCATGTTTCACCACATTTTCCTTAGACTCCATTGGATGCTTACCAGCCCGCTTCTCAGAATTGCGGTTATCCTCCTCAATCCTCAAACGCACAATCAATTCCTCTAAAGTCATTTCTTTGCGCTTGTGTTTGAGGTAGTTCTTGAATTCCTTCCAGCCTTGTGGTAATTTTTCAATTAAGGCAACAACTTGGAAGGATTCACTGAGAGACATGCCTTCAGTATGAATATTATGCAGAATGAGTTGGAGATCTTGAACTTGGCTGATCACAGTCTTAGAATCAACCATCACAAAATCCAAGAATTTGCCAACCACAAATTTCTTTGAGCCAACATCTTTTGTTTTGTACTTTATTTCCAAAGACACCCAAAGTTCCTTTGCCTTTTTGATAGGACTGTAGACATTATACAATGTGTTGTCAAGTCCGTTCAAGATGTAGTTCCGACAAAGGAAATCAGCATGTTTCCAGGCATCGATCGTAGCAACCACTTGCTGGTCAGTTTCATCCTCGTTCAGAGTAGGAGCATCCTCACGGAGAAAACGAGCCAAGTTCAGAGTTGCAAGATAGAACAACATTTTCTGTTGCCATCTTTTAAAATCAGTTTCTGAGAACTTCTCTGATTTCTCACCGTGATTAACTGGCACAGTTACAACAAGAGGAGGGGTTGACACAATTGCAGCCATCATACTCGTACTTGTTTGAACATTAGTTTGTCCAGTTTCAATAGCCATGAATTCTAAATTATAAAACAAAATTAGAATTAGAATTTATATACTACACAGAAAATTAAACCAAAACCACATGATTAAATTCTGTAAAAATAAAAGAAACAAGAATTGTAACTTTTATTTCTAATTAATTTGAAAATAAAATAAAATTTTATTTAAACAAATTATTTCCACACAGAAAATTAAATTTCTGTAACACTTCAAAAATTAAAATACTGAAAAAGAATTTTAATTAATGAAAACTTAGAATAATTTATGAAAACAAAAATTAATTTCTGACCAACTTCACAAATAAATATTCTGAATTGTTAATGACACCAGTATATTACTACTAGTTATCAAAAAAAAATAAACATTATATTACTACTATTTGTCAAACAGTATATTACTACTATTTATTTTTCCAACTAGAACATTATTTTGTAAAACCACATAAAATAATTTCTGTAAGAAGAAGAAAGAGAAAAGAAAACAAACGAAATTTTTTGTATAAATAGAATAATTCGAATCTGTCTTAAGATTGTTGGAACAATCTTCTGTGTAAAATAAATAACTTGAAACAAATCAAACAAATAAAATAAATTACTTACAGAATTTATTTACCGAACCGAATAAATAATTAAAAGATCAAGTCGAGTGTGTGACACTCTATCCTTAAGACAGATTCGCCCCGCTACGATACTTACGGATAAATGGCGTCTATCTCCCAGGATACAATGATCTTCACAAATTGTAGTAGCACTACAAACAATTTGTACGACGAACAAAACCTATGTTTTATACTCTTTAAATTTTTCCAAAAATTATATGAAGATATATATGCAATAGAGCAAAATTGGACAACAAGAAAATGAATTTCTCAAACTAAAAAGACTGTTGGATATGACTGGTATTTATAGGCAAACTGTGGTTGTCCGAATAGGTTCAATTTCAAATGAACAGATTTGTTTTCAAACAGAACAGGTGCAAACAACTTTTTTACAGATAACTGCTGGCATATTTGAATCTACCTGGGCAGTTTTAATCTGTTCTGTGCAGAAATTGTATTTGTCCGGGTGCAACAAGTTTGAAAACTATTTGGAAAAACCGGACTGAAGGAGGTAACTTTGGACAGAAAATTAAATTCAAATTTGAATTAATTTAATTTTGAAATTCAAATAAATTTTTTTTTTGGTCCGCGCTTGACTTGGGATGAACGGTGGCGGCGTGCACGCGTGTGTGATGGTTTGAGCCAAGGTTTACTTTGTCCATAACTCCTTTCTTCTACAAACTTGGGGTGCCCCTTGGCGCCCAACCCAAGGGTTGCCATCCAACCCAAGTGTTGCCACCTAAAACTTATATACACACATAAGTTCTCTTAAGTTTCCAATGTGGGATAACCATTTCAAGGAAACCCACATTTTACTTCTTTAATTTCCTATTCCACGAACCCGAAAACGACGTCAACTCCCTATTCACTCATAAATGGTTTTGACGAACTGTCTTCACTGTGTGACTTGCCATGAGGCAAGGAACATGTCACCTCTTTGACCCACCCCAAAAGACGTGTGGGACCCACTCAATTTTGGGCTCAAAGTTTACCCAAAATAAGCCTATAAAAACCATAATTTTCCAACAATGAGTGCCTTAGAATAGTCTGGATTGTACATATATGCACAATTAATTAGGTTGTCCTAATTGACTAGAATACAATGACTTCTGGAAAGTTATGGGTTTAAATTTCAACTGCACAACCAAAATTCAACTCTCACTTTCTCAGTGGATTCAAACTTTTCCCAAAAAAATACAAAAGCTAGAGATATAAGATAAATTATATTTATTTATGCTTTAGTATAGTGATGATGTTAATTGATTAGGATTAAATTTATAAAATTACGTAAAAATCATCATTATGTATAAAAAGGGACTTTGTTATTTTTATAACATGAGAAACAAAATAGTCTTCTTACCTTCAATCCCTAAAATTAGATTTCAATTCTACATCTCGTAAGATGATTTCAGTCTCATGCGACCAATGTAATTCCATTTCAAAACAAACATAATTTTGTGAACCCCACCTCAAATCCACTCAGTATTAATCCAATCCTACCCTTCATCTCTGAAAACAAACATGGCTAAAAGGCCAATGAAGATTTGTCCGGTAGTTGATTTCAACATCCTCAAATTAGTCGATAACTTCAGAATCCGTTGAGATACACACAAATTAACCCAAACACCCAATTATCAAAAACAAAACAAAATAAAATAACAGAAACGGAAGGTATTAAACAAGTTTTAAAGGTGTAATATAATAAAGTAAAATACAATACAAATTCAAATAATCATATCAAGCAACATACATCTCAAACGACGAGTAATAGATACACCAAACATTGTCAACCAATTATTTCATCAAATCAGTTGATCTGTCTCAAAGCACTTGACTGTTTGACACATTTCTCGTTCTCTATTTTTATTTTTGGAAAACATAGGCAAACTATTTTCAGAATAAAAATTAATGAAAACACGATAAGATTTTTTTAAATTGTTTTCACAAATAAAAACAATATGAAAATGTTAGATGTTTTTTGACTCTCCATTACCTTTGTTTCTAAAAACATGGAAAATGAAAACGATATACCAAAAAGGTAACCTTAACTATGCTTCTCAGCAGCCAAATCCAACACAATCAAACTGATCCATGAGAACAAAAACCATCACATCACATCACATCACATCACAAAAAATGGAACCATGCCTTTTAATTCTTTTATCGTGACGAAGAAATTAGGTATGAGATCTAATCATCTAAGGAACATGTAAATTGACAAAATTCTCAATATTGGATCAGATATCCAAAGAATAGCATAGCAGAGACCTTAACGGTTTTATTTAAACAAATAGGTAGTATCTGAAGTTCAGGAAAAAGAATTCCAAACTAGCGACGAGTTACCGAACTCTTTCTAACTGCTGCAAAATATAAATGCCTTACTACATGAGGCAAAAGAATCAGGAAATTGCCTGCTTCAGATATGTTATGAGGTCAACACGTTCCTGTGGCTTTTTCAGTCCAAGGAAAACCATCTTGGTTCCAGGGATGTACTACACAAAGACAACCATATAGACATTAGTTCACAACTTTCATTTGTTTGTCTAACGTGTACGTGGTGAGAGATCAAACAAGTTCCTTAAACATTCCAATCTACAAGTTTCATTCAATCTCAGGTAGATATAACTATGCAAATTGGGAGCTCAAATCTCACATTTGCAACAAAAAAAAAATTTGCTCATTAAGCACAATTTCTAACTTGTAACTCAACAATTAAAGTAAAATCCAATATAATGGCTAAAGGGACCATTTGGAAAATTCATGTACATTAAAGTGACAAAAATTAGACCATACACTTAAATAACAACGTGTCTAAGTAATACAAGGCATGCTACATGATGATACAGTTCGTTCCAATGAACGGGTCGGACTGATCCACGCTCCTCACGCCTATGTCTGAATGACCAAGCCCACCGGAAGACCTGCACACGAGTTCAACGGGGAACGGGGAGTCCCCCAGCGAACCCTCCGACGAGAAAGTTAGAAAGAGGAGTGGAGTATAGAGCGAGATTAGAGATAGAAAGCTTAACCTTCTTCTTGTTTTCAACGTCTGCTTATATCCTCTGGTAATCATTTCGTTGTCCCTTCCAACCTGTCACCTTTCGAAAGTCTATGCTGTAGCTTACCTTGTTCAGGGTGAGGGCACGCTGTCCCAACGGAGAGGGGTTATCGCAATAAATGCTGTAAGGGGCCTCATTAATGGCGATGTGGCATAGCAATAACTTCGCAAATCTTTGTCTGCTGATGTGGTTTGCCCTTCTCTTGCCATGTGTCTTGATGCCATTGGTTCTTATTGCTACGTGGGGTTTCAGTAGTGCTGGGCTTCATTAATTGGATTATGTATTGGGCCCTAAGTGGTGGGCTTGGGTTGTTCATAGTGGGCTGTAGCCTTTATGGGCCTACCCATGTCACTACACGAACATTACTAGCACACATTTGTTAACAGTTAACTACAAAACCAAAAGAAAGAATTGTGCTCATTTTGAGAATTGTGCTCTGTTCCCAGTAGAAGGAAAGGTGGAAATGGCATGAAAGATATATTTGGTAGATTACCATTGGGCCTTTGTTAAAGACCAAATAATGTCAAAAAGGTTAGAATTTCAATACACAATTCATATATTTCTGTACACTTTTTACATATTCGAATCAATTTTTTACACATACACCCCATTAGATGGGGTGGTTAGCATTTCCTTTTTTTGGAATTACTTTTCCCAAAAGACGATACCCTAAAAAACTAGAGTTAAAAGAAACTACAACTAAAAATGGAGAATGATCTCAAAGAGAACCTGTCCCTTTTTTTTCCTTCTCAATTTTCACTCATGTCACATGAAATTTAAAAATGAGAAGGATGAAATTCAAAAGTCAATAAAAAGATCCCACAATTTCCTAACTTCTAAGCCATCTTGTAGACAAAGATAAGAGAACGCCACCATTTTAACTACAATAAGGTCCTTTTCCCAAAAAGATACTACATTTTCACAGGATGCTCTTTTCTTCAGTGGGTTCCTCAATAGAAACACATCATCCTCTTTTTCTATCTTACAATATCACCTTGCCTGTTTTAGTATATCTTTTTGCACCTCCATAATTTTATAATTAAAAATTTGAAAGCCATCATAATCTTCTACAACTTATTCAACAAAATCTCCATCAAGAATATTCTCTATTTACTACCCCAAAAAAGTACTTAATATAACTAACAATTTTTCATTAAATTATTCTCCCCCATTGGTACACAAACAACCGAGTTATCTCCAATATCTTCATAACAGGTCGCCATCACCTCCCGAGCAGTCGTTACCTGGAATGATGAAATTTGTCTAAAAAGAAATTGGCACTTCAAAAACACACTGGGAAGACCAACACTTCAGAAGTACAATTTCTCTTCCAGGTTATACTATGTTAGGCAAACATTTTAAAAAAATAAGGCCACCTTCCAAGTACATGCACAGTTTTCGCATACAACAAAAATCACACCAAATCAGAACTGTATGGGCCTATTTGACTGGGCGGATTATAGCATAGGATCTATGTTACTTATTATGCATATGACCCAATAGAAGAAGGTGTTCTACATCTTCCCTACCTTACAATAAAAATACCCCAAATAATTGAGAAAGAATTTGTGATATGGCAAGGTAAAGATGCAGTCTAAATTTAAATGCATGCAAAACAAAGGTCCTATGAACTGAAGTTGGATCATTCAAGTTCCGAGCTCCACATCAGTGATAAATAATAAAGAATTCCAGGCCTGGTGAAATTAGAAATGCACCAAGCCACCAACAACAATGCATATGAATATTACACAGAGGGAATAAAGTGAAAATTGTTTTTATATACTTTTATTTGCTATTACATCCACAAACAACTAAAAATAATGAAAACTAACAAAAATAATACAACATGGAGAAATAACTCAATCTATAAGTTAAACTTTACTCAATATGAAAACTACAATTTTATCAGTCATAAATCATTACATTAGAGTTGTTTGTCTTCATCAACATCAAAAATTATGTGTGATCCACTTGCACAAGTAGAAAAAGACTGGTTTTTCAATAATCATTTCAATTTTAAAATAGTAATTTCAACCATCATACACTAATTTAAAATGACAATTCAACAATTTCAACAATCAAACACTAGTTCAAGCAGCATAACCAAGAATGTAAGAAATAGAGGTTATGGTGTCCCAAGACTACAAATTTCTCATAAAGGGTGATGCTATAGTACATTTAGATGTATCATACATTTGAACTTATATAATTTTATATCATAACAAATACTATATTAGTCATAACCAGTATCATATTAACTCATAACTTAATTATATTCGGTTATTCATTTATATCCTATTATCTCATAACCAGGTCATAACTAAATTATTTAAATAATTTAACTCTTAACTGGCAATCGGTGTAGCCGGTTAGCAAGAGGGGAAAAAATTGAATCAGTCGTGGTAGAGAAGTTTGGCCCTCTTGTTGGCTCTTCTTCCTCTTCTCTTCCGCTATAGGCGAAGCTTCCGAGGACCACCAGCCTCATCGGCGATCTGGGCTTCAGCCATATCGACGTCTTCTTCATAAGCTCTCACTCTTTGGACGTCTCCACCATAGGTTTGTGAGCAAAGACCTAGTCATCGTCTTTTCCCTTCCCTTCCAGTCGAATCGATTTTTTTTGAGAACTCTTTTCCGTAGTTCAGGTTTGTTGCTAACTCTAAGCTTCATTTAAATGTGCCATTGGTGCTTTGATTTCAAAACCCTAACCCTTATTGAATATCTGTTATTATTATTTTTTTATCAGTCAAAATTAATATCTATAGCCATCCAAGATAGTTGTGCCATTGGGGCTTTGATTTCAAAACCTTAACCCTAAAGAATGAATATCTGATATTTGTTCTCATTCAAAATTAACATCGGTTCTCATTTATATTCACATTTCAAGTTGTGTCGGTGCGTGGTTTCTATGCTGTTCTTTTTTTTTTTTTTTTTTTTTTTTTTTTTTTTAATTTCATTTATGTGTAAATTATGCACACCACCTGTTTGCTAATATGCCTCTGAAAATAGAAAATAGAAAATAGAAAATATGTTGGTGTTTCAACCATGAATAAAGAGGCATTCTAACTACCAGCCACCAAAATTAACTGCAAATCATCTTCCTTGGCACAAGTTAAATAACACAATGATTTTTATGTTCAAAACAGACAAGTGAAAACAAATTTTGTATTATTCCATGATGTGGTTCATTGAAGAAAGGATTATTTAATTACATAGCTGGAAGTAATACCACATCTACCATAAGATGTTTCATTTCCTCAAGTGGATTCAATTAGAAAAAATGTAAAACATTCATTCTACTGGTAATTCCAATACCTTGTGTAGTGTAGGGCCTTATTTTGACAAATTAATATGGCAGATAGACCGCTTGCAAAACATAGATAAATCCCCATCAATCAAAGCTCTTTCAAACAGAATTTCATGCCAATTAACAAAATGAAACTGGGACCAAATTAACAGAATTTCAAGAGGCGAAGGCATACTAAGACGGGTAGTTTAGAGGCCAAATTGGTTGAAGATGGTAAGGTTACTGCAGGTTCAGTCAGTCAACTCTCGGGTAAGGTTCATTCATTTCTTCGAAAAGTCCAATCCTCTGTCCCCATGCTTGATGTCTATGTATTTATGGATGTGTTCGTAAACGATTTATTCTTTATGCTTTGATTTTAATTTTGATATATTAATTCTATTTTAGAATTTTGCTTATTATAAATTTTAAGATTTAGGAATGCAGCAAAAGTATGTTGAATTGGAGTGAAGGAGAATTTGGGTGAAAGCATATATATGTTAAGTTTTCATTAGGTAGTTATTTGAATAAAGGAAATGGCTCTTCCTACTTAACTTGCATTTTTGGAAACTCTATTAGTTACAAGGAAGTTTTTTTTTTTTTTTTTGTTTCTTCTTTTCAATGGCAAAGTAACAGCTTGATAAACATGTAGTTGAAAAAATATCATTTTTCCCTAAAAGAATATTGTTCTTTTTTAATTGCTTTACTTTTCATATGATGTAAATTGTTATTATATTGTCTCTTTTGTGTTTTTGTTCTTGGTTTTCTTGTCCTATATTATTTCAGATGGTTAAGATGTGAAATAATTTTCTCTTGTTTTCTTCAGTACATTTGAGGAGTTCATTATTTTCATCGGTGAGACCATATTCACCTTCATCTTTGTGTCAGTTTTTATTCTTTTGTGACCCAAAAATTTATTGGGATTGAAATGTTTAGGGATTAGAAATTATATTTTGAAGAATATGAAAATAGCAGTAACAAGAATTCTTAGGACTAACTCAGGAATGCATCAGAAGTTAGGAATATTGTTTCTTCATTACATTTGTGAGTTTATCTTAATTTTTTGAGCATATACCATCCAGTCGAATAACTGATTGATAGGATCTTAATTTTGTGGGTATTCTACTCATTATACTTGATAGAGCTAAATCTCAAAGCCATTTTCCTATCAAGTATGGCATTGATGGCTTGGATGGGAGTTTGATGGACCTTGATTAGCAACCATTTGCAATTTATTATTGAAAAGAATGATTGATGTGAGATGATATGCTTGATGCCTTGTGTAACTTCATAATAATGAGATGGTTGATTGCTGGCCACTGGTCGAGTTTATGCCATGTTCTTGTGTTGGTATACTTTAGGTAAAAAAATCTTTCCTCCATGTTTCGGGCCCTTTGAGTTTGAGGTCTGGTAATTGTAAGGAAATAGAAATGTGTATCTAGCATATAAGGCCTATGCTAAAGTATGTATTTAGTTTCTTAAGTTGTTTTTGTGCTTTTAAAGACTAAGAAGATGGGGCTTAGGAGGGATAAATTTAAGATGTGAAAACTGTTATCTTTGTGCATTTGCTTTGCCAAATTGGGAACTAACATGCATCAGTTTTCATTGACCAGATGGGTTTTGTTTATTGGTTTTGGAGGGTTTGGTTTGATTGAACTTTAAATGAGCTTAAACAACAGATTAGGCAGTGTGCCACTACAAATTAGGTGGTGTGCTTTTCACCCAAGCTTGTTCCTCAAGTCGTGAGCTATTAAGAGGTGTAACTTGTTCAATTTCTTTGTTGCAAATTACTCTCTAGTTTATCAAAGAAATTGTTCAATTTCTTACAGTGAATGTTCATTTGAGTGTTGCATCTTCCTTTATTCTGCAGTTTGCATTTGGGCTGAACTCTGTATGCTTTTTTCTTTCACAAACCAGCTGCAAATCCAAACAATTTGGTATGTAATTTTTTGGTTTGCTATCTTCTATGAAGATGTCATTACCTGATTTCTATGCTTCTGTATTAGATTAATGCTTGATAACATACTTTCATTGATTGCTTACATAAATCCATTAGGAAAAACAACTTATTTTTTATTAGTTTATTTTCCTTGCCTGCAATATTTCGTACCACTCTAAATCAACAATATGATTTCATTGGATTTTCCCTTTTGGTTCAAAATAAACCTTTATTAATTACTTAATCTAATCAATACAACGACTAAGTTTAGTGTTTCTTGTAGAGATGGGTCTGCTTTAAATGCCTAGGCCAAGTCTAACAAAATTGTGCAGGTACTCTGAGACCGGACCTTACTATTCTCATCTCTTTGGAGTTTTTATCATCTTCTCTATTTTTATTATGTGTGGGGTGCTTCTATTTATAGCTGAAAAACAATTCTTTACAGCCCCCATTTAACCATGTATACTCAAGTTCAGAAACATTGAACCTTTATATATCATTTTTATTTTTCTGTGAATATTTTTTTAATATTATAATAACAATTTAAATGTGTTTTCTAAAAAAAATATGTTCAGTTTAAGAATAAAAAATAAAAAAAAAATCTTCATTTTAGTGTGGATAAAATCAATATAACTTACAATTTGATGGTTCAAATTGGCAGATCAAAAGTGACAAAAGAGAAGGAAGATTTGCAAACTTGTAGGCACATGTTATCACATGTTAGGTAGTAATTTATTAGCAGTTAACATATTGTTTCTTTGCTCCAAACCTGTCATTGTTACTCACTAAACTCAACACAAACTTAATTCCATACCTATTGTCATCAGCGACAACAAAATCCAACCCCTTCAATTGAACAAAAGAAAGGCCATGGCTTGAAGCCCATCTAAAAGCAACTGAAATTTTGATAGAGTGAATAATATGTGTACATGGACAATAGGTTTGACATTATGGACATGAAAGCAAACGTGTATTGCTCATTTTTTAACTTTGTTCATCTTTGTGTTTTTTTATTTTTAAATTTTTTTTAGGTATTTCCATTGTGTTCTGCAAGTTACAATTGGCTATTGTTTTCTGTTGTTGATTGAACTTAGAAATTTGTAAATGACAGCTTCATTTTAACCTTTATTGCCTAAATTGTATATCCTATATTAGATTGTAGATATTTGTTGCGTTAAGTATGGATATCTTGACCTCCTTGTTTGCTTCTTCTTTTCCTGATGTATATGTGTAAGTGATTGATGGATACTAGATACATTCATATAATTCATTGTGCACTCAGTTTCATTACTCTCCATTAGAAACTGAATGCTAGAAACAAATAGAAACAAGAGAGGGACAAACTTGATTTTGTCATAGTCCAAATTTTATTTTTTCACTCTAGCTTCCAATTATAGATATTCTATTACTTCTTTTAGGTTTTCGCAAATGTGCATTAGGTATGAATTGTAGTATTCCCTTGACTTGACTCTGTCTAGAAGTTGTTCAAATTGGTGAAAAAAATGCGTACCATACTATGCCTATATTTATTAAGCTATATCTTGGAAAGAATTAAGAACTTTAGACTTGGCATCCAAAGGCTGCATTACAAATCTTCATGGAATCACTTTACAGTTGCAAAGTGCAATCATCTAAATCTTAAGTACAATGAAGTGCAATCAAAGAGAAAGAAGCTCCATAACCAAGTTGAAGATGTAAAACACTCGTCAGTTTTTTCTTAGACACTCAATTACATGTTTACATGCTAAATAGATATGACTTGAAGCTATTAAGGATAGCTGTTGCATAAACTTCTTACTGGTTTTTCTAAGCACACTGTTATATTGGCTCTTCTTTTGACTTGTAGAAAAAGATGGGATTTGAAACCAATTCTTGATTTTGACTCTAGAGCCTAATTTCTGTTTATGAAAACTCGTCCTTAAAAAAATCTTTTTTTCTGAACCGGTTGACACAGTAAAATGGTCAAACGACATTGGATGTCAACGAAACTTGACACACAAAACTAACTAGGCATAAATAACTTGTAGGAAAAGACGAGACTTGAAACCGATTCTTGGTATTGAATCTGAAGCTTAATTTTCATTTGTGAAGACTTATCCTTGAGAAACTCTTTTTCCAAATCAATTGACACACTAAAATGGTCAAATAGCATTGGATGTCAACGAAACTTGACACACACGACTAACTAGGCACAAATGACTTGTCGGAAAAGATAGGACTCGACCTCTTGACATTGATTACGTGTTCTTTGTTTTGTGTCACCTATATTGCCTTTTTTTTGTTGTTAATCTCACATCTGTTTCATGTCTACTAGCATGAACTACTAGGGACTGTTGTGTCTGTGTTTAAGCACAATTATTTGGCTAGATTTCTTGCTCTGTGTTTATTCGATTATTGTTAAATTGTAGCGGAATGTGCTCAGTCAATACTTGATTTTAATAGTATTATCATCATTTTAGGATGTAATTAAAGTTTCCTTGGATAGTTCATGTATACCAATAGTCCAATTGGCAGAGGGACTTCTTATTAGTAACAATCCGTTGTGTGACATTGATGGAGTTCCAATTACGCTCGAATATTGCAGAGTCTTTGTCTTAAAAGCGAAAAAGTCGAATGCTGGTTTGGAAACACCATCCCGAGGTCGAAGAATAGTTGGAGACGCTGTTGGAAGATACATTGTGTGGCGGTTGATTCATGTATATGTTACAATCTTATTTATTTATTTATATTTTGAAATAATATCAAATATTTTACAATTTTTGTAAGTTTGAAATTAATTATATTGTAAATAATTTTTTATTTTGTTTCTTTTTGTAGATGCTACCCTTTTAAGTACATGATGATATCTTCGCATATCGATATTGGAGCTTACTGTTGATACTAAAACATCCTCCATATATATGTTTTTTTTATTTGTACTGTCGATACTTTTATTTTGTTTTAGACAAAAATTTGAGTTCTTAAATTATCAAAAATTATTGGAGGATGTTTTATATATTTTGGTAAAAAATGTTTGGTTGACACTGCATTGTTATAGGGTACATATATATTATTCGTATATCTGATTGTGTAAATGTAAATGTGAATGCGAATGTGGATGTGTGGATGTAGATGTGGATGTGGATGTGGATGTGGATGTGGAGGGAGGGGTTAATTTATATATATATATAAATAAATAAATAAATAAAATTGGTGGTTGGTGGAATTAACAGTTATATGACTGTTTCAATTTTTTATTTTTTATTTTTAAATTTTTGACCGTTACACTGACAAGGGGTAGGGAGCCGTTAGGGTTGGGTCGGGCTAGATAGGGAAAAAACTTTCGGGGTGAGCTCACGAGATGGGTCGCGCTCCATAACACATTTGGGACGGGTCGGGATCCAAAATACATAGCCCAGGGTCTCAAGTTGGGCTTAGGCTCGGGCCTGGTTGGGCCCACCCAAGGTGCGGGTGAACTTCAGGTGTGCTGCAAGCTTGTGGGCCAAATTTACTGTGATGACCGGGTCTGGTTTCTCCTTTCTTTTACCTTTTTCTTTTTTCTTTTTTTATTTTCGTTCCCTTCTCGCTCTCATTGAGTTCAAGACGTTCGGAAGTTGTTCCCGAACTAAATCCTTATTCTTGTTTTATTCGGTGTTGAGGTTTTTTCATTTTTGGGGAGCGTAAGGTCAGGTCTGGAGTGCCCGGGAGCGAAGTAGAAATTTTCTGGACTGCTGGGTTGGGGCCGCACCTGCGGGAAGGGGGCTGCACGTGCAGGAGGCCAAGCTGCACGTGCGGGAAGAGGGGAAGCTGGGCGGAGTGCATTCTGTCTAATAAGCATGAGCGGAGAGAGGTGCGAGAGAGGAGCCCCGCACGTGAGGGGATGAGGGTCGCACGTGCGGGAGGGGTGCTCCGCACGCACGGGGAGGGGCGCAGTACGTACAGCAGACGGGCAGTCCAGATCTCTATTTTTTAATTCCCTTTTTGGCCGAAGTGTATATCATTTGGGGCTTATTTTTCTCACTCAAAAACCTAATTTCTCTCCTCCTTCTCTCTAGAAATCATATCCCAAACATTAAAAACACTTTGATTCTTGTAATCCCTTGAGTTTAGATCATCACCTTTATCCTCTAATCTTGAAGATCAAGCTTTGGGGGGGGGAGGGAGGGGGGAGGGGAGGGGGGGCTCTTCATGGTGTAGTGGAAGTTGAAGGATCATCCTTGGGGCTAGGGTTTCATCTCCCTCTTCATTTATCTTTGAGGTAGAGATTCTTGAGCTATATATACAAGTTTTGCTATATGGTTTTGATTTAAAAGTGTTCTTGAAGTTTCGTGTTAAATTTTAATTTTTGATTCAAAATGTAGGAATTTTGACTATGGATTTTGTATCTCAAACCTATTTTCTACTTCTTGAGAGTTTTCCTCTATTTGACTCATGAGAGATGATTTTGATGGAGTTTTCTTGAAAAAAATGATGGGGATTTGTTTTTAATGAAAACCCTAGAAATTTGGGGATTTTGGTAAAATGGGAAATGCCCTTGAAATTCTTTATTTGCTTATGATTAAGAGGATGAATAAGAGTGAGTTTCATCAAATGTTCAACAAGATAGCTATGCAATTGATGTATGAGAATGAGATGTTATTTTAGCATTGTTATTAACACTTGAACTTGTGATGTTGTGAGATGATAAGTAATGAGTTCCATGGATTATGAGAATTGAAGTCTTGATAGTTGATGTTTGAAAATTTAATATGGATTTTGGAAAGGACTATAATGTTAAGAAAAGAGTATGTTGGGAAGTTATGATTATGTGTTGATACCATAGGGTGAACATGTGGTTATTTCGAGATGATGGCATTGAAGGAAGGAAAGATGTGGAATTGTTATGAGTTATTACCTATTGCATCATATGCTTATTTAAATCTTTATTCATTATAGTACATCTTGGCATGAGTGTTAAATGTTTACATTGAGAAAGTTTTCATTGTAAAAGAGTTGTGGAATTGTAAAAGGGGTAAATACATTGGTAAGTCTAATTAGGGGGTATAGATGACCTTGATAAGTTGGCCTGAGTATCCATGGTGAAAGACCAGAAAACCGCGCGGATAGGTGTCGAGCCTTCCGATTAATACCGGTAAAAATGACAATTTGGTAGTACTTGTAGAGTCTACTTGCAGACACCAGCCTAGGGATTACCAGTGTCGTTTACCGCCCTTATTGAATTAATATTGGAAGTTTGAAATTGATGAGATTACCAGATAATATTGAGAACATGGTGATTTTGAAATAATGCATTGAAATGAATATTTTCCTCATTTATTAACCTTGGCATGGCATTGCATTTACGTTTATTTTTATGTTGAGGAAAAAGCATAACTGTATATACTTTGTGAGAATTCTCTACTGGGCTTTATTCTCACCCCTATGGGATTTGGTGCAGGTAAAGATGTGGTGATCCTGCCGAGTTGATGGCGTGGACGTGATTGTGAAGAGTGTTTGCTCTTATATTTTTGTGTAAATTTTTGTAAAGCCAAGGGCTAATGTGTATGGGTCCGAGAGACCATTTGTGTAGCTGGGCTATTGCCTTGGAACTTGTAAGCCCTTGAGGGCTTTATTCGTTTTGATTTGATGATTTTACATGCTATAGATTCATGTACTAGTTTATCAATGAATGTATAACTGCATGTGAGATTATTTTTGTAAAACATTTGATCTTATGTAAAGGGATATGGTTAATATCTTATTTGGAAGTGGGTTGACGTAATAGTTATGTGGGTAGTTCATGTTGAATTATTTTGGGGCGTCACATTTACACTCCTATATATGGGTAATGGTTATGAGATATGTGATTGGTAGTTATGAGATATGTGATGTTGGTTATGATCAAAGTGGTCTGGTTATGAGCCAAAGGATATTGTTTATGAGATATATAGGTAGTGGTCATGAGATATGTGATAGTAGTTATGATCAAAATGGTGTAGTTATGAGTCAAAGGGTGTTGATTATGAGATATGTGATTAGTGGTTATGATATATGTGATGTTGGTTATGAGGCAAAGGGTGTTGGTTATTGTAGACACCCCATTTTTGACCGACCTTAAGACTCAGACGTCATCGTTTGTGCACGCGATGATTGCGCAAGTTTGTGCTTGTTTTGAACGCCCGATGGTCTTGGCTGGGTGCCTTGTCTTTAAGCCTCTTGACCCTTTGTGTTTTGGCCTTAGTTTTTGGGCTATACCTTTTTGCCTCTTGCCTAGGGGAGGAGAGGGCCTTGCCGGCCACTTGTGGCACTTGTCGGCCACTTTTCTTCCTTGTAGGCCACTTAATTGGCCGGCAGCCACTTTTTCTCCTTTTTAGATATTTGTAGATCTTTTGAGCTAGCTGTGGCTCACTGAACTCATCCTCCATATATGGAGGGATTGAGCAAGCTTTTTGCTTACATTGCTCTATAAGAGGGGAGCTCTCTCTCCCTTTCCAGAGGGTCAGCATTTTCAGAGGAAAAATATCTCCCTATCTCTAGAATTCTCACACTCTCTCTATATTTGTGCTATATTGAGTCTAAAAGTGAGTTTTCTTCATACTTTTTCACTAAGACACCTAGTTAAGCACCTTCACTTTGGAGCTGAGGTCCATTGGAGTTTCATTTGAGGTCTTTGGAGTGCATTTGGTTCAGAATTGTTGCTGAAGTTGCCTCCTTGCTGCTGTGCTCCAAGGGTAAGGCACTTGTCCCTTTAAAAGCTTTGTTTTGATTAAGAGCTTAACCATCTTTGCATGCTATTTAAAGGCTGGTTTTAGCCTTTTAATAACTCTGATTTCAAGGCTTTATATGTTGGTTTGAACCTTGTGGGGTTGGGGGGAGGGGGGGTGATCCCCCTCTTTTGCTCTTTGGCTTGTTAAGCCTTTTGAGCCATCTTCTTTAGTATTTGGAACCATCTCATTTTTGACTTTTAACCACTGAAACTCAGAGGAATTTTAGTGGTAAAAAGTTGCTCTTGTGGTCCAAAATAGGAGGGGGTGATCCCATTTCCTTGTATTCTTGTTTGCTTGCCTTGTTGGCCTCATACATGAGCATGTATTTCTCTCATTTGCTAGCTTAGTCCAAGCATGATTTGGTGACTTTTTGGACCTGCCTTCACTGTGTTTTTGGTTGGTTTGGTCATTGGTTGCTTGCATCTTATACTTGTAGTGTAATCCTACTTGTTGGCCTAACATGCTTCATGCCTTATGCCTCTCATCCTAGCTTGTGTTGGCTCCATTCCAGCATGTTTGTGGTCATGATTTTCCATGTCATAACTCATTTTTGGGTTGGTTTGGTTGTCTCTTGCATGCTTCTTGCACTTGTAGTGCAATTTTGTTCACTAGCCTAGTGTATTTGGTGTTTTAGCCTATTGATCTAGCATGTGTATGCTCTACTCCAGCACTTTTTTGGCTATTTTTTAGCATGCTTTAGGTCTAACTTGAGTGGTTTTAGTCATGCGTGCTTGGCTTTGCATAGCTGTAGTTTATTTGGCTTTGCTAGTCTTGCACTTTGAGACCTCTAGCATGTCATATTTGACTTTTTGCATGGCATGGCATCATTTGGCATGTTATTTCAAACCATATACCTCTACCATATTCTTGCATTTATCGCCCTTTTGTTTTGTTTGAGGGTTGAGCTTTATGCTTCACTTATGCTTCACTTGTGAGCCAATACGTATGCATGCTTGTCTAAGCTTTTGAGCCACCATTTCAGCATGTTTTTGGTCTTTGTTTTGGCCTAATTGAGCTCTGTCCAAAGCTGGTTTAGTCATTTGTGCCATGTATTGCATGCCTCTTGTGTAGTGCCCTTTGCTAGCCTTATGCTTTGGGCCTTCTACCATGCCTTATTTGTGATGTTTATGTGATATGGCATCATTAAATACATAATTTCGGAGCATATAGCCTTGTCATACTCTCATGTTTATCACTCTTTAATTATGTTTAAGAGTTGTGCCTTTATGCCTTGTTGATGAGCCAATGCATGAACATCATTTGCTTGTCTTTCATGCTATCATTTCAGAGCATTTTGGTCACTGTCTTAGCATGCATGAGGTTTGTTTAGGGTTGGTTTAGTCCACTAAGCATTGTATTGTATAGCCCTAGTGTTGTGTACTTCGCTAGCTCTAATGCTTAAGGACTCTAGCATGCCATACTTGTGTTGTTTGCATGATATATCACCATTTGGCATGTGATTTAAGAACTTTTGTCTCTGCCATACTTCCATTTAGACCACTCTTTAAGTGCTCTTGAGAGTTGGGTTTTGTGCCTTGTTTGAGAGCCATCATGTGAGCATGCTTTTCTTGGTTTCTATGCTTCAATTCCAGCATGTTTAGGCCATTGATTTGGCATGGTTGGGCTCTGTTTTGTGCTGGTTTGATTGTCTGAGCATTGTAGTGCATGCCTCTTGTGTAATGCTTGTCACTAGTTTCAATGCCTTTGACTCTTACCATGTTGTACATGCGTTGCCTACATGTTTTAGCATCACTTAGCACGCCACATTAGCACTAAATGTCTGCTATCCCTCTCCATTCTTCACTTTTTACTTTGTTTAGAAAGTGGCTTTGAACCCTTTGTTCGTTTGAGTGTGAAATTGGGGCATGTGTGCTTAATGGTTTAATTCCCCCGGGAGTTCATTACCAATGGCATAAAGCCCCTTTCATGCTCAAAATACTCATGGTTTAAGCCCTCTTTCGATTAGTGGGCAATCATATTGGACTTAACCAGTTAATGGATTACTCGGTAATTTAAAATATGTAAACAAAACGAATCAAGTAAAACATGCCAAGATAACATGTTTGTGTGGCATTGCATGTGTTTGGATCGAACCTTAATCCAAACACGAGAAATGAGAGACGTTTCATACTTGACGTGATGAAACGTGCCTCATTTCTTGGTCACCGACACCCTTGATCGTGCATGATAGGGTGGAGGTTTCATCGAGTCTTTTGTGCATTCATTGACTTGTGCGATCTTGGCTCTTTGGCC
The DNA here is from genome assembly GCF_055761805.1 of Camellia sinensis. Taxonomy (NCBI): domain Eukaryota; kingdom Viridiplantae; phylum Streptophyta; class Magnoliopsida; order Ericales; family Theaceae; genus Camellia; species Camellia sinensis. Next base: position 59,965,827 of record NC_138962.1, on the reverse strand, counting down.
ATCATGCATTGAGATGCGTGATTGGTGGCTTGAGAGCCGAGTACTACGCTCCTTTGAGCTTGAGAAATGATAAAGAGAGTAGTTGCGCACACATTTCCTTGTAAATACATTGTTGTGCCTTTGTTGATCTCTGTTGCAGCAAAGTTGAGGTTCTGGAAAGGAAAGTGGCCGGCCGGCCACTTGCACTAGCCTGCCGACCACTTAAAGTGGCCGGCCGGCCGGTTGAAGTAGCTTGCCAACCACTTAAAGTGGCCTGCTGGCTACTTGCAGCAAATTTGTCCAGAATGCTCTTGTTTTGGGGCAGAGGCAACCTGAAAGTGTGTTCGATGTTCTGAGGTCACCGTGAGTGCAAACAGAGACAACTTATGGTAAGGCAAGGCATTTCCCGGGCGAAGCAAATTGAGCATGCATGTCTCCCTCCCCTCGAGGCCATTTTAATTGCTTTACTTAGCTAGTTACTTTGCGGATTTTATAATTAATTAGTTAATGTACTTAGCCAATTTATTTCATCTTTGTAATATTCTAATTCGCTTAGTATAGATATTTCAATTCGGTTTGTAATTAATTAGCTTAGCGTAGCTAGTTAGTCGATTTATTCGGACCCTCCTGCGAGAGGGCGTATTGTTGTAATAAGGGTGCGTGCGTGTGTGAATGTCTTCCAACCCCACGTCTTTCTTCCTTTTACTTATCAGCTTTCGATGGTAAGTTTTAAGGCACGTTTTGATTAGCATACCTTATGCTTTGCATGCGTGCATCATTCATTTGTCTTGTATGCACCGGGCTCGGCGTATCATACAAATTGCATTGTCTTTCAATACCTATTTGAATACATGATTATCAAGTGTTGCATTCGTATGCCATCTTAGATAACCGAGCCCACTTAGTTGCATTTTTGCATGTGTTGCATTAGGCATCTAACATAACTAGGATCATGCATGATTTCTAACTAGTGTTTTGTTTTGGTTCGAGTGTTTACGCTTTAGCATCCTTGCATGTGTAAGTGACTGCCATGATAGCGTGCTTGCCATGAGGTTATTTGCTTAAATGATATAACTACATGAATTGTCATGACTCGAACCCGCCCCCATGGGTTAAGGACATAACCGGCCAGTAATCACGAGATTACCTACGGCCTCAAACCAAATAAGACATGACTCATCAGAGTAAAGGGGCCAAACAGAAGCAATTTCAAAACTTTTGTCCATAGAGCTGTGCTTATATGGCACATCATAACAAACCATACATGATACATGTTAATAACTCACATCAAAATATGTACTAACACAAAGTTCTGTACATACAGGATCATTCAAGTCTAAGTCAGCCAATCAAAACTATATACAAATGTAATCCAAAGTCCTCACCAACATGACAAAAATGTAATAAAATAGCAAAAAGGCGAAGACGAGTCTTGTGCGTGAGACGTATGAGCTGACTCTTCAAAACCTTGGTTGTTCCACACAAACTTCACTAAGGCTGGGTTTGGACCTCTCTTAGCTCACCTACAAACACATGAATGAGCGTGAGTGAAAGCCCAATGAATAATATCAAATAAAGAAGTTACACAAATGGTATTTAGAACAACGTGCTTCAAATGGCCTTGGGCCCAATTCGTATTTCTATCTAGCATATATATATATAAATACAGGTCAAGTGACTGTAGTTCCAAACACATCATACGGCCTCGGGCCCAATTCATTCGTGTCATATGGCCTCTGGCCTATTCATTCATTCATGTCAAACTGGCCTTCGGCCCATTCATTCATTCATGTCATACTAGCCTTCGGCCCATTCATTCTTTCATGTCAAACTGGCCTTCGGCCCATTCATTCTTTCATGTCAAACTGGCCTTCGGCCCATTCACTTATAGCAAACGGCCTTAGGCCCAAACATATGGCATAGCAAACATTTGTCCACAATTCAAGTCAACAAACTTATAAAACTCAGAGAAAGATAAGTAATTGGACAAATGACATATTTCAAAATATCTTTATTAAGATATTACTCACAGCGATCGGTTGGATGATTTGCCTTGGAGCTTGACCCTACATATTACATAACACACATGGGTCACAAACGATTCGATCCGTTCCTTAATTCACATATTCCTCTTTAGGCTTTTTTCTTATCCTTTTAACTCATTTACAATGCTTAATGCATGCCTAAGAGTACTTAGAAGTGAAAGAGAACGGAAAACGAAGCACAAAATGCATTTTCAAAATTTTAGAAACAGGGGTCCCCCGCTCGAGCGTGGACTTCCCCGCTCGAGTGGACCCATAAGGTCTGCAAAAGTACTGGTTACATCATTTTTACGCTCGAGCGTGAAGTCAGGCGCTCGAGCTGAAGGCCTCACTACAAGGCTCCCCGCTCGAGCGTGAATTCCTCGCTCGAGCGGACATCATGTCTGCAAAAGTTCTGGGAGTTCGTATTTCCCGCTCAAGCGGCGTCTTCCTTGCTCGAGTGGACATCCCAAATTCTAGAAATTCCAGAACTGTTCTTGAGCTTCAAACTTGTATTCAAATCAACATATCTTGCATATTATGGCTCAAACTTCACATATACATGTATCAACATGATCCAACACCAAATTCATTACATTATGAAGCTCAATTTCACAAATTAATCACATGCATGCCCCAATTTACACCAAACTTATTTCCAACATGACAAACTCATGTATTGAAACTCATGTTCCTATGATTTGTACATGCATGTGATATATAACCCTCATTCTCAACTTAGATGATGAAGAGATGGTCAAAATATGAGCTTTAACTAAAATCTGACATGAATTATACGTTTTGTGCTCAAACATGCAAATTCAAAGCAATTCCTCACATGCATGTGCATATAGACTTCCAATTTAACAAGACCAACTCAATTTCATTATAAACAATTTTAATTCAGGTTCTTGATCATTATTCAACCTTGAATCCTCAAAATTACAAATTAAAATCCATGAATTTACTTGCCTAGAGGCTTTAATCTTCCAAACTTATGCTTAATTCTTGAGTGTAGCTCCAAAATTCTCAAGCTTCTTGATCAAACCTTCAATCTCCTACACTCTCCCTCTCTAATTCGGTTCTCTCACTCTCCAGAGAGCCAAAATCAGCCAAAATGAAATAAAGAGGGGAATTGAGTGTATAGTGCTCCACTTATATAATTTCCCTTAATTACAATTATCAATATTAAATAGTTTGAGCACTACACCACTAATTTAATCTAATTAATCTGATTCGAATCAATTTTCAATTAAATTTCACCGTAGGCTCTAAAAATTACGCTAATCATAAAGGCGTAGTCAATCTCAGTTTCTGTGGCCGAGAGGGCCTTCAATTTAAATTCCAGAGCAGATAATCAAATAGATTTCCCTACGGTGAACATATAGAAATTTAAAACCACATATATTCATACAATTAGCATGCCAATTCATATCAAACACATGATCATAATCACAATTAAGACTAATTAGCATAATACGGAATAGGGTTATCACATGAATGCCTGTGGATGAAGGCTTCATTGCTTGAATTGGAACAATTAATCGAAATGTGAGTTTTAAGCCCATGTGAGGTGGCAAATTATCATGTTTGAAGCCCACCCTGTTTGGTGGCAAATCCACGTTTTAGCCTACTTGCGAGTAGCATCTTGAAACCATTTTCGAAAAACAAACATGAGATGTTTTGTTCCAAATTAAGTGATTTGGTCTATACTTGTATGTTGTGTGCATGACATAGTAAGTTAGCGAATAAACCAAAATAAGAACACATGTGTTTTCAAAAACAACATATCATGTTAGTAGAGGCCGATCTTTGATCGGGCGAGCGGGGGTGCTCATTTCAGGACCTTTCCCTCTCGTACCCAAGTTCCCGAGCGGAGGCAACTTTGGTGATGATGGACACGTGGCCTTAGGCACGAGTCAAGGTTTTCTAAATTTCCTAAAATAAAATATTTAAGTGGCGACTCTAAAATCTGGCAAAGCAATCCATGTTTGCGTTTTTGATTCAAAATTGATTTTTCAAAACCAATTGCCAGATTTCGACTCTTTGGTGTTTTATCAGTCTTACATTGCACTTTGTGAGATTAGATTCAAAACCGTGACAGGTGTCAGAACTATAGTAGTTAGAACCCAATTCGCGCCCTCGCGTGCGGAGAGAGTTTCGGGCGGTCTACAGTTTCTGGTGACTCTGCTGGGGATTTAGAGAACTTGACTCGAACATCATGATATGTTGTTTTGTTTACACTTATGTGTTTCTTTGCATTGCATTTGCATAGATGCACCTAAGCCACAGTGTTTGCCATCTTCTATTCCTGAACGGTTTTTTGGAGGCTTCTTTGGAAAAGCGTGCCATAAGGCTGACTGGTTACGGGCTCTACCACGATGGAAACACAAACCTTGGCTTTGCCAAGGCACCCTTTTTGACCAATCGGCCTAGTTGCATATCGAAAGCCATAGAGACCATTCCAAACTAGGACAGGTTTCTTACTCGAATGTAGGTTGTTTGAAACCGCATGAGTGCGTAGTGAAACCCTAGTTCCTGACAAAATAGGACAGGGAAACCCTACCCCTCCATAGGGGTGTTTTGGCTCTCAATTAATTGGTATGTTGTTTACAGTGAAACTATATAGGAATGTGCATATCAGTTGCAAGTTGGTATCTGTTTTAGGGCAGAATTCAGTAAAGAGTGTAGTCATTCAGCTATGTTCATATCCGTTCTGGTGAAATCAGGCCGAGATGCTGTCTGTTTTCTCTTTTGCAAGGTAGTCTTGGAATCATAGCTTTAGAAGGCTCCAATATCCCCCGGGTACATTGTACTCGTGTTGATAGACTTTCTCAGGTCAGAATTGGTTCAGAAGCAACCTGTGTTTACTCACCCCCATCGGTTACAAGATGAAGGAGGTTCAGGCAGAATTCACCAGTGTAGTTTCTACAGCAGTCACACCACAGTTCACCCAGGTCTAGTCTGGTCTGGGAATAGTTGTCTGCATTCAGCCCAGCACGAGATTAATCACCCATTCCCATGGCTCAGTATCCCCCAGCCAGTGTGGAAGAACAGATATAACACCTGTAACAGACGATCGAGGCACTGTAACAGGGCGCAGTTCGTCAGGATGAAGTCACGGCTCGTCAGGCCGAAGTGATAACCTGGCTACAATAACAACAGCTACAGCCGGCCGCGACTTCTACATCTCATGCACCTCCCACGAGTAACCCGACACCCGGAGCCACTGCCTATACTGCTAATGTCCAAGAGACTCAGGGTAATTCGACGAAGTCAATCCCAGAACAGGTCTCTAAAGCTCATGTCCATCAAAGCGAAGCTCCATTTGAATTTGAGGTTGACCCAACTGCCCTCGAGGTCAATAAATTGGAGAAGTTATTCAAACAAGCACAATGAGTGAACTCTATCCCGGATTTAGAGGACGGGTATACTGAATCTGCAGTTACCTTACCGGAGCAGTTCAAAATGCCGCATACCGACCGCTTCAACGGCTCTGGAGACCTAATGGTGCACCTCCACCCATTTTCTAATATCTTGAGGCCAATGGGTTTGACCCTGGCTCAGAAGTTGTCTCTTTTCAGCCGAACCATGTCCGGGATAGCCGCAATTTGGTATGCAAAATTGGAGAACTTTGTGAAACAGAACTGGGAAGAGCTGGCTGAGGCCTTCATTGCTCAATACTCCTACAACACACAGATCGATGTCACAACTCATGATCTCGAAGTCACCCGCCAAGAGCCAAAGGAGGGTTTCTCGGAGTTCGTGATGAGATAGAGAGCGAAGGCCTCAATGATGACCACAAGGCTTTCCAACAAAGATCAGATCAGGATGATTGTTCGGAATCTGCATGGCAAGTTGCTGCAAAGGATGATTGTTCTACCTCTGTTTACCTTTCCAAACCTTCATGAAATGGGGGTTCAAATTGAGGACGCCATCAGACAGGGGATCTTTGCAGAAGATAATGAGCCTTTGAAGAAGAATGTTGCTCATAGTTCCAATGCTACTACTGATGGTAGCACAACTGCGAAATGCTCAAAAGTAGACACTATCACCACTTCCCTCAATGGCCAGAAACCAGCCACTTCAACTCGGCCCCAAGCCTAAAAATTCCATCCTCTTTACATGAGTCTCTCTCAAGCATTGAAAATGCTGCGAGAAGAAGGGCACCTAGAACTCCTAGAACCCCAATCCCTTTCAAATCCTCTTCCACCAAGATATGACCCAGCTAAATACTGTGCCTATCATCAACAACACGGTCATGATACGAACCGTTGCATCCGCCTCCGTTATAAGATTCAGGATCTTATTGACGAAGAGACCATAACTCCACCAAAAGGACCTCAGGCTAGTACTGACCCGTCACCTTTCCATCTCAATCTAATCCATACACTGCCATCCACCTATGACCCCAGCATATACATCACCTCGGCCTATCTACGCAAGCCTGAGGTGTTTATCCCGGAAAGCAGGGACTTATGCATGATGGATGCATTTGAACCCCAATCATCTTAAACCTGTGAACCCACTACTTCTGAATTGATGAAAATGATTGAAGATCTTCAGAGAACTGTGGCAGATCTGGCCTTCGGAATATTGGCTCCGTTATCGACCACATCGCATGCTAGAAATTTCACACCAAAAAGCTCCTCAATCTTGGGACGGGCTGCATTGGAAGAAGGCCAATCCCTTGGCAAAGTGGAGGCAAGTGGTAAGAACAAGGTAGGGGTAGACATTGGTCCCCATGAACACCTTCTATGGGCTGTTGAGGCTTTGAAAGCCGAAGGGTTGAACAAACAGCAAGTGATTGCAGTTGTTGCAAAGATTGTGGATGGCACTTTTGCCACTCAGAATGAAAGCAGTTTGAATCAAGGGAAAGTCAGGAGAAGGGCCGTTGTACCAGAAACGTTCCTTTCAACTCTAATCCTACACTCGGAAGAGATCAGCAAACCCAGTTAGCGTCTATCAATCCCTTTGCTGGTTCATCTAGTAAAAATCCATAAACCTCAAAGTACCCACCCCGAGGCCAGAGGGTTTTCAATCCCCTCTACGTGACTTTGTCCAAAGCTTTCCAAACCCTTATAGGACAAGGGCATTTGAAACCCCTGGAACCGCGGCCATTATTGAATAAACTTCCTCCCTCCCATGATCTGGCCAAGTACTGTGCCTTCCATCAACAAGCCGACCATGACACTGACATATGTTTTCGTCTTCGCCACAAAATACAAGATCTGATTGACAACGAGGTCATCGTCGCACCAGGTCCTGCAAAGTCTATCGGCACTGGATTAGTGAACTTGGGGGATAATGTGATCATGTCATCGGGAGATGAACCACCTGCGGATGGTGCTCAGTTTACTCCGGATTTGGGGTTGGCACGCACTGTTTTGAGCATTTGCGAATGCTATTTATTTTACTTTCTGACTTGAGTATCGGGTCAGTTTTGTTATGTTGTATTAAGTCAGTCTTTTCGTGCTGAGTCAGTTGAGTCTGTCTTGTTGTACCGAGTCAGTCTTGTTGTGTCGGAGTCGGGTGATTTCGGGAGTGTCACCTCGGGCATCACCATCTTGTTTTGTGTTTGTCTTTTGCACTCTTTGTTTTGTGTCTGTTCCTACCTTGGAGCCAGTTGTGCCAGAAGATCTAAAGGAAACGACAGTGCTTTTCACCTATTTTTCTGTGCCTTGAAATCATTGCATTGACCTAAGTTTTTCAAAACTTTTTAAGCACTGTGATGAAAACAAAGAGGGAGGAATTCCTCGGGATTTGCAAAAATTTGATCAACTGAGAGAAAGAGAGGCGTGCTAAGCCCTTAATGAATGAGATCATGTTTGTTAATGTGAGTACTGAGAAGGATCCTCACTTGATCTAGATCGGTTCTACATTGTCTTCAGCCTGAACGACTAGTCGCTTTCTTAGAAGATTTCAAAAAATGTTTTGCGTGGTCCTGCGAAGACTTGTGTGGAATCGCTTTTGAGATTGTGCAGCATAGGATCATTCTCAGCCTCGAGACTCGTTCCCTTTTGCTTTCAAACCTTGAACTTTGACTCAGAATGTTCGAATGATCAACCAAAACATAAGGCTTGTATGGCCAGATTTGAAGCAGCCCATGAACTAGGGGCAATAAGGTCGTATGACATCCAAAGAGGCCCACCAGGCCGGATCAAAAGCAGCCCTCGAACTAGGGGCAAGAAGGTCAGATCAAGAAGGTCAAATGTGATCAAAGGAAACTTGCAAAGCTCAATCAGAAGTAGCCCTTGAACTAGGGGTAAAAATGTTAGATGTGCTCAAAGATTCAAAGATGGGTCATTCTGCAAATCAATGAAGACTGGCAAGAAAGCCAAATTCCAGCAGTTGGAAGAAGAAAAGTATTGTTAAAGGACAACCGATTTCCTATCCATAACACTAGGGGCAAATTCAGCCCCCATTGGATGGACTTCTACATCATCAACGAAAAGCAACCATTCTCCTGGATTCAGATGGCCTCGAGATCCTACGAACATTCAACATGGACATGTTACACTTTTTCTTTTTACCGTTGAGAGGCTCGTTGGGACAAAAACCCATAAGGGCGACCTAGGCAAAAGTGAGAGCAAGAAAAAAAATGAAAAGAAAAATAAATGAAGAAAATGAAAAAATAAAAAAAGAAGAAAAGATGAAAAGAAATAAAAAGCAAAAATGAAATGAAAAAGAAAAGAAAAAAAATGAAAAGAAATGAAAAGAAAAGAAAAACAAAGCTCGCAAGGCTGAAAACCTGGAAGGGCGGCCTTGGCAAAAGTTAGAGCGCAAAAGGAGAAGTTAATACCCGAGTGTACCTTAACCCGAAACTACGTCAGGCTTGATTCCCATCTTTGAGATACGTAGGTAGCTTCATTTTGAAGTTCAGCCGTAAACACTTCAAATTCAACTGTCCTGTCCATGAGATTGAACGGGTCATCTTTGTCATTTCTGTATCCAAGAGTTCGGTTGTGATCTTCACTATGAGAACTGGTTATAGTGTGCTGCGGTGCTATTCAAACAAGGGGCAACTTTCCGTTGCCGTGTAGTGCCATTTAGACAAGGGGCAATTTTCCATGGTTTTGGATCTGAGGTTGTGCATCTCAAGAGTAAATTCTGTGTTGGTTGAGCAGTGGCCATTTGCCAAAACAGTTTTGAGAATTTTTAATGAGGTTGACTAATTCTCTAAAAAATTATCCCATTTTTTTTTTCAAAACTGGACCATTTCTTGGACCCAAAAAAGGAAAATTTTCAGTGCTCATAACCTAACTTGCATGCTTTCAAATCAGAAAATTGAACAAGTATGCTAATCTAACTCTCATTTTGGTTAAAATTGTTTTAGTAGAAAGCTCAAAAAAAAAAAAAAAAACAAAAAATGGTCAAAATGATGAACTAGGGGTGCAGTTGAGTCAGGTTTTCTGTCTGTTCCCCCCATTGTCACCATATTTGCCAGAAAGGGCACCACACTTGTCAAGAAGGGCACCATGCTTGCCAAAAAAGGCGCAACTGAAGTTAACCAGCAAAGGGCCGAATGCTCTTTTATCCTCCAAGTAGCGAGGTATCAAGCTAAGTGCGACGCACAAGCTGGAATGGAGCAGAATATTCCACTCCCTTATCTGGATAGGTCTGATCACATCCAAACTGGCCAAGTACATCGTCAACCGATGTCAATTATGGATCTGCTGCACATCCAGCCGTATCACAACCCCTCTTTGGGAAAGCTCACTGTTCTGAGCGGAAGAAGGAGAATCTAGTAGAATGCTAAGGGCAAGAGCCCGCAACTTCCTGTTTATCCATCAACCACCCAGGGGAGGGATAAAAAATAAGAGAGATTGAAGAATAGAGAGATGTGCGCTGAGAGAAAAAGTGAGAAAAGGGTCTTTCAGAAAAATAGAGATTGAGTGCCAGAGTGATGTGAGAATCACAAATGAGAAAGGGAGGGAAACAGTACCCGGAGAAACATGTTCCCTGTGCACATTTGAGTCTTGTGTTTTGTTGTGTTTTTGTTTGTCTCGATTCTTGTTTTGAGTCGTTTCGAGTGTCAATAGATGTGTTTAGGTTGTTTTACCTTTGTGTTTCATTGTTTAGTCGTTTTGACTGTGGTCAGTTGTAGGCTCAATACCCGGTTAAGAACTCATTTATCAATTTCAAAATATATCGTTTTGTGCTCAGAGTGTTGTGCCATTCTCCATATTTGTACAAAACAGGTTTCTTTCTTTCATAAACTGCAGGATTCAACCCAAGTTATGTGAGAACAGTAAAACTAGGACCTATCTGAAGCTATATAGGTTCCAGACTACAAAGCAAAAGAAAAGAGTGAAAATGTCGGGCATCTGAGTTTGTTTCAACTTCAGTAAGTTCTTTCATTGCATTCCGTGTGTACCCCTTCAAGTCTTGTCAATGCTCTAAAGTATAAGTGTGCCTCTACCTTAAGCTCAAGATCAAGTCTGCTTCAAGCCAGAATGGCAATCTGTAGACGCGCCCGTGTGGGGCCCCGCTACAGTTCGGACTCGATTTTGTTACGGTTCTTAATCTGAACCAAAGAGTCCAAATCCGGCAAATCGTTTTGAGAAATAGATTTTTTTTGAAAAGAAGTGCCAAACATGGACTGCTTTGCCAGATATAGAGTCGCCACCTAAATATTTTAGAAATGGGGGAATTTAGGAAACCCTGACTCGGTGCCGAAGGCCACATGTCCGTCATCACCAGAGTTGCCTCGGCTCGGGAGCTAGGGTACGATTGGGGAAATGTTATGTGTTCGTTTTTGAAAATGTTATGTGTTCTTATTCCATTTATTAGCCTAGAATTACTATGTTATGCGCACAGCAAATAAGTATAGATTAGATTGCCTAATTTGGAAAGAAGCATTGCATATCCGTTTGTTTTAGAAAATGTTTTGGAATTTGCTACTCGCAAGTAGGCTAAAATACGGATTTCAACGAGTTTTTCCAACTCAGACAATCCAACCTTCACCCACAGGCATTCAAACAGTTTATCACATAAACATCTAGCCACATGGTAAGCATGCTGTCATGATAGCATTCACACGCATGCGGTATGCTAAAGCATAAATACTTACATCGTACTCCATGCTAAAACAACGAACTAGTTAGCAAATGTGCGTGTCCTAGTCCATGTCAAGTTGACTAATGCAACACATGCAAGATGCAATTAGAGTAGGCTTGGCTAACCTAAATATGGCATGCGAAATGTAACCAATTGATTCACGTATTCATTTTGGAATTTGAAATACAAATGCAGTTAGCATGATGTACCGAGCCCGGTGCATGCAGGACAAATGTATGAATGCACGCATGCATTGCATAAGGTATGCTAACTTTAAAATATGCCCTAGTCTACCATCATAAGCAGGTAAATAAAAGGGAAGAAAGAAGTGGGGATTGGAAGACATACACACACTCACCCACACTTATTACAGATTTGCCCTCGCTCGGAGGATACAAATAAATATTACAGTCCAAATAATAAGAAAATAAAATTATTACAGAATTTCTAATTTGCTTAATAGGAAGAATGCAAAAAGAAAGGAAAGGGATGGCCGCAGCCTCTGCCTCGGGATGCGCGAATGATGCATGCTCGAAACCCGGCTCGCCTGGAAAACCCGTAACACATCACTGCCACCTCTGTTTATACTACCCTGCTTCTCTGAAAATTTCCAAAGCCCTAGGACAGGTTCCTTGCATGTTGCAGAGTACCACCGGCTAGGAGAAATTCCCACCGGCAGTGCACAATTTCCACCGGCCGTTTTTGGATCTATCGGCTGTAAACAGATTACCGGCTAGCGCAGAATTATGCTGGTCGGCAAAAACCTCCTGCAGAAGATAGTTTTGATAGCAAACAGAGGACAGACAGTATGGCATGGGATTTCAGGCACATGTAAGCATGGTCATGCTTCCTATCATGCTTTGAATTCAAGGAAGCATGGCCCTCGATCCTCGAGCCATCAATGGTGCATGATAGCCCAAGGGATCAAGTTTGCCACTTGATGTAAAGATGCATGCAACATACAAATGAGGATCAAGGCCTTATCATGTCGAAGTCAAAGGCCCCGGCGACTGAAAGTTAAGGCACGTTACATCACTTATGGTATGAACGCCCCTTAACCTTCAACACTTGGTTTGACACCCCAAACCAAGTAGTGCAATGCATGTTATGCAAACATGGCTCAAAATGCAACAATGAGATGGAAATGCAAAGCATGCCAAATGTTATGTAACCAGTATGGCAAGTATGCAATGCTAGGCATGCGAAATGCAATGCGAATACGAACAATTTAAGCAATGGGACCAAAATATTACAACACTTAATGAAGCAATCATGCAATGGTCATAAGACAAGCATGCAAGGGGGCCTCAAACCATAAAGGGGTAGACCTTAATCCACCCCAAAACAGCGACCAAAAGTGCCCAAAAGGGTGGACAAAAAAACCTATGCCAACAAGCAATCCAATTGTCCCAAGGCTAAGGCACAAAAAGGGCCACTTCACTTCCAACAACAAGATCAATCATGGCATGATTTAGATAAGTAAAAACAGAATTTTTACAGGCAAAATAGGACTCCAAACCCTCCTAATATGGCAGCTTAAATGGCTCCAAAGGGATGCAAGCACCAAAGTTCATATCTAGGCCTAAAAGGCCCAACTCTCAAGGCATAAAAAGAGGTCACACATGCACACATGTAAACATGATTTAGGGACTGAAGTGTGGTCCTAAATGATGCCAAAATCATGAAGATGGTTCAAGCTACACATGTTAGAGATCAAAATGCTCAAAGCTTACAAACTAAAACACAAAGAGATGACATCAAACAAGGCAAGCATGACTGAAATGGATGATCAACAGGCCTTAAACATGGCAAGACAATGCCAAAACCTTCATGAAACTAAGCCTACACATGCAAGAATCATGGCCTAAACACAAGATACAACTCTAGGCCAAAAGGAGCAATACAAAGCAAGTACTTTAAGCATGCAAAGAGATATAAATCCGACCAAAAACAGAGATTGCATATGACCTAAAAACACCTAAAAAGTTCTGAAATATGGCAAAAATCAAGCAAGCATGCATGTTACCCTTTAAGCCAAAATGCAAGGAAATAAGACAATGAAGGGAGAGGGGTGTCCCTCCCCTATGCAAGACTTCAAACCACCTTCCTTATCACTAAAAATCAACTGGTTTTTAGTGGTGAAAAGACCAACACACTCAAGCAAACAAGGCCTCACAAGGGAAGCACAAAAGGGGGCCAAATAAAGCCTAATAAGGTGAGTTTGCACTCAAACCACAAAACAACCTTAATGAAAGTTCTAAAGCATGAAAATGTAAGCTTTTTTTATGTTATGCACAAAAGCTAAATCAGCAAGCAAGATAGGTAAAAAACTATTGCAAGTTTGGAGAAATTAAAGTAAAGTGCTCACCCTTGAAGATCCTTTGAAGAACAAATGGTCCAGCCCTCTTCTTTTGATCAAAATCAGTCCAAAAACTCAAGAATCAACCCCCAAGTCCCTCAATCTCGGAGCTAGGTGTAATAGTGTGTGTATTAGTGCAAAAGTAAGGTAAAAACACACTTTTAGGCCAAGAAACACACACAAAGGAGGAGAGAGAGGGAGATATAGAGATAGGGTGTATCTATCTATGGAAGCTCTGGTTTTTGCCTTTAAAGTTTCTAACCTAGAGCCAAGAGGAGGCTTGTCCTCTTATAGAACTCCCTCTTGCAAAGCTTATACAACAAGCTTGGTTAGAGGGCAATCCCTCCATACACGTGTATGGAGGGAAGAAGAGTTGGTGCCAGCTATCACAGCTGACACAAAATATCTACATAAAGTAGATGAACAGTGGTCGGCTGCCCAAAAATGTCATTTTGACAAAAAAGAGTGCCGACCGGCAACAAAATGTGCCGACCGGCAGAAAAGATTGCCGATGGAAGCAAAAACCAGCCGCTGGCCTCTAGCCACTGCCGGTGGTGTGTGGGGATGTCTCACAAGGCATTCCCTCCCCTTTCAAGGCAAAACACAAGTGTTTGGTGTGAAACCAGACACTAAACAGTCAAGTTCGGAGATCCTGAGGCAAGGCGCGTAGCCGAGACCTCCGGGAACTCCAAACGAACACAAACATGGATAATCACCCAGTGTTCAAACGGTGACGTCCAAGTCTTAAGGACGGTCAAAAATGGGTGTCTACAGTTGCCCCTCTTTGACAGAACTTGAAAGTCATAACAATGACGGGAGTGGATGTCAAAGCCCAGAGACGACCCATTTTTGACAAGGCCGAAGACTCAGACAAACATGCAAGACAATCAAGATATGCGCCTGGAGGCAGGGGCAAAGTGCAAGACAATGCAGAGAGTCGGACATAACTTATGATCATGCAAAGAAAGCCATAATGAAGCACACATGCGACAATTTTAAGCTAGCACACGCCGAGTTACACTACAATGCAGAAGGGATATAAGAGAATTATGTAATTCTCAATACATCTCACTCGGAGGATACAATACTTGTGCGGCTCGTCTGGTTGCACCAGCCTCAGATGAACCGTACATACAATATCGTGCCTGCAAAGAAAACAAACTTAACAGGTATAATATCGTTAACAACATGCATAATAGTGTACTCGAAATGCGCGACAACGCAAAGCAAGTGGGGAGCATAACAATGCTGTGAAGGTATAGATGTGTAAGTGGAACACGCGGTCCACGCAGGCAACGAATTTGATCGTAAGCATGCGGTCTACGCAGGCAATGAATTTGATCGTAAGCATGCAGTCTACACAAGTAGAATATGCGGTCTACGCAAGTAACGAAATTTGAACAATCAGGCGGTCTACGCAAGCAAAACATGCGATCTACGCAGGTAATGGAATTGATTAATCATGCGGTCTACGCAAGCGGAATATGCGGTCTACGCAAGTAATGAAATTGAACAAACATGCGGTCTACGCAAGCAAAACATGCGGTCTACGCAGGTAATGGAATTGAACAATTATGCGGCCTACGCAAGCAAAACATGCGGTCTACGCAAGTAATGAAATTTGAACAAACATGCGGTCTACGCAAGCAAAACATGTGGTCTACGCAAGTAATGAATTTGAACAAACATGCGGTCTACGCAAGTAATGAAATTAACATGCGGTCTACGCAAGCAGGACACGCGGTCTACGCAGGTAATGTAATTATCATGCGGTCTACGCAAGTAATAAAATTGATTACAAACATGAGGTCTACGCAGGTAATGTAATTAACATGCGGTCTACGCGAGTAACAAAATTGATTACAAACATGCGGTCTACGCAGGTAATGTAATTAGCATGTGGTCTACGCAAGAAATAAAATTGATTACAAACATGCGGTCTACGCAGGTAATGTATTTAACATGCGGTCTACGCAAGTAATAAAATTGATTACAAACATGCAGTCTACGCAGGTAATGTAATTAACATGCGGTCTACGCAAGTAATAAAATTGATAACAAACATGCGGTCTACGCAGGTAATGTAATTAACATGCGGTCTACGCAAGTAATAAAATTGATTACAAACATGCGGTCTACGCAGGTAATGTAATTAACATGCGGTCTACGCAAGTAATAAAATTGACTACAAACATGCGGTCTACGCAGGTAATGTAATTAGCATGCGGTCTACGCAAGTAATAAAATTGATTACAAACATGCGGTCTACGCAGGTAATGTAATTAACATGCAGTCTACACAAGTAATAAAATTGATTACAAACATACGGTCTACGCAGGTAATGTAATTAACATGCGGTCTACGCAAGTAATAAAGTAGATTACAAACATGCGGTCTACGCAGGTAATGTAATTAACATGCGGTCTACGCAAGTAATAAAATTGATTACAAACATGCGGTCTACGCAGGTAATGTAATTAGCATGCGGTCTACGCAAGTAATAAAATTGATTACAAACATGCGGTTTACGCAGGTAATGTAATTAACATGCGGTCTATGCAAGTAATAAAATTGATTACAAACATGCGGTCTACGCAGGTAATGTAATTAACATGCGGTCTACGTAAGTATTAAAATTGATTACAAACATGCGGTCTACGCAGGTAATGTAATTAGCATGCGGTTTACGCAAGTAATAAAATTGATTACAAACATGCGGTCTACGCAGGTAATGTAATTAGCATGCGGTCTACGCAAGTAATAAAATTGACTACAAACATGCGGTCTACGCAGGTAATGTAATTAGCATGCGGTCTACGCAAGTAATAAAATTGATTACAAACATGCGGTCTACGCAGGTAATGTAATTAGCATGCGGTCTACGCAAGTAATAAAATTGATTACAAACATGCGGTCTACGCAGGTAATGCAATTAGCATGCGGTCTACGCAAGTAATAAAATTGATTACAAACATGCGGTCTACGCAGGTAATGTAATTAACATGCGGTCTACGCAAGTAATAAAATTGATTACAAACATGCGGTCTACGCAGGTAATGTAATTAACATGCGGTCTACGCAAGTAATAAAATTGACTACAAACATGCGGTCTACGCAGGTAATGTAATTAACATGCGGTCTACGCAAGTAATAAAATTGACTACAAACATGCGGTCTACGCAGGTAATGTAATTAGCATGCGGTCTACGCAAGTAATAAAATTGATTACAAACATGCGGTCTACGCAGGTAATGTAATTAGCATGCGGTCTACGCAAGTAATAAAATTGATTACAAACATGCGGTCTACGCAGGTAATGTAATTAACATGCGGTCTACGCAAGTAATAAAGTTGATTACAAACATGCGGTCTACGCAGGTAATGTAATTAACATGCGGTCTACGCAAGTAATAAAATTGATTACAAACATGCGGTCTACGCAGGTAATGTAATTAGCATGCGGTTTACGCAAGTAATAAAATTGATTACAAACATGCGGTCTACGCAGGTAATGTAATTAACATGCGGTCTAGGCAAGTAATAAAATTGATTACAAACATGCGGTCTACGCAGGTAATGTAATTAACATGCGGTCTACGCAAGTAATAAAATTGATTACAAACATGCGGTCTACGCCGGTAATGTAATTAGCATGCGGTCTACGCAAGTAATAAAATTGATTACAAACATGCGGTCTACGCAGGTAATGTAATTAGCATGCGGTCTACGCAAGTAATAAAATTGACTACAAACATGCGGTCTACGTAGGTAATGTAATTAGCATGCGGTCTACGCAAGTAATAAAATTGATTGCAAACATGCGGTCTACGCAGGTAATGTAATTAACATGCGGTCTACGCAGGTAATGTAATTAACATGCGGTCTACGCAAGTAATAAAATTGATTAAAAACATGCGGTCTACGCAGGTAATGTAATTAACATGCGGTCTACGCAAGTAATAAAATTGATTACAAACATGCGGTCTACGCAGGTAATGTAATTAACATGCTTGAACATATGTGAGTGAGGACATATCATTCATAATGCAGGGATGTAAAACACTGTAACTCAGCGCAATCAAAGCGATTTGTGGGAATCCTCAAGACATGAAAAGGACACGGGAAGGAACGTTCTTCGTACGTATCGAGCATCATTGGCAGAGGTCGCGGCCTGAGGTCAACTCGAAGGTCCATGTTTCAAAAGCGTACTCCCCGGTGGGGTCTCAAGTAGCGAAGGTGTGAAACCATGTCGTTGACCCGAATCAAAGGCATGGAGGGCGCGTTGTCCGCAAAGGGAGTTTTGCTGGTATCCATTCCGACACTCGGCTACCCTGTCATTCTATGTTTTACTTTCCTTTTTACTAGTAGTTTAAGCACATTGCACTGCCTCGGGCAGGTTTTATTCTTTCTCAAAATTTACACATTTTTGCAAATCACGTGACGGGAATGAAACAACCATTTTATTCGAAAGATGTTGTATTTGTAAACTTCCTATGCATCTCATCGCAAGGTATCACACCACAATGTGAACGAAATTGAACTCATTTTGAACACCGAGTATTCGCATCGTAATAATCAGGCAGTGAACCGACTTACAACTCGATAAGCAAATATACAAAGGCATGATAGGACCAAACAAGCGTGAGTACAACTCGGTAGATAAATCAAAAACTCAAAAAGAGTGAAATACAACTCGATAAGCAAATGTTCAGAAACTCGACAAGCAGATAGGCATGACTCCGCAAGAAACGACCACCGAGAGAGGGATCGGAGGTGATGGAGTTCCCCAATCCCTAGCATAAACAGCTCAGGGAACCTGGAGGAAGCCCATCGGCCAGGGTCAGAGGCCACCGGCCGCAAGGAATGGCCATCGGCCAAAAATTTGTTCGGTCGGCAAAATGTGATGGTCGGTCGGCAGAGTTTTTGGCCGGCCGGCTATGAATGAGGGAATCACCAGAATGTTGACACCTATCCTCCACCCAACCTTATCTCCTCCAAAAGACCCCAACTTTGTAGTTTTTCTCAATTCCACACTGATTTGCTCTGATGGAAGAGTTTCTCGCTCAAAATCTCATAGCTTGGATTGCTAACTTGGATGGCTCGGAAAAGTTGAATTTTCGGGGTTTCGGCATAAATGCACTATTCACTCTGGGTCGTACCCCGCTGCACCTCCCGTCCTTCAAGCTGCAGCGAGGTTTTGGAATCCGGCGACGCATGTCTTTAGCTTTGCTGGGCAAGAGATATGTCCTACCTTTGAAGATTTCCGAGCCTTAATGGAGTCCGAGTGCGACGAAGAGCTCCTGCCCCAACTTAATTTTGGCCATGCCCAATCCCTAGGGCGAATGTGTGGACTCAGCATGCGTGACGCTCGGTCTCTGATTTGTGACGGGATGCTGGACATTCCGAGTTTGACCGATCGGTTTTCTGATGCTGGTGATCGCAACAACCATCATTGGCAAGGCTTTCGGCGACATGCCCTCTGTTTGTGCATGCTATCCCATTTTCTATTCGTCTCCGGCTCTGGGGGGGCTAGTGTCCGGCTGATTGAGGTTGCCCAAGGCTTGAAGGAGGGCAAGAGCTGCATTACCATGACTCTGGCCGAGACGTTAATGGGCTTAGACGCCTTTTATCACCATGAGACGATCAGATTAGCAGGGAGTCCACTACTACTACAGGTAATGTTTCCCACCCAATCTCGCATTATGTATTGCTCACACCACTCGGCCCTCGAGTTCGGTCTTTTCTCACAAAACCCTATTCTCACTTTTCTCTCCTCGTACATCTCTCTATTCTTTACTCTCTCATTTTTCATCCCTCCCCAGGTATGGTTGATGGACAAACTGCAGGTTGTGGACTCTTGCCCAACATATTCAGCTCGCGGCTACTTCTTCCGGCACCGTCTAGTCAATGCCTTGGATGAGGGATGGTGGTTCGCTTGGATGTGCCGCTTGTCCACAGACCGTATTGCTTGGCGGTGCGCTTGGCTGAGCCTTCTGGCAATGAGTTACAATATGCCTCGGCAAACTGGGATTCAATTGGTTGGCCTCATTCACTGCGTATTCTACTTCTCATTTCGGATTCGACGCCAATTTGGCCATGATCAGACCTGCCCGCCAGAGGGGACAGAGTATCCTGCTGCATTCCCAGCCCGAGGCGCACAGCTTGCTTGGCAGGCCACCGCATGGAGGATGAGAGAACTCCTGGCTCCCGCTCCTACTTTGAGTTGCACTTTGTCTGACGAGTGCGTGGATTGGCTCAACGAAGAAGTACAGATTGGGCCCAGCTTGGCATCAGAGGCTTCGACCATCTCTGGGAGGGGGCGCAGGAGCACCTGACTTGACTATGCCCCAGATTTATTGCTTTATTAGTACTTTCAAGTTTTCTTTATGAATGTAATAAAAGCAACTTTGATTGTATGCAAGAGCAGGAGAACTCTGTTTTGAAATTAATGAAATTGAAAGTTGTGGTACTGAAAATTTTCCGCTTTGGTCCAAAAAAATGGTCAAAGTTGTAAAAAGATTATTTGAACAAAGTCGACTTTTATTAAAACTTCTCAAAAATCATTTTTGATGTGGATCAGAACTGGACACGCCAAAGATCTGTCACTGAGATGCACAACCCCAGATTTCTGCAACTGGAAAGTTGCCCCTAGTTTGAAGAGCACCGTAGTGCATAGCAACGGAAAGTCGCCCCTAGTCTGAAAAGCACTGTGTTGGAGATTCCAATGGATGCTGATAGACAAAGATGACTGAGAGGATCAAATGGACGAAGCTGACCGGGGAAGTGTTATGGCTGAACTTCAGGATGAAGCTGCCTACGTATCCCAAAGATGGGAATCAAGCCTTACGTAGTTCAGGCTTAGGTTCACTCGAGTATTTTCACTCTCCTTTTGCGCTCTTAACTTTTGCCAAAGCCGCCCTTTGCGGGTTTTCAGCCTTGCGAGCTCATTTTTTGTATTTTCTAATTTTTTGTGCTCTAACTTTTGCCTAGGTCGCCCTTTCGGGTTTTCGGCCTAGCGAGTCTCTCAAGGGTAATATTTCTTCAACTTGTCCATGTTGATTGGTTGGGAGAACTCCAGGCCATCTAAGTCCATCAGAACCACTGCTTCACCTGACCAGATAGCTTTGATGATGTAGGGACCGGTCCAATTGGGTCTGAACTTGCCCCTTGGGTCGTGGATGGGAGCTCGGTTGTCCTTGAGCACCAAATCCCATTCTTTTAGATTTCTGGACTTAACCTTCTTGTTGAAAGCCCGGGCAATTCTCCGTTGATAACTTTGGACGTGGTACAGTGCTTTCAGCCTTCTCTCGTCAAAGAGCATGAGTTCCTCAAACCTGCTCTGCTGCCAATCTGCCTCAGCGATCTGACACTCAGCCAATACCCGTAAGGACGGAACTTCAATTTCGATAGGTAGAACGGCCTCCATTCCATAAACCAATGAATACGGAGTTGCTCCGGTAGAAGTTCTAATTGAGGTCCTGTAGTCCCACAGAGCAAATGGCAACTTATCTGGCCAATCCCGGTAGGTTTCCACCATCTTCCGCAGTATATGCTTGATGTTCTTGTTGGTGGCCTCAACTGCTCCGTTGGTTTGCGGCCGGTATGTGGACGACTTATGAAAAGCCACGTTATATTTCTCCAACAAGTCAATCACTTCTTTCTTAAAGTGGGATCCATTATCCGAAATAATCTCGTTTGGCACCCCGTAGCGACAGATGATGTTGTTTCTGATGAACTTTGCGATGTGCGATGCCTTCAACACCGCATATGATTGGGCCTCGACCCACTTTGTGAAATAATCTATCGCTACCAGGATATACTCATGTCCATTCGACCCCTTCGGGGCAACAGCTCCGATCACATCAATTCCCCAAACGGAAAATGGCCATGGGGACGTCATGTTGTACAGCTTGGACGGTGGGATGTTCATACGGTTTGCATGGATCTGGCATTTGTGGCATCGCCGAACAAAACCGATACAATCCTCCTCCATGGTTGACCAGTAGTAGCCCTGTCTGAGGATCTTTCTGGCCAGCATTACTCCATTCATGTGCGCACCGCACTCCCCTCCATGGATGGCCTCCATCAGGCGCTTCGACTCTTCGACTTTTACACAGAGCTTATGCATCCCCAGATGACCTCTCTTGTACAGCTTACCCCCGCAGATGATGAACTGAACAACCATTCTTCTGATTGCCCTCTTATCCTTGGCATTTGCCCCTAGTGGATACGCCTTCTTTTCCAAGAAGTTCCAAATATCGTAATACCAGGGGTTGTCGTCCTGAGCCTCATCTATGGCGAAAATTGACTCGTATGCTGGCGCAAACTTCTGATCAATAATAACCGGACGCATCCGGACTCCGGACGGGATGTCTATCATGGAAGATAGAGTTGCTAGTGAATCGGCGAACCTGTTGTTCTCTCTTACTAGGTGGGTGAAATTTAGCTTCTCAAATCGAGGAATTAACAAATCCAAGGTTTGGTGGTAAATTGTCTTCCTTTCCTCTTTGACTTTCCAGTCTCCTTTTGCTTGAGATATAACAAGGTTCGAGTCCCCAATGACGTCCAACCGTCTTGCCCCTAGTTCTAGGGCTGCTTCTAGGCCGGCAATACATGCCTCATACTCTGCTTCATTGTTCGAGACTTTGAACCGGAGCTTGAATGCTAAAGGGATACGGGAATCGTCAGGCGCTATCAGCAACACCCCTATCCCATAGCCATACTGGTTTGACGCTCCATCAAAGTACATCGTCCAAGTTTCATCTTCGATGTGCAGAATGGCTTCATCTGGGAATAGGTACTCAACCGCTTCATCTCCCTCAACCGGGTGGTCGGCAAGGAACTCTGTTACCGCTCTTCCTTTTACTGACTTGCGCGTTACATACTTCAAATCAAATTCAGAGAGCAACAGCAGCCAACGAGCTTGCCTACCCGTAAGTGCCGGTTTCTCGAAAAGATATTTGATGGGATCCAAGCGTGAAACCAACATTACAGAATGAGCTAACAAGTAGTGCCGCAGCTTCCTGGTAGCCCACACCAAGGCCAAACAAGCCTTCTCCAGTGGGGTGTAGTGGGTCTTGTAATCCAGCATCTTCTTGCTCAGATAGTAGATGGCCCTTTCCACTTTGTCTTCTGACTCTTGTGCGAGCATGCAGCCCATGGTAGTCTCAGTTACTGAAAGATACAATATCAACGGTCTCCCCGGCTCTGGTGGTGACAACACGGGCGGGTTCTGTAGATACTCTTTGATCTGTTCAAAAGCTGCTTGACATCGGCCGTCCCATTGGAACTTCTTTCCTTTCTTCCGGAGACCAAAAAATGGTTCACAAGTCAAGGTTAATTTAGAGATAAACCGTCTTATGAATTGCACCTTACCCAGAAAGCCTCGCACCTCCTTTTCAGTCATTGGTGGTGGCATTTCCAAGATGGCCATGATTTTGGAAGGGTCGACCTCGATGCCCCTTTGTGTAATCAGAAACCCTAGCATTTTCCCGGCTGTAACACCGAATGTACACTTTTGGGGATTCAACTGCAGCCGAAACTCTCTGATCCTTTGAAAGAACTTTTGTAAGGCGGTGTAGTGGCCCTCTCTTTCTTTGGACTTGACAATCATGTCGTCCACGTACACCTCGACCTCTTTATGGATCATGTCATGCAAGATCGTGGTTGCTGCCCGTTGATAAGTAGCTCCAGTGTTCTTCAACCCAAATGGCATCACTCTATAACAATATGTACCCCACGGGGTAGTGAATGCATTCTTCTCCCGGTCTTCGGGTGCCATTACTATCTGATTATAGCCTGAGAAGCCATCCATAAACGAAAGCAAGGCGTGTCCTGCCGTGAAATCTACCAATTCATCAATGTGCGGCAAGGGAAAGTCGTCCTTCGGACTGGCCCTGTTCAAATCTCTGAAGTCTACACAGACTCGAATTCTGCCATCCTTCTTCGGCACCGGAACAATGTTGGCCAACCAAGTCGGGTATTCGGATACCAGCAGGAAGCCTGCATCGATTTGCTTGGTGACCTCTTCCTTGATCTTAATGGCCCAGTTAGGGCGGATCCTTCTGAGCTTCTGCTTGACAGGTCGGGCCTCGGGATCAAGAGGGATCCGGTGCTATACAATCTCAGGATCGATTCCAAGCATGTCTTCGTAGGACCACGCGAAAACATCTTTGAAATCTTTTAATAAAGCGACTAAGCGCTCGCGTTCCTCTGAAGACAACGTGGACCCAATCTGGACCAGCCGCGGGTCCTTCTCAGTACCAACATTCACGGTAGTGATTTCATCCATTAAGGGTTTAACAAATCTTTCCTGCTCTTGATCAATTAACCGTTGCAAAACCGGAGGAATTTCTTCCTCGTCGTTTTCATCAAAATTTTGAAAATCCTGATTTAAGCAATAAATCAAAGGCACAGAAAAATACTCAGAAACCACATCCACGTCGTTCTCATTAAACACTTCCAAGCCATCTGATTCTTCTGTTACAACAGACTCAAAAGAGAAAGAAAATGACGACCTAGACAGGACTGTGGCATCTGGGTTATCACCCCCAGGAATATCGGACTCAGACTCAGTCGAGCTGGAACCTGATTCCGACTCACAGGACTCGGTGGAATCAGATTTCGGCTCATTACCTGACCCGGTGTTGCTAGACAAAAATCCTTCTTCGTACTGCCAAACGAGAGAGGGTGTGATGGATGCATCCAAAATAGTTGTTGGTAGGCTCGCAACCGTTTCGTTCCCGATCACACATACCGAGGAGCTATCCCCCAAGCACTTCTGTTCGATCGAAGGATCTGAAAGCAGACTTGCCAGCGCTGCCCCCATTTCATTTTCAGCGTCCTCAGACTGCACTTCCTTACTTTGTTCAACCTCAACCGATAGGTTTGCCTCCCCTTCGACGTTGTCATTCTCAGGTAGCGGCAGGTCAAAGAAGATCTCAAAACCTGGCACGCGTTTCTTCTCTGCGTTCAGCCATGGCTTTGGGAAGCCACAAAATGGAAAGTCCTCCCCCTCCCGGACGAAGCGTCCGTTTAGGGTACCCCAAATGGGCCTATGCATCAACTCGAAAGGCTTCCCAGCCTTCTTTGCTCTGGCTCTTCCGGCCATTTCCTTTCCTTTCCTTATCCAGTCCTCTTTGGTGGGTAGATAACCCAATCCAAAGGTATGAGGGTTGTGCGGCACTTCGGCTAATGCTGCGACGCCTTTCCGGCCGCTCTTGCCCAATCCCATCCCGGGGATATGTTGGAGCTTGTTCATGAGATAGACTGCCTGAGCACTGACATATACCCCTTCACTAGCAGCCATAATGTCCTGTACAACCCGAGCCTCAGCCAAGGTAAAACCCGATATGAACACATCTTCCATACTGTGTTCAATTTCTAGAACAGGCGTGGATACTTCTGGCGGCGGATGAATCGATGAATTTCCGAAAACAATGGCTACTCCCTTCCCATAGGGGTATTTCACCACTTGATGTAGGGTGGAGGAGACTGCCTTTGCCTGATGCAGCCACGGTCGCCCTAGAAGCAGGTTGAACGTTGCAGGAACCTCCAGGACATGGAAATCTATCCCATGCTGTCCCGGCCCAACCTTTGTTTGAATCTTAACCGTTCCCATTACTTCCCGGCTTGTGTTGTCATACGCCCGAATCACTTGGGCCGTTGGCACAAAATCCGCGACTTTCAAACCGATCGCATAAGCTGTCCTTGCCGGGCAGACGTTGATGGTGGACCCCGTGTCAACAAGCACCACGGGTATCCATTTATCTCTGCACTCCACAGAGATGTAGAGTGGCTTGTTATGGTTCGCACCCTCGGGTGGCAGTTCTTTGTCAGAAAAACTCAATGCCGGGGAACTTCCTCCCAAAAAGACTAAGCCCACCAGCTGTTCGGGCGTGGTGTCTATAGAAAGCTTGGCTTTGTCCATGGCTGAAAGGATAGCCTGTCTATGTTCTCGAGAAGCCATAAGCAGTCCCCAGATGGAGATGTCTGCTTGCATCTTTTTCAATTGTCTCAATACGGCCTCGTCTTCGAGTCGCTTTTCCTTTTGCTTCTCTACTTCCTTATCTTTTCCAGATGCCTCCGGTTGATCTAGGTGTGGAGGCTTGAAATACCGTCCACTCCTAGTCATGTGATCGACTTCGCCGATATACCAGGTATCATCTAGTTGGTTACCTTCCCAATCCTCGTCCGTGTGGGCAAGACATAGATCGTCGTCTTCCCACCACATACCATCTGCAGCTGACAGGCATCTGTCTAGTTCTGGCATAACTGTCTCGATACTTGCAGTACCTTTTATTCCTATGCTCGCAGCATTCTCCATTTCCGTACTTGTGGCAGTCTCAACCCCCACATGGGCTTTTGCCTTTCTGATCCTCTCAAAATCTTCGAATCTTTCCTGTTCTGACTGTGTCAATGCAGTAGATTGTTCAATGATCCCTGTACTCAACATGTTCCACTCCCGAGCGAAACTCTCGACACCGGCGCTCTCCGGCGATGTATTCTGCTCTTCGACCCTCTCGGCTGTTATTGACATTCCTGCCCCTGTCGGGCCTTGTTCCGACTGAAACTCTCTTACCATACCATGGCTTCTGCCGATTCCTCATAATCGAACCAGTTGACGGCTGAGTCTTCTGGATCTTGGTTATCGTAAAACTAGAACTTGGCAAGATCCTCTTCCACAGCTGTCAAATCATCCGTTCCCTGTCCTGGATTGTCCCCTTGGATTGCACACAGCTCTCCCCCGGCTAGAAATTCGACATCTGGTCTATTTTGGCTCACTGGTGAAATGTAGTCACTCGGACTGTAAGCATTCCCAACATCACTCCCAGATTCCGCAGACTCTGGTTTGACAACCCCCTTTTCCTTCGGAGTCTTCTCCCTCATGCTCTCGATGGTCACCACCACTGGCTTGGGTTGGGTTATGGAGACGTCCATCATGCACAAATCGGTGCAATCAGGAAGGGAAACCTCCGGCTTAGGCAGGTAGGAGGGTGTGATATAGATACTAGGATCGTAGGATGCGACCCCAGTGTGGATGAAATTGATTCTTTTGGGTGGTGGAGCTTGGTTATGTGTGGGGAGAGGATTTGTAGTAACATTGGGTTTCTCAGGAGGTAAAATCACTCCATTATCAATGAGATCTTGGATCTCATGACGCAATCGAAAACACAGGTCGGTATCGTGACCGTGCTGCTGATGGAACGCACAATACTTGGCTGGATTGTGGGCAGCGGGGAGTCTTTCCGGTAGGGGCCGCAGCTCTAGGGGCTTCAGATGCCCTTTTCTGATCAACACCCCCAAAGCTTTGGACAGGGGCATATAAAGCGGAGCGAAGGTTCTGGTATTTTTGGAAGGGTATTTGGCTGTTTGTGGGTTGCTTCCGGACGCACCGGAGAATGGTGTGGCTGCCATAGTTCTCGGGGAAGGATTGGTGGTGACCATACTCACTTCGGAAGTCCTGGTAGTCGTAGCGCCACTCGGGCCTGCATTAGTATTATGATTGAAAGTTCTGCGGGGTTGCTTCCGGTCATTATCAATCAATCCTTGTCTTAAGGCATCCTCGATCTGCACCCCCATTTCATGCAGATCAGCAAAGGTAGGGAAGGGGATTACAATCATCTTTTGCATTAGCTTCGGCTGAAGATTGCGCACAATCATCCGAATCTGGTCTTTTTCCGTGGGTCTTAAGGTCATCATCAAAGCCTTAGCCCGCCATCTGGTTACGAACTCTGAGAAGCTCTCCTTGGTTTCTTGCCTAGTTGTCTCGAGATCCCGGGTCGTGATCTCGATTTGTGTGTTATACGAGTACTGCAGGATGAAGGCCTCGGCCATCTCGTCCCAACTTCTCTTGACGTCATCCTCCAATTTGGCATACCATGCGGCCGCTACACCTGACAGGATCCGGCCAAATAAAGACAGCTTCTGCAGTCTAGTGAGGCCCATTGGCCTTAGGACATCTGAAAATAGTCGTAGGTGTACCATGGGATCCTCAGATCCGTCAAAACGATCAATTTGTGGCATCTTAAACCGATCTGGCAGCGTTACGGCTGCGTCAGTGTATCCGTCTCCAATGTCCGGAATGGACTTCACACCTTGAGATTTCTTGAACAGCTTTTCAAGTTTGCGCATTTTTAATGTTACGGGATCTATCTCGGACTCGAAGGGAGAGTCCGATTGATTGACAGGAGTGGGTGCCTTGGATTGTTGAGGCAGAATCGGGGGTAGAGCTGGCCCCGTTGGGATGTCTATATCTTCTTGGATATTCCGGGCATTTGGCGTCTCTTCGGGTATCGGAACCCTTAGTGGGGGAGGGACTTGCTGTGAAGCTGACGCTTCAGTTTGCTGCTGCAATCTCACTATTAACTCCGCTTGCTCACTCATAACTGTGGCTTGTTGATTGGCGAATTCTGCCTGTCGGACAGCATCCTGCTGCATTACTTTCATGCTTTCTTGGAGTTGGCACACCATCACTTCTAGACTAGCCATGCTACTCTGTTCTGACTGAATTGTCGGTATATGTTCCCTTTCTGCGGGTAAAACAGGATCCTGATCCCTACTGTACACAGGTGGGGTAGATAAAGCCCTTTGTACTGATTGTTGAACCGATGCCCTCTGCCTAGTTGCCTTCCGTTTAGTAACCGGGGGTAGAGAGTGGTACACCGGTTGTCCTGCTATCAAAACCTCAGATCGATGGAGCCGACAACCTCTGATCTAGAGTGCTTGGGGAATATCTACCGGGTTGGAAGCAATGATGCTAAATTACCTAGCAAAAAGATAAATAAAGCAGTAAATAAACTAACAACCGGACAGCATAACGGCATACAATGCACACATACAATACACAGTTGGGTATCCATAATACATAGTCGGTAAACTGGACACACTGTTCCTTGATACTGATCACTGTTCCCAAAAATCTTTGTTCCGAAAACTGAACCTGATACCCGCGGATAACTGATTCTCATAAACTGATGCTGATACCCTCAGGCCTAATACTCAATCTTGCAAACTGATATGCACGTTCCCGTAGAGCAACACTCTAAAAGCACATAGCAAGTAAAGAGAGCCAAAACACCCCTATGTTGGGGTAGGGTTTCCCTGTCCTATTTTGTCAGGAGCTAGGGTTTCACTATGCACGCATTGGTTCTCAAACAACCTAACATCGGGTAACCAGCCTGTCCTAACTTGGAATGGTCACTATGGATCTGAATATGCACTAGGTCGAATGGTCGAAAAGGGTGCCCCGGTAAACCGGGGTTTGTGTTCCCATGCTGTCAGAGCCCATAACCGGTCAGCCTTATGGTCATGCCTTGACAAGACAAGCCTCCGACAAACCGTTCAGGAATGGCAGATGGCAAACACTGTGTTCCTAGGCGCACCAATGCACATGCAATGCAAAGAGACACATATATGAAATCAAAATAGGATATCACGAGTTCAAGTCAAGCTCTCTAACTCCCCAGCAGAGTCGCCAGAAACTGTAGACGCGCCCACGTGAGGCCCCGCTACAGTTCGGACTCGATTTTGTTACGGTTCTTAATCTGAACCAAAGAGTCCAAATCCGGCAAATCGTTTTGAGAAACAGATTTTTTTTGAAAAGAAGTGCCAAACATGGACTGCTTTGCCAGATATAGAGTCGCCACCTAAATATTTTAGAAATGGGGGAATTTAGGAAACCCTGACTCGGTGCCGAAGGCCACATGTCCGTCATCACCAGAGTTGCCTCGGCTCGGGAGCTAGGGTACGATTGGGGAAGGTCAGCTATGAGCACCCCCTCTCGCTCGATCCGAAGATCGGCCTCTACTAACCGTGATATCCGTTTTTGAAAATGTTATGTGTTCTTATTCCATTTATTGGCCTAGAATTACTATGTTATGCGCACAACAAATAAGTATAGACTAGATTGCCTAATTTGGAAAGAAGCATTGCATATCCGTTTGTTTTAGAAAATGTTTTGGAATTTGCTACTCGCAAGTAGGCTAAAATATGGATTTCAACGAGTTTTTCCAACTCAGACAATCCAACCTTCACCCACAGGCATTCAAACAGTTTATCACATAAACATCTAGCCACATGGTAAGCATGCTGTCATGATAGCATTCACACGCATGCGGTATACTAAAGCATAAATACTTCCATCGTACTCCATGCCAAAACAACGAACTAGTTAGCAAATATGCGTGTCCTAGTTTATGTCAAGTTGACTAATGCAACACATGCAAGATGCAATTAGAGTAGGCTCGGCTAACCTAAATATGGCATGTGAAATGCAACCAATTGATTCACGTATTCAATTTGGAATTTGAAATACAAATGCAGTTAGCATGATGTACCGAGCCCGGTGCATGCAGGACAAATGTATGAATGCACGCATGCATTGCATAAGGTATGCTAACTTTAAAATATGCCCTAGTCTACCATCATAAGCAGGTAAATAAAAGGGAAGAAAGAAGTGGGGATTGGAAGACATACACACACTCACCCACACTTATTACAGATTTGCCCTCGCTCGGAGGATACAAATAAATATTACAGTCCAAATAATAAGCAAATAAAATTATTACAGAATTTCTAATTTGCTTAATAGGAAGAATGCAAAAAGAAAGGAAAGGGATGGCCGCAGCCTCTGCCTCGGGATGCGCGAATGATGCATGCTCGAAACCTGGCTCGCCTGGAAAACCCGTACCACATCACTGCCACCTCTGTTTATACTGCCCTGCTTCTCTGAAAATTTCCAAAGCCCTAGGACAGGTTCCTTGCATGTTGCAGAGTACCACCGGCTAGGGAAAATTCCCACCGGCAGTGCACAATTTCCGCTGGCCGTTTTTGGATCTATCGGCTGTAAACAGATTACCGGCTGGCGCAGAATTATGCCGGTCGGCAAAAACCTCCTGCAGAAGATAGTTTTGATAGCAAACAGAGGACAGACAGTATGGCATGGGATTTCAGGCACATGTAAGCATGGTCATGCTTCCTATCATGCTTCCTATCATGCTTTGAATTCAGGGAAGCATGGCCCTCGATCCTCGAGCCATCAATGGTGCATGATAGCCCAAGGGATCAAGTTTGCCACTTGATGTAAAGATGCATGCAACATACAAATGAGGATCAAGGCCTTATCATGTCGAAGTCAAAGGCCCCGGCGACCGAATGTTAAGGCACGTTACATCACTTATGGTATGAACGCCCCTTAACCTTCAACACTTGGTTTGACACCCCAAACCAAGTAGTGCAATGCATGTTATGAAAACATGGCTCAAAATGCAACAATGAGATGGAAATGCAAAGCATGCCAAATGTTATGTAACTAGTATGGCAAGTATGCAATGCTAGACATGCGAAATGCAATGCGAATACGAACAATTTAAGCAATGGGACCAAAATATTACAACACTTAATGAAGCAATCATGCAATGGGCATAAGACAAGCATGCAAGGGGGCCTCAAACCATAAAGGGGCAGACCTTAATCCACCCCAAAACAGCGGCCAAAAGTGCCTAAAAGGGTGGACAAAAAAACCTATGCCAACAAGCAATCCAATGGTCCCAAGGCTAAGGCACAAAAAGGGCCACTTCACTTCCAACAACAAGATCAATCATGGCATGATTTAGATAAGTAAAAACAGAATTTTTACAGGCAAAATAGGACTCCAAACCCTCCTAATATGGCAGCTTAAATGGCTCCAAAGGGATGCAAGCACCAAAGTTCATATCTAGGCCTAAAAGGCCCAACTCTCAAGGCATAAAAAGAGGTCACACATGCACACATGTAAACATGATTTAGGGACTGAAGTGTGGTCCTAAATGATGCCAAAATCATGAAGATGGTTCAAGCTACACATGTTAGAGATCAAAATGCTCAAAGCTTACAAACTAAAACACAAAGAGATGACATCAAACAAGGCAAGCATGACTGAAATGGATGATCAACAGGCCTTAAACATGGCAAGACAATGCCAAAACCTTCATGAAACTAAGCCTACACATGCAAGAATCATGGCCTAAACACAGGATACAACTCTAGGCCAAAAGGAGCAATACAAAGCAAGTACTTTAAGCATGCAAAGAGATATAAATCCGACCAAAAACAGAGATTACATATGACCTAAAAACACCTAAAAAGTTCTGAAATAAGGCAAAAATCAAGCAAGCATGCATGTTACCCTTTAAGCCAAAATGCAAGGAAATAAGACAATGAAGGGAGAGGGGTGTCCCTCCCCTATGCAAGACTTCAAACCACCTTCCTTATCACTAAAAATCAACTGGTTTTTAGTGGTGAAAAGACCAACACACTCAAGCAAACAAGGCCTCACAAGGGAAGCACAAAAGGGGGCCAAATAAAGCCTAATAAGGTGAGTTTGCACTCAAACCACAAAACAACCTTAATGAAAGTTCTAAAGCATGAAAATGTAAGCTTTTTTTATGTTATGCACAAAATCTAAATCAGCAAGCAAGATAGGTAAAAAACTATTGCAAGTTTGGGGAAATTAAAGTAAAGTGCTCACCCTTGAAGATCCTTTGAAGAACAAATGGTCCAGCCCTCTTCTTTTGATCAAAATCAATCCAAAAACTCAAGAATCAACCCCCCAAGTCCCTCAATCTCGGAGCTAGGTGTAATAGTGTGTGTATTAGTGCAAAAGTAAGGTAAAAGCACACTTTTAGGCCAAGAAACACACACAAAGGAGGAGAGAGAGGGAGATATAGAGATAGGGTGTATCTATCTATGGAAGCTCTGGTTTTTGCCTTCAAAGTTTCTAACCTAGAGCCAAGAGGAGGCTTGTCCTCTTATAGAACTCCCTCTTGCAAAGCTTATACAACAAGCTTGGTTAGAGGGCAATCCCTCCATACACGTGTATTGAGGGAAGAAAAGTTGGTGCCAGCTATCACAGCTGGCACAAAATATCTACGTAAAGTAGATGAACAGTGGTCGGCTGCCCAAAAATGTCATTTTGACAAAAAAGAGTGCCGACCGGCAACAAAATGTGCCGATCGGCAGAAAAGATTGCCGATGGAAGCAAAAACCAGCCGGTGGCCTCTAGCCACTGCCGGTGGTGTGTGGGGATGTCTCACAAGGCATTCCCTCCCCTTTCAAGGCAAAACACAAGTGTTTGGTGTGAAACCAGACACTAAACAGTCAAGTTCGGAGATCCTGAGGCAAGGCGCGTAGCCGAGACCTCCGGGAACTCCAAACGAACACAAACATGGATAATCACCGAGTGTTCAAACGGTGATGTCCAAGTCTTGAGGACGGTCAAAAATGGGGTGTCTACAGGCAATCAAAGTGCTCCTCCCAAAAACTATCCCCTGCCAGAGACGTCTTGGTTGTGTTTTGCAATGAGTTCCTGGGAGACCAACTGTGATGGTGGAAACTAGAGTTCAAATGGCTGCTGCCTAGAACGTAAAGGTTTGGGATTTCCGAGACTAAAGTCTGGTTTAAATAGAAAGGGGTGTATCCTGGGCTTGAACTCTGTGTGGAAGCCCCACAGGTTGAGATATTGTGTATACACCTCAATTTTGGATACTGAACCAACCTAGTCTGTCACCCCGTTGGAGAATAGGGAAAGTTGTGAATATGGTTAGGAAGAAAAGTGGCATCCAAAGTGTTCTACGTGGAGAATCCTTGTCAGCATTTCAGGACCTTTGAACTGTGAGTTGAAGGTAAGAGTTCGAAGAACATAAAGGGGAGATCCCCGTTAGAGAAGAGCGGTTCATCGCCACTCACCCCATGAGGTGCTTTCTAAAGCGCCGCTTTGTTTGTTTATTGCATTCCCTAAACATCATGCTCTACATTGCTTGTACAATGTATCACATCATCGCACTTTTCATTTATTTGCATATTGTATTATCTTGTATCTTTTATCCTTTTACGCTGAGAAGCGTTTAGGATCGTTGTCCTCTGGGGCTTTCTCAGGTTGCGTCGAGTGCACCCCTGAGTGGTTGTGTTCGGATCTCTTCTCACGATTTTAGCGTGGTTAGAGTGTTCCTTTCATCACACAATTTCAGCGTGTTTAGAATTTATCTCAGATTGCGCTGTGTGCGCCCTTGAGTGGTTGTTTTCGGACCTCTTCTCACGAGTTCAGCGTGGTTAGAGTGTGCTCTTCCTCACACGATTTCAGTGCATTTGCAATTTATCTCAGGTTGCACCGAGTGTGCCCCTGAGCGATTGTTTTCGGACCTCTTCTCATGAGTTCAGTGTGGTTAGAGTGTGTTCTTCCTCACACAATTTCAGCGTGTTTGGAATTTATCTCAGGTGGCATCGAGTGCGCCCCTGAGCAGTTGTTTTCGGATCTTTTCTCACGATTTCAGCGTCGTTAGAGTCTTCCATTCCTCACACGATTTCAGCGTGTTTGAAATTTTTCTTTCCTCTTCTCACGATTTTAGCGTGGTTAAAGTCTTCCCTTCCTCACACGATTTCAGCGTGTTTGGAATTTTCCTTTCCTCTTCTCACGATTTCAGCGTGGTTGGAGTCTGTCCTTCCTCACACGATTTTAGCGTGTTTGGAATTTTCCTTTCTCCTCTCGAGTTTGACACGCGTTTGGACGCTCTTCTCCTCTCGCGTTTGATACGCGTTTGGTTACCCTTTCTCCTCTCACGTTTGACACGCGTTTGGATGCTCTTCTCCTCTCACGTTTGACATGCGTTTGGACGTATCTTTCTCCTTTCGGGTTTGACAAGCATTTGGATGCCTTTCTCCTCTCCCGTTTGACATACGTTTGGACGTATCTTTCTCCTTTCGTGTTTGACGTGCGTTTGGATGCCCTTCTCCTCTCGCGTTTGACACGCGTTTGGATGGCTGCGCTTTCTTGGGCAGTCCCTCTCCTTTTGCGTTGATACGCTAGGAGGTGTTTTGTTTGAGACCTCGGGTGTTCTCGATAGTCGCTTTTAGTCTTTCCTGCGTGAACCGTAGTTAAGATTGCATAATTTTCTTACATCATTTCTGCATAAGATGTAGTTCAGTTTGTAGTTCCCACGCGTGGCGTGTTTACTTGCTTGCTTATGTACGAGTTTGCTGTAGCATTTCTTTGCATAACATTTGCATCTAGATCTTTCATTACAACTTTCTTTGTATGATCATAAGTTATGTTCTGCATTGTGCATGTTCGTTTACAATTTGCCCTGGCCTGCGGGCGCATCTATCTTGTTATCTTGCCTGTTTGTCTAAGTCTTCGGCCTTGTCAAAAATGGGTTGTCTCTGGGCTTTGACATTCACTCTCGTCATTTCATGACTTTCGAGTTTTGTCAAAGAGGGGCAACTGTAGACACCCCATTTTTGACCGACATTAAGACTCAGACGTCATTGTTTGTGCACGCGATGATTGCGCATGTTCGTGCTTGTTTTGAACGCTCGAAGGTCTCGGTTGGGTGCCTTGTCTTTGAGCCTCTTGACCCTTTGTGTTTTGGCCTTGGTTTTTGGGCCATACCTTGTCGCCTCTTGCCTAGGGGAGGAGAGGGCCTTGCTAACCACTTATGACACTTGCCGGCCACTTTTCTTCCTTGTAGGCCACTTTAAGTGGCTGACAGGCCACCTTAACTGGCCGGCAGCCACTTTTTCTCCTTTTTAGATATTTGTAGATCTTTTGAGCCAGCTGTGCCTCACTGAACTCATCCTCCATACACGTGGAGGGATTGAGCAAGCTTTTTTCTTGCATTGCTCTATAAGAGGGGAGCTCTCTCTCCCTTTCCAAAGGGTCAGCATTTTTAGAGCAAAAATATCTTATTCTCTCTAGAATTCTCACACTCTCTCTATATTTGTGCTATATTGAGTCTAAAAGTGAGTTTTCTTCATACTTTTGCACTAAGACACCTAGTTAAGCACCTTCACATTGGAGCTGAGGTCCATTGGAGTTTCATTTGAGGTCTTTGGAGTGTATTTGGTTTAGAATTGTTGCTGAAGTTGCCTCATTGCTGCTGTGCTCCAAGGGTAAGGCACTTGTCCCTTTAAAAGCTTTGTTTTGATTAAGAGCTTCTTTGCATGCTATTTAAAGGCTGGTTTTAGCCTCTCAATAACTCTGATTTCAAGGCTTTATATGTTGGTTCGAACCTTGTGGGGTTGGGGGGAGGGGGGTGATCCCCCTCTTTTGCTCTTTGGCTTGTTAAGCCTTTTGAGCCATCTTTCTTAGTTTTTGGAACCATCTCATTTTTTACTT
This sequence comes from Camellia sinensis, assembly GCF_055761805.1. Lineage (NCBI taxonomy): Eukaryota > Viridiplantae > Streptophyta > Magnoliopsida > Ericales > Theaceae > Camellia > Camellia sinensis. The sequence continues at coordinate 59,930,258 of NC_138962.1, read as the reverse complement.
TTAACCACTGAAACTCAGAGGAATTTCAGTGGCAAAAAGTTGCTCTTGTGGTCCAAAATAGGAGGGGGTGATCCCCTCTCCTTGTATTCTTGTTTGCTTGCCTTGTTGGCCTCATACATTAGCATGTATTTCTCTCATTTGCTAGCTTAGTCCAAGCATGATTTGGTGACTTTTTGGACCTGCCTTCACTGTGTTTTTGGTTGGTTTGGTCATTGGTTGCTTGCATCTTATACTTGTAGTGTAATCCTACTCGTTGGCCTAACATGCTTCATGCCTTATGCCTCTCATCCTAGCTTGTGTTGGCTCCATTCCAGCATGTTTTTGGTCATGATTTGCCATGTCATAACTTTGTTTTGGGTTGGTTTGGTTGTCTCTTGCATGCTTCTTGCACTTGTAGTGCAATTTTGTTCACTAGCCTAGTGTATTTGGTGTTTTAGCCTATTGATCTAGCATGTGTATGCTCTACTCCAGCACTTTTTTGGCTATGTTTTAGCATGCTTTAGGTCTAACTTGAGTGGTTTTGGTCATGCGTGCTTGGCTTTGCATAGCTGTAGTTTATTTGGCTTTGCTAGTCTTGCACTTTGAGACCTCTAGCATGTCATATTTGAGCTTTTTGCATGGCATGGCATCATTTGGCATGTTATTTCAGACCATATACCTCTGCCATATTCTTGCATTTATCGCCCTTTTGCTGTGTTTGAGGGTTGAGCTTTATGCTTCACTTATGCTTCACTTATGAGCCAATACGTATGCATGCTTGTCTAAGCTTTTGAGCCACCATTTCATCATGTTTTTGGTCTTTGTTTTGGCCTAATTGAGCTCTGTCCAAAGCTGGTTTAGTCATTTGTGCCATGTATTGCATACCTCTTGTGTAGTGCCCTTTGCTAGACTTATGCTTTGGGCCTTCTACCATGCCTTATTTGTGATGTTTATGTGATATGGCATCATTAAACACATAATTTTGGAGCATATAGCCTTGTCATACTCTCATGTTTATCACTCTTTAATTATGTTTAAGAGTTGTGCCTTTATGCCTTGTTGATGAACCAATGCATGAACATCATTTGCTTGCCTTTAATGCTATCATTTCAGAGCATTTTGGTCACTGTCTTGGCATGCATGAGGTTTGTTTAGGGTTGGTTTAGTCTACTGAGCATTGTATTGTATAGCCCTAGTGTTGTGTACTTCGCTAGCTCTAATGCTTAAGGACTCTAGCATGCCATACTTGTGTTGTTTGCATGATATATCACCATTTGGCATGTGATTTAAGAACTTTTGTCTCTGCCATAATTCCATTTAGAAGACTCTTTAAGTGCTCCTGAGAGTTGGGTTTTGTGCCTTGTTTGAGAGCCATCATGTGAGCTTGCTTTTCTTATTTTCTATGCTTTAATTCGGGCATGTTTAGGCCATTGATTTGGCATGGTTGGGCTTTGTTTTGGCCTAGTTTGATTGTCTGAGCATTGTAGTGCATGCCTCTTGTGTAATGCTTGTCACTAGTTTCAATGCCTTTGACTCTTAACATGTTGTGCATGCGTTGCTTACATGTTTTAGAATCATTTAGCACGCCACATTAGCACTAAACGTCTGCTATCCCTCTCCTTGCTTCACGTTTTACTTTGTTTAGAAAGTGGCTTTGAACCCTTTGTTCGTTTGAGTGTGAAATTGGGGCATGTGTGCTTAATGGTTTAATTCCCCCGGGAGTTCATTACCAATGGCATAAAGCCCCTTTCATGCTCAAAATACTCATGGTTTATGCCCTCTTTCGATTAGAGGACAATCACATTGAACTTAACCGGTTAATGGATTACTCGGTAATTTAAAATGTGTAAACAAAACGAATCAAGTAAAACATGCCAAGATAAAATTTTTGTGTGGCATTGCATGCGTTTGGATCGGACGTTAATCCAAACACGAGAAATGAGAGACATTTAATAATTGAAGTGATGAAACGTGCCTTATTTCTTGGTCACCGACACCCTTGATCATGTATGATAGGGTGGAAGTTTCATCGAGTCTTTTTGTGCATTCATTAACTTGTATGAGCTTGGCTCTTTGGCCATCATGCATTGAGATGCGTGATTGGTGGCTTGAGAGCCGAGTGCTATGCTCCTTTGAGCTTGAGAAATGATAAAGAGAGTAGTTGCGCACACATTTCCTTGTAAATGCATTGTTGTGCCTTTGTTGATCACTGTTGTAGCAAAGTTGAGGTCCTGGAAAGGAAAGTGACCGGCCGGCCAGTTGAAGTAGCCTGCTGACCACTTAAAGTGACCTGCCGGCCACTTGCAGCAAATTTGTCTAGAATGCTCCTGCTTTGGTGCGTTCGATGTTCTGAGGTCATTGTGAGTGCAAACAGAGACAACTTATGGTACGGCAAGGCATTTCCCGGGCGAAGCAAACCGAGCATGCATGTCTCCCTCCCCTCGAGGCCATTTTAACTGCTTTACTTAGCTAGTTAATTTGCGGATTTTGTAATTAATTAGTTAATGTTCTTAGCTAATTTATTTCATCTTTGTAATATTTTAATTAGCTTAGTATAGATAGTTTCAATTCAGTTTGTAATTAATTAGCTTAGCGTAGCTAGTTAGTTGATTTATTTGGACCCTCCTGCGAGAGGGCGTATTGTTGTAATAAGGGTACGTGCATGTGTGAATGTCTTCCAACCCCACGTCTTTCTTTCTTTTACTTATCAGCTTTCGATAGTTAGTTTTAAGGCACGTTTTGATTAGCATACCTTATGCTTTGCATGCGTGCATCATTCATTTGTCTTGCATACACCGGGCTCGGCACATCATACAAACTGCATTGTCTTTCAATACCTATTTGAATACATGATTATCAAGTGTTGCATTCGTATGCCATCTTAGATAGCCAAGCCCACTTAGCTGCATTTTTGCATGTGTTGCATTAGGCATCTAACACAACTAGGATCATACATGATTTCTAACTAGTGTTCTATTTTGGCTCGGAGTACACTGTAAGTGTTTACGTTTTATCATCCTTGCATGTGTGTAAGTGACTGCCATGATAGCATGCTTGCCATGAGGTTATTTGCTTAAATGATATAACTAGATGAATGCCTGTGGATGAAGGCTTGATTGCTTGAATTGGAACAATTCATTGAAATGTGAGTTTTAAGTCCCCGTGAAGTGGCAAATTATCATGTTTTAAGCCCATCTTGTTTGGTGGCAAATCCGCGTTTTAGCGTACTTGCGAGTAGCATCTTCGAACCATTTTCAAAAAACAAACATGAGATGTTTTGTTCCAAATTGAGTGATTTGGTCTATACTTGTATGTTGTGCGCATCACATAGTAAGTTAGCTAATAAACCAGAACAAGAACACATGTGTTTTCAAAAACATGTCATGTTAGTAGAGGCCGATCTTTGATCGGGCGACCGGGGGTGCTCATTTCAGGACCTTCCCCTCTCGTACCCAAGTTCCCGAGCTGAGGCAACTTTGGTGATGACAGACACGTGGCCTTAGGCACGAGTCAGGGTTTTCTAAATTTTCCAAAATAAAATATTTAGGTGGCGACTCTGAAATCTAGCAAAGCAGTCCATGCTTGGCATTTTTGATTCAAAATTGATTTTTCAAAACCAATTGCTGGATTTGGACTCTTTGATGATTTATCAGTCTTACATTGCACTTTGTGAGATTAGATTCAGAACCGTGATAGGAGTCTAAACTGTAGTAGCTAGAACCCAATTCGTGCCCTCGTGCGGGAGAGAGTTCTGGGCGGTCTACAGTTATGAGATGTGGTTATGACATATGTGGGTAAAGGTTATGAGATATATGATTCGTGATTATAAGATATGTGATTTTGGTTATGAATAGAGTGGTGTAGTTATAAGTCAAAGGGTGTTTGGTTATGAGATATGTGATTAGTGGTTATGAGATATGTAATGTTGGTTATGATCAAAGTGGTGTGGTTATGAGATATGTAATTAGTGGTTATGATATATGTGATGTTTGTTATGCACCAAAGGGTATTGGTTATGAGATATGCGGGTAATCGTTATGAGATATTTGATTAGTGCTTATAAGATATGTGATTTTAGTTATGAGCAAAGTGGTATGATTATGAGTCAAAGGGTGTTTGGTTATGTTATATGTGTTAGTAGTTATGAGATATGAGATATTGGTTATGATCAAAGTGGTATGGTTATGAGTAAAAGGGTGTTAGTTATGAGATACGTGAGTAGTGATTATGAGATATGTGATGTTGGTTATGACTCAAAGGGGTTGAATATGAGACGCGGTTATGATCTATGTGGGTAGTGGTTATGAGATATGTCATTAATGGTTATGAGATATGTGATATTGGTTATGATTAAAATGGTGTGTGGCTATAAACAAAAAAGTGTTGGTTATGAGATATGCGACTAATGGTTATGAGATATGTGATATTGTTTATGACTCAAAGGGGTTGGTTATGAGATGTGGTTATGATTCATGTGGATTGTAGTTATGAGATAGGTGATCAATGGTTATGAGATATGTGATATTGGTTATGATCAAATTGGTGTGGTTATTAGCCAAAGGGTATTGGATATGAGATATGTGATTGTAGTTATGAAATATGTGATATTATTTACAAATAAAATGGTGTTGGTTATGAGATGTGGTTATGACTAAGTTATAATCAATTTGATTATAGTTATGAAGAAATATGATTTTGGCCTATAACTATAAAAAGTGATCTGTTTATCAGGTTACTTTTAATGATGTGGTTCAATCTTAGCCATTGATTTTCTATGTACCGTCTAATTTTTGAACACAATATACTATAGACTAGTTCTACAGAATCAACCAATTAAGAGGGAAAGAATCATAGTTTCATAACTTCTTTGGGTTAAGCAAGTAATCGTACAGTGTTTTCTCATCCCAATTAACAGCCATGCTCTTGTTAGCATTAGATTATGAATACCCAGGAGTGGAGCCAGAAAGCCACCTTGAAACTGGATTACTTCAACCAAATCTTTCCAAGTAAGTTACATATGGGTCATAACTGGTACAGTCAATCAATTCCAGTGCTATATCAATGGATGAGGTTAGAAAGTTTCCCTGCAATTAGTTACCAAAATACATTACACAAAACTACTGATAGATTTCAAGTAAACGACAATAACAAGTATATCAGCAAACAACACTTACAATAATCATTGTCACGATTGCATCCAAGCAAGACATTAAAATAGATAAACCATCAAAGACATTAGTTAAAGAAAATAAAGCATCACATCGCAATGCATTCAAAGACATGAAAACGAGCAGAAATTAATACAAGAAAGAAATTAAACAACAAGCTTTAATACAAGAAAGAAAGAAATTAACCAACAACCTTTATATGAAGCTTAATCTGATCGGTTTTGCTTGAAGATGATTTATTGTTATTTACAGCCACTAGTAGCAACAGTTCCTCAGCTTAAGCTCCTTAACACCATCGGATTGTCCCAATCTTCTACCACAAGGGTCTTTATGATGCTGTCATAAATTGTCACTCACTGGACAAATGGAAAATATGACAAATAATGACAAAATCAATAAAATTAATTAATTAGCCAAATGTCATGTTCCAGATGTGTGTGACCCTAAATTCATTCACTCTTCTTGTAATAGTAAGCCTAGTGAAAAAATAAAAACAAAAAATTGGATGCATCTGTTGCCTGTGGAAGTAATTTGTCATCAGGCTCTAACCACATGGGTGATGGTTCAATTAGCTAAGGGAATCAAGCACGGATTGCTTATTTAATTAAGCACGTGCTGTTATTGCGATCTAGTGCCACCCAAAAGGTGCTAAAAAGAAGCAAAATGTATACATAATGTGAGGATCCATCCCAATTTAACTTGTAATAGAAGAGATAATAAGAGTGATCACAATGCATGTATGAGAGTTTGGTTGGTCTGGTATAATAAATGCTTTTAGAGGAAAAGAAAATATCCACTATATTTCTTAAATGGGAAAGGTAAGAGACATTACCTAGCTATTAAAAATGCATTTGTTGGTGGTGTGAATAAATGTCTTTAGCTAATTCATCCATCAAATCTTTGCCCCTTCCAAATTCTTTGTAAGTTGGCCGAGTACTGCTGCTTGACTCAAATTCATGCCACTATAATGATTCCCACCACTCCTTCTCTCCTTTGATCTTCTAATAATTATAATGAGTTTTGAGCTTTGGACAATTATAAATAATTACATTCCAATTTAAGACTGATACTTGAAACATCTGAAATGCTAACCAATTCTGGTAGGTCAAGAAGTGATATCCTCTTCAAGCATCGAAGAACATAACCATGTTTCAAGTTTGAAGATTCTTGACTTACCAGGCTCTTGATGTTGCAATAGTCTTCAACTATAAGCTCTTCCAACAACCTTAGATTACCAAGCAAATTTGGTGTGAAAATGGTAGTCAAATTGGGGCACGTATGCAACACCAAAATCCTTAGACAGGATAGACAACCCTCATCAATTGAACCTTTCCAAATGCTTTGTAAATTACTCTAGTAATGAATTCCCAAGTACGTCAGCCGATTGAATGTAGGTTTCTTATCAACACCTAATGATGGATATTCATAATCTCCATCAATAATGGTTTGAAATTCATTACATTCCACCAACAAGCAAAATCTGAGGTTTACCATGTTTTCATTCCCTAATTCAGAACCATTTTCATCGTCCAATGGCGGTCTAGGAAGAAAAAATAGCATGGTTGAGTGCCTCGGTAATCTGAGTTGACATACCTTCATTTTTTATATACTCAGGGCATTTCTTTCGTTTATTTTGTTTCTTGAATATCTCTTCAACTTCATGGGGTAGACGGGATATGAAGCGTTGTCGATGATGGCCAACTATGAATCTAAAATTATACAAATATGGATATGTGAATTCTCTATTATCCCATCTAAGTTGTTGCAACAATTGTTGTAATAATTCAACTGACGGTAGATACAACTAAAGGCTATCCAACGATTTTAAGTGACTTAATTCATTCAGGATTACTCTCACATCAGCATCCCACCATTCATCATCTAGATTCATATCAATGCTTAATTTTCGTAATCTATTGAGTTTTGAGAACACCCCTGTAGGGATTATTGTGTCTATCTGCTTAGTTTCCTTGCAACGGTTTGCATGTTGACAAAAAGAGGCCTTGAAGCATCTCAAACTGATTAGTTTTCCAATTTCCTTAGGCAGATACATTATTTCAGTTCCTTCAAGATCAAACTCCTCAAGATTCTTAAGTGCTCCGATATGAGATAGCAATTCCATGAGAAGTGAGGCATGTCTTAAACGAATCCAGATGTGTTACGTGAGGCATGTCTTAAATGAATACTTGAGGAATTTTCATTGGATCATAGTTGTTATGTAACAACAATTTTTGGAGAACTGGACACTTGGGATTCTCCAGTAGCTCAGATAATTTATTATTCATCAACTCAATCTCCATGAAATGAATCCACTCTTCAACGTTTGGTGCTTTAGTCAATCCCAACCCCCTTTGCCTTAGTAAATGACTAGGTATGAAATATTTTTGCAGGAGGATTTTAGTTTCTATTGGCATTTCAACATGATAACCATAGCCAACATTCTCTAGCAATAAGAAGGAATTTATGAGTTATTGAAGAATAAAGTGTTTTGGGAAATTTTCTTCTCTCTCTAACACCTTCTTGCTCTTTTGGTTTCTTCATTTTCTTCTCTCTTGTTTCATGATATTCTTTCTTGGGTCTAGAGTAATAACAAATAAATTTATTAAATATTAAAACCCAAACCAATATGTGAATTTAGAATACAATAGAAGAAGTAGAAGAAGATGAGCAATGACAGATAAATTTTCGATTCGAGCGTTGCATCAAACAGTTGGAGGGCGAAATATGTAACAAGAAGAACGAATTCATGGGAAAGAACGAGTGTATGAAAAGTACAAATCAACAACCACGAATCCAATTCTTTATGAGGACAAACCAAACTCAGACACAGAGAGCCAATGGAGTTCTCAATCAAGCAACCATATGATAATGAAATTAAGAATTGAATTGCACAACCACGATGAGTGACTGGTTTTACCCCCAAAACGAAATCATTTTGAAACATTCGAGCCATTCAGGCCATGAAAATTTGAGCTACCAAGCATTGTTGAAATCAAAATGAGGCGGCAATATTGAGTGTTCCTCCAAAAAAATTTAGTTTTATTGCTGACTAAATCATTTTGGTCACTAAAAATAATCTTTGCCTATCATAATTTTTCGTAGCCAAAAATAAAAGTAAAACAATGCTAATTGTGACGCCCTCAAAATATTATACAAATCAACCATTCATAAAGTCTATAGGCATAGTAGAAATATTATAATTTTATTCATCAGAGTCTTCTTTACAAAATGTATTACGTACATGACATATTCATAAATGTTCACAACAGATAACAACAAAATAATGCCCTGCGGGCTTACAACTTTCCAAGTTGTCACTTGGTTACAACAAAAGAAGAGTTCTAACTCTTTTACATACAAAGCCCTCGGCTTGAATTTACATTTAAATACGAAGATGATAACAAAAACGAGCCTTCAGCCCCTAAACCTTCTAAGCTAAGTCCTTGGAGGCGGCATGTCATCTGTACTTGAAAAATGGTTTCCTACGTAGTGTGGGCCAAAGCCCAGTAGAGATATGCTAAATAATATATGAGAATCAACTAAAATATGAGCATCAGATAAATGGGTAACATCCTTAACCAACACATGTTATTTCCATAACCATTCAATATACATAACCATATCTCAATTCATTTCCAATCATCCATTTCGGGTAAATCTATTAAACAAGTTTATCATTAGCAAAGCAACCAAAATAAGATTTTAACTCAATGGTTCACAACTCAACATATTCATCACTTCAACACTTCAATTTCTTGCCATTTTATGGAACTATGTCCGAGGGAGCTGACACCCATAAATATATAAGATTTCGGACTTTCACCCTAGACACTCCGGCCAACTTAATTATCAATGGAGTCCATCCCTTATCTCTTCCCACACAATGGAGTACATCTCCTATCTCCTCCCAAACAAAGATACATATACAATGTATTTAAACACGCTGCCATATATAATGACCAAATAAATCACATATTCAATGGTTTAATCCAACCGCCATATTCAATGACATAATCCAATTGATTAGTTTCAATTCACCTAATCATCATCTATTTTCTACAACAATCATAGCTATCCTCCACCGATAGTCCAAAATAAATATTTCTAAATAGATAATTAAATCTATCAACAGATAATTTATCAACTTTTTCATAGATGAGTGATTTATAAATCCAACTACACCATTTAATCACATGTTCCTTTAATTCCATAATTTCCAAGCCAATTTCATTAGTTATACTAATAACTTATTTCATTCATATTAGGGCAAATCTCCCCCTTTAACATACATTGGACCTAAGACCAAATTTCACCAATATTACCCAAGCAATAACATATTCAAGACCTCTCATACCCATATGGAACCCACAATAGAAAACCCCTCTTTCACAATTTCAAACCCAAACCCTAACTTCACCAAAACTCCCTAACTCCACCATTTATGCAAAGATGACACGCGTCTAGGTTAAAACTCATAATAAAGAGTAGAACATCCCTACCTCAAATGGAGAAGCTCAAAGAGGAAGAACGAGGAATTTGAAGATGCTCCAGACTTGAACTTTTTTGGATCAAAAGGAAGCCCACGCCAAACTCTAGCTTTTTAAAAAAGGGAGTAGGGTAGAAGGACCCTAAATCATGGAGTATTTGTAGAGAGAGAGGGTGTTTTAGAGAGAGAGTTAGCCGGATTAGGGTTTTGAGAGGAGAAAAGGTCAAAAAGTGATATAAAATCACACTGCCGCGAACTGATATATGTGGGGCTCGCTTGAGCGAAGGAGTTGTCGCTTGAGCGACCAGACTCAACAAGTGGCCTCGCTCGAGCACAAGAGGCCTCGCTCGAGCGCACAATGCAAAGCTTCAGGTCTACCACACACGTAGAGACACGCTCGAGGGCAAGAAGTCTCACTTGGGCGAAGAAACGATTTCACAAGGCTCGCTCGAGTGCAAGAACTCTCGCTCGAGCGAAGAACATCAACCTTCAGGTCTCACAGAGACGCAGACTGTAGACTGCCTGGAACTCGCTTCGCGCGCGAGGGCACGAATTGGGTTCATAGCTACTACAGTTCGGATTCCTGTCATGGTTCTGAATCTAATCTCACAAAGTGCAGTGTAAGACTGATAAATCACCAAAGAGTCCAAATCCGACAAATCATTTTGAAAAATCGATTTTAATCAAGAAGTGTAAAACATGGACTGCTTTGCTAGATTTCAGAGTCGCCACCTAAATAATTTGTTTTAGGAAATTAGGAAACCCTGACTCGTGCCTCAGGCCACATGTCCGTCATCACCAAAGTTGCCTCGGTTTGGGAACTTGGGTACGAGAGGGGAAGGTCTTGAAATGAGCACCCTCGCTCGCCCGATCAAAGATCGGCCTCTACTAAACATGATATGTTGTTTTTGAAAACACATGTGTTCTTATTCTGATTTATTTGCTAGCTTACTATGTGATGTGCGCAACATACAAGTATAGACTAAATCGCTCGATTTGGAACAAAACATCTCATGTTTGTTTTTTCGAAAATGGTTTGAAGATGCTACTCGCAAGTAGACTAAAACGCGAATTTGCCACCAAACAAGGTGGGCTTAAAAACATGATGATTTGCCACTCCAAGTGGGCTTAAAACGCACATTTTGATGAATTGTTCCAATTCCAGCAATGAAGCCTTCATCCACAGGCATTCATGCAGTTATAGCAGTTAAGCAAATAGCCTCATGGCAAGCATGCTATTATGGCAACACTTACACACATGCAAGATGCTAAAGCATAAACACTTACAGGGTACTCCAAGCCAAAACAAAAGCTAGTTAGTAATCATGCATGATCCTAGCTATGTTAAGATGCCTAATGCAACACATGCAAGAATGCAACTAAATAGGCTCGGCTATCTAAGATGGCATATGAATGCAACATTTGATAATCATGTATTCAAATAGGTATTGAAATACAATGCAGTTTGAATGATGCGCCGAGCTCAGTGCATGCAAGACAAATGAATGATGCACGCATGCAAAGCATAAGTATGCTACTTGAAACATGCCCTAAAACTAACCATCAAAAGCTGGTAAATAAAAGAGAGAAAGACGTGGGGTTGGAAGACATTCGCATACACACGCACACTTATTACAACATTTGCCCTCTCGACGGAGGGTCTGAATAATAAGCTAACTAGCTATGCTAATTAAACTAATTATTACAAACCAAAACTAATTAACTATTCCTAGTTAACTAATTATTACAAAACAAATCGATTAATTAAGCACATTAACTAATTAAGTACAAAACCGACGAATTAGCTAACTAAGTAAAGTAGCTAAAGCAGTTAAAAAAGGTCCTCGGGGTGAGGGGTGCATGCATGCTCGATCGCCTTGCTCGGAAATCCATTGCTATGCCTAGAATTGCCTCTGTTTGATTTGATTTGATCTCTAAAAAGTGCACTAACTTCCAGATTGCTTCTGCTCTCACATGGGGACCTCCTAGTGGGCTACCGACCAGAAAAGGGGGTTGTAGACCAGAAAAACTGGTTATAGACCAGAAAAAGTGGTCGATCGACCACCCCTACTGGTCGGTCGACCAGTTGATTTGCCAAGCTCCCGTTTTGCTGCAATAGAGAACAACAAGGGGCATAGCAGTGTATTTGCAAGATATGTGTGCACAACCACCCTCCCTATCATTTCTCAAGCTCAAGGGAGTGCGGTACTCGACTCTCGGGCCACCAACTGAGCATCGCAATGCACGATGGCCGAGAAGCCAAGTTTGCACAAGTCAATGTCAATGAATGCACAAATAACACACAAGGGCCTCCACCTCTATCATGCTTGATCAAGAGGGTCGGCGACCAAGAAATGCTACACGTTTCATCACTTAGAGTATGAAACGTGCAACATTCCTCGTGTTTGGATTAACGTCCAATCCTAACACATGCAACACAAACAAGATGATCAACCTTCAATGCTAAAGTGACATGCGCAAGACTCTATCATGTAAGCAATGCATGCATGGTATGTTTAAAAGCTAAGGCATCAAAGTTAATGAAATATATTACACATGAGGCACGCACTATCAATCTCAAATGGTCAAACCAACCCCGGACAGAGGTCAAACATGCCAAAACAGTGGCTAAAATATGTTAAGATCAAGGCATCTAACACAAGAAGAACATGCTCATTTGATGGCTCATTAACAATGCACAAAGACACAACTCTCAAAAGCTCTCAAGGAATGAAAGAAGTAAGAACATGACACACGTACATGCTCTAAAATAACATGTTAAACGATGCCCAAACATGCAACCATCACAAATATAGCATAGTAGGGTGCTTAAAACTCAAGGCTAGCTAAGGTACTCGCACCATAGCCATATCAAGCAAGCCCCAAAGGGCCAAGATGACTCAAAATAGTCCCAAGGCAGGTCAAAATAATGCCAAAACATGTATGGAGTAGAGCTAACACATGCGAGAATGGGAGGCATAAAGCATGACGCATCCAAGGCCAATGAGTGGGATTACACTACATATACCAAAACCAAGCATGAGGTGACTTCACCAACAAAAATCAGAGTTGTAACATGGTAAAATAACACCAAAAACATGCTGAGATGGTAGCCCAAAAGCTTAGGCAAGCATGCATGCATATTGGCTCATAAGTGAAGCATAAGGCTCAACCCTCAAACACAACAAAGGGATGATAAATGCGAGAATATAGCAGAGGTATATGGTCTGAAATAACATGCCAAATGAAGCCATGCCATGCAAAAAGATCAAATATAACATGCTAGAGGTCTCAAAGCTTAAGGCTAGCAAAGCCAAATGCACTATAGCTATGTAAAGCCAAGCGTGCATGACCAAGACTACTCAAATTAGACCTAAAGCATATTAAATCAAAGCCAAAAATGTACTGGAGTAATGCATACACATGCTAGATCAATAGGCCAAAACACCAAACAAGCTAGGCTAGTGAACAAGCTTGCACTACAAGTGCATAAACCATGCAAGAGGTGACTTTGTCGACCAAAATCAGAGCTAAGGCATGCCAAAATATGAGTAAAAGCTTGCTGGAGTGGAGCCAAAAACATGCTAAAATGGTGGTCCAAAGCATAGAGCATGTTAGGCTAACTAAGAGGATTGCACTACAAGTACATAAAGCATGTAAGAAGCAACCAAACCAACCCAAAATAGAGTTATATCATGGCAAATGATAGCTAAAAACATGCTTTAACTAAGCAAATTCAAGGCACAAAGACATGCTACTTTGCAAGGCTACAAGTAGGATTACACTACAAGTGCAATAAGCATGCAAGAGGTGACCAAGACATCCAAAAACAGAGTTATGGCAGGTCTGAAAAGTCACAAAAATGAGCCTAAGCAAAGCCACAAAGAAGTAGAAACATATGCTCTTTTAAGGGGCCATCAATACATGCAAACAAGAGAAGAGGAGGGGGGACAACCCCCACCCATTTGGGACCTCAAAACCACCTTTCTACCACTGAACTTCCTCTAAGTTTCAGTGGTAAGAAGGCCAAAAAGAGATGGTCCCAAAGGCCTCATGAGATGGCACAAAGAAAAGCAAAAAAAGCCACCAAAGGAGGTAAACCACCCCTAACTCAAACTAAACCTTAAACAACCATTTTAAACACTAAAAAATAGAACTTTTTGTAGTTGAAAGCTAAGCCTAAAACAACATGCAAAGGTGGCTAAATATGCAACCAAAACAAAGAGGGGATAAAGAGATTACCTTTGAAGCACAGCCACAACAGCAACTTCTTGAGTCAAAAACCAGCCTTTTGAAGCTCTCACAAGACCTTTAAGCACCTCAGCAACAAAGTAAGAGTGTTTGGCTAAGAGGTTGTGTGCAAAAGTGTAAAGAAAATGCAATTCTAAGCATTATAGAGCACAATATATATATATATATATATATAGAAAGAGAGAACTCTAGAGAGAGAGTCAATTTTTGTCCCTAAATTTTCTGAACCTTTTGGAAGGGGGAGAGAGCTCCCCTTATATAGAATATGCAAACAAAAGCTTGCTTGAATCCCTCCCTACACATGTAGGGAGGATGCATCCTGTGCCTAACAGCTGGCACAACTGGCACTAAAAATATCTGCAGAAAGTGCAGAAAGGCAGCCGACTAGTTAAAGGGGTCGACCGACCACCCCACCTGGTCGATCGACCACCCAAGGTGGTCAGACAAAATATGGTCGACAGGGCAAAAAGGGGGTCTACCAAGGGATGGAAAGGTGGTGGCATGCTGCAGACCACTTGAGGTGGTCGACCGACCACCAACCCTAGTCAACCGACCACCTAAAGTGGCTGACAAGGGAGAAAACTGATCGACATTGGAGAAAAGTGGTCTACACCACTGCTTCTCTCCCTAGGCAAAAAGAGGGACCAAGGGTTAGCTTAAAACAAGCACAAAACCAAGAGAGTTCAGAGACTCAGAGGCAAGGTGCGCATCTGATAACCCCAGGGACTCCAAACGAGCGCAAACATGCGCAATCATCGAGCACTCAATCGATGACGTCCAAGTCTTTAGGACAGTAAAAAATGGGGTGTCTACAATTGCCCCTCTTTGATAGAACTCGAAAGTCATGAAATGACGGGAGTGAATGTCAAAGCCCAGAGACGACCCATTTTTGACTAGGCCGAAGACTTAGACAAACAGGCAAGATAACAAAGAGATGCGCCTGCAGACAGGGGCAATATGCAAATGAACATGCACAATGCAAGAGCATAACTTATGATCATGCAAAGAAAGCTACAATGAAACATCTAGATGCAAATGTTATACAAAGAAATGTTACAGTAAACTCGTACATAAGCAAGTAAGTAAACACGCCATGCACAGGAATCACAGACCGAACTACATTTCATGCAGAAAGGATGTAAGAAATTTATGCAATTTTTACGAACATGCGTGATAGATACACAAAGCGAACGTGTGATAGATACACTAAGTGAGCATGTGTGATAGATACACAAAGTGAGCATGTGTGATAGATACACAAAACGAACGTGTGATAGATACACAAAGTGAGCAAAGTGTGATAGATACACAAAGCGAATGTGTGATAGATACACAAAGTGAGCATGTGTGATAGATACACAAAGCGAACGTGTGATGGATACACAAAGTTAGCAAAGTGTGATGGATACACAAAGCGGACGAAGTGTGATAGATACACTAAGTGAACATGTGTGATAGATACACAAAGGTGAACGAAGTGTGATAGATACACAAAGCGAACGTGTGATGGATACACAAAGTGAGCATGTGTGATAGATACACAAAGCGAACGTGTGATGGATACATAAAGTGAGTAAAGTGTGATAGATACACAAAAGTGAATGAAGTGTGATAGATACACTAAGTGAACATGTGTGATAGATACACAAAAGGTGAACGAAGTGATGGATACACAAAGTGAGCAAAGTGTGACAGATACACAAAGGTGAACGAAGTGATGGATACACAAAGTGAGCAAAGTGATAGATACACAAAGGTGAACGAAGTATGATAGATACACTAAGTGAACATGTGTGATAGATACACAAAGGTGAACGAAGTGTGATAGATACACTAAGTGAACAAAGTGTGATAGATACACTAAGTGAACAAAGTGTGATAGATACACAAAGTGAGCATATGTGATAGATACACAAAGGGTGAATGAAGTGTGATAGATACACTAAGTGAACAAAGTGTGATAGATACACTAAATAAACAAAGTGTGATAGATACACTAAGTGAGCAAAGTGTGATAGATACACTGAGTGAAGAGAGTGTGATAGATACACTAAATGAACAAAGAGTGATAGATACACTAAGTGAACATGTGCGATAGATACACAAAACATAATCAATTTTAAATGTAACTTCTCTGAATGAACCGCACATCCAATATCGCCTGGTTGCGCCAACTTCAAATGAACCGTACATACAATATTGTGCATGAATGAGAAAGAAACTTGATAGGTACAATACAATACAATGCATGATGTTTAAGGAATGCAATAAACAAACATAGTAGCGCCTTAGAAAGCACCTCACGGGGTGAGTGGCGATGAACCGCTCTACTCTGACGAAGATCTCCCCCTTGTGTTCTTCGAACTCTTACCTTGCGGTCTTCGAACTCTTTCCTTCAACTCATAGTACAAAGGTCCTGATATGCTGACAAGGATTCTTCACGTAGAACACTCTGGATGCCACTTTTCTTCCTGACCATATTCACAACTTTCCTTATTCTCCAACGGGGTGACAGACTAGGTTGGTTCAGTATCCAGAATTGAGGTGCATACACGCTATCTCAACCTATGGGGCTTCCATATAGATTTCAAGCCGGGGATACACCCCTGGGTATTTAAACCAGACTTTAGTCTCAGAAATCCCGAACCTTTACGTTTTAGGCATCAGCCATTCGAACTCTAGTTTCTACCATCATGGTTGGTCTCCTAGGAACTCATTGCAAACACGGCCAAGATGTCTCTGGCGGGGGCTGGTTTTCGGGGAGAGCACTTTGATTGCCATTCTGGCTTGAGCTTGAGGTAGAGGCACACTCATACTTCGAAGCATTGACAAGGCCTGAAGAGGTGTATATGGAATGCAATCTTGGAACTTTCTGAAGTTGAAACACACTCAGATGCTTCGATTTTCGCTCTTTTCTTTTGCTTTGCAGTTCGGAACCTATATAGCTTCAAATAGGTCCTGGTTTTACTGTTCTCACATGATCTGGGTTGAACCCTATAGCTTTATAAAAGAACAAATCATGTTTTGTACATATGTGGAGAACGGCACAGCACTCTGGGCACAAAACGATTTTATTTTTGAAATTGAAATTAAGAATGAGTTTTTAACTGAGTATTGAGCCTACAATTGAGCACAGCCAAAACGACCCGACAAAGGGAAAGATAAGGTAAAACAACCTAAACACATCTGTTACACTCGAAACGACTCAAAACAAAAATCGAGACAAACCAAAACACACACAACACTCAGAAGTGTTCCAATGGTGAGAGACCTCTCGGTTGTCGGGGAGCCCGTTTCTTTGGGTATTGTTTCCCACCCTTTCTGATTTGTGATTCTCATATCACTCTGGCACTCAATCTCTTGTTTTCTGAAAAAGCCCTTTTTTCTCACTTTTTCTCTCAACGCATATCTCTCTGTTCTTTAATCTCTCTTCTTTTTTTATCCCTCCCCTAGGTAGTTGTTGGATAAACAAGAAGTTACAGGCTTTTGCCTCTAGTATTCTACTAGATTCTCCTTATTTACTCACAACTTGTGAGTTTCTCCCCCAGAGGGGTTGTGATACGACTGGATGTGCGGCAGATTTGCAACTGACATTGGTTGACGATACCCTTAGGTAGTTTGGATGTGATCAAACTTGTCCAAATGAGGGAGTGGAATATCCTGCTCCCTTCCAATTCGTGCTTTGCACTTGGCTTAATACCTCACTACTTAGAGGATGAGAGTGCTTTTGGCCATTTGCTGACAGCTTTAGCTATGCCCTTTCTGGCGAACATGGTGCCCTTTCTGGCAAGTACGTTGACAATGGGGAAAAGACAGGAAGCCTGACTTAACTGTGCCCCTAGTTCATCATTTTGACCATTTTTTTTTTTGTTTTGGTTTTCTACTAAAACAATTTTGACCAACATGAGAGTTAGATTAACATGCTTGTTCGATTTTCTGATTTGAAATCATGCAAGTCAGGCTATGAGCACTGAAAATTTTCCTTTTTTGGGTCTAAGAAATGGTCCAGTTTGGAAAAAAAATGGAAAATTTTTTGGAGAAAATTAGTTAACCTTAGTAAAAATTCTCAAAAACTGTTTTTGCAAATGGCCACTGCTCGACCAACACGGAATCTACTCTCGAGATGCACAACCTCAGATCCAAAACAATGGAAAATTGCCCCTTGTCTGAACGGCACTGCATGGCAATGGAAAATTGCCCCTTGTTTGAATAGCACCGTAGCACACTGTTCGGCAACGAAAAGTTGCCCCTTGTTTGAATAGCACCGCAAAACACTGTAACTAGTTCTCATAGTGAAGATCACAACCGAACTCTTGGATACAGAAATGAAAAAGATGACCCGTTCAATCTCATAGATAGGACAGTTGAATTTGAAATGTTTACGGCTGGACTTCAGAATGAAGTTACCTACGTATCCCAAAGATGGGAATCAAGCCTGACGTAGTTCCAGGTTAAGGTACACTCGGGTATTAACCTCTCCTTTTACGCTCTAACTTTTGCCAAGGCCGCCCTTCCGGGTTTTCAACCTTGCGAGCTCTTTTTTTCTTTTCTTTTCTTTTTTTTTTCTTTTTCCTCTTTCATTTTTTCATTTTCTTTTCTTTTTTTTCTTTTTTCCTTTTTTGTTTTTCTTTTCTTTTTTCTATATTTTTCTTTTTCTTTTTCTCTTGCTCAAAGTTTTGCCTGGGTTGCCCTTCTGAGTTTTCGGCCCAGTGAGCCTCTCAAGGGTGAAAATGTAACTTTGTCCACATTGATCGGTTTGAGATCTCGAAGCCATCTAAATCTAGGAGAATGGCTGTTGTTCAATGATAATGTAGGAGTCCATCCAACCGATCTGAATTACCCCAGTGTTGTGGATAGGAACTCAATTATCCTTCAGCAATACTTTCTTCTTTCCTCTCTTCTGGGATTCGGCATTCTTGCTGATCTTCGTTAGCTTGAGAAATGTCCCAATTTTTGACTCTTCGAGCACATCTGACATTTTTTTGCCCCTAGTTCGAGGGCTACTTCTCATCCAACTTTGCAAGCTTTCTTTTGATCATATCTGACCTTATTGCCCGTAGTTCATGAGCTGTTTCAAATCTGGCCATACAGGCCTCACTTTGTGGTTGACTGTTGAACATTCTGAATCCAAGTTCAAGGTTTGAAAACAAAAGGGGACGAGTCTTGAGGCCGAGAGCGATCCTAAGCTGCACAATCTCAAGAGTGATTCCACACAGGTCTTCGCAGGACCACGCAAAACATTTTTGAAATCTTTTAAGAAAGCGACTAGTCGCTCGCGCTGAAGACAATGTAGAACCAATCTGGACTAAGCTAGGATCCTTCCCAGTACTCACATTAACAAACATGATCTCATTCATTAAGGGCTTAGCATGCCTCTTTTTCTCTCAGTTTGATCAAATTTTTGCAAATCCTGAGGAATTCCTTCCTCTTCGTTTTCATCATAGTGTTCAAAAAGTTTTGAAAAACTTAGGTCAATGCAATGATTTCAAGACACAGAAAAGTAGGTGAAAAGCACTGCCGTTTCATTCAGATCTTCTGGCACGACTGGCTCCAATGTAGAAACAGACTCGAAAGAAAGAGTGTAAAAGACAAACACAAAAGAAACAAGTGATGTCTGAGTTAACACACCCAAAATCACCTGACTCTACCACAACAGGACTGACTCGATACAACAAGACAAACGCAACTGACTCAGTACAAAAGAACTGACTCAAAACAACATAACAAGACTGACTCAATACCCAAGTTAGAAAGCACAATAAGCAACATTTGCACATTGCTCAAAACAGTGCGTGCCATCCCCAAATCTGGAGTAAACTGAGTGCCATCCACAGGTGGTTCATCCCCGGATCACATCATATTATCCCCCACATTCATCGATCCAGTACTGATAGACTTTGCAGGACTTGGTGCGGCTTGTTATCAATCAAATCTTGTACTTCGTGGTGAAGATAAAAGAAACTATTAGTATCATGACCGGTTTGTTGATGGAAGGCACAGTACTTAGTCTGGTCATGGGAGGAAGGAAGAGGATCGGGTAGAGGCCATTGTTCTAACGGTTTCAGATGTCCTTTCCTGAGTAGGACTCCCAGAGCTTTGGACAAAGGCATATAAAGCGGGGTGAAAACCCTCTTGCCTCGGGGTGGATAGTTCAGAGTTTGGGGGTTTGAAGTGGATGTACCAGTAAAAGGAGTGGCCGTCTTTGGAGTGGTGGTGGTGACCATGCCCATATCAGAAGTCCTTGCAACTGCATCACCACTGGTGGTCGCATTCGAACTGCGTGTATAACCCTTCTTGGGTGACTCCCTTTCGTGGTCAATCAAACCTGCCTGGTGGTCATCATAGAAGACTTGGCTCTCCAACGGGTTACGAAGTCAGAGAAGCCCTCCTTCGGCTCTTGCCTAGTTGTCTCGAGATCACGAGTGATGACCACAATTTGCATGTTGTATGAATACTGGGTAACGAAGGCCTCAGCCATCTCTTCCCAACTTCTCTTGACAGAATCTTCTAACTTCACGTACTAGATGGCCATAATACCCGACAGGGTCTGGCTGAAGAAGGAAAGCTTTTGCAATCTGGAGAGACCCATCGGTCGTAGGATATCCGAGAACAGCCGCCGATGTACCATGGGGTCCCCAGAACCATCAAAACGGTCTATATGTGGCATCTTGAACCAGTCCGGCTATGTCACTGCCGAATCCGTGTAACCATCCTCTATGTCTGGAATGGAGTTAACGCCTTGAGCCCTCTTGAACAGCTTTTCAAGCTTGCTCACTTTTAATGCAATTGGATCTACTTCGACCTCGAAAGGGGCCTCAATTGGGTAGGCTTGTGCTTTGGAAGTCTGAGGTGGAGTGGGATCCACTGGGACATCTGTATTCTCCTGGGCATTGGCGGTAGGGGCAAGAGCCCATGGTGCAGGAATTTCTACTGGAGGTGGGTGGGACGCAGAAGCTATTCCCTGTTATGTTTGTTGCTGCTGCTGTTGAAGCCGGGCGATGAGTTCCACGACCTCGGTCTGGTGGGCGGTAACCTCCGCTTAGCGGGCAGTATCCCGCTGCATAGCCTCCATAGTCTGTTGGAGCTGACGCATCATGTCCTCCATATTAACTGAAAACTGCGGATCTACAAGTAAGGCACTTTGACACAAACACTGCCACATCTTTTTTCATACCTCTTCACCAAAACTGGTGACTCAGATCATGATACATCTTCGTGCCTCCCGGATGCATTGCAAGGTGTGAATGGTGAAACTCTCGGAGTACTTCCTCTCGGCAAGACCCCGGCACAAACAAGCGGTCTCGGTACCTCACACTCAGGTCGGGATACACAGTCAAATCCTTCTCTACCTTCCCACTAGAGATCTTCTCCCAGAGGGATTCTACCTCAAAGTCATCCCTCTGTGCCTCTAACACTTGATTCACAAGCGTAGGTTGTGCAACTATAGACAACAAGGCCGCAGACTCAATAGACTCACCCAGAAGCAAGTCGAACTCGCCAAGAGCATTTAACATCTCCCATTCCCGGATAACAATACAAGCTACATCACTAATGGACTTCGTACTTATGGCATCGGCCACAACATTGGCCTTCTCGGATGGTAATGCTACTCGAAGTCATAATCTTCTATGAACTCCATCCACCTTCTCTGTCTCAAATTCAAGTCTTTCTGTGTAAACTGATACTTCAAACTCTTATGATTCAAGAATACCTCAAATTTGTCACCATAAAGATAGTGCCTCCAAATCTTCAAGGAAAATATTACAGCCACCAACTCTAGGTCGTGAGTAGGGTAGTTCCTCTCATGTGTTTTCAACTGATGTGAACCATAGGCTACTACTTTCCCATCTTGCATCAATACACATCCTAAACCCTCTCGTGAGGCATCACAATACACTGCATAACCCAAACCTCTCTTTGGAATAATCAAAACTGGAGCAGTGGTAAGTCTAACCTTAAGCTCTTGGAACGACTTTTCACAAGTCTCACTCCACACAAATTTGACCCTTTTCCGCGTTAATCTAGTCAAAGGCGAAGCTAGCCTGGAGAAATCCTTTACAAACCGACGATAATACCCGACCAACCCCAGAAAACTACGAATCTTGAAGGCATTCTTAGGTTGTGCCCAATCTTGCACTACCTTTATCTTGGGTGAATCTACAGTCACCCCTTTCCCGGATACCACATGGCCTAAGAATTTAACCTCTATTAGCCAGAACTCTCACTTCCCAAACTTAGCATACAGCTTATGGACTCTAAGCAACTCAAACACCACTCGTAGGTGTTCCTCGTGCTCCTCCTCAGAAGGTGAATAAATCGGAATGTTGTCCACAAAGACGACTACGACGTGATCTAAGAACTCCTGAAAAATCCGGTTCATCAAGTCCATGAACACAGCTGGTGCATTGGTGGGCCGAAAGGCATCACCAGAAACTCATAATGGCCATACCGCGTACGGAATGCCGTCTTCGGGATATCCTCCTCCCTGACCCTCAACTGATAGTAACTCGATCTCAAGTCTATGTTAGAAAAATAACGGGATCCTTTCAACTAGTAAAACAGATCATCTATACGAGGCATAGGGTACTTGTTCTTAACCGTAGCCCGATTCAATTTTCGGTAATCTATGCAAAGTCTCAAAGCCCCATCTTTCTTCTTAGCAAAAAGGGTCGGTGCTCCCCAAGGGGAAGTACTAGGGTGAATAAAACCCTTATCTAGCAACTCTTGGAGTTGAATCTTCAACTTACTCAACTCGACTGGGGCAAAACGATATAGTGACATGGAAATCGATGTCGTGCCAGGCACTAAGTCAATAGAGAACTCGATCTCTCAATGGGGTGGTAAACTAATAAGATCCTCAGAAAAAACATCCGAGTACTCACTAGGGGTGAAATCGGTTCGGTTCGGTCGGTTATTGAGCAAAATTATCGCCGAACCGAACCCTTCGGTTTTGTATATGGGTGCACCGACACTGACCAAGTAAAGCTTTCAACCGTCCCAAACCGTTCTATATCGGTACGATCGGTTTCAGTTCGGTTTATTCGGAGATGGTGTAAATATTTATTTTACTCTATTTTTCTTGATTTTCTCATAAACCAAACAGAGAGAAGAAAATATTTGAAGACCCAAAAGGTCACTTTCCATGGCAGAAGAGAAGGAGCATAGAAAAATAAGAACTCAAAATCGTAGAATTTTGAAACAGAACAATAAAAGCTCTAGGGAAAGATGTGGAGTAATAGAAGTAGAGAGAAATCACCACCCATGGAAGATATTCAATTCACTTTCCAGATTTGGTAAGGAAGATGAGGATCTCTGTCATGCAGCATATACATGGATTACTAGATGCTAGATCTGGATGAGAGTGGTAAATCAAAGACATCGATGAGCCAAAGCTTTATGGACTTTGATGGTGATTACAAAAGGCTATTGGAGAGAGAGAGAGAGGAGCAATAAGGGGTTTAGCTGCTGTGTGAGTGATGATTGAGGGCGATATATATGTTACATGTGTGGAGGACTCAGATTACTTCTAGGATATGTGTGGATGGTTGGAATGTAAAATAACAAACGGTCCAGTTCGGTGGGTTTCGGTCTCTCATATAAGAAAACCGCAACCGAACCGAGTCAAAAAAATTTAATAAAATTCAAACCGCACCGACCGTTCTAAAGGATTAAACAGACTGAGAATTGTTTTTTTCAGCCGGTTTTGTCGGTCTGTTCGGTTGTGTCGGTTAAACTTTCACCCCTAGTACTCACAAACCACTCTTGGCAACTCAGTCTGGGTCTCATCACACTCACTACTCATAAAGCTAGCGAGAAGGCAACTAAGCTCACTTTGCCCTCGCGAATCATACACCGGTGGTAAGACTCTACTAACCCGATCCCCCAAGAAATGGAAACACTCGCCGCTCAAGGTACATACAGTAATCCTCTGGCGATAGCAATCTATAACAGACCGGTATGACAATAACCAGTCCATACCCAAAATCACATCAAACTCAAACATATCCATTACTACGAAAGAAAATAGAAGCTAGCGATCGGCGACCTCTATATCACAGCCCCGGCATCCCTATTTCAAAATCAACTCACCCCCAATAGGTGACACAACACAAATAGGAGAAGCTAACTGCGCCAATTCCAATCCCAAAACAGATGCAAAAGAAGAAGATATAAAAGAATGGGACGCACCCGTATCAATCAACACATAGGCAACCGAGCTACAAAATAAAAAGGTACCTCTCACAACAGATGGAGCCGGTACAAGGTCTGGTGCTGTAACAGCATACACGCGCCCTGAAGATCTCTGATCTACCTGCTCACCTCTCGAAGCATAAGACTGCTGCACAGACTAAGCCGAAGAGGCTTCCTGATTGGCCTTTGAGGCCTGAATTACTGAGCTGGCTGATAACTTTGTGTCTGTCTTGAACCAGACGCACCAGATGTGCCACCCAATTGCGGGCAAAACCTCTTCAGGTTCCCCGCCTGCCCACACTGATAACAAGTAAGCGGCTGGCCTTTGCCTTGACTCTGGCCTTGAGAACGAGCCGAAGATGAAGCTACACGTTGCCCTCCTCCCCTCTATGGGCAAGCTGGAGACTTGTGGCCCACCTGACCACATTTGTAACAGGTGATGTCTCCCTGACCGCCTCTCCTAAAACCCGAACCCGATACTAGAAAGGTAGATCTCGAATGCACTCCCTGGGACTACTGAGGGTTAGGGTCCCTTTGCCTCTTATCGTCCCCCTGGCCATCCTGACTCCTTCTGGAGCCCCTCATCCTCTTCTCCTCTGCATGCATAATGGTCTCAAGATGGGCTGCAGCCTCCACAAGGCGCCCATAATCCCTAATCATGGACCCGCCAACTCGAAACATGAGTCTGGTCCTCAACTTCTTGTCGAACTTCAAACATCTATGCTCCTCGGTTGCCACAAACTCTGGTGCAAACCTGGACAAGTTAGTAAAGGTGGCCTCGAACTTTGCCACTGGTGTATTCAACTACTTAAGCTGAGAAAACTGATCTCTCAACTTTTCCCTCACTGTAACCGACAAATACTTGTCCTAGAAAGCTTCAACAAAGGCCTTCCAAGTCCTTTCAATGCGCTCTCGCACATACTTCCGCCGTTGACCCACGTTTCCTTTCAGCTGGAAGGACACCAAGGTCACTTGCAAACCCCCGTCTTCGATGCCAAGCATCTCAAACATCTTCGTCATCCGCTCAAGCCACTCATCAGACTTCAGTGGCACTTTAGGATCTCCCAAAAACTTATCCGGATTTGATCGGAAAAACTCCCTCTTCAGAAAAGACGGCCCTGCTTTAGCTACTTGGGTCTAGACTTGATTCTCAGCTCAGAGAATGTCCATAGACCCCCTCAATGCTCTGTCATTTCACGGGCTAAGGCGCCCATGGCCTGCTAACCTACTGGCTTGGCCACGTTGGCCTGACCAACTCCCTCCTCATGTACCGGAATCTCATTTAGTATAGGCATCTCCTGCCTCCTAGGCCTACCATGCCTACCTCCACGACCTTGTCCTGACATCCTAATAAAGGTAACAAAAGGATTAGCACATTCACAAATGTGCCAAAGCTATTTCATTCGCGTCCTAATACAGTGGACAACAGTATTTCACTCCACATAAGCACATAATCACATAAACAATTGCGAATTTCATTTTCGAATAATGACCGTCCCGCGGCGTTGCTAGAGTTCCAGTTAGAAACGGCATTGATCAAGTGCCTTTCCAACAAGACTCCTAGAAACCCATGGACCCAATCATCATCCTAGAAACTAAATCCCATACCCATATAATCACATAAGCATGTTATCATATAAGCACATAACATCATACATAAGTCTCTAACAAGTGAGACAAACCCATTGTGGTACTAACCACTTCCCACATACCCAAAGTATTCAAACCCGGTACGCTCTGATACCAAGTTGTAACGCCCTCATAATTACAATACAAATCAATCATCCATAAGATCCATAATCATAAAGGAAACATTATATTTCATTCATCAGAGTGCTCTATACAAAGGGTGATACATGTTAATCAACAAAATAGATGCCCCATAGGCTTACAACTTTCCAAGTGAACACTTGGTTACAACAAAAGAAGAGTTCTAACTCTTTACATATAAAGCCCTCAGCTTGAATTTACACTTAATATCAATACAAAATAACAAAAGAGAGTCTTCAACTCCAACACCTCCCAAGCTAAAACCTTGGAGGCTGCATGTCCCCTGTTCTTGAAAAATGATGTCCCAAGTAGGGTGAGCCAAAGCCCAGTAGAGATATGCTAAACGAGATATGAGAATTAACTAAAACATTAGCATCCGGTAAATATTTAACACATAAGGCCAACTTATACACTTTCCATACCCAATTAACATTTACATCCACGTTTCAACCCATTTCCTTTTATTTATCCAAATCAATTTAAAATGAGACTACAACTCATATTATTAACACTTCAATCAAAAACCTCATTCATGCACTTCCATTCACTTGCCCTTTTACAGAACTAAGTCCGAGGGAACCGACACCCATAAATAAATAAGATTTTGGGACTTTTATCTAGGACACTCTGGCCAACTTAGTTATCAATGGAGTCCATCCCCTATCTCCTCCCACACAATGGGGTACATCCCTTATCTCCTCCCATACAAAGATACATATACAATGTATTAAAAATGCTGGCATATACAATAACCCAACGATTCACATATTCAACCTTTTAATCCAACCGTCATATTCAATGACATAATTCAATTGATTAGTTTCAATTTATCTAATCATCATGCACTGTCTACAACAATCAAGACTATCGTCCACCGATAACCCAAAACAGTTATTTCTAAATAGATAATAAATTTACCAAATAGATAATTTATCAACTTTTCCATCGGCGGGTGATTATTCAATCCAACCACACCATCTAATCACAATCCTTCCCAATTCCATAATTCCCCAATGAATCCACTATTTATACAAAGTAGTTATTTAATTCCAAACTAGGGCATTTTCCCCCAAATTCCATAACATTGACCCAAAGGTCCAAATCTCACCATTTCAACAATTATACACCAATAATCCCATTTTTAAGACCCACATACACACATGGAGTTTAAAATTGAAAACCCCTGTTTCATAAATCAACACCCAAACTTCCCAAATCCAACCATTTATACAAAATGACCAACATTTATGTTAAAGCTCATAAGAATGAGTAGATTATCCCTACCTCAAATGGGGAAGCTTAAAGGAGAAGGAAGAGAAACTTGAAGATGCTCCAAAACCAAACTTTTTTGGATCAATAAATAGCCCAAGCCAAGCTCTAACTTTTATACAAAGGGACTAAGATAGAGAACCTCTAAAATAAGGTGTATTTGTAGAGAGAGAGTGTAGAGAGAGAGAGAGAGAGATAGCCGGATTTAGGGTTTGGAGTGAAATGGAGATGAAAAAGTGATATAGAATCATACTGCTGCGAACTGATATATACAGGGCTCGCTCGAACGAAGGAGTGGTTGCTCGAGTGACCAGACACAAAAGGGCTTCGCTCGAGCGCAAGAAACGTCGCTCAAGCAAACAAAGCGAAGCTTTCAGGTCTGTAACCCAGACGCACGCTCGAGCGCAAAAGTGCTCGCTCAAGCGAAGGAACTCAAAACACAGAGCTCGCTCGAGTGAAGAATACAAACCTTCAGGTACAAAAGAGGCGTAGACGCACGCTCGAGCGCAAGAATTCTCGCTCTAGCAAAGAGACACACCACACAAAGCTCGCTCGAGCACAAAAAGCCTCGCTTAAGCGAAGAAGCAAATACCCAAGGCTCGCTCGAGCGCAAGAAGCCTCGTTCGAGCAAAGAAGCCAAATCCCGATCAGTAACTATTTGTTTCAACTCACAACCAACCTGTACCAAACTCTCCCAACACATCCTAAAACTCAAATACAAGGAATTAAAGGATGGAAACAAGATATAGACAACAACACACAGCCACGGGACCCGAGTCCGGAATACAATAAATGAGGGGGAAAAACCGAGATTGCTATAACCCCCCTCCTTAACCCGGGCTTGGGATGTAAGCAAATGTAGTGGGTGTGCTCTTAGGCCTCCAAATCTCTATTCTTAATTTCTTATAAAATTTTAAAAAATTATGTGGCACTCAAGTTTCAAACTCACTCCTCTCCCATCACTTCCATTTAAAATAAAAATTATTTTTTTAGTAATTTAATAATATATACTCTTAGGGCATATTTGATTGACAGGATTAGAGCATAGGATTGAGATTATTAATCCCTGGGTCCAATAATTCTGTATTTGTTTTGAAATTTTGTTTTAGGATTATTAATCTAATGGATAATTAACCCAACAAATTGTAGGATTATTAGTAATGGGGTAGGGGTGGAATTACATATCCTGAGTTGGGAAATAAAATAAAAAGACTCTTTGACCCTTGACTAAAAATTAAAACACTTATTATTTTTATACAATTTTATATTTTAAAAGACTAAAAATAATTTTTAAAATTTTAAAATATTTTTTGATATTTATTTTATCAAATTAGTTTATGTTTTGTATTTTGATTTTGCTTTTATTTATTTATTTATAATTTTTTTTCAAAACCACATTTATGAAGAAATTTTGATAAAGTATAGATTGTGAAGAAACATTGATGGAATGTAAGATTGGAAAAGAAGATAAATATAGTTGTAATCCTACATTCATATGTTTTCTTATCCAATGCAATCAAACAATGGACAAGAAGATAATTTATCCTACTAATTGGATAGAGAATACCACACTAATTTGATGAGAATATTAATACTTTCACTATTAGTTTTGTGAATCAAACATAGCCTTAGAATAATAGTTATCCGAATACAAACTTATCAACAAGAAAAGGGGGAAAAGAGAGAGAGAGAGAGAGAGAGAGAGAGAGAGAGAGAGCTATCACAAAATTCAAAAATATTAGAATTGAAAATCTATATAAAGATAATCTATATCTATCAACAAAATTCAAAATAAAGATAATTTGAATTTGAATTTGAATTTGAATATATAATAGAGATAATCTATATTTATCTATCCAATTTCACATCTCTCTTCTCCTATATAAGCAGTTATATTTCAATTGATTATAAACACATACAAAACTATTATGTTGCTCATTCTCTTTTTCCCTTTCTCTTTCTCTCTATATATAATTTATATTGTTATAGGTATGGCTGAAAAGTTTCACACATTTGCATTCCCCGTCTCTTTATATATAATTTTATATTGTTATAGGTATGGCAAAATACTTCACACATTTGCATTTTTTGTCTAAATTTTAATTTTACCAAAGGCTAGAGAGCTTTAGAATTTCTTTTTATTGCATCAATGTTGAATATTATGTACCAAAATTACAAAAAAAGAAAAAAAAATGTGTAAGAAAATTATTTGTGTGTATCATTCTCATAATGAATTTCCCACCAAACTAAAAAACTCTTTCCTATTTAAGAATTTCAGAGTATTTTTAACTTGGCAATTGAGTACCCACTATATTCTTTTGCTTAAAATTTTATCTTTCGATGATATTTTGGTGATGGGTTCACGTAGTTTATATGTTTTTATGTAATATTTAATTTTGCTCTCTTACATTTGATATCAATTTTTTTTTTTTTTTTTTTTTTTTTAAAGAAACTTGAATAATTGAGTCTTTTATTTAGTTTTATTTGTGGGTTGGCAGTAGAATATTATTTTTATCATAGCAAAACATAGTTCTCAATTATATGATACTTATTGATGTTTCATTGCAGTTGTTTTTTATTTATTTGTTTGTTTAATTGAATTATTTTTTATGTTTTTGGTTATCAAAATCTCATCGAAAATAAATAATAAAAGACAATTAGTGCGGATGATGTTAAACACAAAATCGTAAGACACCATATGTTTTGCAATTCTATTTTTAAGTTATTCATTTTAAATCATATGCACCTGTGCATCGCACTGGTTACCACTATTTAGATAGATGAAGCAAAGGCTAATAGAAATATAATTATTTGGGAGCAACTTCCAATTTTAGGGTGAATGCTTCCAAAACTATTGTTGGAACTTCAATTTATTATAAACTAATTTAATACAATTTACATAACACTTTAATACCTTGATGGTGCTTGTTTGGAATGATATCATATACAATGGCATTCTCCTTGCCTTGATCACTTTGCAGCTCCATTAGTCCTTAAGAGAAATTAGGGGGGGGGGGGGATTATGAATCTATATGAGTACATTTATCGTAATGACACATATGACGAAAGCTAGAAGGAATCGAAACTATATTGATTTGTGTTTTTCATATCAAAATTATCTAAAAGACATGTCATATGACAATATGTTTTTAAAGAAAAATAACATTGAAATGCATATCATTTGGAACACAGCACACGTTATGATTTCAACAAAATGATGAGACATCAACAAAAAGGATAAATCATATTTTCTTGTCATTTTGTTCTTTTAAATTTCAAATTTGTCAATTTCATCATTAAATTTTCAATTTGAATCAAATTGGCCAATTTCAAACCAATTGTCTAAATAGTTAAAGACACTTATGATCTCTAACATATGCATTTTGTTCCTAAAATTTTTAATATTGTCAAATTGGTCCCGAAATATTGATGAGAAAGATGAAATATAAGCTTACAATATTATTGAAGGATGAAACTAACAAAACTAAAAATTTAAGGACCAAAATGACACATAAGATAGCGATTCCGGAACTATGTAAATGATTTTGGTTAATATCTCATTTTGGAAATGGGTTTACGTAATAGTTATGTGGGTTTATTTTCGGGGCGTGACATAAAAATAAAACTCTAATTAGTTTATGATTTATTTTATAATCCCACATCAGGAGAAGAAAGAAAAAAATAAGTTTTTTCACTTATATAAAGTAAATCTTATACTCCCATTTAATATTGTAGTGTTGTGTATAATTTAAATTTAAAAATAAAAACTCTAATTAATCTATGATATGATTTATTTTATAATCCCACATTGGGAGAAGAAGGAAAAAGTGAGTTGTTTCACTTATACAAAGTAAATCTTATACTCCCATTTAATATTGTTGTTCCATGCATGTTTCAATTTAAAACAATTTAAATTTTAAAATAAAATTTGAAAGTTTTAATTAATTAATTTTTGTATAAGTTGGTTGGCCTTTTGACTTAGCTGATTAGGTTGAATCATTTTCGATTTGATTGATTTGCTGGTTTAATCGTGATTTTAGCAGTTTTATCAAAATATATTGGTTAGATTTGTTTGATTATAAATAAACTAAAAATTGACCTGATTGAATATTGAACTACTGATTGCTTGATTAGAAATAAGTTTCTCGCCAACATCAAATATCTCATAACTAACACCATTTTTCTCATAACCACACCACTTTGTTCATAACCAATATCACATATCTCATAACTATTACCCACATGAATCATAACCACATCTCATAACCAACCCCTTTAAGTCATAACTAGCATCACAAATCTCATCACTAGTCATATATCTCACAACTAACAACCCTTTTACTCATAACTACACCATTTTGATCATAACCAATATCTCATATCTCATAACCACTAACACATAAAGCATAACCAAATACCTTTTGACACCACTTTGCTCATAACCAAAATCACATATCTTATAATCACTAATCAAATATCTCATAACTATTACTCACATATCGCATAACCAACATCACATATATCATAACTACTAATCACATATCTCATAACCACACCACTTTGATCATAACTAACATTACATATCTCATAACCACTAGTCACATATCTCATAACCAAACACCCTTTGACTTATAACTACATCACTCTGCTCATAACCAAAATTACATATCTAATAATCACTAATCATATATCTCATAACCTTTACCCACTTATGTCATAACCATATCTCATAACCAACATCATATATATCGTAACCACTAATCACATATCTCATAACCATTACTCACATATAGGGGCGTAAATTTGGTCCACGAGCTCGTGGTACACCCCAAGTCCAGAAATTACTCTCTCTCTCTCTCTCTCTCTCTCTCTCTCTCTCTCTCTCTTGTTTGGGCTAAAGAAATGGTCTAGCGATTTGTCAAAAAAAATTAATGAGGGAATTTTGATTTTGACAAAATTTGGATGTCTGTTCCAATTTTTTGGAGAAAATGGGGCCGGAATTATGTAATAATCATTATAAAAAACAAAATTAAAAAATTTATGAATAGAGTCTTATATTAAAATAAATTATTAATTTATAATTTTGTTAATTTATACTTTATTTTTTATTTTTAATACAAATCCTTCATCTATTTTTATTAAGTAAAATTAATAAAAAAGACTATTTTACTCATCATCTACAAAATGTATAATCACACCATTAATTGGCATAATAAAAATATTTAAAATTTTAGAAACCACAAATATCATAATCAAGTCATAATGTTTTGTAATATAAAACACAAAATACATAACGTCATCACTAATTGGTATAACAAAATTGTTAAAATTATAGAAAATCACAAATGTCGTAGCTAATTCCCAAAATTTCGTAACATTAACTAAAAATTATGTAACTATCCACTAATTGGTGTAACAAAAACATCTAAAAACTTTAAAAATCACAAATGTCATACCTAACTCACAAAATTTAATAACATCAACTACAAAATGCGTAATTGCACCACTAATTGCCATAATAAAAATAATCAAAATTTTTACAAATCACAAATGTCATAACCAACCCAAAAAATTTCATAACATCAATTACAAAATACGTAACAACACAACTAATTGATGTAGCAAAAATATCCAATTTTTTTATCCACAAATATTATAATCAAGCAGCAAAGTTTCCTAACAACTATCATAAAATGACTAAACAAATCACTAAAATCTTCGAATCACCAATCGGGATCTCTCATAATACAAAGAAAACAAAATGTAATGACAATCATTAAATAATTTAATCAACGACTTAAAGCCATGGAATAGAAAATGAGAGTTAGAGAATATTAGCCAGTAGAGCGAGAGGAAAGGGAATATGAGAAAGAGAGACTGAACAGGCTTATCGCCTATGAAAATGACGTCAAAGGTGCTGTCATTTCCGATAAGGAATATCAGAGATATCTACAATGATAGTAAAGAATGAGAGCGATGCTTAAGGGATAAAGATGACTGAGATAGCAGAATAGTATAAAAAAATGCGTAATATTCATTTTTCAATAGTTCTATAACACATGTACAAATTGATGATAACAAAACCTTTCAAATCATAAATACGGCCAAAGCTTTGTGTATGTATGACATTTTAATGTGAAAGAGCTAGAGTTTTGAGATAGATGCATTCACTAGATATAGAAATATCACCAAAATGAATAATGTTGAAAAAGGCAGAGAGAGTAGTAACGAGGATCTATTGTAGAGACACAGGAGTAGAGAGAGGAAGAATCCAGTGAGGAAGAACTATTAACAATGGTCGTTCGATAATTTGAGCGAAATAGAGAAGTTTGAGTAAGAAATAGAGAGAGCTCAGGCACAATTAGGACAAATCAAGGGAAAGAAAATAGAGTAGGGAAAAAAACGAAGAAAAGTTGGGAGAAAAAATTTATTTAATAGAACAAAAAAAAATCATGTCAAAGATAATTTTTTTCAACATAGTTTTTATTAAAATTTAGTTAAATTATATATATATATATATATATATATATGTCTATAAGTGTATATAGATAATTTAAAAGTATATTGTTTGTATATTACTATTTCTGTTATATTTACTAAAGATATTATGACTAAAAATAAATCTAAAATAGAGATAGGTGATCAATTGCAATTGTTACTTAAGGATGACACTTCAAAATTAATTGAGAGAGTTGAAAGTTCAGAGATAATGAGAGTTTGAGAGACAGATTTGTTTGTGAGAAATAAAATGAGAGAGGGGTGGTATTTATAGGACTTGGGAGGGAGGGGTTAATTTATAGATATATAAATAAAAATAAAATAAAATTGGTTGTTCGTGAAATTAACGGTTATATGACCGTTTCATTTTTTTTTTAATTTTTGACCGTTGCAATAATAAGGGGGCAGGAAATCGTTGGGGTTGGGCTAGGCCAGATGGGGAAAAAAATTTAGGGTCGAGCTCACGAGATGGGTCACACTCCATAACACACCAGATTCGGGTCGGGCTCTAGAACACATAGCTGAGGGTCTTAGGTTCAGGCCTGGTTGGGCCCACTCAGGGCGCGACTGGACTTGGGTTGTGCTGCGAGCTCATGGGCCAAATTTACACCCCTATATGTGGGTAGTGGTTATGAGATTTGTGATTTGTGGTTATAAGATATGTGATGTTGGTTATGAGGCAAATGGTGTTGGTTATGAGATGTGGTTATGACATAAGTGGATAAAGGTTATGAGATATATGATTAGTGATTATTAGATATGTGATTTTGGTTATGAGCAGAGTGGTGTAGTTATAAGTCAAAGGGTGTTTGGTTACGAGATATGTGATTAGTGGTTATGAGATATGTAATGTTGGTTATGATAAAAGTGGTATGGTTATGACATATGTGATTAATAGTTATGATATATGTGATGTTGGTTATGAGATATGTGGGTAATGATTATGAGATATTTGATTAGTGTCAAAAGGGTGTTTGGTTATGCTATATGTGTTAGTGGTTATGAGATATGAGATATTGGTTATGATCAAAGTGGTTTGGTTATGAGCAAAAGGGTTGTTAGTTATAAGATATGTGACTAGTGGTTATGAGATATATGATGTTGGTTATGACTCAAAGGGGTTGTTTATGAGATGTGGTTATGATTCATGTGGGTAATTGTTATGAGATATGTGATCAATAGTTTTGAGATATATGATATTGGTTATGATCAAAATGGTGTGGTTATGAGCAAAAGGGTGTTACTTATGAGATATGTGATGTTGGTTATGAGAAAAATGTGTTGGTTATGAGATATGTATATTGGTTATGACTCAAACGGGCTGGTTATGAGATGTGGTTATGAGATATGTGATTATGGTTATGAAATATGTGATATTAGTTGTGAACAAAATGGTTATGAGATGTGGTTATGAAATATGTGATATTAGTTATAAACAAAATGGTGTTGGTTATGAGATGTGATTATAACTAAGTTATGATCAATTTGATTATAGTTATGAAGAAATATTATTTTGACTCATAACTATAAAAAGTGACCTGTTTAGTGGGTAACTTTTAATGATATGGTTCAATCTTAGCCATTGATTTTCTATGTACCGTACATTTTTTAACAAAATCTACTATAGACAAAATTCCAAACTAGCGACGAGTTACCAAACTCTTTCCAACTGCCGCAAAATATAAATGCCTTAATATATGAGGCAAAAGAATTAGGATGTTGCCTACTTCAGATATGCTTTGAGGTCAGCAGGCACCTGTGGCTTCTTCAGTCCAGGGAAAACCATCTTGGTTCTAGGGATGTACTGCATAGAGGCAACCACATAGACATTAGTTCACAACTTTCATTTGTTTGTCTAACTTGTACGTGGTGAGAGATCAAACAAGTTCCTTGAACGTTCAAGTTCAAATCTACAAGTTTCATTCAATCTCAGGTAGATATAGCCATGCAAATTGGGAGCTCAAATCTCACATTTGAAACAAAAAAAAAAAAATTACACATTAAGCACAATTTCTAACTTATAACTCAACAATTAAAGTAAAATCCAATATAATGGCTAAAGGGACCATTCGGAAAATTCATGTACATTAAAGTGACAAAAATTAGACCATCCACTTAAATAGCAACGTGTCTACGTAATACAAGGTACGCTACACAGCCATTACTAGCACACATTTGTTAACAGTTAACTACAAAACAAAATAAAGAATTGTGCTCATTTTGAGAATTGTGCTCTGTTCCCAGCAGAAGGAAATGTGGAAATGGCATGAAAGATATATTTCGTAGATTGCCACTGGGCATTTGTTAAAGACCAAAAAATGTCAAAAAGGTTAGAATTTGAATACACAATTCATATATTTCTACTTATAATCTACATATTCAAATCTACTTTTTACACATACTCCATAATTTTATAATTAGAAAGTGGAAAGCCATCATAATCTTCTACAACTTATTCAACAAAATCTTCATCATGAATATTCTCCATTTACTACCCCAAAAAAGTAGAAATATAACTAACAATTTTTTATTAAATTATTCTCCCCCATTGGTACACAAACAACCAAGTAGTCTCCAATATGTTCATAATAGGTCCCCATCACCTCCCGAGCAATCGTTACCTGGAATGATGAAATTGGTCAAAAAAGAAATTGGCACTTCAAAAACACACAGGGAAGACTAACCAAGGTTTTAAAAAGAAGCTGCAACTGTTACGTAATGCTGCTACATAACAGTTATGGTGGTTACTGCCACTCATTACGGTCGCTTTTGCAGTGTGATTGAGATTCACAGGTGTGTTGGTCGTAGCGGCTGCCGTAGCAATCGTGACGATGCCGTAACAGCTGTAACGGCCTGTTACGCACCGTTACGTAACAGTTTTGAACTGGTTCTTTTGAAAAAACACACACACAAAAAAAAGAAGAAGCTGAAAATGGGAAAAGAGGGATAGAAAGAAGAGGGAAGATAAAAAGACAAGATGGAGGAGCCAGAGATATATATATATATATATATATAGAGAGAGAGAGAGAAGAGGGAAGATGAAGAACATGTTATTGATTTGTTGAAACTATAAGACCTATGCTATTTTATTCAGATGCTATCACTCAACCGTTTTGTTTGTGTGTGTCTATGTATATATTGTTTGAAAATAATAATAATAATAATAATAATAATAATAATAATAATAATAATAATAATAATAATAATAAGTATGGTCATTATTTATTTGGCTTGGTTAAAATATGTATATATATTTATATATTTAGGCTCTTATTTATTCTCGTACTTTTGTCATTGTTTATCTTATATATAATAGTTAGTGATTGATTTTTTGTATAATATAAATTCATTAATTATTAAAATAAAATGTAAAAAACTCAGTTTATAGTTATTTAAACATATGAAATATATTGAATCATACTTAAAAATTTACAAAAATTGATTCATATTTATTTTAAACCCAATAAATATGATCATGAAAAAAAAAATGCATATCGGTAATTTTTTTCAAATTGTGTGAAAAATAAAAAAATTCACGGTTTCGGTTACCACAATCGTTACGCTACGGCCTTTACGCCCCGCAACCGCAATCGCGCCACCGCCACCGTCACCGTTACGGCGACCATAACCGCTTTTTAGAACCTTGAGACCAACACTTCAGAAGTGCAATTTCTCTTCCAGGTTAAACTATGTTAGGCAAACATTTTTAAAAAAATAGGCCACCTTCCAAGTACATGCACAGTTTTTGCATACAACAAAAAATCACACCAGATAACTGTATGGGCCTATTTGATTGGGCGGATTATAGCATAGGATCTATGTTACTTATTATGCATATGACCCAATAGAAGAAGGTGTTCTACATCTTCCCTAACAATAAAAATACCCCAAATAATTTAGAAAGAATTTGTGATATGGCAAGGTCAAGATGCAGTCTAAATTTGAATGCATGCAAAACAAAGGTCCTATGAACTGAAGTTGGATCATTCAAGTTCTGAGCTCCACATCAGTAATAAATAATAAAGAATTTCGAGGCTGGTGAAATTAGAAATGCACCAAGCCACCAACAACAATGCATATGAATATTACACAGAGGGAATAAGGTAAAAATTATTTTTATATACTTTTATTTGTTATTACATCCACAAACAACTAAAAATAATGAAAACTAACAACAATAATACAGCATGGATAAATAACTCAATCTATAAGTTAAACTTTACTCAATATGAAAAATACAATTTTATCAGTCATAAATCATTACATTAGAGTTGTATGTCTTCATCAACATCAAAAAATATCTGTGATCTACTTGCACAAGTAGAAGAAGATAGGTTTTTCAATAATCATTTCAATTTTAAAATAGTAATTTCAACAATCATACGCTAATTTAAATTGACAATTTAACAATTTCAACAATCAAACACTAGTTCAAAAAATAAGGAAGAGTTTAAAGAATAAGGGAGAGAAAATATACAGTGATAACACTGACAACATGTCAACATAGTGATGATTATGAATTTAAAACCATATTAGAATAGCTCATAGTAAGATAACCGTGCCTTGTGTTGGAATGTGAAATATTGTATATTTTAGAGATCCTGTGATTTTTATATATTACGGTTATTTAGGGATTTGATTTTAGGATTTGATTGTGTAATTATTTAATTCCGTTTTCCCGTGTATCTTATATTGATTATATATAGACATGGTTTCACCCAAATTAGGGTAAGCCTATATTGTACAACTTTTTTCTTGGTATTGGAGCTAAAGAAACCCTAGCCACACCTACCCAACACCACCGCTAGCCTCTTTTCCCTTTCCTAGTAGCCGACTCACCTACCCAGCCCCCTTCAACCACCCTACACCACTCAAAACCCTTTCTCTCTCTATCGATAGTCCTTTCCAGTCTCTACCGGGGTTTCTACAGCAGCCAACCAGGCTCTGTCCTGGTTCTGTGCAGTTCGACATCCTTCTAGGGTGGTCCGGGCTGGTTTCTAACCCTTTTAGGGTCTTGTCTTGCTGCTGTGGTAAGTAACATGTGTGTGTTTCTTATTACTTAGGCTACCGGTTTGTTCGATAGTATCTCTTCTGTGTGATGTCGCTACTTCAGCTTCGTGGTATTTTAGGATGTCTGACTTTGTTACACAAACCCAGAGCATTATGCCTTGTTCAAATGTTTCCCTTGCCTCCCATGTTCCGGTTCATCGGATTACCAGTGTGTTGCTTAATGGTTGCAACTTTGTTGCTTGGAGTTGGTCTATATGTCTCTACCTTGGGAGTAGAGGCAAATCTGGATGGCTTCTGGAAACTAAGACACAACCTTCCGTTGATGATCCTAAGCGGGTTCAATGGGATATTGACAATTGCACCTTACTTGGTTGAATGTTCAACTCTATGGAAGAACGCATCTACAACATGTTTATGTTCTATGATACAGTTCCTCGGTTGTACAGTGCTCTTACCCAGATGTACGCACATGCCCACAAAGATGCTAGGATTTTCTAGCTCTATCAGGATATTTCTCGTGCTTCTCAGGAAGCTTTGGGTTTTACCATTGCTGAATTTTTTGGGTATCTTCAGTCTCGCTGGGAGGAGTTAGCACAGTATGAGCCATTGAGTGATTTTCCAATTGTTGCCGCTTCTATTATGTCTGCTCGTCTTGCTCGCCAGCACACCTATCAATTTCTGATGGGTTTGAAACCTGAATTTGAGTCTCTTCATGTTCAAATTTTGAACACATCACCTATGCCATCCTTATATGAGGCTTTTGCTATTATTGATAGAGAGAAGCGTCGTTGTCGATTGATTCAACCTATGGCTCTGCTTCCTTCCTTCGTTCTTGCCTCATCTTTAGTTTTAGATCAGATGGCTCTTGCTGCCAAGTTTAGTTCTCGTGCTTCTAGTAGCAAGGTTATTTGCCACCATTGTGGCACAGCTGGTCATGTCCAAGCACGGTGCTTCAAGCTTCATCCAGAGTTGCAGCAACGCTTTGCAAGGGCACGCCTTCCAGGCCCTCCCCATACTGCTGTTATTGTCAACACATATAGTACTCCTCAGCCGACTTATTTTGTTAATCTTCATTAGCTTCAATCTCAGATTCGTCACCTTCAAGAGCAACTTTGTTCATTCACCACCATGTCTCTAAGTGTCCCTTCCACTACCACACTCGTTATAGGTACTCCTATAGCTTTTCATGTTCGCACTGCACCTACTTAGGTATTGGATTTTGGGGCCAATGATCATATGACCGGTGAGTTTTCTTGTTTATCATCTTCTATCTCTATTACCACTCAGACTGTATGTCTTGTTGATGGGTCTATTTCACATGTCCAACAAAAGGATGATGTGTCCTTATCGTCTGATATTACACTTACTTCTATCTTACATGAGCCCCGTTTTGTTTATAATCTTCTCTCTGTTAGTCGCCTTGCTAAAAACCTTCATTGTGTTATTATTTTCTTACCTACTCATTACTTATTACAAGACCTGACTTCAAAGAAGATTTTTGGTAGGGGGTTTGAGCGCGACGGGCTATACTACTTTTATCAGTCATAAATCATTACATTAGAGTTGTTTGTCTTCATCAACATCAAAATCCTACATGTGTGATCTACTTGCACAAGTAGAAGAAGACTAGTTTTTGAATAATCATTTCAATTTTAAAATAGTAATTTCAACAATCATACATTAATTTAAAATGACAATTCAACAATTTCAACAATCAAACACTAGTTCAAAAAGTAAGGAAGAGTTTAATGAATAAGGGAGAGAAAATATGCAGTGATAACACTGACATCATGTCTACATAGTGATGATTATGAATTTAAAACCATATTAGAATAGCTCATAATAAGATAACCATGCCTTGGAGCGTGTCTAGAGGCAAGGCATGCATGTCCATGACACACAACGTGACATGATCGATGCATATCCTAGCGTGCCGATGTCATATCCGACACAGCTATGGCAACTAAGTTAAAGTGTCCGTCCTTCATAGGTACTAGATGATGTACACATCACGGGCTCCAAAATTACTATATCCATGGTCAAGCAGCATAACCAAGAATATAAGAAATAAAGGGTATGGTGTCCCAAGACTACAAATTTCTCATAAATAGTTCTACAAAAATTATAGAATCAACCAATTAAAAGGGAAACAAGCACAGTTTCATACCTTCTTTGGGTTAAGCAAGTAATCGTACAGTGTTTTGTCTTCCCAAGTAACAGCCATGCTCTTGTTAGCATTAGAGTATGAATACCCAGGAGTGGCTCCAGAAAACCACCCTGAAACTTGATTAATTCAACCAAATCTTTCGAAGTAAGTTACATATGGGTCATAACTGGTACAGTCAATCAATTCCAATGCTATATCAATAGATGAGGTTAGAAAATTTCCCTACAATTAGTTACCAAAATACATTAAACAAAACTACTGACATATTTCAAGTAAACGACAATAACAAGTATATCAGCAAACAACACTTACAATAATTATTGTCACGATCGCATCCAAACAAGACATTAAAATAGATAAAACATCAAAGACATTAGTTAAAGAAAATAAAGCATCACATCCCAATGCATTCAAAGACATGAAAACAAGCAGAAATTAATACAAGAAAGAAATTAACTAACAAGCTTTATATGAAGCTTAAACTGATCGGTTTTGCTTGAAGATGATTTATTGGTATTTACAGCCACCAGTAGCAATAGTTCCTCAGCTTAAGCTCCTTAACACCATCGGATTGTCCCAATCTTCTACCACAAGGGTCTTTATGAAGCTGTCATAAACTGTCACTCATCGGACAAATGACAAAAATGACAAATAATGTCAAAATCAATAAAATTAATTAATTGGCAAAATGTCATGTTCCAAATGTGTGTGACCCTAAATTCATTCACTCTTCTTGTATACTAAGCTTAGTGAAAAAAAAAATGTGGATGCATCTGTGTAGACGCGCCCGCGGAGGGCCTCATGCTACAGTTCGGACTCGATTTGTGTCACGGTTCTTAATCTGAACCAAAGAGTCCAAATCTGGCAAATCGTTTTGAGAAACAGATTTTTGAAAAAGTAGTGCCAAACATGGACTGCTCTGCCAGATACAGAGTCGCCACCTAAATATTTTTTATGGGAGAATTTAGGAAACCCTGACTCGGTGCCGAAGGCCACATGTCCGTCATCACCGGAGTTGTCTCGGCTCGGGAGCTTGGGTACGATCGGGGAAGGTCAGCTATGAGCACCCCCTTTCGCCCGGTCCGAAGACCGGCCTCTACTAACCGTGATATCCGTTTTTGAAAACTTTATGTGTTCTTAAACCAATTGTTAGCCTAGAATTACTATGTTATGCGCGTAGCAAACAAGTATAGACTAGATTGCCTAATTTGGAAATAAGCATTGCATATCCGTTTGGTTTGAAAATGCTTTGGAATTTGCTACTCGCAAGTAGGCTAAAATACGGATTTCAACGAGTTTTTCCAACTCAAACAATCCAACCTTCACCCACAGGCATTCAAAACAGTTTAACACATAAGCATCTAGCCACATGTTAAGCATGCTGTCATGGCAACATTCACACTCATGCGATATGCTAAAGCATAAATACTTACATTGTACTCCGTGCCAAAACAGAGAACTTGTTAGCAAACATGCATGATCCAAGTCCATGTTACGTGCCTAATGCATCGCATACAAAATGTTGCTAGAATAGGCTCGGCTATCCTAAACATGTTATGTGAAAATGCACAATTATCACGTATTCAGTTTGGGAATTGAAATATTGATGCAGTTAGCGTGATGTACCGAGCCTAATGCATGTAATACGAATGCATAGATGCACGCATGCATAGCATAAGGTATGCTAAATTAAACGTGCCCTAATACTAACCATTAAAGCAGGTAAGTAAAAGGGAAGAAAGAAGTGAGGTTGGGAGACATACACACCACCCACGCACACTTATTACAGACTTGCCCTCGCTCGGAGGGACCGAATAAATATTACAAATTAATTAACTACGCAAGCTAATTAATATTACAAAATAACTAATTTAATTAACAAATTAGATAAATTAATTAAAACAGGAAAACGCCTCGGGAAGCGCGCCACCATGCATGGGCTGCCTCTGTTTTCCTTCCTTTCCTCCTCTGGAGGCTGTCAAAGCCTCAGGACTGATCCCTTGGACAGAGAGGATCATCACCGGCTGATTGAGATTGCCACCGGCAGTGTGGTATGGCCATCGGCACAAAATTGAATCTGTCGGCAGAGAAATTGTTGCCGGTCGGCACATTACACTGCCGGTCGGCAGAGTATTCCTGCAGAACCTGCAACTCACAGCAACAGAGGGCAAAACAAGGCATGGCAGCACAATTCAAGGCATGTATGCACCAACCATGTCTCTTATCATTGTGATGACTCAAAGGGACATGTGTCTCGGTTCTCGGACCACCAATCACGCATTTCCATGCATGATGGCCCAAAGAACCAAGTATGCAACTTTGATTTCAAATGTATGCAAACCAACCAAACAAAACTCCCAATCCCAATCACCTAAGTCAAGGGACAAGGAATGCATGCAAGATGCAATGCAACCTAGGCATACAAGCTAAGGATGCAACATGGCATGGCGAGGCACTTATGCAAGCATACAAGCATACATATGGCAATGCAAATAGATGGAAAGGTGGTCTTATACATGAGTTAGGCAGCTCTAATAAGGCCTAAGACAGTGGCCATAAGTGCTAAAGAGTGAGGGCTAAATGGCATACACACACACATGCACATAAGGACCAACACTTGAGCACAAATCAAACAACATTCAAGCACACTTGAAAGGGGGAATCATGGACAATTAGCATGCAACATAAGCATTGAAAATGCATGTTAGGATGGTGCCAAACCAAGCAACAAATCAAGCTAAACATGCAACAAATAGTC
This sequence comes from Camellia sinensis, assembly GCF_055761805.1. Taxonomy (NCBI): domain Eukaryota; kingdom Viridiplantae; phylum Streptophyta; class Magnoliopsida; order Ericales; family Theaceae; genus Camellia; species Camellia sinensis. Next base: position 59,886,711 of record NC_138962.1, on the reverse strand, counting down.
TAAGTGTTCAAAGCGAACCCAAGGAGCATTGAAATACACTTGCAAGACTAAACATGGTATGAGCTTATTGACCCAAAACAGAGTTTTAGCACATAACATAAGGCCCGAAAGACCACTTAGATGGCATCTAGATGGCTCAAAAAACAAAGGCATGCAAAGGCACCAAAACATGGAGCATTGCCACACAAGCTTCCAAAGCATTAAAGAGGCATGCGAGGCAATCAAACAAGCATGGAAATGGGACTGAAATGGCATATAGAATGATCCCAAATCACCAAAACAATGCAAAGATGCCATGCTATACATGCACATATTCAAGGCTAACAAGCCCAAATACAAAGGAGCTATATAATGCATGCCAAGATCAATCCAAACGACTATGGACAGAGCTAAAGCATGGCAAGATAAGCACATAATCTTCACAAGACTAAGCCTAAAACATGCTCCAACAAAGGCTAACAACCTAAGGCATATTAAGGCATAAACATGGCATTACAAGGCAACTATGCTAAGAATGCATGGAGTTCCAAAACCAACTTGAAATCATGTTATATTATGGATATATAAGCATGAAAAACAAACCAAACATGCTCAACACACACTCAAGCATAGGCTTCCTTAAGAGGCCAAAATATGCCCTTTTCAAGGACAACAAGGAGAGGGGGTGGCCCTCTCCTTCTTGGGACTTCAAAGCATCATCTTCACCACTAAAATCCCTCAAGATTTCAGTGGTGAAGAGACCTCAACACCAAAATCCCGGAGCTAGCACAAAATGGCTCAAAAAGAGGCCTTTTGAGGCCTAAGGGTGGTCAACAACCCTCAAACAACAAAACACTCTTAATAAACAATAAAGAGGGCCTAAAAATAGAACTTTTTTATGTTATACAATAAGCACAAAAACAGCTCTAAGATAGGTATAAAATCAATGCAAGAATGGGGAAAAAAAGGACTAGAATCTCACCCTTGAAGACCCCTTTACAAATGGTGCTCCAATGGCCTCCTTTAGCTTGAATCCAACACCAAAATCTCAAAACAAACTCTTTAGAACCTCAGCTCCAAGAGGAAGGTGAAACACTAGGTGTTTGTGTGCAATAGTGAGACACAAAACACCTAGTGTACAAATAAGAGGGAAAGAGAGATAGAGTATGTATCTAACACTAACCCTAGAACAAGAGCTCAACAATGGCTGCTTTTTGCTCTCTAAAAATCCTAAGTCTCACCTTGTCTCTCCTCCTTTTTTCCTTAGAGAGAGCTTCTCTCTATATCTCTTGTAAAGCTTACAAGACAAGCTTTGCAAGAGGGAGATCCCTCCATACACGTGTATGGAGGGGAGCAAAAGCAAGACAGCTCTCTAAAAATATCTGCAAAAGCAGATGAACAGCAATCGGCCGGCCAAAAATGCCATCTTGGCCAAAAAGAGTGCCGACCAGCACAAAAAAGTGCTGACCGGCAACAAAGAGTGCCGGCCGGCAAACTATATTGCCGGTGGCAGCAAACACCAGCCGGTGGCCTCTAGCCACTGCCGGTGATGGGTAGGGATGGTCTACAAGCCCCACCCTGCCTCTCAAGGGCAAGATGTAAGTGTTTGGTTCAAAACCAGACACTAAACGGTCGAGTTCGGAGATCCTGAGGCAAGGCACGCGAGCCGAGGCCTCCGGGAACTCCAAACGAACACAAACATGGATAATCACTGAGTGTTCAAACGGTGACGTCCAAGTCTTGAGGATGGTCAAAAATGGGGTGTCTACAAATCTGTTGCCTGTGGAAGTAATTTGTTATAAGGTTCTAACCACATGGGTGATGGTTCAATTAGCTAAGGGAATCAAGCACGGGTTGTTTATTTAATTAAGCATGTGCTGTTATTGCGATCTAATGTCACCTAAAAGGTGCTAAAAAGAAGCAAAATGTATACATAATTTGAGGATCCATCCCAATTTAACTTGAAATAGAGGACATAATAAGAGTGATCACAATGCATGTATGAGAGTTTGGTTGGTCTGGTATAATAAATGCTTTTAGAGGAAAAGAAAATATACACTATATTTCTTAAATGGAGAAGGTAAGAGACATTACCTGGATATCAAAAATGCATATGTTTGTTGGTGCGAATGAATGTCTTTAGCTAATTTATCCATCAAATCTTCGCCCCTTTCAAGTTCTTCGCAAGTTGGCCGAGTACTGCTGTTTGACTCAAATTCAAGCCACTTTAATGATTCCCACCACTTCTTCTCTCCTTTGAACTTCAAATAATTATTTGTAGACACTTTGTTGGCATAAAGAGTTTCGAGCTTTGGACAATTATAAACAATTACACATATTAATTTAGAACTGATACTTGAAACATCTGAAATACTAGCCAATTCTGGTAGGTCAAGAAGTGATATCCTCTTCAACCATCGAAGAACATAACCATGTTTCAAGTCTAAAGATTCTTGACTTACCAGGCTCTTGATGTTGCAATAGTCTTCAACTATAAGCTCTTCCAACAACCTTAGACTACCAAGCAAATTTGGTGTGAAAATGGTAGTCAAATTGGGGCATGTATGCAATGCCAAAATCCTTAGACGGGATAGACAACCCTCATCAATTGAACCTTTCCAAATGCTTTGTAAATTCCTCATATAATGAATTCCCAAGTACGTCAGCCGTTTGAATGTAGGTTTCTTATTAACACCCAATGATGGATATTCATAATCTCCATCAAAAATGGTTTGAAGTTCATTACATTCCACTAGCAAGCAAAATCTGAGGTTTTCCATGTTTTCATTCCCAAATTCAGAAAGCATCTTTAACGTCCAATGGCGGTCTAGGAAGAAAACAATAGCATGGTTGAGTACCTCGATAATCTCAGTTGACATACCTTCATTGTTTATATACTCAAGGCATTTCTTCCGTTTCTTTTGTTTCTTGAATATCTCTTCAACTTCATAGGGTAGACGGGATATGATGCGTTGTCGATGACGACCAACTATGAATCTAAAATTATACAAATATGGATATGTGAATTCTCTGTTATCCTGTCTAAGTTATTGCAACAATTGCTGTAACAATTCAACTGATGGTAGACACAACTCAAGGCTATCCAATGATTTTAAGCGACTTAATTCATTTAGGATTACCTTCATATCAGGATCCCACCATTTATCATCTAGATTCACATCAATGCTTAATTTCCACAATCTATTGAGTTTTGACAACACCCCTGTAGGGATTATTATGTCCATCTAATTAGTTTCCTTGCAACGGTTTGCATATTGACAAAAAAACCTTGAAGCATCTCAAACTGATTACTTTTCCAACTTCCTTGGGCAGATACATTATTTCAGTTCCTTCAAGATCAAACTCCTCAAGATTCTTAAGTGCTCTGATATGAGGCGGCAATTCCATGAGAAGTTCACAACCTCTCAAAAAGAAATTTTGAAGTGATTTCAAATTGGAAATAGAAGGTGGCAAAGACTTTATGCTAGTGCAAGACAAATCCAGATGTGTTAGGTGAGGCATGTTGTAGACACTCCATTTTTGACCGACCTCAAGACTTAGACGTCATCGCTTGTCCACTCGATGATTATGATTGCTTGTGTTCGCTTTGAGTGCCCGAAGTCCTCGGTGGAACGCCCTGTCTTTGAGCCTTTAAAGCTTGTCCTTTTTGTGCTTTGTTTTGGAGCAAAACCTTGTTGTTTCAAGCCTGGAACTTGGGGTGACCTGTCGGCCACCACCATAGGCTGTCGGCCATGGCTCATGGTTGTCGGCCATCAGTGTGGCCGGTCGGCCACCAGCATCTTTTTCAAGATATTTGTTGACAGATGTGCCAGCTGTTGGCACATTTAGCTGCATCTCTCTGCACGTGTATGGTGGGATGTTTCTAAGCTAAATGCATGTTTTTCTATATATATGGGGGTTGCTCCCCCATTTTTTAGGGTTAGAAAATTTAGAACCAAATTCTCTCTCTCTCTCTAGACTTCTCTCTCTCTTGTACTTTTATGCACATTTGCTCACAAATGCTACACTTTTGCCTATACACCCTTGATCAAAGTTGCTTTTCTTTGGACTGAGGTTTCTTGAGACCCTCTTTGAGCTCTAGGAAGAGGATTTTGGCTTGGATTGTTGGCCAAATTGTGTCTTGGCTTTAAGAGGTATAACACTCTCCTTTTATACTTGTTTTGCTTACTTGCTTTGCCATCTTTTTCAACTATTTTTTACTTGGTTTTGAACTGTAAAAAGCTCTGTTTTTATGGCTTAAAAGTGTTGGTTTGAGGTCATTTTCGGTTAAGGGGTGGTTCACCCTTCTTGCTTCTTTGCTTGTAAAGTTTTTGTGCCTTTGTTCATCACTTTCAAACCCACTTTTTTGGCCCTTTTAACCACCGAATTTTAGAGGTTTTTCAGTGGCAAAAAACTCATTTTGAAGTCCAAAATTGGAGGGGTTAGTCTCCCCTCCTTGTGTCTTGTTTGCATGCCTAGTTAGCTTCACATGTTAGCATGTTTTTCTAGCTTAACTTAGCTCAAGTCCAGCATGTTTTTGCTCTGTTTTGGGCTGTTTGGATTGGTTGAGTCTTGTTTTGCATAGTTGTAGTGTAAGTCCTTTCACTAGGTTGGTGTTTTAAGGCTTTAACCACCATTGGTTTGAGTTGATTGCATGTTTTAGTGCTTTTTCTCACTTAATTTTAGTACTTATAATCTCCGCAAATCTCCCTCATTTCTTCACTTTTTCATTTTCTTTGAGGGTTGTTTCAACCTTAGGGTTGTTTAAGCTTGGGATTGAGGCTCATGCTTAATGGTTTAATCCTTCTTTGAGGGTTTATTACCAACGGCATGAAGCTTCTCTCATGCCTTAAACTACCCCTTGGTTGACACTTCTTTCATCTTAGAAGACACTCACCAATGGACAAATTGATTAATGAATAGTTTGGTAACTAAAAGGTGTAAACAAAATTGGCAAGTAAAAGTTGCAAGATAAGCATTTCTTGGTGTTGCATTGCATATGTTCAAATCGGGCGTTAGTTTGAATACAAGGAAAATGGAAGATTTCATACTCAAAATTGATGAAATGTGCCATTTTCCTAGGTCTCTATTGCCCTTGATTATGCATGATAGGGTGATGGTCATTTCAGTCTTGTTTTGCATTCATTAAACTTGTACAAACTTGGTTTCTTGGCCATCATGCAATGAAATTGCTTGGTTGATGGTTTGAGAGCCAAGAGTACCACTCTTTTGAACTTGTTTGATGATAAGAAGTGTAATAATACAAACAAACCTTCAAAAAGTACACTGTTTTGCTTTATTTGCCCTCTGTTGCAGCAAGGAAGTCTAAGCCAGTGGTGGCCTTCGGCCACCAGTAGCTGACCGACCACCACCAGTAGTTGACCGGCCACTATCAGTAGCTGATCGGCCACCATTGTTGGCCGACCGACCATCAGCCGTGGCCAACCGGCCCCTCTGTCGGCCACCAATGCAAATTTAATAGTGTGCTCTTTAGCCAAAATAGAGTTGATCTGGAGAAGGAGAAAGCGTAAGTGCTCTGTGCAACAGAGGCTTGCAACAGCAAAACAGTGGCTTTTCGGGTGGAAATCGAGCACATGCATGAGCCTCCCTTGCATTCCAAGCTTATTTAACGTTTAAATATCTAGTTTAAATACGTGTTATAATTAATTAGTTGTAGCTAATTAACAATTGTAATTAATTAGTTAGTTTAACTAGTTATTCGATTTCGTTTGGTAATTTGTTAACTAGAATAGTTAATTAATTCAAGTTTTGTAATAATTAGTTAGCTTAATTAGCCTAGTTAGCTAATAATTTTTTAATCATTTGGACCCTCCTTCGCGAGGGCGTAATGTTGTAATGTGTGCGTGTGTGTATGTCTTCTGACCCCACGTCTTTCTCCCTTTTACTTAACCGTTTTTGATGGTTAGATTAGGAGCATCATATTTCATTTAGCATACCTTATGCTTGCATCCATTCATCTTGTCTTGCATGCACCGAGGCTCGGCGCATCATTCCAACTGCATTGTCATTTCAATACACTATTTGAATACGTGTTTAATCGCATGTTATCAAATCGATTCATATGTCATATTAGTAGCCGAGCTTATTAATTGCATATTGCATGTGTTGCATTAGGCATCTTGCATAGTTAGGAATCATGCATATTTTTTTAACTCATATTTTCTTAGCTTGGAGTATTAGGTAAGTTTTTATGCTTTAGCATACTCGCATGAATGTGAATATTGTCATGATTAGCATGCTTGCCACGAGGCAATGTGCTTACTTGCTAAACTGCATGAATGCCAGTGGATGAAGGCTTGTTGTTTGGATTGGAATGATTCAACGAATGTATGTTTTAAGCCCACTTTGTTGAGTGGCAAATCATGTTTTAAGCCCACTATGTTTGGTGGCAAATCTGCAAACTTTAAACCCACTTGAGGTGGCAAATTCAAACCATTTTCACAAACAAACATGAGTTGAATTGTTTCAAATTGAGCAGACTAGTCTATATTTGCTTATGCGCATCACATAGTAAAGCTAGTTTAATAACCGGAACAAGTGCACATAATGTTTATAAAAAATCATATCATGATCAGTAGAGGCTGATCTTTGATCGGGCGAGCGGGGGTGCTTAATTCATGACCTTCCCCCTTCGTACCCAAGTTCCTGAGTCGATGCAACTTTGGTGATGACGGGCACGTGGCCTTCAGCACGAGTCAGGGTTTCCTAAATATTTCCAAAATAAAAAATATTTAGGTGGCGACTCTGTATCTGGCAAAACAGTCCAAATTTGGCATTTTTGATTCAAAATCAGTTTTTCAAAATGATTTGCCGAATTTGAACTCTTTGGTGTTTATTAGTTTTACGTTACACTTGTGAGATTAGATTTAGAACCACGGGAGTCCGAACTGTAAGGCTTTCTTTTCGAGCTTCCGAAAGGGGGTGCGAAAAAGGCGAGCCACACATGTCTTAAACAAATACTTGAGGAATTTTCATTAGATCATAGTTGTTATATAACAACAATTTTTGGAGAATTGGACACTTGTGATTCTCTGGTAGCTCGGATAATTTATTATTCATCAACTCAATCTCCATGGAATCAATCCACTCTTCAACGTTTCATGTTTCAGTCAATCCTAACCCCCTTTGCCTTAGTAAAAGACTAGGTATGAAATATTTTTGCAGGACGATTTTAGTTTCTATTTGCATTTTAACGTGATAATCGTTGCCAACATTCTCTAGCAATAATAAGGAATTGATGAGTTATTGAAGAACAAATTTTTTTGGGAAATTTTCTTCTCTCTAACACCTTCTTGCTCTTTTGGATTCTTAATTTTCTTCTCTCTTGTTTCATGATATTCTTTCTTGGGTCTAGAGGAATAACAAATAAATTTATTAAATATTAAAACCCAAACCAATATGTGAATTCAAAATACAACAGAAGAAGTAGAAGAAGAAGATGAGCAGAGACAAAAAAAAAAAGAAATTTGATTCGAGCATTGCATCAAACATTTGGAGGGTGTTGGCTACATATTTTGTACAAGCCAATTACAATTCGACGCGTGGCAGAATAAGGGTAATATAGGAAGACTATTCAAGTTTTCGATCCTGATCACACACGTGGCAATTAGTATTGGTTATTACAAGATCTGAGTAACAGTGGATCAAAAAAAAGATGCAAGATGATGTGGCTTCAACGGTTACTCACATTTAAATTTAAATTTAGGAGGGAAGCCTTACTGCAAGTGATGGCACAGTGGAGCAAATTATAAGGCAACATTATCAGCGATCATAGAGGAGCAGTTCGACAGTTGGAAATACAGTTCGATGGTCATCCTCGAGAAGTCTAAATAGCAGAGGAGGCCCAGAAAAAGAGCCCCAGACTCAGATCCAAAAAACCAGTCTTATTATACTTATTTTCTTTTCCAGTTTTACATTTCCAGTCTTTCATTTCCTGTACTTTAAATTCCTACACTGCACGTCGTTCATAGGAGTAGTTTCAAGTAGATTGTTGCTGTAAACCTCTACAAGGCTGAGTTTGGATCATTGTAAGTTTTTCATTTTAATGAAATACTTCAACTGTTCTTCATTTAATTGTTATTTTGCTTAATTCTCCTAAATCAAGTCACCAGTAAAAGTCCTCTTCATCGAGGTTGAAAGAACTAAAACACAATCGTCTGATAATTGGTTGGCAATTAATTTTCTGTAAGGACTGATTGATCCTTGCTAGCACGCTCACAATTACAATAATAACCTTTGGAAGCCAAAAAGCCAACATATATTTTTGGCACGCCCAGTGGGACTAATTGAAATGGCTAGATGTAGGAAACAAGGAGAAAATGAACGCTTGGAAGAAGGCGTTGAAGAAGAGGTAGAGATACCTAATCCAGAGGATAATGTGATAACACATCCTGTGGAAACTCCTATTTTATCAGAACCTATAGTCGAACAGACCAGCAATTCAGAACAAGTACCACATGTTCGTAATATTGGACGAGACCAAGGAATTTGACCATCCACTGTTCCATCTACTCAGCCAACAAATCCATAGGGTGGTCTAGTAGATGCCATGGGACAGCAGTTAATGAACACGATGGAAAGGTGGGTAACATCCTTTTTGGATCGAATGAATAACCACCAACCAACAAACGCAAGACACACGGAGGAAGTTTTAAATGTCCCTTAGCAAAGATTGGCTAGAGATAAACAACCTATGCAAGTTAATGGACATTCTAATGGTCAAACTAGTAATCAGAACTATGAAAGACCATCACCTCAGTCTTGCTATGAACCTATCTTGAGGCCTATAGTAGGTCAAAATGCCTCAGTACTTAACAGTGAAGCCATGCAAATTGGTGGATCTGGTCCAGTACAAGAAAATGGCATAAGAATGATTCCAAATCCCATGTTCGAAGCCATACCTGGCACGAGGGGGTTCACTAATCCCTTATTCGAATTTATACCCGGGGGGTTGGAAGGTTTTCCTACAAATGGAAGAGACACAACACCAGTTCCAGCACCTTTCGCAAGACAGGCTCAAAGGGGTTACCCATACCCCCAACAGCAACCTGCACCACAGGGACAACCAGTCCCAAATATACCACCTTATGGATCAAGAGGACCACAGGCACAAGTTTGCCCACCAAATCCTATGTTTGTTCCTCCAGTAGTGGTTCAACAGGCACAAAATATGGTTCCTAGGGACCAAATTGCTGATATTGTTAGAGAGATGTGTGGACCGATGGCTCGGGGGGTCCAGACTCCTGTGTAAAGAAAACCATACCCAGAATGGGTAGACAGGGTACATGAATACCCAAGAGGTTTCAGGACACCAAATTTTGCCCTTTTTTATGGGAATGGAAACCAATCAACAGTGGAGCACATTGCTAGGTTTGCTGCTCAATACGGTGAATTTACTAATAATGACTATATGAAGTTAAGGTTATTCCCAAATTCCCTAACTGGGGGAGCATTTGTATGGTATATTAACCTTACACCTAGCTCTATCCAGACTTGGCAACAAATGGAAGAGGCTTTTCATGCTCAATTCTTCCAATCAGAGCCAGAGGTTTCCATGGCAGACTTGGCAAGGTTGAGTCAAAGGCCTGATGAGAAGGCTACTCAGTTTATTGCCAGATTTAAAAGGGCTTGAAATAAATGTAAAGTCATCCTACCAGAGCCAGAATTCGTGAGATTGGCTCAGAATGGCTTAGAGTTTAGGCTTCGAAAGAAGTTTGACTCAACTAAGTTCAGAGACTTAATGGAACTCACTTATAAGGTGTCTAGGTACGAAGCATTATTAGAGGAGGAGCAAGATTGAAATAATGCATCATACAAGACATATTATAGAGATCCTAATTATGAGATCGATGCAACAGAGATTGTGGGGAAAGAACCTGTGATCTGTGAAGCATTAATTCATAAGGATACAACAATTGACCAACAGTTTAAAAAGAAAGACCTTCATAGGAAATACTATTTCGATTTAACTAAGGCAGATGACATTTTTGATCATTTGCCTGTGGTCAACTTCCTTAAGTTACCAAAAGGAGTCAAAATTCCATCTCCAGATGAACTTAAAGGAAAAATATATTGTAAATGGCATAATTCTTGGTCTCGCTCGACTAAAAACTGTATTGTTTTTCGAGACAGGATCCAAGAACAAATTCGGAAAGGAAGTCTAAAATTCCCAGCTAAAGCAGAAAAGGCCATGGGGATCGACAGTAATCCATTTCCAGAACTTGGAGAAAGTGCAGCTAATGTTGTTGTACCAAACTTCCAAAATTTATCTCTGTAGGAATTGGAAGAGGTCAATGTGCAAATGCATGTTGCCAGCCAAGCTACTGTTAAGAAAGACACTAGAAGTCTGCCAGTTGTTGGACAAAGCTCTACAAGTCAGAGAAAAGACTCTGATGAAGAAACACTGAATGATGATTCCTTGGAGGCAGCAATTATCCAAAGAATGTGTCGTAGGTGTAGGTTAAGCTATAAGTGGCTGAAAGGGCTCCCGATTGATGGGAAGTAATACTATAAGGATGTGCAGAGACGTCCTAAACCAACCAGTGCTCATAACAAAAGGCCATATCCAACTAGTGTTAGGCAGCAGCCATTAATGGTTGAGCCAACAGCTGATAGAATGCATTCTAAAGGCAAGAGGCCTTTATATGAGTCCAGGCCACCTAACTATTACAGAATGGAGAGCAATCATTCTGAAAGGAGATCGGAGAGGGGCTCAGTTTGTGGGATCAGAGCCAGAGATTGGCCCCCTAGACTAGCATCACGCAGGACAGATAGTGGCTACCTTCATCAAAGGTCTGAGTTAGGCCCAAAACATGAAGCCAGGGCCAAGCAGTGGCCTTCGCAGCCAGCTTCGAAGATGGCCTCGAAGGAGGAAAGAAACAGTTCAACAGCTGAGTCAGTAAGTTCGTGGGTACCTGGAGTTCCAGATTGGTTTGTGATGCAGAACAAACCTAGGGAAGTGTCCACCTAGAGAGATGTTGTTGGAAACCAAGGTAGGATGTTCAAACCTCCTTTGGTGGCCCCATACAATTGGGTATTGCTTAAACACCCGAAAACAAAGGAACCATATATGGTCCCCGTAATTTCTAGATCACAAAGAAGGAAGATTCAGCATAGGTACACTCAATACCAGAAAAACCTGAAAGAAAGTGGAGAAAGCTCCTCATTGGTCCAGACAGAAGGAAAGAAGAATCCAAAGTCAGACCATACTCCAAAACCAACTCTACAAGACAAAATGGGTTGTAGCAGAGAACAATTGGCCAAAGTTCACTCTGAACTAAAAGCCAGAGAGAAATCCAGTCTAGCAGGATTGGAGAAGGCTTTGATGGAGAGTGATGGCGAGACAGAAGAAGAAGTTGGCCTAGGCCAAAAGAAATGAATGGTTGAGGAAGAAATGTTCGAAGCCTTCATGGCTGAACAAACATTTTTGGTTGCTGAACAAACATTTTTGGTTGAAAAGCCAGTCAGAAAAGACCATTCAAAGGAGTCTGTTAGTAATGAGGTGCCAGAATGCCGCATGGAAGATGCTTCTGAAGTGACTAAGGTGGCCAAGAGAAGAAACAGGCACAGCCGGCCATTCAATTTGGCTCAGTATCAATGAATATGGTACACATACTACCAAATTAATTCCAAGCTGGAGATGAGGACCAAGAGGGGCAAGAAATTGACCCAATTCCAGTCTCTAGCGAAGACTCACAAGTGAGTATGGTGCAAGATAATTCTGGAATGGCTACCCCAATGGAAACTGAATATGAGAGTGAAGAAGAGGTAAGTATTAACCTCTCATATCCTTTTGAGTATCCCTCGAACTCTATGACACAACATGTCAAGCCTTTGTATATCAAGGCCTTCTTCGATGGGATACAATTGAACCAAGTCTTGGTGGATAATGGGGCAGCGGTGAACTTACTACCGAAATTTTCCTTGAAGAAACTAGGGAAAAGGAACCCCTGGTTAATCCCGACCAGCACAACCATTGTTGGCTTCGCTGGAGACAAACAGATGGCTCAGGGAATTCTGTCCATCAACTTGAGTATGGGAACCAGAGACTGCATGATGGCATTCTTCGTGATCGACAGCAATGCTAAGTACAATACTTTACTTGGCAGAGATTGGATCCACACTAACAAATGTGTGCCTTCCTCTTTGCATTAGAAAATAATGATGGCCTTGGGCAATGGCCAAATTGTATATTGAGGGAGTGACAGCACTCAGTATACTGAGGAAACCTGATGGCTCAGGTGAAGTGACGGCTGATGAGGAGGTAACACACTTGAAGCACTTAGTCCAGGAAAGTGCTGATGATGAGGTTGTCGTTAAGGATGACAATGATGCCTAGTTGTAGGCAAAAAGATGAAGCACAAGAAGCCAAGTCTTTGGCTCTAATTAAGTTTTCAATATTGGATGTAAAATCAATAGTCCAGAAAGTGCAAGAGCAAGAGAAAGAAGCCATGATAATTGGCTGGAAGCAGAAGCAGCAACAGGCCAGAGTTTTGGCCTTTGATAAATGTTGTGCATTAGACATTGAAACAAAAGTCCAAGAGATACAGGAAGAAGAAGCCTTATGGACAGACTTTGTCTATGAGGAAGAGGGTAAAGATGTTGAATCAAAGAATCTGGGAGCAGAACAAGGCAAGGAGATTTCTTCGAAGCCAGAAGGGATCAAAGAAGGAGCTTCGGTAAGTTCTCAAGTACAAGACCCCTTAGAAGAAGTAAATTTAGGGGAAGGTTCTATACAATAGCCCATCTATATAAGTGCTTGTTTGAATGCTTTGGACAGGGACCAGTTGTTGGTTGTTCTAAAGAAATATAAAGATTGTTTTGCATGGTCTTATAATGAACTACCCGGATTGGATAGGTCATTAGTGGAACATAGGCTCCTTATGAGGCTTAACTTCAAGCCATACAAGCAAAAACCAAGAAGAATGAGTCCGGAAGTGATTCAGAAAGTTAAGGAGGAAATTCTTAGACTACTCAAGGCAGGCTTTATTAGGACAGCCAGGTATGTTGAATGGTTATCCAATATTGTGCCTGTAGTTAAGAAAAATGGTAAAATGAGGGTATGCATTGATTTCAGAAACTTAAATCTAGCAACTCCCAAAGATGAGTATCCTATGCCTATAGTGGATTTGTTGGTAGACAGTTCGGCAGGGCATCAAATTTTATCAATGATGGATGGGCACCCTGGTTATAACCAAATCTGCATTGCAGAAGAAGATGTTCACAAGACAGCATTCAGATGTCCTGGGAATATTAGCACCTTCGAATGGGTTAAAATGCCATTTGGCTTGAAGAACGCTGGAGCTACATAGCAGAGGGCTATGAACACTATCTTTCATGACCTCATTGGAGGGTATTTAGAGTGTTATATTGATGACGTTGTAGTGAAATCCTAATCCATGGAGGAACATCTGTTTCACTTAGAAGCAGCTTTTGAAAGAATGATAAAGTTCAAGTTGAAACTCAATCCTCTTAAGTGTGCTTTTGGTGTATCATCTGGAAACTTCTTGGGCTATGTAGTACACAAGAAAGGAATACAGATTGACCAGAATAAAGCCAAAGCTATCATTGAAGCCAACCCTCCATCAAGTAAGAAAGAATTACAAAAGTTCCTTGGACAGGTTAATTTTCTTCGAAGATTCATTTCTAACACTGCAGGGAAAACTAAAGTCTTTTCTTCCTTGTTAAGGCTAAAAGATGAAGAAGAATTTGTGTGGACATCAAAGCATCAAATTGCTTTCAAAGGAATCAAAGCCTGCTTGGCCAACCCTCCAGTGCTGATGCCACCAAAGGGTGAAAAGCCCTTGAAGTTATACATAGTTGCAGCAGAGGATTCATTAGGAGCTTTCTTAGCCCAAGACAATGAAGAAGGCAAGGAGCAAGCTGTTTATTACCATAGTAGGTTTTTAAATTCTTGTGAATGTAAATACTCAGCTGTAAAAAAGCTGTGTCTTGCATTGTATTTTGCTGCAATAAAATTAAGATATTATCTTTTGCCTACAACTGTCTTGGTAATTGCAACCACAGATTTGGTTAAGTATATGTTATCTAGACCTATGTTGACGGGAAGAATTGGCAAATGGATACTAGCCTTATCAAAATTTCATTTAGATTATGTTCCCCAAAAGGCAGTAAAAACACAAGTTTTAGCTAATTTTTTGGCAGACCATCCATCTCAAACAGAAAGCCAAGAAATAATGGAACTTGGTATGGCTAGTGTTGAGCCATGGAAAATGTGGTTCGATGGATCAAAAGCCAATGGCCTAATTGGAATTGGTATAGTGATTAAATCACCACAAGGAGTAGAAACCACACATGGTTTCAGGGTGGATGAGATTACTTGTTCTAATAATCAAGCTGAATATGAAGCCTTAATAGTGGGACTGGAAATTCTTATTGGATTGCAAGTTCATGCAGTTGACATATTTGGAGATTCTCAATTGGTGGTTAACCAAGTGAAAGGGATTTTCAAATGTCAAAGTATATGCATGTTGTCATACTATGTTGTTGCATTACATCTGCTTTCTCAATTTCAAATAGCAAATGTAACTCATGTCCCAAGATTCTTGAATAATAGAGCTAATGATGTGGCTCAGAAAGCCAAACAACATTTCAGAAATTAATACCACCCTTAAATAAAAGGAATGTGGTCCTCAAAGTCAATCATAATGACTTACAAGAACAAGATTGGAGGCATCCAATAATGTCGTATCTGGCTGGCCCATCTTCAAAGGCCAGTAGAAAAATTAAATTGCAATCTATGCAATACATGATATATGGTAATGTTCTCTATAAAAGGGGGGGAGATGGTTTATTGCTGGAATGTTTAGGCCCAAAAGAAGCACTGACAACTATGGCTGAGGTTCATGAAGGCATCTATGGTGCTCATCAGCCTGGTGTGAAGATGAGATGGTTGCTTTGAAGGCATTCCTACTATTGGCCAACTATCCTTAAAGACTGCATAGAATATGCAAGAGGTTGTCAGGCATGTCAAAAGCATGGCACAATAAGGCATGTGCCCATAACTGACTTGCATGCAGTAGTGAAGCCTTGGCCATTTAGAGGATGGGCCATGGACATGATGGGAAAAATACACCCACTTTCTTTGAAGCACCATCGTTTCATTTTGGTGGCCACTGATTACTTCACTAAGTGGGTCTAAGCTAAGCCATACAAAGCTATAGACCAAACTGAGGTCATTGGATTCATTAAGGATTTAATCCATAGATTTGGTATCCCATAGATTATAACTGTTGATAATGGGACGGTATTCGATGGGAAAATGGTGAAGTCTTTTGTGGCAGAGTTTGGAATTAGCCTTGTTAATTCCACCTCCTATTATGCACAAGCCAATGATTAAGCTGAATCATCCAGTAAATCCTTGAAAAAAGGAATACAAAAGGTTGTGGAAGACAATCCTAGGGATTGGCATAACTTATTGTTGGATGTATTGTGGGCTTATAGAACTTCCCCAAGGTCAAGCACAGGAGTCACTCTTTACGCCTTAGTATATGGACATGATGCAGTGTTACCTGTGGAAATTAATGTTAAGTCCATGAGGGTAAGATGCCAAGACCAGTTAAATCTTGAGCAATACCATCAGAGTATGTGCTTGGAATTAGAAAGCATAGATGAAGCTAGAATTCTGCCATTAAATAGCATTCTTTTTCAAAAGAAGAAAGCAACCAAAAACTATAATAAAAAAGTCAAATACATTGGCTTTGATGAAGGTGATTTGGTATGGAAGACAATACTCCCAATAGGGATTAAAAGCCATAAGTTTGGCAAATGGTCACCTAATTGGGAAGGACCATATCAAATTCATAGAGTCCTGCCTTTTGGAGCATACCATTTGAGAAATTTAAATGAATACATACATCCCAAAAAGATTAATGGCAGATATTTGAAGCCTTATTTTCCAACCATTTGGAAAACACAAGGAATAAAATAAACATCAAGTACAAGAACATGAGAATACTCAAATGATAAATAAGAATTTGTTCTTCATAAAGAGTTGAATACATTCTGCCATAAATTGGCCCAGAAATCATTACAATGTCTCAATTGTTCTTTTACAATGATGTTCTATTCTTAAATGATGAGAACAACTGGATGGTTGTGGTCATTTCCTACTTTTGGTCAGCCAGTCCTTGGTTGGTGATCTGTAGTTTGGTGTCAGTTCAGATTAAGGCCTGGTTCACTGCAGATAACTCCTCCTCAAGTTGAGCTTTCCTCTCCAATAGTTGAGTTCGAAAGTGGGAGACAGAAGAATGTTGTTCCTTTAGTTTTGATACCTCAGCATGCACTGTGGAAACAAAGCTCTGATCTTCAACCAATTTCTCCTCCGCAGCCTTGGCAGCATGGCAAATGTTGATATAGAAGTCAATAGTGGCTGTTGCCTGAGATAAATGACTTGAAACAGTCATGCCAGATTGCTCAACAATCTTGCAGCACTAAAGGAAGCCATATCTTATTATAGGTTTCTCTAAGGCCTCGAAGGGAATCCTCGAAAAGGATGTCAATAGCTCCAGGCAGTTGTCCAAGTCTATCAGAGGTGAAGAAGGCTTACTACTGGAGGAAGAGCTCTCAAAAATTTCTAGTAAGGAATCAGCCAAAACTAATGGCTCAGTCTCATCACTAGCCATTGGAGAGGTAGAAGGCAGGTCGAAGAGACTAGCTAGTCTTGCTTCAAAAACGTCTACCTCATCTGTGGACATGAAGGGGGCAAAAAGGGCTTTGGTGGAAGGCACAAAGGACTGCATAGAGATAGGAGAAATAGCAGTCTCTATGGTTCTAGCCACCAATAAATCAAGGGAAGAAGGGCTGGAACTAGGCAAAGGTAATAAACTATGAGTTGGAGAGCTGCCAGTACCCTCTATAGGGGAATCAGCTACCATCGAAGAGAAGGTAATAGCTGGAACTTCCTTAGGAGGAGAAGGAAAAGCAAGGCTCGAAAGAGAATTAAATTGAGATAGATCAAAACACAAGTAAGGAAGATATGGAGTTAAGCCAAAAGAAAGTGATGCAAGAATACTTGGCCTTAGGAAGGGTATAGGAAATATAGGGCCTGGAAGTGGCAGAATTATTTGAATGGTCTCCACATCTTGAGTTTGTTCTACTTCAACTGAAACTGAGGGAGTCTTTATTGGAAGAATAGGCTCAATAGTTATTGCTACAAAAGAAGAAGTACAAAGTAATGTCAAGTCTCAAATACCAAGAAATGGACAAGGGAAAATAATAAAGACATGAAAGAAGTTACTTGTTTCAGAAGTGGTAACAACAATGGGAGGGCTGCAAAGAGAATAGTACTCAGCAATATGCTGCCTCCTTACAGTTTCTCTTTGGATTGCATCAGCAGCAGCAGCTTCATCTCTTAAGAATTGCTGCTGTCGTTTCTTCTCAGCTCTTTCAAAAACAATTATGGCCTTAGAATGTTCCTGCTCTACTGCCTTGGCAGCTGCCTCATGAATAAGGTCTTCGACTAAATCAAAAGGGGAAACAATCATCTTCCTTCTCTTTTTTCTCTGTATCGGTATTGCCTGTTCCTTCTCAATTTCTCTCTCTTCAATCTGGGATTCAGATTCCTCAAAAGTGAGTTCCTCTGCTACTACTCTGGCAGTTGTCTCATGAGTGGGATCTTGAGCCAAATCAGAAGAAGAGACAGTTGCTCTCTTTCTTCTTTGTAAGAGTGTCTCTTGCTCTTGATCTTCTTCTTCTTTTTCTTCTTCTTTTTCTGCTGATTGAACTTCTGGTGCTCCCTTTTCAGGATCAGGCGAGAGTTTCCTTTTCTTCTTTTGCTGCTTGCTCCTGAGGAGATGTAAAGCTTGGGTCTTCTGAGGAGAATCTCCCTGTGAAGCACCCGCACCACCTTCACAAAAGAAGAACTAAAGATAAGGCTAAGAAGCATTATAAAAAAGGCAAAAGGAGAAGAAACAAGGGTATATACCTTTCTTAGAAGCAGCCCGAGTAACTCTAGGAGGAGTAGAAGTAGCAAAAGTAGACTGTGTGGTGGCAGGCATAGGAACTGAAGTGGTAAGAACAGTGGAAGAAGTAGCAACTCCAGCTCCTTTGGGCTTAGATTGGGGCACATCCAGCACCATTAATAAGTCTTGAGAAGCAATGGCCAAGTATACTTCCATGTTGGTCATTCACCAGTTTTGGTACCTCTTCAATAGGTTACCTTGAGGAATAAAAGGGATATATTCAAAATCG
Organism: Camellia sinensis; assembly: GCF_055761805.1. Lineage (NCBI taxonomy): Eukaryota > Viridiplantae > Streptophyta > Magnoliopsida > Ericales > Theaceae > Camellia > Camellia sinensis. The sequence continues at coordinate 59,868,501 of NC_138962.1, read as the reverse complement.
ATCAAGTTCTATATAAACTTATAAGTTGCCTCCTCTAGTCTGGACCTTCAAAACTTTAAATCCCTGCTAGTAAGACTCAGATTGGTGTTGTTGCAGAGAGGTATTGGGACCCTTTGTGAGAAGCCAAATTGTCTAGCACATTGAGTAGGATAATAAGGCCCAGCAATGCATTTGTAGGCTCTGGGGTTCATTGTCCCAATAAATAGCTCTCTAGGGATCAGAATAGAAGCCCATATATCTTTATGAGGAGGTGAAGCACAGAGAAATTCTTCAACCAAGATGGGCCAATAGTAATGGGTTCGAAAGGACGAAAGCTGTAAGAAGGAAGGGAAGCTGGAAGTTGGTGAAAGAAAGAGAAGTAGAAGGATAAAGTGAAGCATTGGCTAGCCTCATGCCATGAGTAGCAGGGTTTGGCTCAAAAAATTTAAGGCACTTAGACTGTAGCTTAGCAAAATAAGCAAAAAGCCAAAACTGAAGTATCCAAAATGGATTTCGTTGATTGGCATCTAAGGGTTTCTCACAGAAAAGAGAACAAGCTCTATATACATGACCTAGAACATATGGGGCTAAGGCCACCTTTTTCTGTAGGACAAGGGCTTTGGCGAGAGGGACAAATTCAGGCATGATTGTTTGAGAAGAAGTGCAAAAAAGGAATTTACAAAGCCAATATAGTATGAAAGAAAAAAATTTACAAAGCCAATATAGTATGAAAGAAAAAAATTCCCTATCAGTTACAGGACCCTCCCTTCTATTCTTAGCCTTGACAAAGTCACTGTAGAATGAGTTAAGGGAGGAGAGGGAAAAGGGGACTGGTAAGTCAGGATAATCTGGTCCAATAGGGGTACCAATGGGAGACAATCCTAATAGATGATAAATATCAAGAATAGTAGCGGCCATCATCCCACATCTGAATTGGAAAAAATTAAAAGCAGAATTCTAGAAACAAAGAGCAGCAGGAATTAGGAAAGAGTCCTCTGAGATGGTAAACCTGGATAGTCGAAGGGCATCGAGAAGGCAGAGCTCTTGAAGGTCCAAAGTCCTAGCAGGGACAACCCGATCATACCATTCTTGCCACTCTGGTCTCACCTTGGGCCAGCATCGGTGGGGACGGTTCATCCTCCAGGTTCCCCAGTCAAGACCACCTTCGTAAAGGACACAGTGGTCTTCTAGACGTGGATAATGCTGGAAGCTCAGTAAGAATCTCCTTGAAGATGGGCCCAAGCACATAGTCCTGTTGCTCATGACATCGAGGGATGAAGATGAGTCCATCGCTGGCGCTTTTCTCACCGGCCTTGTATTTTTCACATTCTGCCTCAATGATCCTTTTCAGGGTTACAGACGGGCTTGCGCGCTCTACAACTGGTGCTTTCAATGAAGAAGAAGCCATTGATTGAAAGCTTTCTCAGAGGACGAAGTTGGAAAAGGGGGTAGAGAGTCAGTAGAGATAAAGGGTTTATGTGTTAAACGAGCGAGTGATTTCAAAACATGAAATAAAAGGGTTTTAAAAACCTCTGTGTCTGGAAAATGTATCGCGTGATTCGTTAAGTACTAAAAGTACAAATACGAAGAGTTTCCTTCAATATTGATACTTTTAGAGGGAAAAACACACCCCAGATGTTGATGCCAACTTCGAAGTAAAATATTTGGCTTCGAAACTAGATTTTGGCGCCAAAAGTCAAATAACAACGGCTTCGAAATAGAGAAGCTGACTTTGAAACACATTCCATACCTAAGGATGTAAGAATGCTCAAGTATTTGTTTACTTCAAAAGGATTAAAGACCTGTTTTAGGTTTCTTAAATGAGAGTGATGGCCTTCGAAGAAAAACTTGAGACCACTTAAGGATGAGAATTGGTATTCGAAACATCAAAACCATTAGTTGGTTTATATATATATACAAAAAGAGATTGTCTTTTCGAACTAAAACAGTGCAGCCCTAAAAAATGAGCTTCCATATTTTTGAAAGTATGGACTGTTGTTCGAAGGAAAGAAGGTCAATTTAAAATTGATTGATCATACTAACCATGGCCATATGTTGGTTATGATTAAAACAAGCTTTAAGGGGTAAGATTGTTAAAATTCAAAGCACTGATTCCAAATAAAATTAGCAAAATTGTAAACTTTATTCTATAAATTGGAAAAGTTCATGTTGATTTTTGTAGTGTTTCATTTAAAACGATTGAGTCCAGATTTGAAGGATAAGATTGTCCAGTTTGAAGGCCCAAATTTGCTGTTAAAGACAAATGGAGACAAGATGAAACAGTGCCGAACAAAAAAAAGTCTTAGTTATATTAAAGCAAAAGCAGTTACATGGAATGGCCCTCTTTGGGTACAAATTCAAGCTCATAAAAGTAGGGAATAGAATAAATAACAAGATCATGAAATTTGGTCCAACTATGATCAATGAATTTCTGTTCTTTCTTTATTCTATCCTCTATTTCTTCTAGGATTGGCTGCATAAGTTGATGTGCTCTCACTTCATAAAAGAGTTATTCAGCCTTTATTTCGAATGATGTTTCTCTTAATCCTTGTTCCAACTCGTCTATATCTAAGTCATCCCAGTACGCAGAATCTTTATTCTTGAAGCTTTCAAATTCTTCAATGAATTTCTCTGCTTCGTATTGGGCATGAACTCGAAGGGATGAGAGTTGGTCCAAAGATTGAGTAGTGGCCACAGAGGTCCGATGCCAGTGGAGGAGCAATGGAAGTTGGTTCAAAAACATGTGAAGCTCTGCTTGGCCAAGAGGGTTGAGGACGTGACCCCGAGTCAGAATGTCACAAGCCCATTGAAGGTTCTTGAGAGGGATGTCATCCTCAAGGACATTAAAAGGAAAGTAAGAGAAGGCCGTAAGCAAAAGTTGGGCTTGCTTCTGTTCAGCTGAAGTAGGAGAAGGTAGAGGCTTGTAGGGAGGAAAGACCTCATCCTCAGAGAGGGCAAGCTTCAGTCTCTCTGTCTAGCAAGGAGTTGGCGGAGGAGAAGGTATGGAAGCCTCCACTTCAGGAGGAGGAGCAAGGGCAGAAGGAACAAGGGCATTAATATAATCGAGCCAATCAGAAGAGCAAAGCTTTGCCTTCTGGGCTAAGAACGACGGATTGTACCCTTGTGCCTCTTCGGAGGGTCAGGCAGTGTGCACTATCTTTGTAGCCATGGAGGATGTGTACCATGCTACAAGTAGATTCTCCTCCAAACTGCGTCGACGGTCGATAGGCACGTAAGGATAGACCACCGAGCTTCGCACATAGAAAGGGAACTCTAATGGATCAGTAAACTCGACAAAGTGATGGTTGATTCGCTCCCTTAAATCACAGACCTCAGGTTTTGACCGTCTTGTCCAGTCAGGAGCCCTAGAGGAAAAAGAAGCTGCAGCCTTATCCCATGCAGAGGGTTGTGAAGAAGAACTTCCCATGTCCATATTTGCAACTTTCTGAATCAAAGGATTGAGAGCAGTTTGTTCGTAGTCCAAGGGTGAGTCAGAAGAAGAACTTCCCATGTCTATATTTGTAAGTTTCTGAATCAAAGGATTAAGGGCAATGTGTTCATAGTCCAAAGGCTAATAATTTGCAAAGGCATCCATGACGTGAATATTGAAAGGCGGGTAAAGGTGGCTAATTAATACATGGAGGTTCTTTCGAGGAGGAACATCATCATCAGATAACTCTTCGTGTGCTCGATCAATGGAGGAGAAAATTGATTCGGCCATAAAAAATGTATCAGTCTGTTCGAATACTAAGGTGGTGGGGATGTTCAAAAGATTGAAGGAGAATTTAATGCAGATGATGAATGACAGTTGCATTTCTGGAAGAATGCAAAGCTCATGCACATTCTAAGACGTGGATAAAAAAACCTTGATCCACTAATATCACCAAGTATTGGGTATATTAGTACGGGGGGTAATGTTGGCTACATATTTTGTACAAGCCAATTACAATTCGACGCGTGGCAGAATAAGGGTAATACAGGAAGACTATTCAAGTCTTCGATCCTGATCGTACACGTGGCAGTTAGTATTAGTTATTACGAGATCTGAGTAGCAGTGGATCAACAAAGAGATGCAAGATGATGTGGCTTCAACGGTTACTCACATTTAAATTTAAATTTAGGAGGGAAGCCTAACTGCAAGTGATGGCACAATGGAGCTAATTATAAGGCAACATGATCAGCGATCATGGAAGAGCAGTTCGACGGTTGGAAATACAGTTCGATGGTCATCCTCGAGAAGTCTAAATAGCAGAGGAGGCCCAGAAAAAGAGCCCCAAACTCATATCCAAAAAACTAGTCTTATTATACTTATTTTCTTTTTCAGTTTTACATTTTCAGTCTTTCATTTCTTGTACTTTAAATTCCTGCACTGCATGTCGTTCATAGGAGTAGTTTCAAGTAGATTGTTGCTATAAACCTCTACGAGGCTGAGTTTGGATCATTGTAAGTTTTTCATTTTAATGAAATACTTCACTGTTCTTTATTTAATTGTTATTTTGCTTAATTCTCCTAAATCAAGCTACCAATAAAAGTCCTCTTCATTGAGGCTGAAAGAACTAAAACACAATCGTCTGATAATTGGTTGGCAGTTAATTTTCTGTAAGGACTGATTGATCCTTGCTGGCACGCTCGTAATTACAATAATAACCTTCGAAAGCCAAAAAGCCAACAGAGGGCGAAAGATGTAACAGGAAGAACGAATTCATGGGAAAGAACAAATGTATGAAAAGTACAAATCAACAACCACGAATCCAATTCAATATGAGGACAAACCAAACTCAAACATAGAGAGCCAAGAGAGTTCTCAATCAAGCAACCATAGGATAATGAAATTAAGAATTGGATTGCACAACCACGGTGAGTAACTGGTTTCACCCCTAAAACAACGTCGTTTTGAGACATTCGAGCTATTCAGGCCATGAAAATTCAAGCTACTAAGCATTGTTGAAATCAAAATGAGGCGACAATATTGAGTTTTCCTCCCAATAAAATTTAGTTTTATTGCTGAATGAATCATTTTGGTCACTGAAAATAATCTTTGCCGATCATAATTTTTTGTAGCCAAAAATAAAAGTAAAACAACGCTAATTATTTGGCGACAAAACTATTTTAGTAGCCAAAAATTATTATTCCACGACAAAAAAATTTTTGGTCACCAAAAATAAATATTTGCCGACTAAGTTTGGTCGCCAAAGATTAATAGCAAATATTATGCAAGATGTTTGCCGACTAAATTTATTTGGTAGGCAAAAAGTAGTATACGATGACTAAATAAATCTTCGTAGCAAAAAAATCAAAACTAATGCCGACGAATGTCTTTTGGTCGCCTATTGGGCAACTTTTTAGCGACTAATTATATATTAGTCTCCTATTGGGTGCTTTTTAGCGACTAACTATTTTTTAGTCGCCTATTGGGTCACTTTCTAGTGACTAATTGTGTTTTTTGTCGCCAATAAGTACTATACGGCTACTAAAAATTTTTAGTAGCTAAAATATGAAACATTGTTGACCAATACAAATTTTAGTCGCCAAAGGGCTGACTTTTGGCGACTAAATTTATTTTAGTCGCCAAATTTGGTCGCCAAAAGTGCAAATTGTTGTAGTGTTCTTTCAATTAGCTCGATTTTGATCCTGTATTTATTATTTTGTCTCAATTTAGTCTAATTAATTACAACTTTTAGCATTTTTTTTTTTTTGTATAGAAAACACACACATAAGTGTTTTGTGCCATATAATTAAAAATAATTATAAACTTACTCAACTCAGTTAGTTAACATCAACAAATTTAGTGATAATTTTCTTTAAAAAGTACAAACAATATTATTAATTCGACCAAAATGAAACAAAATCCAAAATTAAAAGTTAAAATTGAGTCAATTGAAAGTGTGGAGCTAAAATGATACATGGGATAAAATATAGAGACTACCAATGTAATTTTTCTTAATTTTTTATTGTCTTCATGTCTTTGAATACATTGGGATGTGATGGTTTATCTGCTTTAACTTTGATATATGGTTTATTTGTTTTGGGGAAATATTAAAGGATAGGCACCATATGTAACTTATAACTTAAAAAAAAATGACGTAATTTTAATTTTTTAAGTCATAATTAAAAACAAAATATCATAACTAAATATAACATAAGACATAATTAAAGAATACCTAAAATAATGTCAAAAAATTGTAACAACCTAGAATACAAATAATGTGATAACAGGTGAAAACTGTAATTAACCTTGGTTTGTATTATTATTATTATTTTTCTGGTCCTCAGTTTTTCATTGGCTCTACGCTGTGAATGGAAAAGAAAAGTCGTATATTGGCCATGCCCTGTCAGCATGCAAATATTTCTTTCCTTCATTCCTCTTTTTTGCTTTTCTTTTGCATTTGAAGTTTGGTCCTCAATATTTTATTTTATTTTTTTAGAAAAGATCTTAAAAGAAAGTGAACCAAGCTTGTATGAAGACCGTGTTTAATCCTGATCTTAAATCACTTTTGCTGTGAAAAGTCCCTAATAAGTGCATAATATCTTAAATTTCAAGTGGTATACTTTTGGGAATTATTGTAGTCTCAGGTCCCTTAGAATTTGGTCAAGAAGCCTTGATCTCCCAAATTTTTCTGTCCTCTTCTAATTCATTCATAATAACTATTAGATCACGTAAAAAATGTTAGCATACATAAATTTAATTTAATAATTAAAAATTTTATGACATAATTTAATAATTGGGAGTCCATTAACACGAGAGATATCATGCCTATAATAGTCAAACGATCCACCTATGGAAAGTCATGATTGATCTGATATATAAAATAGTAAGCAATTCTCCTTCTTATTATTATTCCAAACCAATTTCTTGCTTAGATTTTGATGGATAAATTCTTTCTAATATTTTTTAAACAAATTTTATTCTAATCCTGCAAACCCATTAAGGGATAGCATGTTATGATGAATTACTTCGATAAATTTGATAGATATGATGATGAAAATTGAAGGCAATAATGTATATATATATATATATATATTTGCATTTATTTATTTTTGTAATATATTTAGGGGTTAGACTGTCACCGGTCTTTCATCGAATTGGACAGTCTGGCCTAGTAGACTAGTTTTTAGGTCCTGTCTCGATGATTCGAACCGTTTAAATTTTTGGATTTGTCGAGTACATCATTTTCGCAAAAAATCAAATCGATTGGATAACAAAAACCACGGCCTTGTTTGGTTTAACTCTCAAAACATAATTTTTGGAAAAAAAATCCACAATTTTGTTTGGTTGTGTTTGAATTTTTTTTTAAAATTATTTTCTCTCTCCTACACATCAATCAATCACTTTTTCTCTCTCCTCTCTCATTCTCAATCATTTTTTCTCTCACACACATTTACTCAATTACAACAAAATATCAAATCATTCTAAACTCCCAAACTCCAAAACTATTTTCAAAATATATAACCAAACAAACCAAAAAAATTTCAAAACTGTCTCCCCAAATTTTTTTTTTTGAAAATTTATCTCAAAACACAAACCAAACACACCCTACATGTTCGGATTAATTTTGTTTGAACCATTTATTTTGTCAATGTTTATATTTTTCCACATAAAACTGATCTGAACATGTGGTTGTCGTTGTCCAATCCACTTGATTTCTTGCATTGATGATATACTCGACGAATCATAAAATATGAACTATTCGAATCATCGACGCATAGTCCAAAAGTGAGCCCAATGGGCCCAATAATCCGATTGGAGAGAAAGCATGTCCCTTTAAGATACATGCTCAGAAAGAGTAATAACAGCAATCTCTTATTGGGAAATTTGGTAGTAAATTCCTTTTAAATTTTGATAGGCTTATTTTCTAACAAGTCCTCTGAATATTGTTACACTATGTTTAGTCCTCATGTTTGAAGGATTTGATCCTATAAACCTCAAATCGACAGTTTCTATTTGTACCCCAAAAATTAGATTGGATATCTAATTTAATTATATTTTTTTTATTAGTATTAAGTCCCTATTTAAAATGATAAAATAAGATTTGACATTGGAAAAAGTGTAAATAAATGTATTTTGGGCACCCCATTAATCATTAGCCTCAATATTCCTTTTCTCTCTTCTCTTCCTACTTTCATCACTTTGCATCTTCATACCCAACCCTAACCCAACTCTGTTTGCTTTAATTCATCATTCTTGAATTCTATTTCGTATTGAAATCAACAATGGACAATAAAGAAGATGTTTCCAATCAAATTTTTTTTATAGAGAAAGTAGTTTTAATTGTAGTTCATCATTTTTCGTAGTTTGGTTTTCCGAATTCATTCGGAACTAGGTATCCGAACAAACTCTATATGTTTGGAATTAATTATCTGAAAAAATATATTTTTATTTCGTTCGGCACTAAGTATCCATATGAAACAACTGGAACAATTTTTTTTGTGTTCGACACTGAGTATTCAAACAAATTTCATATGTTTAGAATTAAGTATCTAGAAAAATATACTTTGTTCGACACTGAGTATCTATATGAAACAATTGGAACCGATTTTCTTGTGTTCGATATCGACTATCTAAACAAATTTCATATGTTTGGAATTAAGTATTCAGACAAATATATCTTGTTCGCCACTAAGTATCCATATGAAACAATTGGAATCGATTTTCTTGTGTTCAGCACTGAGTATCCGAAAACTAGTAGCCACTGGTAGATGTAGAGTGGGAGGAAATTTTCGTCTAATGTAGAGTGCAATGAGACCACTAGTGGATGTAGCGTGGGAGGAGACCTTCATCGCTTAGAATCCCTCTTCGTCTCGGATGAACCCTTTTCATCGCTTGAAATTCTCTTCTGATTTTGTTTATTTATTTATAGGTAATGGGGTGTACAAAGTAGATCTGTACAAGATTTTAGGGTTAAGATGGGTATCATTTGAGGTGTCTAAACAAATAAATAAAATTTCTAATTTATTATTAAGGTGCTTAAAATAATGGAGTGTACAATCTAATTCTTAGAGTGCATTTAGAGCCTCCCCTCAAATCCCATGTTGTTAGCTTTTTGTGGACATCCATGGCCCTCACAGTTATGGTATGAATTACTTTTATATTAATATCTAATATATATTATACCATATATACAAGGGATTTTTATTGATAAATCTCATTTAGAAGTGTTTTAACCTAAGCAGTCCATGAAGGAATTTTTTAACCCATTTAGTCCTATGTATGTATAGTTTTATTCCATAAAATCCTTTTTCTTGATTTACACTATTTTCTTGGACACTTATGCCCTTATTTTTAATTTTCATACCCTTATAAATATTTTTTGAACGGTTAGCAATTTTATGATGTGAACATTCATATTTTTAAATTCACATTGGTAGGAATGTAAAATTGGCCCGTGGGCGGCCCGAAACCCGCCCGCGAGCCGGCGCGGGCCCGGCCCGTTGACAATGTGATTATTCACATTAACATGTTAACATTCACATTAATAGGAGTGTAAAATTGGCCCACGTCCCGTGGCGCCGCGAAACCCACCCGCGGCCCATGGGCGGCCCAGGGCGGGCCCGGTCCAGCTCGTTGACAATGTGAATATTCACATTGACATGTTAACATTCACATTGATAAGAGTATAAAATTGGCCCGTGGCCCATGGGCAGCCAAAAGCCCGCCCGCAGCCGGCCCGTTGACAATGTGAATATTCACATTGACATGTTAACATTCACATTGATAGGAGTGTAAATTAGCCCGCGCCCCGTGGCTGGCCGAAACCCGCCCACGGCCCGTGGGCGGCCCGGGGCTGCCCGGCCCGGCCTGTTGACAATATGAATATTCACATTGACATATTAATATTCACATTGATAAGAGTACAAAATTGGCCAGCGGCCTAGGGCGGGCCGCACCCGGCCCATTGACAATGTGAATATTCACATTGACATGTTAACATTCACATTGATAAGAGTGTTAAATTTACCCACAGTCCGTAGGCAGCCCAAAGCCCGACTGCAGCCCGAGGCAGGCTTGGCCTGACCCGTGACAATGTGAATATTCACATTGACATGTTAACATTCACATTGATAGGAGTGTAAAATTTGCCCGCTGCCCAAAGCTCGCCCGCGGCCCGACCCGTTGACAATGTGAATATTCACATTGACATGTTAACATGCACATTGATAGGAATGCAGAATTGGCCCGCGGCCCGGGGCAGGCTCGTTTGTGTCCGGGCCCGAGCATGTCCGAGACCCTAGGCAAGGGCCTAGGCCATCGCTTTGAAGCTCGGCCCGGCCCATCGGCCTGCTTAAAGCCCATTCAAGGCTCGGTTCGAGGCCCAGCCCGCCCAAGGCGCAATGTCTTTTTTTTTTGTGGAAAATAATAAAATTTTGGTAGAAAAAATTAAAAAGAATTAAAAAAAATGGCCAAGCCCACCCAAGCCTGACCTATGCTCGAGGCTAGGCCCAGGCCCACCGGCCCGACCCGAGGCTCGATCCATCAGCCCGTCCAAAGCCTGAATACCCTTGCGCCAGGGCTAGGGCCTGGGCCTATTTTTTCGGCCCGTGGGCCGGCCCGGCCCGAATTTTTTCGGACACGCACGAGGCTCGATATGAGCCGGCCCAGGCCTCCACGCATTGATGATATGAATATTCACATTGACAATGTGAATATTCACATTATGGGTATTTTGGTAATTATGTCTCCCATAGGACTTATTGAAACATAAGAAAATAATGTGGACTAAATAGAATATAAGTAGATAAAAATGATATTTTGGTCTTCTTACCTCAAATAGGACTTAATGGAATAGTCAAAAAGAACGTAGGCTGCCCGAAGCCCGCCCGCGGCCCGAGAAAGGCTCGTTTGGGCCCGGGCTCAAGCCTAGTCCGAGACCCTAGGCTAGGGCCTGGGCCATCACTTTGAAGCACGACCTGGCCCATCGGCCCGGTTAAGGCCCATTCAAGGCTCGGTTCGAGGCCTGGCCCGCGTCGAGGCCCAGTGTCCTTTTTTGTGGAAAATAATAAAATTTTGGTAGAAAAAATTAAAAAGAATTAAAAAAAAATGGCCAGGCCCGCCCAAGCCCAACCCAAGCTTGAGGCTAAGCCCAAGCCCATCGGCCCAACCAGAGGCTCGACCCACCGGCCCGCTCAAAGTTTGAATATCCCTGTGCCAGGGCTAGGGCCTGGGCTTAATTTTTTGGCCCGTGGGCCTGGCCGGCCAGACCCGAATTTTTTTGGACACCCACGAGACTCGACATGGGTCGGGCCCCTACACATTGACGATATAAACATTCACATTGACAATATGAACATTCATATTGACGGTGTGAACATTCACATTAGGGGTATTTTGGTAATTATGTCACCCATAGGACTTGTTGAAACATAAGAAAATAATGTGGACTACATAGAATATAAGTAGATGAAAAGGATATTTTGGTCTTCTTATCTCAAATAGGACCTAATGAAATAGTAAAAAAGAACGTAGGGTGCCCGAAGTCGGCCCGTAGCCCAAGGAAGGCTCGTTTGGGCCCGGGCACGAGCTCATTCCGAGACCCTAGGCTAGGGCCTGGGCCATCACTTTGAAGCCCGACTTGGCCCATCAGTCCACTTGAGGGCTATTCAAGGCTCGGTCCGAGGCCCGGCCCGCCCGAGGCCTAGCGTCTTTTTTTGTGAAAAATAATAAAATTTTGCTAGAAAAAATTAAAAAGAATTAAAAAAAAATGACCTAGCTTGCCCAAGCTCGAGGTTAGGCCCAGGCCCACCGGCCCAATCCAAGGCTCGAGCCACTGGCCCGCCCAAAGTCCGAATAACCCTGTGCCAGGGCTAGGCCCTGGGCCTAATTTTTTGGCTCGTGGGCCGGCCCGGCCCGATTCGAATTTTTCCCGACATCCACGAGGATCGACATGGGCCGTGCCCCTACACATTAACGATATGAACATTCACATTGACAGTGTGAACATTCACATTAGGGGTATTTTGGTAATTATGTCACCCATAAGACTTATTGAAACATAAGAAAATAATATGAACTAAATGGAACATAAGTAGATGAAAAGGGTATTTTGGTCTTCTTATCTCAAATAGGACCTAATGGAATAGTCAAAAAGAATATGGGTTGGGTGGAATAAAACTCTTAGAAAGTGAATTTATCAAAAAAAGCTCCCATTATACAATATATTGTTAGTGTTAATAAAATGAATATTCTCGAATTGAGATATCAACTATGACGTGAACTTTCATGTGACGCATTTTCTTTCCTTAACAATACAAATATTTATGAATTGCAATATCAACAACATGATATTCCACATAGATATGATCTTCATTTTCATTGCATTTCATGTTCTCAATATCAACGGTGAATTTACATTCTACTATAATATGAACATTCACAGTGTTATTATTTATTCACAATAATATTCTGCCATAATGTAATCATTTTGTTATAATATGAATATTCACATTATTACGAACATATACTGTTAGTATTATATTATGATATGAATATTTACATTGTTATTGACTATTGTATGTGAATGTTCATACTATTTCTATGTTGTGGATTTTCGCATTCACATTGTTATTTTGAATATGTAATTTTTTTCAATTGAATGTTCAAATTATGTTGGGACATAAAGAATATTTATGTATTTAATCGAAAAAAAATAAAGACTATTTATGTACATAATTTGCCTTTGTGAATGTTCATAAAATGGAATAACCTTTGAATTTTTTTTTTTTTTTGAAAATTACAAATTCTCTTTATGGATTGTAATAACAATCTTGAGATTGTAACTCCAGTGGTATAGGTTTGAAACTTAGGAATTTACTCCTCTCTAAATTTCAATTTCAAAACCTCTTAGGTGCTATTAATTCCTATGTTGGGCCAGTTTGTACGGAGTTCTGCTCTAGTTTTAATTGAGCCTCTGCTAGTGGACAGTGGGATTGATTTCCTAGGATTTAATCAAAGTGCGCACAAACTGACTCAAACACCCTGAATTAAATATAAAAAAAAAGGTTGAGATTGTTTTGGAATAATTTTTGAATTATTTTAACCATTCTCTTTATATAATGTACCAGACGATCGTGGGATTGCCTTTAGAATCTTTGTGAAAAATTTAGTTTTATTGAAAAAAACCTTTTGAAAATCTAGATGCGTTCCTTTTAACGTGATTATTGATTTAGGTAATCCAAATTAAAAATTATACAACCATGATCAATGTAGATAAGAGAGAGTAGGAAAATCAACCACGACATAAAAGATTTTTTATGTGGAAAAATCATAATTAGAATCTACCAACTTGTGATAAAAAATCACGGGCCCTTAGCCAAATGAATAATCCACTATGCAAAAAAGATAGTACAAGAGATCTCTTACAAAGGCCAATCCAGGCTACACGAATCCACTCACCAGCACACGGCTTTGTTCACTCCACAGGTACCTCCATTGGATATCTGCCAGGGTTGTCGAATCGCCACAACGCCAATGATTTCGAAATCCACCAAAATCTACAATCTTAGTATCTACCAAGAAGGTTCACTTTTAAAAGATGTGAAGAACTTGTTACAGCTTGATGATTATTTTTGAAACTTCTATGAACTAATGAAGCATCAAGCAAATGAAAGTATTACAAATAATCCTCGTGTGGCTCGCCTTTTTCGCACCCCCTTTTGGAAGGTTTGAAAGAAAGCCCTACAGTTCAGACTCCCGCGGTTCTGAATCTAATTTCACAAGTGCAATATGAAATTGATAAACACCAAAGAGTCCAAATCCGGCAAATCATTTTGGAAAATTGATTTTGAATCAAAAAGTGCCAAAAGTGGACTGCTTTGCCAGATACAGAGTCGCCACCTAAATATTATTTTGAAAAAATTTAGGAAACCCATGACTCGTGCCAAAGGCCACGTGTCCGTCATCACCAAAATTGCCTAGGCTCGGGAACTTGGATACAAGAGGGAAAGGTCATGAATTGAGCACCCCTGCTCGCCCGATCAAAGATCGGCCTCTACTAATCATGATATGATTTTTTACCAACATTATGTGCTTTTGTTCCGGTTATTAAGCTAGCTTTACTATGTGATGAGTGCAAGCAAGTATAGACTAGTTTGCTCAATTTGGAACAATTCAACTCATGTTTGTTTGCGAAAATGATTTGAATTTGCCACCTCAAGTGGGCTTAATGTTTTCGGATTTGCCACTCAACAAAGTGGGCTTAAAAATGCACATTCATTGAATCGTTCCAATCCAAACAACAGGCCTTCATCCACAGGCACTCAAGCAATTTAGCATTTAAGCACATAGCCTCATGGCAAGCATGCTATACATGGCAACATTCACATTCATGCTAATATGCTAAAGCGTAAAAACTCACCTAGTACTCCAAGCTAGGAAAATATGAGTTAGTGAAATATGCATGATTCCTAACTATGTTAAGCGTCTAATGCAACACATGCAATATGCGATTAATAGGCTCGGCTACTAATATGACATATGGATCGATTTGATAACATGCGGTTAAACATGTAGTCAAATAAGTATTGAAATGACTATACAGTTTGAATGATGCGCCAAGCCTCGGTGTATGCAATATGAATGAATGGATGCAAGCATAAGGCATAAGGTATGCTAATCGAAACATGTCCCTAATCTAACCATCAAAAACGATTAAATAAAAGGGAGAAAGACGTGAGGTTGGAAGACATACACACCTGCACGCACACTTATTACAACATTACGCCCTCGCGAAGAAGGATCCAAATGAATAAAGCTAGCTAGCTAAACTAAGCTAATTAAACTAATTATTACAACATTTTGAATGAATAACAAAACAATTAAATAATTAACTATCTAAGCTAATTAAATATTACAAAGCGAACTAATTAGCTAAATACTTGACTAATTAATTACAAGGCAACTAAGCTAATTAAGTACAATACGAATTAATTAACTACTCTACAAAATAATTACAACATTAATTATTTAGCTACAACTAACTAATTATTCAAATTAAATAAATGGTCCTGGGAGCCGAGGGATGCCCAATGCATGCTCGGTTTCCACCTGAAGAACGCCCGTTGTTTTGCTTCCAATTGCCTCTGTTACACACTCTATGCACTGATTTTCCTTCTCCAAATCAACTCTACTCTGCTTGACAAGCTTTTTGTCAAATTTTCATTAGTGGCAAGTAGGCTAGAAGTGGTGGCTAGCCGGCCACCAGCAAAGGTTGTCGTCAAATAGTGGTGGCCTGCCAGCCAATAACAGTGGCCGGCCGGCCACTGGTGATGCTCCTTTTCTTGCTACAACAGAGAGCAAACAAGGCAAAGAAGAGGCATTCTCACAAGTTGTTTGTACTATGTATCACCCTTTATCATCAACACAAGCTCAAAGGAGTGATACATTTGGCCCTCAAACCATCAATCAAGCAATTTCCATGCATGATGGCTAAGGGACCAAATTGTACAAGTTCAATGAATACAAAACAAGACTCAAATGCCATCACACTATCATGCATGATCAAGGGCAGTGGAGACCTAGAAAAGTGACATATTTCATCACTATTGAGTATGAAATGCCCCATTTTCCTTGTGTTCAAGTTAACGTCTAATTTGAACACATGCAATGTGACACAAAGAATGCTTATCTTGCCACTTTTACTTGCCAATTTTGTTTACACATTTTAGTTATCGAATCATCCTTTAATCAATTAGTCCATTGGTGAGTGTCCTCTAAGATAAAAGAAGTGTCAACCAAGGGATAATGTAAGGCAAGAGAGAGATCATGCCATTGATAATGAACCCTCAAAGAGGATTAAACCATTAAGCATGACCTTAATCTCAAGCTTAAAGGATCCCAAGCTTGAAACAACCCTCAAAAAGCAAGTGAAAGAGTGAAGCAATGAGGGAGGTTGCAGAGTTTATAGTGCTAAAATGGAGTGAAAAAACAACACCAAAAGATGCTATCAACTCAAACAAGTGGTGTCTAAGACCCTCAAACACCAACTTGTGAGGACTATTACACTATAACCATGCAAAACAAGACTAAACCGACCCAAACAGCCTAAAACAGGGCTAAAACAGGCTATTTTAGAGGCAAAAACATGCTAGACTTGAGCTAAGTTAAGCTAGAAGCAAACATGACACAAGGAGGGGAGGCTAACCCCTCCAAATTTGGACTTTAAAATGAGCTTTTGCCATCGAAAAACCTCTGAAATTCAGTGGTTAAAAGGCCCAAAAAAGTTGGTTTGAAAGTGATGAACAAATGCACAAAAACTTTATAAGCAAATAAGCATGAAGGGTGGAACACCCCCTAACTGAAAATGGCCTCAAACCACCACCTTTAGGCCACAAAAATAGAGTTTTTAACAGTTTAAAATCAGGCCAAAAATAGTTGAATAAGATGGAAAAACAAGCATGCAAAACAAGTGTAAAAGGGGAGTGCTATACCTCTTGAAGCAGGCAACAATTCTAGGCACAAAATCAAGTAAAAAAAAAAACAACTTCTAAAGCTCCAAGAAGGCTTCTAAGGACCTCAACTCAAAGGTGATCAAGTTTGTTCAAGGGTTCATAGGCAAACTTGAAGTGTATCTACACTTGTATGCACAAAAGTTAAAGAGAGAGAATTTTGTTCCAAAATGTCTAACCCTCTTCAATGGGGGAGAAGGTCCTATATTTATAGGAAAACAAGCTTTTGGCTGAGTTATATCAGTCCATACATGTGTCTGGTGATCAAGCTAATTGTGCCAACAGCTGGAATAGCTGTCAAGAATATATCTGCAAAAAAGTCATCAATGGTCGGCAAGCCACTAATGTGGCCGGCCGTCCACCAGTGACGGCCGGTAGGCCACTTGGGTGGCCGACAGCCTCAATTGGTGGCCGACAGCCACCAAGGGTTGCAAGCTAGAAGATGTTGGTTCAAAACAGGGCACAGAATGGATGGGGGTTTGAAGGCTCAAAGATAAGGCATTCCGCCGAGGACTTCGGGCACCAAAATGAGCACAAACAATCACAATCATTGTGTGCACCAACGATGACATCCAAGTCTTGAAAACGGTTAAAAATGAGGTGCCTACACCTCACTACAAAGATCACTCTCAAATACTCAATAAAAATCTCTCTGCAAAAAATGTATCTCTCAAAAATAAATCTCACTCATAAAACTAATCTCTCTCAAGGTTGGAAGTATTCAGGAAAGAAGAGAGAACACTTAGAAAATATAAGTGTAAGAGATACTCAACAAAATAGCCAGGGGCCTTTAAATAGACTTGGGCAGGACAAGTTCGCGGGTGTGGTATGGCTTCATGGGTTGCAAAGAAAAGTATTGAGAGTGTGCTTTTCAGAGGCTGCACATTGCGGGCACAAATCAATTGGTTGCTGGCGTGATGGCTGATGGCTGATGGTCACAAGCGCAGTCTGTATATCGCAGGCACCAATGACCAAGCTTCCAAATTACAGGCGCGATGGTGTGGACTGAACCAACTACTTTTTTAGACTCTTGTTGTTGCTTTGTTCATCTTTCTTCCACGTTCTACTCCATGCTTTGACAGACAAACCACCCTTTTTTTGTTGTAAATCACACATGCTTGTCTTCCAAATCTTACCAATTAGATCTGCAGGAACAATTCATCTTGAATTCTTCAATTAGTGGTCTTCGGGTTTTCAAAAGTTGACGATGAACTTGTCTATGTAGAATAGAAATATGATGCTTCAAGTCATATTACGTAGTCACTTTCCTAAAGACAATATTTGCACCCACCAAAAGGTGTGCAAGGGGTTATAGCAAATTCGCCTCCAAGATACAATAAGCCTGATCTAGAGATCAAGTTTATCAGCGTCTGCACTGACGACAACAGATCAAAATACTTTTGATATAATCAAGAAAATCAAGATACTGATAATCAAATCTGCAGAACTTGATTACCAGTAAGAAAAGCAGAAATTTGCTTAAGAAACTCTTGATTGAAAACTCAAAATCAAGAGGGGGAGAGAGAGACAGAATTGCAGAAAGGCTTCTGAATTTTTCGGATAGAATGAAATGGCTAATTTCACAGCCTATTTATAGGCCTTGATGCACTTGATCGAATGGCCATGTCCCTTGATCGCATCTGATTAGATCTGACCGTTGGATCGATGATTTACGGTGTAGATCATTCTCACACCGAATAGACACCTTGACTAATCACACCTAATCACGATTGGGTGTCATCTTATCTGTACGATCACGCGCATCTACAATCAATGGCTAAGATTAAATCGCTCCAGATCAGACATATAACTGTTTGATCGGTTGGTTGACTCACCACCAATGGACGCCACGTCACTGCCACGTGGAGCTGACTATATTCCGCGTCCGTCATGCCATGTTGGATCCACATCATCGCTCTAACCTGTCTGATGCAAATAGGAAAATGCCCTCATGGCGCCTTGTGCCTATGTGTCCGTGCTAAGTGCAAAGTGCAAAGTGCGCCATCAAAAGCCACACAGCCCACTGCATACTTCGCGCACACGTGTGCGGATCATGCGAAGTACCATCCTTGCGATGTGAGTGCATGTACACTAGCATTCATCCCATAATACCATATTCAAAGGAATATTTCATGTAGCACTTTATTAAGTGCTTAATGTTTTCCTCTCTTTCCAATGTGGGACAAAGCCCCAAGCTTATTTCATGCTTTCCAAAGAAAAACATGGAAGGTTTTGAAAACACCCAAAAATAAACTATAAATTTGAAAACCCATTTTGAAAATTCCCCAACATTTCCCCACCATTTTCAAAATATTAGATGATGATTCTTGGTTCACTTGATAGCCTTATGCATAGGTGAAGATATCTTACGATTTGAATCATTCACTTAGTGAAGACATCTCAAAGTTAGTCAAGATGGCATAGTACACTTGTCTTTGAACTAGCGATCTTATACGACTAACCAAACATGTCTCACGCACAGTACAGGTTACCTCAAGTATTCAAACAAATCGACACGTGGATTGGCCTTGTGTCTATATCCTATTTCATGAGCGCTCTAGAGTCAAGCCCTTGGACTCAAAGGAAGCGGCACCACCTTGTACACTCACATAGGTAAGCTTACTGAGAGTGCCCCTATAATTTATAGTACCCTAACAACCCAATTGTAAGCTTATTAAGAGTTTGCTAACTCATCATCTTCTTTCCACATTACAGGTACCAAGCACTTCAACCTTGGGATGAAATAAAATAAAACTTAGTGCTTGCAATCACGACATATGGTGTACTTGGGCTCATTGAACTCAAGACTTGATGTTTTTTCAAGTGTTAAGTCGAGTTTCCACCAGGAGTGATTATGTTAAGTGGGCTTAAGACCTATCCCCTTTGATGTTTTCCACACCAAATGCCTTGCAAGTCCCTTTGTTAAGGGGTTAGCCAAGTTTTCACTTGACTTTACATAATTAATGGTAATCACACCTTCTGTAATTAATTGCCTAACACAGCTATGTCTCAGCCCTATATGCCTGGACTTTTCATTATAGACATGGTTATAGGCCCGTGATACAGTTGTTTCACTATCACAATGCAAAGATATTGGTGGCATAGGTTTTGGCCATATCTTAATATCTAACAAGAGATTCCTTAGCCACTCCACCTCTTTGCTATAAGAAGCCAATGCTATAACCTCAAACGCCATGGTTGAGATTGTTATTCATGTTTGCTTCTTAGAACCCCAGGAGACAACTCCTCCTCCAAGAGTTAAAATCACGAGTGATCTTCACGGTCAGTTATCCAACTGGCATCCATGAATCCTTCCAGCATTGTTGGATAGCCATTATAGACTATTCCATAGTTTATTGTCTTCCTCAAGTACCTAAGTACTTGGTTAACAGCATGCCAATTCACACTACTGGGATTACTGGTGTATCTACTAAGTTTTCCCACTGCAAATGCAATATCAGGTCTAGTGCAAGTCATGGCATACATCAGGCTACCTACAACTCTTGAATATTCTAGCTGATCAACTGCTCTTCGAGTATTAGGATACAATTTCAAATTTGAATCAAAAGGTGTAGACATGGGTGTATAATTATATTGATTAAATTTCTTAAGAATTTTATCAATATAGTGCGACTGGGTAAGAATCAAATTATTGTCCTCTCGTTTGATCTTAATACCCAGAATTACATCATGGGGACTTTTAGTACTTTCAAAGACATCATTATCAATACCAAAAATAAGCATGCCATCTACATATAAACATATGATTACACCTCTATTGCCAATAAACTTACTGTACACACACTTATTAGATTGATGTATCCTGAAACCATTTGACACTATTACTTTGCCAAATTTCTTGTGCCACTATTTTGGAGCTTGTTTCAGTCCATATAGTGACTTCTCAAGTTTACATACTTTGTGTTCTTGACCCTGTACAACAAATCCTTCCGGTTGTCGCATGTAGATTTCCTCATCTAACTCTCCATTTAGGAAAGCGGTCTTAACATCCATTTGATGGATTTCAAGCTTGTAGATTGACTCTAAGGCAATCAACACTTGAATGGTGGTGATTCTGGCCACCGGAGCATATGTATCAAAATAATCGATACCCTCCTTTTGAGTAAAACCCTTAGCAACTAATCTTACTTTGAACTTGTCAATTGTGCCATCAACTTTCATTTTCCTTTTGAAAATCCATTTACAACCAATTGGTTTGGATCCAGGTGGCAAATCAACAAGTACCCAGGTATTGTTACCCATGATAGAATCCATCTCATTGTTTATTGCTTCTTTCCAAAAGGCAACATCTTAAGACTTCATAGCTTCCTCAAAGGTTAATGGATCTGAATCCATGTTCAAAGAAATCATTGTTTGCTTACAATAAGCTTTTCTAGTTCCTTTTACAAGGTAAACAATGAAATTAGGGCCAAATGACTTCTCAATCCTTGCCCTCTTACTCCTCCTTAACTCAGCAGGCTTATTAGGTTCATTAGGCTCAATGGGTTCACATCGTTCACTTTCCTCTGTAGACATCAAATGAGTTGATTCATTTCCTTGATTAGAATTCAACCTTGGAATGCTTGTGAAACAATTCTCATAAAATACTACATCACGTGATTCAATGATGGTATTTGTTTCCACTAAACTATTGGACTCTACTACTAGAAACCTATATGCTTTGCTATGTATTGCACAGCCACAGAATATGCATTCAATTCCTTTTTCACCTATTTTCTTCCTTTAAGGTTCAGGCAACCTGACTATTGCTCTACAGCCCCATGTTTTCAAGTAATCTAGATTAGGTTTCTTGTTTTTCCAAAGTTCATAAGGAGTAACATTTATTCCCTTCAGAGGAATTCTATTGAGTATGTGACAGGCAGTGAACAAGGCTTCACCCCAAAAGCCAGAACTTAAACTGGAGTGAGAAAGCATAGCATTAATCATTTCTGTTAATGTCCTATTCTTTCATTCAGCTACTCCATTTTGTTGTGATATGTAGAGTGCAGACTTCTCATGAATAATACCAACATTTCCATAATATTCTGGAAAATGGTATTCATCACCTCTATCAGACCTAAGTCTCTTCATTTTGACATTACACCAATTTTCTACTTCTGTCTTAAAAATCTTAAATTTATCTATAGACACCCCATTTTTTACGGCCTTTACGACTTGGATGTCCTTTCAGGTACATCTAATGATGAGTCTGTTTGTTAGCCAAATGCTCGAAGTTCTCAGCGGAACGCACAACTTTGAGCCTTTCAAACCTTGCATCCTTTTTGTCCCATTTTTGGACCATGCCTTGGTCTTTCCAGCCTGCAACCTCTAGTGGCCTGCCGGCCATCCCTAGAGCCTGTCGGCCATTACTTTTGGTTTGCCGGCCACTGATGTGGCTTGCCGACCACCAGTAATGGCTGGCCGACCACTAGTGTTTTCTGCAGATGTTTTATGCCAACTGTTTGCATAGATGCTTCCATCTGTCCACACGTGAAGGGCTGGATCTCCTTGTATAGATTTCATGTTTTCTACATATAGAGACCCCCTCTCTCATGTTTTGGGGTTAGAAAATTTTAGACTCCAAAATTTTCCCCTCTCTCTTTCTCTACAAATTCTCTACACTTTTGTCTACTTATACTACACTCTTGCCTATACACCCTTAACCAAATCCTCTCACCTTTGACCTGAGGTTCCTTGAGGCCTTCTTGGAGCTCTTGAAGTTGGTTTTGGCTTGAATTGTGGCCTAGAGTTATTCTTTGCTTCAAGAGGTATAATATTTGCTTTATTAGCTTGCTTTACATACTTGTTTTCGTATCTTTTTCCCATTGTTTCGGGCTATTTTTGAACTGTAAAAAACTCTGTTTTGTGGGCTGAAATTGGTGTTTTTGGCCATTTAAGGTTAGGGGGTGGTTCACCATTCTTCATTCCTTGTTTGAAAGGCCATTTCACCTTTGTTTCCCATTTTCAAACCATCTTTTTTTGGGCCTTTAAACACTAATTTGCAATGGTAAAAATTAGGTTTTGAAGTCCAAATTTGGAGGGGTTAGCCTTCTCTCCTTGTATCTTGTTTGTTAGCCTAGTTGGTGCCATGCTTTAGCTTATTTTTCTAGCTTGTTGTAGCTTTATTCCAGCATGCTTTAGGCTCTATTTTGGATTATTTTTAACTCTATTTTAGGTTGGTTATTGCATTTAAGTCTTGTATTGCATAGTTGTAGTGTAATAGTCCTCACAAGCTTGGTGTTTTAGGCCTTTAGACGCCGCTTGTTTGAGTTGATTGCATGTTTTTAGTGCTTTTCACACTTAATTTTAGCACTAACCATCTCTGCAACCTCCCTCCTTTCTTGGCTTTTAATTTTTCTTTGAAAGTGGTTTTAAGTCACTTGCTTGCCTAAGTGAGAAATTGAGGTTTCATACTTAATGGTTTAATGCATTAGGGGGTTCATTACCAACGGTATGATACTTTTTTCATACTCAAAGTAACTTGGGCTTTGAGCCCTCTTTCCATTAAAGGACTTAAATTCACTCAATGGACTTAATTGGATTAAAGAATGGTTGGTAAAGTAAAATGAGTAACTAAAACTCGGGATTAAAAGTGAGCAAGATAATAACTTGGTGTGTTTAATCGGACGTTAATTGGACACAAGAAAGCTTGGGCCATTTCATACTTGTTAGTGATGAAATGATCCAAGTATCCAGGGTCAACTTCTTCCCTTGATCTTTTACGAAAGGGAGGAGGTTTGTGTCTTGTTTTGCATTTATTGAGCTTGCATATCTTGAGTCACAAGCCATCATGCAATGAAATTGCTTGAGTTGGTGGTTTATGGTTTAAGTTCACCACTCACTGGATTTGCTCATGAAAATGAGGGGTGAGTTGTGCAAACAATCTGTGAGAATACCCTCTTTTTTGCTCTGTCTGTCCTCTGCTGCAGCAAGATGAACCTGTGCATCAGTGGCCGGCAGGCCACTCTTCATGGCCGGCAGGTGGCCGACAGACCACCATCCATGGCCAGTAGGCCACTTTCATGGCCGGCAGGTGGCCGGCAATCTTCATCAGTGGCTGGCTGGCCACTGATACAAATCTCAACAGAATGTTGGTAAGGTGGACCAAAATTGTTTTGGAAGTGTTCAATTGTGCAAACAGAGGCTTTCAGGAGCCAAACAGTGGTCTTTTCGGGCAGAGATAGAGCATGCACATACACATCCTTCGTTTCCCGAGACAGAGTAGCTAATTAGCTTAGTTCAGTTACTTAGTTTAATTGCTAGTTGCAATTGTTTTGTAACTATTTAATTAGTTAGTTAGCTAATTAGTTCATTTGTTGTTGTAATAATTAGTTAATTCGTTTAAACTAGTTATTCATTTTGGTTTGTAATAATTAGCTTAATTAGCTTAGCTTAGTCATTCATTCGGACTCTCCTTCGTGAGAGCAAAATGTTGTAATAATGTGTATATCTTTCAACCCCACATCTTTCTCCCTTTTACTTAATCGCTTTTGATGGTTAGTTTAGGAGCATTACGTTTTAATTAGCATACCTTATGCTTGCATCCATTCATTTTGTATTGCATGCACTGAGGCTCAGCGCATTATTCAAACCGCATTGTCATTTCAATACATTCTTTGAATACATGCTTAGATCGCATGTCTTGAATTGATTCATATGCCATATTAGTAGCCAAGCCTATTAGTTGCATATTCACATGTGTTGCATTAGTCATTTGACATAGTTAAGAATCATGCATTTTCTAACTAGTTTCTTTTTTGACTTGGAGTACTATGTGAGTTTTTAATGCTTTAGCATACTTGCATGAGTGTGAGTGATTGCCATGTCTAGCATGCTTGCCATGAGGCTAAATGCTTACTTGTTAAACTGTTAGAATGCCTGTGGATAAAGGCTTGTTGCTTGAATTGGAACGATTCAACAAACGTACGCTTAAGCCCACTTTGTTAAGTGGCAAATTTGCAAACTTTAAGCCCACTTTGTTGAGTGGCAAATTCACAAAACTTTAAGCCCACTCAAGGTGGCAAAATCAAACCCTTTTCGCGAAATAAACATGAAATTGAATTATTCCAATTTGAGCAAACTAGTCTATACTTGTGTGTGTGCGTATCACATAGTCATTGCTAGCCTAATAACCGGAACAAGAGTATACAATGTATATAAAAATCATATCATGATTAGTAGAGGCCGATCTTTGATCGAGCGAGCGGGGGTGCTAAATTCATGACCTTCCCTTCTCGTACCTAAGTTTCCGAGCCGAGGCGTGATGACAGACACGTAGCCTTTGGCACGAGTCATGAATTTCCTAAATTTTTCCAAAATAAAATATTTAGGTGGCGACTTTGTATCTGGAAAAACAGCCCAATTTTGGCATTTTTTATTCAAAATCAATTTTCCAAAACAATTTTCCAGATTTGGACTCTTTGGTGATTTTTAATTTCACATTGCACTTGTGAGATTAGATTCAGAATCGCAAGAGTCCGAACTGTAAGGCTTTCTTTCAAACCTTCCGAAAGGGGGCGCAAAAAAGGCGAGCTACAGTTTCTTGTGACTCTACTGGGGATTTAGAGAACTTGACTTGAACTCGTGATATAACTTTTTATCTACGCTTATGTGTTTCTTTGCATTTGCATTTGCATTTGCGTTGGTGCGCCTAAGTCACTTTGTTTGCCTTCTGCTATTCCTGGATGGCTTGTCGAAGGCTTACTTGGAAAAGCTTGCCAAAAAGGTAACCAGTTGTGGGCTCTGCCACGATGGGAACACAACCCTTGGATCTAGACTACCGCTGTACCGTTTGATCCTCCTTTCACTTCTCGGTGTTAAGTGTGAGAGGTATATTAGGTAGTCTCGCTGAGGTTCCCTTTTTTGACCATTCGACCTAGATGCATATCGAAAAGCCATAGAGACTGTTCCAAACAAGGACAGGTTGCTCACCCAATCCAAGATTGCGTGAAACCACTTTGCTTGAATAGTTAACCCCAGTTCT
The DNA here is from genome assembly GCF_055761805.1 of Camellia sinensis. NCBI lineage: Eukaryota > Viridiplantae > Streptophyta > Magnoliopsida > Ericales > Theaceae > Camellia > Camellia sinensis. Next base: position 59,843,102 of record NC_138962.1, on the reverse strand, counting down.
TGACGAAAACAGGGTAACCCTACCCCATCATAGTGGTGTTTTTAGCTCTACTTTTAGAGTGAAACTCTACAGGAACGTTCGTATCAATTGCAAGTTTGGGTATCTGTAGACACCCCATTTTTGACCGTCCTCAAGACTTGGACGTCACCGTTTGAACACCCGGTGATCATTCATGTTCGTGTTCGTTTTGAGTTCTCGGAGGTCTCGGCTATGCACCTTGCCTTAGGATCTCTCGACTTGCTTGTTTTGTGTTTGGTTTTGCACCAAACACTTGTGTTTTTGCTTCTGAGGCCAAGGAATGACTTGTTGGCCATCCCCACACCTCACCGGCCATGGCTTGAGGCCACCAGCCATGTTTTGTTGCTACCGGCCATTAGTGATGGCCGGTCGGCACTATTTGTGGTCGGCCGACCATTGTTTTGGTCAATTTATCATTTTTGGCTGGCCGATTACTGTTCATCTGCTTTTGGCAAATATTGTATGCCAACTGTGATAGTTGGCATCCACAATGCACCCCCTCTATACACGTGTATGGAGGGATTTCCGTCTTGCTTAGCTTGTTTTGTAAGCTTTGCAAGATGGAACTCCTATAAAGGAAGGGCTTCTCCTCTCTCCTCAAGGGTTGGGAGGTGAGTTCCAGAGCTCTGAGATTAGGGTTTAGGATATTTGTATCTATTCAATCTCTATATCCCCCCCCCTCCCTTTTGATTTGTGTGTGTATAAGTGTGTTTTGTTCTTACTTTTGTGCATAAACACCTAGCATTACACCATACCTTGGTTGCTGAGGTGCCAAAGGGTTGTTCTTGGAGTTTTTGGGCTGGTTTTGACCTAAGAAAGGTGCTAGAATGGTCCTTTTGAAGAAGGTCTACAAGGGTAAGAAACTTACCCCTTTATTCCCCATTTTTGCACAAGCTTTTAACCTATCTTGCATCTATTTTTGAGCTTAGTGTATAACTAATAAAAGTTCTAATTTTGTGTGTTTTAGAACTTTGTTTAAGGTTTCTTTGAGATTTGGGGTTGTTTCCCCCCTTCAAGGCCTTGTTAGGCCTTGTTTAAGGCCATACCTTTTGGCCATTGTTTTGGTCTTTGCATGACCTCTCTACCACTGAAATCCAGAGTATTTTCAGTGGTGGAGAGATGGTTTTGAGGTCCTCAATGGGAGGGGGTCATCCCCTCTCCATGTTGTCTTTGATGCTTGCACAAATGGCTTGTGTTGTAGCTTGTATGCCTAGCTGGCTTTAGCTTCATTTCAGCTGGTATTTGTGCTTATTTTGTCATGATATAGCACTATTTTAAGTTGGTTTAGGCATGCATTGTATGCTCCATACACTTGTCTTGTAATGCCATAAAATTGCCTTAGCATGCATCATGTTGTAACATGTGTTTTTAGCATGATTTTGGCTCAATCTTGTGAAGCTTCTAGCTTTGTTTTAACATGCTAAAGCTTTGATTTTGGTTGTTTTGGTCATCCATGGCTTGCTTTCTATAGCTACCATGTAATCTTGCTTGTATGCTTTGAGTGTTGGCCCCTCTACCATGCTCTATTTGCGTCATTTCAGTGGTTTGGCACCATTAGTCATGTCATTTCAGTCCTTTTGACATGCTTGTATGCTTGCATTTGATGCTCCTTTAATGCTTTAAAAGGTTGTAGTTTTATGCTCCATGTTTGGACCATCGTATGTGTCACCACGATTAGACCATAAAGATGCCATCTAAGTTTGTCTTTGGCCTTGTTTTGGTCTGCTTTAGGACTGTTTGGAGTCCTTTTGGCCCTTTAAGGCTTTGTTGGCATGGTCATTGCGTGAGCCCCTTGGCTAGCCTTGAGCATTGGACCTTATTGCATGCTTTGATTGCTTTGTTTAATTGGTTTGGCACCTTTTCTAACATAATTTCAGAGCTTGCTATGTATGCCTTTTGTCCATGTTTGCCCCCTTTTAAATTTGCTTAAAAGTCCCCTCTTTATGCCTAAGTGTTGGACCATGTTTTCATGCATGTTTGTATGTACATTCGCCTTCTTTCCATAGCATATTGACCACTGTTTTGGGCTTATTTGAGAGCTGCCCAAATTAGTTTAAGACCATCCTTCGCATGTTGTCGCATGCTTCCCTTGTGTGTTGTTGCATGCTTGGCCTATCGCATGTTGTTGCATGCTTGAATCACGTTGCATTTGACATGCATTCTTTCTTTTGTCTTGGTTGCTTAACATGTTGCATGTCTTGCATGTTTGCGTGTTAACATGGCATTTTGCATGCTTGTTAGCTTGCATACTTGTTACATGTTTGCATGTTTGCACGTTTGTTCACATGTTCATGTCGCATACTTAGCCTGCATGCTTAGGTTGCATTTTGCATACATGCCTTGCCTCTTGATCAACCATGATTGAGGTTGGGTCCATTGTTTGTTTGGGTTTGCATTTCATTTAACAGTGAAATGCATGCTTGACTCTTTGGCCATCACGCATTGAAATGCGCGATTGGTGGCCTGAGGGTCGAGGACCATCCTCCCTTGAGTCTTAAACATGATAGGGAGGGTGGTGGTGCAAACATTGCTTTGAAATGCCTTGCCATGTCTTGCCTGTCCTCTGCTACTGTCAAAACAGGGTTCTGCATGAAGAGATGGCCGACCGACCACATTTAGTGCCCGCTGGCCATGAATTGTTGGTCGAGAGCTTCATTTGGGGCCGGTGACCACTTTCCCATGGCCGGTGACCATTCCTCTTGGCCGGTGGCATCCCACAACCCTCAGGGAGTATTTCAAAAGCATCCTGGGGACTTGTGTAGTCTCCAGAGAAGAAAAACAGTGCAAACAGAGGCAGGAAGAGTATGGCAATGGATTTCCGGGCAGAATCGAGCACGCGTGCATTCATCCCTCTTCCCAAGGCCTCTTTATTGCTTTTCTTAGCTTAATTGATTTGTTAGTTAGTTAAGTGTTGTAAATATTTAATTAGTTTGTAGGTTGATTAATTTGTATTATTCTTTCGGTCCCTCCGAGAGAGGGCGCAATTATGTAATAAGCGCGTGTGTGTGTGTTGTATGTCTTTCAACCCCACGTCTTTCTCCCTTTTACTTACCTGCTTTGATGGTTAGTTCTAGGGCACGTTTCAATTAGCATCCTTATGCTATGCATGTTTGCATCATTCATCTATATTGCATGCACCGGGCTCGGCGCATCATACTAATTGCATAAGTATTTCAATTCTAACTTGAATACGTGTTGAATTGTTGCATTTCATATGCCATTGTAGATTAGCCGAGCCTATTCTAGTTGCATGTTGTATGCGTTGCATTAGCCATTTTGACATAGACTTGGATCATGCATTTGATTGCTAACATGTTCCTTGTTTTGGCTCGGAGTACACTGTAAGTGTTTATGCTTTAGCATCTTGCATGTATGTGAGTATTAACATGACGGCATGCTTGCCATGAGGCTAATTGCTTATGTGCTATAACTGCCTGAATGCCTGTGGGTGAAGGTTGGGTTTCTTGAATTGGATCAAATTCATTGAAATCCGTATTTTAGCCTACTTGCGAGTAGCAAACATCAAACCATTTTCCGAACAAATGGATATGAAATGCATTGTTCTAAATTAGGTGACCTAGTCTATACTTGTTTTGCTGTACGCATCACGTAATTAAAGACTAGCTAATAACCCGAATAAGGACGCATAATATTTTCAAAATGAGATATCATGGTTAATAGGGGCCGATCTTCGGATCGGGCGAACGGGGGTGCTCATAGATGACCTTCCCCAATCGTACCTAAGTTCCCGAGCCGTGGCAACTTTGGTGATGATGGACACGTGGCCTTAGGCAACGAGTCAGGGTTTCCTAAATTCCCCCAAAACAAAATATTTAGGTGGCGACTCTATATCTAGCAAAGCAGTCCATGTTTGGCACTTCTTTACAAAAATCTGTTTTTCAAAACGATTTGTCGGATTCGGACTCTTTGGTGATTTATTAGTCTTGCATTGCACTTTCCAAGACTAGATTCAGAACCGTGACAATTTGAGTCCGAACTGTAGCGTGAGGCCCACGGGGGCGTCTACAATTTCTGGCGACTCTGCTGGGGAGTTAGAGAGCTTGACTCGAATTCATGACATCTTGTTTTGACTACACTTATGTGTTTTTTTGCATTGGTGCGCCTAGGACACAGTGTTTGCCGTCTGCTATTCCTGAACGATTTGCTGGAGGCTTGCTTTGTTAAGTGTGCCATAAGGCTAACCGGTTACGGGCTCTGCCACGATGGGAACACAAACCCCGGTTGTCACCGGGGCGCCCTTTTTGACCATTCGACCTAGTGCATATTCGGAATCCATAGTGACCATTCCAAGCTAGGATAGGTTGCTTACCCGATTATAGGTTGTGTGAAACCGCTGTGTGCGTAGTGAAACCCTAGCTCCTGACAAAATAGGACAGGGAAACCCTACCCCAGCATAGGGGTGTTTTGGCTCTTATTTTCTTGTTATGTGCTATGTTCTTTTTAAGTTGACCTCCACAGGGAACGCACATATCCGTTTACAAGTTTGGGCATCAGACCTGCAGGCATCAGTGTCAGTATTTTGAGAATCAGTTATATCTGTGGGTATCAGATTCAGTTTTGGGGTAGTAGTTTTGGGGAACAGTGATCAGTGATCAAATACAGTTGTTCAGTTGTGCTTGTGATTGTTTGGGTAAAATTGGGCTGAGACGCTGCCTGTTTTCTCTTTCAGGAAAGGAGGGGGAGTTTCAGAGATCTGAGTTCAGAATAACCAGTGTTCTCCTTCGCCGAAGCAAGGCAGATATCTGATCAATCCAGTCACTAGTCACATCACCTCCGTTTAGTTCAGCGGATTTATGATGTCACAGAATTCAGAGGAAGTTGTGGTTATGGCAGCCGCACTAAACCAAGGGATCATCTTACAGGGTGAGACCGATGTTGAGGTACCACACCCGCCCAGGTCACCTGCTGCGTGCCCGATCTGGGAACCCCAGTTGTTTCAAGCTCGTGAACCCACCACGTTTGAGTTGATGTGAATGATTGGCGACCTCCAGAGGTCTGTGGCTGATCTCGCCTATGGAATGTCGGCTTCGCCACCAGCCACATCGTATGCCAGGAATTTTATACCGCAAGAGCCCCCGCTATTGGGGCGAATTTTAATCGAGCTCAGCCAACCTGAGGCTGTCTCAAGCTATAATGATGACGTGCCAACAACAACCGGGTTCCGCTCTAATATGGCAACCCAAACCCTCGATCAAGCTGGGGCTAGAGGTAAGAACAAAATGGGAATTGACACTGATCCTATTGAACAACTGCTGTGGGTAGTCGAGGCACTGAAAGCCGGAGGGTTGAATAAGCAGCAAGTATTCACGATTGTGACTAAAATCGTGAATAATATTTTCCCTACCCAGACTGAGGACAGTACAAGCCAAAGGGAAAATTGTGATAAGGACCGTCGCACCAGGACTGTTCCTCCTAATCCTAACCCTGCAACTAGAAAAGACCAGAAAGCCAAGGCAGCACCTGCTGATCCTTTTGCTAGTGCGTCCGGAAAAAATCCACAGACTTCGAAGTACCTACCCCGAGGGCGCAAGGTTTTTCATGCTCTCTACATGCCTTTGTCTAAGGCACTTCAAATCCTTGCCGAAAAGGGACATCTCAAACCCCTTGAGCCTCGGCCTCTCCCTGCTCATCTTCAACCGGGTCATGATGTTACCCAGTACTGCGCGTACCATCAATAGGTTGGTCACACCACCGACAGTTGCTTACGTCTTCACCACGAAGTGCAAGACTTGATCGATGATGAGGTCATCCTCCCACCTAGCTCAGCAAAGTCTGTCACTACAGAGTTCGCAGACTTCGAGGATAGTACAAGCATTTGATTAGGGTTAGGTCCACCTGCGGGCAGCGCTCGGTTCATTTCAAGATGTGGCGTATGGCACGCACTGTTTTTGAGCATTCTGCGATTGCTGACTTTTTGAACTCTTTGACTTGGGTATTGAGGCAATTTTGTGGTGTTGTTTTGAGTCTGTCTCTTTCTTTCGAGTCAGTTTTTTTGCTTAAAGGTCTGTCTTGTTGTATCGAGTCAGTCCTATTGTATAGGAGTCGGGTGGTCCCGGGGTTGTTACCTCGGACACCATTGTCTTTCAGTATGTTTGTCTTTTCCTTTCTTTTGAGTTTGTTTCTGCCATGGAGCCAGTTACACCAGAAGATCTGAATGAAACAGCTGTGGCTGTCATGTTTTGTGCTTGTTGCTACTTTGTGCCTGTTGTGCCAACGATGCCAAGAATGAAACAGCAGTACTCTTTGCCTATTTTCCTGTGTCTCGAACTCATTGCATTGACCTAAGTTTTTCAAAACTTTTTGAACACTGTGTTGAACTCGAAGAGGAAGGAATTCCTCGGGTTTTGCAAGATTTGGTCAACTGAGAGAAAGAGAGGCATGCTAAGCCCTTAATGATTGAAATCATGTTTGTTAACATAAGTACTGAGAAGGACCCTGGCTTGATCTAAATTGGTTCCACACTGTTTTCAGCGCGAGCGATCCGTCGCTTTCTTAAAAGTTTTCAAAAAATGTTTTGCGCGGTCCTGCGAAGACCTGTGTAGAATCGCTCTTGAGATTGTGTAGCCTAGGATCGCTCTCAGCCTTGAGACTCGACCCCTTGCTTTCGAACCTTGAACTTGCATTCAGAATGTTCAAACGGTCAACCACTATGTAAGGCTTGTGTGGCCAGATCAGAAGCGGCCCTCGAACAAGAGGCAGGAAGGTTGGATCAAGAAGATCAGATGTAGTCAAAAGAAGCTTGCAAAGCTAGATCAGAAGCACCCCTCGAACTAGGGGCAAAAATATCAGATGTGCTCAAAGAGCCAAAGATGGATCATTCTGCAAATCGACAAACAGTGGCAAGCATGCCAAATCCCAGAATGGAAGAAAGTGGATTCAAATGACTTCGAGATCTCGAAAACCATTTGACATGGATAAAGCTACACTTTTACCCTTGAGAGGCTCGCTGCGCCGAAAACCCGGAAGGGCGACCCAGGCAAAAGTTAGAGCAAGAAAGAAAAAAGAAGAAAAAATGCAAAAAAGAAGAAGAAAAGAAAAAATGAAGAAAATGAAAAGAAAAGATGAAAAAGAGAAAAAAAAAAAGAAAAGAAATGGAAAAGAATTGAAAAGAAAAGAAAAACATAGCTCGCAAGGTTGAAAACCCAGAAGGGCGGCCTTGGCAAAAGTTAGAGCGCAAAATGAGAGGTTAATACCTGAGTGTACCTTAACCCCGAACTACGTAAGGCTTGATTCCCATGTTTGGGATACGTAGGCAACTTCATCCCGAAGTCCAGCCATAAACACTCCCAAATCGAGTGTATCCATTGTAATGGTTTTGATCATCTTTGTCTTCTCTGTATCCGAGAGTTTCGGTTGTGATCGTCACTCTGTGAACTGATTACGGCGTGCGGTGGCCCATCTAAACAAGGGGCAACTTTCCGTTGCCTATGCGCCGCGGTGCCATTCAAACAAGGGGCAACTTTCTGTTTTCGTGCAGTGTCGTTCAAGCAAGGGGCAATTTTCCATTGTTATGGATCCAAGGTTGCGCATCTTGAGAGTAGGTTTCGTGCTCGTTAAGCAGTGACCGTTTGCAAAAACAGTTTTTGAGAATTTTTACTGAGGTTGACTAATTTCTCGAAAATTATTTCATTTTCTAAAACTGGGCCATTTTCTTGGACCCAAAAAAGGAAAATTTGCAGCGCTCATAGCCTGACCTGCATGATTTTAAATCAGAAAATTGAACAAGTGTGTTAATCTAACTCTCATATTGGTCAAAATTGTTTTAGTAGAAAACCAAAACAAAAAATGGTCAAAATGATGAACTAGGGGCACAGTTGAGTCAGGTGTTCTGTCTTTTCCCCGTTGTTAACATACTTGCCAAGAAAGGGCACTCTATCTGCCAGAGAAGGACAACTGAGGTTAACAACAAAGGGCTGAAAGCTCTCATACCCTCCAAGTGACGAGGTATCAAGCCAAGTGCGAAGCACGAATGGGGATCGATCAAGGTACTCCATTCCCTCACCCGGGGCATCGACTAAATGTCACTGGAGGAAATAGCCATGGGCTAATAATGTTGGGCGTGAACCCACAACTTCCTGTTTATTCATCAACCACCCTGGGGAGGAATGAAAAATGAGAGATTAAATAATAGAGAGATGTGTGATGAGAGAAAAAGCGAGAAGAGGTTTTGAGAGAAAAACCGAGCTTGAGGGTCGAGTGATATGAGAATCACAAGCGAGAAAGGGTGGGAAACAACGCCCGAAGAAACAGCCACCCTGTGCACGTCTGTATGTCGTGTCTTTGTTTTGTTTGTCTCAAATCTTGTTTTGGGTCATTCTGAGTGTGTCTCATTGTATTTAGGTTATTTTACCTTTGTTTTCCGTTGTTGAGTCGTAGTGCGCTGTGTTCAGTCGTAGGCTCAATACCCGGTCGAGAACTCATTCTCAATTTCAAAAACGAATCGTTTTGTGCTCAGAGTGCTGTGACATTCTCCATATTTGTGCAAAACAAGATGTGTTCTTTCATAAAACCGCAAGGTTTAACCCAGGTCATGTGAAAATAGTGTAACCAGGACCTATCTGATGTTATGGGTTCTAAACTGCGATACAACAGAAAAGATGAAGGATTTGGAGCATCTGAGGTCTATGTTATGGGCTGTGAGTTCAGAATAAGCAATGTTCAGAATGGGCTGTGTGTTCAGAAACGGCAGTGTCCTGCATGAGCCGTATGTTCAAAATAAATAGAGTACTGTGTTAAGAGCCGTGTATTCGAAATGAGCAGTCTATGTGTTGAACATGTCGGGAACTTGTGATTAGTTCCCCTGCCAGTGCCTTCCGGTGGTGAGTTTTGCGGAGTCACACCTGTGTTATTTCAATTTTTCTTATCGAGTTGTTGCTCATTTGCTTATCGAGTTGTTGCTCATTTGATTACCAACTTGTCGCAATTTTGTTTATCGAGTTATTGCTCATTTGATTACCAAATTGTCGCAATTTTGTTTATCGAGTTGTTGCTCTTTGCTTATTGAGTTGTAAACTTATCAAGGTCTTATTATTGCTTATTGAGTTGATTTGTTTGATTGGCTCATTTCCTGACCTGGTAATACGTGCATGTTCAAATGCCATTCAATTACATTACGATACAATGTGATGCGATGCAATGCAATGCGATGCGATGCATGGAATGCACAAATGCAACACTTTTTTAGCAAAAAGCTTGTTTCATTTCACCATCTGTTCAAATACATAGTTTTGGAACTTGCCTGCGGCAGTACAATATGCTCAAAGCTACCAGCAAAAAGAAAAAGCAAAAAAAGAAGGGAAAAGAAACAAAATGTCTGAACACAAAAAAGAAAAGGCAGCAGAAAGTCTGGATCAAAAATCGATCATCTCAAGAACGGAGGTCGATCTTGGTCCTCTTCCTGGATGAGGGTCCTGGAACACCACCACCATCTCCAAAATCAGAGTCCGAGCTCTCTCCGGCCTCGCTGTGCGATGACGCCGCCTCTTCATCTGACTCGTCGGCGTCTGGAGTGGGCTCTCAAGAACTGTTCTCAGCATGGGTGCGCCTGTGTCTGCCTCGACTGTGGAATGTCATCCCACGCCTGACCCCCTCCTCCCTGAGTAGGAATAAACGGTCCAGCTGGACCACCCCATACAGTCGGAGTCGAGAATGGGGCCTGAAAAGGACAAATGGCAAATGCATCAGTTTGCAGATAAAACAGAATTAATACAATGTGTGAGTGCAGTGTATGAATGCCGTGAGCAGTGTATCAGAACAGAATACAGTATGTGAGTGTAGTGTATGAATGCTATGAGCAGTGTATCAGAACAGAATACAGTATCTGAGTGCAGTGTATGAATGCTATGGGCAGTGTATCAGAACATAATACAGTGTGTGAGTGCAGTGTATGAATGCTATGAGCAGTGTATCAAAACAGAATACAATGTGTGAGTGCAATGTATGAATGCTGTGAGCAGTGTATCGGAACAGAATACGATATGTGAGTGCAGAGTATGAATGCTGTTAGCAGTGTATCAGAACAGAAAACAGTATATGAGTCACAGTGTATTAGTGCCGTGAGTGCTGTGTTTCAAGTGTCGTGTCAATGATGTGATCAGGTTATGTATGAAGCAGATTAGGCAAAGTTTGAAACTGCAGTTGAAAGAACTTACCGGGATATTGTAGATGGCCAACAAGTCGAAGCACCGCTGCAGCATCCCTACCGCCGAAGCCGTCAACTCCAGGGACTAGCGAGTATACTCGACGGAAGCCTGCAAGAGTATTGAAGTCATTAGTATTCTGCGAGATATCAAAGGAATTAAAATGACTGTACAAAATACAAAGTTTAGTAGTGCATACCGGGGTCGAACCATAGACTCCAAACAAGCTCAGAATCAGCCGGAGGAGGGGCAAAGGAAACCTGATAGGTCTCCCCACCCTGTCCTTAGCATGTGATCGACATAGGCAGTGCTGGCCACTCGGCTCTCTGCCCCCTCCGGGACCCACTCCTACCACGGGCCCGAGCCATCCTCTGTACTCCTGCTACTACTCCTACTCCTACTCCAGCCGCCGGCGCCGCAGGCCTCTCCCTCTCTGCTCGGCGAGCATTACCCAGAGGCCGCATGATATAGGTCTGGACATACTCGGCGTAGTTGCCCTCGCCTCTGAAACAGTCGCACTCCCAGCTGATGGTATACTCCGTCATCTCCTGCAAAGTATACCTCTCGGTATGCCTCACATGAGTAGGGGGCGGACCTGGGACTATCTGCTCTGGTAAACCTAAGGCCTGGCGCAGAAAGCGCTCGCCCAGGCACCATGCCCGACAGACCAAGCCCTCTAGCAAGATCCTGAACCGGGAGGTCTCCTGAGCGCCCTCATACCGGTCCTGTACTGCGATGGGCAATGAGGCCCATGGCTGCCAGGTGATCTGCAAACAAAATATAGTTTGTTATCTACTGCTATTGAAGATGCAATGCAAAGCGAAGCTTAAATGAATTGTAATGTTTGACATACCTCTGCTGCAGTGATGGTATCGAAATAGCGGCGAAAGAATATGAAAGATTCCCGAGGCCTCCGCTCACACCTCACATCGAAGCGGTGGGAGAATGGGATCATGAGAGGTATCTCCTCCTCTGGTACTGGGGCAAGCCTCGGGAAGTAGGCATACACCCACAATTGCAAAATGCAACAGAACAGATATAAGCATGCTTATCAGATAAAGTAGTATACAGATAAAGCAATATGAAAATAAAGCAGAAAGTGGTATGTGCAGTGTATTGTGCAGTGTGTACAGTATACAGAGCACAGAGAGTGTAAAGCAGAAATGTAAAATAGAAGAAGATGTACCTCCCAAGCTCGCCAGTAGCCTCCGAGCTGCTGCCCGCTAAGGCGGGAGGATTAGCTCATGTAGCCATAGAGTGTGGCCAAACCTGCGCCGCCCCAGTCGTAGCCGCGGATCCTGGTCACATCAACCAGTGCACTCAGTAGGCAAAGCGGCACAGTGTTCGCCCGGTCGACGAAGAGAGTGGTCCCCAACAGGAACATTAGAAAGCCGCGTATGTACTGCTCCTCCTTCTCCTGAGTGGTAGGTGCCTGGATCCTGAAGTGGTCCTCGAACCACGAGTATCACACAAATCTATGACGAGCGAGAGGCAGTAGGTCGCCAAGCAGGTACATCTTAGCGGCCTCCCACTCGTCCATATCTGTATCGAAGGGGATCGGATCACCCCCTACTCCGATGCCTGTGAGCATGGAGAAGTCAAAGGGAGTCATCGTCATGTCTCCCGTGGCCGAAAGGTGGAAGGAGTTGGTGGTGTCCCACCACCTCTCCACTAAAGCAGCAAAAAGAGGTCTGCACACAGTGTAGCGCGAGAGCCCCATGCAGAAAATGTCGAAGCCGGCCTGGTCAACAATACGGCGAACCGCCTCGGGAAGCTCCATGTACCACCCTCGGGCCATGACGTTCCCATACCCCCGGAAGGCATGGGAATCCCCCTGTGGTCAAAACGAACAATTGCGAAGCAATGTTACAAATACAGTGTTGAATGCACTCAGAATCAGTGAAAATGCAGTGCGTGTGTGCAGGTTTCCAGTTAAACAGATATCGGGTGCCGGTGTGCTCGCAGTGAACTACAGCATATGATGTATCAATGTGTCTGAGTGGTTCAGTGAAAATACAGCGTGTGTACGTGTGTTCAAATTCAAGCAGATGTTGAGTGCAGGTGTTCTCGCAGTGAACTACAACATATGATGTATCAGTGTGTTTGAGTGGTTCAGTGAAAATACAGCGTGTGTACGCATGTTCAAATTCAAGCAGATGTTGAGTGCGGGTGTCCTTGCAGTGAACTACAGCATATGATGTATCAGTGCCGTGTGTGTGCGCGTGTTCAGATTCAAACAAGTGCCGAGTATAGGTGTGCTCGCAGTAAATTACAACATGTGGCATATCGGTGTACCCGGGCTAAGCAATTAAGGATAGAAACAACTATTACAGTTATGTGTTCTACATTGCAGAAAATGAAATAGAGAATAGTATACCTTAGAAGCGCCGAAGGACAGATGTGACTCTGGCTCGCGCAGTAGAAGCTCTAGTGGCACGCCCCTGGCAAAACTCCTGAACTAGCGAAATCCGTCGGGAGGCAGCACATAAATCGCCGGCCTGTAGGTCGCCGGGTCAAACGGTCAAACGCTCAGAGGTAGAAGCTTGACCTCGGGGTCAACATCCATCTCCAGGGGAGCCCCACCCTGTGGAAGATCATCCGCCATGTCGAGAAAAGTGCAAAAATGGCCGGAAGTGTGAAAACCGGGCGAGAATGTGAAAAGTCAACCCCGAGAGGGCGAAAAATGGACGGAAAGGTCGGAGTGTGGGAAAGGGCACGAAGACCAAGGAAAACTTGGGGAAAACAAGCCCCAAGTGGTGAAAACCAAGAAAAGACACCGAAACGAAGATTCGTTCGGTTCAAAACGTGCAAAACGGAGAGGGTTTCGCGAATCGAACGACGAAAAAGTGTCTAGAACGCGAGAAAAGCGAGGATCGAAGGTTGGAAAATCACCTAGAGAGAGAGGGGAGGTATTTTCGAGCTTGGAGGAAATGAGAAAATAGGGCTAGAAGTCCTATATTTAAAGACCCGTGGCCAATTGACAAAACTGCCCCGAACAGGCATTTTTGGCCAGTCGGCCACATTTTTGGCCGGTCGGCCAAATAGATGGCCGGTGGCCTTATTTTTTGGCTGGTGGATGGCCGGTGGACTCCCCTAATGGTCGGTGAGCCTCCTACACCCTTGTTTGGGTCAGATATATGGTTTGGGACCTTTCTTGCTCAAGATAGTGCAAGAGAGTGCCTTTCCGAAGCTTGACCGGCCTTCGCGTTGACCTCAAGCCGTGTCTTCTATGCGTGGCACTTGATATGTATGCGGTGTATTCTTTTTGTATCCTTTTGTCTCCTGCGAGATTTGGAAGTTGCTCCACATGCGTTCCGCTACAACGTTTGGTCGTGAACGCATGTGGGTTATACGTCACTTCACTTGCATTGTTATGTATACATTTTGTGCGTTGTCGCACACGCTATGCTTGCATTTTCTTTATGGATCTTCTTTAGGTAGCATTGTCATGCGTACCTCACATGCATTGTCATGCACTCCTACTCGTGTTATTATGCACATATGTTATACGTTGTCACGCACGCCACACTTGCATTGTCATGCATTTCTCTATCTTGCATTGTCATGCATGTCTCATTTGCATTGTCATGCATTTCTCTTATCTTGCATTGTTATGCGTGTTTCATTTGCATTATCATGCATCTCTCTACTGTATCATCTAGTATGCCTATTGCATTGTGCATAGCATACATTACATGCATTCATCGCATATAGAATATATATTGCGTTGTAGTGCACTTCCACCTGCATTGTCATGCACTCTTCACTTGCGTCAACACACATGTTTCGTCTCCACTTGCATTGTCTTGTATCCTCTCGTCCACCCGCGTTGTTCCGCATTCTTAGGTTGCAATGTCTTGCATCCTCCCGTCCACCCACGTTGTCGCGCATTCTTAATTGCATTGTCTTGCATCCTCCCGTCCACCCGCATTGTCGCGCATTCTTAGGTTGCATTGTCTTGCATCCTCCCGTCCATCCGCGTTGTTGCACATTCTTAGGTTGCATTGTATTGCATCCTCCCATCCACCTGCATTGTCGCGTATTCTTACGTTGCATTGTCTTGCATCCTCCCGTCCATCCGCGTTGTCGCACATTCTTAGGTTGCATTGTCTTGAATCCTCCCGTCCATCCGCGTTGTTACGCATTCTTAGGTTGCATTGTCTTGCATCCTCCTGTCCACTCGCGTTGTCATGCATTCTTAGGTTGCATTGTCTTGCATCCTCCCGTCTATCCGCATTGTTGCGCATTCTTAGGTTGCATTGTCTTGCATCCTCCCGTCCACACGCGTTGTTTCACATTCTTAGGTTGCATTGTCTTGCACCCTTCCATTCAAATTCCTATACACATTGCATGCATTGTCACGCGTTGCTTTACTTATATGTGTTTATGCTTCACATTGTATTGTTATACACCACTCAGCATTGCGTTGTCGCGCATGCCCTCCATGCATTGTTATGCACACACTCGAGTTGCGTTGTTATGCACCTCTTCCACCTGCATTGTCGTGCACCCCTTCACTTGCGTTGTCACGCACTTTCAATTGCATTGTTATGCATACTTCTAACAATGTTGCACCTGTTAAGTTTCTTTCTCTTGCAGGCACGATATTGTATGTAGGGTTCATTTGAAGCTGGCACGACCAGACAAGCCGCACAGGTATTGTATTCTCCGTGAGAGACGTATCGAGAATTGAATAATTCTCTTACATCCTCTCTGCATTGTAGTGTAGTTTGGTGTACGCTAGCTTAAAACTGTTGCATGGTATGCTTCATTACAGCTTTCTTTTGCATGATCATAAGTTATGCTCGGCTTTATGCATTGTTTTGCATTTTGCCCCCCGCCTTCGGGCGCATATCTTTGTCTATAGCTTGTATGCTTTGTCTAAGTCTTCGGCCTTGTCAAAAATGGGTCGTCTCTGAGCTTTGGCACTCACTCCCGTCATTGTTATGACTTTCGAGTTCTATCAAAGAGGGGCAACTGCAGACACCCCATTTTTGACCGTCCTCAAGACTTGGACGTCACCGTTTGAACACCCGGTAATCATCCATGTTCGTGTTCATTTTGAGTTCTCGGAGGTCTTGGCTACGCGGCTTGCCTTAGGATCTCTCGACTTGCTTGTTTTTGTGTTTGGTTTTGCACTAAACACTTGTGATTTTGCTTCTGAGGCCAAGGAATGACTTGTTGGCCATCCCCACACCTCATCGGCCATGGCTTGAGGCCACCGGCCATGTTTTGTTACTACCGGCCATTAGTGATGGCCGATCGGCGCTATTTGTGGTCGGCCGACCATTGTTTTAGTCAATTTGTCATTTTTGGCTGGCCGATCACTGTTCATCTGCTTTTGGCAAATATTTTATGCCAGCTGTGATAGCTGGCATCCACAATGCACCCCCTCCATACACGTGTATGGAGGGATTTCCCTCTTGCTTAGCTTGTTTTGTAAGCTTTGCAAGATGGAACTCCTATAAAGGGAGGGCTTCTCCTCCCTCCTCAAGGGTTGGGAGGTGAGTTCTAGAGCTCTGAGATTAGGGTTTAGGATATTTGTATCTATTCTATCTCTATATCCCCCCCTCCTTTTGATTTGTGTGTGTATAAGTGTGTTTTGTTCTTACTTTTGTGCATAAACACCTAGCATTACACCATACCTTGGTTGCTGAGGTGCCAAAAGGTTGTTCTTGGAGTTTTTGAGCTGGTTTTGACCTAAGGAAGGTGCTAGAGTGGTCCTTTTGAAGCAGGTCTACAAGGGTAAGAAACTTACCCCTTTATTTCCCATTTTTGCACAAGCTTTTAACCTATCTTCCATCTGTTTTTGAGCTTAGTGTATAACTAATAAAAGTTCTGATTTGGTGTGTTTTAGAACTTTGCTTAAGGTTGCTTTAAGGTTTGGGGTTGTTTCCCCCCTCCAAGGCCTTGTTTAAGGCCATACCTTTTGGCCATTGTTTTGGTCTTTGCATGACCTCTCTACCACTGAAATCCAGAGAATTTTCAGTGGTGGAGAGGTGGTTTTGAGGTCCTATATGGGAGTGGGTCATCCCCTCTCCATGTTGTCTTTGATGCTTGCACAAATGGCTTGTGTTGTAGCTTGTATGCCTAGCTTGCTTTAGCTTCATTTCAGCTAGTATTTGTGCTTATTTTGTCATGATATATCACTATTTTAAGTTGGTTTAGGCATGCCTTGTATGCTCCATACACTTGTCTTGTAATGCCATGAAATTGCCTTAACATGCATCATGTTGTAACATGTGTTTTTAGCATGATTTTGGCTCAATCTTGTGAAGCTTCTAGCTTTGTTTTAACATGCTAAAGATCTAATTTTTGTTGTTTTGGTCATCCATGGCTTGCTTTCTATAGCTACCATGTAATCTTGCTTGTATGCTTTGAGTGTTGGCCCCACTACCATGCTCTATTTGTGTCATTTCAGTGGTTTGGCACCATTAGTCATGTCATTTCAGTCCTTGTGGCATGCTTGTATGCTTGCATTTGATGCTCCTTTAATGCTTTAAAAGGTTGTAGTTTTATGCTCCATGTTTGGACCATTGTATGTGCCACCATGATTAGACCATTTAGATGCCATCTAAGTTTGTCTTTGGCCTTGTTTTGGTCTACTTTGGGACTATTTGGAGTCCCTTTGGCCCTTTGAGGCTTGGTTGGCATGGTCATGGCTTGAGCCCCTTGGCTAGCTTTGAGCCTTGGACCTTATTGCATGTTTTGCTTGCTTTGTTTAATTGGTTTGGCACCTGTTCTAACATAATTTCAGAGCTTGTTATGTATGCCTTTTGTCCATGTTTGCCCCCTTTTACATTTGCTTAAAAGTCCCCTCTTTATGCCTAAGTGTTGGACCATGTTTGCATGCATGTTTGTATGTACATTCGCCTTCTTTCCATAGTATATTGACCACTGTTTTGGGCTTATTTGAGAGCTGCCCAAATTAGTTTAAGACCATCCTTCGCATGTTGTCACATGCTTGCCTTGTGTGTTGTTGCATGCTTGGCCTATCGCATGTTGTTGCATGCCTGAATCACGTTGCATTTGACATGCATTCTTTCTTTTGTCTTGGTTGCTTAACATGTTGCATGTCTTGCATGTTTGCATGTTAACATGTCATTTTGCATGCTTGTTAGCTTGCATACTTGTTACATGTTTGCACATTTGTTCACATGTTCATGTCGCATACTTAGCCTGCATGCTTAGGTTGCATTTTGCATGCATGCCTTGCCTCTTGATCAACCATGATTGAGGTTGGGTAAATTGTTTGTTTGGGTTTGCATTTCATTTGACATTGAAATGCATGCTTGACTCTTTGGCCATCACGCATTGAAATGCGCGATTGGTGGCCTGAGGGTCGAGGACCATCTTCCCTTGAGTCTTAAACGTGATAGGGAGGGTGGTGGTGCAAACATTGCTTTGAAATGCATTGCCATGTCTTGCCTGTCCTCTGCTGCTATCAAAACAGGGTTCTGCAAGAAGAGATGGCCGATCGACCACATTTAGTGCCGGTCGGCCATGAATTGTTGGCCGAGAGCTTCATTTGTGGCCGATGACCACTTTCCCATGGCCGGTGACCATTCCTCTTGGCCGGTGGCATCCCACAACCCTCAGGGAGTATTTCAAAAGCATCCTGGGGACTTGTGCAGTCTCCAAAGAAGAAAAACAGTGCAAACAGAGGCAGCAAGAGTATGGTAATGGATTTCCGGGCGGAATCGAGCACGCGTGCATTCATCCCTCTTCCCAAGGCCTCTTTACGGCTTTTCTTAGCTTAATTGATTTGTTAGTTAGTTAAGTGTTTTAAATATTTAATTAGTTTGTAAGATGATTAATTTGTATTATTCTTTCGGTCCCTCCGAGAGAGGGCGCAATTATGTAATAAGCATGTCTGTGTGTGTGTTGTATGTCTTCCAACCCCACGTCTTTCTCCCTTTTACTTACCTGCTTTGATGGTTAGTTCTAGGGCACGTTTCAATTAGCATCCTTATGCTATGCATGTTTGCATCATTCATCTGTATTGCATGCACCGGGCTCGGCGCATCATACTAATTGCATAAGTATTTCAATTCCAACTTGAATACATGTTGAATTGTTGCATTTCATATGCCATTGTAGATTAGTCGCGCCTATTCTAGCTGCATGTTGTATGCGTTGCATTAGCCATTTTGACATAGACTTGGATCATGCATTTGATTGCTAACATGTTCCTTGTTTTGGCTCGGAGTACACTGTAAGTGTTTATGCTTTACCATCTTGCATGTATGTGAGTGTTAACATGACGGCATGCTTGCCATGAGGCTAATTGTTTATGTGCTATAACTGCCTGAATGCCTGTGGGTGAAGGTTGGGTTGCTTGAATTGGATCGAATTCATTGAAATCTGTGTTTTAGCCTACTTGCGAGTAGCAAACATCAAACCATTTTCCGAACAAACGGATATGCGATGCATTGTTCCAAATTAGGCTACCTAGTCTATACTTGTTTTGCTGTACGCATCACGTAATTAAAGACTAGCTAATAACCGGAATAAGGACGCATAATGTTTTCAAAATGAGATATCATGGTTAGTAGAGGCCGATCTTCGGATCGGGCGAACGGGGGTGCTCATAGATGACCTTCCCCAATCGTACCCAAGTTCCCGAGCCGAGGTAACTTTGGTGATGACGGACACATGGCCTTAGGCAACGAGTCAGGGTTTCCCAAAATTCCCCCAAAACAAAATATTTAGGCGGTGACTCTGTATCTGGCAAAGCAGTCCATGTTCGGCACTTTTTTACAAAAATCTGTTTTTCAAAACGATTTGCCGGATTCGAACTCTTTGGTGATTTATCAGTCTTGCATTGCACTTTGCAAGACTAGATTCAGAACCGTGACAATTTGTGTCCGAACTGTAGCGTGAGGCCCACGGGCGCGTCTACAGTACCAGATTTGGGGGCAAAAATCAGTGTTGAGTGTAGTTCTACCGCTTAAGATTACAATTGTGTCTTATTAACATCTGAGCTGAGGTGCTATGCGATTTCTGATTTTTGTTTTCCTTTTGCTTTATTTCTTTTTTGCAAGGTGGTTTATCACAATTGCTTCAGACAGTTCCATTACCCCCCAAGCACTCTAAACCCGTGTAAAGAGACTTTACAAATCCGAGGATCTTGTTAGGGGACAGCCTGTGTTTGTTTTGCTCCCACTAGTTACAAGACGGAGGAGGGTTAGGCATAATTCACCAGTTCAACAATCACCTGCATCCAGTCAAGGACAATCTTCTACATTCAGGCTAGCAATAGATTACTCGCCTATTCAGATGACTCAGTACCTGACACCTAGTATGGAGGACTTGATCCGTCATCTTCAACAAACAGTGGGAACCATACAGCAAGATGTTGTCTGCCAAGTTAAAGTTACAGCCCACCAAACGGAAGTGATAAACAGGCTGCAGCAACAGCAACAACAGTAAACAGCGGCTTCCGCTTCTGATGCACCTCCAGTGGGTATTCCAGTACCCGGAATCACTGCTAATGCTCAGGCTGAGAATCTGGGCAATCCAGTAGACCCCATCCCACCACAAGCCTCCAAGGCACTAGTGTACCAAACTGAGGTGCCATTTGAATTCGAGGTTGACCCCACTACACTAAAGGTCAACAAGCTGGAGAAGCTTTTCAAATGGGCACAGGATGTGAACTCAATCCCTGACATCGAAGATGGATACACTGACTCCGCAGTAACTCTGCCAGACCGGTTCAAAATGCCACATATCGATCGGTTTGATGGCTCTGGGGATCCCATGGTCCATCTGCTTTTATTCTCCAACATTCTGCGTCCAATGGGCCTCATTAGACTTCAAAAGTTATCGCTTTTCGGCCGAACCTTGTCAGGAATAGTGGCTTTTTGGTATGCAAAGCTGGAGGACTCTGTGAAACGGAGTTAGGAGGAAATGGCTAAGGCATGTATCGCACAATACTCATACAATACGCAGATCGAGGTCACAACCCATGATCTTGAGGCAACCCATCAGGAGCCAAATGAGGGCTTCTCAGAATTTATAACGAGGTGGAGGGCCAAGGCTTCGATGATGACTACTAGGCCGTCCGAGAAGGATCAAATCAAGATGGTGGTCCGTAATCTGCAAGTGAAATTATTATAGAAAATGATCGTCTTGCTGTTGTTCACATTTACTGAGCTCCATGAGATTGGGGTTCAGATTGAAGACGCAATGAAATAGGGGCTGATAACTGATGAGAAGGAGCAGCCCAAGAGGCCTTTTACACGTAGTTCCAATGCAACCACGAGTGGAAGCACAACTGCACAGCCATCTGATGTGAATGTTGTCACCACTACAGCCATGATTGCCAACCCTTTCGCCAGTACAACTCCACAAACCTCAAACAACCAAGCCCGAAACCAAAGGGTCTTTACCCCACTTTATATGCCTTTATCCAAAGCCTTAGGGGTGTTGATCAAAAAGGGGCATCTTAAGCCATTAGAGCCTCGACCACTACTCGATCCTCTCACACCTAAACACAATCCAGCCAAATATTGTGCTTTTCACCAGCAGCACGACCACGACACCGACTAATGCTACAGGCTGCATTATAAGATTCAAGATCTCATTGACAACAAGGTGATAGAACCACCCCAAAAGCCAAACGTAACCATCAACCCTCTTCCAGCCCACAACCAAGTTCCTCCACCTCGGCACTTAAATCTAATACATACACTAGCCATTTCCTATGACCCCAGCATATATATTACCTATTCCCACCTACCCAAACAGACCATGTTCATTCCTGAAAGCACAGAGTTGTGCATGATAGACATGTCTACACCTCAACTTGAACCCGTGGTGGTGACAGTGGCAGAATGAGAGAGGTTAGCCTTGGAGAAGAGTGTTGGCCCATTGCTTAAGAGCTCTGCAGACTTAGCTGAGGGAGTATATGACCTGTGCTATAACATTGTGCCAGTTGATCATGTCAAGCCCAAAGTGGTATTGCTGAAGGCAGCGGAGGTTAATGTGGTTCGAGAGGATGGCCCAAGCTAAGGACTGGATGACCTAGTGGAGTTAGAGGAAGACTTAGACAATCTACAGTTCTACGATGAGTAAGATCAGGGAGACGTGCAGATTGACTGGTTTGATCTGAATGGGTTAACAGACAACTCCGGGTGGCTTAGTGACGAGCCTGACAAAAAGGAAGAAACTGAATCGAAACTTGAAGAAAAGGGAGCAAGAGTAGTTGTAGTGGCCGAAATGGTCGAGGACAAGGGGAAACTGCTAAAGAGCACCGACATAAAAAATTTAGCTCAGGAACTAGGCGTTGTGAGTATTGTGGATATTGAACAGGAAGCCGCGTTGAAGCGGTTTGTACAAGAAAAGGATCAAGATAAATACGAAGCTAGAAAAGCCTAACGCCCTGCGGGGGATACTTCTGATGAAGGAATGATTAGAGCAGAGCCAGACAACTGTTTGTCGGCTGCCAGAGGTGCATGGTGGAAGGATAATGATCTGCTTTTGGCTCACACCGACGAGGATTAGGGTAAAGACCTGCCAGACAACACCTGGTACTCTGAAGAGGTTGATCACATGACGAGGAGTGGGTGGTATTTCAAGCCCCCACATTTGGACCAAGCAAAAGCCTTAGGGAAAGATAAAGAGGTAGAGAAACAAAGGGAAAAGCAGTTGAAAGAAGAAGTAGTGCTGAAACAACTGAAGAAGATCCAAGCTGATATTTCAATCTGGGGCCTGCTCATGGCTTCTCGCGTGCACCGACAGGCTATACTGTCAGCGATGGATAAAGCCAAATTATCCATTGATACGACTCCAGAACAGCTTGTAGGGTTGGTCTTCCCTAGAGGTGTTGTGCTGACTTTAACCTTCTCAGACAAAGAATTATCGCCAGAAGGCTCAGCATACAACAGACCTCTGTACATATCAGTGGAGTGCATAGAAAAGTGGGTGCCAGTGGTATTAGTCAACACTAGCTCAGCAATCAACGTCTGCCCATCTCGCACAACTTACGCCATCGGTTTGAAACTAGCAAATTTCGTGCCTACAGCCCAAGTGATTCGGACGTATGACAACACCAGCAGAGAGGTGATGGGCATAGTACAGATCAGAGTTCAAGTGGGTCTAGCTCAACAGGATATTGAGTTCCATGTCCTGGATGTGACGGCCACTTTTAATCTATTGCTAGGAAGGCTGTGGCTACACCAAGTAAAAGCTATCTCCTCTACCATTTACCAAATGCTGAAATACCTCCATGGAAAGGTGGTGGCTATTGTATTCGGGAATTCATCTATACATCCTCCGCCAAAGGTAACTACACTTGTGCTGGAATTATTCATGGCGAGGAGGATGTATTCCTTTCAGGGTTCACTCTAGCTGAGGCTCAAGCAGTACAAACCATCTTGGCATCCGATGAGGGCTTGTATGTCAGCGCCCAATCAATCTACTTCATGAACAAGCTCCAACATATGCCAAGAATGGGGTTGGGAAGAAGTGGCCAGAAAGGTGTCACTGCATTGGCCGATGTGCCACATAATCCACATGCCTTTGGTTTTGGTTATATGCCCACCAAAGAGGATTGGGCCAGGAACAGAGAAGAGATGGCATGTCACGACCCCATTCTGCCCCTAGTAGAATGGTGCCGTGATGGCTAGTAATCTGAGATTACCGAAGGCCAACTTTCAAAATTCACACACAATCAGAGTATTATATATGGGGCTAACATGTGCGGAAGCAATATATTTAAATCTAAGTAGTCCATAAGAGATGTGCTTAGATCAAATGAAATGACATACATCTTAGCATCGTTTTACAACTTGAATACAAATAAAATAAAATACATGTTACATCTTGATCAAAAGGCTTCTCAAGCCGACATATACAAAATACATGAAATATAAGTTGAGAAGCATGATCTTCAAGATGTTACAAAAATACGAATCCGAGACACGTCGGCAAACACATTCGAAAACATATCGGCAACACATCTAGGCCTCATCGCCTTCTTGCTCATCACCTACATATATATAAAGAGGGTGAGCTTGGATACTCAGTGAATGGTACAAGTAATAAAGGGTTTGCATGCATGACATCCGAGATCTTTAACAAAACAATGCATAATCATAGCTTATGACAAACGTGGGATAAATCGAATTCATCTAACAAATTTATCGAGCTTCATCAATCAAAGTCTTTCAAGTTTCATGGGTGACATTAACAAAGATTGTGCTACAAATGCTTATAGTCCCCTAGCACGTACGGACTTTCAAGATTATGCTACAAATGCTTATAGTCCCCTAGCACGTACGGACTTTCAAGATTGTGCTACAAATGCTTATAGTCCCCTAGCACGTACGGACTTTCAAGATTATGCTACAAATGCTTATAGTCCCCTAGCACGTACGGACTTTCAAGATTGTGCTACAAATGCTTATAGTCCCCTAGCATGTACGGACTTTCAAGGTTCTCAAGATCAAAGCTAATACTTGACACACAAACAGGGATAGTCATTCATGCTTAGCAAATACTTTTCAAAACAAAGCAAAACTTTACCAAAACGTTATAACGTAGCTTTATCAAAAATACCACTCACACAGTTCTTCAACGTTGGGGTCAAGCGAGAGTCCAAGTCCTATAAACACATGGCAAAGTCTATTGAATGCACTTTCAAACAAGCTTTACATGGATGCAAATGATCTCGGCATTCCTTCAAAACTAAGTCGAACCAAGACAAAACACTGTTTCTCCTCTCGGGAAAAACATGCTGGGTACCAACCAGGCTATTGCCGAGGTCCCACACCTTCTTGCCGAGGTGTGGTCCTGGTGGCCACGCTCAAGGAAATGAAGTCGGGAAAATCTGGGTTTCCCTCTGCTGAAGAACATGAAGAACATGAAACACGTGAATGCTCAATCTTAACTTGTCACTACGAAATCTAGAACTTCATGCTATGAATTTAAAAACATGGACCTGGGTACCCATACTTGAAGATCTTATGAAAACAAATACAAAAGCATGAATCTTAATGCAAACTTTCGGATCAAACAAGGCTTTTATTCAAGAACACATGAATACCACTTTCTCTTTCTAAAACCAAACTTTCAATTAATGCATGGCTTGCAAATCAGGTTCGATCATGCAATGTAGCTAGATGATTGACAAGAACAACAAGGGTAGGTCAAGAATCTAACCTTAATACACGAATCTAACGGTTAGATCTCTAAGAATCAAGCTCGAAGATCCACTCCTCCACTCTAAAACTCCTTCTTCCTTCTAGAGCTTCACTCTCTCAAGGCAAAGGTATGATACAAAATGATAGGTTCTACTCACTGCCGGTTGATTTAACACTCAGCTCGGACACGTGGCAATGGCTGGTTGGTTCTCCCCAAAAAAGTGGCTGACAGACCAAACAAAGTATGGCGAAAGGGTGTTTAACAAGTAAAGCGGCATGGCATTCTAACAAGGTACTGACATCGGGTGAAAACATCGGCTCCGGTAAGTGAGGTATCTATGATCCCGGCTAGGACGGACAACACTTGGCCTAGCTGTGCCACACCTCGGCCTAGATGTGCCACGCCTCGGCCTAGATGTGCCACACCTCGGTCTAGGTCGCACCAATCCGGAACAAGATCACTAGGGTTTAAGGATAACATCTTGACCAAGATGATACGCCTCTCGGCCTTGATGATACACCTCGGCCTAGAAAATGACATCTCGGCCAATATGCCAGGACGAAGGTAGAGGTCAACCGAAGTGGTTTCAAGATGGTTCTGGCTTTAAGGTGACCTCGGCTAGACTCACCAGAAAAGAACAAGACTCAACAAGTAAATTTCACATAAGTACAAACCAAGACAAAAATCTCATTCTAGTTAAGACAACTCAAGAAAATTCACTACTACAACTTAGCAAAACAAGATTATACAAATGCTCATGCCCGAGGCTAAGGTGGGGAATGAGGGTCACTACAGTCTACCCTCCTTAGAGAAGTTTGGTCCCCAAACTTTAGTTATCTTGCTCTACAAATAACTCTGGATAACAGATTTTTATTTCCTCTTCCTTTTCCCATGTAGCCTCCTTGCCATAATGCCCCTCCCATTCGATCTTTACCATTGGTATCGATTTGTTTCTCAACTACCGCTCTTGCCTGTCAATACTTGTCATCGGCTTTTCCTCGTAGCCTAAATCTTCATTAACCACAATCTCAGAATAATCAATCACATGCAGTGTATCTCAGATGTATTTCCTCAACATCGAAACATGAAACACGTTGTGGACTTGGCTTAATTCTGGCGGCAGGGCAAGCCTGTAGGCAACAGGGTTGACCTTCTCAAGAATTTCAAATGGCCCAATATATCGAGGTGCTAATTTACCCTTCTTTCCAAATCTTGAAACCCCTGTCGTCGGCGAGATCTTCAAAAATACATGATCCCCAGTCTCAAATTCTAACTCCCTCCTTCTCTGGTCGGCATAACTCTTTTGCCGGCTCTGTGCGGTTTTAATCCTTTGTTGAATGAGCTTAATCTTCTCGATTGTAACTCGAACCAGTTCGGGACCAATCAAGGCCTTATCTCCCACTTCAGTCCAACATATCGGCGACCTACACTTCCTTCCATACAAAGCTTCGTACGGTGCCATGCCAATGCTGGCTTGATAACTGTTGTTGTAAGCGAATTCTACTAACGGTAGATGTACTTCCCAATTTCCCTTGAAATCTAGCACACATAGTCTGAGCATATCTTCGAGTGTCTGAATCGTTCTTTCTGTTTGTCCATCGGTCTGGGGATGAAATGTTGTGCTAAACTTCAACTCGATTCCCAAAGCCCTTTGTGAACTCTGCCAAAATCTAGAAACAAACTTCGAATCTCAGTCTGACACTATGGACATCAGCACTCCATGAAGCTTCACAATCTCATTCATATACAGTCCAGCAAGTCGGTCGGCATTGAATGTAGTCTTGACAGGAAAAAAGTGTGCTAACTTAGTAAATCTGTCAACTATAACCCAAATTGAGTTCATACCTTTTTGCGTCCTCGGCAAACCAATCACAAAATCCATGGAGATATGTTCCCATTTCCACTCAGGGATTGACAAGGGTTGAAGAAGTCCTGCTGGCCTCTGGTATTCTGCTTTCACTTGCTGACAACATAGACACTGGGATACAAACTCGGCTATTTCTCTTTTCATATTTGACCACCAGAAATTCCGCTTCATATCCTGGTACATCTTGGTGCTTCTCGGATAAACGGCAAATTTGGAGCTATGGGCTTCCTGCAAAATCTTCCTTTTCAACTCTGGAACGTCGGCCACGCACAATCTCCCTTCAAACTTAAGCACTCGATTTTCAATGGTGTACCCTGGCCTTGGCTTGGTGACGAATTCATCAATTACATTCTTGTGGAACTTATCCTCCATCTGTCTGGTCTTCACTTCCTCAATTATGGTCGGCTCCATTGAAATCATTGCCAGGCACGCCAAACTTCCAACTAAGTTCCTGCTCAACGCGTTGGCTACAGAGTTTGCCTTACCTGGATGGTACTGAATCTACATGTCGTAGTCTTTTAATAGTTCAAGCCATCTTCTCTGTCTCATATTCAATTCCTTTTGAGTGAACAAGTACTTCAGACTTTTGTGGTTTGTGAAAACTTGGCAAGAAGTTCCATACAAGTAATGACGCCATATCTTTAAAGCAAAGACCACGGCTGCCAGTTCCAAATCATGGGTAGGATAATTCTTTTCATTGGGCTTTAACTGACGAGATGCGTATGCTATAACCTTACCTCTTTGCATTAACACACAGCCCAATCCCTTATGTGAAGCATCACTATAAATCTGAAATTCTTCCTTGTCTGACGGTAAAGCAAGTATCGGCGCTGTAACCAACCTCGTCTTTAACTCTTGGAAAGCGGACTCCCTATCCTCGGTCCATTCATATGCCACTCTTTTCTGAATTAGTTGTGTCAGCGGTACTGCAATCCTTGAAAAATCCTTCACAAATTTCCTGTAATAGCCGGCCAAACCCAGAAAACTACGAATCTCAGATACATTAGTCGGTGTCGGCCAGTTCACAACGGCTTCAATCTTACTTGGATCGACTGAAATACCTTCTTCGTTATTCACATGCCCTAAGAACGAGATACTGGAGAGCCAAAATTCACACTTGCTAAGCTTGGCATATAATTTCTTGTCTCTCAAGACTTGTAAGGCTAGCCCCAAGTGCTTCTCATGCTCAACTTCATTCTTGGAATAGATCAATATGTCGTCGATGAAAACAACCACGAACTTGTCTAGGTACGGCTTGAAGATCCTATTCATTAAATCCATGAATGCTGCAGGAGCATTGGTCAATCCGAAAGGCATTACCAAAAATTCGTAGTGGCCATACCTTGTCCGGAAAGCAGTCTTCTCGACATCCTCGGCCTTAACCTTCAGCTGGTGGTAGCCCGACCTGAGGTCAATCTTAGAAAAGACTCGTGCCCCTTGTAGTTGGTCAAGCAAATCATCGATCCTCGGCAACGGATACTTGTTCTTAATGGTTACCTTGTTCAGTTCTCGGTAGTCAATACAAAGACGAAGTGTGCCATCCTTTTTCTTAACAAACAGAACGGGTGCTCCCTATCGGTCTGATAAATCCCTTACCCAACAATTCTTGTAATTGCAGTTTCAGTTCTTTAAGTTCGACTGGGGCCATTCTGCAGGGTGTTTTGGAGATAGGTTGGGTTCTCGGCATAATATCAACCGCAAATTCTATTTCTCTATCGATAAGCAGCCAGGCAAGTCATTTAGGAAGACGTCGGGGAATTCCTTGACAACTGGGATGTCGGCTAGCTCAACGCTTCCATTCAGATTACTTAGTATACTACACAGGTAACCTCGACACCCTTTTTGGATCAATTTATAGGCTTTCATAGATGAGATTAAGTAAGGTGGGGGTACTACTCCTTTACCCTGGAAAATAACCTCGACTTGGTTTGGGGGTTTCAATGTGACACTCTTTGAAACAAAATTAATAGATGCGTGATTCGCTACTAACCAGTCCATCCCCAATATGACATCAAAGTGGGTCATGCTTAACGGCATTAAATCAACTAATAATTCTACACCCTCAATCACAACAATACATGCCCTATAAATGGATGCAACAATCATAGTTCTCCCAGATGGAGTAGCCACATGTAACAGATAATTAAGGGGTTCTTGTTCTCTATTTAATTTCTCGGCAAACTTAACAGATATGAATGAATGTGTAGATCCCGAATCGATTAATATGTATGCATCTTGAGAGCAAATTGAGAGTATACCTGACACCACTGTCTCAGCATTCGTAGTGTCTCCTGGTACTAATGCAAAAACTCTACCCTGTCTCATTTGGTCCCTCCCGATGTTATTTCTTTGCGCAGAGCCCGAGGTGCTCCCATCTTTCTTACCATCGTCAGTTCTTGTCTTCGGACAATCTTTCACGCGATGACCCATTTCACCACATTCAAAACAGGCTCCTGATGCCCAACGGCAAACTCCAGAAATGTGGCTTCCCACAACTTGCACACGTCGGCTTAGCGCTACTTTCCTGGTTTGAGTTGCTGGAGCTGCCCACATTCGCCTTTTTCTTGGCGCTAAACGGAACTCGGCGGCTATCATTGTTCTGCCTCTTCCTCTGGTTCTCTCCTGAATCCTGATACCGGTTCAGGTTAGCTTCTGCAAGGATGGCCTTGTCCAACACTCCGGCGTAAGTCGGCATGTTGAGCATGTTAACTCGATCCTGAATTGGTCCGTGCAGTCCACTTTCGAACTTTCTAGCTTTTCTGTATTCATCATCGACCATGTGAGGCGCAAATCTCGCCAACTCGGTAAAAGCGCGGTCGTATTCTGCGACTGTCTTGTTACCTTGTGTCAGAGTCTGAAATTCCGTGGTCTTGCGATCTCGGACACTAAGGGGAAAGTGCTTGTTGTAGAACAGCTCCAAAAATCTGGCCCAAGTCAGACATGGGTTACTTTCTTGGGTCATCATCCACCATCTTCGTGCATCGTCGTCTAAGGTGAATGTTGCTAATGACACCTTCTGGGCGTCGGTGCTGGGAAAAATCTCGAACAGCTTCTCCATTTCCAAGACCCACGCTTCGGCCTTCATCGGTTCAATACCCCCAGAGAACCTCGGCGGCTTTATCTTTTTGAACTCTCTGATCAAGGCTATGGTGCCGTCCCCATATAAAGCTTGTTGTGGAGGCACTTGCGGCACTGGAGGAGGCGGAGATGGAACTGCATGCCGGCCATTTGTCTGCTCGGCCTGGGTGGAAGTAGTACTAGCGTCTTGTGGCCGAGTTTGCCTTAACTCACGGACCAAACCTTCAACCAGTCTCTCCAATCTATCCAATCTGTCCTCAGGAGGACCTCGGCCAACGGGTGGTCTACCTCTTCTCATGATGCTAAGAGTGTGCAAAATGTGACTTTAAAACAAGATGATCAAACAATATGCATGCAATAGCAAATAGTCACGCCGAAATGATGCACACATTGTCAAGTAGCAAGCATAATGATGCAATCCTAACATCAATCCTACGAAAAGTCCTACGCTCTTTAGGACTCAAAGTGTGAGTAACGTACTATAAGAAACTTGTGCTCTGATACCAATCTGTCACGACCCCATTCTACCCCTAGTAGAATGGTGCTGTGATGGCCAGTAATCCGAGATTACTGAAGGCCAACTTTCAAAATTCACACACAATCAGAGTATTATATATGGGGCTAACATGTGCGGAAGCAATATATTTAAATCTAAGTAGTCCATAAGAGCTGTGCTTAGATCAAATGAAATGACATACATCTTAGCATCGTTTTACAACTTGAATACAAATAAAATAAATACATGTTACATCTTGATCAAAAGGCTTCTCAAGCCAACATATACAAAATACATGAAATATAAGCTGAGAAGCATGATCTTCAAGATGTTACAAAAATACGAATCCGAGACACGTCGGCAAACACATCCGAAAACATATCGGCAACACATCTAGGCCTCATCGCCTTCTTGCTCATCACCTACATATATATAGAGAGGGTGAGCTTGGATACTCAGTGAATGGTACAAGCAATAAAGGGTTTGCATGCATGACATCCGAGATCTTTAACAAAACAATGCATAATCATAGCTTATGACAAACGTGGGATAAATCGAGTTCATCTAATAAATCTATCGAGCTTCATCAATCAAAGTCTTTCAAGTTTCATGGGTGACATTAACAAAGATTGTGCTACAAATGCTTAGTCCCCTAGCACGTACGAACTTTCAAGGTTCTCAAGATCAAAGCTAATACTTGACACACAAACAGGGATAGTCATTCATGCTTAGCAAATACTTTTCAAAACAAAGCAAAACTTTACCAAAACTTTATAACGTAGCTTTATCAAAAATACCACTCACATAGTTCTTCAACGTCGGGGTCAAGCGAGAGTCCAAGTCCTACAAACACATGGCAAAGTCTATTGAATGAACTTTCAAACAAGCTTTACATGGATGCAAATGATCTCGGTATTCCTTCAAAACTAAGTCGAACCAAGACAAAACACTGTTTCTCCTCTCAGGAAAAACATGCTGGGTACGAACCAGGCTATTGCCGAGGTCCCACACCTTTTTGCCGAGGTGTGGTCCTGGTGGCCACGCTCAAGGAAATGAAGTCGGGAAAATCTGGGTTTCCCTCTGCTGAAGAACATGAAGAACATGAAACACGTGAATGCTCAATCTTAACTTGTCACTACGAAATCTAGAACTTCATGCTATGAATTTAAAAACATGGACCTAGGTACCCATACTCGAAGATCTTATGAAAACAAACACAAAAGCATGAATCTTAATGCAAACTTTCGGATCAAACAAGGCTTTTATTCAAGAACACATGAATACCACTTTCTCTTTCTAAAACCAAACTTTCAATCAATGCATGGCTTGCAAATCAGGTTCGATCATGCAATGCAGCTAGATGATTAACAAGAACAACAAGGGTAGGTCAAGAATCTAACCTTAATACACGAATCTAACGGTTAGATCTCTAAGAATCAAGCTCGAAGATCCACTCCTCCACTCTAAAACTCCTTCTTCCTTCTAGAGCTTCACTCTCTCAAGGCAAAGGTATGATACAAAATGATAGGTTCTACTCACTTCCGGCTGATTTAACACTCAGCTCGGACACGTGACAACGGCTGGTTGGTTCTCCCCGAAAAGGTGGCTGACAGACCAGACAAAGTATGGCGAAAGGGTGTTTAACAAGTAAAGCGGCATGTCACTCTGACAAGGTACTGACATCGGGTGAAAACATCAGCTCCGGTAAGTGAGGTATCTATGATCCCGGCTAGAACGGACAACACTTGGCCTAGCTGTGTCACACCTCGGCCTAGATGTGCCACACCTCGGCCTAGATGTGCCACACCTCGGTCTAGGTCGCACCAATCCGGAACAAGATCACTAGGGTTCAAGGATAACATCTCGACCTAGATGATACGCCTCTCGGCCTTGATGATACACCTCGGCCTAGAAAATGACATCTCGGCCAATATGCCAGGACGAAGGTAGAGGTCAACCGAAGTGGTTTCAAGATGGTTCTGGCTTTAAGGTGACCTCGGCTAGACTCACCAGAAAAGAACAAGACTCAACAAGTAAATTTCACATAAGTACAAACCAAGACAAAAATCCCATTCTAGTTAAGACAACTCAAGAAAATTCACTACTACAACTTAGCAAAACAAGATTATACAAATGCTCATGCCCGAGGCTAAGGTGGGGAATGAGGGTCACTACATGGCAAGTTAAGCCAGAGCTAAGTAGGTTGAGAAACGCTATGAGCTTGTGCATAGACCAATCTAGGGAAACCTGAATGGTTATTTTGTTCGAGAGGGAGAAGACTTTCAATTTTGTGGTTTCCCCGAACCCTAGTTGAACTTTTAGAAGTGGCGAGTTCCTGGCTTTGAAATCTTCTTTGACTTGTAACTACAAGACAGTGATACAGAGGAAAAGGCTGAATTGGCTACTGAAGTTGAGTGGCGCATAGAAAGTAACTCGGACAGCAATGGACTTGAAGTAGGGGCAGCATTGGCATGTCTCATTTCAGATCCTCTGATCAACTCAGAGAGCTTAGGGGATAACCTGACTGTAGACACCCCATTTTTGACCATCCTCAAGACTTGGACGTCACCATTGGAACACTTGGTGATTACCCTTGTTTGTGTTCGTTTGGAGTTCTCGGAGGTCTCGGCTACGCGTCTTGCCTCAGGATCTCCGAACTTGACTGTTCAGTGTCTGGTTTTGCACCAAACACTTGCATTTTGCCTTGGAGGGGCAAGGAATGCCTTGTGAGGCATCCCCACACACCACCGGCCATGGCCAGAGGCCACCGGCTGGTTTTTGCTGCCATCGGCAATGTATATTGCCGGTCGGCACTCATTTTTGCCAAAATGGCATTTTTGGGCAGCCGACTACTGTTCATCTGCTTTTGCAGATATTTTATTACAGCCGTCTTGCATTTGGCTCCCCTCCATACACGTGTATGGAGGGATCTCCCTCTTTAGAAGCTTGTCTTGTAACCTTTACAAGACAAAAAGTTCTATAAGAGGAGCCCTTCTCTCCCTTGCTTAGGGTTAGACACTTTAGAGAGTTTAGACAGCCATATTAGGGTTTTGAGTTCTAGGGTTAGGATCCATACACATTATATCTCTATACCTCTCTCTTTTTACCTTTGTGTGTGTTTAATTGTGTTTGTGTCTTACTATTACACACAAACACATAATGTTTCACCTTCCCTTAGCTACTGAGGTTCTAAGAGGTTGGTTTTGGTGTTTTGGAGCTGGATTCAAGCCAAGGAGGGCTGTTGGAGCATCATTTGTGAAGGTGATCTACAAGGGTGAGAAACTTTCCTTTTATTTTCCATTTTTGCATTGCTTTTCTACCCATCTTAGAGATGTTTTCGTGCTTATTGTATAATACAAAAAAGTTCTTTTTTTTAGCCCTTTTGATTGTTTATTAAGAGTGTTTTGTGGTTTGGGTTTGTTTGACCCCTCCTAAGCCTTGTAAGGCTCCTTTTTGTGCTATTTTTGTGCAAGTTTCGAGACTTTGGTGTTTGGGCCTCTTCACCACTGAAATCTTGAGGGATTTCAGTGGCGGAGATGGTGCCTTGAAGTCTCCAAAAGGGGAGGGCCACCCCCTCTCCTTGTTGTCCTTGAAAGGGACCCTTCTTGGCCTCTTAAGGGAGCATCATGTTAGAGTGTGTATTGATCATGTCTTGGCTGTTTTCCATGCTTATTATGCCATGATATAACCTTGTTGTGTGTTGGTTTTGGTACACCATGCATACTTAGCATACCTACCATGTAATGCCTTGTTATTGCCTTAATATGCCTTAGGTTGTTAGCCTTTGCTCTAGCATGTTTTAGGTTTAGCCTTGTGAAGGTTTTGTACTCATTTTGCCATGTTTTAGGTCTGTCCATAGTTGTTTGGGTTGATCTTGGCATGCATAGTATAGCTCCTTTGTATTTGAGCTTGTATGCTTCAAGTATGTGAATGTGTAGTATGTGTTGCTTGCATCATTTCGGTGGTTTGGAACCACCCTACATGTTATTTCAGTCCCTTTGACATGCTCATATGTTTGCCTTGGATGCCTCTTTGAAGCTTTGGAAGCTTGCCTTCCATGCTCCATGTTTTAGCATTTATGCATGCCTTTAAATTCAAACCATCTAGATGCTATCTAGTTGGTCTTTTGGGCTTAGTTTCATGTGTTAAAACTCTGTTTTTGGTTGCCTAAGTCCTGCCATGTGTGGTTGTACTAAGTGTAGTCCATTGCCTCTTTGGTGAGCCTTGAATGCTTTGACCATTGTTGCATGTTTAGCTTGACTTGTTGCTTGGTTTGGCACCATGTTTTAACATGATTTTCAGAGCTTATGTTGCATGCTAATTGTCCATGATATCCCTTTTCAAGTGTGCCTTAGAGTTGCTTATTTAATGCCTAAGTGTTGGTCCAACTTACTTGCATGTGTGTATGTATGTTTGATCCCAATTCCTTGGTTTTTGGCCACTGTTTTAGGCCTATTTAGAGTTGCCTAAATCATGTATAAGTCCACCTTTTCATCAGTTTGCATTGCCTCATGTTTGCTTGTATGCTTGCATAAGTGTCTTGCCATGCCATGTTGCATCCTTAGCTTGCATGCCTAGGTTGCATTGCATCTTGCATGCATGCCTTGTTCCTTGACTTGGTGATAGGAATTGGGCCTTGGTTCGTTTGTTTGGTTTGCATTTCATTTGACATGAAAGTTGCACCCTTGATTCTTTGGACCATCATGCATGGAAATGCGTGATTAGCGGTCCGAGAATCGAGACACATGCCCTTTTGAGTCACAAACATGATAGGGGACATGATTGGTGCATGCATTGCTTGAATTGTATTGCCATGCAAGTTCTGTCCTCTGCTGCTGTGAGTTGCAGGTTCTGCAGGCATTCTTTGCCGACCGGCAGTAAATCACCAGCCGATGGATTCATTTTGTGCCGTTGACCACAATTCACTGCCGGTGGTAATTCTACTCAGCCGGTGGTGATTCCCAGTATCCAGAGAGGCATCCTTGAGACTTTGGCAGTCTTCACAGAGGCAGAGCAGGGAAAACAGAGGCAGACTATGCATGGTCGTGCACTTCCGAGCAGGACCCGAGCATGCGCTGCATCTGGCTCTCCTCCCGAGGCAATTTACTGCTTTTCCTAGTTTAAATTTGTTTGTTGACTGATTAGGCAATTTGTAATATTTAATTAGCTTGCGTAGTTAATTAATTTGTATTATTTATTTGGTCCCTCCAGGCGAGGGCAAATCTGTAATAAGTGTGTGTGAGTGGTGTGTATGTCTTCCAATCCCCACTTCTTTCTTCCCTTTTATTTACCTGCTTTGATGGTTAGTATTAGGGCACGTTTAAATTAGCATACCTCATGCCATGCATGCGTGCATTCATTCATTTGTCTTACATGCACCGGGCTCGGCGCATCATTCTAACTTCATCTGTATTTCAATTTCCAAATTGAATACGTATTAGTTGTAGCATTTCACATGTCATCGTAGATTAGCCAAGCCTATCCTAATCACATTTTGCTTGTGTTGCATTAGTCATTTTAACATGAACTAGGACATGCATGTTTGCTAACTAGTTTATTGTTTTGGCACGGAGTACGATGTAAGTATTTTCGCTTTAGCATATTGCATGCGTGTGAATGTTGTCATGATAGTATGCTTAGGGTTTAGAAAAACACTCTAGAGAGAGAGGGTGTGGAATTTCGGCGAAGGAGGAAGTGAGAAATAGGGTTTAGAAACCCTATTTTAAAACACCCATGGTGAAATGTCGAATCTGCCCCGACTCAGGAACTTTTTGCCGGTCGGTAACATTTTGTGCCGGCCGGCAGAATATTGTGCCGATGAAATTATTTTGCAGCCGGTGGACAGCTGGTGGCTTCCCCTCCCGGCCGGTGGTGTTCCCACAACCTTGTTTAGGCCATATGAGTAGTTTTTGGTCTTCATAGCTCAAGAAAGTGCAAGAAAGTGTATCTCCGACGCTCAACCGGCCTCTGTTTTGACCTCGGACCGCGTCTTCTATGTGTAGCACTCCAACTCATACAATGTTGTATCCTTTGGTATCCTTTTTGCCTTTTACAAGATCCAAAAGTTACCCCGTGTGCGTTGCACGCGTTCATCGCACTATTTCGGTGCATTACATCGCGTTATCATGCGCCTCACAGTTGCATTGTTATGCACATACTACATGCATTGTAACACGCACCCCTTGCATTGTCATGCATATCTCTCATGCATTGTCATTGCATTTTTATTACAAGCATTGTCATGTATTTCAATACATACGTCGCCTCGCGCATCGTTCGCGTTGTCGTGCATTCCCTTACCATGCATTGTCATGCATTCCGAAACGCGTGCGTTGTTACGCATTTAAGTCCATTCGCATCATTTTACATTCCGTGTGGCATGCGTGTCACACTTGGCATCATTTTACATTCCGTGTGGCATGCGTGTCACACTTGCATCATTTTGCATTTCCCTGAGGCATGCGTGTCTCATTTACATTTTACATTCCGTGTGGCATGCGTGTCACACTCGTATCATTTTCCATTCCTATGAGGCATGCGTGTCTCATTGGTATTATTTTGCATCTTATGAGGCATGCATGTCACATTTGTATTATTTTGCATCTTATGAGGCATGCGTGTCACACTTGCATCATGCCTCATTTTCATTGGCACGTGTGCCTCATTGGCATTGGCACGTCTGCCTCATTTTCATTGGCACGTGTGCCTCATTGGCATTGGCACGTGTGCCTCATTTTCATCGGCACGTGTGCCTCATTTGCATCGGCACGCGTGCCTTATTTTCATCGGCACGCGTGCCTCGTTTTCATCGGCACGCGTGCCTCGTTTTCATCGGCACGCGTGCCTCGTTTGCATCGGCACGCGTGCCTCGTTTGCATCGGCACGTGTGCCTCGTTCTCATTGGCACGTGTCCCTCGTTTGCATTGGCACGTGTGGCTCATTCTCATTGGCACGTGTGCCTCATTTGCATTGGCACGTGTGCCTCATTCTCAATGGCACGTGTGCCTCATTCTCATTGACACGTGTGCCTCAATTGCATTGGCAGGTGTGCCTCATTCTCATTGGCACGTGTGTGTAGACACCCCATTTTTGACCGACCTTAAGACTCAGACGTCATCGATGGAGCGCTCGGTGATGTTGCATAATGTGCTCGTTCAGAAGTTTCTGAGTCACGACCGTGAGCCTTGCCTCCAGACTTCCGAACCCTTTTCTGTGCCTTGTCTCGGTTTGCGAACCAGACTCGGTTTTCTCTGTTTCTTTTCCTGAGGGGAAGGAGAGGTCCCGTAGACTATCTCTCAATGTCCGTAGGCTACATTTGGTGGCCGTAGGCCATTTTGCCCATTTCGGAGTCCGGTTCCCGATTTTCGGAGCCGTCAGGCCGTGTGCCTCGGTTCGGGACCGCTTAACCATCTCCTATTGCTCTGATTTTTGGCATACTTCCTATTTCATCCCTTTTGAGGGACACTGGGGTCTGAGAAACCCACTTCGTGGCCGAACACCACTTTCGGTGCTTAACAGCCCATTTTCGGGACCCCGAACTGCGTGTTTTGGTCCCCGAGCATTCGTTTTGCAACGGTTTTCGTTCATTTTTGGCAGGTACCTCTGTTTTATCACAGGGAAGGTCACTGAAGGGTGGGAGGCCAGCAATTGTTGCAGCAACCAGTTATCTCTCCTCCGGAGCCTCCCGGCGCCCGTTTTTCGCACTTCCGGGCTAATGTTGAACACCCTAGGGTTAGTGTTGCCAACTTTCAACCACATATCTGTGATCTACACACCTGGGAGGCCCCTAAAAGTTGGTGGCCGGCCATTAAGGTTACCTGACCCTTTTGACCCCTTTCTTCCGGGCTAATGTTGAACCCCTTGGGCCCACATTCTTGAACTTTCAACCACATATCTGTGATGTACACACATGAGAGGCCCCTAAAAGTTCATGGCCGGCCAGTAATTCAACTTGACCCTTTTGACCCCCTCTTTCCGAGCCAATGTTGAACCCCTTGGACCCACTTTCTCGGACTTTTAACCACATGGTTGTGTTGTACACACATAGGGGTACCTTACCAGTAGTTGGCCGGCCAGAAAATCTCATTGACCCTTTTGACCCCTAGCCGGCCGGCTAGGGGGTGTGGCCGGCCGGCCACCTGCAACAAAAGTGATAGGCCGGCCGTGTTCCTTGCACTGTGCACTTTACAGCTGTGGGGCAATATCCCCCAGATATTATCTGTATCCGGGGGATATTTTGTGGGGGAGTTTTACTCTCCTTTTCCCCCACCTTTACACCCCTTCTTTGGCCTATATAGCAAGCAAGCCTTGTAGTGTTTGAGGGTTAGAAAAACTCTCCTTCAAGCTTCCATAGCCAACTCCATCTTCTTCCTTCTCAATTCTTGAAAAAACCCTAAGTCCCTAACCATCATTCCTTCTACACCACCAAGCTCTACCACCACCATCTCATTTCCAGCAACAAGGAAGGATTCTTGAAGGCTAAAGAAGCCGCAAATCCATCCAAGAAGCAACAAAAGTTTGAATCTTCAAGGGTAAGTAACACTTTTACCCTTTTGACCCTTTTTCTTGATCTATTTCTAAGCCCCACTTCTTTTTGGTTTCAAGCTCTGGACCTAACTGAAAAGGGCCATCTTTTGAGCTCATCTTCACTTTTCATTAAGGGCTCAACCCTGTTTGAGCCCTCCATGACACACTTGCTTCATTGATCCTCTTGTATGTCATAGTTTTGCATGCTATTTTTGACCCATGAGCAATTTATTTTCGAGCATGTTGTAAACTGACATTAGACTTATTTTGAGCCCCTCTTCAACATTGGAGAAGGGCTCAACATTTTTTGGTGTCTCCATGTATCACTTGTAGTTATATCCCTTATTTGGCTCCATTTTTGCATAAATTGGCAGCCCTCTTTGCTTCTGTTTTTGGACCTTGGTTCGAACTGAAAGTGGCCTTATTTTGGCCTATAATTCATGTTTCATTCACACTTTTTTTCTGTTTGGTGAATATTTTGTATACTTCATGTTATAGCCATTGTTGAGCCTTATTTTGCATCACATTTCTATCATGTTTGTATACTGATTTGAGATCTGCCATATACTGTAAATATTCATATTTTTGGTCCATCTTCAGTGTTGTAGAAGGAAGTTTTTCAGTTTGGGTTTTGCTTATACCACTTGCTTCATTACCCCTCTTTTGGCCCCTATTCTTGCATGCTATTTTTGCCATACCTATGCTTGCTGTTTTGCCATTTTTATAACTATGAAAGTGCCTTTTTTGGGACTGTCTAGCTTCTGTCTTTGCATTGCATGTCCGTATTGTGCATGTTTGGCATAGCTATAGGCCATTTCGGGTGCCTAATGTTGCATTTCGGGACATTTCCTTGCATTTGGTATCATTTCGCTTCATTTCGGGACTGTTTTCCCCCATATTTTGTTGCTGAAATTCCATTAGCATGCTTGTATATCATTTTTGCCATGTTTCATCACATTTATCATCGCCTCGGTTTGCGTGCCCGTGTGCACGCATTTCGAGGCACTCCATTTTCATCAAACGGCATCCTATGTGAGTGTGGCTGAGGCTCACTCATGTTGGTATAAGTCCATTTGTCATTTCCATGCCATTTCATCGCATTCTGTCATTGCCTCGGTTTGCGTGCCCGTGTGCACGCATTTCGAGGCACTCCTTTTTTTATCCGACGGCATCCGATGCGAGTGTGGCTGAGGCTCACTCGTGTTGGTATAAGTCCATTTGTCATTTCCATGCCATTTCATCGCATTTTATCATTGCCTCGGTTTGCGTGCCCGTGTGCACGCATTTCGAGGCACTCCATTTTCATCAAACGGCATCCTATGTGAGTGTGGCTGAGGCTCACTCATGTTGGTATAAGTCCATTTGTCATTTCCATGCCATTTCATCGCATTCTGTCATTGCCTCGGTTTGCGTGCCCGTGTGCACGCATTTCGAGGCACTTCATTTTTTATCCGCCGGCATCCTATGTGCGTGTGGCTGAGGCTCACTCATGTTGGTATAAGCCCACTTGTCATTTTCATGTCATTTTATCTCATTTTGCCATTGCCTCGTTTGCGTGCCCGTGTGCACGCATTTCGAGGCACTTCATTTTTTATCCGCCGGCATCCTATGTGAGTGTGGCTGAGGCTCACTCATGTTGGTATAAGCCCATTTGTCATTTCCATGCCATTACATCGCATTCTGTCACCGCCTCGGTTTGCGTGCACCGTGTGCACGCATTTCGAGGCACCTCATTTTTATCCGACGGCATCCGATGTGAGTGTGGCTGAGGCTCACTCGTGTTGGTATAAGTCCATTTGTCATTTCCATGCCATTTCATCGCATTCTGTCATTGCCTCGGTTTGCGTGCCCGTGTGCACGCATTTTGAGGCACTCCTTTTTTTATCAATCGGCATCCGATGCGAGTGTGGCTGAGGCTCACTCGTGTTGGTATAAGTCCATTTGTCATTTCCATGCCATTTCATCGCATTCTGTCATTGCCTCGGTTTGCGTGCCCGTGTGCACGCATTTCAAGGCACTCCTTTTTTATCCGCCGGCATCCTATGTGAGTGTGGCTGAGGCTCACTCATGTTGGTAGAAGCCCATTTGTCATTTTTATGTCATTTCATCTCATTCTGTCGTTGCCTCGGTTTGCGTGCCCGTGTGCACGCATTTCGAGGCACATCATTTTTATCCGCCGGCATCCTATGTGAGTGTGGCTGAGGCTCACTCATGTTGGTATAAGCCCACTTGTCATTTCCATGCCATTTCGAGACACATATCATCGCCTCAGTTTGCGTGCCTGTGTGCACGCATTTCGAGACACATATCATCGCCTCAGTTTGCGTGCCCGTGCGCACGTACTTCGAGGCATCTCATTTTCATAGCATTCTGCCATTTTCTGGGTTTACGTGCCCGTGTGCACGCATTTCGAGGCATTTCACTTCCATGACATTGTGTATGTTAGGATTGTATCTTAGTTGCATTTCATGCATATCGTGCATATTGCATCGTGTCCGGAATAGGAGTTAGCCCGGGTACGGGAAACGAGGTACATTTCGTACTCCGAGTGACGGAATGTGTCTCAATTCCCCAGTCACCGACACTCCGGATTATCCATGATGGAGTTAGGTTTTAGCTGTAGTTTCATGTGCATTCATCCTATATTGAGTTGTGCATTTCGACTCCTCGGCCATCATGGCTTGGTATGCGTGATTGGTGGTACGAGGATCGAGACATGCATATATCTGTGCAAATACATTGCTATGCCCCTTTCCTGCTCTCTGTTGCAGCAAAACGAAGAATCAGCAACCTTTTGGGGCTTGGCATGCATTTCAAGAACAGGTGTAAACAGAGGCTAGTTGGGGCATTCCGGTGGATTTCCGCGCAAGACAATCCGGACATGCATCATCCATCAGAAGCAAGGCAGTCCCTGGCTTGCATGCCAGTTTTATTCGCTTTCCTAGTTAATTCATTAATTAATTAGAATTTTGTAATATTTTGGGAATGTAATATTCTTTTATTCGGGACTGTAATATTTGGACTGTATATTTATTCGGACCCTCCGAGTGAGGGCAAAACTGTAATAAGTGTGGGTGAGTGTGATGTATGTCTTCCAACCCCACGTCTTTCTCCCTTTTATTTATCCGCTTATGACGGTTAGATTAGGGCATCTTTAAATTAGCATACAGTATGACAGCATGTTTGCATCATTCATCTGTATTGCATGCACCGGGCTCGGCGCATCATACTAACTGCATTGTACTCTCAATTCTAAATTGAATACATGATAGTTGTAGCATTTCATATACCATCTTAGAATAGCCGAGCCTGCTATAGTTGCATCGTTGCATGTGTTGCATTAGGCATTTTTGTATAATTAGGATCATGCATGATTTCTAATGAGGTTTCTATTTTGGCTTGGAGTACTCGGTGAGTTTTATGCTTTAGCATCCTTGCATGCGTGTGAATGTTGCCATGAATAGCATGCTTA
The DNA here is from genome assembly GCF_055761805.1 of Camellia sinensis. Classification (NCBI taxonomy): domain Eukaryota; kingdom Viridiplantae; phylum Streptophyta; class Magnoliopsida; order Ericales; family Theaceae; genus Camellia; species Camellia sinensis. The sequence goes on along the minus strand of NC_138962.1, from coordinate 59,801,340 downwards.
CCATGATGCTATATGCTTATATGATATAACTGCCTGAGTGCCTGTGGGTGAAGGTTGGGTTATTTGGATTGGAATGATTCATCAAATGTGTGTTTTAAGCCCACTAGATAGTGGCAAAATCATGTTTTCTAAGCCCACCCGAGGGTGGTAAATCCACGTCTTAGCCTACTTGCGGGTAGCACCATCAAACCACTTTCAAATAAACAAACATGAAATGTTTTGGTTCCAATTCAGGCGATCCAGTCTATACTTGTATGCTGTGTGCATCACATAGTAACCTAGGCTAATAAACCGGAATAAGGACACACAAAGTTTTCAAAAATTGATATCATGGTTAGTAGAGGCCGGTCTATGACCAGGCGAGCGAGGGTGCTCACGAAGTGACCTTCCCCAATCGTACCCAAGTTCCCGAGCCGAGGCAACTTTGGTGATGACGGACACGTGGCCTTTTGGCACCGAGTCAGGGTTTCCTAAATTTCCCAAAATAAAATATTTAGGTGGCGACTCTGTATCTGGCAAAGCAGTCCATGTTTGGCACTACTTTTTCAAAAATCAGTTTCTCAAAACGATTTGCCGGATTTGGACTCTTTGGTTCAGATTAGGAACTGTGACATTCAAGAGTCCGAGCTGTAGTAACCCCAAATGAACAGAACGGGAGCTAAACCCTCCCGGGGCGTTCGGGGGACGTCTACAGTGTGCCTCATTCTCATTGGCACGTGTGCCTCATTTGCATTGGCACGTGTGCCTCATTCTCATTGGCACGTGTGCCTCATTCTCATTGGCACGTGTGCCTTATTCCCATTGGCACGTGTGCCTCATTTGTATCGGCACGTGTGCCTCATTTGCATCGGCACGTGTGCCTCATTTTCATCGGCATGTGTGCCTCCCTTTCATCGGCATGCGTGTCTCATTTCCATTGGCATGTGTGCCCCATCTTCATCGGCATGTGTGTCTCATTTCCATTGGCAGGTGTGCCCCATCTTCTTCATCGGTATGTGTGCCTCATTTCCATTGGCATGCGTGTCACATTTTCGTTGGCATGCATGTCGTCATTTGCATTAGCATGCGTGCCTCATTTGCATTGTTTTACATTCCTTGCAACCTGCATTGTCTTGCTTTCATTTGCATTGTCATGCATGTTGCTAACGACATTGTACCTGTTAAGTTTGTTTTCTTTTCAGGCACGATATTGTATGTACGGTTCATTTGAGGCTGGAGCGACCAGACGAACCGCACAGATATTCAGACGGTCTAGGAGACCCTAAATCCTCGGAAGGTGCAAGTCCTTTGGCATTTGTTTGTACATCAGACGGTCTAGGAGACCCTAAATCCTCTGAAGGTGCAAGTCCTTCGGTGTTTGTCGTGCCCGAACGAATTTTGATAAGTTGCATTATACATGTATTTCAAGCGACTCGCGTCGTCGCATATTCAAGTTCACGTGCATCTTAAAAGTCGCGCGTTGTCGCGCACTTTGAAATCATTCATGCATCATTTGCATTTCAAAAAACAAACAAAAAATATAATTGCATTGTCATGCATCATCGTAAATAGTTGCATTGTCATGCACCATCGTAAATAGTTGCATTGTCATGCATCATTGTAATATAGTGTATATTGCATTGTAGCTTGCATGCATTCACTGCATCACTTCCATCTATGGCTCGCGCCTTTCCATGATTGAGCTTGGTCCGGTATGTGCCCATACCTCTCGTGTCGAAGCATAGTTCAGTGGACCGTTCTATGTTAGACGCGACTTGTATGTGTACATGCCCTTCCTAGGCAAAGATTTGGTTTGGCCTGCGTGCCTTATCCATCGTATCTTTTCCATCCCAGTGCACATTGCATTGTAGCTCGCATGCATTCACTGCATCACTTCCATCTATGGCCCGCGCCTTCCCATGATTGAGCTTGGTCTGGTATGTGCCCATACTTCTCGTGTCGAAGCATAGTTCAGTGGACCGTTCTATGTTAGACGTGGCTTGAATGTGTACATGCCTTTCCTAGGCAAGATTTGGTTTGGCCCGCGTGCCATATCTATTGCATTGTAGCTTACATGCATTCATTGCATCACCCCCCCCCCCATTTATGGCTTGTGCCTTTCCAGGTTGAGCTTGGTCTGGTATGTGCCCATACTTCTCGTGCCGAAGCGTAGTTCAGTGGACCGTTCTATGTTAGACGTGGCTTGTATGTGTACATGCCTTTCCTAGGCAAGATTTGGTTTGGCCCACGTGCCATATCTATTGCATTGTAGCTTGCATGCATTCATTGCATCACCCCTCATTTATGGCTTGCGCCTTTCCAGGTTGAGCTTGGTCTGGTATGTGCCCATACTTCTCGTGTCGAAGCGTAGTTCAGTGGACCGTTCTATGTTAAACATGGCTTGTATGCGTACATGCCTTTCCTAGGCAAGATTTGGTTTGGCCCGCGTTCCGTATCCATTGCCATCTCCCCAGCATATCTATATATATATTGCATTGTAGTATAATTATCGCATCCAACATTAGGATCATTGTCCTTTCCCCAGCGGGTCGTTTCCCCACTTATGTCATTCCCCCCCAATACTTGTTCTTGTGTCTGTCTACATTACTCATAGTTCAGTAGACCGTTCTATTGTAGACAGACTTGTTACCTCCATCAATCTATTTGACGTAAGCGTGGTTTCGAACCACTCGTGATTGGATCATGATTCAATTGCTTTGCATTGTTTCAATTACATTGCATCTTCATTTGCATTATTTATACATTGTTTTGTATATACTGCATATCACTTTGCATCCATTTTGCATTGTTGTACGTGTTGCTAACAATATTGTACCTGTTAAGTTTGTTTTCTCTGCAGGCACGATATTGTATGTACGGTTCATTTAAGGCTAGTCCAACCAGACGAGCCGCACAGGTATTGTATCCTCCGAGTGAGAAGTATCGAGAATTGCATAATTCTCTTACATCCTTTCTGCATTGTAGTGTAGTTTGGTATATGCTAGCTTAAAGTTGTCGCATGTATGTTTCATTACAGCTTTCTTTGCATGATCATAAGTTATGCTCGGCTTCGTGCATTGTCTTGCATTTTGCCCCTGCCTTCGGGCGCATACCTTGTTTGTCTTGCATGTTTGTCTGAGTCTTCGGCCTTGTCAAAAATTGGTCGTCTCTGGGCTTTGACATTCACTCCTGTCATCGTTATGACTTTCGAGTTCTGTCAAAGAGGGGCAACTGTAGACACCCCATTTTTAACCGTCCTCAAGACTTGGACGTCACCATTGGAACACTTGGTGATTACCCTTGTTTGTGTTCGTTTGGAGTTCTCGGAGGTCTAGGCTACGCGCCTTGCCTCAGGATCTCCGAACTTGACTGTTCAGTGTCTGGTTTTGCACCAAACACTTGCATTTTGCCTTGGAGGGGCAGGGAATGCCTTGTGAGGCATCCCCACACACCACCGGCCATGGCCAGAGGCCACCGGCTGGTTTTTGCTGCCATCGGCAATGTATATTGCCGATCGGCACTATTTATTGCCGGTCGGCACTCATTTTTGCCAAAATGGCATTTTTGGGCAGCCGACTACTGTTCATCTGCTTTTGCAGATATTTTATTACAGCTGTCTTGCATTTGGTTCCCCTCCATACACGTGTATGGAGGGATCTCCCTCTTTAGAAGCTTGTCTTGAAGCTTTACAAGACAAAAAGCTCTATAAGAGGAGCCCTTCTCTCCCTTGCTTAGGGTTAGACACTTTAGAGAGTTTAGATAGCCATATTAGGGTTTTGAGTTCTAGGGTTAGGATCCATACACATTCTATCTCTATACCTCTCTCTTTTTACCTTTGTGTGTGTTTAATTGTGTTTGTGTCTTACTATTGCATACAAACACATAGTGTTTCACCTTCCCTTAGCTACTGAGGTTCTAAGAGGCTGGTTTTGGTGTTTTGGAGCTGGATTCAAGCCAAGGAGGGCTGTTGGAGCATCATTTGTGAAGGTGATCTACAAGGGTGAGAAACTTCCCTTTTATTCCCCATTTTTGCATTGCTTTTCTACCCATCTTAGAGCTGTTTTCGTGCTTATTGTATAATACAAAAAACTTCTGTTTTTTAGCCCTTTTGATTGTTTATTAAGAGTGTTTTGTGGTTTGGGTTTGTTTGACCCCTCCTAAGCCTTGTAAGGCTCCTTTTTGTGCTATTTTTGTGCAAGTTTCGAGACTTTGGTGTTTGGGCCTCTTCACCACTGAAATCTTGAGGGATTTCAGTGGCGGAGATGGTGCCTTGAAGTCTCCAAAAGGGGAGGGCCACCCCCTCTCCTTGTTATCCTTGAAAGGGACCCTTCTTGGCCTCTTGAGGGAGCATCATGTTAGAGTGTGTATTGATCATGTTTTGGCTGTTTTCCATGCTTATTATGCCATGATATAACCTTGTTGTGTGTTAGTTTTGGTACACCATGCATACTTAGCATACCTACCATGTAATGCCTTGTTATTGCCTTAATATGCCTTAGGTTGTTAGCCTTTGCTCTAGCATGTTTTAGGTTTAGCCTTGTGAAGGTTTTGTGCTCATTTTGCCATGTTTTAGGTCTGTCCATAGTTGTTTGGGTTGATCTTGGCATGCATAGTATAGCTCCTTTGTATTTGAGCTTGTATGCTTCAAGTATGTGAATGTGTAGTATGTGTTGCTTGCATCATTTCGGTGGTTTGGAACCACCCTACATGTTATTTCAGTCCCTTTGACATGCTCATATGTTTGCCTTGGATGCCTCTTTGAAGCTTTGGAAGCTTGCCTTCCATGCTCCATGTTTTAGCATTTATGCATGCCTTTAAATTCAAACCATCTAGATGCTATCTAGTTGGTCTTTTGGGCTTAGTTTCATGTGTTAAAACTCTGTTTTTGGTTGCCTAAGTCCTGCCATGTGTGGTTGTACTAAGTGTAGTCCATTGCCTCTTTGGTGAGCCTTGAATGCTTTGACCATTGTTGCATGTTTAGCTTGACTTGTTGCTTGGTTTGGCACCATGTTTTAACATGATTTTCAGAGCTTATGTTGCATGCTAATTGTCCATGATATCCCTTTTCAAGTGTGCCTTAGAGTTGCTTATTTAATGCCTAAGTGTTGGTCCAACTTACTTGCATGTGTGTATGTATGTTTGATCCCAATTCCTTGGTTTTTGGCCACTGTTTTAGGCCTATTTAGAGTTGCCTAAATCATGTATAAGTCCACCTTTTCATCAGTTTGCATTGCCTCATGTTTGCTTGTATGCTTGCATAAGTGTCTTGCCATGCCATGTTGCATCCGTAGCTTGCATGCCTAGGTTGCATTGCATCTTGCATGCATGCCTTGTTCCTTGACTTGGTGATAGGAATTGGGCCTTGGTTCGTTTGTTTGGTTTGCATTTCATTTGACATGAAAGTTGCACACTTGATTCTTTGGACCATCATGCATGGAAATGCGTGATTGGCGGTCCGAGAATCGAGACACATGCCCTTTTGAGTCACAAACATGATAGGGGACATGATTGGTGCATACATTGCTTGAATTGTATTGCCATGCAAGTTCTGTCCTCTGCTGCTGTGAGTTGCAGGTTCTGCAGGCATTCTTTGCCAACCGGCAGTAAATCACCAGCCGATGGATTCATTTTGTGCCGTTGACCACAATTCACTGCCGGTGGTAATTCTACTCAGCCGGTGGTGATTCCCAGTATCCAGAGAGGCATCCTTGAGACTTTGGCAGTCTTCACAGAGGCAGAGCAGGGAAAACAGAGGCAGACTATGCATGGCCGTGCACTTCCGAGCAGGACCCGAGCATGCGCTGCATCTAGCTCTCCTCCCGAGGCAGTTTACTGCTTTTCCTAGTTTAAATTAGTTTGTTGACTGATTAGGCAATGTAATATTTAATTAGCTTGCGTAATTAATTAATTTGTATGATTTATTTGGTCCCTCCGGGCGAGGGCAAATCTGTAATAAGTGTGTGTGAGTGGTGTGTATGTCTTCCAATCCCCACTTCTTTCTTCCCTTTTATTTACCTGCTTTGATGGTTAGTATTAGGGCACGTTTAAATTAGCATACCTCATGCAAAGCATGCGTGCATTCATTCATTTGTTTTACATGCACCGGGCTCGGCGCATCATTCTAACTGCATCTGTATTTCAATTTCCAAATTGAATACGTGTTAGTTGTAGCATTTCACATGGCATCGTAGATTAGCCGAGCCTATCCTAATCACATTTTGCTTGTGTTGCATTAGTCATTTTAACATGAACTAGGACATGCATGTTTGCTAACTAGTTTATTATTTTGGCACGGAGTACGATGTAAGTATTTTCGCTTTAGCATATTGCATGCGTGTGAATGTTGCCATGATAGTATGCTTACCATGTAGCTAAGTGCTTCTATGAGATAAACTGTTTGAATGCCTGTGGGTGAAGGTTGGATTGTTTGAGTTGGAAAAACTCGTTGAAATCCGTGTTTTAGCCTACTTGCAAGTAGCAAATTCCAAAGCGCTTTTCAAAACAAACGGATATGCAATGGTTGTTTCCAAATTAGGCAATCTAGTCTATACTTGTTTGCTGTGCGCATAACATAGTAATTCTAGGCTAATAACCAGAATAAGAACACATAACGTTTTCAAAATCGGATATCATGGTTAGTAGAGGCCGGTCTTCGGACCGGGCGAAAGGGGGTGCTCATAGCTGACCTTCCCCGATCGTACCCAAGCTCCCGAGCCAAGACAACTTTGGTGATGACGGACATGTGGCCTTCGGTACCGAGTCAATATTTCCTAAATTCCCCCACAAAAAATATTTAGGTGGTGACTCTGTATCTGGCGAAGCAGTCCATGTTTGGCACTTCTTTTCAAAAAATCTGTTTCTCAAAATGATTTGCCGAATTTGGACTCTTTGGTTCAAGATTAAGAACCGTGACGATTTGAGAGTCCGAGCTGTAGTAACCCCAAATGAACAAGACGGGACTCACCCTCCCGGGGCGTTCGGGGACGTCTACACTGACTATTTCCATGATTGGGAACCAATCGGGTGTTAACCTTTCTAGTAGCATTTTGGATACATCTGGCGCACCATCCCTCGTTTGGCAGTTGGAGGAGGGCTACTTTTCTAGTAGTTCCGAGTTGGATAATGAGCCAGAATCTAATTCCACAGAGTCTGTGGAGTCAGAATCAGATTCCGGTGCTTCTGAGTCTAAGTTCGGTATTCCTGGAAGTGATAACCCGAATGCCAAGGTCTTGTCCAGGTTGTCATTTTCTTTTTCTTTTGGGTCGATCGTAATAGAAGAAATGGATAAGCTTGACCTTGTGAATGAGAATGCCACTACAGATTCTGAGTATTTCTTTGTGCCACTTATTTATTACATTGATCAGGACTTTCAAAATTTCAATGAAAACAATGAGGAAGGAATTCCTCTGGTTTTGAAAAATTTGATTAATCGAGAGGAGGAGAGGTTTGCAAAAACCCTTACAGATGAAATCATTGCTTTTAATATGGGTACTGAGAAGGATCCGCGTCTGGTCCAGATCGGGTCCACGTTGTCTTCGGAGGAGCGCAAGCGCTTAGTCACTTTATTAAAAGATTTCAAAGATGTTTTCGCGTGGTCCTACGAAGACATGCCTGGAATTTATCTTGAGATTGTATAGCATCAGATCCCTCTTGACCCCAAGGCTTAACCCGTCAAGTAAAAGTTGCAGAGAATACGCCCGGATTGGGCTTTGAAGATTAAGGAGGTCACCAAGTAGATAGACGCAGGGTTTTTGCTAGTATCTGAGTATCCCACTTGGTTGGCCAACATCGCCCCAGTACTGAAGAAAGATGGCAGAATTCGGGTGTGTGTGGACTTCAGAGATCTAAACAGAGCCAGTCCAAAGGACGACTTTCCTCTGCCGCACATCGATGAATTAGTGGACTTCACCACGGGTCATGCATTGCTCTCCTTCACGGATGGATTTTTTGGGTATAACCAAATTCTGATGGCGCCCGAGGATAGAGAGAAAATCGCCTTCACTACGCCGTGGGGAACCTACTGTTACAAAGTGATGCCTTTTGGGCTGAAGAATGCCGAGTCGACCTATCAAAGGGCTGTAACCACTATTCTGCATCATATGATCACATGATTTATAAGAAAGTCGAGGTGTATGTGGACGACATGATTGTCAAGTCCAAGGAAAGAGAGGGCCACTACACTGCCTTGAAGAAATTCTTTCAACGAATCAGAGAATACAAACTGAGGTTGAATCTGCAGAAATGTACTTTCAGCGTAACAGTAGGAAAAATGTTGGGTTTCTTAATCACACAAAGGAGCATCGAGGTAGATCCTTCCAAAATCAAGGCCATCTTAGAAATGCCACCACCAAGGACTGAAAAAGAGGTGCGTGGCTTTCTGGGTAAAGTGCAATTCATAAGACGGTTTATTTCAAAATTAACCTTGACTTGTAAACCACTTTTTGGTCTCCTGAAGAAAGGATAGAAATTCCGATGGGATGATCAATGTCAATTCGCTTTTGAGCAGATCAAGCAGTACCTTCAAAATTCGTATGTGTTGTTGCTGCTAGAGCCGGGAAGCCTTTGATTTTGTATGTGTCAGTAACGAACACAACGATGGGATGCATGCTTGCTCAGGAATCTGAGGATAGGGTGGAGAAAGCCATCTATTACTTGAGCAAGAAAATGCTGGAGTATGAGACCCGCTACACCCTGCTAGAGAAACCTTACTTAGCCTTGGTATGGGCTACCAGGAAGTTGAAGGCACTACTTGTTAGCTCGCTCCGTAATTCTGGTTTCGAGATTAGATCCCATCAAATATCTCTTTGAGAAACCAGCACTTACGGGTAGGCTAGCCCGTTGGTTGCTTCTTCTCTCCGAATTTGATCTAAAGTATGTCACTCGTAAGTCGGTCAAGGGGAGAGCGGTAGCGGATTTCTTGGCAAATCACCCAGTGAAAGGGGATGAAGTAGTAGAATACATGTTCCCAGATGAAGCTATTCTGCAGGTTGAGGAGGAGACTTGGACAATGTACTTTGACGGAGCGTCTAACCAATACGGTTATGGGATATATGTGTTGCTGATAGCACTCGACAATTCCCATATACCCTTTGCTTTCAAACTCCGGTTCAAGGTATCTAATAACGAATCAGAATATGAGGCGTGTATCGCTGGTCTGGAAGCCGCCTTAGAACTAGGGGCAAAAAGATTGGATGTAATTGGGGACTCGAACCTAGTTGTGTCTCAAACAAAAGGAGACTGAAAGGTCAAAGAAGAAAAGATGAAGATTTATCACCAAACCCTGGACGTTCTGATTCCTAGGTTTGAGAAGCTGACTTTCACGCATCTATTAAGAGAGAACAATAGGTTCGCTGACGCCTTATTAACTCTATCATCCATGATAGACATCCCGCTTGGAGTCCGGATGCGTCTGCTCATCATTGAGCAGAGGTATATGCCGGTCTACGAGACTATCGCCGTAATAGATGAAGTGCAAGATCAAAACCCTTGGTTCTATGATATTCGGAACTTCTTAGAAAATGAGGCTTATCCATCAGGGGCAAATGCCAAAGACGAAAGGGCAATACGGTAGATGGCCATTCAATTTATCGTCTACGGAGGTAAACTATACAAGAGAGGTCATCTGGGATGCACAAGTTATGTGTCAAAGCAAAGGAATCAAGGAACCTAATGGAGGCCATCCACGGGAGAGAGTGCGGAGCGCACATGAACAGGGTAATGTTAGCCTGAAAGATTCTCAGGGAAGGTTACTACTGGTCTACCATGGAAGAGGATTGTATCGATTTTGTTCGGCGATGCCACAAATGCCAAATTCATATCAACCGCAAGAATATCCCGCCGTCAAAACTATACAACATGACTTCACCATGGCCTTTCTCAGTCTAGGGAATCGACATCATCGGCGCAGTCACACCAAAAGGGTCAAATGGGCATGAATACATTCTAGTGGTAATTGATTACTTCACAAAGTGGGTGGAAGCTCAATCCTACGCAGTGTTGAAAGCAATGCATGGCTCCCACTTCAAGAAAGAAGTGATCGCCTTGTTTTGAGAAATACTATGTGGCTTTCCATAAGTCATCTACATACCAGCCACAAACCAACGGAGTTGTTGAGCCCGCCAACAAGAACATCAAGCATATTTTACAGAAGATGGTTGAGACCTACAGGGACTGGCCAGACAAATTTCCATTTGCACTATGGGGTTATAGGACTTCAATCCGAACGTTGACTAGGGTAACTCCTTACTCTCTTGTCTATGGGATGAAGCTGTTCTGCCAATCGAAATAGAAGTCCCATCACTGCGAGTTATGGCTAAATGTTAAATAGCAGAGGCGGACTGGCAACAGAGCAAGTTTGAAGAACTGATGATGTTTGATGAGCGAAGGCTGTAAGCATTGTACCATGTTCAGGGTTATCAACGCAGGATTACTAGGGCTTTTAATAAGAAGGTTAAGTCTCGAAATCTCAAATAGGGGGATTTGGTACTGAAAGACAACCGAGCTCCCATCCATGACCCTAGGGGCAAGTTCAGACCCAATTGGACTGATCCTTATATCATCAAAACTGTCTGGTCGGGTGGAGCTGTTATTCTCATGGACCTAGATGGCCTAGAATTTTCCCAACCGATGAACATGGACAAGTTGAAGAAATACTATCCCTAAGAGGCTCGCTAGGCCGAAAACCCGGAAGGGCGACCTAGGCAAAAGTTAGAGCATAAAAAAATTGGAAATAAAGAAAAACGGAACTTGCAAGGTTGAAAACCCTAAAGGGCGGCCTTGGCAAAAGTTAGAGCGCAAAAGGAGAGTGTTAATACTCGAGTGAACTCGAACCGAACTACGTAAGGCCTGATTCCTATCTTCGGGATACGTAGGCAACTTCATCATGAAGTTCGGCCGTAAAACACCTCCACATCAACTATCCTGTCCATGTGTCTGATCAAGTCATCTTTGTTTGTTCTTTATCTAAGAGTTCGGTTGTGATCTTTATTCAAAGAATTGGTTACAGTGCTAAGCAGTGTTATTCAGTCAAGGGGCAATTTGTTATCTTTGGATTCGGGATTGTACATTTTGAGGATTGATTCCATGCATGTCAAGTGGTGATCCTTTTCGAAAATAGGTTTAAAAAGTTTTAATAAAAGTTGATTTTGTTCAAAATTGCCTTTTACAACTTAGACCATTTCTGGACCAAAAGAAAAACTTTCAGTACTCAAAACTTTAATTTCATTGATTTCAATACAAAGTTATCGAACTCTCGATACAAATCAAAGTTGCTTTTATTACATCATAAAAATTGAAAAGTAAAGATCAAAGCAATAAACTAGGGGCATTAGATGAGTCAGGTGTTCCTGCTTCCCCTGCTTGTGCTTGTGGAAGCTTCTGATGCCAAAGTGGGCCCGGTTTGTGCCTAATCCTCGAGCCAAGCCAGGTACTCGCCAAAAAGGGCACAGTTGAAACTAGGGGTAGGGGCCAGAAGCTCTGTTGTCCTCTAAGCAGTGAGGTACCTAGCCAAGTGTGAACCTCGAATGGGGAATGAAACTGGGTACTCTACCCCCCCCCTTTGGACAAACCTAATCATGTACAAACTAACGTCTGAATCAGAACAGAAAGTAGAATACACAGTATGTCAAGCCGATCCGCTGAATGCCAAGTTGCTGAATCATGTTGTAACTCATTCGGTCAGATTAAGCTAGGGACAATGTCAAGCAATGTCAACAGCAGACCTATTGTACATCTAGTGGCACCACCACCCCTCGTTTGGGAAATCCACCAGCCGTTGGTGGAAGAAGTACGCTCGAGCTGAGTATGCAAGGCAAGAGTCCACTACCTTCAGTTTGTCCATTAGCCATAACTGGGAAGGGATAAAAGAAAATAGAGATTAAAGAATAGAAAGATGTATGTTGAGAGAAAAGTGAGAAAAGCGCTTTGAGAGAAAAACAGAGCATGAGTGCTGAGTGATATGAGAAACGCATATTAGAAAAGGTAACATTACCTAAAGAAGTAGTGAACTTCCCACGAATTTGGTTGTCTCTCGTCGATGGAAGGCGTCTAAGCCTATTTAAGTCTCAGCCAGCACTAAGCCAATGCAACTTTTGCCCTCTTTCAAACCTTGAGCCACTTCAACTAGCCGAATGCTAGACCTGCCAAAATTAGGGCAAGAAGGAAATGTGCCAACATGCACAAGCAAAGGGCATGTTGCCTAAAACCTCGCCAAAGAAGATCTCCTCGGTCATCGACCTCAGAAAATCGATGAATCAGGCAGGGAATATCCAGCTCACCGTTGTGAACCAAGGATCGAGCCTCGTGTAGAGTAAGCCCACACATCCGTCGCAAAGCTTGGATGTGGCCGAAACGAGGCTGAGGTATGATTTTCTCATCGCGCCGAGATTCTATTAGCATTTGAAATTCTTCGATTCTCGGGCATATCTCTTGTCCGCAGAAGCTAAAGACATATGTAATCGGGTTCCAGCATCTAGCCACAGTAAAAAGAAACAGAAACCAAAGCGGAGAACGGCTCAACGGGAAAAGAGCATTTATGCCAAAACCTCAGAAATTCACCTTTCCGAGCCATCCAAATTGGCAATCCAATTCGAGAGTTTTTGGGCAAAAATGGTTCCATTTGTGAAGAATTTGCAACTGAAAGGAAGAAATCATGAAGCTCAACCTTTTGTAGAAGATAAGACAGTGAGTGGAAACCAGGTGTCAACAATCTGGAGGTCCTGCACATTGATAGCTAGCAGGTAGCCGGCAAGCCACATTGGTGGCCGACAAGGGACATTGGTGGCCAGTAGGCCATCTCTCATGGCCGGCATGTGGTCGGTAACCCCTATCTGTGGCCGGCAATCTCTCACTCTGACCTGCTGTCGTTCTTTGTACTGAAAAGTGCTGAAAGCATGTGTTTTGTCTTGTTCTTTGTGTGTCTTGAGGCCTTGTTTTGAGTCCTTTTGGTTTTTAGCAAGTTTGTGGAGTTTATATCTTAGTTGTGTTGTTTTGTTTATCGAGTTGTATGTTGTTTCATTTATCAAGTTGTACGTTATTTTGTATATCGAGTTGTTTGTTGTTTTGTTTATTAAGTTGTATATTGCTTTGTTTGTATTTCAGTTGTTTGTTGGTTCATTACCCGATTAAGATTTTGTTTTAATCAAGAGTGCTCTTGGCCGTTTCGTTCCCATGTCCATTTCATGCTATATGGTGTTCATGATGTAAAATACAACACGTTTTCATAAAAACTGGTTTTCATTCCGATCATCGTTGTTTTTACAAAAGCGGAGTACAAGTTTTTAAAGCAAATAAAACCTGTCTGAAGCTACAATGTGCTAATGCTATAAAAGAAAAGAAACTAAGCAAAAATACAAAAATTAGCGTTGGTCGCCTTTGGCTCGACAGGCCCTTTTCGTCTTCTTCCTCGAAGAAGCACCACTGTCTGGATCTGAACTGGAACCCGAGTCGGTGTCATCTCTTCTCTCTCCTCTGAAGCCCTCCTCGACATCGTCATTTCTACTCCAAGAACCCAAGTCGACGTCATCATCTCCACTTTCAAATGACTCTAAATGCTGACTCACTGCCTCCTCAGAGTCGCTTGTCTCAGCATCATCATCACTTAGAATGGGCTCTGAAGGACCGCTCTCAGCTTGGGTGCCCCTAACTCTGCCTCGGCCACGTACGGGAGTTTGTCTCTCTCTCTTCCCTACTGTTGGAGGAGGTACCACCGCTGCAGGTGCTACAGCTGCCATTGGTGCCATCAGCATAGGTGGGATCTGAAAAGACAGTTGTCACATATCAGTTATAGCATGTGCATCAGATGCAAGCATGATGCGCAGAATAAGTGTATGCAGAAGTCAGATACAATGTATGAATACAGTGTATAAGTGTAATATGTCAGATGCGGTGTATCAGTGTAGTTTGGGAAGTTTTCAGTTGAAATGTCAGTGTCAGTGTGTCAGTGGAAATTTAATGCCTAGAGTATAAACTGAAGAAATTACCTGAATATCGTAGGGGCTGAGTAGTGCCTCTCTCCTTTATACTATCCCCATCAGGGAGGCTATTAGCTCGAGAGCACCTCTTGTATACTCGATGGATGCTTGTAAATGCAGTTTGAATGATCAGTATTTACAAATGAACATATTTGAAATGAAGTATGAGATGCAAATGTAAAGTGTGGTTCATACTTGAGTCGGGCCTCAGACCCCGACAAGCTCGTGACCAGCCGCTGCAAGCTCAATCGGAACATGGTAGGTGTCCCCGGTGTGCAGCCAACAAGTTAGCGTGGTAGGAAGCTCTGGCCAATCAGTCCTCTGCCTTGCCTGGGAAGCCCCTCTACCACGGCTCTTGCTCGCCTGGGCCACTGTAGGTCTCTCTCTTGCAGCAGGCGCTCTCCCCTCCTCGCCTCAACGAACACCAGTCAAAGACGGCATCAGATGTATCTGGATGAAGGCTGCATAGTCACCCTCTACTTGGAAGTAGTCAGTGTCTAGGCCTACTATAAACTAGATGACCTCTTCAATGGATAGGCTATCTGTAGATCGCCTGGACTCTGGCAGAACCGTAGGGATGATCGGGTCAGGTAGGCCCATAATCTAACGCACAAAGCGCTCACCAAAGAACCAGGCCCGGCAAACTGAGCCCTTGAGTAGAATGCAGTAGCGGGAAGTGGCCCAGGCTCCGGCAAACTGGTCTTGAATCCCCGCTGGCATCGTGGCCCATGGCTGCCACATGATCTACAAATGGAAATTGTACATGACCATTAGTTGCTGTCAGTTGCTAAATGTGTGAATTAGAGCAGTTTCAAAGCAAAAATGACTGTGTTTTGGATTACCTCATGGGCAGTTACTGTGTCGAAGTAATGTCTGAAGAATGTGAAAGGGCTCATGGGTCCTACGGTGGAACCAACCGCCATATCTCTGTGAATAGGGGACTGCCAATGGAAGCTCCTCTACAGGCTCCGGGGCGAGAGTCAGAAAGTATACGTACACCCATAGCTGCGAATAAAATGCAGTAGTAGGTGATCAGTACAGTATTGAGCAGATACAGAAAGTACAAAGCAGAAAGCATACAGTATTGAACAGATACATAAAGTGCAAAGTAGAAAGCATACAGTATGAGCAGATACAGAAAGTGCAAAGCAGAAAGCACGTGTGTTGAAACTAATGTAAAACAGAAATTGTAAAGAAACTGAAAAGTGCTAAGAGGGAATTAAGATGTGTACCTTCTAGGCTCACCAGTAGCCTCCAATCAAGTCTCCTCGCAGATGGGAGGTAGAGCTCATGTATCCGTACAAAGTGGCAAAGTCGGCTTCACCCCAATCGTAAAAATGAACCCGTGGAAGGGTCACCAGGGCACTCAGCAAATGTAGGCTTACGGTGTTTCACCTATTCAAAAACAAACTGGTACTGAAGACAAACATCAAGAAGCCCCTGGTGTACTGATGTATCTCTTTTACTATCTCAGGCTTTCTTCGTCTAAATCGCTCGGCGAACCAGGTGTGTCTGACCATGCCCGTCCGGTATATTGGTGGATATGGCCCCAGTAGCTCAAACTAGTCTATCTTCTACTCCTCCATATCTGTATCGAGAGGGATCGAATCGCCCCCTACGTCTAAGCCAGTGATCATGGCAAAGTCGTAGGGAGTCATCGTTATCTCCTTTGTGGTCAAAAAAATGGAAGGAGTTGATGGTATCCCACCACCTCTCTACGAGCGCTCCTAGGAAAGGACAGCTCGCGATGTCAATGATGTCGCGAACTCCAACGGGGTGCTCGTCATACCAGTCTCGAGCGATCGTAGTACCGTAGCCTTTAAAGGCTCGAGACTCACCCTGTGGCAGAAAACAGATATAACAGATAAAAGACAAATAAATCAGATATAAGGTAGTGCATCAAATACAATCAGATAAAGAAAGTGCAAGAAATGCAAGTAGAGAAAGCCAGAAATGCATCAAAGTAGAGTTCATACCTCAACGACAATGGTCGACAAGTGAGAAGTCGGCTCCCTCAGCAGGAGGTCCTTCTGTGCGCCGCGAGCAAACTTAGTAACGTGTCTGATGCCTCCGGCAGTAGGCAATATATGTGTCTAGGGGTGACATCTTTCTGGATCGAAAGGCCGTACCCTTAGCGATAGCGGCTCAGGCTCGGCCTCAGGCACGAACTCTGCCTCTAGGTCTACCTCAAGGTCAGCTATCGGCTCCTTTACCTCGGGAATAGGTGGAACTGCTAGGGGAATCTTGGGAGGAGCCCCGTCATGAGGAATCTCGTCCGCCATCTGAAATGGGTGCAAAGTAGGTGAAAAAGTGAAAAAAATGCCAAAAAGAGGGTAAGCTTGGAAAAAGTCAATCCTAGGAGAGAAAATAGAGAAAAAAATCAAAGCCGGGAAAAGTGCACAGAACTCGAGAGAAACTTGAGGAAAAAAAGCCTAGAATGATGGAAATGAGGAAAGAATCACCGAAATCAAATTTCAATCGATTCAAAGTGAAGGAAACAAAGAGGGTTTAGCGAATCAGCTTCGCGTGGGGCATTGGAAAACGCGTAGAAAGCGCAAATCTAGAGAGAAGGAGTGCCTAGAGAGAGGGAGAAAGATTTCGGCCCTAGAGAAGTGAGGAAATGAAGCGTGGAGGTGTGTATTTAAAGACCCGAGCCAAAAGGTCAAAATTGCCCCTGCACTGCCATCGATGGCCGCTGGTGGCCGGCAAGGCTCACCAGTGGCCGGCACCTGGTCGGCAGCCTTCTCTTGTGGCCGACAGGTGTCCTATGGCCTCCCTTGGGATCTTGATTCAATTTTGTGTCCTTGGTTTCCAAGAAACGTAGGGATAGTTCACTGTTTGGTTCAGATTATCTCTACGGAAGCTCAAAACGGCGTTCTCGCTGCATGATGTTCGTCACTTATCAACATGAATGAAGTGTATCCTTCAAACATATTGTAACTCCTCCAAGAGGTAAATCGGAAGTTATTGTGCATGAATATACATTTCCTCTTCTGTGCAGAATATGCATTTCCCTGTTGTTGCATGAATATGCATTTTTATGTTGTTGCATGTATATGTATTTCACGTTGTTGCATGAATATGCATTTTCACGTTGTTACATGTATATGTATTTCACGCATACTGCATGCGCGTCTTGCATCCGTCATGAATCATGTATAGAACATGCTTCCGCTCTTGAATCACGCATAAAATATGATTCTTTGTTTGTTTCGCATAGAACATGCCATTAACATTGTATCTTGATTGCTTGTTTCGCATGGAACATGCCATTGCCATTGTACCTCGGTCGTTTGTTTCGCATAGAACATGCATTCTTATTATATCACAATTGTTAAGTTTCTTTCTTACACATGCACGATATTGTATGTACGGTTCATTCAGAGGAGTTTCAGGTAAAATCATTTGTGCCATATTCAGATCACATTCTGTTCTTCTATCGCGTGAGACGCGTTTGGATTGTTACCCTTTGGTTAAAAACATTCAGGTACGCCAGGTGTTCACACCACCCTTCAGTTAAAAACATTCAGGTACGCCTGGTGTTCACACCACCCTTCAGTTAAAAATATTCAGGTGCGCCCGGTGTTCACATCACTCTTCCTCCTCTCGCGTGAGAGACGTTAGGATTGTTTGCATCGATTAAAAACATTCGGGTACACCCGGTGTTCACACCATCCATCGGTTAAAAACATTCGGGTACGCCCGGTGTTCACACCACCCGTCGGTTAAAAACATTCGGGTGCGCCTGGTGTTCACACCACTTTTCCTCCTCTCGCGTGAGACACGTTAGGGTTTTAAATCAGTTAATAACATTCGGGTGCGCCCGATATTCACACCACTCTTCTTCCTCTCGCGTGAGACGCGTTAGGCTTTCGAATCAGTTAAAAACATTCGGGTGCACCCGGTGTTCACACCATCCTTTTTCTCCTTTCGCGTGTAACGCGTTAGGATCTCGGTTGAGACCTCGGGTGTGCCTGATGGTTATGTCACCCTTCGCCTTTCCTGCGTGACGTGTAGTTAAGCTTTAATTTTATTATATCATTTCTGCATGAAATGTGATTTGGCTCGTGATTCCCACGCGGAGCATGTTTGTTTACTTACTTCTTTTCATGATTGGAATTGTTGTGCCTTGTTTCAGTTTGTTTAAATGTGGCATTTCTTTGCGTTGCATTTACATTCAAATGTTTCATTACATAACCTCATTGCATGATCATAAGTTATGTTCTTGCATTTTGTGCATATCATTTGCATTTTGTCCCAGAACTATGCTGGTTTGATTCCTTGCAAAGAGATGCGTAGACAGCCTGTGGGCGCAACCATTTATTTTTGTCTTGATTGTTTGTCCAAGTCTTACGGCCTTGTCAAAATGGGTCGTCTCTAGGCTTTGACATTCACTCACGTCATTTCATGACTCCGAGTTCTGTCAAAGAAGGGCAACTATAGATGCCCCATTTTTTATGGCCCTTACGACTTGGATGTCCTTGCAGGTACATCCGATGATGAGTCTGTTGGTTCGCCAAATGCTCGAAGTCCTTAGCGAAACACCACAACTTTGAGCCTTTCAAACCCTGTATCATTTTTGTCCTATTTTTGGACCATGACTTGGTCTTTCCAGCCTGTAACCTCTGGTGGCCTGCCGGACATCCCTAGAGGCTGCCGGCCATCACTTTTGGTTTGCCGGCCACCACTGATGGCCGGCCGACCACCAGTGTTTTCTGTAAATATTTTATGCCAGTTGTGCCAGCTGTTTGCACAGATGCTTGCATTTATCCACACGTGGTGGGCTGGATCTCCTTGTATAGATTTGATGTTTTCTATATATAGGGACCCCCTCTCTTATGTTTTGGGGTTAGAAAATTTTAGACTAAAAAATTTTCCTCTCTCTACAAATTCTCTACAGCTTTGTCTACTTATACTACACTCTTGCCTATACACCCTTAACCAAATCCTCTCATCTTTGAGTTGAAGTTCCTTGAGGCCTTCTTGGAGCTCTTGAAGTTGGTTTTGGCTTGAATTGTGGCCTAGAGTTACTCTTTGCTTCATAAGGTATAATATTTACTTTATTAGCTTGCTTTACATACTTGTTTTCCTATCTTTTTACCACTATTTTGGGTTATTTTTGAATTGTAAAAAACTCTATTTTTGTGGGCTGAAATTGGTGTTTTTGGCCATTTAAGGTTAGGGGGTGGTTCACCCCTCTTCATTCCTTGTTTGAAAGGCCATTTCACCTTTGTTTCCCATTTTCAAACCATCTTTTTTTGAGCTTTTAAACACTGATTTTCAGTGGTAAAAATTAGGTTTTGAAGTCCAAATTTGAAGCGGTTAGCCTCCCCTCTTTATGTCTTGTTTGTTAGCCTAGTTGGTGCCATGCTTTAGCTTATTTTTCTAGCTTGTTGTACCTTTATTCCAGCATGCTTTAGGCTCTATTTTGGATTATTTTTAACTCTGTTTTGGGTTCATTATTGCACTTGAGTCTTGTATTGCATAGTTCTAGTGTAATAATCCTCACAAGCTTAGTGTTTTAGGCCTTTAAACGCCACTTGTTTGAGTTGATTGCATGTTTTTAATGCTTTTCACACTTAATTTCAGTGCTAATGACCTCTGCAACCTACCTCCTTTCTTGACTTTTAATTTTGCTTTGAAAGTGGTTTCAAGTCACTTGCTTGCCTAAGTGTGAAATTGAGGTTTCATACTTAATGGTTTAATCCATTAGGGGGTTCATTACCAATGGTATGATACTTCTTTCATATCCAAAGCAACTTGGGCTTTGAGCCCTCTTTCCATTAGAGGACTTAAATTCACTCAATGGACTTGATTGGATTAAAGAATGGTTGGTAAAGTAAAATGAGTAACTAAAACTTGGGATTAAAAGTGAGCAAGATAATAACTTGGTGTGTTCAATCGGACGTCAATTAAACACAAGGAAGCTTGGGCCATTTCATACTTGTTAGTGACGAAATGATCCAAGTCTCCAGGGTTAACTTCTTCCCTTGATCTTTCATGAAAGGAAGGAGGTTTGTGTCTTGTTTTGCATTTATTGAGCTTGCACATCTTGAGTCACAAGCCATCATGCAATGAAATTGCTTGCGTTGGTGGTTTGTGGTTTAAGTTCACCACTTATTGGATTTGCTCATGAAAATGAGGGGTGAGTTGTGCAAACAATCTGTGAGAATACCCTCTTTTTTGCTCTATTTGTCCTCTGTTACAACAAGATGAACCTGTGCATCAGTGGCCGGTGGGCCAATCTTCGTGGTCGGCAGGTGGCCAGCAGACCACCATCCATGGCCGGTAGGTGGTCGGCAATCTTCACCAATGACCGACTGGCCACTGATGCAAATCTCGGCAGAATGTTGGTAAGGTGGACCAAAATTGTTCTGGAAGTGTTCAATTGTCCAAACAGAGGCTTTCAGGAGCCAAACGATGGTCTTTTCGGGTGGAGATAGAGCATGCGCATACACATCCTTCGTTTCCCGAGGCAGAGTAGCTAATTAGCTTAGTTTAGTTACTTAGTTTAATTAGTTGCAATTGTTTTGTAATTATTTAATTAGTTAGTTAGCTAATTAGTTCATTTGTTGTTGTAATAATTAGTTAATTCGTTTAAACTAGTGATTCATTTTGGTTTGTAATAATTAGCTTAATTAGCTTAGCTTAGTCATTCATTCGGACTCTCCTTCGTGAGAGCAAAATGTTGTAATAATGTATATGTCTTCCAACCCCACGTCTTTCTCCCTTTTACTTAATCGCTTTTGATGGTTAGTTTAGGAGCATCACGTTTCAATTAGCATACCTTATGCATGCATCCATTCATTCATTTTGTATTGCATGCACCGAGGCTCAGCGCATCATTCAAACCGCATTGTTATTTCAATACATTCATTGAATATGTACTTAGATCGCATGTCTTGAATTGATTCATATGCCATATTAGTAGCCAAGCCTATTAGTTGCATATTCACATGTGTTGCATTAGTCATTTGACATAGTTAGGAATCATGCATTTTTCTAACTAGTTTCTTTTTTGGCTTGGAGTATTAGGTGAGTTTTTAATGCTTTAGCATACTTGCATGAGTGTGAGTGATTGCCATGTCTAGCATGCTTGTCATGACGCTAAATACTTACTTGTTAAACTGTTTGAATGCCTGTGGATGACGGCTTGTTGCTTGAATTGGAACGATTCAATAAATGTACGTTTAAGCCCACTTTGTTAAATGGCAAATTCGCAAACTTTAAGCCCACTTTGTTGAGTGGCAAATTCACAAACCTTTAAGCCCACTTGAGCTGGCAAAATCAAGCCATTTTCGCAAAACAAACATGAAATTGAATTATTCCAATTTGAGCAAACTAGTCTATACTTGTGTGTGTGCGCATCACATAATAATTGCTAGCCTAATAACCAGAACAAGAGCATACCATGTATATGAAAGTCATATCATGATTAGAGAGGCCGATCTTTGATCGGGCGAGCGAAAGTGCTCAATTCATGACCTTCCCCTCTCGTACCTAAGTTCCCATGCTAAGGCAACTTTGGTGATGACGGACATGTGGCCTTTGGCACAAGTCATGGGTTTCCTAAATTTTCCCAAAATAAATTATTTAGGTGGCCACTCTATATCTAGCAAAGTAGTCCAATTTTGGCATTTTTTATTCAAAATCAATTTTTCAAAACGATTTACCGGATTTGGACTCTTTGGTGATTATCAATTTCACATTGCACTTGTGAGATTAGATTCAAAACCACGGGAGTCCGAACTGTAGGACTTTCTTTCAAACCTTTCGAAAGGGGGCGCGAAAAAGACAAGCTACATTATCAAGCACCTCATCTTTTGAATGCAAAAGATAGATATGACAATACTTAAAAAAATCATCAATGAATGTCATAAAATATTTCTTACCACCTCTAGTGGGGGTACTATGTATGTCACACACATCACTATGCACAAGTTCAAGCAAAGATGTGGTTTTATCTACTTTAGGAAATGGAATGCAAGTAATTTTTGATTGCACACAAAATTTACATTTTTCAAACATATCAATTCATACTTAGGAATTAAATCTAAATTAACCATATCATGCATTTTCCTAGTATTAACATGGCCTTAATTAGCATGCTATAAAGAAAGAGAATCAACAATATAAGCAGAAATAAATGTATTATTGAAAACGTTAAGTTTGAACAATCCTTTATACATGTAGCCCTTTCCAACAAAAATTTCACGCTTAGACAGGACAAATTTGTCCCAGCTCAAATACTAATTTGAAACCATGCTTATTAAGCAGGCTTCCAGATACAAGGTTTTTCCTGATATCAGGTACATGATAAATATCATTAAGACTTATGACTTTTCTAGATGTAAACTCTAAATCCACCGTCCATTTGCCTTTGATAGCAGTAGTTGAAAAGTTACCCATGTAGAGAACTGTTCCATCACTCACTTGTTCATAAGTAGTGAAATGACTCTTGTCATTGCAGACGTGCCTTGTTGCTCCTGAGTCAATCCACCAATCACCAGCATCTTCGAGCATGTTCACCTCGGACACAACAGCCACGAACTTGTTCTTGGCATTTGATGCTTATGGCTTCTTCTTGTATGATCGACATTCATTTCTGAAGTGCCCTATCTTGCCACAATGCTAGCAAGCGCCTTTCGGCTTCTTAGCATCTTTCTCAAGCTGTGGGCTACGCTTACGCTTCTTTTTGTTGAACCTCTTGCCATCATCCACCATGTGAATCTTGAAAGTTTGAGCCAATTGGTTTTCTTTACTTTCAAGAAGTTTTAACTCTTCCTCAACTTGGAGGTGTTGAGCCAATTCCTCTAAAGTTATATCTTCCTTTTTGTGTTTCAAAGTTTTCTTAAAATCCTTCCAAGAAGATGACAGTTTCTCTATTATAGACGAAACTACAATAGATTCATCCATGTTCATATTCTTTTGTTGAAACTGACTCAAAATATGTTGGATCTCATAGAATTGTTCCGTAATGGGCTGTGTATCAATCATAGTAAAATGCATAAAATTACTAACAAGAAATTTTATACTGGTGGCATCCTCGGTGAGGTACTTTGACTGTAATATGTCCCAGAGTTACTTTCCAGATGTTGATACACATCGAACAGAGAGTCTGACAGCGATTTAGAATGTGTCCTCAGCAAATGTAGTCGTCATTCTCTAATTTGGTTCTGTTACGGATTTGCTCCATAGTCTCGTCTTCTTGCTTCATCGGATAGGGGGTAGTTAGTACATATACCACTTTGAGAGTGGTGAGCAAAAAGTGCATCTTCTTTTGCCAACGTCGGAAATTTCCTTCATCAAAACAGTCAAGCTTCATGAAATCTTGAGTCATTTTCTGAATAGACATCACCATATCTAAATATTATCTTTAGATTGTTGGAACAATTCGTCTTGAATTCTTCAATTGGTGGTCTTCGGGTCTTTAAAACTTGGTGATGAACTTGTCTATGTAGAACAGAAATATGATGCTTCAAGTTGCGCTACTTAGTCACTTTCCTAAAGACAATATTTGCACCTACCAAAAGGTTTGTAGGGGGTTACAGCAAATTCGCCTCCAGGATACACTGAAGCCTGATCTAAAGATCAAGTCTACTTGTGTCTGCACGGACGACAACAGATCAGAATACTCTTGATATAATCAAGAAAATCAAGACACTGATAATCAAATCTACAGAACTTAATTACCAGTAAGAAAAGAAAAATCTGCTTAAGAAACTCTTGATTGAAAACTCAAAATCAAGAGGGAGAATGAGAGAAAGAGAAAAAGAGAGAGAGAGAGAGAGAGAGAGAGAGAGAGAGAGAGAGAGAATTACAGGAATGCTTTTGAATTTTTCAAATAAAATGAAATGGTTGATTTTGCAACCTATTTATAGGCCTTGATGCACCTGATCGAATGGTCATGTCCCTTGATTGCATCCGATCAGATCTGACAGTTGGATCGACGATCTACGGTGCAGATCATTCTTACACCGAATAGACGCCTTGACTAATCACACCTGATCATGATCGGGTGCCATCTCATCCGTACGATTGCACGTATCTCCAATCAACGACTAAGATGAAATCGCTCCAGATCGGACATATAACCGTTCGATCGGTTGGTTGACTCACCACTAACGGACGCCACATGGAGCTGACTGTATTCCACGTCGCTTATGCCACGTTAGATCCACGTCATTGCTCTAACCTGTCCGATGCAAATAGGAAAACGCCTTCAATGCATCCGTGCTAAGTGCCACACAGCCCACTGTCCACGTCGCGCGCGTGTGCTGGTCGTGCGAAGCACCATCCTTGCGATGTGAGTGCATTTACACTAACATTCATCCTATAATACCATATTCAAAGGAATATTTCATGGAGCACTTTATTAAATACTCCATATTTTCCTCTCTTTTCGATGTAGGACAAAACCCCAAACTTATTTCATGTTTTCTAAAAAAAAAACATGAAAGATTTTAAAAATACCCAAAAATAAACTATAAATTTAAAAATTCATTTTAAAAATTTCCCAACAAGATCATCTATCAAGTTGTAAATTTTTTGACAAACAATATTAAAAGAAACACCTTGTCCATGCTTGCCATCCCATCTGCACATACTTTACAACACAAGATTGCGCACTTTAGACTAAAGAAAATAAAAAAGAAAACTTTAGCAAACTTCTGCCAACTTATGGACAAAACACTCATTTTCAAATCGGTCTTGGGGTCGACCCCCACTGGTGAGGTGGCAGCCCCCCATTGATCCAAATCACAAAAAAAAAAAAAAAAAAAAAAAAAAAAAAAAAAATTTGACCAATGACAACCCCCATTCATGACTCCCAGTGACCCCACTGGAGGTCTGAGGCATTTTTCTTTTCAAATCTAAAATTTGAACGGCATTATCTCCATATCTTGACAACTTTTGAAAATTTCAACGGCATTATCTCCATATCTTGACAACTTTTTCCAACAAATCTTTGAGCCACATTCTTGATCAGCAACTCTTTGAAACTTCCAACTATTATATCAAAAATCAAGAAGATAATGATCAATTATCAAATAAAATAAGGATTGAAAATAAAATAACAACCAAAGAAACAATGAAAAATAAAAATACTTTGAATCAATAATCATGATATTAAGTTTTGTCAAGAAAAGTATTGTCAAAACACAAATTATTAAATTCTTAAGATAAAAATCCCAACACTTTGAATTTTGGAAAAATGCTATATATTATTTCTTACCTCACTTTCTTGTTCTTAAACACAAATGAGTGGGTCTTGTGTGCATTAATTGATGGGTGCCTATTGTTTTGTGTTGAGGAATGAGAAAATGATCTAAAAAAAGAGATTATGTATACATATATATATATACACATACATACTAATATATGACTTGTGCTATGCATGAAATAAAATAATACTATATTATTTTTTTAATAAGATACATATTATTTACATTCAGTATTTTTTTCATTTTACTGCTCATAAGTAAAAAATTAAATATAAATTTATGAGTTGTATATTAATTACTTCCTCTCCCCACCCAAACAAATTTAGTCGTTAATCAATATATTTTTTAATTTTTTTAAAAAAATATAATAATAAATAATCTGGTTTATTAGTTTTCTCTCCCCCAACCCATACATTCAATATTTTTTTCCTGTAAAATGTATAATAATATGTACAATTTGCTAAAATAAAATGAAAAGTACAAATAATTTTATGAAATGTGTTCATGCTATATTTAAAAATTAAAAATATTATTTAAAAGAGCTCAATTAAATGAAATTTTAAAATTAATAGAATTTAAGAACTTTACAAACAACAAAATAATTGTGTAAGACATTTCTTTTTTAATTTTATTTGTGTACGGGGAGGAAATAATTCTCCTCGTATAATCCTGTTGACCAAATCCACGCTCCTCCGTACGACGTCGCTTTATCACCTGAAAACACAAACGTAAGCTAGCCGGCAGGTGTGTGCCGGAAACCTCTCCGATGCCTAAGTCAGAAAACTTGACAAATAGACAAAGCTCTATGCTCTCAGAAAGATTGTGTTCAATTACCTCCTCCAAGGTGATGCTTGTGAGCTTTTATAAGTTTCCCGTGGCACAATCCTGGTAGGACTTGTATTTCTCCATGCAGAGTCCTCCTAGGATTCATTCTCCTAAGGATAATGCTTATCCTTTTACACCCTCCCCCACTGCTTAAACCAAGTGGGATGGTTTTCTCCATGGCCGAACTACCACATGACCGAAATAACACTGGCTATGCTGAGCCACATAGAAGGCCGAACTATCCTTAGCTCGGTCTTCTCCTCTAAATCATTACTTCGGCTGCCCTTGTTTAACCTTGGCGTGCTTAGATCAAACTTCCAAGTAGCAAGTTCTGACTGACCTAACCAGAGTATGTCACGACCGGACTAATTTCGAAGCCGGTCTTCCCAGAACATACTGCGACCGGACTAACTCTGAGACCGGCCTAACTCCGAGTTGCCTCTGGACCGGAGTAGCTTTACTCCTCCTTGGGCCGAAGAAACTATCTCTTCTTGAGCCGGAATAAACTCACCTCCTTGGGCCGAAGTAACTTTGTCTCCCCAAGGCCGGAGTAACCTTGCCTTCTAGGCCGGAGTATTCAGTACGGCCTTTTTACCTAGTCCTCTGCGTTTTGGGCCTCAAAACCCAACTCGAAGCTCGGCCCAATTTTTCCCAAAAATTACCCTCTCAATTGCCCCTTAATTCCATCTGTGCAACATGATTGGGATTACCAGCCTTCTGGCCCAGCTAGAGTTTGTTACGCTTTTTCAGCCGAGCTAAAATCCCTTTAGCCTTTCCAGCCAAGCTAAGTTTACCTCGGGTATCACTATGTCCGGTCAAAACGTCTCTTCAATCACAGCGACTGTAACGCTTCCCATTCCCGTGACACGTGGCAAACTCTGATAAGCTGTGGCCAACTGTCACGCCGTCCTTCAGGATTTTTGTATTGTTCCCGCTTCTTTTTGCTGCCTTTTTCTCTCTCCCTTTTACACAAAACAGCCCTTTCGATTCTGGAATCATTTACTCTACTGTTTTCATCTTCTTTCTGTATCTCTACTTCTTCCATACTCGAGCTTGTGTTGAGCTTGTGTTCTTTTCTTGTTGCCACCGTTTTCGACTCCAGTCTTCTTTCTCTCTTCTCTGGTAAGAAAATCTAACCATCTTGCGATTTTTTGTTTGTTTTACCATTCGTTTCTGTTTTGTATGCTTTTTGCAAACATTTTTCTCCATTTGTCTGTTTTGCTTTCGTACTTTTACGAAGAAACCAGTAGAACTCCATGTATGCATGAACTATTATGTAGAAAACCAATCTTAGATCCAAAATCCCATTGCAACCGAACTAGGATCCTGTTTGCCCCAAATATGTAGATTTCTGTAGTCAATAACCGAACTAGAACTTGTAAGAATATCAGTAGTTTCTTCTGAACCACTCTAGCCAAGATAAGATCACCAAACAAGCTTGCACATGCCGAACTAGTTACTTCGGTCTATAACCGAGCTAAGCTTTCGGGGCCAAGCCGGCTTTCTTAGTTCTTAAACCGAACTCGGAAAGCCGCCCCTAGAGTCTTAACCGAAGTAATTTTATTCACACTGCAACCGATTTAGGCCTTGGGGCTAAACCAGCTTTCTTAGTTTCTTAGACCGAACTCAGAAAGCTGCCCCTAGACGTTTAACCGGTCTATCGAGCAAACTACTCAAACCGATCTACCAACCCTTTTGATGAACCGAAATAGAGCCAGCTTTTTGAGGCCGAAGTAGGGCTTTTATACCTTGCTTTTGAATTGTAGCACGGTCCATTGATCAGTGCTTTAACCCCCTCTGTTTTTTACCTTGCAGACTTAGGTTACCCAGGCACTCCTGCGTGCGCTCAACCAAGCTTCTGAGCACGATTATTGCACCGAAATAACTTATTCGTTAAATTATACAACAAATGGGTAAGTATAGGTATTTAGTTGAGACCCCGGGCGGCCTAGCCGAATTTAGAAAAGATTACCAAATACCTGACGACGTCCAGCTGGTTCTGGCCGAAAAAGGCATCACACCCTGGGAAAATGAAGGCTTTGTCCCATTTACTCTTCAATCCATAATAGAAACCGGACTACGGTTTCCTGTCCAACCACTGATCTGTGAGTTCCTTAGGCAGACTAGGTTATGCCCCACCCAGCTGTCCACCAATACATACCGTATTATTATGGGCATAGCGGCACTAAACCACCAAACCGGTTTAAACCTTGGCCTTGCCGAAATATTCCATCAGTATTCCATCGGCTCGAAGAATGCTGGGTGGGTCTACTACCTTAGGATTCGCCGCCGCCGAGAGAAGATAATTAAGCACACCCCGGACAAAGACCTTAACGATGATGACTTCTTCTGGGTCTCTGGGAATTTTGAGGATTTACAAGCCCAAATTCCTGGCCGACCTATAAATTGGAAAATGGGAGAGCCTGGTAATTTAACTTCGGTCTTCTTTCTTGTATGTTATCTCGGTTTTCTAGTCTATTGACCGAACTAACACTACTCCTTTTTTTTTTTTTTTTTTTTTTTGCAGATTTCGCCCACCTCCATTCCCTGTATAGCTATCCCAACCTTGGGGTTTTGCGAGCCGCACTACGGGTTAAAGAAAGAGGTTGGTCAAAGCTTCTGAACTTTGAGCCGACCTACCGGTACAGCGGTCGCAGAAAAGCAAGAGTGACAGACTTCCTTCTCGAAGAAGCACCCGAACCGGACCCTACTTTGCCCGAAATAAGACTTGTCCCACTAACCGCCGAAGAAGAGATGGCGAAGAGAAGCAGAGTTAGGGCCCTTCTCACCGAAACAACTAGGCCCGAAGTAACTCCTCCCAGTCAATCGCAGCCTGCAGTTGTGGCCCTCCCATCTCAACAGCCATCCTCTTCCCGCCGAACCAAACGTGCCCGAACTACCGAAACCGAACAAGTTTTGGTTGACGAAGAACCTGCTATTCAGCCGAGCTTACCACCACGCCCCCAACCGGAGTCTTCCGACCGAACCATCGGCAGCTGGGCACCGAAACTTACTTTCAACGACCGAGACATTCTAGACACAGACTCGGTCGTTGCTGAGAAAGACCACCTGTTGGCCATCAATCTGGCCAGGAGTGTGTGTCTGCCCAAAGACATGGAGCATCACCAGAAGCAGTTAACCACCGAGCTGAAGTCCATCCGATCTGCGACTAAGTCCATGATTTTGGTTAGTAACTTCGGTCGCTTCTCTGTTTATGTTTCTTTTTACCTGTTACCTCGGCTAAAGGGAAGTTGCTGCTTTGTCAGGCTATTCAGAAAAACCAAATCACCCACAGAAAAGTACTGGAGCTGAGGAAAGTGACTAGGCAAGCAGCGGCCGAGGCAGAGGCGAAATCGGCCGAACTGGAAGAAGCCAGAAAGGAATTGGCCGAACTCCGAGGTGAGGTCGGCCGACTGACCGGAATGGTTAGTTCGGCCGAAGCTGAAAAACAAAAGACTGCCATAGTTCTGAAGGACAAGTACTTGCGCGAGTTGTTAAAACTTGAAAGAAAGAAGGATGCCGAAATAAAGGAGAAGGTAAAAGAGGCTGACAAGCAGGGCTTCAAGAGGGCAGAGGATGCTTACGCCCAACAATGCAATGCTGCCAAGGAGCTTTTCTTTAAGTGCGGCTGGAGGGGAGCCGTTGAGAAGCTCGGTCATGATCCTCAGACCGAGGTTTTCAACCCTCCAGCCTACTTCATACCGAACTCCCTGATGGAATATGCCACGGCCATGCAACAGCAGTTCCTTGAGGGCTCAGATGATGAAGATTCTGATGAAGACTCTGCCCCTGAGGATACTTCGGTTGTGAATACAGATCAGGTAGATCGGTCGGAGCCCGTGGTAGAAGATCTAACTCTTGATCAACCAAGTGAAACCGTGGCTCCAGCCGAACCCATTCTTCCTTCTGAAAATGTTGTTGCGCCCGAAACCGGTCTTCGGGTTGACGCCGATGCTGCTTTCGACGCCGAAATAGATGAACTTTTCTCTTAATTTTGTACTCTTTTCTTTGTAACCGAACTAAGCCCCCTTGTAATGACTTCTCTTTGAATGAAAATTTTACTTCAACTCTTATTCCGGTTGTGAGATGTATGCTTGTACTTTATAATGCCTTCACTTACTTGAACTGTTGTTTCGGTTTTAGGTGGTTTAAACTATACTTGCCAGCCAACCACTCCTTAGCCGAAATAATTACTTCGGCTGAGGAGTACACAGTGTTGGTTCATTTCAGCCAACCACTCTTCAGCCATACACTTACATCGGCTGAAGAGAAACAAGTGCTGGTTTATTCCAGCCAACCACTCTTCAGCCATACACTTACTTCGGCTGAAGAGTAACAAGTGTTGGTTTAATCCAGCCAACCACTCTTCAGCCATACACTTACTTCGGCTGAAGAGTGATAAGTGTTGGTTTATTCCAGCCAACCACTCTTCAGCCATACACTTACTTCGGCTGAAGAGTGACAAGTGTTGGTTTATTCCAGCCAACCACTCTTCAGCCATACACTTACTTCGGCTGAAGAGTAACAAGTGTTGGTTTAATCCAGCCAACCACTCTTCAGCCATACACTTACTTCGGCTGAAGAGTAACAAGTGTTGGTTTAATCCAGCCAACCACTCTTCAGCCATACACTTACTTCGGCTGAAGAGTGACAAGTGTTGGTTTATTCCAGCCAACCACTCTTCAGCCCTACACTTACTTCGGCTGAAGAGTGACAAGTGTTGGTTTATTCCAGCCAACCACTCTTCAGCCATACACTTACTTCGGCTGAAGAGTAACAAGTGTTGGTTTATTCCAGCCAACCACCGAAGTTAGTTTTTCCAGCTAACTTAAAGTATTTGGTTATTCCGACCAAATATCCTGCAGCCTGGATCCTTATCCTGAGCTTAGGAGGGGTGTTGGTTTATTCCAGCCAACCTCTAAGTTAGTTTTTCCGGCTAACTTAGAAAAATGCTTGCACTGAGCCTAATCCTTACTAATGCTAACTTTTACAAGGAACAACTTGTGGTAAAAAGAATTTCTCATTTTATTGAAGGAAGAGAAAATTACATATGTTTGAAAAAGAAAAGCTAAAAGTAGAATAACTTGAGATTGGCCGTATTCCATGGCCTAGGGATTGCCTTGCCATCCTTGTCTTCTAGGTGGTATGCCCCTTTGCCTGCTAATCCAACCACCTTATAAGGACCTTCCCAATTTGGGCCTAACTTGCCGTCTCCTGGGATTAAGGTGTTTCCCATTACTTTGCGTAGTACCCAATCCCCAATCTTGAATTGTCTTGGATGAACCTTTTTGCTGTATTTTCTGATTAACTCTCGTTGGTATGAGGCGATGTGGACTAGCGCTCTTTCTCTTTTTTCTTCTGCAAGGTTGAGTTCTAAGGCTATGGCTTCTCCATTTAAGTCTGGATCAAAATTTTCGCTTCGAATTGTGGGGAGGCCAACTTCTAGTGGGATCACTGCTTCCATTCCATAAGCTAAGGAGAATGGTGTTTCTCCTGTTGATCGCCGAGGTGTGGTGCGGTAGGCCCATAAAACATGAGGGAGTTCATCTGCCCACTTGCCTTTTGCTTTTTCTAGCCTTTTCTTTAGTCCATCCAAGACGACTTTATTCGAAGCTTCAGCTTGCCCATTTGCTTGAGGATACGCCGGTGTGGAGTTGTAGAACTCTATCTTGTATTCTTCACAAAAGCTTCTGAAGATTCTGCCGTCGAACTGAATACCATTGTCTGAGATTAGTGCTTTTGGTATGCCAAACCGAGTGATGATATTCTGCCAAACAAACTTCTTCACATCTTTTTCTTTGATTGACACCAATGCTTCTGCTTCCACCCACTTTGTGAAGTAGTCTGTTGCTGCGAGAAAGAATTTTCTTCCCCCGGGCGCTGTTGGAAGTGGTCCTACTATGTCCAAGCCCCACATTGCGAAAGGCCATGGGCTAGTTAAGGGTAAGAGTTCTCTTGCTGGTTGATGTATTTGGTGCGCGAATTTCTGGCATTTTTCACACTTCTTCACATATTTCTCTGAGTCTGCTTGCATATATGGCCACCAATATCCTTGCGAAATAGCCCTGTAAGCGAGCGACCTTCCCCCTTGATGACTTCCACACACCCCTTCGTGTATTTCGAACAGGAATGCTTCTACTTTGCTGGGATGAACGCACTTGAGGTAAGGCCCAGAGAATGACTTCTTGTATAATGCCAAAGATGGAGATAGCCAAAATCGCTGCGACTTTGCCCTTATTTTGTTGGCTTCTTTTTTCTCTTCTGGTAGGATGCCGTCTTTCAGGAACAGAATGATGGGATCCATCCAAGAAGGGCCTAATTCTGTGCAACATACTTCTTCCGCTTCGGGGTCTTCTATGCTTGGTCTTGGTAAGAAGTCGATGAGTAATGGATGAGGGATTGATGTATCTGCCATTGAGGCCAGGCCTGCTAGCTCGTCCGCTCGGCAGTTTTCTTCCCTGCCAATTTGTTCTATCCTTACCACATCAAACTTCTTGATCTCTGTTCTGACTAACTCTTGGTACTTGGCCATTCTGTCGTCCTTTGCTTCGTATTCACCAGAGATTTGGTTTACCACCAGCAGTGAGTCACTGTATACCATTACTTCGGTGGCCTTCATGTAGCATGCTGACTTGAGTCCTGCGAGAAGCGCTTCATACTCTGCTTCATTGTTGGATGCTGGGAAGCCAAGGTTGATTGCTTGCTCTATAACCAGGCCGTCGGGAGAGATGAGGACTATGCCAAGCCCTGCGCCATGTCGGTTGGATGCTCCATCCACAAAGAGCTTCCACATCTCTCCAACGAATAGTTTCCAGCAAGTGGAAGGATCAGATGATGCCGTGAGGTCAAGAATGGTGTTTTCTTCAAGGTCCATGTTGGCTATCTGTCCATCATCCTCTGTTTGAACTGATGGTGAGCCTTTGTTTGTCTCTTCCTTGTTGTCCTTAGTGTGGTCTGCCTTGGTGCTTGATTGACTACCTTCTACTAGGGGTTGCGCTATTCCGGCGTCAACTTCCGTCCCTAGTTCGGTTGTGTCAGTTAGGTCGACTGGGCAGATATGATGACTTCCAGGAGTAAATTCTGCGATGAAGTCTGCCAAGGATTGGGCTTTTATTGCCGTCTTGGGTTGGAACTTGATGTCGAATTGTCCCAACTCCACTGCCCACTTCAAAATTCGCCCACTAAAGTTCGCCCTTTCAAACAGAGCTTTTAGTGGAAAGGCAGTGAGGACGACTATGGTGTGGGCGTGAAAGTAGTGCGCCAGTTTTCTGGATGCCATCATTAATGCTAATGCTAGTTTCTCCAGGGGCAAGTACCTTGTTTCGGCTCCCAACAATGTCTTGCTGACATAAAAGATGGGCAAGTGTTGTATTCCTTCTGCACGAACCAACACTGCGCTGACTGCGTGTTAAGAGACTGCCAGGTACAAAAAGAGTTCTTCACTAGGTACTGGAGTGACAAGTAGTGGTGGGGAAGACATGTACTCCTTCAAGCTTTCCAGAGCTCGGTCGCATTCCTCATCCCACTCAAACTTGGCCTTTAAAGTTTGGAAGAAAGGTCGTAGTCTGTCTGATGACCTGCTTATGAACCGGTTGAGTGCAGCCGCCATACCAGTGAGATGCTGCACTTCTTTGACTGAGTTTGGTCTTTCCAACTCCTGGATTGCTTTGATTTGAGAAGGGTCTGCTTCTATACCTCGGTTGGTCACCAGGAAACCCAAGAATTTGCCAGATCCTACCCCGAATGCGCACTTGGACGCATTGAGGCGCAACTTATGTTTCTTCAGGATCTGGAACATCTCGCCTAGATCTTTTAGATGGTCATTCTCATCCTTGCTTTTGACCACCATGTCGTCGATGTAAGCCTCCATTGTTCTACCTAACAATGGTTCGAACATCTTGGTGACCATCCTTTGGAATGTCGCCCCTGCATTCTTTAAGCCAAAGGGCATGACCTTGTAGCAATACAATCCCCTTGGTGTTGTGAAGGATGTGACCTCCTGGTCTGGTTCATGCATGGCGATCTGGTGGTAGCCTCTGTATGCATCTAGAAAGCTAAGTCGGTTATGCCCCGCCGTTAAGTCCACCAGTTGATCTATCCTTGGTAGAGGAAAGCTATCTTTTGGGCACGCCTTGTTGACCGTTTTGTAGTCGACGCAGACACGCCATTTACCATTCTTTTTTGGCACTACCACTGTGTTGGAGATCCATCTTGGGTAGTGTACCTCTCTTATTGCTCCTGCCTCCAACAGGTTGCCTACCTCTTCTGCCACTATTTCGGCGTGGTGGAGTGCCGATCTGCGTGTGCGTTGAATGACTGGTCTGGCGGATGGGTGGACATTGAGTTGGTGACTGATAAAGTTTGGATCAATACCTGGCATATCGTATGGCGTCCAGGCAAACACTTCGATATTAGAGGTCAAGAATTCCAAGACCTCTAACCTCTCAGCGCTGGATAACGATGAGCCAAGCAAGAAGAACTTATCCGGGTTCTTCTCATCTATCTTCACCTCCACCAAGTCCTCCACCGCTTTCTGATTAGCCTCTTTGCCGACGTCCGCAAATAGTTCATTACTTTCTGGTTCCTCCACCGAATGAACGTATCCTTTGGCAGCTCGGCTTCCATTCGCTGTGGCGAAGCATTGTTTTGACATGATCTGATCGCCATAAACTTCTTCAATTATGCCGGCGTCATTGGGGAACCGCATTACCTGATGGTATGATGACGCTACCGAACGCATGGCATGCAGCCATGTTCTGCCCAGGATGATGTTGTATGTGGAGGGGACCTTCAATACCCAGAACTCCACTTGTTTTGTTACACTCCCTGCTCTGACTGGTAGGATTATTTTGCCGACAGGCCACTCTGGCATGGAGTTTAATCCAATTAGGGGAGAAACTGCAGGCGCCAAGTCTTTGTCTTGCAGCTTTAGTTGCTTGAATGTGTCGTAATACATGATCTCACATGAACTACCCTAGTCAATCAGAATCCGCTTGACGTCAAAATCCTTGACTCGGAGTGTGACAACCAGGGCGTCATTATCGGGGCAGTAAATTCGTTCCAAGTCCTTATCCGAAAAGGACATGACGTTTGTTGCCTCTGTCCTCCCCTTCTTGATGGCAGGTTGGGCACTCAATACTTCCCTGAAGTGCTCAGCCTTCTTGATCGAACCTCTGAGCTCGCATACGCGCTCAGGTTCAAAAACTCCATGGATTACATTGATGATACCTTGTGGAGGGGCGTCAATTGGCATTCTGTTGGGATGGTCATTATGATCTTGGGGGGCCGGTTGCGCTCCTCCTTCAATGTATTTGTCCAAGTGGCCTGCTGCCACCAATTCTTCCAAGTGCTGTCTTAGTGGCATGCAATTCTCAGTTCGGTGCCCCTTTTCTTTGTGGAAGGTGCACCGTGATCTGTCGTCGTAATTCTTCTGAGCTTCCCCAAGCTTGGCTGGCCACTTGACAAAAGGCTCATCTTTGATTTCGCTCAGAATTCGATATATTGGTTTTTTGAATACCGTTGTTATGGCAGTGCGGATTCTCAGCCATCTTTTGTCTGGGTCTTCTCCGTTATCTCGTCTGCCACGCTCGTTTTTGCTACTTCGGTCGACCGTGTTGACCTTGGCAGAGGTTTTCTTTTCTGGTACTGCGGTCGCACTTGATTTTGCCTTGGCACGTGCGCCATCCTCTTCTACCCTGATGTGCTGATGCACTCTCTCCATCAGGGCCTCCATGGTGAGGGGTGGCGTCATTGTAATTGAATCCCTTAGTCGGTTCCCTACTGGTAGGCCTCTCTTATATTACGCAATGGCCAGATTGGTGGGGCAGTCTCCAATCTGGTTGAATGTTTCCCAGTAGCGACTGTTGTAAGATCTGAGGGTCTCTTTTTCACCCATGTCGATGGAGAGTAACTGGTCTATCTCCACCGGTGTTTTTGTGTTCGTCCGAAATCTTGTTACGAACGCTTCTGCCAATTGGGCCCAGGAGGCTATGCTGCCCTCTGGGAGCTTTTCGAACCAAGTCAAGCCTAGGTCGCCAAGACTTGACGGGAAGAGGATGCACATTAAGGCCTCGTTTCGCCTGTACACAGCCATGACTTGGCGAAAGTGGCTCAAGTGTGAATACGGGTCCGTCTTCCCTTCATATGTGGTGAATTTCGGCTGAAGGAAGCCTGATGGTAGGGGCGCGTTTTCGATTGCTGGGACAAACGGCGATGTCTATAATCTTGCCAACGCCTTGTCCGTTGGTTCGTAGGCCGGTCGCGGTATTGGCATTCCAACCTCGACGCTTCCATGCGTCCGAGGAGCCAACCGTTGTAAGGCCGAAACTCGGTGTGGATCCCTTGCCCTTGCATCCTCCTTGCATCGTGCTTTTTCTTCGAGCACGGTTCGTAAGTCGGCTGACCTGGGCAGTTCTGTTTGTCTAGATCTGGTTTGGTGTGAATGGGAAGGCCAATACGTGCTTCCTTCAGTATATGATCTTTCGGATCTCGTCCTCTCAGACCTGGAGTGACGAGTCCTGGAAGATAAGGAGTGAGTGTCGCCTGTCCTGAGGCTTCTGCTCTCTCCTTGGGAGGGTGTAGTATTCCTACTACGATTCTCTGAGTGGCGAGGGGGCGTTTTGTGCTTACGCCCCTCTCCTGTCGCCATCTCTTTAGTCCTCATCTGGCGTTTGAGTGCTTCCATGTCCGCCGCCATCTTCCGAATTAGTTCATCTTGTTCCTTCACGCGATCTTCCAGGGCTTGAGGATCAATCCTCCTCCTTTGCCTGTCAGGACTTTGAGAGTGACGAGGGCTGTTAATCCGCCTTCCCCTGCCACTCCTCCTGGAGTTATGTTGTTGGGACTCCAGATCTGCCATAGGAGGGACAGAGGGTAATCCTTCTCGCCTTGCGCCCCCGTCTGGAGTTAGCCCGTCGACGGCGGACTGTGGTGGTTCTTCAATGTGTGCCATTGATTGAGAAAATGAGAAGCTTAGTCAAGAGGTTTTTGTTCTTGTCTGAAATTCCCACAGACGGCGCCAATTGTACGGGGAGGAAATAATTCTCCTCGTATAATCCTGTTGACCAAATCCACGCTCCTCCGTACGACGTCGCTTTATCACCTGAAAACACAAACGTAAGCTAGCCGGCAGGTGTGTGCCGGAAACCTCTCCGATGCCTAAGTCAGAAAACTTGACAAATAGACAAAGCTCTATGCTCTCAGAAAGATTGTGCTCAATTACCTCCTCCAAGGTGATGCTTGTGAGCTTTTATAAGTTTCCCGTGGCACAATCCTGGTAGGACTTGTATTTCTCCATGCAGAGTCCTCCTAGGATTCATTCTCCTAAGGATAATGCTTATCCTTTTACACTCTCCCCCACTGCTTAAACCAAGTGGGATGGTTTTCTCCATGGCCGAACTACCACATGACCGAAATAACACTGGCTATGCTGAGCCACATAGAAGGCCGAACTATCCTTAGCTCGGTCTTCTCCTCTAAATCATTACTTCGGCTGCCCTTGTTCAACCTTGGCGTGCTTAGATCAAACTTCCAAGTAGCAAGTTCTGACTGACCTAACCAGAGTATGTCACGACCGGACTAATTTCGAAGCCGGTCTTCCCAGAACATACTGCGACCGGACTAACTCTGAGACCGGCCTAACTCCGAGTTGCCTCTGGACCGGAGTAGCTTTACTCCTCCTTGGGCCGAAGAAACTATCTCTTCTTGAGCCGGAATAAACTCACCTCCTTGGGCCGAAGTAACTTTGTCTCCCCAAGGCCGGAGTAACCTTGCCTTCTAGGCCGGAGTATTCAGTACGGCCTTTTTACCTAGTCCTCTGCATTTTGGGCCTCAAAACCCAACTCGAAGCTCGGCCCAATTTTTCCCAAAAATTACCCTCTCAATTTGTAAGGATTTCTATTATGAAAATTTTAAGTTACAAATATTTAGGATTGAATGCCATAAACAATAGATTTTTTTTAAAAAAAAAATTGCAGTTGGAGACCTTAATAACACTCTAAAAACAGTCTTTGTTATAAAAATAAAAAATAAAAAATAAAAAATAGAAAATAGAAAATAGAAAATAAATCATTTACAATACTATATATTAAAAGGATTGGATAATTTCATTTTATGTTTTTTTTCTTTTTTAAAGTTATATAGCATATTGCATTTTTTAGTTTTTTAATAGTGAAATAAGTCATATTGTTTAGTAATTTTGTTAGCTTTCTTAACTCTTTTTTATTTATTTATTTTTTATTTTTTATAACTCTCATTTAGGAAGACTTTTTTTTCCTTTTACTAATTTCATTTTTAATGATTTTTTTTTTTAAAGAAAGAAACTGAATGAAATTTTTATTTTTAATTTTAATTTTGTGCAACTTAGAGTACCCATTTTTTTTATTTTTTTTTGAAAAGATAGATTTTGAAAAAATTTCAACATGCTGAATTAAGTTAGGGAGTAAAAAGAATAAGATTTTCTTTTTGGGTGGGACTAAACTGCGATAATTTTTCAAATTTTTACTTTTAAGCTTGTTTTATGAAATAAGTTTTTTATTTATTTATTTACTTTTTGATATATGAAAAATTACAAAATGGTCTTTTTTAACTAAAAAAAAAAAACTAAAAAACTTACTTTAAAAATCTTAGGCACAGGAAGCCTTAATTACATACTTGGTGGGCTAATTTTCAATGTTCAAAAAAGTACTCACAGTTTTATCCAGTATATATATGATTGAAATTGTAATGTGAGGAACTAACTCCAGACCAAATTCTAAGTATTAATATATATATATATATATATATATACATATCAATTTCTGCAAAACTCATTATTATAGCTATTCCAAATTTTAATCCTAAACTAAGTTCCAAATTAATTTTACATACGTGTGATACTCTTTTTTATGAATAGAGTTTTCATTAAAAAATATATGAATAACATTTCTTTCTTTGAGTGCGCCGTCAATGACCAAACAAAATAAAAATGAAATGTGAAAATGTAAAAATAATACCACTGTAAAAATGTAAATTACTCTACACCTATAAACAAATCATACATTGTAACAAAGTTTTATTGAGCAAATCATATACTCTAATAGCATTTGATTGAGTATCACTGTAAACACATTAAATTTAATTACTCTAAATTAATAAACATATCACATATTTTGATGGAATTTTATTGAGTATCACTGTAAATATATTAACAGCAATAAATGAAAACATGTAATGGAGTTATAAATTAATTGTATACCTGATATAAGCTTTAAGTTTAGGTGAAGAAGAAAGTTTTGGTTGAGAAATACACCAAAGTTTGAAAATTTTACAATTTTTATTTTTTCTCGAGTTGATATATCTGTGGAAAGTTTGGGTGAAGAGACATAAATTAAGACGATACATTATATATATATATATATATAAAGAAGCTAATACTTCTCTGATATATTAAAATGATAACTATCTAATTTTGTTTTATCTAGAATAACTTTTATCATTTAAAATTTGAATACTCAATCCTTAATATTTGTTTGTTTCTTTTTAGGGATTTTTATTGATAAGTCCAATTTAGAAGTGTTTTAACCCAAGAAATCAGGAATTTTTTAACCCATTTAGTCCCATGTATGTATAGTTTTATTCCATAAAGTTCATTTTCTTGATTTACACTATTTTCTTGGACACTTATGCCCTTATATTTAATTTGATACCCTTATAAATATTTTTTCAACAAT
This sequence comes from Camellia sinensis, assembly GCF_055761805.1. Lineage (NCBI taxonomy): Eukaryota > Viridiplantae > Streptophyta > Magnoliopsida > Ericales > Theaceae > Camellia > Camellia sinensis. Next base: position 59,761,635 of record NC_138962.1, on the reverse strand, counting down.
TAGCAACTTAATGATGTGAACATTCATATTTTAAAATTCACATTTGTAGGAATGTAAATTGGCCTGTGGGCAGCCCGAAACCCGCCCGCAAGCCAGGGCGGACCCGGCCCGTTGACAATGTGAATATTCACATTGACATGTTAAAATTCACATTAATAAGAGTGTAAAATTGGCCCCCGTCCCGTGGCGGCGCGAAACCCGCCCGCAGCCCATGGGTGGCCTGGGGCGGGCCCGGTCCGGCCCGTTGACAATGTGAATATTCACATTGACATATTAACATTCACATTGATAAGAGTATAAAATTGGGCCGCAGCCCATGGGCGGCCAAAAGCCCGCCCGCAGCCCGGGGCGGGCCCGGCCCGGCCCGTTGACAATGTGAATATTCACATTGACATGTTAACATTCACATTGATAGGAGTGTAAAATTAGCCCGCGCCTCGTAGCTACCCGAAACCCGCCCACGGCTCGTGGGCGGGCCCGGCCCGGCCTGTTGACAATGTGAATGTTCACATTGACATGTTAACATTCACATTGATAAGAGTATAAAACTAGACAGCAGCCCAGGGCGAGCCCGACTCAGCCCGGCCCGGCCCGGCCCGTTGACAATGTGAATATTCACATTGACATGTTAACATTCACATTAATAGGAGTGTAAAATTGACCCCCGTCCCGCGGCCCATTGACAATGTGAATATTCATATTGACATGTTAACATTCACATTGATAAGAGTATAAAATTGACCCGCGGCCCATATACGGCCAAAAGCCCGCCCACTGCCCGGGGCGGGCCCGGCCCGGCCTGTTAACAATGTGAATATTCACATTGACATGTTAACATTCACATTGATAAGAGTGTAAAATTGGCCCGCAGCTCGTGGGCGGCCCGAAGCCCGACCGCAGCCTGAGGCGGGCTTGGCCCGACCCGTGACAATGTGAATATTCACATTGACATGTTAACATGCACATTGATAGGAGTGTAAAATTAGCCTGCGCCCCGTGGCTGCCCGAACTCGTCTACGGCCTGGGGCGGGCCCGGCCCGGCCTATTGACAATGTGAATATTCACATTGACATGTTAACATTCACATTTATAAGAGTGTACAATTGGCCCGTGACCCGTGGACAGCCCGAAGCCCAACCTCGGGCCAGGACGGGCCCAGCCCGTTGGCAATGCGAATATTCACATTGACATGTTAACATTTACATTGATAGGAGTGTAAAATTGGCCCGCAGGCCATGGGCGGCCTGAAGCCCGATCGCAGCTCGAGGTGGGCTTGGCCCGACCCGTGACAATGTGAATATTCACATTGACATATTAACATTAACATTGATAGGGGTGTAAAATTTGTCCGCTGCTCGAAGCTCGCCCACGGCTCGGGGTAGGCCCAGACCCAAACTCGGGCCACCTCGGGCCGCCCACGGGTTTCGGGCCGCCCATGGGACGCGAGTCAATTTTACACTCTTATCAATGTGAATGTTAACATGTCAATATGAATATTCACATTGTCAACAGGCCGGGCCGGACCCGCCTCGAGCCGCCCACGGGCCGTGGTCGTGTTTCGGGCAGCCATGGGGCACGGGCTAATGTTGTACTCTTATCAATGTGAATGTTAACATGTCAATGTGAATATTCACGTTGTCAACGGGCCAGGCCCGCGTCGGCCCGGGGCCGGGCTTCGGGCTGCCCACGAGTCACGGGCTAATTTTACACTCTTATCAATGTTAATGTTAATATGTCAATGTGAATATTCACATTGTCAACGAGCTGGGCCAGGCCCGCCCTGGGCAGCGGGCGGGCTTCGGGTCGCCCACGGGCCACGAGCCAATTTTACACCCCTATCAATGTGAATGTTAATATGTCAATGTGAATATTCACATTGTCAACGGGCTGGACCGGGCTCGCCCCGGGCCGCCCATGGGACGCGAGTCAATTTTACACTCTTATCAATGTGAATGTTAATATGTCAATGTGAATATTCACATTGTCAACAGGCCGGGTCGGGCCTGCCCAGGGCAGCCCACGAGCCGCAGGCGGGTTTCGGGCCGGCCACAGGCCGCGGGCTAATTTTACACTCCTATCAATGTGAATGTTAACATGTTAATGTGAATATTCACATTGTCAACGGGCCGGGCCTGGCCCGCCCCGCCCTGGGCCCGGGTCCAGGCTTCGGGCTGCCAACGGGTCATGGGCCAATTTTACACTCTTGTCAATGTTAATGTTAATGTTAATATGTCAATGCGAATATTCATATTGTGAACGGGCCAGCCTGGGCCCGCCCCGGGCAACGGGCTGGTTTCGGGCCGCCCACGGGCCACAGGCCAATTTTACACTCCTATCAATGTGAATGTTAACTTGTCAATGTGAATATTCATATTATCAACGGGCCGGGTCGGGCTCATTTTTTTGGCTTCTAAGCCGGCCAGGCCCGACTCGACTGGAATTTTTCCGGGCACCCACGAGGATCGACATGAGTCGGGCCCCTACACATTGACGATATAAACATTTATATTGACGGTGTGAACATTCACATTAAGGGTATTTTGGTAATTATATCACCCATAGGACTTATTGAAACATAAGAAAATAATTGTAGCACATCCGCGAGGGACCTCGCGCTACAGTTCGGACTCGACTTGCGTCACGGTTCTTAATCTGAACCAAAGAGTCCAAATCCGGCAAATCGTTTTGAGAAATAGATTTTTGAAAAGAAGTGTCAAACATGGACTGCTTTGCCAGATACAGAGTCGCCACCTAAATATTTTATTTTGGAGAATTTAGGAAACCCTGACTCGGTGCCAAAGGCCACGTGTCCGTCATCACCAAAGTTGCCTCGGCTCGGGAACTTGGGTACGATTGGGGAAGGTCAGCTATGAGCACCCCCTCTCGCCCGATCCGAAGATCGGCCTCTACTAACCGTGATATCCATTTTTGAAAACGTTATGTGTTCTTATTCCGGTTATTAGCCTAGAATTACTATGTTATGCACTCAGCAAACACGTATAGACTAGATTGCCTAATTTGGGAATGAGCATTGCATATCCGATTGTTTTGGAAAGATGTTTTGGAATTTGCTACTCGCAAGTAGGCTAAAACACAGATTTCAATGAGTCATTCCAACTCAGACAATCCAACTTTCACCCACAGGCATTCAAGCAGTTATAACACATAAGCAGCTAGCCTTATGGTAATCATGCTATCATGGCAACACTCACACGTATGCAAGGATGCTAAAGCATAAATATTTACATCGTACTCCGCGCCAAAACAAAGAACTCGTTAGCAATCAATGCATGATCTAAGTCCATGTTTAAATGCCTAATGCAACGCATACGGAATGTTACTAGAGTAGGCTCGGCTAGTCTATGAATGATATGTGAAAATGCACAAGTAGCATGTATTCAAGTTAGATTTGAAGTACTAGTGCAGTTAGCATGATGCGCCGAGCCCGATGCATGCAATACTGATGAATGATACACGCATGCATAACATAAGGTATGCTAAATTAAACGTGACCTATTACTAACCATCAAAGCAGGTAAGTAAAAGGGAGAAAGAAGTGGGCGTTGGAAGACATGCACACACTCACCCACACTTATTACAAATTCGCCCTCGTTCGGAGGGACCGAAAGAATAGTACAAATTAACTAACTCGCAAGCTAATTAATTATTACAAATTACCTAATTAATTAACAAATTAACTAAGCATAAGAAAAACAATAAAAGGGGCCTTGGGAAGAGGGTTCGATGCGCGCGTGCTCGGGTCTTGCTCGGAAGTGCGCTGCCATGCATAGGGTGCCTCTGTTTTCCCTGCTCTACCTCTTTGAAGACTACCAAAGTCTCAGAATTGCTTCCCTGGACATTGGGAGACACCACCGGCTGAGTAGAATGGCCACCAGCAGTAGTATGTGATCATCGGCACACAATGAATCCATCGGCCACCGATTTATTGCTGGTCGGCACTCTATGCAGTCGATCGGCAAGAAGTTCCTGCATAACCTGTTTGACAGCAACAGAGGACAGAACTTTGCATGGCAATGCAATTCAAGCCATATATGCACCAATCATGTCCCTTATCATGTGAGTGAGTCAAAGGGACATGCTCCTTGGTTCTCAAACCATCAATCGCGCATTTCCATGCGTGATGGCCCAAGGGACCAAGTGTGCACATTTTAATGTCAAATGCAATGCAAACCAACAAACCAAAGCCCAATTCCTATCACTAGATCAAGGAACAAGACATGCATGCTAGATGCAATGCAACCTAGGCATGCAAGCTAAGGATGCAACATGGGAATGCAAGATGTACATGCAAGCATGCAAACAAACATGCAAGGTAAGCATGCAAGCAAGCAAAGGATGGACTTAAGCATGATTTAGGCAGCTCTAATTAGGCCCAAAACAGTGGCCATAAGTGCTACGAAATGAGGACTAAACACACATACACACATGTACATGTTAAAGGGCTAACACTCAAGCACAAAAAGGCAACTCTCAAGCACACTTGAAAGAGGCATAACATGGACTAATGGCATGCAAGGTAAGCATTGAAAATCATGTTACAAAAGGTGCTGAGCCAATTAAACAAGATAAACAAGGCATGCAAACAAAGCCAAAAACCCAAGACAAGCCAGGAGGCTTAAACCAAGACTAAGTCAACCAAGCCTCACAAGGCTAAGAGGACTTAAAATAGGTCTAATGCGAACCTAAACAACACCCAAGGGACACCTAGATAGCATCTAAGTGGCTCAAATTCAAAAGCATACACAATGACCAAAACATAGAGCATACAACATAAGCTTTCAAAGCATTAAAGAGGTGTCCAAGGCAAGCATACAAGCATATCAAAGGGACTGAAATAACATGGAAAATGATCCCAACCCACTAAAATGATGCAAGGATGGCATGCTAGAGGGGTCAATACTCAAGGTACCCAAGAGAGTTTGCATGGTAGCTATACAAAGCAAAGCATGGATGACTCAAATGACCAAAAACAGTCCCTTAGCACACTAAAACAAGCATAAAAGCTTCACAAAGCTAGGCCAAAAGACATGAGCATGGTAGTTTAAACGCTAGGCACATGTTGAGGCAAATCATGGCATTACAAGGCATGTATGCTAAGCAAGCATGGTGTACCAAAACCAACTAAAAACAGAGACATATTATGACATAATAAGCACAAAAATTAGCTAAGGCATGGTCAACACACACTTAGGTTAGGTGCTCCCTCAAGAGGCCAAAAATAGTCCTTTTCAAGGACAACAAGGAGAGGGGGTGGCCCTCTCCTTCTTGGGACCTCAAGGCACCATCCTCACCTCTGAAATCCCTCAAGATTTCAGTGGTGAGAAGGCCCAAACACCAAGGTCTTGGAGCTCACTCAAAATGGCACAAAATGGAGCCTTACAAGGCTTAAGAGGGGTCAAACAATCTCAAATCACAAAACAATCTAAACAAACTGTTTAGAGGGCCTAAAACGAGAACTTTTTTATGTTATGCACTAAACACAAAAACAGTTGTAAGGTAGGCTAAAAAGCTTTGCAAAAAAGGAGTAAAAAGGGACAAAAGCCTTACCCTTGTAGACCCTCTTCAACAATGGAGCTCCAGCAGCTTCTTCAGGTTGAAACCAGCTCCAAAACCTCCAAAACAACCCTCAAGAGGCCTCAGCTCCAAGGGATGGTGTAATGGTGGGTGCTTGTGAGCAAAAGTAAGACAAAACACACACACTAAGCTCAAGAGAGAGAGAGAGAGAGAGATAGGATAGATACAAATTCCTAACCCTAATATCAAAACTCTCTAAAATATTGTCTAACCCTAAATCCAAGAGAGGAGACTCTCTCTTGTAAAGCTTGTCAAATAAGCTTGTCAAGAGAGAAATCCCTCCATACATGTGTATGGAGGGGAGCAGAGTGGGTGCCAGCTATCACAGCTGGCACAAAATATCTACCAAAAGTAGATGAACAGTGATCGGCCATTCAAAATTGCCATTTTGGCAAAATAAATGGCCGACCGGCAACAAAAAGTGCCAACCGGCAATATACATTGCCGATGGCATAGCCATGGCCGGTGATATGTGGGGATGCCTCACAAGGCATTCCCTGCCCCTCCAAGGCAAAACCCAAGTGTTTGGTGCAAAACCAGACACAACACAGTTGAGTCGAGAGGTCCTGAGGCAAGGCGCGCAACCGAAACCTCCGGGAACTCAAGACGAACACAAACAAGGGTAATCACCAAGTGTTCCAATGGTGACGTCCAAGTCTTGAGGACGATCAAAAATGAGGTGTCTACAATAATGTGAACTAAATGGAACATAAGTAGATGAAAAGGATATTTTGGTCTTCTTATCTCAAATTGGACCTAATGGAATAGTCAAAAAGAATATGAGTTGGATGGAATAAAGCTCTTAGAAAATGGATTCATCAAAAAAGCTCCCTTGTTTTTATTTTAATAGTCAATCAATTATTTGGTTTTAAAGGATATTATTAAAAATTAATATTATCTTATATATGTTAATGCTTATTTGATTGTAATATTGAAATAGACTGGATAAAAAATATTTTTATTTATCTTTCCATAGTTTTATTTATTTATTTATTTATGTAATAAATAATTTGAAATTAGAAAAAGGGCAAACGAGGCTAGAGAGCTTGCCATGTAGTAAAGATAAAGCTAACTTTGAATGAGAATGAAGAATTAAAACTTTGGAAGTTTTTTAAGATTTACTACAATTGCTTATATAATATATATATATATATATATATAGTTATATGATAATAAAGGGAAATTTAATGAAAATCCCAAGTCCATTTGGTATATATAGAATAAATCCCAAGGGAGATTTATTCTATATATGGACTTCACACTACGGTCTCTTTTGGCAACTCGGTTAAAAACCAACTTATTGACTTTTTGGTTTTTTTAGGTGACATAACCTTTCTAATTTTTTTGCACTTTTTTTTCAAAAAAAAAAAAAAAAACCAAAAACTAACTTTTAACCGATTTCCCAAAATAGGTCAGCATAAATTTAAGGGGGATTTGGTCATAGCCCCCTCACTATCTAATTTCTCTTTCAAAAGGACAAGAATTATATAAGTACTTTCAAAACCCCCTGATATTTTAAAACTTGTTTCTTTTACTATATTACCCTCATATCTATCAGCTCTCCTATTAAGACATTTTCACTATGTATTTCAGAGTAAAATTTTACTCTGTATAAAAGTAAAATTTTACACTCTGAAACTAAAAGTAAAATTTTACTCTGTATAAAAGTAAAATTTTACTCTGAAAAATAAGTAAATTGTAAGACTCTGAAGCTAAAAGTAAAATTTTACTCTGGTTCTGTCAAATGAAAAAAACAGAGCAATAGAACCAGAGTAAAATTTTACTCTGGTTCTATCAAATGAAATTTGATGTTTACTCTGAAAAATCGATGGAACTTTGAGCTTTGAGCTTTGAATCAGGCCTATAATCCTTGAATCAATCGATGTTTACTTTGAAAAATGTTGAATCATGCCTATAATCCTTGAATCAGGCCTATAATCTAAAAATTTTAGAGAAATCTCAATTTTTCATATCCCGGTTCTTCAGATTTTTTAGATTTTACAGATTTTTCAGATTTTTAAAACTTTGAGCTTTCAAAAATCTATATATTCAAATTCAAATCTCAAAACACACAGACACACACATATATATAGATATATATATATATTACAGATCGGAATATGTAGATATATATATATATATATATTCGAATTCAAATCTCAAAACACACAAACACACACATATATATAGATATATATATATATATATATATATATATATATGTATCAGCGCGATTTGCAAGTTCTCCACAGCTCCGGCCATGGAGGAAGCTAGGATTAGAAGAGAGAGACCAGATAGAAGATGAACAGTTGAATGAGAGTTGAAGGAGGAGAGTTGAGAAGATGCAGAGAGAGATCGTCGGAGCCTAGGAATGACACAGCTCTGGCCATGGAAGAAGCTAGGGTTAGAAGTGAGAGACGAGAGAGAAGATAAATTTTGTATTTGGATTGTGTATATGTGAGGGTATAATAGTCTGATAAAATATTTAAATAATAAATTTTGTCATTTATGCAAGATTTTATAATTATGAAGGGGTTTAGAAAGTATAATTTTTTTCTTAATCCTTCTAACAATGAAAGGAAGGTAAAAGGGATTTATAGTCAAATTTTCCTAAATTTAATTTCCACCACACAACCACCCACCTAGAAAATTCTAGTGGGTAAGTTTGGGTTAGCAAACTTTTCTATATATATGTAAGTAATGTTTTTCCCTTTCTTAAGTAGCACATTTAAAGGACTTAATTTAAAAAAATAAAAATAAAAATAAGACTATATCAGCATGCATTTTCTGTTTACATATAAAATTCTACACAAATCCAAACTCAATTTAAATTATACTAACGTTACCTATTTTATATGGATCTATTTGAAAAATAAAATTTTTTTCCATATATTTTTGTAAATTTAGATAATCCAAACCCAATACTAATTTTATATGGACTCAATTTGAGTTTTACATAAAATCTAACTACAAATTCTATATGAATTATACTTTGATTGAACAAAATATTTCCTATATTATTTTATATAATTACAACTCCTAGGGGAAAACACATGCACAACAATGATACTCTCAAGGAACATCTGAAAATTTGGATTTACTACTTGAGTTACTTTTTCAATTGCTGAAAAGTTAGTTCTTTTATATTTTGACATCATATTACAGATAATTAATTATTTCACATATTAAGATGTATCTATCATTTGAATATTTTCATTTATTTTTTCTTTTTAGGTTTAGATATTGTTAGGAGATTCTTTCTTATTAGTCATTGTTAAATTTATTTATATATTTGATATTTTAATTTAATTAAGAGTGTTTATTTACAATCTTATAATTAAATATATATCATATAAAATCATTATATGATAATCCAATATTTTATATGGGTAAATTACACTAACATCCCCAAGGTTTGGATTTAATATAAATTTTTCCTCCAACTTTTAAAAATTACACTGCACTCCCCGCTAAAATTTTCTTTTTAACCGAGTTAATAGAAAATGTAAAATTACCTTGTTACCCTTACGCTGTGTTTGGTTGAGGGATTTGGAGAGAGATTTAGAAAATGAATGGAAAAAGGTGTGTGAAACTAGGTGAAATATAGGTATATTTTATTCATATTTCACCTATCTTTTCCATTTCCCTTTCCAATTCTCTTCTCAAATCGCCCAACCAAACACAGCATTATAGTTTAAAATAAAATTACAGAATTAGCCTCACACCTCCCTGTGATACAGAGGCCCTGTTTGGTAGAGCTGTGAGAAAGTACTTATACCTTACGCTTAAACAACTTATAGCTTATAACTATGACTTATAAATTAAGCATTTTCAGCCCCACTCAAAGAATAAGCTGGTTTTTGACTTCTAAAAAGTTATAAACTATAAAATATAAGTTAAATCAAACACATCAAAATAACTTAAATTAAAGTAAAAGCTGAAATAAGTAACTTCTGAACTGCAGCACACATGGCCAGACTCCCTCTTACACTGTAACTCCCGCCGCCGGTTGACTTTGAGAGGGTCCACTACTATTCTGCCCTGTCTGTATAACTCGTCTCCACCAAAACCAGCAAACCCATTAACATTCAAATCCCTAGAGTCTCAAATTTAGCATGGATGACAAAGTCCTGGTCTGGGAGGAAAAAAATAAATAAATAAAAGGCAAATCATAAACCACTGCCACTTTTTCCCCCACTTACACCATCAATATCTTCCCCCTCCCCATAAACGACCATGATCAACAAAATAGAAGTAAATTAAATAGAGTATAATTAATACCAGACACTCCGACTTGGAGACAACCAGAGATGATCTCCGCAGATCAAGACCAGGGACCCAAAGTCTCCACCATATTCGTCATTGCAGACAAGAAACTCTACACTATCCAACATTACTTGAGTACCAAACTGGGAAAATATGGAAATTGAGACTTCCGACTTTTGGTAGTTTGACGATTGACGATGGAGACCATCTTGATAGGCTCTTCAAAAGGCAAGTGAATAGTTTGATTCTTGAATTAGTGAGGTAGTAGCAGGTGTATGCACAATACATGTTTGATTAATTGCTTCAAAGAACTAATTTTATTATCCCATTAGTGAGGTTGTGGTGGAAATGCTTATTTAATTATTGGTGGTGCTGCAATGATGATTCTTGTGAGTTGTAATGGTGAATTCTTATGCAATGCATTGCATTTTTTTGTAATGGTTTCGGTGTTTTTATCCAGCCGTATTGAATTACTGTATGTATAAATAATGAGAAAAAGGATATAAATATATATACTTATACATATTGGATAAATTTTGAGGTCTGCCATTTTACATACCAAAAAGTCTACTTGGATTAATGTTCAGTGATGTCACAGTGGTGTGGTGTGGTGATGGTGGAAGAAGGGGGAGTGGTGTTTCAATGGTGTTGTGATAGTGCAGTGATGGTGGAGGGAAGAGACACGAAGAAAGTGGAAGATGATAGGGTGGGTTAGTGTGACAGTGTGGGGTTTGAACCCATTTGCAGAGAGATGAAAATGATACACTGCATTTAAGAGTTGAGGACTTCTTCACAAAAATAGTTTACAAATTTAACTTCATTTGATAGGGAATTCTTGTTGTATTACTAATGAATTTATTAATGTATTTTGCAGTTTTTAGGGTAAGTTGGCTGGTTGGGGATGGAGGATGTTGACCAGGAAGGCGGCTCATCCGAGCATAGTACTGTGGATGTACATTTATTAGATTAGCAGAAGAAGTCAACAACTCGGCAGTCGTCGTCCTCTAAAGAAGAAGAAGAAGAAGAAGAAGAAGAACAAAAAGGAAAAGAAGAAATGGCTCTTAAGTTGAAATCCAGCAGCCTACTTGAAAGAGAATATCAAAAGTACCTCAACGGGAAGCCTCGCCATCGGCAGGAAAAGAAAATTAATGGAAAGTGATGAGAACAAAATTTGAGTTTTTGACAAGGAAGAAAGACTTCCTACACCTTCTCTTATCATACCCTATCAAACCAGAAGCAAATCCCTTTCGATTCTCATTTGGCAATAAAAGTTTTTCCTCATTCAACAAGATGTAAGAAGACTCCATGCTTCGCCATCAAACAATGATGTTTCTGACAAATATTCAAATAAAGCAAGTGACAAATCATAATGCAGCAGATTAAGAACAAATTAAACAATACCAAAAGAACTTTGGCCGAATTTGATTTTGATCTGTTGGCTTATTTACCTCATAAAGAAGCTGATACAACTATTATAAGGCCGATGAGAGTTTGACACGGAGAATTGAGGTTGGGCTAACAACACAGCGAAAGCGCAGGTTGTATAACATTTGAAGAAGCGAAAGTGCCAGATGAAATGTTGGAATTGGCTATCGATTCTACTATTCGCCAGGTCTCAAAATGCTTTCATGATGGTTTATATCGGAAGATTGGGATTTCAGGGAGCAGAGCTGAGAAAGTGGCAAAAGCATTGAAGATACATGGGAAATCAAAGCAAAGTGTAAGCATGTCCTCTGCGTCTGTGTCTCACGACATCACAGCACCAAAGATGTTAGGCAGAGCATTGCAGAACAGATTCACGGATATAAGGAAGCTGATGAGATTTTCACAGATCCAAATATATTACGTACGTTGTTATCTACCTAGAGACTTCTTCTTGTTGGTGGATTGTACTGACGATGGGCAGATTGATCTACATGACTTAGGTATCCCCAATTGTGGATTTGTACTAGTGCTTACAACTCGATTGCAAAAAGTCTATGAGATAATGGATTTGGATCTGGAGATCAGAATGGAGGACCATCTGTTACCCTGGGAACTATTCTGTAGGAATGTGGGGCCATCACTTGTTCATACTTCTTCTGTTATCCAACAAATGGCTATCCTTTTAGTGAAAGAGTGCCATGGCAACCTACTTGCCATCATTCTTCTTGCGAGGGCCTTGAAAGGTGTGACGGATATTGGTGTGTGGGATGTTGCACTCCACAAATTAACATCACAGTCCTCCGTCGAGCAAGTAGAAGAAGGAATAAGTGAAGTCCTGGTTCACGTGTTAAAACTCATTTGGGATCAGAAGGACATTATAACAAAACATTGCAAAAAAAACTCTGCACTTCTGCAGCAATGGAAATTGGATCAAGGATGATTTAGTAGAAACACCGAAAGAAGGAAATGTTGTTCTTGGAGAACTCATCAATTCCTTCTTACTAGAGAAGGTTGGCAACAGTTATGTCCGAATGCGGGATGAAGCTAAAATTGTCCTGCAGAAATTATTTATACCGAGTCTTTTTCTAAGGCAAGGGGGATTAGGATTGACTGAGACACCAAAGGTTGAAAAATGGACTAATCTCAAGGAGATTGAGTTGATGAATTATAAATTGTCTGAGCTACCAGAGAACCCCAAGTGCCCATTTCTCCAAAACCTATTTTTACACAACAACTATGATCTGATGGAAATTCCTGAATTATTCTTTGAAGGCATGCCTCTCCTATGAGTTCTAGATTTGTCCTATACTAGCATAAAGTCTTTGCCACCTTCTATTTCCAGATTGAGATCACTTCAAACATTCAATTTGAGGTTGTGCACTTCTCATGGAGCTGCCCCCCCAACTTGGAGTACTTGGGAATCTTGAGATATTTGATCTTGAAGGAACTGAAATTATGTTCCTACCCGAGGAAATTGGTAAATTAATTAGTTTGATGTGCTTCAAGGTCTCTTTTTGTGGCCGTGCAAACCGCTATATGGACTTGATAATCCCAACAAAGGCATTATCAAAACTCTCTGAATTGGAAGAATTAAGCATTGATGTGAACCCAGATGATGAGTGGTGGGATGCTGAGGTGAAAACAATACTCAATGAACTGAGTAAAGCATTAAAGTTGAAATTCCTTGAGTTGTATCTACCAACCGTTGAAATATTACAGCTACTTAGACGGAAAGGCGTAGAACTCAAGTATCCAGATTGGTTTGAATTTAGGTTCATTGTTGGTCATCACCGACAGCGCCTCATATCCCGCCTACCACATGAAGTTGAAGAGAGATTCAAGAAATGGAACAAATGGAGGAAATGCCTTGAGTATATAAATGGTGACGGAAAACCAACTGAAATTACCGAGGTTCTCAACCGTGCCTTTGTTTTCTTCTTGGATCGCCATTGGACTATTAGGATGCTTTCTGATTTCGGAAATGAAAACCTGGTTTTGTTGAGGAACCTATATTCTAATCGCTAAATTACTTGGGCATTCATCATCTGAAGAATTTACAAGGCATTTGGAAAGGTCCAATTGAGAATGGTAGTCTATCATGTCTGAGTTCCTTGACATTGCGTACGTGCCCCAATTTGACTACTATTTTCACACCAAGTTTGCTTATTAATTTGTTGCAATTGGAAGAGCTTGTAGTTGAAGACTGCTGCAAAATCAAGAGCCTAGTTACTCAGGAATCTCCCAACTTCAAATCTGGTTTTGTTCTCCAAAGATTGAAGAGGATGTCACTTGTTGAGCTACCTAAATTGGTCACCATTTCAGGCAGTCTAATTGTCAATCCAATATTGAAAAGTCTGATTGTTTATGGTTGTCCAAAGCTCGAAATTCTTTATCCCACAGAAATATCTAGTCCTACTTCGAAGATCAAAGGAGCGAAGGAGTGGTTGAAGGCGTTAAAGTGGAATGAATTAGAGTCCAACAATACTTTTGAGGAACTTGGAAGTGGTGAAGATTTGATGGATCAATTAGCTAGAGGCATCTATTCGCACCAATTGGGGATGGACTTTTAATAGCCATGTAATTTCTCATATCCTTTCCCATTTAAGACGTATAGAGCATCTGTACTTTTTCTTTTAAAAATACTTATTTTACCAAACTCCCATATGTGCATTGTGATCGCTAGACCTAATTCATTATAGTATTCCATTTTAAGTTAATTTGGGATGAATCCTCAAATTATGTATACATTTTGCTCCATTTAACACCCTTAAAGCTAGTATCAAACTACAAATGTTTAATTAAATAAACATCCTTGTGGTAAGACCTAAACAACAAATTATTACTTACAAGTTACAACAGATGTGTCCAAATTTCAAATGTCTATTACAAGGCTAGGCTTACTATTACAAACAGTTTGAATGAATATTATAGGTTCACTAAAAATCAGAAACATGGCACTTAATGAACATATTTTATTAATTAATCTGACATTAACTGTAATCATCACCATTTGTCTGCTGAGTGACAGGTCGTGACAAACCTTGTGGAAGACTGGGACAATCCAATGGAGTTTAGGAGCTCAAGTTGAGGAACTATTGCTACTGGTGGCTGTAAATTCCAATAAATCATCTTCAAGCAAAACTGATCATATGAAGCTTCATATATAGCTTGTTCGTTAATTTCTTTCTTGTATTAATTTCTGCTTGTCTTCATTTCTTTGAATATAACATTGGGATGTGATGCTTTTATTTGCTTTGATGCTTTATCTGTTTTAATGTCTTGTGCGGATGTGATTGTAACAGTACTTATTGTCAGTGTTGTAGTTGATGTACTTGTTATTGTTGTTACTTGAAACCCTATCATATAGTAATGTTTAATGTACTTTGGCAACTAATACATGCCTCTGTATATCCTGGGTGGCTTTAGTCTTCCTTGAAGGGCACTACCATAAACATAATTTGCCAACTATTATTTTTCAACAATTGTTAGGAAATTTTCGAACCTCGTTCCATTGTTTTAGCATTGGAGTTGATTGTACAAGCTATGAACTTTTATGTGTTAATTGCTGCATTCAGAGATAGTTTATAGAGCACTCTCATTGTATATGACACTTCATTCTATTTATTCATTTGAAAATACAATAGCAGCCTGAAGTGTCGGTAACCCAAAGGACACTAGGACATGTCTTGGAACTATGTCCTTGAAATTATAGGTTTTAGGCAGTAATTACCTGGTACATGTGGAATGGTGGGATCGTGTATATGTGTCTGGGGTAGGAATGGCAACGGGGCGGGGCGGGGTGGGGCTGGGGATCACACTCCCCGTCCCCGATCCCCGATGGTAGGAATTTCCCCGTCCCCGGGCCCAATCCCCGACGGGGAGTCTCTCACCACCCCCACCCCCGTCCCCTAACGGGGATCGGGTTTCCCCGACCCCGTAAATTCCCCGACCAAAATTAAAAAAAAAAAAAATGCAACAACAATTTGAGCTCAAATAAAATACAACAACAACAACAATCATATTCAAATCTGTCAACAAAAATAAAATACAATAACAATTTGAGCTCAGATTTGTCAACAAACACATATTCAGATCTCTTCAACATATATCTAACATATATATCAACAATAACAACAATCATATCTCTTCATCATCATCAACAGAACTCGGAGCTATACTCAACAAATCTGAGCTCAAATATTTATTCAACACTAGATTTAACATATATAGAACAGATCGAAACAGATCTGAGCTAAAAAAAAAAATTAGGTGAGTGAGATGGAGGGATGACGACTGAGGTTGAGGTTGAGCCTCGCCGCCGATGCCGTGAGAGGAGGAACAACGACTGAGGTTGAGGTTAAGCCTCGCCGCCGATGCTGTGAGAGGATGGGCGACGGCGATCGGCGGTGATGAGAGGAGGGAGCTCCCCGCTGTGAGACCACCTGCGTAGAGAGAGGGAGAGAGGCTGAGGTTGAGCCTCGTGAGACCACCTGCGTATGGAGAGAGAGAGAGAGAGAGAGAGAGAGAGAGAGAGAGAGAGAGGAAGAGAGGTTGAAGTTTGAGTAATGAAATGAAATGAAATGAATTAGGTGAAAGGAGAGAGACAGACTAACATATATATATATATGGTGAATATTTCGGGGAATATGCGGGGATTTATACGGGGAAATTCGGGGCGGGGACGGGGCTGGGCCGGGGCCGGGGTAACCTATCCCCGTCCCCGGCCCAAAAATGATCGGGGATTCAATTTTCAATACCATCACCGGCCCGTGGGGAGTTTTTTTCGGGGAAAAACCGTCTCATTCGGGGTCGGGGGGTCGGGTCCCCGTCGGGCCGGTTTCAAATTGCCATCCCTAGTCTGGGGGATTAGTGGTTTGGACAATGTCTTGGAAGTTTGAGATCATTTAAATGTCTAGATGAGTCTGCTACAATTTTATTTTTTTAAAATTTTTGTAATGAAGTGATTCAAATTTTCTGTATCTTTTCTGGAAAACTTTTATTTTCTGTGATAACTCCATTTAATAGGATGACTTGTCTTTTAGAGGAGGACAATATTAATACTGGAATGCTGAAACTTTTTCAAATTACTGTGTTTTCTTTTTTCATTTTTGCTAGTGGCAATGTCTACATTCCATCAATATGATTTTGGCAGTAGCTTTATTTTTTGTATTCATGAGGGCCCTCACATGTAGTAGGGCAACAAATGTTAGGGTGCTTTAGAATAGTCTGGATTGTAGATTTAGTTTATTTCTAAAGATAATATACAATTAATTGAGTTGTCCTAATTGGGTAGAATACTATGACTTTCACATGAAAAGTTATTTAAATTTCAATTGCATAACAAAAATTTTACTCTATGAACTCCATCCACCTCCTCTGCCTCAAGTTCAAGTCTTTCTATGTAAATAGATATTTCAGACTCTTATGATCCGAGAATACCTCAAACCTCTCACCATAAAGATAATGCCTCCAAATCTTCAAGGCAAATATCACAGCTGCTAACTCTAAATCATGCGTAGGGTAATTCTGCTCGTGAGTTTTCAACTGACGTGAGCCATAGGCAATCACTTTCCCCTCCTGTATCAACACACAACCCAGACCCTCTCGTGAGGCGTCACAATAGACTGCATAACCCAACCCTCTCTCTGGAATAATCAAGACTGGAGCAGTGGTCAGTCTAACTTTCAACTCCTGGAACGACTTTTCACAAGTCTCACTCCATACAAATTTGACTCCCTTCCGAGTCAATCTAGTCAAAGGCGAAGCTAATCTGGAGAAATCTTTCACAAACCGACGATAATACCCAGCTAACCCCAGAAAACTGCGAATCTCAAACACACTCTTAGGCTGTGCCCAATCTTGCACCGCCTCAGTCTTGGATGTATCAACAGACACTCCTTCCCCAGAAACTACATGGCCTAAGAACTTGACCTCCTCTAGCCAGAACTCACACTTCCCAAACTTAGCATAAAGCTTATGGGCTCTAAGTAACTCAAGCACCACTCTTAAGTGTTCCTTGTGCTTCTCCTCAGAAGGTGAATAGATAAGGATGTCGTCCACGAAGACGACTACAAAACGATCTAAAAATTCTCGGAATATTCGGTTCATCAAATCCATAAAAACTGCTGGTGCATTGGTGAGCCCAAATGGCATCACCAAAAACTCATAGTGGCCATACCGCGTACGGAATGCCGTCTTTGGAATATCCTCCTCCCTGACTCTTAACTGATGATAACCCGATCTCAAATCTATCTTCGAGAAACAACGGGAACCCTTCAACTGATCGAACAGATCATCTATACGAGGCATAGGGTACTTATTCTTAACCGTAGCCCGATTTAACTTCCGATAATCTATACAAAGTCTCAAAGCACCACCTTTCTTTTTAACAAAGAGGGCCGGTGCTCCCCACGGCGAAACACTAGGACGTATAAAACCTTTGTCTAGTAACTCCTGGAGCTGAATCTTCAACTCAACTAACTCAGCTGGGGCAAAACGATAAGGTGCCATAGAAATCGGGGCCGTGCCGGGCACTAGGTCAATAGAGAATTCAATCTCCCGATGCGGTGGCAAACCAACAAGATCCTCGGGAAAGACGTCCGAGTACTCACAAACCACCCTTGGCAACACAATCAGAGTCTCATCAACCTCACTAATCGAAAGGTTAGCAAGTAGACCACTAAGCTCACTCCGTCCTCGCGGAACATACCCCGATGGCAACACACTACCAACCCGGTCCCCCCAAAAAATGAAAACACTCTCCGCTCACGGTACAACAAGTGACCCTCTGGCGGTAGCAATCAATAACTGCCCGGTATGACGATAACCAGTCCATACCCAAAATAACATCGAAGCCCCTCATAGGCATAACTACAAAGGAAAATGGGATCCTATGATCATCAACCTCTATATCACAACCCTAACACCTTGTTTCAAGATCAATTCACCCCCAAGAGGTGACACTACACAAATAGGAGATGCTAACTATGCTAGCTCCAACTCCAAAATAGATGCAAATGCAGCAGACACAAAGGAATGAGATGCACCCGTATCAATCAAAACATTAGCAACCGAGTTGCAAAACAAGAAGGTACCTCTCACAACTGATGGTGCCGGCACAAGATCCTGCGCGGTAACAGCATACACGCGCCCAGACGACCTCTGATCAACCTGCTCACCCCTAGGAGCATAAGATTGCTGCACCGACTGGGACGATGAAGCCCCCTGATTGGCCCTCGAGGCCTGACCCGACTGAGCTGGCTGCTGACCCTGAATCTACCTCAAACTAGATGCACCAGGTGTGCCACCCAACTGCGGGCAATACCTCTTCATATGCCCTGGCTGACCACACTGATAACACGAGAGTGTCTGGCCTCTACCCTGACTCTGGCTCTGAGATCGAGCCGAAGATGATGCTGCTCTCTGCACTCCTCCCCTCTGAGGACAAACTGGAGACTTGTGACCCAGCTGGCCACACTTGAAACAGGTAATGTCTCCCTAACTGCCTTTCCCCGAACTAGCACTCGGCACAGGAAAAGTCGATCTAGAAAAGCTACCCTGAGACTGCTGAGGATTAAAACCCTTCTGTCTCCTACCATCACTCTGACCATCCGACTCCTCTTGAAGCCCTTCTGTCCTTCCTCCTCCTCCTGCATCATGATTTCCATGTGAGCTGCAGCATCAACCATACGCCCATAATCCCGAATCATAGTTCCCCCAACTCTCAGCTTGAGGCCACGCCTCAACTTCTTCTCAAACTCAATACAACAGCGCTCCTCAGACGCCACCAACTCAGGTGCAAACCTGGACAAACTAGTAAATGCACCCTCAAACTCGGCCACTGAAGAACTCGACCGCTTAAGCTGGCAGAACTGGTCTCTCAGCTTCTCCCTAACTGCTGGAGATAAGAACTTCTCCTGGAAAGCATTCACAAAAGCCTCCCATGTACCTCCTATACGACCCTTAGTGAACTTCCACCACTGACCCGCATCCCCCTTCAACTGGAAAGATGCCAAGGTCACTTTCAACCCCTCGTCTTCGATGCCAAGCATCTCAAACGTCTTCGTTGTCTGTTCGAGCCATTCATCTGCCTTAAGCGGCTCTGTAGGATCACCCACAAATTCATCCGGGTTAGACCGGAAGAACTCCCTCTTCAGAAAGGAAGGTCCTGCATCTGCAGCAACATCCCGAGCTTGATTCTCAGCTCTGAGAATGCCTATTGACTCCCTGAATGCCCCTGCTATCTCTCGGGCTAGAGCGCCCATAGCCTGCTGGCCTACTGGCTCGGCCACATTGGCCTGGCCAACTCCCTCCTGAACTGCTGGAATCTCCTCTGGCACAGGCACCTCCTGCCTACCCGGCCTACCACGCCTACCGTGTCCTCGTCCTCGTCCTGACATCCTAATAAAGGAAACAAAGACGTTAGCACATTAATAAATGTGCCGAAGCTAAACACTCGCGTCCTAATGCATGGGACAACAATAATTCATTCCACGTAAGCACATAATCACATAAGCACCTACGAATTTCATTCCTGGATAATGATAGTCCCAATGCGTTACTATAGTTCCGGTTGGAAGCAGCAGTGATCAAGTGCCTTTCCAACAAGACTACTAGAAACTCAAGGGTCCAATCAACATCCTAGAAACTACATTCCATACCCACATAATCACATAAACATGTTATCACATAAGCATATAACATTACACTAAGTCTTTATCAAACGAGACGAACCCAATGTGATACTAATCACTTCCCACGTACCCAAAGTATTCAAACCCGGTACGCTCTGATACCAAGTTGTCACGCCCTCAAAATAAACCCATTATATATATATATATATATATATCATTGGCATGCAATATAAAATAAAAACACCAATTCATTATCCCATTCATCAGAGTAATACTAAATGAAAACATTACATGTAATATCAAACTAAATGCCCTATGGGCTTACATTTTTCCAAGCCAACACTTGGACTCAAAAATATGAGTTCTAACCCAAATACAAATTAAGCCCTAGGCTTGAACGTTTATCAAATAAAAACAAATAACTAAAGACAGTCTTCAAAATTCAAATTCTTCCAAGCTAAGTCCTTGGATGTAGCTTATCACCTGGACCTGAAAATGATGTTCCCATAAAGGGTGAGCCACAGCCCAATAGAAATATACTAAACCAAATATAAGCATTGATTAAAGGAATAGCATTCAATATATGGTTAACTAAAATAATCAATTACATCATTTTACAGTCTCATGACACTATTATCTAAGACACGTTTTACTTTCCAACTTTATCATTATGGCTCAGAACCTGGCCAAACTTACAACAGTGAATTATATATATATATATATCATATTCACATTCTTCCAATGTCAACAAACAGATGAGACTCAGGCTCAAATCAAAACACTTCATACTTCCAGTTTGATACACATTTTAGTGCTGTATCAATAAAACACTTCAATATAAATAAGCACACATAAAAGTGATGCTAATGGAGTCCATCCCCTATCTCCTCCCAAACAAAATCCGGTTTAGAGGTCCATCCCCTATCTTCCCCTAAACCGTGGAGTACATCCCCTATCTCCTCCCACACAAAAACAATATATGCAAATGCAATGCTCAATCAATACACGTATTTTCTGTATTATTGCAATAGTCAAAGTTAATGACTTAACCAATGTGATTAGTTTCAGTTATTCCTAATCCACATACAATGTCTACAACAATCACGACTATCCTCCACCGATAGCCCAAAACAGTTATTTCTAGACTGAAAATAAATATAACAACAATTCAATAGGCGAGTGGTTTAAATTATCCCACTATATCATTTAATCAATGAATTCCTCAATTTCATGAATTTAACCAAATTTCCAAATTTCCTTGAACTAATTATATCAATTAATTTATTAATACGACTAGGGTTTTTCCCAAAATTACCAAAGTATCCCCAACATATCAAAATACCAAAACTTAGAACAAAACTTATAGAATGGAGTAGGAAATCCCTACCTCGAAGAAAATAACCCAAATGGAGAAGATGGAGATGATGACCCAAACTCCAAAGTGCTCCAAATCCTCTCTTTTTCAGATTAAAAGGAAGCTCTCAACCCACTCTAACTTTTTAATAAAGGCCCAAGGTCAGATACTCACCCTTGGTAGATCAATTCTTAGAGAGAAGACAGGTTTAGAGAGAGAGAAAGAGAAAGAGACTCTCAAGGGGCGGTTTTCTAAAAGTTAAGAAAGAAAAGTAGGTCAAAAAGTGATCCAAAAAGTGAAATCTCGGACTGATGTAGTCGACTCCCCGCTCGAGCGTGAAAATCCCCGCTCGAGCGTCAGACACAGACTCACGCTTGAGCGTGAAAAGAGCCGCTCGAGCGTCGATTGCACACTTCCAGAAGTTTTACAGACGATGGTACCCGCTCGAGCGCCAAACTCTCCGCTCGAGGGGAGGGACTGCAGAGTAAAGTACTGGGAGATGGAAAAAACACGCTCGAGCGTCAAAACTTCTGCTTGAGCGTATAAGCAACAACAAAGAGCCCGCTCGAGCGTTAAAACTTCCGCTCGAGCGTGAAGGCCAAAATCTGGACATCACCTTTTGGTTTCAAAGTGCAACCAACCTGTTCCAAACCTGCCCATCACAACCTAAGACCCTAATACAAAGAGTAAAGGTTAGAAGTGATGATGATACAAAAACAAGTCCACGGAACCAAGTCCGGAATATAGTACACAGAGGAAGGAAAAACCGGGATCGCTATAACTCTTGTGCGGAAACTAATTTCGAACGGCCTCTTCTCCAGTGTATTGGCCCTTTCTTTAATCTAGAAGGTCGAACCATCTTACTCCTTTTCTAACTACGTGTGACTTTGGAAAACTTGGACTACCCCCAGAATGATCCCCACTTCCATTGGCTTGACCTACTGAACTGAATCAGCACCAAGTCACTTTTAGCACGTAGAGGCATTGGTACAGACCCTTCTTGCCCCATCTGCCACTCAGCTTTGGAGGACCCCAACCACATCCTTCGGTAAGCCATGCTGCCTCCTCTATTTGAACAACCAGAGGACACCTCTTCCAAACCGACCTAATACAAATCTCCACGCATGGATCAAATCCAATTGCATATCTAATTCAGTCCATGACAGACATTTCTTGGGCAATCATATTTCCTATTGCCTGTTGGAACATCTGGCTCCTTAGGAATAAAACTGTCTTTGGGCCTTCATCATCCCTCATCTCTCTCAACCTATCCACTGCACCTCATCTCATTCTGTTTTTGGGTGAATAAGGCATAAACTCATCTCATTCTTGCCAGAGTGCTGCAGTGGTGCTTCCTAACAAGGCAGGAAGGCTGCATACCAAGTTGGGAGACAATTAGTATCAGATGGACAGCCCCTGAACCAGGCTCTTTCAAACTCAATATGAATGGGGCCACTAAGGGCTGTCCATGCCAGGCCAATGGGTGCAGTATCATTAGAGATCATCTTAAGCAATGGTTCGACGGGTTCTGCAAAAACATTGGGCATACCACAGCTATAGAAGCAAAAATATGGGCCATAAGAAATGGGCTAACTCTAGCAAACGATCTAAACCTTAAGAATCTAGTAGTGGAAGTGGATGCCAAGTTAGCCATTGACCTAGTAGCTAAGGAGAACACAACTCATCACAGGTTCAGTAACATCATTCTTAACTCCAGTACTTATGGTGTGTTTGGTTGGGGGATTTGGGGAGGGATTTGGAAAGGGAAAGGGAAAAGGTGTGTGAAACTATGTGAAATATAGGCATAATTTATTCACATTTCACCTACCTTTTCCATTTCCCTTTCCAAATCTCTCTCCAAATTCCCCAACCAAACACAGCATTAATGAGCAAGCTGGAGATCACCAGAGTCTACCATTGTTACGGGGAAGCAAATAATTGCACTGATTTGCTCGCTAGCATTGGAAACAGCATATATTTAGGAATTCAGTTTTTCAATACTGCACCCTATTGTATTAGTAATCAATTGACTTTGGGTGCCGGGAGAACTTCTGGTACTATAATTTATTTATTATATGTTAGCTCCTTTATACCACCAAACACAGAGAGAGAGAGAGAGCAACGAAGGTATTAGCCAAGTTTTAAAAATGTTATATAATCTGTGGCAGAGCCAAGGTTTTAATTTAGAAGGGCCACCACTAAATTAAAATTTTAACAAAATTCACAATCCAATTTAACTTAATTTTTATTTGATAGCAACTAAAAATTAGCGTGATGCAAAAATTATATTTAAATATAAGTTCAAGTTAACCAATTAAATTATATAAAAATACACACACAAAAAGAGATATAGAGAGGGATACAGAAAGAAATAAAAGAAATGGTGAATAAATAATATATACGGGCTGCTATATATCATTTGTTTTTTTCACCGCTTTGAATCACTGAATCGCATGGCAATATATTAGTAGTTGTTATTAATTATGTAATAAATATTTATAAACAAATGAACTAATTATGAATATTCATATAAGAGGTGATAGAAAATCAGTGATATATAACATTTCTCTAATATACAATATATAAGAAAATTTTAATATGATTAAACATTTAAAGTAAAAAATTAAACATATATATATATATATTTTTTAAAAGTAAAAAAAATAGTGATATAAAAATTTCGTAACATTACATGAAAGGTTTAAATTAAAATAATTAATTTTACAAAAGACAAAAGCATAATTTTCCCAAGGTTGAGGGGGCACGTGACCCTGGGTCTCACATGCCTCCACGCCGGTATATAATCAAGTAACATACAACACAATCTCAAATAATCATCTCCTGCAACATGCATTTAATTTCTCAATGGACGAGTAATAGGTCCACCAAACATTCTCAACCAATTAATTCATCGAATCAGTTGGTCAGTCTCAAAGCACTTAAACTGTTCGGTACATTTCTTGTTCTCTATGTTTATTTGTGAAAAACACAATATTAAACTTGTATGGCAAACTATTTTCAAAAAATAAAAAATTATGAAAACACACCTTTTCAAATTTTTTTAAATTGTTTTCACAAATAATAATGATATGAAAATGTTAGATGTTTTCCAACTATTCATTACATTATTTTCTAAAAACATGAAAAACGAAACTGATATATAGAAGAGGTAACCTTAACCATGCTCTCAGATCTCAGCAACCAAACCCAACACACAATTAAAGTGATACCATGACAAAACATCATCACATCACATAAAATGGAACCATGTCTTTTATTTCCTTTATCTTGAGGAACAAATTAGGTATGAGTTCTAATCATTGGAGAAGCATGTAAATTGACAAAAAAAAATTCTCAACTTCGGATCAGATTTCCGGAGAAAAGCAAAGCAGAGACCTTAATGGTCTTATTTAAACAAATAGGTAGTATCTAAAGTTCAGGAAAAAGAATTCCAAACTAGCGACGACTTACCAAACTCTGCCAACTGCCGCAAAATATAAACGCCCTTCAGATATGCTATGAGGACAGCACGCTCCTGTGGCTTCTTCAGTCCAGGGAAAACCATCTTGGTTCCGGGGATGCACTGCACGGAGACCACATACAGACAATTAGTTCGTAACTTTCACTTGTTTGTCTAACGCTGTAGGTGGACAAAGATCAAACAAGTTCCCTTGAACATTCAATACGTTTCATTTGATCTTAAGTCAGGTAAATATATATAGCTATGAACCTTATTGATGAAACACATGGTACAAAGTACACATACACCAACATCAATAAAGGAAGGCGAGTACAAAGAGCATCACAATATGCAAGATCATCCCAACTATGTTGGTACCAACTTGTATACCCAATCATTTGCTAGCATAATACCAAAGTTGGCAAAAAACCAACCAACCGCAAAGCACCAATAAAAACAATAAAACTCAACCCCCCAGCTTTAGTAACCCCAAAGTCACACCAGATAGCAGGGCAGACGAGCCAAAATAGGTAGCACGAAGTAGTAGAACACCTATTTCAGGCAATGCCTTACACTCCCTAAATTTGAAACAAAATCCTGAGCTGTAAAATGGAACCCTTTTATACTTGGTCTTGCCCACAAAGCCACCCTCACCTTCACCAATTCCCTATCTTAGCATAATCTGGTTGACTTCCATTAAAAACACAATCATTTCTTGCTTTCCAAACAAACCATAGTAGTGCAATCGGTAATGATTTCCAGATCAGATGTTCCATTTTCTTGAGTTCAACTCCCATCCACCACTGGAGCAGCCCCTCCACACTTGCTGGTGTTGCCCTGCAAATTCCCCACCAATCCAATAGCTCAGACCATAATCTCCACACACCTGGACAGAGTAACAACCCATGATTCCCTGTTTCTGGTTCAGATTTGCAAAATGGACAAGTAAACTCCTCACTACTACTAATTACTCCAAGTCTTTGTAGAAAATCTGTTGTTTTCGCCTTCCCTCTCCAAGCTAGCCACCCAAAAAATTGGGCTTTATTTGGTGCTACATTGTTCCACGGTCTTACTGATGCTACAGTGAACTGGCCAGATGGATCTGCATCCCAATGTAGAGCATCAGGGCAATTCCGCCTGATTCTTGGGCCACAACCCAGCCAACCTTGTAACCATTAACTTCTTCATCTTCCCATGCTAAAAGAGGCCTTCTAAAAGAAAAAAAAATCCAAACCCCTGTGCTCTGTCTTCTTTGAACATAGTCCTTCAGAGTGCCATCCTTATCCCCTGATAGGCTGTAAAGCCTAGGGAACTCAACCTTCAGTTGGGTGTTCATGTGCCATTTATCAGACCAGAAGTGTATCCTACACCCATCCCCAACCCTTATCTTCAGCATATGGACCAAGATGATATACAGGACAAAAACGTAAAAACTATCAATGTAATTTGCTCCCAAAAAAAAAAAAGAAAATGATGCATACATAAATATGAAAGCAAGAAAGAGAACTTGCAAATACAATTTTGTTATACTTAAACTCGCATCGTCAATGTATGCCACCCAAACTTGATTAATATAATGCAAGGATCATCCACTCATTGCCAATTGATTTTGAATTAGATATTTTAATGTGATATCAAAGTTGGGTCTTGGATGGTCTATCACATTTTTTGGTACAAACAGTCCATTTCTCAATTGAACCTTTCAATAATGTATAATACAAGGAATGAAAGGGCCTCTCCACTCATTCCACTCAAGCTTAATTAATATAATATAAGAAACGCAAGGGCCTCTTTACTCATTTGCCAATTAGTTCTTCCAATCGTCAATCTAAGCCACCTAATCTCCACTCATTCTTTAACAAAGAAAGGAAAAAGAAGATGAAAAGAAAGAGGCCGCAAAAATCCGCTCATTGCCAATTGATTCCTCCTCTCACCAATCTAAGCCACCCAATTCTCCACTCATTCTTTAACGAAGAAAGGAAGAAGATTAACTAACTCACTCACTTTATCATCTCCACTAACTACAACCAACTCTTGCTGACTCTTCCAGCTCAAAAGATTAACTAACTCACTCACTCTATCACGTCATCTCCACAACGGTAACTAACTCACTCCCACTCATTCTTTAGAAGATTAACAGCTTATAACTAACTTACTAATTAACTCGCTCGTTCATCTCCACTAACTAACTAACTAATTAACTCACTCGTTCATCTCGACTAACTACAATCAACTCTTGCTGACTCTTCCAGCTCAGCTTAGCTCAATAACTTGTTATTTAGCGGTTGTTTGGAATGATTTAAATAAGTGTACTTTTTGATCTTTTTATGAAAAGATGTACAGAAAAGTAAAAAGATGATGTGAAAAAATATGCTAACCAGCATGGTTTTTCATTCTCTGTACAAACTAGCAGTAAATGAAGATTTAAAGAAATTTTAAAGAACGATTGGCTTCCCTTAAGTTTAAATTTAGCTTGGAGAGTGTTATTTGGGCTCATGGAGTTCATCACGGGTTCAGTTTTGATGATTCAAATCGTTCATTTATAGCACCATGCGTGTATATCATCCATAAAAAATTTAAAAAAAAAGAAAGAAAAAAAGATCAATCTGATATTCGTAATCCCTAAATAAAAAAAATTAGGTCAATCCGATATTCGTAGCACCTTCATTTTATCGAATTTGTCTTCAAAAAAATTAATATGGTGAATGTGTTTTTAAAAATAGACTATCTTTTTTTTCTTTTTTTTTTTGGTACAAATGTGACAAAATGAATGGGTTATAAATATAGAATTAATCTAATTTTTTTATGGATGATTTACATGCAAAACTCTACAAAATGAATTATTCGGATTATCGAAACAGAATCCATGGTAGACTCCACGAGTTCAAATAGCATCCTCCAGTCCAAATGATGGACATGAGAGAAATCCAGTCTTCTAAAGAATAAGTTTGGTACATTTTGACATTAAATAAATTTATATGTATCTTTTTTTTTTTTTTTTTTTGGTATAAATTACAATTACACTGATTTCTTCTGATATTCGAAAAAAATATAGTAAATATTATAGTTTTAATATAATTACACTGACTTTTTTTAAAAAAATTATGTTAAAGTGACAAGAACTAATATAGATGGTGTGGAGATATAAGGATAAACAAATAAAAATATGTATTTCAATATAAAAGAGATAACAATATTATTATTTTTATTTATATAACTAACAAATTATTGATGAAAAAGAAGATAAGTGTAATATGAATTAAAATTGAAATATTGATGCCCAAATTAGTTGTACCTAGAGGGACGTGACTAGGCCAATTTCTTAAACACTATGGTTTAAATGATTGATTAACCACTTTTAACCTTGGTTTGAATTACAGTATTTTAAGGTAGAAAACCAAATAAGGGAAAAAGGCTACAGCCCTGACTCCCAAATCAAATCCATTATAAGATTCAAGCATACAAGGCACACGCGAATCTTCAGGACATCCCTAAGTGCCACGTCTCAATTTCATTCTCAAACGGCTCCAATTATTCAATTGGCCTTGGGTGTAAGAACACAACTGTTGGCTTTTTTGATTTTTGAAGGTTAGAAAAGTAATTTTGAGCGCATGTTAGTAAGAATTGAAAAATTCTTACAAAATTAATATTAAGCCAAACACTTAATAGACGGTTATGTAGAGTTTCCTTTTTTTCTCAGTGAAGAGAATTTTCATAGTGAGTATCAAATTCATAACCAATTTGCAAGGAAAATTAATTGAGAAAGTGGTTAAGAAAGAGAGATGAAGACAAGAGAAATTGTAATTAATTAACTGGATAATACAATCACTAGTTGAAGTATATTATTACCTTGCTATTCCTACTTCGGAATGAAAGTGTGAGTAAATAAATTGCTCAAAGTGAATCTACAAGGAAATCAAATGCTATGGCCTTATTTGAAAACTTGGTTATTTTAGTTGACTTTTTGGTTATTTTATGAGATGAAAAAAAAAAAAAAAATCGTTTAAGATAATTTGTGATTTTTTTTTTTTTGGGTACTTAAATAGATAGTTGTGAAAAAAAGAAAAGAAAAAGTGATTGATGTGTAAATGTGACATTTTGTCTTATAAACTATTTAAATCTTCTTTTTTTTGTAAAAATAATTATTTTAGTCAAAATTCTAGTTGCCAAACAAGGCCTGTGACTATGCTACTACCGGAAAGAAAAAGATAAGACTGATTGAAGAAAAGTACTGTTGGATTTAATTGCGCATTGTTGACTCAGCTCTGCATATTGCTACGAGTACCATGTTGTCGAAAAATTATTTGGTGCTCTTAGGGCATCATGTGGTAGTATCCTTCATCAATCACAAATCTCCATACTCCCTCATGTTTTCTAATTACCCAACACAAATTCGTGAGCACCACCCCTTCTACCAATTAGAACAGTATTGCGGCACCACGTGGCGGTACCTCAAGACCAACCAATAACTTCTCAATGTTATCTCCCATATTCTACTTCCACATGTCTTCATGCATTTGTCATCGTGGGTAGCCATATGTCTTGTTTCTATAGGATGGTTTGAATATAGTGTCAATATTACACCCCACGCTAGCATGCATCTAGATCCTCTCTGTAGGGTTATTCTATAGTGCATCCTTGTAGTGTTCCAAAACAACGACAAAACTTCAAAAAAAGAAAAAAAAAAAAAAAAAAAAAAAAACAGAGAGACGAAGAAGAACAAGCCATCACCAGTGACCTCGCCAGCAACCCCTCTCCAGACCCAAACCTTTTTCCCCCGCTTTCATCCCTCTACCAGCTGACACCACCACCTCCTCGCCATCACCGTTGGAACCAACGTCCCCCCATCCCAACTCATTCTTCTTCTTCTTCTTCCTTCTTTTCCTCATTTCTCTCTCTAAAAACTACCAAATCCACCGGCGCGAGCCTCTCCGACAAACTAACCAACACCTTTCCCTTCACCTTATCGTCGTCGTCGTCGTGAAATTGATAGCTTTAGAAATGGGCTAACTCTAGCAAACGATCTAAAACCTTAAAAATCTAGTAGTGGAAGTGGATGCCAAGTTAGCCATTGACCTAGTAGCTAAAGAGAACACAACTCATCACAGGTTCAGTAACATCATTCTTAATTGCAGTACTTAATAAGCAAGCTGGGGATCACTAGAGTCTACCATTGTTACCGGGAAGGAAATAATTGCACTGATTTGCTAGCTAGCATTGGAAACAGCATAGATTTAGGAATTCAGTTTTTCAATACTGCACCTTATTGTATTAGTAATCAACTGACTTTGAGTGCTAGGTGAACTTCTGGTACTATAATTTATTTATTATATGTTAGCTCCTTTGTTGAATGATGTCCCAGGAGTTGCTGATGTTTGAGATGTGTTGAGGTTTAATAAAACACATGTTGAATTGAAGTTGTCAAAGTCTGTTAGGCTTGACCTATTCTTCTTCTATTTTTCTGGAAGCTTCTGTTATGTAACTGCAGTAGATTTTGTTGCATTCTTTATGCTTTTTCTGTTTTGATAATTTGTATAAATTAGTGCTTTGATGATCAATAAATAAATCAGATTAAGAAGTCTCAAAATTAAGTTTGTTTTTGCTAGCTTTTGCACTTTAGTTCTGTCAAAAAAAACCTACAAATTGGTATCAGAGCCACATATGTTCTTGAGAGACCTGTGAGGTTGAGTGAGCCTAACCACTTACCTTAAACACTCACCATCTCCCCTATCCAAAACACAAAAGCCTACAACCAACGCAGGATGAGTTTGAGAGCTTCATTGAATGCAATATCACCTCCAGTGTTTGATGGAACGAATTATCAAGTGTGGGTTGTTCGAATTGAAGCCTACCTTGATGCTAATGATCAGTGGGAAGCCATTGAAAATACGTATGAAGTTTCTTCCTTGCCCGGCAATCCAACTATGGCTCAAATAAAAAATCACAAGGAGATGAGGCAAAGGAAATCCAAGGCAAAAGCTAGCTTATTTGCAGCTGTTTCATCTTCAATTTTCACCAAAACCATGACACTAAAGACAGCAAATGAAATTTGGGACTTCCTAAAGAAGGAGTATGAAAGAAATGAACGAGTCAAAGGCATGCAAGTTCTAAATCTGATAAGAGAATTTGAGATGCAAAGAATGAAGGAATCAGAAACAATCAAAGATTACTCTGACAGACTCCTTGGCATTGTTAACAAAGTAAGGCTTCTTGGTACTGATTTTTCTGATTCTAGAATAGTTCAAAAATCCTTGTAACAGTTCCTGAAAAATTTGAGACTACAATATCATCAATAGAAAACTCAAAAGATGTGTCAAGTATTACCTTGGCATAATTGTTGAATGCACTACAGGCTTAGAAACAAAGGAGACTTATGAGGCAAGAAGGATCTGTGGAGGGTGCATTTCAAGCTATATCACAAAACAATATGTACAAGAAAGAGAAGCAAAGCAACAACAATAACAGCAGCAACAACACTACATTTCCACCATGTCCTTACTGCAAAAAATCCAATCATCCACAGAAAAGGTGTTGGTGGAGGCCGGATATAAAATGTAACAAGTGTGGTTAGTTAGGGCACGTGGAAAGGATATGCAAATCTTAACAGCAGCAAGGAGAAGCCAAAACTACTGTTGAACAACTTCAAGAGGAGCAACTGTTTGTGGCATCATGCTTTGCTACCAGTAGCTCCACAGAAAGCTGGCTTATAGACAGTGGTTGTACAAGCCACATGACTTATGATCAAGAGCTTTTCAAAGAGCTTGACAAAACTGCCATTTCTAAAGTTAGAATGTGAAATGGAGCATATCTTGTAGTAAAAGGCAAAGGAACGGTGGCAATTGAAGGCCACACAGGTTTGAAATTAATTTCTAATGTCTTATATGTTCCTGAAATTAATCAAA